>NC_089879.1:20417500-22917500 GCF_040182565.1 Anser cygnoides | reverse complement strand
GAGAGAATTATTTCTTGATTAACCAGAGTGAAGCTTTTCACAGTAATAACTTTGTGTGGCTGTTTTCTGAGGCTCTGATACATTACATGCTGGTGACAGGCACATGGACATGGCATGTTTCTATATGAAAACTGCTCTATGGTAGGGCAGACCAATGGTAAATTTAGCAGTGCTGCATTTCAGAAAATATGGATGCTTAGGGAAGGAACAGAGAAAAGAAGACATAAACTTCCTCTGCTATGACTTCAGAAATCAGAGATGTGGGGACTTCCTGAGTTGGTGTTTGCATGCAGATCTCCTGAAATAAGGACAAAGGTAGGGAGAGAAAAACCTAGCAAACGGTCCATTAGTCCATCTTCAGTGGGCTGGTCTCTCATCCTTTTGCTTAACTTCATCTGAAAGCTCAAAGCAGGTGAATTTATTTGTCCCAGCAGAGAAGCGTAGATAAATAATTAGACTGAGTAAATAATAATTTGAATAACTAAAGATTAGATATGCAAGAGATTTATAAAGGCTGCCTTTGGTGAAGATCTGGTTTTGTCCATGATTTAGCATCTGGAGTATCTCTTTTCAGAGTTCTTTTGTTGTCAGTTGGGGATAGAACATGTTTCTTTCATAGTTATTTTGATATTGGACCTCAGTTTTAAATATTAACGTCTGTCAGCAGCACAGAGTCTTACCCAGCACTTTTTTCATTTGTTTTTTTGGGGGAGTTGCAGGTATTTTTCTGATAATAAGTGCTCCAGTGCTTAAATGTAGAGCTGAATTACACCTTTTAAAAAGTTATAAGGGATTCTGGAGTTTTGGGTAAGGACAGTCTTTGCTAAGATGCAAAGGGAAGCACATGAAAAATGTAAGTTATATTCTTGAAGCTGCCAGCATTTTTTGGAGATGTATTTGTAGAAGGCTATGGAATTCCAGTTCCATTTTACTATGTTTCTGTAAATTTTCTAGCATATGCTTCAACCTGCAGATGTCTGTCACCCTTTTCCTCTGCTTTGTTCTTATACAATGTATGAGTTGCAGTGAAAGACGTTCTCATCTGACTTGTTAGACCCTGAAAATACAAAAAGCACTATTATAAGTCAACATAATGCTCTCACCTCTACTAAAAATGATTTTCTGTACTACTTACAGCTAGTGGTCATTGCATATGATGATGGAGATCCTGTGAAGTCCAACACCACTACTGTAGAAATTGCTGTACTGCAGCCTTCAGTAATTCCTCGATTTACACAGGATGAATACAGGTAAAGCATTTATTCATTCACTGTTATTTTTTAAGGTGAAATAAATTCCTCTTTGAATGCCAATCTGATGCACGTTGGTTATGAAAAGACAGTGTGGAAGCACTTCCTCTGCAAATACCTCAACTTCTGTTCCTTCCATTGTTCGCTTTGACTCACAGAAGGAAATAAGTCACAAAAATAAGGTTTGAACCAGTGCACCAAAAATGTTATGTGCTTAGAGCTGATAACATATTTAGTGATGTTAACACTTCTTTAGGAAACAGAATTTGATGCTGCTCTAAGGAAAGAGCCAACGCTCGAGCTTCTCAGAAGCACGGCTGTGTGAAATTGCTTGCAGGACTTTTTTGCAGCAGTCCAATTTGACAAAGTTGGGGTAGCAAAATATTTCAGAGTTGCTTCTTCCTCTTAGCCACATTTTTTTTTGGCAGCCAGCCATTCCCTGATCTTACCAGATAGTGCTGCAATTTTACCATCCTAATAGGTTGTCTCCAACTGAAAAGTTGAGGGCTGTGGGTGAGAACAGTGAGGAGAGATTTGTTATAAATTCTCCTCTTAGAAGCTGTTGAAAATGTCAGTTGTGTGGATAAACAAAAAGTTTTATGCATTGAAGGTATAGCTGGGATCAAAGGGGCTTCAGGTTGTTTTCTTCAGTCAGTTTGAGCATGTTTTGGTCCTGTACACCATTCATGTTGGACAAGAGGGGAATTCAAGCTTTAGGCCTTTGACATTAGAAGTGCAGGTGATTATTACTACTACCCAGTCTTGATTTGATAAAAGTTTACACTGATAATTTAAAATAAATGAACCCTATTTTCTTAAAACTAAATAATTAAATAAATAAATAAATAAGGGTGCTCAGGCTGATGAGTTTGTTAAATATTGTTTCAGTGAAAATGTTCATAAACAGTTTTTGAAATTTTTATGATGATATGAAATAATGGGATCAGTGTGCACAGCTTCCATGTATCAAGAAGTTACAACCTTGCTGCATTATGTGCTCTTGCATCAAAAGTAGCATTATAATCAGTATCAGAATATAAATGGGTTTTGTGCATCTCATTTCAAAACCGAGTACTGCAGGAAATCAGTAAGCAGAAATAAAGCGTAGTGTTATTGGCTTCACTAGACCCTAATGAAAGGTTGTGCTCTGCTCTTTTAAGGGATTTAGACTAAAATTCACAATGTGCATTGTTTTTCCTCATGATTAGAGTATTAGAATTGTGAAGAAATCCCATAAAGATAATGGAAGGTAGAATATTAGAGCTTTGAAGAAACTGAAAAATAGCAAAATACTGCCAGTACTGTACTAATTTTGCGTTTAATATTGAAACAGAGGTATGAAATCTGAAAGAATAGTGCAAAATGATAAACTTAGTATCTAATGATAGCACAAAAGATAATTCTTTGCTGAAGGATTTTTGAGAGTATATTCCTGCCACTTCCTGTATTATTTTATTGAATATCTTCAAATGTATGAAGTGTAGTTAGGTAATGTAACAAAAGGTAGACCTTTAAATAAAAATGTTTCCACTTCTTTCTGTAATTTTAGATACCATGTGAGTGCCTGCATTTCTGCCATCTGAACAGTATTTAAAGCTTTTCTGTAATAGTTAGCTTTCTCTGTTACTGTGTTCATGAAAAATACAAACAGGTCCTATGTGTGTAGCTGTGAAAAAAAAATGCTCCGGGATAAAGATTTGAGTCAGTTGTAGATATTAAAAATCCGAAAACTGCACCAGTGTTCAAGTGTCTCACAATATCGATAGCTGTTAATGTGCAACAGGCTCAGCATCTTTCTACAGTAAGTGCATTACTGCTCGCTGCTTTAACAGAAACCTGTGTTGAAGGCAGTTGGATGGCAGGAAAAGTAGCAATAGGCTTCATCATGTTTTTCTGAACGCTGAGTAGTCCAGAACTCAGTTTTGGTTATTGGCTTGCTTTCTGTCAGAAGAGGCAGCGGGGTACAGAAACAATCACGTCCCTGTCCCAGTCTCAGCAGCCAGCACATAGCAGGTGGCTGCGTGGAGTGACAGAGCACTGTCCTGTCCCAGCCGTGCTGCTGGGAGCTGCTTCTGCCCCGACCCGTCCCTCTCCCTGCCTGGAAGCAGCATCTGGGATTGTCGTAAGCCGCAGAAACCTGTGCAGGCAGGGCATTCCGAAGGAGTGCCCAAAAATCTGGCTAAATGGATCCGGCAACGGGCAGAACCTCATCCACAGGATAACTTTTGTTGGGTGATGTTTGCCACGCATAGGCTGTAACAATGGTGTCAGCATCAGGAAAGCATTGTAAATCTTTAAAGGAGACTCTCCTATGATATTTCTTGTAGTGTGTTGCTTGTGAAGTAAAATCATATTTATAAAAGAAGGCAAGTAGGAGAAAATATCTGGAACTGATAACTAGCATTGTGCTAATGATAGATATTAACCATGAGGAGAGGGAAGGTGGAAAAGGTGGAAAGCTGCAGGGTACAGTATGATGTCCTGTTACCCAATTCAGGAAGTATGGAGCAAGTTAATGAGGAGAGGGAGAAAAGGAAGAAACCTTTTCATTTAGGATTGAGAAAGCTAGTTCAGTAGTTGTGTTTAACAAAAGGGCATGAAATATGATGCAGAGGCCTTTCCAAGACATTCCAGGTTTTGGGTGAACTACAAAAGCTAATTCACACAGCCTCACAATCCAGCCTGCAGCAGCTAAAGAGACTCTTCACTACTAGCTGCACACTTAGTAATGTGATTTGTTGACTTTTATAACTTTCTTTTATAACTTTCTCAAATGACCTTCACCCTTAAGGAGCTTGTTCTTGAATATTACCTAGTGGTAAATGTTACCTGGAGCAGTGTGGCGTGCTCTAGGATGTCCATTGATTTGGGGAGGCTACAAAGTAGCTGCAGTGTTAGACCAGTGGGGCAGAGTCCAGCATGGGAGCACAGCCCTAGGAATACTCAGAGCATGGCATGGTCCCTCTGCAGTGTAGAAGAGTTACCTTGCAGCTCACACTGTAACCAGCAAAGTGGCTTTGTTTGCAAAGTTGTGGGGAGAGACCCTGAACTGCAGGAGTGCAGGCAGAGTTTACATTGCCTTCAGCAGAGGAATCGAGCACGCATTTCCCAAAGCTACCTTGAGCTTCGGTGGTATCCTAGGAGATGGGACCTTTATTTCCCTACAATGAAGGAAACCTGAAAAAAGTTGTTCATATCCCCAAAATACCCTTAGATGACAACCGAATAACCCCTCTTATCTTCTCCTCACGAATTCATAGGATTAGCTGAATAGCCTGGTTTCTGTTTCCAAAGAAATAGTCTTACTCCATTCTTGGTAATTTTTTTGAGGTGCACACCATTGTAAAAGCCTCTCAAAGTCTTTTGAGGGTGGCAAAAGCACTTACTCATTTTCTTCAGCGTGAGAAATTGAATGAAAGCAACCCCAAAACTTTCTGATTCAGTTCTGAGATTCTCTGACATTTTGGAGCAGGACAGGTTTCAGTTCCTAAGGTTTTCAGGGACTGTCAGACTGCAAACTGCATTTCTCTTTGGTTTCCAGACAGTGATGCAAGCTGAAACTGGCAGGTTTCAAAAAGCCTTATTTTTTAGTTGACTTACTATATCTTTAGGGTAAATGTCAGCTCAGAGTAATGGTGCTTGTCTGCAAAATAATTAACTTTTGGATGTGGATACTAGAATTTTGAAGGGATTGAAAACTAGTGGTTTTGCAGTGGATTAGTATTGATCTTTGCTTGCGTAATTGCCATAATCTGGATGATACCAACACATTTTTTTCTAGCTCTTTTACAAACTTCATTTCTGTGTATTTAGAAAAAGGTTACAGTTGAACAGTTTTACAGAATAAAGCTGCCTGTGCAGTTGCAGGATGTATTACAAGTCAGAAATAAATGCAGAGAAGTAGGAGAAGAGGGGACCAGATGGTACGATCACAAAGGCATAGCCGCATTGGGCAGATAGGGAGATGGAAGTGCAGCCGTGCCTTGAGCTGTTGCTCTGGCAGCCCTACAGCAGCACATTAGGGTTTCTGCCTCGAGCCCTGTTCATCCTAAAGAAGGGTTTGATTGATTGTTTTCCATGTCTTAAAGCGACTTCCACGGGAGGCAGCGGCCAAGTAATAGGTTTGCCTTTTATCCACTGGCTTTTCCACTGCATTTTTCCGTAACTTGGAGCAAATTAACTAGCCTCCTTTTTTCCCATCTACCTTTTTTCTTTGGATTGTAAATTGTACTGGAGACTTCCAGGTGTTGTTGTGCAACGCATATAAAACAACAGCAAAGAGAAGTCAAGATCTTGGAGAATCCAAAAATAAAATTTTGGCCTACTGCTCGCTGCACGTGGCTGTCCTTTGCAGGCACCACTGCACCACAACTCCCACAGCTCCCTCCACTGCATCCGTAGGTGTCAGCCTGTCTTCGTGGTACCTCGGCTGGTACTGCAGGCTGTGCTCCTGGCTGGGGTGTTTGTGCTGAAGCTGCAGGGTTTAACGGCATTAGGAATGTGGATCCTCCTGTACTCAGATCCTTGTCTGACCTTGTCTTGGTTATTATGACTTGGAGAGAGCTGATGGCAGCACTGCCTGCAAAGTGAAGTGTTTTGAAAACCAAGCATTGTTTGCTAGTTCAGCAAAAACACCAAGGATGGAGAGGCAAAAATGAAAAAGCATCGAAGGCATACAACATGCAGACATTTATTTGCGTGTGGATAGACCACCTCTGAGCCCACTTGACCTCTTGCTGCTGGGCAAGGACACTGTGCTGCTGATGCTCATGTCGCTGCGCCTCCCCGCAGGCAGCTGGCAGTCAGATTCAGCTGGTTCTCTGGAGCGCTGAGAGCAGAGGGAGGCACAGCTGCCAGAGTCCGTGTGCGGGATGCTGGGCAGCAGTGTGGGGACACGGCCTGACTTGCCACTCACTCTGCCTCTCGCAGCCAGAGTGAGCCAGGGCCTGGGGGAGTCGGGCATGGCGAAGGGATGAAGGAGGGGATGCCAGCACATGAGGCTTTCTGCAGCGCTGCCCGAAACGGCTGTGGCCGTTTGCAGTCTCTTACAGTTTTTAATGCTGACTTTGATATCATTCTGCTTAGTGCTGGTGAAACAGCCGTGTCTTGGGTAATAAATCACGTACCTGGGAAAATGACTTGAGCTGTTTTGAGCTCTCCTTTTCCAAGCTATTATTTCTCTTGTCCTGACAGTTCCATCGCAGATCACCTCTTGACTGAACCCTAAAACAGGTAATTGATCCAGAAGTTTCCATTTCTTCCAAACAGGTAATGGCAGCACTTTGATTTCTTAATTAACAGATCATAATTAGTAGCACCATGGAACAGTGAAGACCAGATGTGAAGTGAACCTCAGATGAATACAAAGATTTTTTTTTTTTGCAAGCCTGTCCTCTTATGAGTACATTCTCATTTAAAAGAAAAAAAAGGGTTCAAAGGGACTTTGTATCTTTTTGTTTTGTTAATTAATAAATACCACATCCTCTTTGCGACTAGAAGGTCATTGCTAATAGTGATGTGCTGCTGTAGCAGGAAATGAAATTTTAACCAAAAACAGTGTCATGGTTCCTAATTACTGCCTGTGGGCACGTTAAACAGGTGTTCAGCCATTTCGATAGCAGAAAAGGGAAAATACTGGAAACCTTTAGTTCCTGTTAGTGCTGTGTTATCAGTCCCCGTCCTGTTTGAAAATATGCACCCACTTATACAGTAATCTGAAGTTTGGTTCCAATTTATGAGGAAATCTGTGAAGTTGAAAAATTGAGGGTGTTACTAGATATAAATGTAGTGTGGCATTGTACTTCTGTACTAGGTGCAACACTCTACTGGGAAAACATATTCTGTGTAAAAGAGAGCTTATGTGACATGTGGACCTCTCTTGCTCAGCAAAAGATAGGATATATTTTCCACTTAATTAATTCCACTTAATGCCTACATCATTGGCAAGTACCATCCAAGCAAACAGCCATGCATCGTAGGGTTTCACTAAACAAAATTGCAGGTGCCTGTCAGGAGTCACTTGGAAGTGTTACTCCAAGAGGCTTCTCCCAGTTCTCTGGTCTCCTGCTGTTTAGACAAACAGTTACGGTGAACGAGGGTATAGAGAATCCTGCACAGAGGCATTGAGGCTACGGGTAGCATTTAGTGTTTGAGATCTAATTCTGTACCTCTTTCCAGAAAGTGCCGTTTGGCACAGAACAGCTTGTCCATTGTTGTCTATGTCTGAGGCAGCTTTGCTTTTCTTGTCCTAAGTATGCTACAAATATGGCCCAACTTCTTTAAGATTAAAGAAAGAAATACGAGTATTTAGAAAAATGAGTTATTCCTGGGAGAGGAACAAATTAATCTATACATCTCCTAGAACTTCTCCTTATAAATTCTCTTCAGGAATCAGGACAGCAGCAGAGGAAGTCCTTTGTTCAAACCAACAGGGAAGAAATCTCCAACCCATGAACACCAGTGAGGTTTCCAAAGCTGTGGTCCTAGTGATTTACGTGTTTGTCTTTGACACATTGCTTTGAGAACCGAGTACTTGAGAGGTCATAACTTGTTTCCTTCAAGGAAAATGGCTTTATTCAGGGAATCAAGGTGCTTCCAAAATAAAACAGTCAGTCAAAGTGGTAGGATGTAAGCTTCTGCCTTAAATCTGGTCATGTTTTCATCAGGTTGCTCATGAGCTGTATTTTTTTAAGCCTCTGTTGAAATTTTCCTTTTTCTCTCCTCATTGAGCTCAATGTCATGTTAAGTAGTGCTCAGCTACACCACAGGAGGGTCATTTCCCTCTTCCTGTAGCAGGAGTGTGAAGGATGTTAGCTTTGTCCCTCAGGTGCTTTTTGTGTAATGCTGGTGGATTTAGAGCTGCCATTTGGGTAACCCTTTTCCTAGGATGGTCAAGTCTTACAGCTGCTCATCCCACATTTCCCACTATAGAATTTGCATTCTATAAAGGGAAGATATGACAAAGAATGAAGTACTACAGGCAGCATTTTCAGTGTAGCATCTCTGAGGTGGGGGGAACCTGCAGTAAGAGGGATGACACGTGGGCTCCCACATGCATTTTTAATTTGCCTTGTGTGTCAGTGGCAGCTTTGGAATCAGTGTTACATGGGAGTGTTTTCAAGGCAATTATTTGTTCTGTCATAAAAAATACAAAAGCACTCTTCACCATGTGGCTATGAAAAAATAGGAAATTAAATGGTTTCTACAGCAGATACTGAAGCATGGTTGCACTGAAAAAACAGGGAGTTTGATGATTACAGTGCAGTAGAAGGATTGCCCATTTGTCCTGTTTTGCTGAGTTAAGTCATGCTGCATTGCAATTACTAAAATCTACTATTTTATGCCAAACGAGAAGGAAACTCTCACTTTGTGTTTTTGCATGCAATACAATGTGGTGAATGCAGCTGTGTGCTGCCCAGGTTGCACCAGAAGCAGCACGGGGTGCAGCTCATGCAGGGAAGCTGCCTTGCTGCGTCTGGTGTAGGTGAGGGTCAGCACTGAACGACTGTTTTCAAATCCACATTCAGTCAGATGAAGTGTGGAAGTAAATCACTCCAGGAATGGGAATGCGGAATAGAAGTGCAGACAGAAATGCAGTATTAGCCCCTACCAGCTCTTAGCAGCATGTTACGAGAGAACAAAACCACTGCATAAACCTTGCCCTGGGATTTCATCCTGTCCATACCCGTCTGTCTGGCAGATCTGCATATGTGAGGGAGTCCTACATTCTGCTTGACAGGGATTTTTTTCCTTTTTTTTTGCTTCCGTAGTAATCCTGACAGAAATATTTATATCTTCGTGACCTCAGCTTTCATTTATGAAGATCAGTGGGATCACACACATGCAATAATGCCTGATGACTGAGAGTTCGTGGGAATAAAATCTGACACTTGGTTTAAAAGATAATAGGTTGTGACAGGGGCTCACTGTAACAGTGTCCAAACTCCCTTGTCATCTGTTTCAGAGATAAATACCACAAAAAGGTCAGAATGTCTTGAACCAATTTGAGAATTGAGACAGAAAGTGAGGATATTAAGTACAGTAAGGAATACATGATCCTTCTCAGCACACTTTGGAGATATACTGCTTGGAAAATGCATCAAGTGAAGAACAAAGTAATCTTTTCCAGAGAAAAAGAATTACAGACTCTGTCAAACTGTTCAGATTGTTAAAGTTATGCAAACTGGAAACTGAGAATTTGATAACTGCTCTAAAATATGGTTAGATGGTTTGCTTTTTTGAGCCAGGGCAGGAAACAAGGTAGCCTAAATGTAGGTGAAACCATTAGAAGAGCTGCCATCGATACTTCTCTCATTTGTTTCTTTAATTATTGCTTCACTGTACCAGTTAAACTTGTACCTTTTTTTTTTTTCCATGTTTTTAAAAACTCAACTGTGGTCAGGCCTATTTAAATGTTTCTGTTGTAGATCTGTTATTAGCTATTTTAGTCTCCATATAACTTCACTGTTAGTTTGCCTCATTTTAAAATTTCTATTGCTCTGTCTACACTCAACGTTTTTCTAGAAAAAAAAATAATATACATATATATATATATAAATGGCTTACATATCTTCTCTTTAATGCAAATAATCAGATAGACCAAAAAAAAAAAAAGGAAAAAAAGAAATCACTTCCCATGAGGATTAAGATAAAGAATCTGTGCAGGAGTGGGTACAATGCTCAGAAAGGTTTCAGTTAGAAAACTTCAGGTAAAATGCCACTGAGAGTTAAAAGTAGCTAAGGCCAAAACGTCTTAAGAAGCTGTTATGTTAGAGAAGGTAGGGGGAAGATGTTACTAGGAGAGGTCCAAATGACATTTTTAATCAAGTCAAGATGAGAATTTTAGTAAAGCAATTAAAAACATAATAAAATAAAAATGCTTATCTTCTGGCCTGTGCTGGTGGGCCTCCATGAACTAAAATAAAATCCACCAAACAGTTGACTGAAGTGTCCAATACAGCGTACGTACACATCATGCTATTAAACTTCAGTGCTAAACCAATTTTCCAATTTATTATTGGGTTTGCTGGTTTTAAATTTGATTTTTGATTAAATCTGATGTTCATGCTTTTGGAGATGGAAAAATTTCATGGTGAATTTAAAGCGTATTGGATAGCAGACAAATTGAAAAATGAATGAGAGTTTGGCTTGTTTAGCACAGGAAGAAAAAGCGAAAAAGAGGAAAAGTTAAAATTATGCTTTGGGGTTTAGAAATAATTATACCTTACCAGTGTGTTTTTAATATGTATTCAGTCTTCATTTCCCCCTCTGATGCAAGATTAGAATAATTGAGATATAGCAAATTAAAAGATAACTACATTTTTATAACTTGTATTTTTTTCTGTTTAAATAATGGATTTATTTTAATCCTGTTTTCCTCTAGGTTATGAACTTTTTTGTCTTGTGGGGTTTTTTTTTGTTTGTCTTTTTTTGAGGGGCAAACAGTTTATGGCATGAAGGCAGTAAGCAATACAGTAGAGGTCTCAAAGAGAGAAATACAGGCGATTCTTAAACTTCTTTGGGGGAGCTAAATCCAAAGAGTAGGACAGAAGGCGTATTACTGAATGTCAGTTTTAGATCCATTTGAAAGCATATTATTTTTCCCAAATCCGAGGCTGCCGGATACCAGCCTTATCTCAGCGTGGCACAAAGCAGTTGAAGCTGTTCCTTTTTATACTTTGCTGCTTTGGGACCCTCTTCTCCTACCACGGCTTGTTAGGAAGGGCTTGGGCAGGTGGGGTGGCTTCGCACCGAGGCTGGGGATCCTCCGGGGTTTCCATTGCGCCCCAGTGCTGGGGTTGCTCCTGGGGACCATCCCATCCTGGATGCTAACGAGACAGCAGTATTTATTGTTTCTGTGAAAGCATTCCAGCGAGTATTGGCCAAATTGCACATTGCTGTGACGGTTACAGAAAAATACCGTGAGTAAATGAACTGTTGGTACAGAAATAAATTTATTTTGCCAGTGTTAAAAGACAGTCGTGCAAAGGATCAAAGATTAAGACCAGTTGTGTTCAGGATGAAAGATTAAGACCACGGGTGGACTGAGTTGTAGCTGAGGTGGCTAAGAGCGCATTAATTGCTCTTTATCTCATTTCACCCAAAGATTTCTCACGTGCAAGTCATGTTAATGCACAGGGCCTTCTGGAGTGATTGCATGTGCGTGGCTGCCTGTGCAAGTAAGTAAGGGGGGGGGGAGGGGGTATTAGAAACCATGTATTTGAGAATGTGTTTTGCTGGAAGCTCAGGAAGTGGCTGTTTCATTTAAAATGTTTCAAATAGACCAGAATCGGACTGGAGGGCAGTGATGTGCCAGTCCCATGGAGGAGCCAGTCCCACGGAAGTGACAGTGACAGAGACCTGTGGTTGCATGCGGTCAGAGCCCATGGCTGGCAGGGTAATGACTCTGCTTGCAGCTGAGCTCAGAGGCTCAACGAGGTGTTGCAGGCATTATCAGACACAAATACCTTCAGAGGCTCTGAATCCTCGTTGTGTGCGCTCGCCCCAGCAGCATCATCCCTGTTCACTGCCACTGCTTTCTAAGCCTGGTCTGGGTGGCTTGGACTGGATCAAGCTGCCTTGCTGCTGTCAGGTCTTCTCTCAAAAATAACCAGCCTTTAACATTCAGTAATGCAAAATTATTGCCTCAAAATGTCCTTGCCTGTTGCCTAAAATAGCTTCTAATGGTATGTCTACTACTTACACACACACAAATCACTGTTATAGATCTTAGTCATTCAAAAATTGGAAAATAATGAGCTTATTCCCAAAGAAAGCTTATTAGAGCTTGTAGTACAGGATAAAGAACAGTATATTGTCAGTTGTATACCTTTGTCTTTTACTGCTTCGCTTCTCTACATTTCAGCAAAATGTTAAGAGACCAGCTGTATGTTTTAATTCCACTGATGTATTGCTCCCTTTGAACTTGATCACCTTAGTTAAATCAGGGAAATTAAATCAATGCCATTACTGTGGTGGTTTTCTGTCCACTCTCTCTATGACCTCTCATAGCAAACACAAAAGCCTCTTTCTAATTGATATTGATTTGTCAATTCATTGAATTCAGCTGTGTCAGAGGGGAGGTTACAAGGCCATTTGCATTAAAAGAATAGGCTGAAAGCGTGCTTCAGATGAAATGCAGGTTTTGAATATACAGTCAATAAGGTTTTTGTTCAAATCATGTGCCTTAAAAGAGAAAGAAAACAAAAGAATATGTAATGCAACATAAAATGGATCTTTTTTTCTCACTGGCCTCATCAAAAGAGCTACAGCGTGAAATGTGTTCAGATTTGACAGCCTTTTTTCTGTCTCGAAGATTAACGTTTGCATTTGTAAAATGCATGTTAATAAACATCGTGTAACACTAGTTTTGTAGCTTAATCAATTAAATAGCAATCATGAATTTAATAATTTAATTCTACTGCTGATAACATGTTTGAGGCAGAAGAATCAGAGCCAGGGTGATGTGCCATGTGTATGTACTGCTGTGCATGTGTATTCAGGTACAAGTGAGCTTACCGTGGTGTTACTCTGCAAAAGAATCAAGGCTCATGTTTCAGTACAGCGTTGTTCAGCTTAGAAAAGTATTTTCCCCCTTTATTTGTGTACTGGAAGGCCTAGGGCTCCTCTGAAGAACTGATAACTCACCATGGTTTAGTTTAAGAAGGACCGGGCTTTCTACAGTGATAAAAAAAAAAAAAAAAAAAAAAAAAAAAAAAGAAGCAGATAAAGCGATTGGAAGAAGTGGCAACAAGGGAAGTAAGAGTACGTCACAGCCCTGTGGGTCATGGGTAAGGTTTGCCTTTGACATTTTATGGGTGGTGTAAGGACCAGTCGTGTTAGAAACAGGGCCTGTGCTGTGTTTGTGGTGATTCATCCCAATGAAGAAGTCTGTAATCAAAGGCAGACTGTTTGATCTCTTGGTGTGTGAAGGAGAAATGCAGATCTGGTTTCAATAATTAAGATTGCAAACTGGGAATCCAACTTTCTGCCTGTGGAATGGGAAAGTGTGTGGTGGGGTGGAGTGTTTGAAGAATACTGGAAGAGGATGAAAGAGGGGATGCATAAAATATTCCCTGAATCTAGGGAAGGCATAGATTCTGTCCAAAATTCTGGAGATGAGTACAAAACTGAAATACACCTGCTGTTTTAAAATTCGTTAGCACAACCTCCATTTTCATTTGGAAGTAGTTGTGGTTTCCTTGAGGAGAGAGCATCTCAAGGTGTTACTGCATTTTCCAAGGAAATAGCATTTAAACAACAGGAGAGAGAGAGGTAAGTAACTGTTGGTTTTCAGGAGGAAACTCATTTTTATACAGCATGAGTCACTCATTTTTCAGTGTTTGGAGGGTATGAAGAGGACGAGATACACATTAGTGGTGTAATCCTTTTTTCTTTTTTTCCTATACATCAGTGCTCATTGAATCAGAAACAATTTTCTAAATGATTAAAAGATGTGTATGTATTCTTGGATGGCAGTTAATTTCCTAAAAAGTATCTTGACTTTTATGACAAAAATGGGTTAGCAGAACAACTTCCAGATCTTTCTGAAGAGTGGAAAATCCTTTGGAGGTGGCTTTTCAATGTTGTTTAAATTCTAAAGAGGGTTATCCATTTAGAAATTTTCCTGCATGCATTTCGGTTAGCGTACGGGTTTTTTTACACTTTAGGTACAGGTGAGTGTTAAAACAGACTTGTTATGATACAAATTTTAGTTGCAGTTTGTCAGTGCATGATGGTTCTTGTGTTCCTCTTTAGTTTCCACTCATTATTTCCAGGATTTCCATTTCTCATTATCAAAGGACTGTTTTATCTATATATGGTCACCTCTTGTCAGTTACACTTCCTTTTTTTTGTTGTTGTTTTTGTTTTTGGTTTTTTTTGCGTTTGCAATTTGATATGTTTTTCCTTAATAAAAGATCATCCTGCTTTGGCAGTGTGATGGATGGATGCAACTGCTAACCTAAAGAGTAGGTTTATCAGTACTCTGATGGTCAGGCAATGGGGAGATAACCCAAATACTTTTGTTCCATTCTGCAGACCCCCACCAGTGAGTGAAAGCGCACCAAAAGGAACTGTGGTCGCAGTTGTAATGGCAGCTGCCTTGAACCAGACTATTGTATATTCAATTGTTTCAGGAAATGAAGAAGGTAAGTACTAATATTTTGGTCTTAGTGAGCATACTGGGCACAGTGCATGCATCTGATGTTTTCAAGAAACAGTGATAAATAAAGCTGCTGAAGTGTAATGCCACCTCGACTGTACAAGCAGGAGGGACTGTTCCCGTTACTGTTGTCAAACCTCTCAAGATCAGCCATATACAAATACATGTGCAGGAGAAGACTTTGCTCTTTAAAAGGTTGCAAATTTGCTTTAGATAAAGCTTGCACTTAGCTTTCTGTATTGGGAGGTTTTGTACCCTTACACCATACATCTCTTTATAAATACTGTAAAATTGTATCCTTCTCTGACGTGCGTCTTCTCCACAGGGAAATATATATACCCTAACTCTAGCGTGCTATCTGTAGCACCTAAATGGAGAAAAGCATATGTTTGACCATTTCTTTGAACTGATGGTTTGAAGTAAGGAGTTGATAAACTTGCAGAAGAAAGCAGGACTACGATTTGAAGGAGGCCCTGACTTGACTTATGACTTGCACTGTGAAACTTGGCTCATTCTTTTTGCTGGCCATTCTCATAACCTAGCCAAATTCACTTCTCTTCCTCCAATTTGTCAGCAGAATACAATGAAAGTTAAAAAAACAAATTTTCATTGATGTGAAAATTTACATCAGTGCCATATGATATGAATCTGTGGCATATCGAAACGAAAATAGGAATGGATTTGGTTTTACCGATAAATCTTTTTGAAAACATTGAAGACTTCTACCATACAGTATCCACAAGTGTTAGATTAGAGCAGGATATTAAAAAAAAAAAAAAACACCACCATTTTTCCTACTGTTTGCATCCTTCTCAGTTACTGTCCATGGTCCACCTCAAAATCCCTAAGCTAAATTACGCTGTAAATTGTTTGGAGAGATGTGGAAAAACTCCCCTCCCATCCTCATTTTTGTGGCAGTTGGACATTTGTCGTCTGCTCTTGCCAGCATTTCCTCAAGTTGGTTACTCTAGTACCAGGTTCAGATTCAGGTGCTGTGCTCATTTGAAAATAGCTTCTAAGAGGGCTTACATGGGATTTTAGAATCCTGAGGCAGGAGGGATGAGGATGAATTTCTGAGGGTGGTGTCAGAGAATAGTGACATCATGAAATAGAAATGTTTTGTCTAAAAAAATGTTTATAGGTCTTAAAAGGTTGCTTCTGTTTTTTGCTGGATTTCAGATGTGTTTGCTATTAATAACAGAACGGGTGTGATCTCAGTTAAAAAGTCTCTGGATTACGAAAGTGTAAAAAGTTACGAACTTCGAGTTCAAGCAGACTCATTACAAGTGGTACGATCCAATCTGCGTGTCCCTTCCAAAAGTAAGTTTTAAAATCCTTACTGTTGAATATCTTTTTAATATATTTGTTCTTATTTTTTGAGAATATTGATAACTGAACTCTAGCTAGTGTTGTGTTCTCAGAAATACAGTGGTGACGATGGTATGGAAAAGGCAGCATGTGCATTAATGGAGCTCTGTGCTTGCCCTCCACGCATGGAGCTGATGAGTCTTGGGCTAAGTCCTCACAAATAATATCTGTGTTACACAGGGCTCTCAATGATCCAGACACAACTCGTTTGTATATGAACAGAGAGCTGAGGATGCAAACCACATGTTTTCAGTGTAATTAAGGTTTTCTGTGATGGAACACAATGGTTTTTCATAAATACCTTTTGCAGCACAGATACAAACTCTTCTCCCTGCAGCTGGGAGCTTGTATCCATGGGGATGGGTAAATTCTGAAGGAACTGAGCACAAGGCACCGGGGAGCAATGGGAAGCAGCAAGGGTTAGGACTCTACAAAGAGGATTGTGGGGCAGATAAACAGCAAGGCAGACAGGAAGAAAAAGGCACCCTAAGCACCCCTGAGGGTCTGTGTGGAGGTTATTGCAAGTGACTGAGAGCAAACTGGAGGAAAGGATGGGCTGTGACAGGAGGTTTCCGTGCAGTATCTCTAGGCACAAAAGAGTTTTGCTTACAAATTGTTCTATTTTGGCTCTGTCATTGGGAGGGATTTTTCCCCCTCTTTAATGGTTTTCTTGTTCTAATAAAATTACTTTGAAAGGTCTTTTGGTGTTTTTATTGTGCTTCCTGTAAGGAGAAGGTCTGGGCAGTCAGGCTTTTGAACATTTGTCTCACTTAGTGTCCCATTCCATCTTTTACACCTTCCTATTTAAGCCACATTTGAGCCCTAATTAAAAAACGGTAATACTCGCATTGTACCCAAAAAAGTATTTTAATATTACAGTCTTTTACATGAGTAATATTTGCCTAGTTGCTGTATTTTTTGATCTGTGTGTGTCTCTAGCTAAGAAGCATCATGGACTTGATGGCAATAAGCCCAGGGTGTGGGAATGTCGAACAGAGAAACTCCTCTAGGGCAGTGAGGAACGGAACATTATTTAAAGGCTGTGAAAATATTACCTTCTCCTTTCATTCAAAATTGATTGTCAGTTTATTTCAAGTCATTAGTTTTGCAGTCAAAGTTATTCCAGTATGAGCTATGGGTCAGATTTGTCACAGGTGGCTGCAGCTTATTTTTCCTCTGCACTTCCACCCATGTTAATAACAGAATAAATCTTTAGCATTAGGGGGAGAAAAAAAAATGCAGGCTCATCCTGACCACGAACAACCCATGGAAATACGAGGTTGAAGGGAAAACTTCAGCTTCTTTCATTTATAAACATCTGCCCAAGAGATGCTGTAGTACCATCTCATTGCATTCCCCCTCACGTGAGCTGAGGACTCCCCAGGAGTCACTGACGGTAGACGGTCACCTTGCTGTCTGCCCTCAGAGGCAGCACCAGGCAAGTCATGGCTCAAGCACAGTGTGATCTCTTCCTCCCTCACTGAAGGCAGAAGTGACCTGTGTCAGCAGTTTTGGCAAGAAGAGGGCCACAGTGCCACCCCATCATTGTCAGAGGTGGCAAAGTGGTCCCATGACAAATGGTGTTTCCCATGCCACGGGTGGTGATCCGCAGAGTTAACAGTCAGTGAGTTGCAAAGGAAGGGCCACGCTTAACTGATTCTGATGTCCTACTCTGTAATTAGTCTTGTAATTATTGTAGTAATGAATACAGTAATAGCCACGCATATTAGGAAAGCCATGTCCAGCTTACTTCTGTGCCAGTTTGGTGCACGTTCATAGGAGTACAGTGTACAGATTAGAGATTATAATTCAGATTTTTAAGGATAAAATTTAAAATAGAGTGCAATTCTTTTTCTTCAAGCAATATAAATGTACTACTGTAATATCTGTTTGCAATACTGAAATTGGTACCCAATGGAAACTTTCTTGCAGATTTTAAAAGTTCTTAAAGTCACAGAGGTTAATAAATATTTGCGAATATGCCATAAAATTGTGGTAATAGACTATAACCTGAGAGATTGTACAGGGGATTTCCATTAAAATACCTTTGTCAGACTTTCCAATACTACCCTTGTAAGCAGAAGAAGATTTTTGGAAAATGAGAGTGTATTATCATAGGTATTTGTTCTTCGTAACAGAGAATTGTGTCTGTGGCATAAAACGTAGGGATTATTCAATGGTCAGAAGCTGAATCACATTAACAGCAATGGAAGGCTCTGTGTGCTGTTACATCCACCGCCACTAATGTATCTGGAGAAGGAAAAAGAGAGCCAGTGCCAGCTGACTTCATTTCTTTGTGTCTGGGAGAGGTCTGGTTAAGGTTGTGTTTCTGTAAAATGCAGCCAGGCCGTGCACAGCGAGGAGGTAAGGCCTTCTGTGCAGCGTCCAGCTTTCTGCAGGTCTCTATCTCACATGGACGAACGGGCAGGGGAGCCGGCAGGTTCTGGCAGAGGTCTTCGGGCAGGCCTCTGCTTTTTAGACCAGCCTTGCTGGTCAGGGAAGAGCTGGCCTCTGTGTCCCTCCTCCCATCCGGAGTCTGCGCTAGAGCAGCTCTCCCGGCTCTACAGGAGTTTGGAAAATTGCTGGCTGCGTTATTTGGTTCACGGACACCTGATAATGACTGGCGGTTAAACTCCAGTTTAAACAAAGACATAAGCACGTTGTGTATGTGTGGATACCCACAGGTGTATAGCATATATTAAGTTTCCAATATGCACTGTGCTGGATAGCTAAGGAATTTGATAGTATTTGTAAAATACTTCACAAGTAGCTGGCTTACTAAATCACTTAGGTCTTTGTAATAGAGACTCCTTGACCTCATGGTTTGATTCCTACATTTGTATGATGTATGCCTTTCTATTTTCTCAGCACCTTTTCCTTTCCTGATAAGAGGTAATCAGGTTATACAGTACTTCAAAATTCTGGGGCACAGAATTGATGAACTGGAGCGGAAGTAGATGAGATGCAATTAATGCACCAACGTGGACTTTGGTGACAGTGAAATGATGAACCTCTCTGGAGATAGGTCACTTTGAATGCACATCTCTAGAATTATGTGACATTGAAGTATAATGCACCACCTCCTCTGGAGCTGCAGTGGAGAGCCCTTCTGGAGCCAGCACTGATGCTCAGCTACAAAACAGTGCCAAATTTTACAGAACTCAGAAGCTTGTTACCAAATTGTTTTTAACTACATTACTATATAAAAGGAGTTTGGGTGATCATCTCTGCAATGGAAAAGTGGATGATATGCATTAAGCATAACTAAGGTTGTCCTTCAGTGATAGTGCCAACTGATAGTGTAGTAATAACTGAATAAATAAATGAGGAGAGAAAGTAAATTGAGATGTCCTTTGGAGTAGGAGAAAATAAAATTGGTGATTTAAACTGGCTTTTTAGAATACGATGCTAAATCATGCAAAATCATACTCTTAGATTCAGTGAAATTGAACTCCTAAAATGAGTTACTTTCACTGAAACTTTGTAAGTGAAATTACAGTGCATTTATACTTCATTTGAATAGAAGAAACATCAGTTCTGATGATGATAGTGAAGTTAAAAGGTTGGAATTCTGGCCCGAGGAATTGGCATCTGATGATGCTGAACCCTGAATGACCTCAACTATTAATGGATTTCTCCATTTCAGTTGAATTTAGCAGCAGGGCTTTTTTTTTTTTTTTGTCTCAGCTCTTTGCTGCTTAGATTGCCTATCACAATAAACCACAGGCTAGTGGTATACTGTAGGACAAATTAGGATAGTGATCATTAGCTTCCAACTTGAAGCTTTCGGTTCCCCCTCACTGGATAAGATTAGAAACAGAAAAACAGTTACATAAAGGGAACATCACAGGGCCGTGTGTGGCGGGACGTGTTCTGCAATTTGAAGGTGCTGCTTTGTGATCAATCACAGAGCGAGCAGCTCCTTCCTCCCAGAAGGAGTGAGATGAAGGGAATGTATCAGTGCAATTAATCACTTACTAAACCAAAAGTACTTCTTGAACAAGAACAGGCAAAACATCATATTTTTTTCTCATATGAGCAGCCAGCAGTTTGCAAGGTTTTCATCAGCATCTCACTGTCCTGAAGTTTGATACCCAGGATGAAAGGGGTCAGAACAATAACTGTGGCAAGGAAGAAGGGCAGGCGGAGATGGGACAGGGGAAGCCAGTGTGACGAGTGAAGAGGAAGTGCTGCCCAAACACAGTAAGGAGGAGCAGTGGAGACCAGTAAAGACAAGGAGGTTTTACCACTGAAGTAGTCCTGGTCCCAGTTTTAAGAATCAAAGTATTTGTGAGCTTCTGGTCTCTGTGCCAGACAAATAAAACATGTACCGTGATGGGAGACGACAGGGTTTCCCACTTTGATCAGGAGAGAAGAGCCACGCAACAGAGCCAGAATACACTTGCTTTTGAACACTATGGGCAAAAGGGCCTCGCAAATCCTTCAGGGAACAGAAACAGAGGATGCAGCCTCATGTTTTCCACTGTTCAGTTTCCAGCATCTGAGAAAAGTGCCTCTTTTCATTCCCCAAGTCTGCACATGTGTCATTTGCTCTCTTATCTTGAGTTACCGCTGCTGTCTGTGCACAGCTTCACCCGTCCTCCGTGGCTGTGCAGCGAAGTACCTCCAGGCTGTTCCAGTGCGTGCCTGCAAATGAACGTGGATGCAAACAGATTGTTTCAAAATTAGGCCTTCAGAGGTGAAGGTATTACCAGCTGGCACAGTGCTGCCTGGAACGCTTGTCTTCGTTACAAGTTACCTGTGTCAACTGCTTCTTGCTTAACCCGATATTGAGAGGGAGACCAGAAGGGAGTAGTTTTGGCTGCAGGCTGCTCTTCTGTAGGTTTTATCTTTTCCTGCTTTGGTTGTCTCTAAAACTTGTGCCTCCCCAGTAAGCAGTGTTCTCATGATGGCAGCGAAAACATGGGTTTCTCGTGTCATGGACTTGTACATGTGGTGGAGCTCTACCCTGCATCCTTGATCTTGTCACCTGCATCTTCATTTGGAAACTTCTGGCAGCCTTTGTAGTGTCACTGTAATCTCTCCCACATCCCCTTTTTATTTCTGCCTGTACTCTTTTGACTCAATTGGTCCCAGTTAGTAGGGTGAGGACGAGCAGCAAATAAGCATCAAAAATTCCTAGAGATGCCATAATAATTACAGAACCATGTGATGGTTTTACCATATTTGAGGGGGAATTAACAAGAAATGAAAACCATAGCAAACAAAATTTGTCGTTTCTACAGTCGTGCTTGCACTGTCTTGATAAGCACATGTCCTTTTCAGGAATTGCGAGTGCCCGCTTTGTGTCTGCAGGCAGTCTGCTGCAGGTATAAGGGAGAACTGAAACAAGATATTTCTCCTTTCTGCAGCAGGGGTGCTACAGAATTCAGAGTAGCATGAATTGTTATTAAACATCAACTTAGGAGTAGAACCAAGGAAGTGAAGAGGTAAAATTCCTCAGGAGTGTTAGACCAGCTGGGGGGGAGGAATGCTCTTCCACATAGCTTTCACGTCAGTCAGGTGTGCTGAGTACTACAGGAGTGAATTTGCCATCTTGGTAAAGATGGGTTTTATTTTGGCATTAAAAGATTTTTAAGAGAAAATGCACCTTTTGTTTTAATATTTACATGTTTTATTCATTCAGTTAGAACAATCTTGTGCCTTGGGCCCAGCCCCAAGCAGGAAGTGGTGCAGGCTGATTCCCCACAGGTATGCAGAGGCGCTGCCCGGGACGGGGGGGGGGGGGGGGGGGGGGGGGGGGTCATTTCTGTTGTCACACTGGTACTGTAATCCTGGCTGGGAGGCAGTGCTTTGCCGTGGGTGTTGGAGAGTAAATGGAGAACAGTTCTTTCTCCTGTCATGCTTTTGGTTTTCTAATCACAAAAGAAACCTTTGGGAATCATAAAGAGAAAAGAAACAAATCTAGTTTTGTAACTGCAATTCTGCAACTGCTCCGCAATAATTGGGAATGATAGTTTTGCTAAGTTAAAAATATGAAAATGAATTCTGTATCCCTGTATTATTTATTGTCTTTTCAAATAGCCTTGCATTTTTATTTTCGAATGTGTTGTAAAGTTCATGCTGGTGGTGTTTTACAAGTTGGCTGCCATGCTTATCTGCAAATGTAGGAGTTGTGACAGATGGGCAAAATATGTTGCAGAGCCTGAAGGGCTGCAAATCTGCCTTCTCTGCCACACACCTCTGGGGGTAGTTTCCCTGAAAGCCACTGAGATGGACTTCAATTATCTCTGAGCCACAAAGAAATGTATTCTAGAGAAACCGCATAAAATGTGAGCTCCCTTTCAATTGATTATTCAGGAGAAGAAAAAGAAAAAAAGTTTTACATTTCTTTAAATCAGCCCTTAGATCAGTGCTATTCCAAATATGTCGCTGTTTATGTCTCGTCAGAGTCTCGCTGATCTCTTTGCAGTGTTCTTGATCGGCTACACCATGAGAGTTTCTCCAGGCTTAATGGGTACATGCTGATTTAGATGAAAATCCCATTGAAAACAAAAATTGGTGCTGATTTCTATTCGGTTCTGCCAAATTTAGTAAGGCGAGATTGAGCACAGCTGCAGTTCAGTTCATTTCACCTGCCAAAGTGCAAAGTCTGCTTGACAGACTTGTAAGATGGTAGTAAAGCAAAGTATTATAGAGCCCTGTCCAATCACATTCTCATTCCCAGTTTGATTAAAATGAACTTCTAAAAGAGAAGAATGTGCTGTTACTGCCTGCAGAACCAGCAGCCACTGCTTAAGCAAGATGCAGATGTTCTCTGTTAAAATTAGCGATGTATGAAGAGCAGCTGTATCAATGGCCGTTTTGGCATATTGTGGAAGACAAGTGTAGTACCACTGGTGAAAGCATGACGTAGAAGAAGCTGTTTGCTTATCAAATACTGACTGCATATTTAGTGTGTAGAGAAGCATTTTCTTTACAGCTGAAGGAAGGAAGGCAACTGTAGCACTCCAATTTCTTCTCTCTTCATCCTTTGGCCACCATGGCAGTTTTGTGATGCTTTGTCCAGGGTGAAATGCTTCCTTCTGTCACCTGGCTGGCATAATTACAGTTTGATTGCATGAGGCAATCACAAGGAGTGCCAATTTGCAAGAATTAACATGGAGAAGTAAATTTGGGTTTCAACTCTCAGAATCCAGAAAAATAATTTAGTGAGAGCTGAGTTCCAAATCTAGAATAACAGAGCAGCAAGGATTGGCACGCATGGGGATGAAAAGCTTTCCCTCTGAAAGGTGAGTGCAAAGATGGGTGTCATATGGTGTTGGCTGTCCTTCCTGCGAGAGTACCAATAAATAACGGTGCGCATTATATAGCAGGTGCTGCTGCCATCCTTCGTGTAACAGAAGAGAGAGACCGATCCCCGCGCACACATTGTTCAGTACAAGCACTAAATACAAACATGAGGGAAAAGAAGAGTCTAGTGCTGTGCCCAGACTGTGGGAGCACGCGCTGCTGGTGCCCTTCTCACTCGGGCTGGGCACTGGAGGTGCAGGGGTGGCAGACGCAGGAGCACCGGGCCCTGTCTCTGGGCATCAGAACCCCCTGTGCGGGCGATATCCGACTGAGTCAAGCAGAGCAGCTGGGGAAATCCCTGCTGCAAAGGGTCTGGCATGCCCTTCATAGGCATGGCGCTGTTTCTGATGAGGGATTTTAATGCGTGTTGCTTCTAGGCTTATTCGATGTGGGAATAAGGCAACCCCTGCAAGTGGCTGCTGGTCGTTCGCTGCAGCCAGCAGCCGGCTGGAACAGGATAAAACCATGAGGTAGTGCGGAGTTCACAGGCTCTGCGTTCCCCTCCATCTGCTTCACCGAGTGGAATATAAGCTGTGTATAAAATGCAGTAAGATAAAACGGAGGTATATGTTTAATTGAACATTAATGATGCTAATGCTGGTTTGGAAATAAGCAGGGTATTTAATTTGCTTTGTGCTTAATGTAATAACTTTCTCATTTTCAAAGGTTTCAACCATTGCTGAACAAATCAGCATTTTGGCAGCTCAGAGAATTACCAGCAAATTAAACAAATGTTTTTGAGCAAATTGCAAAGCAAACTTTGCACGAGGCAAAGCCACCTCACCAAAACTGGCTTGAAATGGTGTCGATGGTGAGCACTAAGCAAAAGATGTTTAATTTGCATTACAGAGAACTAGCGCAGGTTAGCAAATGCCTACTCCTACCGGTGCTGAACATGTTGCAATTAGGCTCTTCCCTACAGCAGTAAACTGGTGCCAACCGTTGATATAACTGTTTATTAGCTCTGCAGGGCAAGGTCACTTGCACACATTGCCTGTAATCCTGCTTAAATTGCCTTCTTCCCTAAAGGGTGTAGCTGCAATGAAAAAGCTTGCCTGGGAATCTCATTTTTCTCCACGGGGCTGCAGTTTCTAACTGTAACTTGGTATTGCAGCCAGAAACATTAAGGATCTGGTTTAACAAGAGAGAGATTGGACTTTCATAGAATCTTACAATAGCTCTTGGAGTGACATTTTTCTTCACTGTAGTAAATAATACAGTCAAGGTTAGAAGTGTTCTTTCAAAATGAACATAAGCAAACTAGACATGATTACAAATAGATCATTATGTCCACGTTACATCTGTTCAGATGTTTAAATGTTGGATTGTGGCTTTGTTTCATGAGTTTGGTATGAAGTCATTTTTCCTTGGAGCTTTGAGTAACAGTACCTACACGTTTTTTAACTTACCTGTACAGATCAGCGTGCAAGGTGAAAAACTGATTATTCCTCTGAGGAAATGTTGTTTCCTTTTTCTTCCTCCTTTCTCTTTTCTCTATGTAGTAATATATTGGATGACATTTTGAATAGTTTTCTCAGATTTCCATTGCTTTTATGAATTCCTCATTAGTTTCCCATTAGTCGGACCATCAGATGGAATATTTTTGGTGAATTCACCATCCTAAGAAGTAGTCTGTGTATAAATCTTTTTGCCCCCCAAATGTATATCCACTCAGCTCTTTCTAAATAAGACTGCATTTTGAAGCTAACTCTGATCAGCACAGCACCTGTGCAGCATTTAAATTATACTGGCACTGAAACAAGTTGGGAAAATCAACTCTGAAATGAGGTAATTTATCACTTGAAAATGTGCTCTTAATGAACTGGACATCATCATTTCCAGCAATCTTTCTGGATTATACTGTGTTCTGAAAGAGACAAAGAGATCTTGGTATAGATTACTGTACAGTTGTATCTTCTTTGCAGCAGGTCCTTAATTTTTGCATTACTCCTTACAGAAGGAAAGAGGTCTTTATTGTTTAACATGGTGGATCAGTAACCGTTTAATAAAACAGAGATTATTAGGTGTTTTTTTTTTCATTGAAGATGTGTTGAACCTGTAATATTTATTGTGCTCCGTTGGGCCAGTCCAGTTTGTGATGCAGACATGCTTAGGCGCACACTAGACTATCACAGTAAATTCATTAGGTACTGAGGCTGCTTAGCACTGCATGGTCAGGCCTGTCAGATGGTTGTGCTCGGTGGCACAGGCAAGTAGAGAAAAAGTTGCACTGACCTGCAGTGTCAAGTACTGTGTTGTTCACCCAGGTGCTTCTGCCAGCACTGCTGTATGAACTTGTGTGAGTTTCCAGACACTGTGGCAGAGCCCCTCATTAAGTATTTGCATGGAAGCTAGTACTAATTAAAATATGTTAAGCACGTTGCACATGAAGTGGAAAAGGCAAGCTTTTGTTTGCAGCTTAGCTCTTAGTATGGTCGTTATGGTCACCTAGTCAGTATGGTCACCTGGCCGTTACCTCTTTATGACACTTGTGAGAATTTAATGTACCTGGATCTCTGTTACTGAAGTACACTATTCTCTTTTCTTATATTCCCCCCAACTAGCTTTCTTTCTAAAGAAAGCCATGGCAGCCTTTTGCTTGCATGCAAAGTCGTATAGCCCTAATAGCAAAGTGCAGGTGTGCAGGTGATGGGCATCATTTGCTATAAAGGATAACATTTCAGCTCAAGTTAAGTCAAGAATCAGAAAAAAATGGCAAATGAAAAAACAATAAAGGGTAGGGCAAAAAAGCACGAAATCCCTTGATTTCCTTCAAGTTCATACTTCTAATACAAGGTATGCTATTATTTCTTATATATTCTTACAGTGTTTTCTGTGCACTTGTTCCACATGATCTGTTTGGACTGTAAATGTATAAACTTGATAGGCCATGATGATTGACTGCCAAATGTTCTATGTATGCTTTTCTTTCCCTGTTTTAGGTAATACAGCCAAGGTATTCATTGAAGTGAAGGATGAAAATGACCACGCGCCTGTCTTTACCAAAAAAATGTATATTGGAGGTGTCTCTGAAGATGCTAAAATGTTTTCTTCTGTGCTTAAAGTTAAGGTAAGACTGCAGTTTTTACATTAGCACTCACTTCCAGAAGAAAAATACTTAACGTTTTGGTTTTCCAGAGGAGATTATGGAATGTGTTTCTTCTAAAACTGCTTGAACTCAGACACTGGCAGTAAACTCCCTTTGATTACTTCTTAAATACAGTCAGCACAGAAAGGGTATTTTTTTTAATAAAATCAGTATTTGACGATGAACATGAGTCAGATGGTTTCCATTTTCTGGTGTATGATTTACACGCATTAGCACTGTATTCCAGTGGTTATTGGTGCAGGACTGATTTTGAACTTGGAGTTATTTCTGTTGAATTTATGTGGTCGTCATCTGAAGATTTGTAGCTATCATTATATAAGTTAATGTTCAGATGATTCTTTTAGGTTTGAACACTAGTGTTAACCTTAATTTCTTCTGACTTCTTTGGCAGCAGCATGTTTATGCTTTAAAAAGTAAAATGTGTTTTTTGTTTCAGGTTAGGGAAGCAATTTCATATCTGTGCACTCTGACACAATTTGTGGGTAAAACAGATTATCTGTAGTTTAAAAAAATGAAATAAAATTCAAGGAAATGTAATATATGGAATGTAATTAGCATCAGGCAGAAAAATAGCTTAGAATAAAAGCTATTTGTTTTCTTTAAAATGCTTTGTGATGCAGTCTTTTGTGCTAGAGGCAGCCTGGGCTGACTTTCAAAGTCAGCTTGTTTCTTCTACCTGTATTTTGTTACCTCAGCAGGCCTCCTGCATCTTTTTTCACTTTAAGTGTTAGTGGAATAGCTTTCAAGATGCTGATCCTAGCTGATGCATGAAAGGGCACAGATATATGACCTGCTAAGAGTTCTGTGTTGACCTCATGATGTATTTAGAGCACCAGGAATGGAACAGAGAATATCAGAGCTTATTAAAGTTGTCCACTGTTTTTTTTTTCCTCTTTCATAGCAGTCCTCCCCAATTAAACTCAGAGGTTGCAGAAACGTGGAAAATGCATTGGTTATTGGTGAGAAAATGCATTGATTATTGGTGAGAAGCTTCTACAGACAAAACTTGTTAACGTTGTGAAGTAGTAGAGTATTTTTTTAATTTTTTTTTTATACAGTGCTTTTCTTAGGCATGTTTTTGGCCCCAGAATATCCATATTAGTCTTTCCTAGAAATGCATCCAGCAGTCCAAGTAAATAGCTGGGAATTTTTACTGAAATGGTCTTAAGTTGCGCCTTAGGTTGGGTATTACGAAAAATTTCTTCACTAAAAGGGTTGTGAAGTATTGGAACAGGCTGCCTAGGGAGGTGGCTGAGCCGCCATCCCTGGAGGCCTCTCAAGAAACATGTAGCTGTGGTGCTTAGTGACGTGGTTTAATGGTGGACTTGGCAGTGCTAGGTTAAAAGTTGGACTAGATGGTCTTAGAGGTCTTTTCCAACCTAAACGATTCCATGATTCTATGTGCACTAGGGAAGGGTTTGTCACAGTGCATAAATCCTCTGTATGCCCATTCTTCCTAGCTTCTTCTGCAGGCAGGCAGTCTTTGAGGCCACAGCAGGTAGGGTTGGACCCCCCAAGTGGGGCTGCTGAGGAATGGCAAGTTGCACACTACCCTGGGACGGCGCGAGGGCTGAGTGTGTTTGCTAGTCCCGACATCTGCGGACACGTGGAGGAGTCTTAGTGCCACTTGGCCTTGTGCCCTCTGCTGTGCCACGGATCCTGCGGTTTGGTGGGTAGTGTGACACGTCACCTCCTGGAAAGGCTGGTGCCCAACCTGTAGGGCAGTTCAGGGGACTGGATCGGGTAGGGTCGGGTTACAGATCAGAGCTGGTGCAATGTCTGTCGGAGTATTATTAGCAGCACGTTGATTGTTTAAAAAAAAGGAGCAATACTGAACGTTTGAGAAGATGTAGGGAAGAATTATGCTGCAAGGAGATTCAAGATATGCATTGGTAGCTAGAAAGGGTGGTTAGCCCAGAAGGCATGTTGAAAAGGCACGTTTCTCTACTACTACTTCATTGAGTGTGAAAACTCAGTTCAGACTTCAATGAAGCCAAAAATGTCATTTAGCATGTACAATGCCTTTTTTTACTTTAAAGAGCTATTTCCATGTGAATAAGGAAATTACAAAGCAAGTAATAAGACAGCAGCATTGTATGTTGGAAATAACACATTCAGAGAAGGATTTGGAAAATTTGCTTTTATAAATTTCTTTTCCTTCATCTTCTGTATTGAACTGTCAAGGTACACCAGATTTCTACTCTATATGAAATAGCTAAAGGTCACCAGATGTCTGTGTGATTCAATGAAGGGGAAAATGTAGATGCCCAAATGAAAGAAATAATGGTAGTATTGCTGCTAGGGTGATCTCAGACCATAGTTGAACAGAGTTTGGGAGGTAGAGGTAATACTTTTGTTGGTATCTTTTTTTTCCCTCCAGACATTTTGTCAATTATTGCTTCTGGCTGCAAACCTTAAACTGAAGCTCTGGCATAATCAAACATAGGAATCAGAAAACTGTGTCAAATCCATGAACTTTAGAAGTGCTGAGAATGCAATACTGCACAAGGATATTGGAGTAGATAAAGAAAACTGAACAGCGAAGTTATTTAGATAAAGAAACATTTTGTAGATGAAAGTAAATGAAACATAAGGAACAAGTGTAAAAGTACGTTATGAGGTAATCATACAAAATGTTAACAGAATGTGAAATTCTACCTGTTTTTTGAAGATGCATTTCTTTTTTTTTTTGGCATAAATCCTTGTGCATGTCAGTCAAGGGGTTGAGTGAATAAAATAGAGCAGGCATACAGGCAAGGGATATTCAGGGGTGAAGAGGGGGAATCTGCTTTTACCCATCAGAAATATTTCACTCAGAAAAGGAGGTCAGAGGACAGAAAAGGACAGTCCAAGGAAAATAGGAAAGAAATTATAATTTTATGTCTCTAACCCTCTCCGGTTAAAATCTGTGACAGAATTCTCCCTGACGTCACTGACAGGTAAAATAGAACAAGGTACAAGACAGAAGATGTTAGTAGTGGATGGCATCAAGCACAAACGCGTGTTTTATTAAACTGAAATGAGAAGCAGTTAAGAAGTGCCTGCTGGAGAAAACCTGGCTGGAATGTATTGTTCTAGCACAGAGCATCTGCAATGCTCAGTGCCAGTTAGCTTACTTTCTGTCCTTTAAAAAAAAAAAAAAAAGTAATTGTTCTGTTATTTAGATACAACACCCATTCCAGTTAGAGTGTTAAGAAGTATTAATCAAATGAATGTCACTTCTTGAAGATCTCAGGTGAATAGAATTAAATGAGTAGTTTTCCAACCTGAAATTTTCACGAACGTTAGGAAAGTATGCAGAGAGCTTGTACTGGACAAATTACTCACATTGCCATTCTAAAGGGGGAACTAAGCTCTTGGTGGGGGTTTTAAATCCATTTGCTTTCACTTTCTGCATTCACTAATAGTTGCTAATTTTTAATGAAATCTGAGTTGTTGTGAAAAGAAACTGATAAATAATCTGCATGTTCTTATTCTTCCTGTCAGTGTCGACTTTGGTGATCTTTAGACATGGTTTTGATGGGTGGAAAACCTGTTCAGTATAGATGGTTGAAATCACTCTTATTGGGGTACAGTGGACCAACATTTCCTAATTATGAAGAGAATCATCTTATTTATCTCAGCAATGCCATGTAGTCATGTTCTGAAGTGTGCGATTCTTCCCTCACACTGAGACCCAAACTTGCCATGTTTTCCCCTGTACTTCAAGGAAATACCAGCAATAAATAGGTACTAAATGTGTAGGGGTCACATTAACTTTTGTATTGGTTTCTTCTGCCCATTTCATTATCCTGAGGGAAGAAGAGTGTTAACTTTCAATTCAAGTGTAAGATTGTAGTTACCAAAAAGGAAGGGACCCTAAATTGAGCCAGTGTTTTCCTTGTTTTAAACAAAAGTAGATATTCTAGAGGTATAACAGGGACTGTATTGATTAACTGCTGGCTTCTCTTGTTTCTCTCTTGATTTTTATCTGTAAGAGACAGATTTTGCTTGAAAACCTGGAAGTTGAAGGCTTTTATGAGTAGTGGATGATAACGGATAGCAGGTCAGCTGTTTGAAAGTGTCTGCTCCTCCTTTTCTTTGTGATTGGCTTCTCTGTGTGTGCTCATATATTTAATACCAACTCTTGCTCATTGCTGTCTAAGGGCTCTGTTTTTATATCTCTTGTGCCATGCTCCGAGTAGCCTAAGGGAGTTCCTGCATCTGTGGATGAGGCTGATGTAGTTCATGACATTATTTAGTACAAGGGCATTTATTGTGCTGCCAATATGTAGAGGCAGTTGTCAGGGTTTGGCTCACTAAATGAGGTGGGATGCTTGAAAAATTGTACACAGGAGGGGATAAAACAAAGCCTGTAAAAGAGGAGGGTGTATTAAAAGAGAAACAATGACAATTCAGTGGAGAGGGGCTTGGAAGGAAAAATAGCACTTGATCAGAGGCTGAGATGTGGATCCATCTTTTGATTTCATATCATAACAATGCAACTCATGTGAACCAAGGTATATTGCTCATGTCTCTTTCCTTAATTGTGCAATTTTTATGTACTGTAAAGATCTTGGAGAGAGAGGTTTAAGCGATAAATGATAAAAAGTTTATATTTAAGCTTCCTTAAAAATAGTGTGGAAAAGCACATCCTCTGAAGCGGGGTGAGCATTGATACAGCTAATTACAGTTATGCTAAGGAACCGTGCTGAACTAGAATTCATTATTTCTAGCAGTTAGTAAGGAAGACCTCCAAAATGTTGTTTCTTCCATTTCTGCTGTAGAATAATGTTAAATATTTATACCTGAAAACTAGTAGCAGAAGGATTATGTTTTAAGTACATAGTTGGCTTTCCTTCTTGTAGAAAATACTGTGAATAATTAATATTACTTTGAGAGGGCAGATTTTCCTTAATTTCAAGGCTGTTCAAACATATTTGGAAAAAGCAATTGACAGGTCAAATGTAAAATGATTTGACTGACTGAAGCTGGAACTTTTGATTTTTTATTGAAATAATTTATATCTCTTTAGACAAATGTATGGCTACATGTAGATAAGTTTTAGTAAGAAATATTTTGGAAATAATCCAAGAAAAAAATCCAAGGAAATAATCTAGGAAATAAATCTCTATAGTCAAGTGGGATGATAGCATTTGATCTGCCTTTGAGAAATGTGAACAAATCCTTCATCATTTCTGTTGTAGTACCATAAGAATCTGAGAAAAAAAAAGTACTGCAGGACTTTTGTTCAGGATATCAGAGGGTGATGCTGAGTCTTAGGTGCAGAATTACGTTTTCTTTTCAGTGGTATTCTCATCACTTTACCTTCACCAGAATAACAGGCTGCTGGCAATGTTAAATAGTGAGTAATCTCCAAGGACAACCAAGTATAAAATAGGCCGTGTTGGATTTTTTTACGCCATAGTTTTCACTCTGGCAAGGTTTTAGTTTCAGCAGATAAAGATACACTCAATGAGAACAGTTCTAAATGTCCATGAAGAAACAGTCACTTTCATGACCAACTGGAACATGTTTCTCTTGAATTGTCTGGGAAAGATCCAGTTAGTTTTAAAATAGCTTCTGAACTCTGAAAGCTGTCCTCAGTAAAAGTATACCCTTTTTTTTTAGGCTGGGTCTTTGCTTATTTGTGCAAATACAAATCTTGTTCTGCAAGAAGTAGTGATTTTCCTGAGTGGAAAATAGATGCAAGGTTGACATCTATGGTTCATAAAATGTATTGTCAGCTGAACCTCCACTGATGACAGTCCACCATTTCCTTTGACACACTTGAATGGAAAGGAGGTAGGGTGTTTCACAGTAGCCCAGGCACGTTGTTCCAGGAACTCATCTACAGTGAAGGCATTGGACACTTTGCCAATTGCAGATTTCATCTTGAGAGGAGTAGATGATCAATTATACTGCAGGAGGCACCTAAATGAACGGGCAACTTAAATACTATCTCAGCTGGTGCTGGAACCTAGCCCCAAAATGCTCAGAATTAGGAAGTTATAAAATCTAGAGCTATTAAGAATTAAATGCCTCAATTCTTACAGAGCATAAAGCAGGTGAAAGTCAGAGATTTCTGGAGAATTAAAAATGCAAACAACACATGTGACCCAGTGGGCTAAAAAAGTCTATCAGAATGAGTCGAATTGATCCAGATGTGAAGTTAGGACCTCTGATGTGCATATGGACTATAGAGGCACTCAAGATTTCCTAGCTGGAGAGTGAATCACGTGTGAGAGCTGGCATTCAAGGTTACAGGAATGACTCTGGAGGTAGTCCCCCCAAGGAGCATGGGCAGCAACTGACCTTTGTAAGGAGGAAAACAAGAAACAAGTTATAACCTGGGTGCCTATATCTCCTAAAGCCTTTTACATCCGAAGATCAGGGTTTGGAATTTCATGTCAAGCCCAGCACCAGGTGGTGGTTTGGTTTCTGTTACCATTTATCATGGCAGAAAGCCAAGATTTATCTTGAATCTTTCCCTTTCTCCTGAAAGCCTCAGGTCAAACCTGTTTGTGGCTTTAGTAGGGGGCTCGAGTGAACACCTCACCATTCTTTCTTATGTTCAGGTATCTTCAGCCTTGGTTTCCTGAAGTATGCAACGATGCACTGGGCATCAGAGGGCTAGAGGGAAGATCGTGCTAACAGGGTTGCACTGACAGAGAGCTCAGCATGCCAAAACTGGGACAGCTTTCCAAGTGGGGAGGTCTTATGGACACCATGGAGCTGCGTTAACACGGTGCTTTAAGCCAGCAGCTCTTACCTGTCAAGAAGCTGGAGCAGGCCTGTGCAAGCAGGTTGGCTTCATCCGGTCACTGCTGGTGGAAGTGCCTTGGGAGACGATTGGTGGAGGGCTGGGTTAATAGCAGGCATCTGAACGGCTGGTGTTTAGGTATTGATATGGCTCCTGCAGTTAGATGTGATTTACGGGGTATGCCTGCTTTTTATTTGCCATTGCTGTAATTAAATTAGTTAAGCGTAGTAATCACAGTGGCAGGCACTTGCCAGCAGTTAGCATTTTGTGGCAGTTTAAGCTAATACAATTTTCCCTCTTTTTTGAATAGGAGATTAAAAAAAAAAAAAGATGAGTTGAGAGGAGTTAGCTAGGATGTAATACATTTTTGGTGGCTGGCACTGTAGTTATTAAGGAGGTTCAGAAATTATTTTACAATTTGCATAGAAATTCACCATGTCTTTACTCCAGAGGTTGTTACATCAAACAAGATATAAGTAACACTTTAAGTTTCTAAAAAGATATCTAGTTTTGTAATAGTTTAAAAAGAAAAATAGTTGGAAATGCTGGAACCACATTGGCGTCAATACAAAGATGTGCTTACATCACAAGCTAGGATTGATGGCTGTGTTTATTCCCAAATTCTCGGGTGATCCCTACCCCACTGAGATCTGCAGCAGCCTCTTCCAGCAGTTGTCCAGGCCGAGAAAGGTGCAAAGGTGCCCTCAGCATTCTTCCCACCTGTGCACCTGTTTTTTTCCAGGGGAAACCAGGGCTGGGTGCAGGGCAATTTCTGCTCAGGCTTTGCCCTGGGGAATCAGTGTCATGCTGCCACTCCACTGGGCTCATCTCCAGCTAGGCAGATCTCCAGTTCTGTCTAATTTTGGCATTTAATAAGTTATTCCACATTACCTCTGTGTCTTTGTACAATGATATTTGCAAATATGATATGAATGGCTTGTTTTTGAGGAGTGCAATTTATATAAAATTAAGACGACAAGCTTTATTGTCCTGCACAAAAGCTACAGCTTTCACATTAAAAAAACACAATTAGTTCCTCTTTGAGTCCTTAATGATATGCTGTAGTCATTAATTTTTAATACAGCTATTCAAGTAAATCATTTTTAGATACATTTGTCACAACTATACCACTGCTGAACATTTGTATGTTTAACTCCAGTTGCTTAAATCATTCTGTATTCAGGGGCTTACACAAAATTTCCTCCCCTCCCATCAAAGCACAGTTTTTCCCCTCTTGAAAAATATTTTGTGGGACACCCCAGTCTGGGCACTGATTATGCCCTACAGAACCTAGTGAGTGACACCGGGAGTAAGAAATACACTGCTGTGGGCCAGACACACACAGCAAAATGCAGGGAGAGACGAAAACTAGTACTGAGTACATAATGTTACACACAAATTGAATTTAGAGACAAATAGGCCAATAAAGTATTGGATAAACACTTCTCTCATCATGGAAACGGTTACATATGTGACTGAGGCAGATACTATAGATTGCTTCTCCCAGCTCTATAAGGTGCAGCAATTTTGCTGGCAGCTGTAATTGCTCTCTTAAATATATTCATTTGAATGTAAAATCCTTTTAGAATAGGGTAATGAGTTGTCTTGCAGTAGATTTTCAGGACGATTCCTATAAATAGGTAAAAAAGGAAGCTTGATCTCAGAAGAAAGCTACAAAGCATCAAAAAGTCACTTCCAGGTAGAATAAATTTGGGTAATGATCTGCCATATGAATTATTCTACAGGAAGATGGTTGCTTTTAAGGTCAATGTCCTCTGAAAGCTGATGAGTGCTAATGTTTATAAGAAAAAAATAAAAGGAATATATTTGTTCAAATGGTACTTCTTAACTGAAGCTTTTATCCTTGCATCTTAAAGACCATGTTTTCATTGCTAATAGCTCAGCAGGAAATGTGGAACTGTGTTAAATACCATTTCTCTTGTAATGATAGCTGAGCCTGATTATCACATCTCAAATGTACAAGCAGCTTCACACAGCCATCTTTTTTAGCCTGCTCATTTCACCCAAGGCCTGTCAAAGATGCGCAACATGTGGATGAGATCTTTGGAGTCCAGGGTGATGTTTTGATGCAAGATCAAAGCGCTTGAGCAAAAGAGACTTTAATCCTCTACCATGACCCCCCTCTGAAGAGTTTCTGGAGAATTGTTTGACCTGGACCCTGGCATCAGTAAATAATTCTAAAAACAAGATTCCCCCATTAATGGCCTAAGTCTAGTTTTCTCAAAAATATGCTGACTGGCGGGCTTCGTTCTTGTATTTTAAGCCTGAGAAGTTCCCGGCAGAGTTGTCCTGGGGTTGCAGTGTACCAGCTGTATGCAGTCCTGGTTACGTTGGCAGTGCAGTCCTGAATGCCCCCAGAGCACAGCTGAACTGGAGTAAAGGCAAAGAAATGGGGAAGGAGGGGAATCTGAGGGAAACGCCTCCTGTGGGAAGCTCCTGTTACTTCTGTTCTTCTGTATGAGCATGATTTACCAGAACAGAAAGGATTGGAGTGATTTTGACTGCTTGAGTATCCTAATTTGGGAACCTTAATAACACATTAAACCATTTTCTTCAAGATAACTAGCTGCTCTCTGCAGAAATCGTGGTAGCTGGGAGCCCTAGTGGTAGGACAGCTGCTTTATGCCTTGGTTGCTGGTTATTTGGGTTTCCCGTCCACTCTGTGGCCATTGAAACCAGGCCTGCAGTGGTGGGACAGCGGGAACAGCAATCTGGATCAATGCTTTAGTTACAGCTGTGGTGGTGCTCAGCACAAGGCTTCAGGTGGTGGACAGACCTGGTGGGGATTGGTGTTGCAATAACCTTTTCCATTCTCTCATCTTTTCTGCAGGTCTTTTTTTTTCCCCAGAATTTTAAACGTATATGAGAGCCTATTTCCATGATTAAAGGTCATGTCATGCTTTTTGTTATGAATGTGTTAATTAAAAATATGTGTAATACTCATAACTGCTAACCTATGAATGCTGTGGTTTGAGATTTGCTATGCATTTCATCATATTAGAATTAGCTATTTTGTTTTGCCACTGGTATTTTCATCTAACTGATTTTCTTCTCAGAAGGAGGACCAGACTTGCTTTAGCCACATACACAACATTTCCATTCTGCTCTATGAAAACAAAAACAAAGCCTACACAATCTTTAGGGAAATTACTAGCAGGAATTCGCTTCACTCTAATGGTGTGTTATTAGCCCTTTCTTTTTAAATATTTTCTTCTTCAGTATTAATCTCTCTACACGAATGTTGTTGCAGTGCATGCAAATGAACACATATCAGCGGTCATAATTCTAATAAAGAAAATGAGCTCTTTTCTGATTTACTCCTGAGTTTATGGGATATTTTTGTACTGAAGAAGTTTGTGGAAAAGGCTTCCCAAAATAAATGTCAGTCAGTCAAAGTGTCTGGAAGTGGGTGACTCGAATTTTCTAGAAATGGCTCTAATATGAAGCCAGCTGAGAGGTTTGATGATGATGATGGTAGGAGCTGGTGAAGTCTGAAACACGGTTATGTCCTTAAGGAAGCTTGATTCTTACAATGCGGTTGGTCAGATTTTCACTTTAAACCTTTACCCCTTCCTGGTAGGCTTTGTGATGGAACTTCTTTGTTCCTGTTAGTGTCTTAGTGTGTGGAGCAGCGAAATAACACAAAGCCATTTTATGCTATGTTTTTTTCTCTAATCGCACACAGGACAACAGGAATTTATTTAGCCATAATCCTTGAAAGCAATCTATTTTAACCATCGCCTAGTGATCTAAAGCAATTGATAAAATAAATGTGTAAAACTCCTGGGTATGGTTTTGTTGCGTATGGAGAGAACGCTGGGACTCCTTTTTTTCCCAGACACATTTATCCATATTAAATCTCCAGTTATTTTCTATTAATGTTTGTAACCTCTAGATTTTTTTTTGGCATTTCCTTTTTACTTGGGATGACAAATAGATCTTCATAGTGGTAGGTTCTGTGAGAGTGAGTTTCAGCCCTGGGCATCCTGAGACAGCTTTCTGCTGTGAAACACAAAGTTTTCCCTTTCCTAATTTTGCTTTTGCACATGTTCCAGAGAAAAGCTTCTATGGAAAAAAATGAACTGCTTTGCTAGTCGCCATCTTTGTTAGTTAAAATATGATTTATGAATCTGAATAATCTGTAGGGAGAGAACATACTTGGTAGAAGCAAGAATAGACTTTGAAGCATATTTGCGGTGAAAACAGCACACCCTCAAACATGCACATCTGCTGTAACATCTGGCCTCTGACAGAAAGCTGTTTGCCCTGCTAAGAATAATATTACACTAATTTCAAGCATACAGGTAATTTCCTTCAAAGGACATATCTCTAGACAATACGGTGGCTCACTAAACTTTTTACCATAAAAAACAGTACTGCTGTTTTCCTTTGGCAGTGTTTGTTAGATTTGAAAAAGAAGCAGCATTTGCTCTTACTGCAGTGATTTTGTGTAGTGGCCAAAGCAAATTCTTTCCATGAATTAGATTGTCTCCTATTTTTTTATTAATGATATTGGACTATGAAGTATTTTGGACTAATTTTGGACTAATTTGGACAAAGCTGCTTTTGTTCGGGTGCTTTGTGTAGTAGTGCCTCCCTGTTTCCAAATGAGAGGTGTGTTGGTCTTAAAGTAAGTGAGATTCACTAAACCTATGGAATACTGGAAAACAAAAACACCCTTATATATATATATATATTTAATTAAATATTAGAGGATTCCAATTGCTATGCTATTTTCGAACTTTTTAAGATGTGTTAGTCCTACACATGCTTTCCAGAGCAAGGTACTCCTGTGGGGCAGGAAGGAGGGAGTAAACCTGGAGCACGCACGGTGCTGGATCATCTCCGTCCCATGGAGGATCAATCTGCATCGCTGCTGTGTCCCAGCACGGAGAGGGGGACCTGCTGTACTGAGCCCTGACTGCTCTTGGCACAGCAGGAAAATGCTACGAAAACTATGTGGACACCTTGAGTATCTTGACATCAGTGAATGAAAAAATGAACTGTCATTCACTTTTTATTCTTACAACCTGAATTTCTCAGAGGTTTCTGTGGAGCTGGGGTTTATTCGGAGTGGGCTGGGCAGTGATCAGCGATAGGTTTAGCAGACTCCTTTCCTCTTTGCTGTAGTACCTTTAGTTAGTATGCCTAGCAAATAATGCCTTTAAAGCATAAAGTAATTCATCTTTGGCTCAGCACAGCCCTCGTGAAAGGTGATTAGTTTGCATTTCTCAAGTCTGCACATTCCTGCAGGCGGTATCACAGCTTGAGGCACAACTGCATGGCTGCACACCCACAGCGTTATGGTCGAGCACTTACTCTCTCACCCGGAGAGCCTTGTGAAAGCAGTGCCATGTGCCAATAGCACTCCTGATGCTTTCACCAAAATTGCCAGTGGGCTGAAAAGTCTGGTGGTGGCTTGTTCGGGATGAGCATTAAAAACTCTGTCAGCTGTAACTCTTGAAGCTATTGAATAGCCATCAGACAATTACAGTTTTTATAACTATCAGCATGAGCTAAATTCAAACTGGCTGTTTAAAGTTAAATGCAATTGTTAATTTTAAATGTTTTCCAGTCTCCCTACCAGGGTCACCCTTAATCATGAGCCTGAGGATGCTAACAGGGCATGTAAAATGAATGGGCCTGGGCTGTTGGTTTTTTTTGTTGTTGTTGTTTTGTTTTTTTTCCTAGCTTAGTGCCACTAAGCAGATGGCAAATTCAACTGTTTCCAATCAGTTGCTGGCACGTAACATAGCTTTTAGAACAAGACCATTTTTGCTTGTAGGAATTTGCAGATTGCTGAATATTTCCAGTTCTGAAGCCACATCTGCCGTTGTGCTGGTTTAGAGGCATTTTTGCTTTGTGATTTACAGAATGTTAAACCAGTGTGTTTGTTGTAGCTCTTGCTGTTTTCCTCTCTTCTTTTCTAGTTTCCCGTATTTCTTCACTGCTGTGCTCTTTTGCACTGTTACCTGTCTCTAGCACTTCTGCATGTGTGTTCCTCAGCTTGATTTTGCTGCAGAGTGCCTCAGAAACCTGAATCTTGGCATCTGCTCGCATCCCCTCCTTGAACTCACCCTCCTTTACAGCTCTCTTTCCACTGCACTTCTCAACTGTGGCACATTTGGGAAGCCCCTAAGGACAGCTGCTGTGAGGTGCTCACATGCAGTGCACATCTTCTATCAATTAATTAACTAGCAACAGACATACGAACTAGCACAAACTATAACTGGTTACAGGGGCACTACTAAAGGGGTCTCTGTCACTTGGGCTTGTGCATTTTCATTTTTTGTCTTCCAGATATGCAGCTTGAATAGGCTCTAGTGATTACATCCAAGTCCTGCTTTTTTCCATACTTGAGCGAACAGGTTTCTTCTCTCCCTAAAGGTGGAAAACAACCCAAACAAAGTACATTTCTGCTTCCTCTGCATTTTAAGGCAGTATACTAAATTTGATGCGTAAAAAGCACTTTTTGTCGGAAGCAAAGCAGCTGTACCCATCATCCAGTTGACGTTGCATTGCTCGGCCAAATGAGACATCGCTCATTTGAGAGCGAACCCTGCACTGACAGTGTTCATCTCTTTGCTGTCCTGCAAAGCCGGGAGTTTTAATGTTTCGAGTGACCTGCTGTGGGTTGTGCTGGCAGTCTCTGTAGGAAATGAAGACACCAAGAACACTTGGCTTATTGGTCTTTTTGCTCCAAGAGATACGACTGCCAATAAAATTACAAAACATAGCCATTAACAACCTTGCGGTAAACACCCTCAGTGGTAGGGCCTAGAGCAGTATATTTCAGCTGATACCTGGCTAGTGCGATGTGCTTTTTCGGAGGGGCTAAGGAGCAGGCACAGCCCCTCAGCTGCTTCTTTACCTCCATGGGAGAGGAAGGGTAAGGGCTGGAGGCAGCACGAGGAGGTGCCAGCAAAACTCCATTCATGCGGGCGTGCTTGTACTCAATTACAGGAGGCTTGAATTTGGCCTGGTAACTCCTAAGATCATACATATTTATCAGTACTCAATCATAGCAGAATTTGGGAGACATCTGTATTTCCTGCACATAACAAAAGAAAGATATACTGCTATGATATTAAGATTAAGTATTGCTCTTTCTCTTCTTTGACAGTCATAACATAACTCTTGAGACACCATATATCTCTTCCTAATGAAGTGTCAAAAATATTTACCTTCAGGACAAATTACAAGAATAGCAAACATCCTCACTCTGTGTTAAAGAAGTTGGTACATGAATGTCAGCAGCTCACAAGCTCTCTCTGGTGGTCCTGCGCAACTAACTGAACATTGCACCGAGTCATCGTTAGGTTTGATCTAAGCAGAAATAGCAGTAACAAAAGGAAGAAATGGAAATAAAAAGTTAGAATGTTTCTAAGTGGAATCTGGTGATTTTTCCAGGTTCCTCAGGCTGTTTGCACCTGCTTTGCTCATCTGCGCGTAGATGGTTTCTGAGATGAAAATAGCCTGAATTTTAGTGATGCTGAGGCCGTATATTTCTCTGGAGTGCCACTGAGTTCTCATAACTTCTGAAAATTAACTTGCAGCCTGTCTACCAGCTTTGGAGATATGAACTGCAGGATGTGAGATGCTGCATGCTTAAAATTTAAAAATGCCTATTTCACTGAAGTTTCATTCAGTAAAATCAGCGGCAAGACTTACCATACCATTCCTTCTAAACAATTACATCAGTGTCACAACATTTGTTCAGAAAGAATGACTTATTTAGTGTCTGTGCCTGTAATACTGATACCTTAATTTAGATCCAAATTTTGTTTGTCCTTAGTAGCACACATACAAGCGGGAAATATTGAAGGTGAAATTGACTTCTGTTGTCACCGAAACAAACCACCATTAAAAGTCATATCTTTCTATTGAGGTAGAGTTTACTAATATGAAAGAGGTGATAGGCTCATTGCTCAACTGAACCAATGTAATAAATCCATTTTAACAAAGAAATTGGCTTTTTATTGAAAGAGTGTAATGCCCACCTTGCAGAGCACCTCCAGGGAGCCACTGGCAGCCAGCAGGGCAGTTGCTGTGAATCCTGTCTCACTACGGCAAAGATCCCCAAGGAGCCAGATCAGATGGTGCTCATGCGTGCCAAAGCACGTGCCACGTGAGCTTTAGAGGACTTTTATTTTCTTAGCCCCATAATCAAACATGCAAAGCTGAGTGTGGACGAGCCAGTGTTTTTTCCCAAGCTGGCCTTTTCTGTATTGTTCACGGCTTTAAACCAAGCGATGTCGTACAAGCTGTGCTTACCTGATCTTAGATGCGTGCACACAGTGATTTGTTTGGTATGGAGCAATGACGTGATTATTTTAAAAGGTTCGCTGCTCTGCATCCCCATGACATTGTTTCCAAAGATGTTTCTCGTTTCGTGGGCAGCACGTAGGTGGTCTTCTGTATGGATTGTACAAAATGTTATTTTGTGCATATTCAGGTTCCCCTGCTGCTACAGGCAGAGGCTTTCTGATCTCATCTTTGAATACATGAGGGGTATAAAGCTTTCTTAAAATACATTGACAAAATTGATCCAAATAGCACTGAGAAGCCAGTCTGAATGCAAAAAATGGCAAGAAATTAATTGAATTTCCCCCAAATCAAGTCTGCTTAGCCCGTGACAGTAAGTGGCAAGTCATTGTCCTGTCTTTACCTTGACTCCCACACAAGCTTTTCCATCTTTTCTCCCTTTTTCTTGTTGAAGAGAGCGAGTGAGAGCATGGCAGGGCAGGTGTTTGATACCCAGGCAAGGTCATCCCACCACAGCATGCTAATCTCAGAATGCATAAAATGGATCTGCAGTGGAAATAAGAGTCAGATTAGGTCAGTGAGGTCGGAGTGGTTGCTTGAAGAATTTGTGCAGACCCTCTTGTAATTTAGGCATTTGTGCTCTTCATACGAGGGCTGACCTGAACTCGGTGCTGAGCCCTGACTTGTCAGCACTCAGATGGTGAGGACTGTTAGCACTTGTCTGTCAACCCAATTTTTAGGTACAGCCACTTCCTCAATTACTTGTGCCTTACAGCATACCTTCACGTTTATTTGTTCCTGCAGCAATTTACTTGTCAAAAGGAAAGCCAAAAAGCAGCCTGGTTCTGAAAATGCAGCTGTCGAAGTCCTGTCTGCTGTCTCTGTGATGGTTTGGGGTTGTTTACCTGTGGCAGCTGGATAGCAGGACTGTTCTCAAAGAGCTCGCCGATCTCTTTACCTTGTGACTGACAGAGCGGGGTAAATTTCAGAAAGCTTTTAACCTTCCCCGTGTTTCCTGAAAACACTAATAAAGGTGTTTGAGATTGCCCATAAGGTGGTGATCTTGATTTTAAAAGGCATAAAAAAGCTATAGAACTACAGAATGAAAAATCTTTATCACAGTTTATATTTCTGCTTCTTCTTATAGCCAAGGCAGCTAAACCTTTGTCAATTCAGAGGAAAACAAAACCCTTACAAAGGATGCAAAGACTATTTTAAAGTTCTCTCCCAGTGGCGGACGGCCTGGCAGCCAGTGCCACGGTGGGAGCTGCTCTTTTGGGCGGTTCTGCAGCACTTGCTGTGCTGTGTGAAACGTGTTGGCTCCCTCCAGCTAAAGGAGCCCAGATATCACAGCTTAAGCTCTTTGTGGTTCTCTCTTCCGCCTGGCCTGAGAGCAGTCAGGGTAGCATGGAAAGCACATACAGCATGCAGTACCTAGATCCATTGATACCCGTCTGGCATGTGTATCTCTTGATAGCATCGTGCTATGCTGCGTAGCTTATTACATGTCCTCACTGATACTCCCTGAAAATTAACCGAAAATAAAGATAAAATAGGAGTTCTGAAACATTTCCACCTTGCAGGTTTTGTTCAGCAATGGTGAGAAAACAATTAATGATGATTAATGACCATCTATCAAAGGCTTAATGACCTTGCACAGATAATGCCTTTTAGACAGACTGTGGTAAACATGGTAAATCATGGTAAACAAATTCTTAACACTGCCATAAACCCTGGGTGGGTTTTGATTGTTGTTTTTGTTTTTAAGTCATGATGAATTATGGATTTTACAGAAAGAACAGCACCTTTTTGATGTTAAGGGTGTTTTTTCTCCAACGTTAGCTGAGGCCACAGACTTAAGAAGTTGTGCAAGTATTTTGATAAAAGCCTGCTAATAGATGCGGAAGTGTCCCAGCTGCTGAGGCAGTGCCCAAGCCTAGTGAGTATGCAAAGGTACTGGCAGTAATTAGCTGCCATCTCTCTGACTTCTTCCTAGATAAAGCACACAAAAGCGTTGTAAGGGTCTGCAGAAACACTTCTATCAGAAAATGAGTACTGCCTTTTGAACTGGAGCATGATTTGTGTGAAGGAGTAGGTCTGGAGAGGCTGGAATGGGGTTGTCAGGCATAAGGTGGGTGTTGAAATGTAGCTCCTGGGGCTGCCTAATTGATGGCAGGACTTTGTCCTACTTATGCAGCAGTTCAGCAATGCTAGGACGGCTTTGTGTCCTCCACTAGGTCTGTCCCCCATGTCTGTTGTGCAGCACTGCAGGGATACTTCAAAGATTTAAAAAAAAAAAAAAAAAAAAAAAGACTCCAAAAATATGTGCTCAATGCGTGAGAATGAAGAAAGTCTCTAAGAAGAGGGAGAACATTCTTGTCTGTGTGTGTGTGTTGATGGCTTTTTTTTAAAATAGTATTTGTTACCAAGAATTTGGAAGTAGTCGTTTCTCAGGGTTCAGCTGTTCTTACCTGTTCAGTTTGTTGCAGACATGAAAAGTCCTTTTTTCAACAATTTAGAGCTAACATAGGAAAAAGAAATTGCTGGAAAAGCAGAGCTGTATGCTGCGAAGTTAAATGAACCATTTAAAGTAATAGCAATATCCACTCTCTGGGATCTAATGTTTTAAACATCAGTGGAAAAGATTTGCTGGACCAATATGCAACTTTATTTAAAGGACAAGGTTAATGATTCTTTGTGTGAATATTTACTTTATTTGCTTCTGCTTCTCTTTTTTTTTTCCCCTAATAGGCTGATGATAAAGACACTGGGAATTACAGTGCCATGCAGTACAGGCTCATCATTCCTCCAATCAAGGATGGTAAAGAAGGTTTTGTGATTGAAGCTTACACAGGGCTAATAAAAACTGCTATGCTGTTCAAAAATATGAGAAGATCCTATTTCAAGTTTCAGGTCATTGCAACTGACAATTATGGAAAAGGACTGAGCAGCAAAGCAGATGTACTTGTAAGTATGAGCCAGGCATTATCTTTTGGGAATAATTGTTGAGGAAATTCGAACACTACATAAAGTTTAATTTCAGGCAGACCTACAGGAAGACCATAAACAGTGCACTTGATCTCCTTAAGTCACTGAAATAAAGCTTTTTCAAATCAGAAGCTTTTATGACTGTCTGAAACATTCCGTCGTGTTTCATGGTAGAGGCACTGATTTCAGTTACCACATGATGTTCAGTGTTTTATTTATTCAAAGAGCCATTGTCAGTGGTTCAATTTAAATTCTAATTCTTTGCATTAAACAGGGAATAAAAGTTGTGGGGTTTTTTTGTTTGTTTGGTTGGTTGGTTGGGTTTTTTTGCATTCCCATTATAAAACAGGTCACATCTGTGTGGTCAGACACAAGCATTTACAGATCTACTCCACCTGTCCTCTAAGCTGGCAAGGTGCAGGCAGCTCCTGTTTGGAAACTGTGGGTTAAGAAGGATTAATATGGCATTAAGCCCCAATTAATAAGTCAAGCTGAAATCTTGCTAACTTGGATCTTGCTAACTTGGGCTGTGCTCTGTGTTAAGGTTACTGCAGAGCTTCTGGGTCGCAGTTAGATCTGATGTATCTGCTTTGCAGTGCAGGCAAAGAGCTGAACAAACAGGCTCAGAAAGAAGACTGGGGAAAGCCAGGGTTGCCATGTGTTAGTTGCTCATGTCTGGGAGTGAGATGAAAGGAATAATTTTGGGCTAAGACTGTACTTTAAGTTTTCAGGAAAGCAATGTTTCAAAAATGGGACCAACTTCAGACACTGAGCTCATTTTTTGTGCCGAGTAAAGGACATTGACTTTGTCAGTCACAGAAACCATCAAAGCTAAATTTCTTTAAAGCCTATATAACTTGATGGATTGGGTTAATATTAGCATAATGTCATAGCGATGAAGTACATTATCTAGTTCATGGGAACACTGTCAAATGATACAGATGATAGCCATAATACTTGGTATATTGAGTTATGCAGGAATTCAGCAAATAAACATAATGTATGATATCCTCATGCTTGACCTCTCAAAATGATAGGGCATTCTCATGCAGTTTATGTGGTGATACTAGATTAAAATATAGCCCAAAGATATTGACATTAAAATTAGAAAGTGAAGTTTGTCTCATTAATTTATAGAGGCATATTTAGGTTGTCTTAGTGAGTGATGGGCACTCCGAGACACTGTTCTTGAGCAAGGAGTGAGAGCTTAGAGTCGCTGTAGATACAGTTACAGATGGACACCACTGCAACATGAAAGTTTGGGTGTGCCCTGAGCATGATCCATACATGAAGATCCTTTCTAACTAGACCCAGCTGTTCCTGGGCTTTGTAGTTTAAACAGAAGTTATCCCACTGTCATAGGTCACTGTGGTGTCAGGAGGTCAGACCGGGAGGTGTAACCGCTTTCAGTGCAAGTTCAAGGTGTGTAGGTAAGAGAAATAAAACTAATTGCTCATGTGAAAAAGGATGAGATGTATGGGAAGAAGTTAGGATTGCTCTGGGAGCAGATCTAGGGAGAAGAGGAGGAGCAACACCAGAGGGACAGCTCAGCAAGGAACGTGGGCAGAGCTAGGTGTTCTCCAGAATGAGGGCCAGGACAGTGCCTCGGAGCCCTGGCAGTGCTCTGCGAGCAGCATGAGGTGCCAAATCTGCTGGGACAATGTCTTCATGCTGCAGGGGCTGGTCCTGCTGCCTGGGACTGGCAGGGTGGCTCAAGGTAGACGCCTACAATTTGGCTCAATGTGATGAAATTTTCTATTGTAGCTTCAAGATCAAAAGGAAAAATCAGTAATGGAAAAAATAAAGATCTTTACAAATGTGTATGGTACACAATCGTTACTATGGAAACCTTAACTCTTGTTTTTTTGTTCCACACTATTGTTTTTCTGTAGCTTGTCATGAATGTGTTTTTATTTGCATTTTTGTACATGAATGAGAAATCATAATTGTGATTCTTCAGGTTGCAAAAGAACTGTTGCTTTTTGGTTACATTTATGCAGTACTCAGTAAATAGGTGCACAATGATTGCTTGAATTGTGTAATATAGTTAATTATATTAAACTCTTCCTAGCTTTAGAGTTCCTTTTAGTAATCATAGTTCATTATAATTCTGTATTTCTCACAAAGAAGTCTGTACGCTCTGATCAGTGTGTCTGATGACATTTGAAGAACATTTAAATATTTAAAGTTGAATTAAGCTTCAAAGCTGGTGAATCAGTGTTTGATGTGAAAGTATATTATGGCTCGTCCACTGAAGCGCTTACAGCGCTCAGACTTCTCGTATGAAAAGTAGTTGTTGTTCTTTATTTTAGAATTAATTTGGATAACTGATTTTTAAATTTATCTGTTTTAACATTGTCCTACATATTTTTCCAAATTTAGCTCCAGAATCACCTATAGAGACATGATATATGGAACATGATGTTTACTGTCATGTCTATATGAACATGAACCAGATTTTAAGAAATGTTTTATTTTCTCCACCTTTTGGGGAAGTAACTGTTCTTTTCACAACCTGAGGGGAGGTTGGTTGTGCTTGTGTAGAGAGAGCAAAAGGAAAAAAAAAAAGGGGGGGGGGGGGGAGAGGGGGGAAGCATGCGGCCATTTTATCCAAAGGCAGCTTTTTCTTGGGATCACGCTAAAAATAGCTCAAGGAGACTAGATTGAGATGTGAAGCGAGTTTGCCAGCTGTGCTGAACGTGATCCGTGCTTGTAGTCCCTTCTGCACACTCACCGTCCAACCTGCCACTGAGAAACAGAGGAGTTGCTTTGCCTTTGTAGTAGAAAATGCAGATCGGAGATATTTTATCCCATATAGAGGGAGAAGATAAAGAAATTAGAGAATGAGATAAAAACTTGCACAGAGTACTTCAATCACAATAGATGAGCAATGTAATTTTCTAACAAAGTACCATTAGATTTAGTTGAATTAATCTGGTATTTGCATTTACATTGGTGTAAATTGCATGTTTCCAAGGTTGGATCTTCCTGTCAAGTCATAAAAGATACTGAGGTGGTAATAAGTGATTTTGAATATGGCATGTGGGATATTCATGAATGCTATAAGTAAATTTTTAAACCATGACAAACAAGCTTCATGGGCTCCCTCTCCCCAGATATGTATAAAATTCTGATGTAGGTCTGCAGTTACAGTTCTGGTTAAGTATTTCCTTGCGGTTTATTGGTATTGGCTGCCAAGCAAAGCAAGATTTCCCAACTATCTTTTTCTGGAATTAAATGAGACATCGGTACATCAGGGCATGGCAGTGAAGGCAGGAAAGCAATTATTCCATTCTGTTTGTACAGGGAGGATGTTAGATGTGGAAGTGCCAATGAATCTCACTCTTTTATTTCCAGGTCTCTGTGGTCAATCAGTTGGATATGCAAGTCATCGTCTCTAATGTTCCTCCCACCCTTGTGGAACAAAACAAAGATCAACTCATAGGGTAACAAATTTACTTACTCTACAAATATCAGACAATTCACTGGTTTTGTGTTTAGATTCAGCAAGAAGTGCTCCTTCTGTGTCATGATCTGCTTTTCTTGCCAAAAGGCTTGCAAATAAGCAAGTATTTTGATGGGGAGTACAACCAGCTGGGTGATGACGCTGGCCCCCCAAATCTGCATTTTGCCCCTCCTCCCGAGGGGGGCGGAGATACAGCACTTCTTTGCTTGTATACTTGCCTGCTTTGCAGGCTCAAACTAGGTTCAGAGCTGCCCCTCGGAGCATAGTGGAGCCTCCAAGCACTGATGACAGAACATGCATTGGTCAAAATCCAGGATGTGAAATGAATAAAGCACAGCTCCAGAAGACTGAGGCAGTGTGTGCCGTTGAGGTGTATGGATTCATTGTGGTTTTATTTGGGTACATAGCTGTAAGGGAAAGCAGAGTTTAGAAAATTTATATTGGTACAATTAATGCCAGTAACATTACATAAAATAATAATTGCAAAAAAAAAAAAAAGGTAACTGGGTGTCATTATTGAAGCCTAGCAGGCATATAATGTTGTGATGGGGATACAGATAATTGGAAACATTAATGCTTTGCAGTCAAGGCAAGGTATTTTATCATACTTGGAAGCTAGCAAAAATCCTTTCGGTAAAATGTTTTAATAGTGCTCGTATGCCACATCAGTGACAGCTTCCAGGAGTCAGGTTTTCAGTTTTGGTTTCCTTTTGAAAGGCAAAGATAATTATCTATATGTCACTAGGCATATAACCACGAATTAGACATACAGGAAAGAAAATATTACAGGTGATTACAAACATTTGGGCACTCTTCCATCAGTGTAGTCCATCCGTGATGAATGATATTTCTCAGATTTCCACAGTTCTGTTACATCCTATTGTTACACCTTTACAGCTCCATGGAAATTGAAATACATTAGGGTTGATGATATAATCGCTCACTGAAAAAGAAGTGTGTTATCTAAATGTCTCATGTCTTCTCTGGGCTAGGAAAAAATCAACAGATTAACTTTTGGATACTTAGTACATCCCCCTTTCCTCTCTGCTTCAAGCCAGGGTTAAGGTAGCTCTGATTGATTATAACATCAAAAACACTTGTTAAATTGTTCAGGTAATAGTCTGAGCTTGCAGGGACTCCCATTTCCTAGAGCTATGAATAATACACAAGTCTGCTTGCTTAACACTAAGATCTAGCTTTCAGAAAGTGTCAGGTGTTGATGTTGGCTGGAGAGATAAAGAACAACATAACTTTTATTGACAGTAATAGGAAAAGTTTACTCCTGCTTTCCTAAGCCTTCAGGTTGACCTTAGCATGCTGCGCTGTACACAAATTTCTCTTGTAGCCTTCCTGGGCTTCCATTTTCTTGAGTGCAGAAGATGAACGTGTCTGTACCATTTTTCTATATGCCACAGCACAGATCTTAGAAGAGTACTTGGGACTTAGGCTGTGTTTGAGATCCTCCCAGTTCTGGACTATCCCGGAGCCAAAGAAGCTACCACCAAAATACAGCTTTTACGGAGGGCAGTTTGAAAATGGGGTGAAACAAGCCTGGCTTGAGTGAAGAGTGTCGGCTGCATGACACGTGCTGGGGGGCTGAGTGTGAGTGCTACAGTGGGCAGCGTGGCAAGAGCAGCAGGAGCAAATATCTTCTCGCCCCTTCACTGTCCCTACAGAAATCTCCCTTTGCAACCACTGGAGCAGCTTGTTTCCAGCTCCCAGCAGGTCTCAGTGGTGTTCAGAGCCTGAACAATAAATCGTGCTGTAACCATACCCTCAATTCTTTCCTCCTGGGCCCGGAGGGATGGCTGGCACAGCCTGCTCCAGTCTTGGAAAACAGCCCAGAGCTGTGCTCCTCAGTCCCTGTGCTCCAACAATTCCTTTCCTGCCAGGTAGAAGTCTTTTCAGAACTGTTTCAGGCTGTTCTGGCCCCTGTGCATGGAAGTCTCTGACAGATGTGTAAATACTTCACCGTGACTGAAGCTTCTGAATGAGTATAAAAATAAAATAGGCCGGGTTTTGAATGTTTAAGATAAGCTTGGGAAGAGTTTGTGTTTGCAAACACCGTGAGGGCAAAAAATAAGTATGATGTAAGAACTTCACTTTTAAAGTTAAGCTTTTAAATACAACTTTTGCTACAAGAGGTTACATGAGCATTATTCAAGAAGCCTGTTGCATTCTTTTTTTTGAAAATACTTGCAGATGCGAAGTTTCATATATTCTTCTGCATATGTGTAGGTTTTTTTCACATAGAAACTTATTTATGTCATATGCCTTTTCAGATTTCTTGGATTTTCTTCCTAAGGTTTATAGGAACGTTATCTCCCTGTTTTTACAAAAGTTGTAATTATTTATGCAGAACATGAAAACAAAATACTAGGAATTTGTGATTGATTTCATGCATTATATGGAATCACAGGCAAAGAGAAAATTATCAAGTTAGAGACCTTCTCAGGCTAAAGTGTTCTTGTCTGAAGAGCTTTCTGAGCTATTTCAAGTAATGCATTAATTTATGAAATTTGAATGCTTGGTAATTCATTAACAGAAAAAAAGACTATCATTAACAAAATTGGTCGCAACAGTGGTTATTCAACTCTTTCCCATCTTCCTTTTTTTTGGCAGTGGAGTGATAGTAAATATTAAGCTGTGAAAAGATAAGATTTAACTACCGATTGCAATGCTTTGGTGATTGGGTATGTTAAGAAAGTGTGTAGTTGGTCATTTTTGAAATGATAGTGATTTTTCCCCCCAAAATAAATAGTGATTTAAACAACTTTGGAGAGCAAGTTATAACAGATTCTCCCCAGCTGCCTCTATCTTTCACTAGAGAACAGTTACACGCTATTGAGAAATACATAATTCAGTTCTTGCACACTGGAAAAGCTTACTCAGCATAGCCCAAGATGTATGTTGGTTAATGGCCCAAATAAAAGTAGTACAGCATAAAAGAAAAGATTTAAAACATCGCTATCGGTTTGGCTTAGGAGTTTGGGCTTTTCGAGAGGGAAAATGGGTATGTCTTTAGCTGACATTTCTGATAGTGTCACGAGCCTTTAGTCATTCAGGAAGCACCTCGGTTTTCCCTGGAGCTGGTTTAATTTCATCAATGAGCTTTCCATATCCTCTGGACTGCCCATCAATGTCAGATTTGCCATTTCTTTCACCCACTTCAATTATGACTGTTCAGATGGGCCTATTTATGTCTGCTGCAGGTGACAGAGAAAATGGAGTGAGGCTTAGTAGGCATATCTGGGGGGACTTAAACTATGGCCATGTTGCTGTGTGAGTGCTTACTTGTTGGGCAAAGAAGGAACAGACTTCATCCACAACAAAATGGCCAACTTTGTTGTCAGACCATTTAGTTCTTTGGTCTTCACATGGCTGCAACTTACAACTGTAGCTAAACTCAGACAGGCCCCATGACCAGAAGAGACGTGTTTCATCCCATAAGTGTTACAAACGTCTAGTGTACTGTACTGGAGTTGTTGAAGAACCACATGAGGATCGTCTCCTTGCTTTCAAAAATCAAAATAGAACGTGTCCCATGTTCTTCCTTCTAGTCTAGTGAAGAGTGAGCATGGAGAGAAGGGAGGTTACTTTCTGTCCACATGAAGAAAACCTCCAAGGTGGTGGTGTAGGAGTCATTATTTGGAGAAGAGGTGGAATCCCCTTGTACTTCAAATAGAAGTACATAGATACAACAATAGTTTTTACAGTTTACTAACAAGTTATGTAGTAAATTTATCTGAGCACTGAAATGTTGACATTCCCGCATGAAGAGATTCCCATAGTCTCCTTTATTTTCAGTGTGGTCTTGGTGGCAATGCCCTGTTTCTCTATTCTGGTTTCATTTGAGAGAAGTCCCAGTGCAACCTTCATGTATTTGTGCAAAGGCAGAGGTCCCAAAATGTTGGTCCTAGTTTAATATCATGGGCTTTTGAATATTCCTTCTCTCTGTGTTGCTCCAGAGAGCATTTTTGCCTCTCCTGGGCTGGGGAATTCAGGTTCATGCACACTACTGGCAAGACCTGTTGCTGGAAGTGGAATCTGAGCTCTCCTTTTGTCTTCTGATGTTCGTTTGTGTCATGTATATCTTAATAGATGTTGTTCCCTAAGTTTTCAAGACAGAATTGCTGGAAATGGCACATGTGATAATTCCAGACGACTTTCCCTCTGGCCCGTTGCAGGCTGCAGTCCTTTAATACCTTAACACTTAGAAGATGGGAGTACTTCCATAGCTACAGAAATTCCCCACTCAAACCTCAAGAACAACATAGAAGTGACCAGGCAAGTTTTGTTAGAAAATGTAGATGTAAAAGCAAGTGCTGATCCTCAGAGATACAGGGAGCGTTTTGGAGTACAGACATTCAATTCAGGCTGCTGACTTAATAGTTTCCATATATAAAGTTGACTGCCATCATTTCTTAAAGGAGTGCCAGCGTTCCTTTGCTACGTGGAAAGTGTGGTCTATTTAAATGCAATGTCATAATATATACTGTAGCAAGGTGTATTGCTATAAATAATGAATCATATAACATATGTATATTTTGTGTTTAATTTTATGTGTACTTATACTACATAATATATATAGGAGCTGCAATGTACAGTCCCTTCTTTAGGGAAAGGTTTTGGAACACAGATCACTCCCCTTCTCTTGCTGTTGGCGGAATGGCATATGGTGTTTTCTCATCCTGCTTGCAGAACCCAGTAGGTGACATCTGAAAGGGGCAGTCGACGTGAGTCAACTTTCTGTGCCACTTTCTGTGGCATTTGTGCGTGGTGTTGTATTTTCTTTGTCCCCTCTTTCTTTTTTGATAGAATGACGGTACGTTCAGTAATCAGAAGTGTGAGTGAATGCCTTTGAAATGCAATGTACTTATCAAAATGTGGCTGCACATAATGGAATTAGATGTCAGGAGACATCAGCGGGTTGCCAGCATTCTTGGCACCTTCAGTGAAGTCAGACACAGCTCCTCCTTGGGTGCGCCACCCTAGAGATGCTTGTTTGGAAATGTGGTGCCTCCGAAGGTAGTCGAGTTGTTAAAACCTTCAACCAAATGGTTTATTGTTTGTTTGTTTTGTCCTTTCTCCAAGAATTAGAAGAAAATGAGCCTGTGTCTTCTGCTGGATTTGGTTGCAGTGTAGAAATCATGCAGACTTAGTAGTTTGCACAAAGAAGTATGGTTCTTTTGCTTGCGTTATGTTTTTTTGCCACATAATGGCTGAATTATGCCTAAAATTACAGCTGAGTCAACTTGCATGTTGAGGTGGTGGCAGAGCTGTCTATTAAGCACTGTGCAGCTGGCAGTGACTTTCCTCCCCTGGTCAAAGCGTTTGTGAGCCGCAGGTACTGCCACAGCCGCCGTGTGCTTTGCCTCGGCACTCTCTGATGCTGTCAGCTGAGCCCGCCCCTCCTCTGCCTTTTCCCCTTTGACTTCTGTGTCCTGCATTGTTTCTTTCTAAAGCAAATTGCAAAATCAGCAAGTTGATAATGAGATTAGCGACTGTGACATTTGCCTCCAAGTGGCCGCATTGTATTTCATACCCACATTACGTCGGGCTTTGCTTGGAGAACGCACGTCCTGTGGCTGTAGCTGTGTGTGGTGCTAACAGAGCCCAGTCCGCTTCTTAGCTGATCTTAGACTCCACTGCGATCAGGACAGCTACTGGTGTTAAGTGAGCTTTATTAAGTTAGCTGATAAAGACCAAAGCTTATTCAGCTCTGGCCTTTCCACATGGTGCTCCCCTGTCAGCTGGGAGGCTCTGGTTCAGCCCTCTCCTCCCCGCTAATACCGCACGTCGCTCTGCCGGCGTGCAGTCTCTGAAGCTCCGTAATGCAGCGCATGACTTCTCAGAGAAAGCTGTAAACCTCTGCTTTTGTCTGGAATTGCTTACTATTGCAGTAAGAAACTTTTTGCACTGAGATGTGGAGATAAGTCTTCTGGGTCCAAGTCCAGATGTGTCCAGGTGTTACTCTTTGGGTGAGCATAGCGTGATGTTCCTTCTGCAACTGGGGAAATGATACTGAAATAAACGATCGGAGAGCCTGTAGGGTTTTTGGAGGATGGGATTGTGCATGATAAGCACACCACAAACTTCAGCAGTATGTGAGAAAGCAAATTTCCTTTATATTGGACAATGAAATATGCTTTTATAGGATTAGGGTAACTAGGTATAAAGACATTGTCTCTGGGTTGTTTTCTAAATAATTTAATGTTGTTATACACAGAGTAAATTGGCTCAGTGTTGCTACTTCCTTCTTAGGTGCATGCTTTGTGTCACATTTGTATTCTGTGGGTTATAGTAAAAATAATCCTTGTCAAAAGGCATTTTATAAAGAAGCAATATTATCAGGCTTGAAATAAACCCCAGTTCCAGCTTTTTTATTCTACATAACAGCAAAAAGAGGCCGAGTGCTGATGGAGCTGATCAGGAAGGGTTTCGAGCAGTGCAGGCAGGCTCAGGACAGCTCTGCACCACCCCAGGGGTACCGTGGCTGGGCTGCGGGCTGGTGCTGGTGCTGCGAGAAGGGGGCAGCAGCTGGGGTCCGCCTGCCTCACCCTGCAAAGCCGTGAGCAGCTGCGCAGCAAGGCCAGAACAGGCCCTGTCTGTTCCTGAAAGTGCAGCTGAAAATATCTAGCTGGTTAGCTGCCCGGTACTAACCCTGCAAAAACTCACCACAACCAGAATTTGGCTGAAGTCAAGCAAAACTGGGAGAGTACACTCAGGTGTGAAACACTTGAAAAGTGTGTATTAATGTGCACTGGCAGAGCTGACTGCTCTCTGCTGTCCATTGTTGCTGAATTTGCCTACACTTCCAAATACCTAGAATTTCGATTTGTTGGGATTTGGAAGCGGTTCTGGGGAGCTAGGATTTTCAGTGCAGGAGCCAAAATTGCACACAATATCTGGTCATCAACACATGCATCTCAAAGTCCATGGTATCTGTTATTTCTGAGTCCTGAGGGAAAGACAAATTTTCTTTTAATTTCTAAAATAATTTTGACGTGCTCCAGAAACTCCATAAACACAGCAGGCTGTCAAATTGCCAGAGAACTGAAACATTGTGGGTTTTTTTGTAGAATTTTCTGCTAAGAAATTTGCGCCCTGATTAAATTCAGGTATGAGCAAAAGTCTTAGTTGTTTTGCAGACCGAATAGTTTCTTTTGCTTGTGTGCTGATTCCGCGGGTACGCATACAGCTGAGCAGTCCAGCTCAGGGGCATAAACCTACCGGGACGTTGTGGTGGTGCTTTTGGGCCATTCGTGCATCTCTGCCAGGGGCAGCGGAGGGCCACTGAACCTGGCTGCTGTTGTACCCTGTAGAGCCTCGTAGAGTTCCCGTTGCTGCTGGGCTTTCATGTGGCTGGCTCTGTATCTCACGTTTTGAGGTGAATTAACCAATTTGTGTGGACCTTCACGCTGGTTTTCAAAGAAGTTTCCAAGTGAGCCTTACACGTGCTTGTTCTTTGTGTCTTTCTCAGTAGCAGGCCTCATGTCAGGATCTCTCCCGTGCAGGGGCATGTCTGGCGTGCTGAATCCTTGCAGCTGTGGGGAGAAAGCAGCATGGTGCCACGATGCCAGGCTGACCCCACAACGTAATCCTGTGCTCGGTGGGGGTCTTCTCTGCCTGGATTGGGCACGGGAGGCTCACCCTGCCTGGCAGCATGGTGCGTCAGCCCTGCTCGTGGGCACGGTGCTCACGGAGCGAGCTGCTGCATCCCAGCCTTCAGGCTTTGGTTTCCTGGTTTCTGCAGCGTTCTGGGAAGCAGAATGCTGCACAGCGAACCAACACCCCTGCGGTTTGGTTTTGTGGGGTTGGGTGTTTTTGCTTTTGTCTTTCTCTTGCATCTAAAGATGGGAAAAAAAGCCATATATGAGTTTTCAGAATATTTAGAGCCACGTTGTGGCCTCAGTGATAGTGAAAATCCTCTCATCCTTCACTTCACTCCATTTGTATTGCTGATGGGAATTCAGAAAGCAGGAGGAATGAAGATGCACTAGGAGATGTTTCTGCTCATTGCATTATGTCTGCAGAGCTAACCGGCATTGGAGCAGTAGGAAGGCACCATTGCCGCTTAAGTTTGGTCCTAGTGCTCATGTACACCACTGTTGGGAGATGATAACTACTCTGATTGCATTAACAAGAGGAATTTTAGGCTGACTTTTGCTAATAAATACAGTGTAACTGCAAATGCTGTTGTTACTTAAAGGAAGCTTTTTAAAAATTGGTTTTCTGTCAAGTATTACGTGCAGGCAGCCACTTTTAGTAGGGTTTTTCAGTATTACAAGTTCAGGTGAATGACTTTTAAAATAGCTTCACAGGGAACTGCCCTGTCTTTAAGTGCATTCTTTAATTGCAGCTTTTCAGTCTTCAGTGCATTTATTATATATTTCAACCAAAACGTGAAATCTGTGTGTTTCAAATGAAGTCCTACTGACAGATTCACAGATTCACAGATTTCTCTAGGTTGGAAGAGACCTCAAGATCATCGAGTCCAACCTCCGACCTAACACTAAGTACTCCACTAAACCATATCCCTAAGCTCTACATCTAAACGTCTTTTAAAGACCTCCAGGGATGGTGACTCCACCACCTCCCTGGGCAGCCCGTTCCAATGCTTAATAACCCTTTCGGTAAAGAAGTACTTCCTAACATCCAACCTAAAACTCCCCTGTCGCAACTTTAGCCCATTCCCCCTCGTCCTGTCACTAGGCACGTGGGAGAATAGACCAACCCCCACCTCTCTACAGCCTCCTTTCAGGTAACTGTAGAGAGCGATAAGGTCGCCCCTGAGCCTCCTCTTCTCCAGGCTGAACAAGCCCAGCTCCCTCAGCCGCTCCTCGTAAGACTTCTTCTCCAGACCCCTCACAAGCTTGGTCGCCCTTCTCTGGACTCGCTCGAGCACCTCCATGTCCTTCCTGTAGCGAGGGGCCCAAAACTGAACACAGTACTCGAGGTGCGGCCTCACCAGAGCCGAGTACAGGGGCACAATCACTTCCCTCGACCTGCTGGCCACACTGCTTCTTATACAGGCCAGGATGCCGTTGGCCCTCTTGGCCACCTGAGCACACTGCTGGCTCATATTCAGCCGACTATCCACCAATACTCCCAGGTCCTTCTCGGCCAGGCAGCTTTCCAGCCACTCATCTCCCAGCCTGTAGCTCTGCTTGGGGTTGTTGCGCCCCAGATGCAGGACCCGGCACTTGGCCTTGTTGAACTTCATGCAGTTGACCTCAGCCCATCGCTCCAGCCTATCCAGATCCTCCTGCACAGCCTTCCTGCCCTCGAGCAGATCGACACACGCACTTAGCTTGGTGTCATCTGCAAACTTACTGAGGGTGCACTGGACGCCCTCATCCAGATCATCAATAAAGATATTAAAGAGGACCGGCCCCAGTACCGAGCCCTGGGGGACTCCACTAGTGACCGGCCTCCAACCAGATTTGACTCCATTCACCACAACTCTCTGGGCCCGGCCATCCAGCCAGTTTCTAACCCAGCGAAGCGTACGCCAGTCCAAGCCCCGAGCAGCCAGTCTCTTGAGGAGAATGTTGTGGGGAACGGTGTCAAAAGCCTTACTGAGGTCAAGGTAGACCACGTCCACAGCCACTGTACTTTGTGGTGTGTCTTGCAATGTCAGTTAAAGCCAGCTGCTGCAGCGTACCCATTCCTGATGGTCTGATAGCAGTACGGTATTTGTCTTTCACTTTTTCCAATTGCCAACAAACTCCAGCGGAAGCGATGCCAGGAATTTCTGATAAAAGGGAGTGTTGTTACCAAGTTCTGCTGAAAGTGACCTTGCATTGTAACTGCCCAACCTTACAGACCGTTTGTGTAGTGGGCAAAATAGTAGCTCTGTGCAAGGAAGCAAAAGGAAACTCCCCTGCAGTATCAGAAGGTGATTCTGTACTAATGAGGGAGGTAAACGATTTACATACTTGGTCTGTGTGAATCCATGTGCATTATAAAAGCTTTCTAAAGACAGCTTGTATTGACGTAAGGCTTTGCTCAGAGATGAGCAGAGTTTGCCATAGCAGTAAGCAGCAGGAGTGCAACAGGCCACTGGTCAACTAGCAGTGTGTCAGCCAGTCTACTTCTTGCTATTTCTACAAAAATGGCTCTGCACTGACAGTGTATATTCACTATGTATAGAGAGACTAAGGCCTGGGTCTGACAAACTTGGATTTTTCAAAATCTTAGAGACATGCCTCTATTTTAAGGGTATGCTAAACTGTCACATACAGAGCAGAGTAACGAGGTGGATAAATGTGAATCAGTGATCATGAAAAGTCATGAGATGGCAATACTGCTTTGTATTGTAATACAAAGCTTATTACAGATTCAAATAATATATTTCAAATATATTTGTAACACATAATAGTTCTGATGGAGCTATTAGACTTCCAGCTTCTCTTGTTTATTTCTGCATATTCCTTGTCCTTGTATTCAGTATCGACGATATTAGCTTTTATGCCCTTGTTTATAGAACTGTCTGCAGGCAACCCTTCTGAGTCCCAGTTTGTAAACCTCCCCAAGTTAGCCAGTCTGTGGGCAGAGGTAGTTTTCCTGTTTTCCCTGGGATGTGTTCTGCCCTTGCCCGACAGACTCGTCTGATGTCACCATGTAAACCGCTCTCTGTTCTCCATCGGGCTCCATCCGTTCTGGCCAGAGTTCGGCTCCCCACCACCCCTCCTGTCAGCCCCAGCCGGTCCTGATGGTTGTACCAGTTCTGCCTGGTGCCTGCAGGATTTGAACCGCATACAGCTGAGCTGTTGAGCGCTAAATCTCTTCTTTGTTGGATACGCAGCAGTGCAGATGCATAGAAGCAGTCTGCTACAGCAGCTCAGCAAATTTTATGGGCCCCAATGGAGTAGGGGATCAGACAGGGAGGGAGGAAATAATAAATATATTTTTGACAGTGGTAAGGTACTGTTCTTTCTAAAGTTGCTTGTTAGAGCAGTAGTGAGTTATAACTTCCCTGTAGCTCCCCATGTCTGAGGCTCAGGTTGTGCCTGTGTCTGTGCGGAAACTTCTTAGGTGCTCAGTGATGTCCTTGTGCCATTGATTTGTTGCTTTTGCAGACACGCTGAAGGCAATTCAGCTGGGCACAAGCATGACTCTATTTTTTTGTTCAGAGGGACATTCTGCAAATGTCCATTGTAACTGCCTTTTTCGAATATTTTAGGAGTCAGACCACATTTTATGACTAATCCCATAAACGGTTCTTCATGGAAAGCTGCAGAAAAATTACTTCCAAAAGCACATACTAAGATGTTTGTGGACGTTCAATAGTCAGAAAAAAAAAAGAAAAAAGTTTGATTCATCATCAAGAATTATAACGTATAAATAAATAAAACTGTAAATGTCATCTCTTCTAACAGATTCTATGTCCCCAGAATTGTATTGTTCTCTTGTATTGACATACTCTTATTCATATACGTATCTGCAGAGCGTAGGTAATAGAAAGGCAGCTTGTAATGAGTCCTTCTCTTTGGAAAAGGGATAGATTTGGTTTGGCTTATTGTCGTTATGCCCTTGTTATCTCAGGCATAGCTGCCTCTAAATTTTATCAACCTATCTTTCTTTTGCTTCTATAACTTCTGCATTTTATTATATTTGTTCTGTGGTAAACCTGTCAGCCTGATATTCCAAGTTTCTTACAGCTGTAAAACTTATTCCTGCCCTCCGAAGTATCAGGTGCTATGTTAGAGGGCCAGGTGAAATATCCCACAGAAAATGGTTGAAATTGTTGTTTCTGAGGGTGAAAATTTATTGTCTGCACCCTGTGTAATGCTGGAACTGAAGGATTATGAAATCATACAGCTTAATGAAAGGATGACAGCTTTTTTTTTTTTTTTCTTGAAATACAGTTGGTGTTTCCCATGAGCCATTTAAAACTCAACTGATGTCAAAAATACAAAGAACTAGACTTAAGGACACTGTTTCTGATGACCTCTCCTAACACTGCTAAGGCTTTCCCAAGAGTTGAGCATTTAAGAGTCTATATTGGAGTGGAGGTTTCCAAAAAGAGCTCTAAGCCAGTGGTTTTTGTCTGTTAGTATCTCGTTCAGGCTGTCAGTCTCGATCAGCACAAATAAATCACTGCAGCTTTCTGGCTCCATCTCATTTTCAGGATTTTGGAACGCTATGTCCAGGATCAGATTCCAGGTGCGACAGTTGTGGTGGAATCCATTGGTGCACGGAGGTTTGGGGATGGGTACTCTGAAGAGGATTATACAAAGTCTGACCTCATGGTCTATGCGATCGACCCGCAAACAAATCGAGCTATAATGAGGAACGAACTTTTTAAGTGAGTATATTATTTGTCACTCTTCTTATGCTTCTAAGGACAGTTTTGAAGCCTGTGGGTCTGTCGCTGTTAGTAAGTGGTTCAACACAATGGGAACAGAAAAAATCTATTGAAGCAGCTGGTGTACAACACCTACATCTACGGTACATGCAGCTTGGGAGTTTACTTCTTACTAGGTTCAGTCCATTCCCCTGAAGTGAATGGCCCCAGCATGTGTGATGTAGACCTTGCCCCATGAGAGCTTGCAATACATTTGCTTCACTCTGGAGAGCAGCTTCCAGTTTAAATTCTCTGAAGGAATTTACTTTCTGTGTACCAAAACTGCTTGGTGATCTCCAGGCAAGGGCTTTGGTGCTCCAGTTATTGACCTTCAGGCTTTCTGCAGTTTCTTTTGGGAACGTATCTCCTTCATTCTTTTATTTGTAGAAACCAAAGGAGAAGAAAAGAGAGATGGGAAGGGAAAGGAAAAGAAAAGAGGTGGTGTGTACCTGGTCCAAAGCACAGCCATCGGGACATGACCAGGGTGTGCATCTACATGCAGGAAATCAGCAGTGCTCACAGGTCCCCAGTGGGCTGGGCAGACAGATCTGCATGCGGACATCCCATCAGCTGTTAGAGATGGGGAGAACCAGTAGACAGACCACCTACATACACAATTTGACGTTATTTTGTCTTTTCGATCTATTTCCAAAGTTGCAGTTAAGTTCCAGTGTTGCATAAAAAACAAGAGGCTTTTTACTGATGGGTTTGTGCTCACAGCATGTTGACTGTGGTGGGGACAGCTCTTGTCCCTGTGGCAGGTTTGATAGGGTGCCCCCCTGCCCGGGGTTCTGCACCTTAGCAGAGCTCCTGGGGGACACCGTGCTGACATGCAGCTCTGTTCTCTGCCTGCTTGGAAAAAAAAAAAAAACTTGGAGAAGCCAGAGGTTACATAGGTAAGGAAAACAAAATTAATATAATCTCTTTGCATTATTTTTTTTTTCTGAGTCATCACTAGGGGCGAGTAGGTTTTGTTACAAAATCAGTATTTCAACCCATTCAACTGCCAGGGTATCAACACGGTCACAGAACCATCTTGTTAGGAACTGTATTTTTGTTTCAGCATTCTGCATATGTATCAAAACAGGGAAAATGGTAATCAAGTTCTTCCTCTAAAGCAGACACGATCTTTTGGGTTGTTTTTTGCGTGAGTTTCACCTATGCATTTGCTTTTTATCTCAGTGAAAACTAGACCAGACTGCTCAATGATGGCATAAAGCAGCATGTCAGTCAGCAGCCTGTTAAGTAAATGGCTGTGAGCCATCTCAGTGAACTATGATTGAAAAAGGGCTTGTTCTCCCGAGCTCTTAATTTAGTACAGATGAATTATAGCATACTAAATCTCTGCATATATTCAGAGTTTATAGGTTGGAAAAGATCACTGTGATCAGTCTGACCTGGTATAATAAAGATCATAGGAATTCCCAGAATTAATTCTGCTTTGAGCACGTCTTTCAGCAAAGGAACTGTTGGAGAAAATCCAATCAACTACAACCTTCATAGTGTTACTGCAGTGGTAATTATTTTTACTGTCAAAAAGTAGACTTTAAAAAAAAAATAAATATGTCTAAGTGCAGTCATTGTGTTTTGCTATAACTCTGGGTGCTAGATTGAAGCACACAATTGGTGCTTTTAATTTCTTGTTCCCCCCAAAGCCTAAGATTATGATCACATCATTCTGTTAATTTTCTTTTTTCTTTTTTGGCAAGTTCTTTGTGCTCTGCACTCTGAGAAATGTTTTAAGTTTTTTAATCACTTAGTCTCTCTGGACCCTCTCCAGTCTTGCAGCATCTCTCTGAACTAGCAGTATAAAAGTCTGACGCAGTTTAGCAGAGGTAGTTTTCAAAGCAGTGGCAAATAAAGAGGCAAGATATCCTCCTTCCTTCTGCTGACCATATTTTTTTGTTTGTAGGCATCTCCAGGGTCATAAAGTCTTTTTCAGTCTAAGCGATGCATTGGGACTTTGTGTTCACTTGTCTACTGCCAGTTCCCAGAATGGAGTGTCTTCATTTTTGGTAGCAATTCGTCCTACTTGTTATTTCTCCGCTTCCACAGTTTGTAAATCCATTGAGGGCTGGGTTTTCTTCCAGTTTAGAGTATGGCTGAGGTGGGATCCTGTTAAAAATACTCAAGGTCTAAAAGACATTATTCTGTGCTGCCCAGGTTCAGAAAACTTATGTGACCATGATGACAGTTGAAAATCCTCTGTCACCCTTTTGTTCCTTCCTCTCTTTGGAAAAAGCACTCTGCAACTCTAGTATTGGAATAAGAAAGTGAGCTAGTGTCTCTGCATGGAGGCAGTTTGTTCTTTCAGGTACCTAAGAAAGATATCTTCCTGTTGCAGACTCTCTTCACGGACAGAAAATGCATCCCTTTGATTTTGGTGCCCATTGAGAATGTAGGAATGTCTTCGGGGATGTTTGTGTGTACAGTGGAATACACAGAATAGAGTTAAGATAGGTTAAAGGCAAATTTTCCAGGTCGAATGGAACGTTATTCATTCCTCTGATTTGAAAATGTATGGGATATTATCAACTTAGAAGCAATCTCATTAGAATGCTCCATGTGCCTGCTGGTGTTTTTTTTTTACCATTTTATTATTATTATTAATTTTTCTCTGCCCTCTCTTCAAAAGCTTTTAAATATGTAAATCAGCACAATCTTGGGGAATGCTTCCCTGGCTTTAGGGTAGAGGTGAGTAAGGGTCAGCTTACTAAAAGTAAAGGAGAGAAATGAAACGAGTTTTATAGCATGAAATCTGAAGTTAACAAATTTTCACTGGCAGCCTCAAGAGATTTGACTCAGCTCAAATCTAAAAATAAAACCCTTCTGTGACCATCTTTGCTGGAATTTAGATCTTTAGAGGGATTACAGGACACACGGCAGTGGTGGTGTCCTCATTGGGAAGGGATTGGCAAGAACCACAAACATCCTTCTGCCAGCCAGGAATCTGCTAAGGATCTTAGCAGAAAATAGATTAATTGGCAGAGGCTTCAATTAAGAGACTGGATATGATGGAAGAAAGGTTGCAAAGTCAGAGATGGGCCTCCAATTTTAAAAACTTAATTTAGTAATAAGGAATGTAAGTGAAAGGAGGAGACAGAAGAACTGCAGCACGCTCTGGTTGTGCTGGAGTAATGCCAATGTGCATGCACAGGACATGCCATGCTCACCAACAGGCTGTTTTGAACAGGTGACTGCCTCATGTCCAAAAGTCCCAAACATGTAGCCTAATCCCACATATTTGTATTCAGGCAAAATGGGTGGAAAACAAAAACGTGGTTTAGAAATCATCAGTAAAACAGCTGCCCTGCGTTCCTCATTGCCAGCCGGGGAAAATCTATGTCTCTCTCAAGAGATGCTGATTTTTCCCTGTCCTGTACTCTGTAAGACCGATATGCAGTGAGAGATTCATACTTCTCCTTAGGACTATTACATCTGGTTACCTGACATCTTTATTAACCGGGAACCTGTCTTGTTAGACCAAAAAATGTGTGAATAGTAACTGCTTTGATATTTCCTCCCTTTATGCCAAACTCCTATAAGGCTTTGAGGCCTCTTAGATAATACTACAGACTGAAATGATCAGCCTCGTTTTTCTTAATCTTTTATATGAAAGAAGGTTCGATTTATTAGAGCATAAAAAAGTTGCATCTAGAAAATTTGTCCTGCATATATTAGGTGGAAAATGTCCACCATTAAAAATAAAATACTTTGCCCGTCTGAATCTTTTGCACAATGTATCATGTTTCATCATGGAGTAGAACGTGAACAGTTGAGTTACGAACCTTGTAAAACAGGGTTTGTCAAGAAAATGCTAACAGAATTTTTAAGAGAGACTTTTAAAATCTTGCAGAGATTTAATGCTGTCCTAGCTGAAATGATGTCTTTGGCCAGCTAAAAGGATGTGTAACGTGCAGCAGTGACACCTAGTGTACAACAAAAGAATTAGAGACCCGTTTGTACTCGGTTTATAATCTTGCAAACCATCATTGCGGGTCTTCAGGCAGAGAAAAGGGATTTTTGCTTAATTACCCAGAAAATGCTTTGTAGAAGAAATCAAGGAATCAGTTGTGAATATTAGTAGAGCACAGCAGTACAAAGGGAAACAGTTCTTCAAAAATGCTTTGGGTTGGTTTTGTGAGACTGCAAGTCTGTGAGTAGTCACTGCTCCTCTTTGAAGCTGGTATCACAGAACTGGTACCCAGTATTTCGCCATTTGGGATGGTTGCTCTGCGTGTCAGGAGATCCAGCTGATAGATTACACACACAGATCAGAGTGTGTCCTTTCCGAAGTTAGAAAAAAGTGGGGATGAACGAATGCTATGAGAATTTATCAGTAAATGAATTTGTTTGAGAGGAAATCAATTCTAAGAAATGAACAGCCTTTAAGAAGTGATCTTTTAGGAGTGTAATTTGTCTTGTGATCATCCAAATGAAATAAAAGCTATTTCAGACTTCTTTTAGACATCCAGAGTTAATATGCAGAAATTGTTTCAGAATATTTTTTGTTGTTGTGTTGGTCTTTTTTTTTTTAATCTGTGCTTTTCCCAGCAATTTCTAGGAAAACCTGTGTACATGGACAGAGGGGGGATTTTGCTATAGCTTAGAGCCAGCAGGATCCTTGTCCATCTGAGTGGGTGCCTCCCACTGTGGTCTTTACGGCTGGAGTTCAAGGAAACTACTTGGCGGCTTGTGAAAGAGTCAGCCCTCACTTCCAAAAGTGATCCAACAATTTTTCTTTTCCTTTGGAAATTACAGCCCTGGCCTAAACAACCCCAAAGGCAAATTTCTGCCTTTTTTTTTTTTTTTTTTTTTTGTCAGAGTCATATGGGAGAGTATTTTCAGTTATATGGGATATAAGATAACTTGATTAGGATTACATTTAGCTGCTTCTCTTGAAACTGCCAATTATCAGATCACATACTGAACTTGTTCCACCACATTTGCTCTTTCAGGTACTGTTCTAGTCCTTTGCTTTGTAACTCTTCTTCAAAGTCCTCTCCTAGTGATGCACAAAATCTGAAGTTAGATGGAAGATGGACATCACTGTAGGTTACAAGCAGTGACAAGAGTTCCCGACTAGCTAATACCCCACTTTTGCCATAGGATTTAACTGTCTTAACTGTGTGTCTGGTAGGCCTACTTAATACCAGTGTCTTTTTGATACCATATTGCTCCTGTAATTATTACCATTAGTCAAGATTGTTCTGGTGTCTGGCAGTGTTCAGATAACCTGTGAAGTTTAAACGAAAACTTATTATTTGCAGTTAGTGCTTTTCCTTTTAATAGAGGTGTGAAATGCCAGAAGAGGTAAAATTCATCTTATTTAAAAAAAAAAAGTCTTGAAGGAAACAAGATTATTTTCTAAAATTTTATTCTCCTCCACCTTGCAATTCTGTATCTTTCAGGAATGTTGCTACAGGTTCCACCTAAAAAAAATCACTAATGGAGAGTTTGCTCTAAAATAGCTTGAAGCCAGTGAAAAAAAAACAACATGCTGTGCCACCTTTTAAGAGATCAACAACTCAGATGTTCACTCCCACTCGAGATGAGTTCATCTTATCATTGTCCCTTGGTGTTTTCCTGTTGCCATCCTTGAGAAGTCCTTAGGAAGGAGAGTCAGAAGTCTTATTCAAATAATTCAGTACATAGTATTACCACTATGTTGTAAGAAAATAGCAGAGACATGGAGGCTAACTAGGCAGAGCAGATGCAAGAATAAGGTTCCAAACTGATGCAGCCGTGTGAGGAGAGGATTATTAATCTTAGTAATTTTTCCAGATAAAAGTTTTCCATATCACCTTATTTTTAATATTGAGAGGAAGGTTAAAAAGGAACAAACTGGACGGATCACCAACCAAAAACATTACCCTAAGAAACTAAGGAAAGTCCTTTAAAAATTAGGTGCCTCTAGTTTAGCATCAAGTTCAACTTGTGGCCAGACCAGTCTTTAGGGGTGTGTGCAGGAGGGTTAGTTAATCCTCTGCACTGAAGGAGAAAGCACAAAGCAAACTGTTGGCCGTGCTGTTCTCTATGGCATGGAGAACTTTTTGCCCCTAGAAATGAGAATAAGCTTCAGCTCACCGCCCCTTTTCAGTGTTTGAACTGTGTTCTGGCATTAAGTACGTTGGAGTTATCACTGACATGGGGATTATGGGGAATTACTGATATTCTTAAGCACATAAAGGAGAGGTATGTGCTTTATCAGAGCATAGTTATTAACCCAACACTGCAGTAATTCAAACACAGTTAATGAGGTTGGCTGTAATAGTTTTCTTTTGTGAAATTGAAGGTTCCTTGATGGCAAACTGCTGGATATCAATAAAGAGTTCCAGCCGTACCTGGGACAGGGGGGACGCATCCTGGAGATCCGCACCCCAGACGTGGTAGCGAATGTCAAGAAGCAGGCACAAGCCGTAGGCTACACGGAAGGTGCACTCCTCGCTCTGGCTGTCATTATCATCCTCTGCTGTATGCCGGCTATTTTAATTGTTATGGTCAGCTACAGACAGTAAGTATTCTGACTCCTTTTTGTAACAGCAATGTTGTAGTAAGGATGGTACATTTCTTAGCTGAGCTGCTTTGAAAACTTTCCTTTATTGCTAGTCTACGTACGGGGAAATACTTGTAACATCCCTCCCATCACACTAGTTGGTTAAGGCTTAATGGGGACTTTGCATGGAAAGATGAGATGCACGGGAAGTGCATCTTGTTATTCTTTCTTAAGTTGAGTTGCAGTAACTGTTCTGGAAGTCATGCTGAAACAAGATCAAAAGCCAGACATCTGAAATGCAAGTGGAGATTAAAACTGAATTCCATGCCAAAAATAAAAATAAAAAATAAAGAAAATAGTGCTGGTTAAATAAGTGAATCAAAGATCAAATTGCGTAGCTCAGTCAAAATAAGAGGAGGACTCAACTGTTTTTTTGTTTAAATCCTAAAATATTCAGTTATATATTTTCTCTATCTGTGTGCTTCTTAATTGCAAATATTTAATGAAAATTTGATTTTGTGCCATGTTAGTGCTATTCAAGTCAGCATAACCAGAAAAAACCTGCTTGATATTTTCATTCACCTTTCATAGACTCAAGAGTTTTAAGTCATGGGGCTGGTACACTAATTAAAGGATCAACATCGCTAACTAGTTCCTATGAAATGGACTGTTTCAGGTCCACTAAAAATTCTTTAGCTTATTATGAAAGATTTTTAATTCCATATGCATATTCAGAGCAAAAAATTATCAATCATTGCAAAACCAAAACCTAAATAACTCCGTGCATCTTCCCCAGTAACAAGCTGTATTCAACTTGTGCATACATCCATCTGTATCTCCATGCCCTTCTATCTCCATTTAAAAATCGGTGAACTAGATAGAGTGCAATATGCCCTTATCATGGGAAACCTTTGCTCTGTAGGACCAGGCAAGATGGGGTTCCCAGAGCCATGGTGGATTTTTTCATTTGTTTTTTTGGTCGTTTGTTTGCTTTCTGAGAAATGCTTTGTCGTCTGCTCCCTTCGTTACATCAAGGGCAGTGAAGTGGCAGCGCCTCTGCAGACTCCCGCTGCAGTGTTGCAGCAGTCTGTGGGAGGAGAGGGCACAGACAAGCTGATGTGCATGTGTCGCCATAGAGCACTTACAATTTGAATGCTGCAATAGGTGTAATATAGTACAGCATTCCAGGTGGGATTTAAATGCTGCATTTTTCCTTTCTGCACTGCCATTTGGAGTTTTTTTTGGAATTTGGAATTTGGAATGGAATTTGCCATTTGGAAAGTACTACGTTAGATGATTCTGTGATATGTTATTCATTATTGGAAAAGCTTATCCTACATGGACAAAATAGTAGCCTGCCTGAAAGCACTCTCCATGGTGACATCAGAAAAGTAGGCAAGAACAGCCATTTTCTAATGGCTACTGCAGGTTCTTTGGACTGCGTTTACACCCCAATTTCTCCAAACAGTTTGGGTCAAAGCAGAAAATCTTTTACAGAAGTCTGGAAGTGCTTGACAAACTTCATACCAGTGGGATGGCAGCACATCTCAAAGCTGCTTTATGTCTATCGTTCATATGTAAAGTTAGCTGTTAGATTCCAGTGAAACACTACTGAACCAGCCCAACCTACCACTAGTTGGTGATTACTGTTTTTATTATCCAAGTGGCCTGGTTCTCTAAGAAAGGTAATAGCAAAATTTCTCCTTGGTGCCTGTTAGATAATGAAAGGAGATTAACAGTCTTTTAAGGGCTTTAAGGAATCTGTCTAACTTCATCAAAAATCACATTTTAGTTGTCTAGAAGTACAACTTGGAGTTGGATTCAGAGCAGACCAATCTAAACTACACCTTTATGGAAAAGGTATCAGTGAAGAGGATCAAAGAAAATAAAAGACATTTTACTGTTAATAAATAGCAACAGCATTACAGCCTTTTCCTCCTCTTTGAAAGGAGCTTCAGTATTTTTCCTGATAACACTCTGACGAAGGAGGTACTCGAGGCTGCCTTTGAGTGTAGAGATTATAATATATAAATTATACATTGTTTTATATTATTTTTATCATTAAATAAATAATAAAATTAACTGTCATAATCACAGCACATATAATGGAAATTTTTAATATTTTCTCACTGCTAAAACTTTTTATGTGCAGTAGGTGCATTTTTCAGTGCTTTCCAGACCCATGATCAAGTTAACATTCAGAGGATTAATTTTACTTACTAAATTTTGTAAAAGTGCTACTTAAATTAAATGAGTTATCTTCTAAGTATAAAATAACCACTGTCAATGTGCAGTTCAATGCCTACATTTATGGCTTTTGTAAACAAGCCAGAAACTCATTATTCCTTGCTATTATGTAGTGTCTTAGAAATACACTATTCAATGTAACCCCAGAAGCTAAGTATAAGTAACACACTATTAATCACAAAAAATGTTGTTTTCTTAATAGAAACTGAAAATAATACTCTTTCACTACTGAAGACATTTTCTGTAGCATTCTCAAAACATTTTAAAGAGAGAAAGCAGTTATAAAAACACATCTCTAGTAGTCTATTGGCTAACGAAATATGACAAGGTAGATCCTGGTTTTGTGTCTTTTTCTTTTCTGTCTGTATGTGTGGCAGGGATTTGTTTTCTGTAAGCCCAAAGCAATTTTCCCTGCTGTAATTCATGCTTATACCAACTGCAGAATTGTTTCAAGAGTATTGTAAATAGCAGCTAAACACTCACTGTTCAGCTCTGGAAATTACGATTCTTTAAACATGTCATTAATTCTGTAATTTTATGTGTGGAATAATTAAGTAGCATCTAGTTTATTACTCCTATTAGTTTCACTGTTTAGGACAATTGTTACAAACAGAATTAATTTAACCTTCCATTTTATCTCCTCATCTTTTTTCTGCATAACAAAACAGATTCAAAGAGTAAGTATTTATTTTCTGCTTTGTTTCTAAATGCTTGCATAGGAATTCTGAGGGCTTACTCGTGTTCAGTTTTAAAAGGGTAACTGACAGTCAGTGAGACTTACTTCCTACACTCCAGTTTGTTTCTGAACATTCTGTATGGCAAGGCTTTCGAGTGTTACGTGTATGGCCACTCAGGGCCTTTTCTTATTGCACACTAACATGCATTTAAGATACCACTGTTCAGGACATAGCCTGTTTCCTTCAGAGGACAGGAAAAATATTAATCTGTGTGTGGTATTCCTCAAGCAAGCAACTGCATGTCAGGCTGGGGTGCAAATGAGGAACCGTAGTTTGTATTTTCTAAGTAGAAAATAGAGTTGTGTGGTTTTTCTTTCTGTTTGTTTTGTTTTGTTGCAGTGAATTTACCCATAAAAAAAAATCTTAGGAAAAATGTTGAGACTGAAATTTAGCAGTCAGCTATAATGAGAAAGGAGTTGTAAGTGATGAATTAAACTTTGCCAGAGTTTTTTGTATTTAAAATTATAGTCTCTTGGCATTTGAGTAAAATAGTCAAAGGAGCTTACTCTCCCTGCCGTTATCCCTGGGCAGCCAGTATAATAAACCTGCTAACGAGAGCAGTGTCAGAGCTAGCGCGTACATCATTGCCTGGAAGTGCATGCTGCAAAGTGGCAGTGCTGGGGTCAGGAGGCGTCTGTCCAGGGTGGGTGCTGAGGTTCCCTGAAGAAAGAACAAATAGTGGGGAGGTGCAAAAGATGGGTAAAAATTCTCATGTTACTACTTCTCTTTGAGGATGAGAGGCAGGAATGTTCTGAAAACTGCAGGAAAAAAACATAGAAAACTTTTCATTTCAGTTTATGTTAGGGTATAGAGTGCTTCTAATTTGAGTGTATTTCTCCACCCTGCACGGCTTCCTGAAGGCGACAGGCTGAGTGCGCAAAGACTGCAAGAATCCAGATGGCCCTACCGGCAGGCAAACCAGCCAGCACCGCTGCCAACAACCTCTATGAAGAGCTTGGCGACAGCACCATGTAAGTGTTCCTTGCAATACATCAATATAATTGATAGTGACCGAAGCCATGATTCACTTTGCAGGGATACCACTTCCAGCAGTCAATGTCAAAAAAGCTTTTCTTCATGAAGGGATGTTTCTCCAGCTGCTTGGGGTTCTCCAACATCTGGAAAATAAATAGAAGTTCTCTGTAAGGAGATAAACATTTAACCTGCTAACGGGGATTTCTCTTAATGCACAGGGGAATCTTTAACAGGTTTTTAGTTGGCAAAATGCAAGGCATAACCAGATGTTTTTTCTAGAGCCTACAGCAGGCCATCGCTAAGAGGGGGAGCCAGGATGGCTCCTTTATAAAAATCCAGGCCAACATTTTCCAAAGCTGCTGACTAAACACATCTAATAAAATTGCTGCACCAAAACTTCTGTTTTTTTTTTTTTCTTTTCTTGTTGTTGTTTTAAAATTAAAACCATTTTGAAAATTAAATTTAAACATAAAGGAACTATCAACGTAGAGAAACAACTGGCAGTTCACTGGATATGTCTTTTACCTGTTAGATGCTTGTAATATAATAACATTGCAAAGATGCCTATCTTTTCATGCCTTTGTAAATCTGAAATTTATGGACTCCAACAACAATTTAACTCTCAATATGAGAACATTACAGTAGAGAAGAGCCAATTAATATTTGTACTGTACTGAGGGGGTGGGGCAGAGGGTGTTGCTGATCAGCTTTCCAGACTTACTCGTCAATGTTTATATTTTAAAAATGGGTAACGCTGAAGAGTACAGCAATAATAATGTTTGGAGGCAGGGAGACGGAGCCACTGGTGTTGTTGAGGACTTCCAACTTCTGTATTTTCAGTCATTATTTGTTTTGTTCAGAGTGTTGAAATGTCACAGATGCCGTGATTGAGTTTATTAAATGGTAAGGAGGTGTGACAATGCCTGTCACTGCTGCTTTACCTCTTAGCCATCTGAGAGCAGGCTCCGTGCTCGAAATGATGCCAGAGCTTGAGCTTTCTTATGTAGATACAGGAGCTATACTTGAAGCAAGAATAGTTTCTCCTAACTGCTGGATTTCCTCCTATACCTTTTGCCTTTGTGAAGTGTTATTTCTGGGGCAGGAAGAGAGGAAAAAACTGTTTGACAATAGCATATAGTCACATCTTTGAATGTGAGCACTTTGACTGCAAACCAAATGGGATCACGTCTGTACGTTTATGCATGCAGTGAAATGCCCTGCTGGATAGAATTCCTATTTCTTTTGCATTTACTAAATTCCTACTGAAACTAACAAATGACTTCTGCTGATTTTACTGGCAGTGATATAAAGCTGATTATCATTGGGAATTGGATGTCCCTATAGATGAATTTGCGCTTTGTACTCCAATGAATGAATACCTTCTGCTAAACCCAGATCAAGCTTCATTATGCTGGGTTATTTTACCTGCAAAGATATTTTTTTTATTATTATTATTATTATTTATATTACTTTTTAGCACTGAAACATGTAGGTGCTAATTTATAGGTGTGCAAAATTCAAATTTAGATTTATATTCATTTTGATAAATAATAGTTTTTCATAGCACCAAAAAAAGATCCCATATTCAGAATACTTTCTCCCAGATGTCTTTGCATACAGCTACGTTAAGGAACTGATCAAACATCTATGAGTAAAAATCCTTAAAAGTTAAATGAATACCCTTAGGATTAAAAAAACAAATTAAAAAAACACACAATTCAATAAAAATAAGTACAAATTACACATTCTTTCTGTCAACTATTTGATTTCAAGGCACTGGTATAACGTAGGAAATTACTCTTTAGGAAATACCTTTTATTAAATTTTGACATGAAGTTTAGTAAAATATTTCCTGTGTGTAGTTGTCCTTTCGTTTGCAGTACTGCCTTGTGTCTTGTGTTCTTAATTTGGTGTTTATAGCAAATGAAATGAAACTAAGCTCTTCAGTTTTAAATCTACCTTGTCTCATAATTTTCATTTTTCTCTGTCTGGACACATAGGCATCAGTAAGTAAGCTCATTTCATTGTCTTAATATTCGTAGCTAGTAGAAATGCTAGTTTTCCTTACCTTAGTTCCCATTAAACCTTGCAATCTGAAACTCATCTTTTATTTGTCCATTGATCAAGTACAGGAAAGACATTTACTGTGAAGTTTCAATACTTGTATTCCTCTTTATCCTTTTGTAGGAAGTAGAAATGAAGTATGATTGCTGAACTTGAATGGTATTATTTCTGAGGCCAAATAGTCATACTAAGGTGAAAAAGAATTAAAACAATAAAATCCTTAAAATCCTGAGTGCGCACACAGGAGATTTGCTTTCTGGTCATGGACTTACAATATTAGAATTGGATGGAAGCAAAATCTTTTTTTAGTCAGCTATTTGTAATTCCTTGCTAGACAGGTACTCATCTTTCAGTTTACACAAATAGGCTTCATACTGGCGAGCTGAAGTTTCTCATTGATTAAAATACCCATACATAAACAGAAGAAGATTTCAGGATAACCTCATCTGTGAGAGAGCTCATATGAAGCAAGGAAGGAGCTAAGAAGCTTTTGAAATAATCCATTCCAGTAGCATAAAGGTTATGTCATCTTGCATGAGCTTTCTACTGGAGGGTGTCCTTCAAGTTCAGAATCATTTATTTCTCTCGTCTCTAAATAGATAGAGGATGCTTGACCAATCTTAAAGTATGCTGCTTGAGAATGAAGAGTTAGTTTATTATTAGTGTGAAATCAATTATTTTTCATACCAACTCTACACTAGAACAGTTATCTACAGTATATGGTTATGTTCTGCCCAAAGGCATAATGATTTTTGGAGAACTGTAGTGCCTGAGGAAGAGTTTATTCACTAACGTAATCCTCTGTGGCTTTGCTGGGAGGGTTCACAAATGGGACAGTGAGCCCTGTATGCTGTACAGTGGTTCTTCTCGATCCTCCTGGGTCCCTATGACAAATGGGAGGCTGTAGTTTCTCTCTGTGAGTCATCTCCCAGCCAAAACAAGAAAAAAAAATAAAAAGCAAATGTGTTCTAATATTAACTGTGAACATTCAGGGGATTTTTACGTATGAATTATTAAATTACATTTCCAGTTTTTTTAGGGAATGTTTAACCACTAGAGGTTAAGTTTCCAGTAATTTAGATTGAGTAATATTTTCAGATCTATAATATATATAAAAAAAAGGGGAGGAGGGGGTGTCAAAAAATAATAATAATTAAAAAAGGAAATAAAAAATATCTGCATAATGGAGCAATCTGTCCAAGAGGTCTAATACAGCTTCTTCCAACATTCATGTCAAAATGGAAAATATTGTTATTTTTTTCCACTATTCCTTTTTTTTCCAAAAGTTAAAAGAATATGACTCAAATTTTGTAAAAATAAGAATTTTTAACTCAGAAATTTTTGGAAAACTGTTAGCTCAAGAGACTCTAAAAATAGTTTTAGTGGTAATTTTTTGTATAAATGTCGTTACTCTCATGCTATATTTTAGCTGCAGTTGCTTAAGGCAAGGGGAAGGTTTTCAATGAGGCATTCAATGCATGGGGTAGCCGCAAAGTATCTTTACCTAATGACAAAGGCAGTGAAGTTCCAATTGAATTGCACAAAAGCGGTAATGTTAATGTTGCCTTTACTCCCCACTCTACCATAATGCCCCCTTACACCATCATATTCTTCCCTATAGCTTGTCTTGCAGATATACTTAAAATTTCACAGAGCTTATAGAGTAGGTATCATTTTTAGGACCGTTTTCTTGCATCTCTGTACAAGACAGGGATCTGTTTAGGTACAATAAAATAAAATTGTATATGGCAGTGATGGAAATGCATTTTGATGCAGTCTCATCTGAATGAGGGGGGAATCATTTCTTTGAAAGTATCAAGTGCTTCACTTTTAGCTGTATCTGGAGTTGGCCAATATCCTAAATTTTTCATAGTTGGGGGGAAATAAGTTTATTTTCAGTCTCAGGTAAGCATTATTTAAAATAGGGATCTAAGGGCACTGTTTTCTAGGAGGCAGTTTGGGGATACTGATTTTTAAAGTACTGATTATCTTAAAGTTTGCTCAGTAGTGTTTGGTATTAAAAGTCCTTGAGGAAGGTAGGTTAATGAGTCACTCAGAGGTGCTAGGTAAATTCTAGGAAATGGTGAGACATCCTACTTTTAGACTAGAAGTTAAATGTTATCTGACTACAAGGGTTTTTCGCTTGGCTAACATGATGCAGAGATGAAATCGGTACACATACAGATACTTCTGCATCAATAGATGAATCATAAATGCAAGAATTAATGCCTGTAAAAATCAGTCTCAGAACAGTCAGAGTTCAACACGTATCTCAGCTGACTGGCTTCTGCTCCCACTGGCCTGCACCTTGCAGCTCTGAGCTTCGGGTGTGCCTGGGGCACCTCTGACTGCCCCTGTGGCCATGGTTTCAGGCTGACTGTCGGCTTGGAGAGCAGTTCTAGTTTTACAACTGACCTGTGGCCACTCCTCAATAGGCAATGCAGTCACACTTAAAGGCTGCCTAACTGTACACATTTTTATAGAATTGCAGAGGTTTGATGCACAATTACTATAAAATAGAATACTCACAGGAATTTTTAAGGTGAACCTGTGTTGGCTGTGCGCTGTACGGCACAGTGCCACTGCTGTGTCAGTGATGGAAACAAACATACAAACAGTATACATACAGTGATTCCATATTATCTCACAGGGAAACTGTATAGCAATAGTACGTAATATTGATGTTTTGTATCACTTGGAAGACAGGGTACAGTACTGACCCTGATACTTTTGAAATCTACACTTTTTAAGAAGTCAACAATTTTTGAACTTGCTGAGTAGCTAAAATCTTACAGTTTCTCTTCCTCCTAAAGTCATTCTCCCCTAAAGAATATGTGAAAGTAAATGTCTTGCCCAGTAGTCCAGTAGATTTTTTTGTGTGTGTGTTGGGTAGTAGTAGTTTGCTGGAAGTATTGTTATGGCTCTGATTCATATCACAAATTCTTTTCTTCTCTCATAAAAATCTATGTCCATGCATGTTTCCTTACATGTGATTATCTTCTTTTCTTTCAAGTCTTTTTCTTCTCTACCATTTCCAACAAAGCAGGGGAAAAAAATCAGTCTTAGAAGAAGGAGATCGTCAGAGAGTTATAAGCAGCTTTGCTTCCCGTGCTATTGAGGCTCACAAGCAATCTAATATCAATGGATCATTGAACAATAATCTCCCCAAATCTTCAAGTAACATTACTTTTTTATCTGATGAGAACCCATTAACTACTCAAAACCCATTGTATGTGGAAGGTGTCACTCAGAGTCCTGCTGCTGCTGGGTTACTACGGAAAAGAAACGATGCCCTAGATACTCTTTCTCCTATGCACTTAGTCTTGAGAGATGCCTCCTTGGGAGGCAGTCACCGTGCGTGGACGGTACCAGCTCATGTTACCAAAAGACACGTGCCTGGTTCTCTGAGCAGGCCGGTTATCATGGACCCCATTCAGTGGCAACAGGAAAGACTCAAAGCAGAGAATGAAGGAACTGAAAATCAGCCTAGCGGAGATGATCTTAGCAGTCCACTGTTTCAAAGAATAAGTGGCCCCAAGTTAACTGTGAAAGAGAAGGCAAGACAATTTGAGCAGCAGGCTTTGCAGGAAATGAAGCAAGTGAAATCTCCTGATGTGAAATCCATCCGTTCACCAACACACAGCAGCTGTTTCCAAGAAAGAGAGAACGTGCTAGAGCAGTCTCCTAAAAGTGTGGTTGCTTCTCCTTGCCTTCGCTCTTCTCCTCTGTCCTCTCCAACACCTTGTGCTGAAGTAGTTGAGCCTGAGCCTTCCACGGTCCCCTCTGTAATCATCACTCACCACGACTATCCTGAAGAACTTTCTCCTCCACCAACTCGGAAACCAACTCCTCCGTCTTTTAGGATAAAGAAATCAGTTTGCCAAAGTTTTCTAGCTCCTCAGACCAAAGGAGAAGTTGCAGAAAGCATTCCAGATCCACCTAAAATTCCCCCACCCCCACCTCCACTGCTGCCACCTCCACCTCCATCCCCTCCTCTGTTGCCACCACATCCTCCAGCTCTGCCCCCCGTGTCTCTTTCTTCATCTCTTCTTAGCACCCAGCACCTCTCCCCTGCAAAGCATTCAAAACCCCCTGCCAAACAGCCAGCTGTACTGCCACCGGCCCCAGTGCCAGAGCCACCTCCCCGTAGGGAGCTGAAAGGTATTCTTAAAAACATTCAGAATTTAGCAGCAATTGAAAAGTCCGTGGCCAACATGTACAGCCAAATAGACAAAAACCACGTTCTGCCCAAGCACATTTCTAAGCTCAAACCAGTTGCAACACCAGAGCTGCCAACTCCAGAGGCAGTGGCTGAGCACAACCAGCAGAATGGCAGCTTGAGCTGTGTTGTGGAGGAGCTTGAGAAACGCTTTCCATCCCAGTCGACAGCACTGTAATGTTTTCAGTTGGATGTTTTCTGCATGTTACATTTTGAGTGAGATGACTCTAATGCAGCACACGGTATCTGCCTCAGACTCTCCAGAAATTCAGACTTTTTCCTTTTCTCCGCTGTATATCACTATTTAGTTCTAATCCCAAAATTGAGACTTTGTCTTACCTGTTTCCTCAGAAATTTGTAATGTATAATTTTCCAAGTGGTTCTCTCAACACTACATTGTACTGCTCTATGGCATTGGTTCTTAGTCTTTTTTTACCAGAAATTCTTGGGGAAAACTGTCTATTTGTACCCAAGGATCAGTCATACGTGACAGAGGGCTTGATACTGCTTTATGTTAAGCAGCCTTCACTGTAGCTAATACCACCAAGCAGAGCAATTTTTCTGCATCTGTAATGGGAATCTCTTGCTTTGCCCATAAAATGTACCACCTGGGAGGAATCTTACTGTCAAATATCGGATGTCAAAGAAAGCAAGTGCTGATAGTAAGCAGGCTCAGCACAGTGAGCCAGAGTTATTACAGTTATTCATCTTTTTATTGCGTGGGAGATGACGCAGTGCTCTGTTTTGCTAGCTTGCTTTCTTTCAGCTCACATTTGCATCTCTTAAGTCAGAAGAAGGTTTTTCTCTTGATTTGTCAGTAATCCCGGCTGTTTTCCCTCATGTCACTTACATGCCTTCCATTGCTTTTTTTTTTTATATATATTGTAACTGCATGTTTAAAGTTTTTATTTTGTAAATGATTTAATGTACAAAGCATTTTTTTTTATTTTGCATGTTCATGTTGATGTCGTCTCTCTAACTTTCATGCTAATTTGCCATGAACTTCAGTTAATACATCTTGCTTATCTTAAAATGTAATAAAGTCATTCTGATTAGTGTCACTAAGTGAATGGTTTATAAGTACTTGTAAAAATCCATGTAATATGGATGTACTTACTGGCTTTTTTGCTCACAGTTATCTAAATCAGACCTTTGCATTAAATATGTCAATTAGATTGTCCTTTGAAACAAACGGTAAGTAGAAGCATTTTGGCATTTAAATGAATGTTAGTTTGGTTCAACCTGCAAGTTTCATTTAGTTCTTTGCCAAAATGAAGAATATTCATGTTTAAAATGAAAATTTTTAAAAGCAGTGGTAAAGGCATATATTACAGAATGAAGAAAAACTAAAATTCTGTTAAATATCAAATGTATAATTCTGAGCAAAAAGGTAATTATTTATCAGACTGTCTGGAGATACTCAGCATTTCTGTGGTGCTTGGCCTTTTCTCTTTTTTCTTTTTTTTTTTCTTTTTTTTTTTTTTTTTAATCTGCGGTTAGGACATGTACGGATGCTTCAGTCAGAAACTGCTGAAGGTAGTTTCTCTTTCTTTTTTTTTTTTTTTCTCAGAGCCAAACTTCATGATCTCCATCATGCAAGCTTTGATGATATATTAGAATTTTTCTATGCATAATGAAGTCCTGCACTCTTCTTGGGCTAGATTGTAGTTCCAAGACAGGTAATGATTAGGAACAGTACCCAAACGTGTGCAGGGAATGATTATCCATCACAGCATTTTTACTGTAAGAGTCGATATAATTTGAGATTCACACAGGTAGGTTAGCTGCCCATCATGCTAAATGGCTCTGAGTGGTGCAACTGCAGCACCAGCAGCAAACTGTCAAAGATTAGCAGCTATTAGAGAAACCTTTAAGATTTAAGAGCCAGAATTGGAAGATGGCTTACATGTGTACCTTCTTCTGTGTACCTCCTGTGGTCCAGGCACAGAGGCAGTGGGACAATTGAAAGTGTGCACAGATGAGCATGAGAAGTTATCGTGCTAAGTGTAACAGATGCTTTTGTGTAGTTCTCTACATCACTAGTGAAATACTAGACAAATACAAAATAATTTTGCAGTGTGTAGTGTCATACAATAGAGTTGCAGGTGTTTAGTAATTCAGGAGATAAACTTCAAAGGTTTTATTCAGCTACAATTATCTGTAGCATTCCTTAGGTAGAAAGGTTGGACGTCACACAAAAATTCCATTTTAAATATTTCATCCAATCACTCTCAGAAGAGTCTGTGGGGGTCATGGTAATCAGCTCTTCACTAATGAGGAGCACCTACCTTCTCTCATTCTTTAACCCTTATTAAGTTGGAGGGTTTATGAAACCTAATTTATTTTTGTCTGTAATTAATGCAACCTTTGTTCTTTAGTTCGTTTCTTGAACAGCCCTTATTAAAAAATAAAAATTGATTAGACTGGGAAAGAAACTATACCAATAGCATGTATTTTAACCTACGCTAGGGAGGTTCTGTCCCATTGAAATATCTGGGTGCTACTAGAGCTCTGTAGCACTAGGAAGTATGACAACCAATACACTACTTGGCAAAATGTTGACCATATACAAGCTTATTGACCCCTCCTTGGGTTGTCTGGGTTGTCCAATTTGGTTTATTACTGTCAGATGTGACCCTGGATATAGCCCTGGTCCTTTTATCAGCAGCTTGACTGGGTTGAGTCCTGAGCAGGAGCAGAGATTGCATCTGTGAAGAACTCTTCTTGCCTTTGTACTGTCTGCAAAGCTGAAATTAAGCAGTAGTATCATTACTCATCTCCCCTCCAGGTTCTTTTTCTCTTCAGATTCCAGTTACGAACTGCAGGAAACCTCCATTTCAAGAGTTGGGGCAAACTGATAAGCAGTTGCCTCCACTGCGTAGTATCTGTAGTATTTGGGTTTTATGGTTCTTACACTTTTAATGTGAAAACAGATGAAAAGTATGAAATAGCAAATGCCTGGTGGGATGCCAGTAATTGGGAAAATCGTTGCTTTAGGCAAATCACAGTTCCTTTAACTCATGTTAGCAGCACAGTCCTGTGAAGGTTGCCAGTGTTTGTACATGTAAATTCATTCTTGTTTCATCTGTCATGTTAAGCACCAAGAGTGTATAAGTAGGTGCCATATTATCCTACATCATCATAGGCATTATGTTCTTGCTTTCCATTTTTGCATTGAAGATTTCTCTCTGACTGCAGTGAAGTCTAGCTGCTAATGTCTATCCAGAAGCAATTCTTTACTCAGTGGAGAGCTTTAAGTTCCTTCCTGGAAACAAATGATGTTGTTTTGACCTTTGGCTTTTTCTCAGAATAGAGATCCTTGTGCTGTATTGAGTGAATGGACATTATTTGTCTAGCTATTTTTTTTCTTCTAATCATGACCACACAAAACTGTAAGAAAAGTATATGCATCTCTCAAAACACAGCGTGGTACTATTTTTAAGAAAGTTGAATTCCAAATTCAATTAGAATTCCTTATATTACAATTTTAATCTGTGATCCAATGACTACTCAAGAACAATTAAGATTAATAGGCTTACTTATCCTCTGTGCAACACAAGACCTTCTTTTTCTGAAGATTGCTGCAGGCGATAGGGAAACTAAATACAGTGTTGCTCAAGTGGGCTTTGAAAAGTCACGTATCGTCTTGTGATGATAAATCTTCATTTCAGTTGTTCATTAGTTTCATATTATATGGGCAACAGCATTAATGTAATTCTGATAATCAATTCCATGTGTTGAATATTAATAGAAAATTTTAGACATGATGATAGTAAAGAATAATAAGGACTTGTACTCTGTTTTTTATTGTTTACCCAAGCGTAATTAATGAATTTCCCTAGACTGCTGTCTCCGTAGTAGGTTAAGCTCAGCGTACTTCTGAGCATTTATTCTTCCCTTCTTAAAAATAAAATTCAAAAATTCCATGCCTATCCTTAATACCAAATTGCTGTTTGCTAGTTTTGTATAAACCATTATAATTTTCTGGCACAAAATGTGAAAATACAGACCTTGATAGATGTAAGTGCATTTGTCATGCAATGCGAATGGCTCCAAGAAAATGAATTAAAACAACAACGAAAAAAGTCCAATGAGATCAACAGTACAAAGCCTGTGGCAAAATAATCATAGATAGATAAAATAATGTAACTCCCCCCCTGCTGAGCAAGTGTTAGGAAATGTGTAATTTTAATAATAATGTGTTAAATTACTAAGAGAAGCTTCAGGCCAATTTCTAGCAAGTCCTTTGTGGATAACGAAAGTCCAGAAGCAGTAGAGAAACTGTTCACTGCTTAAACACTCAGGTGAAATAACAGTCTCTGTAGATGGTGTTTGTAGGTCTGAGACAACAGAGAAGGTGACTTGGCAGGGCCTCTGTTGGAGAGAGTAAGGAAAAACCAAGCACAGCATTTACCCTGCTCCCCTTTGCTGTGTTGCACTGGGTGCACTGGCTCTCTGGCTTGTGGGGATTGGGGATTTCTTCTCATTCATTTGCAATCTAAAGCAAGAAAAGATCCCAAAGACTCACTGGCCTTTCTCATGCAATAATTTGTATGTGCAGAGCAAATCTAAAGAAAGACATATTTTATGTTGTAGATATGTATTTCTTTTCTTGCTGATAATCGCATTATCTTTTCATCTCTCCAGAAAGAATGGCAATATGCATCTTTACATAGTCTAGCAGAAGTATACTAATACTTTTTTTTTTCTTTTTCTGACTTCAAGGCGAGGATATGCACAGCAAGAGGTAAGGCTGTTCCCTAGTCACATTTAAATTACTAATTATATCAACAAACTTTTTCCATACAAACCTGTGTTATGAAACAATGGCTATTTTAGAGACCGGAAATACAAAGTGGTTCAAAAAGTGTGTATGTATTCACGAGCTGTACTTTTCAGTGGTAGCTTGGAACCATCGTGGCACAAATGTAACCTCCAGGCCAGGAGACTGCTGCTTGACAGCCTGCCAAAAAGTTCCGTAGGGCATTGCTTCCATTGCTTGCTGTGTTTTACTACAGCAGATTTAATCATCTGCTGCTGCCCACTGTCAAGGGCCCAGCACAGACATTTTCTGCAACCCACTGTGGTCTGTCCTTGCAGTGTCTTTCTTTCAGCAACGAGTAACATGGAGAATTTTCTTCAGAAATCTAAATGAACTCATTCAGTAATGAGAAAATTCTCTGACATGTGTTTCTATCATAAAGGCTGGTATTTACTCATGAGTGCTTTACCATTATTATTAGTCTTAGGATGAGCTTCTGGAGCCTACTGCTGCTTATTCAGTAGTTTGTTGTGCTGTGATTTGGCCTCCTGATTTGCAGAGCTGATTTATGTCTCACAATTCAGCTACAGAGCTTCCCCGTCTCCCAGGGTTTGGTTTCGGCTGAAACAGTGCCACCAAATTTTGGGAGGAGTGTTCAGATAACAGTATTGATCTCCCTGAATAAATCTGATCCTAATTTGCAAAACTACAAATTAATGCGTATTAGTCTAAGTCATTTACAGAAAACTGGAGGTGCAGACTAATTAACAAAGTGACTGCCGAAAATGACCTGTGTTTAACTATGATGCACCATATAGATCTGTCAGTCCTCTCTGTGCGACCTCCAGGGGTCTCTCTGCTCACCCCAGCATGCTTTTCTCACAGTGTCCTGCACAGAGTAAGGAATCACAGATAAGCTGTAAAGAAAGTAAGTGAGATAATATTTCACTATCTAATTGGGATTGTGAATTCAAGTCTATTTGTGGTTGCAAGGCATTTAGTTAAAAGCCACACAAGTACAGAAATATAGATAGAGGACTGAAGTGATGGTACTGCCGCAGAAGCTTGGAGTAGAAGTCAAGGTACTTCAGGTTTTTAGTAGCTGAATCAGAGGCTTTTCTACAAACCCATAGGTTTGCTTTCTACCCATTGTGGGGAATTTTTGTTTGCCACTGTTTCCCTGCTGTCTACAACACACACGACACAATAATTCTATAGGACTCTGATAAATGTCCTTGAGCTAAATAATCTAGAGAATCACCACATAAACTGGAAAGCTGATTTCATATAATAAATAGTGGACTATAAAGTGGTAATACAAGAGTAGGTGCTCAGCAGTTTTCTCCTCAGTGAATATGGAAGCACCCAGGTGACTGCCATATGAAAGGCTCTAAAGAACCTGTGTTGTTAAGATTTCTTTCCAATCTTCTGACACAAATGACTTGTGTTTTAATTGTTACTGCCTAATTAACACCTTTCTAATTTTCTTCTGTAGCAACAGCAGTTGCTGAGACCTTCTCTTCTCAGACCAGAGGTACCAGTATTTTTCATGTCTTAATTGTTCAATAACAGTTAAAACGGCTTTTACATTATTTCCTAATCAAAACTCATCTTTGCTGGGTAATTTTTTTCCTGACTGTCTTAGATGAAGAGGAAGGCTCTAACATTTGTTAATCCATTTATGTAGTTTTTAATTACTTGAAATTTATTGCCTCTTGTTATTTTGGCTGCTCATGGCTTGTATGGATATCCTGTTCACTGGATGAAGAACTGGCTGGATGACCAGGCCCAAAGGGTTGTCATGAATGGACATAAATCTGGTTGGTGGCCAGTCACAAGTGGTGTTCCCCAGGTCTCCGTATTGGGGCCAGCTTTGTTTAATATTTTTGTCAACCATCTTGATGAGGGGATAAGTTTGCAGATGACACCAAGTTGTGTGTTGATCTGCTTGAGGCTAGGAAGGCTCTGCAGAGGGATCTGGATATGCTGCATCAATGGGCTGCATCCAGTTGTATGGCATTCAACAAGGCTAAGTGCCAGGTGCTGTGCTTGAGTCCTAACAACCCCATGCAGTGCTACAGGTCTGGAGAAGAGTGGCTGGAAAGCTGCCCAGAGGAAAAGGACCTGAGGGTGTTGGTCCACAGGGGCTGTACATGAGCCAGCAGTGTGCCCAGGTGGCCAAGAAGGCCAGTGGCATCCTAGCTTGTATCAGAAATAGCATGGCTAGCAGGACTGGGGAAGTGATTGTCCCTTGTACATGGCGCTGGTGAGTCTGCACCTCGAGTACTGCGCTCAGATTTGTGCCCTCACTACAAGGAAGATGGTGAGTTGCTGGGATGCCTTGAGAGAAGAGCAACAAAGCTGGTGAATGGGCTAGAAAAGAGGACACATGAGAAGCAGTTGAGGGACCAGAGGTTGTTCAGTCCGGAGAAAAGGAGGCTGAGGAGAGACCTCATTGCTCTCTACAACTACCTGAAAGGAAGTAGTAGTAAGGTGGGTGTCTTTCTCTTCTTGGTTGACAAATGTTAGGGGAGGAGGAAATGGCCTTAAGTTGTGGCAGGGGAGGTTTAGATTGGATATCAGGAAGAATTTCTTCACAGAGAGCATGGTCAACCGTTGGAACAGCCTGCCCGGGGAAGTGGTGGAGTGGCCAACCCTGGAGGTACTTAAGAGATGTGTGGATGTGGCATTTAGGGACATCGTTTAGTGGTGGACTTGGTTGTGTCAGGCTGATGGTCGGACTTGAAGATCTTAAGGGTCTTTTCCAACCTAAATGATTCTGTGATTTTGCCCTTGAGCATCTTTAAGTTGCTCCCATGTGCTTCATCACACAGACAGAAAGCTATCCTAGCTTCATGTCCAGATTCACAGAGACAATAATTTCCTCGCTATTCAAGCGTGATCTATTTTTTCAGATAATTAGTCAACTGATAATCGATGATTGTACCTGGAGACGAACTAAGCAGTTGGCCTGCCAAGTTAATGGAAGTATTAGTACACTGCAGTGAAGTGCAAAGACAGTTCTTGTTTATAAACACAATACTTTCTGTTTCAAATCTTTTAGACCCAATGTGATTCCCTGAATAGGCGAAGTGTATTTGCAGTGAGTGAATGGGAGTTTTATGCAGGGTAAGTGAGACAGTGTCCCACACCAGCAAGAGCCTGCATTTAGCTGACTTAGAACAGTCACTCCCAGGAAATACACCAGGGTGGGGGTCATTTAAAGCTTGTGTTGATTTCTCATTGTGGTTCTTGATGGTTAACAGTGTTCCTTGAATTATTATAGTTCTTTTCTTTGTGTTTTTTGTTTTGGTTTTTTTTTTTTTGCACTTTGGGGTACGGTTCTTTGTGTCTTTATCATCAGTCATATCGTGTGTCACTGTTTGCATTCAATCGGTGTTCTCTCTCAACAGGAATTAAGTATGGAGTCTGGAATTGATCCAGGGCAGGAATACTATGGGCAAGATTACTACAGTTATGAGCATGGGTACATTTTCATTTTTCCTATGTATTTCTAAACATGCTGCTTTTCAAGGTTGGTGATGTTTATTATTACAGCGCCTAATCTGGAGACTTCCCTTCACCTCAGGATTACTTTAATCTTTCCATCCACTAATGAGTGTGCTGACAACAAAACTCAATTCTCGAAAGTTAAAGGGGCATTGTGTAACTCCCTGCTTCTTTAGGAATCCAATTATTGCACCACAGTGTGCGTACTCCATTTATCATGCCATTTTTATAGTCTCTTTTTTATTTGCATATATCTGCTGTCTTGGAGATGAATTTACATCATCTCCTCCCCTTTTCTGTCTCACCAGCCTGAGTTCAGTGATACTTTCTGCTCATAGTTCCAAGCCAGCATCTGGCTTTTTACATTTACCTAGAAAAATATCATCCTGCCTTTTTTGGGTAAAGTCTGTTTGATTGCAAGCACTTTAGGGATTTGCTATTCTTACAAGCTTGCAAGGATTCTCCAGAACTGATCCTAGAGAATCTACTCTTTTATCCCTCAATTAAAAAAAAAAAAAAGAAAAAAAAAGGAAAAAAAAAAAGACCAAAGAAGATGAGGTACCTGGAAAAGAAGGTCGTTGCATTCAGGAGATCCCAGAGACCTGGCAGCTGGGGCTCCCTCCGGTTGTAATGGGCGTTGGGCCATTTGCAATAGTTTGTAGTTCGCACGTTTGTAGCTGTGTGTGAAGACACGCGTGAGTACATTGTTGCATGTTACAAAGAAATGATGGTGTTTTGCCAGGTATGAACTGCCTCAGTATGGGAGCCGCCGCAGACTGCTGTCTCCTTCGGGGATGTACGATGAGTATGGGGAAGTTGTGGTGGAGAACGATGGTGGCTACTACTACAGCCCACATGGATCAACAGCAGAAGAGGTAGGCATCTCTGGCGTGTTGAATCTGGCTCTGCAACAAGGCGAAGCATTGGTAAACCTAATCAAATGGATTTTGTAATTAGAATACTCTATATAGACCAAATAAGCAGCTCTTCCAATCCTAATCATTTGCCATTGTGATGACCAGTAAAGTTTGTGTCAGAAATGAAAAGGAATTGCAAAGTTTCTTTTAATATGCACATTAGTTTTTCCCTTAATGTAGATTTCTACTTCAATGAAAGTCCACATGGCCTTAGGTAATTCCATTTTATGTTCTTAACTGAATGGAGTGTTACTAATATTTAGCCTATAACTGGTGATTTTCCACTGAGAAAAATAGTCACCTAAACTAATTTAACATAAAGTTTACAACTGAATGTAAGGAAATTCTGAAATATCAGTGTCAGCCAGAAGAAATGTTCATTTTTTAAACTTAATATTCAGAATTACCAGACTCTTAATCCATCACATGGGTTTTTATTAAATGAGAAGAGATAACATTTATGAACCAGTATTTTTCCCTGTTGCCAAGGCAAGGTAGTTGTGCATTTGCAGCCTCTTCTACAAGTAAAGCTTCCTCATAACTTTGGTAAAATCTATTCTAAAACAAGTGAGTTAGTTTTAATCCTGGGAAAAAGTGTTGCATTTGTTCCTACTGACTTAGGCTATGAGTTTTTGTAATACCTATATTTCAAATTGTAATCAAGTTCCATTTTCATAATTTGCAGGGAATGAGTCAAGTCAGAGGTCCTTCAAGCAGAGGTATAAGCCAGAGAGCAGGGGCTCAAATAGAAGGTAGACCTTTAGGTGGTGGGATGGATCTAAGGCATGGCTCTGGAAGAGTATATAGAACCGGCCAGGGAAAAAGGAAACTAAAAGCAGTGATGCATTTAAGTCGTGTAGCAGTCAGTGCTCAAAACCAAGTAGGAAGAGCTGAGTCTGCTCGTTCTCCGTGGAAGAAAGCAAAGATATTCCCAATGATTCTGCAGAAAGTGAAAGCCAGTAGGAAAGATTCCAGTTATGCCAAGTTGATGTCAGCTCGCCAAGTGGTTGATGAGAAAAGCATGATTATCAGGGGAAGTTACTTCCAGAAATCAACAGACGACAGACCTTCAATGAGAAAGCTAAATCATGTGTTAAAACGCATTAGCGTCTCCAGAAAATTTCAAGATGCAAGAGGAAAAGGAGAGGAAGAGTATGAAAGAGATGAAGCAAAATCAGGAGTTTCAATAAGCATCACAGCAGAGAGCGAACATGAGGATAGTGATTATGAGAAGGAGAAGAAGAAGAAGAGGAGAAGAAAATACTCTTCAGATGAGTCATCAGCAAAGAGTAGTAGCTCTGGCTCGGAGTCAGAAGATAAAGACTATTTGAAAGTAACTCTGGACCAAGATGAAGCCACTGAAAGTACTGTGGACTCTGATGAGGAAACTGGGCATGATTTGGGGGATTCTGATGATGAATCTGGATCCAGCTCCAGCAGTGAATCAGAGGAGGACTCTTCTGAAGAGAATGGTGATGAGGAAGAGTCTGATAGTGATGAAGATGATAGCCTCTCAAGGAGCTCATCTACACAAAGTTCATTCAGCAAATCGGGGACTAGTGAGTCCAGCAGTAGAAGAAGCACTGAAAGGTCAAGTATAAAAAGTAGGAGAGGTAGCTCTCGTGGCAGAGTGAGGCGATCCAGCCAGAAATCGAACATCAGCTCTACTGCGTCAGGTACAAGCTACAGGAAAGCTTCAGGATCCAGCTGTAAGAGCAAAACTTCCTCTGCCAGCCTTGAAATAGAAGATACGATAGAAGAGGTTTCAGAAGAAGATGAACAAGAAGATACGGACCGAGTCGGTGCAAGCCCTGATGCAGATAACACAAACAATAGCGCAGTTTCTGAAACATCTGCAAATGCAAGAGCTGCTGCTAACAGAGAAGGCGAGAGAGGAAAATCAGGAATTAATGGTGAGGATAGTGAGGATGAAAGCACAGAGGAGGTTGATACAGATGCTAGTGACAAGGAGAAAGCTATCAGTAAGAATGAATCTTCTTGTCTAGAAAGTGAAATCAGTGTTACTTCCAAAGGTACTGAAGGGACAAAGAGCACAGCTAGCGCCCCTTCTAGCAAAACTGCTACTTCCCCTGATACTGGGAATCAAAGTTCAGACACTAATATGCACAGAAAGAAAATAAAAAAGATATCCCAGGAACACAGTCAGTCTCAGTCAGATGAGACCCTCAATACTGCCATTACGGAGTCAGAGACTGCTGGTGATTCTACGTCCTTTTGAAAAGGAAAAACAGTAGGTGGAGATATTGCAATAAGGAGTGATCTTGTTTGCTGTGCCTTCTGTGTGGTCTTTCCTAAACAATTCGTGCTTGACTAGAGGTAGCCAAAAAGAAAATGGCAAAGCTTATTGCTTCAGCACTTAAATCTTTTATGCTATGTTAAGGATAGAACTGTGGAAAACCAAACTAATATAATTCCTCTGAAAGACTACTCAGGTATACTTATTGATGGATATAGAAGGATTTATTTTCATATAGCAATGGCAAGAAAGAATACTTCTCTTTCTCTGCTAATTTCAGTAATGTAGTTAAAGAGGCACTGATAATTTTACATTTAATGCTTTGGCATTATGCATATAGTGATGCAAAAGTACATGGCATTTTGTATTAGCTGTGATGGGTAGCTCAATGAGCATGGTGGCACAAACCTGTTAAGAGCCCTGTGCTCAGGCAGGTTATGTCTGTGTCACAAAATAGCACTTACAGGAAGGAAAAGGTGCAAAACATACGGGATTCAGTGGAGAACAGGAATGAGGATGAAGATATTTATGACTTGAAGGTCATACATGGTTTCATCACATTTCACTACCATATAAGCATTTGCTAATCTTCACCTGAGTTCTCTGGTGTAAACCTTAGCCCTATTTTCTGGGAGGAAAACTGAAATTGTAGCACAGTAACATTCCCAAAACTGCTGGATATTACTAGCAGCACTGGGATTAAACTGCTTCCGGATTATGGGATTCAGGTTTTGTTGATGTACAAGGCAGGAGTGCAGAGGTAGGTGTACAATGTGAACTCGATAAGAAGAGGAAATGAGTTATATTTTCTAACTTCTGCCTTTCCCACTTTACTGTGTGGGGTTTGGATTTTTTTTTGGCTGTTTTTTGTTTGTTTTTAAAAAATATATTAAAAGTTTGAGATGCATAATGGCAAAGTATTGCTGGGTAACTATGTTCAGTATGTTGGTATTTACCTTTTAAAATTCACTAAGCTGCAATATCTGATGTCATTCAATAGAGAAATCTTATAGTACATTTCTGCTCAGAACGAGCATGATCGCCTAGGAAGGATTTCTGTTATTTACAACTTAAGTTGTCATCTTTGTGTTTTCGTATAAGAAACAATCCCTGCATGATTTACTGCTTCACAGAGCTCTTACCCGTGCTGCCAGCACACCAAGTATGAAAGCTTTGTATACACACAATCTATCTGTACTTCATCTGCCTTTTATCAAAAGCCATAGAGTTGTTTCTCAACCATTTATCCAAATAAGCAATAGAAAGCTTAAATAAAATTAAAGCTTTGAGCCAGTATTGGATTAGTCTTGTGAGTACTTTTGAGCTAGTACAAATTTGGCTTTGGGCATATGCACCAAAGCTCTGCCAGGAAGTCTCTATTAGAGGGAGCAAGAAAAATGTTTGAATTTTAATGATAGTGGGATACTTCAGCCTGCTGGGGAGTTACCCTGGAAGGGCAATGGATGCTGAGCTGTAAAACGTGATAGTAACTTTTCATTTTCTCTCTGGAATTCCAATTGAGATGTGAACTGGGTTTATGATGACTCACTTTTTGTATTCCCATATAGCACAAAATTGTAGCTGCACATGATATTTTCCCATAGATTCCATTTAAACAAGTCCGTCTGTTCATCTACCTGAATACATATGTGTGAAGAAAATTATATGTCTTTATCAGGAACAAATGAATAGGCCTATAAGTAATTTGTACAAAGTGTAACTTCTCAAAGCTTAAGAATTATCATCACCCGTTTCTCTCTGGCATGATATTCTTTCTCTTAAAACTGTCTTTTCTTAAGTGCATGTGTATGTATTGCAGTGGGAGTTAACTGTGATGGTATCTGCTGCCTTAGTGAAACAACAGCATTTGCTTTATTAATTCAAGAACAATGGTAGCTTGTTTCAGTGTATCACCAGGAATCAATCATAAATTATGTAATGGGGTTTTTGTAATCAATATTAGTACAAAGTTACTGCAACATGGAAATTGTTTGCATTAACTCGTTAAGAATGTGTATGGATTACATAAAATCAAAAGTCTCATTTCTCCACCATCTTTTATTTAATAGCAAAGCACCTCCATTGGTTCCTCTAGATTGGAATTGGCACAAAGCCTTACATCAGTCTTTCTAACCAGCCATTTTTGCCAACATCGTGCCTGAGAGTTTCCCTTGTGTAGGTCCTGAGATATTTTTCTCCTGGACATAGCGTGCATATAAAGTAGCCCTGCTCAATGCCATTTCTGTGCAGAATTTACAATTCAGTAATACTCTGAAGGAAAACTTCTAAGGCCTTCCTAAGCATTTACCCCTTAGTACAGTATTTTATTAGAAGTATCACACAGTTTTGTCATCATCAATGCCTTCCCGTTTGTCTTATAAAGTGGTAGTAATCTAGTTGTTTTTCCTATCTCTTTGTAACACACACCAAGACATTGCTTTGTTGAAATATGTCTCGCTTACTAATACTGCAATTTACAGAAATTAACTCTCAGAAAGTAACATCTCTTTTTCCAGAATTCTCAAAAGAAGATGCACTTCGACTTAATTGCAGCACAGCTGAATGCATCTAGCAACCCCTCACTGAATTTGTCACTACTTGAAAAAAAAATCTAATTTTTATATCTTTATAGCTTTTATACCTTTTCTTATACCATCTAAGTGAAAGGATGCTGTTCACAAACTAAAATGAGTTTATCCTTGTAACTTTCAAGTACAAGGAATTGATTGAATTGATTGTGTGTTCAGGCATTAGGCATACATGGTAGTGGCACAGAGTGGTAATCAGAAGAGTTAGGAAATACCAATGTACAGTCTAAAAGGAATAGTACAAAATGCCAAGTTAAAATTTCACACTAAATGTCTAGATAAAAGATGAGATAGATAGGAAAAAGGACAAAAAGCTGTAAGAAATCATACTGAGATTTAATAACATTTCTGTTTATCATTAAACAGTGGGCCAGAAAGAAAAGGATCAAGTTGATAGTTGACCCAGAGTATGAGACCAGCTCCACTGGAGAAGACAGCGCTCCTGATTCCAGCCAGAGGAATCGTCTTAATAACCCCAATATTCAAAACAACGTCAATGGTAACATCTACATTGCACAGAATGGCTCTGTTGTCAGAACCCGTCGTGTTTGCCTTGCTAATAATTTAAAAGTCACATCTCCAGTGAGGCTGGGGAAACAATTCAAGAAACTGGACAAGCTTGCAGTGACACATGAGGAGAATGTCCCACTGAACACATTGTCAAAGGGACCATCTTCTAGTGATAAAATGAACACGAGGCCTTGTAGCGTCTCATTTGCTTCCTCTATAGGGGCCGAAAACATAGTAGCAAAGCCAGGCGGCTCCAAAATGAAAAGCACAGAAGAGCAGGAATCAGTTGTTGATAACGAGGATGTCAAAGAGCCCTTGGAGTCACACAGTGAACACACACAGTCAGATGAAGAGGAGCTCTGGATGGGCCCTTGGAATAATCTTCACATACCAATGACAAAACTGTGATTATTTTTTTTTAAATTTTAATTTTTACTTCAGTTTATAATAAACTGCGCTTTTTATTGTCACTGAAGAAAATGTATGAAGTTTGTATCATGCACATATGTTGTATACTACAAATGACATGCTTTAAAGCTAAAAAAAAAATTTGCACTCACATTTGTACCAATTAATTGTCCCCCCCAACAACTGTTTTGACAGGCTCCAATTTCACTAAACAATACTTCATTTAAGTTAATTAGATTTTTTATCTTGATTTATTGTTTAATAAATAGTAAACTACTAATAACTGCACAGCAACATTTGGTTAACTTTTCAGACAGTTCTATACATGCCTAGCTTGTTTTTCCTGTAATGGTACTTGTGGCTATACTGTTTAGATTTGGAAAATTGTCTATTTATGTTCAAGATTTATATCCAGAGCTCTTGATTCTGAACTCAGAGTAATAAATTAAAAATAAATCCATGAAAGTCAATGGAGCAAATCTGCTGGTTTAAATTTGAGTAACAATACCAAAGTCAATAGTGATACACCATTTTTTTCCAACAGACGATCTCACTCAATGCTGAAATAGCAAACTAATGTAAGAGTGGAATCAGGGTTTGTAAGGCTATAGCATTGTTAAACAGGAAAGTGGAATAGAAGATTAAATAAGATAAAATTGCAAAGAGGAAGGAAATGTAAGGCAATTAATCTTATTCAGAGTTACCTTGCCGTGGTTTGTTCATTTTCTTTTGTAAATTAGCTCATTCCAATTTTCTTCTCTAGTCAATTTTTCATCTTTTCATCTCTTCCCAGATCAGTGCTGTTTTCTTCTTTATATGGTCTTTAGCTCCAGTTTTTATGCTCCATCAATAATTGTCATTCTATGGCTATATTCCTCTGAAATAAACCAGGATGATACAGGACTCTGTGAGATAGAAATAGGTATAAAAAGTAATTAATGGGAAGGGGATAGATACATTTTCAAGCCCAGCTAGCTTTTGGGTTAAATGGTACAATCACTATTCCACTCTGATAGTGTTGAACATAAACCTGCTGTAAAGACAAATGGATCATGGTGAAGGGGATAAAAAGCGAACACTTTCTGAGACTAATATGCAGAAATGCAGCTGTGAAGGACAAGGGGTGTCAGAACACAGAATTGTTCCAAAATCTTTTAAGTGAGCATTACTTGTAAAATACACTGTATAAAATACTGATAGCTGCTTTTAATTTCTGTTTATAACTCGAAATAGTGAGTGTGTCATGTTACAAATTCAACAGGGAGCTGAGAAACATCATTGTTCATAACCACCAAGTAATACTTAAAAGACATTAACGATGCAGAGCAAAGTATTCTTCTCCAATGTGATATTAGCAAAAACCATATATGTATATTTATACATGTGAGAAAAGTGTCCTGTTGTGTTATGCCAACTTTTTCTTCAGGATGAGATCTAACTAGTTGTGAGAACAATACGGGTACCTCTTGAAAGGTGGGAAGAGTCCACAGTTAAATGCATGCAACTAATAAGGAAAGGATTGGCATCATCATTCTTTCCCTGGTGCTATACCACAAGATCTGGATGACACTAGCTGTTGGTTCTGCTCTGGCAGTAAATGGACTTGTGCTGCTGTGATTTGGTTTGTTTTTCCCTTGCACAGATTATCCTACAGGCAATTCCTCTTAATGTTTGTCTTTAGAAGCTGTTTGCATGTTATGGTGATGTAAATGTCACATTTCTGTCAAATACCTCCTTTTCAACCTGAGGTTTCCAACCAAATATTTTGAGATGGTGCTTGTTTTTAGGCATGAGAAATGCAACATAGCCTACCATATGAGAAAAAAAAATACTGGATATTTCTTGCTCCTAACTCTTTTTCCCTTGGCATATATGGACTTGCTACCTAACAAAAAATAGCTGTTTGGAATTTAGCTAGAGTCTGAACATACAGACAAGAATGATGGAAGGAACAACAACAAAAAAAATCTATTCTTTGAAATAACTAGTAAAATGTTATATTTTAATCCTGTTTAAGATACTGTTGTTATTTCATTACATCATTTTTTTTGCAAGATCTGTCAATTCAATTTTTACTGAAGACTCTAAGGTCATACGCTTTTTAGAGAAACATCATCTTCCAGCTACTCTCAATTTTCTACCTACCTGTTTTCATTAGAGACGCACAGCTCTGCCAGCTTGTGTGCTGTGAAGGATTGTCATGCCCATCACTGATGGTCAGCAGTACAGCGCATGCTTATCAAGCGCAAAACCTATCAATACCTTCTCTTTTGTGCTGTCCATGTGCTCATATCTTTCCCCACAAAGCATAGAGCTTAAAAACTTTCACTCTTTCAGGAATGGGCAGGGTTTGTCTAAAATCTAACTTGATTTTAGCTAAACTTGTAAAGACTTAATGACCTGAATGAATACTGACTGAAAAGAAAGGGCTTTGTAAAATCTTTTACAGGTTCAGAAGATTTTAGGGGTGTATTTTTTTTTCCTTTTTTTTTTTTCCTGTCAATGTAACACTATAAATAAATAGTGTAAATTAATACAGATTTTAAACTGTGAGCAGATAGTGGGTTCCAGAACCAGTAGCAATAACAGTACATGCTGATAGAGTGAAAAATGGTCACTTCCACTTTCTTTTGGCAAGTTTTGTTATTAGCATTGCTTTTACGGATACAGTAAATAAAATAGAATATCTGGGTCTTGGGATATAATTTTCAGCTATTTAACCACTGAAATTTGCAGAGCTGATGATGCAAGACATGAGTATTTTCCCCTGGGTGGCAGAACTGCTGAATGGCTGACCAATCAAGGTGATACTCATTGCTCCTTACATTGATTTAATTTGTATGCTCCTCCAAGCAGGCACTAACAGTTTGATGGCTTGTGCTACGTCTTCCGTACAAGAAAGGTTCCAATGACAGACTTGGTGGCTTGTGGAAGGGCAGTGCAATACTGTGAGGCAGGACAAGGTATGTTTGGAAAAAAAATAGAAACTTCCATTATTTTTCTTTAAATGTGTGCTGCTATGAGCAATATTGCAAAGAAATCCCCACACAGGGCCTGTTAGGGTGCTTAAAAGGTTTAAGTATTAATGGTACACTCCATGCACCCATTATTTGCCTGAGTGGGTATGGGGGAAAAGGACAGCACGATTGTGATGGGTTCTGTGCCTGTCTTGGTACCTTCTGCTGGTAGTGATTTCACAATAGGATCACTCAGCATCTCCAGGGTTGAGTCCTTCCAGAAGCTAGTTACGTAGCTGGAAAACTTTGCAAGGACAGTAAAATGCAAAAGAGACAGAAAATTCTGTGGTTTTTTTAGTGTTTTTTTTTCTGTTTGTTTGTTTGTTTTATTATTTTAGTAGTGGTAGAACAGCAATCTCATACACAAATCTCAGCTTCCATAATCGAAAAACACAGCGGGAACTGAGTATTTTGAAGCAGTCACAACCATGAATGGCACTCTGGAAAGTGTCATGCTCATCAGAATAGCTTGAGTAGCTAAAACCACCTCTTCTGGTTCAAAGCCGTGGTGGTTCTAGTTTCTTGCAGTGGTCATCTCCAGGCTGCTTTTGCAGGATCCCAGTGCTTGGGGAGCATTTTCTTTTTATATCAGTTTGTCTCTAGAAAATGTCAGTTGTAACTCAAACCGTTACAAATACATTACATTTTGCAGCCAGTGAGTGGTGATAAACACTTCTTACCTTGTAAGATTAATAATTTTCCTGCAAATGGGGGGTATAAACTTGAATGCTTTTTCATCAAGCCCTGGCTTGTGGCTGTGCAGATGCACAACTAGCTAGAAATAAAATAGGCAGCAGCTCCCTCCTGTGTAGCACATGCCTGCATGCTGACCCTTCAAATGCTGCACACAGAACTCTAAGTTACCACTGACTGCCCTGTTTTTTGTAGTCTAAGAAAGACTTGCATTTATTACAAAAGTATTGATAAACAACAAGGTTAGATAAATCCCCCAAGAAACAGATGGCAGTTTATCAAATGAATTTGGAAGGCAGCTGTTTCTCAGAAGCCTATTAGATGAGCACTGAGAAATACTACCTTTTTTCTTTATTATTGGAAGAAGAGCATTTCAGTAATTTCACTGTTTGGACTTGGAGCACTAAGCCCAGGTGATTAAATGATAAAGCTGTCACACAGACCTGGATCAATAGTGTAGCAGCAACACGAGCAGAATTGGGTAATTCACGTGTAACCAAAGCTTTCAGGGTGGTACCAGCCCTGTCAGACGAAACATGGTTTATCTTTCTAGCACTGATCGTTGCTCTTTACCAATACAGGATAAAACAACGATGTTCCTTCCGCGAGCCACCCAAGAGTAGCACCAATCCTGCAAACTGTTTGCACGTTTTCAAGCAGAGGCTGTTTGTGAGACTGCCATGATAGCCACAGTGAGTTGCAGCATCCCAAGGAGTGTTTGCCTCTCCCCATGTGGATGCTGTAGAAACATACAGGTGGCCGTGGCATGCAGGAATTGCTGCCCTTTGGCTCCCACTAAGCAGACAGCGTGGGCTGAGTGTGTGTGGGCAGCCAGTGTTGAATTCAGCAGAAGTGGATGCAAACCCCTGATCCCAGCTGTGTGGAGCAACGCCTTGCAAATAACTGATTCTAGCCCAAGGGAGTTTAAATGATATGCCCACAACCTGGCAAAGAGCAGCAGTTTCCACTTAGAGATGGGGGAAGAAAACAGAGCTGCTCAAGCAGCAAATCCATTGGGGCTCTATGGACAGAAATGTGGAGATCCTTGCAGTTATCCTCTTTTGCACAGCTGTGCAGCTCTTAACCAGTATTTGGCTTTCAGGAGGTCCCATTCTTTGTTCACATGGCAGGGAAACTCCAGCTCTGGACAGATTGACCTTGCTTGGAGTGGATGATGGCTGGTAAGTTGTTCTCACCGCATTCAAAAATGCATTTGGGGAAGGGACAGTGTCTGCAAAGTGTCCCTTTTGCTGCTCTTTAAAGAGCAAGGACAAGATGCTGTGTTCACACACTGTTAAAAATCTCTTCACTCTTAAAGCTCGTCTGAAATGCCTAAAGAATTTAGGCCTCACCCTTTTAAAGCAACAAAGGTAAAATTGGCCCCTCACTGCACGCAGCTTAAGATTTCATTCTCTGCTCCCAGAGACTGTGGACATGATACCTGGTAAAGATAAATGCAAGGGCACTTGGGCTGACCTCATTGCAGCAGACATCAGGAAGTTTGCAAGTGCCTGTTCCCAGGGAGCATGTTCCTGCCAGCCCTGTAAGTGCTCAAGGAATCCTGTCAGTTTTCTGGGGAGTTGGGGAGGGCAGCTTTTGTGCAGAAGTGAACGTTGTGTAGCAGTGGAGTGAGGTTTAGTTTTGTATCAAGAACTGAGGGAGGATATGAAGCCTTCACATTGCTGACATGGCCAGGCCATTTTGTGTATCAGTGTTGCTGAGCTTGCGAGTTAATGGTATGTCAATGACGTACGCATCTGTCTCTGCCTGCCCACAGATAATCTGTTGTCTTTTGAGGTATGTATATGCTCATGTTGTGCCTCCTGTTAACCAATGATCACTTAAATACACGTGCTTGCAAGTTTCCATTCCCCAGGGCAGTGGTCTCGCAGGAGTTTGGCAACTTGCAGCCAGGTGGCTCATAGAAGTACAGCAAATGGCTGTCCGTCACATAGGTTGGAGCTGATGGTATTTTATTTGGGCAAGAATTACGCCTAACCTCTCACAGGTAACTAATTTTGTAATATGCTACAGTTTGGCAGACTGCACTCTTTCTGTGGAGCCACTGGCAAGGGTTGCAGCTTAACTTTGGTCCATTGTGCAGTTGGTTGCTGTTTTTTGTGGAAAACAAAAAGTGGCAAAACCACTGTGTTTACCATTCTGATGTAGCTGCTACTCCACAAAGTTACAATTTAGACTGTCCTTACTGAGTTCACAGAAACTCTACTTTGTCATGATTTCTTTAGTAACTAAGAAAGAATTTCTTAATTCCTTGATAAAGGTCACCAAGGGAAATTATATTAAGGTCATTATTTAATCTAATTAATTTTTCACAGGTAGAAAGATTTTTATTTTTTTTTATGTATTACATTTTAGAAATTAGACCTAGACAGCATTTCTGTAACAGCATTCTAACTTGTTATCTCAGAAACACTGTTAAGAGGCTGTTTTAATGAAAAAGGAAAATGCAGTTTTTAAATATTTAAAATATTAAGCAGGGTCTGCCCTGATTTACTGTTACAAAAAGCTATCACAGCATGCTAGTCTTAGGAAGAGGGGTTAAACAAAATGGTAAATGCTGATTAATCACCACTGTTTAAATGAGAAACATGAAGCATAAGAATGCAATAAACTATAAAACTTAATACCATAATCAAGCGAAGTGAGAATAGCAAATATTTATGTCTCCCACATCAATTTAATTTACTGATAGATCTTTTTCCTTTGCAGACTGAAAATGCTCCATAGTTAATAATCCACGATCAATATGCATAACCAAAGTATAAGGATGGGAATTCTAAGTAGACTTTGTGGCACAAAGTGGCCTGCAGGCACCTTGAAAGATCTTCACAATGTGGTGAAACACTGGTTGTGGATAGGTTTTTTTTTAAATCCACTGAGTTAGAAGCATAGTAAGGGAACACAACTGGTGCTCCCAGATCAGACATTCAGAAGCTACACATGGCTATGCCACTGGCTCCTCCTTCATTTCCTTAAAAACATGAAGCAAGGACAAGAGAGACAGGACTTTTCACAGAGAGATACCCAGTCTATCACAGGTGCTAGAGTGCAGGCACGCTGGGCAGTGTGCTACCCAAGCTAATTATCCTGCCAAGATGACATATTACAGTCACTTTTTCCTGGACTCACAGCATAGCCATGCCCTTGTTAGCTCAGTGGGATTTGCTCTTTGTGCATGTATCCATGGGTGTCAGTACACATACACGCATTCACCCATTCATCCATCCTTCTCCATTTATAAATGTATAGCTAAGACATGGATTATTAGATAGAACAGATCTTTCTGTTAAAACAAGCTACTAACCAAGAGCAGTACTGTAAATAAAAGAAGGAAATTCTGTTTAAAAAGCGCGATGCATCTTCAAGGGGGCAGGAGGGAGAAACAGAAGAATGATGAAAGGTGCAGCATTCATTAGCACTGTGCAGTAACATGACCGCCAGACCCCAGCAGGTCACAAAGCAGGGGCTCATAGCTGTGGTACTGCTGTGTGCACTGCAAGGACTGCAGCGGTGATAGCACTGTGGTGGTGCAGAACCTTCCCTCCCAGTCCCATGTCCCGGACACAGCTGAGCATCTGTGTCTGAGGCACGGGCACACAGGCGGTTGTGCACTGCCCTGTGTCCACAGACAGGAAGAGTATCTTGCTGAAGCTGGAGCATGTTGCTTGTACCACTGTGAAGGCAAGACAGCTAAACATCTTCTTGTGCCAAACAAGCTTGGGTTAGCAGGAGGCAATGGGCTCAGCTGTACTCTCCATAAAGGCAGGAAGAAAAGTCACACTGATTTCAGCAGCTGCTCTGTGATTATGACACTGCTTTCCAGCCTTCCTAATAACCTCCATGTCCTCAAACTAATGAAGATGTAGACAATAAATGAAAAAAGTATAACAACAAAGCACAGCAAAGCTTTTGAGATTTAAAAACAAGGTAGCAGGCTGCAAGTACATTGAAACATCCCATCTGCTGCTACTGCAGGATGTGTCACCTTGATTTCTCATGCTTCCCCCCCAGCAGTCAGCTGGCATGTTGCATGGAAAATACGATTAGGGCAATATATGTTTTTTAGGAGTTTTGGGAGGGTTGGAGGAAGGAATTAACCCTAGGTTGTGCCGGTGGATGAGAAGCCGAACATGATCCATCAGTGCCCCGGCAGCCCACAGGGCCGACCATGCCCGGGGTGCCTCAGGCCCGGCGCTGCTGGCCGGCCGAGGGAAGGGATCGTCCCGCTCTGCTCGGCCTGCTGCGGCCTTGCCTTGAACACTGCGTGCGGGTTGGGGTGCCGCGGTACCGGAGGGGCATAAAGCTACTAGAGAGCCCCCAGAGGAGATTGTGAGGATGGTGAAGGGCCCAGAGAGCAAGGTGTGTGAGGAGCAGCTGAGGGCCCTTTGTCTGCTCAGCCCAGAGCAGAGGAGATGAGGGGAGGCCTCATGGCGGCCTGCAGCTCCCTCACGGGGAGCAGAGGGGCAGGCGCTGAGCTCTGCTCTCTGGGGACAGCGACAGGACCCGAGGGAACGGCATGGAGCTGGGACAGGGGAGGGTCAGGCTGGGTGTTAGGGAAAGGTTCTGCACCCAGAGGTGGTCAGGCACTGGGACAGGCTGCCCAGGGACTGGGCATGGCACCGAGCTGCCAGAGGTCAAGGAGCGTCTGGACACCGCTCTCAGACATTTGGTCTGATTTTGAGTGATGCTGTGTGGAGCCAAAAGCTGGTCTGAATGATCCCTGCCAACTTGGGATAGTCTGTGATTATATGGATTACAGAAATTTGTACTCAATATGTTTAGCACGTGCTGGTAAAATGCTATAGCTGTTGAGGGACAGGCTTTTTTTCATGCTTCTAGACAGGAGAAGTGTCCAAGAAGAATTTGCTCACTAAGTGTTAAGTCTTGGTTTCGTTGCAGATCACTAGGAACGCAGAAATGACTTCTGCAGTCAGCGTAGAGGTTACCAGGATGCTGGGACTTTGCCAGTTCACCCTTGATCCTCATCGTTCATATCTTCTCTCCCAAATATCACATCCACTTTCCAGCTGTTTTTTTTTTTTTTTTTTGTGGTGTGTTGTCCAAGAAATCTCTGATAGCTGTTGAGCAGCTGCATTGTTTGCATTGTACAACTATGTATGGATGTATAGGAAAATGAAAGGTCAGTTTAAGCAGTAATTAGCTTTGGGAGTTAACAAGAAAAAACAACACTGATACTTTAGTCTTGATCTTTTCTGGCTGAGCCGATTAGGGGCAGGATGTTAAAGCAATAAAGTCTTTGAAATGCAGTAGCTGTCACAGCACTGCAGTTTCCCAGCGTGACTGATGTTAAGATCAAATGATGCTCAGTGGACACATACACTGACCATGCCTCCATATAGGGATGCTCCCTGCACTTCAACAACATGAATTCTGGCTGATGGCACATCATCAAAGAATAGGGTTGTTTTAGGAACTAATGAAAAATATTCAGCTCTTTTTGTTGTTGCTACTGAGATGCAGGTTTCTATCTACACTTGAAAAACTGGTAAAGTGGGTTTCCTGAATAACACACATAACAGACTATCCAGAGACAAATCAATTCTTACATAGCCTTAACAAAGGAGACTTCTCTGAGGCTATTTCACTTCAGCTCTTATTACTGATATATATTTTAGAAGCTTTAATTATAAATGACAAGGGTTATAACTATAGGAAGATTGTGCATGTCTTGTATTCAAGCAGCAAAATGCTACCTGGATTTATAAAAGGAGATTATCTTTATAAATGCACTGTAATAACTACCTCATGAACCTCTATAATAGGGGGCCTGATTTGAAGGCTTGTGTGTGGTGTTGTTTTCTGGTTTGGTTTGGTTTTGTAGCAAGCTTGTTATTGAAGCTATTCACAACTGGCCTTTTTCCTGCATACCTAGCTTGAGCCATATTAGGTCTGTACTGCAGAGTAAAGGACTTAAGACTATATTAAGTGTAAATATGTAACTCCTTAGACTGATTCCCCACTGTAGCTCCCACTCCTGTTTTCACATTCCTCTTTTTGCAGGTTGGTTTCTGGGCATTGATTCAGTACTGTTCTATAAAGGTGGATTTAAAAGCAGATGATCTGTATAGAACATCAGAATGAGGACAGAGAAGTATCAATTGCTGCCAGTAAAACAGCCTGGCTACAGCATGCGTTAGATAAACAGGCTGACTTTTCAGTGGAAGGTGTCTTCTCAGTGAAGGTTCACCATCCAAGGCAATTTTCTCTCTGCTTGTTCTATGAGCAACTTCTGCAGTAAGCTTTACATAGAAGGAGCATATGGCCTTCCCTGGCTTCTTATTTCATGCAAGTATGTATTAGAAAAATGCCATCTCTGCCATGATCTCAGTTCCTTGCCTGATGGTGCCCAATTATTTTGCCTTGTTCTGGGTTGTGCTCTGATTTCTGAGATCAATGATGGCTCTAGGAGTTTTTCCTGTAGTTGTACCTAAAAGTCCAGAGTTTGGCATCTTCCCAGTAGGCTTTGGACTACTTTTTCCTAGTTGCATTTCCTTGTATTTCACTCTGCTGAAAGTTACCTTCCTGCCTTTTTTTGCCAAATAATTCAGTACTGTGACATTTCTCTGGGGTAACGTGGCATCACTGTACCTCAAACCACTGGTTTGTTTCATTTGGCTTGCTTTGTTTTTCTGAAATATATTCCATAATGTGCAGTGAAATAGCATTTGGTGGATAGGTATTCTGTGCTGTTGCTGGTGATAGAGTTTATTAGTATTTGGCCTGTGCAATAATAGAGGCATTTATATCAGCTGAGCAGTTATGCAAGAGCTTAGGTAGTCTTTAATCCCTCTCTATTTTTCTAGGTAAGGTGATATCTGTATTAAAAACAAAAAAGATCTGGTCAGGCAGATAGTGTTGGGGAGATCTTATTTACAGTTGAATACAGCTCTATGTGACTGAACTGAAGAGGAAAACACACTCCTTAAACCAAAGGGGAAAAACTGAGACAGCAAAAGGTGTGGACATTAGAAGCACGAGTCTGATGCTTCTACCAATAACTTTGCTTCATCAGGTGATGAATTTTCATAGAAATATGAACACTATAACGTAGTTTTATTATTTTTTCCCCATTTTTAAATGCAGTATTGTTAAAATTTCAGCCTGAGCAAGCTACTCTGATGCTAGCCATACTTTTACAGATACTATTGTGTTAACATTGCTAGTTGTAGCCCATGAATTTACTGATTTGAAAAACCAGAGGGAGTGGATTACTTCTGTTTCCCAGTTGACATTGTATAAATGTTACAGACATGATTTATCTTTTGTGAAAGATACAAGAAAGATGTTAATGTTTTACAGTCATGCTTAATAACATTTCCAGAATCTTTCTAGCTGAATCCAGAGAAAGAAGTACTATTTTTGATCTAAAAACCTCCAAAAACAGAGAAAAAGATTTTATAGTAGCACTTCTCATTCATTTTAAGTTGCAAGGCAGGCTGAAGAAAACACTCTTGTATCATGGTTGCTATTGCTGCTTCTCCTTCAGTGCACTTCTTATGTACTCCATGAAAACATTCAGATTTTGGTTTTAAGAAATTAAGACCATTCCTACTGACTTTGTGCTTCATCACTTCCAAGGTGTGTTTCTAAGGTGCCTTCTTCCTGTGCTGTATTACATCAACCTTTCTTTGTCTTTAAACTTGCCAGACTGCATTAAAATCTCTGGTTTTGTAATCTGACAGATGTCTGAAGTCTGGCCGGTATTTTAGCTCACTGGTGTTGTATTGCCCCTACTTTCAGGAATTCAAGCTCTGTTCTAAATGGTAGTTATATTTACAAGTTTCACTGTGCTCTTTATATTTGGCTAAGAACCCCACTAGCTGTAGTCACACACACATTTTGTGGGAGATGCTCACCCCCAGCACTGCAGTATCGTCACACAAATGCACATATATCACCCAGTGCTTCCCAGATGCCTGCTCAAAATTAGTCCAACTGTTGTGAGGTACTAATTAGCTCTCAAAAGATTTGAGGACCTCTGTTTTCCTAATGTTGTTGTCACTCTCATTTTCAGTCTGATTTCCTTGGGAAACAACACGTAAGTGACTGCAGCGTTGACTCACCTGTCACTCCTGCTCCAAATAATTTCTGAACCAAATGACTGATTCCATCCAAATTTGAAGGAGGGTTAGTAGTCTCCAAATTAATTATGTTTCCACAGACCTCAGGAAAATTGACAGCTGGGTAGAAGAAAGTGAGAAGCAGATTAATGCTTCTGTGCCCCCAGAGGAAGACAAGAATTCAGCCATTACCCATTCAGTTGGCCACAAACAGATGGCCAGGCAGGATGCGCTCAGTTCTTTCTTGATGGCTGGGGCTGTCCTGGTGGCCTTGGGACACCCGATGTGACTGTGGTGTGGGTGGCAGAGGGACAGATGAGAGAAATCCAAATACTTAAACACTTCCTTTGCTGATGGTGCACGTTACTGTCTTTCCCTGCTGTGCTACACAACTGAGATCTCAAAAGCCATGAAAGAGTCATTGTCTGATGAGATGCACATCTGCCACGAGATATGAGTGTGCTCACCCTGTTTACTGTTGCACTTCAACCAGTAGAATGGTTCATATGCTGTCCTCCAGCATAGACTTAGAAACCTTTGACTTTTGGTTTTAGTTAATGTTTTGAAGATATAATAGGAACTTAATACATTGAGTAAGAACAATTATTTCCTCACTCATCATGAGAATTATGGCAGCTGTGTAATACATTTTTTTCCCCACTATAATGAAGTTCTAATTAGAATGATAATGTCTCTTATTTGGGGAAGCTTTTAAAGTAATTGCAAGGTCACCTACAACTTTATTTGAATAGTCAGTTAATTCTTACTCTAATTTTTGGTGCTATTTTCCATGACTGTCACTATAAACCCACAGCCTCCCACTAAATGTAGTTTCACAATAACGGAGTTTCAGCTAAATAGATACTCAAGGTTTCTTTTGCATCCTAGCTAATAAAGGCACTGTGCAGACAATTCAGGGTGATAAATTGTCCTTGTTACATTCACTTTCTAAAAGTTAAAAGGAATGGAGATTGTGTTTTTGAAGCTTTTTTTTTTTTTTTTTTGTTATATCATCTGGAATGAACTCTAAACACTGATAAGCCGCACCATGTGCTGTTTCTAAGGTAGAAAGGGATGTTAGTAGCAGTGCAATATTGAGCTTTCACTGTAGCTGAGTATTAGTAAGCGGTACAGCAAACCATGCTGAAACATGTGCATGCTAGCAGCAACCTTAAGTTGTCCTGCTAGTTCATTATGCCTTACTCAAAGACTCACGTTTATCAGGATGGGACCACACACCTCCTCCCCCAGCCCAGTGGGTTCTTCAGCCTGGAATATAATCAAAAGTTTCTATGGGTCATAGAGTGTTTTTGTGTTGTTTTTTGTTTGCTTGCTTGTTTCTGGTGTGCGCATGTGTGTGTGTCTGTGTTCTTGTTTGTTTGTTTTTGTGTTTTCTATCTGATGGCCCAGAAAGTTCTATTAAGTCCCCTTTCATTTAAAAAAATTAATAGGATTTTGGGAATTTTAAACACGCAGTATAAAATCGGGGACTGAAAGGAGCCAGAACAGCAGTTAGACATGAACATGAACTGGTACCTATTAATGAATTTTGCAGATTAACAGCTCCTGTGGGCTTAACAACGTAAAGCCTAAAATGGTCTCTGCATATTCAGCTGCGGAACTGATTTATTCATCCTTCCCCCCACACCCTTCTCTTTGAAATTATTTTGCCCTGTAAAATTGTAGAAGAGTCCCCCTTGTGGTAAGAGCCATAATAGCAACATGCAGGAGCATCTATGATTTTCATCTGGTCTAATTTTTCCCCTCTGGTCTGTAAATTAAACGTATAGCTCTCTGTTAGATCCAAAGCACAAATCACAGTGTGCGCTGACTTTCTCTGGCAGATTTTTTTTGCAATTGTATGAGAACACCAGCAATTGAAAACATTAGGATTGATTTTTTCTTGTACTTGTTGCAGCTCTAAAATCAGAGGTTGTGAACTGGGGGCTTCATCACACCTTCTACAAAACGTAGTACTAGAGAGGGGTGAGTGTGGAGGATGAGAAATCTGTGAAAAAGGCATTTTTCAGTTTTTTTCTCAAGTGTGAAAAGTAGGAGAGAGGAAACAAGTTATGGAGCTGTGCTTATGGGAAAGACCAGAGCCATTGACCGTGGCTGTTGACACCGAACTGGTGCCTTGGTCTTCTGGGAAAAGATGCAGCCTCTCTTCATCTGACCACTGCCGCTTTCCTTCTCCTTTCTAATGTATTCAAATTTCTTTTTATTGAAGTGTACAAAAGCCTGGGCACTGTGTGGGACGGTTTATGGAGCTGCAAATGATCTTCTGTGTGTTGTTCATCTCATAATGTGTTTTCTGCTTTACTCCTCCACTGTGGGTTTGTTAATAACTTCATCCACTAATGAGCTGTTCAGGGCAGTTGTGCTTGTGGGCTTCAACATCTCCCTTGCAAAGCAGAGGGCTTTCTTGAACACACAGTAATTTGGTAATATACATGGTTCTGATTCTGCCAGGTCACTCCATCCCCAGCACAAATGTGATCACATTCAGCTTCAGACAGTGAAAATTAGGAAGTCTAGTTCTTGTAGCATGATTTTGAGGCTGAATTAGTGTTGAGGCTGTCTTACCTGCTGATGAGAAATGCTTCCCTCTCCTCTGAGGGCTCACGCCACGCTTTATTTATTTATTTATTTTTCCCAATTGCAGCAGCTCCTGCTTCCATGTCCATTTGTTATCGGTGAGGAATAATTAACTAAGAGGCTCTACACCCTACATTTTTGACACAGCAGCATTTCTGGGCAAAGCTTGTTGGACCCTGTAGCTGTTTTCTGCAATGTGAGGAAAAAAAAAAAAAAAAAGTAGGAAGGCCCAAACTGTACAAAAGTTCTGCACTTTTAAGTAGACTAGTTTTTCAAAAGAGGTGTCCTTTCCATTAAACCAAGGGTAGTAAACCACCCCACACCAAGGGCTGGCCCCACAGGACTACTCTGGAAGTATTTCAGGGCCGTAAGCAGTTTCCCTACCAATTCACTGAACATGCAGTTGCTTGTAAGGCTTCCCTCTCACCCTTACCCTTGTAAGCATCCCTGGTCCTCCCTGTCTGGTGTGTTCTGGTGACCAGGAGAAAGCCACAGTTTGGATGACTTCTTCTAGTGGACTGGGCATCTCCAGGAGGGCTGGAGAGTACACAGATGCCCAGCCTAATCTCATTGAGGGAACAGGGAAGGCATCAGACTTGGCTTGCCTGGACAAGCTAAAATAGGGAAGTAACATTGTCCACTTTATGGGTAAAAGTCCTTCTGTGGGCTGGCTCAGACTGGGTATGCAGTGCTCTGGTAATGTCTCTTTCAGGTTCTCTCTTCAGATTCAGGTACTATGAGAACTATCCATCTCCTGCTTTCTCAATCCTGTCAAGCCTCATATGAAAAAAAAAAAAAAAAAAAAAAAAGCGTTTGTTGGGCTGCACCCAGAAACTAACTGAAGGTTTTGGTCATTTACCTGCAGCGTGCATAAAACTTTGCATTTTCTTGGAAGAAAAATCATCAGAGGGAATTAGAAGCAGGAAGAGAGGAGAGGCAGAGATGGGGCACCAGGCAGTTGTCGGTGAAAAATCTTAAGCATACCTGCACTGAAGCAGTGACTTTGTTTTTCTTGTGTGCTTGTTGGATTGCCAGGTCTGAAATACCTAAGAGGTGGGGCCTTTTTCACCTGTTTCCACCACTCCATACTTGCTGCAGGTCAGTGCAGAGCAGCAGCTCACTCTGCCCTTTTCTCTGTCTGAGGACACACATGACTCAGACTCAAAACGACCAAAAGTACTCGTTCCAGCCCATGCTATTTGGCTTGATATGGAGGAAAAGTGAGAAAATTAGTACCCTGTGACAGGCCAGATACCATCCATCTATGCCGATGCTCCAGGAAACAGGTAGTTTGGCACTAGGTCACAGGACATCATTTTTAGGTGTGACGAGACTTGCATTGAAGCCAGCAGCACCTAGCACCACTTTTTAAATTATTATTGACTTTTCTATGTACCGTCAAGTCTATTCCTGTGTTGCAGGCTTACTTACTCGAAAGAGAAGGTGCTGGCAGTTTTGTATTCACTTGTTAAATAAACCGGACTCTTCACCTCCATGTTTGCATTGTTCCAGTTCATTATCCACGAGGTTACAGCGGATGAGGGCTGGGTGAAGTTACTGATCAGCTCGGCTAAAGCTGAGACCTGCTCTCAAAGGACTCAGGTAAGCTAACATGGTTTCAGTGTGCAGCCTAACTCCAAAATTATATTGCAGAGCCTCCTAATTTGCAGCCACCTTACCTGACAGTAAGCTGTCTCCATGTTTTCTGGTAAGGTTCCCCAGCTCTGCATGGGAGAAAGCTTCATCCTGGGCCATGTGCCTGGGGGCTGAGCCCAAAGGCAGCTCAGGCCCCCACCTGGTGAATGTGCCAGGGCATGTGTAGCACGTGGAAGGTCCCAGACTCCTGCTGCTGTGAGGCCCCTGGCAAAAGAGGAGAAGTGATTTTTTTTCTAGAGTTACTTGGGCGTTCAGAGGGATTTGGTGGTGGCTCAGTGGATGCCTTGAACTCATCTGCCAGAATTAGTTTCTCGAGGCCCTGCCAGGTAGGGTGTTGATGTGTCCTGTGGCAAACCAGTCTGCTCTTTTTGATGGGCAGTCATTACATCAGCTGTAATGCATGTCCACGTGAGGACCAAGCAAACCATTGTATCAAAGCAACATGCCAGGTGAGACAGGGACAAGGAACTCTTGGCTAGACATCCTCCCAGGTGTGCTGTGAAGGAGCTGGGAGCAGAACACCTCCATACTTACAGGAGTTGTGCAGGCCAAAGCCTTGGGCAACTGTCTTAGAGTCCTCTCTATAGTTACACAATAAAAGTGCTTGTTCAGGGTATTACTGTTCTGTCATTTCAAAGAAAAAGAAAAGGAAAAAAAAAAAAGCTTTGGGGATATAGCTAGGTTTGGAAATTGAAGTAGCTTTTGGATGAAGCAGCAGTGTTCAAGATGTGTCACATCAGGAAGCCAAGACACGGCTTACACTCCAGACCCTGCTCCTGAGCCCTTCTTTGTGACTGGTTGAAGTGGTGCAAAATGAACTCCGTAAAAAGAGCCAGGCCTTGGGAACAGGGGCAGGGTTGGTGTATTTGTTTGCTAGGCAGGGGTTTTGACCAGCCAAGAAATCTCTCAGGAGAATAAACCCTGAGGGAAAACAGCAGAGTGACTTTTTTTGTCCAGCTAAGAAGTGCCTTCATGGCCATGGTTTGGAGGGTTTCCAGGCTGCCCTCCACCAGAGCCGCGGGATGCGTCTTGGTGCAGTCTGAACAAGGCCCAGGAGATGTCGCCGCAGGACAGCCGTGAAGCAGGCATGAGCTTCGATGTCTTAAAGAGGCGAGCAGTAAAACTATGCGATAACCAGCCTAGGCAACTTGTGGGGCTTCCGTTGTTGGATTTGTATTTAAAATATATATATATTTTAATCATTATGTGAACATCAACGTAATCATTGTCAGAGAAAACGTGAAAATGTGGCAATCGTTGCAATATTTGAGGGGAGGATTTTTCAGTAAAGATTTGCATTTGGGTATAGGTATTTCTAAGTGACTTACAAAACAAAAACGAAGACTATTTTTGCACAGTCACAAAAGCAGTCCTGGGAAAAAACTCATTTTTGTCCATAAAAGGAGTGGTCGGATGGTCAAATTGAGTGGGTTTATTAAAAACAAGCAGCATCCTACTCTTGTTTTTGCATTGCTCTGGGGCTGTTCCTCTCACTTTCTTTTCCCTGCCTCAAGTTTAACAAGTTTCTCATTTTCAGTAGGAAGCTAAAGGGTCACTTTTTAAAACATAAGAATGCTGTACAAATAAATAAAGCTGCTTTTTTTTCTGTTGCAAAGTCAGCATATAAGAAATGATGCAAACAAGTATGGGCATGATGAGTCAAAGCAATCCACTTGGGACTGACAGAGGCATCCGCATAAGCTTTACAAAATCTGCAGCTGTATGCCCAGATGTATTTTAGTTGCTTGCACTTAACTCTTGAGACTCCATCCTAGTCTACTGGGAGACTTGAGTTTAAAACTCATCCAATACATAGCTTTGCAAAAACTGGCATGCATGTACATGGCACTTGGAGCTGTTTTGGCTGCTTCTAAAAAATCCCAATTTCTATAACATTTCCAAATGACTTATTTCTCATTTGCCAGGAGTAATAAGACTGAACACAGTAATGGAAGAAATATATATTCTAAGTTACATGCTAAAATAAAAGGGGTATGTTGCACGTTGTTTCTAATGTTATGCCTATGACTTCCCTTTTTCGAGTTTGCACATCAAAACTGTCACAACACTTCAGTTATGGTAGAAAACATTTATATCTATCCACGCTATGATCCCTTGGTTGCCTTCAGCACAGCACATCCACACTTTGCAGGCTGTCAGAAAAGCAATCTGCCTTGTATGCTGGATGAGCTGGGCTGGTAGAACACCCAGCAGCTGCCTGTTTCTCCACCTCATCCCCCTAGGCCACCACCTTCCTTTGTGTCACTTTGTAACATGACCTGATTTCTGAGGTATGTTCCCTTTGCTTGTGCTATTTGAGTAAAAATACATCTCAAGGGAAGCTGCTCAATATAGGACAGCTCAAAAAGTGTGTTTTTCTGGCAGCTACCAAACCCGCCAGCATCAGAGGTTGTCCCCTAGGCTTCAGCTGATGCATAAGAGTTTTGAGAGCCCAGCAAAGAAAGACTCACTGTGGTCACTCCAATTTAAGACTGAGGCATTGTTATGAGCAGACAGCAACAGCAGCCACCAGGCCCAGCACCCTCCATCCTGCACCCAAACTCTGTCCAAGTAGCAAGGTTTTGGGGTATGCTGCAGTTGTGCAAATAAATTCCTAGGTGTCAGCAGAGGAACACTCTTTGGTAGAAGGTGACGGGGAGATACAGCTCCTGATAAAGGCACATCACAGCTACACAGCCGACATTCACCCGTACGGTGCTGTAATTCACCAGGCTTGTATGCCAGGGCATAAACTTTCAGCAAATGAAAAGGCCAAGATGCGAATAAAAGTTAAATTAACTATTACAAACAAAATCTTTCCCCTAATTGTATTTATATCTCCAAATTGACTCAATATATACATCCCTGACAATTCTTCCTATAGCTAGCTAATTTAGCTTTGTTTAAGAGACACAGTAAAGTTTATGCAGCAAAGTTTCATTTAAGTATAAAACCCCAGATATGCTGCCGCTTAAAAGCTTTTCATTGCCTACTACAATCTAGCTTGTCCTCTGCAACTATTATGTTAGAAGAAGCAGAAGGCAGCAAAGCCAAAGATTCAGCTTCAGAACTGATGTTATCTGATCAGTCACAGCTGCTCGCATACATGGTAGCAGAGTCATTATGGCACCAGTTTCTTCTGGTAATTATGTACCAACGCATAGGGTATCAAGCTACTTTTGTCTCGAACACTGAAACCTGGCCAAAAGCTGAAGAAGGGGATGAACACATCTGGAGTTCTAGCTGTTTTTCCCCTTCCCATTTGCATCTTTACAAATGCTTGATTTTCTTTTTTTAGGAGTTTGTGGTTGTTTTTACATTTTTTTATTTATTTTTTTTTTTTTTAGCCAGCTAGCAAAAAAAATGAAGGGGAAAAGGAAGGAAGTCTTAAAGGAGTGAACTTAACATTTTGAGTTAGAAGCTGAACATTGCAGGTGAGAAGTATGGTACAGTACTCAGTCACATCGTTAAAAGCTGTCTTCTACACATATGATTGCCAAATCTGTCATTGTAACTGTCTGGCTTGTGAAACAGTTCTCTGGTAACTCCTGCTATACGTTTCAGTTTAGCTTACTGTAATTTTGTAATTTTCCTGTGTTTTGCTACTGTGTTCTCATTCTATTCTGTCAACATCATCACTGGCTCATAGTGTAAGTAAAAACCAGCTTCCTACACTTTTTTCTGTACCTAAAATAGTGTAGTCATAACATCATCACACTAGATGGCAACAATGTCCATGGAGAAGGAAAACAAACTCAGCATCAGGTTCTGCAGAGGAACGGAGTGTTATTTGAGAGATTTCACTCCCTCTTATTTAAAAGGGAGTATTATATTGGATAGGGAAATCAGAGTTAAAAAAAAAAAAAAAAAAAACAAGGCCACAGTGATTTACGTAAACTAACTTGCCAAGATGTGTGAGATGTGTGTTTGAAGACCGCATAGCTCTTATGTCCAGGGCTGATTATATTTTGAACACGATTGACAGCAGAGAAATGAAGGAAAGCCATGCCTTAAAAACTGAATACTGTCATCTAATCCTGCAGTGGAAGAAAAGTACAATATAATTTCCTTTCAGTACGTTGTTTCCATAAATCTCCTTCAAGCCTTGTCTTGGATGAGTGCTTTCTGTCCTTCGTTCTTTGTTTTCTTTCCTAATTGAACAATGTAAATCCAGAAATGAGTATTTTAGAAAAAAAGAAAGAGGAAAAAAAAGTCTTTTATCTGTTACAAATCTACAGATCACTTGCATAGTTGAGACCTTAAGAGTAGCAATGTGAGAAAAGTGAGATCTGCTTGGCAATGTTGCGTAGTTTGCAATGTGTTGCTTTTGGTAGAAAAGAATCAAAATTAATCCACCCATACATTTTTGAACACACAGTTCAATTTTGAATTTTGAATTTCCTTCCCTTGCAGCAAGTCAGCTGTGGTGTGCTGAGAGCCAGAGCTGTCAGTGGCTGCTTGCTGGGGAAGCCCCTCTCGGCTGCTCCTGCTGTAGCACACAACTGATTGCCAGCAGTGAGAAGTGGATAGCAGAGTCAGTGCCACCAAGAGCAGCGGGGAAACGTTCCTTTCTGAGGGTGGCCATGTTTTAAAAGGCTGAAAGCCCCCCATGTGAGACCAAAGCAGCCTGCAGTACGTGCGTGGCAAGTGGGTCCTGACATGTGCCGGCACCTGCTGCTCTCTTCTTCCTTCTGATGTGCTACAGAGACCCTACTTTTATAAACCAGTTTATCATGAATAACCTTAGCATAGTTTGAAGGCTTGCTGTAGGTACAAACTGCAAAATGCACATCCACCTCTGGGTTAATCGCCCTGACTGCCGTCCAAATACCAAACCCATCACTTCCCAAATGCTACATACTGTCGTCCCCTGCAGTTATGTAAGAGAGCAGTGACCTTTCACAAGAAGAGCTTGGCGTTTACAAGACTCAGGTGCCAAGCTCAGGGATTTCTTCCCTCATTAAGGGCAAGTGTGTCTGCTTGCCTGGCTCTATGGCACGCAGCTGTGCTGTCTGCCTACAAGGACCTGGCCTGGAGGTGCCCTGCTGCCGAGCAGACCTGTCTTTTGGAAGGTGAATACACAAGGAGCCCTCACGCTTCCATGTATTTAAAATACACTTTTTATGTTTTCATCAAAAAAAGTAATTGACTTTTCCTTGCTGAAATGAATATCCTACCTTATACTGCCAGCTTCCTAGTCCTTCCACCCCAGAAAAAAAAATGAAAATCTGACATCTTACATAGCTGATCTGCTCAAATTTAAGGTTTGTTTTAAAAGCTCATTTGAAATTAGACATTTCTTTTGGAAATATAGGGTCTCAGAAAAGGTAAGTAGCCCTTATCTCTAAATCTTCCTTTTTTATTTATTTTTTTTTTCTGAAGATCTTGACAATGTTTTCACGTTTATTGGGGGAAAGTGGGACTTTCTATATTTACTTAAAGGAACTGCAGACGAGCTCCAAACCTTCTAAAGGGACACTCTGCTACCAATAAATTTTACAGCATTTTCTTTCTTAAGGGCATTTCTTACACGTAATGTAGGAATTTAAAAGGTTATATATAGATCTGGAAGCTACACAAACAGAATTATGTTTACAACATCAATGTTCACCATATAATTTGACCTGTTCTTGCCTCTTGGCTATGCTGCTGTTACAGGCTAGTCTGACCAAATATTTTGTTTTCCCTGTTTAAAGAACATCTTAATATATTTTAGATTTGTTCATTCAATTTTTACATCAAAAATCTGATCAATAAATAGACTTGGAGGATTAAGATGTTGTTATTATTTGGAGAAAATAAGGTGGCATATTTAAATTGTTATATTCTAGGTTTATAATGTTTCCCGCAAACCTTAGACAACTAGAAAATACTTAAACCACTAGAAGTGATTTCTGTTAAATTTTATCATACTGGAGAAATTCTGGAGGAGTAGAGGAAAATTTAGTAGTTAAAAAGGTGAACAGGGCGATATACGTGAATGTAGGCTGGTGGGCTGACAATGTGGGTCTGGATGCTGGAAAGATGTGGCCAGATGCAGTCAGTGAAAGACTCTAAAGCTCCTTTAGGTGTTTGTGCAGACACAGAAAGACAAAAGCACTGCCAGCCCCAGTAATTTTAGATCACAGGCTGTTAATAGCCTGTTTGGGATGCTTCAGAGTTCCAGTGATACTGGCTTGAATTTTTTTATCCTTTCTACTCACAAGGGCAATGTTGACTTTTTGTTTTGTGAAAAACTAGCACCATTGTTACTACCTCATCGACCCTGGTCCCTACAAAATCATGAGGGTCAGTAGTACAGAAACAAACATCTTCTATCAAGCATGGACCCTCAGTTTGCAGTGTAGTGTGATTATACCATTATAATGCACATTTGTGGTAAATAAAAAAGTATACAGACCAGCATGCAGGGTTAAAAAAGCTGATGCTAAATTGTTTGGTGTTGTTCTTGGGATAGCATGTGCATGGAAAAGCAGGACTGGAGACCAAACAGAGGATCCTAAGTAAGCAAAGTATAAAGGGAGAAGATATCTCCTCTTGTAGCTTCACTGTGGATGAGGAGCAGAGAAAAAGGAGCAGGGAGTGCACAGGAATACCAGGACAGAAGAGGAGAGGCTTTCAGTCAGCCTAACCCACAGTTCAGATTACACTGGAAATAAATACCAGGATCTGACTTGTCGGCAGGGCTTTGTAGGAAACTGCTGAGGTTTGCTCAGGAGAGTCCTGCCTCACTGTAAGCTGAAGAATTATGCACGTCTGGGCTGTGAGTTATAGAAGTCCAACCCCAAAGTGCGTGGTGTGCAGCACATCCTTGCATGACAGCCTTGGTATCATTTGTTTTGCTGGGAAAATAGCATCAGGCTTACTCATTCCTATCCTACAGTGATATCCTTTTTACAAGACCTTCAAAAAAGTGAGGAAAAAAAAAAAGTGACAACAGCTCCCTGATAACTGCAGCTCCTTATCAGTGCTGTGAATGTGACCAGCCCTTGATCAAGTGCAATGCTTTAGTCCTGTTGGGGGTGGTTAGAGGTTCCCAGGGAGGCGGTCCATCCCTGCCCACAGTTATATTTAAATTCACGGCTGTAAAATATGGTAACGTCATTTAATCTTGGGCCAATGCTCCTTTATGCTTATCTATATAGCAGTAACACACCCTTCGTTTTTAAAAATAAGTCATTTAAAGAATTAACTCCAGATAATACAACATACTGTGAGGCAGCTGTGACCATCTGGGAAGCAACCAGCATGGGGGAGAACTCCTTACCCTCCTTTCTAGGGTCTCTTATGGCATTGAACCCATGGGTCTGGCTTTAGTGTGTTCTTGCGCAGCTGGCACCTGAACATTTTTTCCTAACTGTTTTTAGGATAACTCTCCTGAGTTCATCTTTTTTCACTAGGTGTGGAGGTTGGCAGCATGTTGGTTTCCTTTGCAAGAGATGGGTGAGCTATAATTTCAGGTAATCTTATAGGCCGTCATCAAGGATTTTCAGTGGCCAAACTGTACTTCATAGATGATAATTTCTCTGGCTCTCCTCATTTTTTGGTGCTAATTTATATAATTATTTCATCGTTTTAAAATTGTAGATAATCCTACAACAGGGATTTATACTTTTATACTTTATACCATTATAAATAGTAAATTAACATTGAAAATACACTTTGAAGGAACTAGCATAAGCCAGAATTGCTTTTTCTTCCCAGAAGACAGACACTCCAACAGTTCCCTTGGGAAGTTATTTAAGCCAGAAAAGATGTAAATTTGCTGACTCTTAGGTGGAATTGATCATTTATAAAGCTCATTTATTTCAGTGGCAGGGGAAGAAAGTGCTTATCAAGGGCTAAATATCTTGCAGGAGTGTTACTGAATAAATTTAATTTGTCCAAAAAGTGTATTTTATGCTGAAACTAGGTCTGATTAAGATTTTGCAGAATATCTTTCATCTGAGTACCCCAAATGCTGCTGAATTGGCACGATAACCTCACTTCCATGTTGAGCTGAGGAACTGCAAAACATCTGCTACAAAGACAGTGTGAAAATTAAAGAAGTGGGAGAAAAAGTGGTACAGTCCTGTCACTTAGGTCTGTAATCATGAGCACAAAACAAAGAGTAATGACTTGCATGGGATGTGAAGGTGGGTAGCAAAAATTAGGAAAGAAAATTTGGAAAAATGAGTCAAGGCTTCAGCAAACCTTCCAACCTGCAGGGATTTAATGCGTTTTTGTGCCAGGGCAGGTGACACTGGTTTGCAGCAGGAGGTACAGCCTGGGGGGGGGGGGGGGGGGCGGGTCATGAAGGCCTGGTTTCTGAGAGTCTGTAAAATCTGCCTAGAGAGGAATATAGTAAAAACTATTAAAAATATTGATGTCCTTCTGCTTCTTTTCCTTCCCCTTATCTTGCCTCTTTTCCTCCTTTTTGCTTAACCTCACCTCTTCTTGACCTGGAAGTGTCTGAGCAGAGTAACTTTGAGGGCAATGGCAGTTCCTCTCATCCTTGTTTTCTTTCCCACTGAAGGGTGTGTTTCAGGGAGTCTTCAGTGTTAGACCTGGCGTATCCTGGTGGCTGCGAGGCCGAGGGAGGGTGCCAGGGCCCTGAGGTGGGGTGCGAGGCATTTAACCCGCTGTACTGGTTGTTTTTTGCTTCCACTCCGAACTGCTGGAAGGTAAGTTAATGGTAAAATTCACATCACCACAGCTCTGCATGGGTGAGCTGTATTTCCACGCTCAGACAGCTCAGCCTGAGGACCGCTGTCTTACTTGAGTAAGGTAACAGACTCTGCACCTGAGATTAAGAGGTTGGGGTAATATAGAAATTTGTTTGCAAGGCACTTGGTTTTATGCTGTAGGTAAGTGGCATGCTTTTCACTTGTGGAAGTATAGTACACCCACTTTCAGCACTGGAGAATATGATTAATAAAGGAAGGATCATTCCCATTGCAGTCGCCAAACTTTTAGACATCTTCTTAGTTTCTGAATGACTGACAAGGCAGGCCTGGGTGACAAGTTACGTGTTGGTTTCAATGCACACTCCTGCAACTTAAGCTTGGTGGAAGGACGGGTGTTGACTGAAGCTCTGGAAAAACTCGGATTTGTGGGGAGATGGAGGGAAGGGTCACCTGAAAGATAACTAAGGGAAAACTTGTCTTTGTAATTGTTCCACCTCTCTTAGTATCATTTATTTTCCCATATACATACAGATTTTTTGGCAGTGCTGGATCTGAGTGAGAACCAGTTCTTAGTCTGTGCTAAAATGCAGGAAGCAAATGAAAACTATGTCCAAATTATTTTATGTCTGGGATATTGTCTAAATCTGAGTGAGATCAGAATAGAGGTCCTGATGACATATTTTGGAAGGTACATTAATAGGCATAAAAACATGTAGGTTCTTGTAACCATTTGGTTAGTATTGGGTCATCACTGGGTTCAGACTGGGCTCCACTGCTATGCTGGAAATAAGTTACATCCACAGGATGAATAACAATGATGAATGTACTTAATAAGAGACTTTCAGGTGGGTTTAAGTAGTCTTGTTTTGAGTTGTGCTTCTGTTGGTGTACAACACTGTATGCATTATCAAATTGTTAAGTTTGCTTTTCCATATAGTGTAAGAGCTGAGAATAGTTTCAGACTTGTGGCTTATGTACGTGAAGTTTCAGTTTGCAAAAGCTGCTTCTAGTCTTCAACTGGAACCTATGAAGAAGTTCAAAGGGCTGCATGTTGCAGATTCTTTGTACTGGGACTTGACGTGAAGCTAACTCTGTGGGGTCACAAACAAAAATTGAATTCCACACAGGACCAAAACACTAGAAAAGTTTTGAGTTGTTGCAGTTCTCTAAACAAATATTTCAAGGAGTCCTTGTTATTGCATATATTGAATGCAACATGAAGGGGCCATCTGAGTGCTGTTACCATTTTATGGACTCTTAATGTACTAGGTGAATATTCCTGCTTTGTATGGAATTGCTTGTGGTGCGTTATATCCCTCTGTAAATGAGACTGTAGTGTGGTGTAATACTCATGGCCTTCTTTGGGGACACCACTAGAAATGCTTACTGTAAGCTCTCTGATTTCTTCATCACAGCCCAAGTGTTATGGGTGGCAAAACTTTTGTCCTTCGTGTAGGCGAGCTGGTATGCTGATAACTTCTGGCTCTCAAAACCAGACTCAAAACTCCCATTGCAGAGTAGAAGCCCCCAGACTGTAGAGTGGGGACAGGAGTCAAGACTAGTAATGCTGAAATTCAGCAGCGGATCCAAGGAATTTAAACTGGAATTCGCAAGGTCAGAAAAGTTGAAGCTCCCTGAGGACATGCCTTGGAAACATCAGTTAACCCACAGTATTGTGAAAAATATTGCAAGTAAAGGCTGGTGCATTCTACCGCTAATTGTGTACTGTGTTTTGGAGGTCTTGAGGACTTTGTTTGATTAGACCTGGATTCCAGGATAACCTAAGCAGTACATTAACTGTTAAGAGAAATGTAGTTCTGCAATGAGAATTGGATTGATAGTGATTTGAATGCAACTGTTACGTTTCTTGGCACGGGCTTGGGAATATTGTGTGAAAGCTCAAGTCACTTCTGTAATATCCACATAAGCAACTTTGTGATATTAAGAAATTATGCTTTTCTAGATCTTCTGTTGTTTTAGTCTGAAAATACTATTCCTTATAAGCCTTTCTTACACTAGAGGTTGCTAATATACATTTCTGTTCTGCAGAATTTTGACATCTTCAATAAAACTGAGGTTGGTAGGCTTAAAGGCATCTAGTAAATAAAAAACCTGAAGGGGTGGGGGGGAACATTAAGTAGAAAGAATAGAAAAAATATGTTTCAAAACAGTGAGATATCAACTCTTAGTTGGACTTTCAGTTTGAGGTTTATATCTGAATTTGTGCATGCTAAGACTATTTTGGAGTATGGCTGCAAAGCTAGCATATCTATGAAAACTGGTCTGTAAATCTTTCTGTCCTGAGTATATCTAGACCTTGATGTTTCAGACCTAATTCTTGTGCTGGTTTGCTCAGAACAAACTCCTTCTCCCCTCAGGAAAAGAAGTTTGAAGGTTACAAAAGAAATTAGGTTAGGATAAGTATATTGCGGAGTTACATCAGCCCAAAAGGTGACTTGTAAAGGCTAAGAAAAAACATGTTAGAGAAGAGGAAAATAATCAAAATTGAGAATCAAACTGCTGATAAGTGAAACTTAAGGATGAGCTTTTAAATAGCAGTGGTGAACCTTCCGTTTTGTGGGTCTCTCTCCTAGGATGCAGGAAAGACCAAGAGACCTGTCCAGAACCAAGCTAACAGTGGCTTGTGCAGTTCAGGTTCATACTTGACTTCTCTTGAACAGTGTCAAGAAGTCCGACTGCCAACTGGTATTTTAGATTGCAGCTGGCCAAAGATGGCTTGCCTTCAAATACGGGTTTAGTTCTGGGGCAAGTATCCCATCACCCTGGTGGATTATTTTCCTTTTTTTTTTTTTTTTTTTTGAGAACTTTATTCTAGTTTATATCATGTAGGAACAAAGATCTAGCTTAGGAAATGGTTGGAGGAAAACACCAGCAATCACTTGCATGTGAAAGGTTGGCTGTAGTCATTATGCCAACCAAGAAAGGGATGGGCACGGTCTGTAGCACTCCATTTAAGTTTCCAGGAGACGTAAAAAGAGTCAGAAGAGGTGTGGAGTTGCAAAGTTACGTGTCAGTTTGGTAGCAGCTCCTGTGAAGGAGCCAGCATCTCTGTTCCTGTTCACTGTTTCATTCATTTGACTCTGCTGCTATTTGGAAAAGTAATTTTTACGTTTGGACTAGCACTTGACATAGCAGTGGTGGGACTGGGGTCTTGGTCTGATCGGGCTTGAATTATCCCGGGATAGATCCAGACATTGAAAATCATTTCAGTTTTCCTTTAAAAGAGGTCACATTTTATCTCTTTAAAATACTAGGGAATGAGCAAGGATTTACAGGATCTGTCTGTGCTTCCTCGAAAGCGCCCTTTTAACCGCACCGGGATTTTGGTTAAAAGACAGCAGAGGGAGCTCGTGAAACGCGGTTTTAGTTATTTTCTGCCGTGAAACGCCGAATTTCTTCGCTTGTTGGGGGTAGGGGAGGGTCCTGAAACTGTTTTCCAGGCAGGCAGTGCGCTGCCACCGGGGGCTGGGAGCTGAGGATGATATTGAGAGGATGCCAAGTGAGATCTGTTACAGGGAAAAAGCTTCAGGCACCTGAGGGAGTTGACTTTGGGTTATGGTTAGTTTTCGGTTTTAATGCATGAATTATATATATGGAGCATGGAGTGACCTCAGTTTCTTCGCTGTGCAGGCTGCAGCCCTGGATTAAACAGAAAGAGCTTTTAAATAGACTTTCGGAGTGGCTTTCTGTATTTTATCGTCTCAGCAAAAATTTCATTCTATTTTCAAGTAATCACAAATTGTGACAACACTGCTGTATACAGAGGTGTGACCGCATAGTGGATTTCTCGTAATTGTCACCAGATCTTAAATGTGACAAATTTAGAAAGTGTGGGAGAGGTGAGTGGACGATTAGCAAAAGCCACACTGGTAAAATAACCCAGCTATTGGTATGTACCATGATGCGACTGTTATATACACACAAGCAGATACTGAGTGAAAAGTTTTTATTTCTTATTGAATTAAATCTTATATGTTTTTCTTTGTTTTAGGGATTTTTCTTTAAGATTTTGTGCTTAATGTGTCAGCATGTTGGTTGTTGATGAGGAAAGGTACCACAAATACTAAAAAAAAAAAAAAAAAGAATGGTCCTGCTACAGCAAACCAGCATTGTTTTAAATATTATGTAGTATGACATAATACTACATAATATTTTATTTTCCATATATATTTTAAGCATCTAAAAGATGTGCTCTAAGAGATGCTGATTGCCTTATTTCGATGCATGGTCTGCCAGTCTGCTTGGGACAGTATAATGTCACAGGATTAGCACATTACTAGTGCTACAGAAGCAAAAATAATACTGACACAAAATGGTATTGCAGACAGTAGGACATAACAGAACCTTGCTTAAACATGTGCTGCACTGTTTTCTCAATGTCTGTTGTGCTGTTGAACAGATTAGAAAGGTGAAGAGATTTCTCTGTAACTTGGTTCTTCCTACTGAGACACATTTCATATTCAGCGTGTCAATTTCTGACATGACTTAACTGTTGATGGGAATGACCTTCGATTTGCTGTCAGTGACATATTGAACCTTGGTCAATATTCACTTCTAGAGACGTGGCCGAGTGGTGCCTGTTTAATTCCTCATTTCCCTTCCGTAGTAGCAATGTCATAATAACCAATACACTGCTGAAACTGCAGTGTATTTTTTTTCTCCCCAGGTAATTGAATTCACATGGATTTTGGCCTCATGTCCTATAGGAAACCACAAGTACAAGGTGCTGAAAAATCCCCTGTAAAGCTATGGAATGGAAGTGGTCCCTTGCAGAATAGATCTTTTGCTGAAATGCTTTGTCCTGGAAAGCGTATTACAAACATTCGCCGATAACTATGTGCAGATGACACCTGAAAACAAAACCCTCCCAGAAAAACAGCCAAACGAGGTGACTTTCTCCTTTCAAAGGGGGCTACAGTCCTGTTGTGTACACGTGGCTGATGCAAAGTAGTATTTCTTGCAGACCATGGAAATGTATCAAAACCCGTAACTAGCCTCTTAATAATTATTAAGTGCTTCAGTCTGAATACAGTCTGTCCAAAGTACTTCATCAGTAAAATATGAGGTTTGTATAACGTACACCCCTCATTAATTGTTCATACAACCAAGTGCTGTTGAATTAAAAAGTAATTCACAAAACCCTGACAGAAAGATGGTATGATAATAAAAGAGCTTTTAATAGCAGAAATAAGTAGGGATGTGTGTATAGAAGGGCTCAGTCATGCCAGAAAGCTGCAATGTCTCTGGCAGGCCTCATATAACTCTGAAATAGATGAGGCATTTTCTACTGCTTTTAGACTTAGCCTCGAGGTATATTACCCTCTTTGATGGTCCAGAAATATCTTCTGCCACAGCCTTTGTGTGTCTCTGGTTTCTGAGTGAGTTGTTTGGGGTTTGGTTTTTTGTTATTGGTAGAAGGTGACTGCAGTGATGGTGTGAGCAAGGAGGCGATGGCAGCAGCACATATCCTGACCACAATCTGGCTGCTTAGTAAAGCAGCCTCTAGCACCTGTCATTTGCACTCTGCCTTCTTGTCACCTAGTGACTTTTACTTTTTTTTTTTCCCATTTCTTTTCAATTTTATCCAGTTTCCTTATGGTCCAGGTCCTATATTGCTGGTACACCTGCCAGCGACAGCCTCACCTGTAACTTGTTTTCCTTCTGGAACAGCAGGTCCTAAAGCTGTGGTAAGTCTTTTTCTGCCTTCCCTTAACCATGGCAGTACATGAACAAACTGCAGGAATTGTGTCACTGGGGCTGACTTGAGACTTGTCCACTCGTGGCTGACCCTGAGCAGAAACACAGAATTATATGGATTCCGGATGTTTTGTTCCTCTCTACTGAGTTTCATCCTGTCACTTGTGGCTGGAAATTAGAGGTCCAGCAGCACAAACACCCAAGTATTGATGTCTGGTTTGTATGCTGAAATCTGACATAAGATTTGGTAGGAAGATGCAGTGCTGCCCTACAGCTTATCTCAGGCCCGTGTTGCTCAGTACACACACAAGAGAGTATCCTTGCATCTCCTGAGCTTTGCTTGGTGTAGAAAACAAGTGGACAGGTCTTCCTTGCTTCGTGCAGCTTTACAGTGAGCTAGGTTTACCCTGAAGTTGTAAAGAGATCGTCCGATTTGTTCCTGATGCTTTGATTTTGTGGCCTAAGGTAGAGTGAAGTAGCTGAGTGAAGTAGCTGAGCTACTGAGCTGAGGAGGTGTTTTACAGGCAGCAAAAGTCCTCTGGGAGCTGGCTAAGCAAATTCAGGATTACAGCACAGCTGCCAGGATCTGACGTGTTTCTATACATTAGAAAACTGTAAGTTCCCAAGACTTCCAAGATCTTTAGTATCAATCAAAGGTAGAAGAGAACCTATCAAAACCTTTCATTTTTTCTCATTTTTAAATAAGAAACAAGCAGATAGATATTCAGTCACTTCCTGTTGAAAGAAAAGAGCTCAACCCAAACCCTCACGTTTAATCCTGTCAATATTGTCTTCCCCATCAAGCATAAAAGCATTGCAAACTCTCTCTTCGGGGAATGAGGAAGCAAGAAATAATGTAGAAGTATATTGTGCTATTTCTTGAGCAAACTGGATGTGAAAGGCAGAATTAATGACAAACCATAAACTTTCCATGGAAAAAAGACTTTGAGACAAGTAAATTGAATTACTTCAGCATTTGTTGCAGCAACTGCACAAACAGCTGTATTTTTATACTAAACTAGCTTTTTTTCTTATGCCAGCTGTTTTACGTGAGCATTAGTGCCAGCACAAATCTTTCTGTCTTCAGGCTGCTGCAAGTCACGGATACAGCCTGTAGGACCAGAGGTCAATAAGGGTCTAACGTCTATTAAATCTAAAGAAGAGGAGAGAAGAGAGCTAAGATAAATATATATGGTGACTAGCTGAAAAGGTGAGACTGTGCTCCATTTTTGCCATATATTTTGTGCTTCATTTTTGTCTGTGATTTTTTTAAACTATTAGTTATTTTTCATCCTTTCTTTTTCTGATAAACAGAGAACACTACTCTCAAGTATGTCCACCACGTGTCCTCTAATGGAAATAAAACTGGTCAGCCCATTCTTCTTAAGCTTTTTGATGCACTATTTTAGGACCTAGCAGAGATTGGAGTGCATTTCCTCTTCTCAAGACTATACAACTCCAGTTTGAGTTGGGCAGTAGAAAATCCACCACCACCACCTCCCTTCTTTGCATGAAGTGAAAAACCCCAAATCATTTTCCCAAATATTGCCAAACCTGGAGTTACTGGAAGCAGCTGAGTGGTTGGACAAGCTGGAGCTGGATTTACAAGCAGAGTACAAGTGAGCTTATTGGCACAGAACTCCCTACTCTGTGGAGCATTCGTATGAATGTCTGCTGCAGTCCTTGACATCAGTCTTTCATGTTGAGGTACTTGCAGTTAAGTGGCTCATTAATGGTGCATCTTTTGCATCATCAGATTCCCTCAGGAGTTGTCTCAAATTTCCCCTGATCTTTGTTGGCTTATGTACAGCAATATTCTTCTAAGTCCTTGGCATCTGTCCCCTGTATGTAATTATGTAGAAATTAATCTCAGTGTATCTGAATAGCTCATTTTCTAAGATGAACGTAAAGTCTGCTTGCGTTATTATTAATGAAGCACCTAGATTTATCAAATGACTTTGCAAGAAATGGACAGATAAATTTCAATGTGTAAATAATACACTGATATTTTAGCTGTCTGGTCTACAATCAGATGTTGGAATGCAAAGGCTTTCTTTTTCTTCTGTGAAGACAGCAAACGTTACATGTTTTCCACTATGTAAATGACCTTAGTTAACATTGATCAAAATTGCTCATCAGCTGTAAAACACACTTCTAGATGTACATCTCCAGGGCAGCCCAAAGCCAAATGTGCGACAGGCTTCTAGCAGATATCTCATGGAAACCTGTTCCACCAGCATGTGTCTTTGTTGGAGCTGAACTCTGGTCCGTGTTCTCTTCCTGCGATTCAGGGTGTGATATGTGTGGGCTGGTGCTAGGAACCATGACGCCTTCACGCTAGAGGGAAAACAGGAACAGGAAGGCAATGCAAATATGCAACCCAAACAGATGCAGGGCTTTTCCCCACAGATCCTTGCACTTTGAGGGTTTCTTGAAAAGCTGCAACAAGTTTGTGTAAATGAAACATCCAGTCAAATCCACATGAAGGTTTCCCCAGAGCCAGATTTTTCCCTGTGGGCTATACTGTCATCTCCCACTTGAGGAAATGTGCATTTCTAGTGGTATATGATGTTACTAAGGTAAAAACTGGAGCCGTACTAAAATGATAGACTATCTTCTCTATAGAGAGCAGAACAGAAAGTGGATCAGAGAACGTGCTAGAAATCAGCAGTATGACTGCTTCACAAGCAGCTAGTTTTGCAGTTGAGGCAGAAAATACAGAATCCATAAAGTGCATATATAAGAATGCACACTTCCTGCAGGTTCTGTTGATAACTTTCTGATCACTGTCTTCTTGTTATTTTCCATGCAGCAGAGAGTTAGCCATGTTAACAGAATGTGAGCTGGATGGCTTTAAAAGCTGTCTCCCCATTAGAATAACAGGGTTCACCTGAACACAGTCTGCCACATTTTTGGAAAGGAGGGGCAGCCAGCAGCAGAGTAACAACAGCCTGAGTGTTAAGGTATGGAATCTGGATACTTCAAACCCATGGGGCCAAATGTGCTATCTCTGGGTGTGCTGAAAGAGTAGGCTGATGTGACTGCAAGGCAGCTGTCTGCAGTCTATGAAAAGCAATGTTGATTGGGAGAAATTGTTTACAACTGGGAAAAAAAAAAAGCTAAGGTTACATCAATGTTTAAGAAAGGAAAGAACAGTGACCTGGGGAGCTACAGGTTGCTCAGCTTCATCCCAGTCCCAAGGAAAGCCATGGGCTCATCCTCTTGTGTTTTATTTCGAAAGATTTTAAGAGCAAGAGGATAATGAAGGGCAGTTATTGCATTTATTGAGAGCAAATTGTGCTTGTCCATTGGATTGCCTTCTGTGATGAAATGACTGTTTGTGTGGTTGAGGGGAGAGCAATGAACACAAACTGCCTAGAAGAGCTTTTGACAGGATCTCCCGTGACATTCTCGTTTGGAAGCTGGGGAAAGGTACGGGCCTGACAAACAGGCAGCCAGGTGGACTGAAAATCACCGGAACTGCCAGGATCGAAGGGTAGTGATGACAATCCAGATGTCCACCTCACACCAAGATGAGAGTGAAGCACCCCAGGGGTTGTTTCTGGGACTGGTATTGTTCATTATCTTCATCAGCAACTTGGATGATGAAGCAGAGGATGATGAAGCACCCTTAGCAAATATGCAGTTTGCGCTAAATTTGGGGGCTGGGGCAGTGGTGGTCTTGAGAAACTTTTGGGGATGGAGGCAATAGAAAGCTAATGCAGTTCTACAAGAGCGATGCCATGCTCAGTATCTAAGGTAACACCAATATCAACACAGGCTGGGTGAATGACCTTGTTGCTGAAAAGGCCAAGGGTTTTGGTGAGTATGGGACTGAATATGGGCCAGAGGGTGCTCTCATCACGCATGGGGCTGCATGAGGAGGCAAACAGTCAAGGGAAGTGCTGAGGAGGCTCCTCCTGCACACATTTTGCCATGTGTGATCTTATGTGAAGCTGTGGAAAACTTTTAAATAGGTTGAGCTTCCTTAATAGTCTGAGAATCAAAAGGGGACACTGGTAAAGCAATGCGTGGGACCTTTGTAGGGCCAGTTCAATAAGCAGCTTAAAAAACCTATAAGGAAGGTGAAGAAGTCCAGCCCCAATGGAGATTCAATTATTATTTTATTTTAATATATAAATCTGACTTGCTGGAGCAGTTTAGTACCTTCATACATTACAAAAATTGTATTTTGTAAGTAGCATTCTCCTGCCAGTTAATGCTTTGAAATAGGTGCACTTTCCTATTTTGGTATCATTTTCCAGAATAAGAGTTCAATTCATGATTTATGCTGAGAGGCCTTTTGGTCATATAACACCTTTACAATGCAAACTAGAGGACTAAAATCCAATAAAAGAAGTAATTTTTTTCTGATGTCTTCAATCCTGAATTAATTACGTAGTGGCTGGAAATATGCTCTCATCTCACATAAAATAATTTTCTAGGTGAAAGGACAAAAATAGTAGCTTATTTTTGGTGGTCCCTGAGGAAAGACAAAAGTGAAATATTGTTTCCATTACAGAGTTTTTATGGCATTAATTAAAGTGTGTTTTGGGGCTGTAACCTGTTGAAGGGCATAGAACTTGAAGTGCCTACTAAAATGCTCCAAAAAGGAATAACTTTAATTGTGCATCAAGGATGATCTTTCTCACAGTTTTGTGCTCTCGTAGCACTTGTTTGGTAAAAACATAAGAAGGTTGATTAAAAAAAAAAAAAAAAGCTGTACTCTACCAGCATCTGGTTATTTTCAATTCAAGGAACCTGCAAAGCCCCGTATTGTTTCTGAGTGCTGAGTTGCTCAGTGAACTTTTCTTCCATGAATTTGGGCATCTTCCCCTTGACCACGTGTGAACTGTTCACATCATAATATCCTGAGTTCATGAATTGCATGGTTTAAATAAACAGAGCATGAAAACAAAACAAAACCCTTTGTTCTTGAATCTGCTGCCTGATTGTAATCCCCCAGGTCTTGTGTTGGAAGTCAGGCTGTAGCTGGCCGCTATGCAGTCTCCTTGCCACTTGTGAGTTTATAGATGACTGCTACTGTCCTGGATGATTTTTTTCTAGATTAGGAAGTCCCAGTTTATGCAGTCATTCCTTGTGTAAAGGAATGGGCTCTTCCAAAAACACTGGCCATCCTTGATGTCCCACCTTGAACTTTCTGCTGAATCAGCCTATCTTCTTGAAGAGTGGGTGAGAAGAACTAGAGCTACACAAAGTATCCGAATTCTGGACAAAGCATGGATCTAGACAGCAGCATAATGATTTTTGTTTGTTTGTTTTTTTTTTGTTTGTTTTGACTGTGCATTGAGCCGATGTTATATCCTGCGTAATCCTAAAATCTCACACCTGAATCAAAATGTTTAGGAATGTTCCCCATCATTGTGTCTGTGAAATTAGATTTGTTTTTCCACATCACTTTATATTACAGTGATATATCATTTTAACACTGTGTTACTCAGTCATGTAGCCTCTCCTACACTTCTATGCAATCAGCCTTTCTTTTCACTATCTTGAAGGTTTTTGTTTTTTTTTTTTGTTTTTTTTTTTTTTACTATCTTAAGTTTAATGTCATCAGATTTCATGAGCTACCATTTGCCCCTTTTCCACGTTGTTTATGAATACCCTTCCACATATACTGCAGTGTGACCAGTGGTTACAACCAGGCAGCCAAATGCACTGGTTGTTTTTAACTAGGAAAGCTGTAATTGCTGAAGAATGGTGGAACTGATTCTGATTTAAACATGGGACTGTGTTGTGAGTGTGTTTGCTGGGTCATTACTGTTGATTTTGGACATATGGCCCATTACCTCAGGTCTACTATCATACCTACAGCAGTGAGATTGGGGCTGCAGTTGCAGGATCCTCTCAGATAGCCTACTATTTGTTTCCTTGCTTGAAACCTCCAGTCCTGCCTTTCCAGGCAGAGCATACACAGGGAGCCTGTTCACCTCTTGCCAGACAGCTGCTGACCACTGGCTTCTGCTTTCTTTGGTTTTCACTAATTCTTGTACTTCAGTCTTAATGGTTTTTAATCAGTCCCAAATGAATTCCTGTGGCCTGCTTGGGTAAGATTCTACTCTGTGTTTTGCCATGTTTCTGCCAATGTTTGCCCAGCCAGCCTGGGTCTGGCTTGCATTTATCACTTGGAATACAAAATGGATTTTTGTATACTTTGTGTAAAGAATATTAACAAAGATACCCTACAGAAACCCAGCTTTACTTGATACAGGTAGGTCTAAAAACCAAATCTAATTCCTTCACTTTAATTGGAAGAATGTCAGTCATTAACAAAAACACAAAACAGAAGGAAGTTTGGATATATTGGGATCCATAAGGCAGAAAGCTTAAAAGGGCTCTACTACCTGTGTATGGACCAAGCATCACTTGGAAAATCACAGAATGGTGATTCACAGAAAAGGTGATGCATCCTGATTAATCTGGATGATGCAGGATATGCCTAGCAAAAAAAAAATAAAATTTTACACAGCTGTTGTAGTTCTACATAACTACATTTATGATGCCTATCAAAGTTTGGGCCTCATCTCCCTTCTGTTGAAGCCAGGGCTGAAAACACACTTTTTCCTACTGAAGCAGGCATTGGAACCCCTCCAGAAATCCTACTGCCACTAAATGCAAAGGAATTGGGCAATAGAGGGAGGAGAGGCAGCACAAGTTGGTGTCTGTTTACATCACAGCAGTCTTGTCAGTGACCGGTCTGGAGTCAAGGTTTTGGTCTTGGGTTTTAATTCTGCAGATGCTGAATCTCCATTCTGCTGACAATGAAGAGGAAGGAACAACTTCATGGAATCCACTGGCTATAGGAAATGTTCAGCTCATATCTTTGCTGTAGTTACTCTTTGTCTCGGGTAGATCCCTTGTTAAGACAAAATCAGACTTGATGCACCCAAGTCAAGGGGTTCTAGGAGGCTTGCTAACATCTCTGAGGTACTCACAGCTGCTGAAGTGTCTTTGATTGACAATACCACTTTCAAGTAATTCTTCCGTGTTTCCTTTTGTATTGTTTTCAATTACAGTAATTTCAACAGAGCTGTCTACAATCAGAAACTATGGAAATTGAATACAGAAAGATGTAATTCAAGGAAGAGTAAGTACAACAGCATCAATTTTTTTTTTTATTTTTTTTTTGAGAAACGATACAGACTTCTCAGGATCAACTCTGTGTTCTCAGTTTAACTGGCAGACAGGAAATGCTTTTTTTTCTTTTGGTCCCTAAGGATGTTTCTTTGTTGGAAAGCCAAACCTCCGTTTCCTCTATTCCTTGTAACAGATAGCAAACCTGGTGGACATGGAGTAGGCTTGGCACCAAATGCATGAACGTGTAGCCTATTTCTTTTACAAACCAGTTTCGTTTGGACATTGGAAGTCTGTCTTTGTTTTCTGCTAGACAACTTGGTAGGCAGCTGATTGATTTTCTCGTGGCCAGATGCTGGAACATACGCTTGTGCAAGTGAAGTCTCATTAATGCAGCTAGTCTCAATGGGGTTAACAGCAATTAGTATGTGTGTGGAAGTCCCTGATGCAGCTGTTTCAAAAAATTTTGGCGGTGTCCAAATGGTTAAGTTGAATAAATTGGGTATTTAGGATGCCAGTGAAGTGTGGCATAATGAATTGGGGAGCAGGTACTACGTGGCTGAGGGTTGCAGAGATATTGGAATGATGTACAGAAGTCTGTCTTAAGCAGCACAAAACTGAGATGTAGGGCAGAAAGTAACAGTGGAAGTCAAGCTCCTGGCTCTTAGTGGCACCGGCTTGTCAGCTGGAGGGCTCAGGAGCAGCTGCCATGCTGGGCACCATATGACTGAAGCCAATCTCACATACTCTGATGGAAGGCTCCAAACTCCAACTTTGTTTTTATTTTTCTACATACAGATTAGGAACCTCGGTCACTGAGTCTGCTGTCTCTGCAAACTAGTCTGAGCCAGTATCTTATCTCTTCACTGTCTTTATAGTTTCAAGGGATGATTTTTCTTGAGTTACCTGGGTTCAAGACATAATACTGTATGCTTTAAAGGATTGCTGCCTAATGAGTTTTTGTGATTCCGAGCTCCATTGTAGAATTTCTCTGCCACGAGGCTCTCCTGTGCAGTACTACTGAAAGGATTTTCAACAAAATGAGAGGAAAAGTTCAGCCTCCCATTTTGGGGGGTTTTGTGCACATACTTCTGAATTGCTTCTACAGTGGTTTGTCTGACCATGTTGCTGTAGAGACCAGACAGAGACATGGAAGGCTTCAACTATTTGATCAGTACTCAACTGGCAATACTAGTACTGAAATTAGTTGTGGGTTTTTTTGTTTGTTTGTGGTTGTTTGTTTGTTATTGCTGTTGTTTTTGTGTGCGTGTGTTTTCCCTGTCTGATGAGTAGGTTTATATGTTTGAGTTTGATTATTCTAGGCTTAGAGTTCTGTTTGCTCATGGTTGAAAAGTTACATGAACAACCAATGTTTACTTCGCAGAATCACAGAATCACCTAGGTTGGAAGAGACCTCCAAGATCACCTGGTCCAACCTCTGATCTAACACTAACAAATCCTCCACTAAACCATATCACTAAGCTCTACATCTAAACATCTTTTTAAAACCTCCAGAGATGGTGACTCAACCACTTCCCTGGGCAGCCCATTCCAATGCCTAACAACCCTTTTGGAAAAGAAGTTATTCCTAATATCCAACCTAAACCTCCCCTGGTGCAACTTTAGCCCATTCCCCCCAAAAAAAAGAAGCACTCACACAACCCCTGAGAATCAGCAAGAGCTGTTTATTGCCGGGACATCTTGCAGGCAAGCCTGCGGGATGTCCGTGGTGTTTGGTGGCTCTAAGCTAATGCTTGCAATGGAGCCTGAGCAACGAGTAGGGGGCTCACCGGGCACTCCTGCGATGCTGTTGGTGCTCTTGGATGGCAGAGCACAAAGACATGCCGCAGTAGTCCCAGGCCTGTCCCGGCAGAGGTGGATCCACTTCCACCCGTTCCTCCACATCTGGTGGATCCAGCTCCATGGGCTCCACGGTGCTGGGCAGAAGGCTAAGCCAGTCCTTGCCCGGGACTGCCCAAACGGGATGCCTTCCGTCCGGAATGTTCTCAGGCCAGGGTGCCGAATCAGGGGGTCGTCCAGTCCCACACCTCGGTCCCAAACCACTGTCGGCTTGATTGTCATGCATGGGTCTGACGCTGCCCTCTGGTTTACGGCCATTACTGGGTCCCGCACTGTGCTCCGGACTATGGGCACACCTCTGCTCCCCGCGGCTGTCTGCCCGATGCTCCTGCCTTCGCCCCACGTCACCGTTGCTCCTATGGTAAGGCCCAGGCCCCCTGTCGCTGGGTGTGTGAGGGGCCGGCCTGTTCCCCGCATCGTTGCGGTGCCAATGGTACCGCCTGGATGTGTCTGTGGGCTGGGCGCCAGAGATCCCTTGGGCACTGGTGTCTCTTGTGCCGCCGGCGCTATCCCTCCGCCCACGACACATCTCCTTCTGCTCAGGTGCATTCCTTCTTGGTGCTTCACCGGACGGCATCGCTGTCCTCGCACACCAAGGAGGCCTGCTGCTCGCCTTGCTCTTCTAGTCTTCCTCCTGCCGCACAAGCTGGCAGTCAGAGGGCCCAGATGCTCAGCGAATGCTGGGCCAGCTGCAGGGGGCCTGTTTTATAGGGCCCGCAGCAAAGGCAAGGCACTGGTGGCCACTGTGACCTCAGCAAGCCTCTGTGATGGAGTGGCCCACGCGTGGCCAAAGGCGGCTGTGTTGGGAGCGGCCTGGAAGATGCCCTCACGTGGACAAGGAGGAGGGCTGGGGGGCTGAGGGTCCCTTTTCTGGGGCTGGCTCCCCTGGGCCATTTGGCTTGCCAGAGAGAAAGGCTGCCCCTTGGCCACGGGGACTGCCCTGCTCCTCCCATCCTGTGCCCTGGGTTTATTTTTAACCCTGTTTTTTAGGTAATTTCATTCTATTCTTTACGGAAAAGAACAGAAGCAAGGTGCATCTTCAGCCCTAATTCCCATGTGTGCTTTGTGCTCCAAGTGAAGAATTTCTTCCTCACGTCACATCTAATCTAAATCTCCCCTCCATTTACTCAAAGCCATTATTCCTGGTTCCATAGCTATACTCCCTGATAGAATCCACCACTTGCAGAAGTTTATGCCTTATTGGTGAATTAGCCACATACCTCTTGTTTAGAAGAAGGTCCAAAATATTGCTGTGTGCTGCTTGTCTTTCATATGTGAAGCGCAAGAAGAATGGAAAACTTAGGAGCCCCCCTATAACAATCAAACAAATAAAACTTAAGAACTTGTAAAGGACCAAATGATACCCTAGAATTGTGATAGTTGGATTTGCCTTGACATCTTAATAGAAGAATATGTTGTACTTGCAAACAACCTGCAGAAACATTTTAACAAATTATCTGTGAAAACAGTATTTTCAGAAATACTACATTTTCTTAGAGGAAGCACATCAAAAGAGCACAGGAAGAAAGAAAACATACCAGAAGAAGATCTATTATATTGCCTGACTTGAATTGTTTGCTTTACTTATCGTGAGGTTAAATTTGATCTTGGCAGTCAGTTCTGCAATGAAGTAATTTGCTGTAGCATTCTGTTAGACTACCTTTCAAAGAAGGCAGTGAGACTTTTTGACTGGTGTAGTCCAGCTTTAATAATATAGGAAGCTAAGACTGCAAAATTATTTAAGACATTAGTAAATCCCAACTGTCCTAGCTGGCAAGAAAAAAATAGAAATGTTAATAAACTTGATTGAAATTCTTTATGGTACAAGATGAAACATCATCATCTGAAAACGCATTTAGATAACTGGTCAGTTTTCATGTAAATACTCGGTATGAAAATAACCACTGTTAATAATTTAACAAGCAGTCTGATAAAATACAGGCATTAGTACCTGACTACATTGTCTAATGCAGACATGCCAAGGTTCTTTCAGGTCATGTTCCTGACAGGAATTTATTTTGTCCATTTGTCTCCAACAGCAGTACTCATTGTAAAATCCTAACAGCAGGATGTGGTTAGGACATCGTACATGTTATTATGGCTCTTAACAAGCCTTTTCCAGGAAGTGATGTTACAGACTTATCTGATACAATGCTTGCAGCCATGCCCCAACAAAATGTCTCACATCTTGTCAGACTGGGTGCCTGCAGTCAGCTTACCAGCTATGAGAGAGGAGCAACGAAGCTGTGTGAATTGATTGTCTTCACAGCTATTCTCAGAGGTCTTGAGCAGCCTCTTGACCCTTATGTCCAGTAAGGGTCAATAAGGTGCTTCTGTTTTATTAAAACAAACAAGCAAGAAAACATCCAGGCAGCCTATCATTAATTTACTCAAAACAAGAGAACTCTAGTTTTCTGTTAGAAAATATGGACTGTGGTCTTGTTGCTACTGCACAAAGCAAAAGTAACCTATTTGCAAAGTAATTCTTTCTGTGTGTTGGCTTTGCCACTGAATTATTTTTAAATGTGATCCATTTTAAATGCAATACATTTTCTTAATTTCATCCTAATTAGTCTTACATAAACATTATGTAGGTCAGTGGTCCCTCAAGGTAAAGGTGACCTGCTGCAAGAAGGATAAATAGGGCTCCAGGGTTTGTTCACAAGACTGACAAATCAGTGTTCCTCTCCAGAGGTTTGGTTTTCTTTCTTTCTCATTCTTTTGAAAACAAGCTTTGGTCTAAGGCAACCTTGAAAAACATAAGGCAAATACAACCGGCTCAGATACCTGAATCTGTGAAGAATGTAAAAATCAGGTCCCAGAAACTGGTTGTGGCTCATATGCTAGTTCTACGATGTCTGTGACAGCTTCTGAATAGAAATACTGCCCAGAAAAGTTAAACTAGTGTTGTCCAAAGCAAAGCAAAGGGTAAAGTCAAGCTCCTTGGGCATGATGCTGAAAAGAGACAGTATGAGACATGCAAAGTTGTAATGTAGAGGGCCTTTAGGATGCAGTGATATTTTCCTGAATTGGGGCTCAGTAGCTGGTGTTTTGGGGAGCGCGGTCGAAGTCACATCAGGGTTTTGTGAGAATGGTTGAACAAGGAATCAGCAGGGGAACTGTAAAGCTTTCTTTGCTTAGGCTTAGTCGGTTGTACAACCCTGAGATCTCAGAAAAATGAAACTATGGATAAAGAATCCCTTTGCTTCACTTCAGCTGTTTTACTTTGTCACAAAAAAAAAGTTGGAGCACTCTATTGGAAAGAGCCAAGTGTTTGGGTTGCTGTAGACATGTAAGATGGAGCTCAGTGCTTTCCACACGCACCTGGGGACTTGACTCGTGGAAGCCGTATCCTGCCAGAAACCAGTCCTTAGCCAAGCAATTCTGGACAATTCCTGGCATGCAGGAAAGCTGATAAAGTTGACAGGAGCATGACCAAGGCTTTGTGTGTGTGTTTGTACAGCTTGTGCTTGTCAGGAGGCAGAACTTTCTTTCACTGGAGTAATACCCTGGTGGATGCTGCACTGTTGATGTACGGAGGTTGGCTGTTTGCTCCTTGGTCACTCTCTGCCCTGTGGGCAGGGTGCTGAGCCACCAGGACCTCCCTAGACCCAGCGTGGCCATCCCTCCAGCACTACCTGCAGGGAGAGGAGCTCAGAGAGCAGCAGCATCTTCACTGTGTGCTTGACCCAGATAGTGACAGGAAGAAAAAAGTTCCTTGTGGTTTTGCTACAAACACTGGTGTTTTGCTTTCCACCGAGCAGCGGTGAGCCAAGGAGGCAGCTGCTGCAGCAGGTAAAATACAAATAACAGTTACCAGTGGCAACGGGTCTCCTCTGCTGGTGAATGAGCTCCTTTTCTGGTCCTGATGACCCATTATAATATACAAATCTCCAGCCTGGTGTTTATTTCTTGTTTGTCAGAGGAACTGTAGGTTTTGATAGCTACTTAAGGTTGTGTGGTTGAAATAGGATCCAGAGGTGTGTATGTTTATACTTACCAGCTGCCATAGTAAAGCTCTGTGGTTTGATGATCCAGCTGAGTATAAATCACCACTTTAATGCTCAGTGATACATCACAGTGAGAGACCAGCCTTTAAGAAGTGTCTCTGTGTTCGTTACAGTGCAGTGATGAAGACAGAAATGCAGTCTGCTCTGAATAAGTTTCGTTATTAAGGTGGGCTGACCTACTGCTGTGTTATACCAGCCCTGGCAATCTATGACACATCTTTCACCAGATCTTGTCTAAACTGCAGGTCTGTTCTTAGAACCTACGTCTTTCTTAGATACTGTGCCAGGTTCATGCAAACTTCATGTGAATGTGCTGTGTCTTCAGGGCTGTTACAGGGCCATGGTTTGGTCCTTGTCTATCCTTACAGGCCTACACTTTTTTGCAAGAAAGTCACAGTGCCACGTGTGCTTGCTGATTCAATCTGGGAGGAGGACAGAGGTGAGTGAAAAAAAACATTTTTTTACATTTGAAGTAGATTTTATGTTTCCAGGAGTTAGACCTTCAGGAGCTGATTTTTACATAAAAAGTTGGACTCGATGATTCTTGTGGGTCCCTTCCAGTGTAGGATGCTCTGTTCTGTTCTGCCCCACGTGCCATTTTTCCTGTGCTGAAATGGTTGGATTTCCAAACAGACACTGGGGAGCCTGGTATGCCCAAGAATTTTTAATGTGGTTTTCCAAATATTTCAGGCAAAAATGCCTAAAATTTAATGGTCCTAGAAAAATGAGATATTGAATCTGCTTCTGCTGTGCGTAGTCAGTTCAGTATTTCCTGCAGTGCTGTAACTTCTCAGATAAGATTTCTGTGAGTTTTTCTGTATAGGAAATTATTAAAATTTATCTGCATCAATCACTAAGATTGTGGATAGCGCCTTTGTTGCCATAATGTCTAAAGATATGTATGAAGATCCCACATAAATTATTCCTGACGTATGAGTATGAGGCAAAGTGTATAAGTGAGATAGACAGACGAAAAATAGATGAAGTCTGGGAAAAGAAAATTGAGGTTTTTCTGTAAAGCTTGCAGAGATGATAAATACTGTTGAAGTAATATGCAAACAGCAAAACAAGTGGTTTGGCAGCTGCTGCAAAGCAATTTACCTTGCTGACCAGTATCACCTCAGTTGCATTTCTGTGTTCCTTTCATGGTTTTTTCACACTCCTGTGGTCTCTAGCTCTCTGCCTGGGTTGGCTAGGGATGTTTAGTTTCTGTTAGTGCCTAAAAAAATGGCATAGCACAACTGCTTGTTGCTAAAACTAACGGCAGCACCATCATAGCTTCCAGATCCTGTGTGCAAACCAGTAAGGCAAGAGGCAGGAGGTGTTGAGATCTCCTGGTGTTTTCCCAACCTGGTCTGGATCGAGAGGTATTGATTAGATATTGTAGTCGAAGGTTGAGAGGATGCAGTTGTTAGCCTGGACTAACAGTAATGAGAATCACCTTGGTTGCCCAAATGACTGATTGAGGCATGAACACCTTCATTTAATCTGGGAGGCAAAGCCTTGTCTGATGAGGAGAGCAGGAGGAAAGGATTGGCTAAAAGCTGCTGAGTGTGAAGGGCACTTAAATGTATGGAAGCAGCACACAATAAATACTGTATAGCTCAGTGAATACTGGCTCAATGTGTGGAAATACTGCCTGGAGAAGATGGATTTTGACCTTAGGGTTTTAGTTTTTGATGTTTCTTTTTATGGCTCTTTATACTACTGTAAGGCAAATCAAAATGAATATTTAATGTGAGTGTGTGTGAGAAAATGCTGGCTTGCAAAAGCAAAATCTACACTTCAGAAGCTTTTGTAACACAGACTATATAGGGGAAAAAGTTCATAGATGTTTTGTTTTTTTGTTGTCACTGCTTTCTGACCAATACACATGGCCAAGAAGACTGCCAGCCAATGTGCTTTGGTTTCTGCAAGAGTTTTAACACCCCCTGTGTTCATCTGAGGCAGATTGTCTGTAGATGTCAGAGTGATCTTGGACACAAGTGATCATCTTCTGTGTTTGATGGATGGTTGTGGAAGTTCTTCAGGGTAATAGTGTTGCAGCTTGGTAAAGCCTTATCTCACTGGAGACTGCTCACTTGGCTAATCATAGTCAATATGAAGCAAGCTCCCTTTTCTTTGGTATACCACAAGAATTTCATGTATTTGCACTGTTGCTGCAGCAATGCTGAGCTGCCTCTAAAGAATAATATTAAGTGGTCATAAAAATACATGTTTCAAGGAAAAAAAGTCTGGTCCTAAGTTTTTAAGCCAATGCTCAGCTATGCTTTCTCACTCTTTACCTTAGTCAATAAAAACTGTTTTGCATTTCAGTTGTTGAGTCCCAGGTGTGTTTCAGGCTAATTACTTCAAACTGTATTTGCTCACAGCTGAAGGTCAGGTGTGCAACAGCAGCTATGATGTACTCAAAATTTAATGAATCTGGTCTTTTAAGCTATAAGAAACCACATAATCCACAGTAATGATTGATAGGGAATTACCACTTAATTGATTCCAATATTAAATGGCATGAGAAAGGGACGTACTGATTTACAGCAAAGAGCTCCCTGTCTTCAATAAGCGAAGACAGTGATGCCCCTCTATAGATTTTATAGTGGAAAGTAGGAGGTATTCTGGATCTTGTAGCTTGAAGAATCTCCTTTTCTTCGTGTCCTGCAGTATCTTCTGACGTTGTGGATTGCATTTAAGTGATTGTCATACCCTGTCTGCAGTGCACAGAAGTTTGTGGTGTCTGACTTTCCACTTAACTGCCTGCTTTTCTCCTGTACCTCTCTGAGACATTACGCTGTTTTCTGCTTTTAGAGAAGTGCTCTAATTTGGTGCTTAAATGATGCAATACCCTATTCTAAAAGGGACCAGTTTGTACTGTTTCACCTTGCAAAAACTTGAAAATAATCATCTTACTTTATATTTCCTGATACCTGTTTAGTTCCCCTGGCTTTTTCCTGAATGAGGAAGTATTTATAAAGCCGCCTCTAAATCTGTTTCTCCATATCATAGTGACAACAAAGACACTCTGACATTGGTGCAGACTATAACTGGAGGGATTATAAGTACCCTGGTTGTGCTGTCAGAGCAGTAAATACCTGTCAAATTCAAGCACAAGTGTATTCCTTCCCAAAAGTGCAGTGTGCTGAGATGGAAGGATCCTCAAGTGATACAAGGATACAAGCAGCTTGGGAAAACACCGTTTGAAACTGTCCCTACAAAGGCACCTTGCTGCATGTTCTGCGTGCCTGCCTTGGAATAAGGAAATAATCAGTAGTTACAAGTCATGTTGGCATGTCTGTCTGCATGCTCTTACATCCACAACAGGCTATATCCCTTTGCTTGGTGCCTTCCTAGCAAACCTGGCTTTTCCTGCACTTCAGAGTTAAGTACACTTCTGATTTTCGTCTTTGCAAAGAACAGAGGCTTTGACTGTAGGTTCAGAGCTGGCTTTATTGCAGAAGGGTAGGGAGGTAAGCTGCTGCGTAAGCCTACAGTTGAAGAGATGAGCTAGTTGCTCTGAGGGTAGGGTGAGCTGCTAATCCTTCCCTCCTGCTTGTACAGGCCTATGCTAAGATGCCTTTGGGCTGGCTTTGAAGCAGGACTGATTCACTGGAAACATCTGCTCCTCTGTTCTGGTTTTCCAAGTAGCCATACCTTGCAGGGTGGCCCGCACTCAGAAATCTGGATTAGGATGAACTGGGGAGGAGGATCATAACGGAGGATTCATTTTGGAAATGTCTTCCGATGTCACACATAACATTGGCTTTACTAACGTACAGAGGAGGCCCAGTACATCAGGAAGAAACTCTGTACACTTTTTTTTTTTTATATATATATGTAGAATTATTCAGAAGGGGGAGAGCTAAATTGAACTGTCAAAGTATCACAAGAGCACCTCCTAATGCATGTGCATGACCGCATACACAAAACTGGGTGATTTGGTGTTACCTTTTATTCTGTACGTTCACCTTTCTCATTATCAGACTTTTTTTAACGTAGTTTATATGTTGTCTTGAAAATGTGTAGCATGAATCCACTGAAACATCAGCAAGTGTGGAGTGAAAGGTATCCACTATTATATATACCTACTGGAGGCTCTTGTTTGCAGCCTGCGAGGAGGAAGCTGGGTGCAAACACCCTGAGCTTACACATCCAAGGTGTCCCCATTCTGAGCCAGCTGAGGGCACAGCCAGAGAGCACATGGCCTGGGCCAGCCTTGCAGAAGCCCCTCCTGCCTGTGTAGCCAGAGTTCAGGTGTGAACACCTGCTGCCTTCCCCACAGCAGTTTCCTTCCCCACAGTTTATTTCCTTGTGGCCTGCAGTGGCTTTTTATCTGTTTGAAGACGGTTATTTTGTGTCTCCTCTGTCAATCCCACCTCTAAGTACACCAGAATGATTTAGTCTTGTTATCCCTGATAAATGCCACAGGAGAGGCTTTTTGGACTTGTTTCAGCTGGTTCTTTACCTTTCAGGAAAGGTAAGGTCACAGCACTCTGAAGTAGACTTTACTGACACACAGTGAAATTGTGTGGTAGAACATAACCTTTCCTAGCTGAAAGTTAAGCTGGTCTGCTCAGACAGAAGAAATAATTTGAAAAAAAGAAGAAAAAAAAAAAGAAAGGAAGAAGAATTATTGGGGAGAGAAAGGTGACAGTTTATTGTAACTTTTCTGCAAAGCTTTCATACAGATTTTTTTCCCCCCTTTCCTAGACACGGACCTGTCAGTGACAGCACTGATCCGCCTTCAGCTCCATGGATATGTTAGCACTCAAGAGGCAGGCACTGTAGCTGCAGTTGGCAGAATGTCTTCTCGAGTTGGTCAAGGAGGGGCACTCCTCTCCAAAGCACAAGGTTGGCGTAAAACTTGCTGTCAGCTGCAAAAGGAATTTATTTTTGCCTGTACGTTAAGGGTAGGCTATAGTTGGTGTTGCTGTTAAACAGTTGAACTCTTCCCTGGCTGCAAGCCTCTTTGTCCCACACAAAAAGCTTGTAGAAGAAGACAAAACCAATTTCATAACACTGTAATGAATATGAGAAAAGCAATTTTCCTAATGTCACCCTGAAATCCTGAGCAGTGAATTTCAAACAACTGAAGGTCTCCTAACTTAATTGTGTGTCTGTTCATTAAAACTGCATATAGGATCACAAAGCTTTGCAGAAATATTAAGCTACTGGATTTAAGGCTCACTCTCAGAATAGGGCCTCCTTTCTACCCTAAATCCATGAAAATTATCACACAGAAGGAAAACACAATTTCTATGCAAACTTCTGTTTCTTGTATTTCTTTTTCTTTCCTTCCTTTTCTTTTTTTTTTTTTTTCTTCTCTTTTTCCTGGTTTGTATTGTGACTACTATATTACCTTTGGTTTGCAATTTTTAGGCTGTGTTGGAAGTTCAGCCTGCATGTGGAGCTAGGTGGTCCTCTAGCCTGCATGCAGTTTAGGTATGAGCAAAGCAAAGGAGGATGAGTGGAGTCTGCAGATTTGAGTCTTACATGACTGCCACCTTGGCCCTCCTAAGGGAAGGGCAGGTAACTAAACTGTTTGAGGAAGCAGTTATGGTCCTGAAAGAGATGCAAAAGCTGATGCTGATGGATGTTTTTGAACAAATCTACTTTTCTTACAATCTCCCACATTGTACAATGTTGTTCATGTTCATAAAGACATAATAAGAAGGGCCACCTCTCAACTTTTTAACATGAAAAATGCTTCTCTTCATCTGACAAAGCTCAGCCTTAGAGAGGTACAAGGATACTAATGATTACCAAAAACTTGTTCTTGTTGTTATCCTGAAATGACTGTACTCTGTCCAGAAACCACCTCTTGCTGACGGTACCATTTTCTACTTGTAAGAAGCTTATTGAACTTGATTCCCCACAGACATTTTCAGTAAACACCAAAAATAGTACTACTCTCTAGTTGCTCCCTGTGTCATTACTGAAGACACTATATCTGTATGTATGCCCATTCATAATGCTGGCAATAAAAGAGTAGTATGAGCATTATCCCCCATCCTCTAATGCTTTTATGAATAGCTAACAGCAAACATGTTGTTCTTAATGTTTCTTTACAATAACCAACAAGATGATTACCTCTGTTAAAGCATAAAAAATAAAGCAGGTTAGAAGCCTTCATCAAAATATCTGTAAGCAGTAAGGTGGAAACTTTTGCTGCTTAGCTGCTGGGAGTATGCATTCATACTCAGCTCCATGCTTGTACAAACGTAAATATAATTGCTCAATCATGAAATTTATGAGACAGGGAATGAAATATCTTGCTGTGATGTAGAATAATTGTGTTTATGATGGCCTTCAGGAACCACGACTTCGGTTATATTAGAATATTTTTCTGACAAGTCATAGCTTTCTTTAAGCCAAAGACGTGGTATTACGAAAGGAAGATAGACTTTGATTTAAAAATAAATAGGTCAAGATTCGTAGATGAGCAGGGTTCTGCTCCCAAATAACCTCTGTGTGCTACATCCTATTCATGAAAATGCAGCGTTTCTGTGATGACTTTTGTGCACATGTGGTCATTTTGTCATGCTCTATGTTTACCAGGAAGAGAGGCTGATGGTGGGACGCTGTCAAAGAGTGAGCCTCTAGAGGCAGCAGGCTAGCAGAAACCTCTGGAAGTGAGCATGGCCAGGGTGGTTGTTGGGCAATAAGTAATATGCAGTGGCACCCTCTGGGAGGGGAGAAGAAGGTCAAGATGCTGATATGGCGAGCACCAAACTGAGAGCTGCATGGAAGGTTGAGAAGAATGCCAAAAAAACCTTTGACAAGAAGTGGAAAATTATGAGCAGCCTAAAGGTTAGGAAAAGGGAAACAGCTGTAAAATCATTGTTTTTCAGAAAATGAGCCATGAATTGTGCAGAACTATATGGACTTCTGTAGAAGTAAGGATACTGTCCATGACAAATGCCCTGAGGAGAGGAGGAAGCAGAAACTGGGAAATAAGAATGGGGAATTTTGTTGGGTTTTATCTTGGGATTACAGTTCTTTAGGTTATTCAGCAAGGAGCAGTTAAATCTCTCTTTCCTGTAATCTGATAGATACCTCTGAGCAGGTAAGATCTCACAACTGCAGTGGCTGGCTGAGAGAAGAGAAAAATTGTTAATATGAAGGACATCTGATGGCTCTGCACTAGGCCCATGGGAAGTCTCATAGGGAAGGGTTTTCGCCTCTTCAGTCCTCTCTCAAACTTCTGTTCTACTGCTGCCCTTCCCACAACAGGAGGAGGGTGTTCCTGAGACAGCAAAATTCAGTTCATCAGGGTCATGAAAAAGCTCTGGACTGGCTCTTCTGAAAGGGTTTCAGATGTATGTTTCACTAATCAGATATGATGACTACCCTGTGAGACCGTGGACCTCTTCAGGCTCTATAGGTCTTAAGGAGACCAGCCTGGAAATGGGAAGACTCTTAGGGGACAACTAGAATAATGACATTTGTATTTAGCTCCAGAAAGTATTGTCTTGTAAAACAAGGCTTATGTCAAGGAAGGTGATGGATGTACAATGGGTGCAGTTAGAAACTTTTTGATGTAGCAGTTGCCTGAGGAGAGCTACTCCCTAGAAGAGTGACGAGGCTGGACCGGGTGCAGTAAGTGGCCAGAAGCCCTCTATCTGCAGCTCTGTGGACAGGACAGAATGAGCATTGTCCGTGATATCCTGCCACAAAGCAAGCCTTAGCACATTGCTCTGCCGGTGGAATAAGAGTGTTCTGGAAGAATGACCCTGTGGCAGGAGGAGTGTATCCATGAGACCTCAAATTGTCACTTAATGTGTGTTGTGCCAGAAGCAGTTGTGTAATGATGTTCTTTTTGTCTCCAGATGCCCTTCCCCTCAGCTGAGTTTTCCTGTTATGCTGGTGTCCCTCTTGGGGTTGATTCCAGCAGCAGCGGATACTGACTTGGGTTAGAGGGAAGAGCGAAGCGAGCACTTGTTTGCAGTGGTTTCTATCTGATACTTTCAGTGTTTGACTGAAAAAATGTCATGATACAAATTCAGTGAGCCTTTATGTTTTGCCATCACAGGTTTGGATGTGTGAATTTTTAGCGATTAGACATATGAAATGCTTCTATATAGCTTTACACACAGATTTGAGAGAGGACTGTTAATGGATTTGAAAGAGATCGACTGATTTATCCAACTATGTTTTGTTTTAGTAAAGATTTCTGATACGCTGCTATTAATATTTCTTTCTGTTTTTACCAAATGAATTGTATAACTAGGCAGCTGGTCTATAATTATTTGTAAATGTTGCAGAACATGCAGTCACCCAGCTGCCTACAGCTGCATGCCATTGGGAAGGCAGCGAGGTAGTGACATGCTGACTTCCTTGAGACAGACAGGTTTTTGCACTGGCTAGGTGCTAAAAAGCACAAGTCATCAGAAGTACTCTTTGTTGCGTTCTCTGAATTTTTCTTAATCTCTAACACGTTGCAGCTCTGCCTGCACTGTGATGTGCATGGTCCAAGCAGACGTGTTTCTGTTGCTAGCACGGTGACTCTGGGTTCCTCTGAGGAAAAGGGCCAGACTGCTTCAGTCGCTTATCTCTTTTTCTAAGCAAAATGCACCTCAGCAAGCATAGGTTTGTAGCAGCATTCTCCCTTCATTTGCATTTTTATCGTATCTGGTAAACAAAATTTCAAATAACACTTAAAGAGCCATTCCTATGTGTTGGTGAAAGATATGAGGAATCTAATTTAAATCCAGTTTCATCTGGCCCATGCTTGCTTTTAGTGTTGCTCTCATGCTTGCTTTATCTGTTCCAGAACTTGCCGAAATTCTGTTGAATTGCTGCTTTTCTTCCCCTCTCTCTATTTTACACTTGGGTTTTTTTCTGACACTGTTCTTAAAAGGAGCAGTGCAGAGGACTATTAGGACTACTAATAGGACAGGATAAATCCTACTGACTCGAGTGAAGCACTTGAATTATCTCCAAACTGCCACTTTTATTGACAAAAGAGTATTCTAATAGATAAAACTGTAAGTCCTGTGTACTCCGCTATGCTGCTCATTGTGATGGGAAAAAGGTTACTGAATGTACACTGTTTTTTTTCTGTACATACTGACTTTATGTTTTTGTAGAGCAGACACAGTGGTGCCACTCCTTTTGCTGAACACCAGACAGGACCATCAGGTGTGTTTTTGATCTTTACGTTACCCCTGCAGAATGGTTTTATCTTCAGCAAGAAGGCAAACTGTGAGACATGTGGTTTGGGGAAGGGGAGACTGTCCTTTTGCCCCACAAAGTCAAAAACTCTGGATTGCAACTGTGGCAAGATGTTTAGTAAATCCTGGATATGGAGCTACTACCCAGAACTAGTAGCTGCCAGTCTTGAGATGTAGTATAAAGTCCCCTAACAAACCTTTGCCAGTTATTCGTTGCTGTGGGATATACTGAGCTGAACAAGGCTGAGAGGGAAAACCTGAGGAAGGCAGAAATCTTGTTAACAGATGTTATTTTACCTTCTAGTTGCTCTCACCGGCAAATACATGGTTGTAAGCAGACATGGAATAAAAGCTCCATCAGCTGCTGAGGCTCCTGCCAGCCCATCCTGAGCACCTTTTGGGAGTGGAGACTTAGTCTGATTCCAGATTGTTTGATATAAGCATGTGAGGAATGGGATGAGAACAACAAATAACTTGTTTTCATCTCTGATTGAAATCAAAATAAAATGCTGGCCCAGAGATTACAGGCTAGTGCAACTCATTATGCTGTTCAGACCTGCTTTGTTTTTTCACTTTTAATTGTATGATAGAGCAGCAGGATGTTTATGGAAGCATAAGAGGCTTCCACAGATGAGCTCTGGCAAAATATGTGATCCTGGATATGAAAAAGCAAAACTGAGAGATTTGTACATGAAAAATCTAGTGTTATGATGCCTACTTTTCTTTATCTATGTTTTCCGTCATTTCTGACTTACAAAAGTTATTTCTCTGTGTTAGGTTGCTTGGTGTGGGTGTACCAGCAGACCAGAATACCCAAAGGATTAAATATCTGTACTTGATGCTTAGCAGGCAAGTGAGATTTGTGTGCTAGTGACTTGTTTGCACCAAGTCCCCTCTTGGGCAATGTCAGGTTCCAGGGCTGATGATCCAGCACCTTTCAGGATCTCTGCATTAACAAAAACAAAACACAACATTGTGCTTCTGAGCACAAATGCATTCTTAATAGAATAATCCTTCATTTCAGTGTTTCTGTGAGACATGGGATCACTGTCTGAATTGCTTTGACAAAAGAAAATCAAGTTTGTTTATTTTCTTGTTATGTTTTGTTGTGTTTTCAACTAGGGCTTTACTAATTAAGCAGCAATTTAGTTGCTTACACTTTGAAGTTTCATTCATTACCTGTCCTGTGTTAAGTCAACAAAAGGCTACATCTAAGGCAGCGAGTCTCAGGCCATCGCTTTTTTGGCTGCCTAATTAAATGTAATTATTTTGTGCCAGGGTTCATACTTGTAACATTGCCTTGTAATAATTTAAATTGTATGTATGCTGCAGGGGGACTGTTTGACGCCAGAGAGGAGACGTTCCTGCTGTCCTTCCTTGCAATAGCATGCAAGTCAAAAGTACAGAGACGTCATTTTCCTACCTACTTATTAGCTGCCCTACAGGAGAAGCTCACCAGTAAGGCACTCATTTTATATGGACAGGATGTCTAACGGACCCACTATTGTGCCTAAAAATAGCCTGCATTCAGGACATGCTGGGATTAGCCACAGAGGGAATCCTAGACATTTAAAAGTGAGTGACCTTCCCATGGCACACGAGCTTTGCATCCGTTCTCTTTTATTTTATAATTATGACAGATCAAAAGCATTACACTGCCACTCATTATCTCTTTAGAGGGATTTGAAGAATTACTGTCCTCGTGACAAGCAAAATACTCCTGCTGCTTCTATTTGTTGAGATCAAGCAGTAAATACCCCTCAAACAGCAAAATCACCTGTATTTCATTTTTCCCCTCATGGATTAAGAAAAAGGTTGTTGCAGGAAGAGTAAATGAGCAGCCCGATGCAGTTAATGAGCTCTGGTAAAGCTCCTGACCCATGGAGTAAGTACAAACCAGCCTGAATTTTGAGCCAGACTTCAATGATTAATAATATGGTAAATCTAGTCTCTCTGGTAGTAATAATAGGGGTCACCTTTGGCTCTTTGTTGGCCACTGAAATGAGTGCATCTTCACGGTATGTCGGAGCCCTCCCTTTTCGTCAATGGTGCCAGCAGGTCTACAGCGAAGCAGTTAAACCTAATGTGAGATCTCAAGTCTCTCAAGCTGCATTCAAGTTTAAAGGCGGAGGAGGGGAAAGACCAAACAATTTCTGGCTTTCTAAGAGCTAGATAATTTGTGGAGTGTTTGGAGGAACATCACAAAGAATACAAATGGAAAAACAATTAATCAATTTAATGTAAGGGACGGATGGGACTGTTTCTTTCCAGAAATACTGTCATATCGGTATGTGACTAAAAGCAGGAAGCAGGATTTCATTTATAATATATTCAGTTCAATATAAAATGTCTTGGTGAGGGGAAGACCCTAAATGTTTGTGGCAGTTTTGCAATTTGAGAGAAGCAGCAAGATAAAAATCAAACATGCATGTATTTGCTGTGGCTTTTTTTTTTTTTTTCTTAACGCTCTTAAGAAAACCTGATTCCTTATACATACTGTTTCAGTTTAGACACCTTTGGGGATTATGCCTGAGCTAATTTTTTAGCTCACTGAATATGCTTGGCATCCAGCCCACTAAGTTTATCCTATCCGTGACTGAGAGCACATGTCACAGTGGAAGATATTAGGAAAATGTTTGCTCCGTGATTATGGAATTAGGGCTTCAGGATTTAAGTTTGTTAATGTGTGGGAGTAGGGGGAGAGGAGACTGTATTTTCATTTGATCCTGTCCTGTGTTTAGGACCCCATTATATGTCTTGTCAAGTGTGCGTTTTGTATGAGGGATGAGCATATTCATCTCCAAAGAGCAGGTTAGGCAGCATGAAAAGCATTTCAGTTTTGCACCAGTAGGTACATAAGCTAAACCATATAATTTACATTTCTCTTTTAACTTGCATTTACACCCACTTACATCTGCTGATGGCAGAAGCTTATTGAGATAGGGAGTCCATCAGTCTACGTTCAGTTTTAGATGTAGGGGTATCATTAATGATTAACTTCTTCTCATTGAGTATCAATTTAAATCAGATCCATTTAAATTCATTTAGAACTGCCAGGTGCAGATGTGAAGTTCTATGACTCAGGCCCCCCACAGCAGGCTAAAGTAAACAAATTCATTTAAGGATGAGGTAAACTTCCAGAAAGATTGTGCTAATGTCCCCTGACTGAAAAGGCAAAAAGTCTATATGGACGCCAACTGTGGAGCATGGTTCAGTGGGAGAGGAACATGGAGCTGTGCCTGTTACTGATGAAAAAGCCCCAAACACATGGAAAATACTTCTGCCCTGATTCTGCCTCTTGTGAAGCCCTTTGGTGCTATGCTGGTAGTGTCAAACTTAGTGTAGAGAGACCAAATTCTGCATTAACAGAGTACTGGAGAGCTCTCCAACTTCATAGCAAAGTTTGCTTGGGCTGCTAGAATCACAGGCCCCTGGTTAGGTGTGTCTGTCCCTTCAGAGATGGTGGGGTTGTTGGAATTCAGTTGCAGAAGCAGAGCTTGTGGTTTGTAGTGAGGCTGGAGCAGGCTGAGATTGCCTACCATCCTGCTCCATCAGACAGGCTGCCTTAGAGGGGCAGAGCTATGTAAAACCAAAGAAAATGGGAAAATATAAGAACTACTGTAAAATGTAATCTGCTTTGTGCTTTCTTCCCCAGACTGTAAGAGACCTGTCTTAAGAAAGATGGAGGTGGCCCCCATCTTCCTTCCACGTGCTGCTCTGCCAAGGTACAGGACATCCCAGTCTTGCTGTATTCTGCCAGAGAATTACAGCGGAGAGGAATTTGTACACTACAACAGAAGCTGAAAAGAAAGAAATCATCTGTGTGAGGATCATGAGCTGTTTATTTTTTGTTTTGTTTTCATGCAAGACAAAAAGCATGACCCAAGTCACTAAGTATTAAGCAGCATATAAAACAAATGAATGAACAAACATGGAAGTGTTTACTGTCTTAAACCTCAGTGCTTTCTGGTGCATGTTTTACTGTATCTTAGATTAACAATTAGGTTTGAGAGTGTTTTTGTGGCTGGCATTCGAGATTTGCTTCCTATCAGAAGTTTCAAGCACAGCTGCTTCTTGCCATAATGCTCTAAGTGGGCTCTTGCAGGAGGACTGGCAGAGACCCAGAGGCACTACTGATGCCAGCATCTGCATGGCTGCAGAGGTGTGTCCAGAAGTGGTGTGTGTGCTAAGCTCAAGAGATGATTCCCAGTGAACTTTCAATTCCTACTTCACTTTTTCTGCTGTGCATGATTTTGTAGATCTTTGTCTTACTTCCCTGAGTTACTTCTTTTCCAGACTGAAGAGGGACAGCCTACACTGTTGCTTCTTACCTGGGAGCTGATTTGTACTTTTTGATAAAACTTCCTTGATTTTTCTCACCCCCGTACCCTAGCAGAATTCTGTCATATCCTTTCTTGAGACAAGGAGACCAGAATATTCAGGCTGTGGTTAAACCACAGATTTAGATGTTGGCAGGATAGTGTTCTTGGTTTTGTCTGCTGTTTCCCTCCTAGGAACTACTAGTTCCTAACACTTGATTGTTCTTTTAACTATTGAATATTGAGATGATGGTTTCGTGGACCTCGTGACTATAACATTAAGATTTGGTAATGGTCAGCTCAGATCTTACCATTTCTGTGTATGTAGTTAGAAAACACCACGACCACCACCTCCCATATATAATTTTACACACAGCAATGTTTGGTCGAAGTACTGTTTGGCTCCCTTAACACTACCCACTGACTATTACCCACCATTATGTTTGAAAGAGTTATTTGGATCTAGCATGAAGTTGTGAGGTCCTAAGAAATCTCTCCACCAGCTGTGATCTTGAGAGAAGCAGTCACATTTTCTCCTGATAGGTTTCTGGACTTTGTATACACAAGATGTGAAGCCAACATCCAGATCTTTGTTTGCTAGGAGCCAATGAGGCTCAACTTGAACATCAAAAATACTAAAACAAAATACTTCCAGCCCCTGTGTCCTGTTATCAACAGATGGTATTGATAGCCTGTTCCACAGTAAAACAACAAAGGTCTAAACAGGATCTTTAGCAAATTGCCAGTGCAGATGAAAGAAGGGAAGATAGAGGATTAAGAAAAATGGTGCATTTAAACAGAAAGGAAGGAAAGCAGCATGTACAATGTAGGTTAATTCAGTTTTCTTGTATATGCATCAAATGGCCCTGAGTCTGTTGCTGTTTCAAAAGGGGTATTATGGGTTTCATTTTTGGGGGGAGTTGTTTTTTGCTTTTTTGTTGTTATTTTTGTTTGTTTGTTTTTGTTACAAAATCATTATTTAAGTGGAGCTTTGTCTTCCCGTCAACTCCAAAAATGTGATTTAAGGGCCACATTTCAGAAATTCAAGGCAAAACACCGTCACCTAGCCTTTAGAATAGGGAAAGCAGTGCTGCGGGGTCTACAGACTGGGAAGACTGACATAACAGCAGGACAAATAAGGAGGGTTTGTGTTTACCAGATCTAGCCAATGCTTTGATAAACATCACGTAGCTGGGAGGAGGCAGTGCTGCATCTGCGAAGGCAAGTTGTCTTACATTTATTGAGTTCTTTGAGGGAACCCCCATTGTTCATGTGTCCCTTGGCTCCCAGTTAGTATAGATTTCTTTGGCAGCTAAAGGCATTATGGAATGTGAGGAAAGGTCTTTAAATGGTGAATAATTAATTAAAAGACAGGAAAAATCAAGTAGGAATATGTAAACGGCTTTCAGAAAGGAGAGAGATCACCAGCAGGTAGTGCAAGGATTTCGTGTGTTCAGTATACTTGGAAATGAGTGGGAGGAAGAGGTGAACTATACGGTGACAAAGTGTGTTGATGATAGCAAGTGTTATGGGGGAATAGTGTAACAGACCAACTACAATGGGCTGAAAAAGAAGGTGGTGATTAAATGACTCATGTGACAAGACATACAAAGGAACTAAAGTGGAGGAAGTGCTCTCATCCTTACCCTTTCAAAGATAAGCCCTAAACTGACTCTTTCCATCTATATTATAACTAATGGTGCCATGAAAGCATTGGCTGAGTGCAGTAGCAGTTAAAGGAGGAATTCAAATTTCAGAAGTGGAGATCGCTGTAATGCTGAATCTGATGCAGGTCTGTGTGAACCTCTGGTCTCTTCATCCCCAGAAGAATGTGGGTGACTGGAGAAAGCAGAGAGAAGGTTAATGGGATAATCAGAGGTCTGGCGTGACTTCTGTGTGAGGAGTGACTAAATAGGAGGACTCATCAGCCTAGAAATAGCACTCAGGAGAGGATATCATAGAATTATATGTAATAAGGAGTGTTGTAAAGAGGGTGACTAGCAGTTCAATGCCAGTACAAACCTTTTTTCTTTTTTTTTTTTTTGTAACCAGGTTTTCTCATTCTGATCAACATCTCCAAGCTTGGGCTCAGTCTGCCAATATCTCCTGCCTCATGAGTGATAGCACTGCAGAGTGGAATGGATCACATTCAAAAAGCTGGTCTGTACAAGCGTTTTAAGGTACGGTGCATACTTTAAAAACCCATTAGCTAAAATGCTGTCTGTACTCTTATGCAGTAGAACATCAATGCATCAGCCTTGGAATAGCTGTAGAAGAAAGTACTTAATATTGAATTTTCTTGCCCTTAAACTTGAATTATAATGATGATACTTCTGTGGCTTTGCATTTTACAATACAACTCTAAAAATACTCCACAAACACTTTAAGATTCTTTCCTTATGATTGTAATGTCTGCCTTGGCAAATGGTGTGCATTATAAAGATATATTGTAGCTGTATTGAAGGTACATGTTACACAAAAAAAGAACTCATTACAAACAGATGTTGTATTAATTGTAAATGTATGTTCTTTTTAAAAACTGAAATTGCTCTTAAAGCACCTATCAAAAAGTTCAAGTAACAATCCCTGTTGTGTTCATGCATTCTATCTTCCACATTTTTGTAGGGGAAAAAAATCCAAAACAATTTAGAGGCTCTAGCTGTAATGCTGCTGTTTTATTTTTGATACTTTTGAATAACTAAATATTTCAAGTCAAATTTTGGTGTGTTGCATAAAAAACTCTGCATTCTCTCTATATATATCTTTAGCATCTCAAATTTACTATTACGTGTGAGAATAACTTCAGAGACGTGTGTGTGTATTTAAGAGCAAGGTGGTGCATGGAGATCTGAGGAGAAATTCTGAAGACTAAGATTAAGTATTTTAACTACACACCCTTGAGGTTGTGATAATTCAGAAATATGTCTTGGGGGAGTTATAAAGAACCTTTTTCAGGTATAAGGTAACACTAGTAAACAATACTTAGCAGAATTGCTGAAAATACTGAGTCCGTTTAATCTGCACGAGCAATCCTTTGAAATCCAAGAAACAGATATAACACGGGTTGCTGTAAAAGTGGGGTGAGAACATGCCAGATCTCTTAGGTAAACAGTCCGCTCACAGTCAGGCAGACTAGATATTCAACATTTGACATAAAAACATTACCTTCATAAGTGAATCTACTACCACCATCAATGCCTGATTTAGTTGGTCTCTCCATGTAACTGATGGTGCTCAGTCATGTGGTTTCTACTTACTCAAACCCCCTCCTTGATCCATGCTACTCTTGATTCATTAAGGTTTGCTCTGATGAACTGTAATCATCAGACTCTTGATTTATGTCACTTTGAATGTAGTTTCTTGTGCCGTCCTGCAGCACCATAACCACTGCAGTTTTCTCTCTTGATGTCTCTTGGGCATCTCTAGTGCTACTGCCCAAATTCTTCTGTCACTGCTGATTTCCAGTGCAACCTTTTTTAGTTTTTAAGGTTTTTGTACTTCAAGTTGTCTGTGATATAAGGCACTCTTTCATGTACTCCCAGTTGCCAGAAGGTCATGCTGCCATCCGGAAGGACCTTGGCAGGCTGGAGAGGTGAGCTGAGCAGAAGCTCATGATGTTCAACAAGAACAAGATGATACAGGGTCGGGAGCACCTTCTCTATACGGTCAGGCTGAGAGGGCTGGGACTTCATCCTGGAGAAAGGGAGGCTAGGTGGGGATCTCATCAATGCCTACAAATACCTAAATGAAGGTTGCAAAGAGGATGGAGGCTGTTTTCAGTGGTGCCCAGTGACAGGACAAGAGGCAATGGGCACAAACTGGAACACAAGAGGTTCCATCTGAGCATCAGGAAGCACTTCTTTACTGCGTGGGTAATGGAGCGCTGGCACAGGTTGCCCAGAGAGGCGGTGGAGTCTCCCTCCTTGGAGGTATTCAAAAACCACCTGGATGTGGTCCTGGGCAACCAGCTCTGGGTGTCTCTGCTTGAGTAGGGGGGTTGGACCAGGTGACCCCCAGAGGTCCCTTCCAACCTCAGCCATTCTGTGACTGGGTCTCTCTTTCCTGTGTGCATTTCAGGCTCTATTTTGAACTCCTCAAGTATGTCCATAGTGCTGTCCAGGACCACTTGTCACCTCCTTATCTTCCTGATATGACTGAAAAACAAACAAAAAACAGTTTACATAGTGTATTTCCTACAAATTTACCTTTCGGGCTACATTCAGTTTTTCTAAAATAGTGCGTATGAAAAGTTGTGCTGATGCATAATGGCTGAAAGTTTGGCCCATTTCTAGGTGAACACTGAGCAAACTTTATTGCAGAATGATGCAAGCATTTATAAGATGCTCCTTTTTATGAACAGTGGAAAGGCCAGAGATGACCTACTCTAAATAGAGACGGAACAGAAAGAAGACTATTCAGCTATGGGCTTTTTTTTTTCTCATCTTTTCATTGCAGTTAATGTCTCTCTTGAAGGCAAAGGTGTTTCTGCAGAGCTGTCTGTAGTTAGATGCTTGATCACTGCATGAATGTACATACAGCCAGTATTTCAGGACATTACACCGGGGTAGATGCTGCAATTAGTTGCTGCTGTGCTTTGCTGCTTTGGCAGCTGCTGGGGACAGTTAGTGATGGCATTGCTCTAGGCTGGGAGGGAAGTGAGGGAAGAGGTTATTCCAGTAAGTGACTTGCCTCCTGTTTGTAGCTTGGCCCACTGCATCTTGCCAGACACACAGGCTCCTCCAAGTACTTTCACAATCATCTCTTGTCTCTTCAATTACCACTTCCTCCTCCCCCTGCCTCTCTCTTCCGTTTGACCTCCTAGTAATTCCTCCGGCGCTAGCTCAGGACGGTGCAGTAGGCTATACTACCCGTCCAATTAAAGATGTAAGTATGTGGCACGTTAGAAGTTACCTAACAAGCCCCTAAACTCCCCTTAAACGAGAGCCCGCTGTCTCATTGATCTTGCCCGACCCACTTTGAATCCCAAATTTTCATAGGCTGCAGTTAGCTGTCACAGCAATTACAGGTTTTTGGAACTCCGCTGTTGTTTGCTCGCTTTGTGCTGCCAGCCAGTAGTAGTAGGCTTATATGTCCAGATTTAGACACAGGCTGATTTCCCAGGTTCATATATTGCACTTGGGGTTTATTTTTAATTCATAAAGACCACTTGATGTAATGATCGGCAATCAAAGAATACACAATTATCACTCTTGCAAACTTTCCTGTGCCTCAGTAATTAAACCAACAAATTAGTTAAAGGCTCCAATGCGGAAGAAGATTGGTAGACTGTGGTCAAGACACACATTTACGGATTTTCCCTAAAGCTGCTTTTCTTGAGGAAGCTTTGATAAAGACCATATGATATCAATTATCATTAACTCTGTGTGGTTTCTCTGCATTTGGAGCTCTCAGACATTAGTAGACAGGAGCCCTGCGTTAAGTCTTTAATGTATAACTGGTATTTATGCTGCATAGCCTATTCTCATTTTGATTTGTCAGCTGACATTTGAAAGAGACGATTTAAGACAATTTATATGCACAGACTGTGGCCTGTTGTGCTGAGTGACACTTCCTCCTCTGATCTGATTTGACAGAGAGCTATTCCAACAGCAGCAACAACATATTTTAAGTGCCAGATTTTAAAACAAACATTTTAATTATATCTCATGTTCAGTTACTGCCCAAAAAAACTGAAGGATGTGTTTTGTTAAGGTGTCACTGCCTGAGCTTGACAACAAAATCAGTGTGATTTAATAAACTGACTTAAATCCTCTCTTCAGAGAACACACTCGTATAAAGTCCCTAAACATCAAAGTCTCTTGTCTTAGCTCTGTTCTACAGTCCGTCAGTGTGAGCCTTCCTTTACAGGCAGCAGAAGGAATTCAGCAAACATGTAGATGTGATTCATTCTTAAGATCTTCAAATATGTGGATGAGTCACTGATAAGTACATGTAAGTTGTGCTGACCAGATTTAGAGTGTAGCATCCAGCACTGGAAATTACAGGATGTAGTTGGGAACAGATGAGGGAGCCTGAAAACTCTTATAATTGAGGAAGTACATATGAAAATCTGTAGCAGGCTAGAAAGTTCATTTGACTGGAAAAACAAATGTGTACATAACTTATTTTACTGGGATTTACAGACGAGTTTAGGCCTGATAGCTCACAATTCCTCTTTGCTCCTTTTTCAGGTGGTGGTTTCCAACAGTTTGGGGGGGGGGGGAGGGGAAACACCCAGTTCTTAGCTCTTAAAATGTCCTAGTTCTGTAGCTGTTTGAAACTAGATTGGCAATATCGGCTTGTATTTTAGCTGAGCTTTATGCCCACATCTGATCCATTGGCTGTGAGATGGGCAGTTAGGGGACTGTAGCATCAAGGCAGATAACCAGGATGCAGAAATGTATGCCTTGAAAATTTTTTCTTGACCTTCTATTTATATGTCAAAGCCCTTGGGTTGCTTATTTGCTTCATATGCAAGAACAACACAATTTCAGGGAGAAGGAAGGGAAGGTTTGTGTTTGGACACGCCATGTGCTCTCAGGCCCTGTTCTTCAACCCAGACAGTGAAACACTGTGCAGAATTTTAGACCCTTCCTGGCAGATAAATCAACTTTTGACTCCCAAGAGAAATTTGGAGACTTCAAATGACATGTTTGTACATCACCTGAGTTAATTTGACTGACAGGTACATGAGGTTATCACATACTGCTACTTATCTTTCTGACTTAGCGCATCATTTTGGGGCAGGTCTACGTTACTGAGGCTTGTGATGTGTTTTACTTTTCTACTTAGGACTTTTCTTCTGTTTATCTAACACCTGCTTGGCTTTCTTTAAAGCTACCACAGTCAGTGTGAAACAGTACAGGTGTTTTTTTCAAGTGTCATAACATAAAACTTGTATGTGTTTTGCAGCTACAAAATGTGCAATAAAGCAGCCCGTTAAGCAGCCAAATTCCTGCTAGATGTAAGCACACAGCAGGGCTCCACCTGCACAGCAGGCCTGGACTTGACCTTGTGATTTTACACACTGATTCATCACAAGGATATTTGGCTGGGATGTTGCTGTAATCATAGTGTAATTGGAAAATCTTCTGATGTTCAATCACCTTTAACTACCTATTTTTGTATCTAGATATGAGCAAACATCTTCAAGGACAGCAATGGGAGGTTTCCCTTTGCTATGAAGAAATGTTAAGCAGGTTCCAATTTTTTCTCAGAAACTTTCAGAACTTTGGGGTTATTGGCTGTTACAATCAAAACTAATCAACAGCTTTATAAAAAGCCATCACCCTTTGTCTAGACATCATTTAAAGTAGCAGTGCCACCTAATGCTTACTCTTTTTCCACATTTTCAGTCTTTCTTTTCCCCAGTCACTTCTTAATGATTAATCCGAACAGCTCATAATCTCGATGTTCAGCTTGGGAGTTTGCATTTTAACTTAGTGTGCCCAGTATTTCTTGCTTAGCTGTTTAGACGTGCTTATCCTATACTGCTAATTTCTGAGACTTTCTCAACAAAAAGTAGTGAGAGCAATGCCAGGTACAGATTTATCTTTTCCTGCCTGTTTTTCTACAACCGGGTTTACACTGAACTAAATAGAAATGCAGAGCTTGTGAGAATCCTCTATTTCTGCTGCAAAACTCTAATTATCTCAGTATCCTCTTACCCTGGCATGACGTAAGCCTGTGGCACATGGCCTGAGCTTCATAGATTTCAGGTTTCTTTAGCAATCCCTGATAACGAAGCCTTGCTTTTTTTGCTTCAATTGTTGCTAATTTCAAACTTCAGATTATTTGCATTAAATTTAACATCCTAGTCTTCACATGGAGCACATAATGGGCTCATTATGAGACGAGTTTCGTCCCTCAAAAGGAGTGGAATTCCAAAATGATGCTGAACTCAAGATGAGACTAAGATGAGTGGTGGATCTCAGGGTATCTTCAAAGAGTGACTGGCAATGTAGCATTAGAAGAAATTGAGAGAAGCAGAGGGAAGACAAAAAAAAATTCATCAGCCACTTGGAAACTGCTCTGTATTATAACAGCTGTGATGGGCAGCTCAGAGGAAAACACAGACAGGAGAGATGAAAATTTCCACTGGCAATCTGAGAACAAGACAGTTTGGAATGCATGCCCGTGTTTAACAGAGGCTGGGCCCTGGCTTAAACATAGTCCTTGCTTAACCAAATCAAGCTAAGAAAAGCTTACAGTGCTCAAGACATGCAATTTCTGAGCATAGTTAGTATTGTAGTGAGAGCCACTAAAGAAACAGAAATTTAAATACTTCAGAGCAGCAGAAACTCCAGGTTATCATTGAGTAGTTTAGCTATTGAAAAGGATTTGAATTTATGGGAATAAATCATTTCCCATCAAAACTGTTCATGAATTACCTCATTCTTCCGATTTTAATAGCAGATTAAGTCAGGAAAATGTTTTTGCATCAATCTAGCATTGCTACTGAGGCAGCAGCATTTAGTGATGCTAGGAATTACTTATATTTACTGGGGTACATCTTGACCATTTATTGAGCTTACAGTTAGATATTACTGTATTTTATTAATCTTCCTCAGCAAAATATGCTGGAATTATATTTGCTTGCCCTTTGTCTAGGCTTTTACCATTTACACAGAGCCATCTCCAGACTCAATATTATGCATGCAGAGTAAAGCCTTCAAAGCAGTACTCCCAATCTGCTGGGTTTAGGCAATGAAATTCAGATGGGTTACAGTGCCCACAATCTGCTAGGTTTAGGCAATGAAAGCCAAACAGGATATAGAAATTCATAGCAACTCCATCATCTCTGCTCCTTAAGCTAGAACCTATTGGGATATACGCTTCAGTGACCTTTGCTCACTTTTCAGGTTCTCATGAAACAATGCTGAAAAGGATGGGGGAATTAGCTTTAAAAACTGTGTTAGTTACGTGGATTTAGCATCCTGATAGTGTGTGGTCCGGACGTGGACACTGGGATGCTAAAAATATGGTGCTGTTTTAAAGACGCCTGTATTATAGAAAACATGCCATCAGACTTCTAACTCGCATGGACCATCTTTCACTGCTTCACTGTGTGACTATATATTAGGACAGAGTCATGACAGGCAATTATGCTGTGTGTTTCACTGCACATACAGCTCTGCACGGCTTGCACTCTGGAAAAAAACAACAACAAAAAATAAACAGCTTTGTTGTTTTTTAGAGAAATTATTATTTATATATATATATGTAAATATGAGGATTAATTAATCGATAATGTGATTACCATCTGAATAAGACCTAGGCACAAAGTCTCCAGTAGAGGGAGTGACCAAATTAAAAATCCAGTGTAAACTACTCTGAATTATATGTTGCTGGAAAACATTTTTATTCCCCAAGTGTGAGCAGCCTGGGAAGTGGGGAACTATCAGGAACACCAGGACAGTGTTTTACAGACCCTTGTGCATGAAGCTGCCAGTTACACACCTGCGTGAAAGCCAATGCAATTTCAAATAATGACATTAAAATATGTGAACAGCATTAAGAGCCTTTGCTTTCTGCAGTTCATGCACTGTGGCTGCTGACATCTATGTTGACTGCATTGCATTGCAATATTCAGTATGTCATATATAAGCATACATGGCATTGATTACACTACTTTTACCTTCAAAAGAAACCCAAAAATTCCATATTGTATCCTCAAAACCATAAGGAAGCTGAATTCTAAATATAGGAGTGTTTCCTTCTCTTTCTAGAAAAATATCCTGATTAATCAAAATGATTAAAAGATTGTTTAGCCTTTAGGTAGCACTGGCAGGCAGTGCCTAAAACACCGGTAATGACAGCTTAGAGGTACCTGTTTATTTCCCTGGTGATTCCCTCTTCTCACTCTATCTCCTACAATCTCCTAGGCACATGTACCTAAAACAACTATCCTCTTGAGAGGCAGCTCAGAGAAACTAGCCAGGGTGATGATGAAACATAGAAAGCCCTTTCTCACTATACTTTGAGATGTGAGGGAAGGAATGTGCATTTGTAGTTTATTTATTTTTTAATAGTGTCTTTTTACATATTGCATGAGGACTCTTAACTGAGGTCTTTGTGTTGCAAGCCATCAGACAGTGGAGGTACAGTTTCAGAAGCCTCTCCATAGAGGTTCACTGAACAGAAGGTTGCCCTATTTAATACAAAAATATAGTATCCTAATATAAAAAGTAGCATCTATCTAAAAATTTTATGAGGAAAGCAGTGTTTGGGGATGCTAAGGAAATGGTGCACTTGAGAGAGGAATAAAGGGAGTGTGTGTGAGGGAGAAGAAAAATGAACTCTATCTAGAAAAGAACTGCCAGCATTTAGTGTAAATATAGTTTTTGATAGAGAACTAGCTTTTAAAAAGATCCATTACCTTTGTGCCTTGTTGCAGCTTTTGAGTGTAGGGTTTTTTTATTTTGGTTGGTTTTGTGTTTTTTTTTTCTACCCTAGCTAAACTGTGTGTAAAGTAGTAGTCCCATTTCGGGTGAATTTTTAAGTTCTATAAACTTCATAATTGTAGCACACAAACACTTTTTTCCCAAAGACAAACAATGTAATATCCTCTGGGGAAAACAAGAGGTCTCCAAGTTTAGAAAACAGGCTGGAGTGATCATTAGTGAAGCACAATTTCATGGCAGGAAGTCGGCTTGGATCCCGTCTATGTATCCCAGACATTTTATGGTCTGGATACAGAAAGCTCATATGGTGAATGTTGGGGTTTTTAACAGCCATATTTTGGGCCCATAAAATAACCAACTACAACAGTTAATTTTCACCCACACACCCAAATTGCTAGTTGGTATCACAATTTCAGTCCCCTGACACCCCTTACACAAACATACACTATCACCACCAAAAAAAGTAAAACCAGGAGGGTAGTCTTTGGGGACTGCAATGGAAGTTAAAAAAATCACACACACAATACACACAAAAACGAGCAGCAGATGACTGATTATACCTTCCAGCAAGTCACAGGAGGAAACAGTTTACAGAATGCGTTGCCTCACAGCTCTTCCATCTCTCCATCACCTCCCTGTCCTTTTCCTTTCTTTTCTGGTCTGGTCTCTGTCGTCCTCCTTTCATAAGCTGTTGTAGCCCAGAGCAGAATCAGCAACTTCCAAGAGTACCAGCAACTTTAAAATTTCCTTTCACCCTTTCAAAAATGGATCCATGTGTTTAAGCAGGAAATACAACAGATAGGTTGCTACTGTGTTGTCTTGCGTTGTGAGAAAATGTAAGCAGGCAGCTAGGTTATCATCTGCTCATCCTAACGAGCACTTAGCCCTACTTAGGACACTGCTGTGCCTCAGAAGAAAGAGAAATGCTGATTCTCTGCTTTATCAGAAAATGAACAAGATGAACAAGCTAAGCTGTGAAACACATTAAAAACTTGTTGGTCATTCAGTTCAATAGGAAAAAAAAAAAAAAAGGAATGAACAAGTAAGATAGAGATTTCTCCTTAAGCTCTCTGTAGGATTTGGCTCCAAAATCCCATTAGAAATTACTTAGAAGTAAGCCCCAAGTCCTAGAGGTAGTTTTGAAAAGCTTGGTTAGCATAAGTTTATTTTTGACAGAGATGTGAGTTAATGCGTAAATATGTGTCTTGAAATAGGACTCTCTTGTTAGGAAGAAAGATGTAGGCGATCAGGGATGCGTGGTTAATGACATCATTTAGAGGGAGAGGTATTGTTTGATTAATTGTATTTAGCTACTCAGTAACTTAAATTGGGTTCAGATTAAAATGGAGTGATTTTGTCGTGCATACCTAGGAAGACACTTCATGAGATGTATGAAATGTCAGGCTAAGTATCACGAATGGGGATTCTGGCTCAGCAGGTTCAAAAACAAGGAATTATTCACAATGGACTTGAAGCTTGCAGATTTACAGACCAATCCTGCATTTGCAAAATGAGTTATGTAGATTTAAGAGGCCCTTTCTCTTAGGTCCTGAGCACTTTCAATGGGAAAATTATAACGCACATACATAGTTCAAACAATTCTAGAGACTGGAAAAAGTAGCTGTAAAACTGATTTTAAAATGGTCAAGACACACCAGCCAGCCACATCACCTTCCTGCCTGCCTCATCTAATCAATCTTGCCCAAACATACGATACGGACTGTAACACATTGCATCTCCTCTTACTGTGTTCGGCCTGGTCATCTTCTTCCACCCAGCTAAGCTGGAGGGGAGATCAGCACACAGCTTGTAAACATACTTCTTTGGCAGTCTGCATGGGAGAGGTGGTATTTTTCTTTAAGCCACTTCCTAGGTATTTCTCCCCTCAAATTGCTTCCATTACATCGTTTCATAGTTTCTCATAAAAAGGAAGACTGCTTCCTTAGGGCTTTCCTGGGCAGAGGATATGTGAGAGAAGCTGTAATCCTCTTGACCTTTCCCTGCTGGAAGATGTTTCATCCTGTTGAGGGACTTAAATCATGTTTCCAGGGTGGAACCTGCCCATGCCACACACTTCAGCATTCAGAGCTGGTCTCTCCTGCTACCTCTCTTTGTGATCCTATAGCATCCTTCACTTGGGAGGCCCCAGCTTCACCTTCCACACTAGTTCTTTACAGAACTTTGGCCTAGTTTCCAGTTTCCTAGTTTATTCTCTTGCTTAGTTTGTATCTGCCTATAGACTTCCAGCCTCAGTCTAGGTCTCCAGCTGTCTGAGCTAAGCCCTAACAGGATCATAGAATGGTTTGGGTTGGAAGGGACGTTAAAGATTATCTGGTTCCAACTAGATCAGGTTGCTCAAAGCCCCATCCAGCCTAGCCTTAAACGTTTCTCTCCCTCGTGGGATGCACAGCAGCAGCTCACGACAGCACCCTGGCCTACAGGCTCTCTTGCTAAAAATAATACATATATTACAGGTACAACTGCTGCTGGTGAATCAGGGATGGGAGGGGATTTATGGCTCCCTCACTGTCAGCTCTTTGATCTACTTTTTATTTTTGAAGTACAGGTAATTTGGCCAGCAAAAGCTGCTGCTCAAGAACATTTGAGAAACACCATCTCAGATTGATGTGCCTTGCCAGATGGGCTCAGCAAATGACTTTCCCTGGTGCTATTTTAAAAGTCTTTAGTAGAGTTGTGCAATTCACACTAATTCTGAAGAAGTCTCTTGGAACATGCCAAAGATAAAGAGTGCATTTTCCAGACTGCAACATTTTCCAGGTAATTTGGGTTATAAGAAAACAGTTACCTGATCACCTCCAATCTGAGTTCAAACAGAATATGGTACACCAGATCTTAAAATGGGACAGCTTTGTGTGGTATGATAAATGACTTTACAGATGCATGGAAATTCAAAATTTAAATCCATTTTTCAAGCATGTTGGAGAGAGTAGTGAAAAATAGCTTTACACCCCACTCATCAAAGTTATGGCATACACTTATTATGTAAAGTGTGATTTATCTGCTGTCTTGCATATATTCCTTTGGGGCCTGAGATCCAGGTTTAAGAGAGAGGAGAGCTGAAATGTTGTTGTCTGAGAGAGTGTTCTATTTTTTGAAATGCGATATATATAGCAGATTTCAGCTGTAAATATGTAACAATAGCAACAACACTTGAGCTGTTCACACCATTGTGGAAAACAGAAAACTTCTGCCATTTATCACTCAGCTTGAACCAATACTTTTACATTTCAGAGTCTTGGTTCGGAGCAAGCCTTTTCTGGCTTTAATTTTCAAAGATTTTATTTTATTTCTGATCAAAGCTATACAAAATGAGCCACACTGAACTTAGCCAATGTATCACTACTAAAACTGGTTTCCAGATAGCTCATTTTCATTTTCTGTAAATCAAATTACAATGGTTAGTCTTATTGTGTGGTTTGCATGATTGCAAGAGAATTTAAAAGCAAACTTCAACACTCAGCAAATTCATGGAAATCCAATGACAAACTTACTGAGCTAAATGCAGCTAGAGAATGTTGAACATGGGAGACTTCAGTCTAACACAGCATAGCTGGCAGCCTTAGTTTCATGATTCATCTTAATAATTACCATGGAAAATTAGGAGTTTTAATCCGCCTGTAAAGGGCACCTTCCCAGCATATGAAGTTCTCTTCTAAAGCAGTATCAGTTAATACAACAGGGTGAAATCTCAACCGCACTGGGGAATCACTAAAATACTGGCTTAGGTCAGCGTGTGCTACCATGCAGAAGGAAAAGTTTTGGACTTGCGTTGCAGTTATATGGAGAAGTCCTATGAGCCTTGAGAGTTGCTAATATTGGTTGGAGTAAATTTTTAAATTTTTAAATATTCCTCCGATGCATCTTTGTTCTAAATGTAAAGCTCTAACTTAAACTCGGAGGGCTGTAGTCTGCCATGAACTCTCTGCATGTTATCTTACATGTGTTAAGTGGCAAAAGCAGAAGGCATGCTTACATCAGCCTGAATGAAAGTAATTTAGGTTGAATGTTTGGCTGATGCTTCAGTTTCAATGTCCACAAAACGGTGTATGCAAATGGCTGCTTGCAAATTCAGAGCTCTCCCAAATGCACAAGGCATACGTTTTTTGTATGGGCAGTACTGTGGATTGTCTCAATTACCAGTTCCAAAATTCCCACTAAAACTGTGCTAAAAATTGTTTCTTAGAATTAAAGCAAAGGCTTCAACCTTGCAGTGCTTTTAAAAGGCAATCCTACATGTAATCCACAAGGTAACTTGGACATAGCCTCAGATATGAATTTTAATTAGTTTTCCTTCTCATATATGGGCAGTATCCTAACTAACACTCTGCATATGTATTCATTCCATCAGGTTGGATTCAGCTGGAGGAGTGTTTACAATTATTTTAAGCAACCATATTTTACCCTTTCATAGGCTGGGACTGTAGCATGAAAAGGATGTTAAACGCTGCTTTAAAACAAAGCATTACATGGTTGCTGCTATTTGTCCCAGAGCTCTTTGCACACCTTTTTCTACCAAAATCACTTCTTTTAAAAAGAGAGGATAAAGACTTCTTGGAGAGTACGGAAAATAAGTTAACCCTGATCGGAGTACAGCCTTTGCAACAGTTTTAATCCCTGAAGTGCAAGAGCAGACAGCAGCTCTAGCTGAGGAATGTGTTTCTAAGCCTACGAAATGCAGAGGAGTGAGGCTGCAGTGGCTCCCACATCGGACAGGAGGCAGTGGATTGTGCTGACCTGGCAGAGGAGCTTGTTGCAGACATGGGAGATGTGTGCAGAGAACCAGGGAGAGTGAAACTCGCTTGGCTGGAGGCAGCCAGCCGGTTGTTTGCAACCTTTAGGTCAGGAAACAAAGCGGAGTGCCAAAAGTTGGAAGGGCAGCGCAGGGAAAGGCTGGTGCTAGAATTGCTGGTTGTGTTTTTTGAGGCCTTCAGCACTGGGGACAGTCGGAAGCAGAGGCTGGAAAGGATGGTTTGAGGCACTGACTCACTATGGCTGTCCTTACAAAATGTTCAGCTGACATTTAGCAGTTGTGAACTTCTTGAGCTTCCTAAACCCCGTTGGTCGAAGTTATACTGACACTGGGGAGAAACAGCAAACCTGGATGGAAACCACTCACTCAGTGACATTTACTTCTCTGCAGTAGTTTAGAAGCCCGCTTGTCCAGCCAGCACCAAAATCGTGGCACACGTTTTAGTTACTGGTGTGCAGAACTCCATTTTTCTTAATGTGAGTGGGAGAAGTTGTGATTCGGTGAGTGGTACCAGACAGCATTTTTCCCTTGCTGCAGGCGGATGACTGCGAGTCTCTCCAATCCTGTTGTTCCCAGTATGTACCACAGGGAGCAACCTAATCTGCAGTTGGCTCCTTTTTGAGTGTAAAGCTCAATCTAACAAAGTTTTAACAAATAACCTTCAAGGAGAATTGCTGGATCAAGCAGGCTCTTCTGCCTGCTTACGCCTCCCCTCTTCTCACACTCTTCATCCTACTGCTCATCCCTGCATGACTACCCTGAAAACTAACCTATTTTCTTTTTCTGGACAATTATTTGACCAGATGGGTTCCCTATGCTGACAGTGCACAGTGAAACTTCTTGTGTAGGGCTTTGCATGGGGCTGGGAAAGAGACATTGCTTTAGCAGTTTTGCTGACAAATGTCTTACACTGGTCTACACAGCATGACCTGGGGGACCAACTAGCACAGGGGTGCCTGCTGGTGACTCCCTGGGTCTCTTATGTGCAAGAGAAGGTCTGCAGGGCAGTGAGAAACATTTTTTGAACTTTTCCCAGTATGTAGGCTGTACCACTTCAGAACTGTCAGAACTAAAAACACTAAAGGGAAAAAAACCCTCCCTTTTTATAGCCTACTGTCTCGTTGAAAGTGATTTATGAAATGAAGCTTCCTGCCCACCCAGTGCACAGAACAAATACAGACAGTGCTTTGAAATAACTACAGTACTATGCTATTTTCAGTAATATTTAGCTCAGACTTAGCCAAGAAAGCCCACTAAGCTTAGCAGACAGACATAAAAAGAAACACTCTTTTTGCATTTTTTTGTGTGTGCGCGCATCTATTTTAGGTTTTACTCCTCTTTTCACCAGTTGTATTGCCAACTATCAGTGTAGCAAAGTCTCAGCTCGGGAAAATGCTTTAAGCCCACTTCTCATTCAAGTAACAGCTCTTGAGCACACACCCAATTTTAAGTACCTTAATAAATATAAGCATGTGCTTGAATTGAAATACTCCTATCTCTTGTAGTGAAACTACTTGAGTTCATTCTCTTGAAGCCGTGGAAAATCTTGTGGTCCATTTGCCTGCGTGATTTGACTGTGTTTAGTGTACGTGTGTTTAGGAAGTACCCTTTCAGTGACTAGCATCACAAGATTTTTACCTGTCAGCTGGCATCAGGAATACAGTTAAGGAGGAAGCTTGAGTTAACACTCTCTTGGCCAATCACCACACTTTCTTTACACCCATTTCTTCTCTATCTGCAAATTGTGAGTTGTTACTTGTTTTCACAATTACATTTAGGAGAAAATAAGATGAAAACTGGCCTACCAGGTAATTTTGAAGGTTTATCAGGTCCATTTATCCTGCGTTTGTCAGTGAGAGCCTAGGGAATAATGTAAAAATCAGATCGAGCATACAGTGATACTTCTTCAAAATACTCTTCCATTTTCCCCAGCAATTTGGAAGTTGAATGATTTCTTAAGCTTGTAAAAAAATATCATCTAATGCCTTTGAATGCATGCAGAACTCAAGCAACCATATTGTCCTTCAGCAGAGATTTCACAGGGCCACAGTCTGACAGAGCATCTCCTTGACTTGTTTTGAACCTCCCATCTTCATGTTTTGCATTACGCTGCCTGGCTCTTGTGCTATGAGACAGCAGATTACAGTTCCCCTTTTTCTCTGTGCTACCCAGACAGTCACAGTGTTTGTCCTGTCCTCCCAGGTATTTATCTTCCTTACGAGGAGTTCCCCCTTTCCACAGGGAAACTTTCTCACTTGGGTAGTTCTGTTTGCACCAGTGAAGATGCTTGCAGGAGTGAGTCTGGCACAGACCACAGCATTAATCAAAACCAAGAGAGCTGTGCTTTGTTTGGGGCACTGTCTGTAGTGAAGATTTCTGTCTGGTTCTGGATATCTGGATCCTTGTAATTCAGTGTTTTTTGTAACTCTGGGAAAGAGGATCTTCTGCTACTTGGGCTTCTACTCTGCAACTTGTGGGATACACATGCCTTTTGGTTTCAGACTGCTCCATCATTATAGTATCCTCTCACACAAACCCATGAAATATTGATAGAACTTACAAGCTTATATCAAAGTTTCCTACCCTCCCCTTTGCTCCATTTTCTAATTTTCCTGGTTCAACTTGTCTTTGTTACTCTGACCAAGCTCTGGTATCTATCTCACTGATGAAAGAGACGTCAGTGGTGCAAGACTATCTAGAAATCTCATCGTGTTCAAAACACACTAAGAAAGGTCTCTCTTCTTGGTGTTCCCACGCTGTTAACACGTGGTTTTCTTATTGTGGTTTACTTTATAGATCAAAACCATGTGCTGTATTAGGAAATGCTATGGAAGGTCCGTTTCTCATGATAGTTTATCAGATGAGATCCTTTAGAACATACATTAAATATACATCAAACAATATCTGTATTTTATTTCACTATCTCATTTTAAGAGAATGGTAAGAAAGCACCAGCAGTGATAAGGACTTGGACCTTGTGTCTGTGCTCCCATGTATGCAGATGTACTCCCCTACCCAAGTAGATCTCCAAAGAAATCTTATGAAAGGACCTTTTAAAATGAGAAGTAACATGTCTTTTTAGTTTAATGATGTATAACTCAGTTGCATGGTAGTCAGATAAAAAAATGCTGAGACTCCACTAGATATAAAAGTATTATTTAATCTACATCCTACCCATGACAGCACGTCTGCTTATTCTTTCATTGCCAACTAGGGTAAACTTTTTGATTATTTTTTTTAATTTGAAACCCTTTGGGGATATTTGTGTCTTACAGTCCTAAGACCTGAGATAGAATATGTCTTTCAACATTCTAAGAAACAGACTAAAAAAATCAAAAGCAGTAGTTGCATGCTCTGCAGAAGATCCCAGGTGAAATGGAATGTTTCGTTCTCAGCCCAAGAGTTATTAAAAATAGTTCCTTATCAAAGAGTAGGATACTGACTTGCAGACTTTCTGATGCAGCATTACTCAGTCAGGCATGCTGCTCCTTTTATATATCTGTTTTTCTTTCTTCTCCTAATTCAGGAGAGACTTCGACCCAGCACTTTCTGTCATGCATTAGTAACTCTGAAAACATGTTTACTTAAGTACAAAACCACATTAGCTCAGCATTATTGTATGCCTCAAACACATAAATTACAATATATTGTGGGGTGGGAACTTTGATCAAGAAAAGCCCACACTGAATTAACTTGGAGGTGGGCAGGAGGGTTGGAACATTAAATATTCCTTGTCTCCTTTTGCCCTCATCCCTACAATTCTCACTGCCAGTCAGTCTTTCAAATTGCTTGCTATGTCTGCACTGCAGGCTACAAGAAATAAAGCAGTAGCACTCCTAGGAAGATCATGCTATTTCACGGTTCTGACCTCTTTCACTAACATCCACTGCCATACACAAAATCTCAAGTGGCACTTGTAGCAAATTCTCCCTTGTTTTCCCCAACATTTTATCTCTCACCCTAATAGCACTGGGGTTCTGAAATAGTATTTTTCCTTCCCAAAGACGCTTTTCTATATAGAGAGACACCCCCCCAAATGAATAAATAAATGAAAAACCATTACAACCAGTAACTTGCAGCTAAGGTTTTGTTTTGTTTTTCTCCAGAGGATCTGTACTACGATTTTTGCCCTATATCAGTATTTCAGGAATCTTGTACAGTAGTAGGTAGAGACCATTGCCAAGGCTGCCACCAGAGGTGCCAAGTGCCTGCATACGTGGTCCAGACGGCTCGAGCTGACCTTCCCTCCTGCTCCTTGCAGGACAGCCTCTGGATGGGAGTAGGTAGGGCTGAGAAACACAAACAGCATGTTTCTTTCATACAGACCCAATACATTTGACCCAGTATGAAATGTCTTGCAGGTTAACAAATCTAGGAAGCATGATTTTTTTTTCCACCAAGTGATAGAACGATTCTTTTCAAATCCTTTTTTTCTTTTTTCTGGCAGCTCTGTTCGTCCCTTTTTGGAGGACCTGTTGACTGTCATTATATGCTGCACTGAAAGAACTAGTAAGTGGCTGCTCTCAAGTTGATTGCATTGCCATCGATGCTAGAAAGCATGCAAGAAATAGCTTCACTGCCTGGATGTGATTTAAAGATTGAGGAACAAGTATCACTTCCATCGAAGCTGGAAGAAATTTTGCTCCTGATGTAGATGGAAGGAGAAATCAGTTCTCTTGTATTTGAAGTGTGATTTGGTTGATTAGGCAACATTATACGCTGTTAATCATTTAAGTAAAAGATTCTTCTTGTGTCAAGTGTTTGATTTTTTTTATTTAGTATGTTTGTAAGCATAGAATACTAAAGCCATAAAGTTTGAGAAACTTTATACTCAAAGGGAGTAACTTGCTTCTCTATTTATATATATACACCCATACAGAGCATTTCATGATAGTTTGACTCTGATATTAGAATGTTTTCCACATTATTCATCACTTGTTTTTTGCAAGTTAGAACATACTCCAAGCCGTAGGCTGCATCTGGTGCTGTACGTGTTTAAACATCATGTACAATAAGAAATTGATACTGCTGTTGTATGCAACTTTGTGCTTTTAAAGGGTTTGGATCATGTAAATAAGTGATGGGTGTCTTGTCCAGCAGTCCACCCTTGCTGTGAAAATCCTGAAAAAAACAAACAAAAAAAACCTTTCCTTCGGTTTAGTCTGTTCTTGTTAAAAAAAAAAAAAAAGGGTTTTACAAGAAGCACAAAATCTAGCAATATGGGAAAGCAGAGGGTAAGTATAAGGACTTTCTGTACTAGTGCTCATCAGAGATCACCTGCCTTTCCTTGTTACTTCTGCTCTACAATCTGTAGTTTGATTTCAATAATGTAAGGTACTTTAAGCAATTAAATGTTTTTGACAGTTTAGAGAGATTATCACTAGATAGCCTCAATACGTCCCTAGATGTCACCTAAATTAAAGGTGTCATTTCTCTAGCTCAAGAAGCCTTATTCTCCGTTGGACCCAAAAGTAATGAAAGAACGATGGATTCATTGCAACTCCACAGGGTCAGTGCAACGTACCAGCACATAATGAGTTACAGTGTTTCGGCAGTCCTACAGAATATCAGGTATGGGCATTTGGCAGCCTGCTACCCCATATGCTACTCCACGCCATCATATCTAATGTGAGGGCATCAGCAGGGAGGGAAGGGACAGCTTTTGTACTTGCTTTAACACATTTGTGGTGAAATGTCAAGAAAACATGAAAGTTTTCCTGATGTCCCCCTGTGTATTACAAGCTCCACCGAATATACCATGGACTTACACAAGAAGTGAGCTGAAAATATAGCTCAGTTGAAGCCCAAGGAACTTTTTTATTTCAAATAAAGAAAATACTATGTTTGTTATGTGTATGCAAATTAACATTAAAGAAACATATAAGTTCTACAATATCTGCAAGAAACTGTCGAGGCATGTTCAAATATTTCATATGCTACACACTGTATTTCCGTGTTCCTCAAGGCTGTCCTGAGAATTGATAATTATAGTTCATGAGCTAATTCAGAGCAGTTACAGGAATTACAAGTAGTGAAGCTGCCATTAATTTATCTTATTTAATATAACCAAGAAGTAGACAAGGGATTTAAATGGTTCTTTAAGTGCCATGCCACTTTATGACTGTCATGTTGTTATACACATTACAAAAAGGAAAAAAGGAACCAGAGGATTTAAGAAGGAGGTCTGTATTGTAATTTCCAACACTAAAGGAAGCTACCTGTATTTGCTTAGGAGCATTACCTAGTTTACCTTTTCTCAGATCAGAAAGACAACAATTAGTCGATTTATGATAGTTGTAAATATTACAGCCCACGGAACAAGTGGCCGTGACAACTCTTTCTCATTTTTAGAGAAAATTTCAAGACAGTACTGCTGTTGGATTTCTACTTGCTTCTACAGACACCCTTCTCTAAGCCTGCTAATGCATTTGGAATTAATTATTGGTACAGCAATACAGCTCTTTTAATGCACAATTAGATTTCTAGGGTTTAATTGACATCTACAGAAAGCAGCTAGAAGCATAAGTTTATGCAACAACTTACAGTTCACTATGTAGATGATCCATGTTCAGCTCCATCGACAAGAACTTGCCTTGTGCATTCACAGGCTCCCATTACAATATGTAGCTCTAAATCTAAGACGACACACTCCCAGCGATTCATCACAAGTACATCAGGATTCCCAAATCAGAGCTCAGGTATCACACTTACTATGCATAAACTTACTGAAAGGAGTTTGCCAGAACCAAGTAGAACAGTGTCTGCTGTCAACTGCTGTCAGAGATTACTACTATGAGTCCAGACAGGGCTTTGCTTTGACCTGAAAAGGTACAGGACTAACTGGGCTCACATACAATCTGCTTTGACATTTTTCTCATTAAAGCTAAAAGCACCTTTAGGAGTCCCCTTTGAAACATACAAAAATGCCCTGCTCCCATCAGCAGCCCATCAGAGTGCAGTGGACATTGGAGGTCCTCCTTATGGCACATGCACAAGCCTGGCCACATATAAGGTCCATCCACAGTATCTGGGGAGATGCATTCATTGATCACAAAGTTGTCTGGCCCCTTTTTGAACCTCTTGATGCTGTATCTCTTCACCTCCCGTGGCAGCAAGTCCTAGAAGTTTGGTAATTGGCTTGCAGTGTAAACTGAGCTGTGGTTTCATAAAGCTGTCAGTGTTGGTTAGCTCTTGGATGTTTTCAGAGCTCAACATTAGGTGAGTAGGCTTTTTTTAATTAAAAAAAAAAAATGTTTCACAACTAAATTCATCCTCCTTCTACCAGGTTCAGGAGCTCCACTACACCTGTTAGGTGTACCTTCACCCCTTCCCTTAATACCTTAATTCCTGTCCTCCTCAGGCACTGGAGGCAGTCTGATCTGCCACCCCTGTTCATTGTGGTTGTGCTACTCCTACCTGCTCCAGGCTTTCCATGGCTTGCTGGACATCAGAGACATCTTAGTATCAAGCCTAAAGCAGAAGCCCTGATCCTGGCAGCTTCTTACCAAGGGACACCTCCACAGCCACCCCACATTGCCAACGGCCAGCTTGTTGTCCCCTGCCCCAATTATCCCCTGCCATAAAGCCCTCCTCCCTGCCAATCCCTCAAACCAAACTGACACAAAAAAGCTCCAGAGTGCTGATAATCACCCTTTTATTCTCTCCTGGGTTCAAGACCATCCCACCCTCTCATGGGATGAACGCATCAGGTGCCACAGCCTCCACTCCCTGATGAAATAATCAGAGCAAACTCAGCTGCACCCTGCAAAGTCCCATGTGCTCACCTGGCCCATGGCCAGAGCCACCTGCACTTCTCACACACCCCACGCTCCCAGCACCCTGTTTTAGTGACTCTTCTTGTACCCTTGGAAACTCACTTTGCTGTGCCTCTGTCTGCCTGCATTGCATGAAAGCCGTGCAGCGGTGTCCTTTGTGGAGTTAATCTATAAAATCCCTTCCGTTTCCACTACTGGGGCCCCTACAGTGCACCTAGCTTTTCCTGGGGGGTCTGGCTGTGGCACATGAGCAGGCACAGCCCAGGCTGTGGCAGTCATGGTGGGACACCAGTGCCCTCCTTCATTCCCCACATATCACCCTGGGCAATATTTATCAGCAGATGCTGTTGAGTCACAAGGACCTCTACTAAGACAAATCACTGATGATAAGTAGTCACATTCCATTGGCTGTCACATTCACTTGATGCTTGCTGATTTTTTTTTTTAATATCTTTTAATAAAATGTAAGCCAAACAAGAGCTTCACATCACTGCCTCTGCAACCGTGTGTTTGCATCACAGGCTGACGAGGTGACCATCAGTTCATGGTGCCTGCACACACGTGAGGCCACCGACCCGCTGAGAACAAAGGGTAGACAGAGCTGACATGAACACATGCCTGTCTTCTCTGACATAGACTTTTCTTCTATCTGATGGCTTTCATATCATCTTGAAAAGAGCAGATGAGGCTAGAGAAGCTGTCAAGTGATCTCAGCTTGCTTAGCACCTTTCAGACACTTGCTTGACTGATAATACACAATGCCTTGGGCTAATCAATACAGATGCAGGTGCTAGTCCCCACCTTTTTCCTGAATTTCCTTGTCTCTGAACTCTATGTATTTATATAGGCTATACACACTATGCTAAGATTGAGCTGTAGTGTGCCAGGACTGCAAACCTGCTGTGAATTTGAGCAGCACCTGCTTGACACCTGGTCAGAGTGATAGACCAGAGCCTTAAGTACAATAGGGAAAAAAAAAAATAGCTCCTAGAAAGACGTGGTGCTAAAAGAAAATCAAGAGAAAGATCAAATAAAGTGCAGACTCCAAATGCTCTCTCTGTTAAGGTCCACCCGTCTCACCCTATTTCATTCTAGCAGTGCCATCAGTAAATTTTCGCTTTGCAAATACGGCTGTAGCAGGTTTGTTTAACAACTGCACAGCTTTGGGCAGCAGCTCCATCACTGAACACTGCCGGGTATTATACAGATGGAGAGACCACAGATGCCTTACCCCAAATATTTACAGCCTGGCGGACAGATCTGTGCCACTAAACATACTGAAGAGAGCTGGCATGGTAGCGGAAGCACTTGTCATTTCTCTGCCTGGTCACGTGTGTGTCTGGAGATCTCTTCCCTACTCCAACACGGACCCAACCCAGGGACTCGCTGTAGGACTTGCTGCTGACCCTGCAGACCAGGTCCCCCAGCTGCTGCACTTGCTCTGCTGCCTCTTCCTCCAGTCCCACACCAGTGTCCACACCTCCTTGCTGTGGCATTCTACCTTAAGACAATTATTTTCTTCTGTTTCTTTATCTTACATCCTAGGGAATAAATCTATTATAGTTCCTTGTTTGCTGCTGAGATAAGGAGCTGCGGAGAGCTGTGCTCTGGAAGAAGACTCTGTAGGGGAAAAAAGGTAAATTAGGACCAAGCTATTGAATATGCACTGTCACACTGTATATGGTTGTAAACTTGGCTTTCCAAGACCAAGGCAATCTGATTAAGCACGTTATGCCATGAAAGAGTCATAAAGGTGCTTTTTTTCAAGTAGCAGCTCAACGTCATATAGTGAGGCCCATTTCTTGATGTTATTAATGTCTTTATTGTATTATATATAGCATATGTCATCTACAACTTTTTTATGGTCTCAGAATATGGATTGTAGAATGCACCCTAAAACTGCATACGCCCGTAGGCTCATAGAAAATTTTAGGTGCAAATGTAAGCTCAAAGCAGACTCCACTTCTTGTCCAGCAGCATCCTAAGGTTCTTGTCAGCAGAGCTGCTTCCCAGCTTGTCCTAGCCTTTGCACACTTCGGCATCATACAGAAATTGCCAACTCCTGGACCTAGACACCCAATACATACTAAAGTCAAACTACACGAAAGGCACTGCTCTTCTCTCATTCAGCTAATACATGGCAGCAGAGAGAAGATGTAAGAATGTTGGTTCTGCATGTTCAGTTTGACCTGAATATTTTTTATTACCTTTTTCAGTATAAGCAATAAACAATATCCCACATCCTAGAAGAATGTGGTTCCTTTCCAGCAATATTTTGTATTCTGGAAGTATGATGGTAGGCCTTTGAAAATTGGTTTTATGCTATTATAGGTCCACATGGGAAAGAGCAAATCCAACATGAGATTTCTACTTGAAGAAATAGAAATGTCTTAACACTTCTCCAAGGTGAGATACTCTCAAATGTTGTGCTCATCGTTTGTAAAGTCAAGTACTTAATAACTGGGAAATTGTGGAATGATAGGATGGGAACAGCATATTCATGTAGCCTGGTGAATATGTTTCAGTTCTGTCCTTTGCAAGATGGACTGGGGTCACAGAACGGTTGAGGTGGGCAGGGACTGCTGGAGACCACCTCATGAACTCTCGCTGCTCAAGCAGGGCCACCTGTGCTGCCCAGGACCATGTCCAGACGGCTTTTGAGTATCTCTAAGATGCCACAACATCTCTGGACAACCTGTGCCAATGCTTAGTCACCCTCACAAGTAAAGAAGTGTTTCCTGATGTTCAGAGGGAACCTCCTGTGTTTCAGTCTGTCCCCACTGCCTCTTTTCCTGGCACTGGGCACCACTGAGAAGAGCCTGGCTCACATTTCCATTCACTTCACTGTCTGCTCATTCAGCCCATGCTGCAACAACATGTTGATGAGGATTCTGTGGGAGACAGTATTGAAAGCCTTATTGAAGTGAAGGCAGACTATAAATATCCACTGCTCTTCCCTTGTTTATCAAGCCAGTCATTTAATCAGAGAAGGAGTCTACTGGTTTTGCCTGGAATGGAGTTAATTTTCTTCATAGTAGCTCATATGGTGCTATGTTTTGGATTTGTGACCAGAACAGGCCACAACAGAGCAGGTACAATTCTGAAGGGACTGTGCCTCATGGATAAGACCACACCAGAGGAGGTACACCACAGGCAGGCCTACATCCCAGCAGGTACACCAAAAAGGGACTGCATCCTGTAGATAATACCATGCCAAACCAGGGCAAAGGGAGGAGTTCAATGTTCAAGCCTATGGCCAGGTCCAAAGGGATAAGGGGTGAAGATTTTCATGTCTATCCCTATAAACTGCAGTAACCCATGGTTGAATTGCATGTTATAGGAAGTAGTATATCAGGAATGTCTCACCACCAGCCAGGCTAGGCAAGGATAGGACTTATTTGCAAAGTAAAATCCTATAACCTGGCCCAAAGGGACTGTAGTGGATGGATATACCATTAAATTATTGTAATGTGTGATCTGAGTTGCTTGTTACAGGAAGTAGTATAGCAGGAAATGCTTGAAACAACAGAGGGCAAGTCTCACAAGAAGCCATGGAAGTGCAGCAGTGACCCAGCCTGAGCTGGCTTTGGTGCCCAGTAGCTCCACACCACACACTGCCTCCCCTGTCCTGAGTGACCACCATAACAGATAGACCCCATTGATGGACTCAATGGGTATTTTATGGCCATGTTGCAGGCACGTAGGCTAAGGGAATGATATCTGTGTTTATATCAAAGGTGGGAAGGTGGGTGGTGGTTAATAAGGATGTATTGGATAGTGTGTGACCTACGCATTATGTAAATGGTATGGAATAAGGGGTGGAGATTGTACTGTCTTTGGCTGGGCTGGAGCTCATTTTATTCATAAAAACTTGTATGGTGTTATGCGCTGGATTTGTGACCAAAACAGCGTCAATAATATGCCAGTGTTTCAGCTGTTGCTAGACAGTGCTTACATGGCACCAAGACCTGTTTATCATGCTGCCCAGCCAAATACATACTCATTTATACACATATAGAGAAAGAACTTTTATTTATAAAAATGTGTCTAATTCTGAACACTTAAGTCTAACATAATTATCATTTTGCCTTTCTGATCTCCTCTGAGAGTTTGTTCTCAGGACTTGTTTTGAGACAATAAGCTGAATTAAGATATGCAGGAGTCAGTTTGTCTCACCTCCCTCAAGAAATGATCTTGGTGACCTCTAGTCTTTCCTATTTTCTATGTACATGTAGTAACAACAGTAAGACAGTGGACTTCCCTGTTCATTTTGATTGTATTTATGTAAGTATATTCTTTACTACTGCTGTATTTTTCTGCCTGGATGCATGAGGGTGTTTTAGCTTAATACAGGCACAGTAGCTGGACAAGGGATGTATCAAAAAGATATCTGATTTACAAACAGGGTTTTAACCCTGTTTTCCAGGGGAAAGAAGAACATAAATACTCCCTGAGAATGTCAAAAAGAGCTGAAGCTTCTGCTTTCGGGAGGGGTTTGCAATGGGACTGGCTCATGACCCCTCCCAGCATCAGACATACAACTCTTGGGGCCCCTCATACAAAAATCTTTTGGAAAGACCTTGTGTGGGTGGCATTGCACTGTATTTATAGTGGGCAGCTCCCAGCTGTCTAACCAAGTGGGTAGCACTGGTTTCGAGCTCAGAGCATGCCCTTTGGTGACCACTGCTGAAATAATTAATGATCTTTTGAACTGTCACACAAACCCAATTAGAAGTTGCTCATCTGGACTGCTGTAGCCCATTTCCTGGGGCCTTGGCCCAGCAAGCGGTGACATCTGATTGTTCACTACCACTATCTCGTTCCTGGTGGGTACAGCTCACAACCTTAACTTTAATATACTAAAGGGTTAAATAGCGTTAGGGCTGCTGAGTCCATTAAGTCTCTGACTGAGCAAAGCACTTAAGTAAGCATGCACTTAGCTAGTTTGGTTATCCTGGACAATCCTTACTTACCCAAACAATTCCTCAGCAAAGGGAATAAGCCAGGGTTCAAAACCTTTTCCCATTTGCAGGAAGAGCATTAAATGATTTCACTTAAGCTTTCACTGATGTGACTCTGTACCCACCTTTATAAATACCTCCAAACAATGAAATAATGGAAATAGGTTGAAAGGTTTGAGATAAGCTTGTCTTAGTCTTTGGGATTCAGGGGCTCTGTTGGGATAAATCCCTTTGAATATGTACATCTAGAAAACGTGCAAATAGCCATGATCACAGGCTTGTCTTCAAAGTCAGGGAAGGGTTTTGTTCCCCCCTCCAGAGGAGAAGCTAATGAGAATCCCTTCCCCAGGTCGGGTGGACAGTGCTAGGTGGTGCCCAAGGAGGTTATTGGGTCTGGGGCTGCCCCCACACAAAAGCTTGGTCTCTTCTCAAAGATCGTGATCCTCTGCTGGACAATTCCTGGGCTTCAGGGTCTTACAAGTGGCATTTCTTGCTGACTTGAAGCCTCCCTGTCTAGGATAATGCCACCACAATCCAACCACTCACCATGACTGTAAGCCACCATTGCCTTTGCAGTGCTGTGTTGTGAGTCCCTCACTTTGGCAGTGACTTCAGTCACTCCTGAGTAAAGAGGGATCTCTCCTTTTTTATCTTCTAAAGTACAGGGTGTTTTCTAAATGGTTTGAAGGTGCAACTCCAACTCCTTTGTACCATTCTTGGTCAAACGTAAAATCACATGACCTGACATTTGACACATTTGTGTCCTGACACATTTCTCCTTGTCAGCAGCAGGCATCAAATATTTGAGAACATGCTCTAAGCTGGACAGAAGCAATACAGCACTCTAATGCTGGCCCTTCAGTTGTCCTCAAGTGGTAAAGCCTTGCCCTTTACCAATGTTGCTGAATTTTTTTAGTGTATGGATAGGGAGAAATACTTAAATGCTTATACTTGTAATGTTTTAAAGAGACACTGTAAAAACATCTCAACAGAAATTCATTATTCTGTATCTTTATGGTCTGATTCCCTTTTACTTACTAATTGCATTTGTAATTCAGGTCCTCAAGTGTGCTTCTGAAGTCATTCCAGCATCAGACATGGGACAACAGGGAATAGGTCGCAGCCTGTAAAGCAAAGCTTGGGTTGACAGCTCTATACCAGGCTGACAGCTGCTTTTATCTTGGGAATTGGCAAACCATGGATACTGCAATTTCCCCTACCCCAGGGCCTGTGAAACAAATTCTCTGCCTCTTTAATTCCGGTATGTCTCTAAACAGTATGTTTGTGGACATGACCTGCAAGTTACAAACCACATTCAGACCTTCGGCATGGACTTCAGCAAAGACTGATTCTACGTTCTCCAGCTCTTAATTTAGCTCCTCTTCTAATAGCATTTATAACTTCATAAAGGAGGATAATTAGTTCAGAGACTAAACCATTTGCTGATAATCTGATGCTGTCAAAATGAGAATAGCTCTCCAGGAACTGATCTGGTCAAGTGATTTGACCGAGGCTCCACAACTTATGAGAGGATAGGATGGATGGTGGTGGACCCCATGCCACATCTTAATTCTCCTTGCAGCCTTTGACTTTGTGTAGTGCGAACATTATCATAGAGGACTTTTCTGTCCAGCTGCTGACATCCTTATCATGTATTGATGGTGCCCTGGAAATTAAGGGAGTTGTTTCTGTTTAGCCAAAAACTTCATTCTTGGCCAACACCATATGGAAGGCTTCTACAAAGTGTCCCACTTTCTGCATTTTTCCTCTGCCTTTGACAAAAGGGAGGTTTTGAGTTACGTTATCCTCAGTGACTAGCCCCTGTGCCCAGGAGACCCAGGAAAAACGAAATAACACTGTGGTTTGGAAATTCCATGCCAACAACCTTTCATGAGTTAACCCTTCATACTCAGACTTCTAAAATCCAACACTGACTAAACTCTTTGATAGATTTTCTTCTAAGCCTGTTTCCTATAAAGCAAAGAAAATGACTGATGAGGTTGAGAGGAATGTCAAGTGTATTAAATCAAGTTTACTCACCAAAGTCTTGTGGGTCCTAGTTACCATTTTGCAACATACAGAGATAAGAAAATTATTGTTAAAGGCAGAACCAAAACCATGAGGCCACATTTAGCCCAGAACATGGTCTCCCCTCCAATATCATTAGCAAGAACCAGCAGGTTTTAACACCCGGGGTTAAAATGGCAAGAGCCAAACCAAAACGTTAACTCCAGTCCTGCCTTCAAAACATATGTTCCAGCTGGGGAAGTCCATAGCATGTTGGGGAAGCCAAAGGCATGCTGCAGAGCGGAGGGATCACTGAAGAACGGGAGGTACCTTGTCATGAGCACTCCCTCTCAGTCTGCAGAAAGCTGAAATAGTAGGGTGCCATTTATTGATATTTAGAAGAGAAATGTGCCCTGTCCACTGTTCGGAGCAGCCCAGCTTGCTGTGCTTTACAGATGGTATGGGGAACATGTCCTGCCTCCAGACCAAGGCTGTGGAGTCAGCGCAGGAAAATACTGCCCAGGGTTCCTGCTTACAGAGAGTAATGTGTCAGGGCATTACAGGTAATTTTGTGGGTTTGGAATTTGCTTTTCACAGTAGCCACTTGAGGAGGAAGTATCAACAATTCTGTCTCTTTTTAATATAGTCATAATTATATGTACTTTAAGGTCCTTTACAGGGTCAGAGTAGTATCTGGGGACTTTGCACGTGTGAGACTCATCCTCCTTGGTGTTTATTTAATGAATTCTTGTAAGAGACCATTTTTTGGTTCTTAAGATGTCCGGGTGCTTATGCACAGATCTTCATAAATTCTTTTGTTTTGCTATTGGTATTGTAAGCAAAATAAATGTGTGTGTGTAACCTGCAGATATTTTGGGAGTTCCTGCATTCAGTAGTCCCATACATCTCCGGATGTCATTTATGAAAACCAGATGTTCTTTATATCATTATGCCTTGTATCAATGTCTATTTAAAGTTAAACTGAGAGCAACTGAAGCCAAAGAGGCATGCTTTGATTTAAATAAATCAAAGCATATTACAGTCATAGCAATTAATAATCCAAGACTGGACCAAACATGAAGAGTAGGAGAAATCTATTTGGACAGGATAGTTTTTTGTTTCTTGCTACTTTTCTAAAATTTATTAGAAGCAACAAGTCTTTGATTAAACTAGATCAACCTCCACCAAAATCCCCTGGCAACAATAGGTATTAAGAGGCTCAATCCTGGCAGCCTGAGCAAACAGCACGTATAAATCAAGGCTGGGGGGTTAATTACAATGGTCCTTTATTTATGACAGGTCATAGAAAGCACCTCTTCACTTGAGTCTTTCTCAGCACTAAACGCAAAAGCTCCTGCTAATGACACAAGGTCTTGAGCTGTAGTTCCGTTACTTGTATCATATATGGGGCAGAGATAGTAATGAACCATGACAAGTAATCATAGCTGTGGGAGAGGGGCCTTGGGTTATAAGACAAACTTAAAGTTGTACAGGAGCAGCTAAAGCAATGTCTGGGTTAATTGCTGTTAAAGTTGGGTTGGATTTTGTGTGCCTCCAACCGGGGGTCATCTTGTTTTCTCCAGCAGAGAGAAACCACAGAACCAGCTGCGGTATCAGCAACTGATCTGACCAAATGTTGTTGTCTGAAGAGGCACCACGGGAATGCCAAAACTTGTCTGTCTTCAGAAACATAGGTTTTGGGAAATGATGAAAGAGTGTCCTGTGGAGGGGGCTTGTTCTACTAAGACACTAGGGATGCACCGGAGAAGGAAGTTACTGATGGGAAACAGCAAAAAATTAATCTTTATGCTTAAAAATCAGGGTGGGGGGTGAGGGTGTTCACTGAACCTGGCATGTCTTTCTGCTCTTGCTATAGTGGAGGAAGATGCACATCATGTTTCTAAGGGAGAAACGTTTTCTTATTGCAAAGCTGTAACAGGTGTTGTTTTTTCTTAAACTCTGCAACTCAAGAATGAACATTTCTCTTTCCTATTTTGGAACTAGGAATGTATGTATGTACATACATACATATAAATATAAACTGTCTCCAGTGATGTGGAAGAAAGGTACAATGACACCACTGATGTTTTATTGGCACGTTTGAAGGCTGGCTAAGGAAACACGTTATGTTCTCTGCTGCCTGCACACAAGAAGACCAGCATGCAGGGAGATGTGTGGAGGCATTAGGCTACAGGCTCTTCACATTTTCTACAGCACATTTCTATATTCCTTTACCTTTCTGCCAGCTCTCACCCAATCTGCTCATTATGAACATGGGAAAAAGAAGTACATTTTGTCTGTTTCCAGAGTGGAGGGCTTAATCGGAAATGGTCTCAAAGAAGCTGGGATGGTGTCATATTTGTGAAAGCACTATTAGAAAGAAAGAAAAAAAAAAAAAAGAAAAAAAAGGAAGAAAAAAAAAACACTGTGGTCAGAACTTTTTTTTCCCCCAGCCAAAATGTACTTTTGAATGCATCCAAACAATGTATAGCAATTGAAAGAGCCAGAATAACATGGTGTTTTTTCCCCCCACTTTTTTTTTTTTTAATGGTTCAATTTTTGTCTAAAAAGGACCTTTCTACCTGATGCCAGCTCCAAGGACATGCTGTCATCTTGGCTAACAGGAATCTTTGTTCCCCCATCTCCTTTAGCAACCACTCTTTGCTCTTCTGCAACACTGAAATCACTGGAAACACGAACCATTAGGTAAAGTGTTGGTAAGGCTTATATATAAGCACTCATTTTACCCGTTCCCTTCCAAAAGCAGTAATTAAAATGATCAAAGGAAGTGCAGCTGCAGTCGGCTTACTGTAAGTCGGATGCCAAACCTGAGGCATGTCTTAATTTTCCCTGTAGCACTGGGATGTCAGTGCTGTCCACACTGCCCTGTGATGTACCAGGGATTTCAGCCTGGGAAGCCAACAGCAACTTTTCTCCTCTTTTCAGCGGACACTGGGGTCTGGTACCTGTTATCTTCCAAAGAAAGGGCACAGGTTTCTGCAAGCAGCTGGAGCTCCAATCAGCACCAAGATCACAGCACACGATGTAACTGGTCAGATCAGTAAGACAAATAAGTTTGAAGAGGAAAAGGAACAAAATGCTCCCACCCTCTCTCTGGCTTAATTGCTTTCTGCTCCCATCGACAGGCAAAAACATGAAGTGAGGCGAACGGAGACGCTTCATGCAAGGGGATGTAGCCCCATCTAAGCCGGGAGATGATATATTGCTTGCAGAACTAACTGTGAAAACAGCGGCGCCTAAATAAAGATGTGAATCATCCCCCCGTCTCACAACTGGAGCAGCTTCCCTTCTGAAGAAATGTGGCAAATCCTTTGATTGCAAGCCTTGCACAGAAATACGTGGGTACCTGTTACCCCAGCCCCCATCGGAGTGCCTGCTGCCCTGCAGGGCTGCGGGATGGGGCCATCTCCACCACCGAATCAGCGCGACTATGATCCTCGGTCCAGTTCTGATGCGTTCCAGACCCTGAAGGGGCTGGTGATTTGGGCGTGACATTTGCCTCAATGAATGGCTGATGCTGGGATCTGCCACTGGTTAGGGATAGGTTTTAGAGCCCCTCCAGTTGCCTTCAGGGCTTGCGATGCTGCCTGTCAAACCTGGGGAAGTATTGATGGAAAACCAATGGGGCTAACTAAGCTGGTCATGCCTGAACCCAGGGATCTTGATGCATTTTCACTTTTTCCGGGGAGATGTTGAATAAAAAAATGCACCCGTAAAAAGCTTAGCAAGCCTATTTATTTTCTCCATAAATTCATTTTCTTTGTCTTTGTGTGATGCAGCTCTCAGGCATGTGGACTTATTTTAATTTAACTGGAATATTTGGGAGTTGAAAACAGATAGTGAAGGATAGTGACTGCTCCCCACAGCTACAATCCACTCAGTCACACTAACACACCAAAAGCAAAATGGGGTTAGCTTTGCGTTTCACTTAAATCATGAAAAGCAGGGGGGAGGGAGGGGGGGAAGGGGGAAAAGAGGGAAAAAAACCTAGAGAATGCATGAAGTGAAAAACAGGCAGACAGATACTTTAGAAAGTGTGGGGGGAAACTATATATACATAAGTCAATAAATAGAGCACCTATTTGTGCTGCTGTGAACTCTGTGAGGTGTTCTGCTTTCCCTGAAGTAGAAAAATATGTTTGTTTTTTTGTAAACTGTGTACCTTGGATGAAAACAATATGATTTCAAATGGTGGTGAAATACACTTTTTTGCCCTAAATTAGCAAGCGAACTCAGTGAACCTGAAGCAGACTTTGCCAAATTCACAAAACCTCAAACACCGCAGAGTTTGCCCACCCCTAACCTTAGCCCCAGGACAACGTGAAGGGCGTCTTTGAACGTCGAACCACGAGCCTGGGACCTGGGCAGGGCATTAGAAATATTAATGTTTACTGAGGCTGTGAGAGAGACATAATACGTGGAAGCTGTTGGCATCACCCAATACAAAGCTCTGGACTTTCAAAAAAATAGCCTGAAATGTTGGCTGAGCATTGACTGTGTTCTCCAGCTCTGGAAGCGTGAAGATCCTCGAAGCCCAGCAGAAGCAGGCTTTAAGTCTGGTGCTATAAATCACCTACAAAAGAGGGAAATCAAGACCTTAGCAATAAACATGTAAAATCAGTCGCACCATGACACAAGCTGATAGAAAATTAAAGATACTACAAGTAGTTCAGCTTGGAGGTCTCAGAAATCCTATAACGGCACTGCCTCCTGTCTTTGAGGACAGTACATCACATGAGAAACAGCTGAAGCAATAGCCTGGAAGAAATTAGAAGCTGCTTCTGGCTGTTTGAAACATGTTAACTGGCACTGCCCATGACTCCCAGTTTCATTTTGCCCTCACAAAGTCACTACACATTCACTGGACAGGAGACCAAGGATTTGGCAGCTGAGAACTGCGGCTAGGAGAGTCCTGAGAGCTTGACAGCAGCTACTCTGTGGTCTTTATTTAAAAGTCAATCAAAGATAAAATTCAGAAAAAAATAAACTGCTGCAGCAAAGCCATGAAGTTTAAGGAATAGTGCCCCAAAGAGGTGTAAGGGCTGAGTCAGTCTTTCAAGACTTTCTTAACTCACCATGCATGAAAACATGATTTTACCAAGAAGTTGTGTTTGCCTTCAAAGTCTTTCCAAAGCATGGTAGACCATGGATGCTTAACATTTTGCTCCAACACTAACATTAAGAAAAATGTATACCTAAATACTGGTTTATTCGTGACAGGCAATGGAAAGTAAGCCAGGCCAAAAAAGCCAGTATTGTCCCGAGCGTGGCATGTTTTGTCCCCTCTCACTAACCTTGTGGTTTCCAAACTGCTACCTGTGGTTGCATCTTCTTGTTCCCATTAAAGAGCTGGAAAATCCCAGCACTTGAAACTCTGTCCATATTTATCCTCATGCAAATAATGCAAAATAACATATAGCGTCCACATAGGAGAAAGAGTCTTCAAAGACGTGAGTCTACTTAAGTGATGCCAGAGAGCTAAAGGATCAGGGACCACCTGGAGGAGGAGGCAGAGAAGCAAATAGCCATGGATTGTTGTAACTTGATGGCATGGGTGAGTAAATTTGCAGAATGATGGCTCGCATCTCTGTTAAATGCTGCCTGTATGGTGGAGGGAGTGTAAGCATGGTGTAACAGTTAAGGCAAATGAGCACAGGAGAAATTTAATAAAAGTGACTCCATTTTTTTGGCAAGTTATTTTTTGCAGCAATGAAATGCATGCTCTACAGTTACAGGCTCATTGACTTCTTTTATCACAAGTAATACAGGCAAAGCTGAGCCTGAGTCTATTTTTTTTCCTTTTTTTTTTTTTTCATCACTATTTCCAGGGGAAAAAGAAATATGAGCTGAGCTGAGGTATCACTCCTAGAGCAAGGGAATGCATTATTTTTTTCCAAGTCATTTACTGTGGTTTTGACATATGCATATTATCCTGTTGAAATGAGTGCACTCTAGAGTATTAAGGCAAAATGGGAAGTACATCAGAAAATTTATCAGAAGGCTTTGTAGGAGAGGTAGACAGTGGACTGATTTTTCATATAGCCTGGATGCAGTTTAATAAATATCAGGATATCCAGGGGGTTTGGGATAGCTAACAATGATAGAGATATCTTAATACTAAGTCATTCAGATGGTAGAATGAAATTCTCTTTCCTTGTTAGATTGTTAGAGATAACCTAAAAATCCTGAAGGAAAGTGATGCCCCCCTTAATAGACATAAGCCTTTTGCTAATTTTTTTGAGGGCTTTCCTCTCAAAACTGCAAAAGCACATCTTACATGGTGTTGGTTTTAAAAATAATATTAAAAAAAAAAAAGACGAGAAGTGTGTATTAATTCTCATTTGGCTTTGCTTAAACCTGTAAACAGAAGAAAGATATTGCTAGGGCCACTTTTCAAGCTGCTCCCAGCTTTCTCAGTGGAAAGGACCAAATTTTGGTGTGTGTTGTCAAATACCCAACAATTTGTTATAATAAAAACTCTACAGTTTGGGTGCTGCATCCAGCAGAGCTAACGCAATGCAAGGTGTGTTCGTACCAGCCACCCTTGACAAGTTGTAGGGTTTTGTGAAGGAAATCCAGCAGGACAGAGCAGTGGGCACTCAGAAAGACCAGCATTTTCTCTGTCAGGCTGATTTTCCTAGGTTTCCCATGGAGTCAATGATGCCAAGAGAGAAGAAATGATGACAGAAATCCTTTCCCTGCAGCACATCTGGTTGTAGCTAGACTGCTTTATAATATATGATAGTGGTATTGCAAAATGATGTGCTTTCCCATATGGTTCCAAATTAAAACAAACAAACAAACAAACAAATGAACAAAAAACTCTGCTTACATAAAACTGCTTCCTTTCTTAATTTCTCTCCAGAGCTTGGATATGGTCTGCACAGGAGATAATTAAAAGCATGTTTTGCACAAGCCCTGATGCTGTGCAACTCATTCCCTTGGCCTAAGACTAATTAAGGAGGGGTTATTTGTTATTATTATTATTGTTATTTGCAGTACAAACCACGCCTGTTGTACAAATTGCAACTTTTCCTGGAAAGCCAGGGCAGGCTGACAAACTGCTTCCTCGTCTTGCATTGCTGGCAGCAGGAGGCAGAGAGCAGATCTTCTCTGGCACATGGTGAGGTGATGTGATCCAAAGCCCACTGGTGTCTGAGCAATAGATTAAAGCGGACACTCAAGCTTATTTTAATACACTTTTATTAAGGTTTGCAGTTTGCTGTTCGCTTTGCTTCCCGCACAGGGTTTTCAGTGAAGTATCACTGACCAAAGATGGCAGTGTCTCATGTCCTATAAGCAGCAGCTTTTCTCTTTAACACGCCGTATTTTCCCTTGCCACCCAGCTTCGGTGTAATGAAGCTGATGTGTAATTAATTAGTTTTAATCTCTGCATTAGAACATATAACCATATATTTCAAGTTACATGTAAAATTCAAGCTGGAGTCATGTTCACAGCAATGTGATTGGGTTTGGTTTCTTCCATGTGACTCATTTCCTTTTTTCCCATCAGTCTGTCCTGCTTCAAGTCCAACATTGCTTCAACATGTGAGGATAGGTGCAATGTATTTACACTATCTTCTTTAGCTTTTCAATTCGTTTAAAATGATGTGCAGATGAATTATTGCCTTCCTTGTCCAGAAAACATCTTCTAAGCTCCCTCCATGCTCATGAGGCAGGTTGCGTGCACCAGAGCCACTTCCCAGGTTTGAGGAGCACGTCATGGCTCTTCTCCTCTGTAAGACGATGAAGCACAGCACTTGAAGGAAGATGTGGAAGGACAGGCTCCTTTTTGTGCCATTTGACTGCAATTTGCATAGTGCCTCGCTGAAGATGATTGCTGGCTCCAGGGCCTTCAAGGCCACTCAAGGCTGCCATGGGAGCAGACCCGACACCAACCAGAACGACTCAGCAGATTTCCCCAGATCATTGTACTGGACTCAGGCAGCTGAAACCTCCCTTCTGCATTCCCCACACACCTTCTCACTGCCCATCCACCGCCTTCAGTGTCGTGAATGCCAATGCACAAAAAGGGAGAGGAAAAATTGTGCTAGAGTTGCCACGAGCTCCCTCCCTGTCTGCGCGAGCGAATCCTGCCTTTAAATCCAGCCTTCCACCCGCGAGCTCCCCGCCGGATGTTGCTAGACACCGCTCCTTAATGAGGCTGACGTGTATTTTTAATGTGGTAATCTTCTGGCTCTGGCACTTGTACAGACACCGAGACTACAAAAGAGTCACTTCAATGCAATGAGCTGCCAATGAGCCTCACGTCAAAAAGCCACTTTGCCACAGGGACGAAGACATTGCAAATAAACACTTCTGGGGAACTCTCTCTCCTTAAATAACACATTTATAGAGCATCCAGATGTTGGTTTAACACTTAACGATTGTGGCAGAAAACAAAGCATGAAGGGCTGTGTTTGGTTTGGTGCTTTTTTTTTTCCTTTTTTTTTTTTTTCTCCTTGATCTCGTATACTGAGTGTGTACAAACAAATACGATCTAAAAAAAGTGTAGGAAATCTATATATGTGTATTTATGTATGTGTGCCAAGATAATTATCGGCCCATGCTTGTATTAACTGGAGGATGGAGGTAGGAAGGTGACACTGCCAGAAATGTGCTCTGCACCTCCAGGAGACACGGCTTTGCTTCACCTAGGGAAGGTGGCAATGAGCCCGTCTTACCCAAATTATTTCCAGACTGGCTCCACAAAGCCCAAGAGGAAGAAAATCCCCATATCTTCGTAATGAGGTGCCAAAGGAACTAAAAGGAGACTTGTGAAGGAAGTAGATGTAGTCTTAATGGCTTTGTTTGGGGTAATGATGAGAAACCTCTCCTGGTCCTTCAGTGGTCCTGGCTCTGAGATAGAAATGTCTCAGAAGGTCAAGGGCCACTTGAGCATTGCAGGGTGGACCCACAGCTTCACCCCCTGGGCCTGGCCAGCAGCCTGCTGCACAGCGGGGTGGTTGCAGGAGAGAGTACTCAAATTCCAACCGCTCCATCCTGAAGAACCTGCAAACATTTCGGAGATGTTCGTCCCCATCCTAGGGACCATTCTGAGCAAGGGAAGTGTTTGGAAGCAAAGGGGAAAGAGCTTGTGTTTTAATGAGTCATTTCACAGTGAGATTTATGTAGAGGAAATCTGGCTGCTTAATCCAGACTTCCTTCTGGCATAACCTATTTTTTGCTCACTGCTGTTCTCCTCACTTCCTTTGTTCCTCGGCTGGGGGGGAGCGCTCAGCATCCTACACAGCTTTGCCATCCGAGATGCAAGAGCAGTTCCAGCTGTTGCTGCTGGATATCAGGCTGCTTCCCACCCCTCTCTGCAGCAAGTGCTGAAAACAGCCTTACCTTCCACTGCTTTCCACTGCTGTTCTCACTAAATACTGCAACTGCTTCCATAAAGTGTAGGTTATGCTGAGCAATGGTTATTTTTAGATGGGAAGAAGTGAGAATGAATAGAGGAAGGCATTCAGAAACCTGGTGCTGGTCACCCATGGTCCAAAGGGTCTGCAGGAGTGAGGCCATCCCCAGCTGGTGCAAAGCCATCATCCTGGGTATCACAGCAGGGATGCTTGTAGGAGTCTAAAATTTGAAAATATCAGAAACAGAAAACTTGGATTAACATGGGGTTTGTGGTGGGATGAGGGCCTGCTGATGTATTTCATGCCACACATGCATTGCACTGAGCAAGGCATGCATCACGGGATGCTCGAAGCCACAGCACTGTGGGAGTGATTGTAGGCCTGTTAAAATTGCGTTGCCTTCTTTTTCAACTTTATTTATTTATTTATCTATTTATTATTTATGCGGGGTAGAAAGTGGGTCTGCAGCTAACACTGTGTGCACTGTTGATGCAACTGGGAGCTTGGGCACGAAGAGCATCATGTTTAAAGGAGCATGAGAAAAAAAAAATTAACATTTTCAATCAACAAGAAGCCAGTCAACATCAGGAACAACTCTTGGATTCTGAATCTGACCCTACCAGAAAATAGAGGGGTGACTGAGCCTTTCTACTCCCCAAAGTGCCGCTGGGAGCAGCAGGAGGGGTGAGGCGCATCCTGGCTCCTGCCTAAGGGCATCTTGGCTGCTTGACACCAAAAATCTCCAGAAAAACTATGGACACTTTGCTGCTTTGCCATGCTGATCCCAGGCAGATCGTGGCTGAGGTATCCATGGGGTTTCTGTCCCTGAAGATAACACAAGAGATTGGAGTTCTTCAAGGTCAGCACTTCGGTTTCAGCATGTAGATGTTGCTGCTTCTTCAAGCTCTGTAACCTATTTCTGGGCTGTTTTTCACTTTTTCATCAATCTTTGCTGCATGGCTGCATCCCAGTGGCTTCTCTGGGGACAGAGGTGCCAGCCCAACACTTGGACAAGGGTATGGAAGCATTAGGCCTGTTTTGCTAAGTACATAAATTGCCAGTTAATTAATTAGTTCTAACTTATTAGGGATGTTGCTTTTGAAGAAAAAAAAAATCCCAGTTAAGTTTGTCCATCCTATAAAACCTGTAGTACAGTCGAGTGAGTGCCAGCTGAGCCAGCTTGACCCTACCTTTCCCTTTCCATCGGGATCTTCAGCACTGTCAGGCATCCGCAACCACTGCAAGAATGTGCTGAAGTGAACAAAAACCCCAAAAAAGGGTTCTGGTTTTGTTTTGATTTGTTTTTTCCCTTCATTCTGGCAACTTTTCCTGTGCAGCTTCCTTTAGGTGGCAGGATATTTGTGAACACATACACATAGAGCAAAGCTTGAATTCTGGGGGCTTGTTTTTGGGTTTGGGATGGCTTGTTGTTGAGGTGGGGGTGGATGAAAAGCAAGTCAGAGCCTTGCCTCTCTCTCCATAAGCAGCATCCAGCACCACCCACTGGGCCAAAGCTATTTTAAATCTCATTCCTTCTTCGGCTCCTTCGGCATGTCACTCCTCGTCCTTCCAGGCATGCTCACCTCTGCCCTTCACCTCCAGAGACCCTTTGCCCTCTGGTGTCTTACTTTCCCTGAAAATGCACAGATCTGGAAAGTTTAACTTGTGCCCTTATTTTCTGTGCACATAGATATTTCCTGGACTGAATTTCCCTTTGCACTGAATTTTCCCTACTGCACTTAATTTTCCTTCTCCCAACTGGGCAAAATTAGTACCTTTATGTTTCCCATCCTCTGGGTTTTGATTCTTCCTATCATTCTTTCATCCGTGTTTCTCCAAGAGTCTACATTAAAAAATAATGCTTAATAATACAGAGTTAATTCCTGAGTGTTTAAGAGACCAGCTCACATAAAGCAGCCCCCTGTCCCATGTAAATTCTCACCTTACAATTCATCCGATAGGCTCTGTATATTTTTTCCCCTATAGGAAATCATTATATTCTAGTGGCAAAATCACCCCAGAGTCTGGCAGAACGGGATGAGGAGCCCTCTCTGCTGAGCCGTCGTTTAAAAAAATCAGTTCATGGTGGTCCTGAGATATGTTTTTGTTCTGGCACATTAAACAGAATGAAGACATATGTCTGAATTTAAGACATCCTTTTGGTTCCCTGTATACATGAGCCAGCCGAGAAATTTGAACTATTTCAAAGCGCTAGGAAAAGAATTGTAGACACATCCTTTGTTTAGGCATATATTTTTAATTATCCTGCCTTTTAATATTCCTCTCCATTTGAGTATAATCAGAGAAAATAGATCCTGCTGGGCATTGTCATGCTTAATAAAAGTAAGACTGAACATCTGCAAATTTGGCGACAGTGTGGCGCATATGATGCACCAGTGGCTGAGCTGCATTCTTGGGTAATTATAACACCACATGCAGCTGTAATAGTGTAATTCTCTGTTTACATTGGTTCTAGCACTTACAAGAAACTGTCCTGCCTTGGGATGCTAAGCATTTGCAAACCTGTAGTGCCTTTCCCCGCCAAAGCAAGCTGGACGCTTCGCACAACGCTTTTCCTTCCTGGAGGTGAGAGGCTCGGCTGGAGAAAGGAACCACGGCGAGGCAGGAGGCCGTCCCGCCACACAACACAGGGCTGGTGTCACTGAAATTAGTGGTGTCGCTGAAATTAATTCAGCGAAAGTGAGATCATCCTTCAGTCTTCTGCTCTTCCTATTGTTGTTGGGTTTTGTTTTGTTTTGTTTTGTTTTGTTTTTGGTACTACAAAGGCAATGCAAACTCCAGATCCTGCTAAAGCACATGCTTAAACATCAATTCTGCAAATTGCACTGCTGCTCCAAGGGGAAATAGGTTTTTTCCCCCTTGGGAGGATGGCTAGCCTAAGAGGATACTTTCTCCGTCACCCCAGAGAAACCTGGGACACCCCACCCCTCGGCAGAGCTGGAAGTCGGCTGTATCCTCCTCTGAGCCACGCCGCACGTGTACATGTGTGGGAAGGGAAGCAGGAAAGGTCTTCTCCTTGCAGGCAGCTGGTTTCCTCCAGCCCCCTTCACCCTCCTGGCTGCTTGTGCACTCCGGGTGTGCTCCCTCCTCCCAGGGCAGAGGAAATGGGGATGGGGAGAGCAGGCAAGGGGGAAAGGCGGCAAGATGCGTATTCACACGCTCCCACCCTGGGTAGCCGTGCAAAGCCCAGGCTCCCAGTTGATAGGAGCTTCTCACTTCTCCAAGACAAGTGCTAAATTTAGACTCCCATCCTGGGATTTTACAGGTGTATTCTGTGTGTTCTGCCCTTTTACATCCAAAATCTTGCTGCACTTTCAGGTTGTTCAGTCCAAACCCAACACTTTGACTCCTAGCATCATTTCCGCAGCTGCATTTTTTACCTTCCTCCCTGAATGCAGTAGCATTTACGATATTTTACCATAAATTTACAATATTTTGAGTCCAAACTTCAGATCACTCACAGAAAATATTGCAGAAATGCCAAGCTGAAGAGGCTGTGGGTATCTCAGCCCTGGCTGGAGTGCAGTGAGAACGGGTGGGTGGGTGATAGGAGGGAGCATGAGGGGGATGCGATGGGCCTCTGATGCTATGGTTTATGTATAAAACACAAGGAAGTTGATGGATGGGAGAACAAAGGCACAGAGCTGTCCCTGGAGAAAGCAATTTTCTCAAGGTACAAGCTTCTAACTCAGTGCCTGCATCCATACCAAGGATATTTCTGGAAAGGGTTGAGACAGCTTTCTTTCCCCTGTTTCTCTCTGCAGCATCAGTTTACTCCACTGCTGAAGACAAACCCACCACCCTGACTGCTATCATGTATGAGTTTGGAAGTTTTTTAGCAGGATAAACACTGCTATGAAAGAGGCTGCTTCTCTCATCCCCTGCTTGCTGAGAAGACAGAGGAAGAACAGATCTTTCACACCTAACTTGCACTTATGGATGGATGTCCCTTATGGAAGGACCACCTCCCACTAGATCAGGTTGCTCAAAGCTCCATCCAGTCCACCTCTGAACATTTCCAATGATGGGACATCCACAGCTTCTCTGGGCAACCTGTTCCAGTGCCTCACCACCCTCATCATGCAAAGTTTCTTCCTTATATCTAATATAAATTTATCCTCTTTATCCAAAAACTGGGTACTCGTGTGCCAAAAAATGTCCAAAACCACAAGGAGAAAAATAAAGATGATGAGTTAACAAAGTCACTGCATCCACTTCACAAACATGGCTTCACTGCCCCAAATTAGAAGCTGTTGCATGATTTCTTAGGAAACTCGGGGTGGCACCTCCACTATGACAGCTCTGGGGAGAGCTCCAGAGCAGCCGCTGAGCTCCACCACCTCTGCTCCCTATCAGCTCGGTCCAGACTTTGTAGGGTATTTACCAACATCCAGCACTGCGGCTGGTGAGGGAAGCAGGGATGGTCCTTCTGCAGCTCTGCCTCACCTGGTCCCACCTGCATTCGCTGTGCCAGGCATTCCCTATGTCCTCCCAGATATCAGTGCAGCTCAGGTGCTGCCAATGCAACGGAGACTTCTGGGCTGACACCAAAACACTGAACGCTTGAAGACTTTGGACCCACAAATCTGAGCACCTCCACTTTTCAGTGGCTTTCAAAACTATTGGGCTGGACGGGGAATTGAATGATCCCCCCGCGACAGCACTGCAGAGAGTGAATGGTCTTATTATAGCTAATAGGCAGCGCTTTTCCCTTGCACATGTGCACTGCAGCTGCCTGCTGGGCTTTTGAAAGGATGCCACGAGATACAGAACCAGATGCTCGAGTTTCAAGAGAGGCCGATAGCCATGGACTCAACCCCGCCTCGCTTTTGGCTGCTGCGCCAGAAAGGAAAAGGGTAATAAAGGACTATCTCACCACAGCGAGCTGGGAATTTCTTTATCTAATTTAGAAGGTATATGGAGAGAGAGGGAAATGGTGTTGAAGGTACTAGGCCAGTTGTTGCATGTTCTTCAGTTGATCTGGGACCTTGTGCTGCTCTGTCCTTCTCGAGGCCAACACTGAGTTGCAATAAGCACTGAAATGCGTGGGGTTACCTCATTGCAAGGCTGGGACGAGGCTGCTTGGAGGCACGGTCGTGGTTTGCAGTTTACAGGGCCTGTCTAGTGTTCCAGTCTACAATATTATGTGCTGATGACAGCAGCATGCACTAGCAGGGAGCATGTACCACTCCTGTTCACACAATCAGCAGTTTCTCTGCTCAAATGCACTGCCAGAGATGGGTTTTGCCACAGGTTTCTGCATAAAACCAGCTGGGATGGGAAGAGGGAGGTCAAGATTTTTGTCTTCTTTAGGCCTCATCTATTTATGCAAGCTATAACTGTGTATGGTAAAACAATTTTGCATCAGTAACAGAGCTGTAGGACCATGTCTTAAGTCTGCTGTGCCTTTGTATCTGAAATAACTTTTTAGTAGAGTTGATACGATTTTGCTTTTTTGTTCCAATATAGCATGATTTCCAGTGCTATATTTTCATACATGTTAATATTTTCATGACCTGTTCTCATGACTATATGCTTCAGAGCTGTAATTAGTGTATCAGAAGGGACACCAGCAAGCAAAGAAATAACAGGACTACGTCAGAGGTGGCTCACAAGTGAGGCATGCAAAATCATACCTCTTTAATGATGTGTCTGATGGGTTTCCAGATCATTCAGAGAAGACCAATGGGACAAAGAGGACAGCATAATCTGCAAAGTGTCCATTTCTTCTTGTACTGAAATCTCTGGGTGCATGCATCCTTGACAAAGTTCTGTATTAAATGAAGTGCAGTCATGCAGAGATATGCATCTTATACCAATATAACCTAGAAATACAACACAGTACAACTGCAGCTCTAAAACTTTGGCAAAGCAGCTATTATATCTATACACTGACCTTCTGCAATGGCCCTGTACACGTGGCTGCTGGGCATATCCAACATGACCTGTCCCCAGCCTGTACTTGATGCAGGAGGGGCTGCGTGGCAGGAGGGAGGGCAATTCTGTAATTCAATCCCAAAGCTTCATTCACGGGCTACGTGGCTTGTGATACCCCCTCCAAGTACAGTTCAAAGAAGACTTGTTTATTACACCATATATATGTAAATATATAAGTGTGGTGTGTGCATGTGCCATATGAATCCCACATGTCTAGCACTGCCCACAGACACCAGGAAGGAGCCTTTCCCATCCTTTGCATCTTCACCTGTTTGCTTGTGGTTTTGCGCCCTGTAGCAACAGTGCAATGGCTCTGTCCTGCTCACACTCATTTTGGGACCGTGGCCATATTTCCCCCAGCTGCCTGGGTTTGGGGCTTTGCCACCTCTGTTAGCCACAGCATGGTCTCCTGCCAGGATCACCTGAGAAGTTATCTGATGAAGACCTTGCTGATGCAGAGAGCCAGGAAGTGAAAATGCCATCAAAATGTTGTGACTTTTGATCTTTTGCACTAAAAGCCTTGTGTTTGACTAGCAGGGAATGGTTGGGGTATGGCTGTTGAATGTTCCCTGGACCAATTGCTTTGCTTGACGGCTTTTGACTGTGGGGGCTGGTTGTCCCAGCATGATGGTCCTTTGCTTCTGCAAATATGCTGGTGAATACTTCTCCTTCGGCCATGAAGAGGTGAACAAGGGCAAAGGGACAACTCAGAGGGTGTCAGCACCAAGTGGCATGCCAAGGACCTTTGTGAAGCATCTTACCAGGAAAAACACATGCTTAATGCTCCATCTCTTTTGTAAGTGCCCTGCAACGGGCAATACCTTCTTTCAAAAAAAAACCCTCCTTCCCTTGCTCTGTTGAAATAAATCAAAGGGAAACCCCAGATCCTAGAGATTTCCCTTGTTATGGCCACAGCTGTATTGCTCCATGCACATAGGTAACCACACTGCAATATTGCTGTGGCATTCCTTATATACCATACATTATAGCATTATATAGTATCTTCTACACCCCCCTCTCCCAGCTCCTTATTTATTCTTTATTAAACAAATACAATCAGCCCCCCACATTCCAGAAATGTGCTGGCTTGCAGCTAATTAAAAACAGCGTGCACTTTGTTATCCCAGCTATTCTTCAACTCTGATTTCCACAGCCCAAAAGAAATAATATAGAGCTCCTCACACATTATTGTCAGAAGCTGATTCTGGCAGGGCTTTTCCTCCTCTGGCTCTGCATTCCTCGGGGTCTTACGAGAATTGCTCGAATTCTCAGATGTTGTTAAACAATCAAAGAGTAAATATTCCATTACATCCTGATTTTTCTAAAATGGTTGTGGTTGCAGGGAGCAGCTTCTGTAAAGGGGGCTGATCCCAGCAGGCCTGCAACTAGTGGTTACCGAATGGCCACAAATTAAAGGCAGCCAAAAAATAAAAATAAAAAAAACACAACACAAAAAGCAAGCCTGGACCACAAGTGAATGAGATCAACACACACACAGACACACAGGCTGAAGCGTGGATGAGCTTTGCACGTGCTAATGGCCAAAGGGAAGGATGTGTTTGCAAACTTTCAAATTGCAGCATGCTGTCCTCTTCTTCCAACCATGCTGGAGCAATGAGTTGTGTATCAGAGGGGCTTAAAATCGTTGTGGAGGTCAAGCGAGGCTGTGGCTGTCCCAGAAGAGGGCAGAGGTGCTCCTTCCAACCCACCGTGGTGGTTTCAGCAGTCCTGGCAGCTTCATGCCCTTATCTGACACCTCTGGGAAGCGTGACATTCATCCTATTGCTTCTCCCCGTCCCAGTGTCGTAATCGAATGGCATGAGCTGGTAATAAATGACGGGCACTAAAGAGAAAGGAAAGGCCTTGGTGAAAATCAAAGAAGTTGCTTAATGACAGATTTAAAAGCCGAGCAAGAGGCAGCAATAGCATTGGTGTGCAAGGGAAGGAGCGTGTCCTCACAGAGCCCCTATTCCCTGCCTTTCCCAGACACAAAAATAAGAATATGCTTACGCACAGATATACACCTTTGCCCAGATTTCCACGTGCTGCCAGAAAGCCAGTGCTGCCCCTCGCACCAAAAATAACACGGGCTTTACCTGGGAAAGGATTTTGGTTGCAAGCTTACTTCTTAACCACATGGCTCTGGGCTTTGATGAAAAAAAAATTATGTCAGATCCCTAATGATGATTTCCTAAAAATAGCCCCTATCTGGTGACATTTTCGGTGGGTTTGTTTAGTCTGATATTTTTCAGGGGTATCATGCAGATATTTAAAATATGAAGCCAGGGTGACTGTTTATCCTGATGTAATTGTCATTGGTAGCATACAATACCAATACAGGTGAGAGAAACTTATTTTTAAAGGGTTTTCATATAATTTCTTTTAATTTAGATTCCTATTACTTACAAACAGGTAAAGGAAACAAAAACTGAGTTGTTAAAATTATTGATTCAAACATATAATACTAACCTCAAGGATCAGCATTTAACCTGACCGTGAAAATAATACCTGGCTCCCTGTTTGTTTAAGAGTGAAAATTTGGAAAGCTACACTGCAATGTTTATGGTTTATGGAGTTTTCAACCTGGCTGCAAGATTTAGTAGTGGTGGTTGTAACCATGAAGGTCTGCAGCAGCGTGAGGGCAGAGGTTTGTAGCATCTATTAGGGCAAAGGAGATTCAGAAGAAAGGAGAAGTGTTGGGCAAATTGCCTTTACTTCTCAATTTTTTCTTCTCCTTGCATGGGAATATTATTTTTTATTGCTTCAAGCCAAGACCATTTTCACGTTCATTATAACCAGGTGGTGTAACAAAGCAACTTTCAGTATAATTTATAATCACAATTAATAATCAAAATGCTCTCAGCCAGGTGGGTGGGCTGCAAAGAGCATCCCCTCCTGCAGAAATAAAATCTGTATTTTATTCCTCCCCCAACAACATAAAGTTTGTAGAAAGGACCGGAGGAGCAAGCTGGTGGAGGAACGTCCCTCTGTCCTATTTGCCCGAGCAGCAGGTGACTTCTCCACTCTTCACATCCTCCCATCTTCCTCTTAAAACACTATTGCTTTCAGGAGGGCCGAGATGAAAGTTTCAATTAAAATCAAACCGCCAGATGAATTAAGGCCAGCTCAGGCCGCGAATATGCCAAGGGGACCAGCCTTTCATCTCCCAGCTGCCTTCCCCGCCTGGCTGTTTGCCCTACCCAGGCCTTAAAGGTTGTTTGTCTTCGGTGCAAGACTGCGGCCTGCAAAACTTTGAAGTCTTTGCCCTGGCCTGGTGTCACCTACTGTTCCTGTCAGCACAGCAAGATAAACCTGATGGGCTCAAGGTGTCCGGTCTAATTCCTTTATTGACACGTAGTCTTGTCTTCAAACACTTGTGTAAATGAGTAAGTGTGGAGATAGTAATGTGTCATTAATGGCCTGCCAGATAAGCGCCCTTGTTGATGTGCTGGCCCTCGCTTCCTAAGGCCCTAACAACCCACTGAATCTTACAAATTAGCACCTCGCCAAGATCAAAGATGCTGCTTTTCTTTCTTTTACCTGCTGGCAGGGTTTAGCCACCCAGGCCCCCCTGGCCTTCTCACGTCCTCCCCCAGGTACAGAGCAAGTGATGAAATGACGTCCCAAATCCCAGGAAGGATTTCTGCCTATGCATCTTCCACAAAAACACAGCAGTCCCCTCATAAACATCCCTCTTCATATTTTAATCATGGATGGGAAGGTAAGCGCTGTAGGTCCTCTTCGTAATGAATCTCTATGGTCTCTGAAAGTGATGGTGCACTAAAAGACAGGCAGACGTCCAAAAGCTTCAGTTTCTGAATTAGTACTCCCAGCTCGACAGATTTAGTCTGATAAACATTATTATTTAAGTTTGGCTTTTTCCTGCCCAAAGTTCTCCACTGCTGCAGGCCCCAGGCCTCCAGACCTGGAGGTCTGGGTGCCCATCCATGATTACTTCTCCACAGGATGAGGCCAAGAGAGGAAATGTTTTGTCTTGGAGGATGGAGCTGACATAGAGCAATGAGTGCTTTTGTTTGTTTGTTTTTCATTGCCTGCAGAAGCTTATGGTGAAAGCAGTAAAATACTCTCAAGGCTTGTGATTACAGATATACTGCACTGTGTGCAATTATAAAGGATACTTGATACCAAACTGCTATCTATCATGACTGAAGGGATTTTGCTTGGTCTCCATAGGCAGATTTGAAACAAGCAGCACATGCACACACCAAGTGTCTTACAAAAGAAGATCAGACAGTTTTCATCAAAAGACTAATTTCTCCTCTGACATGTCATGGAGCACCATACATCTGCATGAGCAGTAGCTACAGCTTAATAAAACCTTGCATACAACATCTTTATCATATGTATAAAGTGTGCAGTAAAAGCAAATGCATGAGCTGAATCATCCATGCTGGAGCTCTTGGTGTTTAAAAGTCATGTATGGTACACATTTTATATAGAGGTGCCTGTCATTCAAAAAAAATCAGTGTTTAAAACAAACAAACAAACAAGATATTTTGATGAAGGTGTAGAGGAGGTGGATTAGGTATTCAAGCCTCAACAGGCAACCAGGTCTGTTTTAGGGTCACCTGGAGAGGAGTTGATGAAGATTCATGTAAGCTAGCCAGTAAAAAATGGTTAAAAGGCAAATATTGGTAAGGTTCAGAGAGATGAGTATCTCTTTTCTCACAGAATTCATCGCTTAGGAGGTCTTGAACTAACTGCTGCTGTTTTTTTTGGCTTAACACCTTTAAAAAAAAATTTAAGGAAAGGTCTTTTCTTCACAAAGGTACCCTCCCTTGCCTTATGCAATATCTCAGGGATTAAAGCATCTGTTTAGGATGTGGGAGATGCGCACTGAAGTTCCTCCTTGCCTGGAGGGGTTTGGACCTAATCTCCCACATCAGGAGAGCATCCAACCAGCCCAGCGGGCACGGGAGCTGGAGGCGTGGGAGGAGAGATCTCCACACTCACCAGCCCCACATAAAAGCTGTTGGAGGGCTGGGTGAAATAAAATAAAATAATCCTCTCTTTAAAATGAAAATAAAACAGAAGAGAAATGTCCCTCTAGGAATGTCATACTTCCAAAGAAGAGAGCTGACATCTTCCTGCACATGTACAGAACTAAAAGAGATAGGTAAGAGAAATAATATTCTGGTGACACCAAACTGTACTTTCATTACGTTTTGCAGAGAACATATTTCCGCTGGACTGAGATAAATCCTGAGGGTGCATTTGTTTCTGTGGCAGCGAAAGCACTGCTCTGGCAGCAGCATCTCTCTGCAGTGAACAGGAGACTTCATTCTTTTATCAGTCAGAATCATCATCAGCAGGATCCTCAACATCAATTTGAATCTGAAAACAAAACAAAACAAAACAAAAACAAAAACAAAAGAAGTATTAGGTGAGGAGGCTTTGGAGGCAATAGGTCAGATACATCAAACACAAATGCCTGAAGAGAGGAAGACGCACAAACTGCATATTATACCTGTCCAAGTGAGCACACTTTCACACACACGGTCACGTTGACTGCTGTGATGGTAAGGTGCCATATGGAAAAAAGGACTAAAACCATAGACGAGGGGAGTGTTTTGAAGTATTTTTTATGAAGTTCCTCTTTTATGCTGTTAAATAATGCCTTTTACCCAAGGAAGAGCTGCCAGTGATGTTTGGGACAAGTGAAGAGTGGTTTCTGTACACAAATGGCAAAGCTTTATCACCTGTGGTCACTTACCAGCCAATTCCCTGAGTTATGGCATGGTAGGAGAGAAAATATTTAGAAAGCAAATTCTCATAGAACATTCATAGAATCATGCAATCACAGAATGGCTTGGGTTGGAAGAGACCATAAAAACCATCTAGTGCCAACCTCCCTGCCATGGATGGGGCCAGGGATGGGGCACCCACAGTTCCTCTGAGCAGCCTGGGCCTCACTGCCCTCAGAGTAAAGCAAACATTGCACAGAAAAATGATGCTAGGTTTGGTTCTGCTGTGATGTCTCACATGTGCCACTTGCTTAAACCACAGAAGATACTTTATACATTGCCTTCTCCTTCTCTGTTTGTTCCAATAATTTGTATCTCAGGTATGTGGCTGCATTAGCAGTAGTGAAAGTACATGAAATAATTCCCATTAGTGAAAAATGTGTTATTTTAACGGTATTTTAAGTCAATCCTCCCACAAAAATAAGGCCTGAATTTAACCTGCTTTGTCTTGTTTAAGTATATGTGCATATATCTGCATTTGTGTGAGCAAGGCAAGGGACTCACATTTGCCGCAGCTAGAAATTGCAGATTTTTAACTTTTTTCTTCAGGCGAGAGCTGTTTTCTCATTACTCCAGTGGGAGTGGAAATGTGCCCAGGTGTTGGCTGTGGGGGGATAAGCACTACACTGATAGATTTCCAACATGTCAAATTGCTCCTACATCAAGTCCGAGTGGATTTCCTCACTCTTTTGTTCTGAAAGATGGCTCCTGGATGAAGGCATGGCTTGGAGGAGCTGATGCTTATTATTTAACCTTTGTGGAGATGGACCTTCACAGCTGATGTTCTCCCTTACTCACAGCTCCTAGGAGGTCTGTGGTGAGCCATAGTGCCCTCCGAAGCCTCAACATGATGGTGGGCTCGTTGTACCAAACTAGAATCCCACCTTACTAGGGGTGGGATTCAGTCAGATAAATGTAGTCATTTGAGGTGCCATGGGGGTACATGGAACATCCCCAGCTCCTGTTCCTCAGGGTAGAGGAGATCTGCAGGTCCTACATCATGTCTGCTGGTCCACTTTGGCTGGAAGTTAAAATGAGTAAGTGTTCATAAGGGGCTCCTGGGTTATCTGATGTCAGGCCGCAGCAAACAGCAAGTGGAAGAGCAGATGTGAGATCTTCCTACTCAATCTCCTGCTTCCCCTTTTGAAGTGGGAGATTAATGACCAAATCAGATTGTTGACTTTACAGAGGCTGTAGTCAGGGCTAATGTCATAGTGTGATACTTCAATAGCGGGAGGACGATGCTTGTGTCTGACAAAAGCAGCTAATAAACAAAGATAAATTGAATGTACTTCCAGGTTATTAATGACTTCCCAGCACAGTAATCTCCAGAAACAATAGGGAAATGTTTACTCAGCAGGTTATAGTTTTACTTAGGTTAATGGCTGTTGGATTAACCGGCAGCTCAGGCAATGCATCAGTGTGTGCTTCGCAGCAGCATCCTGCAGGGACAGATCAAATGTTATGTTTTGAGTTGTGGGAGAAGCTGAGATCTGTGTCTTCTCTAGTACGTGAAGATGCTTGGGAAAAATAATTGGAAGTGCTCTCTGCCCAGTGCTGCTCAGAAGATGAAGTGCTCTGTTTATCTGCCCCTGTTTGCCTAGTCTTTCTTCTTCATCTTCAAAGCACTTGACTGACATTATCCCATTAACGTCTGGATGGGAAAGGTAAGCAACAGGCAATGGGGACCGGCCTCTGTGCCGCTGACATCCACAAGCAGTGCCAGGAACATGCAGAGGGGGTGCTTTGGGTACAGCCTTTTCCCCAGGTTAATGAGGAGGTGTGGGAAAAGGGGGCAGAAGACACCTGAGGGGGGGAATTTTTGACCTTGCTAATCTCCATGACGGCAAAGTAGGTTCTGCTGTTTCTGCTCAATATGTGATTTTTGGTGGCCTCATAGTACCTAAAGGATGAGAACAGCATGCGGCCATCCCCATGTCTCAAGACTCTTCCCAGTACCTCAGCCCCCCCTGGTTGCTCCCTGTGGCTTTGGGTGTGTGGCTGTCCCCTCTGATCTCCAGGGTAAAGTGCCATCCCCACCACCTAGATGGGGCTTCCCACTGCTGGCTCTCTCCATATCCCCCACACTCAGGGCAAGGCAAGTCCCATGCTCCTGAAGTCCTGCTCCTTGTGGGGTAGAGGTTTTAAAAGTCAGGACTTTTCCCCATTTAAAAAAAAAAAAAAAAGTTTTTCCTCTTTACCCATGTTTGCCCGGTGAAAGTTGAGTCAAAGTGTACTCAGAGACACTGAGGTTTGTTTTTCTATCACTTTTCTGAGCAGTTCAAACACTGTAATTTCAGCATGTGGTTCAGCTGACTGCCATCCACCTCTCTGCACTCTACAGAGCACATCATCCATAGGTGATGGGTCTTTAAGGGGTAATTTATGAATATTTTTTTCCTTCTTCTGGCTTCCTTCCAGCCCCAAATCACTGAAAAAGAGCTCATGAGCCTGGGGTGGGTGGGAGGAGGGGGTGAGAGACATGCATTTTTAAAAGGAAAAGAGGTTAAAATTACAGCAGGGCTGGAAATGTTTGGAGGAAGGGGCAGGATGACAGTCCTTGCACCCCCTCTGCCTTGCAAAGCTTTGGGTTTCACTCTCAATGCATTCCCCATCCATGGCAAGAGGGCAAGAAAATGGATGTGAGTGACATCTGCTGTCTTACATCAAATTAAAAACTTTATAGTTGGAAGAAAAGAAGGAAAACCCCCAATATCTTCTGACCTCCCTGGCAAGGATGCTTGCTCCTGCAAAGGGCAGGGAAACGAAACGCGCCCGATTTTTGACGCGTCGTTTTTCAGGCTCTTCAATTACGGCCCGCAAGCCGGCGGTCGCCTGCTGAGTGGCGCTGTCGTTCGCACTCCCCATCTTCCTGTCGGCTGGTCGTGGCAGGAGGTCACGCAGCGTGAGCGGGCTGATTTATGGGCTCGCCGGAGCGCACAAAGGCTTTCGGAGGAAGTCAGAGCTCTCCTGCCGCCGCGCTTTCAAGGCTGGCGGGGCTGAGCTGCCTCGCAGATGAGGCCGTGGCACCGGGAGCGTGGTGCGGTGTTTGCTGTCATTTTTAGCAAGCGACGGTGGAGGAAAAAACGAACACAAACTCAGTGCATTGGTATTTCACCTCTATTATTCAACGCTTTTCTTTTAGAGAGGATGCTGCTCAGTGATGCTGTGGTGTGGCCACTGCTGCCCATCTCCACAGCAGTCCAGCCCTCGTCCTCCACCTGCTTTGCTCCCGTTGGGTTTTCCTCCATCAGCTCCACATGGCTGAGTCTACGTCTGTCCTACACCTGAGCCAAGCAAAGGCTGCGGTCACCCAGGTAAAAAGGGTGAGAGCTGAGTTAAAGGTCTTGGATGTCAAAACTCTGGTCCACGTGAGAGAGGAGTTCCCATGGCCCCATGTGTCCCCATAGCTGTGTTGATTTATGATGTTGATCTTGATAAAGAGAGATTAAATGCTCGTTTCACACCCTTTTTCTTTTATACATTAAATAATAGATGGAAGCATCCTTGAGTTATTAAAGGTAATGTGATGTTACCTTCTTTAGGTAAACACATAGATGGACAGCATTTTAATTTTTTGTGGATATCCCCCATGTCCTTACCATAATGATTGTAAATCTCTTTTGAAAAATAATAATTGTGTAAAGCAGAAAGTATATTCCTTTATTTTATGTCTGGGAGAGCCACCGGGAGGGTAGTTACTGTAACATTGATGTGTGTGTGTGTGTGTTATGAATGCATCAATACGTATCTATATTTAGATTATATATTGATATATTTAGAGTAACATGATGCATATAAACATTTTCTTTTTCACTTAGGAATGAATGAGGGGAAAAAAACCAAGTTCCCTGGCCCTGAAATTCAATGAAAAATTACACTTCAAAGTATCTGACTGTATTGAGACAGGAAATACTGCAACAGGAGTTTTTCTTGCACTGGTTCATCACGGTGTTGGATACAGTTAAAGGAAAAGTTTGCATGAGTCTTCTACAGCAAATCAAAATGGTTCAGTGAAACAAAACAGCTTTGAAGGGACCACCTACCGTAAACATTATTCTGAAAGACTAAATTCTTAGCACAAGCATCCAAAGAGTAAATGATAAACAGATGAGGGCACAAACTGAAATTTCACAGAGTTGTAACTTTAACTTTCTGCATGTGTCGAAGAAATACGCCTCTTAAAAGAGCAGCGGAGCTGTTTACTATTAACAGCGTCACTTTATTTATATACACAGCACCCGGCGCTGTTCTGATCCACTTGATGCAGTGCTTGAAGGGGTTATGCCTTGGCTGCCAAGCTACAGTTTCATTGACTGTAGTATAACTTTGCTGAGCACTGGTGTATGCCTACATTACAGCAATCAGCTTGTATGGATTTTTTTTCATCTTTAGGTGCTCTATGTAGCATATTTCCAGGTATATGCAACTTATACTACTGACTGCAGCAGCTGTAATGCAAATTCAGGCATTTAAGAGCCATGGATTGGCTTTTTTTGTTCCCTTCCATGAAGCTGCCCATCACTTTTGGGCCTCCATAGTGTCCACCAGCATCCTTCTCCCATTCATGCCACTCACTCTGCTCTGCCTTGATATTAGTTTCCAAACAATTTCTGCTACTCTAATTTTGCCACCATTTTAAAAAAATGCTGTATGAGTTTGGTACAGCATTTCTTGTGCATTGGGAAAGACGACCTCACTGTATTGCCACTATATGCCTGGAGTTGAATTTAAGGAGGAATTAGGAACGTGGCTTTGAAAATGCCAAACAAAGTCACTTGAACACACTAATCACTTCAATACATCAAGAGTTGTGCAGATGATATTTATGGCTGTGGAAAAAAAAAAAAAAGAAAAAGAAAGAAAAGAAGCATATTTTGCTGGCTTTTGACTCACTGTAAAAATCTTGGAGTAGTCTGAAAAAAAAAAAAAAACTGAAATACGAGGGCAGTAATTTCTCAGGCTAAATGAAACACACCCACAAAGTTCATTTGTAATAAATAAAAAGAGTAAATAAAAGGGACTAATGAACAAACTGTTTGCCTTTCACAAGAAGCTGTGGAGCCCTGAGCTCCCAAGTGCTTGATCCCAGCAGCCGCTGGCAGTCCCAGGCCTCCCAGTGAATCATTCCTGGCATTTATAAATATACTCCTAACCAGTGAGCTGTCAGTAAATTAAAACAAATACATAGTTTAACATAATTAAATGTCTGAGGAGATGCTTGCCTTCCCCTGCTTCTCTATCCTCGCCTCCTCCTCCCATGGGCCCTTGTAAGAGACACACAGATTCACAAGAAAGTGCACATATCCAGCGCAGTCACTGTTAAAACCATTTATTTTTCATTGGCAAACCAGACTGATGTCTACAAGCCCTTCTACCCACTGTAAAAGCAACAGTCATGACTCTCAAAGCTTTCCAATTGCTGATAGATATCATATCTCTACAAGAGATCACTCTGCACCATTCTTTTACCTTGGGCTGGCTTGCTGCTGATGATAGAAATGGCTGAAAAAATATTTGCAACAACTGTCCCTGCTCAATGTCTGGATATATTTGTGTCTGCAGTCCCTCTGCTTGCTTCACCCATCACTGAATGCTTCTTAAAATCTTGAAACAAGAAGTGTTAAGCTGCTACAGCTGAAAGAAATGTACACAGTCTAAACCCTTTTGATTTTGGAAGTGTCACACCGTTGTCACAGCCTGACATGCCTGCTTAGATGTGTCTTACACAGTAGAAATGAGGTTGACAAATGCCACCCTCTAGAGACACCACCGCAGTCCAGCACAACTGAGCATCTCGTGGAGAATGAGGCACCCAGTGCTCCTGGGGCGACATTTAAATTCCTAGTTATAAACAAGGGCATTTTTGGACTGATCTGAGGGTTCAGCATCTTCTTGGCCCCCAAAATTAAATTTTCATTTCCAAGGGAGGGGACCCTTTGCTGTGCACCTGGGGAAACACCCCCTCTTCACCATTTACTACCAGTGAACCTGGCATTTCAAGATGGTGGTTTGATAAAGGCCCAAGGATGGTTGGGATGCCTGTGCACAGCTGGAACCTTTAACTACCACACTTAAGTATAATTTTCTGTAAAGTCACTTTCTCTGATCCTTAGTTTGGAAAGTGCACAAAGCCCACAGGTCCATGAGCGTTCCTCACCAACATGGGCCCCAGACTGAACTGAGCTTGCATGGTCTTGTGTGAAGAAAATTGAGCGGTGCCACGTAGTGGTGCACTTGAAAGTGCCCATGGGTATGTGGCCAAATCTCATGAAGCCAAGAGGAGAGGTCCCTTCGCTTTGGGGTTACCTCTGGGTGCTAGCGATAGCTCAGGAGGGAGCTTGTTCTCTTCATATTTGGAAAGAAAGAACAGTCAACAGGCCTAAATCCAGAGCATTTCATGGTCCAAACCCCAACCTTTTAGCAAGGAGTCAACACAGGGCCAGTTTTCAGGTGCTCCATGTTACTGGCCGTGGCCAAAGGACACTGGGACTGGCCTGAAATGGTGATGGTGTTTGCTCTCCATGTCTTTCCACACTGGGATCCCCAACAACAGGGTTGGGAAAGAGCTAGCTCATGCTCCATGGCTGATGGGCTTCAGTTTGTGTGCGCCTCCATCCAGGCTTTAATGAAAGGATCCCAGGCAAAATCCGTTCATCTGTAGTCTCTCATTTCAATGCATCCCTAAATATACTGTGTGCATCCTGGGGAACTGGTAACCTACTATCAAGGGCCTGATACTGTGAAATGTGGAGCAATTCCTGGGAGGTGCAGCTCCCAGGGAGCTGCAGGCGCTCCCAGAAGTCCCTCAGCATTTTGCAGTACTGGGCCCCAAATAAACAGGGAGAGTTATTCCAAGGTCTGCAAACCAAAGCAAGGATCCAACCCAAGCCAGCTCTTGCCCTGTGTTATTTGCATCTTGCTATGTTTAACTCCAGATCACAGTTTTTAGTAAATTGGGCTTGAAAATTATTTGAGCAGGTTAGAATTTGGCTGGCAGCTGGCAAACCTTGGGTAGTTATTTCCTGTTCCTGTTATTCAGCTACTTTTACATTTGTCAGAGTTAATGCAGTAGGCTTTTAGCAGCATACCTCTTCTGTTTAGGCTGGAAAGTCTATAAGAGAGCAGGATGATGACCTTCCCCTCCATGAACTGTGGCAACCAGCCCTGCTGCTCGAAACTTCAAGATGGGCTTGTGGTAGTGGCCAGGAGTGGGATGTGGGCTCTCCAACTTCACTTCATAGATCTGGATATGCCAAATCTGGAGGCACTCTGGCAAATAATCCATAATAGGGGTGGCCAAAACTTCATTTGCCAAGATTTCATCCCTCAAAGAATATATGTGTTCACCTAAAGCTCTGCACATTAATCTTGGTCCCACTGTGTAAAACGAAATAATTTGCCTTTTTTTTTTTTTCCTGAAGATTCTTGCCAACAAACATGGTGACACAGGGATGACTTTTGGCAATGAGACTGCAGGAGAAGCTGAGCCTTCTGGATGCTGCCTTGCTGCAGCACCAAAAAACAGCTATTAATAGGGTTGCATGGTGGCCGAGTATGACTGATTGAGTAATGTCTGACTTCAGAAGCAGCTCACGCAGAAGATGAACTTTCTCATAGAATGGACCCTCATGCGGTTTTGCTCTCAGTCAGCTTTCTTTTTGAAAGCTCCAGAGTTAAAGAAAGGCTAACCAGCCCACGTGCAACAATTGGCAAGAAAGAGATTTAAAATGGGAGCCTCCCAGGGTGTCGGCCACACAGCAGGAGTGTCACTGCTACACGATGAGACTCCACTCTCGCCTTTTGCAACAAAAAGCATCCCTTGGCTAATCATCAAGCCTTACTTAATCTAATCATCATTTCAGTTCCGAGCTTTAATTCAGTACATTGCTTGCAGAGCATAATACTTTCTTTTTACCACTTTCTTTCACTTTACTACTTCACCGAAAAATAAAATAAAAAAATTATAAACTTGGAGTTAGAGACTTGATATCTCTTAATCTGCTGCATCAGATGTTTCACTACAATTTTTTATTTTTTATTTTTTTAAAGGAAAAATATTCTAAGTGAAAGAGCTAAGTCCTGTGTTTGAAAAGTACATTTTTTTTATGGGGACCAAATGCTGGCTTGAACGCCTTCACTATGCTCTGCTCTTTATGCTGCCCTTTAGTGTTAGCTATATTAAACATGCTCAGTCTCCCGAAGCTGCACTTTTCATCTTATGGTAGCTTCATTACTACTTAATTAGTGAACAATTCTAGGGCAGTGAGACACTTGCCTTTGTTTTTTATCAACCACTGTGACACACAGGATAGTATCACTTTCAGTGTAGGAACATGGCCAAAAAAACATAATTGCCATTGTTATCCCATCCTGTGTGTGAGCATTGGGTAAGTGGACATTGCTGGCGAGGAGTCAGATAATTATAGGGCTGAACTCCGCTGAATAATGCAAAATTGAAACCATTCAGGCCATCGTGGTTTCTGGGATGCTTCTTGCTTGAGTGAAACCTACTCACATGAGGAAGGGTTGGCTGCTGGGATGTAGTTTTGGGCAAGAAGGACTGGATTTAATTTCACCCTAGCCAGCCCAAACACGGTGCTATTTGTGTGTGCTCTTCCCCAGTACAGGAGTGTAAATGCTTTCTTAGGCATCCCCTGGGGTGCAACACTGGGGAACGATGCCCAGAATTTACCTTTTAACCACCTGTAGAGTATACATGATAATGCATGTGCTACTTGGTGATCATGGTACCATAACAGACAGATTTTCTTCAGGTGTTGAGTTGTTGGAAAAGGTCGTTTGGAAATAAGGACAAGAAAGGAATATCCCATGTCCTGGGGAAAAAGGACTGATGCCCTGCTTGTAGGCAGATGTGAAGATACCTGTATTCTTGCTGTGCAGCTCTACACGGGCAGCTCTAGAGACTTTTGCTCATGTACCCTTGATATCTTTCACTCTATCCTTGGAAGAGCTTTGCTGAAGCCACCATACACCAGGGCTGAACTGGGCTCAACGCTATGCCAAATTGGGATGTGGGCAGTGGTGTGGTTTTGCTGTTCTGCCAAAAATTGAACCCTGCCATCCTCCTCTCATTCTGCACCATGCTTAATCTGCTTTGAGGAATATCAGGTCCTTCCAGTACCCGGCAAATGACTCCTATGACAAGGAAGGTCACTTTGTGTTCGTGTGCGCCATCAGGTAAAACATGGCATGAGTTTTGCAGGCACAAGCCCTCTCACTTCCTGATGCCATGGCAAGCCACACACTCAGCTTTACTGCTTCCCCCAGCCCAGGCTGAGTCAAAAAGAAAATTTCAACACAAATTAAGATTAAGGGATAGAAGATGATAGAGTTTTCTGCTGTTGCCAACTGAAAAGAAAAATAGGTTTTGAACTGCAGCAGCAGAGGGCAGAAAATAGGATGCTCTTGGGAGACCTCCAACCACCATCCTGCAGTACTGCACCATGAGATAAATCCTGAACCAAACTTAACTCTAATAATGTTTAAAAAGCTTCATGGAACCACAGAAATGGAGTTGAGGAGAGGGTAAAGAGCTGAACCTAACTGTCAAACCTGTGATGGTGAGAATAGCTGCATCCAAGCTGAAAGTGGCACACAAACATAAGAGTTCCTTGACATGCAACACATGGGACTCCTTTTTTGGTCATTTCACTTTAAAAAATAATTTGTTTCGGGTCCCTGTTTTGCTAGACTGTCAATCTTTTAAGCACAACAGGGCTGGTTCCTTGTTGGGGAATAACCACAAGCCAATTAGAAGTTAAATTGTTGAGCAGTATGCATCTAATTGAAGTCTCTACTTTCTGCCTGCTATTTTTAGTGTTTGGGCCAAGCTGCAGCTCCACGTAGGGTATAATCATGTTTATTTAAGAGCAACATGTACCTCAGTGAGAAAAATAAAATCCAGCAGGCAGAGCTGTTTTTTACCAAATATACATGGGTGGGTGGTACACTTCAGGTCTAGACTGCTCTTTCTCCCTTGTACGCTATCTCACATCGGGCATGCATTCTTTTTGCTTCAAGACTATGCCTGCAATATGTGTGCATACATGCCTTAATGCAAAGCACACCTTCCCCATTCTTTTATTGCCTTTTATTGCCATCTACTATCAGCATTTCCAAATTCTCTTCCAGGTACATTGGGGCAGTAACAAGAGACTCTGGTTGTGCTGGAGCAGATAGGTGGGCTGATACACTTGTCACTTAGAAGACAAAAAACTGAAGGAGATGCCACCAGTCAGTCCTGAGCATCTTCCTCTTCCCAAGGGGGATTTTGGGGTTATTTTGAGTAAGCTCTCAGGTGTTTAAGGAACAATTTGAAGGATGACAGCAAAGCATCTGTGTGTGTTTCTGTGAGGCTTCCAGCAAGGGGAGGCATAGGAAATGGTTATTTGCTGGAGGTTTTCAATATCTGGGCTCTAAAAGGTCACAGGACTGGTAGGACTGGGATGGGACAACCTCAGCAATAAATTTGATGCCTTGGAAATGAAGACAATTTTGTCTGCATTTGAGATGGTGAGCAAGGATCCATGTAGGGTGGCTTGGGGTGGAAGCAGAAGGACAAGGGAACCAAATCCCATCAAAACCAGGGGAAGAAAAAGATCTTTTCAGCAACTTGTCAAGTGGACATAAGAGGCCTGAGACAAGTCAGAAATAAATCACAGGGGGGGCAGTCATGCGACATGATGTTGGGTTGCAAATGAGACAACCAGGTCTGAACCATAGGAGGAGGAGAAGATCATGGGATAACGAGACAACCATGCTGGACCTGTGTAGGGCACCAGAGTGGAGACGAGCAGATTTGTAATGTGAAGCTCAGCCTGAATGATGAGGGACGGAGAGCTTAAGAGCTTTAAAAAGTTTTTTAGCCAGGGGTTGCAACTGGAGCTCTGGCTCTGCCGAAACACCACATCAGTCATCTTAGCTTTAGGAGTGATAAGAAGGGAGATAGGGAAGCTGATGTGTGCCTTAAAGAGGTCTGAGAATGGGTTGAGGCAGCTATTTCTCTAGCCTGCCTGTACCGTGACTCCCTGTCATAACCTCATCGGCTTGTTTCCTTAAAACACCCTGAGGAAGTAAACAAAAATGAGGACCCAGGAAAATCCAGTATTATTCTTTTTCTTAGTAGCATCTGATTTTCTTATTCACCTCTATCTTATGTATGTCTGTTGAATAGCACATGTGTATGCCACATCCCACACACTGTGAGGAAAAGTGCCCCTTTTCAGGAATTTTGCGTACATTCCTCTCTCACCACAAAGGGGATTGAGTTTGTCTCAGTGAAAAAGCCATAGATTCTATTCAAGAGATTCCCACATTGATTTCTCCCATCTCAATGGCTCTGCAAAATAACAGTGCTAAACAAAACCCAGCAGCACCCATCTTAAATACCATCCATCTGGAAACATACACCCCAGAACTTCATCCTAAACCACAAAGCATGTGTCCTTGCTCCTTATCTTTCACAACATTTGATGTTAAATCTTCAGACAGAGTTGATTCAAAAGTTATCAAAATGATGTTTGCAAGGAAGAAATAAAACTGAAATGCCAATGTTTTGATACTCAGCAATATTTAAGGCATAAAATAAGAAATTGTGGTCATTGAGTTACCCGATTGTTCCTACAGAGCACACTTAGCTCTGTGATGGGAAGGTGGCATTCCATTTTTAATGACAGTGAAGGAATTTAACAATAATAAACTAAGCAGTAGTAAGAAGTTGTGACAACAATGGAAACTCTAGCTTTGAAAGCATCTTGCTTTACTATTTACATTATTTAAACAACATTATTTAAATCCACAGGTAATGTTTTCCCACAGCTTAAGACAGACTCAGATCTAAATAAGGATCAAGATACCTAAATAATAAGAGTGGGGCTCCCTAGGCTGTTGCACTTCTGGCACAGTGAAGAATTGCCTAAGCACAAAAGCTGAAAAAGGCCATCAGGAACCCTGCCTTGGGACCATCCCCATCTCCAGGGCAGGTTTAAAGACTTATTGAACCTGCTTCCCCTGCTCTAAGGGCTGTGCTTGGGTTGCACAGCTGTATTCACAACAATGCAGTAAATGGGGAATGTCATGAGCCTGTAGGACATGCCACCACCCGTAGGACATGCCAGCAGGACCCTGTGCGATGTCAGAAAATTTCTGGGGCAGAACGTGGGCTTTTCCCAAATGCAGAACCAAAGTTTAGTAACTTTGATATGTTGAACAGTGGGTGGGAACAGGAGAAAGAAAAAAAAAAAAAGAAAAAAAAAAACAGACATGCAGGCTGCAGCTAATACCTGGGGTTGCTCAACAGCAAAAAGATCAGGCACTAGACAGCTTTCAGGCATTAACAGTACTCTCCGCTGGTTTCCCAATGTTTCTTTTGTGAACTTCAATAACAAAAGGTCAAATTGGAACCTAGAGGGTAGCGTGCAACTCAATATTCAATGTGTCAGTGAACTTCTTAAAAGCAATAAAATCTGGAAGATCTGCAAGAGAGAAAAACTAATATTCTTCTGTCCAGCTGTTTGCTGGCAGCTCTGGCATTTTTAAAATGCTGTCTTACAAAGAAGACTCCTGTGGCAACAAGTATTATTAATCCACAAGACAAGTAAATTCACAGAGACAGAAAGAGGAGATGCTGCTGGAAAAAAAAGGAACCTGCCAGAATTATGTGCCATATCGATTCGTTGTCCCAAGGTATCCAAAAATATCTTGATGGGCTTAAAAAGGAATCCAAAAATATTTACAGGTCAGATGAAGGCTGGAGGTCTCTTTTCCCAACAGTCCAACAATTGAACAGTGTTTTGCAAGAACATGATATCAAAGAATGTATGATAAGCTATTTGCAGCTCTAGAAAAAACTCATATGATGAAAATTTCAATGCATGTGACCAGTGCTTCAGTGTCATGAATTGCAGGAAGGGTTTTCCTCCCCCTCACTGGTCAGTGCCTCCGTGTAGTGCAGGAGGACTTCTGCAGCTGCTGCTGGCCTTCACCAACAATGAACTCGAGATGTTATCAGATCCTGAGCTCCTGGGAGAATACAAAATTCTAAACCAAGAATTAAAGCATAAATAATTTGGGTCACACAGGCCTCCCTTCTTGGTTATCAGGCAATTAGGCTGCTACAAACCAATGCTGCAGGCTTTCTGGTGGAACATCAGACAGCTTGGGCAAAGAACACCTAACTCAGGAACAGGGTCAGCTCTTTATCACTCTGCTGGAAGTAGAGCAGGCCACCAGCATGAGGCCAAGTTTCACAGGTTAGAAGCAGCAAAGTCCCTGTCTGCCCCCAGAAGACTTCTCTCTTAGTAGCAGAGCTCCCAGCCCATGATGGGAACAACACTTTAACACTGCTCATAATGATGCTCATAATGAGCAGTCTTGATGAGAGAGAGCCAAGACAACATCTAACATGTATAAGCCTTCCCCAAAAATTCACATACATAATCTGGAGCAATGCTGAGTCTGGGTAGGAGCACTGAATGGAGGTGCTGGCCCCAGCCAATCGGGGTGTGCAGGCATCCCTGGGGCTGGCTACTGCTTCCACCCAGACTCCTACAGAGATGCAAAATACAAATGCTTTTGTAGCTGTTTTCTCCATTTCCTCAGCAAAGAGGCCTGAACAAAAGTAGTGTATGCCCCAGAACCGTGAGTGTTAAGAATTTAAAAAGCTGCACCTAGAAGCAGACTTCTGCACAAAGGCTATGGGATATAAACTCACGAGCCCATGAGATTAAGTGGTCCCTCTGGATGGGGGTGGCACCAAGTCTGGTCTAAAGCAGCTTTGGGCTCTTCCCTCACCCCTGTCTGAATGCAGCCTGTGTGGCCTCACGTGTGAGCTGCAGGACTCCAAGTAGGGGAAAAGATCCAGGACCGCTCGCTATCGTGGCCATTAGTCATCCCCCAGCGCAGGCTGGGCTGCAGCCAAAAGAAGTTATGTTTCTGGGATGATCATTTATGGTCAGGCATGCCTTCTGATAGAGGCAGCTAAACCTTGCTAACGTGAGACGTCTGGGACAGCAAAGCCACCACAATGGGGAAGGATCAGCCCAGGCCAGCCCATGGGAGGACAGACATTTGTGATGGAAAACAGCACCATTAGCATTTTGCTTTTCCACCTCCCAACCCACACAGCCTGCTCTCTCAAAAGCTGAGGAAGAGAAGAAAAAAAAGCAAAACAGAAAAAAAAAGCTTTTCATTAGACAAGGAGTCAAGCGAGGCTCTCCACTCTTCTAACAAACAGACGGCAACAGGACCTTCTGTACCCTCCCTTCTCACTCTGCTACCTAATCAGTGGTGAGATGCTCCTGCAAGCTTTTAAAATGAGTTTCGGTTTTGGTTTACTTTCTCTTGTGTGAATCCAATTTGTTCTGAAAGGGAAGCATGAGGTCCAGGTCCTGAAGTGCCTCCTGTACATCATGAGGCCAGCTGTAAGGCTGCAGAACAGGACGAGGAATCAGCAGAAAATGGGGAATTAATATTAAGACACAAGCTCAAAACAACACCGAAACGCTCACATCTGTGGCACATTGGTCCTCAGGATGAAAAAAAAAAAAAAAAAGGAAATGAACCAATTTTTGAACATATTCTGCTACATTTTGGCACAGGAAAGCCTTTCATTCACTGATGGACTCAAAATATGCCAACGCCACTTGTTGTCATACAAACCCTGACCCAGGGATATTAAGGTGGGCACAGTGACATTAAATATTTCCTTTTTTTGTTTGTTTGTTTGTTTTTTGAAAGCTCATCCACCTCATGGTAAAAGCTGCCTGACAAACTGCTCAACTAGAAGTCCTTCATTGGGCACAACAGACACAGGGCTGAGGATGCAATGGGCTCAGAGGCACTGCTGGCTTGCCAGGGACGTGCCTCCAGTGATGGAGCTCTTGCACAGTCACTTATTCTTCTCAAAATCAGCATCTTCACCAAATTACACTTTTTAAAGGAGGTTTAGTTATTTTTTTTTAAATAAATTAAATTGATAGACCAACCCTTCCCTGTCTCTGACACCCACATACATACCCCCAGAATGCTTTCACAAACAGCCAACATCAAGGCCCTTTGGATTTAAAAAAATAAACCAAAATAATTTAAAAAAAAAAAAGAAAGAAAGAAAACCAAAAACACCCCCCAGACACCTATAATATCATCCTCCCCACTGCCAATAATCAGTATTTAGAGAGCATTTACCTCAGGTGGTAATCACACCCAAAGCTTCAATTCCTATGGATGTGCCTTGTCCCCAGGTGATTTAATTTATGAGTTTCCATGTTGTGGCCATGAGCTGCACAACTTGGCTGTGTGCAAGGCTTGTTTTAAACTTACTGGGTGGTCAGACCATCTCATTCCTGCATTGTAAGGAACAAAATTAGGCACCAAGTCACCGCCTTGATACCATTGATAGTTCTGCAGCCCTCCCCTACCTTCCCTTTGTCATCTCTTCTCAAGCTGAACAGAGTTGCCAAGCCTTTCATTGGATGGGAGCACACCCTCTCCTCGTCCGTTATTTTTCACAATTCTGCTGTGTGACATCCTTCTGGAGCCCTTTGGTATTGCCATAGCATCCTGCAACATTTCCCCAGTCTACTACAGGGAAGGTTTTTCCCCAGATTTATTTGGCCTGACGCTGTATCACATACAGACTTACCACTGGAAATGCAAGCAGAGCCAAAAAAAAAAAAAAAAACCCAAGCCCCAGCATGTGAAGATGCCATCTATCATCTCCTTCCACCACAAACAATAATTATCTCCTCCCCCTGTTATTCATGACTTATGGACCCCTCCCTCACTGGGTGGTGGGTTAGTAGCTCTGCCCAGAAGTGTCCTCCTGAAGGATCTCAGCTGTCCTCGTCCCCCTCGTCAGGTGTTAATTAGGGACAAAAGTCAGGCACTGGGGGGGAACTCTATACAAAACAGTACATGTTAAAAAAATAGTAATATACATCATTTTGGATTAGCAGGGATATAGTATATTTATTTGAATAAACAAGTAAAAAAACCTAAAAATTCTGTATTGCCTTACATCCATAAATTCTTCTGCCCGCTCGGTCCATTCAGGGCTGTCATGTTTTTGGGCCAAAGTGGGCAGGCTTCAAGGTCTCACCGTGATGCCTATGGGTGGATTTATGGATTTTTGCAACCCTTTCTTACACTGACTACAGGAGGTGTGTGTTCAGTAAGAAACTCACGCTGAGTTCATTTAGTTGCATGGGAGCTTAGTTTTAAATTCAGTGTTAAGATTGATAGGAGCAAGAGGAACATGGGCTTGTACTTTAACACTTTGATGAAAAAGGATATTTCTTGTACTCTAAGGTGAAGTAAGTTTCTTTTCAGAACATGGGCAGATTTATTTTTTTTAAAGGTCCACCAGAGGACTCATTTCATGACAAATCACAGCGAAGTTGTGCTGCATCCCATCCTCCCCACTCCACTCCTTCTCATGCAAGATTGAGACCATTTGCCATTATTGCCACCAGGTGCAGCAGAGAGGGACTTTCTGATGATGCCCTCTGTGAAAGTATCTCCTTGAAATCTGTGTTCACGGCACAGAAAACTGATCTCAGGAAATCCATAGCAGGAAAAGTTGGAAGAGTGAGTCAGTTCCCCATTCACCTCCTTGATGTTGGCACTTATGAAATTTCCCTCGTTTAAAAAAGCCTTTACAAAATTCCAGGGAAGGGACTGAGCTCTCCAGCACAGATTTCAATCTCCTGCCTTAGTCCTGCTGAAGGTTCCTGTGAAAGGCTTAGAGTCCAGTCCTTAGCTTCACTGGGAGTTGAGAAGGGCTCCAAATAAACTCGAGCCTATGCAGGCTTCTTCAATACAACCTCACACTGCTGCTGCAGCTACATGGACCACGGGGCTGAACTGGGCACTTCTTAGGCTCTTAAAAAAGCCTCGTGCATTAAAACACACACACAGAGTGGTTTAGCACTAATGTGCGTGTCTGAAAAATGGGAGATGTGTATTAGATGCTCTTCAGGTGCTCTGGGAAACAAAGCAGAACATTTTCTGAGCACAGGATGGAATTTAACACCTACGGAGCCCCTGTGCTTGCTGCTGGGAGGTGGCCATGCAGATGGGGTCTGAGCTGGGAGGGTGCAGAAGACTTCAGGTCTGACCCTGTCCTCGTCTGCCCCTCCGCGGGAGGCAGGAGGTTGGTGGTGAGACCACTGGGATGCTAAATCTCCTCCTGCACCAAAACCTGCTTAGTTTATTAGTTCTACCCTTAGAATATCCTTTTTCTTTTTTATTGTAATTTTCCACAGTGAATAATTTCATTATTGAGGAGAGGGTCGGGGGAAGCACATCCATGAGGTGCCTCATACAGCAGATACAAGAGAACTGTGCAGGATGTGCTGCAATACCGCGTGCTGCCACGTCCTGTCTTGCTGGGATGAGCTTGAGATTCAAATCTGGGCACAACAGCAAACTCAAGGTTAAGGGATAGATGCAGCCTGTCTTTGCCAAGTCTGATTAATCTATGTTGAACTTCCTATACACTTTTTTTTTTTTGAGGTTGCATGTGATAATTCAGGCATTTCTGAAATATGGAGCATCTGCCGGTAGGTGGCTGAATACAGGAGGGACCGTGGCGATGCTACCTGTTTATTCCTTGTTGTCCCATACTGGAAATGTAACTGGAAATGTTAGCATCTTTCCTGCTGGCAATGGACATGGGCCACAAGAGCCTTGTGTTTAGCACCAGGCATGCACCTGAGCTGCTCTCCCACCCAACGGAAGCTGAAAACAAAGGAGCAGTGAGCTAGGGCTGGCGGTGCTGAGCTCCAGGTCCAGCTGCATGTGCTGCAGGCAGGGCGTATCCTCAAAATACAGCTGAAAAGACAGCCAAAGGTGGTCTAAATGATGGTAGTGAAGAGGATGTGAAAAATAAAGTAATGGGAAGGATTTGATATACTGTGATTCTGAACCAAAAAGCTGTGTGCTAGGTATTTAATGCATCGTGAGCACATTTATTACTGCCTCCCAGTGTGTCAAAGCCGTATCGGGCTGCCAGGGAGAGACAGTGCTGTATCTGTAAGGAGAAAAAAACATTAAACCTGGTGATACTATTTTACCATGTTTACTAGGGATAAAATGTGCCACCTCCAGTATCAGAGCTGGACTCATCTGAACAGTCACCCACATCTATTCACAGCCAGGTGCTGTCATTGCTCCAGTACCACTGACTGTTACTGGGAGTAATTGTAATTAGTAATAGGAAGTCTGTTATAGAGCAGTGGTTTCTGTTTTTAATAGTGACTATTTTTTAGAAAGTACTCTAGTTATTTATTTTTAAAGCCTGACATGGTGATTAAAGCCCTAAGATAAAGCCTTTGAATTACAGCCTCATGTATCAGGCTGCTTCAAGCTGTGGCTGCAATGCTGGGAAAATCATGTCCTGAGTGTGGCCCCTGCACGCTGCCAGCTCAACTTGTGCCCTCTGCAAACTCTCCTGCAGGACACGGGGCCGTTACACCCTCAAGTGTCCTCCTGTGGGCTGGGATTTGGCTTAGGGCAGCCACAGCTCTGGCCTCAGCCGCTCTGGGGATAGCGGCTGTCCTTGGTGGCTGCAAATCAAGGGGCGCCAGCGCGTTGGTGTGGTTTAAAGAGCACCAGTGAGGGGTGAGAGAGCTGCAGTTTGGTTCATGTTCCACAATCCCATGCACCAGCACAGTCCCAGAGGTCCCCAAATCAGCAGCGTTAACGCTCCAGGTGCTAGCACTGGTGCTCAGGCTGCACATAACAGACCAAAGGGATGCAGCAGGCTTGGAACTCGTGTGCACACAGGGTGCAGTGCCCCTGAAGCCCCTCTTGCACCCTATCTTGGGCACCACTTTGCCACCCAGTCCAGGCCTAGGGAAAAAGCAGTGCCACGCGTTGGGGCTGCGCAGGGGAGACTCAGGCACGGCTGCGCATCCCCAGCACCTCCCTTGGCTGCCACCATCAACAGGATGGTGGCGTTAAGGACTAGAGGGGTTGGCGAACATTCACACTTGCAGCTTTCCCTCCCACCAAACCATCCCCAAAGGAAGACAACTCATAGCCACAGGCTGCGAGGTGAAGCAAAAAAAAAAACACCAGTTTTTATTGTGCCTGGAGCAGAGAGACCACACGGCTTGGTGCACAGATGGAGATGCTGAGCTCCTGCTCAGCTCGCTGCGGTCGGGGCATGCGGCCCCGCTTGGCGCCAGCGATGCCTCCTTCACTCCCTCCTCACCCCATGTGAAAACCAGGCAGGAGGCGTCCGCCCCGCTCCCCCCCCTCTCTCAGGGTTTCTCCCCCCCGTGCCCGGCGTGGGGCCGCCTCTCCCCTCCCGCAGGCGGCTCAGGCGGGCTTTGAAGAACTCGTTTATTGGCTCGCAAACAGGCGGTCGCATCCGTCGAACTCAATTTAAGACCCAGTGTGTACAAAGTCACAGTCACGGCTTGAAGAGCACAAGGCAGCACCCTCGGAATAATCGTTAAAAGTCCCGGCGTATGTACAGCTAAGTGCCACCTCGAGTATTCACAACACAGTAACGTACTGCAATTAGTCACTTAAAAGTAGTTCCCTAGAGAAACAACCTTCCGCTCCGGCTGCGGGCGCAGGAGGGGAGCCCCCCGCAAGCGGGGCCGGAGTCTGTCCCGTCCGTCTGTCCCATCTGTCCGTCCGTCCCATCCATCCGTCCCGTCGGGGGGGGGGGGGACGCTCAGTGCCGCTGGCAGGTGTGCAGGCGGGAGGCGTCGGGGGGGCCGTGGTCTCGCTGCAGGCGGCACGCCAGCCCCTCGGCGCACTGGCAGCGCTGGAAGATCTCCAGCCCGTGGGCGCCTTTCCGCCGGTGCCTGGTGCACACCTGCCCCTCCCGCAGCACCGGCTTGCAGATCTTGGACCAGAAGTGGCGGGCGCAGCACAGCCCGGCCGCGCAGTCCGACGAGCGCAGGCAGAAGTCCCCCTCCTCACCTGCGGGGCCGAGCGGGGGTCAGGGCGCTGAGCGCCGTCGGGGGGCTCCGGGGCCCCTCGGGACGCGCCCCCCCCCCCCCCCCCCCCCGGGGCTCCCCCTTCCTCTTACCTTTGCGGGCGGGCAGCCAGGCGGGCGCGGGCGTCCGTCGGGGCAGCGCCTCGGCGCCGGTCTCGTCCAGCTCGGCGGCGCCGGGAGGGGGCTCGGGGGGCGTGCAGAGCCCTGCGGGAGGCAGCGCGGTCAGCCGCGGGGTTCGTCCCCCCCTCCCGTTCCCCTCCTGCCCGCCGCCCCCCGGATCCCGCCGCCCCTCACCGTTGCTGCAGGCCGTGCCCGGGCAGCACATGGCGTCGCGCAGGCAGCGCTTGCGGCGTCTCCGGCAGGCGAGGCAGAGCGGGGCGCCCCCGCCGCGGGCCGCCCCCCCGCAGAACTCGTCGGGGCCGCAGTCCTCGTCCTCGGCGCACGGGAAGGGCTGCGGGCGGCACAGCGGGCTCAGCGGGGACCCCCCGGTAAGAGCGGGGCCGCCGCCGGTGCGGGGTCCCCCCCTGTGCCCCCCCCCCATCCCCGTCCCGGCTCCTACCTGCCGGGTGGCGGCCGGCGGAGGTTTGTTGCTGCCGTCGAAGGGCGCGGCGGCGGCGGCGGGGGCGGCGCTGGCGGCCGCCCCCCCCTTGATGGCGTTGGAGCTGAGGGCGCCGCCGGGCGCCGCCGCCCGCCCCGCCGGGGCCGCGCAGCTCAGCGCCGCCAGCAGCGCCACCAGCGCCCGCATCGTCCCGTCCCGTGTGCCGTGCCGTCGGTGCCGTGCCGTGCCGCTCCGTGCCGTGCCGTCGGTGCCGTCCCGTCGGCGCTGCGGCTCCCGCGGCCCCCGAGCAGCGCTACCTGCCCGCCCCGCCGCCGCCTTTATACCCCGGGGGCTGCCTCCTGCGCCCGCCCCTCGGGGAGGCGGCCGCGGCGGCCGCGGATGGGATTTCAAAGGGCCCCGGGGGGCTGTGCCGATGCCCCCCCCCCCCCCCCCCCCCCCGCCCCGCCGCCCCGAGCGCTTCGTCATTGGCCGCCGGCCCGGGAGGGGGATTTCGCAACGACGGGGGCAGCTCCGCGCCCCCCCGAGCACCCCCCTCAGTCCCCCCCCCAGACCCCACCGCCAGATGCGGCCGCGGCTCCACTGTCTGCAGCCTCCCCCCCCGCCCCGTCCCGTCCCCATCCCCGTGCCTGGGAGCCGCCGTGGGGAGCGGAGCCCCCCCCTCAGCCCCCTCACCCCGCTCCTTTGGTCTCCCAGCCCCGCGCCTGCCCGCCCCCCCCCCCCCCCCCCCCCCCCCGGCCCAGCTCCCTTCCTGGCGCCAGCGCAGCTCTGCAGGAAGCTGCAGAGAGCCGGGATGGGGGGAAGAGGAGCCCGCCCCGTCGGGCCCCCCCCGTGCACTCGCCTGACCCCAGCCCGGAGAAGCGGGGCCGGGGGGGGGGCGGGGGGGTCGTCTCTGGGCTCCCTTTGATGCGCGGAGATCAAAGGGGGGAGCCCAAGGGGGACCCTCCCGACCCCCCCAGCTCCCTCGCACCCCCCCGTCGGGGCGCCCCGCACCGCGGCGCCCCCTGGCGGCCCCTCCAGCGCCTCTGCGTGGAGGTCGGGGTTAATTGGAGAGGCTTAATTGGCTTGTCGGGTCGGGCCGGTACCTGCCTTAGGTATGGCCCCAAAGCCCCACCACAAGTAAATGTGTCCGTGTCCCGCCTCCCCCCCCCCCCCCCCGCCCCCCCGCCCATTTGCCGTCGCATCTCGGCTCCTCGGCAGAAAACCCGGAGGGGGATACGAGCCCAGCAGCGGGCTGTAGGCGTCGTGCAACGTTTTGTTTGGCTCTCCCCTCCTGCGTGTCGTCGTAAACCTGAGCAAAAAGTCCGCCTGAGCAGCAGAACTCTCCCAACTGAAGAAAGACAGCAACGCGCTGCTCAAAAGTAATTATTTTTATTTCAACTCTATAAAGTATACAACAGGCACTCGGCAATTACAGCTGCAGGGAAAATACAGAGCAAAACAAAAGCAGTTAAGTTCATGAAAAAAAGTTCTTAAATCTACATCAAAAGAGTGCAACTGGTCGACGACCATCGGATGACAGACAATTTTCTGACGAACAAGAAAACTCTTTTATGTAGAATCCATTGTAAGAAGAAAACTGGAGAAATCAGATTACAAAAAATAAAGGACCAGTGTAAAAACAGCATAAATCGGACTCAGGACGACAGGCAACTCCACACAAAATTTCCCTTTTGCCCGTAGAGCCTGAGGCTGGCCAAGTCCCGGCTTGATGCCTGGCGGCTCAGAGAAAAGGCATCGCTCCCAGGCCGGCTGTGGGGCAGCGCCGGGGCCTTGCCTCCGTGATGGGCTGCATGGGGGGCTGACGGAAAGCACGGATCCTGCTCGGTCGAGGGGCTCAAACGAGCTACTGCGGCATTTCTTGGGGGGCACCCGGTCTCGCCTCAGAGACGCGAGTTGCACGTGGTGGCAATTCACCTTTAGCCGCTCATTGCTTTTTGGGGCGGAACATTTGTCGTGGCTTTTATAAAAGACGGTACGCTGGAGCCGGACTGCACTATGGGCTGGATCTGCACAGCTTAGCGAAACAGGAATACCTGTATACAGACTGATAGGATGTCATATATTAATTTGACCCGCACATACATTTATACATTTCACAGAAATGACTCTGTATCTCATTAACAGATACACAGCTCTGGTACATTTAACAGAAATAAGAGAACGACTTCATCATTTCTGTAATTCATCAATATTATATAATAAAGGCTTATAAATTGTTAGCAGAAAGAACTGTAAAACGCAGCAAGCTAAGAAAGGACAACATTTTGAGGTGTGTTTGTCTTTGTCATGCAGCATAACACCAAATTTGTATTTTTTATAGGATGCCATGGATTTAAGGCACTTGCAACAATGCCAGATAGCTAGTCATGTTCTAAACCTATGGGACAGATGAGTAACAGTACAGTCGACATAAAGTTTAATAATACTGACAATTATGACATTAATTCAAGTCTACTTCGATCTAAAAACATTACATTACAAATAAGAAAATGAAGTAGTAATGCCATGGAACTCTAAATAAAAAGTTATATGTGTACCACAAAATATCAACACGAAAATACCTATTTACATAAATATTTGCTTGTGGTCCTGTTGTTAAATAAGAGTTTGCTATGGATAATGCAGCACTGTAAGAAGCTACAGATCTTCTGTATCTTATGACACCAATCCTAATACGCTTGTTTTAAATACGGCAGCTGATTTCCCCCTGCGCAAATACACCGTTGTCCAATATATTAAAAAAGGAGACAAAGAAAAGACAGTAAGTGGAAACACAGAGGCAATCAGTTGTTGTGAATATATATATATATATTATGCAACTCAAATATATTACTTATAAATGAAGGAGTCTATAATATACATATGCTAAGTATGTCGTTTAAAGGATGCTTAGTAGAAGTGATGGAAGTCGAGTGAGGTGTTTGATGCTGAAACAAATTTATATTCAGTACAGTGCATGCCACACGCTGCAGGTCTTGCGGTGCATGGCACAAGGAAAAACGGATAGGAAGAAAGAAAATAACTCATCAGCCCATTTTAAAACATTCTTCCCATAACGTTTCTGGGTTGCCCCAAAGGGGTCGTGATGCTCCTGGCAACCCTTTGCTCGACAGATAGCTGAATCTCAGCTACTCACTGTGACTGTATTGAGACAAACTCCTCTGTATGTACTTCTGTAGAAAGCCAACAAATGCAACGAGTTTTGTCCTCCAAGGTAGCCACAGCATCGAGTGAAAAAACAGGGGGACGTGAATAACAAACTCAGCTTTCATGCAGCAGGCGCATGACTGCTTGTTTGCTCGGATGACTGGTGACTGTTTTAGCCCTAGTGTTCAGCGTTTGCTTTCAGTCCTTTGGATTGAAAACTAAGTATTTGCTCTGCACGAGTGATTCCTGGTAGGCGTAGTTACTGTCTTTTCCCTACGGTTTTCAAGGCAAACAAATTTTAATATGGTGCTGCACGGGACGGATGAGCAGCAGAAATAACCTGAAGTTATTGTGCGGATGACGTTGCCTCGCCTTTCTGCATAACTATGGAGAAAATTCAGCAGAACAGACTGGGTTTGAAGGGGTCTGCGGTGACCGAGCTCTTTAGGTTGCTGGCAAGCAGCAGACATTGTTGATGCTGTCAAAGAAGTGGAGGAAACATCTTTTTCGTATGTTCTATTAAGACTATGGAAGTCACTTCCATTAGGAACACAGAAAAGATTTAGCGTTGGAGAAATAATTTTTTACCATTAAAGCATATGTTTTCTGCACACTATGCAAAAATGGTCAGCAAAAGTTGATCTTTTGACTTCCAGGATATGTAACCGCTCTTGACAACTCTGAGATGAAATGGGGCAGCATTTGCTAATTTGGGGCAGGGTCTGTTAGAAAGCTGACGTTTCTTGTTGGTACGACGGGATAAACTTTTAGACCCGTGTACAATGCAACGAGTAGGCATACAGGACAGTATTGCCTTCTTATGTCTGTATAAACCAGAAGAGACTTCGCTAGAGCAAAGGAAAAGCAGTGGAAGTCAGGGGAAGAAAAGCATGCATGCACCAACATCCTTCTCCCTGGCTTTTTTTTCATACAAGCTGACCCAACTCTGGCCATCCCCATGCCTTAAATGTGGTCACCGGGGTCTTGGTACGCTGGCGATAAGGTAGACTGGTAACTCTTACAAAACAAACCCACACGAAATATCAGATTTCCGCTAAATTCCACTGACTTTTCTGTAGAGCTCCTTCCAACTTAGTTTGCTGAGACGTTAGGATTACATTTTTATAGGCAATATTAAAAACAGAGCCAGCAAACTGGCCCTCCATCACATTTTATATTCTTTTAATTAGCTTTGTAATAAACATGGAAGAGATGCAGACACGGAGATGTAAACTCATCTGTTCTAAGAACATGATGGAGAATGATGCCTCTTGCTACATATTTCTGAAATGGTGGTTGACTGAATAGGTATATTCACAGATGAAGGATGTACGTAGCACCTATAAAGTACATTACGGGTCTTATATTTTCCCTTTGGGTTCTAAAAAGGTAAAAGTTAAGCTTAGTTTTATGTCTAATAGCTAATCAGTAAGACCAGTTGGCTGCTGTCGCTTTATTATAGGACCATTATTTAAGCACTATTTTATAAGTAAAATGGATAATTTTATGATTTCTTTCCATGCATTTATGTTTTTGTACCAAAGGAAAGGAAAAAAGGAAACATCGTGTTACGTTATGTTCTCAGCTGTATGAGAGAAGCGACCCATATCTGCCTTAACAGGATCTAGAGCAGTTGTGCTTTTGTTTTACCAGATTAAATAAAAATTCTCTGAAAGAAAGAGGAAAAGTAACATTCATTCTTGTCATGAACACTGCTTGGAAAGAAAACGGACAAATTTTACCACTGCTTCGACATGAACTCTTCGATCAGTACCGTTGCTGTCCTCCTTTGTTCCTACACTGGCCAACAGCAGAAGACCTACCCAGTCTGGAGTGTGGGAGAAGCCCAGATCCTGTACTGTATTTACCTACAGCACTTAATAAATTACTATTGATCCTACTGGTAAAGCCAGTACCTTGCAGCTAGAATGAAGTGTGTTTTACACTACGTATCTTTCAACTTTTGTAATTAGAGCGTAGCAAGATCATTGCAGTGATAGAAAACATGTTTCTTTACTGGTGAAAGGCTTTGCGTCAGGACCACCATGTCAACTGCTATATTAAGTTTGAACATAAAACATGAAGAGCACTATTGTCATCTAAGCAATAAGTCCTAATGCCACTGTAGTTACTGTAGCAGCATCAATCAAGGCATCATGGTGACCCCGAGCACGAATCCTCCCCAGTTCTTTCGGTTTCGCTGGCAGCCATGTCCCAGGAAGCTGTCTTCAGCAAGGCAGAAGCAGGTAAGAGAAATACATTAAAAATCTATGTCCCATCCTGAGTTGTCGTCAGGGGGTGGTTCATCACTGTCCTCAGGGAAGCTGTCAAAATTGCTTGTGTCTGTTGGAGATGCAACCTGTGGAAAGGACAGAGTGACAAGACGGGGACCATCATCAGAGCTGTTTTTTGGACCTCTACAGACCTCTTCACCTCACAATGATGATCATGCCAAAGAATTCAGTGGGCATTTTTTTTTTTTTGGTTCTTTTTATTTACTCTAGTCCCAGGGATATAGCTATGGTGCTGGTCAGAAAATGCTAACTGCAGCAAGCAAGGTGTGGCAGTAGAGAAGTTTTGCATTCAACAACTTTTTGCTGAATCCCAGGAGGACTTTCCACAAAATCCCCACTGGTTTTGTACTGTCTCTAAAGACCCAGGCCCTCTAGCGCTCTGCCTCAAGGTGAATTTTTCCACCCATTGGAATAAAGTTGGCAGAAAAGACTTGAAAAAGCCCCATGTTCCAGGAGCACCTTTCTTCCCCAAAGCCCAAGATTTCCAATTTATGGCTTCAGGATCCTGAATCTGAGGTTGTCAGCTGGGCCTCTGGTGCCTTCTAGCTTCCTGACAAGTATTCCACTGCCTACAGAGCCAACCAGACAAACCGATATTCCTAGGATGTTTCTGAATTTCCAATGATCAATTTTGACACAAACAACTTTGTTCTAAGCTACAGTGCAAACAACCATGACCACTTACAAGGAAGCAGAGAGCCTGAGTTTCAGCTAAGGTTTGTGAAGGCCAAGTAGAATTACTTTTTAGGAAATAATGTCATTTAAAAGCTACTGTAACTAGATGGTTTCTATTTTTTTTTTTGCTTCATGAAGATAATTGAAACTTTCTTATTATGAGACCTTGGTACATCCAATGCAATTGAAATAAATGAAACAATGCAAAAAGAGACCAGCAGTTCCCTACAGGCCAAAATAATCAGGGTCATACTGAAGGAGTACGTTGAGCTGTAAAGTAGCCAGTGCAGACTGGAGAGGACAGCACTTGCTGTAGCAGTACTGCGTAGGAAATGCTTGCCATATTTTTTTCCCAACCTACAGTCCAGGAGACATATTTGATGCTGGATAACTGCTCAGCTGCATCAGAATTTACCCATGGCTGATAATGTCTTGGGGAAGAATCAAACTCCTTGCATACTCAACTCACTGTGAAAAAAAAAAGAACACTTTATACTGGATTTGGTATTTTTTTTATTTTTTTTGAGTTACCTGGGTCTGCTTACTTTGTTGAGTTGGAGAACCTTCATCTTTAGGGTCCTCACCCCTGGTGGGCTCTGAGTTTGCTTTCCTTCATGGCCCTTGTGCTGGACCCTGTCTCTCTTTTTCTCTCAGCCCACCCCTATGCGAGTTCTCCCTTTGGGAGAAGAACTGAGGGATGTATGCACAAGATAACAGCCACCAAAGCAGAAGAGATGCAGCTGGTGTGGCCATTCACAACTTACGCGCATGACCTGTAGCTTCTTGCAAAAACCCCTCAGCAGTGACGCAGAATGCATAAGTGGACTGCATGGGGTGAAAGCATCTGTGGAGCTCCCCTGGGTTCCTCTGCAGATGTCTACACTGAGAGCATCTGGCAGAGCTGGCACAGTCATTTGAACTAGGTGAAACTTTATGGGAATTAAGTCCTGTTTTTGGAGATGGGTTCTATTTTGCCTTCATCTGACAAAATAAAAAGGCTGAGTATATCCAAGACAATTGTAGAGTGTTTTTTTTTTTTCTTAGAAGAAATATGATCTAGAGAGAAAGGCTGCATGAGTTGTCACTCTGCTAACTGATATTATGTGTTGCTACTGCTGTTGGGCATGACTCTCCACAGCTCCGTGTCACCCGTATGTGGCCTGCGGTCCTTCATGATCAGAGAAATGGGAACAAAAGTATTTCTCAATGCCCTCTCCAGCCAAGAAGGGATACTCCAGATATATCTCTTGTCCAACCCAGAGGGTAAAGCGCAAACATTGGTATCATCTGCCTGGTCACTTGCCAGCGTAAGAGCTTGTGATGAATTATGGTGAAGAGATCTGCATGTCTTTGTCAAAAACAAGAGCCATGATGCAAGACAGCACATCTTTGGAAGAGTCAAGAAGGAGTAACTTTTCAGGACAGCTTCCATCACAGATTTTTAATCTGTGGTATCAAAGCTCAGCTGCTCCCCAAAGCAATGTTCTAGCAGCAGATCTACCCTAAAATCCTGTGGATCGAGGGCTAAGGAGTAGGTTTTGATTGTCTCAGTGGTAGTACACAACTGTTGATGAGTGTTAAAGAGCTGTGAAAGGCCTATTTCTGAAAACAAAACAAAAGCTAGTCTCTATGTTTAGCCCTTCTGGCTCCTTTCCAGCTAGGGAGGAGAGGTGCAATGACTGAAGGAAAAACTAATTTCTTCCCCTAGAGCTACATAATTTTGGTCACTTTGCAGATACGGCCATTACTGAGAGTTGGGTCTTCTGTCAAAGCAACTGAGCTCATTGAGGAAAACAAGACTGACAAAACAGGACGGACAGCTTCAGGGTTGAAAAACTGTCAGCGAGGTTCACTAGTTAATGGAGGCACATTTTGTAGAGGATATCAAGAGTATGTCCAGAAAAGATATTCGTCCTAAGAATTCTATAAAGAAGAGTTGTGCTGCTTTGGGACTGGGGCAGTGTACGGCTGTCGGCACTGATAAGTTGCCCTGGAAGAATGGTTGAGTCTTCAGAAGAGGGAAGGATGCTCCTGTCTTATTTTGGACAGCCCTGATGGTGGTCAAAGAGATCACCAAAGGGATGGTGGTGTGCTGGCAGCAGATCACTTTTGGGACCATTGCAGACATGTCCCTGGTAGGATGGCACCAGACCCAGGAATATACATCCCAATGATGCCAAGAAAGACCCTTTCCTGATACCGTGTTGGACCTTTGTGAAAAAGCTGAAGAAGCGTGACCTGTGCAAAACAGGCTAGAGAATGGCCTCTGAGCAATGCCAAAAAGAGTAGAAACAATTTCTGGTGGTAGAGCAATGTCATGGAGAAATTCATGCCCGTAGAGAGTAGATATTATTGAAGTCACTGCTGTGGGTTGTTCTATCTGAGGGTTAGATATGCAGGGCTGATACATACATTGGGTAAAAGCAGTATTGCAAATGCCCTTGCTAACTAAAAAATCCACTAAAAAAATAGAAAAAAATATTTGGGCATTTTCATCTACACTGGCATCCTGCAGAGAGCACAGGCAAACCAGGAATTGAAACTGGACATAAAGGAGTAAACTTGATTTCACTGACTTAAAATATGGTGAACAAGTTAACAGTTATTGGAAAATTAATAGCTATTAAAATCAGCTTAACAGAAAAAAGAACACGCAATTTTGATTTACAAAATATTTACAAGCTGTTTGGTGATCCTGCTTTAGGCAAACATTTACAAAGTCCTGATTTCTCCTGCTGCCTGTGACTGACTTCTGTAGTCCATAGGGCAAAAGGGGGACACAAAACCTCCTTGCTCTTTCATAGCCGTTAAGAAAACTTTGGGATGGCAGATTCAGCCCCGGAGCTGTGCCTGCTGTTGCTGCAGAAGGTACAGGACCACAGACAGACTGAGCAAAGGGGTGCAATTAAATACGATTGCTAATGTCATTCTCTCACTGATCCATTGGGAGAGGCACGGAGAGAAAGGGATTAAATTGAAACAAGGAGGAGAGGCTGCCGAACAGAAGGGGCCAAGGTAATTTCTATCAGCTAATCCTGTTTGGTTTCTCTTTGCAGCAGGCTTTGTGGGTAAAGAGCTCACAAAGACATCAAAGGAAGAGCTTTGCTGCAAAGGAAAATGAGTAGAGCTGTCCCTCCGAGTCTGCTCCCAGTTAAACATAAACTAGTCAGTAACAGGGCTTTTCATGTAAGACACGGATGCAGGAAAAAAGGGTAAAAAGCACAAAAGAAAAGACAGAAGGAAAGGTTAATGCAAAAGAAAGGGAGATGGCATACAAATCCCACTTGCCCATCAAAAACAGGAATAAAGGAGAAAGAAAGAGGACACATCTGAGAAAAGGGGTGAAAGTAGCAGCTCTCTGCTGGAATGTGAAAAGTACATGAAGAAAAAAATGCAGCAGGTGAAAAAGAGAAGAAAACATAATAGTGAGTGATTCTGCCTGGGCAGCAAAGAGCATTTCATCACAGTCATGCCCTAAATGACTTCCACTGGAAGAGAATGCCAGGAGATGAAGTATAGATGAAAATGTCCCTAAATGGACTTTTTATATAGGGTTTTGCTCAATTTTGTTCTCTGACCAGCATATTCAGATGAAATAAAGCACATGCTAACTATAGTGTATTAGTGCCTGAAACTCCCAAAATTCATGTTAAAGAGACAATTGCTTGGGAAAGAGAAATGAAGTAGTAAAACTTACACTTGGTATTATAGGAGGTGTCAGTGTCCCTTTTCGTAACCCTTCCCAGTTAAAGCCTTCAAACCATCTAGAAAGGAGAGAATAATAAAGCATGTCGGGAAGTTAGACATATGGCTAAAATATCACAAAATGAAATTTAAATTGCTTAAACAGTGCGTTTTAACTCCTGCAGACATGTTCTTCAAATGGTCTAATTAGCCTTAATTATTTTTCCTGTCATGTTTATATACGCTTTCTCGGCTGAAAATGGATTGTGTGTCACAACCCAGTGGTGATACCATGGCAAGTACAAGTTACAAATGCTCAGAAGAAAACTGTTCCTCACTGCAGGTGTCCTGGCATCTGCTCTTTCCTTCCTATATGGCCAGTCCGTGCCATATGAGACCCCTAATGTCCTTGCTTTGTATGAGATTGGATGCTCCAGCCTGCACAGGGATGCTCTCTTCCTGGTTTGGGCACCTCAGGTTTTCTTGGGCTAAGGCAGCTCAGGCAGAAGGGTGAGCCCTGAGCTGAGCTCACCCTCAAAATGTCCCTCCAATGCATTTGTATTGCTTTGGGGATGGGAGCAGAGAAGGACGAGCACAGATGGAAGAGGTAACCTGCCTCTGCGGTGGTCCCTAACTTGTTTTTTTTTCCTCTCAAGCAGTGTGGAAACTCTTCAGTAAATTTCTGTAGCAAAACAGAGCTTATGTAACACCACTTAAGAACTCTCTCCCATCGGATCAAGAGGTTTGATGAATTAACATTATGGGTAGAGAGAAAGTTTGCTGGGGGTGGAGGGGAGAGAAATGGAGGAAAACCTTGGAAAATGATTCTGCAAACCAGAGAAATCCAAGCAGGCAGTGGCTGAGTTGGATTGTTTCCAAATGCTCTTCTGCATTCGAGTAATTACAGTGTAATGGTCAACGTGCAATGTGTTTTGGTCATAGGCAAGGCTAGAAACGATACCAAAACACAGGAAAAAAACATCCAACGCAAACTCAATTACAATTTAAAACATACTTGAAGGGAAAGGCCAAAGGAGTTTAAGAAAAGTGAGTCTGGCAGAAAATGGAAGTGTTTGAAATGCATGTTTCTGTGGGTTCAAATGGTGGATGGCTGGGGAATACACTTACTTGTGCTTTTGGATATCTTTCACTCCATTTTTCAAGTTCCCTAATCTTTCTGATGGATTGTCCCTATAAAATGAATAACAAATTAGGTTACTTTCTTAATCCTTCTGAACAACTCATTTCTTTGCAAATAAGAGAGAGGTGATTATATTTTATGCATTTACCTGCATAGTTTTTTAATTAAATTAGCAGCATTTTTGGCAATCTTCTTTGGAAATTCGATCATGTCAATTCCCCTTAATATGATATTATAGGTCTTCATGGGGTCTGGGCCTGAGAAAGGGGGACTTCAGAGGGGAGAGAAAAAAAATGTTAAAAGTTTGTCTTTAAAATAGCATTAAAGATTGATAAAAAACAAAACAACAACAACAACTACCAAGCAAAACAGAGTACTCTACTGTGAAATGAGGAAAGGTAGGTGACAAATAGGAATGGTTTGCTTTGTATGATCTTAACCAATTCTCAGCCAAGGTGCTTTAATGGTGTCGGAATTTAAGTGATGCTGGCTGGAAGAAAGTACCTACGAGCAAAGTAATGTTTTCTGGAGCAGCACATGCCAAATCTTGTTTCCATGAAGACCCATGTCCCAGCAGCCTGGGGAACAAGGGTCCTAGATTTGCTCACTGGCTTATTCTCAATTTGATGTTGTGACATGCTTTCAGTGGGGATTAAGGCTTCCATTGGTTTAACGGAACAGGGACAAGTTCACTGAAGAACAGCAGTATGTGAACAAAGAGCCCCTAAAGGCAGATGCTACAATTTGCTTGCTTTGGGCTGAACTACCAGGCATGTGCTCCTGCAAGGTGGCAAGACGTGAGGTCCCAAACACAAAATAGGCTTCCACTGTCTTGGGTCCATCCCCAGAGCTGCTATGCAGCTTTAGGTGATGGATCTTTTTCACACTCTTTGTATCTTTGGTGGATGAGGTGAAGAAGTGCAAGGAAGCCAAAACTGTCAAAATATGCAGTAATGTATGCATTCAACTTTTGCATCTAAACTAAATAAGGGAAAGGGTGGATATAGGGTCTCAGGCTCTCATAGTGTCAACTCTACCTCCTCCTTTTCAGATGTGCAGCATCCCACTACTGCATCTCCTCAGCTGAATTACAAACCCTTTCCCTGCCATGTTCAGCTCATTCTCAGTTTACAGGAGCCTGGGGACAAAAATGAGGGTGGAGTTCTGGTGACATGTCACAGCATTTCCTAAAAAGCCTGTTCATATCTTGCCATTTGAGAGATCTGCATGGAAACTGTGATTTAAAATGGAAAACTAATTATTAGGTTCAGCAGCACAATGTTCAGGCTTCACTGTGCCATTACAGCACATGCCTGCTCTGAATCTTCCCCGTCATCTAATCAGGGTGACAATGGCAGAAATATTCGGATCTCTTTTCGGCAGCTGCGCCAGCTCTGATGCCCATACCTGCCAGTCAGGAGTTCATACATTAGGATTCCCAGTGACCAGTAGTCTGCTGAAATGTCATGACCTTTGTTCAGGATGATCTCGGGGGCTACGTACTCTGGAGTTCCACAAAAAGTCCATGTTTTCTTTCCAAATCCTATTTTCTTTGCGAAGCCAAAATCAACCTGTGAAAGGAGGAGAATAGCATCAGGGCAGAGCAAGAGAGGGAATTTCAGCCATGCACTCGGTTCCTCTTGAAGTGAAGCAATGCAGAAAGAAGATTTCCTTATGGGAATATTATTGCAATGAAAACATCGTGGGTTGTTCAAGAACCAGACAACTGCAGTGATCTTTTTGCTGATTTACCCTTCATAATGCAAAAAAGAAGATTCTTGTGAGAGAAGAAGAACAAATGCCAACACTGAGCATTTCTTGGAACATGTAACTTCACATCATTTGCAGATCAAGTTGTTTTGTTGTTGTTGTTGTTGTTTTAAAGTCCTAGCTTTTACCTGAGCAAGAGCTATTCAGGCTAAATACAAGATCATGGCAGCATCTGCTGAGAAGTTCAGATTTCTATTCCAATCCAAAGAGTGTTGTAATAACAATTTATTTGAAAATGATGCAACATGCTGGTGGGATCACAAGCCTCAATGTACCCTTATAGCAGTACCCCTGTGGCACACCAGAGCATGCTACAGGCAGTTGTGGAAAATGAGACTACACAGGGAACCAAAGCTGTTCTTTGGGGCCTGAGAAGAGCTCAGGCTAATAGGCTTAGTGTATTTTTAGCTCTGCCCTCCCCTGCCTCGGTGCTGTGCTTGCCCAGAGCTGTGGTCTGTAGCACACTCTGCTGTCCCTTGATGGCTGTGAAATGCTCCTACACCTTCCTCCACTAGTCAGGGACAGCACATCAGTATTGCCATCCTGAATGGTCACAAACCCACAAGAAGGATCAGTCATGCTGTGGAATCTGTGATACTTCCTGTGCTACCAAAGATGGGTCCAAGGAGATCAAAATGTCTAAGGAGCTGGGGGCTGGTGATGGGAACAGCAGACCCTGGTCCAGATCCTACTCGGGTGGAGAGAAGGACAGTCTGGCACCTAATCTACCTCTATCATCTGACACCTTGCTGGAACCCTCAGCTTCAGTGAAATGCTGTAGAGGATTTATTCTTCTGTTATTCATTAAACTTAGTATCATGGTGACACATGGTGGCTGCCACAAGGCTGTAAAGGCCCATAATGGTGATGGTCTGACTTACCACTCCCAAAGACTGACATCCTCTCCCTGACTGACTGACTCCCAGGTTTCCCTTCTCAAAGGCAGGGAAGAGTCCCCCATCCAGGAGACAGAGATGTTGCCCCATTGTGAGCCTCATGGATGGAGTCAGCCCCTCTTGGACACAGCTCTTTTAGGGTTGTGTCATCCCATCCTTCACTGATGGTTTCCCAAGTGCCCAGATCCCCATTAATTAGAAAGAGGGGTTCCCCAAAAGGGGTGGGACAGCACCTCCTACCAAGGACAGTCTTTCTTTTCTTCTCCCCTCTCCATGGGTTCACAGAGACTTTTTCAGTCTTCAGACTTTCTGAGTGTACTTTATTTGCAGGACACCTCTACATTGATTTTTGATTCAAAAAAACAATATACATGAACAGTTCAATACAGTGAAATCCATCAGCAACACTTTAATGTGGGGAGTGGAGATCTAACACAGGTGCTCCCATCCTGGTTTGAGGAGGTGGATGTTGTAGAAGGACAGCACTGAGGAGCACCATGACACTCTGGGAAGAGCAGGTTCAGGGAGAGCCTTCAAGAGTCACTTCAGAGGAGTTGGCACAGATCAGTCAGGTTTGTCATCAGTGCTAAAGCACAAGTGGCTTTAGCCACTTAAAAGTGTCTGCTACTACCCAGAATGGCAGTACACAGGACATGGATACAATTTGATTATGCACGTTTTTCCTGATAGATAATGAAAAGAATACAAAGCTGAAGGACAAAGAGCATGCAGGGACTCCTACAGAAATGGTGCTAATGATGCAATATGTGAATTGCTACAATGAACAAATGTAACCTCTTCCATGAAAAGTTATAACTTGCAGACATTATAATGCTACCAAAAGTAAAGACAAACCAAATTCCAATCCCCTTGCTAAAGCAAGAAGCGGAATCAGCTACAGTTCAGCAACAGAGTCTGACGATCCAGAGCAATTAAAAATAATAATTTTGTGCCATGACAAGGTCATGGTTAACACTTCCATTAAGAATGATGCTTTTTTTTGCTTATACAAAGGAACTTATTCAGAAACAATAGTTTGCAAAAAAAATTTCACCTGACACCTATGAAGCTCACAAATGCAAGTCCTCTCCATCTCCTAACGATATCCTTTTGTCTTTCAGTAGCTCCAAAACAACTAGATGGATTTCTCCAGATGCTCTTCTCTAAATGCTTCCAGACTGCTGCCCTGAATTTCAAATGTTAGCCAGAATTAGCGTTTTCCAGCTCAGCTACAGCCTCACTCTGCTGGAGGCTGGGAAAACATCCCAGTGATGAGTGACGATATTCTGGCCCTGATCGTATCTCAAAATTTACTGATGGCCACCATCAGAGACTGGACCTTGGGTTGTGTGGACTTTTTTCTGACCCTCTGTGGATAATTCCATCTTCTCTACCCGTAACACTACTTGTCCAGTACTAGAAGACAGGAATGGCGTCTTTAATTTAAATATTTTTTTTTGGCAAAACCAGACATGGCAGGCACTTACCAGTTTGGCATAACCTCGATGATCCAGAATGAGGTTTTCTGGCTTGAGGTCCCTATAAATTATTCCTTTGGAATGCAAATATGCAAAAGCTTCGACTACGCATGCCGTGTAAAACCTGGTTGTCGAATCCTCAAATGAACCTCTGTGTAAAACAAGAAAGAGAAAGATGATAAAGTGATTTCTAGGTACAGGACTGAGCTGTTTCTACAGGTCATTATCACCATCATGGACATAAAGTAAGGGCTTGATTTTTGCAAGAGGTGAGCTATTCTAGCTGTAGTTAACCTATATTTATTCTACCTAGAGCAATTCTTTATATTTAGAATTTCTTTTTCTTAACAGCCTAAAACTGTATTGTAAGCTGATCCAATCTCTTTCCTTTCTGGACTTCATCTTACTGTTAAAATATCCATATGGTCCAGTAGAATCACCCAGTACCTGGAAAATGACTGCTGCTAAACTGACTTTTTCAGATAAATTTACATGTATTTCTATTTTTTAAGTTAGCTTCTTTGCCTTCAATTGACATTCATATCAAATGTTTAAATCTAAAATACTCTAATTTTTATTTTATATTTACATCTTTTAGAATTGAAATTTATAAGTAAGTGTCTTCTATGTAAAAGGTGATTTCTTTATTAGAATCTTTGACTTTTAGGCGCTGAAAGGATTTTGAACTGTGAAGATCAAGAACTCCCATACTCATGTTCATAACTGCGACAAAAGACAGAAAAAATGCATTTGCTGGGACTTGAAGTGTTAATCGTAAATTCAGCATTAAGTGTGCTTTCTGATCCTCATTTGAGTACAAGTTTGTAAGCAGTTTTCAAAAGCAAAGTATATTCTGCTACCTGCCTTGAGCTTCTGGCTGGAGCAGATTGAGCTCAGAAGCGCATCTAAGCTAGGTGGCAGCAGAACCACAATTTAAAGCTAAGAGAATTGAAGATGGAATTATCAGGCTCTGACAAAGATGAAGGATACATTCTAGCACCTGCTAACTTTGCTACTCTTCTCCTTTTAATGGTCCAGAGAAGGCATGGTTATGGGAGAAGGAAAAATTATAAAAATTCTGTATGGATAATTAATTAAAAATAATTTCATACATGTTTTTTGATCAATCTTTCCAATGCATTTCTTTCACTTTCCAAATTTAATTAAATCATGTTTCAATTATGATTCTATTGCATATTTATATGTGATTGCTCGCACACTTCCCTGCCCTGCCGTTGTGTTATGTGTACGAACCATGTACACCCGCACAACCCACATTCCACCTGCCTCCTGCCTACACACACAAAACAAAAACAAAACACTGCAAGGTCAAATCCTCCAAAGACAGGAAATACCAGGACCACATTTGCTTGTGCATTACGATGCAGTATTTAATTACATGCTTTCAGACTATTTTTTCCATGGCACTTCTATGCCCCAATCACGTAATGCTAAGCTATAGGTTCAATGCATGATCCTGTGTCCCACGTTGACGAATGGCCCTTAATATAGCTGGACCCAACCCCCACAAAGAATTATTGATTTCCTCCTGAGATTTCCTGTGGTCTTCATTGCTATTATACCTGACTGCTTCATAAGCATTAAGAAATGTTAATAGATATGGTTTATTATGGTTTATGGCTTATTGCAATGTCTCTGTGACAGATGTGGAGGCTGCTATTCATAGTCGGGGGGACAGAATTTCATACACTGAAATGAAAAATGCAGGTCTTTCGACAGGATGGGAAATACTGATTTCTCTGAAGTCTTCGAAGGACTTTGCATTTTTTACTTCTAAATTGCACTTTCCCATGGATTTTATTCGCAAATGTGATATCTGATTAATGCCACTAATTTTTTTAAGTCCACAGTTAAGGCCAGGTCAGCAATGCATAAAGGTGCTATGCTGGAAGGACTGTATCTCTCAACCATATCTTGCAAGTCTACAGTGAGAGTGAAATCACCACTGCATCTACTGCAACCCCTGGTTGCACCCTGCAGGGTCACTGCCTGCCTTCATACATGGTGCCCAAAGTCTCTGACACCCTTATGACAGTCCCCCATTTTCCTATCAAGGGCCTGAACCTCCAGACAGGCTCCCAAACATGAGAAACAGTTGCATGGGCACCGAGGATGCAGCTGCAATCTCTGTGATCAGAAAAGGCCAACATTAAAATAAACCATCAACTATTCAGGGGTATGGAGTACTTCTGGTGTGAACACAATACCCTTCAGAGATGAAGACACTTATCATGAATACAATTTATCACATGATTATCATCATTACCACCATTACTTTCTGTATCTTTTCCAGGTTTGTAGAGATGTCATGAGAAAGTAGCTTGAGCTAAGTCTCCATTTATATAAAGCCTTGTACATGTTGGAAATAACCTAAATCAGTCCTAAGGGTATTCCCAGTTATAATTGGATTCCCTTTGTCTCTAGTCAACTGCATAGGAACAGAAATATTAAACTATTTCCTCATCTTCCGGGGATCTTAAATTAAACATAACACACTAAGACAGGTTTTGCACATGAAAAAGACCCTTGGTTATCTGAAGGCGTGTTAAAAAATATTCAGCTTTTTATGACAATAACTTTTTAAAACTCACCTGTCCCTGAGAATTGTCCACAGCTCTCCACCTAGACAAGCTTCCATCAGCATGTACAGGTACTTGCTGTCCTTGAATGTCCTGTAGAGCCTAGCGTTGGAAAACAAGAAAATAGTATAACATTGACTGTAAAAGTCAAGGTGCCAATTGTTCCCACTTGTCACAGACCGTGTGCTTCATCCCAGGAAGTACCACAAGACTGGGGGGATCTTACAGAGCTAGTGCTGAATTTATGAAGATCATTTCAATCTCTCATCAGTCCTTTGTATCGCATGGGAAATAATTCAGCAGAAAAAGATGGGAATTTGAGTCATAGAATCACAGAATCATTAAGGTTGGAAAAGACCTCCAAGATCATCTGGTCCAACCATCACCCTACCACCAATGTTACCCACTAAATCATGTCCAACCTTTCCTTAGACACCCCCAGGGACGGTGACTCCATCACCTCCCTGGGCAACCCATCCCAATGCCTAATCACTCTCTCTGAGAAGAAATGTCTCCTCATTTCCAACCTGAACCTCCCCTGGCGCAACTTGAGGCCATTCCCTCTAGTCCTATCACTAGTTATCTGTGAGAAGAGGCCGACCCCCAGCTCCCCACAGCTTCCTTTCAGGTAGCTGCAGAGAGCAATGAGGTCTCCCCTGAGCCTCCTCTGCTCCAGACCAGACACGCCCAGTGCCCTCAGCCGCTCCTCACAGGCCTTGTGTGCCAGGCCCTTCACCAGCTTCGTAGCCCTTCTCTGGACACGCTCCAGGGCCTCGATGTCCTTGTACTGAGGAGCCCAAAGCTGAACACAGTACTCGAGGTGCGGCCTCACCAGAGCAGAGTACAGGAGGACGATCACCTCCCTTGTCCTGCTGGCTGCACGAGTCCTGACACAAGCCAGGATGCCGTTGGCCTTCTTGGCCACCTGGGCACACTGCCGGCTCACGTTCAGGGGAGCATCGACCAACACCCCCAGGTCCTTTTCCTCTGCACAGCTTTCCAGCCACCCTGCCCCAAGCCTGTAGTGTTGCATGGGGTTGTTGTGGCCAAAGTGCAGGAACCAGCACTTAGCCGTGTTGAACATCATCCCATTGGCCTCTGCCCATCGACCCATCCTGTCCAGGTCCCTCTGCAGGGCCTCCCTACCCTCTGGCAGATTGACACTTCCCCCCAACTTGGTGTCATCTGCCAACTTACTGAGGGTGCATTCAATTCCCTCATCCAAGTCATCAGTAAAGATATTAAAGAGGATGGGCCCCAATACCGATCCCTGGGGAACACTGCTTGTGACCAGTTGGCAGCTGGATATCACTCAATTAATGAAGTATATCACAGCAAAAGAAGCAATTACAATTGCTCTGAGTACTAAATATAAAGTCTGACACTTCTAATGGCATAACCTGACACTTGGCTTTCCAGATTTGCTTGAAAAATAAGTTTTCTTACCATTTTAATAATGTCTGTATCATCTTATTCTTCATGCTATGGATACAGCTGTAGATCTGCAGTATTCCTTCTTCCATTTCAAGGAAGTGCTGCCCAATTTGTGATTCATTTCAGAACTTAAAACCACTGATTTAGTCAAGTTTAAAGAGAACCTGTTGACATTTAGGTATCTAAATGCACCCTTCCTCTTTATCCCCGGGACTGAATGTGGAGGAAAATTTGGCTAAAGAGATAGATGGGCCAGGATTTATGAACCCATATTCCTTCTCAATGTGATATATTAAACAAATGCAACTATGAAACTACAGAAATAAACATAGGGAATTCAATGTCAGCTACTTCATTTGATTTTAATATTGAACCAATTTTTCCCCCCAAAGCTCTGAGGTGGGCAGCAGTATCTCAAAGACTTGCAGGAAGACAGGCGAAGAGGGGAGGGGAAGAAATTTGCTTGTCAGGGAAAGGAAACCCATCAGGCACCTTAAGACTAGGCCGTATGATAGACCAGGGGGTTAAAAAATATTTAAAAAGGCAGGATTTGGTTCATTTTGCAGGCGTTCTGTTAAATATTAAGGTAAAGGGCAAAACTTGGGTCTGGTATGCCTCTACATCATGATGCTAGACAGAATTTGTTTCCTGTGTGTGTTTGCATAGCACAGCACACAGCTTAGCAGCAGCTACCTGATACATTTTTAACATGTTTAACAGAAAAAATTCCAACAACTGCAGCTGTGATGTGGGCAGGACATTGGGTACTTGCTGATTGTCCTGCTGAAGCTAGGACAGGGTCTGTTACTGCTGTCTGAATCAATCTCACTCTTCCCTGCTTTCACATGCATTAGAGGTCATAAGATTAAAAAAATAAAAAAATCACAGAATATGCTCAGTGCTTATCTACCTGTGAAATATTCTGTAGCTAGAATGTACTAAATGTGGCCACAATGAAATTTAATGGAAAAAAACAAACTTGTGTTTTAGTTTCCCTTACTATAATATTACCTATGTTGACATTTAAAACCTCAGTTATGCATCTCAGAAAAGTTGGATCAAACTAATTGGCCACTTCATATGTTTAAAATTTATGGATTTAAGAAAAAAATATCATATTCTTGCCAGTTGGACAGAAGAAAATTTATACTACAACACCATCATTTCATCTACATTAAGGTTTACAGAAAACCTACATCTTCAAGAACCCCAAATATGGATAATTAAATATTTTTGATTGCCTGTTAATTTAAATGCTACTGAAATAAAGCACTACTTTCTCTACTTAAGGCAGCCCTGCTGAAAGTTTACTTTCCAGAACATCTTATGGGCATCAAATCTGGCCAATCAAATATTGTTTATCAACTTTAACAGAAGTGCAAAGTTTATACATGAGATGTACAGCATGAAGTATGAAACCACAGTATTTCAGTAGATCAAGAAGTTATAAGTTTGAAATGTCACAATATTGGAATTCATTCCTTTCTTCATTTTCTTACTCATCTAAATATTTGCAGATCCGCTGCAGACATCCGTGGCTCAACACTTGCTTGCTCCTTTACCAAATCCACACATAGCATTTTGTTCTGTAAAGTTGTTACTTTATCTATGAGTAAATTTTATTGAGTGATATTTGGCTTTTTTTTTCTTTTTTTTTTTTCTTGGCTTAATGCATTTTAAAAACCTAACTGAAACACTTTTCCAAGATTTTTTGCAAACAGTTTCATGAAGAATTAGGAAAACAATTCTATTCTTCAGGAATTCTGTCTTTCCCATTCTGTTATCCCAGAGGTTGTCCATGGTTCAAGATCATTTTAAACCTACCTTTAACCTAACATCTCAAAACACAATTAGTCTACCAAAATGGCAACATCTCTGCCTGTAGTACCCAGAAAAAAATTTCGCAGCTACAGGCCTGGCCCAAAAAAGGATATAAACAGGCTATGAATAAATTTAGGACAGAAAGTAGAAGACAACTCCAAATCCCTGTGGAGCTGCAAAAGGAGAAGTGAGAGGGAAAAGCGGGCATGGGGTTTGATAAGCCAGTGAAGATTTTCTAGTTTCTAGCAGCTGCAATAAGAAAAGGTTGGGCTTTGTGGTTTAGAAAGTCCCTCCCCAGTGCAGGATGTCTAAGGGTACTAAAAGTGTTTAGGGGAGGCTTGTTACTGTAAAGGACAGGAAATATTGCATGATATGGAAAGAAAAAAAGGGATTCAGTTTGGCCCTACATCTGAACTGCCTGCTTTGTCAATAGTGGACAGGTCATTTTACATGCGTATGCAAGTAATAGTGTAACATAATTATATAATACCATATAAACATATATAGTGATGTTATAGCTAGAGACAGACACAGAAAAACAGGAATATATGACCAGACATAGCAGCAGCAAATAACTCAGCCTGACTGAAGTCCACTACACTGGCATGCTGTGAAGGCTGCACTGAATCAAAAATTGAGTTTTGATGGAAACTGCCAGGCCATAAAGCACTGGAAAAAGTTCTTCCTTCATCCTGTCTTCTTGTCACCTTTTCCATTTTGGGCTCACTTTGGAACAAGAAGAAGACTGGGATCATTTCAAAGTTCATCTTATCACTGTTTCTCAGCATTCAAAGCATTTACCTGCTTTGGCAAAGGGGTCGGACCCGATGATCTCTCAAGGTCCCTTTCAACCCCTATAATTCTGTGTAATTCTGCCCTAGACCTATGATCACTGCACCCTTTTTCCCCACTTGCCTATTGAAAGAACAAAAAACTTAAAAATAAGGAACTTCGGTGTATTTCTTTTATTAGCTATGAATATCAGTGGCTCCATAAGCAAATGTCTGTAGGCTCAGGCTTTTTATTTAGGAGTGGGTATTCTGGAAATGGTGTTAAGATGTCCCTCTGGTCGGCTGGCTCTGCATTTCACCTTTCTTTACACCAACATATTAAGCCAGCTCAGGCTTCAGAAAATAGATCTATAGGCTGAAATAGCCTGCAAGGTATATTTGGCTCTAGCCTAGGTAACGGGGGCATGTTTGTGAATCAAGTATTACAGTGTGAAGGAAATTGCAGCCGGGTACAATGTCAGCGTGCAGTTGTCACCAATGAATCACAGGTGAAGCCTGGGCTCCTGGGGAATCCCAGGGATCAGCCAGGCTTTTGGCCAACACTCGCAGCGGTTCTGCCTGTGAAGGAAATACCCCCTTAGCAGCTGATGGGTTGCCGCCGCTGCCACGCACTTGTCCTTACATTTTGTCACAGTGGTTTGGTTTCTCTCCTGGGTTAGCACGCCTCTCTCCAACACTTTTTGGGAGAGGGGTTGATCTCTTTCAGCAAAAGCCAAGGGCTTCAGCCCACCTCTTTGGGGGTGGGATGAAGCATCCTTGGCTTAGACATGAGGTTTGTCTTTTAGATAGCTCCAGACTGGGGAAATGCATTACCCCATCAGAGGTCCTGACCGCCCAGCACTCTGATCCTGACCTAAAACATATAAAAGGACTGTTTCTCCTTCCTGCAGACAGATACTCATAAACTTGAGGCATCAGAAATCTTCAATATTAGGGTCAGAACAAACAAAAATGACTAACACCTGGTTTTGTTCCCTGAAGAATTGCATCTGCTTAAGTTTCAGGAAGCATACAACTTCAGTGCGTTTGCTCAAGATGAGTCAAGGGACAATGAATCAAGTCTACTTAATATACCTTAAATATGCAATGGATACAACCGGTTATTCGCATAACAGCACATGATCTCCAAAGATGAAACCGTGCCTTCTAGCTTCCTTTTGTGAGATGGAAAATTCAGAAGAAAGAGGAAAATTCCTATTGAGCAGGGGCAACACTACGTCATAGTGTGTATGTCTACGTGGAGCATCACACGCTGGCATCAGCAAATCTGCCCATGATCTGGGATGGCAATGTGTTTGCTCCAGGAGCCACAAAGCCATGTTAGCACAGCACAGGGACCAAGCAAATCAGTTAAGACATGGATTTAGTTTAGGCTTGGGAAGAAATTCCCGATTCCCTATGGGCAGAATAATTTCATATTTTCCTGGAAAAAAACAAACTTATTCTATATGCTGTATTTGCAGTCACTTGCAGGGAAGCTATGGCTGAAGTGTTTTTTTAATGATGCATGGATAAAACCTATGTGGTTTTATCAAATGCTGAGACTGGCCGTCCTTTGCTCCATCACGGCAGTGTGTGGGACAGAGGGACAGTACCTCACGATGAAGTCCGAGTGAGCGCTCTGCATGATCTGCTTCTCTGAGCGGATGTGCTCCTGCTGTCTCGTGTCCACTATGTGACGTTTCTTCAGGATTTTCATCGCAAACGTTTTTGACTCTTCACTTTTCAACTGGACCTTGGGTAAAGTAGGCAAATGCAGTGGTTAGAAGCAAGGCACATCCCCTCACTAAGCTGTGACAGCCTAACTGCATGGGCTCACCACCTATCCTTCAGAAAAGTTGAAAAACAAATTTCCTTCAGGAAAAGCACAATGCACTTGAACAAGAGCTTGGTTGTAGAGCCTGAACATTCCCGCCACATGTTTTCTGCCGTCACACACAGGTCACCTCCTGCACAATCCAACATTTCACCAATGGAAACTCTTCTTTTGCCCCATATTTATGTTCTCTTCGTACCTCTTCAGGCATCAGCTTCATTTGAATATGAAGCAGACTTTAACCCATTGCTACACCAGGTACTGCTGTTTGCTACGAGGGTATGCCGTTAAATTGAAAAGCCATTTCCAAAACTTATTGTTGAAGGGAAAACCCAACTGTCAGCATTATTTTCAAGTCAGAAAATGCTGCTAGCTAATGTACAACTTTCATAAAGCCTTCTATAACTAGTAACACATGTACCGCCTCTGGCAGGGAAACGCAGTCCTTGGATGTTTTTAAGGGATGAGTGGAGCTGGCTTTTTAACACCACTGCTTTGTCACGTCTTTACTTTTAACCTTAAGCTTCAGCAACCTATTTTTAGCCTGATTTCCCAAGATGAGGTTGAAGGGAGTAGTTTGTTTGCTTGCCAATGTTACCGTGGTAACTTCTGAACCCTGAACCATTCCCAGCTAGCTCTAAGCAACAGGTACAAATCCCAAAGAAAACTACTACTGAACTATCCCTTCCATCTTGGTCATCCCCTATTAGTCACCACCAAATGAGAAAGCAGCCTCATCACTGGCCTACCAAGCCTCTTAGTTTGCTAAATTCCTTCATCAGCTGCTCACCATAATATTGCCAGTTAAGTGCTTGGGAAAAACATTACGCTTACAGTAAGAGGTGCCACTTGGTGACTTCTATTTTGGTTTTCTTGCAGGAATTTGGCCTCAGCCAGCAGACAACATCTTGTCTGTCATGAGCTTCATCAGGAATTCAGCTTGCCTTTTAAGTTAGGAGACAACATTAATGCAACGGCATTTTATTTAATATATTGTCTATCTTTATATTTTTTTTAATAACAGAAATATGAGATGTGACACCTTCAAAACTTCTCCCAGGCTGCCTCTACAACCATAGCCTTGAGCAGTTTCCTCTGTATTTGTGTGGTAATGGTTCAGGTTACAGGGAAAATACAAGGAGGGATGGCATCTACAGCAGCAAGTCTTTGTCAGAAATCAGACTGGTACCCAGATGTACACCAAGGCACCTACAGCTTAAGGAGATCAGATCCAAAAAGCTGATTCTCAGATGGCAAAGAGACACATCACACAGATTCCCAACACAACTAGAAGTGATTAAGAAATATACACTAATAAAGGAGAATCCACCTTCTATGGCCTAATATTTTCATTACAAATTCTTCATTAATGCTGTTTCAGTGTTTTCATCTACAATGGCCCAAAACGCAGACATTATAGCTCACATCACCACCATAAATCTTGTCTCTGCCTGCTAGAGAACAGAAGCTGCAGAACTTTGTGATGTGTAATTTGTATGACATGGTTTAGGACTAATGAATTTAATAAAGTCAGGAAAATCTGAAGATGGAATGAACTTCCTGATTGCTCTTATGTTTCTCAAAACACCTGTGGACATCTCAATTTTGCCACCATTTTGCTATTGCTTTCAGAGAAGTACCTTCCCGTTCCACGATCTGATTTTAGGTTTGCAATCACTGCTTGGTGCAATATTGGTGTGCTCAAGTACATATATTAACATATATGCATGTATGTATATATGTATGCATGTATTTATCTGCCTGTTTTAAAACCACTTGGGGTTTCTGTCATCATATTGGTGGCTTTTCATTTTCCCTGCAGCCACAAGCATTTCCAATCCCACATGAAACTTCTTTTTCCAAAGGCACTATTCTACATCTCACACTGAGACTCATAATTATTATCTTTGCATGAAGCCTGTGCTCGCCATTTAATCTTCATGGAGACAGGGTACAAAGACCTAAACAATCCACATAAAACAAAGAAAAACATTTTTCCTCGTCTCTGAGGTTATTTATTGAGCTCCCTGGTTATTTATTGAACTGGAGCTGCACGATGCTGCTCTGCTACATGTTTTGACCACAGCTCAAAGCAGAACGAAATTCTGCATTTACTCCAGACTGAAAGTGATAAAAATGTGTTTGGTTTGGGGTTAGAGCTTTTTTTTTTTTCTTTTCTTTCATTTTGAATAAACAAATGGCATATGGACTTTAATTCAACTGTTTGAACTAAATTATTTGACATTATCCAATCTAAATCAAACCAGGCTGTTTCAGGGGAATGGGGAGATTAGGGCAGTGACACAGGGGATGAAGCAATGATGAAGGTAAGGAAAAACTTGGGGTGACCAAAATTTACTAAATCTTGCAAAAAAAAAAACAAAAAACATTAAGCTTTAGTATGATTAAGAAATATACTTCTGGAGAATTCATCCCTCCTCCTTTGGATGGCAATCCAGATTGCTGGACAGCCTCATCAACCTCACCCATCCAGTGAAGTGTAATCAGCTGCCATGCAAATTATTTCAAACAAAAGTCTGTGCAAAGCCATATCACATGTTACAGATCAGATTTGTTTTCTTTTAGTGTGTATTTTTTTTGGTTAGGTTGTTCAGAAACAAACAATAAATGAACAAGGGAGCCAAGAAAGTAGATCTGCTAGCAAACTTGAAGACTAGTCAGTCAGTTTGAACATGAAACATTTTCAATAAAATGATATTTAGCACTTCTAAACTTAGTCAAAACACAAATCCATATTTCTCTTTCTAACGTTAATCTTTACTAGATGTCAGTGTTAAAAATAAACATGACAACTGGGTGGAGTCTCAGATCACTGAATTCCAGAATTATAAAGTGAAATAAGCATAAATCTAAATTTGTCCACTTATGGTGTAACATTTTGATAACAGGTATTCTGACTACTTGTCAAATTTTTGTGTCTTTCATTAGAAAAGTTATTTCTCTCTCTTTTTTTTTTTTGATTATTGTTTTTTCATGTATGCCTGGACTACTTTGAGGAAGTAATCTGCTTTCCTATACTTACCTGTACACCTTCAAAAGAAGTACAGGAAAAGAAATTACTATAAGGAAGCAAAAGGCAGCATTTTTATTTGGCGTTTGATAATGTTATCACTGACACAAATGTTTAAATATGGAACAAACAAGCAGCTACAATTAGCTAATGCGAGACTTTGACCTTATGCCACAGGAGAATTTATATAAATTTTCCATTCCCTCTCCTAATATGCTTCATAATGCAGAGGATTTGCAAGAAGTTGAGAGCATGGGGGGATTAATCTGCATTAAATGTGCTGATGCACTGAAACATACTGCTGAAGTACAAAATCTAAGGCCTAAATTTTGGATCACTTTCCTTCCTATGTTTTTCTCTGAGCTGGTTGTCCACCTGGACAACAAATCCCGCAGACTTCTCCTTCTCCAGCATGCCTTAGTCCTCCCCTTGGTTTGGAGTTTCTGCTGTCACTGCCAAATGAGGGACTGTGATGACTATTTTTTTATGATGTAAAGCTGGCCATCTCCAGATCATTTCTACTATTCCTATAAACAGTAATTTTTAATGTTAAGCTCATGGTAATTTATAGAAAAAAGAACATGTCTAATTCCAATCTAATTACAAAAGTTGAAAAAAAAATCCAAGAGTCACCTGCACTTTTCACTTTAAAATACAGGATTAATGTTGGGATGCTGAGAATGGGCTGCTAAGAACACCCTGTCCTTCAAATATAATGAAAAAAAAAAAGCACATGAAGCCACAAAACCACAAAGATTTTGTCTCTCAGCTCAGAGGGAGGTGGATATGCTGGGCAGGAAGCTCAGCCTTCCAAACAAACCCACCACAAAAATCTCCTAAATGCTTTAGAGAAATGGAAAAGGCAGGCAGTTTGCAAAGGAGCCATCTTTGCTATACAGCCCAGGAGATCAGCTTTGACACAATTTGAAGCAACATCTTAAATTTCAAAGGCCCCAGGACTATTGATTTGGTGGAGACGTGCTGGAGCCTTGGGTTTCAATCATTTTTCTCCAAGAGGATTGACACAGGGTAACCAGCAGCCTCCAACTCTCTCAGTTTTTTGCAAGTAAAAAGCATTTCTAGTCCCTTCCCTCCTTCTTTTCTAATTCCTCTTCTTGCTTTGTCCTTACATAGTCATTGCCCTTTCACCAGTGCAAAATTATCTCTTTTGGAGATGTAGAGCACTGAGAGTAAGAGCAAACAGCATGGCCAGTGTAAATGTCCATGTTCACTGAAAATAATAACGTGCATATTTTACTGAAAGGCCCACTGGCAGGGAAAAAACTACAAATTAAATCTGTAACACTGAGTACAGTGTTATACTTCCCCTTCTCCCTGCTTTCACAGATATTCTTCAGCCTTCCATTATGCAGCCACCTCGTCATCATGCTCCAGCACATGGTCCATGTTTGCAGTTCTGTCTCTCGCACAGGCTAAACTGAATTCAAAGCAGGCTGAACAGCAAAACTCCACCAATAGCAGACCACAGGCCCGTACCATCTTTGTCAGTGCAAAAATCCTCCAAAAAGTGAATCCTGATAAACCTATAGGTACTACTGATCAGGCTCCATCCTTGTTGGGCTCCCTCCTGGTCAGTCTGTGTAAGCTCTTGCCCTCTGTTAGAAATGACACTCTGTAGGAGGGTCTAATCCTTTTCATTTGTGGAACAATAGTACATTTTCTTGTCAAAAGGCAAAAGAAAATCAGTCGGGAGCATGGTGAAATAAAGCCCAAATACCACCCTAAACGGTGATGTACAAAACCAGTGGTAAGGGAAGTAAAATGCTTTACATCAGGTCATTCTGCAGGATTGTTACCCAGGAAGTGAGCTGCATCCCAGTGACAAAAAATAACAGCAGAAACCTTGTTTATAACTAAGTGAGGCAACTGCAGAAGCAAAATTTAATGGTGGCAGCCACATGCCACCTGGGAAGCACTGTCCACACTGAGTCATCGCCTCATCCCCTCCTCTTTGTCTGTGCTTCAGTATGATGCCCCATACCCAGGTCAGCAGGTACTTTTTTGGCAGCCTGTGTCATCACGACAAAGCCACCCCTGAGTGAACCCAAACAGATGGGTCTCTATCTGCAAATACATTCAACAAAAGTCCTTTAAGAGGACATGAGGAAAAGTCAGGGAAACAGGCTTAATTTTGCTGTTAATAATTTACACTCACAGGACTACATTTAACTTCTCAGCATTCAGAAAATAATGCTGCTTCAGTAAAGAAACTTAAAAAAATCCATTACGAAGTGGGTAAAGATGCCTTGGTGGTGAGTTCAGTAAGTAAGTTCAAGAGGAAAGCTACAAGATTAGGACAAGATGCAAACACAGGGGAGAAGAGGACAGGAAAAGTAGCTGAGAAGGAGATGGAGAGGGAGAAGGAGAATGACAAGGACAAGAGAAGAAGTCCCTTCTTCCTCTTCTGAGTCCTTGTTTCCTTAGCCCTTAGCTGGCTTCTCCTGCGCTCCCCGTGCTTACAGAAAAATGTTGCAACCACTCCAAAAATGTTGCTTTGCTTTATGATGTACAAACTTCTGCAACTTCCAAAACACACAGTGCGTTCAAAGCCTGGTCTGTTAACACAGCTATCATTCACATGCAAATAAACATGGTTTTTACCTTAGTGCTTTTTCAGTTTTTTTGGGGGAAAATGGATATTTATAAGACAAAATTGTGCATTTGTTGTGCAGTTGTGATTGTGCATTTTCTCTAAGAAGCTGACCCAGATAATATTTTCCTCTATGATACTCTGTGTAGACCCTTAAAGCCATGAAAGACATGAAAGAGCAACAGACCCATGGGCATGGAAGCAGGCCTGGACACATTTCGTATTTATAGTTTATCCTTCCTACATTTTGGCAGCTAAAATAGAGGTTACGATTTGAATGGCATTTGCCACTGAAAAATGCCCAGATTTCTTCTAACTGATGGAACGAGCATATTTGAACATGAATTCTTGCAGCTTCTGGACACTACGCTCACAAAAACTTTGCTCATAAGCTTCAGAGTTTTCTACTAATCCTCAGGGTAGCTGGCCTGGCTCCTAGCTAAATGAGAACACACAGTGAGCAGAGTTTGTGCAAGTAAAAAACATTTATTTTACTCTGGAGATGTGGCTTTTTCCTAAACGCTCAGTGATAGTGATCCTTTAGGAGCTGGCCAGAACCTTTTCTTGAAGTCTTGTGTACACTGCTGACAGACAAGTTTCTTGTTGCTAATGTCTCCTGCTGAACACCCACTGTGGGCATGGCGATACCTCTGTAACAACAAAGATGGTAGTTTAGACACCTTCCTAAAGGGCTTCTGCTAGCTGACTTATGTGTGCTTTATTTGGAAATAATGGAGAAATCAGGGCTATCATGAAACATGAATATCTTTGTATCACGTTAAATAACAACTGACTCAATGCAGCGCTTGGGAACTGAAGCGCAAATGCTTTTGCTTGCTGGGTATGCACAGGGTCCTTTATTTTCCATGGCTTCCCAACTAGATGCATTTGAAGCAACAAAAATAGCAGCAGCTGTTGCTGAGCGCAGCACTTGGGCTGCAGACAGGCTAACGAGAAGGCAAGCTGAGATCTCCTAATCCCAACAGCTGAACTGCTGCACGAACAAAGCAGCAGCGTTTCCCCCCAGCAAAAGAGTACAGCGTGTTTTTAGTACTAAATATACTTCTGTTCTCCCAGGATGAAACAGACTTCCCCAGAATGATATTTGTTGCCTTACAACTTGCTTTTTTTGCCAGCATTTGTTTTTATTAGGCAAGGGGGGAGATATCTTGCTCATATTTATTCCTCAAAGTATTTCAGATGTCTCCATTAAGGTTTTAAAGATACTTTGCTCATCTCCTTAAGGCCAGATTCAGCTGCTCTCCTCACCTAAGGCTTAGAGAGAAATTGTAGCTTGCATCTCCAAATCATAATAAGCAAGCTACCCAGTGCTTCTTACTCTATCCTTTCCACCTCGTGCTCAACATCACATAAACAAGTTTTTGATCAAGGCTGTTGGGAGAAGAGGAAGAATGCAGCTTATGGGGCCCACGTGTGAATAGGGATGGCGATCAGGCTGGATGAGACTGGGTCGAGACTAAAAAAAAAAGATCTTAAGATGAAAAAAAAATATAGAATAAAAATTATGTTTCTGGGATATACTGTAGGCTGAAATTTTGAAGGCTGAATCCAAGAATGAAATAAATGGGCATTAGAGTGGAAACTGTCTGTGCTGTCCTCATTTTCTTTGAAAAAAGTCTAGATTCATCTGGTTGGGGAAGAACTAAATATCATATCCTATCATACAGCACAATCAGAGTGCTATGGGACTCCATGGGAAAATACATTGCAAAATTATACTCCATGAGTACAAATAAATATGTACTAAAAATTCAAGTTCCTGAGAAAACCTCAGCTATTTAACAATTTAAGTTACTTAATCAAATTCTGACTTTTGCTAAAAATACATAATTCTACGTTTTGATCCCTGTACTGAAAATTGCTATTCAATGCTTGACAGCGTGAACAACTAAGTTTTTTATAAGCAAGGACATTGGGAAATGCATTAAAATTCACGCCTTTCTCTAAACCTCAGAAGTAAATATTTTTTTTTCAAAAATGTCTAGAAGGAAAAGGCTAACAACCAGTGAGGAATGTAAACTGTTTCATGCATAAAATCATTCCAGTAAAAAGTAAATACCAGAAGAAGGGTTATATAGTTAAAATATGTTAAACCGAATGGAAAAACTCACTACTGTGGTTTCCTGAAAATATGAGATGGACATAAAGTCTCAAACCTCCAACCCCAGCCCCACTCCTGAGTTTGGCTTTGTCCATAATACGGCACCTATTTTTACATCTTACTCCTACCTCCAGCGTGAGCCCAAGCCTCCAGCTTGACAACTCATATCCTGATCAGGACTCCAACAATATTTGATGTGCTACAAACAGTGTCTCATCTTTCCAAACCATGACAACATCCTTTCCATTAGCAGACAAGTCCCAAGAATATATTTCAATCTACAAAGTAACACCTGCCAAAGATGTATTCAATTCCATTGAGAATTAAAAATCAAAGGAAAAATAAAGAAAAAAGCCCTATCTGACAGTATCACTCAAATGTTTCAAATTAAGCATTCTGCATATAGTCAAGAAGGGCAGAAGAAAAAAAAAAAAGGCCAAACCTTCATAAGTAGCATTTTGCTCAGCTCCACAGCTGTAGTTTCATTATTGTCTGGATGTGGGATTTACTCAGGTACCTGATCTTCCAATCCTTCACTAAAACCAATTTTCTTGCCTTGACTGTACCCAAAGTACACAACCTTTCAGAAAGATGGAGACCAAAGGATTCTTAACAATTAAAAATAAGAAACATTTCAAAGATTTTTAAGAGAAGACTGATCTTTGTAGTGAAAAGCTTCATAATAGCTGTAACAAAACGATAGCTATGCAACTGGAAATTTCCACTGATAAATGTCTGAGTTATGCGTCTGTCACTCTATTGGAAGACAATTACAGGTTTTTTTGCCTTGCCATCTAATTAATTCACTAATGTTTTCATTTACAAAAAAAGGCTAGAGGCTATAATAAATTTGATTGCACTTCATCATCTGTGGCCAGATTTTTCTTAAAACATAAATAAAAATGAAAAATGCCATACTGCTCACTTTAAAAGGTCTTGCATAGTCCCAGTAAAATGTGGCAGAAACTAAGTTTTTATGTGTATGTCCTGATTAATCTCCATATTGTAAAGGAGTTTAGTTTTTAGTGGCCATGATCAAGCTGAAAGGAGGTTACAAGGAGGACTTCAAAGGGGTCTGTCTAGTATATAGCACCATTACATACTTTCATTAATGGTTTGGATAATGAAACAGGAAGAATATTATTAACTTTGCACATACTAAAATCAAGATAGAAAGGGCTATGAGTGCTTTTGAGAAGAGCAAGGGAATTAAATTTGATTTTTACAAATTGAAATGATGGCTTGAAATAAAAGGGATGCAATTCAGTGACGGCAAAGGCACTTAGCTGCACTTGTCCTGCTCTACCTGACCATGGGAAGGTACAGGTTGGACTAACGTACCTAGTCCGGGGCACTGCTAAAAGAGGGGAGAACCAACTGGGAACTGAGGAAACATAATGACCACCGACGTAGAAAGCATGAATTACATGTCAAGCTCACACGAAGAACATTTGTTTTTCCTAAAGGGGAGTATTTCAGGTTTATGTGATAATGGTCTTCAAATATATACAACTCTACTGCATGAGAAGGGAAGAAAGTGCCCCCAGGTCCACTTGAAACGAGAACAACAAATGACAGGCTGGGAGGTGTTAAATATCAGGAAAACTTTTCTTGCAGTGAGGAACAGGTAGGCACTGGAATAAGTTGCCTTGGGAGCCTTCTGCCCTGCAGACTTTCAATGACAAATCAGGGAAAAGTGGTCAGAAGTGGTTAAGTGTATTTGATTCTGCTGTGGGGCCACGGTGATCGATCTCTTTAGGTCCCTTCCAGCCCAAGATATAATGAACATATGGTTGAAATATGTGCTCTAAGTGCCACTGACTTCCGCAAAACTGCCAAACGTTGAAATATATGATTAAATATTTTGTCAAGTCAGGGCTAAAAGTTGGGCCTGTCCTTAATCTGCCTGTTCATACTGTTGCTCTCAGGATCCCCGAACCATGTGTTACCAAAGCAGTGCAGAAGGCACAGCTCCCTCCAAGCTCGCCTACGTGCAGAGGTAGTGCATAAGTCTGTAGGTTTTCGCCAGCATATCTGCCCTGAGAAGTGAGAAATATGTAGCTGAAACTAAGCCTCAATGGTGTGGGGTGGATGGGGTGTGGGGGAAACATTATTTTTGCAATTTTATAATAACAGGAGAGATTTAAAATCTCCTTCTCCCTTCTTTGAGTGATTGTTCAAAGTGATAACTGCACGTCACTATAACCAAGGCACGCGTTCAGGCCTGGACCTGATTTTTAGTCCACCTGTACTCAGCCATCATCTACATGAACTGATTCATAGCAATAATGACTCTAACCTTGTATGTTCAGATACTCTGATACATTTATTTCAGAGCTGTCTAAAATAATCTTGATTTAAATCCGGAACACGTGACCTGGGGCAGATGATTAGAAACATAGGACTTAAATTAAAAGGAAATTAAAGAGCAAAGACAAGAGCAATAAGTTCAGAAGAGATTATTTATGAAGGCTGAGAACACCTGACCTACATGTCTGTCCTTTGCAAAGTAGTGCTTTGCAGGACACAAACCCAAGACCATAGATTCATTCACTGTTGTAATGTGTTACTGAGGCACCCGGATCCCAACACAGAAGATGTTCAGCTGACACAGTCCTGACAAGCTGAGCAGCAAAAAATAGTGGATGCATCTGTTAATCTGTGCTATTAAACACAAGAAGTCCAGTCCTATTATTTCCCTTCTCCTATGCTAAGGGAGGTGTCCACAAGCTGGGTGAGAGGCACAGGAAGAGATGTCCCGGGGCTGCTTGCACCGTCTTGGCAGCTCTCCGAAATGCAGAAGGGTTGCCCTAGGAATGTGGCACCAGCCGGCCCTGGGCAGACTATGGGCTCTCGAACCCACTGTTTGTTTTTTTTTTAAACACTGTCACACAGCTCGTGCTGTACGCACACAAATGGCTCTGTTTGCACTATCGTAGGTCACTTGTTTCAATGATCCTGCTACAGAAACTTCACTGTCAGTGTTTAGAAGCAGTGCTACGATAATTCTTTTCCGTGGATAGCACATGGAAAAACTCCTTATTGCCTATTTTCATGGCAATTTAATATATTCACAGCTAACTGCAATGCAAACGGTGTGGAAAGACGGGAGACTCGGCAGACCGTGTTTTGACTGACACGCAAGGACGCGATGCGGTTTCTGCCTAACGAGAAATGCCGCTCCTGTTCAGTGGCAGAGCTGGTTCCCAGGGCAAGCAGCATGGGGCAGCTCAGCTGCTCTGCCCCCTCAACAGCAGCCTGGATAAAAGCTGACTGCAGACAAAGTCCAGCTGGGGATAAAGGAGCAGAACAGCGGCCACAAGGACAAGACACGTTGTAAGAGGCATCAGGTAGCCATTAAAAATCTGGGCCAACTACGTACAACAGCAACGCAAATCTGTTGGAAATTTCTCTTGACATACGGAAAATAAAACTACTTAGAAAAGGTCCCACATGTGCTAACCAGGACTTCTCACCACAGGGAATAAGCTTTCTATTACAGGAACAAAACCAAGACAAAAAGATATTTCCACATGTTATCTCCATAGAATTGAAAATTACTTAACTAACAGGCTCTCTGGCCTGAAGGACATGTACTACCATATAAATTCATTGATGGGATGAACGCTGAAAACAGCCAGCATTCATGGAGGTGCCTGGAACAGCGAAGTGTATTTACACAGGCCACACCAGAACATTAAAAAATGCATGCAAATGGGAACATTATTTGCCTTTGGCCAGCAAGACCCAAACTCAGACCCAGACATTCCAGTTTCCAACCAGACACCGCCAGTGGCCCTCTGGAAGGGTATACTGATGTCCTGGGGGGCTTGTCCACAGCAGCTGGGGTTAAGCTATAAAAATCCTCTTCCTTGCAATGGACTTTATTTATTTGATCAATTTTACTCTTGGAAAGTGTAAAAATTGCAGTGTTTTTCAGGAACAAATTCCAGCGCTGCTGTGCATTAGCAAGATGCAGTAATACATGGAAGGAATAAAAGAGTCAAGTCCTCCGACACATTTTGCATTAGTTCATTTCTGGCTGTAAATCATAAAACATGTTTTTTGTACAGAAGACAGAAACAAGAGTTAGCAATTCTCGGCTCAGCTTTGATGAAAATATTCTCTTGTTTTAATAACATAATGACCTCATTTTTCCAGTACTCAACAATGAAATGGCAATTCGTAAAGGTACTTAGTTTTTTAAAGCTGAGAGAGTATTAACATAGTTTGCCTTGGTGATAAAGAAAAATAACGAAATCATGAGTGCTAAGCTAAACTTTTAAATATTTTTACCCTTCTGTGAGTAATTCAGTATTAATTAAGAACTGCTACAGTCTCTTTAGCAGACATATATGACTATTTAGTGATGTAATACATATTTATTTCCTACTTAACTAAAAATCTTAGGAATGTAAATCTGAAATATAAGGTTTTCTTGAGACACTTAGCTCTGCTGGCGAGTCTGAAAAGCTAAATGCAAATTGTTATCATGCTCACTTCAGGAGCAGTACCTGAAGAAGTCATTTGGTATGTTATACCTTCACATTTTCCTGCAATTTTCCTCTCTTCCCCATCTCACTTCTCTTGATTACTGAAACACCTTTCCCAAAGGAAAATGCCTTTGTCCCCTACATAGTCTTGTCCCCTCCTCCTTCATGTGGCAGGATCATTCACCCAGGCACAATGCAGGGAATAACTGTAATCACACCACACAAGCAACTTCAGTGTCACCAACAAACTGACAACAGGAAATTAATATGGGAAGTGGTTTAAGCTGATGAGAAAGCAGAAGACTCTTTGTCTGATTCACCGGTGTACTTATAATTTACCCAGAAAATGACCTTAACTAGCATTCCCCTGCTTAGGAGAGCAAGGGCAAGGGGAGTTAAACTCATCCTTGAAAAAAGCCCTAAATGGTGATCGAAATGTTTCTCCCATCACTAGCCTTTTGTAGGCTTTGTAGGTGGAACCAGGGCTTCTTGAAGGCTTCTGAGTTTTGGAACTCCGCAAAGATTTAAATATTTCTACCTGATTCTGATTTGATATGTTAAAGTGACAGCATGTTCATTCCTGCTCTTCTTCACACCTGACCAGATGTCATGCTTATATAATATTTAGTTTTTCTCAACATCTTATAGCTTCCAAATTAACTTTGAATGCAGCCAGAAGTAGTGGACTCATGACCATCACCCATACACAGTACAATTTTTTTTCACATCTGTGCATTTTTAGGGTACCTGAAGCAACCCCCCATGAAGACAAACTCATCCACCTTCCCAGGAACAACGTGAGGTATTCAAAGCTTGAAAATATACCCCCCAAAAACCCTACAACCCCACCCACTCACCCAATCAACCAAAAAAACATCTTAGAAATGAAAATAAACCTAGCAAGCTCCTTCCAAGATTCAAAACAAGCCCCCAAATGGTAGGTCCCTCACTACTGGTTAGCTCGGGCTGATACCCAGTGGTGTTATCAACTTAGGAAGCAAATCTCCTGAACTTTATAATGGTGAAAGACCTTCATAAGTGAGGTTGAGCACCACCCGAATTAAACTCCTGATCTAAAGTCTCCTCTGCAGAACATGACTGTAGAAGGAGCAGGGAAAGGACATCCTTCCCAGGCTGCACATGAGCTCCGGTGACTATCTTCCAAAACAACTGTTGCTAATATTAAATAAATAAAAACAAAAACCTAGGAAGGGATCAAAGTTCTCATTGATGTCCTCTGTTTTTTACAGTTTTACATAAATCCAAATAGGAAAAGTTAGAAACAAATCATATGGAAGAATGACTTCCACTTTTAACACTGATTTTATCCATTACATCACAAATAATTACCGAACTACTTATTTTGCCAGTTTTCCAGTTCCCAGCAATAAACAGATAATGTAAAAAAGTCATTTGGGGCTCTCATATGGTTACAGAATAAGGATTTCCCGTAAATCTTGTGGTGGCAGCAGTAAATGTTCACTTTTCTGCTCCTAACTTAAAGGAGTTCCTAACATACTGTACTGGTGTTCAGTATCAGAAACTCCTCCTTGGTCAGCATGTTGATGTAAACTAAGCTCCTTCTTTCTATTACAAGTTTTTGTATTTACATGGTATTACAAATGGTCAAAAAACAGCTGCTGATCCATGCTCCTCCTGCTCAGATTTTGTTTTAATAAAGACTACGTAGTTCTAAATCTAAGCAGAGCAAAAAGCAAGCCCTGTTTTTGCTTTTTCACTAAAATTCACAGAATCTTTAGTGAAATACTATTTTTCTGTGAATTGTTATTATAATTAAATCTACAGTTTCCGTGATAATCAAGTAGATCTACCCCTAGATCTGAATTAGAAACTGCTTAGAGGAGACATCGCACCATTATTCCAGTTTTTGCTAAGCAAGATTTTAAGATTTTTTTGCTCTTTCAATCTTATCACTTACTCAACAGCTGTGCAACTATTCAGGTTCTTGCTAAAAGACAATCAATGTTATAAACAGTATTGCTTCAATGCATGACCATGTAGAGAGAAACGACACGCGCTCCTCTCTCCTCAACCTAGTATATATTTTTCAGTTACTGCAAAGTATTTATTCATTCGTTTTTATTTACCCAGAAATGTCATGCAGCTTTCTTCCACCATTAGAAAATATATAATCCTATCACATACTTCTCTTCTGGGAATTCTATTGTAATACTGAAGAAAAATAAAAAGACTCGTAACACAGTAGTGGTTCCCGAACATCACACAAAGTTCAAAGAAGAAAAGGTTACCTACCAGCTCAACTCGTCCAAACCCTCCAACTCCAAGGGTGTCAATGATGTTGAAATCAGACAGTTTCAGGTTAGCGAAGAAGGCAGCTTCGGCTTCATATCTGGATTTTTTTATGCGAAAAAATGGAAATTTCTTAGAGGTGCAAACATGAGTACTGCGCAATACTGTACCCGCATGGCATGAGTGTGGAACAGCGTTTACCTGCTTAATTTCCATCTTATCTCTTAGAGTTTGCTTTTATTCACACTCATTGTTTCACTGGTCCCAATTGTAGCATAACTCCAATTTGCAGTTTTCAAAGTGAGAAAAGCAAACATACCTACTGCATGCCTACAATGCAAATGTCTGGTACTGTAATTCAGCTCCAGCTACCCAACAAATGCTACATTTTGACATTTTCTATTGATCTTCTTGTGAAGAGAGGGTGGTTTTTTTTTGGTCTTTAAGTATTTTTGGAAGATAAAGTCTCTCATACAAGTTTCTCTTATCCACAGGCTGGCAGTAGTTTCTATAAATGTTTATTGAAAGTGGCAAGATCATTAAGGTCCCTGGAGAGAAATCACAGCCAGGTTTTGTGAAATCAGATCCGATAAGCTGAGGGCTGGTGTGCAAATGCCTGAAATGAATGACTTCAGTCACATATTAGCATTCCTATAAGGATATCTTCACTTCTTTTCCTTCTATAAACTCAACTTGGAGTAGAAATTACAGCCCAGGAGGTCCCAAAATCCAGATGCTCCCTCTTTAGCCCATGTGCAACTGGCTTGTAACAGAAGTTCACAAAGCCCTTAACTAGGGATGCATGCAAATCCAACACATGCAAGCCTGCCAAAATAAGCTTCCCATGACTATCCTCATGAATATGATTCCTCTAAAATAGCTCCTTGTCAAGGTTTATGGTATTTTTAGAAAGGCTCGGAAGGGAAATGGATGAACAGGATCCACCCACTCAATAAAGTTTGACATTCAGCTGCTGGAGAAGGCCCTGTGCATGAGCAACCTTTGGCTGTTGGTGACACAGACTTGTATGGGAAAAGAGCGTTGACGGATCATGAAGAGAGGCATGGAGGGTGGAAAGGGGGAACTGGTTTGGAAGCACAGTTTTTGGTATTTAACTTCAGCCATATTATCTTGCAATTAATAGATAGACCATAATCCGCTATTTCTCCCCAGTTCTTCATTTGAGCATGATAACGCTAGAGTAGAGATAAAATATCATAGTGTTAGCTACAATCATATATACATATCTGCCTATCTTTCTAATGTATCTTATCCGTCATGCCTGTTTCTAATCTAATTCAGTAATGGGATGACATTGATTTACTGACTTACTCCCCTCAAAACAACTTCTTTATTCTATTTAAAACTGAAATGACATTGGAGGAGAAAGAAAAAAAAATGTGGTGAAAGAGAAAAACCAAGAGGTGTCACAAAAGGTGAAAGGTCACACCATAAACCCCTAAATACAATGCAATAAAGTGCAATTTTATATTGGGGACACTGTCAACAAATCAGATAAGCTCTGCTTTATTATTTATACTGTCACCAGATCCTCTCAGTGACCTTGCTCCTGTGACCACAGCAGCTTGACTGCATCCGATTTTGGAAACTAATCAGCACCGAGCCTGCTTTGAACTTGGGATAACCTTGTGTGACACAGCTGCTTATTGATCACTTTATACTAATCATGAAGTGCATATTAAACCTGGAGCTGAAAGGAGCTCTGGTAAGAGAAAGCCATATTTATATGTTCCCTTCTAAATCACCAAAGACACGTCATTTTAGGAGTGACTGTGCAATGAGATGGGTCTAATTTTCATGATAAATGTATAGGCAGCATATGAGTTATCTTCTGTTTTCCTGACCAGTTAAATACCTCTAATGATTTATAATTGCTAGAAAGATGAAATCCAAGCATGAGAAAATTTCCTTTCAGCAGTGAAACAACTGAGGCAAAACTGCTACTCAAAAAGCCCTGCATTAAATTTGCCCAAGGCTTGGGAGACCCCCTTGGTGGAAGGAGGCAGGAAAGAAGATGCCAGCCAGAGGGATCACTTGCTCTCAGAGAGGCAGGGAAATAACTACCCTGCCTCCGCTGGGCAAGCAGCGAGATTTCTCAGTGCTGAGCGAGGAGGGGACGGGAGATGTCAAACAACAGTGTCTCAGAAGGACTAGGGTCTCCAAAAACATACAGCAAAGTCGGAGGAAAACTATCCTGAATAATGGTGCAGTCCTACCAAAATGATGCACAGTTCACGTCATGTGACATGGGAGGACAAAACTAAGTCGAAGACGCCCCTGTGCTGGCAAGGCAAGCAGGATGTTTGTCCCAGCCCCTGGAAGATCCACCAATTCTCCTGAAAATGCCTTGGTTTGATGGGAACAAGGATCTTCTGCTCCAGACACAACTTCCTCATCATTTTGTGTGCTGAGCTGCAGAAGCTGATAGCTCTGCTAATGGCCTTTCAAGTAAAAAAATGTGATAATTTATTATTTTGTTTAAAAAATGTACATATAGTATTATCGTTATTGCTTTTTGAAATTCCTCAGTTAATTCTGACAGATAATACTGCTTATATGCAGTCAGTACATATAAGAGCAATGAAGCCTATGAAACAAACTAGATGCAGCTTTCTAGGCATCCTAGAAACAAAAGAAATTAAAAAAATATATAGTGAAACAAAAACGTGTGCAAAATCAAGCATGCAAGCCCTTCACATGCTTACTAACAACAGGCACATCTGAATTCTGTTTTATTCCCAGCTACAAAGGTCTAAGTCCACCTTCAAATCAAATTCCTACAAACTAAGAAACAGCCCTGCAAAGTTAAGAATAAATCTCATCAGTCATTTAAATAAAAATACCCAAGTGCAGATATTTCCAAGGCATCTCATAAATCAGAAATCAGGGCGTAATCCTCACCCTAAAATTAAGAATATGAATTCAGCTTTCATCTTTTAACTTTGTTAATTTGAGCATGTCTAAACTCTCTAAACAAAAACTACTAGGGTTCTGCAGTTTGTGCCCTAAAAAGTTCTAGGGATAAGCACGTGGGATGTCTTACTTTTATCATCTCCAAAACAAAGGGGAGCCTTTTGATACATTGGGAACATAGTGCAAAGAAATACAGAAGTAATTTAAAAATCATGGTGTGGCAATTGGAATATGTTCAGCTCTGGACCAGGTTTAAGAAATCTGAGATACTGTGGAGGATGCCTGGGATATTCCTTGGGAATATAACAGAGATGGGATGAATGGTAGAGACGGTTTGATGACACTTGTGCAAGCTGATGTGGAAATAACTCAGTACTCTGTGCGAAAAATAGTGTGTCAGGTCAGGGCATATTTATTCTGGGTACCACTTTGCAGATGCCACAATCTCTTCTCATCTGATACTCAGGAGTCTAATGAGAAAGGCAGTTATATTCTAAATACGCAGCCATATAGTCGTGCTTGAAATTTGACAGATAAAAATATGACTTTTTGACCTCTGCAAGAGTTGGTGATTGAAAATATTTGTATTTTAAGTTCATAATTTAATAGACAAGAGGTGTATTAGGAAGATGTCTTGGGCAAGCTCTGAGGTGTGAACACTGATCAGCATCACATCTGCATTCAGTGATGTTCTGGAGCTATGCAGATGCCAGGCTCAACCTTTCTATACTGAGATTTCTGGGATTTTCTGACCCTAACTGGAATAGACGTTATTCGGAAAGAGCCCTTCATGAGATATTTTGGTACTGGTTCTTTTTAAACCAGATATCAAAGGCCCGAATGCCTGGAAAATCACAGCTGGAAACACACAAAAATAACAAATAGATAAAATTTGTCAAAACATAACAAATCCAAACAGCAAGGAACAACAAAAAGTTTGTGTTTCATAGTATCCTTGCTAAGTGCCTATTCTGCTTCTTTAATAAAGAGCTTTTAAAACGAAGGCTGTGATTTTCAGAGGAGCTTGGGGGAGGCAACGCAGCAACTCCCAGTGCACTAATGGGGCTTTTTGTTTAATATAAACTGGGTTTTGTAACCTGCCCTATAAAACCAGCTCAACCAGCGCTCACAGTTCACTCCTGTAGCTAACAGGAGAGGTAGCTTCTCCACTTGGGACTTTAGAAAACAGTACAGAGGAGGAAATGTTCACATATAGGTCAAACATGAGCGTGCTGCACAATCTCCCAATCTCTCCTCCAAGGTTTGTTGCAAATCTGAATGACAGAGATACCTACCGAAATCTCATTCAAATGACTGTATTGGTCACAGGAGTATCGGTGTCCTCCTATGGAAGAGTTGGGGTGTGGGATCACCGTTTCCTTCTCTTCCTCCAAATAAAATAAATACCCTTAAAGAGTCACTGTTAAAGGACTTGGTTTTGTATCACCTTCAGCATGGACAGGCGTCACATGCAAGAAAACAGATTTCTCAGGGGGATCATGAATAAATACCATCGTCCACATGTCCTGTTACTTTGAAAAAGCAGTGCTGGGGCCACAGCCAAAGCATTTGGGCAATGCCTGTTATGCAGAACAGGAGAGGAAAACATGTGGCTTTCTGCACTGCTGGAAATTTCCAACCATTTAAATAAGCAATTGCTTCATAGGACAACTATTACTCCAAAACACATTTCAAGCTTTTTTTTCCCCCAAACTATAAATACAAAAATTCAGAATAATCTTAACTAGGCAGCTAAAAAGAATAAATGAGAAAATGATGGGAGCAAAGGTTTGTAATTACCCAACTGCTCAGCTTTACTAAACTAGCTCATGATTCCTATCACATGAGCTAAATGTGTTGGGAAACATTAGACATCTGTTACCAAACAGTCATCGTGATACAAAACTTGGCTTCTCTCCAGCTGCACGCTGCCAACTAGATGTAAATTGTAACCAAATGGGAACCAACCATCAGCTCCCTGATAAGAGCGGACGGAACAATTTGGGCTGGATAAAACCCAGGATTTTGGAGCCTTCCTCAGTGACAGGCACTTGCTCATTTAACAGCTATTTTGGTGGCTTTATATTCAGTTTTGTTGGCTGTCCCCATCACTATAGCACCCATTGTAAAGGCAATGCACTTCTGCAAACAGAAGTAATGAATCTCTGCAAAGACTAGAATAACCTGAGTTGCAATAGTTGGATGGTGATGATCAGATCCCGTCTGCATGAAAATATGTCCAATGAGCCTAAGACGCACAAGTGGGGTGGGGAAAAAATATCACAAAAGCAAACCATATTTTTATGCCCACTAAATCAGTTTTACCTCATTATATCTCCCTATGATTCTTACAATAAAGCTGATGTCTTTCTAGCATTCTTCTTCAGCTAATGCTACACTTGAAAAATGAGTTTGTGATACATGAAAGACAAAATTACCTCAAATCTTCGCCGTTGTCATTATTTTTTTCTATAGATCTGAACATACATGTTTTAGCCCTGGCAAAATGACTGACCTGGGACTACCTGTGGCACCCAACTGCTGTTTGGCTGACTGGTACCTGAAGTCACGGAGAAATTTCTGGATGGGTTAATGCTAGTAAGAGAGATGCAATCCCAACCATGAATGAAGAGTGGCAGAAGATAATGATCAGATTCGTGTAACAAGGAGGCTTCAAATCTGAAAGCGATGTGAGGGAGAGCAGATGTGGCAAATGGTGCTGCGGCTTCCATGCCTTCCCTTCCACGCTGGCCAACCCTCTTCCCCTCCTGTTATGATTACTCCAAAAAGCTCAGGTTTGGGTATTTCTGAGTGATTTTGGAGAACAGGAGATCTATGAATGGTTATATGAGTGAACGTGAAATAAAAAGCGCCTCGTGTCATTTCCATGAGATCCTTACCTTCAACTACGCCCTGTTTGTGTGGGGCTCAGAAGAGTTAGCCACATTCAGGCCACAGACAGAAGCATGGTACAGCGACACTGTATTTTACACAACCAGCAAGATCCAGAGCCTGGAAATCCCTGAAAGCAAATTCTTGAGAGGCATTGAGAGCAAATCTGTATTTCTTCATGGTGTACTGCCACTCATCCTCTCAGAGGTCCCACCCCTGTGCAAAACACTTCTATTCTAGCTTCTGCTTAAGATACTCGTCCATTGGAGTCAGTGCATAATTTGGGTGGGGAGATGTCCCTTGACAAACCATTACTGGAAACCAAACCCAGAAAACAAGTGTACGAACCCAAAACCCTGTTGAGAAGACTGCAATATGCTCTCAGAGTACACTCAGCTCTCCACAGGCTTACACTGGCTGAAAGGAAAATGCTCACCCCAAAACTGCAGTCAGGCAACAAGAGCAGAGAATAAATATTTTCTAAGCACTGTCCCTCTGTGTGGCAATGCCTATGTTTTGTGTTTCTTCCTCCAGGTATCAAATGTCTGTGCTCTCATGACACACAAATGCACATTTTTTACTTTCAAACATCCCTTTCAGATACATGCTGTGATCAGTAAGAACAAAAATATCAAGAAAAAGACCAGCTCTTTACCTATTTTACTGTCAATCACGTAACATTACAGAATTCATTTCAAGCTCCATCACATTATTGCAATTTATTAGCTCGTTCACAAATACAGAATTACAAAATCGTACCAGGACATCTCCATGGATAGTGAAAGCAGGAAGACGCTGATCAAAGACACCAAGCTGTTGGATAAAAGTACTGGCACAAGAAGACTGTGATTTGTCCCATCGGCAGTAACATTGCCCATCCAGCCCAGAGCTGTATTAGCCAGGGGCACTGACATGCCATTGCCCTAAATCCAAAAGGGATTTTTTGCCCTTTAGCAGAGACACTGGGTTGAGGCAGATTAGTATGTCCATAAATATTTTCTGCATGGTATTTGCTAACCTAATGTTAGCTCATTCCTAGGAGAGATAGGTGTTATCCACAGATCTTGACTTGTTAGAGTAAGGATTTTCTTGCAGATGAGGATTTGCTGCCCTCCATGGAGGAAGAACAAGGAGGAAAACATCACATTGATTTTCTACTCCTTCATTTTTTCTAATTGCGAACAACACTGAAAAAGTAAAAAGTATATATCTATCTACCTACAGATACATGTAGAGATATATCTACCTACTGATGTGTGTAGATAGATGGATACACACCTTTTACTTTTTCAGTGTTGTTTGCAATTAGAAAACATGGAAGACTGGAAGACTGAAGATCAATATGATGATTTCCTTCTTGCTCTTCCTCATTGGAGGGCAGCAAATCCTTGTCAGCAAGTCATCTGTAAGTAGATATAAGGAGAAAGTATGATAAATGATAACATAGCTTCTCCTTATTTCAGGTCTCCCTCTTCCAGAACATCTGTCTGAGGTCAGCAGTGCAGTAGCTTTAATTCCTGACTTAGCTGCTACCACTTCCTTCTATGTCTTATACATTCAACTGAAAATCCAAATCAGAGAGATTTCATTTGGATTTTTAAAAAGCAATGTGCTCAGGGAGACTATGCAATTGAAAGCTGCAGCTGCATGGACAATTGCATTGAAAAGAAAGGGTTGTCTTTCTTTTCAAGTTCATGCTGTCAGGGCTGTGAATTTCTCTTTGACCTACCAGCACTTGAACTTACAGTGTACTTGCCTTTAATGACTTTCAAATCAGGAGAAATAGCATACCTCCTGGTTTAGATTTTCTTACAGAAAGCGAACATTTGAGTTGCAGCTAAAACAGACATTAAAGCTATGGCATCTCTAACTTCCTCTGGAAGGGGAAGGAGATCTGAAATTAAAAACATAAAGTTAAAAAACTAACAAAGAAATGATCTTCCCTATTTAAAAGTAAATTACTTTTCAATTAGAACTCTGAAATGTGATCATGGTATTATGCTGTTATATTAAGCTGTGCTCATTGTGAGTTGTTTCAACAGTTAAGCAAATAAGAGATTTGTTTGAATTATGGGGCTTTGCAGACTTTCTATTGCATGGAGACCAATTTCACTGAGAAATGTAATTGAATGCATTCAAGTACAGTCAGTTAAAACAGTTCATAAAGACTTTCTCATCATCCAGGCTCTTAAAAAGTCTAATACTGTTGAATTCCTAAATGTGACAAAAGGTTGGTAATACCTTATTCAACAAATTATGCCTATTAGGTTCTGTCTAGCACAAGTAAGAGCACTGCAGTGGGACCTTATCTGAACATAGGACATGCAAGGAAGAAAAAAAGCCCCCACACCCAAATTTCACAGTTTTCCTTATGTTTGCTGTAGGAACTTGTCCTCTTGTAGCTTGGGGAAATGCAGCACTCCCTTCAAAATACATGACTGTTCCCCTGTCTATGCTCACAATCAACTTGATCAGAAAAACCCACACCTCTCTCAGATTTAAGCAGGTGCAAGAATCTTGTATGAATGTGAGTGTATTTTGATTGCCTTTATCCTGTTACTACACTAGCACACAATACTAGTCACTCATATGCCAGAAAGAAGTACAAATTTTCGTGTATGAACTGAACATGATTTTTTCCCTTCTTGATGAAACAGTTTGCATGAGCAGAGTTTCTGTATCATTGATTTTCATGATTTTTTTTTTCTGTTAAGCAGAAAAACAAGGCTAACTGGGTATTTCTTACTGTGAAATACCTGCTAATAAAAATTCATGGCAAATCACGGATTGCAGTATAAAGCCATGAATTAAAGTGGTTGCATACAGCTAGTGGTTCTCCAAACATTCTTTCCTCACTGCCTGGATCACGGCCATGAGAAATCTGAATGCTCTCTGAATCTGTCTGAGGGCTGCAGACCAAGGAGAAAACTCACAGTGTGTTTTCAGCAGAATAAATCCTTCACTTTTAGCTGGGATACAAACCACCAGCTCAAAGGGAGGTGATAATCCTGTACGGGTATGAAATAGAGTTCTTTCAACAGAGCACAAGATTATCAGGTTGGTTTTTAGGGAATTGGGTCCTTGTTTTTCACTGAAACTGAGAGGAAGGTGAAAAAATAAAAAAAAAGAAAGAAAACGTTTTGGGAATCTGAGTTTTGCAAGTGAAGTAACCAACATGCCCACGTCACTACCAGCCTACCTTCCTGAATGCGCAGAGCCTTTGAACACCTAACATTTGCGCAGACAGTGACAAGCAGAGCAGCAATAAGCAAGCAGCATTGCAGTGCCCAAACTGCACCCACCCAACTTACCTGGACTGCTCTGCAAACGCTCTGCTGAACCTAGGCGGTCCCGGTCCTTGCAACACTACATCGGCCTGGGCCCTACTTCATGACTGTATTAAATATGTAGTTCTACTGACACATCACTAAACTGTGCATTTTATTTTCTAGATCCACGTCCCTCCTTTTTTCTCTAATGAAACAGCCAGATGCTTCCAACAAGGCTCTCATTTGGTGCCCCACTTTGGAAAATCCCACTTTCAGCTCTGGTTAAAATAATATTTCCACTTTTGAAATATGCCTAATGCTGAGAATATCCTGAAATAGTTCAACCATGATACATGACAGTATAGACTTACTTACAAAAACAAGACTTTACTCAATTTTAATTAAAAGGGGTGGAGGGAGGATGTGGAATATTCCTTCCTCTTGTGGTGTTTCCTGCTCTGTACAGTATTAAAAGATACTGCGCAAGGAGGGGGACCTTTTTTTTTTCCTTCCTTTTTTTTTTTTTTTTTAACTCTGGATGGTGAAAGCTGATTGAAGAGATGCAAATGTTAGAACCTTCAAATGATTCCAATCAAAATTGGACTTGCTATCATGCAGGTGCTAGCTGGAGACCAAAGAAACAGCCTTGTTGCCAGTGCATCTCTATCTTGGCTTGGCAGTGAGGGACTGAACCCAAAACAGTTGCTGACAGCGCTATTGTCTACAGTAGGCTGGATTAACGTTGGGTGGAAAACTCATTGCTGACAGTGGAATAGTGAAATGTGAGTAACCTTTTCCAGCTCCAAGATGCTGCTACCCCAGGCAGCAACAACAACACCTGGAATTTAATGGAAAACAAAATTCCAAGGGAAAGCAAATCATTTTTTATTGCACCTCGAACACTGCACTCTGACATGCCAAATGAAATTATTGGCATCTCAATTTCATTTGAATGAAATCAAATCAATACAGATTGAAATATCATTTAAGAATGTTATCCATCAACATTTTTTTTTACCAAATGAACTCTTGCTGAAATCATGTCTATCTGTACAGCATTTCCTTGCTGACAATTCAACACTTTCATTAAGAAAAATCCCCACCAGTTTTCCTTGTGCAATGGGCATCGTCACAGTTGCTGGGTGGGAGAAATACTGGTTTAATATCTACACATACCCTATTGTCATCACATTTCCATGCAGCGGGTATGTGGTACATTTTTTTTGTTTTGTTTTATTTATTTATTTATTTATTTATTTATTTGAGTTTTACTGTGTTATAAAGATCTTCAAGTGAAATATTACACCCACTGGACAAAAGGTAGCTATATATGCTTTAGCTCACTGCACTGCACTGCACTGCACTGAGTTTCACTTCCCAGTCACCCCAACCCAACTCTCAAGAAAGCTGCTGTTGGCTTTTTTCCACAGCTGTGCTCATTACAGCAGAGGAGTGGGGTTAGGATCAGATTGCAAAGAAACGTTTATTGTGCTCCAAGACACATACATTGCAAAGAGAAAGCTCTTCTGTCTGGCTGATGAGAATAAACTGAGAGCACAATGCACTTCAGTTGGCTTTCTTTATCTTTGCTATTGCAGCACCCTGCAGTATTATGCATTAATGGCCTTCTTGGCACATTTCTCTTCTCACATGCTAATGCTAGTACAAATAAGCAACCTTTTTGAATAAAATATTAGATTTATGTTGTTGGGTTGAAGCACAACATCTAACATCCCTCTGCAGACTGGCACAGCTTGAGTCAAATGCAGTTCATTGAGGAATTGCCAGGGACTTTTCACCTATAACATACTAATTCTGAGTTTATTCTTTCTAAATCATGGTTTAGTACTGAGATAAAATTCAGACTGATATCCTCAAATTCACCAACTAAATCAGCTATAGGTTGGGTGTAATGAGTGGTAGTGAATTATATTCTAGCGCTCAAACCCTAGTTTTTACAGTAATACAAGGTAAGCGCAAAACAAACTTCCCGTGACTGCATGCTTGCTTCTCCCTGATGGTAACTGCCCATTGAATGTAGAAGAAGAGGAAGTATTACAGTAAGGAAAGAGACAAGTCACTAACTTCCCTCTAATCTCTTCACAAGTTCTGAATTTAGGTGTTTGGATCTGTAGACAGAAGATGGCATGAAGTTGCTTTTTTTTTTCACTCTTGTTTATTTTTGAGAAAATACTTTGCATATCACAGAATCACAGAATCAGCTAGGTTGGAAGAGACCTCCAAGATCACCTAGTCCAACCTCTGACCTAACGCTAACAAGTCCTCCACTAAACCATATCACGAAGCTCTACACCTAAACGTCTTTTCAAGACCTCCAGGGATGGTGACTCAACCACTTCCCTGGGCAGCCCATTCCAACGCCTAACAGCCCTTTCGGTAAAGAAGTTCTTCCTAATATCCAACCTAAACCTCCCCTGGTGCAACTTCAGCCCATTCCTCTCCCCCCCAAAAAAAGAAGAAGCACTCACACAACCCCTGAGAATTGGCAAGAGCTGTTTATTGCCGGGACATCTTGCAGGCAGGCCTGCGGGATGTCCGTGGTGTTTGGTGGCTCCAAGCTAATGCTTGCGATGGAGCCTGAGCAACGAGTAGGGGGCTCACCAGGCACTCCTGCGATGCTGTTGGTGCTCTCGGATGGCAGAGCACAAAGACATGCCGCAGTAGTCCCAGGCCTGTCCCGGCAGAGGTGGATCCACTTCCATCCGTTCCTCCACATCTGGTGGATCCAGCTCCATGGGCTCCACGGTGTTGGGCAGAAGGCTAAGCCAGTCCTTGCCCGGGACTGCCCAAACGGGATGCCTTCCGTCCGGAATGTTCTCAGGCCAGGGTGCCAAACCAGGGGGTCGTCCAGTCCCACGCCTCGGTCCCAAACCACTGTCGGCTTGATTGTCACGCATGGGTCCGACGCTGCCCTCTGGTTTACGGCCATTACTGGGTCCCGCACTGTGCTCGGGACTATGGGCATGCCTCTGCTCCCCGCGGCTGTCTGCCCGATGCTCCCGCCTTCGCCCCATGTCACCGTTGCTCCTATGGTAAGGCCCAGGCCCCCTGTCGCTGGGTGTGTGAGGGGCCGGCCTGTTCCCCGCATCGTTGCAGTGCCAATGGTACCGCCTGTGTGCGTCTGTGGGCTGGGCGCCAGAGGTCCCTTGGGCACTGGTGTCTCTTGTGCCGCCGGCGCTATCCCTCCGCCCACGACACATCTCCTTCTGCTCAGGTGCATCCCTTCTTGGTGCTTCACCGGACGGCATTGCTGTCCTCGCACACCAAGAAGGCCTGCTGCTCGCCTTGCTCTTCTAGTCTTCCTCCTGCCGCACAAGCTGGCAGTCAGAGGGCCCAGATGCTCAGCGAATGCTGGGCCAGCTGCAGGGGGCCTGTTTTATAGGGCCCGCAGCAAAGGCGGGGCAGTGGTGGCCACTGTGACCTCAGCAAGCCTCTGTGATGGAGTGGCCCACGCGTGGCCAAAGGCGGCTGTGTTGGGAGCGGCCTGGAAGATGCCCTCACGTGGACAAGGAGGAGGGTTGGGGGTGCTGAGGGCCCCTTTTCTGGGGCTGGCTTCCCCGGGCCATTTGGCTTGCCAGAGAGAAAGGCTGCCCCTCGGCCACGGGGACTGCCCTGCACCTCCCATCCTGTGTCCTGGGTTTATTTTTAACCCTGTTTTTTAGGTAATTTCATTCTATTCTTTACGGAAAAGAACAGAAGCAAGGTGCATCTTCAGGCCTAATTCCCATGTGTGCTTTGTGCGCCGAGTGAAGAATTTCTTCCTCACGTCACATCTCATCTAAATCTCCCCTCCATTTGCTCAAAGCCATTATTCCTGGTTCCATGGCTACACTCCCTGATAGAGGCCCTCTCCAGCTTTCTTCTAGGCCACTTTCATGGGTACATATAGGTGGCAAAACAGCAGAACCTAGCAAATTGCATCCTGATCTACCTTGTTCCACACATTCCACATGTTTTCCAGCTCAGGCTCTAGCCTTTCATCAGTGTAACATAGAATCATTAAGGTTGGAAAAGACCTTCAAGATCATCTGGTCCAACCATCACCCTGCTACTAATGTCACCCTCTAAAGGATGTCCCCACGCACCAGGTCCAACCTTTCCTTGAACACCCCCAGGGACAGTGACGCCACCACTTTCCCAGGCAACCCATTCCAATGCCTGACTGCTCTTTCTGAGAAGAAATGTCTCCTACTTGTTTTAATTGTTGCAGAGCAGTGCTTACACTGAGTCAAGGACTTTCCCGCTTCTCACACTGCCCTGCCAGCGATGAGGTTGGGGGTGCAGCAGGAGCTGGGAGGGAACAGAAGCAGGACAGCTGACCCCAACTGGCCAAAGGGCAAAAAGAGCAAAGGACCAAAGCTATTTTAAGGCAACTTGTCAGAGTCAACGTGGAAGAGCCATGGCCAACTTACAATGTTAGAAAGTACTTCCTAGGAAAGCGAGATGTGATCTCAAGGAAAATTCAGTCTAATTACAGCTTCACGTTGCTCAAATCACAGTTAATTCTGCTTGTTGCTCTTCTGCTTTACAAAATCTCATGATCTGGTAAGTGTATTGCAAACTGCTAATTAGTTCCCATGGATCCCAAATCTGCTCATCTAACCACATAAACACTTAATGGCCCTTTTGCCTCCACCCTTAATGTAGGACTATGTTGCTTGCATAAGTAAATGCTCACCATGGCAACAGCAATACTCATTAAAAAGACTTGATTGCTCTCTTCTTTTTCTAGATTATTTTAATGTGGAGAACAAATCAATATACTGATGCTAGACATATTTATATATCCAGCTCACCATGTTTTCTATTCATTGCACATTTGTTAAAGTCCCATGGGTTTCAAACAACTGTGAACTCCGTATTTTGCCCGGCAACCTGTATGAACTTGCTTCTTGTTTTTAAATGTCCCTAACTTTCTAGGAAAAAAGTTTCCTAAATGGTTTCCAGGTTGATGACTGCTCAGAAGTAGTCTACTTTGAGCGAACTCGTGTCTTCTCCAAGGGCTGCCCAGAGCCATTTTTGCAATGGTTCCTGTATAACCTCTTCCAAGTTGTCAAGCAGACCCATGTGTGACAGGACCTGGAGACGCTGCTGCAGCAGATGGATGAACTCTGTTTTTCTTGACAGAGTTCAGTGGCTCCCCCAATGTGCCCACAGATCACCAAAGAAGAGCTGTTCATTGCACTGGGGTCACCAGACCAGACCTCCAAAAGTGTTACTACAAAACCATCATTTGGCAAACGTCAAATGCTGCCACTGCTGAAGTTGTTGCATCCGGAATATTTCATCCTAATTTACTTTGAAAAAAAGGTGACATATAAGGAGAAGGCGGGGAGGAGGGGAATATTACATAGGATCCTACTGAAAAAGTGGGAGCAGGCAGGAAGCAGATTTTTCCTTACAAAGCAAGTACGTGTGCACACAAAGCGAGATTTTTTACTCTGCTTGTTTTTTTCTGGCAGACAGATGAAACTGTGGGAAGAGATCAGTGAAACTGGGTCCCGCTTAACCAACTCTGTCCTGATACTATCCTGTGCTTAACCTCTTTTAATTTGACTTATTTGCTAGGACTTTTCATCCTTGTTGTATCACTTTCAAAAGCAAAATCCATGTCTTGGACCCTGCCAGATACATAGGCAGGCACTGGGGTCCTTCAGGGCAGGTCACTTGTATGCATTGTGCCCTGTGAATCTGGAAAACACCCTGCAACATCACAAGGAGTGTATCCTTGAGCCTCTCTCCTCTTCCAAGACAGTCCATGGCACAGAAATGGGATTGCACTTGCTGCCAGTTCAATCCCTCTCAACACAGAACCCCGTCTGTAAGAGGTCTGCTCATCCTGAAGGACACAAGTACCCGCTTTTCTTCAAGAAGTGGCATACGTATGTCCTACCACTGAGTGACTGCAATAGGACGTGCTGCTACATGTTCACTGTCACCACACTCCAAAATTTGCAATGAAGTATGGATTTGGTCCTAAGAGCATAAGACTCCTGTTACTGGAAGATGGATCTTCCTGTCGAAATGAAACTCCAACACCACTTTAGACAGGAAGATAGTGAGAAGCCAGGGAGAAACCCTAGGTTTGAAGAAAACTAAAAGAGCTGCCACCAGCCACAGGTTGAACTTGTGAATACAGGCGCTCAGTTTGCACAAGTCTAAAAGCCAGTTCCTCTTCTACTTCGTCCCAAAGCAGCCACCTCTGCAAACTGCTTCTTCTCACTGATGTTAACTCTGCAACTCTGCCAGGCAAAAAAGGATCAGCCTCATAGCAGAAGAAGGACTTGTCAACAGGACCCCTGGGGTTGGTCTGAACTGGGATGTGGCAGAGTGTGAACTGAACGACTAGCCATCAGAAACCCTACCCAGAGCACAAGAATCCGACATGATGAGAAGCAACCAGGCAGACTCTGCTCTGGTTGCACCATAGGGACACAGAAGTCAAACACAGGAAAGGAGAGGAGGAAGAAAATGCTCAGGACTCCTGAGCACATTTGCCAGACTACTGACATGCAGCAACAACAGACTGCCGGGGAGGTAACTTGCAATGGAAAAATGCTGCTATGATGATGCTATTGATGAGAACTGCCCTCAAGAGAAGTGTGGAGCCAGACTCCGTAGTGCAGATTGAAGTGAAAAACAGAAGAGTGTAATAACTTCCTCCTAAAAAGAGGAACTTCCTCAAACTTGTGATTTGATGCTGAACAATATGCAAGGTCCAGTTCAAAGTACTACCACTGAAGAGCCTCCCTATAGGGGGAACCATGAGGTACTGAGATTTAACATGGCTGAAGGTCTGAAAAGAGGTTTAAAATAAAAGCACGACTCTTGCACTTAAAAAAAAAAAGGTAATTCAAAGAGCAGTTAAAAGTTCATTGGGAGAATTAAATCTTAGCAGCAGAACGTAACTGGCTGGAAGCATATAGCAAACATACATCAACAATGGACATATGAAAAGTCAGAAGGAAGCTGGTGTGGCTGAACAGCAGGATAAGATAGTATACTAAAAGCAAGAAGGCATCCTTCAAATATGAAGAGGTTTCATATTTGAAAAGGAAAAAGAAGAAAAAAAGAAAACAAAGAATCAAACCCTGTCCAGTTAAAAGGAAAAACACCATAAGGAAAGACATTATACATATGTATATATACACATATGAAGTAACAACTTCAAAAGGCTTAAAAACAAATAATACATCCTTCTCAATCACAGCAACAGCAAGAAGCCTGACGGTAGGCTGTAGGGTCTCCAGAGGATCATGCTCTAGAAAGAGCACACTGAGAAGAACAAAGCCATCTGAGGAAACACTCAGTGCACTTTTTACCCCTCAGTTCAGCATGGAAGATCTTGGGGAGATCCTGCTACCGCAATCTTCCTTCCCAGGGGAATCACCAGAGTAACCGCCATCAATTGAAGTGTCAGTAGGGGACCCGAGTCTACTAAATGAATATTAACACATCTCCAGCCCCAGATGGTGTTCACTCAGCACTTCTGAATGAACTCAAGGTGAACTACTAACTGTGGTTTGTAACTAGCTCTGCTCGCTGAGGGATGGAAGCGGCTTTTTGATGTGATCCAGAGAGCTGTACACAACTAAGCCCAACATCTGTACTAACAGAATTAGTTGACACATGGATAAATCTGACTTCTTTGGGGAAGAGCCAACTTGCTTCACAAGTCTACTGGAGTTCTTTGAAGAAGAGGACATGCACATGGGCAGGAGAGATCTGGTTGATATAGTTGGCTTGGATTTCCAGAAGGCATTTGACAAGGTTTGAAAGGCTGTTATAAAAATTAAGCTGCCATGAGATAAGAGGAAAGGTCTTTGCATTGATTAAAAAAAGGTTAAAAATAGGAAACAGCAGATAGTAATAAGTGGCTGGTTTTCCTAATGGAAGGAGGCCAAGAGTTCTTCAAATCTCTCCTGTTCAACATCTTTATAGACTATCTGTAAAAGGGAGGAATAAGTAAAACGACATCATTGGTTGAGGATATTGAATCACTAAAGATAGCAAAGAAAAGCACAAGGTGAAAAAATGCAGAAGGACTTAAAGATACCAAGGGACAAAGAAATATATTCACTTGGAATTCTGAAGCAATGCGGTGATGGATGTCAAGAAAAAAAATCCTAATCTTGCGCATGCAGCAATGGGCTGATTTGGCCATCTTTATCTCCTCTCCCATCTCAAGAACTACAGAGTACAACTGGGAAAAGTACCAAGAGGTGTAACAGTGTGGATCACAGGATTGATTTCTGTTGCAGGAATAAGACAACTCAGGAGATGAGAAAGCTCTAGAACTTGCATGGCACATATAAAGTGGCTAAGAAGAATCAAGGGGGAAAAATCATTGAGAGCTACTAAATATATAGACAGCACCCACACGCAGGAAGTTCCTTAGTCCCAAATCATTGGAGACTGGTGGATTACCAATTAATATCCCAAGCATCTCCTTGGGTCTTTTTCCTAGATGCCTGGCACAGTCAGAGACAGGATACAGAGTTAGCACCATCTTTTGTCTGACCCAGTGAGGCCATTTGTATATTGGCACTTCCAATGTATCTGTATATAAACGGATGGGAATAGATTGAGAAACTCAGCCCCTTCTTGCAATGTATAAAAGCAATGGCAAAAAAAAAAAAAAAAGAGTTGTGTTCCACAGTGCCTGGTGCCTGATCTGGAAGTCTGTTTTTGTTCTACAAGGGGAGAGACGAGCTGTTCAATCTTACAACTTGTCTTGACTAGATAAAAGGAAGTTTTTATCAGACAGTATTTAACATATGGTGGCTCACATGAGGAAAAAACATAGCTTTCTTTTATTCACTGCTGCAAATCCTAAATTCACCACATGAGAAATCTGCCAAGTGCTCTGTCAACATTTCAATATTATCATGTACTAATTAGAGAAAAGAAAAGAAATCCAAACCAAACAAACCACCCCAAACCCCACGTCTTTCTAATGTAGATTATTCCTTGGCTTGAAAAATGATGCAAGCTATCTCATTTTGGGAATATCAGGAAGCTGGAAGGACCTAAACTCCTCAACTCACAGCAGCTCAACACCTCATTTGACTTTTTTGCAATTGGGGAAAGTATTTCTTAATACACTTCCCAAGTACTCAACTCATTTTAGAGAGGGGCACAAGACATGCCAGGAGTTGAACATGACTTGCATTGATTGCTGAGTGCTCCCCAAAACACACTTCCAAGCCAGAATCACATACTACAACACTGAAATGTCACTGGTTGCACATCATCTACTAGGTTCAGTGCCCCAAAACTGGAAAATTCAATTCAGTAGGAGTAATGATGGGTGTATCAGCACACATGGGCAAGAGACCTAAAGAAGACCAAGCGGTTGTTGTTGAGAAATGCTGATGATAATTCAGGGGACAAAGAATCAAAAGCAATGAGTTTCCTGGAAGCTTCTTAACACTCTCATATGGGCTCCCAACCATTTTCCAGCCTTGACAACTTCTGAAAGGCACTTTCCCATGCTTCCACTGGAGGGCAGAAATATCCCATGTTTCCACAGGCAACCCTTCAGCTCATTGCCACAGACCCATATGCTTAAAAAAACTTTAGCAAGGCCTTGTCTTCAGGAGACTTTCTTTTACACTTACGGACTTCAACTTGTCTTCTATTCTGTTTATCAGCAGCTTAATTTTTTCAAAATAATGTTGTTATTTTTAAAAAAAAAAAACATGACAACTACAATATTCCCAAACTTACAAACTTACCCTAGTGTCTCATGTAGCACAGCAATATCCCCCAGAGCCCCCCTGCTTGCAGTATGTGCAACACTCCAATGTCCCCTAAGCTCCCTAAACACCTTTTCCATAGGTAACAAATATATTGGAAGTACGTATGTATGTGCTGAATGGCAGGTTAACATCCCTACCGCTTCCTCAGGAGTCAGTAAAAATATTTTAAAAGGCTTGCAGTGCTGATCTGGAGAGCTACGGCTTCTAGCATCTGTATCTAAATTAGTGAAAACTATAATCAAGAGCAGAATTAGCAGACACAGGAACAAATTTGATATGTTCTCTTCCACAAAGGAAAAAGGGACACATTAGCGTTACTGAAAGGGTTATGGATAAGGCTGATCTCCTTGACAGAGTTTATTTGGTTTCCAAAAAACATCTCAGAAGGTTTCCCAGGCAAAGGCAATTAAAGACACTAAGCTGCCAGGAGATACAAGGAAAGGTCTCTTCATGGAGAACTAACTGCTTCAGAGCATGGAGGTCAGTCACCTGTGATCCTTCACGGCACTGTGTTGGAACCTGTGCCATTTGATGGATTTAAAACTGAACTGGATAAAGGTTCAATAGTGGAGTGACATGGTTTTCTGTTGACATTAAGCTATCCAGAGTAGCAGAAAAAACAGGGTGAACCACGAATAGCTGCAGAAGAACCTTAGGATATTCAGTGACTTGCCAATAAAATGTCAGATGAAATGAAACAGAGATGAACTTATATACATAGAAAAAATAACCCAAACTATACACGTGATAAGATGGGCTCCGAGATGATTGTCCAGTCCTATGAAAGCAATGGTTCAGTCGTCAGGGATGGTCAAAAAGACAAACTGAATGTCAGGGATTACTAGGAAAGGAGCACAGAACAGCATGCCTTTATGCAAACATACAGTACCTGGTACCTCCATGCCCTTCTGTTCCACCCTGGTACAGATATAGCAGCAAGATTTACTTAGCATATGCAAGTATCTAAATGCTTAATACCTGGGCATTAATATCTGAGCAGTATCTGGGTAATGCTGAGCATGGTCTGCTGTAAGGAACCCTTCCCCAAATTAAACTTTTTAAATTTTACAGACTAATTCTTTCACAATTGAAAATAGAAATGTCAACATTTTCTTGCTGTTTTCTACAATAACCCTATGTTAGCACATTAAACAAGAAGTAATTCTGCAGGTTAAACTTTTCCACTCTTTCTCTGCCAGTTACATTTCAATCTGTGGATGGAAGATGTGAGAGAGCAAGATGGTGCCAGCTCCATCTCTGCCTTGGCTTTTCTTTTTTTAATTCTGGTTAATTTGCTTAATCTTTCCATATCTGTTTCCTTATTTGTAAATGAAGGCACACTGAAAGACTTATTTACAAAGAGATCATCTGTGGGATGTCTGGGATCAGATCAAAAGCCCATTTTGCACATTACGTGCTCCAGAGAACAACTGTGAGGACGCTCAGGGAGAATCACAGAATCACAGAATTGTAGGGGTTGGAAGGGACCTCGAAAGATCATCGGGTCCAACCCCCCTGCCAAAGCAGGTTCCTTAGAGCAGGCTGCCCAGGTAGGCGTCCAGACGGGCCTTGAATATCTCCAGAGAAGGAGCCTCCACAACCTCCCTGGGCAGCTCGTTCCAGTGCTCCATCATCCTCATTGTGAAGAAGTTCTCTCGCATGTTGGTGCGGAACTTCCTGTGCTCCATTTTGTGGCCATAACCCCTTATCCTGTCCCCACAAACCACTGAAAAGAGGTTGGCCAAATCCCTCTGTCTCCCACACCTCAGGTATTTAAAAACATTGATAAGATCCCCTCTCAGTCTTCTCTTCTCCAGGCTGAACAGACCCAGGTCTCTCAGCCTTTCTTCACAGGGAAGATGCTCCAGGCCCTGTATCATCTTTGTGGCCCTCCGCTGGACTCTTTCCAGGAGATCCCTGTCTTTTTTGTACCGGGGAGCCCTGAACTGGACACAGTACTCCAGGTGAGGCCTGACCGGGGCAGAATAGAGGGGGAGGATTACCTCCCTTGACATGCTGGCCACGCTCCTTTTAATGCATGCCAGGATCCCATTGGCCCTCTTGGCCACCAGGGCACACTGCTGGCTCATGGTCAACCTGTCGTCCACCAGGACCCCCAGGTCCTTCTCCTCAGAGTTCCTCTCCAGCAGGTCGCCCCCCAGCCTGTACCGATACGTGCGGTTGTCCCTTCCCAGGTGCAGGACTCTACACTTGCTCTTATTAAACCTCATTTGGTTTCTTCCTGCCCATCTCTCCAACCGGTCCAGGTCTCGCTGAATGGCAGCACAACCTTCTGGTGTGTCAGCCACTCCTTCCAGCTTTGTGTCATCACCGTACTTGCTGAGGGCAGACACTATTCCCTCATCAAGGTCGTCGATGAAGATGTTGAACAAGACCGGACCCAGCACCGACCCCTGGGGAACACCGCTAGTCACAGGTCTCCAGCCGGACTCTGTCGCCGATCACCACCCTCTGAGCTCGGCCAGACAGCCAGTTCTCAACCCACCTTACTGTCCACTCCTCTATCCCACACTTTCTCAGCTTTGCTAGCAGGATGTCGTGGGAGACAGTATCGAAAGCCTTGCTAAAGTCAAGGTAGATGACATCCACTGCTCTCCCCCTATCTACCCAGATGGTGATGCCATCATAAAAGGCAACGAGGTTGGTCGAGCACGACTTCCCCTTGGTAAATCATGCTGACTACTCCTCATAACATCCTTCTCTTCCAATTGCTTGGAGATGGCATCCGGAACAAGCTTTTCCAACACCTTTCCAGGGACAGAGGTGAGACTGACTGGCCCGTAGTTTCCCAGATCCTCCTTCTTGCCCTTCTTGAAGACTGGAGTGACATTGGCTATCCTCCAGTCTTCAGGCACCTCTCCTGGTCTCCAGGACCTTTCAAAGATGATAGAGAGCGGCTCGGTGATCACCTCTGCCAAATCCCTTAGTACACGTGGATGCATCCCGTCAGGGCCCATGGATTTGTGTGCATTCATTCCACTCAGAAGCTCCCGAACCACTCTCTCGTCAACCAGTGGGGAGCCCTCCACTTCCCAGACCCTTTCTTCTCCCTTCAGGGTTGAGGAGTCCCGGGGTGGGGGGGGAGTCCTTGAAGCAAAGACTGAAGCAAAGAAAGCATTCAGTATCTCCGCCTTCTCAGAGTCTCCTGTTACCAGGACACCCCCCTCGTTCAGCAAGGGACCCACATTATCCCTAGTCTTCCTTTTACGTTTTACATACTTAAAAAAAACCTTCTTATTATCTTTTATCTCTTTTGCAAACCTCATCTCTAGGTGGGCTTTAGCCTTCTTCGTTGCGTCCCTGCAGGCCCTGACAACACTTCTATACTCCTCCCAAGAGGACAGGCCCTTTTTCCACATTTCATAGACCTTCCTCTTCCTTTTGATCTTGTCGATGAGCTCCTTGCTCATCCATGCATGTTTTCTGTCCTCCTTCCCTGATTTCCTACTCTTAGGGATGCACCGATCCTGAGCTTGGAAGAAGTGCTGTATAAATGTTGCCCAGCTCTCACAAGCAGGGCAAGCACATAGTGCTAGTTCCATGAATACTCTCACAGACTCAGCTGAGGCTCCTTGGTTTCACAGGAGCTACTGTAAATGTGTTACATGAGGAAGTAGCAGAGTTTTGACAGCAAGATGATCCTTGTAATCATCATCCTCATGAGAAGCTCCATAACAAGGGCTTCAGGAGAAGGAAATATAGCTTAGCATCCCTTGGCCCCAGTAAGAAGAGGACTGTTCCACCATTTATATTTTTGTAATAAATCCAAGATTTTTCATTAAACTCTTAAGTATCTTTGTGGTACAGAGATGCTTCTTCCAACAGAAACCTAAGCAGTTGCAAAGGAATAATCCTCTCTATTCTGTGATCTGATACAAAGCCTAGATCAAAGCAAGGATTTTTTGCATTGCAAACACTTCTCCAATATCACCCACTTGTAACTCTATACACAAAATCTTTCCAAAGTTGCATTCGTTTCTGCTCTCAAAGAGAAGCATGCACTTTTTTTTAAATGATTTTTTTTCCTCACTCTTTCAGCATCTTTAATAAACAGCAAAGTTCTAACTGCTGTTCACTAAGAAGATGGAGAGGCCCAATAACATTTATTTCTTAATGTAGTAAAAATAATACTTAGCCAAAAGGTAAATACTGACTCCTGGGGAAGAATTATACAGCCAAACACTTGGTTTCTGATAAAGACCGTCTTCCTGCATTTCCACTCCACTAATGGCTATGCTGTCACTTGAAACTCCCCAAAGAGACTTAATGCCTTCTTCTTTTCCTGGAATTAGCAGTGGTGGTTTTGAATTAGCTTCCCTTGCCACGACATAGAATTGATAATGAATTAGAAAAGGGCTGAACTCAGCTACATGCCAAAGAAGCGTAATTGTGAGATTTTACTGCATGGCACTTCAGCGTCAAATGCCGCCAACTCCTGATTAATAATGGGCAACCCATGGAAAGTCAGAAGCCTTTCTAAATGCTACAAGGGAATTAGGAATGTATCCATCCAGCAGGGGGACCAAAAAAAGAGAAGCTTCTTAAATAGACAGCACTGTTTCATCTTACTTACTATGCCACAAAAATACACGTGGGTTTTCTTTTTATTTATTTATTTATTTTTTCTAGTAGAGTGGGTTTCAATCCTTTGTAGCCAAGACCTGCAAGTGCCCTCTTCACAGCAGCTGTGGTATTTCCAGAGCTGCTGGGGTTTCAGACTGGCAAAACCTCTCCTCTGGGTTCACAGAGAGAAGAACAAGCCTATTTAGCTAAAAGGCTGTGAAAAAAGGCTTTTGTCCCCTTGTTTTCAACCTGACAAGAATCCACTGGTGTTAAGCAAGTGGCTGCAGGTGTGCTGCCCTGTGTTGAGCAGCTACACTGAAATATGCTGCCCTCTGCCTCTGCTGCATATTTTCCTTCCCTGCTATTTTTTTCCTGCTTAGCTGCTCTGATACTCTATCTTACTCCCATTTTTCTCGTGAATTTTCTACCCACAGTGCAGCAGGACCTCCTGTTTTTCCATTAATCTGCAGCACTACGCAGACTGCCCTCCCCAAAAGCAGCGAAATGTCAGCCAGAGATACTCCTTTGTGATAACAGACATTTAGGACCTAAAAATATTGCCTTTCTAACGCTAGGTCTATGCACCTCTCATATTTTTTCAATCTTGGAGGCAAAGGAAGTGGAGGTAGTCACATCTTCTTGAACAGATATGAGTCCAAATTAATCTCATTCCTTTGTCCTGTTAGCTTCGTTCTTTATCAATGCTGACACCACTGGGCTACAGCAGCTTCAACTTGTCCTTTCTGTGACATTTTTAATTTAATCCTTAGTTTTTAAAGCAGTTCCTTGCTACAGTTGAATTGAGAGGTACGAGATTTGTCAAAAATGCCTGCCTTCTTGGGGAGGCTACACAATTTGGAGTGGCTTCCTTCAGCTTGTTTTTGTCTGATCCTGATGTTTTGGATAATCCCTAGGATCAGTAATTGATGTAGGCATCTAGTTAGGACAACTCCAGATATAAGTTGCATGGTTGGGAACCAAAAAGGTTAAAGACACAGAAGAGATGCAGCTCTTTCTGCCTGTGCCCAGGTTTGGGAAGGAGCGAGGAATCCCTGGGCTCTGGTGACCCACACTCGGATGTGTGTAGGAGGCATTAGCAACGAACTGGAAGGATCACGTTTCCCCTGTAAACCAAAAGGTTGAGTGTCCAGTAGCTCAAATGATCAGGTAGCACGCAGGAGATGACTGTGAATTCAAGGTCGGAGGTTTGAGACCATTGCAGCATTCCTTCTTTGGCTCTTCCTGCAGGGGCTGGAGCAGAGATCCTGTGGTTATTACGAGGGACTGACCTCAAAGAGGCTGCCTGCCACTAGGAGTCCTGCTCTCATTTCAGGAATTCTCACAAGGATGAGCCTAAATCTGATGCCTGGTTCCTCAAAGTCTTCTACACAGACAACCTCATTGCATGATTATCTGTTCTTTGCTGCTGACAAAGCTGAACTATGACACTACAAGTAGCACAGTGGTAGGTCAGGTTTACCAGTCTTGCCAGCTGGAAGTCTTCTACACCTAGCAGTGGAGACCCTCCAAGATCCCCAGGAATACCGTACCGCATGGCAGATACCAGCAAGCTACCCTTCCCCAACTTCTTGAGCCCAAAAAGCTCATCACAAGTCAAAAGACCCCTCTGGTCCTGTTAAGTTCACTTGTTGCCCTGGCAGTTTTGAGAAGGGTCAACTTACATTCCAGAGCCAACCCTGTTTTTTAATTGAATGGACTACATCCTTAGTAAACCTTTATGAAGTGGTCAAAGTCATTCGAACCTGTATTCCACTGGAGAAGTCCAAAGCCTTTCAGTGGAGGTGGAAGAGACCACCTCCTGGAGAGCACTGGGTTCTCCCATGAGTCTCAGTATTCTTCCACCATGGGGATGTGGAAGGACCAGAGAGACAAGGCTGCTCTACATCATTGCTTACCTTAATGAATGTCTACAAAACATAAATCTCCGAAACTACCTCTAGAGCAGAAATAAAGGGAATCTAGTGCTATTTTATTTATTTTCTTCTGTTGGAACAACTGAGAGACACTTAGATATTTCAGAGGGCAGAGCACCACAATAACAAGGACAGAAAAAAGTAATGCCCAGGAGAAGGGGACAATGAAGTTCTCTCATTGAAAAAATAGAAAAAAAAAAAAGTTTGGAACTGCAAAGGAATTTCTTGCCCAACAGATAGCCTATATAAATTCAGGGGTAACAATGAGTGTAAAGAGATAACTGAAAAGAAAGATGAACTTCCTGGCATGGATAAAAAGCTATTTATAGATGTTGTGTTATGAGGTGAAATGCTTACCACTCCCCTTTTGAACACTACATAGAAAGATAATTTTGAAATCACTTTACTTCAAAAACAAAGCAAGCAGGAAGCATAGGGAAAAACATTTCAAGGAGCTCTGAAAAAAGATGTTGAGATGCCCCTGGAATCTGTAACATGGGATGATGGAGATAATGCAACAATGTCAACTTCTGATGTAGTTCCTTGCTTTAGTAGATCTTAAATCTTGTTCTTCTGATCCTTAAACCAAGGGAAATAGAAAAGCAACTTGTCCAGGGTTGTTCATGGTGCTGTTCAGCAGTACTGAAAACTTCAAGGTTTTTAGCTACTCTACTGCTTCTGAACCAACAGACCCAAACAGTGGCAGCAAGGGAAGCCAAGCAAGTTCATCTAATACAACCTACCCTAAATCAGCAATACCAACCCAAACCGGCTTCAAAGAAGGCAGCAGTGAGAAGAAAAGGTATCTATCAAGAGAAGGGTTATTTCAATGTGATTGCCACATCAATCCACGCAGAAATTCAGGTTCTGGAAAGAGACCTCATCTAAGAGACCTCTCATCTATAAGAGCAGATGATCTCAAACAGGCCTGCTTGACCTCAGAAATAAGCATTTGTAAGAAAAACAATAGTACAGTGATGATAATACCAAGTATCCCAAAGGGTGTCCTGGCTTCAGCTGATTCTGTGAGGAATATCTCATTATCTGTTGATAGCCAGCTCTAGATATTCAGGAACACAGCTGTGAACATCCACCTCAATGCATATGAACATTAAACCAAACAAATGACGTGTTTCAGGAACTGCTTGTAAGTCTTATCAGTATTAGCCCTACCAAACCCACTGTTCCAAAGACCTTTTCTGTGGATATCTGTATATGTGTGTATACTCTGTATATGTGCAAAGTTTGGCAAAGCCACTGTGTTTTAAATCCAGACCAGTTGAAAGATGCCATTTTATTTATTTATTTATTTTAAATCATAGCCTTATGCAATCTGTGTTCAAAGTATTACATTCATATGCTTCCAAGTCAGTTTGAAACACTAGCATCTCCTAAAGAATTTACATACACACTGTGCCGCTGCAAGGAATGTCCTTAGGAGGTTTTCCTAATTATTTCCTACTAATTACTTCAGCTAATTATCTCAGCTAATCTATTACCTTGATTCACTGGCAGATACCAAAGCAGTGGATGCTAAATGATATCATGATATATGAACTACAATGTATTTTCCTTTGCATACATTTCCTTTCCATACGTTGTACATTATGCCAGGTTTCCAACTCATGAGCTATAAATAATTATATCAAGTGGAGAGGTTTTTTTCTGTTGTTTTTTTAAACAGTGGAAGACTAAACTGAAATAGCCATGAAAGAAGGTACTAAAAATTGTTATCTCCTCATCAGAAAATGTAAACCTAACTTTTAAGCACTGGACACAGATTTTCAAACCATAAACGCATAAAACCACCCACGCAAAATATTTCAGGAAGGAGGACCTTCTCTCTACTCTACTTCCATGAAGAAACTCAATTACCATCAACTTTCTTGCATTTAACTTGCCCTGATTTTCCTTTCCAAGTTTATTTGGTTCTCTGCTTGTTTGTGCTTGGTTTATAATGCTGGCAATTCCGCACAGAAAAGGAGCTATGGTTCTGAAGACCTCTCTTCATCTCTTTATTCTCTGTTGTTGCACCAGCCCAGGTTCCCATAGAAACTGAGAGTAAAGAGTGAAAGCATAAAATACAAATGAACAGGTCTAAGCTGGCAGCGTTATGTTTTATTAGACATATAAATATGAAAAACAGGCACTGGGTACGAGTGCTGTTGCAACAGAAAAGCCAGATAATGCTCAGCCTATCAAATAAATAGAGGGAATATAAATTTTAAAGACTGGAGTCACTGAGTGCTGACTATTAACAGGCTGATAACTGCTTTCTGAAATCGAATCGTCTTCTAGAGCAGACCATCGTGGCCCTGAAGCACATTCACAGCATTCACTTTGGGAACAAGCAAAATACCTTCTCCTCAGCGGCGGGCCTGATCCTCAGTTCTCCAGGTGCTCCAAATCGTAACTGAGTTTCCTACATTTACACTGGAGCTTTGAGTTGTGGGAACAGGGCAACAAGCACTAATTTTATGGATGTTTATGACCTTGTAAGGTGGATTTTATCATTTTAAATTAATACCGGTGTATAGATTCAAGTTCCCTGAAAAACTGCTTCTGATTATGCATTGTGTTTTAATTATCTGATATATATTTGCTCCTTTTTTTATAAGAAACTCCAAGAGTCCTGCAAAAATTCATCCAGGATTTAAAAGCCAAAGCACTGATTTTGGCTTCTGTACAACAGAAGATACTAAAACCACTCCTGCTGGCCTTGCAGGGGCTGCAGGCAGAGCACAGTGCAGGGACATGGTGCAGGGACATGGATGCTTCACAGGGTGAGCAAGGACAGGTTTTGCAGAACTGGCTCAAAAATGATGTGCAGCCAAAGGAAACTCCAACCCACCCTGTTCGTTGGGTGATACCAATGGAACACGTAGCACAAAGCATAGCCAAAAACCTCACTGTCACCCAGAAGCAACCTCCTAGCTTGCAAATGCTCATGTAAGCTGAGCCGCAGCCGAGTCCTGCTCCTCCAGTCCCGACAGATCCATGTGAAAGGCAGCTCAGGCAGGACACAGCTGCAGCCATCAGCCCGAGTCCAGCCAGTAATGACTCCTGCATGCTGCCACCCCGGCTGCATTTACACTTACCAAAAATATTAATGTCTTTGGCAATGATGCCTGGAGAACCGGTTCCAGCCCCTGGTCCCAAACCCATTGTAAAAATGGCTTTCTGAACATAGAACAGTCCAGATGCTTTCTTCATGGTTTTGAAGAAGTGAATGTATTTTGAATGCATTCCTAGATTTTTATTTGAACAGAATTAGCTTCAAAAATCTAGATAAAGGGGCTTATTAAAGATGCAGGAGTTCAGGAAAATTAGCAATTTGATTGTCCCTGTGAACTGCCAGTATGATACCAGGATTTTTCATGTCATAAACAAGATATTTGAAAGTGAGAGACAATATTATAAATTAGTTCAAGCTTTGAATAAATTTTAAAACTCAGTGATAAATCTGTGAATGGGTGTAGGCATTTTTCTAAATATGCTTTCCAGCAAAAACATAAAAATTGCACCTGTATACAAGTATTCCATTAGCATTTCTCTCCTTCAACCAAAATAAATACCTATGATAAAAGTTTACTTCAATGGCATAAATGCCCAGGTAACCAAGTTTCTTTGACTGACAGCCAACGGAGGTCAGCATTCAGATTCCTCCAATGCTAAGCTTAGGTTACAGGGGAACCTAGGTTACTTTTTTACTATAGCCTTCACTTACAGACTCAAAGGGCCTTTCATCTCAAAATGCCTTCATGGTAGCTGAAAGTTTCCCTCGAGGAATGTCCCTGCCTTGTTCCTGAGCACCCTCCTCTTGCTGTCTCCTAAAGGGCGATGCTCAGCCTGTGCTGAGCACCAGCTCTAGAAGTAATGATACCTTCTTCTAGAAATGTTCATCTTCTAAGCACTTCATATACTAAGAACTTGTGGGAAACTAAGAAAACTTTAAAATAGCTCACATGACTATAATTTTTTTTTTCAACCCAAAATGTGACATCCAGCAATCATGAAGTTGAAAGGGGAGCTCACTATTTGTAGCTCCTGTTGACTTCTTGAATGATATGGCCTCTGGCACACCTAGAGATCAGCTTTCTTATGTTAGTCTCCTCAGTTAAATGGCACAGGAGATGCTGCTGATCAAACAAACATTTGAGATATTTTTCCCCCACCCATGTTCAAAGCAATACTGCAAAATGCTTGAAGCTATCCAATGAGACTCACTATAAAGGGCCCCTTCACTCAAGTGACACCCTTGTACATGCCCTCATCTGAAACCATCACCAACCTTCAACATTAGGAAAGTGAAGGTACAGGACTGTTTGCTTCCAGCCTTTACACCTTCTATTTCTCTCCTGAAAAGTCTGAATATTTTTTCCATTTCCAGGAGCAATAGACAGTAGCTGTTCTGGACAACAAGGCAATGATAAAAACCTGTCTGCTTTAAAGAACAAAACACATAGAGAAACAAGAGAAGATACTCATGCTTTTGCTTCTACATTTAAAAAGTTCACCTACAGTAAGTTTTTGGTAACTTGAGTTTTATTTTAGTTGACTGGAAGAAAAGCATTTGATGATATTTAACTTTAGAGGGGACTTTGTGAAGTGCTAAGCACAGTCCAGGACCACGGAAGGCTGTTCTTGGCACTCAGTCTTGGAGGATTTTACCCTTGCAAAGGCTGCAACAATAAAAGACAAATGCAATTCCTGATTTTTTTTTTGTTTGTTTGTTTTTAAATGTCAGCTTCAATATTTAGCAAGGGTGTTTTTGCAACAGCAGTAATTTCATGCAGGACTTTCTTTCCTGAGATGTGAACTTTGGAGCTTTATCTTCTTGTTTCAACTACCTTTTGCAAGCAGGAGGTAATGCCTTTACTAAGCACATGCTCAATGCTTAACAAACATTTTTACGTCCAAACCTGACCCAGATACAAAATATAACAATTCACTTTTTGCATACGTATTAAAATGGCTTATTTGTAAGCAGTCAGGTTGATAATAGGATCATAAAACATCTTTGAAATTTTGAAAAGATAAACTTAAGACCTTCATTTCCCTAAGTGTATGCAATCGGAAAGCAAGCTAAGAAGCTGGAAAAATTTAAAGAGATGGCTCATTTTTCAAAGCATTCAAGTAGTTAGCTTTTCTGCAAAACCAGCATCTGTTGGGACTGACTGGCAACTTTCCTACATGTTAAAAGAGTAACAGCCAGTTACTGGCTTACTGCCAGGACATTTCTTGTTACCAACTCCTAAAAGAATTTTGAGTTATAAGAATATATTTTGCCATCAAAGATGAATGATATCCTTTTGGCACAGAAAGTCTCTACGTGAAATAAGGAATAGCTATCCATTAAAATCTCAAAGTGTGAGAAATACATCTTCATTAGAAAGCATCTTCTTAAAGCATGAAGGATTAGGCGATGCACCAAGTGCAGCAAATCTCATGATTTAATTTGAGACTACGGTTGGTACAAGGAGCTGGAAGTGCACTTGCAGTTCTGATGGCTGTGGGTGAAGGTACAGCACAGCCATTTGTAGCAGATAATCAACAACCAAGCAAATCTCCTCCCTTGCTCGGGAGCAGAGCTGTGATTGCAATTCCACAAATGCTTTTTGAGCACAATTTGTCGAGATTGTATCAGACTAATCCTTCGTTTTGCTATCAACAAATTACGTTGTTTGATGTGTTCAGCAGAGCGACCTGAAATCACACCTGAAAATGAAGTAACAAAGCCTATCAAATATTAAAAACAGAGTGTAAAAATGCTTGCGTGTGATAGTATACTGAGCAGATAGAGCTAGGAACGCTTAATTCCCATTACTGAAATGAATTTTAAATACAGCTGTGTTCTTGTAAGTTATATCAGAAATTTAATCACAATAGTCCTATTATAAACTTCCAGGTAGTTTTACATTCATGTCCAAAATAATGGGGAAGATCAGACTTTTAACTTCTCTCTCAGGGTTTACAGACACTCAGCTTTCTCACATATTCTAAAACTTCATTTTATCTATATTTTTGATGTTTTACCTTGCTATACATATGAAAAAGCTGTGGGATCATTTAAATCATAAGAACAGTTTTTCCTGTTTTTTTTCTTGAGGAGCTGATTTACAGACTTAGAGCTCAGCACTTCCCAAATCATTTAATGGAGTCAGGCACTGAGAAAATATAGCAAATGCAACACAGGGCAAATCAATGTAAGTGGAGTGTGGCATAGTCAGGATAAATAAGTGTACTGCCCAGCTGTATGGCTTGGGATGGCATAAGTGCTGGAAGCAAGCAAATGGAAAGAAAACCAGAAAAATCCATCAGCATTGCTGGAAGCATTTTTTTTTTTTTTTTTAAAGTAAGCCTCATTTACTTGGTGTTACAGATTAAGTTACTGTAGTAGCAGGTTGTCACCTTCCTGTTGCACCAAAAGGAGGGAGTGTGGAGTCGTGTGGGTCCCGTAGCTGTCTGTCGGCAGCGATGAAGGCAGGGACTCATCTCGGCAGCATAAATTGCTCTTCCTCTACAAAGCCTCTTGGCCTGCCCTTGGTTTAAGTGCTTAACATTTGGCAAAATTAACAGACATCAAAATAAGAGAGTCTTGCAGCTGAGTTTTGGCAGCCTGCAACATAGGCACCACATTGCCAGTGTTGCCATGGTCCAGTATTGCTCATAATCATGAGATACGAGTAAAAATCCTGAGTTTAATGTGGACTACATTTAGACTGTAAGCTATCTCTGGAAATTAATTTGAACCTTCAGGAAAACCAATTATGTATACTTTTCAGGGAAAAGGGGAGTAAAAAGAATAAAAAAAAGGTTTGTTTTGGTGTCTCAGCTGCTGGTGGAGTGGAGGCATCAGCAGTAACTTTGGAGTTAAGCCTGTATTGCTTTTTTCACTTACAGGAGGATTAAATTTCTTCCATTTCACAGTTCAGTGATTGAATTTCATCTTTGAATTTGACACAATTACTGTTCAGGGGTCAATTGAATTTGCTATGCAGTTTTTGGGTACCACGCTTACTAACTTTCTCAGGGAAAACAATTCATATTCACTCATCTTTGAAATATGGACCTCCACCCTCTGCTCTTTCCCCTCTCCCTGCTTTTTAAATAACTGCATAGAGCAAATTTTCAAACCTTTATAGCCATTCCCTGCATATCTCTGCCTGAAAAGTTTCTCAGGTACACAGGAAGAACTTCATCTGGCAACACCTTGACCTGCTCTGGCAAGGAAAGTCAGCAGAGGGGAGATGGTGCTCCTCCACGTCTCCCCTGGTGCTGCCCTCCCTGGAGCCCAAACCTCTTCCTCCTAGAGTTCACCTGGGTGCCAGCACCAACCACATCCTTGCCTTTCAGCTCCCACTGGCACTACATTTCTCTCTTTTCTGTCCTTTACCAACATTTCCCCCTAAAAGTGAGGTCAGACCAACTCCTGGTGGACCTCATAAGAGTTGGTCAGGTACAGCCAAGGACAACTGCTCTAGCAGGTGCTGGAAAAGCCACAAATAATCCCACAACTATTCCTAACAGTTCCAAAAATCAGTAGGTCCCTACGGAAGGAGCATAAGTGAGTTTTATTTACAATATATTTGACTCTGATGAAGCACCCTTGTTATTTACATCCCTCTGATGAAAGTGGGGCAGAAATAGTCCGTCTGCCAGTGCTGTAATACTCACAGACCTATGTAGGTAATGTTGGGGACAGCTCAAAAACAAACTGGGCACCAGATGGACAGAAACTGTGCACAAAGGCTTTCATGTTACCGTTGCCCCTCCATTCCTCTCGGATGCCAAAGCTTGCCAAAATTTCTGCTTAAAGCTACCAAGACTGTGCTATACAAATGGCAGTGTCAGGATTAGTAAAGTATTCTGAGAGGTTCCAGAATAAAGTACTCAGATAAATGCCAGAAGAAAGGCTAATATTTCTAATACACAGACCTCCTTTTCCATCAAGTGCTACCAAGTACAACTCAAGCTGCTGAGCACATAGATGCATTCACAGCACTATTTTTCTGTTTCCTCTGGAATGAGACTCATAATCTTCAGAAAGCTTTCTGCTGCATTTTTATTTCATCATCTCTCAGCTAGTATTGGGCTCTAATTTATAAAACAAATGCAGTAAAATATTATCATAGCAGCCTGCTTCAAAAGCACTTTTTTTTGCTAGTGCTTCAATCTGCCATCTGACACAGCCCATTATCATATCGAAAGGTCAAGTTAGCAAGAGAAAAGCGTATAGATTATTACCTAAATAAAAATGACCTGTTTTTAAAAGCTAATCTAATATATCCCTTGTGAGCGACACAGTGCATTACACAGTGCATTTTCTCAAGAGGAAAGCAGCCATAAAGTCTACCCAGCACAGATCTCTGCATGAGTAATGCAAGACTGCAAGTAAATGTCAATTCACCATCAAAAAAATAAAGTAACCATTTAGCAGTCTCTACTACCTTTATTTAGGACTATCACCTTGGATGTTACCTTGATGTGCTCTTACCTTTTAAAATCATTTCTGAGAACTTATTTTCTAAGTAAACACCTATTCGTTACAGCAATTGGGAATATCTGATAGCTAGACTTGGATACAAACTAACATTGGCTTCAGTATGAAATTACAAATTATTTAAGGCCCAACTCTGCTATACACAAAATTCTCCAGCAGAAAGAAAAAAGTCTCAAATGGCAGAGTCCAAAGAATGCTATTTAAAGTCAGTTACATTCTTGGTGTGGGTTTTTTTTTTTTTCCTTTTCTCAAAATAGCAAGAGTTATTTTAATTGTTTACACAGCCTAAAAGAAATGACTGTGAGTTCTGCTTTATATAGAATTAGTTATCTTTTTCTCCCTTTTTGCATGCCCCAAAAGCTTCCCCCACCACCACTCTGGCACTGCAGATAGCCAAGGCGAAAGCTAGTTCCCATATGGTCACTAATTCAGAAAACAATTGACACAGAGGGAGATGGAGACAATTATTATAGCCCTCATGCTGTCCAATTTTTGTAATGCTGTAAGCCAGAAAATATTTTCTATTGCAGAAGAATAACTAATCTAATCACACAATAGTTCACTGACACCGGGGGTCAGTGAATTATTTCAGCAAAAGTTTTCAAAAGCTGTGGCCCAACAGAAAGTCGGATCTTAATTAAATCATTCTCTTTAATTGGTGTCTCCTGATTTGGAACTTCTAACTGGAATTTCACGTTAAGCAGGGGTTAAAAAACCTTCTTGGCTTACCTTTCTAAAAAAAGAGAAGATAAAGAAATAAAAAGAATCCTGTCCTGACACACAGTGCTGTTTATCACTCACAAAACCCACAGACTGGCTCTCCTGTCAGTAACACCCTGCACCGAGGGGCTTGCAGACCAGCATCTGCATGCACAGCTTTCCCATCTTACCAGAACAGGAGGCTGCAAGCAGGGTTCTGCCATGGCACTTTTTTTGGAGCTGAGTACCATTAGGGCCAACTCCAGCCTCACTACATGCATGCAGAGGTTGGCCGCAACTTGTATCCTGGTACCCATAAACCTCTGAAGGGCCAAAGCCTACACTACAGGAACACCAGCATGTGTGACCAGATCTCTGCCACCACCTTCAGACGAGCACTGTGACGACAAAAGCAATGAAGAACAGTCTTCATGCCCAAGGTGCATTAAAATGTATTTTGCCCCAGACAAGGAGTCCGCTTCTGAAGCAACTGTTGGTGCAACTGAAGCTTAGCGTTCCCTCTAACATCAAGAGCATGAGAACTGGGCTCCTTTCACGTGAGTCCAAAGGAACCAGACTGGAAGTACTCCAAAGGAAAATGCCACTGAAATGCATACAGTCTATACATCAGGTCCTTGCCACCAACATTTTTTTCTCTACAAATCCACTCCTATAAATCTGTGCTAATTACTAATACAGACCTAGCGCAATAAGCGCCCAACTCCCAGAGACAATTTCAACTGTAAAAATGGCTCCCAAAGAAAACCTCATAAAACAAAAGAAAAGGCTGCATACGAAGGAGACACATAGACAGCCAGCAGTGGCCCTCCAAGAAATACCACCGAGGAGGAACACAGGATACTTGAAAATACTTTCTGCTTTTAACATGTTGGCAAGAGAGAAATGAGACAGACCAGGGGATACGAGGATTTCATCTGGCAGAGCACAGTACTTGGACACAGCACGGGGAAAGCCCTGAACAGCAGAGGGCACCTGGACTCCAGCTACCAGGCACTGAGAGACACCAGGAGCAGGCTGCCCTCCAGCCAGGCACACAAGCACCTGCCGAGCCAAGAAGTTTTCCTAAACTGGCATCGTAGAAAATACTAGTGCAAAAATGTATTGCTGTACGTATTGCCATTTTGGCAGCTGCAAATGAAAGGAAATGAGACAGGGCATCACCCTGCTTTGTTTGCTCAAACTGTAAAACTGTATCTGTATCATTCTCATTAGAATAAAGTCAATTTTACTTTTCAAGCCGGGATGAAAGGGGAATAATATCTAGAAAGTATGAATACAAAATTGGAAAAATATTAACAACAACCCTCTGCACCAAAACTAAGTCAATAAAGTGTTAGGATGCCTTGTTACGAACATATGTAGTGAAAGACGAGGGGTAAAATGACAAAAGGGATGACCCCGTGCAGTAGAATAAAAGGTTTGGATGGAGCTCTTTATTAAAAAACAGAACAAGTTAAAATGAAGGGTATTTGGGGTCAGAGCTGCTAAGAAAGGAAAAAGAATTGTATACCTACATAAAGGTCCCTGCCTCCTCAAGTCCCATGAAAAGGAGACAATTTTGGCTGTGAGTATCAAGATGCAAACCCCCAGGGCTGCAACGCAACTAGAATGAAAGAAAGCAAAAAGTGCAATCAAAATAGCCCATGTCTGTGGAGAGCCTGGAGCAATATCATGAAAGCACCAGTGTCTGGACTTCAATAGGGTATTAATTTCAAGCCCTGCTGCCACAGGAGATCAACATCAGCAGATAATTCTGGATGTGACAGGAGAAAAGGAGCGCAGGGACCCTGGTCATCAGAGCGGATGCGCTCTGCTTGGCTGGGTGAAGCCAGGACGCTGCCAGCTTTCCCAGCGTGGTGGTGAGGGACACCTTGTTGTTGCCATCTCTGTGCTATGGGCTAGGGCGCTGCCTTCCTACAGCCTTGTCACAGAAAGGTGGGACTAAGCTAGTGGGGACCTCATCTGATGACCTTGTTAGTGCTTAAAGGAGCGTGCAGTGACTAACCTCAAGAGTTTTTTGGATAGGGAAGACCAGCAGAAGGGATTTCTGTGCCTGGAGCGAGTAGTGTTTGTTGAACCTTCACCTCACTTGGCACCAATAACTGCAGTAGAAACCACCTGCTTCCTCTTGGATTTATGAGAGTTGCAATAGTGGCTCTATCTGGAATGAATCTACACTTAGATGTGTCTTCTTCTTATTTAGGTGTCTTCGTCATGCCCCAAACACCAACACCACAGGCAGAGTGTGCTGGACCTGGGCCTGACCCTGGGACACGAGTGCTGTTCTTTTGAAAGTCCTGCTTTCTCAGAACACAAACCAAGTTAAAAGTTTGCTTCTTTCCTTCACCTTCGCACTGGCAGGAATGTAACTAATATTCATTAGTTGATGAATTTATTAACTTATCTGAATACATCTGAGGAGTAAAATATTAATTACATAGTTTCACTGATGATTTCTGACCTAATCGAGAGACTGAGCACAAAGAATGCTCTTAAGGAGTAATGCCACTTCCAAGCTTGCAATAAACAGGAAAAAGTCTCTCCAAAATATAAAACTAGGAAGATATTACTTGTAAACAAGTAAATCAAATCTGGCGCTGGAGTAAGCTTATGTTATAAAGATGATCTCTGTAATTGTGAGGATAAAAATGGGTTCTTCCATTTAGATGAAGGCCAGAATTTTTATACTCACCAGAATTTAAGAAAACTCACAAAATGGTATCAAAGATAACTCAGCTCGAGTACATTAGCAACTGAATTCCACTGCCTTCAGCAGCTCAGGTGCAGACTGGCTTTCCTAGACAGGAAGGTCAAAACCCTTGAAGAAAACAACTGTCTCTGAGGTCTGCTTGGCAGGAACTGCTGGGCACCTTCCCACTGGAGCACTGGGACAGCCTTGTGTGGGGCATCCTGGCTGCCTGTGCCGGCCAAGAGCCAGGCATTCAGGACACAACCCAAAGGTGTCCACGCAGAACAAGGAGACGCCTACAGCTGTCATTGCCACTATGGGGATGCCTAAAAGCCGGGGTTGAGAACAGATAAAAGCCTTAGATCCCCACTATGACCCCTCGTTTATTGATGCAGTGAGCCCCTCTGCTCTGCTGAAGTATTTTTTAATGGTGCTATGCATTTTCTTTTCCTTCAAGAACCAAGCAGATACTTTAAATCATGCCCATGGGCAAGAAGTGGTACCTCCATTGTCCACAGCAGTTTGATTGCTAGAACATTTTCCCAGGTCCTAGGAGCAACCTAGCTATATCTCAGGGCTTACCTGGGAAAACACCAGGTTGCCAAGAGATAAACTCAACAAAAACTTGTTCAGTCCTTTCAGAGCTGGACGATTTTTGGATGCACGGAAAGCTTTTCTTCCCTGCAACTTCTGCCTAACCATCTCTCAGATGCATCTTGCACTGGGACCATCACCTCTGTGGCAGCAGAATTCTAGTCATGTTCTAACACAGGTATTAAAGAAACAAACAAACAAACAAAACAAACAAAAAAAACCTTACTGCCACCAATTTTGTACTATTTCTGCAATGAACACCTGCCTACGGCCCAAGTCCTGCTTTAGGAACATGAAACCTCTAAAATTGTGCTTCTGCTGAGCAGGAACCTCTAAATTAATAGGAGTTTAATAATCATCTTGATATGGATAGGTGTTTAAGAAAATGTATTTGCTGCCATTCTGTAGCATATTTTGTAGCCATTTTTCATATTTGTTAATTGACAGGAATAAAAAAAATATTACACTGTTCGCATTTCAGCCCTGAATGTGACCACCACACCAAGGAAAAGCAGGCTCTGACACACTGTAATGCAGTCTTAGAATGATGTCCTCTGCATTTACTCTGCATGACCATGCCTGACGAATGTCTGACCTCTGTGTGGATCATCTTGGTCCACCTGACACATGGTGAGATAAGGGCACACAGAAAATTCCTCTCCATCCAAAGGCCTTTTGTCACCTGTCATGCAAGCACTGAAATTGAGATGCTAGCTATAAGGATGCGAAAGTAGGAATTTCTTTTATGTGATTTGAGTACCTGAATACGCTTTATGTCCCAAGCTCTTCCATTTTGCAAACTGCTCTTCGGAAAAGATAAGCCCTTGAAGGACAATTAGCTGAAGCTAATTAACACAGCTTGAAAAGTAATCCAGGTTAAAATTTCTGCCAAGTAGACTCTTCTCCCAGAGGAGTTTTATCTTGCGAGATATAGAAACAATAACTCTTGAGTGATAAATCTTTCTGAAGCAGCTTACAATACATCTCGCTTTACTCTCAATGTAACTTTGTCATTTTTTCCTATTCTTGTTCATCTTTTTGCAGCAATACTCTTGTTTTCAAAGAGCCAAGCAAACATGAATACGGCATTCAACTAATAAATGCCATATATTTTGAAAGCATATTCCTTTTAAAATGTTTCTCATGACAGACAGCACTGATCCCTTCTGCTTTTTCAAAGACAAAATGTCAATATGTAAAGGTCAATAATGTCATTGTCACCTACAGTCTCAAGTGACAGGATTTAAGCACTGGCTTCTAAGATGGCAGGAAAAGCTGCTTTCAAAAGTTGCTATCATCACTTCTTCCTTTTGGGAAACAATTCTTCTATCACCAGCACTCCTTTGCTTTGCCCTTCCATTTGGATGAAATAGCATTGGAAAAGAACAAGCGTCAAGAAGATAAAAGCTCAAAAATGCTAAGGTCAACACAGGCCCACTGGTTACCAAAAATGAAGAGTTTATTCAAAATAGGTCCAAAATTAGTCCTCCTGAAGACATGTTGCAAAGTGCACAACAGATCCTGAAAGCCTTCCCCTAAAAGTCACTAAACCAACCTGAAAAACTCTACAATACAATCTGCATACCCAAACATTGCCTGTGATAATAAATTGCTATGTGATACTCTCTATTAATAATACAGCTTAAAATTGTAAATGTGCGAAGACAAATGATGAAATGGGAAATGACAAGTTCTATTTGAAAATTTTGTTTGGTGCTAATGGATTCTGGTATAACCTTAATATAAGCTCCTATGATAAAAACATCATCTTATTACTAAAAAAAAATAAAAAATCCACAGTTTCATTAGCAATGTTTTCTTACTTTTTATTCAGATGGAAATTAAAATATTCCAAATAGTAGCACTAACAATAAAATCTAAAAACATAAAATCACATGCCTGGGATACTTGGGACCAACTCTCTGAAGCTGCTTCGGTTACTTTTTCACCGCTTTGTAAAATGCTTTGTATAAGCTGTTGCTGGCATTAAAATGTCATGTTTTTAGCTGGTACTAACAGATAATTTATATAATAATGTACACTATATTTATCTGTAACACCCAATAGCTATTTATCGACTATTATACTGTCCCATTTGACTTTGTATTCTGTGTTCTAATTACCTACTTTCTGGGAAGGTAAAAGAGGCTGATAACCTCCTGTCTTACTTAATTAAGGGAAGAAGTTTAGGGAACTTGAGCATTGGAAAAAAAAATCTTACATGTTTAATTAGGGGCAGGGAAATATTACTCAAAACAAAAATGCAACTCTAGGGTGCCTTCTAGTACCTTAAAACAAATTAAAACATGATTAAAAATGTATTTCAAGTACCACTCAAAGATGGTAATAAAAGAAAAAAAAATCTTAATTTGCAGGTACTTTGCAATATTAGTAAATTTCTTGGGATGCATATTTATTTTTTAAAACAAACAGTTATTTTTAATTGAATAACTATTTAGGTTGTCTCATTTTCTCTCCACTCAAGTGCCAAATACCCTTATTACACACTATTTCAAGCCCCTCTGGTTTGAAGAGAAGTTTCTATATGTAACTTAAGAGCAAGCTTAAATTTATAGTTCTGCAGACCACTGATTAACAGGCACACTTTCTGAGTGTTTGACTTGGAGTAAACACCCAACCCTTTTGTTAATGTGGTTAAAAAAAAAAAAGAAGTAAAAAAAAAATGTAATTTTTTTTATACAGCAACTTCATTTTTTTAAAAAAACTACCTTTGCTTTTGAATCATATTGGTTTATATTCACTATCATTTTCATCAGAATATGTTCTTCTTAATAAGCTTTACTGTTGGTATAGAATAAAGTGTTGACATACCTAAGTCTTTCTACTAAAAAAAATTGTATATCAAGAGTGAATTATCAGTTGGGATTTTTTGAAATACTTTAAAATCACAATACATTAAAGCTCATTTCTGAAACGAATATAGCTAGAACTTTAGACAAATATATTGCTTCACATCAAAATAACTGTAATATTCATTCAAAAATGACAAACTTGATTTCTCACTCTTTGTCTCAGAACAGGATTTGACTTTGGGAAAACATTTCAGAAAGATCAGAGCTCTCTAAAGAAACAAATCTTATTAAACAGAGCTTTTCAAGACCTGTAATTTCTTACCTCAAACTATTGCATGATGATGATGATGATAATAATAATAATTATTATTATTAATAATTATAATCATCAACAAATTGTGATAATATTAATAATTATAATTATTATCATAATTTATTGATTACATTAATTTACTGATAATATTAATAATCACAATTATTATTAATAATTATTTTTCTTTATTTTCTTAAGGTCTGAGACTTCTTTGGACTCCAATACCATGATTAAGACAGACATTGGGACCACCTGGCTCTGGGCACCAACCTGAGGACAGCCATCTCCTTCTGGCCCTCCCAGACTCATGAAGAGCACGAGGGAAATCCAGAGTAAGCACCTAATTCTCTACTTTTTAATCTATTTTTCACTATTATGTTGAGAAAATGCTGTGTTTTTTTTTTTTTTTAAGTTACCATGCTTCACTATCAATAAAACCATTGCAGCAAGAAAAATAAGATTAAGATTTTATGCTGAACACAAGGAGCTGGCACTTACTTTGCTTTTGCTTCTGCATCTTCATAGGCTTTGTTGGACACATCGTCTAGGCCACCAATCAGATGTTTGAAGGAGCTGTAAAAACAAAGGTGCATTTTTAAGAGAAAAAGGGTCCAACAGTGAGGGAGCCAAGCAAGCCGACGTGGCTCTTCAGCAGCAACCTGGGGATGTCCCTTGATGCTCCTGGATAATAACCAGGAAGATCCAAAACTTATTTATCCAGCTTTTAGAGACTGAACCCAACCTCTAACAAATTTCACAGTAAATCTGGCACTGTCTTTTTGACTGGTAAGTCCCATGATGGTGAGGTGCCACCACCATGTCCCTGTCTTCCAACCAGAAACCCCTAAAGTCCCTCAGTTTTCAAAGTGAAGGATAATCTTTATTTCTGTATCTTAGCTTTCTCACTGCTAAAGAAACAGCAACCAAGAACACAGTAAGGAGAAATAAAAAGAGGGGAAAAAAAAAAAAAAAAAACAGACAAGGAAGAGAAACTGAGGGCAGAAAGACAAGCAAATTATCATGACCCAAACTGTTTAATGACATTTAAGAGGAGATTTGGCTTGAATTGGGTTAAACGTTCAGTAAGACGGTGAAATGTTAGGAGTGCCTGATACAACCAGAGCTGAGCTGCCTTCTGTACAAGCCCAGAGCAGCTTGAGAAGTCCCGTAACACCATTCTCTGTCTCAGGGGAGATGCAAAGGGCATAAACAGATTGGAAAAAAAAAATCTTTTTATATCATGAGTGACTCAAACAAATGGACCCAATGACCATATAATCAACTAACAAGCATCACTCCAGAGAAAAAAGCATTAAAATTGTGACTATTATGCCTATGTTGGTGATACTAAACAGTATCAGAAACCAAATAAGGAATAAAAATTTGAATATTTAAATAATATTTGTAATAATTAATTTCAGTTATTAGCAACTGAAAATATTACAGGTGAAAAGTATACTTCCCTCCTACACATTTCTATTATTCCCAGGATGTCTGTCACACATAGGGTTGTTTTTTGTTTTTTGTTCTTTGTTCTTTTAAGAAAGAAAAAGCCATTTGCAAAACGAGGATAGAGATAGATTAATTTGAAAGGATGAACTGCTGCAAATGACAGTCTCTTGACTGATCTCAGCCCTAAGGTCACAGCTTGAAAAATGAGAGCCCTGCAGTTCCTCCCTCTTCTATATGGCCATGACCCTTTTGAGGCGCTGAACAGAGATGAAGAAAACAGAACGGCTATTAAATCAAAAAGTTGAAAAAAAAATTAATTGAAAAGTTGAAGAAAATAGAAAACAACAACATTTAGGGCCATATTTACAAATAACAATAGAATACTTAATGTGGGTCCTCTTTCAATAAAGACTTTTAGGATGAATGAGAATTAATGCTGTTCAGCAGAGGATGAGGAGCATACAGATAAACTTAGTAATTCAGTTGGTTTGCATTTTTTCCCCTAAAGCACTTGGTTTATGATCACGTGACATTATACAGGATAAAGAGCCATGCATGGGCAGATTAAAAACTTATTAGCCAAAAAGCTTTGAACCTCAGTTGTTAGTGAAAATACAGCAATGAACAGAAATGAAATATTTTCATCCAACTGAGGCATTTGGCTTTAGAAGGTATAGGCAGAAAACTTAATATCCTGCGACATCACATTCCCTTTGGCCTTGAGAATGATTAAACAGTTTGGACTGTGCTTTGCTGAATAATCTTAAACACGTTGCAAGTTCTTAAGTGGGTACTTAAGTGTCCTGCTGCCTCAGGAGACATCTGACCTTAAGTGAGGTACCGCAGTGTGTCTGCTACTAGCAGAGGATACGACTTCCAGAAGAATTAAATGAGGCTTAATTATTACCTCTTCTTTGCTTACAAGTAGCTGGAAAAAGCCACATTCTACCCATTATTGTAATAAATACGAGGTCGTATTTAAGTCGGGAAAATTAAAATTAAAAAAGTCGGGAAATCTATTTCTATTGTTCATATCTAGAGTTACTTGCTATAATGGGTCTTTCCACCATGGCCCTTTGCATAATTACAGCCATCACTGCTCTGGAAATATCCTCTGCCCACACAACTCCCTCATTTTTCCACTTTGTTTAATTTGTAATATTTTAAATTTAAATTATTATTTTAAATCATTTACGCATTATCATTTATTTTAAATCATTTAAGCAGCATGGGGAAGCAACAGGAACTCATTAATAAAGAGAAGAAGGCATAGACCCCTTTGCTCTTCCATGGAAATTGTGTTAGGAATTTTTTAACAAGGCACAGGCTCAGCAGGCTGTAAGCTTCATTATTAAGATGTGTTAATAACCAGAGGATCTTCTCAATGCAAAATTTTTCCCTCAGCAGTGAAAACATGAAAAATTTAGCTCCACGGTTTGAAACATCAAGGTCTGTCTTCCCAGCAATGAGTATGTGCTATGGGATGAAACCAAACCCTTGAAAGATGGCAGTGAAAGCAGAGATGTATATATTAGTGCACCACAAACAGATATTTAGGCAATTGAGCAAGACAGTGTAATACTGTAATCCTCCTGGCACGCTACAAGACATGAGCTAAGGCTTAAAATGCAATTTTAAGTAGCAAGGCTAGGGTTGCTTTAATGTGGTTAGGAAAATGTGGTAGGGTTAAGCATTCCTTTTTCTGTTTTGGCAATGTGAATAAATCTTTGTATAGTGAAACATTACATAGACAAACAAGAAAAAGTCACAGAAAGGAGCAACAACAGTTTGCTTAAGTTCCTTAATTTTTTATTTGATTATCTAAAGCCAGATTTAGGACTGGGAAGGATTTTTAAGTTTACTGGAGTCACTCTTTTATTGTCTATCTCAGAGCTGTTTGTCTATCACCTTGGTCATAACTTCCCCCAGAATTTCATCAGAGAACTGCTCAGTTTTTCTCTGCATAGCCCTCTCTTTTCATTTCTTTCATTCTCTCCTCATAACCAATTTTCTCCATGGATAAATCTCACCCCAACTGGGAAAAATAGTAAAGCAGAAGAAATGAAAATCTCCAATGAAAGGAGATTCAGCTCAGCTTGTACGGGGTCAGTCATGCTAGGATAAACTTTTTTTATGTTATTTTTCTCTGATTTCCATTGCCAAGAGGGTTGTTACAGCAACCTTTCAAGACACCTTATAGCTAGCTATCCCATCACAAACCAAACAAAGGCTTTCAAATAAGGACAAAAATGTAAAAGACAAGATGAAAATTGGAAAATCCCCCAAATATTTAAAATGTTCTCTTACAAACAAACAAACAAAAAAACAACAACACAGCAACTACCCAGAAATAGGTATGTGCAACTGAAGAAGACAAACAGAAAAACAACATTTAGCACTCAATATCTGCAAATAGCAGGCAATTTTGAAGCACTACTAGCCTCCATCAGGAGCAGCTGTGCCTTGAGTTTTAGTAGCTCAGCTCATCTCTAATATTTGCATCAGGCAATTTGTACTCTCAGCAACTACAACATTTACACCTGGTAAATCTTAGCGCTACGGGAAAATATTGTTATCAACATAAACAAATTATATGGAGTAAAAAAATCACATAAATAAAAGATGAATCTGAATCATCAACTGCAGTGTACATATTCTTACAGTTCAGAAGAACACAAACTCTTTGAAACGCTTTTCTAGGTTCAGTAGGTAGATGTGAAAAAAAAAGTTTAAAAAACTGCACAAACTTCTCTCAGAGTGCCAACAATGATCAAAATTTTACTAACATGTTTTGAAAATTTTCTTCCTGTTTTATCTCCATACAAAGTAGCTGCAAGTAAAGCGTGCCTGTATGTGTCTATTCAAATTAATTTCCAAAACAGACACTGAAGGTTCTCCCACTTGTGCCTACACAGTTTTTAGCAGAAGATGTCTTAGGCAAAATGTCTGAGTGGTCCAGTCCATCAAATTCCATGTATTGGAATTATTAACTTTTCCACAATCAGTCCATCCTACTTCTACACCAGATCTAATAACCCTTCCAGGGAGTGTGAAAATTCACTAAGTCAAACCATGACAGGGCTAGGGCCAAGCTTGAAATACCTTGGGGTCAGCCACATTGTACATCTCCCACTGTTACTTTCTTCCTAGAGGATGAATTACTGCAGTACCACAATGGGAAATACTTAACTAGCAACTGTTTGTTTTATTTTACATAGGTTTTTAGCAAGTCATAAACACAGAAAGTCTATGAATTCTTTAAAAAGAAGCGTTCTTGGAAATAAAAACCAGTAAAAGATATCTGACGCTGAAAAACCATTATAAAATATTAATACATTTACCTGGATCATATATTCCGTCAGAAGGAAGCTACTTCTGCAAAAAGCTTCCTAGTTCCCCAAGCAGAGAAAGCTTCTACAAAATGGTCAGATGACCTTGCTGCATAGTTTGACAACTACCATGAATTACATGTTAATTTGGAAGTTTTCAAGCTGACTTCCCAATCCCCCTAGTTGGGTCTACGCTTCACTGAGGGCAGGAAAAGCATCTCTGTCACTCCAGATAGGCTGTCTAAATCACCCGGGTTTACCGCTGAGCCTCAGCATGGACAACAATGCAGCCTGCCCACCATGCAGGTCCCTTAGCAAGGCTGTCATCCCCTTCTGGTCAACCTTGTCACCTTCCGATCTGTTTTCCCCTGTTGGGTTAATGGAACCATGGAACCTCTTCCTCCATGACAGCGTGCATGGACATGTTGAAACTTGGAAATTTTTCCTACCTATTACAAAGCTTGTTTCTTTGAAATACACCTGAACATGTAGCACTTCCCCCCCCCCCCCCCCTTTTTTTTTTGTACGGCAACAAGACAACTCAACATTATAGCAAGTAATGGATTTGCTTTCATATTCCTCTTTCTTGGAAACAAACTAGGGTGGAAAAAATTAATAGAGCTCTCAGAGCAGCCTGTACAGAGCTTGTACTAATGCTGCCACCTCGCCTGGAAATCCCATCTTTGAAGCTCACTTCATTTGCTATGGATTTTCTAAATATTGGTAGAATATGGATCTCAAACCAACTAGCCAATTCTCTCCAGCCATTCCCCAAAACAAACTCCCAGATTATAAATTAATTCCCTATAAATCATTTCCTAAATGTGTCACCTTCCTATGATGAAAATTTCTAAGAACTGAAGCCCGCTAGATGGAAGGAATCTTAGGTGTCCTTGTCCAGTTGATTTACCCAGAGAGCCCCTTTCATTTCTCACTGTTCAATTTTTAGCAGAGAACCACAGTAATGGACCAACTTTTTAAACTTTCTCTTTAAACTTAATCGATGACTTTCCAGTATTAGTAGTCATTATTTTTCCCTTTTCTCTGAAAATTTACAGTCATTTCTACTGATATAAGTCCACAAAATGTTTTCACATTTATGCTATTCAGATCTGACCACATCCATTTCCAAACACATCCAGGACTCCCTTCACTACTAGCACTTCAACATCTTCTTCAAAGTGATTTTGACCCAAACCAGATAGCCATACTGGACACCTCTTCCCTACAAGGTTCCACTCTATTGAATCCCCAAGAAATGAGTCCCCTTTATTAATTTTTCTCCAGCTGTGCTTCATGCTGTTTTTCCCCTATCATGTTTCTGTCATCTCTGTGCAAATTTTGGACCTGACACACAACACATACATTTCTATTTTTGAGATAAGACCATGATTCCCTCTGCTCAGGAGGCAACAGTTTTCCTTCCCTTGCTCCTTGCACAATTTCTCATTTTGCAACAGATTCCACGCAGAACTTCCCATGACGGATGCAAAACCTCCCTTCTTTGTACAGTCACAGCCTGGATTTCTTCACAGATTGCAGGTCTTGGTTTTTTTAATGCTTTTTTTCCCCTCGTGTAGGTCATACTTCCCCTCTCTTCATGATCACAGAATCACAGAATCAGCTAGGTTGGAAGAGACCTCCAAGATCACCTAGTCCAACCTCTGACCTAACGCTAACAAGTTCTCCACTAAACCATATCACGAAGCTCTACATCTAAACGTCTTTTCAAGACCTGCAGGGATGGTGACTCAACCACTTCCCTGGGCAGCCCATTCCAATGCCTAACAGCCCTTTCAGTAAAGAAGTTCTTCCTAATATCCAACCTAAACCTCCCCTGGTGCAACTTTAGCCCATTCCTCTCCCCCCCCAAAAAAGAAGAAGCACTCGCACAACCCCTGAGAATCGGCAAGAGCTGTTTATTGCCGGGACATCTTGCAGGCAGGCCTGCGGGATGTCCGTGGTGTTTGGTGGCTCCAAGCTAATGCTTGCGATGGAGCCTGAGCAATGAGTAGGGGGCTCGCCGGGCACTCCTGCGATGCTGTTGGTGCTCTCGGATGGCAGAGCACAAAGACATGCCGCAGTAGTCCCAGGCCTGTCCCGGCAGAGGTGGATCCACTTCCACCCGTTCCTCCACATGTGGTGGATCCAGCTCCATGGGCTCCACGGTGTTGGGCAGAAGGCTAAGCCAGTCCTTGCCCGGGACTGCCCAAACGGGATGCCTTCCGTCCGGAATGTTCTCAGGCCAGGGTGCCGAACCAGGAGGTTGTCCAGTCCCACGCCTCGGTCCCAAACCACTGTCGGCTTGATTTTCATGCATGGGTCCGACGCTGCCCTCTGGTTTACGGCCATTACTGGGTCCCGCACTGTGCTCCGGACTATGGGCACGCCTCTGCTCCCCGCGGCTGTCTGCCCGATGCTCCCGCCTTCGCCCCATGTCACCGTTGCTCCTATGGTAAGGCCCAGGATCCCTGTCGCTGGGTGTGTGAGGGGCCAGCCTGTTCCCCGCATCGCTGCGGTGCCAATGGTACCGCCTGGATGTGTCTGTGGGCTGGGCGCCAGAGGTCCCTTGGGCACTGGTGTCTCTCTCTCGAGGGCTATCCCTCCGCCCACGACACATCTCCTTCTGCTCAGGTGCATTCCTTCTTGGTGCTTCACCGGACGGCATCGCTGTCCTCGCGCACCAAGGAGGCCTGCTGCTCGCCTTGCTCTTCTAGTCTTCCTCCTGCCGCACAAGCTGGCAGTCAGAGGGCCCAGATGCTCAGCGAATGCTGGGCCGGCTGCAGGGGGCCTGTTTTATAGGGCCCGCAGCAAAGGCGGGGCAGTGGTGGCCACTGTGACCTCAGCAAGCCTCTGTGATGGAGCGGCCCACGCGTGGCCAAAGGCGGCTGTGTTGGGAGCGGCCTGGAAGATGCCCTCACGTGGACAAGGAGGAGGGTTGGGGGTGCTGAGGGTCCCTTTTCTGGGGCTGGCTTCCCCGGGCCATTTGGCTTGCCAGAAAAAAAGGCTGCCCCTCGGCCACGGGGACTGCCCTGCACCTCCCATCCTGTGTCCTGGGTTTATTTTTAACCCTGTTTTTTAGGTAATATCATTCTATTCTTTACGGAAAAGAACAGAAGCAAGGTGCATCTTCAGCCCTAGAGTTGTTGTCTCTATAGACAAATCTGCCATACACTGATGTCTGAGCTGGTATCTATAATGGTTCTAGGTACAGTTCTATGTACATTTACTTCTCCATGTCTTCAAAATCAACCCAGACTTCAGAATCAGACTCTCATTTTTCCTCCACCATCAACTCTACCATGGTATATACTGTCCTTATAGAGCCTCCAGCTCACACACTGATCTCCAATAACTTCCATTCCCTGAATATATATACTCCATATATACTTCCCCTTTTGCTTATATCTTATTTGCTAATAACTAATGCTATTACATTTTCTTACTTCTTATTGCCTTAAAAGCACGTGCCAAAACTTCCTATTTGCTGCCCTAAGTCTACTGACTCTCATCATTTGTTGGCTTCTTATGTCTAGGCCAAAATGGTATCAATGGATTGAGCTAAAGTACTCATTTAACAAAATTACCTCCCACATTCACATTTCCTTTATGCTACACATACTAATTTCAGAAAATACGATGTAGAATCTATGTGAAATAGTTCACTGATATCTAGCTTAAAATAACAAATTTCAAGTTCAGCTTAGACCCTGTATCTTCATTGTTGGCTTCAGATCATTGCTAAAGGACAAGTTACTAAAGGTTGTTCATGAGCAATTTATATTCACTCACACAGGAGTGAAACGCAGCATAATCTGACATAAAGCTTTAGCGAAATCAGCTGAAACTTCTGCCAGAGTTTGGCTGGAACTGGATGATCAGCTTCATCTCACCTTCCATGTGGTGGAGACTGCTGATGAAGCCAGAGAGCACCAAGGACCAAATCCTGGTCAAAGTCATTATTCTGGTAAAGGAAGGAACTGAAAAATGTAATTGCAAAACAGACAGAATGTCTGTGTTGTCTGTCAAAATAAAATTTCCTTCACAGAAGCAAATCTGCAGGAATGAATATAGTTTCAGGGCAAGGACGGGTAGGAATGGCTTAAAATCTGTGCGACACATCAAACATTTGCTACACTACAGGGTCTTTTTATTTGTTAGATTGTGACTGCTCATTTCTACATCAGAAAAGGATGCTGAAAATTCATTGTTTAAAAACATTTCTACACAAATATGCAAGAAATAGCTACACTACTTTTTGGGTGGTTTGGGGGTGTATTTGTGACCATAATGGCCTTATTGTTTCACATGGAAATTAAAAAGAAAGGCAGCACTGACATCGTGAGAGTTTGGTAACTGAAGACCCGTCACAAAGTACCATTTGGCTTTCCTCATGGTCTTTTTAAACCCCCAGAGCTACACTCCTGTAGCATTTTAATACACATTTTTTCAATTTCAGAAATGATTTTAGGCAACCATTTCATCTTTTTTAAGCTTAAGCAATATCCAATCTCACAGCCAACTCTCCCAGAGCTTGCTGGTGGCCTGGCTCATTCCTATGAAGGAAGTTTCCTGCCTTATTATCCTCAAAACCCTCCAGCAACTAGAATTGCCCTACAATTACTCATAATACTGCCAAATGCAGAGATCAGACTTCCATCTCTTGGGAATAACTTGGTGTGATAGCAAGGTGTGACTCTCAAAATTTAACTGTTCACTGGATGGGAGCAAGACAGCCTTATTACAGTGAGGCTCACCAGATCCATTTGACCATTAAAGAAACAATATTATTGCATAACTTGTTCGTGGGAATTGCCAAATCAATTTTGCTGAAATGTTTCATATTTGGATTGATACACAGAGCATGAAAATTGCTGCTTCAGTGGTTACATCTGATTAAGCAAGAGCTTGTCTTGTAATAGAAAATATTAAAAAACCTTAGTGACAAGCATCACTCCTCATTCTGCTCAGAACAGCTTTCGACTGTCAGTACAGCTGGCTTCTGTTTCCACTGCTGCCTTGCATATAGCTCAGTGCTATCCTTTATGTTGACCACCATGGCAAACCAAGTGCTTTAATAACTCAGTGTATCCGGATATACAGAAATGCTATTCTCCTCATCAACTGAACAGTGTCTACACAATTTTCCAAATTTACAGAAGTCTTCTATTAAATTTTCTCCATTTTAAAATTAGCTTCTACAGTTATCCACATACCCATAAAACAATAATCTAAGAGAAAAGCTATGACAAGAAAGTCAGAACTGGTCAGGACAGAGGACAGCCAACCTTGAACTATAAACTGTGCTATAAATAGCATTACTTTTCTTGCTCTATATATAGGATTCTTATAAATAGCGTTACTCTGCTACTAATTGCCGAGCATTACTAGGATCTCTGGTATAGATTAACTACAGTTTCATCAGTTAAATATAACTTGTGCTTCCTTACTATTTCAAGGGCATTACATTCAGAGAAAAAAGCCCATTAGACAAGCAAACAAACAGTCTGAAAAACGATCTGGAAGGAATTGCTCGTTATTTATTTATTTTTAAAATCTTATGGTACAAACCAAAAATGTCCCTCACAGAAGTGTTCAGAAAAAAATGCAGAAATTACTCTTTGCTTTATATTTCTCTGAATTAATGCTTACTAAAATATTCAATTGTGTTGATTCTTCTTGCCACAGAATGATAAGGGATATTATGTATTTTAGCTGCCAGGCTACCTTGCACGTATATGCAAAAGAAAGCTACTCAACTGACAGTCCTGAAGTTCACCAGCTGTTTTTGACAGCAACACCATATATTTTTTAATTGATCATAAATTAACTAACATTAAGGATACCTAGGATTTTTGAAGTATTCTTCCTCAGTTCTGCCACTACAGAATACTGGATTTTTAGAAACGAAGGTCTGGAGGAAGTCTCAAAAGATAACTGAACACAAAACTCCTGTATTAAACCAGGACTGACTGTATTTAGATCACCCCTACACGAGGCAGTAGACATCTATTGATGTCATCAGACTACAAGAATGAATCAGAGGTCACTCCTGACCCAGCACCCAAACTTTGACCGTGTCTTGTGTCAATTCTATATACCTGACAAGAAATTCAAGAACAGATCAAGCGTTTATATTTACATTGATACTCCTACAGCTGAGACTCCCTAGAGCCAATGGCAGGTCCTACATATTTAATAAATCCAATAGATTTATTTTCTTTCTGAACACTTGCAAACCTCTTGTTTTCCTATGGCAAGGAGCTCCATGAGCCATCCCTGTGTGAAGAGCCATCTCCTTTTGGCCTTTACCTCCCTCCTACAGATATCTTTGGGTTCTCACTCTGGAGGAGGCAGTGAAAAATCAATCCCACTCCTAAAAATCCCTCTGGTGATTTCACAGATCTGTACTACATTCTCTTTTATCACCTCTTTCCCAAATAAAGTCTCAACCTACTTACCTGCTAACAGAAGACATTCCCTCCTTTAATTATACTTTTTACCCTCCTCCAAACAATTTTTGGGTCTAACATACCATTTTGAAGGTAGCAAGAACAACATGCAGCATGCAAAGTCCAGGCAAATCATAGATGTACTTTTAATTATTTTTTTTTCTTAATGATTCCTAACAACAGATTTTTATTTTATTTTACTTAGGTCACAGCTGAACTCTGAGCTGATCTTTTTTTTTTTTTTGGTGGCACTGTCCATTACAAAATCAGTCTTCCCTATGCAGTAATAAGACACACAGCTAACACTCGCTTTCCAGTGTGAGGCGTCTCCGTATCTTGTGATGTCCATTCCTGTGCCTCACCGCCCTCACAACTGGAAAACCATTCCAGGAGTCACACTAGATTTTCAAGGTAATGCTTTTTTTTTTTTTTTTTAATCCCACTTCCAGCAGTCATAGGAAGCTGTCAACTTTGCAGCGCTGTTTACTGGACTGCAGGTATTTTTTGTCTAGATTAAAAATCACTAATTCTTCCAAGTTTTCCATGTAAAATAGGAAAGACATTATTTTGCTCTTCTGATCTACCACCTCTGAAGCCACAGAGCTTCAAGCAGAGCTGGGTCCTTTGGACAGGGACTCTCCAACCCCACATGGAAAAGAATAACAACATGTTTCTCTAACATCTGCCAGAGGATTTATTTCTTTCATGACATTTTGCTGATGCAAACTCAATCTGTGTACCACCATAACGCCCGGATCTGTTTCCACAGTAATACTCTTTCCCCATTTATTTCTATTTTGTCTTTCTGCACATCTTAATTTTCTGCATTTGTCATCACTGAATTTTGTCTTATTGATTTAGGTGGATGTTCTTCTCTACTTCATCAAGAACACATGTAATACATTTTGAATGTATTTCTCAAAATTAAATAACAATTCTACAGAAAATTTTCTAGGGCTCTAGTTAAAAAAAATGTAAATGGTGTAAACTGGAGATACACAACGCCACAAGACAGTAAAATTATGTACTTACTCTCTGTCTATGACCAGACAAGTTACTGCCTCAGCTGCGATGACATTGGCAGTTCTGACATCCTCCCTGAAAGAAAAACACATTATATTTACAAATATATTTCATTCTTAAAGCACTTCAAGAATAAAATTCTGGGTTTCACAATTTTTTTCATATATTGATTTGGACAGATGTTCATCATCTGTACAGGCCTCAAGTATGTGAGAGCTAAAAACCACACATGAGAAGAAAACCAGAAATAAGTTCCCCTTGTAAATAGGGCATCAAACCATTTATTGGCCCATGCTTTTTTCTTAGCCAAAATCTTTTATCTTATGGTGTATGTAAATGGTTATTATCAAAATATCAGCCATTTGCATAGATCTACTTGCAAACGTTTAGACTTCTGCTATGTCCTTCTTCCCCAAAACCTACATTTTAGCTACCCGCGCCACGGTCCAGAGGGAAATATCTCAACGCTGATATGCGAAGCATGCAGTCAAGTAGGACATCAGAGCAGGCTACAGGACTCACCAGGCATTTGCTCTCTGAGCACAGAGCGCAGAGGTTGGGACTAAACTTATCAAAGGGGGTCAGATTAGAAGGGGGGTATTGAAAGGTCTCAGCATAAATCTCCTCTCTCAACCATTTTCCAGGTAGCTTCAGCACTAGCTCAGCAAAGCCATTTAAAGGCACTGCCATGGTGCTGCTACTTTTCACCGGCTTCTCAGAAACATCGTGCTTAGAAATGGGTTCTGTGCACCTGTCTTCTGCATCTTCATTATCAATTATTTTGTGTTTTCCCTCCTCCTGCCACACACAGCTTGGCCATGGTCAGCCCCAACTAAAAAATATGAAGTTATTTCATTTTAATCAGACCAGTTTAGTGCTTCATCATGGTTTAAATGTCATTGCACTTTTTTGCGCTGGCAAACCAAATCCACAAGACTCAGAGTCACTGCTTTATTCAAAACCACTCAAAATTTTACCATCTATGAACTGTAAATGGATTACAGGCAAAATAGATCCAGTTCTTTTAAACTCATCTAATTCATTTAGACTGGAAAACCACTGCTCCTTTCCACTGAAGTAGAAAATGAGATTTAAAAATGCTGTTGGAAATAGCTGTTCCCCTGTTTAAAGACTAGAGATATTAAAGCAGTAATATGGTGAAAAGAAGTTTGGTACATGCACACTCATACAGGAAAAGGCACTCTCTCTTAGGAAAAGGCACTCTCTCTTTAATTGTTAATTAAATTTACTTTAAGTACTTTCAAGCTATCTTTAATTTACCATCCTTAAACTATCTTCAAAGCATAGCAAGCAGAAATACAATTGAAGCAAACATTAATGCTCAGTCCTGCATCCAAATACTTTCTTTGAGCTTATTTTCAATTAGAGTACATTAATACTAATTTATCCATGCCAATAAACAAAATTATGGTAATTTAAAACAAGTAGAAAAAAGTAGCCTAACAGTGTGATACAAATATTTCTATTAACTTCTAAAAATTTGGTAAACATAGAAAGGATAAGGTATTAAATATTTAATATTCCATTAAGTTGCTGTAGCCAACTTTTGCTCATATATTATTACTTTATTAAAAAAGTATGCAAGGTTTTTGGTTGTCATTAATTCCAGTTAAAACTTAACATACTTGTCTTACTATGCAGGATGCCTTTCTGTCACAAAGAGCTTACCATTATAGAATTATTTTCAGATTATAGACAAGTAAAATACAGGTGTTACAGTTTCAGTTCAAATGTTTTAAATAAACTTTAATGTTAAAGATTAAAATACACAAATAACTGTTATGGTTTCCACTATCTTGTACTTAATACATGTGTTCAAGCAGCATGAAATTAGTGTAGAACGAAGGCTCTTTCCCAAAGGACATTTTATTTAGCTCAAACATGAGCCACAGGGATGGTAAGGGTTTCTATAATGCAGAAAGTCACGCCATTCTGAGGCTTCCTTATGTTCAGCACACACAGAATTAACTGATAAGTCAGGGAAAATACCATTTTTTTATGAATTATGTGGTGCAAAACCACCTCCCCATAAGTTTGCATGTCCAAAACAGCCCTAAAATGCCCACCTCCACAGCACTTCTCATGGAAAAAATGAAACTGTAACAAAGAAACGTGGGGAGAAAGCACTAATCCAAAGGGGATGCTCTGAGGTGCTCCCTCTGTGCAGTCACTGGGGAGCTGGCTACCAAACCCAACGCTGCCACCACTGAAGGACCCTGGTCCTGCACACAGAAGCTTTCTGCTCCTGCCACCGGGGCACACCTGTCCCAGCAGAAAGGCAGAGGTGCCACCTGCACAACACCAAACTGAGCAAAAGGACCAACAGACCGACTGCCACCAGCCGACTTGGATTTCTGGGGGTCCAGCACCGCTCATGGCAGTGACTACATGTCACTGCCGCAGTGCAGGCTCCCTCTTATCACCTGCTCCGGAGAAAATCGATTTCACAAAACCGAGGCGGGTCAGGAAAGTGCCGGGTCCCATGATTTTCTGCTTTGCTGAGCAGCCTTATGTTTCCCCAGTCTAAATCGATTTTACGTGGTTTTATAAACCTTGCGAGCTCCCATATTAGGGGGGTTTACCCATCATGCAGGATTAAAAATCTAATCATGTTCTTAGAAACAGAAGGATGAAGCAGAAGGAAAGTCAACGTATTTTCAACTCTACGTGAACGTTAATCTTTTACATGCATCAGCTGTGAAATACAAGACAGTTTTAAACACTGCCTACTCTTACTGTTACTCTTACACTTACAAATTACAAACATTCCTAGAGACATGCAACTCCTCTATGAATTAACCTCAACGACCTTTGCAGCAAAACAAATGGTCAGAACACATTTAAAGGTTATATTGCAAAAGGTGGCCGCCAGCTGCAGCAGATGCAACAAGTAATTATTTGAAGTGAATGGCATTAAATGCAACAAGCAATTATTAGAAAGCATTGCTTGCGAGCACTGACTCGGATATTTTCTCGGCTTCATCACAGGAGTACTCATCACTGCTCCCAGAGAAAAAGCGCTCTTCCTCAGAGCAATTGCCTTCACTCTCTGAATAATCCATTGCTGATGTTTGCCTTCACCATTTTCTCCCAGGAAAATGCCTGCTTTCTTCCAGCCAGTTACTACATTTTATCCTCCGGGTGAGCTCTGATATTTTACAGCCCCTCCAGCTTCAAGCTTCTCGACTTGGAAAAAGGTCGCAGCTGCTCAGGGGGTTTCTAGTGTGCATTGTTGGGAAATTCAAGCTGAGCGTATTCGGGAGCAGCCACAAAGAGGTGCAGGCAGCGCACAGGCAGGCACAGATCCCAACAGCGCTACCAAAAGCCCTGGCAGGATACTCTGTACCACCCCGCTTCAGTAGGCGCTCGTTAACCCCACGGTGGGATTAGGTGGTAATCGAGCACATCTTGCACCACAGCAGATCATGCAACACACCAAATCTTGTGCTTATTTTTGTTGAGGCTAACCAGTTTCATAAAAATTAAAAATCTTTTTACCCCCAAAGGTCAAAGGAATCCTCCCTCCTGCCTTCCGAAATTGTAAAAGGGGGAAAAAATACAAGTGCATTATTTAGAAGAAGAAATACGTACACGTATTCCCTGGTTATAATTTGTCACCACGTATATCTCCAGAAGATTCAATAGCTTTGATTCTGATAAGCCTTCAGCAACTTAAGAGCTATGATGTTGTTTCCAGGAAAGCCTTCTGATAAGAACGTGTTGATACACTGCATTTATAAAGCTGTGTTGGAAAATACAAATACGGAAAACAAGGGAGCTTTGATCAGAGACTACATATGAGGCCCTATGACAGCCTCTGTTATCTGGTTCTACCTACTTTGATCATAAAAATTGAACTTAGATTTTAAAATCTTTAAGATGATTGCTATCTTTTGCTTCCTACGTCCTACATCAGAGTCCTGTCCCAACTCTCATACCTCCTGCCACACACCACCACTCAAGAATGCCAATACAATCATTGAAATGAATGGAAACTACATTTTAGAGGGTTTAATTCAGCAGTATGTTATTACGTTGGCTTGAACCTTGCAGTTCCAAGCTTAGGAATCCCTGCTCTTTGCTATTTCCAGAAGATGGACATGATGCTGCAAGCAGAGCCCCCTGCCTGCCCAGCTTTGGGACCAAACCCCCCCAGACGCAGCCGCCCCGCACAGAAGAAGATTTGTTAGGAGGTGTGAGCACGCTGACACTGGAAGTATCAAGTTTACAGCTGAGCCTCTTCTGCTCTTCCCCTGACTGGCATTTTGTCAGTCAATATTAATTTCAAGGTAAAACAGAGGAGAGACATTTTAAGGTGTGTGGGTAGGCAAAGCCCTCTCCTTAAAGGACAGAGCTAGGGCTTGCTTTTCAGAAGATCACCAAATTTGGGTACTTCTCAGAATACCCAGTGAGGGCAGTTTTTACCTCCAATGTGAAAGTTAGGGTGTAATCAGAAAATACGCAACAAAATAATATGGGGACATTAGAGATGCTGGTTTATGAGCTTATTACTCTTAAATTCAAGTTGTTAATCAGTTTCTGCCATAATATTTTTTTCCTTTCACCTACTTCAGACATGTCTTGTCCTAAAACCTTAAATCAAGCTTATTAAAAATACTGTAACAAGGTCAAGCATGCCTTGCGGGGAAGCGGCAAAGCGCATTTAAGAGCTTGAATATGAGGAACTGGGGACCTGAGAATCGCTTCCCTGAAGCAAATTTTTAAAAACCACCAGGGAAGACCTAATTTTTTCTTTCATCTTTTCTTTGAAAGTCCTCTTTAACACCACTTTCAAACTCATTTCAATGATCTGAAGACTCTTTCCAAAAGTCCCGCAGGACTTGAGCTCCCTACCGCAGACCTCTCCTGGTCACCAGCAGCTTCCCAAGGGAACCACGCAGGGCCAGATGCTGAGCCATCAATGCTCGGTGGGCAGCTAAGGTCAGTTACTTAGTTAGTAGCAGCTAAGGTCAGTTACTTCAGTTACTTTGCTGAAGAAAAATGGGATGCTGTTGTCAGTTTTATAGAAAAATTAAAAATAGTTACATTTGCACATATTGCTATAGCCAATAGCTTTTTGGCAGTCTACAAGCCCATTTAGATCGACAGTCCATGGTTCTTCCTAGGAAATACAACCTGAGCAAAAGCAATGTCACCCGTAGGTGGTTCCATCTAAAGGATTAGGGCTAACCTTGGAAATGAGGTGATAACTTTACACACATTAGCAGCAAAATGGCAGGTTGATTTTACAGTACCCTCCGTTGTTACAGTTTATGCCACTCTGCACCCTCTTTCCTATTTTTTCTCGGTAGCCACCTCTGAAACAAAGTCAGTGCAGGTCTACAGAACTGTGATGCGGTGCATCACAACTAACGGTATAAGCCATGGTCTTTATTAGTTACATGGATTTATTGACTGATCCCAAATCAGAAGAAGGCTCCTTGTAGACTGGGGTTTGGTTTCCCAACACTTCGGCTTTCTGAGGATGTGGCAGACATTTGCCATTGGTTTGGACAATAAAAATATTTTACTGGAACCAATAAATGTAATGTGACCTATTAAACATCTAAGACTTGTAGTGTCAGATATTTTCACAAATACCTACAAAAGAAAGCAGATCCTTGTAAGAAAACCTTGGCATGATTTTTCCCCCTTAATGGCTATGTCTATACAAAACACTTGCCTTACATTTACAAGCATAAATCAGATACTAACCAAATAAAGAAACTCCACTACAAAACCTAATAAAACATACAGCCTGAAAAAGCTTCACTTGAAAAGAGTTATGCTATGAGAATCCCCATTTTTGCAACAAGAAAAGGCATTAAAGCCTTGCCTTTTATAAAAGGAATGAAATAAAATAGCCAAGAGGATTTGCTTCAAGGTACCAAAATTTGAAGGAATGTATCAAGGCATATGCACACCACCATGCATACAATACACATTTTTGTGTAATTTAGATTATATACCTACTGAGAAAAGAAAGCACTTCTTACAGACCAACGTCTCAGTTCAGCCAACGTAGTTTAAGAATACTATTTACGGGTCTTTTATTTCATAGAATTTATTGAATAAAAGCTCCCCAAATAGGCTAGAGAACGTACCAGCCCTTTTTAATAATTTGTTTTGTTAACTTGCCTTGGATTTCTGTTTCTAAAATCTATTTATTCTCCCAGTGGCTCCCACAGAAAAGAGAGAGTCCTTTCTGGTAACTTATTCTGATATTTACAGATTTAAGGACTCAGTGACGGTGAACAGGTTACTCAAGACTCTGCTGGCCCCACCCAAAAATTCTGTTCTGTCTTTACTGCACTGACACTTCCAAAAGCACATAAAACTCCTCATAATGGCGGCTACGATTATACCAAGTTGTAACTCAAAACTGTCCCAACAACTAACAATGTGCTGGAATAATTTCAGGATGGTGTGCGAGGTCTGACAATTATTTTCTGGCTCATATTAATGGTGGATGTTATTTCATGAGAATTAAAATGCTTGAAGGACTTGTTCTTCTTTTTACTTTCATGAATGATATAAAAATCAAGTCCAGTTTACATAAAATGCCATTTATTTTGGTATTAAAGCAAAAGTTATCATTATAAGAAATAACCTGATTTTTGTAATCACATTTGTTTGGAGAAGCAGCTACTGTACAAAAACTGCACTGGACTGAACTGTTCCCCTGACTGCCCTGCCATTACCTACGCTCCAGCCTTGAGCAAGCCATTTCACTACCCTATACCTGATTACTATACGAAAATGAGAAAAAATAATTTATTTTGTTAACACTTGGTTCTACAGGCAGAAGAAACTTTTGGAGACATGGCTGTTCTTACTGGAATTACAGATTTGGTATACTAAAGCTGCTAAATATAGCAAGTGTTACATTATCATTACCTTTGCCCATATGAATAGCTACAATGCAGATAAATATAGCCAAAAATAGTATTAATTAAAGCAGAGGCACTATGAAAGGCACCACCCATGTGAAACACCTTCCTTTCCAGCCTGCCTGATTACCTTGGGAGGGAAAGCTGGTAGGTGTCTTCTAATCATCACCACCTGCCTTAAACTGCAATTACTTCCTGCATCCTCTGCAATATAATTTGCACGAGGTAGTTCAATAGTTGCAATTAATTCAAGCTAGTTCCTAGGAAGCTCATCAATACCATGCTGTACCTAACTGCCTCCCATCAGTGAGCCCTGCAATCCCAGGGCTCTGAAGCAGAGCTGATGTGGATCTGCATTGCTGAGCTTCTTCAGCCCCAAGGAAGCTGCTCCTGCCACTTGGAAAACAAATGAGAAAATGCAGAGGGCAAGTATTAACGACACAGTGATCTTCTGCAGCATTTTTAAAAGTTGGTTTGAAATTGGCCCCTGCTAGACACCTTTGCATTTATATACACTATTTAAAGCTGCCAACAACTCAGAAAACCAAGAAGGGATTTTGTCAGCTGCAAACTATTCCAAGAAGAGAAGGGTACGCGTGCCTCGTGATCTGAAAGCAGAAAAAAAAGTTCTTGCTACCATTTGATTACCAAGAAGCTGGCATAAATCTAGCAGTACCTACTATTTTGACAGTCAGCATGAGCATTTTCCCCTTGCTGAGAGGCATAATCAGGTTCTTCTGCTAACTTCTCTCTGCAAAGTAATCTTCGCTGCAACAATATGAAAAAGTTAGGAATCACATGGGTCACAGCATTAAAAACGAGTTATCATTTTCAGTATATTCTCACTGTATTTAATCTATAATTGATAATTGCTAAGTACTCAGGAAATAATCTATGACCTCTGCCATGACTAATTTAACATACGTGCACTTTTCCTGAGCGGTAAGTTACTATTTTGTCATTATTGCTGAAAACAGCTACATTAAAATTAAATCAAATTGTGATCTGAGAGTTAAAGCACTGAGTTGTATCTATTACACATTAACAAAATCGACTCTGAGCTTACGTAATGTCATTTAAAAACATGTAAGAGCTTTGCATGATCACAATTAAACCTCAGGAGCAGCTAAGGTATATGATAATATTTGCAAGCGTATTTTATAAGTGGGTAAACCAATGAACCACAGCCTAAACGAGGTGCATTAGATTATAGAGCCAGCAATTAGCCTCAGCAGTAACAAAACCGGCAGCTGGCTTCTCTTCAAGAATTGACCATGCTGCATCATTTTGGCCTAACGTATTTACAGGGTTGGCATGTTCATAAAACCACGGGCTTGTCATTGCTGCAGAGGCAGGGATCGTATTATCCTTAACTGTGCCACTTGGACAACGGGCCAGCATCACTGTTTGTTTGCCGTCCTTCCAACTCAAGCCCCACGTTAACACAGGATATTCTTCAATAAAATTACCGGGGAAAAACTGCATCTAAACTCCTCCTTACAGGTGGAGGTCTTTAAATAGCTGTGGTTTTTTTTTTTTCTTTTCTTTTCTTTTTCTCCCTTCAGTGACTTCTCCCTCCTATGACTGTTATGTTCCTTTTCTTGCTCAGCTTCTTTCTACATTCAGAGTACTGGGATAAATGCTCTTTGTCATGCTGGTGCAATAAGTGATGTTATTTGTAGATTGAAACCATGTCTCAGAGCAAGGATACCTGGCCTGTCTTCAGTAAATAAGGCACTAAGGGACTCCTTCAGTTGAGAATATATTTTAAAGGATTTATTGTGAATTCACTTTTTTTTTTGTTTTGAAATGGACTATACCAGTAGATACCAGTGGAACCATACCATAGGATCTGGGTACCTCTGCCCCAGTGACTGTGCCCATTTCGCCTTCATCCCAGTGCTACTGCAGGTCCACCCGCCTCTTCTTCACTTCTGCAGGCCAAATTCACTGCATCCACTGTCACCCCACAGATCCTTTGACTTTCTTCCACAGTACCCGACTGTTCTCACTGATGTCAAATTTATAGTCACAAAGTACAGTTTGCCATTGCCCTGCATACACCAATGGGCTTTTAATGGCCCTGAGCAGCCTCACCTGGAACCTCCACCGCACAACTTACCCCCATGGTCCAGGAGCCCCATTGCAGCTCAGCCTGGGACCCTCAGCTGTAGGTGCAGCTGTCTCACCTCATCTCTGGCCCTATTTCTAGGCTAGACCTTGGATTTACAATGTAGATAGCTTGCGTCCAGCCCCATCTCTCCACGCCTGATGCTGTAACCTTGTTTGCAGCCCTGCCTCTCTCTTCTCCTGCTGCTGCTGGCAGCAACCCGGGTGGACCCTGGACCTCAGCCATCTCCTCCCTGTGTCCGGGAGTGTGGGAGCACCCTGATGCCAGCACCAAGCTCAGCATTTACTTCCACTCTGAAGGAGCTTGGCTAATTACAGCAAACCCTTTCTCCTATTTGCTGCATGGAGTGTCACACCAGTAAGGGGAACAAAAGCACCATGGGCAATAGCAGAAAGGGTCCAAAAGCTTCATCTTGAACTAGAACAAGAAAATTAATATCCCGAATGCCAACAGTTAATGATGCGAAGGACCACACTGGCGCCTGCTGATGTGAGTGCATCGGATGCGGCCGAGCAGGAAGGGAGCTCGGAGACACTCGCTGCTGCTTTTTCTTCAGCAGCCTTTTCACGTCTCATTAAGCAATGTTTCACAGATAGCTTCCAGACTAGCTAGCAGGGCTCCTGCGAGAAATCAGTATCCTCCAAAAACTTCTCAAAGCTTCCCACTGATGCAATTAGCTCTTTTGAGACCCTACCAGTCTGTGCTTCCCATGCAGCTTGCGCTTTCATGTGAGCTCTGCTCAGTGCTGCAACACGGGGAGACCTGAGCCAACCTTCAGCAGGCTGCAGCAGGTGCTGGCTACACGCAGAGCAGTTACAGGGACTCTGTCAGCCTGCAGAGTTAGAGGGACTCCGTCAGCCCACTGTGCTGCACACTGCCAGGCTCTGCTCCCCTGCGGCAGCGTAACTCCCACAGAGCCAGGTTGAGCATCCCCTGCTGCATCCCGGGCTGCAGCACTGATGAGCAGGTGGGGCTGTGGTTTGGTCTGCCTACTCAATTCCTTGTTCTGTTGTTATTTTATGATGGTAATAGCATAGGAGGGAAAATTATGGGCAAAGTTTATCATCAATAAAGACACGAAGCTGTTCATTTCCTCCAGTCTTATTTCCTCACTTGTGCACACAGTGATAGAGCAGATATTTTAGTTTGCCCAAGAGTGCAGCTCTGTGATCACTTTAAACCGATCTACGATAAATCAAATGTTTTGCAGGCTTAGTTTTCACTTAGGTCAGTGTGACCTGCTCCATAGCCACTAGTGCTAGAGGAGGGGAGCAGTGGCCAGGAAAGAACAGGGAAGCTTGGGGTCAGCCGCTTTGGCACCAAGACTGCACTGCGCTCACTTCAGGTGACCGCACATCCGAAACTGCCTGTGCTGGCCTACGCGTAGCCGAGCCTTCAGCCCCATCTTGTCCGTCAAAGCTGTCAAGTTGGGACTGGAAATCCACCCTTCTTTCAGATGCTCCCTGCTGATTTCATCTTTTAAGCAACCACTGACTAATTGCAAAACCTGCCAAGCTTTGCCAAAGGCTGCATTTCTAATATTACATAGCACAGTACAACTGCTTATGGCATGCATCAACCACAGCAAAAAGCAAATGACACACTTTGCCTGTGAAAGACATTGTCACAAAATAAAATTTCTTATTTTTCACCCGTTAGAAAGCATTCATTGAACAAACAATTCTATTAGTAATAAAATGGAAGAGATGGTATGCTTTGAAAAGTGTTGCTCATGAATATGAATATGCCATTAATATTCTTATTAAAACTCCATTAATATACTTATTAAAACACAAAACAAACATCAAAAAAAACAAAGCCAGTTACGTAGTGTCTGGAGGGCAGCATAGTAGAGTCTTAGAAAACAAAGTGAAAAATCTGAAAAATCGATTTGCTGCAGCCTGAAAAGAAACCAAAAACTTTGAACGAGCCAAATGAGATTTCACGCTCCACCTACACCCAGCCTAGGTGAGCAGAGCGAAATTTGTTTCAAGGCAGTATTTACAGTTTTCTTTCAGTAACAATGATAACAGAGGAATCACAACTTAAAACAAATATAACCCCTAAGTTACTGATACACTAGGCAGTCCCATCTGATTTATAACCATGACTTCTTCACAGATTCAAAGTCACTCCAGAATTTAGTTAGTGGAAAGATGTGCTGTCTCCTTGCATGGTGATACAGAGCATTTCATTGCTCTTCGAAGCGAGGCAGCTGTGCAGCACCCATCTTCATTTGCATGACGTTTTACATTTATGTAGTTAATGCTAATTACTGCGGAGGTGGATGTATTTATTTTTCTAAATCTATTTCAGTAGGAAATGATCAGCCATGTCTGAAAGCTGAATTGCACTAGAAGTACACATGGTGCTTTGTAGCTGGTAACGACTGTCTCCACTTGTCCGAGTGAATTCAGGTTCAAATCCTCTAAAACCAGAGGACAGGACAACTAAGCACTCTCCAATGCCCATAAAAAATAATGGTTTTGACTTTCTTACATCTTGTATTAAGAATAATGGTTTTGGCTTTCTTATATCTTGTATTAGTCCAGGTGTGGCTGCCTTTGCATTCAGGAGATACCCTGTCTCCAGCTGTGTTGTTTTATTCTTTTTCCACATGTGTAGAAAGCTGTATTGTAACAACATCTACTTCATAAGTTAACTTACATTCTAGTCTTCATAGTTGCTTAGTTAAAGTGGGAGAAATTGGACCACTGCCTTCGATTATTTTACTTTATCATTCATTTTCATGTAAAAGGTTTTGTATAGCGTATCATGATTTATTTATTTTTTGTATCTTACCGTCTTCTAGCAGAAATGTTCCACAATTTTCTAGGATAAAACATTTAATTTAACTTTGGGTTCACTTTCTCTCTCTTTACTGTATTAAGGCATGGTAATGCAATGGTTCTTTACTGTCAAGAAAAGCAGATCTATGCATTTTTATTGACTCCATTAGTATATAGAACTGGATCTCAAACTGAGACTCAGTTGCTTTTGACTTCTGGGTCTGTGGAGCTGGGACTGAACAGAGACTTCCAGCAGAGCTGATTTCCCTGAATTCTGGAGCTGGAATACAACAGTACCATCTCCTGGGGACCCTCACTTCTGGCTCTGGGACATCCCCTGGATCTGGTGGGAACTTCCTGAATGTCATGGAAGCTCAGTTATTTTAATGGACAGCAAAGTCAACATTCCTGCCATTTCAGATATGCCATATAGTACCATTCACAATCTTCCAAATTTAAACCAAAATCAGTTTTGCCAGTATAGCCATTGAACATGCTTTCAGAACTCATTTCTCTCATGGTCAGGTGCTTTTTTCTGTTTCTCAGTCTAAATTTACTCAGAGCAAGCTTAAACATAATTGTTCCTGGACCAAAATACAGTTTGCAAGTAAAACCAAGTATTTTGTTGATATATTCACACAGAAAGCCCAAAAAGCTTCTCAGATTTTATTTCGCTGACATAAATGAATCTAGGTGTCCTACGTTTTTGTCTTAGGCTCCCTTAGTCTCTGGCCCTTCTCTGTACCTATACCAGTGTGAGTTCATTTTCCATGAGCTTATGTGTCCTCAGTGGTTTGGAATACTCTAGATTAGATCTCACTGGGGTTTTGTACAACAGTACAACATCGTCCTTTCTCCCCTGAATAAACCTCTTCTGATGTCACCTAGAACAGTACTTGCCATTTCACTGCTTCATCAAACTGGTCGCTCACACGCAATTTTTGCAGTCAAGACTGGGATTCAATCCCTTTCTCCATGCCCATGAGTTCTTGAGTTGTAGTCAAACCTGTGTATGCTAGCCTTTAAGCACATCGACTCTTCAGACATACATGACCCAGTTCATTCAGTACTACACCTTGATCTTTGCCATCTGTGAACGGTGCCTCCTGAATTAACAGTATCAGCCTAATGCTGACACTGTTAAATGACGGTAATTAAGCAGAATTAGTTGTAAGACCTTGCTTAATGAACTCTACTGGATTCTACTCCAGCATGGTGAAAACTCTTCATACTACCTGGTTCATACTCATTCTACAGTTCTTTCACTAATGTCCATCTCATGCTGTTTAATTTCTGCATCTGCTGCCACATAAAACCTTGTATTCATACCCAGATGGATTATATCTGCTGTGGTTCCCTTGTCCTGCACTTTCACCTTGGTCTGCAGGCACAGCCTGGCCAGCTGTGACAACCACCTCACATCTACTGTCTACTCTAAATTTAGAAAATAAATAAATAGATAAATTACAAATTGACAAAACCAAACCAAAACCTCATAGTTAATAGGTCCGATTCCACTTCAGTCACAAGATTGTTTCATGAAGAAAAAAGTTGGCTTTGCTTTGAGGAACAGATTGGACCAGTTTAACTCCAGATCTGAGCTGTTCTATGCTCCTGTGATAAAAGCAAAACATACAGTATTTTGGAAAACATTGACTTAAGCATTACATCAAACTTCTGGTTTATAGTTTAATTAGATCAGAAAAAATAAAATTTCTAATAATTAATTGAATTCCACCAGTAACACTGTTGAAAATAAAGCCTAATCTGGGGAAAAAAAAAAACAAACTACCAACCAACCAACCAACAAAACTCTAATCTTCAACCAATGAAGATTATTGCTCTTAAGCAATGCCGTGCACATAGGACGTGACATAGCCCTACCACAAGATTATGTGGATCTCATTTTCAATAATTTATTTCCTTAGTAAATCCCAATAAAAACAAGGAGTCACAGGGCAAGCATCTCAAATACTTTTGATTCTCCATGAGTCTGCTCTATATACCAGCTGTAAAAATAGTATCAAAATAAACTGTAATACATTCTTATAAAAGGATTAATCCTTCATATTTATTATTTGAGAATATTACAACCACTAGAAGTATACTATGCTGATAAAAATGCCTTTTTCTTAACAACTTTAAATTAAGTTTTACAACTGATACTTCTAAGAGAGTTATAAATAGTGGCTGTGAACAGCTCTTCTCTGTCATTGTGAAAATCCTACCCAAGGAACTAAACTGACGTGAAAAGAAACAAATTAGTTTCTGGCCCCGGTGGGGGTGCCATTTATTTGACCTACAGGAAATTATGTTGCTGGGAGTAAGATAAAAGTGTTAAGAGAGCAATTAGGGTTGTCACCTATCATATTCCCAGGAGGAAAGTGATGGATCCTCATTCCTGGCCTCCTGTCCTAGACGACATCTTGGTGATGAATATTGCTATTGCTTTAACTGCCAACGAAAGCAGCTGGAGCTCCTTCCCTCCATACCCCGACACTGAGGCAGCACCCTGCAGTGGCTCCCTCCATGCCTTTTTTTCTGACATTTTCCACCAAAACAGGTTGAGGGACTCCAACAACTTACATAAAATACATTTGACAGCTTAGGCATTTTATCATGGTGACAGTCTCGTGCTTCGACAGCACTTTGTTATACCAGCTCTTCTCAACATGGTGGTGGGGCAAACTGTGGAGCTGCTCTTGTTCTGGACGAACATATACCACCCTGATAAAATGGATTTTATTGCTTCAGGGGCTAGTTTTATATGACATACACTGAAGAACACCTGAATATCAAGGTGGAAGATTCAGCAGCGAGTACCAGGGAATGCACAATAAAAATCTAAGCAATTACCTTATGTCTTACAGCCATAGTATAAAACCATTATACTCTTTCAAGATACTTTTCAATTTTTTTGTAATTTAGATCAGCCATGCAGGTATTTAAAAGCAAATTGTGATGAATTCCAACATCGTGTCTGAAGACTAGAACATTTAATATGGGAAATACTAGAACTACTTGCATCAGCGAGTATGAGCATATGCAAATTTATGCTCCCCTTCCTTCCCACCTCCAGCATGAAGAGGCACTGCCTTGCAGGACTGCAGCTTCTCAGCCCCTCAATCCACAGACTATTTCTTGGACAGTCACCACCTGCATCTGGGGCAAAATCCTCTGCATGCCACAGTCCCATGCAACAGCCCTAACGCATTATATGGCTTTAAATAAACCAAGTGAAGACTTCCCCCTTCAGGTGGGGCAGACTTGCCCCAGTATGTACAGTGTTTGTAATTCAAATCTGAACCTGAAAAGACAGATGGGTCTGAAATGAAGCCGTAAGACTTGGAGAGCTGAGGGACTTGTGCACGGATGCAACCAAGGCGAGTCCAAGCTCCTCCTCTGATGTGGTAAAGTGCCTCCATGGATCAGTGTTAAACCATCTCCAGTGCTAAAATGGGACACCTCTTATTTAAATTTAATTACAAATGCAAAGTTTTAAAAATTGGGTTAGATGAAGAAGAAACGCGAGTCTAAGCTTAAATAAAATGATTTTGAACATCAAAGCAGGTTAGAATCTCACCATTTTAAATTCTTTTAACACTAACCTGCATTTTACTTCAATATATATGAAGAAAACCGTATCTATCCAGAGCTGGAAAGGGATAAAGTTCAAGCAGTATTAGGTTTTATGTCCAAATTCTATCTGAAGCAAACTGCTGGGGGTTTGCTTATGGTTTGTTGTCATATCTAGTTGCATAAATCCCACTGTTTCAGTAATAGCAGCTACAGAACAAGAAAAAGAAATCTTTTCTATAAGTATTCAGTAACAGAAGGATTACCTAGGCTTTCTTCACTACAATCATTATTTAGCTCAAATGCCAGTAAACCACTGCTGAGCAGAGCAGAATTTTAAATAGGCTACACTTGTAATTTATGGGTATCATTTTTCCTAACTCTCATAGAACTTTACAAAACAATTAGGACAAGGATTACATAGTACTTTTTTACTACATTGAAGCCTATGTCGTCTCCTATAACCTATAAATGCAAACCCTGCACTAAATCATTTTTTATTCTATTTTATTTTTAATTTTTGAATCTACCTCCAACTTTCATTTTACCTGCAGCAATAAGAGCGGTGGCAAGCCTAGAAACCTTACTTATAGAAGTGAAGTCAATGGCGAAATTATAGAGAGTACTTTTGAATACAGTAATCTAAGACCCATTCAGGGCCTGCAGAAGTAATCTGGAAGCCCAGAGTTACATTTCTTTACACATATTCTTACTACTGTATTAATATGCACTAATATATTAATATTCAATATGGATTTTGCTTGGCACTACTAGTACCACTAGGTGTTCTTGAGATATCAGAGTCTCCATGGGAATGCAATTTCTGCTCAATTAGTTTTCTGAAGATGTGAAACTCTGATTCATTCCTTGCAAACCTGATCTGAATCCCTTGGTATCCTTTTAACACACTCGTTAAAGTCACATGTTGGCTAAACGCATAGGAAAGCTAAGTATTAGCAGCATTCTGCTAAAGATGCAAAACAACGTACCACATTTTCTGATAAATAGCACTTATCAAGACTCACAAATAACAGCTAACAAAAGCCACGCAAACAAAATTTCCTTTGCCCTTTCTAATGACTGCATCTGGGCTGGTCAATTAGATACGAGTCAGTCGCAATGCAGAAACCAAAGTCTCATTTTTCAAAAAGCAGGTAGCATCACAGAATGTAGCAGATGAACTTGGGAAGCCTGCCTATAAACCCACAAGAAGTGCTATCCTCTCATCAGCTGTTCACCCAGGTGTTAACACTTGAAAGCGCAAAACATCAATTACTAAACCACAGGAGCATGCAGCCAGGCTGAGATGTTTTGAGAAAAAAAAAAAAAAACACAAAAAACTCTCTTTATTAATTTTAATCAGCTTTTCTTATTGCTTCAGGGAAACAGAGGGATTATTGGCAGCATTGGGGCATACAGAATACTTGAGAGTCAAGTACTTGTAGGCTATTATCTGATGCAGGCTCTGCTCTGCCTTTTTAGCAGAGAAACTCATACAGAGCCTCTACTTTCTGCTGTCCCTTGGGGAATCCATCTGGTTAGGAAGGGAAATCCAATAAAGGCAGAACAGCTGCGAGAATGCATTTAGGAGATACACTACAGATAGTCAGCTGAAATCATTCATTGTACAGTCTTTTAAGGGTGAAGAGGAAAAAGAGATAAATATCTCCTTTATCCTGTGTTACTGACTCGTGTGTGGAACATTATCTGGTTTAAAACATTGTAATTGCACCGATTTCGTCACAGCTGGATTCGCTGACATCTCGCTGAGCATGCCGCTGTACACGCCAATGACAACCACTTTGCTAATTCAATCTGAAGTGTAAATCGAACACAGTGTGTGAGGAGGTGCAGGTGGCCGAGGGACCATAGCATGTCTTCTTCAGGAAGTCCAACCAAATCATTCCAGCAGTCTTAAAAGCCTACCTGAGGACCACATGAAGGCACATGGCAAAACTTCCTTTCCAGCTCCAGTCTTTTAGCAATCATAGCTTTTGGGATGAAGCTATGGTAATTCAGTTGTAGCCGAAGATGGAGATACCGTTTCTTTGGCAACAGTGCTCTTGGCATTAAGTTGGTTGATTCCTTCCCAAGCCTCCTCCTTTCCTATCCTCTGTCTTCAGGATTTGTATCAACTGCTTGAATTTTTAGTAGACTTCCTTTATCAGGACTGTGTGAGTCTGTGCTGCATTCAGCACAGCTTCTGCAACAAAGTTTACTTGCACATTTACAATTACCAAGTCTTAAAAGTCCCACAAATGACACTTGTAGGGTGTTTTATGTGTACAGGCGTGATTGAAGAGTCCCTTAATCTGCTGCTGTATCGCAGCAGTTATAAAGACTTCTCCCATTTGCGCTCGCATTGTTTATTTATTTTTTATTTTTTTAACCCTCTTTTCACTCTTTCTGTCTTTTTTTTTTATCCCCTTTTCAATCTTCATTGGCTTTACTTCCATTTCATTGCAGTTTTTCTCTGCTCTTCTGCTACTGCATAGAGCCACTGTGGGGAAAACACAGCTTCTTGCAGTTATCTCCCAGACCCTCAAATCCTTCTGCTCCAGCAGGGGGACTGAACCAGGATGACTTTTCAAGGTCCCTTCCAATCCCTAACATTCTGTGATTATCGATTTCTCCCATTGCAAAGCAAGCAGGACAGAGGCCACAGTGCTCACCCATTGCACTCACAGCACTGGCAGCCAAAACACAAGGGACATGAGGGGTACTACAGGGGAGCCAGTCTCAGATTTATGTGCATGTTTGGGGCTGAACCCTTTTTTCTTGTGTGATCCATATTCCTCATACAACACTGTTCAGCTGCAAGCTGGCAGAGCGTAAGGCAAAGATGCAGTTCCACAAATCAACCACATCTTGGTAGTTAATAAGCAGGTAGCTAATACCTACATATTTGCCAAATCTACTTAATGACTTAAACCAGTTATTCCTGTAATTTACTCCAAATCAGTCATGAAGCAGTGTCTCACTAGCAAGTCATTAATAATGGTGCCCATGTGAAACAACTCAGAAGTTTGCTTTGAAAGAAAAGCTGCCCTTCAGGTACCCTACCACATGCATTATGCTGCTACTCTAAACAGCCAACAAGAGTGTTTTTAAGGTATATTAAATGCTAATTATCACATTCAAGGACAATTATATTTGGGGCGAATCAGAGGAGTTCTACAAACTGGAGCCGTGCACACCTGCTTTGCACAAGGTTCCCCTCTACCATCATTGATCAGATAAGGTAAATCTAGACAAAGTCAAAAGACGAAGAAACTTGCTCGTATAAAGAGGAAACCAGTTACATGTGTACAGGTTTCCTCAACATATGTGTGTTGCAGTTGAACAGAGCAGGTGTCAAATTTTAGTAAGTTTTGAAGAATATAAGCTGCATAAGTATAAGCTGTTGAGTTACAAGTATTGAGTTATATAAGTTGAACAGTATAAACTGTGTAAGTATATAACAATATAAGCTAAGAAGACTTTCTACATATCTGCACATGCATATTATCGTTGCTTTTCTAATTTTTCTAACATTTTAAATTTGAAAAAACGGTCTTTGGAAGTATTTTTAAAGGGAAATAAAAAGTAGCAAACCACAAAATTTTGAAAAGGTTGCTTGCGGAAAAGTAATTTGCAGAATAGCAGCAACAGAATTTGGCATACAGAGCCACACGAGATGGTGTGTGACCCATTTTCTTCATGAAGCACTCTACAGCTGCACTTTAGCATGTTATTTAATAAGTCACTAGAGATAAATACAAACAGGGAATAGAAAAAAAAATCACACTCTTTCAAATAATTACCTCACGTTGGGATATACTGATATTTTAACCTTGTTAAAGAATCAAAGATTTTGGTGGGAACAAAGTCTTGTTATTAGTGAACCAATTAATTTTCAAAACATATTAATGAGCAGAATTTCATCCAGTTAAATAGCATGAATAAAATCTGAGATCAAAGTCTAGCTAATGAAAACAGATGCTTTTCTGATTAACTTGTACTGAATTAAACAATCAGATTAAGAACTTGGGGGTTCTGTTTAGTTTTAGCTTAAGCTATATAACTCAAAGAAGTCTGGTGAAATATTTTATTTGAATAAAATTAGAAGAATTTGTTCCATGTCTGTTTCTTTACAGCTTATTCAGACCAAACTGTCACCAGAACAGCCCAACTGCTTAAAAATACAGGACCCACTGAAGCAGAAAAGAGGCAGAAGTCTTGCACCTCTCTCGTTCTGGCTTCAACACCAGTAGGACATGCAAAAAATAGCTTTCAATTTTTCAAATGAAAATTGGAAAAGCAATGCAAAAGCTACTTATCTCATTCTCTGCAACCAAGAGATGACTGGGACAGTCACTTGAACTGCAACCTACAGACAAGCAGCACTATACCTCTACAGATCAAAACTGAAAGCATCAGTGACCGTCTCTGTATGTTCTCCTGGACCTGGGGAAGAGAACACATTGCTTTGTGATCTGCATATGTAATGAAAGCTCATTTCCAATGAATCTGTATTTTGTTCTATGAATGAGTGTAGGAATCTAATTACAATTTTTTTTCCTTTCAAAATTGGACAAAGCTATCATGAAGGCTTAAAACCTAGCACTGCATAGAGAAATGAAGATACGGAAAACATGGAGGTAGGAAGGGACAACCAAATTGGATAAGCAGCACTTCCTCAGACTTGGAGAAAACTCAGATCCTTCAGCCTTGTCTGTGCATGTATGCACCATGCATACGTTCTGAGTGAAGCCCACATGCAGGCTCACATTATTCCGGAAGGTGAGAAACCTATGTCCATGACCTACCTTTTGTTAGTTCCTACAGCCTCCAGACACAGTCAGTGAGGGGACCAATTTCAGAAGAGATGGCCTAACCTGCAAAGCATTATTGCCTGAAAGGTCCTGATCCACTGCAGACGGTGTCATATAAAGGCCATAAACCACAACAGATTAAGACAGAAGGGAACATTTGCAAAGAATCAGGGCAGTAATTGGCAAAAGCCTGCAATGCTACTAGTGAACAAATTTTACTAAAGATTATCCAAGCCTAGAATCAAACTTGCCATCTTTATTCTAAGCTGCATGCTCATTAATAATGTGCCTCCTATTAGCTGTGCTGCTCATTCTGATTTTGTGGTTGGAGTACTACAAGAGACCATGGCTCCTGCTGCCCTCTGAACACAAGAAATCCTATTATTCTCATAATTTCACAAAGCTTATCATATGTTCATAATACGGGAATGAGATTAAATTTATGTTGATGACCATGATAAATTCCAGCATAGCGGATGACTTCATGTGTAAAATGATCCAATAAACCATGCCTATGGAGATGAATACTTACCATCTGCTGGGATAGTTTTAACACCTCACTCTATGAAGTTAGATCTGCTGTTTGTGAAAAATAACCTCCAAGAAACAAGTGCTTTTTTATTCTTGCTAAATCTGAAATGTACAGGTTTGCCTATGTGTCACAGCAGTGCTGTGCAGAAAACCCAGCTGACTTTGAACATCCTAAATGAGTCAGGGGACCGTAAAGTTTCACTCTGCTGGCCCAGGGCTCTTAAGGACACAAATCCAGCCCCCTGGATTCCCATACGTCTGCTAGCACACACGTTGACTAATTCCCTGAACATGGTGGTTTTCTCTTTTTGGAAGAGCAATGTTTTTCAAATAAACATGACTGCTTTCCCCTTGTGTTTTAGAAATGAGAGGGAACTTAATCATATATATTCAAATACTCTTTTTGGTTAGAAAAGCAAAGGACAAAAGCTAATATTGGAAAGCGTGGCATTAAAGTGCACATAATTTGAAACGCTATAGACAGTTGAGTATACAAATACTGCCAACAGCACTGTCACCAAAATTGCTGGAACTTCACACACAAACTGAGAACTTCTTCAGCTGCTGAATAAAAGGGGGTGTCAGCAACAGAACATGGGAAAATAGCTGGGTGTAGGGGTCTGAACTAAAGCCTGCTTTCTGTGGTTGACTCATCTCCCTTGGGTACTGATAATATCACAGAACGGGTTGGGTTGGAATAGACCATAAAGATCATCTAATTCCAACCCCTGCCATGGGCAGGGTCCCCTGCCCCCAGCGCAGGCTGCCCCCAGCCCCATCCAGCCTGGCCTTGGGCACTGCCAGGGATGGGGCAGCCACAGCTCCTCGGGGCAGCCTGGGCCAGGGCCTCACCAATCTCAGAGGGAAGAATTTCTTCCTCCTATCTCATCTAGCCCTACCCTCTTTTAGTTTAAAGCCATTACCCCTTGTCCTAACCCTACACCCCCTGACACAGAGTCCCTCCCCAGCTTTCCTGCAGCCCCCTTTAGGCACGGGCAGGCCGCTGTGAGGTCTCCTGGGGCCTTCTCTTCTCCAGGCTGAACAACCCCAGCTCCCTCAGCCTGGCTCCACAGCAGAGGGGCTCCAGCCCTTTGACCATCCTCATGCACCCCTCTGGACTTGTTCTAATACATCCATGTCCTTGTGCTGGGGCCCCAAAGCTGAACGCAGGCTCCAGGTGGGGTCTCACAGGAGCAGAGCAGAGAGGGTAGGGACAATCCCCTCCCTCGCCCTGCTGCCCACACTGCTGTTGGTGCAGCCCAGGATGCGGTTGGCTTTCTGGGCTGCAAGCGCTCATTGCCAGCTTGTGTCCAGCTTCTCGACAACCACCAACCCCAGGTCTTTCTCCTCAGAGCTGCTCTCCATCCATTTTCTGCCCAGCCTGGATTTGGGCTTGGGATGGTATCTTGAGGTCAATATCATGGCCTTGGAGAGAAAACGAAGAAACACAAATTGGGAACTGTTCTAATGCTTTTCTTGAATGCTGGGAGGAACAGTTACGGTGTCTCACCACTAAATAAAAGCTCCTAACAATTAAAATACTTTCTTTCCACACTTCCACTATCCTTAATCTGGCATCTCTATATGGGAAATTATCTTCTACTTCCATAAAAGGAAGAAGAAAAAAGAGCAAACAGGGGGCTATAAGGTTAACTAAAATACTTCAATTTTAAAAGCATAAAACATTTTATAAATTAACTTGCATTCCTCTGAGATGCCCTGGCTTAGAAAGGCAGTATCTTTATCTGTAAAAAGAGACTTTGCTCAAGGACACACTCTGGGGTTAGTTTAAAACCTAAATCTTTTTGTAATATTTTTGTAGCATCAGAGCAATAAACCAACAGCACGAAAGCCTCAGACTTTCCCAGTGATCAAAACACTTTCAAATCCCTTATGAAGAGGGATCTCTCAAAAAATGCCAAGTTATTTACATCTTTCTCAGAGTCTACAGGATCCTACCTAGAAAGGCCACAGGATGCAACATTTAAGATTGAAACATATAATGTGATGCATATTGATCAACTCCTTGGCTCTCGTGGGCTCCCCTGAAACCCATGCAGATTAGATATATTCCCATTTTCATTACAATAAAAGACTGGGCTCAGTAGCTTTTTGAAGCAAATAGCTACAATAATCCCTGTAAATGCCAGCTTGTTTGTTTAAATTAGATCTGTTGGTATTCTTTCCCAGGCAGTTTTCTGAAGGCAGAAGCTACGGGTTGTCATTTAGAAAGTGCAGATTGGACTTGCTGAAGAATTTCAGAAAAACTTCATTCAGAGAGTTGTACAGTTCTGCAATAGATTAGCTGGTGACTGACTCTCTCTCCATCCTTGGGGATTTTCAAGATTAGGCTCAAAAAGGCAATGACGAATTTGATCTAGCACTTGCAACAGCCCCACCTGAAACAGGTGGCCAGATCAGAGACCTTCCTTTCAGCCAACATTCATATGTTTGTTTGTTTGGTTGGTTTGTTTGTTTAGTTGGTTGTTTTTACTCTATCTCTAGGTACCAGTTCCTGTATGCGACTTCTTCCTTTCCCCAATAAATTCAACTACTTAAGAGCCAAGTAATACAATGGTTACTCTCTGGATTAAAATGAACTTTTACTTTGGCATTAATAACTTTCAAAAAACATGGTGCAAACTCCAGGTTACCTAAACAACAGGAACCAGATGCCTTCTTATGCCAGTCTCCCGGTTTTCCTTAAGGCAGATATATTCAGACAAATCTTGAAGACAGTACTAAGAGAATTTTAATGAGGACTGTAGATGCAAGATAGGAAAGAATATCACAGCTAGAGTCATCCTTACTTTAAAAGCACTACATTAACCTATGGTAATATAAGATATTGGAAATACTCAGTTTCAAAACAAAGTAATATTGAGTTTCAAATCCATTCCATTTCTTTTTGAAAAGTCTCAGCCATTACCGGAGGAAATTTCAAAATGTCCAGGGGTCAAGATATTAAAATCACAGGGAAGCCTTCACCAGCAGATAAAACATATTACCTCCCAGTGACCTGCAGGTGATGGAACGAAGATCTACTCCACAGCTTTTGCATAAAAGGTTGTGCATACTTTCTGCAAAATTCTTCTTGGCTATTTATGGACTGATGCACAGACTATACTCTTTTTAACCTCCAAATACATCCATCAAGCTTTGCCTTGCTTAATTACTGTCTTTTCAGCACAGAGAGAAGATGCTCTTGACCACTTCTGCAATTAAGTGTGTAGAGGAGGTGGCTCTAGGAGCTGTATGTCTTCAGTCTATCAGCTCCTTGGCAAAGAATTGTATATGTTTATTTCTTTCTGACTTAATTTCAGTTGTTTTTTAACCTGTGTCACATGTGACCCTACCTAGTCAAGTGTAGAAGATGAAAAATAATTTTGAAAATTACTATGGAGGACCAAAAGAAGCTCATCTCCATACCTGACATCACCATCCCTCTCGCAGCATGTTGCAAAAGTCATTCAGGCACTGCAGAAGAAATATTCAAGAATTCAAAATATGGGTATCCTCACAGTAGTGCCTTTTGCTGAATTTTAGCTAGATTATTGTTGGGCTCTTGCTAATGGTACTGATTCTTCACTCAGAGTTGACTTGGGCCGGTGACAACACTGAAGTTACCTAAGAGAATAGATAACTTAATTTGGAAGAAATACTAATACTCATCATCCCTCTTTCTGTATTTAACACTTAACCCCTCTTGCCAAGTTTATATCCTTATCAGTGGCTTATGGTCTCTGTTTGAAAGCAAAAAAAAAAAAAAGAAAAAAAAAGGTCAGACTTATGTTATCACACAGTTCCAGACAAATTCTTTGTGAAGTTCCCAAACCTCTTTTACCTTAAATTACACTATAGAATGGGAAAATAAAATAGCACCTAGGATAAATGATGATTAACCTCTTTTAATAGTCATTATCATCTTTATAAGATCATGGCAAAAAATATTTGAAAGTGTTCCAACTTCTTCCCAGTTCTATAATTGAAAACATTTTTTCCACTTAATTGTAACATGATTGAGGAAATAATGAAATTTAGCAAGTGCCTTAAAGATAGGCATTTTATAGCTTTAGACTTAAGGAATCGAGAACTTGATTTTAAAAAGCCCAGAGGCTGAGGAAAAGAAAAAAAAAGAATTTTATAGTAATATAAAAATTATATGAATTTAAATCTCTGCCAGCCCCTTTAGCTGCCACAGGGAAATTGCTTCATTAGGGAAGTTCTGCCATATAAACGTTTAACATTTGCTTCAGCCTGAACAAACCTAGACAAAAAAATGAAACAGATGTTGACCACATCCTCAGTACCTCATCGATGTGGAGGAGAGTCGAGGTGAGGGCAGAATACTGGGGACAGCCGCATCCCCACCCGGCCAGTAGAGCTGAACAGCAGGAAGCTCTCATATACCTCCCTAGCTCTCCACAACGCTTCAAGGACCAGTTTTATTCCAGTCTTCTCTCTCACTGCTTTTTGTAGCAATTTTGTATAGGAACAGGAATCATGAAGGTATCTTGATGGGTTAGAAGAGACCAGGTGAGAATTTTTGCATTCGCAACAGCAAAGGAGTAGTGCAGAGCTGTGGTGGGAGGTGGGACAGCAAGCAAGGAGAATTGCATCTTTTCCATTTTCTTTTAGAAAAGAGAAGAGCAGTGAGATATTGGGCAGAGAAAGAAGACGCAAGCTTGACGAACGACTGTCAAGGAATGAAAAGACAGCTGTAGGACTGTTGTTTACTTAGAGAGATGGCAGAACAGGGAAGACAATCATAATTAAGGAAATCAGCCTGGCTGCAGGATTTGTGCCAGGGCAGTTTGGCAGCACAAGAGCAAATGGATTTGCGGATAAAGACCTTGTGCTTAGAGGGCAAATAGAGGAGTCTCGGAGCCTTAAACCTGAAGAGCATCACCTGCTGCAGGGCTGAGGGGACAGGGCTGTGGGTATGAAAGGAGAAATCCTGGTGATCACAAATCGGGGCGAACAGGCTCACAGCCAGCCAGAAGACTACGGAGCTGATCCAGTAATGACGCTTTAATATGGCAAATAACTCAGTACTGGAAAAGGCAGCATGGTCCAGTCCGTCATGAAAAGATCCAGAAACAAAGGGTTAATCTCAATGCTGAGGCTGGGCTCCTTTTTCACCTTTATTGACTGGGCAGCCTGACACACTGAAGAAAGCTAAGGCTTCCATAGCCACTGAAGTTCTCTCTTTAGAAACAAAAACAGGTCTATTTTATTTGAACAGATTACTTGTATCCACTTGTTAAAGTACTTGGCATAGCACAGAAGGATTATTCCTGAGACAAGCATTAACATTTCTAAAATACTGTGTAAAGGCTGAGGTCCACAGAAGTGCACACTATCCCCTTAAATATCCTTTACTGTCATCAAATATTTCCTTAAAAGTCATTAACTAAGAACACAATTCCTAAATTCTTACTTCAATCAAAACAACACAACCAGCATGTGAAGAGGTATGCATAAGCTGAAGATAGGTTGGAATGTTAACTTCTTTTGTACCTGAACTACTCTGAATATCACAAAAAAGCAATTGCTTTTGCCACTCTCAATTTTCAAGTGCTATATCATTTTCCTCCTTCACACTTCATTGGAGCACGCATTAAGGCAGCCTACAGTGTACAGGGTTTTTCCCCTTCTGGGTAGATACCCCTTGGGAACAACAACAACAAAAAGGTAAGATAAAAAACATCGTTTATCAGGCCACTATGGAGTGCCACAATAATAAAACATCCTTTAAGTCCTGTTTGCAAGGCTTTGCAGCATCCTAGCTATGAAGATTAGGGGAGAGCTTGGCAGCACAGCTCCCGTTCCAGCCATGGGGTCAGACCAGTTCATGCACTGTCCCACGCAACTGGCACACTTACAGTTCATTCCTGGGTTAAATTCAAATTTTAAATGGAAACCCCAAACCCTAGGTGAAGTTTTTAAGGGTCATTGGTTCATCCTAGCAAAATATTAGTAGGTCAATGATGACCTACAATAAGGACCATTTCTAAATAACACTGCAGATAACACGAATCTTTTGTGTTAAGTAGCCAGATACCTTAGGCAGATATTTACATCAATGTTGTATATAAATAATAAACTCTTAATAGGAAAAACATTTCTAAAAACCCGCTTTCTACTATTTATTATGAAAGCCAAACATAAAGGTAACACGAGCTTTGCACATTAAGTCCCAATGCTGTAATAGGAGCACCATAGCATCTTTCAAAAGCTATGCTCAGATTTCATGTTTGCCTAAAATAAAACCTGACTTTGTTCAGGGATAACACAATCTGTTTATTTTTAAATGTTAAGGATGATATCTGCAGTTGGTGTCCATGATCCCACTAGCTATACTGGTTTCAGCTTCCCTTGTGGAGCCTGGCACTGAACCGGGACAAGCCAAAACCAATGTATTTGCTTTAATGTGATGAATACTTCAAAGATTAACTGTATAACTCACAGTAACAGCCAAGGACACTTGCTTCATGTTCAGAGGCTGCAACTGAAAACAGCTGGTAGAGCTCAATTTTGCATCACCACCGTGAACAGTCCCACTGCAGTCTTGAAATGGGGAAAATATCTATTCCAAGACTTAAAATCAATGCTAGTGACAGGAATTAATTTCAAAGCAGCGGTCTGGTAGACAGATAGCTGTCAGGAAATAGAAATATATATGGTCTAAGAATAGTATATGGTCTAGAAAACTCCTTGTACATACAGAAGGAGAAAAGCAAACCTTAAGAAACCAGGTCCAGCAGTCTTGCAGCCATCACCCAACCTCGACATGCAACTGCTCTGACAATAAAGCTATTTTCAGAGATGGTGGCCACCGCAACTCACCTCCTGGCCCCTCTGGAGAGATTTCAAAGCCGCCAGCCCAGGTAACATTTCCTGTGATGGGCTCATGCCTGCATTAGGAATTAATTTGAAATCACTGGTTTACGGGACACACTTCCCATCGCTAGTACAGCCAGCACTTGTGGGCCATCTCCAGTGGTTAGACCCACTCAGACTGAAAAGCAATCCTCTCCATAACACAGCTGTGAAAAGCTAAAAGCCAGCTTTTAACTGAAAAAGGTGGATGTAATGAACAGAGGCTCATCCCCATGTTGCTATCAAGCTCATATTACATGTTCAGCGATTCTTTGCCGATGGCAAGGCAGATATGTTTTTCAGGGTGACGTACCGTGAGCTACAAAGGTAATTAGTCTACTCAGAAATCATTAAATGCATCCGCAGAAATGATTCTTTCTTCAGTTTATTAGCTAGATAGGTCCACACGATCTGAATGTTTTTTCTGCCGCAGGACACAATACCTACATAATTACACACTGGGTTTTCCACAGCTGTGTTCAGCTGTTTACCCACCACCCTCCCCTACAATGAGCCATGCTAGGCGCTCTCTTCAACAGCAAATATCTCCAGCACATAAAACTGTAAATGCCTAACACACTCTGGGAAACGGAGCTGCTTCTTTCACAAAGACAAGCCACAAACCAAAGAGGATTTCTTATTGCATGGCTTGATAAATATTTTTGTGTATTACAGCAGAGTGAGTAAGCCTTCACAGCCCACTTAAATATTTGCTTTGGTCCCCATTTCTTGGGAAGATTTGGTTTGCGTTTGTGCTTTCCAAGTTCGCCAGCTCTCCTGCTTGCTTGCAGTCGCTTCCCCTGCCATAGGCATCTGTGTCTGCCTAGCGCCATTGCAGCCTGGGTGCCTTTGGGGATGCATTAGTGGTGCCACCGGCTGGCAGGCAGTTGCTGAAAAAAACAGGTTCAGCAGCCTGAGGAATAATAGCAGGGCCATGGGTGGGGATGCAGAAGGATATAAATACAGCTAAGCACCAGGAGGAAACAGCTTTGTTTGCTTCATTAAGTTTTACACGAGAAGTGCCAGGGCAAGCTCAGGTCTGGACAGCGATTAAATTCCCCTGCGCAAACGGGAGATCATCCCTGCTGGAGGGCATGTGGCCCCAAACCTTGCTCTGTGTTCTCATCCGGGAAAAGGAAGCAAAGAGACTGGGTTGTGAAAAGTTCAATTATTTGCAGAAATGCTCAGGCAACTGCTCATGGGATGAGCTGTAACTTTATGTGAGGGCATCCGATTCTCCTGTCTAGACTTCAGCAATACAACTGTCAAGTCTTTGGGGAACAAACGATGCTATATCTCTATAGCTCTGCCAGAGAGAGAGGTTTTAGCTCATCACCTCAGACAAAACAAGGAAACAAACCCCCAAAAATCCACAATTGCATACTCCAGGCTCAAGCAGATTCTTAAACTGCATGCCATGAAAGAGGGCATTGCTCTTTTGATGTCTTATTATCAATTTCAATGAGCATTACTTGAAAAGGGTGATCTTAAAATGGTCTTTTAATATAGTAGAGTTCCTAACAAAATAGAATTAAATAGGCATTCATGCAGACAAATAGCTAGCTCCAGTCTCATAAATATTTCATCCTTAATTTTGAGCGTGTCCATGGCAGTTAACTACGTTACATAACGGTTGGACGGACGTAACATTAAATCTGGAGAATAGATGTTCATCACTAGGCTTCCTACTGGTAGTACCTACATGCAGCCACTCAGAGACTTTTTCTTTTTTTTCTTTTTTCTTTTTTTTTTTTTTTTTTAATCCCAAAGGAAATAAAGCTGACTTCCATTAGGCTGCTGAAAGTGGGGGGACCCTGTCTAGCCCAGCTGTCTGCATGTCATGGATAGACGGCAGCTCTGGAGGGGACAGACCACAGATGAGTTCTGGCACAGGATTAATCACTCCTTGGAAGGGCCACTGCATCCCTGTAAATTATAGGAACGTCTACCGACTATTGACCCCTAAGCAAAACGTTGGTGGCATGTGCAGCACGTTGAAAACATCTATAAATTGAAATGGACACAGATTATTTCATGGTGTTGCAGGGCTATGCAATCCACCTGACTTTCCTTAAGTGCTAATCTAGTTTTAGTGTTCCTACATTTTATTTCTCTTCTTAACTCACAGCCAAGTGTTTTGCTGTTAGCAAACCCAAGGTCATTTGCATTCCTAGTTCGTTGTATGTAGGAGATAACCTGTAGCCAGTATCCGATGCTGAAAAATGTCAGGGCTGTGATCCTGACCTGCCAGAGAGTTCAGAAAGGGAACTGGTTGTTCAAGGATGACACACGCACTACAGAAAAGTCATTTTAAAAGTAGCAAGTCTGTAATGGTGTAGATTTGCTTTCCCCACAATGCTGAGTAACCTGGGTAACATAAGTTACATTGAAAAGTGATTGTTGTTCATAATCTTAAATATGCAAATAAGATTAAGAAAATAATTATATGCACTACATACAAACTTACACCAACTTGCTCTTACACAGGTGGGGGCTTAAAATTACCGTACTATATATGTATAGTATATGTATGTATATTATATATAGTATAGTATATTTAGCCGTATTTACTATACGGCTAAATCAGGATCATGTTAGAATCACCAGTTTAAATGGCCAGTATTTGAACTATTTGACATTCAGAATGGAAGTCATGAAAATGCATTACTCTACAGTTTAGAGGTAGAATTATTTTAATATGCTACAACAAGGAACATTCTATTATTTTGCATCACAAGGCTTAAATATTAAATATCACATATCCTGATGATGCCTTATAATGATCACAAAATGACTAGACACAGCATCCCAATATCAGGCTACTATGCATCCTTGCAGAAAGACAGCCAATTTTCTATGCATGACAATTTTATAAATGACAGTTATTTTAAAGGGAGTTACAAGCCTGACACAAAAGGCCAAATCTGTCCCCATTACAAAGAGAAGAGAAACCACATCACATTGTGCTGTACCTGAGCTTGTCCATAAATTAAGCCCCTTTCACTGTAAAGCAGCCATCGCAGGAAGAGGCAAAATCAGGCATTGTTTTGTGAATGCCATTGGGCACGCTGATGCTCAAAGATGTACGTTTAAAGATGTGCATGGCTGCTTAAATGATTCAGGAGCTGGACAAAGACAAAATATGCAGCATGAAAGCTCTGCTCTTTTTTTCCCCCTGTGATTACATATTGTGGTAAAGCTGCCCTGAGGGTTGGCTAACATGAATTAACTTGTCTGTATCACGGGCAGGTGCACAGAGCAGCCGACAGGCTGAGAGTTCATGCACAACTCACCCTGCAGTTACTCAGACTTGTGTTTCTGCATCCCCAGCAGGGATGTATCTATTTATTTTAAGGGACTTGGGAGAGAATTATAAAGCTGTGCTGCATTGTTCAGTTTCACTTAATGCTTATAAACCTGAACAGAACTAGCAGGAGTATTTTGGTGGAAATATTTTCCCAACAAAACATGATTTCCTCTGGAGGTCTTCTACAGGCATTTTTAATTCCCTCCCTATTAACACGTTTGTTTGCAATTATGTTTTTTTCCCCCCAACTAGAAACATCTGTCGTAAACCAGCACTTCGGCATTTTGACAAATGCATGACCATTTTGACATTTTAGGATAAAATGTTCGGACTTCAAATACCAACACTGTTTAAAAACAATAATAAAAAAAAATTACTACAATTTGTTGTGGGACAGAAATTAGCGCTTTTCTCTCTTTTGCATAGCACAGGTATTGTTTGCAAAAAACACACTAGTGCCATAAGCCAAGGGGAAGAGCTTGGAGGACTCAGTCAGCACTAGAAAAAGCCTCCCGTCCTCCCAGGCTACTTCAAATTCTCTAAACAAGAAAAGTAAATTGCAGTCTCAGGTTCATGCTCTTTTAATAAGCAAGAATCACCAGATCTGATCCCTGCAATCATTTCTATCACTAACCGGTATCATTTAGAAACTTTATTTAGTTCATTTAGAACTTTAATAAGAACGTGTACTTTATATACGAATGATGCTCTAGCAGGTTAGATATCTAACAAAAAGATACCTCTATGGTATTTCCTGTGCATTACCTATTTCAGCAACAGGGTTTTTATTCATACTCTGAAATAATGCTAAGTTATAAAGGCATCAGAAGAAAATTCAGAGACAGGCACTGCAGTAAGTGTAAGCAAATACATTCATAACAATAAAACCCTTGTAATTCTGCTTTCCTCCATCTGGCAAAATCTTGCTGCCCAATGTTATATATATTTTAAACGCAGCAGGAAGAAGAGTGTATTTGCTCTGTAGGACTGTATTCTCAAAGGAAAACAAATACACAGTTTCAGTTCCCAGGGTATGATTCAGTTGTAAAAAAGCCAGAACTATTAATAATCTGTGCTCTTATAAACTAATGATTGTTATCTTTAAGACTCAGAACAACCTGATTATTAACTTCATTTGAGTCATGACTCTGGCTCTGAGCATGACTTCCCTTGTAGAAATTGAAGCAACTTTATTTATATATTTTATGTTAAAAGAAGAACAGTAAAACAGGCATTTTGAATTTATAGCCAATTATCTCCTAATGGCTATTTTTTCCAAAAGAATATTCCTGTTTGATAGACTAAATAAAAAGCCAGATATTTGTTGTCTTTCTCTCAGACAATGCAAAAAAACAACCAACCAACAAAAAAAAAAAAAAAAAAAAAAAAACAAACAAACCACAGATTTTATGTTCAGGGCTTCTATTGATATGATTGCCTTTATTCCTTCAGTTACAGATGTATTTTCATGATTATGTATTTTATGTAAACAGGCTTCTGCAATGCAAAGTAGCTACTCAAAACGCAGCACAAGGCAGGCAATTGATAAGGCACAAAAGACTCCAATTCTGGTGTTCACTGATCTTGCTTAAGTATATAATCATTTGTTTTTCCTTCTTAATGCACTGTTTTCTGTCGTTCAACTGAAATGGTTTTTGTTCAGCATTATTACAAAATAAAGCTGCAATTGATTTCCAAGTCAATTGCCCTGAAATTCTAGAAATGTGAAAGCAAGATATTTGACAATGGAAAATCAAGCAGCTGAAACCCCCCGATTCATAATCTCATCGCTTAAATCCAACCCTACCCAAGCTTTTTAAGTGATCATCTAAGCACAGACATTGAAAAAGCCTGTACGGGTATGATTTTTAGCTAATTACTTTGCTTTTTCTGCTTGAAAGTGTGGATGTATGAGCACAAACAGTGGTCTGCAGAACATCTCTTGCTGCCATGTACTTCAAAACATCTTCTCTAATACAGCTAGGAGAAGACATAGACAGACCATCATTGCTCTCAAGATAGTTTTGTTTGGGAAAAGTATTTGGCATAGGAAGTCAGGTAAGAGACACATTTAGATAACATGATAGAAGTCATCTTAAAACCAAGGAGTACAAAATGGGGTACCAAAAATTGTATGTACTACTCTCCTTCTTCTAACTCACATGAATTAGATGATTTTTAAATTCCTCTCCTTGCTGTATTGCTTTGGTCCTAAAGAAAGCCTTTGTCTATGCAAGCCTGGGAGAGTAACTCTTGGACACCTGGCCACTGGAAGCAAATCTAAAAAGCTGCACAGCTTTCAGGCAGAAATGGGAAAGGCCACCATTACCTGCTTCACTAAGGAGTTAGCAGCTTCCTGTATCACTAGAAAGTGAATTAGTAAGAAGAAAGAAACAAACAAACAAAAACCACAACCAAAACCTCACAAATTATTGACTAAATAGGTGTTTGTAAAAATGCAGAACAATACTGCAGTCAGACACCTCTAGTTCCAAAGAACTTAATATAAAAATTGTACTTCTTGTTAAAGTGGGAGCAAGGTCCAGAGATCTTAGTAACTTGATTAAGATGCTAGAAAATGTAAACATAGTACAGAAAAACTATTTGTCTTAATACTAAATGACAGACTGGTGAGCTCTCTGCAAATCAAGAAGCCAACTGCACATCTAAGAACTGGGAGGCATCTCATGAGAGGAGCAGATGGCCTGTTCAGAAAAAGAGCCCCCCTGCAAATGGCATTTCTTCTCATCTTGCATACTTAAACTGTGGATCTAGTTGCCACAGAAGGCCGCAGATTTTAAAAATACTTGCATGAGTTTGAAAGTAAATTGAAAATCCATCAAGGACTATAGATTAAAGCCACCATCTCTGGTTCAGAACATTCTTGCAGGCTTTGGCTACTCTTACAGATAGGGCTAGATGGAACTTTAGTTTCACCCTGGTGTAATCAACTCTATATTCCTATTTAAGACAGCAAAAATCAATAATATCAATTCATTCCTGTTTGAAAAGCATAATGCAGCCTTCATCTCTGTAGCCACAACACACCGCTCGCAGGCAGGGTGCCGTTAAAGCCGATACATCTTGTCCCTGCTTCCCTTTCTCCCTTCATTTCTCAATATGCTACTTGTCGAAGACGACATGGATTTAAAAGGAACACGCTTATTTTTGCCAGGTGACAAAGCAAGGCTACGTTTTTGTAACCGCGAGTTCAAGCCTGTGTAACAACGACCGGCGCAAACCTGCCTGCTCCTTTTAAAGGCTTCGGATGAATCCCTTAATTGGGAGCCTCGTCCCTGCTGGACCTTCCACGAGCGTTATGAGCTCCTGGCAACCAGCTGAAGACACTGGCAGCACGCTCCTGCGCAAGCCAACATAATACTGGCTGGCATTTTATGAAGAATGCAAAGTGTGAAGCATTTGTATCTGTAGAAAGCAGAGAGACTACATCAGCAACCAATACTTGCTTGCAATAAAGTAATTAAACAGATTGCAGAGACCCTGATGAAGATTTCATAATTTACTTTGCAACAGTGGTTATCTTTTTGGGTATCAATCAATGAAATAACTTCATCTGTGCCAGAGCAATTCCCTGCCTGAGGACCTTGAAACCAGGACACCCGAACACCAGCAGCCAGCCTGGAAATGGCATGGCGACATTTTAATAGCGTTTAATTAATGTCGTGGTGTGCACTTAGGAGATCAATCAGACCACCCAGCCACCTCTCCAGACTTGAGCGGAGGCCAGATGCCTGCAGGACGAACGTGAGCCCCACAGGGAAGCATATGGTGATGTTTTTGAGGTGTCCCTTTGCCTCCTCACTTCCAGCTGTCTGGGCTTTCAAGCTCTTGCCCTCCAAAACCTCCAGTGGGGTTTCATTTCAGGGCTTGGCCAGCAGCTTTCTGAATCCTTTAAAAGCTTCTGGCATTCCCTGTGCTGCAAGGTGATGGGTTAAACTGCTTGGTGTCGTACTGCCTGAAACAGGACTCCCCTCTGATTGTTTTCAAGCCATTATCTGAGCGCTTTATTCAACACCCCCAATTTCCTCTGCCATCAAAACCCATCAGTCATCGCTCCCCTCTATCTGCTCCCAGCCCTCCCATGACATTATAGGCACGGATCTATCTTATTAGGGGAAGACGACAGGAAGTAAGGCCATAATGGCTGAAATACGTTTTAAGATTGCCTAACGCTTGTAATGAATGTAAAAAGCAGCTGATGTAATGGATGAAATAACTTCCTGCTGGTCCTTAGAGACTCTATGTTGGATCCACAATCAGTGAACTATGCACACAGCATTGCAGGGGCTGGACATGAGAAGGGCTGTGAAATGCCTGGGATTAAAAGAAAGTCTCGTTATTTATCAATAAAGGTGATAAACTGTGCTTCCCAACTTGCTACTTCTGATAAGTTGACAAAGTTTCAGTTCTGTTGCCCTACAGCACACACAGCCTCCTTTTATGCAAGCAGCCACCTCTGGGAGCTTATATACATCATATGGAGAGTGGTAAAGAAAACTGATTTAGCTGTAAACACTAAAAACCAAGAACTCAGAAAGCAGGACAGCACAGAGCTGGTACACAGCACATCAAATGCCTCAGGAAAAACCAAAAAGATTGGTACTTCCCCTTGGAGAAGCAGAAATTAAACTGTTGTCCTGTAACACCAACCTACAATGAGACTTCCCTTTGCCACCTACAAACTTGCGCGATCGCTGAGGAATGCCACAGACATTTCTAGTCTCCATTCCCTGCTCCTTTTCTGAGAAAATTCAAGGCCATGAGGCTAATAGGTCAGCAGATGGTAAGATTTTAGTAGAAGCAAACGTGAGCAACGTGTCCAACCAAGATGAAACACGACTCTTGTGTTCCACTGGGAAGTTCAGTCAAGGACGGTTTTTCTAAACACAACTGGTCAGGCACAGTGAGGGCTGAGAGCAATGACAGGGCATTTAGTAAATTAGAACTTGCTAGATATGTCCCAACAGGTGATTTGTAATAAGGAGAAGTTTGTGCATGTCAAATGAAGGGGTAAAATAGGAAACATTTGACAGCAAAGGATTATGAAATATACTGTTTACTGTGAGAGTGAGGATCGGGTTTTGAACAGGAGCATCCATTTTACCATAAATAAATAAAAATTATAAAATGTAACAAAACTAAAAATAATAAAAAAATAAAAGACACTCCAGCCTATACTTTTCAGGCAAAGACTGGTTCTGTCTCTTTGAACAAATTGAGCAAGGAATGCCCACCGGAGGGAATCCTTGACAAGCAATCAAGTACTGGGGTTGTGTAAATTGCAGTTGCTAATTCTGACCATAGGCTACTTTTAAACATCACTGTGCACAGTGCCTGCATCAGTAAAGGAGCAGGGCTCATGTACGAGCAGTGGCTCAGCCCTCAGCCTCGGTGCCTGCCCAGACACAGGTGGGGCTCCATCCTCCTGCCGCAGAGAGCTCAGGATTTAGGACCTCACTTAGCCTTGGTGCACAAACATGCACAGAAGGTCGCAGGCAGGTTGAAGAGGCGCTATGTCTGTACCTGCACTCACAGTCTGCTGCTGCCACGAAGGCACGAGGATGACAAGTACTGCTTTCCCTTCTGAGATGGGAACCAGCGGGGCGGGAGTGGATGTTGTCTTTAGGATATGGATCCCCTTTTTCCTCATAGTGGCAACTTTGCAGTAACCACAGTCTATGAGGAGCACCAGGCAAATCAGCCTTGCAAGCTAAGGACGGCAAAAAATTACCAGGCTCTACTCAGGACCTAGCCTTGCCTGTAGTTACGCTTGCCACAATTTTGTGTAAGTCCCCATAGTTATTTCCTGATGGGCTCTGGCATTCACCATAAAAGACTGCCAAGGTTGCTGTGAATTGCATGGGACACTGAGTGTGGGGTCTTGCAATACAGAAAAGAGTATTTGAAGTAGACAGCATACAAATCTGTTTTACCATCCAAATTAGCTATTTTCTAACTGCTGAGAATCAGTCTTATTCCCTTATCACTTGAACCAAGTAAATAAATCCTTGTAGTCCTTTAAAAGCTATTCATGAGCAAAAGGGGAAAAGTATTTCTGGAAAAACAGAAAAGAAACAGGTAAGAAGATAGAAAGTGAAGAAAGAAGATAGCAGGGTGGCAAGGCAGTCACTTAAACAGGCTTCCAGGCTTTGGCATTTAAGTTGTTGATTAAAACCAAATTATTGTGTTCTTATCTGGAAAAGGATTAGCGTAAAGGTCAGTTGAGCAGTAGCAATGGTATAATTACACAGGAAAAACTTAGCGTTAGTGCAGGGAGAAGACCAGGAACATTAGTGGAACCCCAGCACCCCTTGCAGTGTTTATACAGATTTAACAAAAATGATTTATTTGTAGGCTTATTTGTAAACCCAGTCACAGCAAGAGAAAACAGCAATATTTTCAAAAAATAAATGAATCAGTTGCACTGTCAATACTCTAATGTCCTACTAATGTCTCATTCTCTTCTTAGCTGACAGCTACTAGACCTTTCAACAAGTTTTTGGGATTATATTTAGTTCCTGTATTAATTTAGGGAAAAGTAAAGGTCCAAGATTGCCAACTGATTTAAAGATGCATTAATATCTCCATGTCCACTACTTCTTTGTCCCTCACACCATCTTGATTCTTCCTGTCATAGTTTCCTCCACATGCACATAAAAATTAAACTAGTGCAAGCTGCTGTGACAGATATTAATGGGAAATATGGTATAAAGCTTTTGGGTGGTCAGCAAGGAAATTTTCTTTTGACACTGCTATACACACAGATCATGTATTGTTTCACATATCATGTGAATTGCCAGCACACAAATCATACCACAGAGATTTTGGGGACAGTGGTTTCTAACAGTAGGACTGTAACTAAACAGGAGCCTTCAAGAGCTGGAGACACAAATGGGAAACAGCACAAATTCTCTTGAAAGGAAGATGTGCTCCTATGTCCTGAGAGACTGGTATTTCTGTACTCATTTTCCAACCATCGTCAAGGTAACAAAAAATTTATATATCTGTTACAGCGAAGGAGCTCAAATGTCACTACAATTTGTCACCATGGCAGAGCACCTTGTCCATGACCTGAAGACCGGCATTCCTTCTTCACCCTATGCACCACCAGCATTAAAATAATAAAATTAAAAAAAAAAATAATCTACACTTTATTCTTTACAAACAAGGAAGAAGAGAGGACATCCTTTGGCTGGGGCTGTCTCAGCTGGGAGCTTCTTCTCCAGGTCTCATTCACAACCTCCAGTGACTGCCAGAGGCAGGAAGACTTTCCAAATTCTCACCGCTTTTCAATACGGTATGCCTTCACATAATTAAAACCAGTTGCCAAGGCACTCTCATCTCCTCCAACAGGCTGTCACCCTGCTACGGAGGTGCATGTGGTCAAGTGGTTCACTTTGGCTTAACTGAAGTCACAAAAACCTCTCTACAAGGCAAATGCATGTTCGAGGGGCTTTATAAATCCACGATTGAAGATGATAAACTCTATGTGAAGAACAAATCATTTCATTACTTTCAAAGATACGTCACAAGGACAAATGAGCAAACTAAGCTGCTTTCAAAATTCAGCTTTGTTTTAATAAACCTCTTTTGCCTCACAAGCATCTGCCTCAGCCACGTTGAGCTAGCTATCTCTTGTGGTAACCACATTAAAAAGAAATCTTTCAAAAACAACAGCCTAGAAATACAGCAGAAAAGCACTGAAACAAGCTGCCATTTTCATCTCAGAATTTGAAAAACATCTCTGATAGAAGTGTTTAATATATTTGTGCAAGTTTAAAATCAAAGCATGGCCTCTATCCTCCCGTTACTTTTTTCAGTACTATGTAATTTCAGCATTTTTATTAATGTCAATGTAAGTATATTTTTATATATATGGTGAGCCCCATCTCAGCTTCAGCCAGGCACACTCACCCAAATTCTTCTGTTCTTGCCACCAGAGACTTCAGGCCACAGTCTTTCGAGGTCCCCTCCTGCAAAAGCCAAAGCGCTCACCAGAAAATCCCAGCTGTTGGACCTCAGAGTTGGATGCACTTGTCTCTAGCACTACTCAAAGTGTTATGAACCAAAGTGTCAGTATTTCTTTCAAAATCCCTCTTCTGTTCACCAAGGTGGGCTCCCACCCTGCCTCTCCAAAACATCAACCATCTGTCATGTGCCATCACTATTTTGTCCTCTGGCCTGCAGCTCCTCCTGGATACCCAAATCAGGTGAAACCCCCAGCAGCCCAAATCACAGCTCTATTCAAATATACTATGTAATGTAATAGTACAGAAGCAATGGCTCAAACTGCTCCTTTTTTGGGTTGGCCAACGAGAAACCATTTCTGAAGGAGAAAGAGCCTTTTCATATGATCCCCCGTATTTGCTTCTCTGTCCTCTTTTCTTCTTCCGTCATTCTCCCTATGACTGTCCCTGCAGACTAACACGTTTTCCATCGATGCAGCATGGCATGCTCTTGCTCAAGAATTCAGCTGTGACATCATCAAAGCAGCACGATTATTAGCCAGTTTTAGTAAAACATACATTAGCCACAAAGTTGCATCGAGTTTTTCTCCATTGCCTATTTGAATGAATTCTGTTATTTCCCTGTTGATATAAATAATTATCGTAAATGGCACTATGTTTTTTTTTTTTCCAATTAAGAAAACATCCCAAAACGTAACTGATTGCAAGTATACGTAAATGATGTGTTATTATACTGTAAATTATACATCTGCAATCTCAGATTCAATTAGCAATTAGCCAGGAAGGTAAGAGAGCAGTGTAATAGTTGGGAGCCATGAGTATTACTGTAAGATGATGTGGCTGATAATTTTGTGACTTGTTTTGTTCCTGCTGGTGTGGAATAGGATACTGTGGAGTAAAGTCTGCCATCTGGTGCAAGTGAGAAAAACAGAATAATGTATATCATCAGCAGATTTTTATGTCAGTATAAACATTTCTATCAGAGACTAGAAGATATTTGTTATCCATCCTCCTACAGTGCAGCGATATGCAGAATCAGCACTGCAGCTATTACTTTATACTGGTCAGAAAGAAATGCCTTGAACTTGTTACCATATCCTACACATATGAAATCATAACACCTGACCAAATAGCATGTAATGAAGCTGTTGCTGAACAGATTCCAGCAAAATTTTGGAAAATGAATCAAAGAAGAACAAGTGAAGAAAATATACTTAAGTTTCTTGAACTTCTTATCCTGAACTCTCAATCTTAACTGTATTTTACACATGCAGCAGAAGGCTTACGAAGTTGCTGAACAGTGATGTCTACACAGTCCTGAAAGTTACTAATTTACAAGTAATTTATTGAGTTGCTGGGTGCTTTACATCACAATGTTTTTATACCATTCATTTTAAATCGAGCTACAGAATTACTGAACTTACTAGCAAACTGGATGTACAGTACTTGAGATATGCTGTCTCCATATCAAAACATATAACAAAATTAAGTTTTCCTTCCAAATTGAGAATATACTATCAATTATTAAGTTTCAGCTTAGTCTCAGAAGATAAACTTATTATGTATTGAATATTTAAATACATGCAGACAAGTATTCCTTGTAAATTATCTAATTTCAGACTGTGCCAGTCAGACAAAAAAATTAATTTGAAATGCTGAGAAATTCTCACAGTTGTGTTGCATGTTACTAGAAATATTCAGGGAGGCAAGCTATGAAAATCCTTTTATTTGCCATATCTGGTCTTCAAAAGATGGTTTGTTTGGCACACTATTGCCTGTTCTCAGTATTGGATTGACTGTCTCAAGATATTTGGTTCTTCTTTTAACATACCAGCACTGAGAGTCAAGCTTCTGTGAGACTCTTGACAAACAAAAATAAGTGTTTCTAGCTTATATATTTGTGGGTGAAATTTTAAAAATATAGTTCATCTCCACCTTAGCACTAAGAAAGTAACCAAAATAAGGACATTTATTTGATAAGCATATTATTTTAAAATTAATGTATAGATTTTCAGAGGCATGACAAGTTTTGTATGGGACAGGTATTCCTGGCTGCCAGAAGGAACAGAAAAATTGGGCATCAAACATTCTGGCTTCCTTTTGGAAGACGAGAGATTTATGAGGGAGCAAACACACGATACATTATCACAGCATCAATGAGAAGACCAATAGCTTGCATGCAGAGCTAAGTACTCAGAGTGGGATGAAGTGTTTGTCCATTAAGATTAACGGGTGCCCCACATTCCTGCATAAAGTACGTTTTCCTATTCCCATTCTTATTCTTCCCTATAGAAATAAAGTACATTTTTATAATCTATTGAATATGGATTTTTAGTTGCTATTCTTTTAGTTGCCCCAAGTCATCCCCAAAGGAAATTGCTTATATAAAAGAGGTCACTCTCATACAATTACCACCTCCACCACCATCATATATACACAATAAGACAATTTAAAAACCAGCACCACTGCCCTGACTTCAGCTGTCTATCCCATACAGAAGACCATGATGATCTCCTTTTGCCATACCTGAGAAATATGCCCGAGTTGCAAAACATCAAACATTTCAGATCATCAAATATATGACAGTGCCAAGATATAATATATATATATATATATTACAATATATATGACAGTGCCAAGATATTTTCTTATGTCTACAAACAAGGGAAAATCTACATTTGGTCACTCCATTGCAGAACAAGTCCTATTTCCCCATTAAGGAACAGCCGCATTGCAACATGCAACACTAAGTGACAAAGCACAACTCCAAAAGCATAAAACCACTTCCAATGTAATTCTTGCCTATTTCCAAATTGTAAGAGCCCTCTGAGGATCACAGAAGTCCTTGAAAAATTATCTCAGCATAAAAGCTACATCATAAGGAGCACTTACCCTTGAAGTGCTTTTTCTCCAAACCAATCTCCTTTCCCTAAAGTACGGAGAAAGACTGGATCTTCACTGGGGGAGTCTTCACGAGTAACGTTCACCTGTTGAAAAGCCAAAACCCCCAGAATTTAGAAAACCTTTAATTAATGAATACAGCCCATTTGTTCAGAAAGGGATTAGTCATCTCCCAGATCTCTCAAGAAGGGTTCCAGTCCATATCCCCTCTGCAAACCATGGAAGTCACCAGTACTGCACTTTTCCCTCAGCCATCAGCAACCAGTTACTAATTCTCCATAAACTAATCTCAAGCCATCCAAGAAAATGAATTATTCATTATACACAAATGAGTTATTTTCCACCAAAAAGCCTACTACTCTTGGAAAAATATAATACTTGTGTTTTTCGAAGGCTCTAAACATGGAGTTGGCTGCACAAGCACAGTCATTGCCCATATGGAGTCAACAGCTCAAACAGGTTCCAAATATTTTATGTGTATAAGACAGACACATGGCATAGGCTTCTGTTAGCTTTGTTCCACATGATTTCTTGCATTGCTAAGTTCACTTAAGGGAGAGGAAAAAAAGAAAATCTACATTTACTCATAATTTAAATGAAACCGTTTGGATTATTATAGGCTGAAGGATGGCTCCTTTCATTTTCATTATGTCCTGAATTCGTTGAGGAGGTAATTCTAGCCAGAGCAAAAATAAAGTATTTTCATCACAGTTTAAAGAAAAAATAAAACCAAGATGGTATTTTGATTTTTGCAATAAAAGAGAAAAGCAATTACTGCTGATGGAATGGAGACTTTTACATGGAATGTAAAACAATAGGAGGTATAACCTAGTGCAAGCCCAAGTTTAAGATGGAAACACTGCAACAACAGGTAGATGACTACACATCTCTGAGTGATGATGTCCCATCTCTGGGAATCCTTTTTATTTTCTGAAAAGATTTCAGAAGGAAAATAGTAATTGATCATCTGAACACCCTTCTACTTTGTATTATCTTTGTAAGTGGCTCTGGTTCCCCAAGCCAGTATGGGATATAAATGCCAGCAGCCGTGTAATGACAAAGCCCTGGGACACACTGCTGGGAGCTGAGGACAGCATGACGTAGTCTGCTCATTATCAAGACTTTACGAAAGATGAGTGCTGAGAATATCAGAGTATCAGAGAATAGTGGGGACCATCTCTCCTAACATTAACCATCTATCAATCTGGTTGTCCAGGCTCCGTCCCTTGCCAGTGGAAAGCGACAGGAATTTCCAAAGCCAGAGCTGTCCAAAATTTAAGTGGAATGAGCAACCCTCTGGAGGGTTTACAAGGGAAAATCCCTCATCTCTCTTCTGCATTTCAGGCTCTCTGTTTGCTATAATCAGAGCTTTTGCATATGCAAATTCACAAAGCCCAAATCTAGGACAACAGACACTTCCTTTCTGATTTAGAGACATTTCAGTTTAATTTTACTATTAAGTTTACAGTTCTGCCCTGCACTTTCGCTGGTTTCTTGCACGGATGGTAGAACAGTGGGTTTGAGTCATTAGTGAGCACTGTGTCTCCAACACATGATGTTAAACATCTGCAGTGACTCATCAAGCATCAGATGAGGGTAGAAAAAGTGTAACAGACGAGCCAGGAAGATTTGTAGCTGATGAAAAACAAACTTGGACAAACAAAGGGAACTTTAACACATATTCAAGCTCTTTCTCCATGACCTCCACTGATCCTCAGAAATGAATGCTAAGGGATTACGGGAGTAATTTCGACACAGCTCAGAGCGATGACACATCTGAACAGCCCAGCACCAGTGAAGAACCTGCATGATATGGTATTAAATTGGTGCCACACCATTGCTTTTAAGGGGAAAATGGTGCACGACGGCACAGCATGACACATGCAGTGTCTTGGTAAAGGGAGGACACTGAATGGGCACAGAGCAGCAGCAAGTAGCAACCAAAAGGGATCAAACTTTCCATCTGATGTGTTAGTCAACAGATTTCTGCTCACAGGTTGTTTTGAACAGATTTTGATTTCTATTCACCTGGAATTGAGGAAATACGTTAACAAATAGCAGTGAATTGTAAGGCCACGTTCACCATTTTTGCAGCATTAAAAGCACCTTTGCTGCTGCTGCATTCACTGTCCCAATTCTGCAAGAAGCTGTCTGTTGACCACAGGCAGACTCAGATAAGGGAACGTATATGGGGTAAATTGGTAGCCACATGCCCCCAAACAATTAAGTGACTAAGATCCAACTAAGAGGAGCTGGATCAAGTAGCATATGGAATTGAGGGAGAAAAAGGGGAAAAAGGTTTTGCCACTAAGAGAACTATCCACAAAGCACAGAGTGAAAGAAAAAAACAAAGCAAAAATCTTCTGAAGCATTTCTGAGAGAAGTGCTGAGCTCAGAAATTTAAAAATCTTGCTTCTCTTGACTGTCACTGCAGAAGCTCTGACAAAAGGCAGGACAGAGTTTTTAAAAGTACCTTTCACTGCTCATACACAATGCTGCTGACTGCAGAAAGTACACGTGAGGTCCTAGGTACACGACCTGGAAGCAGAATTTCTTCTGTTTTACTAAGCCACCTGGGCCAGGTTTCAGCATGGGGCATGGGACATTATGTGCCCCTGCTTCAGAAAGTCCCAGGCAGCATACACTGATATGTTTATTCCATATCTCATTGCTATTTATTCCATGTTTCACTGCTAAGGCTCTATTTCTGCTAGCCTGGGACATATCCTTAGCGTGGGGTAGTTCTGATATCACTGTGTAGCTATGTCCCAACACAGGCATTAAAATTAAACACCCTCCCACTCCATCCTTCATCAGTCACCGATATCTCTTCTGCAATTCAGTGAGGTTGCAAGAGAAAACTGGGCAGAATTTAATCGTCCCGGTGAAAATTCCTGTCAAGCCACCAAGATCCAGCTGAGGATCTGGGAATTCCTCAACAAGCCCATGTGCATTGTTTTGTTTGAACTCCCTTTTTCTGGCCTTCAGCTGCCACAGTAAGATAAAGCTGCAAAGGCCATGGAGATAATGCCAAGGAGCTTCTCAGGAGGGATTACAGAGCTCTGGAGCAATGGTCAAGGACATGGGGGGCAGCTGGTTCTCTCCTCCATCCTGTTGGCTTGAGGAGCGGATGAACCATGCAGGTCAACAACTGTTTGCCCAGCGGCTGTCAACAGCAGGGATTTGGTTTCTCCAACCATGGGACTCTGATGATTGAGGAGTGCTAGGAAGGGATGGAGCCACAAGACCAAGTGGGTCAAAAGCACCCTCACCAACAGGCTGGTCAACGTGGCAAGTGGGCTTTTAAAACTTGGTGAGGAAGGGAGGTGCATCCTCCCATGAAAACAGTCTGAATAGAAAAGATTTGAAGTGCACATCATGGTTGTCCGTATTCTAGAAAAAGATGAAATCCTACTTCTGAGTGGAGCAAATCAAAAGAGCACAAAGGAATACCATCAAATTCCTACCACTACTGTCAACGATTGGCTTCATTTCAGAAACCTGTCCATTATTATCTTTTTCATCTGAAAAAGACACTTTTTTTCTTCTGATAAAGACTGCCTCCCAGCAATAGAGAGCGGAAGATGATGGTGAAAATCTAGTTTGAGTATCTGAGAGCTGACAGCTCAGGATTCAACCCAGCTGTGTACAACACCCACATTCCTCCTGTGTGGATGCCATGTTTATTTGTGGTTTTTTTTTTTTTGCTAACTTTAATTATGCACGGACTACATTATCTGCCTTGGTGCAAATATCAAATCCATGAACCAGGAGGCTTGGGTTGGCTTAATTTCAAGCACATTTATCTATTTGTGTTTACTTTTCATGGATCACATCTGATCTGCAGTGGGAAACCACCATGTATTCCCTTGAATGTCAATATCCTGCTACATGGAAAGAAGCCAAATGTTTCTCAAGTGTAATAGTATTAGGCCAGCTAAAACAAACCAGAAAAGAAAAAAAAAAAGTCAAATGGAATGAAAAAAAGTGGATCCATAAAATCCCACCAGGATTTTACAGGAAAAGAGGTCAAAAAGCGTATTTTCCCCTGTGAGCAGTAGAGCAGAAACTTAGACTACTTTTCTTCCCCAAAGAGAAATCTGAGACTTCTCTGAGTTCCTATTATTTAATTTGGAAAAGCTACAAAGTGATAGTCATGGGAATGAAGTCTGGAAGTCAGCCTTTTAAGAGGGATACTTGATAAAGACTAGTTGAGTATTGCAGGGTATCCTATAAAAAAAATTTGGCTACAAGGATGCTGGGGTAAAGAAGCATGCAGGGACTCAGAGTAAGTGTCTGCAATTAAATAAAAAGGCAAAAATGAAAAGAAAGCTCTGACCCAGCTTAGAAAACTGCGATTCAGTTAGAAGGAAAAAGCAGGGAGATGCATGTAGCGTGCAGGAACACCTTGGGATGGCACAGGACTACCCAATGCAGATAACCCATCGAAGGAGAAAGGACAGAGCTTTTTTGGTCATGTACCGAGAGACTTAACTGTCTTCAAGCCCCAGAATGTTCACTGTGAGCACACGTGTAAAACAGCATAAGATCTACTTTTTTTTTTCTCTCTTTTTTTTTTTTTCCCTTCAGGCCACTCTTCCCTACTGATACAATGCCAAGAAGTTTAATTAAATGTCAAGTGTTGCAACATTTGTGCCCTGGGGAGGGGAGAGAGAAAGCACTGGCTGGCACTGAATTTCAAGTGCACATCATCACCATCGCCACCATCATATTTCCTTAGAAGAGTGTCAACTTACCTTTCCTTTGCTGATTATAAAGAAAGTGTCCCCTCGAGCACCTTGTCGGATAATATACTCTCCACTTTCATAGTGTGTCTGCAAAAAAAAATTAAAAAAAAATATATGACCAAACATAATCAGATAATGTTATTCAGTTGATAATTTGGCAGTTTTGCAAGATAGTGCTTAGGGAAACATAACCCTGGTCCAATTTTATCCAAGTCTGACACTGGTTGTGATTTAAGAATTGTTCTATGTCAAGGAATATAATAATTAAAAAGAAACCATTTCTGGCTTGCCCATTTTTCTTATTACTGTGCTAGTGCCAGCTTTTGCCCAGATGAATTATACTCACAGCCTAAATCCACTTATACTAAGTAAACCTGACACAGGCATTTTTGACAGAGAATACAGTACATGAACTGAACTGCAATAGGATATTTGTTGTAAAAATAGTTCCCTACCTAAACCACCAAAAAGCCTGGTATTTTTTCAGCACTGCCAGCAAGGGTTTTATTGAATAAACAATTTTTGCTCTTCCCCTGTTATTATAGTAGTTTAATCTGTCTTTTTTGTCTTATTTTATGGAATATTTATTGCTAAATTTCTGTCATACCTTGTCAGAGCTCGCATCTAAACTTAATAGGATAGCTTCATCCCTTGTATTACCCCATCAAAATCAATATTCATTTATACTTCACCAAAAAATAAGCCAACATGTTCTAAATAAAGACTCCACACAAATATTTAACCCTCCCACCTCCAAACTAGCAGATTCTTCCGAGGTGCTCTGCACCCTGTGAATTCAACAAACATCCTTTCAACAGCAAGCAGAGGCGAGCAAAAGACCAAGCATCCTCCCCAAATCTCCTGCTGGTAAAACGAAAGCTGTTGTTTTAATCAAGCCTCTGCAGAGAACACAGACATGGCTGCAGGTGTCAGGTCTCCCATGTCCCAGCACTGATTTGTGACAAAGCCTGCCCCAAAACGCCACACGCGCCGAGCCCTGGTGTGGATGTTGTTTGAAAGCTACAATGAGCACAGAGCTCCAGAAAAGACCACCAGATCTTTTAATCCTAAAGTATGTATAAACAACAGCAAGCATGGATTTGAGCTAAGAAAGAGGAATTAATCAGAATCCAAGGATTTGGTTAAAGCTTTAGATTTCTTTTTTTTTTTTTTTTCTTTTTTTTCCCCAAAGGTACTTTAATTGACCTGTATTTATCCACCTTCTTGGTGCCACTTAAAGGCTGACAGCAGACTCCAACAAGAAACTAAACACATCAAGGCACATGGTGAAGTAGCTATTGCATCTGAGAAAAACAACTCTTTGCTTTAGGAGCACTGGACATATGGCAGTACTAATGAAAAATAACTGTTCTAAGAAAATAAGTTTAAGTGAACTATAACATGCAATTAATTAGGCTAGTTGTTAAAAATACATATACTTGGGCCGTGAGTGCATATGAAATGCACAATACTAAATACACAACACTGAAAGAAATTATGGGTAAGGAAAGACGATGTCAAAGGAGGATGTTAGTAATCAATATCCTTAGACTCTCCAAAAGACTTGTAGATGAAAAAAGGCCACTATCTGAATCACAAATGCTGAGTAACATCATGTCAGTCTTCAGAAATGGTGTGGGAAGGCTGACAGGTAGGTTGCCCTGGGAGAAAAGGGCTCCCTATGTAAGCCTGGGAGGAGACGTGGGCCTCTGTGGACACAAATCCAGTTCTGTTTCTTCCGTGGGGGGTTTCTGCAGAGTGCATTTTGAAGATGCACATTTCTGAGTGCCTAGGTTGAGACTCCTTGGAAGGGTCTGATTTTATAAGGTATTGAGATCACGTCCTCTTAAGTTGCATCTCATACGCACCCACAATTCTATAATCATTGCTAACGCTCAAAAATACTGGTCAAAAAACTTCCAGTTTTACTATTGGCAACCTATATCCATTAGGCAGATTAAACTGCTTCTGCTCACACTACTTTTGTTCAATTTTACCTTGACTTACTTTTTTAAAATTATTTTTTTTATTTTTTATTTTATTATTATTATTTTTATTTTACTTTTTTTTTTAATCTTACTATTTTTTATTATATGATGCTGCTTTATAGCCTACTCTCTGCTTCTGGCCATTTAACACACCGACATGACAAAGCCCTCTTCCTCAGGCCAGCCTGGTGTCTCGGTCTCAATCAGCAGGATGAGCTGCATCAGCTGCTTAGCGCTGACAGCCGCAGACCTGCAGCCATCTCCGGATCCTCACATGAGTCCTCCGAACCCTCCCATTCAGGCTTCCACAAAGGGAGTGGAAAGAGAATAAAGTTAGAGCCTGGAAGGATCCAAAGCTGTCTCTGGTTTTAGCATCTCTTGCCTACCATATATATATATATATGTATTTATTTTTTTTTCCCTGGGCTGTAGACTCATTCAAAATAAATACTGCAAGCCCTTCTCCCCACAATTCAAATCGTATTCCTCCAGCCCTTCGATCAGTTCCCAGTCAGGCAGGCTTTCCATTAGCTTGACCCTCCCATGCCCTTCCTTTGGTCCACATCTTCATCTTTACATATTCCAAGCCTATCTCTCTCATGGCTAAATCCACCGTGCTCTTTTTGCTCGAATCATCCAGTCTCCAACAGTGCTCTGACTTGTCCTCTTAAATCCTTCTCTAACACAAACCCACTCATCCGCGTGCTTTACCCTTCTAACCAAATTATTTCTGTGCGTTTAGACTGAAAGCACTGTGTGAAGTAAGCAAAGCACGTTAGTGCTCACTTATGACACATGCAAACAGAAGTAATTACAAGCCTCTTGCTTTTACCTAGCCACATTAAAGGTACCAACGTGGTCTCAGGTACATATGGTACCACTATACATCCTCTGAAGAAAGCATTTCGGCAAGTATGCTCTACAAATTCATAGCATAGCTGATTCATGTTTTAGGAACACAAACTCCAATTCGCATAGAGAAAACCAGTTCAAGAACAATGGGAGAACAGCAGGAATTCTGACAGCTTGACAGTGGTGTGGTGGCGCATACAAAGTAATAACATTTAAGTTAAAATCACAAAAAGGGAAGTCAATAAATGCGCCTTTACCAGCATTAGACTGACCCCATCACTATTTCTGGACCTGCCTCTGCAAGATTAAATGTAATGGCTGAGATCCAGCAAGCTGCTAAAAGCCAGGCTCTACTGAAGGGGACCCTTCTGATGGAGATAACCACCAGTCGACATCTTAAACTCTAGCTCCAGTATCCTGTATACAACTGGTTAAAGAATTTCTGAATTGCTTTTAAAATAGGCAATGAATATTTCTAACCACCTTTGCAATCAGCAGATAAGTAAATAGCAATGCACCTAGTGAAACACCCCGTATTTAGGTTTAGAGCTCAATTTTTTTGATTGACTTTTCCCCCAGGAGAAGGGATCCAGGACTGAGCCAAGAGCTCTGCCCTGAATACTGTATTTTCAAAGGCAATAAACAGTGCAGTGACGAAAGCTAACTTACTGTCTTTTTCAGTGAAACCTAAGTGTCACGTAGGTTTTTGAGTATACTTCTAAAGACACAGAAGCTGCTCTATTCTAGTGTTTTTTTTCTTTTCAGCAGAGAAACAGAGCTGAAGGTCCAGCATGTAGATGGAGTGGAAAAAGCCCAAAGAGAAGCAGGCAGGCTGCAGAAACACAGCTTGACAAAGCCAAGACAACCAGGTAGAAAAGCTAATAGTTTCAAGGTCTTGTGTGTAGGTGAATAAAAGGTTCTAAGTCATTGAGGTCCCAGCTTGGCATCAAAATCTGTGCGAGTCAGCGCTCAAGAAACAGCAAGGATAAAGCAGAGAAATTACTGTTGGGAACAGTCGCCTACCAGCAAGCCACAAACCTGTACTTTATAAGCTCTGGCGAATGGGGATAAAGACTCACTTCAATGAATTATATATGCTGCAAAACCTGGAGCATTTGTCATGCCACCCAGGCTGTTGTTTTACAAAATAACACCAGGCCCTTGAGGTATTTCACAACGGGGCAAGAGCTGCTTTATCCCTCTTGAACAAGAGGTGGCAACCGCCTGATCAAACCCTTCAATGAAGAAAGCCCCAAAACATGGCTAATCCTGCTGTAAAGCCTCTGCACTGAGGGAATACCGTGGTGCCAAGTGAAGGGACGGAGCTGAGGCTAATCCCCACATGGCGTGGAGGTGCCTGCAGCAAACATCGAGTGCTGGGACGCACATGGAGATGCCAGCACTGAATTTCTCCCCAAGGGAGAAGGATCCGCTCCACTCACATGAAGAAGCCTCCAGCCTTCCTCAGACTTCATTTTCTATGTAATCAAACCTTTCCCAGTCTACAAGAGTAAGGGGGGACAACGTTCTCCTCTGCAAAGCACAGAGGTCCGTGGGGAGCCTGCTCTGCAGAGTGCCAGCCAAACGAATGGCCCAAGCACGTGTGCGTGCATCGGGGACCAGTTCTGTGCTCTAACAGATGGCTTCTTCCTCAGAAAAGAAGTGATATAACATTTGTGCCTTGGGGTTTCTGCTTTTTGGGAAGCGCAACACATCCATACTTCAAGATTAAACGTTTCTGTAAGAAAACAGCTCAGATTCTTCGTTAATGCTTACAGCTTTGATTTCACTTTCTGTCCCATACTTCATGTAATTCTTATGAACATTTAAATACTCTTGTTCTTCAGTGATGAGAGAGGAGCTATGGACACAGGGCTTCCATGTTTTCAGGGTTCTTGAGTCTAGCAGAACTCGGAGCTCAAAGCCACTGGATTATATATACAGAAACAGTGCGTGAGGAAAGGAAAAAGCTAAGCTAAAAAAAGAGAAAGCTCTCATTCGCTTTCTCAGGGAACAAAGATCTGGTCCTAAACAAAAACATTTTAATAGGAAATAAACCTGAAATACATATAAGCAAGAGAAATAGTCATGTACACACTACATACACTCATTTTTCCACTGAATTTACTTCATGTGTACCTAGGCAGGCCTGGCAGGAGCTGGGCAAAGAGAAAACAGGACTAGAGAGCCAGCCCAATGAGCGTTTCGAAGTCACTGGAGCATTTCTCGACTGCCCTCAGCCAGCACAGTGTCAGCAGAGCCCTGCCAGCATTTCAGAGCAGCCCACTTTTGAACCTCTCAACCTTTATTACCCTTTTTTTTTTCCTTGGCAATTCTGCATAATACCAAATTGTTAATTCCTGAATCCTTGCTCAGATAACGGTCAGCTTCTCGTCTCTTGTATAATATCAAAAGCTTTCAGGATCAGGAACATGATGACCCCCTCATCCCTTTTTAAAAACAAACAACAACAACAACAACAAAACTGGGAATTCATCAAAAATCTGTGATTAATACAAGAGATATTTTTTAGACCTTAAGAAGCTAAACTGAGTTTTTTTTTCTTATTTAGTTCGTTTGTTATAACTAACACAGAAAGCCTCTGTAACAAGGAGACCTGTGCAATCATCTGTTTGTCTTTGTACATTTGTTGCCTCACCAAAAACTAACACAGATTTTTCTCCTCTCATAGTTCAAAGGGATCACTGAATTCATCTAAATAATATCAGAAAGGGTAAGATCTCACCTGCAGGAGCCATAGCCTGTCTGGGCAACCCTTTACCTTCACGCTCTCGTGTCACAGAGCACCAGGTAGCACTAGGCAGGCTGGAAAGCACAGGTTTAAACAGCACTTTTCCTGCATTAGACACCCAATTTGTGGCTTCTGAGCCAAATGAAAGAGCAGTTTTAAAAGGGTTTTGGGCTAGCCCATGCATCGGTGACTGCAGTTTCACTCTTATGAGGTTTAACTAGGAAGATATAGCTAAACAAACAGAGTTGGCTCTACTTACACCTATAAGTGGTAGGCTTCAGCTACCAGCAAGGCTGACTGAACGTTTAAGGTATATTACAAGCAATTCAGACAGTGCAGACAGAGCAGCTGACTTGTATTTATCTTGATTTTAGGAACAGCAAGAATTTTATCATCTGAATCAGGATTGAGTAGTGAACACCAATCCTTAAGCTCTCCGTTACCATCAATGCTACCGGCACTCCCACTACTCCTGGGATTAATATTTACAGCAAAATCCTCAGCACGTCTGGGATACTAAATTTACACTACCAGAATGCAACCACAAACACCAAATTTCTCAGGAAATTGTTCTTCAAAGATACGTGAAAGCTACTTGGTGCTTCCAAGTGAGATGCAGGTACGGTGAATACCCCACGTACACTGAACACATTGAAGTCTAGGTCAACAGGCAGAGTTTCACATCAACTCTTGCGGTAATTCCAAACTGCCATTTCTCCAAAGAAAAGAGAGAAGATGGAAATAAATGTTATTAAATAAATAAATAAATCCCTAAACAAGGCCAGTTTCTATGCAACGACACTACATAGCAGAGACAGACCTTAATCCATGTCACGCAGTACTCTGTGTCTAAATGGCCTTCATGTCCAGTTAGGTTAAAATCAACCTCAGCGTACAAAGAAGTTTGAATATTTTGTAAGATATCTTTTCCAACCTAAATTAACACAAGTTCTGGAAGCCATCCTTTTCTTTAAAGTCTTCCTTTGTGTGGCCGACCAGCAAAGCAGATCCCCAGTTTGCCTGGTAATCACAGCTTTTATAAAAATCTTTTTTTTTTTTTTTTAACCTTTTTTCTGCTGTCAGTTTGACTTAAAGCCTAGCAGAAATCCCAGCACCAAGGGGACAAATATTTAATTAGTGGGCTTCATCAGGTGAGATACTGGTCAGCCCCTCCGATGTCCTCTATGTACCCCACAGAACTTGCATGTGAGCGGAACAGCCCGCGGTCGAGGAAGGCTGTGCTGGGAAAAAGGAAACATCCTGCCTCACGAAGCCCTCCGTCCCTTGCAGAATACCTGCAGCCCAGCCCTGACTGGGGAAACACCCCTGTAATTAAACCTCTCTTGAGAAGCAAATGGATTTTTCTGAGACCAGCCTTGAACACTGACAAAACTAGGAACAGCAAGGTATTACTCCCATAACTGCCTTTTTGTTTTCTCCTAGTGTCACTGAGCTCTCTGTGTGTGAAACCACAAGTCCTCACCGAGCAAAACCTCCACTGAAACAAGACCCAAGGGGAAGAGCTTGTCTGATCAGCTACAAAAAGCTCTCAGCAATCACCCAATGCCACCCCTCTCAGAAAAGTTATTTGTGCACTTAATTTCCTTTGCTAGCTGCTAAGCAAATGTAGCATCACACACTGCGTTTCTTTCTCCTTGTTTTTGTCCTTCTTTCTAATATAGTATATAGTATATAGTATATAGTATATAGTATATAATATAGTATACTATATAGTCATGGCTGGAACAAGACGAGGAAGTCTGAAATCTGAATTTCTGCACCTTGTCCTTTCCAGAGGGGTTTCCATCACAGCGCTGCATTGTGCATGGAAATGACTCACAGCTCATAAACTCAAAATGTTGCACTAATCGTAGGAAAAAAAATCACCTTTCTTACTTCCCAGATCTTTTCACCCTCAGCGCAGAGAAAGCCCGGGCTTTGCAACTTCAGACAGCTGGGGGAAGACTTTGGTCCACCAGCCTTATTTTGGCAACCACCAACTTCATTCAAAGCTTCTGTTCCTGACCACCACCAAAACCTACGGAGCTTTTAAAGCCTGCCAAGTGTTGACACAGGCTGTGAGGAGAAACCTCGACACTAGAGACCAACCCAATAGTTAAGCTTCAGAAAACCTCATTTTTCTCCAACTGGATGCCTTTGACTTCTGTGTTTACACTGAGAACATTTGAAAGAGGTGGAAAATAGATTTAATGTTTGGAGTGCTACGTAACCCACGTCGGCTGTGGTGCGGAGATGCCAAAATCCTCTAAAAGGTCACGTAAGGGGAACAGAAACACAAAGGTAGCTTTAAGACGAGGAGCTTCACCCTCTGCAGCCAAACGCTCTATTAACAAGCCACAGGTTTGCACCACATAAACCAGTGAGGATAACATGGGCTTGATGACAGTTCTGAATGTACAATCCATCTCCCCCAAGGTGTATTTTTTAAATACTTCTAAATATGTTATTTTGCTGGCTGTTCAAAAATATTCACAGAACCTCAGCAAAACTCCAAACATAAGAAACTTTCAGAATACTTTTGTTTCTGTTCTGGACTTTCTGCTTTAATTTTTTTTCCAAGTCTAAAATGACCACAGCAACGCTAGCAAAATACAATTTTAAAAAGTTTATTTGCTAGAAAACGTGGCAAAACCAATTTCAGGGTAATATTGGTCTGCTGTATTGAATTCTTTAGGAATCATAAAACTTTTTTTTTCTGCCTTTAGTATGAGTCCCACTCTCACGAAACACCTAAAAACGCTGCTCCCTGAGGGAGCTGAAGGGCAAAATCGTCCTTCTGTAGTCCTCTGCTTGCCGAGCCTGAGAATCCTGGCGCAGCCAGTGGGCCTGGTTTCTGACACTCCCTCCAAACAACAGCTTAGCACAATATTACGTCTAACAAATGGGGAATTAAAATATGGAAAGGGCATATGGCTGATGGGAATCGAGGGTTGTTAACTCATGCCTTTTAATTCAACTTCATCACGGAACATGGGGCTGGAAAAGCAGACGAGGGAGGCAAACACCCCAGAGGGTGCTGCTTGCTCATGCCAACTCCGCCTGCCCTCACCTGTCAGGGACAAGGGGCACAGACTGACCTGCAGTGGCACATCCCAGCAGTGATCAGGACGTTATTAGCACAATTCTGCCTTCCCAAATGGTTGTGAACTTCAGCAGGAAACCTGCCGATGGAACTGCAGCAGCCTGGGTTTGCAGTCTCCCTTACTGATTCAGCTGGCCCTAACTGAGCTGCACTATCCTCCAGGAAATTTTCCTCTCTCTCAGAAAAGCACTACAAACTTACTTTTCTTTCTTAAAAAAATCAAACTACCCTCTTGAATTCAAATCAGGAATCTGTGTGCGTGTGTATGTAAGTTGAAACTGCTTTGTAATAATCGCAGGAGACTGTCACCTTGGTGAAAGCCTTGTGGTAGACTTTTTATTTGTGCCGCACTGATTCGCTGTGGCTTTGTAATGGACTCTGTCAGTGATGAGAAAACATGCTCCTCAGCACATTTTGCACAGCCTGGGCATCTTCGCCAGTAGTGGTGTCCCCTGCAGCTTACATTTTGCTTCTGATTCCTGCACCATCAACTCCCTGATCAACAACAGGTGTAGTGCACCGAACGGGGCTATTGGCGTGTGGACGTTCGGGTCCAGCATACTGGAATAATACAAATCACTGCACACGGTTGGTTTGTCTGTCCTCTGCTGCAGTTGTCTTAGCATCCTCCTGAGATAGGAGGTAAGAACCTGGTAACAACTCATTTCATTTCCAGAAAAAGGCAAAAGGCAAACGCTGCAAAATAACACGCTGCAATCCAAAACAAATAGCAGCTGATATGCCAAGAGAAACCTTTTCCTTAGACTGAGAAATAGGTTGGTGGCTCACCTCCTAATACCAAGATATAAATTCATGATTTGAGAACAACATACTGATTTCTCCAGATGAAAGGAATATAGCATGGAGCACAGCAGCAGTCCAAGAGGCACACTCAACAACTGTTTTGTTAAAGCAAACAAGTACAGCCTACAACGATTCCACTGGGTACACAACAAAATGAATAAAACATCAGTCCTACAACAGTCCTCTGCTGCTCCTGAAACGTAAAGATGTGATAAATGTTCCTAATTTGAAGTTCTTTGGTTAAAAGATTGCTTTAATTTCCTGTTTCTCTTGGAGTTTGGCACTACTGTTCTATAAATTTGAATTTCACCATGTTACATGGAGAGCTAGCAGGGAGGGGAGCATGCCACACAAGGATGGAGCTGGGGCTGGTATCCTCCTTTGCTTCCTTTTCTCCAGAATTCCCCCATTTCCAGTGTCCCACAGACATGCAAGGCATCCAGGCACTGAGCTGGAGCCAGCCCTCTCCCATACTACCTGCCAGGCAGTACCCATCAACACTGCTGTGGGCGAGGCAAGGTAGGTAGTAGAAATAAGGCAATAAAAATGTAAATTGCACAGGTTAGACAGAAACTCAGGCAACTCGACATACTTGGTTTAGAGCAAAAGATAATTTTCAAACTGCAATTTCTAACTCTGACCAGAGCGCTGACTTTCTTGGCTGAAACTGCCAGCCCTGAAACACAAGTTGAGTTTTTACCATGAATTCAAAACTTTTACATTGTCCTGTAAATATGACTTTACAGTTGTGGTCATTGAGGAGCTTGCTAAGCTTCTCACATGAAAAGAAGTCCTTGCTCTTTCCAGGACCCAGGGTGCACAGCTGATCAATTCTGTTTCCATTTACACAACAGAAGTTAGACTTACAACACCAGAACAGCCAGCCTTAACAGCTCTCTTCGTGGTAATGAATAACAGGTAAAGAGAACCACTCGTAATTTGTGTGCCATACGTACTTGAGATTTATTTGGTCTCCCACTGAAAACAAACGTGCCTCATTGAAAAAGTCCCCTAAATGAAGCAATACTAAGGAAAATGGGTATGAAGAAGGGTTAAACTTCAGTGGTATCATCTTCTTCAACCAGCTGGCTACTTAGGCTCCCTCTTTCCTGCTCCTTCAAATCAGTAGAGTCCTCTGGTAAAAGGAGGTTCCTCTGTCCCCTCCCCTGTAACTGTAAGATTCGCTCAACTCTGTGTACTGCAGCCTTCTGCTCTGCCTTGACTATAAACATTTCTTGGGTGAAGGCAAGTCCTGCTGTCACTGTCAAGTTTCTTTCCCAGCCCACCATCAAAACAAATGGTCTTGAGCAACCCGGAGCATGTTTAGGGACTCTTAACGCCTGTTGTATCGGCTGAACAGCAGATGCTGTCTTGAGCAGATGAAGATTTGTAGAGCTTCAAAGATCGTACACAGCCACCTCTAAGGCTAAAGGACATCACAGAGTATCAGCTATCGGGACGTCTACAGATGGCAAGCCGGGATGATGTGGGCTCTGGGAGTCCATTAGTGTTTGTATCGATGCCCTGAAACTGAGTTTTGATTCCTAAATTCACTGTGCACTTTTAAGGGAAAAAGTGGAGGAAAGAGCATCTCAAAAATGCATTATTTAGTTAAATGAATTATCGCTAAATAAATTTCCTGCCTTAATTTGCTCTAAAAGTAGACACAAAGCATTAGAAACCACATTTTAATTCTTGTCCCATCCACGTTGCCACTGTAATGCAGTCTGACAACCGATGTTGGAGAGCCATCAGGTTTCCTAAGCCTGGGAGGCAACCGCCTCTCGGCTCCTGAGGCGCTGAGGCAAACATCTGTTTCTGTGTTTCTGCCCAGAAAACACATTAAGGCACGAACTGCTGTTACCTGCTGGTGCAGGAGCCACCACCGTCCTGACCCCGGAGCCTGACCCTGTCCCTGCTGCCCCCTGAGGTCACCGACAGCCTCCACGAGTAGGAGCAGACAGGGCACTGAGTCAAGAGATGCCCAAGCTGCTGCCTGCAGCCCAACACCTTTTTATAGAGGACATGTCTAGGAGTACAGTAGAAGCCCAGAAACGCTCCTTTCTGGAGGTATAGCATCTACCTGCCTACATACATAGCAAGGACTGATGTGGAAATACAAGACGAGAAAGAGGAGATGAAGTAGGTGGCAGTGGGCCAAAAGGAGGATTGGAAACTGTGATGCTCTTGGAGAAAGACCACATGTAAAGATGCTCAAAGGATGAGAAAGGAAGGACGAGGGATCAGAGGAGGAAGCTCAGCCCTGCCACCACACGGGTATTTGGTACCGCAGGAGGCCACCAGAAGAGATCAACTGCAGAAGTGCTGCCAGTGGGGGACAGCTTCATTTCCTCAAGTGCAGAGAAACAGGAAAAGAGAAATAAAAGCACATTAACAGTCAGGACGATCTTCTGAGAAGAAAGAGGAATTTCAGAAGGAGGAGAAATGGAGGAAAGAGAGGATGCCGAATAGGCTGGAAAGTTCAAAGAGATGCAGATGGGGATGAAGAAGGAAAAAGGTCAAGAGAAATGTCAAAGGAGAGAACTCAAGGTGAGGTAGCTCATGGATTAAGAGAACACACAGGTGGTACATGTGGGTGAGAGCAGCACGTGGGGACAGGTGAAGACAACTGGGAGAGGAGCCTTATAAAAGAGGCTTGCTCCAGAAAACACAAGAGGAGCTGAAACAGACAAGATGATTTATTCCCAAGAGAAATGACGGCGATAATGAAAGACAGCAAACTAGCTGCGTGAAAGTTGCTAGTGATGTTAGGCCACAGATCCGTCACTGAACTGGGATAGAAAAACCAATACTTCGCCTGTTGGCTGTAACAACCAATTCGCAGATAATGAACGGGAAATGCAGGGAATTAACTGCGTGCGAAGTAATCAGAGAAAGGATACCTAGGCAACAGAGTGGAAATAATCAGTTACTCTGACTAAAAATCAGTGAACAGTTAAATCAAGTCAAATTTAAGTTAAAAATATTATATAGCAAGTCAATTGCATGGGTTGATGCCGACTCCAAAGGGAATAAAAAAATTAAGCTGCCCATTGGAAATCGTAAGATTTAACATGACAAAAAGAGTACTTCAATGCCTATGACAGGTCAGACACATTTAATTTTGTATTCCACTTTTGTAGAATTCAAATCTCTGTTTGAACAACTCATGTCCCGTAACACTTGCACCACAAACCTGTCGCCACAGCCCAGAGCGCTTCTCAGCGCTGAGACGGCAGCGCCCTCCCGCTTCCCTGGTGGCAAGGGAGGGAGCTTTGCTCTGCTTTTAAACGCCAAGACCAAAAGGTCCCCCTCGTCCCTATGACAGCATGTTGACCCTGACAGCTTTGTTTTGAGGAAATGCAGCCAGCAACCAACTGCTCTTACAATGCTGTGTCACTGCACCGCAATGTTTCTCCAAAATTGCAAGCAACTTTTTATAAGGATATGGGGTTTTAATTAAATTCAAATGAAATGCAAGAAAAGTAGCCCCTCTTCTCCTCCTCCTTTCTTGAGCAGCTTTGTTTCTATACTCTCACTGAAAGAATGTCTATGGAACCATAGTTTTCCTCCATAAATCTCCAAATCAGTTCCACAACCATTAAAATAGCAATGAATTCCTTGCAAAAATGAAATTGGAAGTAAACTATGCAAGTCAACATATTTCATATATTTTTCTTCATTTGCAACATTTTTTTAATGCTTATTCAGACAAGTTATTTGTATTGTCATGAGGATCGAAACTAATTTTCTAATCTGTCATGAGGAATAAAAGAGCATAGCAATTGAATATACTCAGCCACTTTTGAAGTAACCTCCAATGAAGCACATTTTCTTTATGTAATCTGAAGCAAAGAAGAGAGTCTACTTTCCATATCCAAATGTGCTTCTTTAAATTGTCCTCAGGAACTGAATGTATTGACAGCAAAATCATGAAAAGCATTTGATTTTTACTGAAACAAGTAATTTTGCCCATGGAGTTCACCATTTTCTCCTAGTTTGGCAGATTCTTTAGGGTTTTTGGTATGTGACAATCAGCTCTGACTTAATGTGCGAGCCCTACAGCATCAAATTAAGTACTACCTAGTGCGGATTTTGCTCCCTTCTTTACCTCTGTGGATTTTGTCTGTTGATAGAAAATATTATCCTTTTACCTAGATTTCTCTCATTAACTGTACAAAGAGAAAACTGCAATTTTATCAGCCTGCACGCATACAAATTTCAGGCTCCACTCCCGATTTGCCAACAATTGCTCTGGATTACAATGAATTTTAGAAGTGAATTACATTGGCGTAAGCAAGATAAAGCACCTAAAATACACTCATTAAAACAATGATGGGTAAACTTTTACTCTGAATGTGCACTGAAACATGAAAAACAGAATGCTCTATTATTTTATATAGAAAAAAACAACTTTTATCAATGGAAAGAGAACAATATAAATACTTCCAAAAGTGACAAGGCTTAGGCTTAGACAAGGAAGGCTTAGGTAATTCTAGCCAGGTCAATTTGAATTTTGCTACAAAGCTGTTATGCAAAAAGTTTTACCAGACCTTTCCACTGCCTATGATTTATTCCAGACATTTGTCCAAGTAGTAATGAAACATGAAACTAAAGTCACATTAATAATTCAGAACACGATAAAAACTTTAGATTACCAAAAGATAAAGCATACAAAGAATTAACCCTACAACAGCAACATCTTCATCTGGGTCTCATGTAATGACTAGTCATATTATTATTTGAATGAATACATCTATTGTGTGCTTTAAAGCATTTTTTGGAGTATATCTCACTAATACTCCTAAAAAGAAAAGCAGAACAGCACTGGGAAATATAATCTAGGTCAGATTTTTGGCACAAGACACTGCACTGCTAGTGGACAGCTGACTATTTCCTCACCAGGCAGGGACAGCACACTAATCCAGAGACTACTTCACTAGATTTTGAACTCCAAAGCATGACAAATTGTTATCTTTTGTGGCTTTCTCTGCCAGGAATTTGGAAAATTATGACTTGGGACTATCGCAACAGAGACAGGATTGTCCATCATGATGCTTAATAAACCCCACTCCTTCACAGCCAAGGAAAACCTCCACCCCAGTCCAAGATCACAGCCTAAGAGTGCATGCTGGTAAAACCAGGCTCATTGTTCATGTTTCCCAGTCCCACACAGCAGGCAGGGATGGGAAGAGCAGAGTACATCTGTTCCACTGACACCCTGATTTAGGACATCAGCATTTTCTTCTGCAGCACTACCATAAATTTTCCCAGCAATGAGCTATTTTTGCACTCATCTTCCCTCTGAATTACCAATACAGTGAGTTATTTTTGTTTTTTATATTATTTCTGAGATACTCAGGACTCTTATTTTTCAGCACGAACTGTTAACTTTGATTGGAGGAAGGGTATCTGAAGGACACGGGTCTCCAGCAAAAGTTCCCTTCATACATTTTTTCCATGCCCTTCAGATGATGAACCAAAGGCAGACTAAATGGCCATTCCCAAGAAGCCCGCAGCTGAGCAGGGAGTTGACTTTCAGCCTTTCCCATTTGTATCTGTGCCTTCCCAACGTACACCTGGCTTTTTACAGGGACTTCCCCCCTTTTGGGGGATGCCCAGACAGGGGGAGAGCTGTGCTGGGATCAGGCGACCTCCTGACACCGCAGCTGTCCATTTGGACCCAACTGTGGGAAATCCAAGTATGAAAGCTGAAGCAGCCCGTCTGTGTTACGGCCCCCAAGCATATGGAGTCATGACAGTCGCTAATAGTTCATTTCTAATGCTAGGCATCTGTTATCAAAGCTGCACGCTGCAGCTGAAGAGTCAAATGACTTGAACAAGGGCATCAAAGTGCTCTTTAGTGCATACAGCAGGAGCCTTTGGGGAGATGCTAACCCGACCCAGCGTGCTCTGACCCACCACCTCCCATCTGGCGTGTAAGCCTGAGGATGACGAGTGCTTACACTTTGCGAAGGTGGCTTTCCTTACTGTCTTCAGCGTGTCCCTGAGGTCTGAATACAAGTAATCTGCTGTAAAAGTCATTTTCAGAAAAACAGCCAACCTCATCTTCCTGCCACACCGGCAAGTTAGGTCCAAGTATTTGTAGTATTTCCTCTTGACAGAAAGCAATGAAGGAACACCCTTGCTCACATTTGATGGCACGAGGAAAACCTGTAAATGCCACCCAGTGTTCTTGGTGTACATTTATGGAAAGACCAGGCTTTGCCTTCACCTTTCCAAACCCATCAGCAGCAAGGGAGAAAAAGCAACTGAGGAGAGGGCAGCACAGGATTGAATTATGCCCATCCCAATGCCTTCAGCCACATCACCCTTTGGATGTGGCCACACAAGCAATTCAGGGTGCCTAAGGAGTGTTTAGGTTGCTTACAATTGTACCAGAGTACCCAAACCCTGACCCTTCTCCACGGTTAAGATGAAATTGTCTTTTCAGCAACAGGTAAATGGAAACGTCACGCAACCAACAATGAGAGCAGATCTCTTATGGGGACCAGCTTAAGACTTAAATTTCACAACTTCTGGTAGTCTCTTGTGACAATGCTTTGAGATGACGAGTCTCATTCCTTTTCTACTGTTACAGGATCCAAACCAATATACACCAAAACTTGTGTATGACGCTCAAGTACAGTCCTGTGTTCCTATTTCCATAATCCCCAAAGATTCCAAATGAAAGGTTAAAACTCTCAGCTGTGCTCAACTCCCTGAAAGCTTTAAGGATTAAGAACACATTTTTTTGAGTTTCAGACCTTTTCAGGGTCAGTATGAACCATTTACATCAGCTCATCCTCAGAAACACACAAAACCAAAATCAAACCCCTTTTCATCTAACCGAACAACCCGTTACTGAACCAAAAAACTTCTCCAGCAGAAAGATGTCCCATTTCCATTGAAAGGCTGCATGGGAGGATGATTTAGCCATTAAGGAGCAATCCGTTCCAGTGGCTGATAAACTCACTGTTAAGAGGAAAATCTGTTTTGTTGACTTTTGCTTACTTTAACATCCAGGTTCTATACTTGCTAGCAATTTTCTAGAGGAACAGGCTACCCAGTAACAGTTCGGGGTGAACTGAACAGGTTTTCTAACTCAGGGAAGACTCTGAGTTTGCTGTATCAGGACTGCTATTGCAAGCGGATGAAGACACACCTGAGGGTCCCTGTAGTGCCCAAAGGGGTTGCTCAGGGAGTGCTGACACTGTACCTGCATTTCAGTTTTCCTCCTGGCTACTCCAGCACCCCTGCCCTCTATGCTGGAGAGTGAGAGAGGGCTTTGGTGAGCAAGGGCTGGCGTGCAGAGCTTAGGAGATGGCTTTGTTGGAGAGCAGAGCAAGAACGATTCAATCGGCAGGCAGCCCCGTGGCACCCAGCACTGGCTGTGGCACTCTCTCCCCTTGCAAGCCCCAGCTCTGACCCCTGCGGAGGTAGGGAGTGTCACTTTGGGAAGCTTTGCTAGAAATTCTCTATTAAGAAGGACAGAAACAAGTTTTATTATTTACATTTTTAATACATCTCAAATGCTGTTTTGCTGGGTTCTGCACAGTATGGAAATACGGCCATTTCAATTTTACCACATCAGTAACTCCATTTCTAATGCCTTTCTCCCTTCCTCCAGCAGCTTACTCTTGTGGTTATCTATTAAGATATCCGATGCCTACTATTTCATGGATTAAGGACGAAATGGATTTCTGCTATCATAAAGACACTTTTCAATTACTATTATTACAACTGTGAGATACTGCAAATACCGCACCGATAGCGGGAAATAAGAAGTTAGTTCAAATATAACCCTGAGACCTTAATTGCATGTTTAATAATATCCAGGCACAAAAATGAATGCTACTCAAAAGAGCACCGCTTCCCAGGGAAAATAAACTCCCTGAAAAAGAAACACCTGCCAGCTGGGGTGCACTTTGAGAAGCCACCACAGTCTGTGGAAAGGAGGAATGTCCCCATGGTAACATTTGCTCTTTTGCTTAGCATAAAGTGGTGATCCAACGAACAGCTCCATCGCTGGAGGCTCTGCAGCTGGTCCCAGCTCGATGTCCCAGCGCAGAGCAGGGAGTCATGGTTCAGAGTCCAGCCCAGAACCATGCCTTTGGTGGTCATAGGTGTCTCCATGGCCACGTTTACTGTCCTCTGGATTTTCCTAGTTAATGCCTGGCATGACTTGCTCAAGACTACAGCCTGCAAGCCAGCCTTGTTCAAAATGCCAGTAGGTGTCACTGTGGGCAATGGTATAGAAGCCAGGGGGGAAATGTTTGAATCAAGGGGAAAACACCCATCAAGTTAATTAAAGTTTAATATAATTGCTAATTATATTTTTCTGCTATTATAGATAAAGTGCATACAACGCGCTTTCTACAGATAACAAGAACTTTATTAGAAACAACTCACTTTTTCTGCTTCGTACCATTTGAGGGTGGAGATTGGAAATCATGTAACATTTGCAAATCAGTATACAGTTGGATTTTGTTTCTTTGGTTCCTGAAAACAAAAATGAAGTGAGTCTGGCAAGCTCATTGCCACCAAAATGAGCCTACGTGTATATAGGTATGTAACTAGTGATATGGGGGGTGAACTAGGGACTTCTGGAAACTGCTATTAGGATAAACTCACAGAAGGTCATTTCACCAGACCAGAAATGGGGACATGCACTCTCCCTGCAGGCTTCCCATCACAGCAAGCTGAAGCCCCCCAGCCTGCTTCTCCCTGTGCCTGCACAAAACCACGGCACTGAGCAAGCACCTAATCAACGTGGAGACTGCTATGTGCATCTTTAGGTGGCTGAGAGTGCTTGGGCTGTTAGAGCAGCTGCCATTAGACTCCGATGCCAGCCCCACAGGTGCTCCTTGCAAACTAAGGGGCTGATGCCTCCAAGGGGCTGATGCAGGAGGCAACCGAGACTGTTACAGGTGTTTGTGTGCTTTTTTTCCTCATGTTATTCATTAAGATATATAGTGTAATACATCAAAGCTGAAGGTAATGCTTGTGTAATTCATCAAAGCTCTATATATAGCGTTAAGAGAATCAGTAGTGAAAGCATTATTTCATTAAAAGGGGAGAATGTGCTGTATGAAGCTGTACTCCGCCCATCAAGTTGGAGCAAGATGATGCTATACCTTGCTGCTGCTGCTAACATCACTGTGAACCAGTTCACTTTTAGAAGAGTACTATTCACCAAATGCCTGTTTAGCAACTGGAAACAAAACACATCAAGTGCAGGAGCATAAGGAAACTGAATGAAGCTGCTTGGCACGAGAAGTGAAGGTCAGACATCAACCCACTGGCCCTGACCCATCTGCAGGTAAAAAGCAAAATATAAAATGCCTAGAAAAACAGAGTCCATATGCACTCTGCCTATATGAAACAAAATGCTAAAAATCAACCCTGCTGTTGCAATTCTGTTTTTTGAAGTGCTCCTTTCCACCAAAAATACAGTTTCTGGCTTTTTGGCTGATGCAAAGCACGCACAGTCTAAAGACATTGGCAGGATAGCGTCTGCTCTCAAGTGCATAACCCTATCAGTCTTACAATGACTATGGCAGGTAGCTAGAATTTTCTCCTTTCTTTCAAGCTTACTTCATGACAGTAAGTAGATAATGTTTACCCATTCCTTCCAATCTCTTCATTCAAACAAATCCACTGTGGGTTTCGATAGCCAGGCACACTGCAATGCTTCTTACAAACTGCAGTAACCTAACAGATACGGGAAAATGAAGCACATGGCTGGATCACACAGGAAACATTTACTTGATCTTATGAGTTTCATTGTGACCTCCCTGTTGTCCCACACGCTATGAAAAATTCAAATCCATTGGCATGCCTAAAGTCTGCAAATCTGCTCATGCAAATGATAAGGTTCACTTAAATCTGTTTTTCATATCTATGAAATGCTGGAAATCATCTAAGATTAACAACGATTCTTTTTCTGTTTTTCTTTTATGGCTGTGATAGACAGGCTAAAGAATCCATTTACAGATAATACAAAAATATATTCCAGATAGGCCAGAGCCGGTTTTAATGCAACCTGTCAAAGAGCAACCATGTATGCCCATTAAGCTGCATAACCCTGGTGTGGCGATGCCAAGTGTAGCAGCTTTATAAACGAGCAACTTATCAGGGAGTTATCACAAAGAGGATTTAATCTCCGCTCAGTCCATTGTTACCAAAAAAAACCCCACACCACCTGAAGTTTGAAGCAGCATTTCACTGATTTCTTTTCTGATCTCCTGGAAACTGTTCCATGATTTTACCATTGCCATGTGCCCTGATGGCAACCACATCCCAGCTGAAGTGGCTTTTTTCTACCCACTGAACTAGGTGAGAGGGATTTATTGATGAGGGAGGGATGCTTAATGCAGGGGGACAGTGCAAAAACCAGGAAAGGATGACGCTTCTCCAGGGGCAGCTGGAAGCAATGCTGAAACTCCTTTGCACAAGGAAGGCACAAAAAAAAAAAAACAAAATACAAAAAAACAATAAAACATGTCACTTGAAAATCCAGACTGAAAATGGGAGTCCCCATTTGTTTTCAGGTTCTCGCCATTCCTATGATGCGATTTCACAACTCTATCATCTCTATTGACCTCTGCAGGCATTCAAGGAGTAAGACATTTAGAGATTTTTAGGGCTGTGCTTGGGGTGCCTCTGCCAGAGCTGCACCCTCAGGAGGGGAAGCAGCACAACCTTGGGTTATTATTTCTATGGAAGGAAAGAAATATGTGAATGACTCCAATCTGGTGCTATTTTGGAGAATCCACATTTCCATTGCCGCTTTCTACCATGACCCCCCACCTCCCAGCCAGACCTCTCCACTTTCCCTCTGGAGACCTCCAGCACTGGCTTTTCTGCCTTCACTGCTGGATGCTGTTCAGTAGCCAAGAGAGCTAACATTTGATGCTAATGAGCGATCTATAGCTTCTCTAGGTGGGAGGCACATCCCAGCAGTTCTGCTATTTGCTGTTCTTGATCTGTTTAAATACTCTACTCCCTGCAAAGGCAGTAACACTACTGCAGAAACTGCTCTGCAACAGCCCAGCAAGCCACTGTGATGCATGAACAGTTAATGAAATCTCTTTTAAAAATTCTGCCCTTCTGAATGTCTTTTGGGATTCTTGCATAGATTTACAGTTGCTTTACATATGCTTGTATCCACACGTGTTGGTGGGCCATAGGAGATGTAGTTCTCCAGCCAGGGCACCCCAGAAACTTTGACCTGACTTCAGCGCATTTTATAATTTTCACTGGGGGGAAATAAAAAATAAAAATAAATAATAATTAAAAAAACAATAACAACAACACAAAACAGATACTGTGTTTGTGGCTTATGAAATAAGGCCAGAGAAAAGTGCAGCAGTACTTCTGACAGCAAATTAAGAAATAATAAATCCCTGCTGTCTGTGGAGCAATCCAGCTCCCCATGGAAAGCCTCCAGAAAAGATTCCTCCCCAGCAGTTGGGATTTTCAGCATAAACGCAAGCTGCTTCTTGAGAGATTTTAAAATTAATTTCACAAAAAACAGTTTAGAGATAGCGTATTTCCTCAATTGTAAAGGTTTGGCAGATGCCCTCTGTGGCTGCAAGGTTTGCATTGCTCACTGACTGTATCCACCACAAACACTCAGCAGGTCACAGAATCATTAAGGTGGGAAAAGACCTCCAAGATCATCTGGTCCAACCATCCCCCTACCACCAATATCACCCACTAAACCATGTCCCTAAGCACCACGTCCAACCTTTCCTTAAACACCCCCAGGGACGGTGACTCCACCACCTCCCTGGGCAACACATCCCAATGCCTAATCACTCTCTCTGAGAAGAAATGTCTCCTCATTTCCAGCCTGAACCTCCCCTGGTGCAACTTGAGGCCATTCCCTCTAGTCCTATCACTAGTTATCTGTGAGAAGAGGCCGACCCCCAGCTCCCCACAGCTTCCTTTCAGGTAGCTGCAGAGAGCAATGAGGTCTCCCCTGAGCCTCCTCTTCTCCAGACTAAACAACCCCAGTGCCCTCAGCCGCTCCTCTCAGGCCTTGTGTGCCAGGCCCTTCACCAGCTTCGTAGCCCTTCTCTGGACACGCTCCATGGCCTTGGTGTCCTTCTTGTACTGAGGGGCCCAAAGCTGAACACACTACTTGAGGTGCAGCCTCACCAGAGCAGAGTACAGGGGGTCCCATCATGAGAAGAACTGAAGCTGTTAAACACGCAGAGCAGATGCAAGGCAGGGCCGCCTGCAAACAAAGACACTTGTCCTGAGCATTTTCAGGTCAGAAGGCATTTCCAAAGCAGTGAAATGGCCTCACACATGTTTGCTACAGGGGTTTTACTGGTGAAAACGGGGCTTCAATGGTAGTTACCAGACATTTTGCAGAGAAAGAGCAAGGTGACCACCACCATGCTGACCCACATGGTCAGCAGCAGAAACCACAGAAAGGACAAGGGTCAGCAAAACTGCAAGGGAAGTGGCTAACTTTTTAATAGCTAGGGATGGATTTAGCCGAGACCGTGGTAGGGAACAGAGTGCCTCAGGGACAAGAGAGTACTCGCGCTAAGCTGGAGGCAGAGCCCTAAACACGTCCATGTCTGGTGGTGAGCTGATGCTCATGAGAGCTCGCCGCCCCCTTGCAGCCCCACGGGCAGACCTGCCACCTGCGCGGACCTGAGAGCCCTCAGCGGTGAACAGGGGGAGATGTACAAGCTGTAGAGAATTTAAAAAAATCTCCCTTACCATGTTTTGCCAAGGCTTGCCAAGGTGGAAACATGAAGCTATTTCTAAAGAAAACATTCCTACAACGAACAGAAAAAGTGCAATGAATTTTGGAGATACAGAGAGTTACTTACTTTCAGAAGTTACTTACTTTCAGAACTAAAGAATCACCCTAGTTGTACAAGGAAATATTCACTCCCAGGAACTGAAATGTTTCTTCCCAGACTGTGATTTTAGTTTTTCCGTTGGTGCCATTTATTCCCTGCACTTCACATCGAGCAGAGGCCATGATTACGCCACCCACTTCAGCCTGCTGAAGCTGAAAGGAGAGGGAGGTCCTGTCCCATCCTCTGCTTGCCTGTGACACTTAAACCACTAGCTCTCACTGATGGTAAGGGGTCACATCGCAGCACAACTAACACGAGCTGAATTAGAAAAACTGGCATTCAGAGGGGCTTCTCTGCACAAAGCCTGCTGTTTGTATCAAAGTCTCAGGATTTTGCCTGATAGGTCCAGACAAGTCTAAGCTGAGGTCTGCAGGGTGCCAAGCTAAGAAGCCCTTGCATAGGTGATGTGTTTTGTTTCTTTCAAGGTACATAATACACAACCCATTCAAAGTCTTGGCCAAAGTCTATGGATGCAGAATTTTTACATTCATTATGATTACAATATGTAAATTTTGCAAAGGACAGAGATGCTAGCACCTCCTCATGGGTTTATTAATGAACCTATCTTTATACTAAAGCCTACATAGATAACCACAGGAAGTTTTGCCCATTTACAACCCTCAATGCTATTTTCCTAAAGAAGTCCATGTGCTCTGTTGGTATAGATGGCTCCAGTGTTTCCCGGTGCTGACAGTGTTACACACTCTTCTAGAAAAGCAATACAATTGAGGAAAAGGAGCCAATCAGTCAGGGACTCAATTACAATTTCCCAGCACCTTTATTTTAACCAGCAGTACTCTATTTTCCTCAACCACAGTCATATGAACCAGATAAATATTTAGTCCTGTTTATCTTGGGTATTCACACGAGTTTCCATTTCATGAGACGTGCTGCTCCCTCCCCTCCGATTTTCCATCCCTGTTATTCATGCAAGACACTATCTGGTTGATATTTGTTAACACAGGATCAGCACTGTCTGGCCCAAAGGCAGCTTTCCATTCAATTCCCGCCAAACAAGAGAAATGCAGTGGGATGTGCCTGAGGTGGCAGATCTGGCACAAGGAGAGAAAAAATAGTGCCCTGTATCAGTGTCACCTCATTTAGTCCTTCTGGGTTTCATTTCCACTAGGATGGAGTGGCCATGGAAACCGTCAAAATAAGTCACATGCATTTTTTTATCAGGATGATAGATTAATGGCTTATTCAATTTGTTTGTAAAATTTTATTTTAACAGACAACTTGTTCTGTATGGCTTCAATTTGCTTTCACATGGAAGAGCAGTCTTAAATACAAATAAAAGCTTATGCTCTAGTTAGACTGAGCCATTCGGCTGATAAAGCTTTGAGTGTTTTTAAGAACTCATTTGTTACTCACCCTCACCAGTCTTGATCTGAGACCACTTTCAGGCTGGAGGATTTTACTGGGTTGGGTGGAAAGGGCATGGCCATAAAGCTACCCTGCCTCATCCTCAGACATTCAGAGATGTTTCTCTGAATTGTGTTTGGGAAATACAGGAAGGGGCCAGGTAGCATCAGTTCGAGGATTTTCCTTGCTCAGTATCCTCTCCCCAGCAGCAACCACAAGTCTGTGCTTTGAGAAGAGTAAAAGCAGGGCAAATATTTAAGGAACTTCTCCCATATGGTCTCAGCACCTAACTGCTTATGCACAGAGGGTCTCCAGTTGGCAGTCTCCAGGTCTCTTCTTCAACCCACAGAACTTTTCTCCACCTGCATCACTCTAGGTTTTGCAGATATCTTAACTGCTGCGTGAAGGAACGCCTCCTTCATTTCTACCGCTGCAGAACAACCCAGCAATCAGGATGGTAATTATAACATCCACATGGATGATGAGGTTCCCAACATATCTGTGGGGACAGGAATATTTAAACAACTCCTTCCCTCCACTGTGATAACTAAGCATGAGCTTATTTATAATTGCCTTTAAATGGTCAGTGCCCACAACAGACTGCAGAAAACCAAAAGAAAAAAAAAAAGCTTAAGCTTTTTAATCAAAATGAAACCTTTTATTTCAATGCAAGTATTCTAACAATTTTTAAAGTAAGCTTTACTGTACAGCCATGTCATTACGTAGAGAAAAACATGATCATTTTTCTGTTTCTCCCTAGTATCTTTAAAAATTATATTTAGGTAATTCATCTGCATTTTGTACTCTGATAATAAAGATGATCTATTTTCCCGTTAGATTAGCACTCTTTTTTTTTTTTAATGCTGAAAGAAAATGTTTCTAGTTCTTTAAACAGCCACAATTTGCAGAGGAAGATACAGTGTACATACACTAAATATACACACATTTTGCTGATCAAAACATGCTACTAGGCATCAGCCCCATAAGTGTCAGTCAAAGGCCCTGTTCAGGAGCAAATATTCCATAGGCTGAAAGGCCAGAAAAAGTTTGCCACGTACATAAAAGAAAGATGCTATTCTACTCCATTGCTCTGGACATTGCAACTGCCTACTTTGTTGTACTCCTGCACATAATTTTTGCCAAATACATTTTATTTTCTAATTTTTATTTTTTTTCAGTAGACTCAAAATGCTTATTTTCTGGAGCAGTTGTGCAAACAAAGCTACACGTTCTTGAATCTCATTTGAAAAGTTAACAAATACAGATCTAGTATCAGAAACTGAAACTTGAATCAATCATGACTGAATCTGTTTTGTTTCCCCCACAAGCAGGGCTTCAACTGTATCCCGTAACTCCTTTGGTAAATGCACTTCAATAGAGTGCGAGCTTTATTTAGAAAAGATAAAGAAATCTTTCCTAATGGAAACTTTTTACTCTTCCTTGTTTATTTCTAATTCCCCTTAAATCTAGTTTGTGTCTTTAAATTAGAGCACTATTTATCTGCTGCCGATTACCTAGGCATAACCTACTGTCATGCCCTCCATTTGGAAAACTGCTGGCTCCTGCAGGATGGACGAGGATTACATTGACCTGAGGACAATTCTCAGTCCTATTTATTAGAAGTACTAGTCGTATTAAAAACTGATTAATTTTGTGTATTTCTCCTGTTCTATTCACTGTTGCCATGTGATTCTGTATAAAAGGAGAAGTGCACACAGACTCCGTTAATTAAATGTAGGCATCATAAGAATTTCTGGTCTGTATTAATTTCACAAAGTGGAGAAAGAAGGATGGTTGGCATCTTTAGTATGGAGACTACCAAAACATGGCAAGTCTGAGCAAGCCAGCTTTTGAAGCTGAACTAGGCACTGAAACTTTCTCCAATATCACCGCTTTTCTTCAGGCCCTGCAGTGGAAGCAGCCAGCACCACTAGCAACAGAAATAAATTTTGTTTTTCTTTTATCATTCATGCTTTACTCGGTTCATTCATTCTTTTAATTGGGAAAAAGAAAAAAAAAAAAGAGTGGCAAGGAATTCTCATCAAATAAATTTACAGCGGCATTAATTAAATGGCTGAAGACAGTCGCTGCAATCCATGCTTTCAGCACTTTGAGATCACCCTCCCAAAACGTGCTCTGCAGGCAATCAGCGAGCTGCAGGAACACGGAGCTCAGGCTCAGCATAATCTGCCTGCGGTATTTAATACATTTCTCTACGCTTCTAATGCTCAAATAGTTTGGCAGCTTCTTTTGTCTATGACCATACATGCTTCGGGATCAATGAGAAGCCAAATCACAGCCTCCTGGGTTTAGAGAAAGCACATTACTGGCACTTGGGACTCCATAACAATCAAATTAAGATTCTGAAATATCAACATTTCTAGTGAAAGTTTCCAAAACGCACACTGGGAGACACGGGGAACCACAGTCCCAGGGCCATAACACACTCCTAAGCCAAACTGGGCAGTGACAGCACAGAAAACCCAGGCCTTGTGAATGGAGCGTTGGCATCCTTGACTTGGGGGAAGCTGGGTATATTTCAGAGTACATACTACTGCAATACTGTATCTATGGCAGAGTTATCTATTGCTCTAGATACATATTACATAGGAAAAATCAATTTTATGTAGTTTAGGTATGACATTACGCACAAAATAGCACAGCAGTTTGGTAACCAAATAAGAACGGCACTTGTTGCTTTCTGTTGATCAGACTGCTCAGATTCATACCAATCATCTGGTGGGGATTAGCATGCTAAATCTGAAACAGCAAGGGAACATCAAGTACACAGGATTAAGAAAGCTCCAGTCAGAAACACCAGTGAAACCTTACTTCAGGCCCTTTCTGTGCGTTTTTAACTACAAAACTTTAAAGTCGTAAGATAATTTCTCCAGGCTCTATGCACTCCTGGCCCTTTCCCCTACCTTGAAAGCCATATGTGACTCAACGGAGCCAGGACAGATATTCAGGCAGATAACAAGGCCATCCCTGACATACAGGCAAAGCAATCTCACTCTTTGAAATAGGATTAGTGGTTTAACTTAGGAAAAAAATTAGAAAAATCACCTGTAGGCCGGCAGCTGCAATGAATAATTTTAGATCAAATGGATAAGTCATCAAAATCATAAGCTACTGGAAATGGTTTCAAAAGAGACAAGGTCAAGCAACCTTAATTATAAGTATCGTTAGCTGTAATACTGATTTTAGATACAAGTCTTTTAAGGATATAAGCTTTACATTTGAATGACACAGAGGATATACTTGAAAGAGGAAACAGGCTACAAGACAGATTTCATTTCCATCTTGAGGTTGGTTCACATTTTTTTTGCCCCAAGGCAGATGGCAGAGCCTAGATTTTCTGACCGCCTATGCCCACTTCGAGCTCATCCTTATCCTTGGCCTAATGGGAACAAAGACACCGGAACAACTTTTCTTCCCCCATCCCGACATGTCACAGACACCTTCTCCAGGTCAGCTGTCCTTCTCCCTGCCTGCAAGTTCCCTTTTCTCAGTACCACTCTCCGTCCACTTTGCAGAGAGCCTATACATTTACCACGAGGAATAACGTACCATGAGATTATACCAGAGTCTCAGTGTTCTGGGATTTGGTGCTTTCTTCTTTCCCCCTCTTCTCTAAAATCATAAATTAACTTTTCTCTCTCGTGCTGATAATGCAATAGTTCCTCGCATTCTTATCCACTTCTTACAGACTCACTGTCCTCCATTCTTAGGAATTTTATTTAATGAATGGAGCTAATCTGTAAATAAATATAAGAGCAACTTCGGTACCTTCCAAATAATCACTGGGTACAGCACTGGATGCATACCGTCCACGTAATATTATCAGTGCTGTGACGCACAGGGCTTTTTCAAATGCCTTGTCCTTACAGGTAGGAGTTTCTCTACTCCCACTAGAAAAAGAGGTGAGAGGTATGACACCTGAAGTTGGCAAAGGAGCTCTTCCCTCTCCTCCCACATTTCCCACAAAACACACCCAGGCAGCTACATCTCCACAGCACCTTGGAGTTTGGAGGCTGGGGGACAGGACAGGACCCAACACAGCACCTCACTTGCATTAAGTTCATTCTATGGATGTTTGAACACATTCTAGTTTCCTAAAATTGTTAACTTACTCCTTTCTGTTATAGGCTGCCTGCAGAATGCTAAGGCAACATATTCTTAGGAAGGAACTGTTTACTTACAAAAATATGTTCATTTTCTCCCCAGTATATAACTGATACATATTAACAGTGACTGATGAAATAAAGACTTTCTCTGAACTCCAAGAAGAATCAGTATGTCTCTGTTCAGAAAAGAACCATAAATTGTTTCAAAGCCTTCAAAAAGTGAGGAAAGAAAGATGAGGCTTTTGCCTGTTCACAGAGATTTTTGATTTATAACAGATTTAATCACCTACCGTAAATATTTCAATTTGCAAACAAGTTTCACTCCAATAAAACTATAGTTTTTATTCATGAAACTTCTGAATAATGTGCAAGAAGGCACTTTTAAAAACTGTATTCCAAAGGTGACTTGTGTTCAACCAGGGCAAGGATATTTACGCAACTGATTCGGGTATTTATACATCTGAGAAACACAGCACTCATGGGTAATGCACAAGCTGCATCCAAGCAACTCTTCTTTTCTATCTACATTAATACACCAATATTTAAACAAACATAACAATTTTCCTTACAAAATGAACAGTGAAACTACTTTGCCATCAGTTCAACGTTGTTAGGTAGCAGGGCTGTGAGTACGCGATACCAGAGGCAAATGTTATGGAGCAACAGATTTTTTTATTTATTTTAATATGAAGGAGCAACCCAGGGAATGATGGTTAAGGCATTGGAGAGAGGTCACAAAGTTTTTTTTTCAACAGAACTAAAATATGAAAAAGGAGGCACTAAGGAAGAAACTTAAGGAAAACATAGGGGATAATACTAAAAGCATCAGTATTAAACTTTTCCTGGACACTAGGGCTACATGTTACCTCTCACATCCTGGTAAACAGCAAAGATGGTTAAGCCCTTCCAAAAAAGTTGTTTCTCATGCAGAATTACTGACAAATTTGTGTCCTTCATCCCCTGCACAATACGAACACTATTAACCCTTGCTTCCTCACTTCTCCCAAACAGCTTCCCCTGCCAGTAGCTCAGTTAGAGGCTGAGTTGACCCCAAACAAGCGCACTTGTGTTGACTCAACACCCCAGTAATTTAAATCTTTCTTCTCTACCTACCCAGTAATTTGGATCAATCTCCTAGGAACTTTGCATCACTGATGCTTCCTCCCACGCATCAAACTTGTTTTAGGCAAGCAATTACAAGTGATTTGAGGGGACTGTCCTACTGGCAGAAGACAGAGTGATTGCATAAACCACCTCCTTAAGACTACCACAGCCCAAACAAAATAAGTATCCAGTCTTGAGCTGCAAAAACATATTAGTCGTTGACTCGTGCGTTATGTTTGGCAAGCACAAGGATAAACTACGCAATAAAATCATAGGCCAGGCAGAGCTGTTCCAACAGAGATGGCATTAAAACCAAACTAAATCAACCTCTGCACTGAAAGAGCTGCTCTGCTTTCCACAGTGAAACACACTGCAGTGGTTACAGGATATTTTGAGCATTGTTAATTATGTAACATATAGCTGACCATTAACAAGCATCAGTGCCATGTGAAGGGATATTAATATAATGAAGAGTGGAAGAGAAGGAGACAGAGGCAGGCTTTGGGCACTCGCAGCAGTGTGCCAGGGTCTAGTTGTGACACCCAGATCGTCCCCAGGGCTGTACGTGTAACCTAAAGCCACGCTCAGACGGGTGCCAACTGTGGCCATCTGGATCCAGAGAAACTGCCAGCCCCAGAACAAGGCCTGGAAGTGGGGTCAATTATGGCTCTAGAAGCCTATTTCACATGAACAAAAACAAAACAAAACAAAAAAAAAAAAAAACAAAACAAAAAAAAAACACACAAAATATGGGTAGCTCAGGTTTGGATCTGCTGAAGTTGAGCTCCATAAACCTGCTTTGAATCTCACACAGTATAAATCACGAGCAATCACAGCGATGTGAGTGATCATACCCAAGTTAGAACCCACTGCAAGAGAAAAGGAAATTCCCTAGCGTTCTGTTAATTCTCATTCAAGTTATCTTTGCGAAGAAACTTGTTTTAGTATTTCCATCAATTCCAGAAATGAAATTATGTTATCAAATATTGACCTTTTTTCCTACCATCTTTTTAATGCCATTCCCTGGTTTGATTTTGATAATGGCCAATTAAAACAGCTTTTTTTTTTTTTGTGCTTCTAGGTTTTAGTTAACACTTTTTAGAAATTATTTAAAGAATGTAGGACAGAAGTGTTGCATTATTCACAGAAGTGTATCAAAAGAAAAACTGCATGAAATCTTGACATTAAGAAAGAGATTTTTCCCTGCCTCACACTGTGCCAAATGAGTCACTTTTATTCAACCAGCAACACAAAGGATAAAATAAAGTTATTGCTGCCTAGTTTCAATATGTTGGGTACTGCTAAACAAGATGTACATTGTGACAGTATGGTGATTTTATAGTTTATGTAAAATATGATGTTAAATCAAAGAAAAAACACAGAGTAACGAGGACAAATCCAAGTCAGAAACTGGAATTAATTTGTTTTGGGAGCCATATCCAGCAGTCACCCAGTACAGAGTGGGAATGATCTTACAGTGTAGTTGTAGCAGCCACCCTAAGTTTAGTTGTCCTCATGCAGCTGCTGGTAAGAAATAAAGACCCTACAAAAGTAGCAAAGCTATGCTCTCGTAGCATTGTAGTAGCATGATTTTATCGCTATATAGCTTGCCTATTCTCCATTTTTCTAGTCACTTCTTGACTTTAGCTTCCTTTTGATATTAGTTCTCTCAAAAAACACAAGGAAAAGAAGATTGCAGACAATTACCTTGGTAGCATTGCAAGTTTAAAATCAACAAGAATGGTGTTAAGACAACCTACAGATGATTACTGCTTTCATGCCTAATTTCTTCATTGATATTTGTTCTGATCTGCCTCCCCCCCCCATGCCCACTCTCCCTTGAAGCTTTTTCTTAACTCTTGACAAGGCGCTTAATGTTGGTTACGTGATGCAGGCAAATCAAACTACCTGTTTCTGGTTAGGCATGTGGTTTGGAGATAGGCAAATTTAATTCATAGCATACTGAGTTAATACAGCTCTCTAAATCTGAAGACTTCTCTGGCAGGAAAGGAAATAAAGCTTATCTATGAATATGCAATTACTCTGCATGACAGACGTGTGAATTTATCTGTATACGAAGTAGTCAAAGAAATAACAAAGTCATATCAATGCTCTGAAAATCAACTTAAACGTCAGCAGCTTCATTTCTTAAAATCAGTGGCAGAGGCGGTACTTACTACAGAGAAACGTTTTCTTATAAGCAGTTATTAGGACTGTCTCTTGATGGCAAGGCATGTATTTTAATAAGAAAAACAAAAAAAAAACAAAACAGAAAAAAAAAACTAACAAAGAATGAAATAAAATACTTCTGTACACAAATTTCCTGCAGTTAAATCACAAAGGGCTATGTTTTGAAAGGTTTTAACAGTTTCTGTAGTATTTAATAACATGCAATTCTTCAGGTGCAGAATATAACACCACGTGAATAAACATATGCGGACAAACTGCCTGCAACACAACTCATATTTTGCATCCATTTTACACACTTGCTTACAGGGCAAGGTTTTTTGGCTTTTTTTTTTTTTTTTTTTTTTTTTAATTAAAAGCCTGAAACTAATGAAATAATAGTTACAGCCAGGTAGGCAAGGCACAACTGTGGACAATCAAATATCTTGACATATTTTATATTTACCCGTCTCTGCTGTAATTCTCCTGAGAGTAGCTTTTCCATAACACCTACTTTAAGGCATGATATGGCCCTCTAACATAAGTTCCCCATTACATTTGAAAGGAACTGCCATTTCCCTTCTACACCAGTGACCCAGGACAGAAGGTTTCCCCTCTGCACAACACAGGAACTACTTCTTCGATCCCCAGTTGGACAGAAATCCAATTAAGGATATGTAAGCCCTGTCCAGAAATGGATTCATTTTTCACACAACTCTTCTCATCGTCCTGACATGCTGGAGCAGTCAACCATAATTGGGAGCAAAATTGTGAAGCTGTTCTTTCGGAAAAGAGCCTTGGTATTGCTACCAGAAGGCTCACAAAATCTGAACTCATTAGCTCTCAAAATTAAAAGCACTTACCTCTTCAAGGACATCTGCAAGCTTACTAAGTATCTCCTCAGGAAGGCTCTGGAATGTGGGAACACTGCAATACAAGAGAAACTTCGATTAATGGATACTGCTGTGTATTTCTTAAACCCAGCTGTCGTTCTTACATAACTTTCACACATATTTAGCCCTCATCATTTGGGGCTGAACAAGTGTTCACCAGAAAACCAGCATATATAATGGCAAACCAATCTTTGCCTTCCAGCCAAGAGGTAATTTAAAGTGTTCACTTGCTACAATGGGAGACCACTTGCAGTAAACATCTGGAGAACCACTTCTAAATCTAGTAGTCAACTATGAATAAATTAAGGATTTACTGGAATTAATCTGTGCTGCAAACCTGTTCAGTCACATATATGACTGTACTAAATTTTCCTGCTTGAGCTCCATTACACCTGAAATACAAAAAACAAACAAACAACAACAAGAGATCATTTCTAACCGATACATAAAAGATTGAGTGAAACTACATACAGACATAAACGCAGAGTAAGGGTAAGGGAATTGTAACAAACCGGAATCAAACGGCTGTTATAATTATCGAAGACCTCATGGGAGAGTTTCACAGCCAAGGCTTGTTTGTTTTCTTTTGCCAAAATGCCAACTTTTCCACTTTTTTTTTTTTGGTAGTATTTCCCTTGCCAAAGATCTCCCACACCTGCATGGACTTGCTGGTCAAGATGGGAGTGGTGCACCCATAGTCCACAGAATTTTAATTCTGTCTGGGGGAGGATGAGGGATATGAAGCTGTCTCCAAATCTCCTGCAAGTGCCCTGACCTTATTTGAGGTCAGGGTGCATCTCCACGACCTTACAGTCTCGACCCAGAGGTCCCTGCCAGCCTCAGCTACTCTGCGACACCTTGCTCTCTCATTTGCCGTTTTCCATAGAAGCCTGATGTTCACCAGCATTCCCATGTGATGCCAAACAAAACACATGAGCACAATGTATGTTTCAGAGGCAGGAAGGCAGTGCTGTACCTGCTTTAATTAAAAACGCTTGTCATCGGCAGCCTAATTAGCAATGCATCTACATGAGCTATTAGCTCAAACATAGCACCGAGCTGATACAGCTCTTTTGAGCCTATTTCCAAGAACAGCTCGCTCAGGATTTGCTTTATCATGCTCCATTACAAGGCATAAACATAATCTTATGCTGCTAATATTAAATTTAGATCCCCAGTGTGTTGCTCTAGTTTCAGAAACACTGATGATCAGGTGCAAAGCTAGGAGGGAGCCGGCTGCTGGGGGGAGTTTCCTGCAGAGAGGCAAATATAACCCTAAATAAATCAGATTTTGCCTTTCATGCAAGTTTTCACATGTTATTTTTGATCACATACAAGTTATTTGCCATGATTTGTAGAGCTAAAACCCCAAACCCACTAGGTTTTTGCAACCCAGAACTTGCTGGAGAACAGGTCCTCTCATTTGACTGTGGGGCAATTAGACCACTTAAGTTTCAGGAGCCTGGAACAGTTTCTGAATACACAATTTGATGACCGGTAGTGCACCCGGAGAAAACCCAGCCAAAAAAAAATAAAGGGAGGACTGAAGACCTCGCAGATGGCATGCTAGCAAATAGTATTGTGCCTGAGGCCAAGCTTTCCTGTTACATGAAGTGCCCAGTGAACTTTATTTGTGAGCACAGTTAAAGCAGAACTTGTTTTTATTAACTTAAATATAGGCTACTCTGTAATGGAATTAAGAAGGACTTCTAAACCTTCTATTTCTTTAAAAAAAAAAATGCAACTTTAACTGAACATGTAAATTAGTAACAGGACAGAACCAGCCAGCTATGTGCAGAAAACTGTGATTGTTCTGGCTCTCAGCTGTTTTCTGCTTAGGAAGTACTCCTTTTCAATGGAAATACCTGGCTCCACAATACAACATGAACACAAAACAAACAAAAAGGAGTTATATGGTGTCTGGCCCTGAGCAGAAGATGAAAGCTCATGACACCAACACTTGCATTCCGACAAGAGGAATTAACTAGTGGGAGAAGGTAACTCTCCCAGACATCTAGGCAAGTTCTGCTGTGGCTGCACCACAACATTCCTGAAAGGGGGGACAATTCACTGCAGTATTTTTATTTATTTTTTTGCTAATTATGTCCTGTGAGTCTGTGCAACCCACAGGAGGGTAGCAGAACACATTCATTATAGCCCAAGCACATGAGAAACATGGGAACAGCAGGTAACCTCTGAATGAATTGAAATTATTGAAAACTTGGGATATTAAATAAAGAAGGAAAATTGCCTAGGAGAAACGCTTATAACTTAAAAACAGCAATAGAGAAAGTCAACTTGTTGACACAACAAGCTCCAACTAAGGCACATCACAGATGTAGTATCCTTCTCAACAGCTAGAGGTAGCAGTACAGCCAAATTGTACTGGGGTTTCATCATAAGAAGTCTTACAAGACTGCCCATCACTTCAACACCAAAATAAATAAATAAATAAATAAACAAATAGAGCTGCCTACCCCCAAAACAAATAAACAAAAACAGAAAGACCACCTGTACTGAATAAATGTCTTTTGAAAAAGCAGAGGGAAAACATTCATCGACCTGTTAAAAAAAGCGTTATAAATTTCTGCAAACAGAACTGATGATAACAATGATAAAAACAAGATTTGAAAACACACTCAAGTGTGTAACAGTACTGAATACTTGGCTTGATTCTCCAGTCAAATATATGTAAACACACACACACACACACAAATCCCCTCCATAACAAGATTAAGCAGAGTCTTAAAATAGATCCTTACTTGCCTGTCCTATGAAGATTTTGCATATGAAGATCAATATTTTGGAGACTATTTCCATGCAGGTAACTGCACTCACATGAAAATGGAGCCTCAACTCTAAAGGGAGAGCTTTGTGGAAAGCATCTGAGCAGCAAATCGCTGCGAGTTGGAAAACATACACTGGGAAGACAAACAGGAGCAGAAGGAACCAAAGAAAGAAACCTTTGAAGATTTTGCAGCACTACAGGTAAGAACAGTTAGGTTCTGTTTTCTACTATTTTGTGAAACTGAAATCTGAAAACATGCAAACCAGATAATTTAGCATTTCAATTCAGATGTATTCATTATTTACGATGGTAGAAGTCATAGCAAACAAGGCTCTATCTCATCATGAAATCATTTACCCTGTGCACAAGTCTAAAAAAAAACAGGACTACATAAACGCAGACTTTCTCTGACAAGTTCTTTTCTCCCCAGTCCTTAAAAACCTTAGGTAATGAAGGCTTCAAAACATCCATGTAATCCATTCTAGATCATAACAATTGCTACAGCTAGAAAAAATATTTTGGGATCTAATGCTCATATCTCTCAGCACAGGGGACTTCATCTTACCTGCAATCCACATGAAGGAGTTTATTCTGTTTCCCTCCATAACCGCCACCCACATAGACAAGGAACTTCACCTTTTGTACACTAACACCTTATTTAACCTTTCCTTCCAAGTTGTGTTTCCCACAAGTCTGATGATCCAGTCCTGGGGACTTCCTCCAGCTGTCTCTTACTCCAAACACTGAGCAGCAATTGCTCTACCTGCACTGAATACTTTATTGTGCAACTGACTGGAAAGGGAAAAATCTGCATTCAGACCCACCCAGGCAGGAGTGTGAATGAACACCCCTTCTTGTTCATCGTGGGTGAATACCTTGATTGCTCACTCCTAGGACAGAGAGAGGGTGACCAAGGTTTTCTCTGCTGCCTAATCCTTTAAACATGTTTTGTGAAAAAATGGTGATTAATTGCAGAAGAAGCTCCAGCTCTACTACAAATTCCCCTGTGAAACAAACAGCTGACTGGTGATCAACACTGCAACACTTAATGCCTGTAACACTGATCAGTTAAAAAAAAAACAAAAACAAAACACAACGCACAGAAACCCCACCTATGTACTGTGATTAATGGCATAAGGCTCTATATGGAACAGAGAGGCTTTCACAACTGAAATTCTACTCACCTGTAGTCTCCCCCTGCTCCTCTAAGTTTTTTATTGTGATATGGGTGCTCAACAATATTTCTGCTATTTATGCCTGTTTTATATGACCTGTCTGCAAAAGTACAGTCCAAAACCCACCTGAAGAGTGACCTCCAGGCCATCCTACAAAGCTGCTTAATAGCACACGATGAGGAAAAACAGATCCCTAACCAGCATTTTCTGCCTGGTTAGTGGCTTCATGGTTCAAGTCTGCATAAGAAAATTGAATTTTACAGCAAATGGCAATAAACGTCATGTTTTTAAATCAATCCACAAACACCACAATGCTTTATCACTTCCTGTCCCAAACCTTGTCAGATTTTTCCTTTGACCACGAAACACAGAATTGAACTAGCTGCACCTGTGGAGGAGCTGCTCAGGCTGGCAAGAAGAGGTGGCTTTTTGTTGGCTATATTCCACGCTATGGAACTATTTTGTACTATTTTTGCTATTGTACTACGTTTGCTACTGTGTACTTGATGACCATCCATACACCTTGTGAGGGCACTGTGGGGAATTGCTTGCTGTCAGTAGGAACTGCAGAGCAGCTTTTCCTGCTGGCTCTGGAAGCTAACGTTTTCACAGGGAGCTCAACATGTTAAACAGAGGATGCCAGAATAGGGAAAAACACCTGTGCAAAAGTGTCCATGTGGTTATTGTGCAAGGTGGTTATTTTCTTCCAGTACTTTAAAATCTATTCCCATCCTGGTGAGCAAGTTGCAAGCTGAGTTTCAGATCATGAACAAAACCATCTCCCTGGGGCACTCGAGGATGCCACGTGGATCATTGGGTGTCGGAAGTGCCTGGTGATGTCCGAGCACTGTGATCACCTGGTGACTGGACGGTGTATCAGCCTCTTGGAGAAAATACAACACTTTGGAGGAGGCGGTAGTAAAGGAAGTCTCCTTTGAAAAGTGAGAACTGTTAGTGTGTGCCTGAACCCCATACAGCTGTGAAATGCTTTTGTGATACAGGCCAAGGCACCGAGTGATACAGTAGCATATTCATTATGTATCTGCAAACTGTTGCATTGAGATAAAATTTCTTTTCCCATCAGAAAAGAATTACTATTTGGAGGATAAAATATTTCTTTACACGTAATACCCATCACATGGAATGGAAAAGAAGAGGCAGAAAATAAGTTCAGAAAAGGTGTATTTACTTCTCTAGAAACTCAGTATTTACCTATTATAAATGTAATTGGTAAGTCAAGGGTAGCTTTCCTGAAGCAATTTCCTGCACATTTTGCTTAGCTTAAAGAATATTAGAGGAAAAAAAGAAAGGGAGATGGAGAACGACATTCACTCACACTTGCATTAATTACACTTACACGTCTCGCCTTGAAATTGGTGCAAGTAACACAACTTTTAGAAGGACTGAATACATTTGTTCTACAATTGCTGCAGATGACCTATCTGCTGTACTCAAGCTACAAAGGCATTAAAATCACTTATGAGTGTTCATCTCTGAGTGAAAATATTATAGCTACAGTTTTAAAGCCCTGCCACTCATAACATAGAGCTTATTCTGGTAAATAAACTCCTTAGGGCATTTGTAGTAAGCATTTTCTCTCAGAGAATTACCTGGTGATGGGAGCAGTGACGGGGGTAACGGGACTGTAAGGGGAAAGCACTGACACAAAATGGCTGCTCGGCCCTGTCAGGAGAAAATGGCCGCTAGCCTGGGAAACGCAGGCCTGGGAAGCAGAGGCATCCTTGGCGTGCGGCTGGGCACCTGAGAACCAGAGATGGCCCAAAGATATTACCAATCAAGACAAAGCAAGAAACAGAGAAACAACTTATCACCTGAGGAAGTGGGAATTGAGGTAGGAAACAGATTATTTTTTTTTGTCAAGAAAATAAAGGAAAATAAGAAACACCATCCTGTACTGGATTTCTCACCTACTGGTTATCTGAAGTGACACTGTTCTATGCTCTCGTATGTCTCAATAATATAATAAGAGCCATATTTTTACTCAAAATGGAGCTTGTCTGTCTGAGAAACTTCTCATGCAGCATGTGTTCTTTATTGTCTACTATTTTTTTTTTCCTTTTCAGACAGGCTTCTATGGAATGTCGTGTTAATTTTGTGATGCTGTGTATCAAATCCTAAACTCTGCAACATGCTTCAACTTCCAGGTGAGTTTCCATCTGTCACTTTGGTCCCCTTTCTGGGCCCATTCCTAAGGTGGTCTATCTCTCAGGTGAGTTTCTAAGACCCTTTCAAGTTTGGTCCTTTCTGAGATCGGTTTCTTAATTAGACCTGTTTGAGGTCAGTATGACCTAGACCCTTCTTTTGAGATCAGTTTGATGCATTTGGTATTGATCATTTTATGAATATGTATGTATGTACATAGTCTGTCGTAAGTATAGTACTGATAAGCATAGCCTACTGTAAGTATAGTCTTGATAAATATGACCTATCATAAATATATTTGCTGTTACAATATTCACAAGTTTGTAATCCATAAGTATTTTCACTGCCATAGTATTACTGATGTTTGTTGAACCTATAATACCAATCTGTATTTATTGCTATATTACTGATTTTTAGTACCTCTGAATACCTTTCTACTACTTCTAACTTCTGCTACGATTAAATAGTGTTACACATGGGTTGGGTAACCCCCTTCTTTTTGGATTATGCCATCTAGTTACATTCTATGAGCACATAAAAATGGGAGAGATGCAGAAAGCAAATGAACTGGTTTTTTTTTTTTTTCCTTCTGAGCAAAAGACTGAAGTAAAGCAAGTGTGAAGGGCTGCATTTTCTTTTAAATCTCATGGTGAAAGGATATAATAATGATGGTAATGGATGAAGTTGTCCACTGATATCATAAGGACGAAACATATTTCCCCATGGGAAATGCATGTGGGGCACACAAAAGGGTCAGAAAAGGATGTGGTTGTAGACTCTGTTTTGGTCCACACACTGTTCAGTAGGCTGCTCAGGTATTCTGGAGTATTTTTTTTTCCATGCTTCTGTCAATCCCTGTCTTTCCCTGACAGGGGTTCATTATCAGAGACAGCCCTCCTACTTCATTTTACAGTCACTGGGGAGATTGCACAATTGAAAGAAAAAAAAATGTTTCTATCATGATGGGAGAAAAGGAGCAAAATTGGCAGGTATATAAACCCATTCGCCCATTTTATATACATTTACTCAAGATTATTAATCTTGTAAAGGACAGTTGCTCAGAAAGAACTACAAATGCTCAACAGTAACAACAACTTTGATAATACTGATAATTCTACGCATGCACATTTTTGGTCACCCAATTAAAGACAGGATTCACATAGCCAGTAGTGCTGCTGCCATGCCAGCCCTTGCTGGAGGAAAACTAATACCTCACATTAGAACAAGTCCATAGGAGGGCCACAAAAATGATCAAGAGGCTGGTGGACCTCTCCTCAAAGACAGGCTGAGGGAGTTGGGGTTGTTCAGCCTGGAGAAGAAAAGATTCTGGGGAGACCTTACAGAGGCCGTTCAATACATAAAGGGAGCCTACAGGAAAGCTGGGGAGGGATTCTTTGTCAGGGAGCGTAGTGATAGGACAAGGAGTAATAGCTTTACACTGAAAGAGGGTAGATTTAGATTAGGTATTAGGAAGAAATTCTTTCCTGTGAGGGTGGTAAGGCACTAGAACAGGTTACACAGAGAAGCTGTGGATACCCCATCCCTGGAAGTGTTCAAGGACAGGTTGAATGGGGCTTTGAGCAAGCTGATCTAGTGGGAGGTGTCCCTGCCTATGGCAGGGGGGCTGGAACTAGATGACCTTGAAGGTCCCTTCCAACCCAAGCCATTCTATGGTAGTACCTTTTAGGAATGCCATGTGTTTTGTTTTGTTTTGTTTTTTATTTCTGCTGTTGCAGTTGGTATTTCTTCATATTTCCAAATCAAATTATACCTGTGGTCCTAAAGGGAAGATTCTGTATCTTCCAACTCACTCATCTTTTCCGAAATTATTAGATAGGCTATTAAAAAAATAATACCCATCACAATACACCTCACACTCTCATACATCGAGTTTTTTATTTCTGTGATCCTGCATTTGCAATATAGCAAAAATTAGGTTCTCCATGGCTAGCACTGCCTAGTAATTATTACCTATTCAGAACAGTTCACTGCCAATGAGTTTTTCTCCAGCTTTTTTCCCTTTCTGTTGGAGATATTGTGGGAAATGAACCCTCATACTTCAGCCTCCATAGAAAATCCTGAATTGGTGCATCTAGCCTGATTTACTCTTACGAATTTCAACTGAAACAACAAATTCATCACTGTGGCAATGGAATAAAGTCAAATGGCATCACAAAAACCATCATCTCATACAAGATGCAAATACTTGAAAATGAGAGATGTTTTCGACTCACTCTTGCACTATCTCAAATAGATCCTTAAACACTGAGTAATATTTTGAAGACAACATTGCACTGTAGAGTTTGAAGAAGTGAAAAGTCTTATTTGCATTCATAGTCCATTTTGTCACATTTCTCCAAATTGGATATTTACAACATCTTCAAAAACAATTTAAGCCAGGCATTTTGTGTCTAACAGATGTCTACTGCACTTGACAGCAAATTGTCGTAATAATATCTCTTTCAAGAAGACACTGACAATACTGTTTCCAAAGCACAGACTCTGTTTTGCAATGTTTGCTGCTGTTACGCTGTTGTAATGCTGTTTCCTGCCTACCTTCTTTTAACCAGCAGTATTAAATTGAGATATTAAAAAGATTATTAGTTTTCTGCCTTCAAAATTACATGAATACAAGAAAAAAAATATCCTATAAATGTTTCTAAGATCATCAGAATCACAAGCATTTTTCATTCTCCCATGCAACTTCTTTCAGTGTCCACGAAACCAAAGGGACCTGAATTCACTGTTACAGACCCAACTCTCTGGGGAAAAGTTACTCCCTGACGCAGCCGTTGACTGAATCTGCGTGATTCACAAAGCAAGCATTAGAATACATGAACATCTTCTCTTTTTCTTTTTTTTGTTATTAATTACTACATGAAATGTCAGAAGAGTTTTTGTCCTACTGAAAATCTATTATGTGTGATTAAAAAAAAAAAAAAAAGGAAATCCTGCCCAGCACATTCCTACGTAGTGATTTCGATGGGTGACCCTGTGGTGTGGTTTCATCCTGATGAGCAGCTGAACTCCACCAGACCATTGTCTCACTCCCCATCCGCAAAGGAACAGGGAGAGAAAAATGCAATGAAAAAGGGCTCAAGGGTTGAGATAAGAACAGGGTTGAGATAAGGACAGGATCATTCACCAATCATCGTCATGGGCTAAAACAGACTCAAGATAGGGAGATTAATATAATTTATTGACTATTACTAACACATTAGAGCAGTGAGAACTAAAAGCAAACTAAAAACACCTTCCCCTCATCCACCCTCTTCTACATCCTCCTCCCCAGAAGTGCAGGGGACCAGGGAATGGAGGCTGCGGTCAGTCCATGACACTGTGTCTCTGCCACTTCTTCATGATCACTCCCTGCCCCTGCTCCAGCGTGGGGTCCCTCCCATGGGATGCCGTCCTTCCCGAACTGATCCTGAGTGGGCTTTTCACAGGCAGCAGCTCTTCAAGAACTGCTGCAGGGGAACTTCTACCCTGGCACCTGGAGCACCTCCTCCCCTTCTCCTTCACTGACCTTGGCATCTGCGGGCATGTTTCTCTCACACTTTATCACTCCTGTCTCCCATCTGCTGTTGCACAGCATTTTTTCCTTTCTTCAGTGTGTTCTCCCAGAGGCACAACCAGCATTGCTCACAGCTCAGCTCTGGCTGGCAGCGGTTCCCTTTTGCAGCCAGCTGGAGCTGGTTCTTCTCTAATACAGGACAGCTGCCGGGCTCTGCTCACAGAGGCCGCCCCTGCCAACAAAACCTTGCCACATAAGCTCACCCTGTGTTTGGCAGTGTCATTTGCTAGACGCAGTAAAAACCAGCAGAACTGAATTCAGGGGCAATCTTGAACTTCTCTGCCCAGATCAATGCATTTTAGATGGTTCACACAGAGACAAGTCCAAACAAAAGCACTTTTGATCAGTAGATCATTACTGAGAATAGTCTTCCAGGAAGTGACTTATTTAACTCCTCCACAGAGAAATAAACTACAAAAAAAGGAATCAGAATCCAGAAAGAGCTCATTCCTCTTCATGGTACAGATCTCAAACAACCAGATTTGCATGAAAATATGAGAATAGCAACATGTCAATTCATCTCAGACTGCTTGATGGAGGCATTTCAGACATTCTTACAGACAAGCAGTGTTGGTGCAAACCCCAGGTGTATCGGCAAGTACTTCAAGACATCCAGGATATACTAGCCAGCTTAATTCAATGTCTCTAAACACATCAAAGGGCAAAAAGCCCACTTCTTCCTAATGTCTAACCTGCACAACCACAGAGCAGCATTGAATAATTACTACTCAGTTGGAGACAGAAGAGGAACACTGACTTCAAGATTTGCCCAAGGCAAAAATATACTGCCAGCAAATCCCTTCCTATTTTAAGAAAAGTCATTCTCTCGGCAGTGTGCTCATTTGCCGATCACAGCAGTAAGAATGGCACACGCATTATTGATTTGGGGGTGTAATTTGGGACATTTATCCTTTGTGAACTTCTGAAGGCTAACAGATGGTGGGTCGTCGTAATTCTGTATTTCCAATGGCTTTTCTTCATACCAGTGGAACAGATGCTGCTGTTGCTCTTCATCTTTTTGTTAAACTCCTCTGTTATCTTTGAATGCCTTTATAGATGTTGCAGAGACCTTTGACTGAGTAGAGTTTGAAATGTATAATACTACCACAAGTTTTAGGAGGCTCAGCACACTAAATACCTTTAAAATGTTTCTAAAGCTGTAAATGATATACCTCCCTTTCTCTAGTATAAGTTTCAGTCCTGTTATTGAATTAAAGAAAACAGAAGAATAATTTAATCTTTGAGTTTATGTTGTTGATTTTTTCTCCCATCAGTAAAATCCTTGCATCTCAGGAGTCAAAAATTTGCTATGTACAGTAAACCTCAATACTTTTTTTTTTCCACTGAAAATGGAACGCAGCTGAAAACAAATTAAATGTTGAGCATTTTCAAGTTGCTTGCATTGTATTGAAGAAATGATCAAATAAGATTGACAGATTCAAAATAAGGTCTGAAAACTCAATTGTTTAAGAAAACAATCTTGAGAATATTGCAAACAGTCAAACAATATAATGGGAAACAAAAAAAAAACAAAAACAAACAAAAATGCCGGGAAGATTATTTCAACTGTTAAATAGAACCCTACTCAGCTACTGCCAAACAGTCGTTACTTATTGCTTCCTCTGTATTTGCTCAAAGATCAGCTGTAGGGGCTGTAACCCTAAAACTGGCTCCCAGTTTTTTATTATAAGATACCTCTGTTAAGACCAGGTGCAACCCTATACTCAGGCTCATCCGAAAAGGCCTGTTTGGGAGCACAGTGTCAAGCTGACTCAAACTGGAGCCAAAAGACATCTTGGGTTTGGATGAAAAGCAGGGTGAGCACAGATCCAGCCACGTGGGTGTATCTGCAATGCACTCCAGTTACAAACTGGTTTGGAGAATGGGAGAAACTTCTTGGCAGGCAGTGACACGGACTGACCATGATTCATTTGACCCTTGCAATGGCCATTCATACTGGTAGGCAAACTCTTGGGAAATTTCATGGACGTTATCGAGCCAACACATGTTGGATATGTTCAGCTGCACTGTAGCTTTCTGAAAGCTCCATTCATCTTTCTCCACTTGAATGACAACAGATGTGTAACTTTGCTCTATCCAGTGCATCTTATTTTTCCATTTTTTTCCACTGCAACATGAAAGCTTCACTAACTTCTATCAACTTGTTGAAATAATTGCTATTCAACATATTACAAAATATCAACACACTACATAAATGCCTCTTTATCCCCAATATGAATGTCAGTGCGAACACTACTACACTAACCTGATCTCCTTCTATGATAAGACAAACAGCTTAATAGATGAGGGAAAGGCTATGAATGTTTCCTTGGATTTTAATAAGGCATTTCACACTGTTTCCCACAGTATTCTCGTGGAAAAACTGGCTGCTTAGGGCATGCACAAATGTACCATTCATTGGATGAAGAACTGGCTGGATGGCTGGGCTCAAAGGATTGTCATGAATGGGCTTAAATCTGGGTGGTGGCCAGTCACAGGTGGTGTTCCCCAGGTCTCCGTACTGGGGCCAGTTTTGTTTAATATTTTTATCAACCATCTGGATGAGGTGATCAAGTGCACCCTCAGTAAGTTTGCAGATGACACCAAGTTGTGTGAGGGTGTTGATCTGCTTGAGGCTAGGAAGGCTCTGCAGAGGGATCTGGATATGCTGCATCAATGGGCTGCATCCAGTTGTATGGCATTCAACAAGGCTAAGTGCCAGGTGCTGTGCTTGAGTCCTAACAACCCCATGCAGTGCTACAGGTCTGGAGAAGAGTGGCTGGAAAGCTGCCCAGAGGAAAAGGACCTGAGGGTGTTGGTCCACAGGGGCTGTACATGAGCCAGCAGTGTGCCCAGGTGGCCAAGAAGGCCAGTGGCGTCCTGGCTTGTATCAGAAATAGCATGGCTAGCAGGACTGGGGAAGTGATTGTCCCTTGTACATGGCACTGGTGAGTCTGCACCTCGAGTACTGCGCTCAAATTTGTGCCCTCACTACAAGAGGGATATTGAGTTGCTTGAGCGTGTGCAGAGAAGACCAACAAAGCTGGTGAAGGGACTAGAAAACAAGATTTAAAAGGAGCGGGCTGAGGGAACTGGGGTTGTTCAGTCTGGAAAAGAGGAGGCTGAGGGGAGACCTCATCATTCTCTACAACTACCTCAAACGAGACTGTAGCATGTTGGTCTCTTATCTCAGGTAATAAGCAATAGGATGTGAGGAAATGGCCTCAAGTTGTGCCAGAGGAGGTTTAGATTTGATATTTGGAAGACTTTCTTCACTGAGTGGGTTACCAAGAATTTAAATGGGTTGCCCAGGGAAGAGGTGAAGTTGCTATCTCTGGAGGTATTTAAGAGATGTGTGGACATGGCACTAAGGGACACTGTTTAGTGACAGGACTCAGTAAGACAGGCTGATGGTCGAACTTGATGATCTTGAAAGTATTTTCCAACCTAGATGGTTTTATGATTCTATTTCAACCTTTCTGAGTTGATAGGGACTGAGATCATTGATAAGCAATGATCTTTTGACTATGATCAAACCTCTAAAGCTTTTCCATTTGTCATGTTTTGAAAGAGTGATAAAAACAGTACTGAAACTCAAGTGTTTGGGAATTTTTAGTGGGTGTTCCTTCAGATAACGTGGTTAATAGATAGAGATCAAATACATGGGAAAGATGGGACACGACTTAAAGACTTCTGTTGTAGACAGAAAGAAGTCAGAATGGAAGCATGATGCTGAAAATAGCCCAAGAGTTATGTTAGTGAACCAGAGGAGACAGACCTAAAAGGTAAGAAGTTGGCATACTCATTTTTAGTGTTGAAACCCTGTAACACAGGATGTGCTGTGCTGCCCCTTTTTGCCCATGGCAGCATCCAGGGAGCCTGGCTATGAGCAGAGCCTGTCCTAATGAACCAGTGAATCTAGGACTCTATCAATATAATTTATGCCAGTCAGCTTTTTGGTTGTTTTTGTTTGTTTGTTTTTGGTCATGTTTTGTTTTTGGGGTTGTCATGATAAGATTATGGCTCTGGCTGAAAAAGGCAAATTTACTGATTTACCATACTTTGATTTATTCAAGGCCATATGGCATCTTGATTAAAAGTAGCATTATATATTTTTAGAAGGAAACACTTTAATTAAAATCTGACTCACTGACAGGTATCAAAAGATAGTTAAAATAAGTGAGCAATGGCTGTTGAAAGCAATTCCCATAAATCCATTTCTCATTAATTGTCATTTCTATTTTATTGATGATCATTCCTCAAGCTTGCAGATGAGGCGATTTACTCCCCTCAGGTGATTAACATCTACCAAAGAACCCATTAATAGCCTAAGTATTCAGTAACTCATTTTTGGAACAGGCATGCAGATCACAGCCACAGCATCAGAGGAAGCACGTAGGCATTGAGTTAAAACAAGATAGCCAACTCCTCCTAAATAACCTCCTCTTCCAAAAAAAAAGCTCTATTATCATTGGTGGAAGTAATAGTACCTGAGCAGAGTGATAATCTTGAAACTATATGCAAGTTGGACCAGTCCAGAAACACTGTGTCCTGTTCCCATACAGCATAACACGGTAAAATACTGGGAAGAGTTCAAAAAAGATTACAATAATTAGCCAAAGCACTGGGGAGACGGGGAACTTTATCATTGGATATGAGTCATTTTTCACATGGGAGTAAGATCAGACATTGAAGACAGACACTTAGGAAAGCCAAAGAAAGCCCTGTTAGAATTACATTTGGCCAGGGACATCAAGGGCAACAAGAAAGGCTTCTATAGGTTGATAAAGATTTCACTGGTGATAAAAGGAAGACTAGGAAAATTGTGGGCCCTCCCCAGAAGGAAACAGGAGACCTGGTTTCCTGGGATATGGAAAAGGCTGAGGTACTTGACTTTTTTTTTCCTCAGTCTCCACAGCAAGAACTCAGCCACATGGCCCAGGCTCCAGAAGTCAGGCACTGGAAGAATGAAGAACCACCCACTGTAGGAAAAGATCAGGTTTGAGACCATCTAGGGAACCAGAAAGCACACAAGTCCATGGGACCTGATGAGATGCATGCATGGGTCCTGTGGGACCTGGTGGATGTAGTTACTAAGCCTCTCTCCATCATATTTGAGAAGTAGTCCAGTGAGTTTCCACTGACTGGAAGAGGGGTCACATCAGCTCCATTTTTAAAAAGGGAAAGAAGGAAGACCTGGGGAACTACAGGCCAGTCAGTCTCACCTCTGTGGTAAGATCATGGAGCAGATCCTCCTGGAAACTCTGCTAAGGCACATGGAAAATAAGGAGGTGACTGGTGACAGCCAGCATAGCTTCACTACGAGCAGATCGTGCCCAACAAATCTGGTGGTCTTCTACAATGGGGTTACAGAATTGGTGAATAGGAGAAGAGCAACTGACACCATCTACCTGGACTCATGCGAAACATTTAACACTGCCCTACGTGATATCCTTGTCTCTAAATTAGAGAGCCATGGATCTGATCGATGGACCATGCGGTGGGTAAGGAATTGGTTGGATAGTTGCACTCAAAGATTTGCAATCGACAGCTTGATGTCCAGGTGGAGACCAGTGACGAGTGGTGTTCCTCAGGGGTGAGCATTGGGACCGACGCTGTTTAACGTCTTTGTCTGTGACATGGGCAGTGGGATGGAGTGCACCCTCATCCAGTTCGCTGATGGCACCAAGCTGCGTGGTGTGGTCTACACGTTGAAGGGAAGGGATGGGATACCATTCGGAGGGACTTGGGCCTCTGCAAACATCATGAGGTTCAACGAGGCCAAATGCAAGGTCCTGCATCTGGGTCAGAGCAATCTCAAGCACAAACACAGGCTGGGCAGAGAATGGATGCAGAGCAGCTCTGAGGAGAAGGACCTGGGGGTGTTGGTTGATAAGAAGCTAAACAAGAGCAAGCAATGTGCGCTTGCAGCCCAGAAAGCCAACCATACCCAGGGCTGCACCAACAGCAGCGTGGGCGGCAGGGTGAGGGAGGGGATTGTCCCCTCTGCTCTGCTCTCATGAGACCCCACCTGGAGCCCTGCACCCAGCTCTGGGGCCCCAAAGAAGAACATGGAAATACTAGAACGAGTCCAGAGGAGGACTACAAAGATGATCAAGGAGCTGGATCACCTCTCCTACAAAGACAGGCTGAGAGAGCTGGGGTTGTTCAGCGTGGAGAAGAGAAGGCTCCAGGGAGACCTGACAAGCAACCTTCCAGTACCTACAGGGTGCTACAGGAAAGCTGTGGAGCTACAGTTTGTCAGGGGTTGTAGGAATACAACAAGGGGTAAATGGCTTTAAACTAAAAGAAGGTAGATTTAGATAAGACATTAAGAAGAAATCCTTCACTATAAGGGTGGTGAGGCACTGGAACAGGCTGCCCAGAGAACCTGTGCATGCCCAAGGCCAGGCTGGATGGGGCTTGGGGCAGCCTTGACTTGTGGGAGAGGTCCCTGTGCATGGCGGGGGGGTTGGAATTAGATGATCCTTAAGGTCCCTCCCAACCCAAACCATTCTGTAATTCTGTAAGATTTATGGGATCTTGCAGATGAAGAAAGGCAAGATCCAGTGGAATTACAAATCAGAGCAGCATTATTTGGGATAGTGTTGTCTTCATTTGGGAGGCTATAAAACAAGGTTTGAGTTATGTATTTTTTTTTAAATAAAGACTTCCTTTTTCCTTTGTCTAAGAAAAAATTGGTGGCATACATCTGTTTGTGGAGGTTGTAATTTATCTTACTGGTTAAGGAGACTCTCACTTTTTTGCTGTTCCTCTGGCATCCAAAACCCTGTGAAGACAGCCTCAAAACACTGTGACACAGCCTGTTAATCCATGGGGCAGAGGGTTTTGGGAGCCACTTGCTTTCTGAAGCTCTGTGCCCGCTGAAACTGCAAATTCAGCAAACGTAAAGGGAAAGAAAACTTCACCTACTCTTCTGAAGAGTGGTTTGGACCAGATGACCTCAGGAGCTCTTCTAATATGAACTGTTTTATTAATCTATGCTCCAAAAATGATTTTTTTGTTTTGTATTTACTTATTCCTGGTAAGGGTTTACACATCATTTAGTTGTTTTGAATATCACCCTTTTTTTTTCCACTGATATCTTTTATTTTCCCACCCTTGCATAAAACATTAAATAACCTGTGTGTTTGTGCACACGCATATTGCAATTTGATTTGAAAGTTATCAAAGCTTTGCAGTTTGTGTTTTCTTGTTAAAAATGGTATCTTAATGATTTGTACTGTGCGTTGGCCAGCTGGTCCTGCTTGGCTTCCTTGCTAGCAGCTTAATAGAATGTTAATTCACTGGAGGTCAGATGTAATTTTCTAAATATTTAAGAAGTTAAGTTCTAAATATTTAAGAAGTTTTACTGCCCCTTTGAGGGCATTTTAACCTAAGCTTTGTTTTTCTTTATCTAAAGTTCAGTTCAACAACATAATTCCTATAGGCATGTTCTGTGAGGTCATTGTCATTGTATATAATTCCTTGTTTTCTCTACACTTCAAAATACATTTTTCTAATCACACTGTGAACTGCTGGGACACACTGTGAGTTTCTCTTCTCTTGAGCTGTAGAAACTCTTTCATTATTTTGCAGAAATAACTATACTGGTTTATCAGTGTCTATACGAAGTTTAAATTATTCTGCCCAGTATGCATTACCTTTATTTTTTGAAGTCACAAGTAATATTATACTCAAATCCCACAGTTTAAATCACTCTGGTAATTACCTACCTCCTTAGTTTTTGATAATCTGAGTTGTATTTATTGGCAAGTCGCTTGTGTGATATTTCCAGAGACAGTATATAATCGAATTTAGAATGTATTCCTGATGCTCATAAAAGCAATAAAGCTGTCACCTTCTGTCTGCACATTAAAAATGTATCCCATGAAAGTAGAGGACAAATGCATAAAATGATTATTACAATTTGCTAATGTGCAAAGGATACAGGAAAATGAGACCAGTCTCAGGCTGGACATAAAAACATTTAACAGCTCTGCACTCAAATGGCAATATTTACTGAACTTTTCTAAAATCACCAAGGAAAATATGCTCCATTAGAAACTTGACTAAGTCCGATTTACTTTATTTCAAAAATGTAATTCCTACCAATATTAGTAAGAATGCAGAACCTATATAAAATTAGAATTAGTTCCCTGAAATAAAAACCAAAAAAAGATACAATTTCCTGTTAGATAATCCTATCTAGACAAGTCAAATTATTTATGTTGACTATTTTCTCATAGATGTATATAGACACAAAGGGGAGAGACTAATAGCATTTTAAAACTTTCCCACTGAGAACAGAACCTCAGCATATATTTAAGGTTCAGCAACTCATCCCTGAGCTGCTATATATACATTTCTCCTCTAAAATGATGTCCATATACACCTTCTACTCTTTTCCTTTTCCTTCCTGTTTCATATCTCTGTTTAGCTTTTTCTTCACAACTGAATTTATATTAAGATCAAAAGATTCAAGCTAGTTTATAGAAATAACATTCAGAAAAAAATGTATATATTTGTTGACTTGAGCACTCTTCGGTGTATAACCTCACGCTACTGTGTCTTGTATCACAATGATTTGTTTTCTCTCTTAATTTTTATCTGTCTTTAGATAAAGAAGCAACGGTAGTCTGCTCAGCTCTCACTTTTTGCCTGCTCAGCACAAAGTAACAGTAACAGGCAATTAAGTGCACCGCAAGTCATTAACTCCACTCGAGATTCCTGGGATGCCTCTTAAAATGAGGAACAGAAATTAAAATACATCTTTGGATTATTTTTTGTAAGAGTGAAATATTACATATGTCCAGAATTCCAACACACTGCCTTCCAGTGCCAGAATTGACTAATTTTGGTTATTGCAACCAGGAGGTCAAGCCCCAGTTGTTCCATTCTGTTTTATTTCGGAGCCTGGCCGAGAGACACTAATCAGCAGCACCAGGAAAGTATGTATGAGCTGATGAGTTTTCCTCCTTTGCTGCCCTAATTCAAATGCAAACGCCTCCAGGAATACAGACGCTGTTCGGTATTGAGAATTTTATGTGCTCCATGTTGTTGTGGTGCTGATAGCTTGTTATTCCTAAGATGCTTTGTAGAGTTATTTAAACACACAGAGTTGGAAATGATTTAACCTAGCAGAATTATTTTAGTTCACGCTCCAGCAGCAGGCAGGTTTGCCGGAGGTGGTTTGCACCCCCAGCCTGACATCGCTTTGCACCTTCTTCTTCTCACCCTAATTCTGAGTAATTATTTTCTGACCAAACGCATGCTAATAGGGGATTTTATCTTTAAATATCAGCATCAAGATGCAGCTGATACCTTTTAAATTGGGAAGAAAACCACCCCTAGGAGCAGGAACCTTCTCTCCAGATCCTCAGAAAAAGTACACACATCAAAGAAAAGCCGCAATTTCAAAACCAAAACCAAACCATCACTTTGATTAAAACTCATCAACAGTTGCTCAGGAAAGCCAAGTACTTGCTCCTCCACAAGAAATACGTATTAAAACATAGTAATGAAATTTTGGCCATTCAAAAACCATTCTTAAGTGCTACCACACTTTACCATGTGGTTTTGATTGGAAGACCTCAGATGAGTAGGCTGTTCTCAGCCTTCCCTGAGGAACCTGCTCGGTGTGGATGGAAAAACATCTTAATTGACAGCCAAAAAAACAACTCACGGAAGTGAGAGATTCCTGAAATCAAGACTAAGCATCAGTAAACATTTGCACTGTTTTTTGGTGGTTTATTTTTCTTTTTTTTTTTTTTTTTTTTTTTTTTTTTCTGGAGTGTCTCTTCTCCAGGGGAGATTAAGAATCAGCCACCCCAAGTATCTGATACCACCATGGTTATGACATTATTGCGAGAAGCAGGTTTAGGTCAGCCCAAGAATGAGAAAAGAACCTCATCTTGATCTCTTAGATACAAATCAATACTTTTTGGCTCAAAGAGGACTGAAGAGTAAAACTCCACGTTACTCTGAAACTCCTACATTTATCCCTTGTGTCACTTTCACTGGAAGCTCCCAGATAGGAACCACATTCTTTGTTTTGTTCAAATCAACATGAACTTAACAGTTACAGATCAACAAAGGGGAAAATATAGTTCATTAAAAGCCTTTTTTTTCTGTAAACCAAAACAAACAAACAAACAAAAAAACTCTACCCAGGCATTCCCAGCCTTAAACATGTAAGTAATAAGAGCAAAGTCATTAGAAAAGTTGTTGCATCACTTAGGGAATATTTTCATACATATTGTGACACAAAAGAGCCATCATAAACTAGGGGCAAGGAAGGCAAAATAATCAATTTACTAAACCTGTAATCTGTGGGATTCAGCGATCAAAAAATTAGCTTTACTCAGCAGGACATCACATGAAACAAAAGCTTCTGAATGAGATCTACTCTTATAAATGCCAATGGCTACTTTCTGTAACAATTTATTTTCTGGTAATTATACTTGCCTATCTGTAGATCAATACTTCCTATATCTTCATACTTCAGCTTGCTAAATGATTCTGAAGGGAAACTACTATTCGTATGTATAAGGCAGATTGCCAAGTCTCTCGACAATTACAAATAATAAATGAGATACACATCTAAACAGCTATTTCTAATCACATTAAAGGCTTTGTACTTAATCTTTCTTGTACTTTGCAAATACAAAACACAACAATTACCAGGTAAAAAATATGCACTGTACTCAGAGACTTGAATAAAGATGTACTTTGAGAGCTGCAAACACACTGCCTTTGTTAGCCTTCAAGCACACCGTCTTTGTTAGCCTTCAAGCACACCACAATAAAGACAAGAACTTAACCTCTCCAATGGGTTTTCCTTCCTGGAAAAGCATCTTCACATTTGAATCCACAAATAACCTTTCTGTTTTCACATTATCACAACATACTGCCTCCGTCACAACAGACTATCTCGAATGATTTCTTTAACCACCAATACTCAAACATGCATCGACACAGTGTTTCTCTTGCAACTATGAATAGTTATGGCATTACACTTTTGTCCCCCAAGGCAGCAGCACTTCAGCACCCACTACTTTTTCATCTACTTGATTTCTGAACTGATACTCCTTCAACTGTTTTTGTACAATGCTGGATAGTCTACATCCAAGACGGCAGACACTGCACACCTGCATGCTGCACTGTCTTTCCAAACAAGCAATATTCCATGATCATAAGCTAAAAATACCTCACATACTCAGAATAGTGTGGGCTCAGGCTAAAACAATAGCAGAGGCACGAGTACTACCTTCTCAGCATTCCCTTTGGGTGAGTTCCTACCCTGTAAAGGCTACTGATTTATGCCCCTGACATCACAAACATTTTTTTTTTTTTTTTTTTGCTTCTGAAGATAAATGTCCAAAGTCATACAATAGGTTATTTAAACAGAAGAATGAAAATCTCATCTTGTTCCAAGTTACAGGAGAGAGAGCTGAAAAGCACACTGAGGACAGATGCAACGTTTGGAAGCATGTAAGTCATAAAGAGATACAGCAAATATCCCTGGTGGCTGGCCAGGTAGCAGGGCAAGCTTTATGAGCCACCGCCATTTATCATACTCTGCCACCCGTGTCCAGAACATGCTGCTCATCTTATACTGCTTTCACTCGGCTCTTCGGGTGAAACTCAGGAATTACAGCACAGGCCAGATATCCTATTGCCCATCAGACTGGTATTTCCAAAAGCAATATTACCTGTGAGTACCAAAAGAGCATAAGAACATACTCAGAAAAACAGCTAAATCCCACGCCCGTGTTAGTGTTTTAACATGATCAGGAAGAAGAAAAACCAAGGCAGTCAGGAACAACACAGTTAAACTCAAAGATAGAAATATTTAATTCAAGAAAAACCTGGCATACTCCCTTTGCGCCTAGATCCATCAGTGGTCATTGGTGGTTCTAAGGGAGTTTGTCTGGGTATCAAAAGAAGAAGCAGAACAAGCAAAACAAAAGAAAGGTAGAAGCTCCCTAAGCCCTCTTCCTGACTTAAGATATATGTCAAATATTTGTTGAAGTCAATTTTCTTCTTTTACCTGCCAAACAAGTTTGCCAAGCTGTAGGCGTAACTCATGAACAAGAGAAATAACTACAGTATTGCAATATATAGGACATAAAAATGGATAAATACACACAGGTTGCATTAGTATAACACAAAAAGCATCCTTCATACTGAACACTTTACAGAGATACAATCTAAATAAAGAAAGGATCTATTTTCCTTATGAATCACTGTTATTTTCCCATGAATATAATGCAATATTATCACAATATTTCACTCACACCTCTAATTGCACCCAAATACCAAACCAGCAGCTTTTTCTATGCTGAGGCTTCAACTCCAGCGCAGCATGCTTTCATGTCTCTAGCAGAAGCTACAACATCTTTTTCTAATGTCAAATCCAAAATTAGATGTGATATTTCTTGCCAAAGACTATCAAAGGGTGGCCTTCCTGCATGCTTCCTAACAGACAACCCAAAGGAGGGCTGAAGTTTAATGAGCTATTCTTTTGGAAGCATGCCCAGTTCTTTACTTAATTTGGCCTTTAAACTCTAATACAGTTCAGCGTACATTACGTGCTCCTGAGTTATGCATTGCGACAAGATGAATTCAAAGACCCTTGTCCATATTTTTAATCTCAATACTGTTTATTTTGTATCCAGCAACATAGTTTATTTGCAGTCAGCAACTGTCTCACCCAGATTATTAAAAAAGACTAAAATCGTTCCTTCAGAAGGATGTATTCCAATTCATGCACTTTATTTTCCCATATGTATGGTTCCAATTTGCAGAGGAAGTAATACTTCACTGTATTTCAAAGCTCCAAAGAGCCAGTGAATGCTATTTCATTTTTGCTTGAACAAACATATACTTCCGACATGTATTAATCCCCAAAGGATTTCTAATCAGCAAAACATGATTACGTGATCTTTCAAATGAGCACATCTTAAGGGTTTTGTGTTTATTAAGAGTTAATTGAAGTTACAGCTAATCAGACTCTTGAAGAAATCTTTGTTCTTGTTGAAATACACTTTTAGCAAAGGTTTACCAAATGGCCCAGGAAAGAAAAGGAAAAATAAGGAAAAAAAAAAAAAAAAAGAAGATTTCAGGGACAAGTGGCACATCAATTTCTACTTTTACATTAGTCTGTTTCTCATCCACAGCTGGGCTAGCTGGGCAATGTTGTAATTGTCAGCCATCCGTAAGGAAAGATTAAATGAAAGCTAAACCCTTTGATATGCAAGTTTGCTTACTAAACCATATGTGGTTTTTTTGCACCATGGCTCTCTTCAAAAGTATCAGCCAGCCTTTTCCAGCAGAGAGAAAAAGCACTTCTTCATGATCTGTTATTTAAGTAACAGTTATCAAAATGCCTCCACTTGTGAATCTGTATTGGATCTTTCTGACTTACAGAAAATAAATGTCAATTAGATAATGTCAAGAAATAACACCTTTCTTCAACTTCTGCCATGGCGTTTTTTTACTCACCCCATTAGAGGAAGCTTGCTTTCTCAATTGTGGCTGGTAGGCAAAGGTGTCACTTCTATCTCAAGACCATTTATTTCTTAAAGGAAGAACTGTCAACACCTAAGCACCGTATTACTCTACTGGGCATAACTCCTGCAGCATTATCCCAATTTTTCCTGTATTCTGCAGCCATGGCACGTTAACTTCCAATGCTTTGAGCCAGGCTGTGAATCTTTCAGACCAGGCAATCTGTTCTAAATCTGTTTCTAAAGCATCTTTTATAACAGAGTCCAAAGCAGGTTTTTAACCACTACCACGTTATTAAGTACTACTACGAGCAGTGCCAGGAGAGAGCAGCAAGGAGAGAGGCTGTTCTCATTAAGTGCACAGCCTTCTGCAAAACACTGGGTGTTTGCACTGCAAAGACAGTTGCTAAATACTGAGCAACTTCACAGCAAATTTGAACTTCGAAGAATACTTCCAAGAAAGCAGACTCCAAGTTAATGAACTGCTAACTACTTACAGACCCCGAAATCCCTGCCTGAACCTTTCCAACCAAATCACAATACCTTCAGAAGTATCTTCCCTCAAGCCTGAGGCACAATTTTGAAGGTTTGGGAATGGTTTAAGCATGGACCTGAATTCAGAAAACAGCTGTAAGGGACCCAGAGTGAGAGACAGTGATCAAACGTTAAATATTTACTATTTGCTCTGTGAAGTTTGAACTTTACTGAATACTCATGTATTCATTTCTCTTCCAGCTTCTCAACTATTCCTGGCTATATCTTGACGCTTACGACTTGACGCCGTACCAGACTCTGTTAGTGGCAACTCACATTTGTCAAAGCAATGTAACAAGTCTCATAATAAAATTGCCATGCATTTCTCTCATGCAAAATGTGTTTTTGGAAGTTGCACACCAAGGTCCTCCCTGTAGATTCATTGAAAACACTCTGCAAATTCTGGGAGTAGATGAAAGGATCTTCCTATGGTAGCTAAATATAGAGTTTGAAGCCTCAAACCACTTTCTTGCACAGACTGCTACAGTTTCAAGAGTTTTATCATGGCCGTTCAATTTAGACAATAAAAATACAAGGATAAAAATGAAGTATATGGAAGCTCTGTTGCCATTGTGACCACGAGTGCATCAGTTAGACACTGACATTTCCTATTGTGTCATGCGTTTTTTTACATTGGAGCTGGATCTCAGAATAGCAAGACACCCAGCAACCTTACACTCCTAAGTCAGAATGGTTGGAAGTAGCTCCAGTTTGACATTTCCATTAACTGCAGTGGTGTCATCACTGCTGGAAGGAGTAAACCCCCATAAACCCTTCAGCTGAGCGCTCACTCATACATAAACCACAACCTTGAGTGCACAGAAATATAGAAAAGAACCTGAATATGATCTCAAAGTACGCTCAGAGTATTAGAAAAGTAACTGCTGTTTATTGTGACTTCAGTGCCCATTAGGTCATTGTAAAAATAAGTCTGTTTAGCACCTAGCATAGCCTTCTCCACTAGCAATTAAAAAGTTGCCATGGTAATGAAGCTGATCCTGCCTGATCTATTTTTCTTACACATGGTGGTCATCATGTGAAACACTACCTCTTGCACTGGTATTTAGTCTCTGTGAGTATCTAACCTTTAGATGAAAAGATCAGGTTGTTAACTTCTTTGGCATAAGCAACTCCCTGTTAAATCCAGACCCGACCCATGAGATTCCTCCTGAAATCTTTACACGGAGTATCCTCAAACACACAACTTTCCCAAGCACTGGACAAACCTTTTGATTTTGACACAATAGACAAATTTCTCAAGGTCTCTCTCAAATGAAGGTACATTTTTTTGGCTTGGCACAAACAGCCCCTATCCCCTAATTCATCCTTTGATGGACATCTGCTGAAGATGACTGTCCCATCATCTGGGTTGCCAGTGGAGACGTGGAGTACTTGCCCCACTATCATCCCCTAATGTACTTTGCTTTTCACCAACACCAGCTGAACACCAAAGCCATTGATTACCTCTCTTTGAGCCCGACAGCCCTGCCAAATTTCAACCCATCAAACCATCGTGCATCTAGCCCATATGTCCTCAGCTTCCAAATGACAATACTGCAGGCAACGGTGCCCAAAGCCTTTCTAAACTCAAAATGAATTACATCCACTACTCTCCCATCATCCTTGTAGCCACTCATTTAATCATGCAGGAATTGATCACCGAGAGCACTGAAGTTTCTTTCATTATTTCTGAAATATTCTGTCAACAAATTATGCAGCCCTAAAGCTGCATTTTTCATCAAATAAATAGTTAGCCAAAATGTTCTGTTTGTCATTGTGCATTTGCAGACAAACTCACATTTTTCATTAGGATCATAAGAAAGTTTGGATATACAGTTTTCAAACACAAAGTCTGAGATACCCTTCTAAAAATTTGTTGGCATGCAAAACTTCCCACCAAGTGTGGAAAAAAGACACTTCCTTTACTATCTTCTCTCTCAAATATTCAACATATTTTAAACATTTCAATTTGCAGGAATACAAGCATGATTTCTTTGGAGCCTGTTAGTAATTCTCTAACAGGTTTGTTTTCATTGGAGACCTCAGTTGGTTTTCCAATTACCAACCCAAGGCGATTAACAATTTTTCAAGGAGAAAAATTACTGGCACGTGCCAGAACAGAGGCTTTGTGAAGGGCTGGTGGTTGAAGATATGCATAGAAACGGAGAGTGCTCCAATGCACTCTTATCCCTTTTATTGGGATAAGAAAGGTAGAAGTCGATTTTACAACAACTGCTCAGCATCCAGCAAGTGACCAGTAATTTCCCTTGGTGATTAGTTATTTCTGCAGCACTAGAAGCCATTTTGTGGATAGTGCTTTTAATGACTTGCTATGCAGTCCCAAACTGAGAGAACAGAAAATCAGTGGAAGCCAAAAATGTTATTTGGAGCGTACTTGAATGCTACGTAGTAGAAGTCAGCGGCAAAAGGATTTCCAGACAAATATAACCCAAAGGCATGATTGTCCCTGGCCAGACACAATAGTTACATAAAGCACTGGTAAGAGCATTTCTCTGCCACGGACTTGCATGGTTAATAAAACACCGTCAGTGAAGAACACTGAGATTCATTTAAGGTGACAGGTCCACTGCCTATTTAACTGTCATTTTGAACCACAAAAGAAGAAATAATGAAGAATTGACACTGATTTCTGGAAGCCGCATTGCATGCAGAATAGCTAATCAAAGAAAATCTAGGGTGTTACAGCCCACTGTTTTAGGCTGCAAGTTGATAAGACTGTTCAGGCCCACACAAGCATGAATGTCTAAAGATACATTGCCTCTCACGGCAAATGAGAGCTAAATATTAATTCAACCTCCCCGCCCCCAAAGTAAAATTGTAAATTTTTTATCACAACTATCAATGTAATCAAAAATCTGCAAAATAATCTACGGTATTTGAAAAATGTATTTAGTCATGTCTTCTAACAAGACAATGAGCTGAGAGCTTCCACAGGTGGTCAAATACATTGAGGTAAAATTTCTTCTTAGACGAGCAGAAAAGTAGATACATAAGCTAAACTTCTGCCTGTATGTTCCTGTCGAGAAGTGCTCAGGTTACTCATTCATTCGAAACAATAACAATAATAGTAATAATAATCCTTTCACATAGGCCCTGATACCTATTAATATCTGATTATTAGAGGGGCAAAAAGAAGTGAAGTTTGTTGTCATGCAGTGAAGTGAATATACCTTTCTGAGCCCTTTACAGCAGTCAGACACAGAAAGACCTCCCTAGTCTGCTGTGTTGCTGCTTTCACTTTGATTTCCAACCTATTGATTTATTAATAATTTGACACTGATCACTTAGGAGCTGAAGGGTTTTGACCCCTTTGGAGAGTAGTTCTGGATACTTATCCGATTTATCCATCCAGGTCAAACCACTGGTGTGATGTGTTGTGTGGGCACACAGTCAGAATGACAAACAAGGAACATCTGTGGCCATAAAAGAGAGATCAATGCACAAGGGTGTCTTCCATTGCTATTTCCTACACTGTCAGTAAGCTATAGAAGTAGTTTTACAAATTGAGGAGTAAGACCTTTAACCTGGCAAAATGCAATGGTCATTCGCACTGAGTTTTCTGGGATTAATCCTAAATTTTAAAACTGATATCAATGAGTCATTCTAAGTGAGCATGAGTCATTCTAAGTGAGTATCAGTGAATTACAAATTGATTAGTAAACCGTGAAAGCCAGATAATAAACTGTGTACTCTAATTTCTGGTACAGCACAGGACATAGGACATTTTTGAGCTAATTGCTTTAAAGCAGAATGCAATTTTTAGAGAAACATAAAAACTTAATTTTGAAATAAATAATAAAATTCATCATAATCTCTTTCACCTTGTTTCAATATCTAAGAATTACCTTTGTTATAACACAAGGCTTATTGTTACCGTAGCTCAACCTCTGTCCTCTTTTCTTGCCTTTTATTAAAGTTCCCTGCATGGATTCCTACACACCATGAACATTTTACTACATTGTCTTCTCTCCGTTAGACTAGATGTCTTCATCTTCTTGTGTCCCTCAGTATAAAGCATCTTTTCCACCCCCATAATTATTCCCATGACTCTTCTCTCAACTTATCCTTTATGGACATCTGAGTTGGGCAAGTTCTTCCAGCTGCAGAGAGCACACCATATGCAGGCTCATGTAATTGCCCTATTTTTTGACTGTTGGTCCAAGGATTTCCAACTTTTTTTGGCCCAACATTGCATTAGGTTTGTTTCTGGCCACTGATGCTGGTCCAGACCCTCCAAACCTTACGTTAGTTTTCAGTTGTTTCATACCAGGTCAAATTCCTCACAGGCATACGATGACATTATGTCAGTGCTTTTATACTTATCATCCAGATTTGTTTCCACAGTAAAAGACGTCAAAAAATATCCCCAAGGTTAACTTCCTACAAGCCCACCATTTCTCACAGTCCTATCATCCTCTTTTATGATCTGAATCCCATTTCAGTTCTTAAGTATTTTGTCCAAGATGACCATCACGCCATTCAATCAACACTGGCCCCACATAAACTGTCTTCCACTTCTAGAAACTCTGAGCTGTTGCAAGATTCATTAAAATCAGTGTTAATGAGCAAAAAGCTCCCACCAACTAATTCAAAAAATTTGTTGATGCATGCAACCAAACTGGCCAAATATCAGGGACATCTTTTAGTTTTCACAGTCAGAGACAGCCTATTCCCATCTCTCTATGGCTACACAAAACCTCTCCATTTAATCCATCCACTACAAGTCACAGCTACTGTTCATACTGCTCATTTTTAAACAAGGCATAAATGTGAAGCATAAACTATACTCTGAAAAATCTCCAACATGTAGTACCTTTTGCAACTCGTCACAATTCATCCGTCTTTAAAGCTAAGCATCACTGTTCTGCCCTCTGCTGCCGCAACTAGGGTGTGAATGACTAACCTGGACATTTTAAATAGTTAACAGATCAAAGATGCAAAGATTATCACCATATAGCATTTGCAAAACAGCAACCTGACACGTCTTGCTTGGTAATTCTAGGCTGCCTCCTCATCTTTTCACGCGTAAGGGACACCTCAGTGAAGCCACCCAAGGCTATCCAGCCTGTGGCTGTGTGCTGCAGATCTTTCTGGAGCTCATGCTACCTTTGCAGAGTCTCATTTTAAGTGACATTATGTGTTCAGAATAAAATAACCTTAAATATAGTAATTTCATCTACTTCAATATTTGCAGAACCCCAAATCTTAAGATGTCTACTCTTTACTACATCTTAGCAAGCAATGGAAAACAATCCTGGTATACACAGCCACAAACACAATATTGCAACACAAAATGTTAATTTGGAAAGGATGAATTACATCAAACAAACTCTACCACCTTGATAAATCTCCAGTTACATTGAATGTTCTGTATTAAGCTGTGAAGAGCTGGATATCTTAGTTGCTGCAGAAAACACAAACATTTAAGTAATTTCTCAGTCCAGTTTGTTCTGGAGCTCTGTCCCTCGAATCCTGACAGCAGCTAATAGTTAGACAGCAAGATAGAATTGTTTTTGACCTGACACAAAATTACTGACAAGAGTTTTCTTTCTCCAATCAGGATGTCAGATGTAACCATCCCTGATGGCTCTGAAGCACCACTGCAACAATACAGGACCAGATTCTGGTCCTACTTGTATCAACAGGAAACCAGACTAATACCTGGTTTGCCAGTAAATTACCTCTGGCTGACTGATCTGCACCCAAGATCAGACTCTGCATGCACTAAAAGGTAAAACATGATTCTCATCATGGGAAGAAAAAGTAACTGATGACAAAAGAAAGAATGAAAGACAGCATTCACCATAAAAAAAAAAAGTGATTTTGGTTTTTAAAATTTAAAATAATAATAATAATAATAATAATAATAATAATTTAAAAAAAAAAACAGTGCCATTCTTTTAAAAGGCTAATGTAAGAAGGCGGAGATTTAAAACAAAATATGATCTGGTGTCTATTGAGACCATAACCACATCTTTGAAGTTTTTTTTGCTTACTGATACAGTCACTTCTACAGGGAAAAAAAGCGTGTATGTGGTAGAGCAGAGACAGGATCTTGGTATGTTTTCCTTTGAAATATAAAGACGGTGTGTCATATAGCACAACAAGCCTACCAGCAAATTAGATTTTACCTCCCCTAGAAAACTCCGAGTTGAATGAATGAAGAACCGGCAAAGTCAAGCACTTCAAAATCCTCACCATCTGTGGTTGCCCGCTGTGCACCCCCTGGCCCAGGTCACAGGTTGTTTCCCACAAGAGAAATCAATCCATTATTTCAGCAAAGCCCTAAGTTGCCCCACAGATGGACATCAGGAGCAAAGTAACTGCCTGTCACCTGCCTTCAGTAAATTATTTACTGCTGAATTGCAGATCAGACCTTAAGACTGCCACAGCTGGAAGCAGGTGTAATGGGGAAAAGCCCTTTCCTTTATTACACTCTAGCTAAGCTGTAACAAGCACCTGCGGAAACAGGGAAGAAAAAAAAAAAAAAAAGCAAGCCTGAAGCGTGAACGCTCTGACTGAAGGTAAACATATGCAAAACAGCACAGGAGCTAATCAATCCATGCTAATGGCATTCCTAGCAGCAGATGCTGAATCCACAATCAGGTGCTGGAGTAAACACACAGATATGTTGGTGTACAAACACTCTGGTTTTGTCAATCAGCAGCAGAAGCAAGAGGGGAATCATAGCACACACCATCGATACCTGGTTCCCCTTTGATGTGCAAAGTATTAGGACATTAAAATGAGATATAGATTTATTCTCATTTGTATTAATCCACATTTCAGATACCCTGGACACCAAGGCCAATGTTGTCTTTAGGGTGGTCTGGGGTCTGCTGCCTTCAGTCCCCTTAACGTACTCGGTCAGGTTATTGCAGCTGCATGGATCGATATAAATCAGTAAAACAGCAATTATTCCTTCACCTTCTTCATGCTTTGAATCAACAGGAGCATTATACTTCTGCCTTCTACCCAGTTCTCCTCCCTTGTTCTTGTGGTGCATTGGCCTCCAGTAGAGATTTTCCTTAGATTAAAAACATACTTAGTCAATACTCACCTTGCACTACTTAATAAAGTGCCTGCCCCTGACACTTCACGTGCATTAATAGCATTCACGTGGGAATACAGAGGCTAGGTTAAAAGCAGTCATTACAGAACTATTTCAAAAACTCCTAACCCGTCTTTCTCACCACTGAAAGATCAGAAAGAATATTTTTCATGTTGAAAATCGACAGCCTGATTCTGCAGCACATCGTTTCAGTTCTGCTTCAGCCAGCACCTGCCTGCGCACCGTGGCGCAGTGAAAACCAACCCCTTGCACTCAGGCACTTGCAAACATAAACTTCCCTCAAGATATCCTCAAGTATCCTGAGCCGAAACCAAATTTAAAGCAACGAGGTGAAAGCAAACAGACCAGACAGACAAGATTTTGTGCGATTTCCAGATCCAAAACACTGCTTTTTTTTCACATGGGGCTCCTGAAATTCTACGCAACCCACAGGGGGTCTGTCTGTGGTCTGTCCCCATGAGCCTAGGAGGTGTGCAGGACTCCCTGAGAGCTCCTGTGGGCACAGCACATCTCGCCCTTGCTCCGAGCCTCTCACATGAAAACAGCCCTGAACCCTTCCTGTGCCTGCCCAAGGAAATACAACAGCCTTTTCCTTCTTTTTACCTTTAGGCCCTCCCTGCCTTGCTTCCTGACATCTTATTTATTCTCCACTTCCCATCCCGGAGGATGCCTCGGTCCTCCCTGGCTGCGGTGCTCGTTTAATGCTCTGCGCTGCAGCACCCGTCCCGCCCCGTCCCATCCCATCCCATCCTGTCCCATCCCATCCCATCTGGTCCCGTCCCGTCCCGTCCCATCCCATCCCATCCCGTTCCCCACCAGTGCTCCCTCTGGCTTTTGCAGGCGGGGGCTCAGCAAACCCCACAGCCCAGGAGCAGGACCCCACACCGATCCACAGCAGCCTATGAATTACAACCTCGGACGCAGCTCTTTTTGTACTCTCTTACTTTTAGTAAGAAGTCCGAGCTAAAATGCAAAGCTAGTCCGGCTCTCTAAAATGTCTTTGCACCAATGCTGGCTGTAACACAATACTTATCTAAACAAAATGCGGAAGACTGAGGTTTCAGTCTTGAAAACTTTCTTAAGTCACCTTAGTCTTTCCCACTAAAACCCCAGGTATAACTCAGTGTAGCTCCTCATGGCATCATGAATTTAACACAACCTTCACTGGCTAAGCTGTATTTCCATCTCACCTTAAAATAAATAAACAAACCACTGAAAGGCATATTATATAGGAATATTCTTTGATTTGTTGCAAACAAGGCTGAATTCATTCTTCATTTTGATGATCACTGAGGAATCCTGTAACTCCACTAAAACTTCTGCACTAAACAAATTCAACCTTGAGTTGTTTTTCTGCTTGCATGAATAGTCCCTCTTGCCTATCGTTTTGCTCACATCGAACACTTATGAAAAAAGGCAATTTTAACCCTCACTGCATTCTCAGAGTGGCTATAGAGCTCAGCCAAGAGCGTATTAGGTGGAGGTCCGCTCTGAAAGAGCACCCATCACTTCCAGGTGCTCTCTTCAAGGCCAGACCCTTGCTCCCGTGATGCAGAAAGAATCCGGCTGCTTACATTTTCCAGCTAAAATCACCACTGTGCTCTCATGTAGATCAGCCACTCGATCTTCCCTCTCTTAGCAGACCTGTGGGTTTTAGGCAGCATAAGGCAATACAAGAAACAGTGCATCTTAAGAAAGAAAGGAAGATACTACTTGACAGCTCTGCAAAACAGAGTAAAATTGTGGGTGGCATGCGATTCACTTTGCTTGAGTTATGCTAACAGGCAAGAGAGGTCTGAAAAATGTCACATGAAGACCTCAGAAGTGAGAAAAGATTCAGAGCTTTCCACAGAGAGGCGTCAGAAAGCCAGCTCAGATGCAAACCAGCCAAATTACGTATGAATTACCTCACTCTGTTTTCACTCTTTCCTGGGCATCTTACTATGGTCAGTTTGGGGCATGGAACAGGAAGAGGAAGGTGAGCAGATATTCAAGTCCTATCATTTCACCAGTGGCTCTCAGGAGGTGCTGTATGTTTCCAGCCTTCCTGGCTCCATACAGGAGATCACAACTTGGACATAAGCCTTCCTGTGACCAGTGACTTTTCACTTGTTCGATAGCACAGTTCACGAACACATGACTGAACCGGTGTCAGTCAGCCTGGACAGCAACAGGGCACCACCAGGTGGGATAACTCTGCTTTCTGGGCTGCCTCTGAGGTCAGAGGGAACCCGGCCATGACATAACAATTCAGCTCGTTCCTCCAAGGAATACTCCTTGGACTGTCCTGGAAAATGTGGGCACCCTAGCAGACCTTATGGAGGTGAGCTCCACTCAAAGTGACGTGCTTGGTCTTCAAAGTCCTGAGCTGCACACCCATCCCAGGGGGTGGGCCTCTCCATTTTAGCCTTGAACACCATCTTGGGATGGAAAGGACGCTGGTCTTAGATGGGCTTCTGGTTTGAAGCCATACATCTGTTCTTCCATAAACCTTTGTATTAGGAATACATGCATTAATTTACCTTCTAGAGATAACTTCCCTTTTCCTCTTTCCCTGCTATCCCCTCTGTTTACTTCATCTATGTTCCAGACCTCCACAAAAGCTGTCTTTGTTAGGCCAACGCCTATTTTTCAGATTTTGTAATCTGGAACTATCTCAGTGTACATATTTCGCCAACTCACCACCGATTTCCAACTCTCTTTTTTAAAAGCTTCTCCTCTGTTTTCCTCTCTCTTTTAATTTCACTCCCACTTCTATCCAGAATAATTTCACCCTAAGATGCACTTTGGGAAACATTTTGCATGAAACTGCAGGCAATCTGTCAAAGACACGGTCGTTTAATAAAGCTTCACATGTTTTTCTATTTGCTTTCCTCTCAGTGATAAATGACTTGCATGAAATGCAAAACCTTCTCTAAAATCATCACTCTACACACACTGACCAATTTTGGCATTTCAGTATGTTGCAACAATTAACTACGTGTTTATACACATGAAATTTACCAGCCTAATACTCTACGCAGATAAGCCATGAGGACTATAAAATTAGAAAGGTTCCCTTTCTTAGACGTAATCAGCTCTGTTCTGCCATGCTTGGCCAGATCAAAACTTCCTACTTAAGCCAATTTGGCCCTGGATATAACTGTAGACGACACTTGAGATCAAACCAAAACACTAAAACAAAATGTTAAAAGCTGAAGAGTGGGAATTTTTTCATCAGGACTACAGTAAAGTTAAAATTTAAGGCCTGGGCTAACAAGATACTTTGATTTTCTCTTCTCATTACTGAGTTTTTATTAATAAGATTCAAGGTTGTGCGTGTGTATGCACTTAATTTCCTTTAAGTTTCCGCTTCTAAAGTTAGATCCTTCCTCTGAGGCTACACAGAGTATTCATCACTTGTTCTCCTGATCTGTTCCAGGGTCTTGGATGAATCAGAGTTTACATGGTGGAACGGAACATGAGGCATTTTTTTATGGAAAATTTAGAAAGTCATAAAAAATACATAATTTACTCTTACTAGGCATTCTGGCCTTTTTGAAGAGTGGATATTTGTGCCCCTCCTTAAAACTTTTATGATTTAGCAGGAAATGATTACACCTGCTACAGTGAAAATCTTTTCCCCATCTTATTTCCTAAACAAATTTATTTTATAAATTGTTGTTTCCGTAACTGAAATATTCTTATCTTGCTTAAATGGAATTATTTTCATTACAGGCTTGAGAAGAAAATCATTGTAACCTTGCATGAATGAACATTTCAGTGAGATGTACGGTTGATTTAGCATAGCTGTAACCTGCATTGCAGGACAATGCTTTTTCTTGCTTGTATAAGGACAGATATATTCAATAATATACAGTAAGCACTAAGTTGGGTAAAGATTAAAGATTAAATGTTCAGCATTTCCATCCATAAGGAGTTACTAACTCTACAGAAGGTTTTTAGATTATATTTATATTTTAACTCTTCACCATTACCTGCACATTAGCTGCACTTTGAACTAGCTGAATCTAGCATTGATTTAGCTACATAATGAGCCATAGCTGTGCTTCAAAGGATATCAGTGCTACGATTTGGTATTCAGCATATACACAGGGATCAAAAAATAGCCTGGATTTTCCATTCCTTATTTGAAGCAGGTGCTGCTATGGAATTTGGCCATCTTCTGATCACTTTCAAGGATCATCCATTGACTTTATAAGCAACAGAAAGGGAAACAGAGACTGGTTCCTCATAAATACTATGAACACAGAGATGTTCAGTTGCTCCTAGCTTCAGTGTATTGCAGTTGATTTATATAAATTAAAAGAGTCATCTTGACTTTTATAAGACCATGAGAACTATGTACTACTACTCCTTGGAGCAATCAAGAAGACAGCCTTCTGGCACAGTATCTTTACTGGGATTTTTTAACTCGGAAATGTACTTTTTATGGGCTTCCTACAGCATTCAGAAGAAAGGACTAGTACACATTCTCTGGAGGTAAAAGGGTGACATTAGGAACATAATAGCTGACTCATTTCAACAGTATGCTCCTTCTAAGGAAAAACACAGCAAGACCACAAATACCGACCAACGAGCTAATATTTTGTACAATGACTATGTGGAGCCCTGGTGACACCTGGGCTCAGACTGCACCTATTGTCAGCAAGATGAATGAGAAGATATGAATGCTCTTATTTCACCCCAAAAGTTGCATTTCTACTGTATTTTGTTCATAGGTAAAAACATTCTATTAAAGAGAATGACGGTTACATTATTGTGACTAAGAAAAGATCATAAAGGGCAACTTTTTTAGAGCATTGAGAGCAAAGAATAATGCTTTCTAACCTGACTGACATTTTTGTGAACAGGTTTCACTTACATCTTTGTTTCTGTTCTGTTAAATTTCTTAATGAGCATTTTCATTCACTTATTAATATTGGAAAGGAAAAATATAACAAATAAGGTCAACAATTGACATACTCCTTGTTTTCAAGATTTAGTGTATTTTTTTTCCTTCAACACTGAGAAGGGGAGCACACTTAAAAATGAGCAGTTAATACCTCATTGAAATAAAAAAATTGATTTATGTTGAGCTTGAGATAGCTGTTGATGCACAGAGCAAAACTAGACAATATCATTTGATAATGACCTCCACGCAACTGTCTGCCCCATGCTGCACTTGTCGCACATGAAAAATATTTTCCAAAACTGAAACAGCAAGATTTAAAGAAAAAATACTTGCTTTTAGTCTTTCTAATGAGCATTAATATGCTCTCAACATACTGTGTTGTTGGCTGTGACCAAGAAGCTCTGATACAGTGAGAAAACACTTGTGTTTCTTACTCACACTGTTTGCTTTAAAATTAAAGCTGGGCAGGCTCTGTGCAACCTGCATCCAAATTAATCTTGACAATCTTCTAGAAAATCTCTATTAAAGCTCAAAGCTTAAGAGCTTAATATGTGCATAGCTTCTGCTTTGGAAGAGAGCCAGAGGCTCTAACCCCCAGAACTGATCTTATATTCATTTTTTGGTTTCATTCACCGGCACACAAAAAAGGCCAATGCTTGTTAACATTTTAATTCATGATTTTATAAATGCTTTCAACACAGCAACAGGTTTTGTTTTCTCTCATGAGCTTGCTTGTGAATAACCACAAACGGACACCTGGAAAAAGCTAGACTTTGATGACTGCACTTGCATGTAATCTCTGAGCAGCAGAACATCTCCATGGAGCTCCAGGTCCTCTCTAGGGCAACATCTTGTCCTCATCAGAGGCCATGCTGCCTGGCCAATTATTTTAGCTTTATTACTTCATTGTTATTATTACTAACATTTTATTATTTTTAAATCATCTGTGAAGCCTTGCCTGCAGATCTGTGGTCTGTGACTGTGGTCACCCTCCCGGGTCCCTGCAGGACAGCCCAATTATGTGACCCCCAGCTAGAAGTGTCACATGGGTTTCTTTAGCATCTATATGTTATTTTTACTACCTCCCTTTTCCTCCAGTGGTAACTGACGAAAAACTAATTTTAGGTTGAATGAATACATGCTGCTCCTAGAGTTTATGTTACTGAAAGCCCGAGTGAACGTACTGTGCATGTTCTTCTATTTTTATAAGTCTTATGTTTGAAAATACATTAAAAGTTCACAAACAGAAGTAAATAAGCTAAATAAATAAGTAAATAAAGCTAAAAATCAAGTGTGTCCGTGCTAGGTAGACTTGTTATCTGTCATTTGACATAGCTGCATGGAATTAGTGTTAAAAACATTCCTTTACAAGGGCTGCATCATTACTCAGTTTGCAGACTGTAAAATCTTCTAGGTCTTAGAAGAGCAAATTTCTCTGAAAAACTCTGTTTGGGAAAAATTAAGAAGCTTATTTTGGAAATTACACAGTCAGTTTTAAAATGTTTCCCCGTGTTGAAAATTAGCTGAATCCAAAATAGAAAAGAGAGAAATCAAGCACAGCCTACTGCTGGAGAGGGGTAGGGGAAAAGGAGCCCAAATCGGAAGGGTTTTGTGCCTGTCCCCATCCACCAGCACAAGAAATCACCTCTCTGGTATGTTACCCCTCATCACTTCTGCACAGAGAGGTCCTCAGCTCAGGAGGGAAATGATTCAGCCGGGAACGTTTTGATCTGGGACAAACCCACTGCAGTAATGACTTAGTAACGATGAGATTACTTTCAACATCACTGACTTGGGCAATTTTTTTCTCTAGGATTCGGTGATGTTATGCTCCTATTTGCTATTACTTTGCTGACATGAAGCATAGCCAGTTCTTCACTGCTATGGCAGACCTGAATTATTGGGATATTAGCCATTGCTTTGGTAAGGAGGATTTGTCATAGTTTGGGATGGCGGCACTAACTGAATGACACTCGTGAGACTGAGGCCAAATTTAAGGAGTGAAAGACTTTATGCCTTTCTTGCTACTCATCTAACCCGTATTTTACAGAAACCTGTGGCTTTTTCTTCACTAGAAACTTGCCTTTTGCCTCTGGAAGTACAAAAATACACTTTGAATGGACTTGCTTCTACAACATTTTGCAAAACAGATGTTTCCCTGGAGAGGTTTTTATTTTGATGGGTATTTTCTGTAATAATGTAAGCTTTGAATGACTCATAGCAATGCTTTTTCTTTTACAAGAAGGCTGCGTGACTCTGCAAATGAATGACTTGCAATGGGAATGAAACTAAAGAGCAGCACAACTCCTCTCGGTGATCGCCCTCCCTTTGGCTGAAGGATACTGCTTACAGATGGTTAAACAGCAAATAAAAAGAGATGAAAAGAACATAAATCAAATACTGCATTCACAAAAAGTCAAAGATGAGGACGGCAATTTCACTGTATTTCTTATAAAGTAAACAAGTGTCATACCTTTTTAAAAATTCCATATACTCAGTATGCTTGATGAGGCCTGTCCTCATCATTATTGTTTGAAAACATTGCCGATCAATAGCCCAAAGTTTCACATTTACGAGAGCTGGAAAAAAAACAAGACAAGGGGAAAAATGTGATTAGCAAAATTTCAAAATTTGAAAACCTGTTGTGAACTGCAGACGAAACAAATTAATTCATGGGAAAGCATGAAAATGGGTACATACTTCAAATCAGTAACATAAAACTCATCCACTGGACAATGGACTATGCATGCATTGAAATGATGCAAAATATGTATCTAACTTAATCCTCACTTTTATCTGTAGAGCACATGGGCTTTGGAAAGGTTGCCTAAAACCAATAGTATCACTGAAATGGGGAGAAGTCAGTGCAGGCTGAAAGCAGGCAAGAAATAAGGGTCTGGATTCATCATTGCCTGGGACACATCATTTTCTATGCATGGCTAATAACAACGAGTGATCTGGGGAAATTTGTAGCGCATTATCATGTTTCAGAGGCAGGAAAATTCATTATGTTTCATCCTACCCTCATTGTACATGACAAATTTCTCACTGACCTTGAGAGGTTTTCATGAGAATCCTGTTATATCCTAATAATTGTATGTGTACTGATTTTGGAGGTTTGAATATTTTTTTTCCAACTTTGGTAGTCATATCTCTGATAAGTTCCAAGACTTCAATGTCATGCGTGATATACTACACTATATATTTCAGAAGCAAGAGTCCCCTTGTAAAACCAAATATTAAAATTAGCATGGCATTAACATTGCAATAAGTTCAAGAAAAACAGTATCATGTGAATTGGATGTACAGAACACAAAATAGTTCAAATTTTCATCTTGGAAGCAGTTTAGACATTTATGCTAACTATAAATGTTTTAATACACAGTATTTCTAATAGAGTTACTCCTTAGAGAAACAGTTCAAGTAAACAAAACTACTCTGAAGACCTCTGCACTTGTATTTTTTTCAAGGAGTAATTGCAATAAATTTCATCCTCATAACCCATTTCACTACAGGGAAAAGAAATAAGCAAAAAGCATTTCAACAAAATACTTAAAAATAGTCTTATGAATAAAATCCAAGAAACTACTTTGCTTTTATTTGTTATTCCTTTAGTTCACAAATACTCTAGTTAATGAGTTTTTCTCCATAACAACATTAACAGGAAGTAAAACCTTAAAAGTGTAAATTCCGATTTTTCTTCTAAAATTGCATTGCAGAACTAAGTGAATGTATTAGAACACTGGAAACCTGCTTTTCGAGTCTAATTTTCAAGACAGAGGTTCCTTTCTGAGAAATGATTTTAATTTTATAATTACATTAATTGGAAAGAATGATCTGTAGCTATAGTATGCGTTATTTCTGTAAATATATATATATAGTCTTTCACTCTCTTCAGAATGGAAGAGCCAAGTAATATGAATGGGATCTCAATTTTTCAGTTTTTTTTTTCCTCTCTTGTACAAAATTGGCATTTAAACTGTTTTTAGATGAGCTCTGTTCTAGAGGAAGAAATAAATGTTATTCAACAGAGTGGCAGGGGATACTGAAAAGGACAGGCTCCCGCTGTATTTGCTGGTGATGATGGGGGCTGACATCAAGTCACCAAAAACTCTGCCAATCTCAGTAAATTCACTGAGAGCAGGAAAATATAGGTATAAAATATATAAGTAGGTGCTTTCCATCAGATGTGAAGAAATGTAACTAGCCTGGCCATTTCAGTTTTTTTTGTTTGTTTTGTTTTGTTATTTTTAATCCAGTATAATGCATGATTGTCACATAAAGCAGAATGGCAACTTGATTGGTCATGAATGGTAAAAACACTGATAACTAAGTATTTAAAGGAATAGATTAGTGATTGTGACAAAAATGAATGAAATACAGTTTATATTTTGGACTAAAATATCCAATGGCATCACAGTGCCCTACCATAAACAAGTACTATAAACATGTCTTAGTAGTTCATCAGAAATAGGTATTTCTTCATGTGCTGACATTCTTTAGTGAGAAATTAGACATTTTGCTTATACTGTTTTCATACAATCTTCATAGCAAAGGCATAACTGTTAAGCTGACACCACTAGCTGAGCAAGCTCAGAAGACAGCAAATACCAGAATTTTCATCTTTCTATTGCCTCCTGTAATTCTGAAAGGCAGGTCATCCTTCCGACAAATAACTCTGCCTGATGCTGCTTCACAACATATTCGTGTTAACATATTCATCATATTATGCAAACAAGTAACTCTGAAAAATGGGATTTTCATTGCAGTACCAATTCTGACCAGCTGGTCTGTAACGGATGCGTTCGATCGGCGCCTGGGAGCAAGTTCCTGTTGGTGTCCATCATACAATTCCAGAGCGAGTACCACCTGCAAAGCCTCCAAAAGGCAGAGCTTCCCCTCCTCGGCAGAGATCAGCTGGTCAAACTCGTTTATAAGAGGTACGGTATTACTGCCTTAAATCTGTGACTGATGGTAATCAGCTAACTCTTCTTTCTATTTCATACATTTCGAGAACGATGAACACACGCGGTGTATTTTCCTCCCCACAATAGATTCAGATGTAGCTGCAAAGATACCACCTATCTCTGAGGCCCACACTGGTACCAAGGAGCCAGATAAGCAGCCAACGCTCACTTATTCCCCTCTGATCCACAGGCACTTTATGAAGCACTACATCTTTTTTGATATCAATCCCCGAAGACCACAAAGTCACTGCTGCGCGGCATGTGCTGTGCACACTCGTACTCGGTCTTTTAATGCAGTTAGGTAAATGGCAAATGTAATTTAGTACCTCTCAAGCAAAACAAGGACCCATTTATTTCTGTTAGAAATTGTTCTGTAAGACAAATCTCTGCAGCTGGCAGGGCTCATGGCAGCACAGGACCAGAGGTTTATTTAATGAGTCTAAAAAAAGTCACGTCCCTCATACCCTCAACTTAAATGTACATATATATTTGTATGTATATAACTGTATACATATAACTATGCATATTTACACACACACACATACTTTTATATAACTGTTATTACATATACAGGTGCGTACTAGCTCCCTAACGAGGGCCATTGCAGCTCAGGTAAAGGTAAGTGCAGACAATGCACTTCTGTACCACTAATTACAATCATTGCTGGTGCTTTATATTCACATTTCTCGTGCCTGATGATAAACAGACGTTTTAATAATGGCTAATCACAGTAGAGCTTCAAATGTCAGTAAGACCCTTATAATCAGGTGTGAGCATCATCTCCTATTATGCTTAAAATCCTCTGTAAATGTGTTAGAGGGTTACTGCACGAGCAGTACGAGTTCTGTAAAATTTGTGGATATTAACAACTTCAAAGAGAGAGATTTAGGAGTGCCCTGTGATGAAAGTTATGTACATGGGATGTATACCATGAAGTCAATTCTGAAGTGAGTAACTGAGTTATAAAAGATAATGAGAGAGGTGATGCAGGGATTTCTGTATCCATCCCTCTGCAAAGAGCACGTTTTGTACACTGATGGGAAAACTTTCTGTGAAGAGTGATTTCAGGAGAGTATCTTATTCTCTGACTGTAAGAATAAAAAACATAAGGGAATGTGATAAATAACACACTGAAAACAGATGTGTGTACATTTGTCTGTAACAGGGGCTTCATAAGCCTACTCAATAATATAAAATATTATACTGCAATCAGAGGAGCTAAATGGAGTTACACTACAATTAAAGTTTATTGGTTCTTTCATATTTTTTCATACTAAAATGTTATAGCTGGGGTTTAGTTTTATCTTTATAACAGCACATAATGCAATCATTGATCATCCTAGAAGCCACTAAGAGTTCAGCTGGCACCAAAAGAAAGTAGCAAAGCTGCAATATTCATGTTCCTAACCTTGAGCATATTGTAAAATAAATATTGTGACAAATGTGAAGAGGCAAGGATGAAAACAGGGATGCCCAGAACAAGGAGATGAGCTCTTTGATTCCCAGAGCACACTTAAAACGTGAGGAAACGGGTATTTGTTTTCCATGATATCGTTGATCAGGAGTGCTGACATAAGTATTACTGGGACCTCTAAATTATTGATTACATGGTATCATCACTGCATTTTTAGGAGCCACAGTTCTATAAATGAGGGTATTAGATGATGCCTAGCAGTCTGCAGTAATTTCTGAATATTTTGATTGCATGTTAGAGATGAGCAATCCCAGCAAAAGGACAATACAGTGCAAGCTCCTAACAAAGGCTCTAGATAATTAGAAAAATGCAGTACAAGAACAGAATTCTTAAATTAACCTCAGCAAAGGCACAATTTCTTAAGCTTTCTGTCAAGATTTCCTTTGAGAAACAGCTCATGTTGAATCTGAAACTCCAGGTGAAGGCATTGCATTGCACGGAGTGAAACCAAGCCCAGGTTTGTACTGGTTTGTACTGTTGCAAAATGCTCTTGGATAAACAGGAATGAACAGTGAGTGCCACAGCATATTTTTTGAAATTTCGCAGGTCAAAACAGGACAAGGAAAAAAAAATCAATATTCAAGTTTACATTTAAAGTGGTCAATATGGTGAGTACTTGTTATTTCATTTGAGACTCCCCAGCACAGCCAAGAGCTGGGGCACCTCCTGGTGCCCTGGCTGTGCTGGCTTCGCTAGCTGGCTCTTTGGCTGGAAGGTCTCTGCAGCAGGCCAGAGCAGAAAGCAAGGCAACATAATGCCATTTTCTCTGCTTGGAAAGTGCGCTGTGTTTTCTGAGTGTCCTGGTTCCAGTTAGGACAGAGTTAATTTTCCCTCATAGTAGCTGGTAGGGTGCTATGTTTTGGATTAGGATGAGAAGAGCGCTGATAACATGCTGATGTTTTAATTGTTGCAGAGCAGTGCTTACACCAGGCCAAGGACTTTTCGGCTTCTCGCTCTGTCCTGCCAGCGAGCAGGCTGGGGGTGCAGCAGGAGCTGGGAGGGGACAGACCCAGGACAGCTGACCCAAACTGGCCAAAGGGGTATTCCATACCATCTGACGTCATGCTAAACAATATATAGGGGTGGCTGGCCGGGGTGGGGGGCCGGCTGCTCGGGGATAGGCTGGGCATCGGTCAGCGGGTGGTGAGCAATTGCATTGTGCATCACTTGTTTTCTTACACATTATTATTGTTAATACTATTATCATTATCACTATTATTATTATTATTGTTATTATTATATTCCTGTCTTAATAAACTGTCTCTATCTCAACTCACCGGCTTCACTTTCCCGTTTCTCTCCCCCATCCCAGAGAGGGAGGGGGGAGGGTGAGCGAACGGCTGTGGGGTGTTTAGCTGCCAGCCGGGTTAAACCACAACACTGAGTTACTCTCCACGCCTCCAGAAGTACATATACTTCATTACCAAGCAGGAGCCTGAAGGATTCAGCAGCTTGGATGCTCTTGGATTGTCTCCCTCCAGCAAGGCAGGGAAAGGTTTCAGAGCAAGGCACCTCGTTAGGACATTTTTGTGCAACCTGTTATTTTAAGACATGAAATTCATTGGAAAGAGGTAGCATGCTAGAATCCAGAGGAGCCCAAACATTACCAGCAGCCACCGAGTACAAACCAAAGCCAACTTTTAGGCTGTAGCCAGCATTGGGCTGACCCTGTAGAGCTTCCCACCAGCCCATGTGATTTCACCACCCTGATGCCTCGGGCACTGCCAGCAGAGAGATGCACTCCGAAAGATGTTTGATGGTGGTATTTCTCCTTCCAAAACTGTAGCACCTTGTTTTAAATGGCAACTTTTGTCTATCTGGTCTTCAATCTACATACTGGTAGTAGTTACATGATATTATTGTGGTATCGGAATGGGTAGAATACCTATCTCCATAAACCTTAAAGAAACAATTCAGACTTTCTTTAGATAAAGTACTAACAAATAGGGATGATGCATTACTGAACCCTTCTGTGACATCATTTTCTCGCTTTACAGGGTGTTCCTTAAGCTGCTTGTTTCCCCAGCCTGCAGAAGGAAAGAGTTTTGCTTCTCTATTCGTTTATTCTTGCGGAGCCAGCAGGTGAAAATCATGAACTTCAGGCTCAGACATGAGCTACTCCTTTTCTCACTGCATCATGTGCAAAGGCAGTGAAACGGGGTGTGTGTGTGACAGGAAAGTTTAATTGAAAAAATATTTACAAAACAGTAACATAAGTATTCTTGATGTTATACGTGCTATACGATCATTTATATCATATGTTAATACATGTGGGAAGTCCTTCTGGTGCAGCTGCTAAGATGCACAAGAACATAAATCAACATTTTGGGGAGCACTGTTGGAAAATGATCTTCCCAACAAAGACTTTAAATGGGCTGTTTTTCTGCAAAGCGAGGTCCATCACACACTGCCCGTTAAACTGTGGCCAGTGGAGCAAACCTTTATCCGTATGACATTTAAATATGTTTTAAAGCATTAAAATCACAGCTACATCAAGTACACTGCACAGATAGGTGCATTATTTCAAAATGGAGGGAGATACTCAAAGCCCTGCAATCTTTTAGCATTTTCCCAAATTTTTACATGCTCCCTTGAAGCCTTCCAAAGTTTTTCAGGATCACTGAGCAAATCATCCTTGGCTAAAGCATGTGCTGACTGCATAATGGGACCATGGACATTTTATTGCCTGGCACCATAGGCAGAATTCATCACCTCACGTTTGCTTTTAAGCTCTTTTATTCAAATCGCTGTTTCTTTGCCCAGGAAAGCCTCAGGCAAAGAAATAGGGTCTTTCTGCCAGCAATGATAAGTAAAATTTCTTAACATAACCATCCTCTTACTTCTGTTCAGTTTTGTGGGATTATTGTGAAAATTAAGCTTCAGCAAGAACAGTCATTTCCAGTTACTTGTATTTTGTAGCATGCATCTTATAAAATAATGATGAAAAGCACATGTACATTTAACTAAACAGAAGGAGCATATTGAATTATTCTACCCCTCCAGACACATCATGAATCATGAATGAAGCCCCAGCAGACTCCATTTCGGGATATGGCACAGAGCGACGCAGAGGGGATGTATTCAACAGCTGGAGCAATAACAAATTTCTCTACTCTCAGACATTCGTGCTTCAAGTTTCTAGCAACAATGGCACCGGTACAATGATGAGTTCATCCCAATCCTGTCTGCTTTCTCAACAGGTCCCTTCACTGAACTCCACAGTGGTATTTTGCCACCCCATACTGCGCAAATAGAGTAATTTTATATTTGGACAATGAAAGATGCAGCATTCAGGCAAAGGTAAACATTTTAATGCTTTTTCTCCTAGCACAGTTTATATCCATGTGCCCATAAAGTGGGGCAGTTTAAAAAAAAAGTCAAATATCAGTGTTTAATAATAAAAAATAAAAGCATATCCACAGAAGCAGCAGTTGATGCTTTTTTTCTTTTTGCATCCTCTGGCAAAACCTATGGCTTTTCGTGGCACATAGAGCAGGACAGGTATTAAGGAGAATGTGAAGAAAAAGACAATAAACACACCATGAGCCTAAAATTAATCCTAACGGTGGCACACAGGATGATTTTGGATGCCCTGAGCATCCAAAACAAAGCATTAAAATGCACAGAGGGATGCTCGGTGCTGGTGTTTCGGCAGTACTTCATGCCACGCACTGAATTTTTGGGGTTTGTTCTCAGGCTGGCAGCAGGATACCCCTGCAGCATCCTTCTCAAGGCGCTGGGCTGCAAACGGGGTTTTCTTTGCATGCATGGTGGAAATCCAGCGTTGCGGTGTTCATGTGCAGTAAAACTTGGCATCTGCTCCATCCACGTCTTTGTGAACTGCCCATTTGGGAACAGCCTTTAAAGCAGAGTATGCATAAATATGCCTGTTTATGAGTGTCTGAAATTACTGGCATATTCCTGTGAGCTGGAGTAGGTAGAGACAGATTTCATCTTTACTTTGATGCTTCACATTTTTTTCTGCTGTCTGCCTCTCTGAGCTTGACTAACTCAAATTTCGATGTTAAAAGTGCATACATTGCATGTATCACAAAACCACGGTGCACTGAAGCTCCTGGGCTCTACTGTTCATGTGGAGAATTGGGGACAAGTGCTGTTCACAGGAAACAAGTGCTTTAGTACTTCAGCTCTTTTCAGGACACAGATAGAATTAACTTCTTATTTGGATTTGCATGATGTTTTGCTAAACAGAGCCCATCCTCTGCCACGTGAAGGACGCCCTGATTTGGAGTCAGATGTGGGCAGCGATGTTTGCGTGGTACTCATTTTCTAGGGTCCCACTCCAGGGCCAGGGCACTGGTACAAGGGCAATCTTGCTTTCAGTGCATAACAGCCACTGAGCTCTCAGCAGCAGCCTTCTGGTTTTGGAGCCTTTGCAAGTGCTCCTCCTCGTTTCCAGCCTGTCTCGCAATCACGAGAGAAAAAAAACTCTTTTGTTTCTTTTTAAATGAAGGATGATTGCAGGGTGGCAGCAGCTGAGGCACGAGGAAAAGCACTAATGACTATAAAATGTGATAAAGTGGAAAGATGCAAATAACTGGACATCATTCTCTCACTCATGCTGGCTGGGATATGAAATCCAGAGGTTTCTCCCACTTTTCCCCATGCCCTACCTACCCCCGCCTTTCCTCCTCAGCACCAGGCCCCTTCTCAGAGCATCACACTGAGGAAGGAAGGTACAGAAATTTTCAACACAACTTCACTCTTAAACAAGGGATGTTCTTGCACGTATACCGTGGATCTTTTTTAGAGTTAGGTTTGACCACTGCATAAGCACCAGTCTTGGTGGAGACTAATAATATGTTCAGATTATGTGAGGAGGAAACAAAGCAGGAAGGACATGACTCCATATAAGTTTTCCAGAGAGTTTTGCTCTCACTACAATAAACCGTGAAGACCCAGGATATCCCAAGAACTGTATATATCTCGCATAGGAAAAAGCACTGGATATTTTGCACAGGAATGCCTGGTTAAGATCAGATATAACTAAGAAAAGAAAACAATGGAAATGGTTAGCAACAACAACAACAAAAAAGCACAACTCCATCCCTCCACAACCGATCCCTCCTGGGACTTTTCCGAGTCTAAAGGAGAGGATTCAGTAGGCTCTAAAGAAAACATATCATGCAAAAGATTTTTTGCAAGCTAACAGAAAGAAGACACAGAATGTACAAAGGCTCCTAGTAGCACACTTTCAGAAAATCCTACTGAATTATATTAAATCACACCCAGAGCTGCTTTCTCTGGTAGACTGTCACCTTGTGTCTAACTCTTCCTGTTTCTTACTGCCTGCTTTCTAGTTTTTTTCAACAGAATAAGGCCTTTTGCACTATCAAAAAGTAAGCGAGTCAAACATCACGGATCGTAACATGAGCTGTGAAGACATCCGGGCTCAGGGGAAGAGCTTGTCCTGCCCTGGCTGCCGTGGTGCCTGCCCCAGGTGGGTCGTACCTCGGCCCCAGTGGTGGGTTGAGCCCACCTGCGTGAATCCTGCCTCGTGGCACCAGGGATTATGGATAACAAGATGGCAGCCTGAGCATGACCAACTCTACTGTCCCTGGAGGTCTTCAAAGCACACGTAGATGTAGAGCTCAGGGGCACGGTTTAACAGAGGAGTTGGCAGGGATGGGATAAAGGTTGGAGCAGACGATCCTAGAGGTCTTTTCCAACCTGAATGATTCTGTGGCTCATGTAAGCCCTGAGACCCTCGTAAAGCTTGAGCCACACATGTTGACTTCAGTGAGAGGATTTCACCCCAGTACTCTGTCCTACGGCTTACAGCCTGCATAACCCTTATATGGAGGATCTGACAACACCCTGTCAGCCGGCGCTAGGCCCAGTAACCCATACCACGTACTGTGTAGGACCCCGGGAACTTTTCCTTCCACAATCACAGAATTGTAGGGGGTTGGAAGGGACCTCTGGAGATCATTCAGTCCAACTCCCCTGCTAAAAGCAGGTTCCCTACAATAGTTTGGGCAGGAAAGTGTCCAGGCAGGTCTTGAATATCTCCAGAGAAGGAGACTCCACAACCTCCCTGGGCAGCTCATTCCAGTGCTCTCTGACTCTCACTGTAAAGAAGTTTTTATGCATGTGGAAATTCCTGTGTTCCAGGTTTTGGCCACAGCCTCTTGTTCTATCACTGCACACCACTGAAAAGAGGTTGGCCTCGTCCAATTGCCTCACACACTTCAGATATTTATAAACATTAATCAGATTACCTCTCAGTCTTCTCTTCTCCAGGCTGAACAGACCCAGGTCTCTCAGCCTTTCCTCGTATGGGAGATGCACCAGGCCCTTAATCATTTTTGTGGCCCTCCTCTGGACTCCCTCTAGAAGATCCCTGTCTTTTTTGAACTGGGGAGCCCTGAACTGGACACAATATTCCAGATGTGGCCTCACCAGGGCAGAGTAGAGGGGGAGGATCATCCCCCTTGACATGCTGGCCACACTCTTTTTAATGCACCCCAGGATACCATTGGCCCTCTTGGCCACCAGGGCACACTGCCGGCTCATGGTCAACCTGTCATCCACCAGGACCCCTAGGTCCTTCTCCACAGAGCTCCTCTCCAGCAGGTCAGCCCCTAACCTGTACTGATGCCTGCAATTATTCTTCCCCAGGTGCAAGACTCTACGCTTGCTCTTGTTGAACCTCATTGGGTTCCTTTCTACCCAACTCTCCAGCCTGTCCATCCTTCTGGTGTGTCAGCCATTCCTCCTAGCTTTGTATCATCAACAAAATTGCTGAGGGTGGACTCTACCCCTTTGTCCAGATCACTGATGAAGATGTTGAACAAGACCAGACCCAGCATGGACCCCTGGGGGACACCGCTTGCTACAGGCCTCCAACGAGACTCAACGTTGCTGATTGCAACTCTCTGAGCTCTGCCAGTAAGCCAGTTCTCAATCCACCTCACTGTCCACTCACCTCCCACACACTTTCTAAGCTTTGTTACAAGGATGTTGTGGGAGACAGTGTCAAAAGCCTTGCTGAAGTCAAGGTACACAACACCCACTGCTCTCACCTCATCTAGCCAGCCAGTGATGACATCATAGAAGGCTACCAGGTTCGCCAAGCACGATTTACCCTTGGTGAACCCATGTTGACAACTCCTGATAAACTTCTTCTCTTCCAATTGCTTGGAGATGGCTTCCAGAACAAGTTGTTCTATCACCTTTCCAAGGACGGAGGTGAGACTGTCTGGCCTGTACTTGCCCAAATCCTCCTCCTTCACCTTTCTGAAGACTGGTGTGCCATTGGCTATCCTCCAGTCATCCGGCACCTCTCTCATTCTCCAAGAGCTTTTAAAGATAATGGAGAGTGGTTCAGCAATCACATCTGCCAGCTCTCTCAGCACATGTGGGTGCATTCCGTTGGGGCCCATGGACTTGTGTGTGTTGATTTTGGCTAGACGCTCTCTGATCAGATCTTCCTCAACAAAAGGGAAGTATTCCTTTCCCCAGACTCTCTCTCTTACCTCCGGGGTCTGGGATTCTCGAGGGGCAGTCTTAGCAAGTAAATACTGAAGTAAAGAAGGTGTTCAGCATCTCTGCTTTCTCAGTGTCCCATTATAAGGGCACCCACCTCATTCAGTAGCGGACCCACATTTTTCCAAGCCTTCCTTATACTATTGACATACTTTTAAAAAGCCTTTCTTGTTATCCTTGACCTCCTTTGCCAGATTTAATTCCAAATGGGTTTTAGCCTTCCTCGTCACATCCCTGCAGGTCCTGATAGAATACCTGTATTCCTCCCAAGTGGCCAGGCCCTTTTTTTCACATTTCATAGACTTTCATCTTGCCTTTGAGTTTATCCATTATCCAGAAGAGTGAACTGTGTAATCTAACCTTCTGCACTACCTCCTTTACCCCATTTTTCAAAGGGAACTGCTTGAAATCTCATGAGTTACTCAGGAAACCCCATCTAGGGTGTTTCCATTCACTGAATCATAGGATATCCTGAGATGGAAGGGAACCACAAGGATCATCAAGTCCAACTCCTGAATACCCATGGTGTTTGCCTGAGGGTATACATATATATGTTGGATTTTCTCTAACCTAATTCCAAGCCTTCCTATTACTTCCGCAAATATGCAAAGACCTCTTTTGGAGGCTCATAACTTCCTGGCCTTAACAAGACAAACATTAATTAAGCATTATGAAAGTCTTTCATTGTGTCAGGGTTTTTTTTCCTTTGAATTTCAAAGCATGTCCACATAATTTGTATTACAAAAAATGGTAATTAGATGTCATTTGCTGTCTTTAAGCTAACTGCTATTTTACATAACCTTTACTATGTCATTTTATTCATCCCTGCTGTATAAATACAGTTCTACTCTTTTTACATTTCTATGACATGGACATTTTTCAAGGCTTTTAATTAAACTCACCTTCTTGACAAAGAGCTCATGAGCTACTTAAGAAATTGTATTTATTACAGTATTGAACATCCATATAAAAGACGAAAGCTGAAAGAGTTCCTTAAAGTAGTTCATAAAGAATGCATTCAGAACAATTTGAAAGACATAAAAATCACTTCAAGTACTATTTTAAGTTTGATGGCAATTGGTATCTGTTGGATGAGTTAATGGAAAACCAACAAGGGTCTAATGCAGGCCGGAAGCGTAACACTGAGTTGCTCAAACGTCTAATTTCATGCAACAAATACTGATAACTGCGTATTGCATTTGAACTCCTGAAGAGGGGTTGAAACGAAATGTCTCCAATTATTTGTGAAAAGGAAAAAACAAACCAAGCCCCTCAAAGTTCTGCACTGCAGATACGGAATTGCCCTGCTTCTAGTGAACAGAATGGGGTAGAAGACCTGTATGTGGCTTTGTGTTATAGGCAGAGAAGGGGGTCCTGAAAGAAAAAGGAAATCTCAGGCTGCAATATCTGTGGCTCCTGGAACCTCTTCATCGGGAACATCGACCTTAGGGACAGATTTATAATGACCATATAAATATGTCCTGCAGTTTAAGTTGTTCCATTTCTTAAGGTCTTCAAGTCTGGACAAATATGCCTTTGATGGTACTTGTGCTGAGAGTGTCTTTTTCATACCAAACAGTTGAAAAACAGATGCATTTTGGTGTTCAGCATGAAAAATCGTCTTGGGAAATGGCTTGGCTAGTTGGTAAAAACATAAACAAGGAGCAGGTATAAAAATGAGAACCAGTAGGACAGAACTTGGGGTTAATTTTTGAGATGACCTGCACAAGTTTAGAGCTAGTTTGATTATTCATTGGGGGTAAGAGATCAAATAAATGATTAAAGACAGCACTCCGTATCCTAAAGAGGGTGCATACACTCAGAAATTGTAATGGAGCTGAGTATTTTAAAAATGACTGGAAAACAAACAGATGTTACAAGTCCGTTTGAAAGAAAATGCTGCTTTAAGGATATGTGGCTACCAGAAAGGAGTTGCTTGTTAAAGTAACAAAAAGTGCACATGTAATGCCTTTTCTAAAACGAAAGCTGATGCACATCATAAGTATTAATTATGCCTCAAAGCATTTATAAAAGCTATAAAGCATTACCTATTGATATCCCTGGAAAAGAAAAGTGGAAAGCATCTCTGCTGCTGCTAGTCATACGCTTTGCTGGGACTTCAGGTCTCCTGAATTCACTTTAAGGAACACATACCCATCTTTTCACCACAAGAACATGCATTAACTCTTTTGTTGCTCTGTTATTACCCACAGTAGAGCTAACACGAGAGCCAGGTGCAGTTTTCTTCTTCCTTTCTCCCTCAGAGTAATCACCAGACCTCGAGCAGAGTCATGGAAAAAGGGGAAAGGGATGGTTTTAATTTGTAATGTCCCAGCAAGCTGCAAAGCAACAAGGTCCTTTCTTCCGTCCATACTCTGAGCACTGCAATGCACACAGACCTCAATACTGAGTGACTGAAAATGAGCAGGAGTTACAGCTTTATCATTGTGTTCCCCCCCCCCCCCCCCCCAAAGAAACAATGTACAGGTCTAGGGAATACATCTTTCACTCTTTCAATTTTTATTTTTATTTTTTTAAAGGAAGGCAGTTTTTTTTTAAGACCTGCTCACATATAGGAAAATTAATGACGCTTTCTAAAAAGTATCAAACCATTATCTTACTGCTTTTTTTTGTTCAGCTCTAGGTGCTATTTGGCTATTTAGCTCCAAAAGGTAGCTCATACAGCCAACTTCTCATAAAGATCAGCACGAAACCATGTGGAAATCCATTTACGCAGCCAGACACTTGCACTTACAATTCTGCACCGTGGGACGCTTTAGTTCATGAATAAAACCAACAGGAATGAGAGAAGTGCCATATATGACTTCACGACGTATAACTAATTGACTGGGGACACCTTTCAGGCGAGATGCTTCTATTGATTGAAAAGCCTAATTAAAGCAGCAGAAGTTTATGAAATTAGAGTAGAGGATAGATTAGCGTTTTTTTTTCTTCGTGTAACAAGTAGCAAAATATCCCCGTGCTACCCTTCTCAGCCCTGCTATGCATAAAATGTCTTTACAGCGCCAGCATATAGTTTGCTGCAGGAACTAATGGGATCCCCAGGGTCTCCTTCAAGTTACCCATCTCCCCCCTTCTAACGCAGCCACTCCTGAAGAGCCATGACTGCCCAATGTTGGGCTGCAGTTTCCAAAAGGAGGATGACAGTGCTGGTTTTTAGAGCTGCTTCACCACTGCGTGCTTTACGGAAGGGGCTTTGTTGTAAGTTTTTACGTTTCTATGCACGTGACTGTTTAAGCTTGTGTCTAGGATTTGTATTTTTGCTAAAGATCATAGCTGCTCACAGGGGCTTTCGATACAACTTAAAATTTACTCTGAAATAATTGCACAAAAATTATAAATACAAAGCAAAAGTAAAAATGTGGCTTTTCATATGAAAGCAAAGGAATAAAAAGAATTTCTCCTTTACTTGATGTTATTAGTAGAACAAATTAAACCGATAGCAATCTTCTGCTAAGCAAAAGGACACACACAAACATAGATGAATTTTGGGCTGTTGCATGTAGAAGAGTTGCATAATATTAAGCAAAGCGATGGAAGACATTCTGTGCATAGTGTAAAATCGATGACAGCTGAGCCCTGTAATTCACTGGGCAGCAATGGCCCTGGTAGGCCACTCTCAAATGGAAATATTCACAGCGCAGATCCTGGCGCATTCCTGACTAACAGAAAGATAGAGCCACGACACAAGCCCTGTGTGTTTTTTTTTCCCCATTCCAATTAAAATTCAACCATCAGACACACAAACTTCAGGCAGCACAAACAACCAGCAACTTGCCCAAGTACAACAGCATCAGGAGGGAAGATTTTTGTTGCCTCACACTGTCTTCACCTATGTATTTTCAACAAAACGCTGCGTATAATTCTGAAACGTAATACAGTACAAATCAGTGTTGTCTGCAAGTACTGCTAGACTTTGAGATACGAGTTTGAGTAACAGTGTTTTGAGAAACCCAGGGAAGTCGAACCGCACCTTTGGCAGCACACTGGGAATATCAAGCAACTGGAAACCTTGATGAGACGGAAATGACTTCTGAGTGATCAAAGTAGAGATAGTTTGCTAACTGAATGTTATAAGGAAATATTTTTAAAAACCTGGAGGTATTTCCCAACAGACACATTTCCATCAGAATGGCAAAATAACCCATCCCTGACCGTCCCCTGCCATCTCAGATAAAGGGGGGTTAAAAGCTTTGGCTTTGCTGCATCAAAATATGTCTCTGCCCTCAAGAAAAGCTTCATTTTGGGGGACTACATCCATCAAACAATCTCAAAACTCAAGCAAGACCCGGTCCAAACAAGATGTAGGCATCTGAGATGGCAAGATGTATCTGAGGTACCTCTACAGAAAAGGGCAGAAGACACAAAGACAGGCACTCATGGTGTGATATGACACCGACAGGTACAAAAGGGTAATGATGAGCACTGGGTCATGTTGTTTAAAAGTCACTGAACTATTTGACAAAATTATAGTGCTTTAATTCTTCATCTGGGGTTTAAGCTATGACTCAAAAGCTCATCTCCTCTTTCTTTACATCTTTTCTGCACTTCCAGTTGCTACAGCATCGTTCTCCCCCTCATTAATTCTGACACGTTCAAGTTGTTGAGTGCTGAGCCATGAAAAGAGCACACTAACTACAGTGTTTGGCTGGGAAAAAAAGAGACACAGCAATGCTACAAGCTAATGCAAACCATGGCTAATACCCACAGACCAATAAAACAGTCAGAGTTGTGTGAGAACCTTCCTGCCTAGCAAAAAAAGGGACTGTGCTTTGAGAGACGCACATGTAAGGTAGATAATTTAGCCTGCCTCTTAAGTTTCTTCCCCAAATCTTAATTAATAGATGATTACTGAGGACTTAACATGTATGCTTGCCCCAGTCCTTGTCTTTACTTTAGGGATCTGCTGCTGGTGGGACCTGGATAACACAGGGCACCTGGGACAGTCAGCTTCCCCTCCTCTGTTGTGCCAGTGGAAAGGCACCAGAAGCAAGAGCTGTGATCAGCTAAACGATGGAGAAAATACTGGGGTGGTACAGCTTTTGCTTTTTTTTCCCCCCTCTCAAACTGCATTTCATAGCCTGAAATACTAAGCTTTTAGTAGCTCCATTAATTCATCAGCAAATGCTGGCACTTGCTGTTGCAATGCCCATAGAATGAGAAACATGAGTGCAACTTCAGCCCCGCTGGAAAGGCAGAGAAAGTCCCATTCCTGGTTAGCTGGTCCCACCTCCTGACCAGCTTTACCTCTAGGGAGCAGAAAATCCAGCAGAAGTGACACGTACACGCAGCCATTTAAAGAAGTCTAAACTAAGAGAGGGGACATTCTTGTTGCAAGCCAGATACAGCTGCTGACATGTGTTGCTGTTCCTAACAAGAGTCAGAAAACGCCCTTGCTTGACCTGCTTCAGCATTTGTCTGTTTTGATGACGCATTTAGTTTAACAAGTACTCATATTCAGGAGTCTCTGTTACATTTTATTCAGTGCCAGAGTTAATATTTTGGGATATAGTTCTTAAACAAATCATTGCCTCCTCGACAAACACACGTAATTCCAGCCAAAGCCATGGCAGGGATCACAAGCTCATCTGTCCTTGAGAAGGGAATGTTTTGTGGAAGAATTATAGTCCAGCCCTGAGCCTCCACACTTTTATTCCCCAAAGCATCCCACATCAGAACAAGACCATAGCATCTGATGCCTCTTAATCAGACTTAAAATGTCTTTCCAGGGAATTACTTCCTCCCCATACTCTGACTTACAAACAACTGTGCAGAGAACTCATCACATCCTATTGCTGCTCCTACTTGGTCTTACGACATTTTAGGTTTATTCACCCCAAGACTACTCTCCGTTTTGACATAGCAGCGTAACCAGCGGGGCACACATTCCCCCTGCACTCCCCAGCACATCCAGCTGCTCAGAGATGATGGGGAGAAGTCTCCAGCACCTTTTCTCCTCCTCCTCCTCCTGCTCCTCAGCAAAGTGGCATTTGGAGTGCAACCTGAGGTGGGGAAATTCAACGCAGGCTGATGAGCCTCGTCCTGTTGGTGTGTGGCTTGAAATCCAAACAGGTCAAAAGGGATCAAAGAAGAGCACCGTGTGCTGGCTGCTTGCTGGCTCATGTGAAATGAGATGGTAGCTTCGGTCCAGCTGTGTGAAGATAACGCTGCAAGCAATTAGCAACCCGCTTCCCCTCCAGTGCTTTATTCCTTTCAGCAATGTGCTAAGCACAGCAAAAAAACCATGGATTAAATCATTAAAAATAGCCTGCATGAGTGAGTGATCCCTCTGGGGAAGGGCGCGGCTTTTTGCTGCGCAGGCATCACGCAATTTAATAAGAGATCCACTCTGTTCTGGCTACATAGGAGCAGAAGATTTGGCATCCAGTCATAATTTAGCCCATTTGCTTTGCTTTTTCAGTCTCTGATCTCCAAGAAGGGACTTTTGTTGTTTCTGCAGTTGGAAAAGAGCAGGCAACTACAGCCTGAATAAACCAGCAGTCAAACAGCAGTACCACCCAACACAAAAAGCACAGGCAGGGAAATGGAAAAGGGCAATCTTGAAAGATCACTTATGAAACAGAAGGACTAAGCATTATACCTTCTGAAAAACAGGTTTTGTTATTCATTCAACAAGAAGGCAGGAGGAAGATGGTATGACATTGCCTTAAAGCAAACAAACAACAACAACAAAAAAACAAACACACGAACTTCCAAAAACATTGCCATCCCGTTATTTTCCTCAGCACAGACAGCAACGCATGGTCTCTCCACAGCGTTTCACCCCACACCAGAAGCAACACCTTCTCCACCCGCCCAGGTGAAATCTACCTGATCCCCCCTCCCTTACTGTGGGGGAAATCCTCTCCTTGCAGGCTTAGCCGGCGGCACACCACAGGGCTACCCGCTGGCTGAACGTGGGATTTGCCTGGGCTTTGACAGGGTCTCAGCATCCCCATGCCAGCTGGGAATTCAGACGGGTCTCCCCACACAGTCCCTTGCCATCCCTGAGCTATGGGGAACCCTCCAGCCTGCCTGGAGGAGAGGACCCCAACTCCTTGCTCAAATTCTTTGGGACAACATATGGACAAATTATTAGTGTTTGTCCTGAACCTTCAAATCTTGGTCCTCCAAGATGAATGGCATCCATGACATCAATTATGACTCCAATGACTTTGACTTCGATGAAAAACACTGCTAACTTAAAAACAGCAGTTGTAGCAGGCATCTCAGCTGTACTGAAGCACTTTAGCTATCATGTTTAAAAACTGAATACTGAAGAGCCTTTTTTCTTCCTATAAAGACATTTATTAATTATTTTTCAATTTCTCCAGTCCCCAGCCAGCAGCAGTTTTTAATAACTCACGTATCACTTGACGGTGCCTCCCAAAGGCAAGCAGTAATTGAGGTTAAAAAGCACTGAAGGCTGCCTCCTCTGTGAAGTTTGCTCATCTGCTTTGGAGCTAACTACATGTCATTGCTGCTGTTCAGAATCTCAAGTGTTGGTTGTTGTTTTTTCTTAGTGTTGGGAGCCACTAATGAGCACAGCTCTTAAGAGAAGACGACACAAGAGAGCAGGCCAGCGAGCACAGGAGCCAGTGCAGGTTACCTGCAGCTGGTACGGTGAAGTGCAAAGGAGTAAGGGCAGGAGAGAAGGTGGCCACCAAGCAGAAGCCAGGCATGGATCCACCTCTGGACACCTGAAGGCAAACTCAGGGCAGTTCCTGGCTGTACCCTAAAATTTTGTTACCATACGATTTTCTGTGCTAACATTACACGGTTCCTACTGCTACTTGTTCAGCTGCCTGCGGTAGCTGTGTTTGACGTACCTTCACAGCCTGTATTTTTTCCTGACTCAGGGAATTGTGATGCATTTGCTGCCCGGGATTTTGATTCTGCAAACTGCTGGGGGCTCTGGAGACAATCCAGAGAAGCGTGTAAGTGCAGATAAACATTAAGAGAATGAGTAGCTGGACCTCCTGCCCTCCGCAGGATGATTTATGCGCTTACATCTTGCTGCCATTCCATTTATTCAATTAGCTTGGTCTAATCCCACCACTGAAATTACTGCAAACTGACTGAATTAGGCCCCTTCAATCAGAAAGGAATTGTTTTCTATAAGTATAGAAGCTCTACAACGAAGACAGAAATCAGAGATGAGATAGTGAGGACTACAGCAGCGACTTTAATGCTGCCCAAATTCTCCAGTTCTTCCTTGGCATGCCTTAGCCAGCTGAACAAGGTATGTGCCTCATTAGCCTCTGTCATTTTGGCCAGGGAGAATGTAATCCTTAACATTTATTTCTATCTATTTGAATTTTTACAAAGTACGTATTTTTGTGTTCTTCTGAGATGAACCTGCAGAGTATTAAACGCAGTTGTACTGCGTGTATTCAAATGGGGAATCAGAACAGGCTTATTTGAGCAGAACACTAATAGAAATTAAAAACAACTACTTAAAGCTCTCAAATCTCAGTAAATAACTGTAAATGCCTTCAACTCTTTTCTGTCTTGATTTTTTTTCCCCCAGTTTTGCTTTCATGATCCTTGGGGGGGGGGGGGGGGGGGGGGGGGGCAGGGCAGGAATGGTTTAAGACATTATTTAATTGATAGGAAGCAAAGCAGAGAACTGCAACAAGCACTCAATGCACCCTCGGTAATTCCTATGCTAAGAAAAAAAGACAAGTATTCTTCTCCCCAAGCCTTGCAGCGTGCCTAATTTCTGCATTTTTACTGTTCTAAAGCTATAAAAAATAACTCCCGAGAAGAGAGATTGCATTCCTGTTCCTACTCCAGACATCTCCCTCTGTGACCTTCCAACCAGGAGATCTGCTTCCCAGAGATCAGAAACAGTGGCCATCAGTTTATGATGCTCAAAAGATAAGATTTCATTGGAAAGTTTTCCAAAACAAAGAACAAGGAAAGCTTACAGCAGTGGAAAGCCATTCCTCTGATGTTATTGAAACAGTTTTGGTACACACTGAAAGTCTCCTCCTTAAAGAAGACCCTCGACTTGGTTGAAAAACAGTTCTTGGGCCAGTGCAAAAAGTTTGCTTTCTAAAGTTTCTGCTGCAATGTCACAGGATCCTCAAATTCAGCATTACTGTGAAAGTGCAAAATCAGAACTACTGCTACAGCGTGTTTAACCCCAAAAGAGAAAAGTTACATAGAAATGAGGAAACTTGTTAAAAGGAAATGGAAGAGGGCAGCCAAAAGGGAAAAGAAACATTCAAGGTGGCATAAGAATTGTGTCTCTGCGCCTATGAGAGTTTTGGAAGAAGTATATACCAGCTGTCCCCAAAATGACTTGAAATAAAGCAGTAAAGAACTAAAACGGATAAACAGCAAAGTGCAGAAAGATATCAGAAGTAAAAAAAAAAGATAACCTTGGAAAACGGTGATTGCACCTGAATGAGGGGAAAAAGGAGAAGAGCACGAGCTCCAGCAAGAACAGTGCCAAACCACGGAGTAGTACCCAACAGAGGCTGAGAAGCACCTGGCCAAAGGCTGCCCATAAAGCCTTCTGCAGGCAGGGAGCTTCCCCAAGCACCTGAGGGACGTGGAGAGCCAAGTTTTGAAACGAGCACTTGAGGCAGACAAAGTTAGAGCAGAGGCTGGGTTGGGAGCACTCAGCAGTGAGGAGCTATGGGAGTTCCCCAGCTGGCTGACTACAAATGGGAGATGTAAGAGAAGCTTTCTCCAATTAAAGCATCAGTAGAAAAGATTTACAGCAAATAGATCCGATGAAGGGTAATAAATTGTCTAGATCAACTCATGCTGCCTTTAACTTACACGAACACAGGTTGTTCAGATTGCCAACCTAATCATTTTAGCACATAGCCCATGGTTTAGGTCAGATTTTGCAATAACGGAAAACCAGGGTGGCAAATGTGCTGCAGCTTTTTAAGGGACGCCCCGGGGCTTCAAGCAAACTGCACACCGCTGAGTCCGATTTCTGGTACCAGTCAAGTCAGTACAAATTCAACACGGTGTCTATATGAACAGGTAAGTTGTGCAAGTGGCCTCTTCGCAAAGGCTCTAACAGAAGCTCAGCTGTTGCAGGGTAAAAGGGAATACCCTCTGCTGCACGAGGGCTACAAGGCACAGAGCACGCGCCAAGCCCACAGTGACCTGCGTTGGACTCACGCTGCGATCTGATAAAGAAGGGCAAGGGGAGAGTGAAGGAAAGAGAATAAAGTTTGAGGACTGTGCAACAGCTTCCTGGGGGTAAAAGCTGGCGTGGTCAGGGAGAACATAACCCAGACACAAAACTGGGCTTAGACGCGGTGCTGCAAAATGCCAGATAATGCATGAGGGGAAAGCTGCCCATACCAAGCGGCTACCAACATCCTCCAGTAAAAAAGGCAAACAAAAATAGAATGTAAGCACAAACTGACAGCAGTTCAAATAGCCTGCCCTCAACTCACAAAAGTGGAAGTGTCTAAGGTTTTACACAGTTAAATGCCTAAACTAGAGAAGACCCTGATAAAGGATCAGATAAGAACCCATACACAACTTCAGTCATTTTCTGCAAGCTGCACAAGGATAAACTGCATGCAAATGTATAGGAACTGCCTTTTTTTTTTTTCCTTTTTATATATTTAGAAGTACAAAGACAAGGCCTGCCTTTCCCCACTCCCCTGGTAGTTGCAACTGGAAAACATCCTTTGGAAACTGATTTTCATTTGTAGGATCAGGTACAGCATTGAGTTACTAGGGTCTCTGTCATTGTGCCTTAAATTACACTAATACCAAAGCTCAGACAAAGCAACCACCAGCACATTTACCATGTGGTTTTGGATCACTGCAGTACATGCAGTTGACCCATGCCCATCACCTCATCTTGACTGTGCTCTCTCATCAGGAAAGGCTTCTTCGGTTTCCACATGTGTTACTGGTTCTGCCTCGTGCTGTGTGCTGGAAATCAAACTGATGAGCAGCACCAAACCAAACAGCCTCAGCACACTGGATCTGCAACAAGCATCAATCTTCCCAGAGGAAGAAATCAGGCACGTCTGGCCAGTTTTACATAAATACATACTGATTGGCATTGCAAATATGCCCAGCCTTTAATCCTTCATCAGCTGGATCTTGCAGAAACGTTCCCATTATTTCACCCTGCATCAGTATCAGTGACATTGTAGATTTGCCCATTTATAGATATTTTAGCCCATATTCAGCCTACATTGGTGCAGAATTGAAAGATTAATCCCACATGAGCATCAGGGGTTAAACCCAGCACCAGGACTGCTGGCAGCACGTCTGCCTCACAGATTTTGATACCCAGCAGGCAGGTTTGAACATTAAATTCTCTGTAACTTCTCCAGATTCCCATAAAGCAAGTTCAGCAGTGAGATTTAAAAAAAGGTTAAGGTGCTGGTTCTGCTGAAGCCTGTTTGGAAAATATTTAGATGATGGGCTATTTCTGAGATGAGAGCAAGGTATGATTATCTGCCAGAATCACGTTTTCCTTCCAAAATTTGCAGCTTTTTTGGTAATAGTAGTAATAACCTTTTTGACAGGCAAAGCCCTCCTGCAAAGGGGCACACAGACAGTCATATGGAGGTATACACAGCTATAGGAGGGGTATAGCTCCTTTTTAGCAACTGACCCACACATGGCATGAAACTGCTCCCTTACTACCACTATTCTCATAAGTATCTTGGAAATCTCTTCAAGCCCAAGCAAAGCTTTTGGATTTTAGCACTAACATCACTTTTGCCGTGCTTCCAGCTGCAAATACACAACCCCTGTGACTGTCGGCAGGGGTGCCGCTCCCAGGCAATCATACCCACGTTCAGGTGAGTTTGGCATCAAGCAATTTGTGGGTCCGTGTTCTACAGCTGCCAGTAACTTCATTTACCAGGATTTTTATAGGTATCCTTTTGGAAAATTGCTGAAACCGTGGATCACCTAGACATTCAACACCTGTTCTCAGGGGGTTACTCTTACCTAATCACAACTGATCCTCTCCTAGGATTATACTCATCAATGGGAAGTCAAAAGGTTACCCATGTCATATATAGCATATACATGCCTAAACTGCATAATCATCAAAATATAACTTTATAAGAAGACTCACGATATGCACCAAGAAGTGGAAGCACAGCTCCAACCATTAACGCAGGACTCCAATCTCTTTGAAAGAAACAACTCACACTTTTTCAGTACAAATACACTCACATTTTTGATTCAAATAACTTCACATTAAGACTTATAGCACCTTTCTTTACACTCCTTTTCCTCCACTTCTGCATTTACTTAATTTTGATTTTTTTTTAGTTACACCTGGTTCATTAGACACATATATGACATAACATACTCTAATGCTTTAATTTTGCTTTTAAAAGTACAGACCCATAACAAAGCAGAACTTACATATGTATCCCAGAGATGACTCCTGGCCTCTCACAGCTCAGGACAGCAAAGCAATTATCAGATCCTTTAAAACACGACTTCTGCTGCTTACAAGGGTGGCTGCTCATTACATGCACACACCTGCCAGCTGTTAGGTATTATCCCAATTAATGAGTATTTCATTATTCCCAGCTGTACCAACACCCAAAAACCATCAGCTAAGCTTCAGCCTATGCCACTTGCTGCACGAAAGCTGATTCTTTCCAGAAAAGAAAAAAAACAGGGCTGGAAATACCAGGGCTTGCATTTAGCAAGCTGTTACAACCCCAGCATCTATGTAGATAAGGAGAGGACATCTAAAACCATGTTCTGGCTCCTGTAGGACACTGCTGCTCAATCCTGCAGTTGTAGCAAAGCACTGAAAGCATCAACCAGGTCTAAACAGAAAGAAAATGCAGGTTTCATCAAGTTAACCAGGGCAGACATTTCAATCTTGTTCCTGCAGCCCAGTCCAAAGCCGTGCGGAAGGAGGCTCATACGTTTGGGAGACTTTCAAGAGCTGATTTCATTTAGATTGGTTTCTGACATCTGGAAACAAACAAACAAAAAAGATTCTTTCTATTTACCCAGGAAAGCTGTAGTCTGGAGTCTGCAGCCTTGGCCTCTGAAATCAATGCAGAGACAACAAGTTGAACCAGAGTTATGGATGGCAACTTTGGCAGATGGAGACCGCTGTCAGAGCCCTTACCCTTGCGACGAAGGCAGGAACATCACGGAGAGCATCTTCCCTCTGTGTGCAGGGAAAACCCAGGAGCACAACCATGGGCAGCAGGGGCTATGTCAAAGGTCCATCATGTCAGCTGCGGGTGGTTTTTTGAGCCTGACTCCACTAGCTACTTCATTCACACCCCTCAAATTCCTGTAGCGGAGGAAAAAGTGGACAACTCCTCCGTCCTTGGGGTCTTCATGTGGCTCGTCATCGTCCAGACCTCTCTTGTATCTGCTCTGTTGTCTCTTTTATGGATGAAAGAATGGTAGGCCATTGGACATTTCATGTGTTAGATGCCTTCATTACCCTTTTCAATCTTCTTTCAACCTTCCCTGGTTCGACGAGAGATTCTTTGAGACAGGGCAGCCACAAGGCTATGCAGTATTCAACATGGAGGCAAGCCATGGGTTTACAGGAGCTTGGACAGACTTTCCCTCTCTCATTTCTTTTTTGTCACTACTTCCCTCCTAGAGCTCAGTCTGGCTTTTTTTTTTTTTTTTGAGAAAGAGAGACTGCTAGGCTGACATTTTCAAAGAACAATATATTACAGACGCAAGGCCTCATTCCTAAATTATAAACCTCAGCCCAGACGCCATCAGCTTACACACAGAAACAGGACTGCTACTCTTGCTGTGCAGCTTTCCATTTATCTGCACTCAATGTCCTTTTTAACACCATCAAATGTTTTCATAAGATGTCCCCAACATTCCTCACAACCAAAACACTACATTTTGATTTTAAAATGGTTCGAGCAGTCTGCATTATCCACAGCAACAGCAGATCTGCAGAGGATGAGGAAGGCAGGGAAGTTCTCTGCATGCTGCCCAGATGCTCTACATGACTGCAAAGACATTTTGGGCATTACAAACCTCGGTCAAACCCCAAATCTGTTGCTATTGTTTTAGCCGCTGTTTCTTGCTGCTTATTTAGCCACGGATCGGCTGAATGCTGTGACCACATATGAGATTATGAGCCAGTGTGCCAGTGGCGAAAAAATACAGCGTATTGTAGCATCCCCCTGAACACTGAAGGCAACGGTTAATCTCTTTTGATGGGACACTTCCATCTGGAGCTGCCAAGCTTTCAGTGGAGCATATTCCTGTTAACGCACTTACTCCAGTGGTCTGCCAGCAGGCTTTTTTTTTTTGGATGGTTGTATTGTTAAAATGCCCAGTGTATATGCTAAGCTACTGCCAGCGGAGGTTTGTTGGTTTCTTTAGCTATAATAATCCTCAGCAGTTTTTGTGCTGCTGATCAGCTGTGTTAGCTTAAAGATGAAGAGACACAGAATTGCCTCTGCATTTTGCAGTGAGACCACCACCTGCAGCACAGAGCCAAAATACTTGTCTAAAAATACCCTCTTCTTTCCAAGAGCAGAGGCACAAATGAGACCAGGACAATGTATGAGTGTTGAGTGAAATGCTATTTCTCATGATATCTGAGATTTGTTTCTAGGCATTTGTCATCCTAGAGAGAGACTTTTTTTTTCTACTACATAGCATAAAAACAGCATACATTTAGATAATGTTCTGTGATAAGTTGCCATTTTAAATCATTCCCACACCATCAATGTGCCCAGACTATTAAATTTGGGGAATAGAAAAAAAAAGGATAAAAGGGAGCATGCCGAAGGACACATATTTGATGGGCCTGCCATGTATTTTATAATGGGATAATCGCTACTCAAACGTTTTGTGATAAAAAGTAAATAGCTACTGATGATTTTATATTAACCCCACATTAATATTTAATTATAGGTTTTATACTTTACTATATAATTGAGCAGCTATTTGGTTTTCACTGTATTTTATTACAATCCTACCACTTTTCAAAGCAAATAAGCTTTTCTATGTCTAAAGCCCTTCTTACATCCCATCTCTGCAGAAATATTAACATCTGTAGACATGCTGCAGAAAGGCTCCCCGAGTTTGCTGTTGTATTATATCACAGAGCTTCGCTACTTTTTTATTGTCTGTTACAGAATGTAAGAATTTCAGGCAGGATTTCTACCTAGTGCATTAGATAAATCATGCCGTCGTAGACGTATCTGTTGACAGTCGGTGGATGTCAGCCTGTTTGCTGTTCCGTGTTTCTTTTCTTTAAGAGCTGAGCTGCACAGAACTCACAAGGATCAACAACAAGAACACACTGCTGAACACAAAATGCAAACAGTTTCTTGGTTACATCTGGAAATGGGGAAACTCTGGTGTCGTTTCTCTTGTCTTGAGGCTCACGCAATGCTTTGGGAGAAAGAGCGAGTGCCCTGGATGATGCCAAACAAAACATGGAAGGGAAGATGGGCATTTCCTCCTGTGATTTACCAGGTATTGCTGCTGCCTTTCTGCTTTGCTGAAACTCAGGAATAACTTTGGTCTCTGATAGCACTACACAGCAATTATCCTTGCTTTTCAACAAGATAAAATACAGTTATTGAAAGGAAAAACCTGCTAAGAGAACCAGTAAATTCTTGCAAATCTGTAAAAACAGAAGCTGCCAACTACAGAATGTAAGATTGTAATCAGAGCATGAGAAAAGCAGATGTCCTGGAGTTACAATGACAACACACATCACAGTTTTAAAAGCTTGAATACTGTTCTACTTCACATTAGCTCAGCCCACTTGATCCACCCTGAATAACCACGAACAGCCTTCCCGTATCTCACAGGGCTTGGTGTGGTTTTTAATTTATTGCTTTTTATAAAAGAGGTTGGTCCTGTGATGGTCTTCTGCGTCTCTCAGACAAGAACATGCTGCATCCCCAGCGTGCATGGGATCGGGGTGGTGGAAGTACCCCCAGCTGCTGCTCCACCATGGATACTACGACCTGATAACTGGAGGCCAGGCTTTACAGTGGGACAGCCTCTAGTTATAATTCATGACAGAAGGCTACTTCTCTCCACCACAGTTATCTTCAGAGGATAAACTGCCTTGGGCAGCTTTCCGCAGTCACTGCTGTGTCACCCACCAATATACAGGGCTGAACATCATTGCCACAAAACTTTGTGTGCAGGCTCATCTCAACTTAGCATGCACTTTTATTATTCTCAGTGGTTGTCCACTGTCAAAACAAGCACTGGAAATTCAAGCGCTCATATATTCATGCTCAAAATTTGAGAAGGGCAATAAAATCTCTCCCGTAACGCAATGCCCCTGGGCAGCCCGTGTGCTTGCAGTAAACAGTGTGAATCAACCCGAGTTGCTACCTGTCAGATTGCTGAGAAAATTACTCATCAAGGTGCCAAATGCTCTCCAGAGGAATGCCTTTAGTCTGTTTTCATCTTCAGCTCAAAGAGCAAACGTTGCGTGCACCTGCAAACTGCTGAAGCTCTTGCCCGAACTTTAACTTTTTCTAAACTAAATTCACATACCCTTTCTCTGGGAATCCATGGGGAAATACACAAAACCATATACTGAAGAAACTGTGTTCTTAAATTGGCAGTACTTTATGATCCACCCATAAAATAACAATTATCAGACAGGCACATCAACCTCCTGGATAGTGATGGAGTACACACTTGGATTTTGGTCTCCTTGGAAGCCACAGCACATCCAGACAACAGAAAAAATGAAATTCTCATCTTTCTAGGTTCTATTTTTAGCAAAACATACCAAGTTATCCGAGGAATGAAACAAAATATATGAAATTACCCTTAACACATTGTTTGGTTTCACAGGCTGGACTAGTTCATAAAGAAACAAGCTACAAACAAAGAACACATCTGAATTTAAAAACACAGAAGTGCTAGAAAATGTATTGCCAATTTAACGAGCTTCATATTCCTGTTTTGGCCCAACTTTGCTACATACTACAAAGAATAGCTTTGGCTGCTCTTCTGCAGCTGCAATGATATGGCAAAACAGTGCAAGGTATCTTACAATGATTGCCTTTCAACACACAAATAACATCTTAACTACTGATAGAAAAAAACAAACAAACAAAAACAACTTAAAACTGGATGATTTCACCTCTTGAAAATAAATAGTTTTGTGCTTTCATCATATTTTCTGCCACTGAGCCAAGCAATGGTCCCTTTGAGGGCTGGAACTTAATTCCATGATAAGCAGCAGAAATGGAAGAGAAGTTAAAAAAGAAAATCTGAATTAAGGAGATATATTTACACAGTTTTGCACTTCTGACTGCCAGTCTCTGTATTTTATCATCACCATCAAAGGCTCCCAACCCACAATTACTACTGGCTAATGCTGAGCTATTTTGTACAGACGGGAAATCAGAAGCCCTGCTCCCATGGAGGCTTGGTGACAAGTTACAAAGCTTTTGAACGGGTGGTGTCTGGCTGCCCAGGTAGAAGTGCTGAGATAGGTAGATCTATATGTGCTTTGTGGATAAGGGCAGAGCATTTGTCTTATGGAGAAAAGATTTTAGTCTCCAAGCATCAGCTCTTCCCAATTCAGCTCCTTCAATGACAGCAGAGATGTTTAAAAAACAACAACCAAACAAGAAATTACAAATAAAAAGAAAAGCACAGACTATATATGAGCTCTAGAAACAGTGTGCAATCCCAGGTTAGGTTTAGTTTTAAACTAATTTCCAGAGAAAGTTAGGATCACAGTTCAGGTGCTAAGGGTGCTGAACTCCAGCACAACCTTCTCACAGACAAAAGGCAGAATTATTATTAATCTGCATATTCGTGCCAGGTTTCTGACATCTCTGGGTGAAACATCATGAAAGCCAAAAAGGGAAAACAATTAATTGGTAAATGGTAAAACTGGTTCATTGGACATCCACGCTCCAGCAGGATGGGTCACAAACACATGGGCAGCCCTGAGATTAAAAGCTTAGCACGAGTTCAAATGAAATAACCTGCCTAGTATGCTATCAACAGAATAGGTTCTGGTTTGTATGTTAATGTATGGAATATCCATTTAAATGGGCTTTAACATGGATCTGTGTTTAATAGATCGATACATTTGTGTAGTGCATGTGATGGAACAAGTCAGACTGTGAACTGAAAGCGACGAAGGAAAGCAAAGGAGAATGAGGAGAATTGCCTAGATTTCAGGTCTAGCAATTATTTTCCCCCTAGAAAGAAACACAGTAATCACCATCATTTGCAGTTTGCTAAGAATACAGAAATTTGGGTGAACCTTCATGCTAGAGTGCAATTAGAGGAACCTCAGACACTGTCACAGCTCTTGTACTTGCATCGTGTTTCCTCCACCACTTTGCCTAACTCATTGCACAGCTCAGTACTGCACCTAACTGGGCCAACGAGCTACATCCTCTCCATTTCAAGAATTTTTAAATCATTCTACCCTATTCTGAATATCAGTAATGGCAATATTTCATATTACAAACTAGCTGAGCAACATTAGAGCAACAAACATGCTGAGCAACATTTTTGACCAAGTACGCAGGCTGCGAACAAACTCTACCCAAGTGAAGTAATTTAGCCTGAAAAGAAAAAAGAAACACCTTCAAGAGATGCATAAGGAATATCAAGCATTAAGTTGTTGTATGTTGAAACAAATACCATTAAAAATGCCATCTATACCACGCTGGGATGCCAAAGCTTTCATCAATATCATTTCATGAATACTGTTGTGCCTTAATCCTATTTCTTATACACTGGTCATTTCTATGTATGCATCAGTTTGCTTCCTCTCAAGTCTCTGTTCAAATAAATTCTTGTATGACGGACCTCCACTGCTAAAAATCCAAGCAAGAAAAACCTTAAATCTCCCATTAACAGCAGGGAAAGAGAATTTTGGGTTGCAAAAACCAGAACCAAGCTGAAAACTGCTGTGCTGCTGGTTCCCTGCACGGAAGCGCATGGGCTGGTGTTTTTCTTTGAAATGGCAGAGAAATGCTCGCTTGACGCTGAACTGATTAAATTCCTCACTTCAGGTGTATTCAAAAACAAATCTGAGAATTAATAAATACATGTAAAATACTTCAGAAAAGCTTCCCTTAGTACTCATGTTAAATAAGCATATCTAGGTAAAGCCAGCACCACTGCTCCTAGCTCAGACTTAAGCAAAGCTCTAAACGCATCCCATTTCAAGTACTTAAAACTTCCAGGAAACCTCTTATAAAAAACTGGCAATAAAACGGAAGAAAAAACACTTTTCAACATCTTCAGGCAAGCTCTCTGCCAGCTTGCAACAGACAGGACGTGCAGAGCTTTCACACCCCACAAACCCTCTAACCAGGGAAGATTTTTACACAATATGATGAAAAAGAGAAAAAAAAGAAAAAAAGAAAAAAAAAACCACCATAATGTCTTCTTTCTGGCTCTTTAGCCCCCAAAGTGCACTCTGTATTGCACTGGACCCATCTGGAGTTAATACATCCTCTTTCTTCAACCAGAAATAGCTTCTCCCGCTTGCCACCGAAGCAGCAAATGCCTTCCAAGTACACGACAGTTGCCAAAGGATGTTGCTGTCTGAAGACAAACCGTGGCAATGCCCACCAGGATAACTCTCTTGCTCAGACAGACAGTGAGGCTGCTCATATTCAGATAGCTCCTCAAGGATCTGCAGAGCTTGCTCAAATATTTTACAAATAGACAGGGAGAGCAGCTTTGACAAAAAAAAACAATTATGGATAGGCAATTCTGCTGATGAGAAAATCACTGATTTTGGCCATGAAAACAGCACACAGGGCACTAGCTCATGTTAAGCAGATTAAGAGAGCTGGACTTTTAAAACATGTCCTGATGGCTAAAATTATCCTCTAAAATGCACAGGGGTTGGTTTGCTTTCTGATTATCACTGCAAGTATGGTTTTAAGATATATATGCAGGAAGATAGCTTTTCACTATGAAGTCCTTAGACTTCATATAGTTAACAACAAAAATTAAACAATCGAAGACTGTATGTTTAACAGTGCCTAGGAGTCTTCTGGAGAATTATACCTTAAGAAGACAGCAATTTGCTTCTTCATATACTGTCTCTATTCCTAAATGTTCAATGTCAGTCATATAAAACTGTATTGTGGTCACAATGCTTTCTTCACAGCATTTTTGCCTGTACACTGCCTGCAGGACACAGCCTTTAGTATTATATTCATCAACTTTATTCATGCCTTAGAAACTTAGTTCTTATATTTACTCCCTATCCCCCAGTTCTTTAGCCAGGCTATGCACACAGGAGACGCTGAACAAAGTTTAGGCATGCTTGATACAATACGTGTTGTCCTTAGAGCCTCTGCAAGTTCAAAATTCAAGCTAAGAGTAACAAAATTTGCATGCAGTTAAATATTCCTGTTTTCTTGATATTTCAGAGCAACTCAGAAGCACCATGTGCTGGAGGCAGAGCCCTGCTGGGATGCCTGAGGTGTTGTGCAGAAAACAATTCCCCAACACCAAACCCATGCACAGGGCTGTGGATAGTCTCCCATGAGTGTTCACGCTGTGCTATGCCAACCCTACCCTCTAAAATTCAATTTTAGGACAGAACTGAAAATAAATGCAACTGTTTTATCCAAAATCCTTGCAGCTTCTTCTTCCTATAAAGAGAATGACGTGTCAATTCTACTTGGTCTCACTCTTCTGCAATCCTCACATTTCCAATTTTTAGCCAATCTTTAAGTATCTTTGGGAAAAAAAAAAAAAAGAAACCCAGAGAAAGTATGAAAGGGATCTAACTTTTTGAAAATTGGGCCCTGCTGCATTTGCTGCTTCTTCTCTTGGAGTAAGATTTTAAGGCCTCCATTTATCCTTTCAAGCTGTCCTCACTTTGTATTACAGTGTAAGATGTTATGAATGTTAAGCAAAAGTATTTTAGAAAAGAAAAAAAAATTTAGTGGTTATCATATCCCACCCTGTCACAAGAGCAGTAAATTAACATAATTATTACCTAAGTTCAATTATATTCAGCTGAGGCCAGAATGGCAATGACACTGTCAAGTGTAGAAATTCATCTATGACAGTGAAATGCATTTATATTTTTAACCTGCAATTCTTGCACTGAAGGCAAGGAGTCCTTCCTTGAAAACAAGTCATTTTGTCAAGAGATGGTGACACGAATGTATCATTGCTAGAGAGGTTGACTCACTGCAGTTTACCTATAACAGAGAAGAGTCATTCCACCATTTCCTTTCCTAAAATACAGGAAACGACAGCTTTCTGCTTGCCATAAATAATACTTAGAAATCCTATAAGTCTCCAGTACAACTCCCTATTTTGCACCCTCAGCTCTCACATTCACTGTTTGAGGGCACATTTACAAGAAGCATCTCAGAAGAGATTGCCCTGCCACCACTAAAATCTTTGACTATGGACGGAATACGATGGAAATCAAGAGCTCTCATTAGTAATGTTCTGAGGAATAAAACTGCCAGGTTAGAAATTGGCAGCCTGATTTAATAATGTCTAATCCAGGATTAAATACAGAGTACACTGACAGTTGTTTCTGTCTCAGGATGCATGTGATATTGGAGAGGAAGTATGAGATGTGGGGATAATTGCTTTGCCGGCCCATGGTGACGATGATGCATGTGCATAGCTTACCCCTAACCTTAGCAGAAGTTCTTGTGAAACAAAGGCTTTACGCTGGTGAATGGGATGTGAAAGCTAATGTACTCAGTTTGTCACATCAAGATTATTAATTGTTATTATTCTTATTATTTTGCTAGCCTAGCCCTGTAAGTAAGTAGGGCTTACTTGCCAACTCTGCTTCCCGATCTGTCTGTCCATCTGGATGGCTGTCCATCACACCCCAGCCCCAGCATCACAGCCTCAAGAACACCAATTAATGCTTTCTAATGCCAGCTTAGCTCAAGGTACCAGTCTCAAAGATGCCAAGTTCTCAGGAATGTCCTTAAAATCAGCAGAGCTGGATCACTCATGGTGCAGCTCACAGGCTGTCCTGTGGATGGAAGAACATCCTTCTGCCAACCAGTCCCACCCATGCCTGGCTGCTGGGGAGGCACGTGGCATGGTGAAACATGGATTTTCAGCTAGTATCTGAAGAAGGACACAGTTCAACAGCAAAATCCCATGTTAGAGCTGAGTTGAACATGTACCTGTTTGCTTGAAGGGCACTCAGACTCGCTAGCATCTTGTTACTGGCTCGGCGATGCATTTCTTGCACGGAGCGTCCAGGCTCGGGGCAAGCCCGAGCGCCCTTCCAGCAACGCATCTTCCTGCTCCTTGGCTTCCTTGCAGTTGTTACATAGATATGGCATATGTTTCCTACAGCACAGGTAGGGCAAAAAATATACATACATTTCTAAATTATTGGAAAAATGGTCAAAAGGGGTAAATCTAAATGAATGTCATCAAAACAGCTGACAGTATTTTATGGGGCAAAGCAGTGAGACAGCTTTTCTGTACTGTTTCCATAGCACAGGCGGCCTACAGCACACCAGGATCTGCCCAAGACACAAAATACAGCAGTACTGACTATGGTACATGTTTTCTGTATCTGTTTTTTTCCTTTCTGAGCTGGTAATTGCTGTGTGGATGGGCTATGGCTATCAAACCCAGGCTGCTCAGCTGACTTCTTCCAATGTCTGAGCGAGCTGAATGCCTGAGGGTTGGAAAATTATTCTGTGAATGCTTATGACAAGTCCAGAGCAACAATAAAGAAACTGCAGTTCATATGATAAGAAAAAGAAAAGGGAAAAAAGGCATTAACTCCGAACCTTGGGCATTCATCTCATCAGAGAAGGGCTGAAAAGCCAGCCTGACCTCACTGGTAAAATGCAGAATAACCGCAGGAGACAGCTGATCGCATCGTACTGCTCGGAGGAGCAGTACCAAACCCAGCCAAGCACAGGCTCGGGATGGAATGGGGCTGTGGGGCGTCCGTGCAGGTGTGGGGAGGTCTCCAGTCCCATCCCAGCCCCAGACTGCATCAACATCAAACCCTTCCCTCACGCCATCTACATCCACCTGAAAACCGGCTTGGGACCCAATACTCCCTGGCTAGAAAGCTCTCAGCACTACAGCCAGTGAAAGTCATTTCAGAATTATTACTTTTTTAGGGTGTTGCTTTTTTGTGGGTTTGTGGGGCTGGGCTTTGCTCCTTTGCTGGTTTTCTTTCGGCTGGTTGCTATCAAGCATAAATGTAAAATGAGCCTTAGCCAAAATCAGATTTTTGGCTGCAATACCAGACACTGACCATATCCTGGGAAGGAAACAGCCTGCTTCTTAGGGAAACTCTGGTGCTTTGTTTTGCCTTTTTTTTTTTCCTTTTTTTTTTCCTGAGAGCTACTCAAAATGTTTTGTATTTGTTTTCTTTGAATTTATAAAAGGATAATCAAAGTGAGAGCTGGTTCTTGTTTAACAATAATCTAGACCCCCCCAAAAAAATAAAATTGAACTTAAACTTTAAAAAATATAACATCTTTTTATGTATTTCAGTGGCATACTGAAACAGATAAAAACTTCATTGAACTTTTTTTTTTTTTTTTCAATTTAAGTACCGCAGAACATAAAAGTGATGGCTTCATTCCATTCCCTTGAAATATTGCAGGGAAAACCTGAAACACAATGTTGAAATTTGAAATTGAAACATTTATGGTTCTCCAAGTATTATTTCCCCATGGAGACTAGAAATATCTAAATCTATTAAATCCTACATTAAATCTGGACAAAAGGACAAATGGCCATGCACTGCTTCAGATACAGATAAATCAATACAGAGACTTATCACGTATCAAAACAAATACTTTCTGTATACAGATATATATATCTACATGTAGAGATATACAGATATCTATGGATATAACATATACCTATTTAATGTGGCTCATTAGCTGCCAAGACTGTATTATTTGTGTCCGTAAGGCTAGTGGCTCTGTTTTCTGGATTAGTATTCATGGAGCTGAGCAACAATGTCAACATTTCCATGAGTGAATCAAAGCAGGAACCAGTGCTGATGGACGGATGAGGAAAGGGATTTTGATAGCCAACGTCATAAAGTCACGTAAGAATAACAACTGCCCTCAGACTGAAGGGTTGTCAGACAGCAGCATGTCTCGTCTCCCTTTAGGTTGTCAGTGTGTGAGGAAGGAAAATTAAATATATATATATAGACTGCTGGTTATGAAGACGCTACAAGTGCGACTATCTAAAATGAAAAAACACTCATACAAATTCTCCTGTAGGCTCTCTGCTCAGCAGTTGAATTGACTATTTTTTATTAAACTGATTTAAATTCAAATATGCAAATCCCATTAGAAGTACATAAGACATGGAGTCTAAGGCCATATCACTACTTTTAGTTAGGGTCGTATACGACAACCTGATCTGGGAGTCAATCAAAATCACTCTGTTACTGAAGGAACTCAAATTTCTTATTCTTCACCAGGAATGAAGTCTATTTTTGGACTTATATCAAACTCTGTCAGTTGTAGTCTACTCTGAAATCTGAAAAGCCTACCGTACATGGAAAGAAATCCCAGTGGTTTGTCACACACCAGCACTTCATCTGCAAGGCTTCCTACCTACTGAATTACATCTATTATGTGCACAAGCAACCATCAAACTGGTAAAGTTTGTCCAAGCCTTCAAATCAACTTCCAAGACATGTCTGAGTAAATAGGAAAGCCTGTAAAAAGACATTAAAATCCATCTAATTGACTTAGGCACCTAAGTCCCATTTTGCAATGCTCATTACAAAGGAAGAAGCCAAGGTTCCATTGATTTTTTAAATGGTGCTTTGGTTCCTAGATGTCTGGTGCTTCTGAAATGGGAGCTAAGCACTTTAGCTGATTCCCCATTTTTAAGCATTTATGCATAGTACAGACTGCATTACTATATTATTTTCCCTTTCTCAATAATGGAAAAGAAGTTACAAACCACTGAAACCACAGAGAAACAACCACAAGACATGACAATGCTTTGTAGAGACAACTCAGCTCTATTTGGACCAATTAACATGGATTTTGCCATAGGTTTCATTTCCAAATATGCCAGGACACCATCAGTCATCCTCATATTACCATTCATCCCATGCTGCTCATGCTGGTGTTTCAGTCATCAGTAAAACATCCCTTCACTTGGTTTTCTGGGTGGTCAGTGGTACACAGCATCTGTTTAACACCCTCCATTTATTATTACTCAAATGTTGCTGATACACGTATTGCTCACGGGTATATTCTGAAGGCCTGTGTCTCCTTACCTCCTCAGCTCACCGCTCCTGGACAACCAGTATCCCCCTCCACCAGCTTTCGAGGAATACAAGTTCTCACTTCCAGACTCAGTAGTGCTAATTAAGTCAAACTGTTGATTACACACAGTCTTCCAGTATCTTGTTTATTCCTCATTATCAGCATACAGATATCCAAGATACCCATTCACTAGCATCTTTTTGAGGTTTTTCTTATTTTTTTGCAAAATAAAAAGCACATCTCCTGAAACAGTTTTAAACTGGAAAAGAAACACATCAGTGTGCACATATGCAGAAAACACTCACTACCATTATAAAGCAATCCAAACTTCTCTGTTCATCAAAAACAAGCTTATCACGTAGTGGTCTTATCTGCAGCTGAAGAAGTTTTATGCCGACGGTCTAAAAAGCAATTTCCTGTATTTTACTATAATATGCTTGTAAAGGGAAAAAAGATTTTAAAGTTTTTTTTAGACACTTGGAATCTTTCTCTGATAACTCAGATAGAAAACTTTGAAAAAAGTGATCATAGCAACGGTACAATCCTATGGTATTTTAAACATCTCTAATGCTTTCTGAAGTCCATCAAGGTAGAGGATGCTCAGCTTCAACCCTAATCACAGAATCACAGAATCTCAGAATCACAGAATCACAGAATGGTTGAGGTTGGAAGGGACCTCCAGAGATTGTCTAGTCCAATCCCCCTGCTCAAGCAGGGTCACCTAGAGCACGTTACACAGGATTGCATCCGGGAGCGTTTTGAATATCTCCAAAGAAGGAGACTCCACAACCTCTCTGGGCAGCCTGTTCCAGTGCTCTGTCACCCGAACTATAAAGAAGTTCTTCCTCATATGGCGATGAAACCTCCTGTGGTTCAATTTATACCCATTACCCCTTGTCCTATCACTGGTCACCACTGAGAAGAGTTTGGCCCTATCCTGTTCATATTGTCCCCTCAGGTATTCATAGAGGTTGATACCCCCAGCTCCCTTTCTGCAGAGCTGCTCTCCAGCAGGTCAGCCCCCAGCCTGTACTGGTGTACCCCTGCAGTGCACCCACATTTCCCTTAGTCTTCCTTTTGCTGCTGATGTATTTGAAGAAGCCCTTCTTGTTGTCTCATATGTCTCTTGCTAAATTTAATTCTAACCAGGCCTTGGCCTTCCTCATTGCATCCCTGCAATGAACTCAGCCACTGTCAGCCTGGAGTTCTTTATGTTAGGATAAATTATTACAGGAGTCTTACTATGTCAGTGTGTTTATATATATGACTATATATATGCGTACATAGTATATATGTATATATTTATATATATATATTTATATATACATACACACACACAAATCACAAACCTTCCCAGACTGGCAAGATTTACCTCATACCCAACAGTGTGACAGACTTTTCTATGACAGAAATGTTATCAGGAGCAAAAATAAAGTAATTTTTCAAAGAAACACAGAAGGTTTCAGTATATTGTACCATGAATAGTTAATAGCATAAATATTATTTATTGGGCATGTGTACAGGATTCATTTTGTGATTAAAAATGCTAGTACTCAGTTCTCTTCTAAATGAAAAAGTTACAGCTCTCAAGAGGGAACCCTAAACTTCTCATTAGATACCAGAGCTGATTTTCAGCTTTATATAATTTCAGATAAAGAAGCCCACGAGATACAGAGATTTAAAATGGGAACTAATTTGGGCAAATATTTAACTGATAGGAATTAGGCAATAATTAACAAACAAACTAAAGTCTTCTAAAAAATTCTGCGTTTGCTGAGCACAGAGTACCATTTACACTATAGTTCAGCCTTTGGGAGCTCATCTCTCCTTCCAAAAACATATACTCGTTCTCTCATTGCAGTAAGGTAATAAGCATAAAATTAATTTACAGTCAAACAAAATTTACTCAGAGAAGTTTGAAGAAATTACAAACCAAAATCAGTGCTGTTGTACAAAGCACAATCTGAAACCCAGAGCTATTTTAACACCCAGTAGGTCCCAGTCTTAAGAAATTTATTGCACAGACTCTACAGGGTGCAGTGCTTCTGCTCTCGAAACAGTTTTGTGTTCAAATACATCTCTCCCCATGGAAAAGGCCTTTGCTGCCTGTAATATAATAAGAATCCTGCACACCTGGCCATGGGACTTACACACAGGTAGCTGCAGGCTGATGCTCTGTCCCTGCCCAAGCACAAGAGCCACTGCAAAACTCCTCGCTGCCAATTTTAATGGGGTCTAAATGATGACATCGACGTGCTGTGACTAAAATTCTAACTGTACCAGAGATGATGATTTTGACCTTATTTATTGAAAAGTAATTAGCAATGTTTGCCCATCAAGACACTATATCGCTTCGTTTTAGAGAGTTTAAATTAGCTTCTATTAAAATTGTTTTGTAAGAGCTACGAAATTAGTTGGTAGGGTACTGGATTAAGTCAGAAACATCAAACAAACAGAAAGTAAATAATCTTTTTCCTGCTGGATGGAAGGCCCCATGCTGGTAATGCACACAGTATGTTTTCCAATTATATTACTGGTGCCCGGTATGTAACACGCACCAATTTTAATCATGGGAATAGGTACCTGACACTTTGAACCTCAACTGAAAGATTCCCACACCTAAGAAATGATGACTTCAAGTATCATTAGACTTGATTTAGCAATTATTAAAGGTGATTTGTGGCCAAGTTTTTGAACTACAGATCCAATTCTTTTCCTGCTTGAGAATATTTCCACAGAGGAGTGAGGTCAGGACAATACCACGGGCAGCAAGGATGCAGCATATATAGCATATATGCAGCATATATCCATTGTACCTGATGAATCTTAGTATGGCAAAAGGAAAACAAAACCACCCACCTACATATGTGAAGTGAAGGACCTCCAGAATACTGGATGAAGGTACACCTCCATTTAAACCAGAGCAATTTTATATTCTTGAATGGCTGGCATTAGAGACAAGCATGGGTCTCAGGTCTGAGTTCAAAACTGTATGGTATTCCAATAGTGACACTTACCATGCTTGATTATACTGGGCATTTGTGTTGTTTTGTTTGTTTGTTTGTTTTAATAAAGATTTGGCACTGGGGAAAGAGAGGAGGAGAGGTGGCTGGCTATAGGGACTAGTAACACAAACAGGATTTCGATTTCAGGCATCTCTATCTTCCATGACACAAGACCAAAGTGAGGATATTACTTCTACAAAAGGCAACCAACTGGCAGAAATCATCTTGCTGGATCATAGGCTGGAGAATGGCTAATGCTGTTAAAAGCATGTAAGACTATGCAAAGTAGGTGACATACAGGAGAAGATGTAAGTTTAACTTGGTGATCAGCATCACAACAAAAATACCTTTTTCTTACTACGCATTCTCCTCTGGTATCCGCACAACTGCTTACTTTTCAGTCTTAAAACATGCATGTTATAATGAGCTTTAGTAATAATTGGTACACTACATTTTCTCTCCACTCCTTTCTAAATAAATTCTCATTTCACATGTATAGAAATAGAATTAAATGATATATTTGCAAAGCAGCTCATCTGACTTCTTAATTTCACTAGTTTATCATTTCTTACAGTTCATAAACTCTTTTGTAGTCGAGTTATTCTCAATTAACACTTGCAGAAGTGAGAGGATAGATGCTGTTAGAAAAATCCCTATTTTGGGAAAAAAATAGAAAATCCCTTTGATGCCAACAGGTGAGATAAATTGATGCATGTCTGAGGGACAGTTTTGCTGGAAGGATGCTTTGTAACAGGGACTAAATCCAACTGAGGACTTCAGTTACCCCTTGGGATTCATCTTACTCAATTATGTGGCATTGTTTGCAGTACCAAGGGCTGCTGTACCCAAGCTCAGCTACTAAACTGGCGGAACCAAGGTTTCCACAAGCATCACTCACTGGAATTAAATATATATTTCATATATATGCATGGTGAAATATTGGCATTTTGACAAACTCCCCAAAGAAAAGCAGTTCAAGGCTTATATCCATGAAAAAGACATTCCTGTTCTATGACTTGTGGTTTTTCTGCTAAGGCAAACCTACAAAGTTCAGCAATTTAGCTGCCACTTCTAAGACCAGTAACAGAGCAAAACCAGCAAAAATAAAAACAAACAAAAAAAAAAAGAAAAAAGAAAAAAAAGGAAAAGGAAAAGGAAAACCAGAAAACTGGAAAAAAAGAAAAATACGGGTCTCTACTTTGGAAGGGATGGCAGGATCTGACACTCTTCTTGGCCTGCAATGAATGTTGCACAGTCACGTGTGCTCATGCATTACATACAGCTCACTGGGCTAAAGAGCGAATAAATGCTTTAATTTTGAATTTTCCCTATTTTATTAGCTTAAATGGGAATGGTAACCTAATTGCACCACAGAGTCCTTTAAATCAGTCCACATGCTCTGCCTGCTGGCACTGCACCTATTCGCTCCAGTCAGCCCTTTCAAACCTCAGAAGCTGCCTGCCCCATCCTGGTGTATTTTCCAAGCCAAAGACAATCACAAGGATTGAAACAAATATGTGTTCTGTCACATCATCGCTTCATGACTTCTAAGAAATTACAGAATAAGAGACTTTTTAGATATAACCAAAGAACCTTTAATCTCTAGGACTGACCAAAGCTACATTAACAGTAACTAAAGAAAAGAAGAAAAAACAAAAAGGTGAAGAAAAAAAAAAGATCTACAACTAGCAAATTTTGCATCTTGCTTCTGAAATTGGTCTGTAATGTACCACACCCTTGACTACGGACTCTCTGAGAGACAACTTCTGAAGACAATATGTACAGTGCTTAATTCAAATCTTATTTCTTATCATGACATAGACTATCCTGAATTGGAAGACACCCACAAGAATCACCAAGTCCAGGTCCTGGCTCCACACAGCATCACCCAAAATCAGACCAAATGTCTGAGAGCGTTGTCCAGATGCTCCTTGACCTCTGGCAGCTTGGTGTCATGTGCCCATGTGCCCAGGCCCTGGGGCGCCTGTCCCAGTGCCCGACCACCTCTGGGTGCAGAACCTTTCCCTAACACCGGCCGGACCCTCCCCTGTCCCAGCTCTGTGCCGTTCCCTCGGGTCCTGTCGCTGTCCCCAGAGAGCAGAGCTCAGCGCCTGCCCCTCCGCTCCCCGTGAGGGAGCTGCAGGCCGCCACGAGGCCTCCCCTCATCTCCTCTGCTCTGGGCTGAGCAGACCGAGGGCCCTCAGCTGCTCCTCACACACTTTGCCCTCTGGGCCCTTCACCATCCTCACAGCCTCCTCTGGGGGCTCTCTAGTAGCTTTATGCCCCTCCGGTACCGCGGCACCCCAACCCGCACGCAGTGCTCGAGGCGAGGCCGCAGCAGGCCGAGCAGAGCGGGACGATCCCTTCCCTCGGCCGGCCAGCAGCGCCGGGCCTGAGGCACCCCGGGCATGGTCGGCCCTGTGGGCTGCCGGGGCGCTGGTGGATCGTGTTCGGCTTCTCATCCGCCGGCACCCCCAGATCGCTCTCTGTGGGGCTGCTCTCCGGCCTCTCGTCACCCCAGCCTGTACGTACAGCCAGGGCTGCCACATCCCTGGTGCAGAATCCACCACTCACTCTTGTTAAATTTCATGTTCTTGGTGATTGCCCAGGCCTCTAGTTTGTTAAGATCTTTTGGCAAGGCCTTTCTACCCTCAAGGAAGTGTCAGCAGCTTCTTCCAGTGTAGTGTCATCCTCAAACTTACCTTTGAGTCCTGCACCCAAGTCATTTATGAAAACATTAAAGAGAACTGGCCCTAAAATAATTTATTAAAGAAAACAAGGAATGCAAAAAAAATAATTAGAAATAAAAATAAAAAACAAAATCCTCGTTCTCGTTTTGAAAGAGATTTATGCTTCATGGCCAACTAAAGCAGAAAATAGTCTTTTTTTTTATTTATTTGTTTTGTTTTCCCCAAAAACTGTCTCAATGAATTTTTACAGCTTATAAAATACCTTCTTTTTCGTTCTCCATCACCCTTTCCTCTGGAGTTGTGTATAAATTTCAATCCTGTTTATATAAGAATTTTTTTATGAAAAAAATTTTATTTTTGTATTCAGAGTATGCAAAGTTGTTTCCCTCATTCTTTTCTGATGACCTATTCACTCCAATACTTCTTTATGTCTCACTCACCCTAATGCAAAAGGGTAGGTCATACTGAAGTGTATAATCCTGTAAGAATAACTTCAAAAATCATCCATGCAAAATGGTCAAGATTCACATTTTCCTGACTCAAGATACAGATTTTGGCCATCACCATCCCCTCTGTGTGACTTGTATAAATAATTAATTAAGAGAGCTTTGCATATTGATTCCCAGGTCATATGTAAACATAAAAAAAAAATAATACCTTTCATTCCACAGTAAGTCTGGTCTCACTGAAGCAATGTCCATCCCATGTCTTGTGATATTGCACTGACAGCACATGTCAAAAGGAGTCCAAACTAATCCGCTTCCAGTCTGTCTGTGCTACCACTAAATATCCCCATTTTCTTATCCTTCTGCTTTTAGGATATCAAACGAACTTGACATTTCTTAATCTGAGCCTGTTATCCAGGTCAACAATTCAATTTTGTAAGGCTTTGGCTTAGTTTTCTGAGATTAGCATCTCACCCACTGATCTGTCTCCGCCTGTTTTTTGAGTCAGCAGTTCCCAAAGTATTTCATAGTGTTGTGCAAACAGCAGGTACTGAGTCAGCTTCAAACTTTCCCTGGGTTCTTATGATAGAAGTTGGATGTGGTTTGACCCACCCAATCCCTGCCTCCTCCTAACATAAAACGTGAAGCAAACAGACCACTTAACGGGTGGCTACAAAGAGGATAGCAGCTCTCTCTACGCAAGGAGACACACGTAGATGACAAGGGACAAGGGGTACAAGCTGCATTGGAAGTTTCATCTTGGTGTAAGAAATTAATATTTTACAGTGAGAACAATTGATACCTGGAACAACCTCCCCAGGGGCGTGATGGAGTCCCCATCACTGGAGGTTTTGAAGATACAATTGGAGATGTTTATGGGTCATCTAGGCTTCCTCTTCCCATGAAAGATTGGACCCGGTGACCTTTTGGGATCCTTTCCAACCTTGGCTGTTATGCAATTCCATGAGGTTCGCCTCACGAGTTGAGAAGGACACGCAATGTTTAGGGCATGAAAATGATCCATAATGTTTCCTCATCCTGAGCCAATGCAGAGGATTGGTCTCACTTATGGCTCACTTCTGCCATTCACTTAACACTGTTCCCCTGTTCCCCAGCCCCTGGAGAGCACAAAGGAATTCAAACCTTGTCTTTAGGGCACTTCTGAAAATTCATTAGAGGAAGGTCCATTCTGCATTGCCACTTTTGTGGACTTTCCCCAAAGAAGGCACAAACGAGCCATGGGTACATGACAGCCCACCATCAAACCCACAGCAGCAAGACTCTATCCATGGTTGCACGAAGCTCGTTAGAGTCATATTTGGACTTCAGTGATCTTTTGATCATGCACATTAGTTTTATATATAAAATTCCTGCTCTTCAGGTGTATCATTCCTCCTTTTTTAAAAAAAATGTGGACTTTTATCTCCCTAGTCTCATGATGAATAAAATTGTACACCCTTTCATGGGTCGGCTCAGCCAAAGGGAATCCTGGAAAACAATGGGATGCCCCAAACCCAAACACAGCCACAGTCACTGAATCCACAAACTTCAGGTCTTTTGAGAAAAAGGTCAACATTATCTGGAAGCAGAATTCGAGAATTTAGGTTTTTAATTTAGAATTAATCAGAAGTTTGGTTTTGTTTCTTTGTTTGTTTGTTTTTTTCAATTTAAATCAAAAGACAGTGTTGATTGAAATAAGTCTTAACAGAGCAAAACAAAACCCTGTGTGTTGGCAGGAAATGTTGTCTGTTACAGGATACATCCTGATGCCTTTGAGTGCTATTTGGCACCTTTCCCCGTAAGATCAATACTTTAACATAAAGGTCCTAGACCCATTAGGAAGGGGCAGCAGCTGAGGACTCGGTCCAATCCTTCTTGACATGGCAGCTCTGATCATCACCTTAATAAGCAACATCAGATATAATCTGTTCCGCAGGTTCACGTAGCTTCTTATAAGAAAAATTACAGTGAAGTGAATTACCGGAGAAGAGTATTGTGTAAGTGATACTTGTTAAGTTTCCCCTTCTCCTCAAGATGCCTTTTATTGCACACGGTTTTCAGATAAGCTGTCCTAAAGGATGATTCCAGCATGTACTGCTATTTAATGAATTCTGTTATTAACAAAGATCAACAAAGATCTCCAGGAAACTAAGCAAACCCATTAAGACATGTAGAAAAAAAATAACTAAAACATGTGGTTCTCCAACTTGTATACTAAAAGAACACCTCACAGTCCACACAAAGCTTCTGCTCCCCATCAGAGAGTATTTAGGGTCAAGAAGACTAAAATCAGTGAGATGCTCAAAAGCTGGAGGTCCTGGGAATTTCTGGTTTCTAACAATCAGTAGGAAAATCTATACCATACTGTTCGAACAGTTTTATACCATACCAATGTAACAAACTAATTAATAGAGAGAAGATCTGAAAAAAGTCACTGTTGCACTGTTTTTTACAGGAAGCTATTTCAGTGAATGATAATATTTTTATATTCAACAGTAGCCTGAAGGATTTTCTGTCTTAAAAAAACAAGTTAGACGTGCGGCCACTGAAATTACTGGATCCCCTACCTCAGAGGTTTGATTTCTTATAGCTGCACTGAGATATTCTGCTCCTTCTTTCATCGTAAAAGCAGCTGGCCCTGCTGAGGGAACATGCTAATTTTAGGCTGCCATAGTGACCCTTCCTAGACAAAACCGTGCTGCTGGGGTCAACATGCCTTGAAGGTACACTTGCTAAAGGGAAATTGTCTGGGAATAATCCCGACCACTTTTATTTTCAAACCTACACAGTTTATGGTTTTTGTCAGAAAATTTTGCTGAAATTCCATTTTACAGTGCTAATTTACAAGTAATTACTTGGCTGAGGCTTTATCCAGCACATTATTTCATCACAACGTTGATTGTTTTAGACAAATATGCATTAATCCACTTTGATTATGAAAGCGTATCTGGAGATTTTCTTTCCTTATGTGATGATGACAGTGCTAAGAAGACATGAGAACTCTCTGGTGTCGGTGTCTGAAAAGATGAAATACAAGAAAATATGTATTTAACCTATTATTTCTGAGCAAAAATGACTCCCAAAAGGCCTGGATATAGCTACTGATGAAAAAGAAACAAATAAACAAATAAATAAATAAATTATACACTGGGATTTTTTAAAATATGTACTTATACAGATAGAAAAAGATGTGCATAAGAACCAAGATAAGAAAATATAGCCCAGGCATATTTTATCATTCCAACGCATCAAATGAATGTAAATACATGTGCTACTGAAGAGTAAATCTACAATAGTGAGAATCAGCAGATTTTCATTCTGCACATTTGTATATGCAACTCTAAGATAGTATCTGCCCACATGACTTCTATTTGACATCTAAAGAGCTCCGTTAAAACCCTTTCAAAGACAACACCGCTGATCAGCTTGCAAAGAAAAGAGAGAGGCATGGAAACAGAGATGCCACGTTACTAATACTTAGCTGTGGATGTAAAAGACATTGAGGTGATTATGCTAATACAACCATATGCATGCTGTATGCAAACTCCATCATGGACTGAAATCCCTGTCGTGGCTTTTGTGTCCCTGCAGAGGCTCTGCAGAGCAGCATCCCCCAGGACACTGCAGTACCAGGCAGGCAGGAGGTGGGGGGGATGGCCATGGGTCTGGGACACCATGGTTTGGGAGTTAAATAAAGCACAAAAACAGTGAAAGGCATCAAAATTAAAGACAATTACTAACTGCTTGGCAAGACTGTAGTTAGTAAGAGTTTAGAAACTTTCTGCAGTAACCTAACTTGTTTCATCAAAATTCCACACTGAAAATAACAAATTTCTAGAGATTCAACATTAGTCACAAGCTTTCTTGTAAAGCATACAAATGCATAGAGCCTGGAAAAGACTAAAGGTAAATATACAAATTTTACTAAAAGTAAAATTTGCTGTGTTTGAGCTAATGGTGCTTTCAAATGGTCGCTCTGTTACCTTCATTCTTAATTTTCAGTTCTCGATCAAATACATATTTTCCTATCCAAAAACACTTGAATTAATCTGGAACTTCAGGACGACGTGGAATGAAATCACTCATTAAAATCCCAAAACAATATGCATATAATTAGCATACAGAAGTACACACAATCTCTCCTACGGAAAAAAAAAATATCATTTTGTCTTCATGATTTTTGCAGCAACAAATCTGCCTGCTTGCTAACAACGTATCTAAAACCATAAATAAATCAAAAGCTTGACTACCTTACAACACAAGCTGTATTTACTGGCAGTTTCCTCCTGCTTTAAGAAAAGCCAGTGTTGCCCAGCATATCTACAGCGTGCCTTGGTGTTTTTACAGGTGCTGCAGCTTCATCTTTGATGGCTTTTTGGCAGCTCCAAGAGGTCCACAGAGCCCTGTGGCTGTGGGCAGAAAGCAGATGATGTCCTGAGCCATGGTGCAGCTCAAGTTCAGGGGTGCTAGAAGAAAGGGTGCAAGGGGATCCATCATTTATACCACTCCAGGAGTGAGCAAGTGTGACAAGTACTTAAAAGTATACTTTCATATTACCCTTATGCCCTTTGGACAGCATTAATTCATTCTACCTTCAAAAAAAATAATTCTCCCCTTATTGCTCTCTCTGCACACCTGAATCATTGAAGCCCACACTGGTGTTTAACAACCCTTGCTTGTGTGAGACAGGTTCCCGACAGCCACCAGACCACAGAGCCATCTGGGACATCACTTCGCTCAAGGACTGAATTGCAGAGGGTTCAGTGTTCCCAATTTGAAGAGGATTTCCCAGTTACACCACTCCTCTGATGCTAGTATTTGCTACCTAGATATATGCTCATGAAAAGCTCTGATTTTTCAGCTGAAAAGTCTGAAGGAAAACATTTAATACAATATATTCTAAAGCAGAAAGCATTCTGCTGGAGATAAATTATAGAATAACGCATGTTTTGACATTGCTCATCTGCATCCTAACACCATTCATGTACTGAGATATAAAATGTTGGGATACACTACTGGATATTAACGTGCTCGGAGCTCTTTGGGCATTTTTGCCTTGTATTTGGGGGAAATGCCATGATGTGGAGGCCAACAGCAAGACTCTGTGAGAAACATGCAAGCAGATACTCACTTCTTCTGCATCACGTTAAACCAATTGTGTCCAACAAATCCTTTCTGCTGCAATAAACCTACCAAGGCTACTCTTCCCAGCAAAATGTCATTTAAATTCCAGCCCACTGACAGTTGGGATCCCTTCATCCGTCCTATCAAGCCAATTTAGTCCTGCAGTCAGCATGGTCAGGCTGGGCTCAGGAAAGCCTGGGGACTGATTTGAAGCGGCACTTTTGCAGGGAAAAGAAAAGGATGCATTAGGAGAGAGGATTTTTTAAAGGACAGCAAAAGCTCCAGGATACAGATGGAAGAAGCAGCTTGTATTTGGGATTCAGCACAGCCACAAGTGGATTATCTGCACCTTCTTCTTCACATATATGTCAGGAAAGGAAGCTCTGCTAGGCTTTTTGATAACTACTGAAAGATTTCTATGATGGTTTTTATTGTGCTTGGGAAAGATCTTTCCATCCCTTTACTGTCCACTTCCAAACACTGAGATAGATGGTCAATTGGTGATGGCAAAGTAAACACTGCAGCAATGCCCCTAATAGTGAGGCTAGGAAATAATGTACCAAAATCCTCATCCACAGGCTATTGGTTTAACTGTGGTCTGAATCTTCACCACAAGCTACCAGGGCAAAAAGAGGACTTCACAAAGCGGGGAAACGTATCCTGCTTGGTAATGATGGGGCCCCTTTAGGTCCTCCCCACGAAATCCTCACCTTTCACCAAATACATATCATACTTGATGTTCTAGCTCAAATTGAAAGGAGGAAATGGAAAGGGAAAGGGGAAAAAGGAAAAAGGAAAAAGGAAAAAGGAAAAAGGAAAAAGGAAAAAGGAAAAAGGAAAAAGGAAAAAGGAAAAAGGAAAAAGGAAAAAGGAAAAAGGAAAAAGGAAAAAGGAAAAAGGAAAAAGGAAAAAGGAAAAAGGAAAAAGGAAAAAGGAAGCCTTACACATTACAGAGTCCCTAACTAACACAGGGATTGTAAGGAAAATCAATTTAAGGCTAAATCATTGTAAAGCAGCTTAAGTCTGGGCTCTGCACAACCCCTGTACATCCTCGCAGAACTTGCAGTATTTGCTATACACAACCGTAACATCCAGCATCTGGGAGCAGCTCGCTCCTTTAGACGGAGATCTCATGAAAAACCCTCACTCTGAACATTTTTGTATTTGGAAGATGATACGGTTGACAGAACTGGATTCAATTGATCGAGGCAGAAAAAGCTAATAGGGCTGGCTGAGAGGTTGGACTAATGAAGCTTTCCTTGGGGTTAAAGTAATGCTCTGGCATATCTAAAAGCTACAGAGAAAGCATTTCACTTTTAGTCTCTCAACCCTAAAGTGCATCAGGGCAGGCTCGCAGCTTTTATAATTCAGGAGCAGTTGTCAACAGGCTTTCAAGACTCTCTTGGAGGCCAGGAGATTGATTAGCATGGGAACGATGTGGCCAAATCCAATTTATTTGGGAGGGCTGGGGAGAAGGGGAATGGAAGAAAGTCATAAAGAAGACAACAGCAATTACTTTCTATATATACAAGATGGAATTTGTTATCTTTTTGCCTCCTTTTTTGTTCTTCTTATGCTACTCAAAAAAAAAAAATATTAATATTAGATCAGAAATATGGGGTGTTATCACAGTTTCTGAAATAGTTAAAGAAAGTTCCTTCACAAGAGTTTCATTTGAGGACTGTACAATATCACAGTAATACCAGTGTTTAGAGATGGGTAAGACGTTTTTATTTTTTCACAGTAAATTCTAATACTGAAAAAATTAAAGTCAGAAAGTCGAATTTTGAACCTTACTCAGGAAATACTTTGTACCCATTAAAAGCTGTTCAAATTTGCCTTCATTTTAAACTTTCATTATTTTTATTTTATAATTAATATAATACACAAAGCGATTTTCTAATGAAATATCTATTGTTAAAAGATAAACAGCTTGAGGTCAAATGGAATATTTTGACCCTTTCCTGTTGATTTTTTTTTCTTTAACCAAAGCAAAATGTAATTAAAATCAACATATCCCTGTACAGCAGTCTTGGCATAATATAATATTTAAAAAAAAGCAACCACCTTCTAATGAGCATTAAATGTCACTCTAACAGTTGATATAAAAGCACCAAAGTAGATGGTACTGAATTATTAAATGTAATATGGGTTATTTTTCAAGCATTATGACTCCAGAATCACCAGGGAGTTGCAACTTACTGTAACTGGAAAATCTGACATCTGAAATTATTTTAAATAATTAATGACACCTTGCAATACTTTACATTTGAGGTTTGTATTGTTTCTATCCAAATAAATCATTGTGAAAAAAAATGAACATCTGCTGAAACCCTGCTACCAGAAACTAGATGTTGACAAGCACCTGTTTCCATCAGCCCAGGAAGGACCCGAATCTTTCTATCACAAATTCACAGCATGAACTAATCCCGACCTTCCGGACTGGGGCAGGTGAGATTCCCCACCTCCCTGTAACAGGGATGGGGAACCCTCTCGAAGGATGCTGCCACATTACGCAGCTGCATTTAACTCATGTCTTTAATCAGCATTTCCAATGAAATTTCTACTAAAGCTTTGCGCGCTTTTGATCTCAGAGTTAACAGCATGAGGAAGTATCTATTTGCCTGCATCCTTTCTTTATAAACCAATCTTAATTAAAGGTACTACATTTGCTGTTCTTTGATTACAGGGTGCAGTCTTTGATGAGAAATAGATGTACTTAAAATTTCACGTATCAGTTCTCCAAAACGTCTACAGTAGAGGCATCCCATCTCATATAAATGCACTGAAATAGTTTGGTTTGGTTCTGTTCTATCCTATCCTATCCTATCTACTCTCTTCTATTTCCAGCAATTTCCATTGGAAGGGGTAACCAAGAAAAACTTTTGACAGCTCCTGTTTTTGCTGCATAGCTCTTGACATTGACAATGAATTTGTTGATCTTTAATCATGTGCAAACTAGGAAATCATGTTTTTACTACAACTAACATGCCAGCAGCTAATGCAAAATAGGTTGATTTGCATTCCACATCCACCAGAAAATTCACATTGCCCCTCTTCTTGGCTCAGTGGCATTCTTATTGCTATTTTTGCTGCATTATTTTATTCTGCTGCAAAGAATAAACCCAGCATTTGTTGTGTTCAGTTCTCAGGAGGCCTCTGACCAGTAATTTCCCAGACAGCAGAATGATTTCCTTGCCTGTGCTGAATTTCCTTTCCACTAAGCCACCCCAGTAACAGAATATATACAGCAGGGACTCATATAAAGTTAGTTTTGCTTCTGGGTGGACCTGGAGACATATATCCTCAGTCTCCATTAGCAAAGTCTCTTTTTCTTTCCCACTAGAAAAAATTTATTTCCCAGTAATAAATTGGAGAAAAAAAAAAAACCTATATCCAGGTAGGACTTCAGTAAGTATTTCCATCAGAGTGCCATTCAGTATTACTGATCCTTAAACTGAAAAATAAATGAATGTGTCGCTGCCCCTAGCCCTACCTCTCTGCAGCTCATTGTCTCCTACGGCACAGGAGGAAACGTTTTTCTTGGAAATGAAGTATTTCATTGCATTCTTTGTAATGACACCATTAATACGGTCTGGTCTCTGCTTTCCCAACACCAGCTAGTGTCCTTGAACAAGGGAACAGTATTCCTTGTAAAATATACCTTTATTTGGTAAAAGATTCTGGATGGATCCTGCCTTACCCAAGCTCTGAGACCTGAGCCATTCAGTTTTTGGGAACCCTGTAAAACACTGCTTTGCATCCCAGTCCCGGAGCTCACTTCACCCATGGGTGCCAGCTGTGAGAAGCCAGCATCACCTGCACACCCTGAGGTTACTGGAAAGTGGCGTGTTATGATAAACTTCAAAATACCATATTGCAGAATATATTGAATATATTCACTATGCAATCTAGGACTTCCAGCTGAATTTATTTTTTATATTATTAAAAAAAAAAAAAGTATTTTAATGAAAAGCAAAATTAAAGCCACAGCTATCTTAAAATTTCATTGGTACTATTTGCATTATCTCTTTCTGGTCAATACGAATGTGATCTCTGCTCTGGATGGGAGGAAATAAGCCTTATGTACCTTTTTTCTATCTCAACTGACATGAATTGTACATGGCCTAAGCTGTTTTTCACTCCACAGGCTGGGCACGTGCTTTACCCCCCCTACTGCCATCCCGCTGCCTCCTCCAGCTGCACAGGCAGTGCAGGCAGCTCTGCGCCGGGGTGGGGAACAGAGAAGCTCCACCGCCAGAAAGGGGAACCGCATGGGTTTTGCTTGGCCCTTGTTTACATATGTGCCTACACAGTCGTGTTAAAAGCAGTTTGTTTGTTTTAAAATAGACAGAAGATGAGAAATAAGGCTTCGGCTCCGAGTGCAGCTTAGACAGAGTCGTAAAGCATCCCGTACAGCACAACAGCACGTCCTCATCCAAAATGCTCTGCCATTCCCCGGACCCTGCAGCGGGCCAGGAAGCTGTGCTGGGCTGGCTTTTCTTTCCAAACCCACACCTCTTGGGGGTTTTAATTATATACACAAACCATTTATGCTGGATTTTTAACATATGGCCATTAAAAATGCTATCAAAAGTCCCATAGACACACGCATGACTACCTTGTGTGGCTCCATCCCTACAGAAGATGTTAGAGGTGGGTGTAAGCGCTATTAGGACAAATCGCAGTGAAAAGTTATTGCAGTGAACTCATGACTCCCCCCACGGAAATATTCTTTAAACAACCGGGGAACCAGACGGACTGCAGTTTAACAAAAATCCACGTATATTGGTAAGATGTTTTACCATCAAAAAATGTAGCAGTATTTACGTGGGAAAGCCTGCGCATTGTGTAATTTGTTGTAAACTGCTCCCATGGTTGGCTAGAGAAGAAAAACTAAAAACAGAAAGCCTAAAATAATTTGCACCATGCAGTAAATCTCTGAAATGGGCTCCGCAACATAACTGCAATACAGCTAAAGATAACTTTATGGAGCCAACAGCCAAAAAAAAAAAAAAAAAACAAACAAAAAAAACTGAGCCTGTAATACATCCAGCTGCAAATACAGCGAACTCTGCTATTTTCATGTATAATTTATAGCAGAAAATGTTATCTGAAAGTCAGCATCGGAGAGGGAGAGGAGATAGGAAAGCACTGGTTTGCACACCTCACTGCTCCTTGCTTGATGGAGCACGAGAGACAGCAGGGATATTGGGCAATGGCAGGACTTGGACTTCAGAAATTTATTTTTGGGACAAATTTTTGTTTGTTTTTAGGCAATTCTCACACTGTCTCAGCTCTCCATCAGCTCCAATCACCACTTTAATAAAAAATAACAATATACTACGTTACTGGGAAATAACGTGGAAAAGGACAAGAAGAGGGAGGAGGCTGAGGCAGTTAAGTTTGGGTAAGAAGCACCAACTGTAAGCACTCAACTAACGAGTGCAGCATTTTTAAACTTTTTGCTGGCCTCATCCATCACAACAAGGCTATTCATATACATACAGTTTTATGCATTTCTTTTTATATAGATATAAAGGACATTATGGAATAGCTCTGTGTTCTGTGAATCTCATTTCTGCAGTAATTCATTTTACCTGCTGGTTTTATACGCAAAATGAGAAGGTTTCAAGAAGCAGCCGAAACCCCAGAATAAGTCATGCCACCTACACAAGCCACCCAGAGGAGAAGCCTCCTGGCCCCAATGCCAGGTGCCAGCCCGGTGGGCACCGTCCAGCACCACAGCAGCCCGAGCTCTGAACTTCTCCACTTTTTAAAGTAGAGACAACCCATACAACCACCTCGTCTAGACACAAACAATTCCCCACAGGAAAACCCGTGTCTTTAAAACACAGTATTTACCAACCTGGTGTTTTACTGGGCTAGAGACAGAACTAGATAAAACGCTCCCAAATTTCTATTTGTGGATTTGAATTCAGTCAAATGGCACTGAACACCTCTATGAACAAAGTTCTTTCTCATCCAAGACCCCAAGGAAGTTTTCTTGTTCCTGGTAATTACTAAAAGTCTTACTGAACACACAAAAGAGGACAGGGAGATGAATGGGTTCGTTCCTACAGACCCCAGCACAGCAGCTCAGTGTTAACCACGTCCTGTCGCGGACTTACATCCTTTGAGTATTTCACACACCAAAAAACACAGGTTGCTTCTACAAGTATAGGCTAAAAAGCAGAAGTACCAGTTGCTGAAAATAAAGATGCATGCTGTTGTTACAGCAACTAAACTTTTTAACAACATTAAGGGAGTCATAGCTTATCAAGAACTGCATCTCGTTGTTATGGCAACAAAAATGTTCAAAGCGACTGCTTTTAAGGATTTCTCGCTTCTCCTTCACATTTCTAAGCACATCGCAATACAATAATACACTCTCATCAAAAGGACAGAGTATTTTGCCTTTCGCCAAACAAGCGATGATTTGCAGCGATTTAATAAAGCAAATATTTTTGGTGTTCGTTTGCGGACTACAACCGTGCCTTGCAAGGGAAGGCGATGCTCCTTGTGCCAACTTCAAACTACTGCTGCAAGAGTTGTAACTAAACTTCATACAGAGATTGTAAAAAGTTCGATGCTGGGAGCAACCTTTTTGATGAAGAACATGGTTCTAACAAGTATTTTGCTTTACGAAATGCAGCCTTAATCCAAGAGGCACTGCATATTTTGTATAATACCACTCGTGTGCACTCAGTGTTCAGAAACAGCAGGCTTTGACAGTTTTTGAATCAGAAAATAAGTAAATAAGTAATATTTTTAATAGCCGGGTGTGATGATCAAGGAACTTATATTTGCTAGGTATTCAATCCACTTGTTGAGTTATAAATGCTGATGACAACAGTACTACAACATCACACATAAATCTTAACATAACTACACAAACATAATTTAATACTGGCAAAAGCAAACCATATTCCAACACATAGCAATAACATTGTAGAGTCATGGAATATACCACCAGTATTTATGGTAAAATTAGGGCAGCGAATACATTTCGTTCAGCTGAGCTGATGTAGAAGATGATCTTTGCAACATACCTTTCTCCTTCCCACAAATTCACCAGCTGAAGATGAATCTGTATTAAAAATAGTCTTAAATAGAAAAGTTTTGAGACTGGAGCATATTGACACGTTTAAATGCATGGCCTCCTCGATGAGGGGATTGAGTGCACCCTCAGTAAGTTTGCAGATGACACCAAGTTAGGTGCATTGTGTCGATCTGCTCGAGGGGTAGGAAGGCTGTGCAGGAGGATCCGGATAGGCTGGAGCGATGGGCTGAGGTCAACTGTATGAAGTTCAACAAGGCCAAGTGCCGGGTCCTGCACCTGGGGCGCAACAACCCCAAGCAGCGCTACAGGCTGGGAGATGAGTGGTTGGAAAGCTGCCTGGCAGAGAAGGACCTGGGAGTATTGGTTGATAGTCGGCTGAATATGAGCCAGCAGTGTGCTCAGGTGGCCAAGAAGGCCAACAGCATCCTGGCTTGTATAAAAAGCAGTGTGGCCAGCAGGTCTAGGGAAGTGATTGTCTCTGGTGAGGCCGCACCTTGAGCACTGTGTTCAGTTTTGGGCCCCTCGCTACAAGAAGGACATGGAGGTGCTCGAGAGAGTCCAGAGAAGGGCGACGAGGCTGGTGAGGGGTCTGGAGAACAAGTCTTACGAGGAGCTGCTGAGGGAGCTGGGGTTGTTCAGTCTGGAAAAGAGAAGGCTCAGGGGCGACCTTATCGCTCTCTACAGGTACCTTAAAGGAGGCTGTAGCGAGGTGGGGGTTGGTCTATTCTCCCATGTGCCTGGTGACAGGACGAGGGGGAATGGGCTAAAGTTGCGCCAGGGGAGGTTTAGGTTGGATATTAGGAAGAACTTCTTTACTGAAAGGGTTGTTAGGCATTGGAATGGGCTGCCCAGGGAAGTGGTTGAGTCACCATCCCTGGAGGTCTTGGAAAGACATTTAGATGTTGAGCTTAGTGATATGGGTTAGTGGAGGACTTGTTAGTGTTAGGTCAGGTGTTGGACTGGGTGATCCTGGAGGTCTCTTCCAACCTAGGTGATTCTGTGAACAATAAACCGGGCAGCATACATCACCCAAGGCAGAAAACTCTGGCATTAAAACTGCAACGTGAGGGCTCCACATGGGCACCCCGTTGGGTTCACGGTCATTTGAAATTATCATTTAATGGGAACTGCTACATGTTTCCCCCTTCTTTATCAAACTGCATTAAAAACCAACACAACCCCCACACCCATCCACCCCTCAACCTTGAAAAGGTTGCAGTTTGGTGCTGGCTAGTACCTCAGAGATACTAAACTCATTCATTGTTTTGGTACCATAAAAGAAAGAAAAAAAATCCCTCTGTCCTCCTTTCATCACTGCTGGCCACACAGTTTTGGGGGAAGCAAGAATGGCACAGACTTTAGCATTTATCAAGGTCTAAAAAATCACTATTCTTTTGTTCAAGTAAAGTTATATTGTATCGGAATACAACCTGCACTATACTTACACTGGTTTACTAATACATTTCAAAAGCAGACACTGTCCTTGTCCAAAGGCAAAAACCACTGTTACTGAACTTGTCCTTCATTTGATCTCCTCTTATCCCCTGAACAGGTCTCTTTTTTTTGGTATATCAGAATAAATATGATTGTGGCAGCCTTAATTTTCTGCTATTTCAAGAAATCTAAATGAGATCAGCAGCTACCTGAATCCCACCTTGTCCTCGGTGACTCTGCCTGGCTACGTGTTGAACCTACAATGTTAATCATTACAGAAGCACATGCTGTAATCCAGCCTGCAAATCACAAGCACTGCCTTTACAGCAGATAAGAAGTGACCGAAACGTGCCACAAAGAATGGCCACAAAGATGGAGAGGTTCCTATTCCTCCATTCTTCCCAGGGAATGGTATGAAAAGTACATGTTCAGAGAAAGAAAGAAAACTGGATGTCATCCGCTACGGCGGAGAAGCACAAAATAATCATTGTCTTGACATTGTTCTGCAATATTTTTATTGCTGCTTTGAGTTATGGTGACAAGTTAATCGATGCAATGTCATGCTGTTGGCCATGATTATTTTCTGTTTTGTTGCAAGTCTCTTCAATGACTAATTGGCTGCTCAGCCATTCAAGGTTGAACAACAACGATGCAAACATTCATGCGACTGCACGTATTATCATAGTCAATGTTATTTTTAATTACACGGAAGCAGCAAACGCCGCCTATCATTAACGGCAATGACATCCATTTATACTGTAGAGTGTGCTTTGCAAGCTGTTGCTCTGTAAGGGAGTATGCTTCAATGTTGATTTTAAAAAGTGATTAATAACAATTCTTTTGATTTCTTTGTATGATACTGAGTCATTAAAAGGCTGCCTTCGCCTTCACTGCACTTTGGTATTATAGATATTAAGCTGTCACAAGCATCACGCCTGAAGAACAGTAAAATGAGCAACTACAGAAATAAACATTATGCCGTTAAATAAACTGGAAGAAAATTCTAAATCCTTCTAGCAAATGATATGACTTGAGAAGTTTTATGAAAACTTATTAAAGAGTGTGGATATTTATACTTACAATTAAGAAAAGAAGTCACAAGAGGTTGCATCCTGTGTCTCAACCACCAGGCTCGTATGCAGACGATTTTTGATCCTTGGAGAAAACCTCTCCTTCCAACTACCCTATAGAAATTGCTGTAAATATTACTTTTTTCCCAGGCTGCCTCTATTGTCTAAGAACAGTAATCATGATTAGGAAGCATCTTGTTGCAGACCTTGGCTGTTTCCCAGCTGAGGGTTCTGCATGCCCTTGATATAGAGAAAAGCTGCAGTAGTGCTCTCATGATACTGAGAGTTTATAACAACAATAATTTTACCAGTAATACAGACTTTGCAGCCTGAAAATCCAAAGAAAAGGAGAGAAGGCACAAGAAGCAATTCACTGGCCTGCCATGAAGTGGGCTTCTTTTGCCCACCAAAACCTGGTAACTGAGCTCCTAAATAAGTCTCCAAAGTGCTCCAAGGAAAGCGCATGGATATGTGACGCAATTATGGAAGTTTTGCCACATTTGACAATATGACCCTGAACACCATTAAAGTTCATTAGAAAACTTGTGAACGTAAAAGGGCACCAGAGCTGGATAACCAACAAGTGTATTTACCATGTATTTACCAGTTCTGGACAAAAAAGGAATAAAGGACAACAGCAGAACACGTTAGAGAGAGACAATTCTGATGCAGGTGACTGTTTTGGAAAGAAAGGACAAGAAGCAGAGCTGCCACAGTAAAGAGCTAAGTAAAATCAGGAGGCTTCAATAAAGACTCTTTGAGCTATGCAAATAAAAATAAAAATAGCAGGGTAGCAGGTTGCAGTTAAGAAGAACGCTGTGGCTTCAGAAGATGTTCAGAGAAAACTTTTGTTCGCCCTCTGTTGTCATGTTTTATCCAGAAATCTGAAGAAAACCTCAATCATTTGGAAAATTACTTTGTTTTTTAAGAAAAATATTGCCCACAGATAATGAATTCCCAGTCTCTTTTTAGTCCACATTCTGGTTGTATTCCAACCGCAGAGCAGAACCTGAAGTGAACATTAGATATAGGCAGAGGAAGAAAAAGCCATTCCTTACACCTTGCCAAGCTCAGAATTTAGTTGGTGGAAAATGAGAAAAAGAAAGAAAGAAAGAAAGAAAAAAAAGTTTCCTTTCTCTTTGTTATTCTAATGCTTAGAGACCAGTTAAGATTCTTGAAAACTGAAGGGTTTTCCAAACCTTCACACAGACAGCACACACATTTCTGTTCATCTCCCTGCAACCAGCGGGACCTCCCACATTGCCCCACCTTGGTGCACAAATGGATGTCAAAGCCAAATTCAACCTATTCTTTCCAAAGCAGAAGGCACTGCAGCCTCTGAGGATGCCATAGAGCTGGCTAGGGATTATTTAGCAAAATGTTTTCCCTTGCATTATCTGCAAGCCAAAAAGTAAATTTTGCATTCCGATCGCTGTTTCAAAATCCATTTTTCCCCTGAACTTTTGATTCCACAAGAGGGTTTTTCTATAGATAGCATCCACTGCACAAAGCAGCTATTGTGCAAGCCCAAAGAGATGCTTGAGTCAGCATGGTGATTGTACGCCACCGCATCCCAACTCGTTATTTTTAACCAAGCAGCTGACGAGCTACAAGGAGAAGCTTGGGTTTTACTGGCTGGACATTGAGATGGATGGAGAGGAAGGCATGAGCTGCCCTGGCATCCAGCTCCACACCTCAGCCCATCCTGGCCTCCCGATGACGTGGCCTTTCAGCGGTTTGCGAAGGTGCAAATGAGGCATTCCTGTTATTTCTCTAAAAGTATTGCAAAGCTGATAACATAAACGTATATTTGGGGAGAAGGTTGCAGGAGAGCTTACACAGTACCTGCAGAAAGCACCCACCTGAGTTACAGGGCAAACAGGAGCCCATCCATGGCTGTGAGTTACCTGCAGATGTAAGACTTGTCACATTTTACGCAGGCAAGGAAAAGTATTTTTCTAGAATTTATTTTACTGGCAAATGTTCTTCTGGGAAACTGCATGCTGAGTTTTTTCTACACACCAGAGGACCAGCTATTTAACCTAATGGTTACCAAGCATCACATCATTATTCTGGCTTATTGCTGGCTTCACAATGAACTTGAGATGAGCAGGACATCTATATAATTATGTTCGTGTACTATTTGGGGACAGATGAGCTCTAAGAAGTCACAGGGACCTCCAGGTCAACACAAATATATGGGCCTACAGCATATTCAGGTGGTCTGCTCCTTGGGCATCTATTGCATACAGAAAGCTTTGCTGCTGTCTGGATCTGTGTCCTACAGAAGTCCTTTTATTTTCTCTCTTCATTACTTTGATTAAAACAGAAATATTAACACATTTTAAACACATAGGAGCGCTGCAGGCATTACCAGTGGTAGTAATGCACTTGATGAAGCAGAAAAGCATCATGCAAATGAAAAACATTATTAATGCACTGTTAGGAAAACTTGTTAGAATCAAGCATTTTTAAAAAAAAACACTGTCAATTTTTCCTCATGCTCCAAACTATTCAAAGCTCCATTTTACAGCAACTGTTCTAAAAGCAATTCTAGAACTGTTAAAATATAAGGGAAATACTGCAAGAAAGCACATTCTACCATTTCAGCCCCAGTTTTGGTGCACGGGGTGTCAGCCAACCTGATGCCACTGATACCTGGTCAGTGTCAAACGGGTCGGCTCCTCGATTAATAGCAGCCATTCTGTACAACACCCACCTCCATCCCCATATCAGCACTCTCAGAAAGAGGTGAGTGGAGAACTCTACCTATCACCGTAAGCAGGGAAATCCAAAATTTCTTCCCCCCTCGCATTATTCACAGCAGGCTATGGGCTGCAGCACGAGCCCGGCCATGGCAGTGCTCACCCATCAATCGCCGTGCCATCCACAGCCGCTTCTTACGAATTCAATACATCCCCTTCCCTCTGCCTGGGACCTGAGGCCACATTCATGGGTGCGGTATTTGGTATTTGAGCTGTTGCAATGTTACAATCAAATGCATCTTTTGCCAAGTGAGATAAACATAATGAATTTGCTACGTCTTTTTAGTCTGCTATAAATTTAACTTGACACAAGCAGTCACCACTTCTTTATCAAAATTGTCTCAATTTTTCAAGGCTGGATTTCTCTGCTCATTCATATACTGTGTGAAAATATACAACGTCATTATTCAGCAATTTTTTTGCCGTCACTGCCATCAGAAATGATCCTACTGCTTAGCTGCAGGCTGTTGTGGGGATAACAGGGAAACTTGTTTCTTGCTTATTTCACTTCTGCCCTGAAAGGATGCATTTTCCCATGGGTAACAGGATTCACAGGCTTCTCTTTCGCTTAATCCTTGCTTTCTTCTCTGAAAAATAAAAATACTGACCTCATGTATAGCGCAGATTACAACAGAGGATTTAGAGCAGCCGGACCCATCTCTCAAAAGCAGGGATGGTGTGGCCTGATAAGGCACTCCAAGTTTTATATCCAAAACCCACAAGGTTAAAAACTTGTGCTTGCCAAAAAGAGAAAGAAAAGAGTAATAGGAAATCTGGGTTACAGGGAGAAAGCACGATAGTCTTATGTATCCAGCAATATTATTATAAACTTGTACTTGCAATTCAGCATTTATCTCAAATTATTTTTATACCACACTATGCTATTAGTTAATTAAGAAGTATTACCAATAAATCAGCTGAAGATGTTCTATGTATCACGTAACTGCAAATGCTGTGCACCTGCAGCTCCTCGCAGCGTTATGGCACCTTTCCACGGTGTCACTTTACAGGGGTGGGAACCACTTGCTCTGTAAAACTCCATCAGAATTATATATCCCGTTGTTTCAGATCCACACACCAAATAAAGAAGTAATGGTATCGCATGGATCATTTGCTCCACTGCTTGTTAAAACACTTGGAATAGCAAGATTTAGGACAGGGAATAGGAGTTCTGGCATCAGCTGCTGGCCTTTGGAGTGCTTCCTGGCATAAAGGAAAATGAGCGGGCAAACCCTTCAAAACGTTCTGTTTCTTCCATCTCCAAAACATTCTTTTTTCCAGTGGAACTAGTGGCAGTTTTGTTCCTTGAGACATACATGCTGACATTTACAACTAATACCCATTATTGTATCATAAAACAGAGCTTCAAAGTTGAGCCATATTATTTGTAACTCCATCAACAAAAGGATCATGAATTTTCAAATATGCATTCACACACATAACACTGCTTTAATAAATAAATCAGTATATTTCACATCTCTCTATTAAAAACTGCACTGAGTTCTCAGAAATGGTATGTTTTACTAATCCCATGGGGATCCTAAAGCAGTAAAGAAGAAATGAATTTTGGTAATACCACAGGAAAATTAAAAGTCCCACTGGCACGTACAGGCTGTTTTTTCCTATAAATGGTAAATAATCCTTGGTATTTCAGACTGAATACAGTTCTACTGTTGACTAATCTAAATAATAATTTAATCCTCACTTGGTATCATTGGTAGTCAGAAAGCATAAATAATTTATCAAGCAATCTTCTGAAATTAAAGCCTTCCAAGATCTGCTAATTAGCTGCCCTGCTACAGCTTTCCCAGAAAGCCAGCAGTAAAACACGAAGGAAGGGTGCCCACCCTTCTCCTCCGTAAACAGGTAAGCCACTCGCAGGAGAGGCCACAACAGGCACTGGGACTTTAACGATACCTATTTTTAAATGGATTTACAAGCTTTTTTCCTGAAGGCTACCAGCCTCTAAGGCAGAGGTTAAAAGTGAAATATTGTTTTCCAGGAAATAATATGTTGAAACAGTGTTAATGACTTGACAGAGCATCCATTTATAAGCTAGAAGAATTTTTCATCTTGTTTTCTAATGCTTCCATAGCTCACGGCTAATCAGGATCAGATGAATTAATTCAGAGATGGAAGGTCTTTGGAGGCTTAGGTGATACAAGAAGTTTTGGCGACTTCACAAATAGCATTTTTTCTTTGGCTACGTAGTTAAACTTGGCATCTTGTTAGCAGGATTGGTGCTACATGATAGCCCAGGAGAAAGCTGAGCTTTAACAAAATCTGATTGTTAAACTTCCAAGGCGGGACCTCCATAAGCCAGGGAAATGCTCTTCATGTAGGAATTTAACCAATTATCTATCGTGGACCAAATTTAAAGCTCTTTCTACAGTCCCTGTTTGGATGTAGTACTCAGCTGGGGTCAATATTTATTTCTTATTCCAAAATCCTTTTGTTAATTTACTATGCTCTGTTAAACAGACATTATTCTTCACTCTAGGTTCAGCAGAAAAAGAAATCCAAAACACCCTGTTTCAGAGCTGCAGACTTCCCAAAGAGTTAAACAAGACCATCTGCCAAGTCTCTTCTTCCAAATGCAAAACTTTTGAGCATCACTAAACTGTCCCCACAAAAGTCTCAGGAGCTGTTGCAATGTTTGCATATTTATTCCATATTCGCCTTAATTTCAAACAGCTTCTTTTATCTGAAGGCAGTCTGAATTCTGCAAACAAGTTCATTCACTAAAATTAGGAATTGGTGGAGAGACACTGACAGATCACTAACTATGTGCTGGATAACGTTATCAGACCTGACTTCACCTCACACCACCTCATTTCCATTCCAGAAATTAATTTTCATGCCTGTTGCGTGTCCCTCTTTTCTTCTGCTAAATATTAACACACACATCAAAGCAGGGTGAGATTCTAAAACGGGGTTAGCCCACGGCACAGACTTAACAACCAGTGGGCGCCTTGAATTCACAGAAAAAAAGGAAGGAAATCCTTCATTAGCTTAGAAAATCATCACATTAATGAATGTTTGGTTTTCTTTTTTAGAAATAACCAATAAAGAGTTGATGCTGATGACAATTTGAGATGGTTTTCTAAAGATACTAGATGTATTCTAGCCAATGCTTACAAAAATAGTCTTTCTCAAGTGATTTGGGAGTCTTACTGCCCCGAAGAAGCAAGTACAAGTAACATCCCAATGTAGAGTTGCGCCTTTTTAAAGCTTTATGTAAATACAAATTAATATTGCTCATATACTACCACATAGACACTTTAAGGATAGAGTCGTACAGGCCCAAATGCAACAGCACAGTTGCTGAGAGGTTCTGATAGCAGCAATCAAGCCATCTGCTGACAGGTGCCCCACAGCCAGCGTCCATCCACATTGGTCTTTGCTGGAAAAATTTGAAGGGCATGCTTTCCTAGCTGGTACGACTTGCTTGGAGGACACAGCTGACAAAGGGGAACTGTGAGAACTGAAGAAATTCACATGCAAGATTCCAGCAAAACACAGAGCTCCGGAGCAGATACGTCAGGAGACTTGTTAGGTTTGATAGGTTAAAAATTTGCCTTGGGATTTTGCAAGGGGGCCCTATCTGAAGTGAGTGCCCCCACACATAACCTTCTCTCCCTCCCTTTGCCAAGGCAGGAATGTTGAATTGACTTTTAAAATTACTTAAAAACAGAACAACAAAACCCCCTAAATACAGGAAATCAGAGACTTACCAATATTTGAAATCATACTGCTGCTTCAGTACTTTGAGGAAGTCAACCTTTACAGACAACAGCTAAGAAGTTCAAAAATTCCAAAATAAACATTAGTAGAAAAACATTATAAGCTAATTGCCTGCCAGGCTTTTTGTATTCTTATTTTTCGGAAGGCATGACTTTGAAGAGATTATTTCTCGGTCAAGATAAACATGGCGAGTGTTTGCTGGTACATCAGCATTTTCAGCATCTCTGCTTCGCAAGGAAGCTTTCCGAGTGCTCACGGCCAGACACGGCTCTACCAGGCATATGGACATCCCAGCCTGCTCAGCAGGGATAAGCGAGCACGGCAGACGGCTTTCCTGCATCCCTCCTGTTGGACAGCTCATCTGACGCCTCCAGGTCTCCCTGGTGGAAGATCTCATGGACTGACTTCACCATCAGAAGGCGAAGAGACTCAGATAAGCTTGTCAGTGCTACAAAGATGGGGGTTTGTAATGCTGGCTCCTAAGGATATGTGGGATTTTGTTGATATAACTAGAGAACAGGGAGGTTTTGGACTTGGGGAAACCAGGAAGCCATTTTACATGGATCGCACCACCGACGAATGGTGACACCAACGCAGTTTTCTCTATCAGTACAAAACCACCTACTTGCATCATACAGAAAAAAGGGGCTGCTAAGGTTTATAGCAAATGTGTGGGTTAAACATTTACTCCTTTAGACATAGCATGTTTACAAACATAATTTCTTCAACAAAATCCTATTATTTACAGGTTTTGGAAACTGCTAAAAATATACTCACACAATGCTGTTCTGTATTTTTTTGGTAACAGAATGGTAACCAAATCTGTTAGATAATTAACTCTGAGGAATCAGCCACAGCTGGCTACAATGCCTAAGAGAAATATTTTGTCTTGCAATAAGATTTACCATGTGAATGAGAAATAGATAAAATCCTTGTATTAGGTGGAAATAATAGTGATAGAACTTCACCTGATGTTATGTATAACAGCAGCGTGATTAGTACAACATCATTTGGCAGGAATTTTTTTCTTTTTTTCCGTATTCAGATGACAACTTACATCCTTGTCTGATTGTGAAGATGAGAAACAAATAGCAACGACAAGAATTGCAATATATTGGCATGCAGTATCTTGACCGTCAACATCAATGCCTAGAAACAACCACTGACACTCCAGTTCTGGGCTTTCTGAAGTGCCTGGGTTTGGGTCTGTGAAACACAGGAAATTAATGAAGTGCCACCACTAGGGTTTCAACAGGATTTTAATTTTTGGCCCTCTATTTTACAACAGCTATTGCTGTTGGGAGAGACTCACACACAGGCAAGCCTAATCATACAGTCCCTAAACCTACTATTTAGCATAGGTTTCAAATGAAAGCAGCAAAAAGACCCCTGCATCTGCTGGTAATTTACTATCGCTAGGGGTGGCATCAAAAAAACAAAAATAAACATTCATAGAGGGATATTGGGATGAAGATAAAGGGAGGGTTGTCTTGTTGCTTGGAATGTACAGTGAGGTTAATTCTACCTTTTAAATCTAAACATATGGTTGGACATCAAAACATATTTTTGAATGATTAATTTTGTGAATTATTCTGAGGCAATTGTGCTAAGCTATTTTTCTTCTTTTGTTGTCCCTTTGAAAAGCTTTCCAGCTTGGACTCAGACATTGAATCAACAGAAATCCCAACTGATAAAGTTGCAGGACAAAGCTGCCTGAAGCATTACACCTGGTTATGATAAGCACATCTACTTAAGGCTGGTACTCATAATAAAGCATGTTTTCAGCCTTTCCTCTGTTATTTTGTTGGTGGTTTGTTTGTTTTTTCCCCTTATCATGAAGAATAAATTGCTACTTCCATTTAGGCGGAAGTACAAATCATGTTGTCATTATACCAGCACGTATCACAACACTGAAGATGGTAACAACTACAAATTTTTACGTTACAGTGAAGCATCAAGGCACTTAGCAGGGTCCCTGGGAACTAAAAATCATCTCAATCCTCCATTCTGTCTTTGCAATAAGTAATTACATGGGCAACTATGATCAGACTATATAAATCTGCTCAATAAAAAAAGCTTATTAAATAGGGAATTTCTGATACAGCAGGTATCACACCTACACATCTTGTTTCAGTTTACTGCCCAATCTGCTAGACACTCTTCTGTCCAAACAAAGGAACTTCTAAAAAGTCCACATCCTTTAACTATGCCTCTGAACACCAAACTCAACAGATCAGACTTCCTATATTCTCCACACACCTTGCAGAAATGCCTGCGTCCTCCTTTTTGTGCACAAGCACAGATGGGAGTGATTTATGATGCTCCCCAGCTCATCAATTCATAACTTTTTGTCTCTGAGTCTTGCACAGAAGAGCAAGCAAAGAGTTCGCAACACCATCCTATCCTTAACGGCAGGCTTCGGCAGCAGAGTCACAAGATTGTAACTTTATTGTAGATTGCAGTAACAGAAGAACCAGAGATGAAGGCTGAGATACCTGCTGTTAGTGGAATAACAACAACAAATACAGTACATGACCGGAGAACTAACTAGCTTTGTGCATACACCTTTTCTTATTTTAACGTTTGCTCAAGTGTGAAAAGGCAGTGATGATAGCAGAATTATTAATACTTACAATACCCACTATTCTTACAGGTAATCCCTTTTATTATCCTCACAAGCCATTTATGTATGGCCACATGCATTTCAAAGCAGTAGTAATCAGAGAACAAAACGGGTGCTTCAAAAATAATTCTAATAGTTTGTGGGCTCCAATCCTAAAAAACACTTAATAGATTTAAAAAACAAACAAACAAAAAAAAGGTCAAAGGCATACTTTGCCCCATTTACAGAAAACTACCTTTTTCCCACTGGATCGAATCAAATAGCTACAAGTTACTGCCTGATGCGTATGTGAAAATGGAGCTCCACACATTCTGCAGCTTTCAGGAACAGCCCTTAACAGCCCAGGTTGATTTTCCAGCCTCTTTCCCATGTCTACTGGAAAATTAAGCGTGAATGGTACTGGAAATTGCTTTATTATGGTTGACCAGCACCATTTTGGTACACTGCCTCCTCTGCAGCAGGGAGGAAGGGGCTGGGACCATCCTCCAGGAGCTGGCACGCACACAGGCTACGGCCTCCCTGGGAGACTTGACTCTCTGTGCCTCTCTCTGGTCACTAGAAACATTTTTATTCTCTTTCACAACCTCATTGCCACTTCTTCATGGAGGAGGTCTTCCAGCAATGCGCATCTCAATAGTGACTCCTGGGACTGATCCAGGACTTGTGGAGGTCAATAGGAAACTTCACCTTCGACGTGAACTAAAGACAATCTCCCAGAAAGGTGCCTGCCCCATTTCCTCCCCTTGCAACCTGTGCTTCAGAGCCATCATCCTGTCACCAGCAACAGAGAATGAAGATGAAAAATGAATTTTTCAGAGAAGCAGCTACAGACTTACCTAATGGTTGTGGTGCGGCCCACATCAACGCCAGGAGCAACAGAGCCTCTGCCACGCGGCTCATGACCTGCCTGACAGAAGTTGGACGAATCTGTTTTATACAAAGATAATGCTATTCCCCTTTAAGTATTTTTGGGGTGGTTAGAGTGAATATACCAAGATGACAGAAAATAAGAAAAGCAGTCTTCACAGCTTTTCCCTGTGTTAAAAATGCTGTGCTCTCCATCACAGCAGGTCACTGCCTCTACTTTTGTTAGGAAGATTTTAGCCAACAGGACTCCCATCAGTTAATAACAATAAAAAAAAAGTCCTTTGCCGTCCCATACTCTAGAAATGAAATACTGTAAATGCCTTGGTTCGCTCACACTTCATCACAACGACTTGACATCTTCAAGAGGTGGGCTTCCTTTCTCAGATATTCCCTGACCTCTCCCTCCAAAAGTCTGACCAAATTACAGCAGTAAGCTTTGAAAACCAGGGATGTGCTCCTGTGCAGGCTTAGAAGTTTGACATCTGAAAAATTAGACAATTTTACCTGCACTGACTGGAAGAAAGAAAGATTTCTCATAACAAATATAGCTGGGAAATGTGCAGGGTGGACCAGGAGTGGCTGCTACCTGTGGAACAGACTTACCCGTACGTGCTAGAGCCTACACACAAAAGTCGAACAGGTTTCTAAGTCTCTCGTTTCTTTGCCCTCAGGAAGCTTTAAAGACTCCCTGTAAATGCGTCTTCTCTTTCTGCTATTTGCAACAACACAGTATGTCAGCCACCATTCATTCAGAAGCCTGACAGATCACTTGCTAATGAAGCTAATTTGATGCCATATGATGGCATTTCTGCTCTGAGTTTGGTTTGATGTTTTATGAAACTTGTGTAATGACAGAAAACCTACATTAAGATGCAAAGTGCTGCAAAGTCAGAGTCCCATTTTAAGGGAAAATGTAAACGCATCATTAATTCCTTGGTGAATATGCATCATGATACTATAATTAATGACATGACTGCAAATTACTTTTCTCTCATGTATCCTGCCTTATTCCAGAGGCCCAAACAAAACCAGCACAGATAATTTAAGTCCTATGTCCCAAGCCAGTAGCCAAAGGCACAAAAATGGGTGTTCTCTAACTTCTGAGGTCTCTGTTTTGCGATTCAAATTGCATTTTTTTACCCCAAATTTCTATTTGTAATACAGAATTTTCGTTAGCCACTCGACATTCTGGATATTGCATATTTGCCTTAACGCAATGACTAGAGGATAAGCATGCCTCTGTGTCTCTGAGTATGGCCCAACAAGCAGAAAAGGTCAGGAAGATGCAATCCAGGCATCAACGTTGACATGAAGAAGCAGTGCAGGATCCAGAATGCAGGAAACAATTTATTGTACTTCATTTTATTTTCAATACGAATTGCATTTATTCTCTTTATTAAAGACAGTCTTTTTTGCCCAAGAAAATGTGACGTATTCACAGACTTACTAATGACTCCAGCCTGGCAGACTTGCCTGTGGCTGTTATAACACCAAGTGCGTGCCCTGGTGAAAGGTATTTTCAAGACACACAAAAACAAATAAACAAAAACACAAAGGGTATTATGAGGAGGAGAGAGGTGGAAGTATATCTTCTAGAAATCACGAAGAAAATGGTACTAAGTATCCTTTCAGATGCAATTGTTCTCCTTTATCAGTAATTAGATTAGCTGCAGTGTCCAGCATCGCTTTTTGGAAAACAAGAGGATGGCAGGGCTTACTGAGACAAATTTACTTTAACGCTATTAATATAAGCCCACATTTTACTAAAGCTAGGAAACATGGAAATTAAAGTCACCAAAGGACTGTGCAAACATTAACAAATTAACTCATCTTTATCAAAACCAAACAACACACAAAGGAGGGGCTTTGAGCACACCGCTCAGAGCCAGGAAAAAAGCTTAGGAGTCTTATATTCAGTCCAAAAGATCATCCTGCCACTCTGTAAGAAATCATCCTTTTGAAAGCTGTTCACAACCAAAATAAAACCACGCAAAATTTTCCTGCCAGCTGATAAATGTCTTTACAAGGCTTGGGACCTCTAATACATAAATCAAGAGATTTGCTGAAGGCTACTACACGTCTGGCTACATCCTGCACAGTGTTCGGGAAGAGTATGTCCAGGTCCACAGTTTGGCACCAAAACTAATAGAGAACAAAGCAGTATTGATTCGGTCATAGCTTGATATTCTGAATTTCTCAAAGCCAAAGACTTGGGAGATGAACTCACATCTGGAGCCACAGAAGCTGTCCAGAGAGATGCCTTTGCACTGATGGGTGTGAGTGATGCTTATCCCCCCCATACGCACAGGGTGGACACAGGGCTAGGAAGGTAGGAGTCTGCACTGCACCGTTTTGGTTTCAAGTTATAGCAATATATGTTTTCACACCAACCTCTGAAGCTGATCAGTGGCTGGAGCACTATCAGAGGTATTAACTGCTGGACCACAGGCACTGATGATGCCTAATTGGGAACACACATCCCAAATGAGAGAGGTGGCTTCTCCAGGAGATGATTTACAGCACTTCTAGCTGTCTCCACCTCTCCAGCAGCTGCAGAGATGCTGAAGTTGCATATCCCCTACCTCATCTACAATTACTCTGCATTGCTTAATTGCTGTCAGAGATAAAATATTTCTGTAATATGGAAAGCTACACTAAAAGGTAGTGCGGTGGCTACAATGCAATGTGTTTGTTCCTTTTACCAATGAAGAATCCCCTATGCAAAAAAATTCTGGAGATGTCGAAAATAGCTCTTAGTGCAGTGCAAAGTAAAAGGACATCAGGATTTAACCTAAGTCTATGGCACCAAGTCGTGATCCCTTCAGTAAAACTAATGCTACAAAGTGCGATCCTACTCTAACTACAACCAATGTTTATGGAAGCAGAAACTGATGCCAACAGCTTAGAATCTCACTTGGCCTGCTAAGACAAAGATGGCAAAATAATCCATGGAAACTGCAAACCATATGGAGTAAAAGGAAAAAACATGATTTCACACCTGAAGAAATGAGTTAATTGCTGCAACTGAGCAATACCCAGCTCTCCAAAGATGATTTTGTTCTGCTTCGTATTGCCTCAAAAACAGCTACAGCCCTATGGGGGTCTTCAAATGCATTTCCACTTGCAATTGTACAACTCTTACTAACTTTAGTTCTGTGGCTTGGGAAATTTGGTAGGAAAAACAGAGCTTAAGAATTACATCAAAATCATCGCACAGTATGGACGCAGTCACTATGCATTAACACCCCTTCCACTTTATGTATTTGAAGAGCATTTTCATGCCCCTCTCTGTACCTCTCATGCTTTCCACATTAAACCTCTGAAATCTCCAGAACTGGCTTACACCTTTCTTAAAATATGGTATGCAAAATTGGGCCTTCCCCTCAGCAGACGAAGGGAATCTTCCATGTGCTCTGCAGGCAACTTTATGAAAAATGAACAGCACCAAAAGACATTAAACTAGTAACTGATTACTATGGATTTTTATTATTTTTTTTTAAGCTAATGTACTTTCTATTGCAGACAATTTGTTTTGTGTAACGAACTTGCCTTGCAAACAGAAAAGGTTCCAGTGTCCTGTTCTAAAAGGCAAACATTAACTGAACATTAATTTCTAATTGACAGGATGTACTCTGGCTTTTGTCAATGTTTTATTAGATCTGGGAAATGAAAATGCTGATCACACTTTTCATAAAGAAACCATTTATTATTTTTTTTACCCCTCCTAGTCTCTGCTACAGATTCAGTAGGTGAGCTTTAACAAATCACCTACTTCTTACATTTCACACAGATCAGGACTATGTCTTTCTCATCACAAAGTTATTTGATAACTTCTATCCACTTTGGGATTTTAAGCTTTTTTGAAGAAAACCCCAGTAGGAAATTGCATAATTAAAATCAAATTACTTAGACATTTTTACCCAGGTTCCCTCCACCCATTTTCAAGTGTTCTTCTGAAGTCTCTAAATTGACTCTAAAGTCAATTTTTCTAGAGTTGGTTCTTTATTTTCTCACCTATATTGATCTTTATCAAGACTGCAAGCAACTGCTTGATGTTACTCAGCCCCGGAGCTGTTTGGAAGTGCTCAGAAATGGGCATTTTTTCATAAGGAAGTTATAACCAGTTAAAATTTGACAGAAAAAGCAGTAATGGTTATGAATTATGTAGGGATGCAGAACAGGGTTGGTCTTCAAGTCTTGTTAGAAAATTTACCCTGTACAAGCAAATGCTCTTTCACTTGTATGTATATTCATCATAGATCTTACCTACAATGTGAGATAGCTCATCCCATCATGCAGAGAGTAAGATTGCTAACCTGGTGCATTTCCATTTAACAGATTTGCTGTTGTTTTTTTTTCCCCTTAAAGTGTTGCTCTTAGAGTTGGTATCAGAATAGGGTTCTCATGCTCTGTTCCGGAAGAAAAAAAAAAACAGATATTTCTACTCTATTCCACATGCTCTGAGTTACAGTGGAAAGCATAAATGCATGAACCTTAAAAGCAAAACAAAGTTTGGCTTCATAAAACTGAAGGCTGGCTTCCCACCTATTTGTCGCCCCGCGACTGATAGGCTGCTTGCCTGCGTAGCACTGAGGCTGCCTTTCCAACCACAGAAAGCCTGATTCCATGAAATCTCTGATGCGTAGGAATGAGAATGATGCCCCCCAAAGCTCTTCTTAACCTCTGGGTTGTTCCTATCAATGCTACATGTGGATTCTCAAGTGTCTAATACAGGACAGGATGCCCATGACCTCTCTGACGTGGTGCCGAGGGGATCCCAGTCTTCTCCCCACAAACCTGCCTTCCCAAAGCTTGGAAGACTTTCACCCTGTTGGGATCAATCAATCTCTCTGCCTTTCTGGTTCTGTTATCCAGAGACTTCAAAACCCATGTCCAGACTGATGGCGGACAGGTAGGCTGAGCCAGGCAATAATGGGCAATGCCATGGTTTTTACATCTCGAACATCTTTTCCGAGCATTTCAATCACCAGTAATGTCACGAAGGACCCTTATGCAATCTACTGTCACTAAGAATTAGAAAGGGGGTGGTAAGTGCAAAATACAAAATTCCCTTTCAGAACACATCCAGGAATCTTCCTCCTACACTCCAACAACACCTGCCCAGATCTGGGTTGGGAGTAGACACCCGTGCCCACAGCAGACTCTCACTCCAGACCTACTGCCCTTCAGTGCCTACCAGGACATCCCATTTACATCCTCAGATGTTAAATTGGATGCAAAAAAAAAATAGGGACTTAACTACAGCCTTTTCCCACATATGCTCATAAATAAAATTTTTACTTTTATTGTTCCTTTGGTTTATTTAGGCTTCCTAAGATGTGGATTTACTCCCCACTGTTCTTTCTGCAAAACTAATAAGAACAGAAAAGCAATATACAGTACCAATAGGGCAGTGAGGAGCACTAAAAGCAAAATTACTGAAATTAATCAAAAAATAAGCAATCTGGCATTATTACTCAAGTGTGTGGAAGTGGTTATAATTCAATAATCTTATTAAGACACACACGCAAAGAAAAACAAAAACAGAAAAGCCAAGCTGCACGACATGCAAGCAGTAAACACTTAAGGTTTTGAAGCAGTAAATGTGTAGGGGCTGGGGTTTTTGGTAAGCATCACCCTGTTGAGCCCTGCAGACCTCAAAGAGCCAAAGCTCCTCATAACTGCAGTGTAGCAGCACAGGAGGGCATTGCCCAATACCCCTAAGTGAAGACAAAGACACTGAATCAACAGCAGGCTTTTCCATTCCCATCCTCCTGTATCTATTAATCTTCAAATCTAAAACAACTAATAATACTCTCGGAGTGAGAATTCACAGAGGGATATTGCCATTGTGCCTATCACCAACAAAAAGGATGCAGGCTCCCCTCCTGCCTGGTTTCCATCCAGTGTAATTGCCTGATCCCAGTCAAATGGTAGCATGGGTCTGCATGTACTGACCTCGTCTGTGCAAAATACAGAGCATTTCCATGCACATATTAAATATAAGGTTCCAAATACTGTTCACTGTTGAGATACAAATGCTGCCTTACAGGGTGAGAGAAGGTGTGTTATCTCCTATCAGATTTTCTCAGGGGCACTGGACAAATATTTAATTAAATGCTGGGGATATAGGGGATATATTTAATTAACACTCTGTTCCTGATTAGGATTGGAGATGATGTGAAGGCAGTCAATAGTCCAAGAGAAAAGTCACCAAAGATCCTACTAAAGAAGTGGCTTGATCAATAATCCTGGTGCCAAGGGAGAGCCCCGAGCAACGTCAGCAGGCAGTTTGTCAGTGCTGCCTCTTGGGGTGCAGGCCCTCCCTCCACTTCATCAGCCCCTATAGCCCTCACAACTGCTACTGCTATTTAAGCAGTTGCAAATACATAATTAATTTAGTTCTACCTTGAGGGGGGTGATTTCAGGATAATGCGCAAGGCATGCTGTGCTTGCAGATGTGGTCAGCCTCAAAACTGGTGGCACCAAGAGCTACGAGATAACCCTACAGCTGGGGAGAGGTTCTCCAGGACATCCAAACTTCCAGGAAATGTTGCTTGTTCCAGGCAGGAGTCCACAAAGTTTTGTGTGATACATACCATCTTCCAACAAGTGACCCAAGGACTCACACAGAGGTATGTATATTCTTGTAGCTCTGTTTTCTTCAGACAAAGTGATAGCTTGCAGCAGATAAAGGCTGCTTGGTTTTGTATCAGCTATGATATCACATCGTATTAAGCAAACAAACCAACAAAATGGGTTACACATTAGTTGGGTCTATCTTGCACAAATAAATGTGCATTAAATGACAACATTTTGCAGATTTCTGAAAAAATTGCAGATTTCTGAGCACTGAAGGGATGCAGCATGCGATGTCACATACCTAGTGACCATCACTGTGCCACATGCCTGAGCCCCGTGTCACAGAGCGTAACGCCTAAAGCAGGCAGGAGGCTCTCACAAACAGGATGAGGGCTGAATCACCAAAGGTGCAAAAAAAAAAAAATGCACAGGAAGAAAACCTTATCTTATAATGCATCAAAAGCATGCGCATAGCATTTGTGTGTCATTTGATAGCACCATGAATAGTTCCTGTGGCCATCAACTCCTAGAAAACCAAAAGCAGCCTGGAAAACCTCTCTTAACTTAAACTTTTAACTTAAACTTTTAACTTAAAAAAAAAAAAAGTCAATTTTCAGATTACTCATCAAAAGTTTTAAACTGCTAACCCCACAAACATTTCAGCGATCTAGACACTTCTATTAAAACCTGATTTCACTAGCTCTGTAAGAACATGAAGACCAGCTGAGCTTTCTCACTATATTCCTCCCCTCCTTCAAAAGCAAAACAAAGAAAGTGCGCTGTTTAAAGATTGCAATTATAAAAATATCTATTTAAAATGCTTCCTGAGGATATCCAAACCAGAGCAAATAAATATCAAGTACAAGAGCATACTGTTAGCTTGTTTTTAAAGCTGTATGAATGCCTTTAACCCTTCAGCCTCTAATAAAGCCCCATGAGATCCCTGCTTCTAAGTCTCACAACGGCTCTGGCATCCCAAGAATTTTAGCAATTGTTTTATAAAAATGAGCTAATATTGGGGGGAAAAAAAACAGACAAAGCCATTTGGAAATGTATTAAGAGAGCTGACATCCTTCTTCAATTATCAGATATGCAAGGCATTTCCTTGCAGAGCACTCTCACCCATTTAACCTACATGCACCTTGATACAGGGAAATAATTATCCACTTAGCTTACTCATTTCTAATTAGCTTCAAAGAGTGCAATTACTGTAACCAGGAGTTAGGAGAGGAGGCAAGGCCAGGACAGGTAGACCAGAATGGCTGTTCAGGAGAAAGAGCAACAACTGGAGCAGGAACAGGGGAGGAAATACCATGCTCAGCATTTTTTTGAATTACCACCAATTCTTTTCAAAAAAATAAAAATAAAAATAAATAAAGAAACATTCATTCTATGGGAAAAATGGGTTCTTTAAAAACGAGGTATCTGACAACTGTATTTCAAGAAACATCTCTTTTTTTTTTTTCAGACTATCCCACCAATAAAGTTTTCCAGGCTTTTGAAACTAGAGCCCTCCTTTCTTCCAGAAAGATGAAATTATTTCCAGCCTCTTGCAGCCTCAGAATTTGGTGCTAGTCTGCTAAAACAGCAATTTTTCATGCACCCATTGCTCAGATTTTTTTGCTGCCAGGGAAGGGACAAAACCCTGGATCCAGGGAATAGATCTTGCCCAAAGGGCTGTGCCTCATCCATACAGCCAAGAACTAGATAGCCCAAAGAGTGTGTGGGAAAATGATAGCAGACAGTAAATGTTCTAGAAATTCAAAAGCCATCTGGAAATAAATTAAGAATTTATCAGAATAAAATGTTCACTGTGGAGGCATTTGTAACAGCATCTGTAATGCTACTTGCGTAAGCTCCTGTCTTTCCATTAGCTTGGGTAATGTACAATTCATGAGTCGTACTGGCACCTCATTATCCAATTAAAATTACTCATTTTTAACAAAGAAATAATGTAGGAAAGGGAATTATTAGGTTAGCGATTAATTCTGGCTACTCATATATGAAATGGCTTTGCAATTAATTTGGGAAGTTTTGCATGTTTTAAGCTCCTCAGCCTAATTACGACAAGCTGCATCACTGGGTCTTACACTTCTCCTTTCCAATTAATTTGTTAATGTAAGCACAAGAGGAATCACCCCTAGAAAATAAGAGGCACTGCCACAAGTAACAAGAGAGATTTTTTTAAGAAAACAAACCCAAACCAACACGTGGGAAGATGGCTTTCCTCCTGCTCTGGTAGCACACCTGCCATCGCCCTACTGAAAAAGCAACACATTATATCTGATCAGTTAATTAAGTGGTTTGATTTAATAATAACGCAATCATTCGACTTAAGAACCATCCAGCAAACAATTTCCGAGGTATTAACCTCTAGAAATTGCATTTTAAGATCAAGGCTGTATTCTTTCTAAAAATGCAGCATGAAATCCTTATGAATCACAGCACTTGGAAGGAAAGGTATTTATTATTGCAGAAAAACATCTACAGCCACGGCTGTCTACTTTACTTTCCTTCTTTTTGTCTGACTCCTTACCGCTGTCTATTTAAGCCCCTTTCCCTCTCCTTTGCCCATTACCAGACCTCGTCATCTGCAGGTTATGCTACTCGTAATGTCACCTATAATTCAGCCAACGCTTAAGCACCTCCAGAAAAGACATTTTTGGCAATTATGAACTTCTGACATTGTTGCCCAGGAAGACAAGACCAAGGAGGCACACTAAAATGCTCCAGATGGGACTGCAGAGGAGGTGGGAACAGGGCTGCAACAAATGTAGGCACCGCAGCAAGCTCTGGTGAAAAAAGGCAGGCTGGATGCTTCCACAGCACTGCCAAACACGCCTGAGCGCTACGACAAACTGGAAGTCATATACATTTTGCTTGGAAGCACTTTGAAAACCAAGCAGAAGAGATTTTGGAGGGCTAAAGCGCAATGTTTCGCTCACTGGGGGGACGTCCTGCTGACGGGACGTCTAGCTGTCACCACAGCACTGTGACTCACAGCTGAGCTGCTTTAAGCAACGAGGCACCGTCCTGAAGGACCTCGGGGTCTGGGCCACCAGCCTGCTGGCCTCTGGCTTGCTTGTGATGGACTGTGCCCATGGCTGTTTTGCTCTGAGTAGCCTTTTCCCAGAAGCCATGAATCATCTCTCGTGTCCCACGGCATTCAGTACAATTAGTCACTGCAAGCTTTTCCTGATAACAGACAAACTGACGTTAACTTCATGGAAATAATCTCAGCAGTTTTTGATTTCTCCTTTTCACAGTCCAAACATACCACTTACCATTAATTTTCCCTCTCCAAGCACTCATGTCTTGTCTTCCATATTAGAAACGTGAAAAGCATGAATTTAGTTAAAAGCTATCTCTAATCCTTTTTTTTGTTTCATAGTTCTTGGGCTATCTAAAATACAGTACAACTTCGACACCAAGAAGGCTGGTACCATATTCACTGCCATGCAGGCCACCTAATCAAGGCAATCTGCCATCAGAAAGGGAATATCCAACTGTAGAGCTTCCCCTCTGCACAGACATGCTGGACATCTTCCATAATGAATGCTATTTCAGCACTAAGGGGGGAAAAATCAGTCTTTTTGCAATACCACTTGGCACACAGATAGCATCGTCATTTTTTTTTCCTTCAGCTATCACTCCCAGCTCTACACTGGGATTTGGATTAGGCACAAAGCACCAACTGAACAGTATTTCCCCTCCTTGATAAGCCAACCCAAGGGTGCGAAAGCACGCATTAGCAGGCTTGCTTCTCCCAGCAGCACCGCATTTCTGAGATGTTTCGTATTACAGCTTTGACTACTCAACAAAATCACGCTGAAAACAACCCAAGAGCTAATTAAATCAAGTCAAAGGTGAAACAGCTACAGCTTACAGGCTGCAGATGAGAGAGAAGGCTTTCCAATAAGGAGCAAAATACCCACCACCCCCGCTACTCTTTACATATACATGGAAAAGTGAAACTCGCGGGGATTTCAGGTGCAGAAACACATCGGGAAAGGTGAGGATATTTGAGCAATACTCCCTTCCCCATTTATCGCAAACTACCGGCTGCAGAACGGAGAGAGGCTGCGGGGCCGCTGTGCCATGATCTGCTTGCTTCTGATGTAGGAATGTTTTGTGGGCTAAAGGAAAATGGCATGTCAGCCAGCTGAGGATTTCACTCCACAGCAGCCATCAGCTCGCGATGGAAAAGGCTGATGTTAAGACCCAGTGTGTGTAATTGTAGAAGTTGCTACTGACAGTTATATTTAGAAAAACGTAACCTGATAGCAGTCAGGTACCGCTGATATTTCTGACATCCGTCGTCTATCTCGTGCTTTCAGAGCCTGCTTGGTGATGTAAAGCAAAATTGCTTTTGCATTCATTTTGCATTTGTGATCACAGCTGTCAAACGCATGATGTATGAGCACTTTCTTTTTTCAGAGAGGCAACCAATTAATTTTATTACGCCCGTTGAGAAGTTTGGAGATGGAGTTACAAAGCATTTAATGATCAAAGAGAACAGTGAATAATATAAATAGAGATGTCCTCCTGCTCCCACTACCCTAATTGAACACCTTCTAATAAAATATTCTCCAGCCCCCTCCCTTCGAATTATGCTCATTTTCATTTGGAAAAGCACAAAATTGCATTTATCGTAAGCAGTGAGTGACAGGGAGAGGAGTCACTTCCATGCACGCAGCACTGAAAAAGTCTTCCCAACAAAGAGAAAAGAGATGGGGCCTTTCTCATGAGATTCTTCCATCCCGCCATTTCCGTATTTCCTTTTTTTCTTTAACATTGTGGTTGTAATAGTGTCACTGTACAAATGAGTACAAAACCGCATGGCAGGTAAAAGCCTGCACCCGTTGAGGCCCCTGTGGGCAGGTGAACGAGAACATTTTAACTGACCCCAACGGGCTCCTCTGCAGTATTGATGCTGTTTTCCAGGTGCCTGTGTATATGCGTACCCTGCTTGGAGCAAAGCATCTTTGGAAGGGGGTCTGAGCTGAAGGTCCCTCTGCTGCGCTGAGTTACGGAACTGGTGACTGGGTTGACCAAGAACAGGGCTTCACTCTTTCACTATACGCATTCGTGCTACAGAAATCATACAAATGAAATCATTTGTTTAATTACATTTCATCTGCAATTTCAATGATAGAATTCATTGTCTTCTCAAATACCATTTCTCTTACAGAAGTTCATGGCTGCAAATAAAAACATAATCTAAGCTCTGTGCTGCGAAACTTGCTTAGTATTACTCTTCAACATAACTACCAGAATGTCACAGAGGTAGTAAAAAGTGGTGTATTTAGTTTGCTCAGCGCGTTATGCAATTTTTCTTTTGGAATAATTAGATTTATTTATTTTTTTAAATTAAACCACACTTACAGGGGAGTTTTCTTTGAGGTAGTATTCCCAAAAGGCAAAGCTGCCTTTCTGTTTAAAGCAAAAACCTATGACCACTGACTCATCCATGCTTGTCCCTGGCACTTTAGTGAATGGCATCAAGGAGATATTTGCCCCAAAATATACGTAATCGGTTCTCCTATTGCACTTCTTTCATTTAAAAAATGTTCATATTCAATGTATAGGAAATATCTTACTCATCTACTTCATGGAAAATAAGTAAGAAAGCAAAGATCCCTCCCCACCACCACCTTCCACCAAGATACAAGGTCATTTTTGTTTTCCAAAAAAAAGTAGCACGACTGAACAGCCAACTTACAAAGTCAAGTTCTGAGAAGCTGGGAAATCCCCATACTGTGGTTTTTCTGCAGCAGCGCATCTCCCTTCACAGGCAGATGGAGCAGAACCTTTAGCTTCAGGATCACGAGAGATTTTCATTCCCTGAGCATTGCACGTAACCACTGGGACGAGAATGCCCATCCCAGGAGGTCACACCTGCACCCTGAAGGCTGAAATGGGAGAGCAAACTCGGAGTGTTTTTTTTCAATTGGTATTAACTAAAACAAGGATTTATTTGGCTTTCCACTTGCTCGTTCATCTTCTCTACGACATAAACCACAGATTACTTTTGCTATGTGATATGTGAGATATAAAAAGAAACGCATGTGCCTGCACTGAGACTGCTTTAGGCCTTCCTGCAGATTAGTTTTTGGTAATCACCGCAGTAGAAGGGATTATACAAGGTTTCCGTTTTTGTTACGCAAATCTCCAGGATGATTTTGCATGATAACATGCTTCATATAATAAATAAGATTTCTGAAGTCTCATAATGGATGTGGATAGCCAGGCAGTACTGAAGCTGAATTTATTTTCAAATATTCAGCTTGAGTGACTTTAGTAACCATTCTTGGTAAAACCACCTTGTGCAACACAACCAAACCAACACAACAAAAGTCGCAATGCCCCAAAAGCAGAAAGCTCTCCTCCTCGCCCAGCTTCCTTCCCTCAGCGAGAAGGCTGCCTGCTTTAGAACAAGCATGGTCAGAGCTGGCCATGAGCTAAGAGCATGTCTGCTCCTTAATCCTCTTCTTCTTCAGCACAGAACACACAAGAAAGCTGTGTAGCCAGTGCTGCCTGTCTGCAATGGAAATGCTTTGGGCAATGCAAAATCTCCTGACCAGAGGCTTGTTGCCGATCTAAAGCCTGTTATAGCTGGAAACAAATTTTTGAGGAATTCTCCTCGTTACATTGATTTTTCTTTATTTTTGTCTCCCTTGGCTGTAGATTATATACTGTAATATAAGACAGTGATGGTTGCTGTAATGAATCTGTCTGGGTTTCATTTTCATTATATATGAAACAAAAAGAGTGTACAGATTTTTAGAAGTGGCAAAATTTTATTAGTAATATGTATATTTGCTTCTTTTTTTTTCCCAAAGGAAACTTTCTGCACTTTTTTCTGTTGTTTCAGAGACACTGCATACACCTTCCAAGTTCTAAACATCTCTAAATAGGGATGGGACATCGAAAACATTCCATATATGCTTTATCTTCCCAAGCTGCCTACAGGCACCAAACCAAAACAAAAACATCATATTTTAAAAGTATTCTGCTTTGTATAACCACATTTATTTGAGCTATTTAGAAACAGTTCCCTTGGGTGAGCAATATTTTAAAACTCATGTCAACTGAAGAATATTCTCAGTCTAATTATAAAAACTAATTAAAAAGCAATACGAGCAAAAGAAGACACTAACATGAAGTTTTATCTGTCTATAGGTGGGTTGAGAAGTTAAATTCAATTACCTATTTCTGAGTAGCACAGATTAACAGAGGGATCAGCACAACTAATGAACTGCTTAATGAGCAGGATTAAGAACACTGAAGTCCAGAATGACAGCATCCGTGAAAAGAAAGAAGTCAGGTGAGCTAAGGACACTGAAAGGTACTAAATAAGAGTATAAACTTTTTCCTATTTTCACAGTGGCTTTGTATTCACAGCCTGAAGTGATCACATGCAGGTGGACGGAGCATGCTGGGCTTTCGCCACAGGCGAGGCAGGGATCTATCAGCTGTTTCATGGTCTCCAGGTCTATTCCAGGTCTATTCCATGGTCTGCCACGGCTTGGATTAGCACGGATCATTGACGCACATAGGCCTCACCAGGGCATGATCAGGATCGGGCCCAGCGGCTGATTCTCCACCGCCAGGCCCGCGGTGTCCCTTTGGTCCCAGTGGGTGGCCAGGCACTGAAGAGCTGCAACGCCCAGCTGGGACACAAGACCAACACTGACTGCAGAAGAATTCTGCTCTCTATCATCTCTGTTGATGTTAACGTTACTGCAACGTCCCACTGGAGATATTTATCTGTGGCTGATAATTGGCATTTCCACATGTGCCAGTAAATGCACTGGGAATCACGCAGGCAGGGGCTGACCCTGAGTCCACTCCTCTCACTGCAAGAATTCACTGGGGGGACGTTGATCTCCGAAGAGTTTTAGGGTCACACTCCTAGCCAGGATTTGAGTTTCTTGTCTGCTACGCGCTAAGAAGGCACACAGTGCTTTGTAGTAACGCCCTTGCCCTGCTTACTCCCTAGCTCCTTGGTCTCTTGGGAAGCAGTCGTGCTACGTGGCCGCAGGTCCAGGCAGCCCAGTTACCATTCCTGCCTTCGCATACACGTACCCCTAGCAGGAGGACAGGTAAAACTAACAATGAGAGTCAAGAAAATAACCACATTTCCACATACGTTTCCTTTGTAGCTTTGAAATCTGAACAAAACTTGGTAACATCAACCTCCTCGTCTTTTAAAGTGCCTATTCTTTTTAAAAGGACGGGATCCCCATCACACCAAGTCACCTTCATAAGCACTTGCTTTATGCCATTTCCTTGCTGATGTAATCACAGTAGATTTAAGTATTTCCCACCTTACTGCAGTGTCACATACAGCTGCAGCTTGCCACAGCACCCAGGCACACCAGCCAGCTGCATGAACTGAACCTCCCACCATGTGGAAAATCAACCACCAGCCTTCAGATCCTCCAGCAAATAAAGAAGCTGCTAAAATGAACTGTAAAATACATAAGTAAATAAAGACAAGCAATCTCTCATAGTCAACAACATCTGTTGTAACAGTATCATGAGCTTCCAAGTTGGCCGTATCTCACTGGTTGCATTTTACAACTAATATGTTAGCAACATAAAATCATCAAAATCACTCTGGGGTCTAAAAGTCAGTCTGGGTTCTTGCTCCTTTATGCATCACTGTCAGCAGCCTACTCTGCACAGAGCAGAAGTTGCTAAAAATACCTAGCTAGCCATCCCAAAACGAGCCACCCCAATAGTTTCAAAAGATACTAAACAAAACTCTGAAAACTTGTACAAGCCATCAAAATCAGCACACAGATTTGCATGTACACACAGAAAGCTGACCTGTTTAGAAGGCAGGTTCCCAACCATAGCATACTGAAAGCATAGAGAAAATTGATTCTCCCATTAATGGGATCGTGCACATGATCATCCCTGCTCCTGCCTATGCTCTCGCATCCTCATTCTCTCAGCCTGTTTTCTCACAATATGCCATTTAAATTTCCGCAAATATATGATAAAGGCAGGTTTGCAAAATGGTAACCATTCGTGCCAGCACTTTAATACATTTTCTTTTGGATTGTTAGGATATATTTTAGAAAGAGAAAGCAAGTTATCCAATGCATGTGCACACTGAAATTAAACTAAAGGATGTTTTCATTCATTTTGTTTTATGGAATGGAATCGTTTAAATAGACTAACTTAGCCTGGAAGGGAACTCCATTGGTCTCTGGTCCAAGGCCCACCAGAGCAAGTCAATGTCACTCGGTTTTAGTATCTCTAGGGACAGGGAGCCCATCACCTTTCTGAGCCCAAGCACAGCACTACTCTTAATCATATATATACACACAGGAGAGTCACCATCCAGAAAAGGACTTCTCTGCGTGCGCCTGTGCCCGCGTGGGTAGGACAGAGACCCCGGCACCCTGAAATGTGCCTCGTCCTCCAACTGGTGCCGAGCACATACAGACAGCTCTGGTGGCAGCACCCTGCGGCACTTCACCACTGAAACCTTCCTTCTTCGTGGCTTTATTTGCTTTCCCTGCTGCTTCTGCTCCTCTGTGTTCTTCCTTGACCTTACCAGTTTTGGGATCAGATCGTGTCACTTGCCATTTCTAACTCTTCATTTCAGGCTTTTATCAGGCGTTACTCTGCTCCCTGTGCATGTAGGTCCTGTATCAAAATAACTCTTACTGGGAAGTTTAATTATAGAAATTCAACGTATGGTACTTGAGCACATTTCCTTGTTAAATTGTTATTATGTGCTAACATTTAATTCAAAATAAATTATAGCAACTCATATATTAATATAGCAACTCATATATTACTCATTCTGAACTTGTGTAGTAATCACCAGTAAATGCTGTTGCAGCATAGGAACTTGGTGTACCAATAAAATAACACTACGAAAATTGTGAATCAATTAGTATGTGCAGTCGTGTAAACAAATCCTGGTCTATATTCTGATTATTTAAATATTTTAAATATACTGCATTCATGCAATGCAATAATTGGCTGTGTTATGTTTTGAATTATGAAAACAAAATTGCTTTTGTGGAGCTGTTTCAAGCAGCTATTCAAAACAATTACAGAAATCAGTGAAAACAGCTTTTAGTAACAAAACTTAATGGAAAACATGGCTTTAACCAAACACATTGTAAAATCTTCACTATGCTATTTTGTGCAAGCCTTTTAGAGTTTACAGTTCCTTTCTCAATGTTTTAGTGCATTTCTTAATCGAAACATTTACAGATGAGCATGTGCAAATAAAAGTTTAAAGACAAGAAGAAAATATTTCTGTGGGAAATTACGTCAACTTAGAAAGCAGACTGCACAGTGAAATAAATGCTTGAGGTTTCAAATGCGATTGTTAGCTCATCGTTTGGCAAAATACAGGATCTGTAAGATCTGACCCACATTTTCCCATATTAGAGCATGCCAGGTTAGGCGGCAGAGTGCAAATGAATCCAATTAACCCTTAGTGAGTTAGTGCCAGAAATCTCTGGTGAGTGGCAGAGAAGTGGGACGAGACGAGACAGCAGCTGGCCATCCCCAGCATCTCACCCCAACCTGACGGCACTTCGGAAGCAGAGGAGAGGAAATATTCATGTGCCAGCAGGACGCACAGATCAGAGCAGTATGCGACCAGCTCCATCTGACATGTTACAGGCCAAAGCACATGCTGGTGTGTGCAAGAGCCTGTGGCAAGCTTTAGGTCTCTTCCATGGCCTACCCGCACAGTCAAGCTCACCAGATATTTTAAAATGCTTTTTCCCCCTACATGCACCCCTCCTGTTCACAATGTAAACTTTATGTAGGTTTGGGAACTGTAGTAAGAAAAAATCATGAGAAACATTATTTAAGACTAGATGCAAAACTAAAATGTATTCACCAATTACCCATTGGTTTTGAAATGATTAATTGCACACACATTATGATCGGCTTTTAATGCCACTCAGAATAGGTTTCAAGAGAGCTGACAGACTCTAAACACGCCTTTCCCAATGGATCTCTGTCTACGGCTTCAGCTGGAAATCATGCCCTTGTTCTCCATGGCATGAACATTCAGAAAGCAGCCAGGACTAAATCTGGTAGCGTCTAAATGTAAGAAGGAAAGATGAATCCATCCCATGCCATTTTGCTCCGCACTGCAGTTGAGAATTGTAGCACAGGTATAGCTACAGGCAGTCAGCAAGTGCAGACGTGCTTTTTTCCCAGCTTGGGGTATCTTTGCTTCTCCATTAAACAGGCGTGTCTTAGAATATGAAAGTACTGGTGTTTGTAGCAAGCTGTAGTCAGACTACGGAGCTTTTGCTAAACTAACTGCAATAAAATTTGTGAGTACAAATGTCTTACAGCCTCTTGGACTCCGAAGTCTGAATTTATAGCAGTGTTTCATATAATGTTTCTCCACACAGAGGGAAAAACTAATTACTACCTTACTTTAACTTATAATTGTCATAAAATTAATGTACTTAGAGCAGGAGTGAACTTAGCCCAAGATGCAGTCCTAACTATCATGTTAGCCTTTAAGTAGTAACAATCTCTGCAGTGGTTAATAAAGGTTAATGTCTCTACTGTTGGAGAAATACTACATGGATCTGGATAAATACTTGGCGGAAAATAAGTTGTAGAAGCTGAGAAATAACTCCCCATTAAAACAAAATTCTCTACCAAAAGGTTTTCCTCAGGAGTGTTCAGAGAGGCTGACTCTTCATCTCTTTATGTCCTGGATAGAATATCCAAAATTTTAGGAAATGTTGAGCCAGGAATGTACTCACTCGTAAACAGCTCAGCTCTGGATGGACCAGATCCGTACATAGATACAAGTTTACGGAAAGAAGGACACTGTGCCTAAAGGTCAACTTCTGAGCAGCCCCATGAAAATGCAGAGACCTTCTCTATTCTGCTGGTTGCTCCCCCAGATGTCCTGCTAGAGATGGTTGCTAGGAAAAGGAAAGGTGTACAGATCTGCAGTATTTGCATCCCTTATTTCCTAAGGAAAAGTAACAGCTGCCTGGTTTTATTCGACTCGCATCAGTCGAAGCCAGACAACACAGTTTGCAGAAGGCTGTAGAAAGGCGTACCTCCTCAAATAACTCCGTGTGTCAGATTTTCATTTCGAGCACTGGAGAGCTATAGCACTGCATTACAATAAGAATTACAATAGTAATTAAATGACATTTACATTGTTCCACTTCTAAACACGCTGAGTTCAGAATCTGTGTGTTAATCGCCCGTACAAATCTGTCGCAGTGAATTAACTACAGCACAGAGAAAAGAAGCGATATGGAAAAGGAGTATTTCTTTCCACAAGGAATTATTTCCCAACTGATTTCTGCTCTTATGCCATTCAAGGACAAATTGAGATTAGAGAAAGTTGGTAACACTTTATCAGACTAAAAGCAAGCAAGGACTATTTTTAAACATGGTTTCATAACATTATTATTCATCTTTCAGAACCTAGCACGTACACACAGAGAAAAGATTAAATTTCCAAAATAAGCTGGAAAAAGAAGAGCCTTTCCTCCAAACCTCCCACCCTCCAAAAAAATCTCAGCGACTGGGGAGCAGGCTGTGCTCTCAGGCTCTATCCACTCTGTTGGCACAGTCCAGAGCTGAACTAGATTCACCAGTTTTACCCTTAAATTCAGGACACTCTTTACTGCCTTCGAACTGTGCATCTATACAGCAACTCAAGGATATTCAGAAAACCCTTCAGCCGTTTCACAGACTTCAAAACATACAGAATAAGCCACAGCCATTTTCTGTGGTCTCAAAAGCACTTAAAGCACAGCGCAGCACCGCGATGTACATGTTAATGTGATGTACAGACATCAGGGTGCCTGGGGTCAGCAGGGTGGGAAGGTGGAATGAGCTCAGTAACACTCAGCACCAACAGAGGGAGGTCGGGATAAATATTTTCTGATGTCAAGTCTTTAAAGCATGCATATAAACAACATCAAGGGGCGATGCAGCCATGGGTTTTATTGCTATGACACTTGGTTTTGTAAGTATTTAGCAGGCATCCCAGTCACAAAGACCCACGCTTTTCTCCAGCCTCACCAGAGGAGAGCCTGAGTCGGCTCCTGCGAGGTTCGGCAGCTTGTTCTGGATGAGCACTGACGGAGATCCTGCGAGCAAACACGTCCACGCAGGGCCAGCTAGAGAAACACACACGTTCACCCATGTTTTCCATTTAAAAGCCAGAAAGAACCAACAGCAGAGTGATGCCCGGAGTCACCCTGACCTTGATAACATCACCTGTTGCAATTGATGCACTGATGCGGCCTTTTATTTGCCAGAATAGAGCGGAGATCACAGTAACAAGGAAGCAGGAGTTGAACAACAGCTCTTGAATGCACCCTTCATCATCATCCTCTATTTCAAAGGGAAGGGAGAAGGATTTCTTTCAAACCACAGGAACGCCTACTGTAGCAGCAGCCAAACCCAGCAGGTCAGTGCATTTACCACCCTTTCATAGCACATAGGTGTTAGTACGTCTTTCTAGGCATTACAATGTTTGCCAAGTAACAATTAAAAATGGGACAATGCTTAAGTAAATATCAAAAATCCTTTGTGATTAATTTGAAGCAAATATTTGCACAGTGAAGAATGGCAGAAAATTTCCAGATCGAGCTTGAAGAATAATACTATTTGACTGCTCTACAATATTCGGTTCAAAATACTTCATTTTAAAATTGTCTTTTAGAAGCCTCCATTCAACAGACCGTATACATTTCCCTCTAATGAATAAAATGGACGTGCAAACACTATTGGACAGGTGTAACTACCCAATCACAATGTGACTGGATTACACATTATTACTAGTAAAATTTGCTAATGCCTCAGTATGGACAGCTTCCAGGAGAAGTTAATGGCAGATTAAAAGCCCTTCAATGGGCAGATTAAAAAAAGCAACCTCCAATGGCAGATGAAAACCCCTTTCTTTTGTCATCTCAAAGATGACACCAGCTAATGAAGGATTTGCCAGTAACTAAATTGTGATGGGAAACGTGCTATGACTGCGTAGGGGCACGGCGTTCCTCTGCTGCCCACCTTCTCCCTGCACAAAAACCCATTAAGTCCTACCCGAACACTGCAGCACAGAATAAAGAGGATTTATGCACTTTTAACGTTTCTCCACTGCTACCCAGAGCAGTGCCGACTGCATTCCTCCTCTCCCACGCTTCTCATTCCCACGCACTGCCCCCAGCTCCTGCCAGTAAAACTGTTTATGCAGCTGCACTGAAAAGTGGTCATTTAGGTTAAAAATAGCCCAAAGCTCTTTTGGGGGGTTTCTTTTGGATGTGTGGAGGGAGTTAATATTTAACCCGGATTACTGCCCAGTGCTGTTTCTGTCCCGCTGGCCACAGAGGTGCGCACCTGAGCACTGGGAGGTACCAAGAGCTGACAGCTGTGGATTTGGGGAGATTCTGGTTCATTTGGTCGAAAAGCTTCTTCCTCAGGAGGGTGGTGGGGCCCTGGGATGGGGCAGCAGGGAGATCTCCATCCTTTGGGGTTTCACGACTATTTCAAGCCGCTGAGGTCCCTTCCAACCAACTTGCGCACATCCTAGACCAAGGTGTCTGCACATCATGGAACCACTTTAGGTTCTCCAAAAGAGCCTTCACACCCAAAGCACGGCAGCCTTCACCTGCTTCACTCATTCAGCTAAATTTTCCTCAATTCCCCTTCCAGATGCTCCCTTTCACTGTTTCACGTGGGGGAACCATTATCTGCAGTGTAAACGATGTGTGGCCTCCACCCCAGGAGCACGCAGCATCTGCAGCACATCTCGGCATCTGGCACAGCAGCAAACTCCTCCCCGCTGCCGGGAATGGATAATGCTCCGTCATCTCTTCCGTTAAGTTTAACCAGCTTCCTGCATGGCACTTGTACAACTGGGAAGTCAGGACTGCCTGTCATAGAGGGCACAAAACACGCAACATCCCCATGGGAATGCTTTCTATTTTAGCCAACACAATTTTTAATACAGGAGCATCGACCTTGGAGCGTGCCACGGGCAGTGTCAGAAACGATAGCGGCTGCAGACCAAATCGACAAGTGCCTGCGTCATCAGAAAAAGGGGAAAAAAAATGAAGTTCCCTTTATGATCACCTAGAAGCCAAGCTAATGGCTTGTAACGGTGCGATGATGCCTCCTCAAAGCGAGCATTTAAGACGCAATGAAAATGGGGCCATAAGTTGCTGCTGTGCAAGTCACTTAGAACAAGGGATTAGAGAAAACTTTTAGATCGATCACTTAAGTACCTTTATCCTTTCAAAAAACCTTCAAGTCCCGATTTGTTATCCAGTGTTTTCACACCAGGCCCTCTTCTGGGTGCCCATGACTTGCCCCAGCTATGGATCTGGCCGGGCCATTGATGCGTTTCCGCGGCTGGTGGCATTTCCCAAGCCTGTGGCTGCCAGTGTGCATCTATGTCCTATATACATATACTGATCGGTGTGCTCATCCATGAGAAATAACACACACATACAGCGTGAGATCAGCAGACATTAGGCAAAATTTGCTCCCTACTTCAAGGGCTGAGCAAAGCCAGTGAGGCTTGAAAGCGCCTGAGCGGGCACGGAGGGATAGCTGCGAGCGGAGCAACGCTCCCTGACTTTGGATTACCATCGGGAGAGGCAGCGAAGGGCGAAACGAGACTCCTCCCTGGCCTGAAGCACCGAAGGAAGTTCAGCACAGCTATCCATATAGCTAACTGAACAGCAAGCCGGGGAACAGATGAGCGGTTACCCCAGGGCGAGGAGCTCCCATTCCAGCCCTTTTTCTGGCTGCACAACCTGGGAGGGTCCCCAGCAAAAGCTGCTGTGTGCCAGTGGCACAATGCGCCCGCCCTGAGGAGGTTTGCTGCCCAAGGACGACGCTCTCAGCCAGGGCCCATGGAAGAAAACCCAAGTTTAAAAGGCCAGGTGCTGAGCTGGGTGTTGGGCAAATTGAACAAACCATGACTCCCACCTTCTACTGCAGCTACAGAGGAAGCAGGCAGAGTGACACAAGAGCTGAGAGAAAACCCAAGAGACAATTCGACTGCCTTCTCAAAGATGGCAAGGATTTCTCTGTGTTTAGATGGCTGCATTTAGTCTTCAATGCCATCTGGGCTGCTCAGCTGGCTTCAGATGGCTCCGAGTTCAACTCAGTTCCCATAAAAACAACAATTCAGGGTGTCCATTCCTTGTTATATGAAAATAAAAGACACAACTTTATCGTGGCACTTGAACTACCAGAGAACTACCAAAACATGATTCAGCTTCCTCACACGTTCCTTTTTCCTCCTGATAAATAAATAATATACTATTCACATCTCATTTTCCTCTCCTGTGCACTGGGCAGACGCTGAGGAGAGCAGACCTTCACCAGAGACCTATCAAACACTCATTACTTTTGAGCTCAGAAAGGCAGGGTTTTGCAAATACCTTAGGAGGAGTAAATACACTTGTAAGGGTCTGCTGTCTGGATGTTTTTTATTGCAGTCTAAAGGAAATGAAGTGTTCCTGGTCTGACTACACTCAGGGAGAAGACGCAGTTCATGAAATATAATGAATTTTTCAGTCCTGCAATACTGAGAATTTGGTTGCTTTCTTAATTAAAAAGTTTATCTGCCATTTTGTTGATCTATTGGGTATTCAACTGCTTTTAAACACTGGCACTTAAATAATACTAAATCCATCTTTGCCAGCAACCTTTAGAGCGGATAAGTGCAAGTAAATTACAGCCTTCTTCATAGCATGACAAACTGGAGTAAATATTGGTCACTAAAACTGCATCTAAGGTATCACAGCACACAGGAAGCTTACAATTTTTTTCCCCCCAGCTTAGACCAGTTGTCACTAGTAAATGGATTTATGGTTAGAAGATTTATATAATAGAGACAATTTCAGTTGTTTTGTCACAGAGTATCTGCAGATGAGAAAGGACAGCAAGTTCGACGAGACAATACGCAGACCTGAAAAATGCAGTAGCAGTTTTCAGATCCTATGGAGATTTATTTTTTCTTCAGGAACTATAACTAATGTGTCGCATTAATCGCTATTTTAAATTGACATATCACTGCATTTGTACATAGCTATGGTAAATGAAGGCTTACTAACATACAATTCTGGTTGCCCTTAACAGCTTTTTCTCAACTTTAAACATCTTCCCAACACGTGGTCCAAAAAATCCCACTTCAAACAGCGTCCATGAAACAGAACGGCTTGGCTGTGCAAGTGCAAAGGCAGTCACAGCAACACAAGTGTATCAGGAATAAAGAAGTGGTGCTGGACATTAAGTAATGAACGCATTTTTGTATTAACACAGACATTGTCTGCAAACATCCCCAGCTAGAGGGCTGCTGCTTGCTCCCTTTGACTTGCATTCATCCCAGATAGCAGATGAGGGAGACGGAGCCCTCACACATCAAGTCCCATCCATGCCCTGAAAACCTTTCCAGGACCTTTGTGCCCATAAAAGATGTCACCAGGGCCATCACAGAAAGGTCTGCTCAAAAAAACAGCCTCAGTGCTGCCTATGCATTTGCTTTAGAGACCGTTTCCTGGCAATGGGCCCCACAATAATATACAGCAGCATCAGTCTCATCAAGCTGAACAGCATTTTAAACCAAGACAAGTTGAATGTTCATGCACTGCCATTAAAAGGATGCAGATAATACAGCCCTCATAAGCAAGGTGCTAGCCTGAAGCCCATACCCTGGCAGTCAGATCCCTGATGGAGTTGATCACAGCAGATTCCAGCAGAGATAACCCACACCTGTCATTTATTCAACGCACCATCAGGTGCTGTCTCCATAAATACCTTCTACCTTATATCCACTGCAGGGAGGTAGAAAGTTTTTCTCCTGGTTCTCTTGATTTGATAAACTAGTGCTTCACTACCACTAGCCAGCTGATAATTTAGCAAAGCTTAAAAGGAAGAAGAAAAGAAAAAGGATTTGCAGCTGTTCCTACCTGTTCCTTAGTGCTGTTTCAAGAATTCAATTTTGTGTGGCTTATGTTCCCTGAATAGAAAGTTGCAAACAATTTGTATGCTGCTGGCTCAATCAATTATTTTGGGAAACGCTGAGAAGTTGGGTTGTAATGTCAGCCCCCAAAATGAGCATCCTATTGTATAGAAGGACACCAACCTGGCTCCAAAAATTCACAATTCCTGGAGGTAAATCAGCAATCACAGATGGTGAATTGCAACAAAAATCTACAAGCAAAGCCAGCAGTGTAGTAGATAGACATGTTTCCTTCCGTCTCTATTTTGTTTTTCCATGTATTAACTACAACCTCAAACACTATGTAATACAGCACATGGCAGAGCCATCTGCTACGCCAACACCTCTTACTCTGAAAACACCCAGGCAATGAAGACGAAAGTGCAGACCACTTCCAGAAAGAGCCACCTACTTCCCACCAGCAACTTTCGGCAGCTTTGTCAGTCACAACAAACTCCACAATCCCTCCTGTTTTCCCACGGGAGCCACTTTCCATCCCCTCATGGGCTGTCTGCTTCTCTCCTGCATGTCCCTGGCTCCCAGGGCTGCCCGCTGACCTGACAGGAAGGTGCCTTCCTCCAGCACCGTGCTGTTACAGGGAGCCCTGCTTTACTCCGTGCTATGCAACAGCTAAAAATGAAAGCAAAAATAAGGAAAAATAGCTAGCATTATATTTGGGAGTATGTAAGAGAAGAATACTTGCAGTTTCAGTGTTTGCACGAATTTTTTTCATTGCAGGGTCTAAATTTTGGCTTTGGACAGGCGCCAAGCAGGAGTGCTGCTCGCTGTCTCTAGGCTGAAGTGGACAAGCCACTCGTTGTGAAGCCATACAAGACAACAAGCAGTGCCAATCTGTCAACAAACGCATCCTTATGTGCTGTTTAAATGCCTGTAGAGATCTATCGGTGACCTTTAACCGTGTGGAGAATAAGCATACTGCTTGTGCCGTGCGGCATGCTAATCCTGCCCTGCTCGGGCAGGGGAACGTGCTCAGCACAGGGATGGAGCACCACGGCTCAAGATCCAGAAGCACATCTACCGAGACAGCAGGATGAGGGGAGGGAAGACAAACTTCTTCCTGCTAAACAGCTGTCCAGAGAGGCGTGAAAGAAGGCTTCAAGCTCATTTCAAGATAATTGTTTACGGAGTCAAACCACTTGCCTGCGGACACGCAGGGAGAAGAGAAGTGTTCATAGCCAGAAGATGAGGGTATCACTTGCCTTATGCCAGTCCTAGAAGCACTTGCATATTCTACCCACAGTTTATTAATCTAAATTAAAAATGAAGAAGGACAGCTTCCATATTGTTATTTGCAACTTTTCTCATGTAAATTATGCTAACAGCCCACACTGAGGTGGTCTGTTGCTAGAGTATCTCCTCAGCTGTTAACATAGACAACATGTGGAAGCCGTAGATTCTTCTGTAGTTATTTTATTTTAGACTCAGAAACCTTACAGAAGCTAACAAATTTACCATAAGTTCTTCGGGTGCAAATACAGAAGACTAAGTAAGGGAGAAAGAGTTCAAATTTAAAAGATACCAAAACATAGCAGACACAAATACTTATTGTTGATCTCATATTTGTCAGAGCAAAAAAAAGGTCTTTCAATACCAGAAGAATTAAAAAAATCCTTCCAATTCACTTGCAGTGAACAATGGAAACAGTTTTATTGAAAGTGATGGACTTCTAATGGAGGGAAGCACAAATCCTCCAGTACAGAAAGGTGTACTCAAATCTTTAAAATTAATCCACTGTAAATCAGAAAGAAACACTAAATTATGGAGGCTAAAAGTATCTTTAAAACTATGCGTTCGCAGATATCAAGAAAGGTAGCACGGAGTAATTTCCTCTTATCAAGCATCTCCTAAAGTGGTTTTAGAGAACAAAAGGGGGGGCTTGCTTTGGTTCTGAAACACATATTGTTCATTTCTGTGTCTGTCTTAGTACCAAGCAGCTCATTCTTCTACAATTAGTGCCAGAAAAGAGTCTGGAATAAGAAACTTTTGTATATTGGTGCGTCAAAACCAGCCTCTGTGCAGTCTGTTGTGTTTCAGTCTGAGAAAAGACCATGTATATTGTTGAGCTCATAAATTAATATAAACTGCAAATACTATTATTGCATTCCCTTGTTTATCAAACTCTGCTCAAAGCAAAGGCTTACTATCATTAGAGAAGTTCAGTCATCCCATTTATCAGAACTGCTCTAGCCTGATTTCATGCATCAGTAATGTTTTCGGAGACATGAATAAAAGGGGATGGAAAGGAAGCTCTTGTGAAGTAATTATTTTACAGCTGCTGCTAGCTACTTCTTCAAGGATTGCATGGAGAAAGTCATAATCCACTTATAGATGTGTTTAACTGTGTTTGTTTCTCAGATTATCCAACTCTGTAATTAAAACAACATGAAAAATACCAACAAAATAATTTTCAGGAGTATTTAAATACAACTCAACTGCTTCTTTTCCCCTGAACGATGATCATCCCTCCACATCAGGCACGAATATTGTTTTTTCATGAGCACTGGCAAATACTACTACATAGTTTTTAAACTTGGACTTACAGTGAATCTTTTTCCTGTAATAAGATGATTTCCTGTAATAAGATGATTTCATTCTATTGAATTTTACATAGTTTTATACATCTGATGGAGAGGAAAGTGATTCTCTGCAACATGTCAGGCACAGGATACGATGCCAGACTGTGAGACTAAGTTGGGGTACCTGGATGCTGCTGGTCAGCACCTTTTGAGCATCCACAGTCCTCCCAAGGCATCGCCCAGGGATGAGCGGCATGGCTGAGGATCTCGAGGGGAATGGTGGCTCCTGTAGGGCAGCAGGACACCTGCCCGTGCACCCCTGCACACCTCCCTCAGCCCCAGCTCACCGCACACGAGCTCTGCCATGTAGCCTTCAAACTGCACTGAGTTTCTAAGTCTCAACATGCTGCAGGAGCTGCTGTCAGCAGCACTTTTGGTGAAAGCACTTCAAGAACGTTTCTGGTGAGAACAGCTTTATAAGCCTTTAGTTTTCCAGCTACTCAATAAAGCCAGCATTCAATTTTCTCCATGTTCCATTGTGCGAACCTAGCCACAACGAGTTTGCAAGTCCCATTCCTCAGGGTGTCTCCTAAGTTAAACTGCCTGTGAGCTTTCCAGGCACTGCTTTATATTAGCTTTCCTAAAGCCTACAAGTAGGTGCTGAAGAGCAAACTGAAACTAAAACCTTCAGTCTATTCTACAGTTAACTAGGAAGTTACCAAAATAAGAAAACAGAGATTCATTCAGGCACTTAGGATGCTGCTGCACTTGTTTCCTGCCCTCCTCGCAGGACAGTGCCATGTACATACCACCTGAAACTCTGTACTGAAGAAGGCTGCAGAAGTTTTGTTTCATACGCTGCCTATACAAGCAATCAACCATGCTTCAGCAATCTTTTCCACTCCTGCCTCCAAGACATTGTAATGTCTTCACTGAGCAGAACATCTCAACTGGCTAAAAAGTCCTCACTGCTTTGCTCTCTCTGATCTAATGAGCTCTGTGAGCAAAGACAATGACTCACATCAGTGCCTCTCCCCCAGAGTACCTGCAGGTGATCTAATAAAGGTAATGGCAGAATTAAAGCTAGGAAAAGGACTGCAGGGAAAAAGCTGGGTACCGGGCAAGCACTGTGACAAAGCTAATACAGAATAAGTTTAATGGGGAAAAAAAAGGTAAATAAACAATTCAGTTTAAAAAAGGAGAGAGAGAGAGTGAGAGGGGGAGAGAGAGAGAAAGAGAGAGAGAGACAACCACAACAAAACTGACAAATGAACAATTCCAGTCAAATGAGCCACAGGAAAGGATGTAAGGAAAAGAAAAAACTACCATGCATAACTTTCCATCCCAAAAAGACTTCGAAGATGCCAAAGATGCCAACAGCAGGCAAACTAAAGAAACCGTAATGTTAATGGCAAAAAAAAAAAAGTTTCTTCTAATTAAAGGCACTAATTAAAAAACTCAAACAGAAAATACAGATTTTCTCAAGTACAAAGGCAGCACACACACACCCCCCAGAAGAAGAGCAAGAAGCGAGCAGAAGCGAGCAAGCACTAGGGACTTCTTGTTTATAGCAGCAGCTGAAACCAAAGGAGGGAAAGTCTGCCGCGCAAATCGCCAGAGGCAGCGGCAGTGCCCTGCAAGGCAGCCAAGCCACGTCGCAGAAGCACCCGTCTCGTCCACCTTCGCTCAGGTTGCAGCTGCTCCACGTGCAGGCACTGAAGCACAGTATCCTCGGCATCAATACGTGGATCCAGTAAAACGCAAAGGAGAAAGCATTTCTTTAGAGTGACATAAAATATTGTCAGAAATTGCACTTTCCTTGCAAATCAGTCATTTTTTTTTATTTCAGTCTTGTGATTCTTAGGAACTGGATAAATGAGGCTTTGCTTTCCTTCAGACCTTGTAGGGCAGAAACAATGAAATGGGGAAAAATAACAAAGAATTAAACTTTTCAAATGTTGGGTCATGGTGTTTAAAGTCAGAAGAAGAAACTAACTTCCCTCCTGTGTTATTTGCAGGGTTGGAAACTGTAAGGTATGGCAGAAAGCATCTATTTCCCAGACAGGGTTGTTAGCTTTCTATACCAAAGACTTTTCAGTGGTGAAAGCCTGAGTCAAAAAGATGTTCCAATGGATACTGCTGTTCAAACTCCTGAAGTGATAAGGATCAAAACCTCCTGCCAAAAATCCTGAAATAATCATCAAAAGCCACTATTTACATAGTTGTGGGAAGAAAGAAAAGGCCACACGCAGAAATGGAAGAAACAAAGTACATGCAACCCAGTTCTGCAAGCTCATGAGCTCTTCTAAAGGCAGGCTGCTCCGTGGCCCCATCGTCTCCGGTTTGCACAACCTGGGAGAGAGACCAGACAGCTTTTAACCAAGCGGCTGAACATCTAAAATCAACCTTTGCCTTCCAACATCCTTGTTTTGAGAAGATCAGAGCAAACTTTACACGAGCTCCTCTGACTGTTGGAGGAGAATATCTGAACATCCTTTCGAAGGTTTTTAATGAGTCTCTGCAGTTTTAATTGGCCACTGGCACACTGTTGCCTGAGTTTTCCTTGCAAATTGTCACCATTACCAAGCTCCTTTTAAGTCAGAGTATTTTCTGGGGCTGCAGCTAGCAAGCGAGCCAGCATTTCCATAGGACTCCATTAAAAACACAGTGGTGGAGAACTCAAACTCATCCGAGCTTGGCGACAAAATTTACAAACTCCTTCAGCAATCACACTGCATGGCAGTGAGCTTTGCACAATTAGCACTGCTGATAAGCAGAAAAGGCTTGAGCAACTCTTGTTTGAGGACACACTGCTGGTGTTACCGGACCAAAAAAAAAAAAAAAAAAAAAGATTTACATAATTTACAGTTTATCAACTTTAGCTTGTGCTTTCCTTTTTTGCCCAAGTTGTTTCACTAAAAACATAGGCTGGTGCCAAGCTGCATACAACTCCACTGAAACCGGCTGTCCTGCAGCGAGCTGGCTTTGTGAGGGGTTCGTTTTGATATTTTTTCAGGGGGAGAACTGAAATTCAGATGCTAAAGCCACCTCCCAAATAAATATCACACCCTTAGGTGCAGGAATCCACTCCTTTCACAAAATCAGGGTTCCCCCAAACTGCCTGCCAAAACAGCGTGCAATTCTATTCATCAGATTATTCAGAGTGAAAACGACTGCAGAGGATTAGTATCTTGGAAGAATTTCCACTTACTACACAGATCTTTTGTGTAATCCAATGAAGAATTAACAAGTTTTGTATACAGCCCCACCTGTTGGGTTGGATTTTCTGCCTTTTTGTTTCTTTCTGACTTATCAGGCAGCCCCTTCTACCATCCGTGTTAGTAATGAACAAAATCGAATTTAAATTCTAATAAAGCTTTTTGCTTCTTTCAGGCTCATGTGATAACATGCTTGGAGATGCTGTTTGCTTGGCAACAAGCAAGATAAAATCCTTCTTTTCTTAGGTCTCTTGGCAAACAGGAAAGACTCCTAATTAAAGGGAATTGCAATTGAGCAGAGTGGCTGCAGGACAGCCAAAGCGTATGGTCACCAGAGCCTCCCCCCGTCCTGTCCTGTCACATCACTGAAAACTCAGTGACACCTCTACTATTTTGCTTCCTCAAAGAGGTGATGATAGCAATTTGAGATATATAGGTAAACAGGCACACTTGGAGGATGCTACTCTCTCAGGAGACTAGACACATCATTTTAGCATGCCATCCTTAATAATGAGTGGGATTTCCTTTCTCTTATTCTAATGGACTAAAATAAATAAAATTATTCGTTGGCATTAGGGAGGGAAGTCTGATTCTGCTTTAAATTGCAAGTAGCCTCAAGTTTTGCATGTAGGCAATGGATAATGAACACAGATCCAGGAGAAATGTAGCTGCTGATTTGGATTTCGCTGCGTACATGAGAGAAGCAGATTTGCGAACAGCAGCACTCTGGAAAGCCATGACAATGACACACTTGGAGCGTCAGCCTGAACAGTCTCCAGATAAAAAATATCGTAATAATCTTTCTCTAATATCTGGAAATGAAAAGCAAAATCTTCACAACAACTGAGAAAATGTGCTCTGAAGCACCTTGTCCAAAGGCCCTGGTGCTCTTAGACCCCAACCTGCTTTTACCTACGACTGTAGTAACAACTGAGAAAATACTGTCAGAATTATCTTAGGGCAGCCTTTCAAAAGACCCGGGTTGTCTCATTAAAGAGGTCATAATGAACCAGAAGGAGTCAGATCAGCATAATTATAACTTAACATCTTCTGAAGCGTTTTCGGAAAGCGAAGGACTTCCTGTAGGGATTTATCCCTTTAAGGCTGCAAGCTCCTACAGAGCAAGCAGCAGCTGAGGAGCCCGTGCAGACTACTGCAGTGAGTAATGACACTAAAAACTTTATTATTTACCAAGCCCAAGCACGAGCACACACACAAACAAATTGCAGCACGAGATGTCAGCACGGCTGACACATCTTTACAGCCCAAAGGCACTGCTGAGCTTCACACCCCCATAACGCATCCCTCATTCAAGTCTTTGCTGCAACTTCATTTTTTAAGAAGAAATACTTAATGCCCTTGTAATGAAGTACTGGCAGGCACATCAAAAAGCACTTCTGACATCAGAGGTAATGGAAATCTATCTGCTGAAAATTGGGAAGCCCTGACTTAAAGTGTTTCTGTAAATGAAAGTTGTATGATGCCCCTTGACACATCTTCCCCATCGTCAGCATCACTGTTGACTGGGTGTCTGTTTTCATTACAATCATCAATTGTTCATTTCTCCTGAAATAAACCTTGTAATGATCAAAGTTATCATCAGACTTAATGGAATATTTGCTAGCATTCGCCTTTCTAGAGGCTTATGACATTTATTTATCATTTAGCCAAAAGAACAAACAGATGTTTGAAGCCATTTATTAGCAGCATCAGCAACAATTTAAGTCAATAATGTGCCCTAAACTGATCCACACGCCTCAGAGACCTGGCTCTGTTCGGTTAGGTCTAGCTGAAACAGTTCCCAAAAGCCGAGCTGTAACCTTGCGTGCCACTGCACCTGAAAGGAAAAAGCTGATTACAACCACGACTGCTACCTACTTGTGCAATAACGAGAGAGAAACCACCTAAAAACCACTTGCTGGCATCAGAAAGGAGATTACAAAAGCCCGCCAGCTGCTGGCGGAAGAAGGTGCATAATTACCATAATTTTACAATGCTAATGGGAAAGGAGCAAAGTAAAACAACAAATGCAGGCACCTCCTTCTCAATGGAAGATCTCTCCAAAGGTGGTTATAATAGCAGCCTTACTACTGCCCGCAGTTGAACAATGGAAAAAAGAGGGATTTAGTAAAAGTAAGCACCAAAAGGCAATCTGGAAGTCTGCTCAAGAGAGGGACATGCAGAACATTACAGAGCCAGTAACAGTAAAGCTGGCAGTAAAAACAGCCGCCAGTATTATATCCTATTAGACTGACTTGTACGAACACGTTGAGAAGGGGCACTGCACAAAAAATGGTGTGACTGCATGATGGTGTAGTGCTCGTGGTACCAGAGGATCCAGTCCCTTTCAGTTCTGTTCTTCTAAGGGGAAATACACGAGGATCCACTCCTGTCCCTTCCTAGGGATCGATCATCTCCCCTGTTTCTCTCTGCTCTTTCCAGCTTCCTGTATTACCACAAAAACCTGCAGCTTGGCTGAATTCATCGCAATCACCAACCCTCCAAACCTTAACTCGGACAGCAATACAGCCTATATGACTACATGGAGAACACACTGACGGGACAGGAGGCACGGGGAAATAGGGTGGATCAACACCTGCTTCCCATTCACACCCATGGTACGTGGCAGGAGACCAAGCATCGCATTGGGGAGCAGCCCAGAACAAGGCCCGAATCATTCCCAAGGTCTCCGGGGCCTGGGGCTCGGCACAACCCGTGCATTAAGCACATTTGCTCTATCATTTGGGATTACGGATTACTGCGAGGCATAAACCGTGCTGCCAATGAACTGACTAAGGGTTAGCCAAGTGTCTACCTGCAATAAACAGTACTTGCAAAAAGGCAAGGCTTACACAGGCAAAAACAAGAGTACATCAGACAGATTCTTAAGGATTAAGGATAGCATCCCGTTATCTTTTCTTGTTTTGACACTTCTGTCCATTGCTCCTCTTTCTTCCTTCGCCTTTTGAAGTAAAAATTACACATTTTTGAAAGACTCTCTTCTGAACAGGAACTCACATGCTTCATTGTTTTCATACCATTTTTTTTTTGTCTCTGTATTACTCGCATGATCTATCCCACCTGTATCCTAACTCTTCCCCTACAGAACTATATTCCATCTCTCATAAAACCCCACTGCTTAAGATTTCATCTTGAGCTCTTATCCCCAAGATCAAAAATTCTCAACTATAATAAATGAAAACACATTTATGGCATACATAGTAATGCGATTTTCCTCTATTTATCGTGCAACCCAAGCTTTGCCCAGAACACTCATAAAAGAAACCAGATTACAGGAGAAGAGCCAAAGACTTAGAGCAAGGGATCAGTGCCACCCGTGTTTTTTTGTTTTTGTTTTTTCCAATTCTGTCTGCTTAATCAGTTTAGGGGGAAAACAATGACTTGTCCTGAAAAAATACATAAACTTTATTTCCAGTTTCCCTTGAATACTTACGCTTACAGGGGTAAGAAGTGCTCTTAAAAGCAACAGTCATATCCTGAGATTGGGCTGCATCCTACTCTGCACCATACATCATCACAGTGCAGGGAAACCTTTTACCCATAGCCTGTTTCTGTCCATCCACAAGGTTTGAAATAAGAGTGTACGTGTAGGAGGACAGGAGTGCAGCAGCAGGACCAAAAAAACTCAGTCATGCTTCTGCCCTCTATGAAACTCATACAAGTTTCCAAGATCTGCGACCTTGTGGTAGGACAGCTCCTATCCTGTACCTTGTCCTGATCCTCACTGTAGGCATCACTGTCATGTTGACAGTGGGGGTATTGGCTGCAGACTCCTCTGCATACGGCAGCATCAACCACTGCATGAACACAGGAGGTGCCCTACAGGAACAAACCTCAGTGAAAGAACCCGGCAAAGCGTTTCTTTTCTATCTTCTTCCCGCTCACAGTGGCTAAATGCAATGCTGTAATCCATGCCACAGAGAGTGTAATTAAGAAAGCTGAGCATTGAAAAGAGGTTGCAGCTCCAAAGGGAAGATGAGAAGCCTGCTTCCCAAGGAAATACCAAGTCATTCAACATCAAAGTTCAAAAATGATCTTACTTTTGACAGTTGCTGTCCGGGTGCAATTGTAGAGAATGGCTAACTCCCCAAATACCTTGCCAGGTCCCATGGTGCACAGCTTCACGCCTTCTTTTGTCACTTCAACCTTCCCATCTGCAAGGGAACAAACAAGAAGAGCACTTTAAATAGGAAATTTCCTTCAGACTTGTTTTAAAATTTATTTAATTATACTGTGAATACAAATACAAGACTCATACAACTTGAAAACAAATTAAACTCACATATAAATTCACAAAAGCTGTAAAAAAACCTTGCATATATAAGCTTTCAACACTTGAGTTTTCTTAGTGGAGTGTCTGTCACACAATACTTTGCAGTATACTAAGCTCATTGTGAACTTTGCTTCATATATTACACTTTCAGTTGAAATTTTCTCCATTTCTTGTATTAAAAAAGGAAAAAATTTAGGTCTGTAACACCACACGTGAAAACCATGGAGCAATTTTGCTCATTTTCACCAAGAAACTAATCCCCAAGAACACTCATCCATGAATAACGCAGCTATTATCTAAAGGAAAATTACTATGACCCATGGCCATTATTTAATTCGCATCCTACTGAACCTTTCCTTTTTGAACATTTCACCTCAGAAGAGCAAGTCTGTTTTATCTGCTCACCAATACCATGCGGAGGGGAGACGTGCGAGGGGGATTTAAAAGCAGAGGTTGAATGGGAAGAAAGCAGCTCAGGGCCATTTTGTAGTTTTCAAAGGACATTTGAGGAAGAAGCACCAGGAGAAGGGAACGCCATGAAAACAGCCCCGCCATCACCTTTGTGCGTGCATGGGCGATGGGACAACGAGCAAGCAGAGCACACGCAAGGGTTATCATGCCTATGAGCACCATCTAGGCTGTAACAAAACAGTGCAAGACAGAAAAATGAGAATTCCTGTACAAAGCCTCTCCTCTCCCCAAACTGGGAAGAAGGTCGTTAAGGGATCCTGCCAGTTCTCACTGCTACAGCAGCCCCTAGCACATCACTGAGCGGCATGCAAGGGGTCTGTACTCAGCAAGCGGGGAGCTCAGAGCCCTCTGGGTCCAGCGGAGCACCTGTATTTATATTGTAGAGACCAAAGGTGGCCAGGAACACCTGCGAAAATATATTGCTCCAGTTTGCTATGGGGCTGCGTGGCTCTGCCTCCAGCCGAGGGAATCTGGAGGTACTCATCACGGGAAAGAAACAACTTCTATATAATTTATATACTCTAAAATACAATCCTGGCAGCTCTCATACCTGGTTGTAAATCTATGACCCCATGCTCTCGGTGCCCCTTGAAGCCAGCACAGTGATTCCAGCCGAGCCATGCTGCTTGGCCAAAACAATGCCCCGAGGAGAAAAAGCAAGCCTGGGGTCTCGTAAAATAAGTTTATACACAATAACCCTACTAAACACAGAAAAAGGAAACTCAAATTGAACTGAAAACTTTATACTTTTCCATAGCAAAATAAAGAAAGTTGGTAATATAATATAGAGGTGAATGGAGGAGGCATTTTTGGAGGAGTGGGGTCTTATGTTGCCTGATGCCATAGATCCCGTGGCTTTGCTGATTAAAATAATAGAAAAAATATCTTGAATTTATGAAACTGTTACAGTTTCACAAGTGACTCACAGCCAGAACTTAAGAAAACAGATTTAGGAAAACTTTGGGCAGGTCAAATGCATCCATGCGTGTTTTGAGGCCACCCGGATCCTGCTGCCCCCCAGTCCTGTGTATGAGTATATTTATATTAATATAAACACGTTTACATATATATGTATACATACGCATATATACATAATACTGTATACGTATGTATTTTTACACCCAAATTTCAGTCTTCAAACCACTGCAGAAACCGCCGGAATGTTATAGTTGCACTATTTTTAGCACATTAAACATTTCAAGTTAAATGCATAGTAATCCAGAAAAAAAAAAAAGAGTCAGCCGTGAGAAAACTAACTGCATAAACAAAATACATCCCATACATCAGTCCTACACTCCAGAGGGTTTGTCAAGATGACATTAAAATGAGAGAAACACAGACTGCATTACACTGGGAACAACTATTAACCATTCCATGTAGCTAATGCTTGAGGACAAAATTCACCAAAATGACATAATAGCCGAGACATCTGGAGGAGTCCAGGATCAGGTAGTAAGGAGAAATTCTAACCCCACATTGTAGCCAAGACAGAAAAGCTTACACAATCCATAAGATGGCAATGGTGAAGGAACACACAGATCCATCACATTGATTATTAACACTGGACATTGATAACACACAACTTGTACCTAAAAAGCTCCACAAAGAACACAGTCGCCAATATTTGCACAATAGAAGTGATCAGAGAAACATGACAATGCGTAGTATAATACCTAGTGGTTAATAAATAACCCTAGGAATTACATTTTGCGGCTGTTGATTTATTTTTAGCTTCAAATAGACTCATATTCCATTCCTAGTATAGGCTAACTTCCTTTTAAAAGTCATTTACTATTTGTTATAATTCATTACAAATGTTAAGATTTTTTTGTTCATAGTAAGCATCAATCTAAGATGAAGCACAAAAACAGATATTTAACTGACGAACAAAGGCAACCTTTAGCGGTGCCTCACACACTCCTAAATGATTTTGGAGAATTAACATTTTTTAACAGACCTGAGCTTCTGCAGAGCTGAAATGGGGATTTTTCTGCCAAAAGCTCCACTATAAATGACTGCAAATGGAAGGGGTTTCCCACACTTTTAGCTCATGGAGTCGTTTTCATAGAAAAGACGGGCAAATCTGAGCAGTAAAGCAGAAGTAATTACATTACTCGAAAGCATTTTGAGATCTGTCTCACTGCCCAAGGTGTCACCTGTTGCTCCCCAGAGCAAGCTGTGCTGATGAGCCATCTTCGGACGAAATTCCCACAGACCATTTATCTTCCCATAAAGACTTAAAAACAAGAACTGCATGGTTCACTCACGTTGGTGCACGATTACAAGTCAAGCTGAGCAGAAAAACAGAAGTTTCTTGAAACCCCTGGGAGGAAATGCTCAAATTCAGTGAGGTTTCGGTCCAACGGCAACCCCTAAAAGCTACTGGCACTAAGCAAAAGATGATAGTTCAAATTTCCCATGACCCAAGGTGATGTTGGGTTTGCATATCAGTCAAAAAAAAAAAAGCGACCAGCATTTCTTTTGATGAATTCAATACAGATTTCTACATGAGAACTGCTCATCTTCAGAGGCATTCAACAATAAACCCCCAAAAGTGTTTGTTGGTTTGTCTTAAGAAACAAGGATTTAGATGCTCGTTTAAAATTTGCATTTAGACTAGTTTTACTCATCGTAAGAGTATTTAAAGCAAAGATTGCAGAGAGGATACACAACACCGTGGGGTGCATTTTCCAATACAAAGCCTGGTTCCTCCTGAAGTATGACATGATGTAATGCAGAGGTCTCATTTTTCAAAGCAAAATTAAAGCTTGCTGTTTGAATACGAATTTCTGCAGTCATTTCAAAGCTTTTGCTACCAGCTCTGCTAATTAAATGCCATTTTGATTTCAACGCCTGCTTCTTATTTGTGAGCTTAAATGCAACGTTGGTGACGTGAGGCTGTGCTTAGGGCTGTGCCCAGCCTCTGCGCCACTGGCCATGGCCAAATGCTGTCCCCTGGAGAGCACGGGCAAGAAGCCCTGCAGAAACAAAATACGCACACATATGTGTGTGTGGTTCTTTTCAAAGTGCATAAGACAAAGATTGAGGAGTAGAGTAGCCCGCAGAAGGTTGGAATTGAAAAGCGAAGGTATTCGATCTTTGACACAGCTGCAAGCAAACCTGGCTGCTTCTCCTTCTGTCTGCTGTAGGAACAAACGTGCTGTTTAATTACAATTTATTGCACTGGAGAAAGTATCCCGTTCTCCTGCTGTGTAATTAAGCAATCTGGAACATTAAGCACCTAACAATAAACTCGCCAGACCATGAGCCAAATTCACCTCCCATGGAAATAAAGGGTCTGACACAGCTATAAAGAGAAGGAATTTCACCCTTTTGCTTGTCCTCGCTGGTAGCCTATGCAGGGCACTTTGGACGCAGGAAATAAATTGCTTGCTTTGACGTATCAGCCAGATAGAGAAGCCAAAAGAAATCCAATGCAATACTGATCGGTTAATGGAGATAAAAATAAATGCACAGCTTCCTTTGACATCTCTGTAAAGCAAATACTAAATAACGCAGGTGATGCTTTACTTGAGGCAAGAAGAAAACACTGGAAAACAATGCATTTCTGCCAAGTATTGAGCACTACTGAATGACAATATTTAATTTACAACTGAGCTGATTTTGCTGAGAGTTGGCATCCAAACTACACATTTTTCTGTCAACCTTAAGAAGCTATTCTGTATCGGTGGAGGACAACACAAGTATTTTCCATGTGGACAGAGCCTAAAATAAAATTAAAATTTAAAAATTAAAACCTCTGTCTTAGCTTTCATTAAAGACTTAACACAAGTAAAGGATGGCAGCTGGATTTTGGTGACCATACCCTGGGTTCCCCCCAAATCCCTATTCCTTACCACTCCCATATGGCCAAAATACGGACCCCAAAAGGTGCCACCAATTTGGGTATCTCACAACAAATGTGACAAGGTGGCCAGCATGAGGACACACAACCCAACGAGAGCTCTAGAAGCCACCAGCCTGCTCCCAACAAGAAGAACTGCCAGAAATCACATTAACAGTGAATAATTCAAAATATTTTGCTTTTGGCAGATGCTCAGAAGTCGCAGTTACACAGGAGGCTCCTTTGCTTCTTCTCCAGGCTCTTATATTTCAGCCTTGTCCCACCTTTGACAGAACCAATTTTTATGCCTGTAATTTTGTACTCTTGTTCCTTGGATTTGAAGACCAGCAGCCTCTCTCTTTCATCCTCTATTTTTTCCCAGAGATACCCTATGATAAAGCCAAAGCCTTACCCTTACTCCTTTGCACATTTTTTCATGTGAACGCCTTCCACCTGGGTGTAAAATGCTCACACTGCCCAACAGCCTTGCCCTCCTTCCTCCCATTTTGTCACTTGTCATCCAGAACGCACAACTTCTCTTCGCAGCTTGTGAAGCAGCTGGGGCAGCAGAGGATTATTTGGAGTGGGTGCAGCTAAATGATCCCATTCTCACTGCCTCCTAGAATATTCCTGCCACTTCCTACAGAATTAGGACATCGAAAAGTCGTGGCCCCCGAAGGACAAGCAACCAAAGCTGCGGGCACCGCTGCCCTCGCTCCCCTGGCCCCCTCTGACTCCGGGCCAGAGCAGTGCTTTCGTAAATTAAACTCGGAGTCCTAATTGCATTGTAATCGCAAATTTAACTGCGGAGCAATTAAAACTCTAATTGCTAAGTGGCTAGTTTACATCAGACGCGGGCTAATGAAGATTTGTTAATGTTTTTGTTTGTTTCAAAACACAGACCAAAAACAGCCTTCGTTATTCGGGGGGGGGGGGGGGGGGGGGGGGGGGGGGGGTGCCAACACCACTGCATGTCTTAACCACGGTGGTTGTAGAGCACTGCATTTCCCAATGACAAACACTAACCATACTTAACATAAATCCATCACTTTTTTCTTAAAGCCCTGCTCCCCAGCCCCCCCGACATCACTGCCCCGCAGAACGAAAGGCACGGGTCCCACCGCGCACAGCTTGCGCCTCCGGGCTGCCTCTAAGCAAACGCTGCAAATATTTCCTCAGATATAAGCTGCACATGGAAAATGCTCATCACATCCCCAGGACATGAAGCGACACGGGGGTCTTTGAAAGCATGGAAAAGCAAAACACAGACAGATGGAGCAGGTAGGAAAAGCAGGCTCGATTTTGACCAAACTTGCCAACACCCCACACGTTCCCCGTGCAACAACGGGCAGGGCCCACGGGCTGGTTTTGTTTTGATGAGGACATTTGGTTCTTTGTCGCATTGGGTCCATCCAATTAAACACTAAATAACATCTTTGGCTCAACTGCATCCACGTTCCTCAAATAGATTGAACTATAAACCAAATTGCAGTAATGCGACTCCCTCAATTAGTAAGATAATTTTTTCTCCCAATAATTAAATGGTCATTTTCTCTTTCCGGGTGCAGAGGAAAACCGATTAAGCTGACTTGAGGAATTTGTCACCCTGCGTGTAATTTATCTAATGGGCAAATTTCTCGTGCTATATGTTATTGGCTCTCCCTGCCTCTGTCTCTGCATTCCTCTATTTCTCCTCCTGGGTATAAAGAGTTGTTGTTTGGAAGACCTAATGCTTTGCTTTATTTTCAATTGCCTATCTTAGCAATGCCTTTAAGACATGGATAAGAGTTATCAGTTCTATCAGTTTTTAACTTATTGGTCTCTTTTTAAAACCTAGACCTTCAAAAAAAAAAAAAAGGCAAATCCTCCTGGAAGGACCCTATTTTTCCCCTGTAGGTACATGTAAATTTAAAAATAAGAACATATTAGATTGCAGAAATCAGGAAAATAATGACACAGACTCCAGCACGAGCTCACCAGCAGGTACATATGCATTATGGTACAGATTTCGTCAGGCAAGTCAAAAAGAAGAGGGGTGTGTATGGATTCCCACTTGATTCAATGCAGAATTCCTGAATCACTGTACAGTATTTTGCTTCATCCACGCTGTTCCACGCAGCTTTATTTATTGGATGCTGTTCAAGCTCTGCTCTGAAGGCAGAATAGTAATTATTTCTGGTTAGTTTTCTTTAGGAATTATCACCGTGGATCTGTAGATTTTCCTGAACAATAGTGAAAATATTTCAAAAACCGAGCCTGAGATGAGGCAGGAGTTATCCCATTACAGAGAAACATTTGCCACTCCAGAGTGCCCAACAGGCAAGACTCAATTTAGAATTTAATTTAATCTATTCTAACAATACTTACCGCCACCCACTTCGTATATTCAAAGCCCAACTCTGCTGACTTGGAGCGGTGCTCAATGCAATGCAATGTGCAATGGCAACATTGCAAACTGCAGCGAGACTGTTTGAAATACGTAGAAAAATGTAATTTTTCCTTAGATGCCTCCCTGGAAAACACTAAACAATTTCTGATGACATTCCTCAGGACGATTTCATTTTGAACTGCCATCTGCAGCAGCAGTCTGAAGCTCTGCTTCTTTGAGTTTTGCAGACGATGGAAAGCGATGACAATGCTCAGCACCCGGCCGGCGCTGAGCCTAGCAGCCCTGCAGATTCTGGTCTGCAACACCCTTACGACAAGCCCTATCTCCTTCTGTTTGATGGATAAAATCTAACAGGGAGATAAAATCTAACGGGGAGGATGCAAATGAAGCAAGACATGATGAATTAGACTCCCTGACCTGGTGCCAGCAGTCAAAGCGTGCCTTCAGTCAGCTTTTTCAGCCGGGAGAGCTTCCTTCACCGGGTGCAACCTCAGAGGCCTGGAGCAGCAAGTAGCAGCAGCCCACCTTGGATTTAACTCCAGGCTTACTCTAGAGAAAGGATCACCGGAGATAAGAGCAGATCTGCATCCCAGTTTCCACCTTGACTGCAGAAATGGTTTTGACAAATGGGGAATGGAAATAAAGGAGGTGATCACCAAAATCTGTGAACAGTGGCCTAGGGGCAGAGAGGAGCTTGGAGGATTGTGAGTGTCTGAAAAAAAGGATAAAGAAACTTCCTCTGGGCTGCAGGCAGGAATTAAAACCTAGATGAGAGGAAGGCATAAAAGCAAAGCCAAACACGAAGAGAACACAGCATCTCCAGCAGAGCCGGGAACAGGTACGCAGAGCAAGGAGAGACATTAAAGCATGGCAGGACAGAGGGAAAATGAGCCAAATAAATGCAGATGGGGTTGGTGAGTGCTTGGGAGTGGAACAGCCAAGCTGCCCCGAGGGTCAGCGCCGCCTGGCTGCTAACGGATCTTCCCAGAAGAAATGCTCCCCCTGTGCAAGATGGGATTCTCAACCATTTCCTTTGTGACCTTCCCAAGTAAACTGTGAAGCCAAAGCAGACTGAATGGGTATCTGCCACTTCCAGCCGTGTGGCTTGTGTCTGGAAGGATCTACAACACGGGTTTTTTGTTCAGGAGGTTTTTTGTTTGTTTTTCTGTTAGTATCATTTTAATTATAAGCATGACAGAACATGTTAATGTCAGAGGCCCCAGTCCCAAGTGGAGATGTATATCCTCAAATACCATACAAAACAGTTAAAAATACATACCTATGTAGATATACATCTTCTCTTATCAAGTTTAAATTCCAAGATCCTCACTAGTGGAATACATACATGCAGGTGGATGGATAGCTCCAGAAGTCCCTTCTGACCTCAGCTATTCTGTGACTCCATAAATTACTTCTGACAGTTTTAGTCTAAAGGTGTACATGTACAATTTTGCAACTTGCATAGGCAAGCACTGTATAGTGAATTGGTTTGCAATGAGGCTATAAGACAAACTCTACAGGAAAGTGAAATAAAGCTGCTAGGGAAGCTTCTCTCAAAATAGGGTGTGAGTTGGCTGAAAAGGATAACAAGGATTTGAAGAGAAATTTAGCTCTTGGGCAGAAAAAGTAAAAAATAAAGTTATAAAGTCAAATCAAATTTTATCCTCTGTGCAACATTCTGTAGAGCATTATTCAGGTGTTTAAAAAAAGAAAACGGAAGAAAGCAAGGAAGAATCAAGAAGTACAGCTGGGAAATGTTTACTGGGAATGGATTTGTGATGGTAACTGCAGAGAAGTACCAAGGAAGCGCACACCAGAGCCGCACAGGTGCCTTTTGAAGACTCGAGCCTCGTCATCTGGACCCACACCATTAGCAGGCACTTTCTGTCCATGACAGCTCTGCTGAAGGCAGGAATGAATTTCTTGTCTACACTGCACTGATCCTAGTTTCCTCCCTCAGCTGGAGGGCCTACTGAAAGATTAGCAAGCGACCGATCATGGAATCATTACAGTTGGAAAAGACCTCCAAGATCATCTGGTCCAACCATCCCCCTACCACCAATATCACCCACTAAGCCACGCCCCTGGGCACCACGTCCAGCCTCTCCTCAAACACCCGCGGCCACGGGCTGCTCCGTGCTTAGGCTTCTGGTTTTTGGGAACCCAAGCAGGGAAGGCACGGAGATGCATGCGGGTCATCTGGGGCTTCGTCCCCAGTCACAGGGCTACTTCTGGAAGCTACCTGTGGGATAAGGCGATCGGCAAAGAGAATGGAAGAGTTTTGTATTTATCATCAGATAAACCATTGAACACTTTTCAGGGAACGCTGGGAGATGGGGTGAGGGCTGGCCCCACAGCCAGCCCCACTCTCCCGACGGTACAAAAAACCCAACAGAGCCGCAGCCAAGGCACTTGGCGCTCATCTTCAGGGTTTCCATAACAACAATTTTGTTGCTGACATATTTTAATCCTGAGAAATCCTGGTTTCTTTCTTCCAAGCCTGCTAAGACACTTAACTTCATCTGTCTTAAAACACTGAAATGTTTTCTGTTGAATACACTGAGAAGAGGCTTATTTTGTTCACCTGCTGTTGGATTATGCTATCCAAGTTCATTTTCAAGTTACAACACTCCTCCCTTGCTCTTCAGAGCTCTGGCTTTCATTTCCTGGCTTTACAAAATATTTTGGAAGTACTTCAAAATGCTATCCAAAAATAAAAAAAATGAAAAGGTTAAAGCTATAAACCCGTAAAACATTGGAACTGACCAGTCAATTTTAATTTATTCTTTTAATTAAAATGAAAACTCTATTTGGTATGTGCTGTGATAAGTGATAGCAGGACAAGCAATCACTGCAATCTCTCATTAAACACAACAGAACAAAACCAAAGGCTGAGATCCTTTTGAGCAGCAAAAGCATCACTCCCTTTCTACCCGTGATAACCGTGTGCTTGAAATGCAACGATAAAAGAAGAGATGCATTTAAAAAAATGCATTTAAAAAACTTCTTCATACAGAAGTTGGAAACCCAGAAGAAAAAAAGGCTAAAATTAATAAAGATTTACACACTAATAGTATTTTACACTATCATATATGTGTCTACCCACATATAAATACACTGTGAATATGGTTTGGAACATACAATGCAGTTGACTGCCAACCACATATAGCTCTAAATGGAAAGCACTCTTTGCCAAATAAAAATTACTCAAGGGAAATCCTGGATGAGAAGCTCTTCTGACCCAAAGAGGCTGGCCATAGCCTCAAAAAGTGAACAAATTTTTTTTAATTTTTAATTTTTTTGGAAAACAAATCATTCTCCATTTACCCAAAACACTTCTCCACCAAGTGAGGTTCTGTTAGATTCCCAAGCACCTCCAGCACAGACTGAAGAACCTTAACCAGTTACCTGAAGCTTCCAAGCTGGAAAACCAGACAAGCAGCACTTCTGGTTCAGTTTTCTTTGGAGCCAGCCCCCAGCCCTTCCCAGCGGCCAGACACATGCCCAGCCTCGGAAAAGCAAGGTGTTGCTTTGCAGAAGTTAACGAGGCAGCAGGCTCGTCCCGCCGCACCCCTGCTGCACCTCCGGCTGGCATGAGATCGCTTTGCAGGGAGGAGTAAGATGACTTTCCACTCATCTAAGTCAGGAACATCTGCTGAAGACAAAGCCACCGGATCCTCTAACCGCAGCAAGGTTAGCAGGAGGAGGAAGCTTCCCTTCCAGTATCCACACTGCAGCCACACAGGGAGGTGAACACCACTTTTTAGCCTGTTATTTAGTCTACTTTGCCCTGAAAAGGCTCCTAACTCTGATTTGAGACCTTAAAAGCATTGTGTGCGTGAAGGAAGGGCAGTTTGTGACTTTTTCTGCTAGAGAGAGAGGGGAAAATAGCATCACTGGCTCTGCACAAATCTTATGAAAAATGTCAAGCGTGTCAAAAACCATCTGAAACAATCAAGAAGAGAACCAAAAATACAGAAAGAGTGTCAGAAGCAACCAAATCGCCAACTCCTCAGAGACTGTCCCCCATCCAGAGAATTCAGATGTCAAAACAAACTTGTGCAGGACGTGTACTAACAACTTCCATTCGTTTAATAGCTTTTGCTCTCCTCTTTGCCCAGCACCATGTCCAAAATTCAATCTCCCTTCGTACCACAAACGAACATAACACTTGACAGCTCTCCAGAGCTCTTCAGCTGATGCAACCAGCTCCATCCTCCCGAGTCCTGGAGAACCAGCTCGAAGCTGGAGCCGCGCTTCCCCGAAGGCCACACACCAATGCCTGGCCCCAGGCAGCGCCTGGTACCTCCGCTGGGACCAAGGGGACTCTTCTGGAGGACACTGAGCAGTCAGCAATTCGGAAAAAAATACAGGGGCTATGAGCCATGGCAGGACATTTGGCTTAAGGAATAAAATGCAGGAGGAAAGTAAGAGGCACTGAATATAGAAAAAACAGTCAGTAGCCTGAGATGAAGAAAAGGGGAATTTGTCACCCAGGATCTTTACCAAATCACATGTATCATTGGAGAATCGAGGTGGCATGCCTGAGGCAAACAACCTGGGCTGCATCTAAATGAGAAGTCTCATTCTTCCTCCCCTCCTCACGTGCAGCTGTATCTTCGCAATACATAGAATTTGTTCATACAGCAGCAAAGGTGTTTGTAGGCTCGAGCCAGAGCAGCACGAGTCCAAAAAGGCACAGAAACCAGGGCACTGCCACCTCGAACTTAGCTTTTGTCAAGTGGCACCTCTAAAGAAATACCTACCCTCGTGTTTTCAAAATAAGACTGAAATTAGGTAAGACAGACTTTTAATACAAGAAGGGCCAGTCTGCTTGTCTGGTTTCTTGGGAAAGCCCAACAGACTGGCCCTCTTTCAGCAGGCCAGATGTAAGTGCTTGAAAACCCTTCTTTCAGTCTTTCTTTCACCAGCATTTTTCTTCACCCTCCTTTTGGTCTAGAAGAATCCAGGACCGCAAAACCCCCACCAGATAAGCATCAAAGGTGCCCTCTGAAACGCACCTCTGCGCTCACCACAGATGTAGCTCTGTTCACGAAGTGGCTGAGGATTTCTGAACCGCGCCAAGAAATGAGAAGCATGCATATTAAAAAAAAAATTACACCACATTTTGCAAAAATAAGCTCAGGACACGGGGTAGCAGCATTTCTGGGAAAAGATATTCTACACGATGTAGATCAGACTAAGTGGGGCTGCTCATGCAGTGCAAACATGACGATAACGTTCCTTCTCCTCCACGGACAGCCGACCAGAAAGGGCTGTGAGGATGCCAGAGACATTTCATAAATAGCGAGTACCACCTCCTTGAAATGTCAAGGTGAGAATAATGATTTATTCTCATGAGGCTTGCTGGGTGATCACTGCTAGAGAAAAAGATTGCTTTGCGGTACGAGCTCTTGTTTAAAATCAAAGGTGACAAATGGGAAAATTACAAGATGAGAAACACCTTGTAGTATAGAGAGACATGATTTCTCAGTCAAATGTATTTGAAGTCTCTTCTGGAAACAGGAGCAAATCAGTTTTGGAGTTTTAATTAGTTTTGCATACATAAAGTATACACCGAACTTTCAAGTAGCAAGCTTCAGTTCACTTACTACAGCCACAATCTGCACCTAGTCCAGGTTAATCCAAAGGCTACTCTTTAAAAATCTGAAATGTAGCCTTTTATTAGATGTTACTTCAGGTTTGCAAATCAGCACGTTGACTCAGCTCGGTCAGATGTGATTTATTACTGCCTGCAGACATCAGAGAGAAGCAAGAATCACTGCACCAACATTAACTCACAAGGTGATATAGACTGGCAAATCCCATTTTGCTTGTGTTCTGTTGCCAGTCTCTTGACTGTGGAAGGAAAAAATATGTGTATCTGATACTGCTCTCTTGGGCATGCAGTTTCAGAAAACAGAGCAGAGCGTCTGATGATCTGCCTACACACCATTTTTCAGCTCATGGTCAGCAGCTTCACGCTACACAGGACGATGAAACAAGTTTTCCTTATCAAGCCAGAAGGAAGGTCAGGCATTCCTACCCCAATAAGGGCCACACAGAATGAGCATAATGGACTAACGTTGAAGCCAGACAGATCTAGTGCTAATGCACAGGCCAACAAGATCAGACCGGCAGTTTTGATTTGGGAGGCTTGGCACGTTTGAGACCACTTCCACACGGCAAATGCTTGCTTTCATGCCCACTCCCCAAAGGAACACCCTGCTGATGCTGATGTATATTTAACTAGGCTGCAGCCCAAAGCTTGATGCTAAACTCTGGCAGTTCACTGCTCTTTCTCTACTGCCACAAGGATGGCAGCTATAATCCTGTTTTACTGCTTACACTTGTTCCTGCCTAAAAGCTTCCTGGCTCCCAGGTACCTACCTGCCTTCAGTGCTTCCCCTCCCTCACAACAAGAAGCCACAGGCTTAGCTGGAGTATTTCACAGCTCACTGCAGCAACGTCCAAGAGTCGTCCTCTGCTTCACCAAAATGCTAAATAATGCCCCTCGTTTCCCCATGCAGATTTCTAGGGTGGGAGCAGGGGCACGGAGAAGCCCCTTCCTTGGGGTCCTGGAGAGAAACCCAGCGGCGATGCCAGCACCAAATCCATTGCTCCCACCGGTGGGGATGAAAAGGCTGCAGACTGTTCTCCCCAGCATGGATGCAAACACTCACCCCTAGGCTTTTCTTCCTTCTCCCACTTGAAACTTCTCACAAACATCACTAAATGCGTTTGTTGGAAGGCATCACACAAAACAGAGCACTCTTCCCATGCGGCCGTTTGAAATGGCACTTTAAAGCAGTGATACTCCTTCAGAGAGCAGTGCACAGGTATCTTCAGAAACCCTTTCTACCCTCCCCAGCAAGCAAAGCAACAGCTTTTACTGCCCAGGTTTCAGCACATGGCAGCACATCGGCTCTGCCCCATCGGTTTGCCAGGGCCGGAGAGTGCCTCAGCCCCTTGTGCCACAGGGTCTGCATGCATAGCAGCAAGGATGTGACATGCAGAGCCCAGAGCATGCTTTGGGCAGCAGATTCAGACCACTGGGGAGAGTCGAGCCCTAATTCATGCATAATGCACACAAGTGCTGAGAGCTCTGGGTGAATACACAGGACGGCATAAATCAGAGAAGCTCACACCAGACTGAGGATTAAACTTGCAGAAGGCAGCATTAGTTAAGGAAGAGGATACACGAAAGATCTGGAAAGGTTATGGACCAGGGGTTCTGAAAAGAAGCAGAAGAAACACAGAACCGCCCACAAATCTCATTTTCTTCCTGCTTTTGCTCTGTGCGTGCAAAGGGACATGAGAGGAGGAGGAGAAAAAGCCAAAGTGGGTCCCATCACTGGACTTTGACACAGATTTCACTCCAAGGGAGGTTATTTACTCCCATTCACAGGAACGCTATTGTATTTTCAAGGACTAACTCCCATTTATTTCCCAAGAGGATATATTAATTTCCCTTCCACTGAGCAGTTTGAATAAAGCTTTTTTCTACAACTTCTCTAAGTGACTGCCTTCCTCCTACAACCCATAATTGCCCTGACACTTCTCCAGGTTTTTAATAATGAGTATATCATGTTATATTGAACACTAGTGGATGGAAAACTGTATCTTGCACAACACTCCAGAGCCATGAATACAGAGGATGATTATGGGTTTCTCTAGCATGTTATATTTGTCATCAATATGGTGTAAACTATCTCATAGAGAAGCACAGTGAGAGTACTCCAAACTCACCTGTGGGATGAAGCTGTGCTCCCTAAAATCACAATTCAATTTGTTACGCTCTGGATGTGTAAGCCCTCTCCACCTTATGATCTCATGATTGAATGCCTCCTCCTCTAACATAATTTCCCCTTTTGAAAGGGAAAATGATTCCACAGTCCTTAAATGGCTGACCCATCCTTGAGCTTCAGCCTTTGCAAACTAGGCTGTGTTAAAAATAAAATTTAAAAGAAAAAAAATACCTTATAAAGCTGCCTCTCAGCAACTCTGGTTGAGATCTTCTGCCGGGTAAAATGGCTTACAGTGAATAGCAGATAGACACCCTACTCCCCTCCTGCAACACAGACCAGCAAGGCCTCGTACCTCATGCAGATGCCCCTGCCTCCTGCAGCCAAGGGAGCCCTCCGTGTCCTGCACCCAGGAGAAACGTGTACTGCTTGACTCAGCATCCTCCAAGCACGAAGAGCAGAGCAAAAGCAAATGGCAGCACCAAACTGGAAACAAAGCTCGGTGATGACCATGAGACCACGCACAGACGCCTCCCTCCACAGCTGAGGAGCCCTCACACTGAGCATAGGACGGAAAAAAGTCACCAGTGTCACAAACCTGGGATGCTAGACGTACCTCCACCTCTACAGCACGGCACTTTAAACAAGGTGACCTGGAAGGGCAGGCTGAGATGGCAGCCAGGCCAGGCCGCGGCCTCCTCCTGCAGCCACAGCCATGGCCCCGCGCTGCAGCCTGCTGCTGCATCAGGCAGGTTTCTGATGTTTTCCAAGGGGAAACCACCACAATGGCTCTGCATCCGTGCAGGATACAAGCCTAAACGGCCCCTAATCATGCTGGCTGGCTGTAAATAAGGATGGATTGAGGCCAAGCGAATTGCAGGGAGGTAGTTCATTGCACTGCCAGCTGAAACACGGGGTCTGAAACCGAATGAGCGGTGTCACGCTGAGCCATTAATAAGGAGAGAGCTGACTGACAAAAGCAGAACCACTTTCAGCTACTCCTAAAGAGCTCCCCTCTGTCCTCCCTCCTGTCTTCCCCGCTGCCAACAGCAACACAGCCGCAGCCAGGAAATCTGTAGGGCAAGCGGCCTGGATGTTTAGGAGGGATTGACACCTTTTAAAGCTATTTAACCTCACCTTCAAGCTGCTGCGTTTAGCTGTGCTGGGAGCGACCTGAAGGTCCAGCAGCTACCTGAGCCTCAAATGCTTCCTTAGAGGAACCTGGCTGCCTGCCTCCTGCTGAAGGAGCTGTAATGCCACCCAGGCTGAAGGAGCTGTCTGCCTAATTATTCCTCAGCGTGTAATCCATCTTTGTGATTAGGATTAATGGAAGGACCGCCTGGAGAACACCCTCACAAGGTGCAGATTCCTTCGTCATCCCTTCCAGACCTGTGCTGCAAGGAAAACACTCCTCTAACGACATCGGCCCCAGGCAGAAAGCTGTAGGTTTCCCGTCCTCTTCCCTTATGCCAAAGCCTGAGGACCAGTTGATGATGGCTGTGGCTATGGAGAAATAATGCCCCGTGAATACACCCGAGGTCTGGGATTAACTTTTTAAAAAGTTAAAAAGTTACCTTTTTAAAGGTAACCTTAAAACCTTAGCCAGTCCAGAAGACAAATGATTTGCTCATGTTCCCTGCCTGCCGTCCCCATCTTTTCCTCTCCATGACCACCGGGCCTTCCTTCTGCCAGCACTTTGCCAGCCATGTCTTATGTTCCTATCCATCTGCGTTCATTTAACTGACAGAGGTGCCCTAGGGAGGAGAACAGAGCAAACGTGACCAGTGGAAATGGCATGCCTGTATTTCATTACACGAGATATCAGCCCAGTACGGTTATGAACTTCCCAACAGAACACAGGACTCTGTCTGTACCTCCTCCCGCAGAAGCAACTTGTTTATTTTGGAAACTTCAGGGTGGGAGAAAGGGAGTCATCAAATCCCATGTCCACTTGCCAAGCCAAGGGACAGTATGTACCAGTGCAGCCACGCTCGGAGCCGGTGTCCAGCGAGCCCCAGCTCCCAGCAAGCTGTGCTAGATGGGACAGTTATCAGAAATACAACGCAAACACCAGCTCACGGGTCCACGGAGCACAAACAGGATGATGAATGGGTTCCTGTAGTTCAGAGGGGAAAAAATAGGATAAAGATTCCTTTCTACCTTCTTCATTTGGTTACCTTCGGGTCACAACGAAATCCATCTGTCTGTCTCTATCCTCCTCTTCCCACTCTCCAGAAGCACAATTGGGAGGCAGAAATGATGGGAGCAATTTTACTGTGAACTGACGGATCCTCTTCCTCCCCTCGGGAGATCTGAGGCTCTGTATTTAATTTGCTCTGTTCTCCATTTTGCATTTTAAGTGTTTGATGTGCCTAAAGCATTGGAGAGGTGAAACTGGAAAAAAGCTGGGGTACGCAGCAAAATACAGCAAGTCTTAGGAAACACAGAAATTGAAAACTGTCTCTGAATCTGATACATATTCTAATGATAAATTACACTGCTTTGCAGATAAGTAACTTTGAACAACTATAATTACTTCACACTACAATTATCTCTTTTTATTTGAAAGCCATTCGCTTACTCCATATACCAAATTTCAGGTTTTCCCTTAGAGGTTTCAAGCGTGCTAATAAAAGGCAAAACCTTTACACATTCATTGCAAGCTTACATGAATTTCATTGTTGTTCTCATTATTTACATTTTCTTTACTTGGACAATTGTGTTTATCCGCAATAGGAACCTGAAAAAATAAAGCACATGCCATATGCCTCTAGTTTCATGCTCCAGCTTCATACCCTATTTCTCAGACAGGGGAAAGAGGAAAAGCCTCTCCTCGTTGCACTGCTAAAAGGATTTCAGTGGGACAGGCTGCATTGTTCCCACCGTCAGTTGTCATTTATTCTGTACAATTACATCCATTAATAGTGACACACATTTACATTCAATTCAATTTTAGGGAAGAATAGCCAAAAGCTACAAGAGCAAAAGACAATGCAAGTTGTCCAAAAGGTTTAGTAGCAAAATTAAGTTTGTGTTAAAATTTGAAAACTGTTGTGTACCAAACACTGGATGATTTTGATACAAATTCTCCTCCCATTTGCTCTTTTTCAGAAAAACTTTGTAGTCAAAGGAAGTCATGGAAGATTTACTGCTCTTACTTCATCGACTCTTATCTTCCTCCCGCACATTTACAGAAAAAGTGCTGCACTCCCATTTGGAACATAATTAAAACTATATTACAAAAGCAGAGCTACGAACTCACGATCAGCATCAAGAACATGTACCCCCATTCATGGTGAAAAATTGCAATATTTTCAGATTAGTAATCACAGATTGCAGTTTGTTTGTTTTACTTCTCTTGGAAGCTTAGTTCTTGATCACAGAACTGCTCAGCAAATCAAAACCATGGTTTAACAGGAATTGCAAATAAGACATTGCTATTCTACCCTCCAGACATCATTGCAAGGAGTTTCCTTGCTTGAAGACGTATGAGAGAACACAGGCTGGCTCCACACAGCCTCTTACACAGCTGTACCTTCTCATACAATGCAATTCTGTGAACAAAAACTTTGGCTCATCCCAAATTCTCATTATGTTTCAAACTATCTCCAGATGCATCATCAGTACCACACCTTGAACATGCAACAGCAAAAAAACAAGACCAATTTCCCTCTCCAGGATCAACTCTGTCCATTCGGTCACAAGGAGCAGCTACCAGCTTTCTACTGAAGCCAAATCTGTGGAGAAACATACCCAGCAGCATTTGGAGCTCTAGATCCCTTCTATAGCTCCAGGGTCAGCAGTGATGCTCTCTGGCATCCCAGGCCTGGAATGGGGTCACCCAGGCTCACCATGTCCCAACCACTATCACGTCACATCTCATCCTCTTCAAGCCCTCAACAAGTGCTATCTTGAGACTGAACTTTTCCATCTAGCTGGCAGCTCTTCCTGAACTGCCCTGCTCTGGACGCTGATCTGTTCAAGCATCCACTTCAAACTGATGGTCAGTCTTTGACTTATTTATTTTTTCTTAGCCTTCACATAACAGCAATCACATCAAGTCTTAGTTTTTAAGGTTAATAATGCCAGACTCTTTCAAACTCCCATCCAAAGCCAGGCTCTCTATCTCCTCCGTTATCCTAAAACCAGCTGGAGGCAGAGGAGAATTAAGGAAAGCAGGGAAGAGCACATGGCTCCATGGGTACCTGCTTTCCCAGATGACAAAATCACATACAGGGCAGCAGGTTAATGCAGCGCTTTATAAAAGCCTGCTCTGAGGCAGCCTCATTAGCATTGGTGTAATGTAATCATTAGTGCTATTCCCTAATTTGATGCGGCTTAACTGACCTTCAAACGTTCCTGATTAAGGCCTTCAGAAGCAGGATCAATGTCTGAGGAGGTGGTCTCACCACCGTGACTGACACCAGTAGCACTGGGAGCCACGAAGCATCGGCAGGACAGCTGCAATTGCTGTAGCACTGAATCTCAACACGGCTCAGACCCTCCTGCCATCTCTTTGACCCCTGCCCAGGGACAAGGCTTAGAGGCTGATGCAGTAATTCAACTGCCTAATGTTTACTCTTGTTTGCCTTTACCTTCCACCGCTGCTCACATATAGCTGTGGAAAATTTCAGGTCCTCATTTTCCCTGAGGAAGCGTCTTGAACAGCTGCAGGCCTACAAAGCCTTCCAGCTGCAGAGCTCTTCCTCTGCTTTAGTGAGAAAGAACTAAAAATTTCCAGAGACGCAACTCTTAGTACTGAAATGCAAGGATGAAAATGTTGTGTCCATAACAGGCCTGAAACCTTTATGAATGCAGCAGAGAGACGATGCCACAGGATGAGAACAGGGTTTTTGGAAATAACCTGCCACAGATTTCAGGTTTGCAAAATTCTAGCCATAGAGAGAAAAGTCAGCCGCAATGAATATTTTCTACAACAGTTTTCTTAAAGTTGAGAATGAAATCCTATGGAAATACGAGGAGCAATCCAAGCCAGAAACAGTTGTGTTGCACGGAACAAATATCAGAATACTGGGAGATATGCCCACTTCATCTGATGGTGGCTCATGCTCATATTTTGCAGCTTTGATTTAGAGAGCAGCAGGTAGTTGCATTTTGACCAATCACTAATTCTATGTAATTGCTCTTGCTGACAGCAAACAAACAAACATATAAGAAAAGTCAAAATATACCATCACTCAACATCTAAATGTCAGATTAAACACTAGTTAAGAGCCCATCTTTTCCAATTTCCCAATGCAGGTTCTTAACACACATCAGAAGCTGCACAGCATGAAAGCATGGAGTCGGTCTTGCATCATTACGTATGAAACAAGAAATTCAAGCCTTAAATGTTTATTTTTTTCTTAAGGTACTTTGGTTTATATTTTGATTTGAAATAATCAAATTATGTTGGATATGTCAGCGTGAAGCAGACTAACTACTGACCCAAACACGTTATTACTTCACGGTTAGCCTGGATGAATAACTGGGAGCCTAAGTGGCACAGGGAATCACTCGGGTGTATGGGTGTCAGAGGTGATGTGGCAACAAGGGTCCCATTGCTGGGCGAGATCAACTGAAAACAACTCTGCAAGCTGAGAGAGGTTTTCCTCCTAAGAAGTTCGTGTTGTTGCTAAATAAAACTGCGTGCTCTACAAAAAGAGCACTTATGCTGGCAGAAAGCAATAAACTTTGTAGCTAGAGATGTTTTTCCCTGGCAAATACTATTTCTGCTTGCCAATCAAGTGTATTTTTGTCAACATGCAAGCTAGAAGATTTTTCATTTCTGTTGTCTTCTCATTTGGAGAATTTTCCAAAGACCAATTTGGAGAAACTGTTAGGTAAATATTTGGTGTACAGAGCATATGTTATAATAGATACAAATAAAAGTATACATTAAAGAACTGACATCAATAGCTGCTTAGCTACTTTGCTGCCTGAAGTGGTATTTCATCTACTGTAGTGTCAAACTGCCTGCAGTCATCTTCAATGGTGAAAGGTTTTTGGTGCCACTGCAGAGTGCAGAAAGGTGCAGACACCACTGCAGAGCACCACAGCTGGTTTCCTCACTAAGCTTGGCTATTTTGACCAAGCTTCTTACGAACTACAACAAGCAAGTTCTGATAAATAAACCTCAGTATTCCCATTTGTGCATAATTTTGTACAGCAGACCAGGCAGCGATATCATACACATGCCAACTCCCCGATGAATTGCCCTACATAGCAGGACCGTCTTCTGTAAGTCACAAAGAGTCACTGCCACGTTTAAAATTATGGATTAAATACTCTGAAAACCTTAGCACAGGTATCCTCCCCAAAGCAACAGGGAACTGAACACAACAGCAGACCTAAGCCTTGGCCAAACCTGCAGGAGCAGCTCAGACAGGAACTTTTTAATGTTCACAAAGCTCACAGTAAAACCACACACAAGCAAAGCAGGTGGCCCAGGTTGCCCCACCTCTATTTAACTAAATTCCTTGCCTAGGCAAATCGCCCTTACCTTGGTTCTCCTCCATACAACCACAATAGGTATTTGTGAGAAATGGAATGGAAGGCAATCTGTTGTGAGCCCACCTTGAATTTGAGCCTTACTTCAGTGTCTGAGACATCTCCTGCTTTTCAGTGAGGCCTCACCTTTCCTCCCGTGAGGACTCCACTGGCCCCAGGGCAGCTGCACTTTGGAGGTGCTCCAGAAGCTGATTCCTGTGCAAGCGCAACCAGGAAAAATAGGAATAGATCTGGACAAAACCTTGGCACACTGTTTGGTGTATCACTGAGAGGCGTGTTCTCAAGTTGAAAATAAAATGCTGGAACAACGTTGTTCTTGTTTTGGTACCGCTGCATTTCAATCACTTGCAATCCCACTAGAGAGCCCTACCAGCACCCCGATGCCTGCACCAAACACCACGGCACAGCCCTCCCAGATGCCTGAAGCCACGCTGTGTGAGCAGGAAAAGCTATCCCACAAGGAAACACAGTGCAAGGGAGAACAGATCCAAGGTATCCAGATTCTTCTGTCCTCTCCATTGTAGCATCCACATCAATCTCGTGACTGCTTTGGTTTCACAGGGAAGTTCTCATTAGTCTTTTTAAAAAACTTGTGATAAAATAAAGCAAGGTTACCTACTGAAGGGCAGGCAGTACTGGCATGATAGCCACCTGCTAAAGGGAACCCCCCAGATTTCATTAACAGCCACACCAGGAGCTGGAATTTCAGAGAATATGTAGGACTCCAGCAAAGCCATGCTCACGATTTTCACCATTTGCACCCTCCAGTTCATCATTTTGTTTTTCTCTTCAAAGGACAAGAACAGAGTGGGCACGGATTGTGTTTGCTGGATTTCAACATCGATTCATGCAGCATGCAGCTGAGAGACCAGCAGCAGATGTCCACGTTCTTGTTGCTCAGACCCAAAGCCAGGAGTCTGGGCGTGAGCACTAATGAAAGAATACATCTTTCATCTTCCTGAAGAAATGTGTGACTATTGTAACTGCCTCAGGCCAGCTAAGCCTACTGAGATGATCACTGCACCATGCAAGAGTATTTTCACATGCCTCCTTGCATTTCTGCGCTAATGAAACCCATGGGAAATGAGGTAGGGATGTACCCTCAAATCAAGTTCTGACATTTCTTCTTCTGGCTCGTGACAAAGAGCCCCACAAAAAGAAGAGGCAGTATCTGTCAGGAAAATCTAGCCAGCTTTTCTTTTCCATAAAGTTATTTCTCACTCTTCAATGCATTCAATAAATTTATTAGTAAGCTCAAGTTATTTGATTGGAACTGCTCATTCAACCAATCCCAGCATATTCCACTATCAGCACAGGGCAATCGCAGGTGCAAACCTGAGAGCCTGAGAAGTTGGTTTGTCCCCTCTTACATTGGCTCAAGAGTTTTCCTTTTAAGAGGAGGTATTTGAAACTGGGTCTCCTCATCTTTTGATGGTTTCTGCAGACAGGAGCAGGTGGACACAGTGCACCCACGAGCCAGCTGGGTGCTGGAAGCACAGCATGACAAAGGACACATCTACCACTTATGAAGTCTGGAAAACTTGTCCAAGGTTAGTGATTCTCCCCTCCTTGTTTGCACTTTTGCAGGGCTGGCAAGCCAGAGGGAAACAACAGAAAGGATGGAGCCTCTGCGCCAGCCACCGGGATGGGCTCACAGGTGGGAAAAGCTTGTCTTGTTCAACCAGGTTTTCCTACAAACTACTGCTGTCGTTGCTGAACTTACGCCTTCCAGTCTTCCTCCGCAGTGTGTTGTTTCCATACTGCCACCGGGATGTTTTTTTTTACTGGTCCCATTCCAACCACCCACATCGAACAGCTCTGGTGGATCCTGCAGGAGCGGTGGCAAACAAGGGTGGTCGCCTGTGTTGAAAGCCTACTGATGCCCTACATCTTGTCCAAGGGAAGATGAAGTAAGTAAAGAAATTTAAAACAAAAAGCAAAGAAACAGAGGAGTGTATGTCCTCAGAGATAAAATGGGTGATGGCACCTCCAGAGATTGATGAGACTTGTAAAGAGAGAAAGCTCAGTGTATGAGGCAGGTGCCATAAATAAAGGGACAGATAAAAGTTTACTCTGACAGTAAAACACTACCAGAAATGAATACCATTTTGTAGCTCCACGGACCGTGGCTCCTCAGGGAATCAGTCCATGAAAGGTGACCAAGAGAAGCAAGCCTGCTGTTGGCAGGCGAAGGTCATAATAAGAGGTCTAATAGAAAATCTTAGGTCTCTAATAGAAAATCTTAGGTGCCTGCAAATCACAAAAGCTGAAAGCCACAACTGCTGAGAGCCTCGCTCCATGTCTGCGCTGCATGTGCCTGCCAAAACCAGCGAGATTTACTGTCAGGAAACTTGTATTTGCTGGTGTCTTGCACGGGATTCCAAGAGAAGGGCAGCGGTGTCTGGGGATGGAGGAGGTGTCACTCAAAGTAACCGCCTCAGCCTCAACCTTGGCCACAGCAGCTTGCTCAATATTTGGACAGGACTCACAAAATAAGACTGGTTATGACCCTAGCAGGAAGGAGCCCTTTTCTTTTTTTTATTCCTGGTAGTCCAGGCGAAGCATTTTTAGAGCACTAGAGGATACATGCAGGCTGAAGCCAAGCCCCCGCATACAAAGGTATGGAATAAAATGCTAATTAAGGTACCTAAATGAAGAGAGAAGAGAAAGAAAACATGCTCACCCCTGTCTAGACTGGGTTTGCTCTCAGAAAAAAGTCATGCAGAACATGGATTATTTTATGGAGTAAGGAAGAGCAGGTCACTGCAAACTGGAATGGCCCGGGATGATGAGGACTAGGCTTGGTGGGTGCCCTTCTCCTCCTGCGAGACTAAATGGGTCAGAGGGGGAGCCTGGTTTACACTGGGAGGAGAATCTGCCCCAGAAGCCAAAAGGGAGATCAAGGGCTTCATTTCTAGGTATGCCCCCATAGAAATTAGCAATAAAGCCGACTTGCGGGGGACAACCAGATCATTCAGAGTAACTCTTCCTCCTTTCTTTGCTCTTTGAAGAGAAGTGGAAAATAGAAATGCTAAGCTTCCAAATGGATTTCACTTGATGGATATATTGACGTGTTGATCAAACAGAATAATTATTATTTTTTTTGTAATAAAAGACACTTTAGCTCAGCACATCATTAACAATTCCCTGATTTTTATTTATTTTTCTTCATCTTCAACAAACGTTCTTACTGTTGGTGGCGGTGATGACCGATATTTTTCTAACACATCCGAACAGAAGATATAAGGAGGTAATCTTTTGCTAAAATTAAAGCCCTAAGCAGAAGAATAAATACACATGATGATGCTGTCCCCAAAAAGGCAGCTGGATGTGGTCTACAAACCACAGACAAAACCTCCCTGCTAGAGACAGCATGAACCCATCTGCACTGACTTAACGTGAGCTGTGAACGCAGCAGCTTGATGGTTTGCACAGCTGTATCTGCTGACCTCAGGCTTCGCTCACGCAGTCCTTCACCTATGTGCTTCAAAGCCACAGCCGCCACCACGCACTTCAAACAGGTCTAACAGGGGACTCCACAATAACGAGCTCACACGGCCACTTCGTGCTTCAGGACACACACTGTTCCAGTGACAAGATGATGCTTTCATAGGTGTTTAAGTTTGAAATCTGTCTCTTTGAAGACTAAGTACCAACCTGCCGTGTTGTACTTAAAACCAGTGTTAACACTGCAGTGCCCGTGGAGACATGTGCCTTAGAAAGCAAAGGAAGACCCAGTAAGGTAAAAACGGCTATTCTTTTGCTGCTGATAAATGTGTCCATCACTGTGTCGCTCCTGTGTCTAAGAGGGGGCAGTGGCAGCCTGACACTCCACCTAAAAGCTGTCAGCAATGTCTAGAGCATCACAAAAAAGGGACTCCAACCTCAAAACATAACAAAGGAAAAAAAAATACAGAAGTCTTCAAATTAACTGAATATTACTCATTCTTTCAGACAGAAGTCAGCCTCACCGTCTGCTTTTATTACTGCAGTACAAACACAGGCTTCTTCAGATGCTGCCATTACACAGAGATTCTTATAACCCAGGCGACTGCAAAACCACAAGTCTTAAAACCAACAGATTCAGCTACAGCTGAAAAAAGCAACAGCTTTCAGCTTCTTTCCTGTACAGCTATGGCTGGCAATATATCAAACATCTTAAGTTGACTATATCAAATGAAATGTTTTAAGTGATGCTCAGTATGTTTTAATGACCTTCTGACTTTGAGCAGGGCACATTAGAAAGACCAGTTTTACTCAACTGTAGATGGGCTTCACACAGAGAATAAGGTCACAGGCCACAGAGAGACTACAAATTCAGAAGGGAAAAAAAATAGAAAAGACTTTTTCTACACCAGAGCCTAGGAAAATGGACTCAGGAAATAAACCAAAGACTAACCCCGATTCCTGCAGGCACCCCAACAAAAGCAAAGCCATGGTACACCCGCACGGTGCGTGCTTCTGCAACTGTACCCAGCAAGGGCTCCAACAGGCTCAGATGCTGTACACAGAGTTATGTCGAGCTAATGGCCAAGAGTGAGCCAGCTACAGCACAGAGGTTAACCTAGAGAAAAGCAGCAACAGCAACAGAGATGCAACTGTCTTCTCTTCAATATCCCAAGCTTGAGCCAAGATCACCTTAGAAAGGTACTCATCATTTTGACAAGCAGTTGGAAGCACCTGCATCAATAAGCCATTTCTATCCATCACATCTATTTGTCTGATCTGGTACTACAACATTTAGTGTTACATATGCTACAGGTGCTGCATTAAATCTACTTACAACTTAAGCAGAAAAAAAAAAAAACGAAAAGTTATGGAGAAATAGGTGAATTTCCTTTAGGACATATGGAATAAGTTATCAAAGGATTCCTCGTTAAATGTATGCATCTGATATTCACAGGATTTTATTGCATGTGCAACTCCCACTTACTGCTTTGAATTTAATTTGAGCTTGAACCAAATTCTCTCATCTAAAACCTTTTATTTTTTGCAAGGCTCTGAGAGCGTTCAGATTCAAACCCAAATCCCCAAAGTTGAGTTGCCCCTGCAAATTTTTGACTGGATGCAAAAAAATTAGTGGTTTTACAGATCCTGATTTGCCTGCCTTGCCACCTTCTCAGCTTAAACACAAAAGAGTCAAACCAAGACCCCACGGCAATATATAAGCAAGGTGGCAGCAACCGAATATACTACGGGCATGTGGCATGCACAGACCCCTCCCTCTGTCTTGATCCCATCCCTTTACAAGGATGCTGTAGAGCAAAGAGAAATCTCAAAACTTGGAATGTTTGGACGAAATTGGAGAGTTCAGACTTAGATAGCACTACCTGACTCCTGATGGGTGATTTGTCATAGACAACAGAGCACATTCCAGCATACAAAGCCCATCCTCTTTCCTTGCAGAGAAGGGGGAGACTGTCCCTTTTACCTGCTTCCATGCCACAACAGTAGAGGAGCCACTACAGAAGAGGGATAACAGAGAAGGAGCAGGGGAAGCAATTTAAACATCTTTACAACTTTCAATTTTCACCCCCCATGCCACTTCTCTCCCACACTCTATTGTAAGGTTAATTGCCTGCTGAATGGCCACTGTGAAGACTCACAGAGCAGAAATAATTTACCTAGGAATTGATGTTCGTGCTCTTCAGCTGGCACCGGAGTCCTTTGCATTTACAGAAAGCACCCTCAAAACACAATAGCAACCCATCAGCTTCCCGAAAATAAGTATGCCAATCCCTGCTATTAAGCCACGCCAAATTTTTCCAGGATGTAAGCAAGCAAAGGTCTTGTGCTTGGACGTTGGCGCTGGGTTTGGTGGATGCTGATGGCGGCTTTCCAAAGGTAAGCCCATCCCACCGTGTGCTGGATAGTGCAACTGAATCCAAACCCAGAGAAGCTGGTTGAAAATGCCAATGAATCCTTAAAGTGAAATTGGAAATTAAAAACTTGCACTAAGCAAGTAAGATAGCTAGTACTCGCATTCCCCTCCTCGCTCCACAGAAAATGGCTTTCATGTTGGCTCTTGAGTTCCTCCAGTCATTTCTCTTCCTGCATGTCCCAAATCAAATGCCTGCAACTTAAGCTTGTGCTAAGGCTGATTTACCAGCAAGTGAGGCTGAACAAAATGCCAGATCCCTATGAGAGCTCTCCTTCACGGAGAATCCTGCAAGGGCCCCATGCTGCCCACCACAGCTCTCCTCGGCTGGCTCTGTAGGGAAAGCTAATGAAACCCAAGAGCCCCTGTGGGGGCATGTGATTGCTGAGAACAAGAAGGGACTAAAACCTGCAACTGGGTGGTAATCCCGAGCTGTGATGCCTCTACCAGCACCAAGGGATGCCCAGATGCTCATGCCCAGCACTGCCGTTCCCAGAGGTACGAGGAAGGCAAGAAGGTCCTGCTCAAGATGGACAAATGCAGTATGAGTATTTTTAGCACATACATACACATTATTCCATGCTCTTATTTGAAAAGGAGAAGAAAAATTCATAAGAATTAGGCTTGCCCTCCAATTTGCATCCTCTTCTGGAAATAAAACAACTTCCTCTGCTTGTGAGTGGACACGGGCTGAAGGAAACCAGAAGGTTTAACTGGGGGTTAGATGGGAAATTTGGGGAAAACTAAGATAGCAGACACATTCATTTCCTTGGGACAGGAGGCTCAAAAAGTAACAGAGAACTTAATGCTAATACTGATAATAAACCATCTACTACCAAGGCTATTTTCCATGGTTTACTTACTGTTTACAGCAGAAATTGTAAAAGAAACTCTAGAAATGAGGAGACAGGAATAACAGTTTTCCAAAAATACTTTCTACTCTTAATACCAGGATATGATTTGACTGACAAAAAAATAATGTAACTACTGTCAAGGAGGCTACTTAAATTGCTTGATTGCCTGTTTAAAGGCAAATCAAACCCTGCTGCCTGAAGTCTCCCTCGCTGCCTTCCCTAATGCTAAGCATCATCTTGAGCAGATTTGTTGGATCTCTCCTTGAGGGGGGGAAAAAAAAAAAAAAAAAAAAAACCTTTGCTGGCAGAGGTCCTTACAATCTACCTCTGGGACCTCTCCTGGAGTATGCCTTGCCCCAGCTGGATCTGAGTGAGCCTCTTCTCGCCCTGTGACAAAGGCAGACTGCTGGAGGGATTAGGCTTAATTTGCTTGAGGCAGAAATGCTACCTTCAAAAGCAAGGGAGCTATTTCCCACATCCACTGTTACCACAGAAATAAAATCCAAAAGTGAGCATGAAAACAAGAGCTGGCTCTTCCTTACCTATAAGGCTAACGTAACAAGACCCTGCTGGAGGAAACAGGAGGTGCCACCGCTGGGGCCACGGCTGACATCCCAAAACTCACACGGCCACCTTGCTGCAGAGACAGCAGAAGGCTAGGGGAGAAAGGAGAAACATCTCCTCCCAAACCGTGACCATGGCGGCTGCGCTCCTTTGTGAGACTGCTCACACCATAAGCAGCTGACAGAGGTTTGCGTTAGCCACTTTACAAGAGCCATGCTCCGAAGAGGCAACTGCCAGATGTTCCACCTCCAGCTTCTAGCGGTCAGAACTGTTTTTTCCCGTACCTTAAACAGACTCAGACACGTGCATGCTCCCCGTGCCGAGTGAAACCAGCTCAGCAGTTCCCAAACTGCCTGGGAGGACAGGAGCAGGTGCACACTCGCCGCGCCCCTCGCTCCGGCCGGAGGAGATTTCCAAAGGGATGTGGGTGCGTCAGTGGAGCCCGCCTGCCTGCCCAACCACTCACATCAGCATCCTCACCTGCATCCCAGTCACTGAGCTACTTCCAGCCTTCCGCGGAGGGGCATTTTGCAGTTTATTGCTGGTTTGTGTGTCAGTTGCCTGGGAAACAGCAGAAGGGAGGAACTGCATCAGCTCCGGAGCGCTGGCCGGAGTTTGCTATAGAGAAAAAAGGTGCCCAGGCACCAGAAGAGGGTTGCACACACGTTTGCAGGCATGCGTGAGATGGACGATGCCACCTCTGCCACTGGAGCGGGGCTGGCCCCACATGCTGCCCCATCGGCACTTCTCTGCCCCATACTGCAGGGCCGGCCGGCGGGGATAAAACATTTTGTGGCAAGGTTTAATGAGCAATCAGGCACTGTAGTCATTCTCTCACCTGGCTGATGTCTCGCTGCAAGGTGCTCAGCATCAGGCTACCCATGTGTACACAATACAGCATCTTCTGAATTGTTTCTGACTTAATATATGTGATTAATAACAATAAAAGGTGTTTTTTTTTCATTAGTGCATTTTCCCCCTCTTTTTTATGAGAAGCTCTAATCAGAGCAAAACGTAGTGACAGATGGCAGACACTGAAGCCCAGAGGTGAAGAACACACTGCACCGGCAATGAAATTCAGGAGACTCATTTACTGGAGCTGTTATACTCCAGAGAGTAGGCAAGTTTGGGATGTCTCCTGAGGATGGAGGAATCCTATTTCATATTAGCATCAAAACAGGTGAGGAAGAACTCAAGAAAGACTCTTTTTCGCTAGGAACCATGTCCTCCCCTGTGCCCTTTTGCCAAAACGTTTTCTGTGCAGTTTTACTAGCTGCTAAAGCAAACAAAAACATTATTCACCACAGCTCAGTTCTCTTTTTCCCCAGATATCTATAAGCTTTACAATGCAACCCAAAGTGTATGTCTCAACACTTGGCTTACCCAGTTCCTTAAAAGGCTGTGATTCAATAAAGCCCCAAATTGGGTTATAGTAATTTACCGAGGGACAGCAGAATAAAGGGGAAAAATAAGGAAAGAAAAGTGTATCAGTCACCTCTGAGCAGAAAATGGGAGAAGATACTAAAACCTGGCAGGTTCTTCCTTATCTGATTTATCACACGCTGGTTACAAACTGTATACAAAAGGAAATGTAGTGGTTGAAATTGGCACAAAAAGTAGTGTCCCAGCAGGTCACGTCAAAAATTGCTTGACTGCTAAAACCAGAGCAACCAAAACACTCGCTGTAAGTTAATATTCTATATGCAAGAAAAACAAAATGAAACATCAGATTTTCAAGCCTGTATATTGTCACATTTTAAAGTATATCAAAACCATATCTCGATTCAGAAAGGATCTCTCCTCTAGCAACCAGCAAGCTGTCCAGCAGCAATTTAAGGCCACTTCAATGCTGAAAAGATGTTTCCCATTGGTGGATGTTAATAACGGTTTAAAATGCAATTAAGGTGTAGGAACGGGCTGCTATTAATTTAAACATGGGCTAAAACAATACATCACAGCAGGAGTTACCAGCTGACTGTCCCTCTGTGCAGGCAAACTGCCACAGAAAAGCATTTCAGAAGTTAAATGAAAGAGAAAACTGTCATCAAGTGTGTTGAAAGACAGCACTTCATAGAATTACTTATTCTGAGTGTTAGATACCTACTTTTTCAATTCTCCAGATGCTCACATAAAAGCTTGGCATCACCCAAGCCACCTCTTCCCTTTTCAGATCTCTTCTAGGACACTCCCTTTAATTTATTCCATCAGCTCATCGGACAGCTGTACCTGTCCTTGTGGCTCCCTGGGGATACATAGGGCCTTCACAAGCTTTCTGTAGATTACCCAGCACATAAAGAAACATCTTCCTTCCTCCTTGAAAGGTATGCAATAACTTCTACAACCCTTACCTAGCATTTCACCCAGTGCTTTCCCCAGGGGCTCGCGAAGGGGCTTCCAACAACCCCGTCAGGTCCTTCTGTGCAAGGTGGTGCTCCCACTGTGTATGGGGTACGTGCGAGGGTAAAACATTCCCATCATTATCAGGCATTGCTCCTGGCATGGCAGTGCCGAAAGGAGCCTCCAGCTTTGCTGTGTTGATGCCGCAGGCAGCAGTCCCCTGCCCTTCCTCCCACCACACCTCAGACACACCAGGCTGCCCGTGGCTGCCAGCTCCAGCTGCATCCCCATCACCTTCGGTCAATGAAATCAGAGACTAAGTCATGCACGCCACACAATTTACAGGGCACTCCCGTACCTGTAAGGGCCAGACATTTAACCACTGTGAATCCCATGAGAACAGTACTGCAGTACTGCATGCAGTTTCGTACAGATACTTGTGATGTGCCAGGCTTCTTCCAAAATCTCCGTATCACTGTTGGAAATGACTCCAAGTGCAAAGGACTTGGACTTGCTAGACACGTATGCTACAGAAGGTGAAATGAAGGCCTATCGTATTGTTTCAACTCCATCGGGGAGTTTTCACCTGTCTCCAGACACTGTTTCACTGCAATGCCTAACTCTTAGCCAGCCAGAAGAAGCAAACACTCCAGGCTTCATCAAAAGGCATTGTAATTACTCTTTCTTAGTTCTGATCTAAAATGAAATTAATTGTGATGGAGGACATCCATTTGCTCTTTGAAGAAGGATAAGTCACATTGGGGGAAGAACTTGACTACAATACCACTGGGTTTGGCTGGCGAGTGTCAGTCCCAAGCTTTGATGTTCCCTGCACGCAGCGACAAGACACCTTCCTTAGGAAGCAAAGGGAACAAGTGATAGATATCACAAACAACAGAAAATGATTCTCTTTGATAACACAACTTCTAAAAGAACAAGAATGTGAGACCTTGGAGCTCCTCCGTGATGCTCACACTGTGCGGCACGTGCCACCTGCACCAAAGACTGCATTTGGTCTGAGACAGTCTCGTCAGTGCAGGCCTGAGGGGGATAACAACTCATTTGTCCTGCCCCATCCACAAAAAATGGGATTCTTATAGAGGCAAAGAGTGACAGAAAAGGAGAAAAGAACAATGACACTTGCAATGCATCTCCCAGAGCATAAGTGCCACTAAAAATTCATTTTTTCCCCCTTATATCTCTCCTGACATCCTCCAGCAGTGCCGGCAAGGCATTAAATCAGCCACGCTGAAGGTTTGGGAAATGAAGATATCCAAACCCACCCTCTTGATAAGAAATAGGCAGTCTCTTTTCCTTGCTTTTAGAGTATATTTTAGATAAATAGACAGTGGGAAGCCTGGACATTACCATAAAAAAATCCAGCTAACATCAACACCTGCGACAACCTGCCTTTTGCATCAAGTGCTGCTCAAAAGGAGGAGAAGTGGAGAAGCAAAGCCAGATTCCCTAGTGCTGCTGAGCCTCACGTAACTTAAGCCCTAGCTTTTTCTGCTGAAATCAGTTTGCTATGATGTGCTTTGCTAATGTGAAAAATAACCCAGACAGCCCAGTAGGATGTTTTATGGCAGAGAGCACTGGCATTTCCCACCACTGGTACAACTCGCGTGTACACCAGCCACTACGTGGCAAACCCAACAGGCACAACTTGCCACGTGAGCCAAGGAGATGGCGCTGCCCCAGCACCCCATGCTTTGCAGGGCATGGCATTTGTAAATCAGCAAACAGCTTTTGTCCCTTCGAGTATGACCCCGCAGCAGCTGGGCAGCAGCAGCACTGCTGGGAAGAGCTGCTCGCAGGATTAGAGGAGAGCCTCACTAAAGGTCCCCTGCCAGTTTTTGAAATATAGATGGTGTTAACTCACATTTCTTGGCTGGTTCGGAACTGGTAATTGCTAAAGCTGTTCAGCATTTCCTACTCCATTTGTGCTTTTAGGGACTAAATACGGTCACCAGCAGCAGACACCGTTTGTAGAAATGTCCTCATCAGCCACAGGTGCCCAAGGAAGCATGAGAAAGTCTTCCACACACATTAAAACTCACCCCATTTCCTCCTGAAGATATGTGCAGGAAAAAAAGCCCTCCCCAAGCAGCACTGCTAATTAAAACCCACATAACTGAAGTCACAGACTGCAGACACTCACCTTGGCTCCCAAACATCCACGCACAGGCATAATGCGCTTCCCTGTGGCTAGAAAGGCTGGAACAACTGAATTACCCCAAAACACAGCTTTGGAAAGAAGATCCAGAAGAGCTAGATGTATTTTAAAGACCTATTTACTCAGCCATCTTAACGATGGACCTACCAGAGCAGCTCCATTACAGACTATGATGCCATTTTAGAGGATACAGCTGTATCACCAGGTGCCCCCTATTGCATTTCAGATGAGCACGTGTTTGTTAAATAAAAACTTCTCCACCAAACTTCTGCTCCTCAACACCACACTGCACCAACCAAAAGCCTTTCAGCACTGCCAAGAAGTTGACCATCACTATCACAGGGCAAACCAACCCAAAGTGACGCGTTTTTTATGAAGAATAGGAGAGAAGGAAGGGAAAATCTTTCCCGAAGGGAAGCTTCACTGTCTGAAGGCTTTTTAAACAAATGAAGCAAAATAGTTAAAAATGCCTGCTTTCTTGAGCAGGACTCTGCTGTGCTTCGAGCTAGAATTCCACATTAAATGTTTTTCACATGCTGCTATTATTTCTGTTCTCATAGACAAAAAAAAAAAAAAAAAAAGCTATTTTACTGAACATTTGGAAAACTCTAAAAATACTATTTTGCCTTGCCGGGACATCGTATTTCAGGCTGTGAAGCAATTTAAAGACTGCCTGCAACAACTCCGTCTAAACCATTGCCTTGAGATGTCTTTGTATGTCTTCCGCTATTCTCCTGCGTGTTAACTTAAGACAGCTTATAAAACAAATAAACCAACCCCCTTACAGTATCCGTGGCTGCTACAGAGGCCACTCTGGGATCGCAACCTTCTGTCCATGCACCTCCCAGGCACTTTACAACCCACTCCCCAACATTTACAGCTCAGGAGTCCCGAACACATTTACTCTATCACTGCTGCCTGGTTTGCATCGAGTGCTTGGGAGCAGACCCCTGGCTTTAATTGCTCGGGGCCAGCCACCTGAAGCCAGGGGAGGGCCATGAGGAGCAGGGAGCGCTGCATGCCTTGGATGAATTTACATGTGGATATGAAGCCCATGGTGCTGAAGTGCACCTGTGAGGCAGAGCTAGAGCAGGAGCTGTGGCGGTGGCGAAGCTCTGCAGCGATTGCTTGGTGCAGCTGAGAAGGCACAAGAGTTTTTCATCCGTGCTCCTTTCAGAGAGCTTTGCATGACTTACCTCCACAGCACCCACGTATGGTATAACTCTTGCAAGGTTGCATCACATTAGGTTACCAGTCACGTCCAATCCCAGCTATTGTACCAGAAAACTATCGGCACAGCCAGCAAAGCAAGCTGACGCTGTTGGGACAGAGATGCTCAAACCTCGCTCTCACTAGCAGCACAGCTTCCTCGCCTTTGCTGGGGAGACCCTGCCACGTCCAGAAACCACCAAATGCAAAGTGTTGTCTAGCATCAGGTGGCCTCTCATGGTTGAGGAATAAAGGAAAGAAGCACGAACACGATGTCCCCACTTATACAAGACATTCATGCTCCACGTCAAACCCAGGACAACGCTGCAGAGGCTGTATACAAACCAACACGCTGCCAACACTGCCATTTTCCTGCCCCAGACCACACTTGCTCCTTTTGAAGAGCAGATGGAAAAAATCCACTTCCAATTAAACTGATCATTGCATTCACTTTAAAAGCAACTAAAAATAGCATCATTAGCTTCTCAAATAAAGATACCTTGAAATAACAAGCCCGCTGTGTACCTCTTGCCAGAAATAATCATTTTTCTTCTTTAACTAATTACATATTTAAGTCCAGACCTTTTTCCACCTACACTGAAACACTCACATAACTGTGAAAGCTTTCCAGGAGGTGTGGGTTGTTGTTTTTTTTAGAAACTGGCTTGTATAAGCTTTGTTGCTTTGTTATGTATATCCCTAAATGAGCTTGATAATAAAAACAAATAGGACTAAAGGGCGGTTCTGAAATTTGCTTTATTTTGCAGTAACTCTGTCAGGTTTTTCTTCAGGTTCTCCAAGAGGCTGCCAAAAGCCTTCGTGAGCAAAGGTGGGGGCCAGCAGGCAAAAACACATCTCAATGCCACAGCTGCTGCAGGACTTTGCAGCCGAACCCCTTCCGTGTCCCTGGGTGCTGCAGCAATCGCCTGAAACGAAAATCAGCAGGACCTCCTGCAGATGGATGTCCCTGTGGCATGAACCCAATACACCCCAGTCCTCTTTGGGAAAAGTTTCTTACTTTTCTCATGGCCAAGGAAGTAAAAAGTTGCTCCAGCAATTCCTGTCTGCAGAATTGGATAAACAGTTTGCATCGACAATTGCCAAATATGCAGGAAGAGAAAACTATCTGATTTCTTTTCCTTATGTGTATCGAGATGGAAACGCATCAGTAGGAACCAGCAGCAAAAGCCTTCAGTGCTCCTGCATGGACAAGGCGAAGCTGTGGCCAGCCAGTAAGATGAGCACGCCGGCTCCTTGCGCATTCCAGACGTGGATATTAATGAGATGCTCACCTTGGGGAGCTGAGCTCACCGAGCTGTACCACGAAGAACCTTCATTGATCTCTCCTGTCTGAAAAGCAAACTGACACCAAACTCCCGGCTCGCTGTGAACAGACTTTTAGTTGCAATGAGAGTGACCTGAGTGGACATCACAGCGTTTGGTGCACGACAAGAGACATTTCCAAGGGAAGACACCAGTTAAACTCTTATGTGCTCCGGTGCTCCATGAAGATGCCGACCAAAAGCTACATGTTTTAGTGTATTTTCAGGACCTGGTGGGATGAAAAATGCCTCTCTCTGTATTTGACCAGCTGAAGACAAGCCGTGGTAGGAGCCAACATCTAATTTTCAGTTCTGCTCCCTGAGTGTAAGCCAGCGTTGGACCCTAACCTCAAACACAGCAGTGTAACTGAGTAATGCCATGACTCGGGGGCTCCAAACAGGTGCAGGACCAGCACCAGATTGTCCTCAGTAGCTTTACCTTTGAGAGGTAATTTAAAATTACTATTTTGAAATAAGCTAACACTTTATATGCTCCCTAGCAGAAGAAAGAAAGTAGTTCACAAGGAACATACTTGGACTAAAATTAACAGCAGTGCTTTGGTCGTATAAAACAATCTGGAAACAGTTGCTATGTGTTACTACCTACAAAGCTGCAATTCTTTTTTTTTTTTTTTTTTTTTATGTCAAGTGCTTGCATGAATGCTTCCAGAAGGAAATCAGGAGGAATGGGGTGAATCTAGGTGGAAGTGGAAGGTTTGGGAAAGCACAGCAAAACACAGAATGCTTCAAAACGATAGCTAAGAATCAGATTTGGGGCAAAAGCCTTTTGTGCTTCCTCAAATGATTTAAGAAAATGCACAGACAAGAGTTATTTGTATTTTATGCCTGTTTCCATCAAAAAGCTGCTACAGAATAGCCAGAAAGACTTATGTCAGAAAAACACAGTGCTGATCCAAATTGTGCCCACAGAACTACAGGCTGTTAAAAATAAATCACAGACACCTTACTAGTTGAGCAAAATGATCTTTGTAAATGAAGGTGGGAAAGACGTGTTTCAAAGCCACTTAACAGTAATGGGTAAAAACAGCGAAGGCTGTTAAACAGTAAAATGAAGGGGGGAAACCATAACTAGAACCAAATCATGTTTCAGCTCTCAGCAAAGATTGTGACTTCCAATTAATTCTTAAAAAAGAACAAGTTAAACTGTGCAGAATCTGTTGCTTGCACAAGATTTCACCTCTTCTGCTGAGGCACAAATTCATGTTTTTGTTTTTGTTTTGTTCTTTTAATTTTTTGCAGATGGCAACAATAAACTGGCAACAGACACTGTCCCGTAATGCTCCACCAAACACCAGCTTTGAACAGCATGGAGATGAAGAACAGTTTTGTTTAAAAAGAAATATTAGAACAAGAACATTTGGGCTTCCTGCTCCACCGCTATGCTTTATTAAGAAACCCCGCTGCTGTCACAATTCAGAGAGCTCGGCTTCGCCCCAGGTCTGACGCTTGTTGGATTCAGCACTACTCTGAAAGTGCACCCTGCACAGCCGTGCTGGGAGGCAAGGGAACACTGACATTTTGTTTCCCTGGAGCCCTTAGGGGGACACGGCAATCCCCTCCAGACAGGACACAGCGCGTTTCTCCTCTACCCCCCGGATCACCTGCTAAATGCAAACAGCAGCTCAAGTAGAGGGCACCGTGCTGCACCAAGATGTGTAATGGCAGCGAATTACCCAGAGGAATAACAGTGATGCTCAACGGAGATGAAACCTACAGTAACGGCCACAAGGAGCCGTCACGAATTCACTCCTGTCTCTCTCTCTTCTCAGAGTATTCAGATATATTGGTCCTCATAGGGTCCAGCCACAAAGCCCCTAGGAAGATTCAGTTGCCAAGCTCCAGCCATGAAAAACAAAAGGAAGGGGGGCTTTGGTACCTGTTATTTACACAACTAGAAAGGAACATGTTCTCTTCCACAGTCACGTGCATCCATTGCTCCAAAGTAATGCTCTCATTTTCTCCCTGAGAAGCTGGCTGCATCAGTTATTCACACAGTCAGGGTTCATCGGGAAGTTATGATTGGTTTCATTCGGAAACTTTTATATTACATCCTAAAACACACCACAAAAAGCTCTACCAAACAGTTCCTATCAAATTCCAGCTCCCACACTTCAACTTGGGGATCCACAAGCCAGCTTTTTCTGTCAGGCACCGCTTAAAGGAACATTCGGACCCATCAATGCACACCACTCAGTCACTTCTGCAAACAGAGAGCTTAATGAATGCTGCTAACAAATAAAAAACGAAGAAAGCAACTGGTAAGGGAATGGGGCTCCTTGGGTTCCAAGTGGTGTGTGGACGTAATGATTAACCTTAATGACTCTATGACTTCTACTGAGACATATCATTGCCATTAAATGTACACAACCCCCCCAAAAACAACAACAACTGGCATACAGCCAGCTCAGCTTCATCTTGACATCATTTTATTAAATATCAAAATCTTCATGCAACATCACACCTCCCTTACCTGAAACACACTTAGATGTTTTCAGCAATAGCTAAATCCCCCAAATTCAAGATTTCTCCCCCAGAACAGTATTTTAATGTTCTAGAAAGGCAGACCCAAGTCTTCATGCAGAGTTGAGTGGGGGAAAAAATGTAATTTGCTGAAAAGAAATCTAGGAGAAATTGAATTCCAGATCAAAAGAAAAAAGCGAAAGCTTTAATTTTCATCAGAAAAACGAAGTAGAAGCCTTTATTTCAATGATAAGGTCAGTATGAAAAAGTACTTTAATTTGATAATTTCAATTCATGCTATTTTAAATACAGAATGCTTAACAGCCTACTAAAATTATAACAAATGTTTGAGGTTTGTTTCTGTATATACTATGCTATGGAAGCAAAGTGACTCAAAGCAAAGAATCCAAAATGTGATGCTCTCTACCTTCTATAAAGAGAACACTTCGACAATAACAAAACAATACAAGCTCTTACTTTACATCACTTGGACTTCTCCTGTTGCAAAAATAATTAAGTGTGCAACCTATGTTCTTGTGAAAACCGTACTGATTAGTCCAAATTATTTATTGTATGCTAGGTTGATGCCCTTGAAATAACTGCAGCAACAGCTTTATCAAGCTTCATGTAACAAGAAAACATTCCATCTGCGCCTGATGAGTTGCACAGAGAAAAACATGACGGTTTTTATAGCCAAGAAATGCTCGGTGTCCCAGCATGGCAGCACTATGTGACCTTGACTGGGACTTGCTCACACCAACACCTACGGCCAATGGCAGCAGGGATTACATGCAAAACCCATCAGACACTGACAGCAGATTATATTGCTAATGAGAGCAGTTTTGACTCATTTCCCAAAACACAGCAGGCAATACTACACCCTGTTAGAGGAAAAGAAAAGTTGTCCCAGGAACGACACTTGGAGTGCAGCCGAAACCAACACTCCCTTCTCCCTGTGATGGCAGGAAGAAAGTAACTGCTCAGAGAGAGTTTGGAAAATGAGATCTCACCAAAAATCCATCCTTTCTGTTAGCAACATATTGACCTTGTTACCATGTTTCGATTTTACCTCTTTTTTAACTCATACAGCAGCACTGATTTAAGAACGAATCACTGGGAAATTTTCAAAGGGCTGCAACGATCTACTACAAATTTACACTCTGCTTTAATCGCAAGTGCCAGAGTGCTTCCTAGTGATGTTTTCAAATTATTCTGGGTGAAAAGAGAGGGGGAACAAAGTGAACAAACAACAAAATTTCTCCCAAAACCACAGTTTTCCAGAGGCTGCATTTGCTGATCACATTACGTCCTTGCTGGGTACAGCAAGCAGCCCCTGCTTGCTGCATCAGAGGAGAAAAACACCTCATCAGCAGCTTTAACTGCTCGAGTTAAAAACCATCTGACCTATTAGAAGTTGACTTACTGTGCTTTTCAAATACCTAAATACATTTTGGGAGCGTGACATGCGAGCTACTGGTGATGGAGAGAGCACAGCTGCACATGGGCAGAGCAGGCACAAGGTTTCTGCAAGACTTGGGGGTGCCCACCACGAATTCTACTGCTTCCTGGTAGTCACTTGGTACTGAAAGAAAAAAAAAAAAGCAGTCAAACCTGTCAAAAAGTAGTAAACTGACACTGCGGGGCTGATGCTTTTCAATACAAACATGTCACTGAATCATCACGGTGGCCTCCGCGAGAGCGCATACAAAACATCAGGGCAGCAGGAGAAATACGGCCACAAGAAGCTACTGATAACCACCCACAGACCCTGTTGGTGTCTTCTTCCCTCTGGACACGAGTTGGATCAGCTTGCCCCACAGTATCTAATTAGTATTTCTGGCCTTCTGATTAATTGTTACTGTTTTGTCCAGCTTATGCTTACGAGAAAAAGAAAGATGGTTCATTCCACTGATCTAATTAAAGAGACAATATTGGAAGCACATCAAATTTCTCAACTTTGCCTAGTTAGGTTACAATTACACAGTTAGAAGTAAGATGGGTATTTCTGATCTTCAAGTACTTGTTACAAAACATCTACTAGAAAAGCTTTTTACAGCTTTCATTGTGAATCTGTTGAATCAAAAGCATGCATTACTCTGAATTAAAACCTACAACACACCAAAAGCTGCGATCACTTGCAGTTCTCTTCACATTTTTGTACCATTTTGACACTGAATTTGCTAAGATGCGAGTAAAATGTATTTCCTAATTCGAAACTATGAAATAAAAGACATTTCTCTATATCAGAAAACTTGCTGGGAACATTCCTAAAGACACAAAAGGACCCTATAGTAACATCTCTTTTTGTTTGCTGGTTGTTTTTTATAGGTATGGAGAGGATTTGATCTTGCAACAATTGATGTACTGTAGCTAAATTTTGGATTGAATTCTTACCAAGATCTGTTTTCTTCTTGGTTCTTTGTCTACAAGTGCAGGGGAAGAAATCCAGACAGTAAAAAAAAAAAAATAGTGTTACTCATTTGCAGGCAAAAAGAAAAGAAGACAAAGGTTTAGCTACCACAGTTTTTCAAGAGAACAGATGAAAAGAAGAAAAATCTTTGCACCGACACTTCAGGAAATCAGCTCTGTAAAATAAAAGGATCTGAGCTGACTGGGTTTGTTTTTTCCAGGCTACACAGCACCTATGACAAAAGCTCCTGCAGAAATAAGGGGATGATCCATTTATCTGAAAGGAACAGAAAATGCCATATGCTACCATCTCCAGATGATTACACGAAGAGCATTTTCCTTTGTCAAGAGGATCAAATAACTATATGGTTGCATTAGATAGTTAATGCATAAATAACTACAATAATTTTGTACAGCAGTTAACTTGAAAAGCTGTGCCTGCACTTACGTGGCTATAGTATGGATGGATGTATGATTTTATACAAGTATACAGCCAAAATGCTGCTGAAGAATATATTGCACACAGACGCTGCTGATTCAGCCCATTAATAAATCATATATTCCTGATTCATTTGTAATCCAACCTGTCATTTCTTTTTATGACTACCATATTTGAATTCATTTTTAGCCTATTTCTTTTAAAAATACATTCCAACGCCTGTCTGGCACATATATTTGAAGTTTACAAGAACATATTTTAAATAAAGAAATCTGAACATTGAGAATAGAAATAATCTATCAAATGAAATGTGAATAGAGGCGGCAAGAAAAATAGCCCACAAACCTTAACATCAAAACCACTTCATTTGAGGGGTCGGCTCTCCTGCTTTTCACTCCATTCGCTTTGCTTTGCTAAACATCAATCTTAGACAAGTAAAAAAGCAACACTCGAGAAGCAGGTTGCAGTGGTATCAGCACAATCCTCACACGATAGAAATGAGGACGATTCCTTGGATTTCAGGGGCCCGTGGTGAACGGACAGGCATCTGCTCTGTGTGCCCTGGACAAAAGCGATGTTTCCTGCTGCTCTGGCCGTGGGCTTGGTCTGAATTGCCATTGCTGGCCCTAGACATGTCACCTCTTCAGTTTTCAGGAAGGCAATGGCAGAACTACAAAACTATTTTGCAGCACGAGAAGTGAATTCTCCTCACGCTCCTCTTAGGGTTTATTTTTCTTAACCTTCAGACAGAAGCTAAGGACGTAATATTCCTGTCTAAAATACTTAAAAACAGGAGCAAAGCAGCAGAAATGGAAAAATATTTGTCAGTGCTGGATCTAGGAGGTCAGAAGGAGTGACATAATGACAGATTGCTGCCACTCTTGCTACCCACATGCTCATGAAAAAGGAAGACAGGGTAAAAGCTGTGACTTCTGTTACAGAAAATGCACTTTGCACAACAAGCAACAGAAATCTATGTTTCATAGCTTGTTTTATATTGAATTCCTGTTCCCAAAAGCATGCAACCTTGGTATATCCCTGTAACCACAGGGGATGGTGAAAGGCAGGAGGGAAGAAGATGGGACATTCTGGCCAGCCTCTGAAATGACACCAACTTTTTAGGGAACAGGGAAATGTCATAAAAGGTAGACACCGAAAGAGAGGTTTACAGCCACAAGGTTATATCTCCAGGCGTGAGGAACATGCGATATCCTAGTAAGTAACGGGAATGTCCAAACCATCTGGAGGACTCTTGCACATCTGATGCAAATCCCGCCTCAGAGAGATGGTACGCTTTCTCAGGGGTTCACAGTGGACAAAACCCAGCCGTGTTCTACTTTAAAGGTGATGTTCCAAAACCTGCCCACTCACCCAGCTAATTAACCCAAATGGAGACAAACCAGCGGAAACCAGCGGAGTAAGAAAGGTTTTCTCCCCATGCTTTTTTGCTGACACGAATAAAACAGTGCAAAACTCTTTAGAGAACGGTTTCTGAGGGATCAACAAATACCAGCTGCTAATGAAGCGTGTCGCTTCAGCTGTCTCATTGCCTTATGTTCAAGGACCAGAATGACTGCAAACAACTCCTGCATGCAGGCTGGGAGGAGCGTTATCGACAGAGGCAGGACACACACGCGGAGCTGACAGCAGCTTCCTTCAGCATAGGCACAACAGCACTAAGATACTACTAAAACCAAAGCAGAGATGAAAGAAACACAGGTACATTTATGCAGATTACACATCGTCTGCAATAGCCTTTCTTTTTCGCAGTAAGGACAGAGCAAAGCTTGCTGTTGTTGATTCCCTTGGATTTAAAGGAACAAGTAGGCAGGTCCAGAAGGGGATGGCAATTCCAGGGGGGAAGTCAGAGGGCAGGCAGTAAATACTACAGAAAAGAAGAGCAGGTGAGCCCTGGACAGGAGGAGAGCACGGTCTTGCTACAGCCTCACCCCAACAGCTCAGAGGAAAGAGAACGCTCCCCCTTCACCCAGACCCTTCTCCTTCCACCAAGAAAAGCAACCTGCTCTTGCATGATGTACTTTGGTTTCTGCTCTCCTCTAGGGTGAAAAGGGAAGAAAAACAGGTTTTCCTCATAACCTGGGAAAAATTAATACAGATTTATATTTGACCTCCATGTCTAGTCCCTCGTAGGTTCCCCTTCCTTAAGCACCCTAAGAGCTGAGATGCCTTCAGCTGCAAACCCATCCTGAACTAGAAATCCAGATGGTTTCAAAAACCCTGGTGGGAAGAAGGCTCCTAGGACCTCTGAGATGTGCACAAGACGCCAGCTAGGGCCAGAAACCCCTGAGCACCTCGGAAACGCGATGCCTGCAGAGCCTGCATCAGCCAGTCACTGACAGCAAACACAGCACCCAGACCTTGAGCAAACTAGTTAGCAAGCTCCCATCTCCACCTGCTTTTCAAAAAGTCATGTTTCTCATGGTATTTTGTCAGTCGTTCAAATGGACAAAAGGAATACTGTAACGAGGCAGGCAAACTCTGCCCTTCCACACAGAGCTGGTGTGAACACAACCTCCACTTACTGTTCATAAGCCACAGAAGGCTCTTCGCTTGTGAGGCCACCAAAGACATGAAGATACTGCTTTTTTTAAACATTTCTTTTAAAAGCATCACATGACAATGTGTGCCAAGCTGCAAAAATGATTACTAGTTCTTATTATAAAGACCAACCTTTTCCTGGAGGGTTTTTTGTTTGGTTGTTTATTTCTAAGTAACCACAAAGCTACTGTTTCTACTCTAAGCCAAAAGAATTGGTGTCAGAATAAGATCAACATTTCTGAAGGCTTTCTCTGGATTTCCCAAGGATAAACACTTCACCTAGTTCATATAAGGAGCTTAATTTTTCTGTTTTTTAATCTGCCTCAAACATACAGCACTGTGATACTGCTTGGCACAGTGCAGACAAACAGAATTGCTAAAGTGATATATTTCTGTGCAAATACTTGATTACTGTACGGGTAGGGGATTTGATTTCTTTCTCTCTGCGGATGCACTCTATATTTAGATGCCATTCTATGGCTTCTTTGGTTTATTTGATTTCCTTGGTGAACAAATGTATTCAATGCAGGTGGAAGTAAACATCCCCAAAACCAAGCCCTGCTGCTCATCTGCCAGCTCTGGATACACATGCCTGGGGGCTATTCGCCCACAGACTTCCCTTGGGAGAAGGGGACTCTGCTGGAAAATCAATGGGAAAGCATCAGCAAAAACAAACTTCACAAAATCATGTTTGGTCACCCCAAAATTAGGCAGGCAGTGGGAACGTTTCAAGCAGACAGCGCTATCTGGAACGTGGAACATGTTTTACACAGCTTCTTCGTTTCCCTAAAGCCATTTGAAGCGGTTCCGCAGCGGCACAGCTGATGAAAATGCATGCCGTGTCACGCTGCACGCCGGAGCCTGCCCAGCGGGTGCTCCCAGCACGCAGGGCTGGAGAGAGGCAGCACCGCCAGGACGCAGGAGGTTGGCAAGAGCCGAGGAACCGCCGCTGGGTTTCTCCAGGGAGCCCTCGTCAGGTTTCTGCCAAGAGCAGGTGTCTGTGAGCGCACACACATACCTCAGCTTCCTAACACATACTGAAGTAGCTCTGTCCTCACTTCCAAGCCTTGGAAACCTTGTTTTCCTTGGAACATCCCAAATTTTTACATGGCGACGTGACACTGGAAAAGAGCATATGTTCTCCAGAAAGATGGGACTTTCTGCGGATACCAGCGGGATTTAAGGACTGGGGGGGGATGCTCACCTCCCACATATCACAGCCCAAAGCACTACACCAAATTCTATCAGTGAACAAAACACATCAGCAACTCGAGAATTTCAGCAAGAAAGGGACTGACAACAATTTTAAGCTGAATTAGGGTACCTGTGCACACCAACACTGTAGTGTGCAGCTTGCATATGCCTGTAAATCAGCCAGCAGCAAAGACGCAGCTCTGCACCATGCAGAGGCCAAAGTAAGAAATGTGTATTTTTGGGAAAAGTGAGAGCAGGACTAGAAATGAGGCCTGACATCCCCACCCTGTCTGCGTGGAGGCAGGCAGGTGGGTGGGAAGTGCCAGAAGGTGACAAATGACAGTCCCACTGGGTAGCCACAAGGTGCTCAGTGCTTCCTGGGCACAGGCGAAGCCTTTCTGCTGCTTGCAGTTACTCTGTGAGCACCCTGCACCCAACTGCTGGCTTCCCAGCTGCGAGTCTTCCCAGTGCTCAAGTGCCCGAGCTCTTACACGCAGTATCTGAAGCGACGGTGGGCAGCAGCGCCGTCTGGAAGGGCGAGAAAGCAATAGCATCACACAGTGACAGCAGGACAAGAGGAGGAGCAACAGCTCGCTCCTCTTTGAAGATGAGGCCACACAAACCAAAAAGCAAAAATAAATGTTCTACGAATATCATTCACTGATTATTGCCCAATGGATATTTCTTCCCCACGCATCAGCCCATCCACAGGCTAAAAAAATTAGTAAGACTCCTGGACAAGAGAAAATCCAAGTCTTTTAGACAAGGGTTTCCTTCTCCCCATCACTGGACAGACACAGACTTTCCGTGACAATACAGGAGAGCTGTTTCCACTCCCCCAGCAAAGCAGGAAGAAGGAATGAGTTTCTACTCAAATAAGAGCACTGAAGAACTTCTTTGGGGCACATGTATATATATGTGTGTGCGTATACGTGTATGTCGATGCGCTAGAAGAGCAGCACACCTGGCTTTGCAACCCATCTCCTCCAATGCTGGAGAAGGAATGAGGATCGCACCTTGCTAACCTCTGTGCCTCCATTCAAGCTGCAGCCATCAGATGAGCTTTATGCTACAGCTGTGTGTAAGCATCTGCAAGGTTTGTGGCCGAGGTGCCGTAAAGCTCTTCTGTCGCTGGCGCAGCTCTCTGTGCTACAGAGCAGTTCCCAGCAGGGCTCCAGACCAAATACAATGCAAGTGAAAGGGCAAAAAAGAGCAGCTCAGTGATGCAACGGAGCTCTTTTCTAGCATACTCCTATCACACTGCAGAAGTACACCGATCTTGGGGATTTAAACGCTTCAAACCCACTAGCTCCCAGAAAGCATGTCCAAAAATACACATCCGAACCCCATGTCACCTCTGGAGGTAATTCCTTGGGCTCGCCGAATAACTGGAGCACAGCGACTGGCCATGGTGGGAAGCAACAGTGCAGCAGGGCTTACTGCTGGATTTCATCCAAACCCAGAGTTTCTACGGGAAGGTGGAGGTCTTGCATCTTAGAACTCTGGCCAATGCATTTCATTTTCGCTTGTTTTGGAAAAGAACACTTCAATCCTTTTTCAACAGTTTGAGAAAATTACATAAAATATGTACACAATTTTAAAGTCTACAGTGCCTCAAAAAATGCTGAACTCCATTTTTTTCCCTAAAAAATAAACTTTCTTGCAAATTTTTGATCTTGTTCTGGTTTGCAATGAAGCAGAGTACAAAACCGCAATGTCTCTTACAAAACACAACACCGTGTGTCGCATGGGCCTTTGGGCAATGAAAGCTAAAGACAGAGGAGGGGATAAACATAACAGCATGCTGGTAAATCTTATTCTGACTCATTTGTTGAGTCTTCAATGAAGCAAACCCAAAAGATGTGCTCCAAGGTACAGGTATCCCTATTTATAAAATCTCATGTAATGGGGGAAACCTGGATATTGCCGCTGGAAAAAGGGACTGGTTCTGCTCCACATTCCTGTGGTTTTCTGCTAGGCCTTCGTTGCATGATCTCGTTTCAGGATTATTATTGTTATTATTTTGCTTAACATGATGAAAGTGGTTAGGTCCTTCTGAAAAACAAACCAGCAGGGAAAAATACCCTTAAATGGTTATTTCCAAAATAAGGTTTGTAGGTAGATCGGAACTGAAGCTAAAGGCACGTAACACCCCTAAAATAAGCGTTCAGCATGTGTCAAGCACATTGTGTGAAAAATTCTCAACACATACAACCTTCAGCACTGAAAGCAAGCGTGCAATTTTCTATGCCACTGTTTTTCTCCTTCCCTAAAGCAAATTACTGTTACTAGGCAGTAACATTATCTTTTATCATCTTGCCATTTACTGTTTCCTTATTAGCATTCAAGCCCATAAGAATATGATGAAATTTTCAACAGTGCAATGTTCTTTGGTCAAACTTCTGCATAGTCAAGGCCAAAACACCAATAGACTTAAATTTCTCCCCCATGCTCCGGTCCCAGACTAGCAGAACTGTTCCATTATTTTCATTATGAAAAAAACATTAAATAGTCTACGCTGATCACTAAGTGCTTTAACTGCACTGCAGAACCAAAATTCCAATATAATTTGCCCAGATGTCAAAGTATCCTCATAATGTATTCCAGCACAAAAATGCAGGTCGCCGCAGCTTGGTGACCTTCAACCACCCGAGCCGGTGCCTAAAAGCAAAGTGCTCCACATTAAAAATGAAGCATAAGGAAGGACAAGGACGCTGAGGCTTTATGTGTAGCCAAGACACTTGCAGCCAAAGACACTTGGAAGTGAAACCACATGGGAGGTTCCCATGCAACGGCAGAGAAATTCTCCACGCCGCATCATTGAGGTGAACGCTACCATTTAATTTACACGCTCACGTTCAGGAAGGTGAGAGGTGTCACTGTGGGGTGGGGGACAGGCAGCAAAGGGGCAGCGGGCTGCACTACCGCTTTATGACCCAGGGGGGCCAGGCAGCTTGACACAAGCACACCCCAGCTCTGACAGAGTGAGGACAATAAAGTTTCCTGGACACCGAGCAGGAGTTGGTTTGCTGCCCTGAAATACTTCATTAGGAGTCCAAGAGCTACTGACCACTTTCATGCACAAACAGAAGGACTGAATGGAAAGAAAAAAACAGTGTTGAGGACAAAGGGGAAAGAAGTAGGGAGGAGTGTAGATTAGATGAGAAAGAAAACCAGAGGAGAAATAATAATAAAAGAAAAGAAAAAAAAGCTGAAAGAGGAGATTTTGTTGCTTTTTAAACAAAGACAGTGATTCATTAGAGGAGAGACATGACTCTTTTGTGGGACATCAGAAAAGGGAGAAAGGTGTAATGCACTGGAAGGACTGAAACAGAGGAAAAAGCAGTGAGTGAAAATGCCAGGTCCTTTCAAGATACTGCCATGAATTCAGCAACAGGGAGTAAACATTACTGGGAATATAAAACATTTTCTTCTTCATCGCACAGGGTCAAGAAGTGAAGCAGATCGGGACGTGAGTGATGCTTGGATTACTCTAACATATTCAAGAGCACATAAAATGCCAACGCACCAAATCTATTTGAGAGGGGAAAAGCATAAGGCACAGGAGGGCAACAATTTCACGCGGAGGTATTTATGAAATCTCTACACAACGCAACGCCGCTCCATCACAATTGCTGGTATGAAACAGAGCTGATTCCCCTCACTGCTGTTTAGTTTCACCATGGTCTGAAGAAGCGTGCACGGGGCATAAATCTCATCCTGGCACAAACAGACGGCAGAGCTGCGATGGCTTCGGCTGGGCCAGTGGTACAGTGCTGCAGAGAGGGAAGAGGGACTCGGCAGCCGAGCTGAGCCCCTCTGCGGCAGGGGAGGGAGGCTCGACTCCCCTTCTCCTCTGCCATGCTCTGTCCCCCAAATCTAAAACCTTGGCAGCCCTCCACACTGCAGCAGAAGGGCCATCTTTGAGACCTGGCTGCCGCATGGTTTCACCGAAGCAGAAGGCCATCAGGAAGGCGCAGGGCCCCCGTCCCAAGCCATGGCCCCCTTAGGATCAGCACGGAGAGATGGGGAAACCACGGAGAGATGGGGCAGCCACCGCGTTTCTTAAACATGACAGCATCCAAATGTAAGGTGGACAAAACTGAGGATTTTCAACACAACTGCAACTTCATTTCCAGCCACTTGGCTCTAAGAGATCATGAGGAACACGAAGATTTGGGGCGCCAAATGGACAGATTCCATCAACAACTAAGACTTTCAAGAATTCATCCATCATCTGAAGAAATCCCCTGAGGTGGAGGGATCGGAGGCATCAGTCACACCACGGCAGTGTGGCCAGGAACAGCAGCACGGGGAAGATGTAAATCTTGGCATACCTTCTGGCTTTGTGAGGGTATGCTTGGCTCTTCTGTGACACCTGAGGGGCGTCCCGAGAAGATGTGTGGCCTTTTTCTCACTTCCTCACTGTAGTTAAAGCAGCACAGACCACTAGTGAGACAGAGACAGGGCTGACTTCCTTAAAAAAAAATTAAACAAAAAGACCCCACAACCATTATTAGCTGTACCAGCTGGATCTTATCTACTTTTTTTGCAACTAAAAAGCTGTGGAGCTGCTCTCCTTGAACAGCACACAAATCAGTCTCCATTGTTTAAGCTGGCAATAGCTCAGTCTTTCTGAGATTCACCACCAAATAAAGTTTTCTGAATGTGAGTGCTCTTACAAGCTGAATGAAATTTTCCACTAAATTATATTAATTCAACAAATCATAGAAATCAGACCTTCCTCCTGCTAAACGGTTACCTTTCATTCTTGTTACAATTCTCTTCTGTACTATAACGCAATTATGTATGGCAATTAACCTGACATTTTCTTAGCAATATCCTTTTAAAAAAAAAAAAAACCTGCCTGAATGTAAAAAGGCTTCTACGTGGCTCTGCAGTATGTTCATGACTGTTGTACCCTGTATCTTCTTTCAGATACAATACGATGACTTGAAACACTATTTAAAAAGACAGAACTCTACAGATCACAACGGCCTTTTCTACTGCCTCTCTTTTAACATTGTAAGCATGTTAAATACTAGCAAGCACTTCTTACTGCTTTAATACCTGTGCAGCAGGGCAGGCAAAGCAGAACCAGTGTTATATGGTAGCCAAAACTTCTTTCTTCTGAAAGAAGAAAGTTTTGTGTGCAACATTTGAAAAAGTAGCAGCTGCCTCGGTCGGAGTTTCAAGTGTCGGGCGAGCATTCGACCACGACCCGCCATGAAAATCTAACCTGCGTGCTGGGGTGCTGAGCACCATCCCCAAACCCCAGTCAAACCCCTCTCACCCCCACAAGCACCGAGCCGTCCGGGTGATGTGAATGCAAAGCGGGTTGTCTCTGCAGGCAAAACGCTGCAGCACAAAACCCCCTTCTGGGGGCTCTTGTGTGCCTGCATTTTGCGGTGAACTTCCGTGGCTGCTGCTGGGGGTGGTGAAGCAGAACCAGAGCTGCAGTCAGGTGGGCAAAACAGCAAAGTGAGGAGCAGGTAAGCTGTTCTTTGTGTAAATCAGCTGGTAGCATCGAAACCTGGGGCACCTCTGCTTGATGACCTCTACATAGCCACGTGCAGTATTTGCCTGCAGGGTACAGGAGCCTGCAAGGAGCCTGCAAGCTGCGAGTAGCCAAGTCAGACGTTTTCTTAGAGCAGTCGTACTATGACTGTGCTCGCCACTGTCCCCAGTAATTAGTGTGTGCAGGGCTGGATTCCTGCAGTGCAGCGTGTGGAAATACAGGACCTGAGCCAGCAGCAGCAAAATGGATTTAATTTAATGAACTAAACCATTGCAGCAACTGTCTTGATTGCCAAACTTTGGAACCAAGGCCAGGCACTGAACATCACCAACTCCTCCCATATGTGCAGAAGACCAGCAGGCACAACCTGTGCTACAAAGCCCTGCCCCTCGAAACTGCAAGCAAGGCATTTCAAGTCCAAAAAAATACCAAAACCAAATCACACTCCCTTGCATCTATCCCACATGCATTTTAGAGCTTGCATATGAACAACCAACAGCCTACAGAGCTATAGCATCAGAGAAAAAAGGACACGCTGACACTTTAGGTCATGCAAAGCATATGTTTTTTAAAGAGGAAATTCCAAAACAGTTGCTAATTTGGGTAATAGGGTACAGCTTTGCAGTTTGCAAATGGCTATTTCATTGCTATAGCACATAAAACTCACGCAATGCACTGAGATCTTAAGAAAACAACTTGTTTTGCATTAGTCTTCTGCACATTTAAAATGTTATTAAGGCGCTGGTACATAAAACAGTAGGTTTCAGCAAAACAAAAACAATGCAGAAATCCATTGCAAAAGCATCAGTAATCAGGTATAAATCTTGCTGCTTGTTATTAAATGTAGAAGGACTGAAGCCAGAGCACAGTCCCTGAGAAAAGCCATCCCTTTGCATGCTGAACGCACGCAGGGACCTGTGATCGTGCTCACGAGGCTCCCTGTCCTGGCACTCAAAGCCCTGGTGCTTGGGCAAAGCTGCTGTAAATCACATTTCTGTGGCTTTGGCGGGCGCTGAAGCAGCTGGAGAGGTGCCTCCTCCTGCCCCACTCTTTTCCAGCTTCAACGTAGGGGAAAGAGCACACTGAAATGAAGGTTATCTGCAAAGTTACCTGCAGCAATGCCAGAACTCCTTTGCTTTGGGGCAAAAGCTAATTTAGAGCCTACCATTGTGGGTCAATGCCCGTTTTTGTTATTTTGTGCTGAATGACACCAAATTAAGTGGCTGAGCATCCCATCACAGCTCTTTGCAAAGGATCCCGTGTTCATTACTCAACAGGACCGAGCTCTGCCCCCTGCCCACCCCTCTGTTTTCTTTCTATCACTGATGACCGCTGTTGAGCAGGGACCCCGTGCGCACACTGGACCCCAGGGAGACTGCAGGTAGTCCCAGCCTTGGGGATGCTCAAAACACAACGGGGTCGGGCACAAGCTGAACTCCTGTGGACGTCAGCCCAGCCGTGAGCAGCAGTCTCTGGACTTGAGGGTTCCTGGGGTTCCCCCCCAGCGCTGAGTTATTCCATGGCAGTGCTGTGCCATGCCAAATCCACGGCTGTAATGATCTCAGAGGCCGTGATGGTGCCGCTGCTTCCCTCGCGCAGAGCCCCGGAGTTATCAGCACAGACTCAGCTCTGAGTGCTTCTGTTTGCATTTCTACTTCTAAACAACTGCAGGTTCACGTGAACTTTGCATGTATCTCCTCTCTTAAATTCCTTGTGGTTGGATGCTTAAATCTCCTAATAGCTTCAAAAATCAGCTTTACTCTAAAAACACAGAGCAAACCGCCCCATTGAGAGAGTAAAACTTTACAATTGGCCGAGTCACTGCCAAACTCTCTGAATTCAGTACTGAGTAACGGAAAGGAATACCAATTAAAAGGGAAAAAGAGTAAGAACAGAAAGAGGATGAAAAAGAACAAGAGCAAGACAATATATCCCTGAAAATGCACCTTGGGGTTGCTCTCAAATGCCACCATGCTGTGGCACTGGTGTATCTGACCCACCTGTGAAACTCCACCAGTTTGATCGAGGCAAGGACAGCACCCCAGTGCAAGCCTGCACATCTGTGCTTTGCAATGCACAGGCATTTTCACACACAGCTTCCACAGCCCTGTGCTTGAAAGGCCAGCAATATTTCGGGGAAGGCTGTGCAACAGTCCCACAGCGCTCACAAGATGCACCGAATTAGGCATGGCCTTGCCAGCAGCCAAAACACACTCGAAAAACACTCGAAACACTAAAAATGGTGAGCTTCATTCTGCAGATGAGCTTCAGCAGGTGTGACACGAGGAACATGCCCAGGGAGTTCACTTTGCTAAATACTAGCTCTATTTCAGCCATTACCTTCAATACGGCTCACATCTGGCAGCACCCTTCTTTGCACTGCCTCAGGGTCGAGGTATCTTCACAAACGCTCCTGGGCAAGGGAAACGCATCCTAAGGAAAGGCTGCATAACATCTTGACTTATCCTGCTTTTCTCAGCTGGCAACAAGAGAGAGATGCTTTGTTTCACCTGCCAAAGTACTTTTGGCTTTGCTCATTCCTGCCCGTAACAGCAGCAAAGATTTAAGGATGGGTTTTGGCACACCCGAACTTCTTGTAGTAAAAGTGAAGCATCTTGATAGGTTATCTGAGCCAGAAATACAGGGTAAAAATAAACAATTGCTAGCAGTCAAGCAGGCCACGGATATTTTTTTAATAAATTGTTTTTCTGGAACTCCAGACACAAACGCCTCAATCTCTGGAAATAATATTAATTGTTTTAATTGCTAGAAATGTTTGTGTGTTGTTTGTTGTTGTTCTTTTTTCCCTAAATGAATAGTTTAATACATCTTAAAGCTGGATTACATGCTAATTATAACAACATGAGATATTGTAAACCGTGCATCCTTAACAATACAGGCCCTTATACCAAAAGAGATGCTGCTACACATTCTTGCACATGATTAAAAGCTTACTAATTAGTGTTTCTTAATAATTAAAACACATTAACAGAAAACTAATTTAATTACAGTCCAACTACTGGTAATCATCACAAATGCACATAAATAACTCCTTAATGAAAGGCATCAGGACTTGCACTTTTAATGCACGGTAGGTAAGAAGGTGCATATGTTATCCACGGAGCTCTGGTCTCAGCTTCTAGTATCTGGTCTCAGTTTTGGTAGGTTTTTCTTAAGTTCTGAACCTTGATGCATGCCAGACATGTATCAGAGACTGTTAGAATAACAAAATTCCCTTTTGTTAAAATTGATTTGGCTGAGAATCAATTGAAAGGCAACTGCATCGCAATAAACTATTTCCTGCAGAGGACGCGAGCAGCTCTGAGAAACACGGACCACGATTCCCTGCTATCACCATTACAGAGCCTACGTGTGCTCTGCATTCCCCCAGAGATGCTAATGTTGGCACAACTAACTACTCCTGTCGTCGTCTGCTCTGCATAGCACGCGTTGTACTGCAGGAGCTTATTGTGCTCCACCCAACGGCAGCACCAGTCAGTGGGCATCGTGCTCCGACCTGATGCTTGGTGCTGCTGGCGACCTGGCGTCTTCTGACGTGTGTAACAGCTACAAAAGTAATGGTCATCCCACCGTATCAAACTGGAGAACAACACGTCGACACGCAACGAACTGAAACCTATGTCTGCACAGACTGCTCTCTTTCAGATGCAAATAGCCAGCACGATGCCATCAGCCCGTGCAGTCACGCGCCAGAGAAAGACACGTGCTCTGCCTCACGACAGCTCTGCCAAGGACTGGCGGCCAGCACACATTCGGCTCTGCATTTGTTAAAAAAGCACTGAAGCCAAAGCCAGTGAACGTTTTGAGGAAGCCTGCAAGTCCCCACGTCTGCTCAGGTGTTGACACCAGCAGTACCACTACGTCGCTCCCTGGCCTTGCACTAAGGCTTGCAAGCATGGACACAAAGCCTTAAGAGAGTAGCTTTAATGAGCTGCAGAAGTGCTGGCATGTGGCAAAATGGGAAGCCGTTGTGCAATCTGACACAAAAAAAAACGGACAAGAAAAGCTCCTTTTTTCTCAGCAGCTACCTGCTCTGTTTTCATTCGCACCTTTCATGCAGCACTTGGATATTTCTTATATATGCTTACGTGAAAACCTCTCTGGTTTTCCTCCAGGAGCAAATTGGTGATGATCTGTGATGGTCAACCTAAAGCTTCTTCCTTCAAGAAACAACACACGCACCCATACAAGCAAACAGTAAAAAATCCTATTATTCAACTTAAAAAACCTACACTAGTTCTCTGCTTGGTGTAACCAGACACAGCTTTTAAAGAACAAAAACCAACAAGCATAAAACCCACCTAGCTCCACAGACAAAATTTTGGGAAGACCTCCTGCTCACGTCAAAAGCGAGGCTCACCCAACAAGTGCTTTCATATCTCGCAAGATAAACCCAACTTAATAGCACATGTTGGTTCAGGACACCAAAAAAGAAAAAAAAAGCAAGACTGGAGTCATCAATCCACAGTTATTCTGGGACCACAGAGCAAAGGACATCAGTGTGGAATGAAAGCTGTGCTGCATCTGCTCTGCTCTTCCAATTAACACCTGTGTTTGTGATGCTCCTAAGAGCCATCCACAAACTAAACCATAGAAATACGGGAAAGACGCGGTGCCCCATAACCCTACTGTCAGCCAGCACGTGGCGATATCTTTGACCATCTTGTACTTAAGAAGAATAAAGCAGGGCAAAGACTGAACTTACTATTTGCTGCTCTCATTGTATTTTTAAAGATTAGAAGCCAAAGTGGCCATAATTTCACCATCTGTAGGCAGCTCTGGAGTGAGATTCTCTTACCCAGCTCTTTATCATCCTGGGTTTTAACAAAGCTTTTAGAGGAAGGGAAATATGCATGTAATTGGCTTATGAGGTCTCTGCGGGGTTAAAAAGAAGATGGGGAAAAACAGAAAGTCATGCGTTAGTGAGAAAGTCATTTTCATGCCCTGCTTTCTCAGCTGTGGAGTATTTCTTTTGGAAAATAGTCACTTACAAGTAAACTCTAGGGAATTTTTTTCCCCTTACAACAATAACTATTTCCTGTGAACTAGTGTTTGGAAAATCTCACCAGGTTTAGAGGTTCAGTTCTGTACAGATAAGCATCCAAGAGTTCAAGTGCGTATCAAGGCTTCTTTGATCTACAAACCAGACTGGAAATCCTAGGAGAAAAAGCACCCTTGCAAGATTTCCTGTATTCCTACATTTTTGCCAAGGTGGAAATAGCTTATTCCCTTTTCACAGCAGTTCAGTGTTTTTGCTTCCAGCTTAGCTGCGAATGAGAGACACGGACAATTTAGAGGAAACAATTCAGTGAAGAGATCAGCTTCCACATACCCCATACACAGGAAAATCTCCCGGGGGGGACCAAGGCTTGCGTGAGCATCTTGGAGTTAAAAACAGGCGTTGGCTTATTAAAAATGTGAGTTTGAGGGCATTAAACAATGCGGCTATTGACTGCCTTAGAATGCTCCATCTTACAGAAAAAGCTGGCAAAGAACAGGATTTAGCCTCACAAGATGCAGGATCTGACAGCACAGTTATTTTCTCAGCCCAAGCAAAGGGCCCTGCTCTTGCAGAAGCACACATCTGCGGATGGAAGTGGAGCAGTAACTAAATGGTTCACATCAAACCCAAAGTACCCTCAGGTCCTTCAAACCTGGATGCTAACCTGGAGCCTGCACTGCTTTGTCACTGCCAGAGCTGGTTAAAGCCAAGATTTTGTGTTGCTCTCCTTTCCTGTAACTTGCAGAAAAAGTCTGAAAATGAGAGAAATCTCTGAAGATCACTTCGAAGCTCAAGTAGCACTGCCAGGCTCCTACTACCCGATCCCAATGCACGCTCCCTTAATGAAGCGCTCCCACAAACGAGCAATGGCACAAAAGGACCCAGTCATTCTCCTTGTTGCAGCCACCAAGCCTCTGAAACACAGTAAAAGGGAAAAAAGAGGATCCAAACACCAGGCCATGTTTCACTAATGCCATCCATGGTCTTCCCAGAAGGCCAGAAATATGTTTTGAGTTGTGGGACTGCCTGCAATATTGTACCTGTAGTTCTGGGGTTTTGTTGCTGGTGTTTTTTTTAATGTGGGAAGAAGGGTGACGGAAGGCAATGTAGTTATCTCTGCAGACAGGGGGATGAGCTCCGTATGAGCAATGAGCATCTCTGGATGGCTGGGGGCATCAGGCGCCGGCTGCACTCGCACACCGCCTTACTGATGTGCTCGGGCACAGCCCAGGTTCCTCAAGCGCCTTTTGCTGAACAAGCAAGGGCAATGGAAGGTGTGGGGCTCAGGCCCCGCCTTCCTCTTTCATTTGCACTCAGAAGACTCAGTAACCATCTGATGTATCGCGAGTGAGGAAACCCAAACCTAACCCTGACAGAAAACAACTCTCCCACGCTACGTGGCATCCTGGAGGAGTCCATTGTGACAACGCAAAGTCTAGTTTCAGGTATATCTAGGTTTTCTTTTTTAAAAATATCCTGTAGTCACACATCCATACTTACTGCATGGGATACAGGAGTAGACCCAGCTGGCGGGGCTACTGGGTGTGCTCCAGCCCTCACCAAGATGCGCACCAGGTACCCAAACCTCTTCTCTGACGTTTCCCAGGAAAGTATTTGTCCCTGCTGCTTTTCTGCAGCGAAAAGAGAGAGCACCGCCCTTCTTTTAGGCATCCCAGGGCTGCGGTTCCTGCTTGGTTAGGAAGGCATTTATGGCACGGATGCTGAGATGCATCTCAAGTAAAGGGCCTTTTGCTGCGGTGCCACCCAACAAAGTTCACTCAACATGTTAAACAACTAGAAATGCATGCTTCGAGGAAACACTGGGAGAAAACAATTACAGTCTTCGTCTTGACTTCCTCCAAACCAAAATGCTTGCCTCCATGTCACTCACGAAGCAGCCGTCTCTCTGGGAATGCTCGGTCCTACTGAATCAGTGATGCCATTGTTTATCTGCTGGTGCAAATCACAGCAGAAGCCTATGAGTATGTCGCCGTTCAGGGAAATCACAGCATTACAGCACAGCTGAATCAATGAAAGTATTTTCCCTACAGCTTGATCTGGCAGCCCCTCTATTAAAAGGGTTACAAACAGCCTTGGGAATTGAGCATTTTAGAGATCCCCTGAAGACCCCAAATTCTGAAGGATTTTTTAGTAGAAAAAGTGATTTCACTGAGATGTATGAACACTGTTCCCTCAAAAGGTCAGTGATTTAATAAGAGTACTATCTCCCTCCCTACATTTCAAGCTCTTATTGCAAATCTCCTTATTCACAGATGAAAGCTTCTGTTGTCCCAAACTCCCTTAGACTTGAAGCAGTTCAATAAGCCTAGAAATCTTCTTGGAAAGGCAAATGGTTTAATTATAAATGAGCAGAGAGCTACAGCAATAACCTCCAGGAGCACACAGAACCCATACAAAACTCATTGGCGGGGCCCACGAAACCAGACAGGACAGATCTTCTCCCACCTGAGGATTCACGTCCTCCACCACAATCAGTGAGACAAATCATCAAAATAAACAGTTCTGCATTTCCCTTTGTACAAAGGAGGGCTTTTTCATGTCTTGGGATTTAACACCTGTGTCCAGTCATTCGATGATGATGTTTGGGACTGAGATCTTGGGGCAAAGAGACGCACTGCAAAACCCAGTCCTCGGAGAACACCCACGACCCAGAAGCCTGTGGGGAAGAGATGGATAGCTGCTCTGCCTCAAGCAAGGCACGATGCCTTTGTGTTAAACAGGGGCCCTACACTCAGAGTATGCACTTATTCAAAACTTAATTGTTTTTTGCAAGTCCAGGGATTTTTGAATTCCTGGCTATTTTTGTAGGTTCGGTTTGGCTTGGCCAAGTTTTTAAGGAAAATGTGGAAACTCTGTAGGTTTACAGGTGGAAATATTGCAAACAACTGCAAAGAAGCTGCAAGGAGAATAAATATGCCCAGCTGGTTCACTTATTTAAATACTGTTTATATAACTGGTACATATTTTGAGCAAATACAGTAAGATGATAAAGTTTAGCGCTTGCACTTTCTTTGCTGGCAATCACTCTACATCTGTTCATCAAAACTTGCAAGGTTACAACTGTCAAGAGGGGCAGACGCCTTTTGTTTCATTAGCCTGAAAATGGCTATTTGACATATCAGTATAAAATTTCAGTTACGAAGGCCACCGACTTATCTACACAAGGGGAAAAGTCTAGCAGTGATGGGAGATCCCTGTCTCTTTATGGCCTTTATGCATTCACATTGGCACAGACCTCCTGAAAATGGGAAGGAGAAAAAAGGGAAGGCCCAAAGATTTCCAGCAGTATGTACGGAGGGCATTTCTTTGTCCCTTATCGAGAGGGATGTATTTTCAAGTCAGGGCTGATGGCAGCTTCTTGTACAAAATGGAGTTTGCAGTCCAGGAATGCAGCAAAATGCTCACAACAAAACATCTTCCCAGCAAATGTTGCTTTCCCAACAAATACCCCCAAACAGTCAAAACAACAGGTAAACTAGAGAATGGGATACCCATTAGGCCTTCTGTTGTGGTTAGAGCACCTTACTGTTTTTACCCTTAGTTCAGTACACACAGCTCAGAAACAGACCCAAGAACCCATCTCATCTGCTTGTCTAGACAAGGGTGACTTGCTAATCCGTTAAAGTAAACTCCTTATTCTTACATACTAAGCAGGATCTCTGCTAGTATTAAATGGCATGTTTTGAAGGAAAAAGCTCAATGCTTGATAAAAATTCACTTTGCCTTTCAAGACTAACTTCTTTCAAGATTAACTTCTCCCGTCTCGGCAAGCGCGTGGCGAGGGCAGAAGGCCGCGGTGGAGGCGCTGGCTCATCCTGCTTGGAGTATGGCTGCCTCAATCTCCCTTTTCTCCACCTGTGGTTTCCTAAATCCAAGTGTAGATTGGTATCGAGTGTAAGGCCCATATCAAACAGCCCTTTTGTTCCAACTCAGCATGGCACGTCCCCTCCAACCAACACTATCAAATCCCCCCTTCTGCCCCTACAACCTGCAGCCTACAAGCAGCAGTGGAAGCAGTTTGGGTCTCAAGCGACCAGAAGGGCCGCATGGGGGCTCCCATCAGAGCCAGAGCTCCTCACCCTGCCCGAGGACTGTCACGAGCAAAGCCATGCCACGCAGGCACTGCTGCAGGAGGCTGTGCAAAAATCCTCTGAAGTCTCGCATTTGGACCCTGACAGACAGGAGTGCTGCTGGAAGAAAACAGAAGCCTAATAAACCGTTCGAAAAGTTGGCTTTAATAGGTTAAACAGATGCCAGCCTTGCCTAAAAATGCAAATGAAACACGTCTCCAAATTTCACAGAGAGCTGCATCAACTCTATTGAAGGAGTTAGATGTCAAGTCAACTTTCTTTATTAGCTACCGCTACACGTCTGCTCCCCAAACGTGGCTGGAGCATGGCTGATACTGCAGAAACAAAGGGAGAACAAAACACCAGTATTTATAAACTGAAAAATGTGCTTGGCCCGCAATGAGGGCATCGCTGTGTTAAATATTGCAGCCCATCAGGATTTTACAATCCAGTGGGGTCACACTGTCTGCAACACTACAAAAACATATTTAATCTTCTGGGAGCTGATGAACATGGAATATAAAGTGCCTCTCTATGTTTTCAATTCAAAACTAAGCAGAGTTGGAACATTTTAAATCACTCTGGCCACAGCATCCACTGTTTAAATCTTTCTAAGCTAGAAGCTGATCTGTACCTCTCGCAAAAGAGAGAGGATTTTCTCTTGCATAAAACCATCTTGGGCCAAATCCCGCCTCAATTGTGGCGATGCAGGCTCAGGAAAATCAGCACTGACACATCAGGCTAACTCGAGGTGCCACGTGGCTGCAGCACACGAGTACGTCCCCAGTTCTCACGTACATACGAGGGAACAGAAATTACTCAACAGCTCCCAGGAAGGTTATTAGGAAGCTCTAAAGCCTCACAGAAAAGTGTGGAAAACGCTCCTCTGCAGGCGGAAAGGAGTATCTTAGAGAATAACATCACAAAGCAAAGTCCTTCCCCACCATGCACTCTCCTGCATACCACGGGAGGCACGCGAGCGTACAGGGGAACCTCCACGTCCGAAAGCCCTGACCCACCGCAAAGCAGAGAGCTGACACCAGTCATGCTTTCAGCAAAAAGCTATAACTGAACAAAAAATGGACTTTAAGCAGGCGGCCCGTGCTCCCAGCACTGTGCCAACAGGGACATCACAAACACACAGATTTTTAAAGCACGAGACCCACTCGGCAGCCGTCAGTACCACCATCAGTCAGAGAGGAGGATCCAGAGTAATTTGGAGAAAGCCTCAGGGGAAAAAAAAAAAACAGCAAAATGACATCCAAAGAGAGGTGAGAAAGGCTGGAAACCCTCGCCACAGGCTGAAACCATCCCGCGTTTGCCTCGCCATCAGCTCAACACAGACAGCTGATGGCAGACAGCAGCATTACAGACTGCTAATCCCCAACTGAAACCCAGCTGCTGGCATTGAAAGAAAAAACATCTAAAAACTAATAATAATAGTTTAAAAAAAAAAAAAAGAACCACGCAGGTCTTTCTGTCTTTTATTCAGAAAGTACCCAGATAAAACCACAGAAATGATAAGACAGTCTCTTTAACTACACAAACCCTACCAAAAAGCTATGCCTTGCTTGTATTTAATCAAACACGGTATCATAAATATGAATTTCATTTAGCTGCTTCAAAAACAAAATTTGAAGTTAATCGCTATGGACAATAACCTCTGCCATCTACAAAATTAAGGAATTGACCCACCAAATGTCCAGAAAAGCAGCTAATTGCTTAAAATACATAGACTGCTGTTCAGGAGCAGCTTGAATTTTTTCCATCTGCAGTGAAAACCATCTGTTCTGCATGGTAGATTTCATGGCTTTTCAGGTCCATTTCTAAATTGAAATGGATGTTTTAATGATGAAAAATGGGGAGAAGTGATGAATACTTCATTAAAACACATTATTTCCCTGTCAAACTCCTATTCTCCTGGCTGTAAGCAAAAATAATGTCTGAGCAGAGTTAACGTCTTGGGTTATCAGAACTGCAGATGCCTCTTGGTATTTGATTGAGCAAATAAGCTATTTCATAACTGGCAAATGAAAACAATTCAGTAAATCAGAATTTCTTTTTCTTCTAATGAAAAACAGAGTTTTCAAACTCTTTAAATTACTGGCATGTAATGCAAAAGACACTGAAGAGATGACATTTCTACCTGTTTTCAGTGCAACATTCTTACAGCCATCAAGGCATGTCTTCACGTCTTAAGACATTGAGAACATCAACAGGTATAGACTCACTCAGCAGTCCCTTCTGCAAACTGTATTTAATTATTTTAATATGATGAGAGGATATAATTTCCTACCAACATAAGCACATGATGAGGAACCAGCAAACTGCAGAAAACATTCACATCTATCACAAATAAACACACACTGTTTTTCTATAACATTTCTCGATATATTTGCCAATTACCACATATTTTTGGACTGAAGCAAGTGTTTGCTCAAGCATAGAGAAATGATAACATAAATATCCAAACAGGGCTTTCTTTTGTGCCTAAACAATTTATTAAACCAACAAGACATTTCAGTATGGCATGAAATTGGAAGGAGTAAGCTAGAAGAGAGTGATTGTATTAGAATTCGGAATAAAATACCAAGCCCCTTCAAAGCTACCAAGCATCAGAAACAAATGCGATGCTCTCTGGGCACTCTGCTATCCCACCGGCCTGGGTTAGCAAGGCTCTGCTTCTGCCAGCACCTGGCCAAGGCATCCAGCACGTCGCCTTCTGAAAATGCCCAAGAGGAGACTTCTTGAACACATCAAGGATCACTACTGCACCTTTGATAACCAGTTCCCTTTCCAGACATCTAAAAAATCAATAGGCGTTTATGAAAACCCCAAATCCAGTAGCGTTTGCAAATGAGATCGTGGTCCGGCTGACAGTGTAGGGGGAGCTGCATAAAGGTCTGACGGTGCTTAGGTTATTTAACGAAACAAGGCAAGATGCTGTAATATACAAAGGTACTCAATTGAAAAAAACATGTAGTTGAATTACATTGTAGCCGTAAATACGGTGTTTGATTTAATTGAGAAAATTTTAGCTTGTCAACAGGAAAAGAGAGATTAAGCAGGAAGAATCTTCCTGGATTTCTCTGTATTCAACCAAACAGGGTATCAGGAAGAAAATAATGAGAGAGATTTTGGGTAATCGACACATAGTGAAACAGATTTAAAGTAATAATATTTTGCTTGCTTGGTGCCTGTTTCTTTTTCATAATTAATTTTACACTGAAGTTTTAAGATTGCATTAGCAGCCTCAAAATCATCATTACAAAACAGCTAGCTTATCCCTCTTGTACCCTTTCCCAACAAGTTAATCCCTGGTGGAAGACTTTCCATTGCTGCCTAGGTGCTGAATTGGGATTTTAATTAGTCACTGCATTTTTTCTGTTTGTTTCTACAGCATAAGACTTTAACCACATTCTCCCTCTTCATACCCCTTGATCAAGTTAGAGAAAACCTGACAATGTCATCTGTGCCCCTGGAGAGAAAAAAAACCCCACTGAGCACATTTATTTAAAAAATACCATTTCATACATCCTCAAAGGGGAGGTTATGAGTGGATTACATCAAAAATATTGAAAACCTTTTCATCATAATCGAAAATATTATTGCAAGGCTGTAGGTCATTGCCAAAGGCAATGAACAATATGTGATCTGATTTCCATGAGTTGAGCTGACTGGCGCCTTTGAAACCAGTTTTGGCATCGATATAAAACATATTTCTGTTGGTTTAAGGAAGTAGGAGCAACAATGTAAATTTAACTTTTGAACCAGATATAAAAGGACTTTGGGTGAAACATCTGCCCATCATTAATACTGCTCTGCAGCAGCAAACCAACAGCTAGTCCTCCAGGTGACCCCAGGGTGTGTATATTATTCACAGCATAGCAGTCATTTCATAGAGTAACTGCTGTGTTTAACTTGGATCCAGACCTTAAAATATTCTAACACGGTTTAAAAGTATGGTTTGGAGCCAAACGGGATACAAGGATTTTCAGTTTGCGTTTATTTTCCTTTCGGTGAGTAGACTCCATATATAGTCCTCCTCCTAAATCGAGACTTTGTCCATATGTAATAGAAGAAAGAAGGCAACATTCAGAAATACACGTCCTACCAACTAGCTTTACGAAATGAAAAGCACAGAAGAATTTGAGAAGATAAATGTGAAGGCATGAGTGCGATAAATTCTAGCCTTTCTTCCAAAAAACAGAAAAACGAAGTGAAATCAAGAATAAAATATTGTCTATAAAACAGCTTGCGGAAGCTGCATTTTTTTTAAGTGCAGAAATCTTACGCCTGGCAATACAAAGGCGTTTTATTCAACCTACTCTATCACTTTAAATAGCTTTATGCTCCAATACTCCAGCTAGAGCTGAGTTTGAAACGGAGACGTCATCCACAACTCTTCTCGATTCACTCTGCAGACAGACTATTCTCCTCCGGACAAGCCAGGAAAGGCCTCCATGTAAAATCCACGGAGGGAAGGATACCTGAGGCTCACTGTCCTTAGTGTTAATTAATGTTGTCATTAGACTTCAACCTAGAAAATGAAGGTATTTAAGTTCTAGCCATAGATCGGCCATATTTGCTACAACAGCAGCCGGTGGAAGGACAACCTCGGGTAGCCAGGTTCTGCCTGCAAGCTGTAAAACGAGCCCCGTGTCCGGCACGTAGAAGTTCGGGTGCTTCCAGAGACCGCTGCTCTAAGCCCTGCGCTCCTTTCGCCTGAGGCTGGCTTTAATTCACTTTAATTATACTAAACTGGGGTGCAAATTTTAGGAGCAGATCTTTTCTGCTTCCGTCACTTCTGGAAGACGCAGATATGCATTTATTAGCAGTACAAAGGCCACTAAGATTTTTTTTCTCTACCAGGAATAATAACAGATAGAAAATACGACGACTGAGGAGAGATGTCAGGGGACAAGCAACGCCCACAGCCAGTCCCTGGAGAGAAAAGTCACTAATGATAAAAAAAAGAATCAAACAGCTTTTTGATCACAGTGCTAAAGATGCTCTTTTCAAATATACAAGGAGAAAACCACCACCAGAAGTGCCTGAATACATCACAGCCTATGGGGTTCACCGCCCTGCTCTAGCACCTTACTTTTTTTGCATAAGCAGGACAACCACGAAGTCCAGCACCTATTGCTGCTCATGGTACATTTCTGGAGAGGAGGGAATTGATCCTTGCTGCAGGATTTCCATTATTCTCTGTTTTTCGGCAGCAGTGCTGTGCAATGTGGCTCTCCTGTTTTTTTCTTTCTCTAAAATTGCACTTTATTGTTTTCTAGACTGGAGTTCCAGTGATTGGTTTTCTCTCAGAATGAGGCTTTCTGGCTACAAAACTTGGAGAAGAAAAGGGATCTTTTCTATTAGCAATTATGTTTAACTGCACATTTTTAAGAAGTTTTTTGTTGTTTGCTTGTGGTTTTTTTTCAATATTTCAGGCAGTAGTCAGCAAAAGAATTTATTATTTTTTAAATCCTATTCTCAGAGGTTTGCACAAAACCATCTTTTTTTCTGTAAAATGAATGCTTACAAGAAGATCAACAAGAAACATTCATAAACACCTTTCCCAAAGACCAACAAAAAATTAGCACTGAAATTTGTAACCTTTGGGTAAATGGGGACATACCATACAGAAAAATACTCGCTTCCCAGGGGGGCACTGGATGCATCTTTGTGCAGGTTTTTGAGACTCTGAATCTCTGTAGGCTTCCACAGCAAGACAATTTTAGTGCAGAACACAGCAGGCCGGGCATGCTTTCCAAAAATACCAAATTGAGATTACATAAAATGGGCTCAAAGACTGAAAAAGAAGAAAGGTCTTGATCAAATAGTTTATGGCATTTCAGACTGTGAATGCAAATGAAATAGTATCAGTGACCTTAAAAATGAACTAACGCAAGGGGTCCTTGGAGGCATGGAGTCAGAATAGATGGCTTTTTTCTCTGAGGCTGAGATAATGCTTGGACTGGAGCTTTTTAATGCATTGTTCTCAGTAAATCCAGTCCAGGGACAAAACTCCTGGAGAATATTTGATTTCTGGCATGAAAACTACTGAGTTGAATTAGAGTATCGTTCTGCAGTAAGTTACATTTTCAAGGCTTCAGAATGCAATTTTCTGGAGATTTGCACTCCCTTACTAATCACTGTCATGGATGGCAAGTAAAAAATAAAGGAGGTCATTCCAAAGGGTGCTTTATTTTTCTTTCTTATGTAATAGGCATGTTTTGTTTCGATTTTTCCCATAGGAAACGGCCGATATTAGCAGTACTCAAACTTCACAAGAAATGTCAACAGATGAGACATGGAAAGAACTTCACCACTGCTAAAAGTAATTTTTTCCTGCATCACATGAACACGTTCCCAAGAAAACTTGCAATCTAAAACATCCACATGTATTTTTCATCCTGTTACCCAGTATCGATAGAGCTCCCCAACATGCTGCCTTACAAGTGATGCGTCCTTAGCTGCACCACTGTACCTGCCTCGTGAAGATGACCAAAATTGCAATATTTGGGGCAGGAAGCAGAGAATGCAGACCTTCACCTGCCAAGAATTTTCCCAGGACAGTAGATCTAGCCCAGGGCTTTTGCTCACCTCCCTCCATGCTTGTCTCATGGGGAAAACTGTTCACTTGCCCAAAACTTTTGCAGGAGGTGATGGTTGACAAGGGCTTGCTCTTCTCAAGGATGAAGATCTCCTTCTCTTGGGAACAGCTTCAGTGTACTGCTGGTTCTATAAAAATAGTGCTTTTGGAAGCCAGACATTTCCCTGTCCCTCACAGACCAAGACAGCCTGGAACTGGATCACTAGCCTGTCACTGCACAGGAGGAACACCAACCACGTCCTGAATCTGAACTGACACTAAAAAAAAAAAAAATCAATGGCTGGTTGGTGGGTCCCTGGGGAAAAAACGCAGAGAGCGGCTCCCAGGATAATTTGGTAGAGACCATTTGTCTGGAAGACCATTTCTATTTCTAAGAATTACCCAAAAAAGATAGCTCTCTCAGCCAAAGCTATAGTCTCCTTCAATCTAAGGAAGAAATATAAAATAACACATAATGGTTTTTAAAGCTTTTGAGGACAAAAAGCTATAAAGAAGGTATAGGGACATGGGTTTCTTGATGGACCACACACCCAAAAAGGGACAAAGTCTCACCGCAAGGCTTTTTACAGTCCACAAGACGCTGGTGCCGGATGCCCTACAGCAACGCCCAGTCGCACAGCCAGTACCGTGCTGGTGGACCTCACCTGCTGCTGCCTGCTCCTGCCTCGCTTCAGGAGGAGGGAAGCCACAGCAGCCGCGACTCTGAGCCCGGGGAGCTGCTAGGACGGAGAGCCCGCAGCCGCCCCAGCCACCAGCGCTTTGGCTACACCTGCAATAAGAGCCCAGGGAGCAGGGGTTGGAAGCGAGGTGCAGCAGCTTATGCAGCTTACCTCACTCCTACTTGGCTAATCCTCAAAAATTTAGTGACTGGGTAAGTGCTAGCAACGGATGGGGGAAATAATTTTTTTTTTTCTTTTTCTCCTGCACAGAATTGGCAGATCGCTGAACCTGGCAGTGTCAGAAGTCCCAGCCTCCGCTGAGGCTACCTCAGTTTTGCACAACGGACATCTCATAGCAAGCATACAGGAGAAATCCATTGTTTCTCATCGTTTATCTACAGCTCAGACCAGTCTAAACTCACCAGGTATTACACACCGCTCTTAGTTCTGTCAAGTGACATACAAAAGAAAACTCTTACCAGGAAATATGTATGGAGGATCTCATTTTTTTATTTTTATTTTTTTTGAAATCTCTGTATGAGTATGGACTTTTATGAGCCAAGCTGTACATGCCCTTCATTGCCACCCAAAGCTTACTCACCCATTACCCATTGCCACCCAGTTTATCCCCTCTCCTACGCCCTGCAGAGCAGCAGCACTGGGATTCGTGCGGATTGCCTCTACCCATCCATCCTCCATCATGCTGAAAGAGCAAACAAATCGTGCGTCACGCTCACCTCCCGCACTCATCCTTCACTGCTGCAGACAGCAGCATCAGGCACGTTGCTACAGCTGTCTCATACGCAATTACTTCTCATTCTCTCCGAAAACAGAAGCCTCCTCCCATCAGCTGCTCTGCTGTGTTACCTACGAACGTGCACCTCTGAATACTTATGGACACGGGAACTGGGCTTTGCCCATAAAACAGTTTAAAGATACACTCTAAGAAACACTTTGGGTGAAAACCCTGTTGTTTTACCTTCTGAAGACTGGGCACAGCTTTCCTTTCACACATATGGCTGCTACACACTCTTCTTGGAAAGCTTTCCCATGCTTTTGAGACTTCAGTTGTTGCCCTGTTTCTATATCGATTTGAATGCCAAGTAAATAGTACTCAATCAAAATTACTCGTCAGGGTTTGGCAGCTGGCACAGCAGTTCACATAAGCATGTAGGAGTATAAGTAGATGACAGCTACACAGTTGCTTTCCAGCACAGAAGCAGCAAAAATAATACTCACACAAAGGGTAAGAGAGTCGGGCAGGCTTTCAGTGCCAGCCCCGAGCTCATGCCAGTTAAGGCAAACAACCATTTAATTTTCTTGTAGAGAGGGAGATGACTGGCTTTTCATCCTAGGTGGCCCTGAGAAAATCTCCAGAAAAAAAAAAATGTAAATAGTAAGCCAAGATGGGCTTTAACGTGCTGGATGGCCCGTACTCACAAGCACAGCAGATGCGAAGCAGATTCACTCACATCACCAGAACCCAAACCAGAATGCCATCCCTAACGCCTGAGTGCAGGCAGTGCCCCAGCCGTGCTGCTGCCTGCCACGTCCTGTTCCCGAATTAACAGAGTATTCATCTACTTCTGCTTTAAAGATGAATTTATTACACAAAAGGACTCTAAGACCCCACTGCTAAGCACACTGGAAGATGAAGCTCAAGCGCTTCCCTCAACCACCTTCCCAAATTCCTAATGGCAAGGAGGCTTGGACAATTTTAGCTGAAATTAAGGTCATGTAAAATTTACACATGAGCTCAGGCAATGTCAGCAATTACCAGAATGACCTCAAGGCTCAGAGAGGAATCAAGAGCAGAGAGAAGCTTGTTTTTCTGCAATAATTTAGTAGCAGATGGTGACTTTTGTTTAGACCTTCTGAAGAAAAGTAGCCTTGAAACAGGCAATTTACCAGTTTAATTAACATGATATTGAGAGGAATATTAAATGTCTGAAGCAGGGACAATTCCCTCATACAATCAAAACTTGAGAAATTTGTTTAGGGTCCTTTTTGGAACATGAATCTGAAACTCCTGATGCCTCATTCCTTGTGTTTTCCAATTTCATTGTGCAGTGAAACCAGTTCAGCTCCACTTCTCAATTACAGCCTTTGCTTGTAAAATGCTGCAAGTTTTACAGCTCTCTGAAGGGGCTGAGACTGCTCAGCATTTTACCTGCGCTTTGTTGCCCGTGGGTGAAACATATATCCAGAAGCTCTTCCCTTCGTAACGTATCCTCACACACACCCTAGAGCAGACTCATTGAACGCATGGGCACGCTCTGAGCCTGCAACTGCACAGATGTGGCCCAGAAATCTCAAAAGTTTAAACCAGAAGTAAGGAAGGAAGTAAAATGGGTCAAGATCTAAGAAGCAACTGCATATTAAGCACTCAGCAAAGGGTCAGAAGTCAACAGCTTCACATTTGTTAGAGCACACAGGACAATTTGTGGCCAAGCATTCAAGATGATGCAGACCTCCCTACAATTCAGAGAAAACCCTGCCATGCGTGTTGGACTTCTCTGGACTGAAAACACTGCTCTCCTCAAATAGCTTGGAGTAGTAGAAGCGTAGCACAGCCTCCCCTCTGCCTGAAGAAAACACGTACGTCGGCTGCTCTTCTGCGTAAGGATCAGAACAATGTGTTTACATGAGGGTGACATTTCACAAACTGTGTCTCCATTACCCTCCCACTTACTGCTTTGACAAAGACAGCATCAAGCCCGGACTGACGCATGTTAGCAGAAATAAAAATGCTCTGTTTCAGCTAGTACATGGAGACAGACCAAGAGGAGTTCAATTACAGACAGAAAATACACAACTCTAAACTGTACATCCAAGGTAAAATTCAAATGACTCCTTTATATGAGCTGAGCAATAGCTGAGATTTCTTAAAAGCTTTCTCATACACCTAAACCAGTACTCTTCGTGTTGACCTCCATCAGCACAGATGTTAAGCCAGAAAGTACATGAAATTATCATATGAGCAAGCAACCACTGCCACATAAACGAAGGTGAAATCCATTCTTCCCCCACTCACCACTGAATGGAAACTACCCAGAAACATTAAACATCACAGAGAAAGGTTGGTCCTAAAAGAGTGGAAAGGATAATGACGAGATATTTGCTCATTTAATTTGAATTATGTATTTTTTACTGTACTTTTATTATTATTGCAGTGATATTTACATTGTTTTCTCTTCTCATATACTGTTTTACATGGACATCCCAACAGTGCCTTTGGTTCCAAGACTTTCAGACTCAGGGAGATGCATCTTCTGGGAGACTTGGCATAACAGCACTCGTGTTAAATTGTTGGGCACGGCACTTATTTAAAACAGAGCGTTTTAAAAGGGCACCTACATCTGCTCTATGTACTTGTGCAAACGCTGCTGCAACACCATTAGGCTGCTCATATCCATGGTGCTTCCTCACCAATTTTTGTAGGTCCACTTCTTTTTAAATATATGGCCTTGTTTTTATTGTTCTGCAGTGCTATAAAGAAAAATGTTCACGCTAAATCTCCCTGATCACAAATGCAGAAAGGAAGTGTATGACTGAAGGAATTAGTTACTCCAAGTGTCTTCAGCTACAAAAGCACGTGTGGCATATCTCGGCAAAACTTAAAACTGTATCAGATCTGCAGCAAAAATATATTGATTTCTGTCACAAGCTGCCAACCCTCGTTAATCATGTCCTGCTGAGTGAAAACCTATTCATTGCCATGAACATAAATTCGCTCTGAAATGGTAGAAACGTTTCAGGTTAATCTTTTTGACAAAGTATTCGATTCAGTGAAATAATTTTCTCCATGCAGCCTGGATCCTCAACTAGTATAAATTTGAGAGGCTCGGCTGGAGCCGGTGAAGTTATGCTGATTTATATCAGCTGTTGCTCTAGCCAAAAATTTCTCTCCATTTCAGTGAAAATGCATTAGTCAAAATCCTCAGGGAACCCTGGGACATATTTTCACATGTTAAGCCGATGATGTGCTTGGAGAGGCTTCCAAAATTATTTTAGAAGACAAGCTGAAAAATGCATGGTCATGTTATCCTTTAAAATGGTGCAGTGAGGGGCCAAGCTGACCTTTACTTAAGAGTATTTTAAGGACGAGAGTCACTTGGGGAATACTTAAATGTCTTTGGATAAACATATTTAGCTGGAAATTAGACCAAAACAAGGACACCGCATTAAAAACTGGATGTGTGTTTCAGCATATTGTATTCACAGTACGTTTTCTTTAGAAAAGAGGAGAGAAATGAGAATTTTGGTCTTGAAATTTTCTTGACCCTCTTATAATTGAGCATTACGTGCAGTACAGCATCACAGCACCAGAGCTCATCATGTTTAATAAGCACTGCTCTTCCCTTCTGTTAAACACTACTCCTAATTTCACCAGGCTCAGAAAGTCATTTTTAACATCACTTAATGCTAACCCTGATAACGTCACCAAGATGCATGCAATGGTCCTGAGCTAAGCTTTCTTCTGCTTACCATTTTCAAAGTGTTTCACTGTAACGTTTAAGGGATTTTCGTTATTATTGTTATCAACAGCTGTTTGTTATCATTGAAAACACAAAGTTCAGCAACATGCAACTAAGAAAAGTTTTTCTGCAATCCTTCAAACAGCCTGGGATGATCCAAAGCAGACACACTGTGAATATACCATTCTCATGAGGGCTGCAAAGCAGCAGGTTTGCAAAAAGAAAAAAAAGAAAGCAAGTGCCAGAGCTTTTCAATTTGCAGAGGTCATACACTTTATCAGCTTTGGGATTTAAAGGTAATTATTTGCAGTTAAAACAAACAAAAAAAAAAAACTGATCAGCTGGGTATTTTAGCCCAGCTGCAAAGTTCTTCCTGAAAGGAATGACTTAAAAATAAATAAAAAAAAAATTCAAAGCACAGACTTTTTTTCAATACAAGTTGAAAGTAAAGTTTTAGAAAGCAGCACTCCAGCAACACTGAGGCATGCTGAAAACACCCAAACCTGACAACATCACCACCTGACGTCGAGCTGCACTGCCTCGTGCGTGGGATGCGAGATCAACTGGTTTCACCCAGAAGTGCCCAGATTTGCCATCGCTGATGCAGAGGCGTGTGCTGGACACCCAGAGCGAGGCACAGCTCTTACCATGGAGTCGCTACCATCCACGCTGCAGCCACATCACAGGACAAAACTGAAATACTGTGAGGCCTATGTGATACTGGAGACACTATGTGAGTGGCATGTTTGTAAGAGATGGTCGGCTCCGTAACAGCAGCAGTCTTCTCACAGCGCCAAATAAAAATACCACGATTCCTTCTTCTTCTTGGCCTCCTATGATACAGCAGAAGAAAACAACTTTTTTTTTTTAATGCAACACTGTTTTTGAGATTATTATAGACATTAAATAGACTCGTAAGTGCCTTTTGTAATCACTCTTATTAGCACAGGCTACAAATATATGCAGCTGCAAAAAGCACTGTCACAAAGGAAGAAGTAAGCTTAAAGCCTGGGGCAGAATCTGTTTTTCCCCCAAAATAACATCTTGGCAGCTTTTTATTATTTCATGACTACAGTTTAGTTTACTTCAGAAGACAACACTCAGAAACATGCATTTCACGGATTTCCTAGTGCAGAGCAGTAGGGAAAAAATGAGGATTTTAATATTTATTCCTAGAAATGCTGCATGAGCCAAAAGAAAACAACTCTTCCAACTACAGAGGTGATCGTTTTTCAGGCAGCACAACATAATGCTCCTCGTGCAGGGGAAAAAAAAAATAACACCACAATACAATGCTGACATCCTCTTCTGTACGGCTGCCTTGCTCCCGGGTTAGAAAGCACACACAATTTCTAGGCCTCGCATTCAAAGCTTTGCCCACACAGAAAAAGATTAACACAACTCCAAGACACCAGAAATATGAAGGAAATTCCAAAGCAAACCACTTGCAAACCTCATAATTCTTGTGCAATTTAATACTCAGAGGTACGCAGAAAGGAAATAAAACAGAAACCTCCATTTGGAGCAATCCAGCTACAATCAGAACCTTAACTGCCACAATTATTTAGTGTATTTCAAATTCCTCCAGTGCTTTTTTCAAGCAGTAAGTAGATCAAACCCCGGGATTTTTTAATAGAAGGGCTGGCTCGTTTTTCTGTGATTATTTTACCGGTGAGCAGTTTATTTTAAGGACTAATCGGAGGGAACAGAAGCCTGGCCCCAGGTGCCCCCCTCCTCAGATGCACCCGGCAGCAAATCCTTCCTGCCTGCTCCGACAGGTCCCAGGGCACTGGGGAGCATCAGCACGGCAGGCACCTTGCTTGCTTGGTCCAGGAGCCAGGCTTTGCCTGCCCAGCCTTCCTGCTTGAAAGACATCTCCCCATCTCCTTCATGGGTAACAGCAGTCTTTCCTGCACGTCCTTCTCTCAAGCCTTCTTTGCCCCCGACCCGTCTCTGCCTTTTGCTCCTTTGCTGCAGTCCACATCACCAGCCTTGCAGAACTGCTGAAGAAAGCGGCTCCTTAAAGGTTTGCTTTCTTCTTAGCTTCTCCTTCCATCACCTGCAATTTGAGGCTTCTACCCATACAAACCACATCTGGATGTTACCTTGGCCAACCCTCAAAAAAGACCCAGGCAAGAAAACTGTGGGGGCAAACAAAAGACAAAAATGGATAGAAAATACCATAGGACGCCACAGAGTCATAAGAAAACTGAAAAAAAAAAAAAAAAAAAAAAAAAAAAGTACCCATGCAAGGAGGATGCTGAAATATTTGCTTCCAAGACTACTGGATAATGTTTTTGTTCCCCTGTTGCTCTGATGAATGAGATTTTGAGTTAATTTGGAATAGTTAATGATTTATTGTTACGAACCATTATGGCTCCCGCATGGTCACTGCTATTGCAATAATTGCTAGGGAACCCGCAACATCTTGCAGGGGCCTCCTCTGTTTTATTCAATTCAAAAAGAAAACAGAAGCATTTGCCAATTCACCCCAAACTCCATCCTCCTCATATTATCGCTGCAATCATATTCTCCACTACTGGCTGCTCTACTCCTTTCAATAAAAGGCATCAGGTGCAAGGCTGCCATAAAAATGAGCTCTCTGCAAGAAAACCCTGGTGCAACCAGCATCTCTCAGGCAGTTCATGTACCGGCACACTGACTGTCCTCGACTCCTCCAGGAGCAACCACCCTTATTGCCAAGAGAAGAGCGTGCCATGTGCTAACAAATAAATCCGAGGTACCAGAAGTGTAAGAACGAGCCTCAGTATCTCACCCCAGATATCACGCAGCCATCCGACTGCCTTTCCCACCCCAACAAAGGACCAAAAGCCCCTCTCTGCAGGTTTGGGCATTGGATGCTGATGGCACTCTGTGAAAGGCTTTTCTCAGCTCAAAAGTGAGAGGAAAGAGGAACGCAGCAAACACTGGAAGGCCGTGAACCCCTTCTCTGCGGCCCCCCAGCCAAACAAAAACAAGCTGCAGGAGATCCGTCTGTCTCTGGATTTTCCCCTCCAGGAGTCCCAACTGGAGCTCTTTCTGTTCCAGGGGAAAAAAGAAACAAACAAAAAAGGATTAAGAAGTTTAGCACAGTTTCTTGCAAGGTCTCGAACATTAACCCCCGTGCACAACTATTGCTCTTTGGCTTCTCTCAGGCCGAAGACAAGGAGTTGGCTGCATTTCAGTACCAGTGGGAATAGTTCATCTCTTCTTAAAACAGAGACGGTACCACTATCACTCAGCAGGTTTGCAGCAACCTTACTACAAACACAACCCTCACCCTGTTGCTTCCTGACCCCAGCTAAAAGTTGGAAGGACATAAAGTAACAGTTAGGGGTGGGGTGAGCTTTTTCCTTTTTTTTTTTTCTTTTTTTAATATATTTTGTTTCTTTAAACTGCACATGCAAATCAGATTATCAGCTTTTTCAGCAGAAAAAGAGCAATTAGATTCAACAAAGTGTAGCCAGCAGAGAATATGCATACAAAGTAACTCTGGAGTGTAAACAAAGCTGGTTTAAACCATTCCACTTTATTCTTTTGCATTTGTTTGCAGAGATTACGTTCAACTCTTTACTTTTTTATCACATTTGAAAACACAAATTTTGTATAAACAGTCCTGATTTCAAGTGCAAACAGTGCTTAATTAGATGAGCTGCGAAATGATTTTAGGTCCCGCAGAAAACAAGCATGCGTTCATTTCAGACAGAAAACTGTTCTCAGGGCAAAGGGCATTCACTTCACTCCTGGGGGGAAAAAATATCCTGAAGATGAACAAGAAGGCAACTATCATTGGTTGTGGATCAAGGTTCTCTTAAATTCTCAATGACGAGGTGAATGCAGAGGGAAAAATAGGGGGAAATCTGTCCTTCCACGTGGCCCCCGCGCAGGCTGGGAAGTTGCCCCTTGTCCCAGCAGGGTCCCAGCAGGGTCCCAGGGTGATACTGGATGAACACAGCTGGGACAGCGCATGCTCCATCCACACTGCGCGCAAGTGTGTCTTTCAAATAGTTCAGAGCCTGTAAAAAACTCATCCTTTCTTTTGGGAAACAACAACAACAACAAAAAAAGTTCTGATGTGAAATTAATTGTAAAGAAGAAAACAGCAACAACAAATAGCAGTGGGAAAAACAGAACCTGAGGACCTGAAAACTTTCAAAAAAAGAAAAAACTCCAAGTCAGGATACCCGCCTCTGTCTCTCCGTTGTCACCCTTTCCTATGGCGAACAGAACTGCCCTAGGTGATGAGATGGAGCCAAGGAAGGGAGGAAGCGGTGTCACCTCCAGCGTTGCTCTGCCACTGCGGTTAGGTATCTGCAATCACACTGCCCTGGTAATTAGCAGGTGCTGCTGTGCATTACTACTAAGCGCTGCCTCAGCAGAACCAAAGGGAGGGAGAAGACACAGCCTCTGAAAACCTGAACTTAAGAAAGATGATAATGCGCATCAATAACTCCTCCAGCTTCCGCAGAAGATGGACTCACCCGGGAGGTTATTTAATCAATAACCGCAGCTACTTAAGGACGTCGAAGAACAGCAAGTTGTTTTGAATATGGAAAAACAATCAAAGAAGTAATGGGAGCATTTAGGGAGACATTTCAATAAAGCTAACTTGCCAAACAGCCACTCTGGTCATTTGAGACCACATTACCACCACTTAACCAGCCTGAACCGCCGGCTGCTGTGCCGAGTTGTTCCTGTAGCACTGCACTGCCTTCCCGTAAACCCACAGAAGTACACAACTGGCAAAGCCTGGGCACAAGCACAGCATTTTTACAGCAACAGGAGCCTGGTTTGTCCCCGTGGCCTGTTCGTCGTTCAGTACCAACGCCCGGCACCTCACTCCCTAGTTTAAGCATGCACCTCGGGTAGGTTTCTGAAATAAATATCCACTCTGTCAACTCCTGACCACAACTCTGAAGGACTGCAGTGGTCCGTAACACATGCTTGTGCTCAGCACTACAAAATCTTCCCTTTGCCCTCCTCCTCCAGGTCCGACAACATCATTACTGGAAAAAAAAGGTTTGTGTCACTCAGAGCCTCTAAAACATCCCGGAGGAACGGAGGCTGTTTGACTCGGACCTTTATGCAACGCAGCACCCTGGCACAGCAGGCAAATATGCAGACAGAAAAGTGATCTTTGCCCTGAAACTTGTAATCTATCTTATGTCCTCCCAGCTGTCCTCAGTATTAGCCATTACCTTCTGCCTTGTACTGTCATTCCGGGACTCTTGAGTTATTTGAAGAGTACAAATGAAAGTGCACAAACGTAGCTAACCTTCTCTTCTAAAAGTTTTCAGAAATGCAGCATTCATATGGGCAAAAACAGCCATCAAGTTTTCATCTTTTATTCATTTGACCATCTCTAACTGCAAAAGAACTGAAAATTAAAGTTTGGTCAGACCTAGGAAAGCAATTCAAATGCAAATATCAGCAGCTCGGTGCAAAGACAAAGAAATTCAACACATGGACACCTAATTAAAACAAAAAACGATTAACAGAGGTGTCAGAATAGACAAATAACTGAGCAACCTGGCTCAGAAACTATGTCAGAAATTTCAATGCATTTGCTTTATAATATAATCGGGAACTAAATACTGAAAATAAAACTTCATCAGATGCCTGGCGTGGAGGTGAAGCTCAAGGCTCATGCCATGCAATCTCTCTCTCTCTGGAGTTTATCTAAGTTAGAAAACTCTGCCTGTGCACCTCTACAGAGATTTTCCGTGCACCTCTACACAAACTCTCTCTCACCGGGAACACTTTAGACATTTAGTGAGGCAAGATGTCATTTTTCTCAAACAAAATAAGTCTGAATTGGTGAGATTTACATCAGAATAATGCCTCTGCATTGCAGGAGCTCTCCATCTGGTTGGTTTTCTGCTCTCCCCTGCTTAGGGGTTATCACTGCCATTGCCAGGCTTCCTTTCGAGTGAAAATGTAATTTTGGACTAGCGGCTCCGTCTCTCTTCACAATGCCTCGTTCATCCCCCTGAAGCCTGATGAGGTCATTGTCTCGAGTGCTCCCAGAAGTGAAGGCGGCATCAATTTCCAGCCACCGCTGCCGCACTTGCATGCTAACACGAGACGGTGGCTCGCTGCTTCAGGGGACTGCGCCCGCTTGTGTCCGAGAGAGCCATGGGGATGGGAAGCAGGAAGGGCTCCTGGAGTGCTTCATCCTCAAAAGCTCGGAAACTTGGAGGTTTCACAACTATTGTGTGAGATATAAAATGACTTCATGCAGGAGGTGTTTTGCACAGTACTGTGAAGGTCGTCCAAAATCCTCACTTGTCCTTCAGTTTGTCAGGAACACTTGGCACCAACATCCCCGAATGACTCCAGGTGACAAAGTATTTCCTGGCTCCATCAAGACCTCTGATAACCCAGAGAAGTTGCAGGAAGGTTAAAATAAAAGGTGGTGTAATCCAGGAGACAGCAGAGCTCCTTGCTTCACTCTTGCACACAGACCTAAGTTTCACTCGTGGTGAAGCAAACATTTTTCAGCTGACTAACCTACCAACCCAATATATCTCCTCTGCTATTAAAAATCGGTGTTTTGAAAGCCTTGGCTATTTAAGAGTGACACAGAAGAGAGAAGATTTATGCAAATACTTCATTACTTCTTAACTTTATTACTTCAATACTTCATTACTTCTACTTCATTATGCAAACATCCACTCGGATTCCTCCATCTCTACCTAGGAACCCACAAATGAAAGGGATCTCCAAAACGCCACCCAGCCACTTGCCAGCACAAAGCCCCAGGGCTGCAGACAGCCCACCATCCTCCCTCCTTGCAGGAAAACCCAATATATTTCAGTTAATATGCATGACAAAAGCCCATATTTTCTGAGAAAAAAAAAAATGGATGCGAGCATCTTCAAAAGATAAAAAAGAAACACAATAAACAGACTAATAATGCCTGTGTACTTTATCCCCACCACACACAAGCAAAGCACAAATTTCCTGCTAGATCATATGCAATATACAAAACCACTTAGAAACATGAACTCCTAAACATATGGTTACAGCTTGCCACGAGATTTTTTTTCTTGAAAGGGCACAAGCCGAGCAATTTTGAGCATCTTCTGAAAGGATGAAATTGCTGCCAACTCAAATCTGAATCAGCTATTAAACACCTCTACAAATTACCTTGATGTCTGAAGAAAATAAAACAGTCAAATGCTAGCCAGAAACGTTAGAGAATGTGGGATGAATCACAGCATGACGTTGCTGTTGTGGTTGAAAAGACGCAGTCATGATTAGGTGACGTTACCAGACATTGGGTAACAATCACCCACCAATATGTATTTTTTGGTAGCTGCTTTTGAGAGCTTCTCAGGTCCAAGGATCGTGTGTAAATGTGATTTATTTTTGGCCAAGAAAGCAACACTCTCACCTCATCAGCTACTTTATCTTCCCATTAAGTAGAAAATTCCTCTTAAATCCTCGTTTCTTTTTCTGTAAGGACCCTCCAAAAGAGTAAACAGAAGTTACAGAAAATTTCAGAGACAGGTTTTCTTCCTCACACATGAAAGACGGAGACATTTTTAATCCTTCTGATTAAAGAAAGCCAATCTCCTGTATCACTTTCAAATAGCTGGAAGCAGATGCCTTTCTGCACCTGACTTTCCTCTCTCTAACGTGGTTGCTTCCTGACACATTCAGAAGTATGAAGTGGATAATGAATGACAGAAAGAAAAGTGCTGTCAGACTAAGAAATAGGGACCCAAGGGGCAGACGTCATTTATCTGATGTGGGGATGGAAGACTGGGTCAGAAGTAACAGGCTGCTTGGTCACCTCACTTCTTGAAACGGTAGTTATAATATATATTGGTACACATATAATTAATATTGGCAGCTGGGGGACGGTTGGACCTGATGATCTTGGAGGCCTTTTCCAACCTTAATGATTCTATGGAGATATGTATTACTATATCCCAAACGTGAGGCAGATGTCAGCTACTCACCTGCCATAGACCAGGGGAATCTGCATCTCCTGGGCAGCTACACCCCATGGAGACGTGGCAGATGGAAACCCACACTCTGTGAGGCAGGAGGGGATTGGGAAGGAGGGATGGAGAAGTGCATTAAACAGGGCTGGCGCCTTGGCTGCTCGCAGACAAGCACACGCTGTCCTTTACACCGATGAAGGGGGCGCACTGCTTCTTACCACCTTTCAGCCACCTCTCCAAGTTACAGAGGCACAGGAGGTGCCCTCGAGGACCCCTCAACCCAAGATGGCCCACCACAGCCACAGGAGGGATGAGAGGGTCACTGAGGCAGGAGCACCTGCCCACATCTCAGGCTAACTGCCCGCCAGCCAGGGAAGGAGATTTCCTGCAAAGGGACATGGAAAGGCTGCCCGGTCCCACCAGGTCTTGCCCACTGCCCAGTCCTTGGTCCCATTCACCTGCAAATCGAGCACCAAGAGTGCTACGGCAGCCCTGCAACCGGAGCAAACGAGGCTAAGTACTGAAACGAGGTGACTGGAGGTGAATGGCGAGCCTGAGGTGTGTTCTCTACAGCGTCCACGTGAGTCCTGCCATGCGCAGACCTCACCGTTTCGGGGTGGCCGGTCCCTGCAGCGCCTGTGCTGGAGCAGAGCCGATCTGCGCTGCCAGATGGGTGTACCAGCACCCAAATGTACTACAAACAAGGCTTGGCAAATGGTTTATCACACAAAAAAGGAAGCCAAGATAATGGAGTGCAAGTCCAGAGGAGAAAATGTTATTTCTCTCTGAGCAAAGGGAACTTAGAAGTACAATAAAACATTCAGCCACTTGGTGCTTCCATAGGGTTTGGTTAATAATGCATACCAAAACAAATTGCATGATTTTCACCTGCATTACTGATGAAAAGATTTTGAAATTGCCTACCACGCATTCGCTCCCGATTCTTCACAAAGGGTGCCATTGACTAGTCTGCAGATCACTCAGAACTGATGCTTTGAATACTTATAACCTGAGCATATTAATTCAGCTGTGTGCATGAGGCTAGCTTGCTTCTAAAAATAAATAAATGCCTTTTCCCAACCAAGATAAGTGGGTTTTGTTTTGTTCCTTTTATGATTAAATACAATTCCCTGGGCTCTCTGGAAAAGTGCTGTATGTTCTGGGCACGTAGGTCAGGGCCTGGAGCTAGAGCACATGAAGCCATGGGCTAGTGGCACCTCGCCGTCCCACTGCATCACCTCGCTCTCAGCCCTAGACACTCAGTTCTGACGCCTCCGCCAAGGCACTGATGCTGAGCTCCACTCCTTTATCCTGCTTACTGCGTACTCACCTGCATCTTTTGGGGCATGGTTTTTCTGTTTCCTATTCATCCTGAGGCTGATGCTAACACTGGGCATCTGCACGATCCAGAGAGAACCCCATTCCCCAAGGTTCTCTGCTTCTTCAAGCTACACCAGCCAATCTAACAAGAAATTTCTCTTCCTACAAGCCTTACCCGCTTTTTTGACTAAAACAGGTATAGTGACTTTATTACCAAAACCATTCTGTCATTCAGTTAGAGTATTCAATAAGACCTTTCTGCCTGTCTTCCCTATTTTTCCCAATTGCTTTATCTGTTTACGCATCTTGTTTTTTCCCGTTCATTCAGGGGACGCGTCCCACATGGGATTATACCCTTTCTCCAGGCTCCTGCAGAGCAAGAAATTATATGTTTTGAAAGACAAACTTACACTACCTTTTTCTGAAGCCCATATTATCTTCCCCCCTCTCCCTCTAAGCCTCAGCCATATTGGCTGTGAATCAAAATCATTTTCGAGGTTATTAACCTGCACTGGAGAGTTGATGGGAGAATTTTGCACATCTTATAAAATGGATTCCTCTGGTTCACATAGCAGCATAAATAGTTATCCACTGGCATGATTAATACACTGAGCATACCTGCAATTGTTTCAGCTCTGCTCCCATTTTAGGTTATGGGGTTCCTTTTACTTAGGTTGTTCTTTAAATTAAGACAGTTTGAGATTGCCTTGAAATGCAAATTCTTAATGCAGCTTAGCAACAACAGCTAAAGGAAGAACCATTACAATTACAGAAGGCAGAAAATAAGAATAAATTAAAAAAAAAATCACCTGTAAGTTTTTTGTTAAAACTTGTTAACAACATTATCTGGCTGTTCTCTGCTGTACAAATTATGCTTTACTTTGGTGAATACCACTGGGCAAAGGCAGCAAAGCTGGGAAGGACGTGACAGCGGAAGACGCTGTTTCAGTGCAGTGTCGTGGATCCTGAAGTCCTTTTCATCTCTCTCCAGCTGGATTCGAAATGACAGTAGTTTAGGACATTGCATTTTTTGAGGCTCTGGGTACAGAGGAGATGTATTGCCAGGGTTAGAAGACAAGGCAATGCAAGGCATCCTCACCAAGAGCAGAGCTAGTGGTGGGGGGTAAGGCTGGAAAAGATGCGCCAGGAACCCTGCAACACATATGCAGATATTCAAGCACCTCAGTTCAGGCACCCACATTTGAAAATTGTGCTCCGAAGTTTACTGCCAAGGTCCAGCAATACCCACGTCTTCTGGGGTGAGGAAAACTGAGCGCCTGCATCAGTAATACAGCAGGTAAAACTGATAAGCAGGGCACCCTGCTTCCACCACATGCACTGGCAGCGGGAGCCCAGAGGCTCCGTCCACAAATGCACTAACATGAAGGATGCTAAGAAAGCACCAAGTCCGAGGTCAAGTTGAGCACTAATATTGCTCTGTACATAAATCAGCATCTTTCACAAAATAACCTATTTGATCAGCTAAAAGAACAAAAAGTTAAATTCTACATTCAATACTTTGGTTGCTGTATGAGAAAAGTCCTTACAAGGTCATACTGAAAGTTTCCATCACACCAGTACGGTTGGAGTCCAACATGACATCAAGAAAAATCACACAGTAAGGACTGCGTGGCAAACTTACTGGTAACTATTGTCAGGGAATCATGCAGGAAAGCCAAGAAAAAGGAAAAAAGATAAGGATATCCTCAAAGATGGAGGCTAGATAGCAAAGTAAAAAGTGTTGATACTGCTCCAACATAACAAACGTGGCTGAATTGAAGTAATCTGGAGTTGGGCTTTTTTTTTATGATGAAAAGGTGGATGAATTGCAAGGGAACTCCAAACTGCACTGAGCTGACCGCACAGAAAAGCAGCACAGCATTACTATCCACACAGCAATGCCTCTCCATTCCGAGGAAAGCGAAGGGCTTTGGGACAGCAGGTTGGCACATTTCACAAGTACTGTGCAAGTCAAATGAAAATCCTCATGCACATGTGTGGCCTTCATAATGACTCCATTATGAAGGACTGTCATCTGGAGAGTCCCTCCAGCTAAACTTCTCAGAGTAAGTCTGTTTCCTGGGGATGGTGTGTAAGACAATATGTGAGCACTTCTTGTTGTTCAGAACATGGCCCTTAAATTTGAAAAGACAAAGTTTCAATCCCAACCAAATTCCATACTACTGATTTATTTTTTGGAAAAAAGAATGCCATGAACAACTTCTGCCCAACAGCATAGTACAAGTTTTATTTTATGTAATTAAGATGGACAGAAAACTGCTTTAATATGTACCATGCATCACAGGCATTATAATAGGCACCAAACTTCAGAAGTTAGAGGTAAATTTTTTAGCTATGGATGAGCCTGTGCATCTTGTCTATTAAATGAGACACAGACACCTTTAGATTCCCCATTTGCACTGAAGAACATTCCTATATCTCTTCTGATCTCCCACTATTGTGCAGCACCTACAAGGCACACTATTGCACAGCAATTTCACTGAAGTGACCGGTCCGGAAATAGCAACCACTTGCACAGGGAGTTTCTTAAGTCAAGACGCCAACATTGTCTCAGGGAGATTTGTGTTTCTAGTACCATTTTAGCTCTCAAAATACTCCTAATACTCTTCTTCCTTAGAATTTGTTCAATCATAAAGAATAAACACCTGCTGTAGGAGCTGTGGTAGAATTGCCAATGGGATGATCCATGGGGTTCATCACTTCTCATGGCCAACTGCAAAGCCAGCTTGAGCAGCGTGCTCTGGGGAGAACCGACGGTTGCAGCTCGCCCCAATCCACTTTTTTCCCTCAGAGAGGTGAGGGAGCAGCGAGTGCAGTTGGTGTTCATGCTCCACAGGCACAGCGAGCTGGGGTGTACCACACTTAGCTGACGCCTCCCGGGATCTCTGGGGTGCACACGGAAAGCCCAGTCATATGGCAAGGGAGCTATCGCTCTAGGACCAGCCTCACTCAGGTCACAAGCGGCCACTAAGTGCTCCCTTGGCTTGATGCACTGTCTGTATTTTGATGCATTTCTATACAGGGACGATCCCTCATTTCTCAGCTCTTTCCTCTTTTTGTTTTATTGCATCATTAGTCATCCATAGAGATGTGGCAACCAAGGGGCGGAAATGCTCTTGATGCAATGTGAGAACACCATCAGTAGAATTAGGTCTCCAGGCTCCATGCTAAAGGGTTTAGCCTTCTCCGATATGTATTGGAGGAAAAAGCACTTTCCTTCTCTGTTCAGATGACTTAAGGCTTTCGCAGACAAGCGCTCCTCCTGGAAGTCCTTCTCCACAGCAGAACAAGCAATGAGAAAGTTGAAGTATGTCACTTAAATGAAAATGCTCTTTTGTTAACAACCCAAGAATCAAAGTTTTTACATTCTCAACAAGGCAGTAAGTTTAAGCCTTGTTTACTCCCTACCAGTAAAGAAGAAAGGGGAAAACAGTCTTTTCATGATGGGAAGTACTGGAGAGGAGCTGGGTTGCCCACTCCTGCAGGCAGCACCAAGATACACCGTGTGCAGTCAGCATCCCAATAAAGCTTTATGTAAAAGTCACCATCTTCACAACAGGGGATGGGGGGTGGGGGGGGTGGGGTGCAAACTCGCCTATTCACAGGTATGTGTCAGGCATTCAAAAAACAGCAATTTAATTTTGCTTGACCTGTAAGGCAGGTAAGAGTCATGGTCTTCTGGCAAGCAATGCTCCCTTCACTAGGGTGAGACAACTGCCAATTAAACTACTGAAAGCAACACATGTTGGCAAGGAACAATTTCAGAAAGTCAGGTCAGTCCTCTTGCCCTCATTCTAGTCTGTTTGACTTCAGGACATGGAGAACTTCAACATCGCCAAGAAAACCAGGGCGTTTTCATAGTTTTCAGCCCTGACTGTGTGACAGAATGATGTCAGAAATCAAAGCAATCTGAGGAGAGCCAGCAGTAATATTTTAGCACGTTAGCAATCATCTGCTATCAGATTGATAACTTTTCTCCTCATTACACTCTGCTATTAAGCTTAGATATTGAGCAGTTCAGTTTGTACCTGCTCCCAGCCTGTTCTGGTCAAGTTTATTTTGTAATCATTAGGCTTAATAAGGGTGATGAAGGGGGAAATGGGGGGAAAATGTTGGTAAAACACTTCTTTCAAAAGAAATATAATAGCTATTAATCCAAGCCAAGAGCAGATCACCCTTCTGGTATTCTAGAATGAATTAGCCTTCTGGCTCTGTAACATTGCTTTTTCCAGAAGGCTACACATGAAAATTTTCAAGAGTCCAGGAAGGACATCCATAGATGAGCAACGATCTGGACTCAAAAGACATCAGCAGTATATTCTAAATACCATGCACATAGGAAAGACAGTAAAACAAACATTAGAGAAGGAAATAATTAGGCCAAATTAGTAAAACGGCAATTTTCCACAACACATACGTATTTGAAATGGAAAAGTGTTTCTCCTTTTGTAAAACATCACCTATATGAAATTTGTGTGTGGAGTCTGACCGAGGTTTTCTCAAGTGCAAACCCCCCACGACCGCCAAGCTTCTCAGCAAGCTTGCACATCTGTCCCTGGGTCCGCCCAGCAGCCAGCACACGTTTCCCTCCCTCTACAACACTTTGAGCCTTTACTGTACCCTCCTGAGATGGGATCAGCACTGAAAAGAGCACTTAATGTGCTCTTTTCTAAGACCCTACACCATGCCAGAGCGATGCTTTCTGGTTTACTCTCAACTCCTTTCTCAGTTAAACCAAACATGCTATTTGCCTTTTTTTTTTTTTTTTTTTTGCTGGACCAAGCAACAGCCAACTTAAATCCTGCATCAGCATCAAGCTTCCCCATTTCCATCGCCCAGTCATGCCATGCACTCTGTGTATGACACTCCTCATAGGTATAAACACCTAATTTACACAAAGGGGTGCTCAGGAAAGCAAATATCCCATTCTGCCTCAGCCTCAACACTCATCAAGTGTTGTATGGAGAAGCGTGGGCATTCCCAGATCTAGTCTTGAGAGCTCGTATCTAGTAAACATGCTCAGTTTACACATCCCAAAACTATTTTCTTAACTGTCAAATTAAGCAAAACTCAATCTGGGCTCTTATAGAAATAAAAAAGGAGGCTCTGAGGCTGCAGAAGTCAGGGCGGAGCAGAGCTTGCTCTCTGCCCGCAGCACGTAAGGGAGCAGAGAGGCCCCGCTGGCCCATGGCCGTGAAGCAAGTGGGCGACCCACAAAAAGGTAAGGTAAAACCGTATCGCAGAGCTCACTGCTATCAGCCAGAGCACAAAACTCCTCCACCAGCACAGGATGTCAGGAGTCAACACTTTCAGCGTTCACATGTATTAGTTATGAATTTCAGAAGTGTCAAGTGAGCTACAGTTGTGCCTTTTTTAGCCTGCCCTGGTTTATGTAATGAAATTTTCCCTCCTGTGATCATTTTTAAATCACTACCACAGCTCTGAATAGCTGATTTTTTTTCCTTCTTGATTTTATTTGCAGAAGTGAGGGGTTTCTGTTGAGAAAGCATTAATATTAATCTACAAAGCTCCTCATTAATTGACAGCAGAACTGAAATATGCTCCATTTAACACTCCGTAACAGCAAAAATAGAAGCATGGTGACCCCACGACTGAAACCCAACTGCAAGTACCCCCCACAAGCTTATCTGAGAAGAAACTATGAAATAAGGAGGCGGCACCAGCAAACAGGCTTCATTCTTCCTCTGCCATTCAGACAAAGTAACACTTCTCCATACGCTGACATTTGTCGCTGTAGATGCTGCAGCTTCTGAGGGGGAAAGGAGGGTAATTTAGAAATAGTCGTTTGCTAATCGAGTAACAGTGTGGGTCTAATTCAATTCACTGCAGCGCACCTTGGAACAGTTCTGTTCTCAGACTGCCGGATTGAATTTGCAATTTTTTTTTTCTAGAGGTGACTTCATACGAGAAATGTAAATACTGCGTACTTTTTTCTTCCTCTTAAAAACCCTTTGTACTAATGAGATTGCTTTGGTGGACTTAAAATGGCACATTCAGAGTTTTCTGCTTTCTGAATAACAGTCTCCCAACCTTTATTAATAGCTTCAGGATGTTATTCTTGGGAAAGACTTCCTGCACTTCCCTATGGCATTTTGAAAATCCCAGTTACTCCACAAGGGGCCATCTAAACAGGTCAGCAAGGCGAAGTCCCCCACACAGGGATGGAAACAAGACGTTGTTCTCTATTTACTTTTCTACTTACCCTAAAGGTGCATTTCTTCAGGTTTAGGAAAATATGCAGGGTTTATGGGAGAGTCTCAAGGCTAAGGCATGTTGCATTTACTGAGGAGCACGTTAGCAAGGTCAGCAGTGAGCTCCCTCTCACTAACAGCTCTGTAAAATGACGTTACGGGGAATAACATCCTGAACAACCACAGTCCAATCTAACCAAGTCTCTGGCAGGACTGTAAGAAAAGCTAACACTGATGCTGTGACGACCATGATGCTGAAACAGAATACAGACATCTGTGGCAAACTTCTACATATGAGGATTCTTTCTGCTCCTTATGGAGCTCTTCAAAATCACTAATTTGTAATATTAGAGTGCATACTTAACTGATTTCTATTTTCAGATCAGAACAATTCTTAACTCAGATATTCCACAGTTTGACAGCTGATCTGCATAATATTGTGAATACAGCACATAACAAATCTCAAGACAGTGAAATAAGCCTTCAGTACATCTCTTTTCTGCATGATGCGATACAATGCAAGATTTATGGAAAAGGCCTCCTGAATGCCAATTGTAAGTCATATGTATTGGAAAATTAAAACTATATCTTTAGGATACATCATCCTTGTCACTTCCTCAGGGCTAATAAAAACCCAGCAAGAATTTTTAACCCATTACCTGTTCAGACATTTGTCGCCTAGGTTATTTATCTCATTGTTTAACTTAGTAAAGCCCTCTCCTTCTCTTACCGACTCAGCCTGACTAGTGTTTAAAAAATCATCTTGGAATGTCCCCACATAAATACACTGTTCTACTGTACATTTATATCTATTAGCTTTTGCTTACTATGAGCTTTTTTTTATTATTATTTTTGTCCTTTGACATAAACTTTCAAGATCGGTGGCAAACTTTCAGTTCAGAAAATGAGCAGGTATCTTGCAAGATCTAGCAAAAACCCCTCTGGTGACAAGGATGGCCGCCTGTGGAGGAAAGCAAGCCAACGGGACGACATGCCTCCTGCTATAGTGGAGGTCGTGGTCCTGGCCATCCTGCTGCAAGCCACGGGGCTCTGACCCACAGACCAGGAATAGGGGCACTACGCTTTCCCCCACAGCAGGAATAGGGGCTGCTGAGGTGTACTCTGAGGCCCCGAGTTCTCCAGAATTGTGAGGGGGAAAAAAAAAACAAAACTCTGGGACTATGTATTTGGCTCTTTAATTCCCTGGCCTCCTTCCCAACAGGTTTACAGTAACAAACGTCCACCTTGCTTGTTCAAACAGTTAAATAAGACATTTATTTTGCAAAAGTAAGATGGAAAATTGAGATTACCAATAAAATTCAACGGGCAAAGCAGCAAGAAAACCTGCTGGGACATCTCAGCCCTCCCCAGCTTTCCCAACCATCACCAAAAGCAGCTAAGGAAACAAAAATGCTTGAATTCCCCAACAGTCACGATCTGTTCAATAACAGAGCACAAGACTAGGAAATAAATTACCCTCTGAGCAGCAGTTATGAGCAAGGTTAGTCCTGCAGTGTTAAATATTTCCAGCTAAGCAGGGTCTTGAAAAAGGCTTGTTTTTTCCAAGAAGGAAAACAATGTACTGCAGATAGCTGACAACTGATAACAAGCAGGAGCTGCTGAAGAAAAGCAGAAAATAAACTTCCTCTCTTTTCATTCATCATGCAGCTCTTGAGGTCCAGTTGTTCCCTCCAGATGAACGTTACCAAGAACACCACCTCCCGCTCTTATCTTGTACTGACTGGGAATAAACACATTCCTTGGTGAAAAAAGATCTTCCACGGATTTAGTTCAGTCCAAATTTCAACACAGGAAACCAGTGTTTAAAGGAGATCTCTGGAAATTGTTGTCATTTTAGGGCACATTGACCACCCAGCTGTAACAAAGGTCTATGCTCGAACCTAAGAGTTTTACAGCCTCTGGGTTGCGTCTCCCCCATGGATTATTACAAACTGGAAAACCAGCAGGCTTAGGGACAGAAACCAGCCCACGGTCCATAAGAATATTTTCCCAGGGATGTCTGCACCAAAATTCACAAGTTTTACACCACTTTGCAGTAGCAAAGTTAGCAAAGTTAGCAGAGTTTTGCCACAGGCTGTTATTTCCCACTGAAGCTCTTTTATCAGTATTAGAATTTGGCTTTATTTCTCCAATGGCAGCAACTGCCACAAGAGGACCTAGGCAAGAAAACAACGTTTTGAGCTCAAAACCCTGCAAAGGTTCATTTACATAAGGTTTCACTCAGCTGTGCACAAAGTCCTCTCAGAAGCTCCTCTCCCTCTCCATCCTCCCAAGGACAATGACAGAACCAGAAAGGAGGCGAAGGCTGATAAAGAGCAAGAAGCACCACAACGTATGATTAGCTTGAAGAAACCTGTAACGCTATACATCATTAGCAGAAAAGAACTTCAAGTTTCCTCCTACTTCAAGATAAGAGTTTGTATCAATTCAGCGGTGATAAACAGTCCCTTGTGAATCTCTACAGGAAGGATGCGGCTGCATAACTACAACAGGATTATTGCTTTTCAAGATCTGCATCATCTCAAACCTCAGTTTCTGCTTTTATTTTTAATATGAGAAAGCCTACCCAGTGTTATTTCATGTTCTAGTTGCTTCGCGAAATAGCTGTTTTCAGTCAGAACTGAGAGGTTATAAAAATATTCAGCAAAAGGATAGCAAAACATCTTGTTTTTATTAGTTTTTCAATCTTAAATTCCTATGTATTCAGATTGCATTTAATTATCATCTCCGCCTAGATGTGCTATGAATAGCAGCTGCTGGGATACATTGTAATTTCCATTATTTTAGAAGAATACACTGCAAACATAAATCTTTTAGATACAGAGACATCAGATCAGTTTCCCATGAACAAAATCCTCCATTTTTGGCAAGACTCATCTGCAAGTGCTACACAGAAGTTTGAGACCAGGACCAATGTATTAAACAGAAAGAAAAATAAGAAAACTTTGCTGAAGGACATCAAAATCTCCCCACTTCCCTGACCTTATTCCCATTCATTCCACTCTCTCTGATTTTGCCATCTCAATCTTCTGGTCTGCAGAGAGACTTGGCCAAACGGAGCCATGGGAGATGTTCCCACTGCGAAGAGGAGGGAGATGAAGTCTCACCTGTGTTTCCCCTGTGTGTTCAACCAGGGCAAAGCACTCAAGGAGCACGTATGTATTTTGAAATCTTGCCTCTGTGACTCAGGACCGCTGTTGGGTTTCCCCATTTCACCCACTGCTGCGTGGGACAGCTACGACCAAGCTACCACTCGAATCGCACCCAGAACCCGCGTGGGGCAGGTCACCCACCAGGACGGTGCAAGCACCGCTCCATCTCGACTGATCCGTAACAGCACGCTGTCTAACTCAACTATGAGAGACACTGGATTTCTACAGACCAGAAGCCCCCTTCTTTCCCCATTGTCCTGTTTTTATTCTCTCATTTTCCACTTCAGATTACTTTAAAAAATAATAATAATCTTACAAGTAGAGATGACCTGACTTTCCAGTTTAAGCAAGAAGCAGGAAGCCTCTCTCTCCTTCCCCAGACTGTTTATTTTGAGCTTTCTTTGTAGAAGCTAGAGCATTAGGAAAGGGCATAGGGCTCTAACAGTTCTTCTTGTTTTTTGTAGATCAGCTTTCAAAGTAAACAAGCAATCCAAAACAAATCAAGCCTAAATCAAGCCTAACAAAAGAGAACATTTTGCCTCTAATGTTCCTTTAATAATAGTTTGGATTGCTAACACTGGAGTCTTTCTATCTGCATACATAGTCTAAATTATATAGCCATAGATTTTAATGGGCAGAAACAAAGGTCAAAATCCAGGCACTTTCATGTATACTATTATGATGAAAAGTCCTTTTATTTTACATTGCAGTTGTGGGAGTTTCAGTAAAAGGGAATCATGGAACAGTGGGGGAGACAAAGACATTTGTGCCTCCCTTTTCAGCTGCTATTAATAAAATGAATGAGACTTTATCTAACCAATTTATTTGGTAAATAAAACCCTCCTTCAGGACAAAAGCAGTCTTTGCATAACTGCTGAGAAATAGAAAAATAAATAGCTCATCAACAACTATGATCTTCTGTGAGGAGAATATACATTCAATTATGTTTCCTCTACACTGAGAACCCTTTTTTAAGAGGTTACACCTATGCATTTTCTTCCCTGAAATGGGGAAAATGGATGTTTAACTGCCCGCAGACAAACCAGGCTGCTTGAATGCATTTACAGAACAATATATCTATTTGATAAACTCCAAATACTCCTCCCTAGCAGTGAAGACTGCAGCTTCTGCTGAATTTGCTCCAGCCTTGTTCAATAATACACTGCAAAGAGACTGAGAACAAGAGTCATAAATGCGAATACGAGCGGATCCCAAAGAAAGCTGGACTTTGATTTTTAAAATGAAAATATTTTCAGGTCATCTTGACACTAAAATTATTAAAGCATTGCTTAAGAACCTGCCAGGCAGTTCTCTCCGCTGAATGTAAAGGGGAAGCTCACACCAACAGCATGACTTGAATGAGGACAGAGATCTGAGACTCAGCTGTTCAGGTGTTTGACAGCATTCACACAAAGACTTTAATTACTGTACAGTTCCCCCTTTTCCACTGACCAGAATTCTGCAATACCTTGAGAAACCTGAAGTGGTTTTACTATTAATATTATCACATAGATAGCTACAAAGGAAGCATTTGATAGGTCTGAAGGCATTAGCTCCCAGCTTTGATTGCATTTTCTCCTCCCCTGGTACCAAATACTGGCTTAAACGAAGCACAGGTTAGGTTTTGATGACTGAAAAGGAATTATTTAATCAAATAATACCCTTAGAATTTAAGTGCAACATTGTACAATTACTTAACATAAATTATATAGGGTTTAGGGTTTTGTTTGTTTGTTTGCTCTTTATAAAGAGGCCAGTACATAACCTGTAGCTCACCTGTGTTGATTTATTTGCTCACCTCATGAAGCGCCTTAGTTGAGCAATGCAGCAGGCTGCAGGACGGTGGTCACAGACAGCACTGTGTTACTCCTGCCTAACCTGTATTTCTGTTTTGCAAGCTCGTATGCTAATACCTGTGAGATTTATTCAGACTTTCTTTCCTAAATCCTGGCTCAGGTGACAATGAGTGTTCCCACTGCCCTAATAAAACATTATAATCTTTCCTTCTATAAACCCTGGTTTGCTTTGATTCAGCAAGTCTATTAGTTTCATATGAGTTCCTAAAAAAAAAATAATACATACATATATATATATATACACACACACACAAATATACATACACACATACCAATTTGCTGTTTTGCTGGAGTTCTTTTCTGGAGAAAGGGTAAATGAGAGTATCTCCAGTGACCCACTGGAGCAATATTCCAGTACTATGTTTATAGACCCCTATTGTTCTTACTGTGCAGTCATTTAAGTGCAAAGAGTTAGTTCTGTAGCTTTAAACATAATTACTTTATACTCAACAAATATCAAACTACATCTAATCACGAACACAATCACTGCCTATAAAACACTGCCACTGTGACAATCATAATTTCATATCCTAGTTGATCTCATGAACATTTCATGATATAAGTGCAAAAAATATTTACTTCTCCCTGTCTGAGTAAATAGCTACATTTAGGTGAGTTAATTATTAAGACACTGTAGAATTAAAGTGACGAGATGATAAAGCTGCAACACTTGCATTTATATTGTACTACATATGAAAACAACAAAGCACAAACACCCCATTTCTCTCAGAGACAGGCAATACAGAAGGCTCTCAAACACCACACAGTAAACAAACACAGCAGCTCAACATTCATATATCCTATCCCAGAAGACTGCTAGAAACAAGTTTTAAGTTGATAAATCGATTTGAAAAAATAGAGGAACAAGCATCCATAATGGTGCTCATGTAGGCTGGGCCTCGAGAGTGCAAAACCAAGCCATCTCAATGCAACAGCCACACAAAGTGCACACTTCGCCTACTTATGGCAAAAGACTTGGTAAGAAATCCTCCTTGTGGATTTTTTAACCAGTAAATAACCACAGTTTTTACTTCAGGGGGTGGAGGGGAAGGAAAAAAAACTGATCAAATTTTATCCTGAATTGTAGTAACTCCAAACGGAAGCAGTTGGAACAATGCTCAATTTCTGAAAGCAATAGTTTGAGAAATCCTGGAAAATTAACAAACAGGTTTCTGTTCCACCTCCACACTGACAGACACTTTTATAATTCACAGGAACCTATGAAGACACGTGAAGCCCCCTGTGAAGTGCTGAACCAGATTTAGCTGGAGTTGCAGACTGCTGCAGCAAACATGCAGGCACTTCTCTATTTGATGTATACCTTATGGAGACTTCTCGAGTGCTCCACGTTTTCACACCGCATCCACGAAAAGCATGCAAAGTCACATGGCAACCTTCTCATTGTTCTTAAGCTGCCAGTTCCTAAATACTCTTCTGGGGTATTAACACCACTGAAGAGATGACAGCTAAATGCTCCGAGTACTCCCAAGCAGATCAGGACACAGCTGATACTAGCACGCACATCGAGCTGTCTTTTGGGACCACACGCCCCAGACAGGGGCACGACAGTATTGTGATGGCAAGTGATACAAGTACTGTACTGGAGAGTGCCAAAAACAGCAAAATCGTTCTGTTGAGCAGGGCTCAACGTAACATTACCAAGTTTTTTGCAAGTACTCAGGCAGGCCACAAAACAGTCTCAAAAGCATCAAATGACTGCTAGAAAAAAACCTCACCATCAAAAGAGGTGGGATAAGCTCCATGGAAATCCTCAAGTGAAATACCCACCAAAAGGTGAGAATGTAATGAAAGCAAAGCAACCAGAAGCATTTTAGGATCTCACTCTTCACTCCTATGTCCTACAGACTCTTCTCCAGGACTCTGAGTTAGAGGGGATGCAGCACCAGATGTGAACACACATAATGAATGACAGCAAATTTGAGGAACACAGCTGGCAACCTCCCTTGCTCCTTGGTCCCATATGTAAATTCCTATTGTTGGGAGCTCTACGAATAATTTTTTAGCATATCTACATTACCCAAGGGATGGTCTTCAAGTCTTACAGACATGCTGGCACCATGAAAGGCCAGTTTCCAACTGGAAGCTACTGAGATGTCTTACAGAGCTAGAATGACACATGGTATTTCTGCCTCCAACAAGTCCTAACGAAGCTTGCTCTGCAATAGGGTAACCTCAAGAGCGAAGGCATCAGTCCTAGAGAACCTCTTAAGCTCAGTAAGCCTTACAAAAAGGTCCTGCCCTGATATCTAGTGGTCTCAGCGCTGGACATGGGGATGTAGAGAGGAATGAGTAATGACGGAAAGAAAATTTCCCAGAGGAGACAGCCACAAAACCACTTACTTCCATGGAAAAACAAAGACATGAATGGGAAACCCATGAAGGCTGCAGGACTCCAGTAAGAAACAGTACCTCAGACTGCAGGAAAAACATGCCCAACTCCAGCATGATGAAAAAAAGAAAAAAAAAAAGCAGAAGACATTAAACAGATGAGTGAAGAAGAAACTAATGCCACAGTACATTTTTACAAAACCAGTGGGAAGTACGGTGAAAGGTAGCTTCTTCAGAGGCTACTGATTTGTTGGCATGCTGTGCAGAAAATCCCACTTTGCCACAAATGTCTAATTGACTCCTTCCTACGCAGAGCCCCTTATGGACACTGAATAAATGCTCTCCAGTCTCAAGAGCCACGTAACATCTGTGCTTTGAGATGCTATTTTTTGATGTTTGCTCGGGAAGGCAGATCCAACCCTCTCAAAAAGAGGGTTAGAGACTCAGGTAGAGCACAAAACACTCACACTGAAAGGCAGCGTAAGTTTTTAAAGTAGAACTGCCTCGATTGTGTTAGGAAAAACCCCGATTAGAGTGGATGCACCCATTATCACCTTCCCAAGCATCTTCAGGAGATGCTGAAAGGTGGCAACATAGATTGGAATACCCAGCTACGTTACCAGGAGTACATCTGGAAAAAGCACTGAAAACTGTCTGGGTCCTCCAACAAAAAAGCTGCAACTTTGTGGTTCCACAAATGATATGAAGGGCCACAAACCCTGAGAAAGTCTAGTGAGGACACTGTTCGGGCGCACACAGCAGCCAGGCAGGTCCCCACCTGCGTGGACTCAGCTCGGCCTCTCTGTGCATCACTGCGGTGCGCAGCACCGGTGCGAGATGCCCCAGCAGACACAGAGCTCTGCCCATGCAGATCTCTGCCAAAAAAAAAATTGGGAGCAAAGGCATTTAATCCACTTAAATCCAGCATGGGCCTCTGTTCTCCATCTCTCTCTGGTTTAGAAGGAACAGCCCTACCAAATGTTTTCTGAGAAGAGAAGGAACTGACTCAGAAGACCCTAGGGCTAGAAGAGCAATTATGTCCTATTAAATCAGATTCTTATTGAGACTAGTCCAAAAGAGACAACAGAGGGGTCAGAGAGAGGTGACACAAAGACAGACTGAATGCAGTATTTGTGCACGATCGCATTTAGTAGCCAAGAGTCTGCAGTGATCACTCTCCCATTAAAAACAAACAAAAAAAAAAAAAACGTAACTGCATAATTGTCAAAAGCAAATAGGAGAGAAGGGTGACGTACTCCATCCAGCACTCTTTCAGAAATGAGACCAAGGATAAACACGCTGACCAACAGATTAGTGGTAAGCCTTATGGTACCACAAAACTTGGGCAAAAGCCGTGATAACCCGCAGGCAGCAGCAAGTTGATGTCTTGAGGAAGACAGATAGTATCTACATGCCTTCTCTGGTTTTTGATTCAGCAACAAAAATCCCAACAGACTGAGGAGTTGCCTTGAGATCCCAAGAATCTCATCTGAGACCAGACAGCTCTGCTGCCTCTGATGGCAGATCTAGGGCCTCTTGCATTTCTCTCTGTAGTTCAAATGGCTGCAGAGACTGTATTTATCTTCCTCTGTGTTCCCTGAGCTTGACTTGCTTGCAAATCCTGCACTTTCTAGGAACGCGTTCCTTCTCACGATGTCTCCAGCTCCCCAAACCCCACATCCCCATGGGAAAGCACAATTAGATGTTTCATTGCTTTGGAGAAGCTATGAAGAACAAAGCGCGAAACCAAGTCTCCCGAAGGAGAATCTCCTTGACTGAAGATTAAAGTAAAATGAAATTTAGTGGGTTTTCCTCTCAAATGTCGCTCTAAAAGATGGGCTGGGGAAAGCATAGGCTGCTTCCCATCATGGTCTCTCAGGAAACTGCTTCTTCCCTTCTCACCCCCACAGCATCAGGAGCCCAATGGGTGTTGGTAGGGTTGCAACCTCAGTACCAACTTGCAGGACAAGCAGTCAGGGAGGATGTTACAGCCCCCACTGCCGATACAAAACGATAAGCCACAAAATAGTTCATTCAAGTATTTTAAATCCCCTCCACACAACTCACTCTGTTACTTCTTCCACTATTTTATAGGAATAGCAACAAGCATGAAAGAAGGGCTCTGTAAACCTATTAATATAGTTTCTAAAAATATCAGAACAAAAAATTAGAACTGTTTATAGTGGCATGACTGTTATCCACATGAGAGCCTAAAACTTCTACATTGTCACCTGATTCATCTACAGCTCTGCCAATATATTTTCCTTTCATAATGCAGCCATCAAACATGACATCCTGCAGTTGACAGGTTCAGACAGAGAGGGAGCACAAGAGGAAACATTTGGTTTCAGATGTGGGATATCACATTTATCCTCATTAGTGTGAGGTAACACCCACACATAACTCAAGGCTGTCAACACAGTACAGATCTGGATGCATCTCTCAGAAAGAGACCTTTCCAGGTTTTCACATTTTTAAGTGCTTTCAGAAAGTTTTAGAAATGTAATGCCCAAAAAAGGCTTTAAGACAACCAATCCAAACCTGCAAAACGAGAGCCTTTTCCCCTTAAAGAAAACTGGAGGCAATGGCCTAATTCTAGAGACAGAATATGACTGACCAACAGAGATAAAATTGAGGTTTCTTTCAGAGCAAAAAAATAATAGTAAGACAAAAGTCTGTTCAACGTCTGCTCATATTAGTATGCATGAGCAGCATACTTACTAACAAGAAAGGCAGTATTTTTGGTTAGCTTGTTTTATTCTCAAAATTGCTTTACTTGCAGTCAGAGTGCCAGCAGACTAGTTCAGATGCATAAGCCACAGCATCACTCATCCCTCTCTTCAAAACCAGCTCCAAACATCCTGAAGGCATGCTTCTGCTGTAGGTGGTCAGAGCACGCATGCTAATTTTTTTCCATCAGTTTCCGTCCACAATAAATACTTATATCACAATTAATTTTCACCTTCAAAGCACAGTTATAAGAGAAGTTTTTGGTTGTTGCATGAGAAGCAGTGATCCTTGGGCTTTCATGCTCAGGACGCCATGTGGCACTGTGCAGCAGGGTTGTCCTAGAGAGTGACCCAGGAGGGCTCTCCAACAAGCACAGCTCTTGCTTGGTAGCTCCTAACAGCTGTACTTCATGAAAGCCCATGAAAAAGTCCACCAGAAAACCAGGTAATCTTCCACTTAAATCCTGCCTGTATTTCAATGACTTTTTTAACAACAACAACAAACAAAAGCCTTTACAAAAAACTTTTCTGAATCAAGAAACATAGAGCCAGCCCAAAAGGCCAGACACATGGCCAGAAGAGGGAAGTCTACTAGACCTACTTTTACAGACGTGATTGAGAATATTACTAGTCTCATCCTCTCAACATGGTAACTAACTGCACATCTAGCTTAGCCATGCCCAACTAAAGAGCTATTCTATACAAACACCCTGTAAAGCCAGCTCCTGATCAGTGCACATTTAGGCTTGAGGGTGTTTAGATTAAGAGCTCCTCAATCTGGTGGATGTTTCCCTCCTGTTGGGCCTGAAGAACAAAAGGTGATCCAGCTGAAGCACGGTACACACGAGAGCCATGCTCCTACCTCTCACACTGGACAACAGCATGCTGGAGATGGAGAGAACATCTTCCCTTTCAACCTTATGCTACTTTCCCTCTGATAGTATTCCACCTCAGTAACCTCTGTCAAACTTCACTGTATTGGCCCACTCGTCATTTGTAGGGTCTGATCAGTTCACACCAGTGCTGCTCTGGCTCCTGATCATAAAAAGAAACACCAGGAGGGCAGGACACCAGATGCAAGGTAAAAATAATAGGACAAAGAACACAAGGAGTCAAACCTGTTAGCACAGGTACTGCTGGGCAAATGCATGAATGAAAGTGACTGTGCGTGCAAACCTGGTATTGGGCAGCAGCGAATTACCTTTCTGATAGAACCAAAGAGAACATTGGAAAGCAGAGTCAAGACTTCTCCTGACACTTCGCTGAGGTACAGTGCTACAGCCATTTCCACCCGAAAAATATAGCAAGTCTGGACTTATTTTCAGAAATCGTAATCAAGCCACAGTAAAGAAAGAAGAGTTTGGGTTTTAACACTCATCATTATTCAGCCTTTTAAGATTCCCTGAGCTCAGCAAGTGTCACGGAGGTCAGTTTTCTAACATCCAGGTTAAAGAACCAAAACACTCAAGGATCATAATCATAAAGGTCTCACCAAGACTAGAAGAATCTTCAGGTCTAATAAGCCTTATAAGGATAAGCAGAAACTTAAAATGGAGACTATGGCTGCTTTACAGTGATAAAAGAGAATGCAGAAAGTAACAGTGAAAGTGATGGATGTTTTCAAATCCGTCTTACTTAAATTATGATTTACAATTAGTCTAAGAAAACATCACCAACGTATCTCAGACTTCTGGTAAGAGGCTCTATCTAAATGTTAAATCATAAATTAGAATCTTCCCTGATAGTACTGGTTATCAAATTATCTTCATGAGTAATTTTTATTCATATTCATCACACTTATAAGCCCAAGCAAGGAAGGAAAGAGGAATACATGGAAGAAACATTCGCAGTGTTTATGCAATTTTTGAGAAAATAAAATGTCTCACTAATATTCATAAAGACAGTTTTTTCCTGCAGAACTCTATAAAGAATAAAGTTGTAGTTGGTTGTAGTTTTTTGTTTGTTTAATAATTGAAGAGATAGAGTGATAAGCCAAAATGAGCAAATGAGCCTGCTGTCATAACCATAATCCAGCCCATTTGACAACATCATCTCCCATTTCCATTACTTCATCATCACTCATTGCATTACGTCTAACCAAAGACTATAAACTCTTCATAATTTTGTTTGTAAAGCATTATGCATATTTACATAGCTATCTAAATAATCTTAAATTAAATTACAAGACTGAACAAATACTGGGGGAGAGCCAAGTCATGCCCTCATACACAGAGAGCTGCCTGAAGAGCAAGGGTAAGCTAAAGAGCCCAAATGACACAATGTTGTCTTCCACATACAGTTGTTTTAGAAGACAAGAATCCAGGGACAGAGTTTGAAGCAACAGTTAGAAACATTTCTTAAATTCAGGGAAGTCACAGTAATAGCACACCATCAGATACATCAAATAAAGGTCATCTGAGTACCCAACTATGTTCAACACTCCAAGCCATGGTGGGAAGAGGTCTGCTCACAAAGCCCCAAAAATCCTCCGCAAAGGATGCAAGGACACTCAACTGAAGATGAGTATGCGCTCATTGCGAAGGCGCTCTGTTGTTATAGGGCTTATCCAAGGGACAACGCTGAACATAACATCCAAAAGCAGTCACGCAGCAGAAACACTACAAGCATGCCTCTGACATGATGGCATTTTGGCAAACAAACGCAGAACTGTCTGATAAGAAACTCTGCACTACAAAAACACTTTACTATAGAAAAAAATAATATTCAGGTATTGTTTTAAAACAGTATGTTCTCATTGGTAGGACAGATCCTGCACCTCATCAAAATAGTTTCTGTTTTTAAATGGAGTAGGACTGAAAAACCTACATCTTTCCACATAATGCTATTGTGGGAACATATTGTTTGCTTTGGAATCTCCCACTAACTACTTCCTAATGCAAAATACCATTTGAGTGTGCAGAATATATAAATATTAAAAGCTAATGAAATTAAAGCTGTGCCCTGAGAAACGATTTAACCTTAAAAGGGCAGAACCTTAAAGCTGTTTTCTGAAACTAGTAAAGAGCATTTGCAACTATAGAACATTAAGACTTTGGCAAGAAACCATGTTTAAAGAATGGCTTACTGCCTTGAAAATATTTCTGTTTAAAAGAACAATTTAAGAAATTTATTTGTGCATGTACAAATATATATAAACACGCAAGTTATACATAATCTGGAGTTTTCTCATATTCACTCAAAAGACACAACCAAGCAGGAAACCTCTGTTCCCCTTGTGTATTATCTGGTCAAAATGCTTGCAAGTGTGTCAGACGGCTCTGGTAAGCAGCACAAAGAGATTTTGTAAGCATCTATTCATGTGTGTTGTACCAAATCAAACCAACAACTTATTTGTTGTGTTATTTGAATTAAAACAGCAATGTTTGCTTCACAACACTATCAGATGCTAGAACAGGGATGCAACAGTAGATGGGCATGAGGCTCGATCAAGCTTAGTAACTCCTATAGATGAGCATAAACTTCCTATGAAAATATACATAAAATATGCCCAATTCAGCATACAAATTTAGAGAACTTGGAAAGAATAAGACAGAATGCTAATAGCTGACGTTTTGGAAAAGCAGAGTGCTGTCAACACCCATCCAGCTAAAAGATTTTCAGAAACCCGATGGCTCCCAAGAACAACAGAACACCACTGCTGCTCTCATGTTCCACCAGGAAGACAGGACCCTGCCACGACACGTACTGTGACAAATCAGACATGCTAAACTGCAGACGATACACTTATTTTGTGCACAAGGCAGAAAAATACTACTTTCTATTATGAAACACATTGCTTCTGCAGAGATCCCACATGTTTTGACACTATTTAAAAGCTCGTTCTCACAATACCCTATAAGGTAGCAAGCTATTACCACATTCTACTTGTTTTACCATGATTTCCCATTTTCATAACACCAGTATTTCTGTTACGCCCGTAATTTATACAGCAAAGAACTGATACTGCCTCAAAGCCAAAGAACTATGTTTAGTGGAGGCTTATTCCAACAGATCTCAGTGCTGGGTTAAGAGCTTTAACCCTCTTTCTTTATATAGGGAAGAACACAATTCTGGTATGGAATTTTCCAGGCAAAAGTAGTCCACACAATTCTTCAACAGCCATATTTAGACAACGTTTTTAACCTCTTTCTTCAAAATGATTTTTCCCATGAAATACAGCTTTCATCTGCATATGTTGCATAAAAGGAAAAGAACTGTTAGCATTTTAAACCATACCTTCCATGACATACACCAGGGAACCCACATCTCCCTCCTTGATGATGCAGCTGTCTTTGCCATACTCCACGGGATACATACAATCCACAATCTCCTGGATCTGCGACAGTTCCAAATTCTTCATGAAGTCATTGTCAAGGATTGCCTCCTTTATTAGCTCCTTGGACCTGCAGGGGAAAAAAAAGAAAAGGCAAGATTTATCCATTTGTCCACCCACTAAGCTCAATAATAGCACATGAAGTTTAGCACAACCACATCCTGTCCCAATGACCATTTCATTGGAAAAAAAATCCAATTTTTTTCCTTCAAAATCTGATGAAATCCATTTGCAGAGAAGTTAAAAAGAAAAAAAAAAGTTATCTTGTAACTAGTTTTGTAAATAATTTTAGATAGTTTTGAAATGAAAATAGATCTCATGCAATTGCAAGATCCCCTTTTAGCTTTGAGGTTAGCTACATCTATAACACAAAGAATAACAGAGCTACTTGAAATATCTTCCATATACAAAACTGAAAGGCTATACAAACAAGAAGTTCAAGGATTTAGGACGTAGTTTATTATATTTCTATTAAATGACACAAACTGGAGAATACAAGAGTGTGATACTGCAGTGATCCTCTGAGTATTAATCAAATACCAAAGACGATCACATTTAACAGAGGAGGCACCACTGTTACGGGAATAACATCACCAATTCATTTCTTGGAAGACTAACTGGGAAATTTAAAAGTTATATTAGCATGCCCAAAATTATACGTGCAGTTCTGACTTGGCATGCAATGGGGTTAAGAGTCCGAAGTTCTAAACTGTGACGAACTTATAAGGATACAGGTTCTTCTGAAAACACAAATTTCGTCACCTAAATCTCTGTGGGAGACTGTCCATATGGGTACATAGTAGAACCCACATTCTCTTCAGTCACAGAAGGGTTTGGGCTGGAAGGGACCTTAACAATCACCAAATCCCAGCCCTGCCACGGGCAGGGACACCTCCCGCCAGCCCAGGCTGCTGAAGGGCCACCGTGAGCGTAATGCTATGACGGGAAATGAGCAACAAAACCACTAAAGTGTTTTTCCTGATTTTCCTGAGATTCAGTCTCAACAACTACACTGTTTGCCACGCCATCAGTCACACCCAGGTGGAGCCTCCAAGCCTCCCTTCAGGCTGTAACTACTGCATTATGGCATTTCGTAAAGGCCCCTACAGCAGCTTGTGCAAATGAACAAGTGGGGATGCTAAACCTAGATCCAGACAAAACTAGAGCCCCTCAAAGCACCTACGGGTGGACACCGGCTCCTCAGTGCTTCATTTCTGAACTGTTTGCTAACGTGGACGTAGCCCAGCTGCCTGCAGAGCTTAGGCATTACGATGAGTTTTGTGGTTTTGAACTATGAGTATGATACAAGTCTTTCAAGGACAGCATCCATTAGTGGATCACGGCTTCCTGGAGAAGAACCGGACTGGGCTTTCAGAAGCCCAAACCAGTCAGTAGGCCTTGCAGACATTCTGCCCCTGTCATGGTGCTTTTCAAGTACGCCTCAAGGCTATATAGAGCACAGGTTTAATCCTTCAGCATTTAAGACGCTTTCTATGCGTTTGATAGCTTTGGAGTTATTTCAACAAAAGGTATGACTAGGCATCAAAGGCCACCAGCACTGACCCCCTGCCACACGGGATGTGAAGCAGGCTGGCCTTCACGTACTGTCTGCAGGAAGGCATGGGCTCGGACTGCTGCAGAAACCTGACTCTCTCCAGAAATTTAGTTTAACCTCACATACTGTCACTCTAATTCCTTGTGCAGGCCAATCGAAACCACAAAAAGAACAGCTACGTCTGTGCTGTTTTTGCTTTCAGCAACAAAGAAGCCGGCAATCCGTAAGGCTGACTAGATGACAGATACCCGCTTTCCTCGCTCGCTCCTTCTGTGCTACGGCACGGCTACGCTTTCTGTGCTGTGCCTTGACTAAGTACTGCTCTTCTGGTCTTAGCCACCCCCACAGGGCCCCGAAACCCTCATAACAAAGACACTAATTATTAGCATTACTCAAACAGCATGCTGAAGAAGAAAGCATAATAAAAGCTTTCACATTAGTTTTATCAACCAGCATTACAATTTCAGCCATTTCTTTCATTCCAAGGCTCAAAATGAGGCTTTCTGCCTGATAAAATAAAGCCAGCCTTTCAAGCGGAGTGTTTGTAAGAATGCCCATGAGAGACCGTAAGGAACTGAGGCATGGTGAGCGTCAGACCGGCCCTGTAGTTTGGGGGCCCGCAGCAAGAAAGCGATGCATTTCTTACAGGAATCGAGCACTCCGAAGGATTTGAAAGGATCTGGGAAACTTGGTCTAAGTGATAGCAAAGGAGCACCGCAGAGGCTAAGAAAATCAACTGCAAGTCCATTCTGGGGAGAAGCAGTGGAACATACACGAGATGAACCAGCTTGGGGATTTTGTGAGCCCAACAATATTCTGATTAAACCCTAGGGGTACATCTGAACCAACAGCTACATGGCTTCAAAAGCCTCTACCCTTCAACAGAGCAATATTGGAGAAATTAAAGTTCAGAGGCCCACCAAGTCATTCAAACGCTCTTAACAACAAAAATACACAGGCATTAGAAGGAAAAGCACACCGGCCACATTAGCAGCAGTTTCATCCCTGCCACATCACGGCATCTTAGAATTCAGTATCTCCATAGAGCAGCCTGCATACATACTCAGTCACACGTGAGTACAACCGAAACACGTATTATTATTTAAGGATGATTAGTTAAAATGAGACTTCCGATACAGACAACCTAGTATGGGAGAAAAACACCTCCTGACGTCCACAAGCAGTGCTTGAAGGAGCAGGCACCTCATGAACCAAACTCCAAGTTTTCCAGCGCATTCACATCAAACCAAACTACGCTTCGTAGTTTGTAAGCCGCAAACCTTTTCATCTGCAAATATTCCATCCGTCCCCAAAAAAAAGCAAAGCTTAGCTTGACGTATTTGAAAATTAGTTGATACTAAAAATACATTGTCATAGCTACAATAAGATTTACTCTATTGTTCCCTGCAAGAGAATATTCGTCAGTCTAATAATTTAAAACATTATTCATGCAATGCAGATTACCATTCCGCATACTCACACATGCCAGGCCTTCAGCAACTTACACATTATTTTATTACACAGTTTTCTTTCAATGTAATTCACAGATGAAATTTCAGGTAAATAGATTTTTTTTTTGTTTTTATATGAAATGAAACTAAAAGCATATAAATTAGCTTACAGTTCACAACTGATCCGTAACTAATAATTTTCTGAACCGCATCATTCCTTGATCATAACTGTTAGTATTTGAAGACTGCATCTATCACAGACGTGTTAATACCCAAGACTACCTATTGGTACACAAAAAGATACTAAAAATGGTCAAAAATACACTGCTTCAAGTAAGTGGTTTAAATAAGATGCAGCAGTTTCATTACCCTTCCTTTTGAAGAGCATTTAGTCTGCATTTTCTGATTAAAATTTATAATATAAAGAAGCTGCAAACAAAAAAGTCCACAATATTTATAATGGAATAGACATTTTCCAAGTGACCCTGCTTTAGGAATGGGACATTTTCATGAATATTTACTTGGTGCTGAATTGAATGGCTCCTAATGTAGAGGGTCATTCAGAGCAGACAGTAGTAGCTGTCATCTTTTACGCTCCAGAGGTAGGCATCTGGCACTATGCGATTACTATTTTTATGAAAAAATAATGACCAAAAGCATCAGGGACTAGATGAACAGTTAAAATAAAATAAAATAAAATAAAATAAAATAAAAGGGCGCAATCCTCTGGGGCACATCCTTTCCCAAATGAGTTTAAGCCCACCACAGTAACTAATAAGGCAACAGTAGGAACAAGCTAATTGCATCCTAATTGCAGAAGTCATGCAAAAAGCACCTTAAGAAGTTTGCTAAAAACATACATACTATGCACCAAGTGGCCTGCCTGGTTGCGAACACCCCTCAGAAGAAAAGCACATAAAGATGCACAATTCGCATGCTGCCAGCCCCATATACATATGGGGACATATGGGGACTACCCCAGCGACCTCAGTGACACCACCAGCTCCCCCAGCAAGGCAGACTAGCAGCTTGGGAGCAGCAAAATGCCTGCAAAACATGCATCCATGGTTTCTGTCCCAGCGGATGGGCTGGGACTTTATTGCAGTGGCCGTCAGATGCAGAATCCAGCCCAGCGTTTTGCTCAAAACCCTGCTGCTCACCTGTCAGCTACACAAGCTAACATGAAGGCAGAAGATAAAAACTTTGCTTTGTAGCAGATGCAACAAAACAATCTGAAATGTTACACAGCCCTAGGTAAGAAGCAAAGTTAATGCTACAGTAGTTTGCAGCATACACAGCAATATACCAAACCCTGTATTACAGCCCCTTGTTACTCTGTCAGTAATTTACATTTTACGAAGAGCAAAATTAATAGTCATCTCAGTCTCTTAACACACAGCAAAAATACACATTCTCTAGGCTAGATTTGTACTTTCAAGCACGTAAAATAAATATTAGAACAAAAAGTTAAACTTTGTCCCAAAAGGTCTTATTTCAACATTGGAAAAAACCGCTCGCTGAGTTTAGGGAAAGGAAGAATTTAAGGGCAGATGGGAAGGCTACTGCAATATACACCTAGGGAGGCTTACAGAAATTCAAAGCCTTCTTTGACATGTACTGCATGGGTACAGACAGCATCAGTTTGCAATAGAGTCAGGATGAACCTCAGGCTCAAATGGAGAACAGAGGAGCATCAAGAAAAACAAGAAATCAAGAGTTCAGTTAAACAACACTAACAAAGAAGATTTGGAAGCAGATTTGAATGTTACTGTGTTCATGAGTATAACAGCACAGCTATGTACCAAAACCATTTTAAACCATCAGGCTGATGCAAACAAGAAAAATGAAAAGCAGTGTAGTAGGCGAACAGGCTGGAAGATGTCTCCAAAAGAAAAAAAAAAAAAAAAAGAAACTACATTTTGTACTGACTTGCCACTCTAGAAGAAAAAAAAAATTAAGAATCTTTCCTTAGCTGTTCCTCCCTCTGAACTTTAAAGAAAACTTTTTGTTAGGAACTTTTACGCCAATACTTATGTGGGGGTAAAAAGGTAACTGTTTTTGTAGAGCCTCCCCCATCAAGAGTCTGAAAACTACTAAAAATGACCCAAAGCACCATATTTAGGAGAGAAACAACTATAGGCATTTGACCAGAGGCAGCTCACCTGCAGGGCTGAACGTTAAAGCAGTAGCAGTGCAGCTCCCTATGAGATGACGACTTGGTATTTACACTGATAGGGTAAAGCTTGCTCAGCACTACCAGGATCAATAGTATCTTTCTTGTTCTGTTCCTTCATTGCTGTAACAACATGTGCTGAATAAACAGAACAGATGTACATCATTTATGTCTAACCAACAATTAAAATATATTAAGCCTATCTGTAGGTATTTATGCCTAGTCTCTACTTTTAGGAACTTCCCTATCAATACCTTCCCACTGAGTTCAGCTCATTTCAATAGGTATGAAACATGGAAAACACTGACTGCCTCTCAACCAGAATATGACGGGCAACACAAGAGCCCAGGTGATTCCTACAACAATCGTCTGTTTAAAATCCACACCGTGAAATGTTTGAAAGTGTTTACTTCTACAAAATGTGGCTATGGAAAAAAACCACTTCTTTCCAAAAAGAGAAAACACAGCCAAGCATTAGGCCTGCTCCAGCTTTCCAGAAGCTATTCAGTGGGATAAAAATACAGTGCAAAAAGTGTTCAACAAAATTCTTAGGAATTTTTCTCTTGCTTATGCCTGGACATACCTCCATTTCATACAGGGGGATGCATTCTAACTGACACAAAGAAGCAAAGACCACAAACTTCTCACAGATTTGGGAAAGCTCTTTGCTCAAAGCCCACATTCACAGTGCATTTATTTAACCGATTCCAAGCCCTTGTGTATGTAAGAAAAGCACATACGTTCATGCACTGCTCTGGAAGAAGACCTCAATATCCTTCTCTTTAAGCACCAACAGAAGACGACCTCTGACAGAAGGATGTATGGTTAATCCCCAAGGACAGCAACTTCAGAACAGCCAAGTTAAGTCATTTGCATGAGATGTTTTAAAAATTCTCTTCAGAGATGCTCCTTTCAGCACAAAAAAGCCCACACCTTCCAAAAAACAGTAATATACAGACACAAAAGCCCTGTCGTAAAACTGCTGCTGCTTGCTATACAATCATTCAATCCACCAAGCGGCCTGTATATCCTGCACAGCCATGTACTTATCTGGAATCTTTATCGCCTTGCTTCTGGTTATGAATACAGTCGCATGGCCAGTTATACAAATGGAGGTCTAAAAATAACAGCCTAAAATCATAAAGGCTTCAGTGATAACAAAATGACTGTCAACAAAGACAGCAATTAAAATCTCTTCCTTGCACTGTTATTTATTGTAGGTATCTCCTCAGTTCCTGCCGAAGAAAGAGACAGAAAGAAGAACTCAGATTATTATTTGATCCCTCAACCACCAACCTCAACTCTGCCGGAAGGTAGTTTTGAAACAAAAGCGTTTATGTTGTAATAAAAATTATTTTTGACAAGTCGATTACAGAAAGGTGGAGGCCTCCCTCAGCAACCGCCCTGGGAAATTTTGCATTAAAGGCTGGCAGCACAGTAACAAACACTTGCAGGATAGGGCAGCATACACTTTTTGCATGACAGCAAGGCACTAGAAACATCAGCTTTCTGGAGTACATAATACTGGATAATGTCTTTAAACAATAAAGCCTGCAAACGAATAAATGGATCCTCTTTTAAGACTCGCACACACTCCATATTAGAAGAGCACTACAAAAAAGACCTTTTGGTAAAAATCTCAGTCTTGCCTGTACTGTAATGCCATTAATAACTAATAACTCTACATTAGCTGTTTGTTTTGGCTATGGATAAAGACCACTTCAAATGTTTCTTAAAGGGAAATTTAAATATAACTCCAGAGAGCTATTTTTGACTAACTGGAAATAGAGTAGGACTCAAGTCCAGGACTGAAGAACATGGAGACGTTTTACTATACTCCTGATTTTTTCATAGCACTTGCCTTTCCCACAACATACAGCCCCCAGCATGGCTTCAAGTCGCAAGAAAAAATTTCTGAGCGGGATCTTAAACATCTTCAGCTGAGATCGCTACTGCACAGTTGGATGGAAAAATATGTTCTTCAGAGGAATACACTAAAAAAAAATTTAACTGACATTTTGATTAAAGAGACTAGCAACAGGGAAAGCAACTGTGCCCTGATCTCAATCTTTTAAAAAAGGAAAATAAACCCCACATTTACAGCGTGCTTGTATTTAAATACGACTTATAGTTGCAGAATAGAGGAGCTCTGTCGAGAACGTGTCGATCAGACAGCTCCAGTTAGGATTTCTAAATATATCAGTAAAACATGCAGATCATTTACACTGTTGCTCATTATATCGTATTTTGGCATTTGATATTTAAGAAGCAAAATAATTTAAGGAAAAGAATGCTAAACTCTCCTTTCACCTACACTGAAAAGTGTTGTTTGGATAAAAATACGGTAGGCAAGTGATATAGTTTGGGTTTTTCTGGGGGGATTTAACTGCAGTACTTTAACATCTCACCCCACATATCTTAATTTACCACCCTTTTCTAGGCTAGTATTTTGCATCCTACAAAAGAACAGCTTTAGATACTGGAAACACTGGCACTCTCAGTAAGGGAAAGTCATCTCTTACCAACCACAATTTGCCTACTTCTGAAACGGCTGACACTTCTCAGGAACTCCCACACGGGCTTCGCTTTGAGAAACCATTACCAGTACCTCCAAATAGGACTGAGTGGCTACTTCGTTAGGTAAAGGAAACGGTGTGAGCTGTGGGCAGCTAACCTGGAAAAACATGGAAACACGTAGCAAGGGCATGGTGAAGAGGAACGGGATGTCTTGCAGATGGTTACACGCCTGGCCAGAAAATAGTGGTCTTTTGAGGGGCGTTATTCTCACACATCCCGCAGTTTTGGTGCTCACATCCAGCGTGACTGTGCCGGAGACTTTTCACACCAACAGAAATAGCAGAGAAAACATATGTAGCCATATGTCGCAACACCAAGGGATGAAGCAACAATCCAAACTCCTCCGGGAGGCTTCAGCTGGCAAGACTGAGCTGTGGAGATCCAGACAACACATCTTGAAGGTCGCGACAGTGTATCTTGAAAAGAACCACCTACTTACTTTAAGGGCAAGAGTTTCTCCATCCATCAAGCAATTACACAGGTACACTTCCACTCGTGGCAGCTCCAAGCAGTGAGCTCTGGCTGGAGGCAGGTATCAGGAGTCTAGCTAAATGGCAGCTAAAACAGTTCCCCAAAGTTTATTAGCATATTTGGAGGTCTGCATGGCTTCATAGTGATAGATGAACATGTAGACAGAGAACTGCATTTAGATGCCCTGGAGAAGAAAGTCACTGATAGCTGCTACGGAGATGGACTTCACCCTGGTGGAATAAGCAGGAAACCTGCCAAGTGGATGATAACCTAATTTAAATAGATGCAGAAATCCAATTAGAGATCCTCTGAGCAGAGACAGCTCATTCTCATCTCTTGGATTAGAGGCTACAAACATGTTGCAAGCTTTTCTAAATGTGCTGTTGTCCAGGCAAAATGAATGTGCTCTGCAAAAACACTTTGCTCCTCCTCAGCAGAAGAACAACAGGGAAAGCTATCACGACAGTGTAAACGTATAGCTGCTTCCAATGTAAGTTTAGTACGGGGCTTCACAGGGAATGTGATTTATGAAAAAAAGTGATGGAGATTTAATGCCAGTTACTGATTCACCTAACACTTCTGATGGATGCTACTGCCACTAGGAAAGTTCCTTCAGCCTGTCTGCTTTTCTGCTGCCTGGCGAAGTCCCCAGTTTAAATGCTATAGGTGCTCAAGAGCAGAACACAGACAAGCATTTGGAGTCTCAGTCCTTAAATAAATAACGTTTGGGATTTTAGGGAGAAGCACTTCTTTCTTTAAGGGTCAGCAAAAGGACTGACGTTAGCAGCCATGCTTTGGGACGTAAATATTTGGAAGATGTATGGGATTGTCTGCACAGCACTCTCGCCCCAGCCGAGCGCCAAGGAGCAGGCTGCGGGGACGAACAGGCGAGCGCTGCCGATGCATCTGCTTCCAGAGAGGTCACCTGGGGATACAGCAATCGTGGGAGCCGTGGGAGCACCATCATGCAGGCTCTGTCTAGCCTCCTAATAAACCCGATTACAGCTGGGCAAGCACCTTTTCGCAGACAGCATGAACTCTACGGAACCCGGTCAACAACTTTGTAACGTTTAAATGGAGAAAGAACAGCAGCAGGAAACTCAAACGGCGTCCATGGAAAACCAGCGAGGCTGGGACTCACGGCATAGATCCAGAGACATCTCCCCAATTCCCACGTATACTGTATCGAGACAAACTCAAGGGATACCTGCAACCTATTCTGCCCCATCCAGCCAAGTGTAAACGCAAGTCAGAAAAGTTAAAATAACTGCTTTGAAGAGTAACAGTGGGAAATATGACATCGGAAGGATACCGAGTTCAAGCGGAAGGCAAGGAGAAGATTAAGTGATTTTAAAGACTCTAGGAAATAGCCCTTCTTTGATCAAAATAACTGCCCTCCAGGGGCTTTGAATGTTTCCAGGAATTTCAGCCTGAAAGCACACCATCAGGAGAAACATCCTATTTCTTGCAAAGAGGAGGATATTTTTGCAAAAGCAGCATAGTAGTAACCTCACATTTTATGGCATCGCTTGCCTTCAGGGAACACTAACAGGAATGGAGCTATATGAAAATAAAAGGAGGATGCAGCACCATAAACGCGTACTGCCAAGGTAGAGCCGAGGAACAGCATGCTCACCTGGGAAATCATCCCTCTGAGCAAGTTTTGGAGATTGCCCCTGCAAGCAATTGCAACCTATTGGTGTTCCAGCCTAACAGCAAAGCAAGCCATAATCCCAGCACAAGAAACACTGAGGTATTCCCAAGAGAAAGCTCTGCTCTTTACAAGCAGGGCTATTTCAACCAGAAACAAGAGCACCGCTTGCTTCTTGAGTACAGGCTGCAGCGTGCATTAAGCAGATTGCCATTCTACCTCCTTCAGCAAGCCAAGAGAAAGCAATAATAAGACAGGAAAGCTCAAGATTCATTCTGCTGAGGTGTGAGTGATGGGAGACATACATATTTGCCATCACAGGACGGGCTCTGCAGACAGCAAACAAGGCTCTGTTCTCAAAGGCAGGGTGCATGACACGCAACTGCAGCTCATCACTGTCGCACCAGGGGATGGGGGGAATTCCCTGTCAAGCACTGCAAAAGGACTGAGTGAACACGAGATGGGATGATGGCAATACAAGCGCAACGGAAGAGACAACAGACACTGATTTGGTGGTAGGTAAATCCACGAATGCATACAGCAACAAGGATTTGAAAGTGCAATCGTGTTAGAGGAAATACCAAGGGTTTACCTGAATACCACTGAGAGGAAAATAAGAGTTTCAAAAGCTTTAAGAAGGATTGTATCTTTGATCTTCAAGCCTCTGGGATGGTCCTCTTATGCACCCCCAAGTGACAGGGCCTGAAAAACCAACCCACCCCTACAAATGATGCCCTGGCTCTCAGATTTGTTAAACCAGGTGAAATCCAAAGGAAGACATCACTTGGCCATCGGCATCCCACACTTCAGCACTGCTGCAAGAACGCTAACAGTAACTCAGTCATGTATGTTTCTCCCAAAATACTTGTAACGTCGCACACAGTAGATGGATGGGTTTGTTGTGTACCGACTTAAGAGCACCACTGCAGCACACGCTATAGCTGTGGGCAGCTATCAACGCCCCTGCTCCCCGTAACCTACAATGAAGTAGTGCCACCAGCCTGCCGCCCAGGTCCTTCAGAGATGGCCACCTGGAAGGCTGTAAACAGGGCTCCTCAGGAGGAGAAACGGCCCTGAAGGCTGGGAACAGACAGAAAGCACGTAAGCCACAACAGAGCACAGAACTAAGTTACACTTACCTGCAGCGTATGAACGGGAAAGTAAGTTTGCTCACAGACCTAACGTACTTCATGTTTATTTTCTTTTCCTTGCGTTACCATCCTGTATTTACTTTCCACTTTCCCAGCACCCTTATGTCTTATCACCTTCCCACACCACCTTCAACATCAGAAATGCCTGCTTCAAACATGACAGCTTCGGATCATCTTTCTTCTTCCTTTAAGTACCTTACTTGACATTCCTAGGGCATCACACCATGGTTTCCTTTTCTCTTTCCCTCTACCACTCAGATCCTCCGCCAGGTTTGACGAAACTGCAGCCTGCAACAGGAGACAAGCAGGCAGCTGAGCCTCAGGCCAGGAGGCAAAGGTCTGAAGGAAGACATGGCCAGCCTGGAAACAGAGCCGAACGGAGACAGGGGCCCCAAGGCTTTCACCTGGAAAAGCACGGAGGAAGCAACCGAGGTACTCGCATTAGATTTGGAGGGAAAAGGGGGAAAATGCACACAAAAATGTGGGAGAGTAAATCGGTGTGTCACTGAGATGGGAACAGCAGTCCCCCTACACCGCACGCACGGTTCTCTAGGGAACCAGCCGGTTTCCTCTGTCCCAAATGTCTGATAGGGTTAGGGATGCAGTTTTGTTCACTCTGAAAAGCACCTCTACAATTATCCCACATTCTCAGTTTGTTCCACAGTCCACAGGCTGCGTTTTGGAAATATTTACATGAAGGGATACACAGAGAGAGCTAACAAGAGATGGAGAAGATATGCATGCCAAGGAGCTGAGTTATTTTGGTGTAGGAAACAGGAACTACTGCAGAGAGCTGAAACAATTTAAAATCCAATTTAACCCTGACAGGCCTAAAGAATGTTTCTTAAATGACATTTAAGTGCATTTTAAAGACATCCAGACAGTTCTTTGCCCCAAAGTCAAAAGCAGATACAAGCTCTTGGCATATATGTTAATACACCACAAATTCAAGAGCAGAACGGGGCTAGGAAGGTGAGCCCAAGCGTATGTTAAACCAAAGAGCCATGAAAGCAACTGACACTGAGACTCTTGGAAAAAAAAAAAAAAACCTCCCCTGTAGCAAGTTTATGGAACAAAAGCACCCAAACCTTTGAAGCGAGTGAGCAAATAGCAGAACTTTCAATTGTTGGGTGTTTTTGTTGTTGTTTTTTCTAATCTAAATTCAGCCTATTAACTCCTCTCTGCCAGCAAACAGCAACAGCAGCCAGAGCTGAAAGACAACTCCGTGACAGCAGCGAGGCACAGCAGCCCGCCTCTGCGCGCCTCATTGTTTGCTTGCCTAGAGACCCGCACTTCTATGCCTGCCTTTACAGCAGGTTTGAAACTTTTTTTTTTTTGTTTAATCGACTTCAGCTTATTTGCCCTAAACCATACACTGTGCAGGTCACCCACTGGTCATGCAAGATTCACCTGTTCTAAATGAAATTGCTCTGGTCATCTAACAAAACTATTTTTTTTCTAGCTAGCTGTGGTACACAGATAGTTCTTTGGAAATGCACTTCAATTTTACCTGTGTCTCTATGAGGCAGATTCACTCCAGAAATGAAAACTCTTGGCATTTCTCCATTATGAAACACTGAGAACAGATATCCACCTCTCGCAATTGAGGTAACTGATCAGTTTTGCCTGCTTGTCTCAATTTTCACCCCCCTATTACAATAATGAAGTTACCAGTTATTTACTCATCTTTAATCCTGGCGTCCCTTAAAACAAAAGCTCTCTAAAATATTAGGTGTAATGTTCCTAAGGTGATGCTAAACTCATCATTAAAGACTTGGCTTATCGCATTTTTCCTTCTCTACAGCACATGATATTAGCAGTTGTGGCAGTAACATTTCAAATCACAACATTTCCTTCCTCCCATGCTGTAACTCATCAATATTTTTGCTAAAAATCAGAAGTAGAGACCTTAGGAACACAACAGTCAGTTTTCATCTGCCAGTTTTACATATATGTCTCCACAGTTTCTCGGCAGTGATCTGAGAGAGCTGATATATACTGTGCTTTTCCATCCAAATCCTATTTGGACAAACTGCCTTTCAGGTCAAGGAATAAAATCCAGCAATTCCTATATATGGTGAATAATAAATCTGCATGCTACTTTCTGGGCTTTTATTGCAATAGGGACACAATGCTGTTCTATTTATAAAGGTCAAGTAAACTGCATGCAGTCTGCAGAGCTCTAATATTTCTGTATTATTAGAACAGAATATTTAGACAGCCCCTTTCAGAGAGGAGAAAAATCTCAATATTTTTGTCCCTCCAATCTCAGTTGAGGTATGCACACAATTTTGTGTACATTCAGTAGAACATGACAATGAATGTTTATTTGTTCTTCATTTGAATTACAACAACTGTTATTTTTGAAACACTCTATAACATTTTAACAGGTTGTTTGGATAAGCCACAGCTATATATCCTGCTCAGTTGTCAAGCAAGGAAAAAGCTCTGTATTACCTTGTGGGCAAGAAAATAAATTGCCCAGGTGGCAAAGGGCGGGGGGGCGGGGCTAGAAGGGGGTTAAACGCTGCTTAATACGCTTAACCTGGGTGCCCAGAACAAAATAGTTGCCTTCAGCCATCCTCCTGGAAAGGAACGATGCCCACACTTTCACACAAATTGTCGAGGAGGTCACACAATGACTAGACAACACACAAAGCCAACGCTATTTTCCTCAAATCTTCCTCAGCTTTGTTAGAAGCAGCGAAGATTTTCTAATCCTTAAATCACGATTTCAAATTAAACAGTACTTACAATCATATTGATGATTGTGGTGCAGTAAAATGCAGAGGCCTACGCACACGATCACTTTAATTGCACAGCTAATAGCACCCACGGAGATGCTAGGACTGCAAACAGCCCTTCCGGACTCCAAGAAAGGCAGCAAATGAATGATCAAACAATAAAATCCTATCTATCTAAACCAATCTCTATAACAGCATTTACAGCTAAATGCTGAAACTTGCTGTGAACCCAGAAAACATATGAAATTCCTCACCTGACCCTGTTTTTTGAATTTCTGATGACATTTCGTCTTTAATGTTCTGCTACCATGGCCTCCAAGGCCCGGCGAATGCTGAGGGCTGTGCCGTGCTATTGAGCCAACCTCGAAGAACACGAGTACAACCGAACACGCAACTGAGGAAGGTATCTCCCCAAGTTTCAGTTCTACAGCTGTCATCTTTCTCCCCCAAGCAGTTCAGAGAAATCTATAGAGCGAGGAGAGGTCAAGGCGAACAAAAAGTGCCAGACAGAATTATGACTTGCAGGTGCTCTAATTTCATGGTTTGGACAGGTATGCCCAGCACACCCAGCTGGAAGTTAAGCAGCAGAAATCCCAAGTGAGCAGCTGTACCTTCCAAGAATTAAGCTGGGCTCCGCATAGCTTTTAGACTAGAGGAAAAAAAAATCCAAAGAGTCTAGCCTGAATTTTAACTACTCAGAACCGCCAGGTGTTCAGACCCCTGGGAGATCTCTAGTAGCAATAAGCCGTATTTTACAGATTTCTGTGTAATGTATTCTCAGGTGAATACCAAAAGAAAACCCTAAATAAATCACTCATTAACCTACATCTGTATTAAGTTTTGTTATTTAGGTGGAAACTTGGGGAAAGTTTCTCCTCCTGTGACAACCAATGCCTATTAAATGAGAGCACTGGAATTTTAAGTGACCTGTTTTTGCTAAAAACTTTGCCTTGTAGTTTGCTATTTAATTAGCTATGAAACCTAACTTCTAATCACCAATTGTTCATGCTTATGAAGGAATTAGAGTTAACATTCTCTGGGATAAAAAAATTAAGACTTTGCAAATGATGGTTAATCAGCAAGGACAGCCAGACAGACCAAAGCCTACGAAACGAGTACATCTGAGAAGAAAAAAAAAAATAAAGTAATAAACTAACTTTATGCTGTAGTCAGGCCACCTTTGAGGTTGCAAGAAGCATTTCTTGCAAGCATATGAAATCCTTCTCTTCTAACACTGAAACAACAATCTGAAGACTGCCTCTCCTCATCTGCTCTGGCAAGAAGACTACGCTATTTGCTTCCTTCAATAAAATAACACGCATAGAAAAATAAAGGGCTAAGCACACAATCAGTACAAACAGTAGTGCCAGAAGAAGAGCCCACTGCAGGGGAAGAAGTTACAGGTGGCATCAAAAACATCAACTATAAGTGAAAATGCTTTATTTATTTTATTTTTCTTTAGGCATATGCTGCTTATTATGGATCGATAAGGTTTTGGTCACCGAGTAGAGTTTTGGGGGCTTGGGGATTTTTTTTTAAAAGCACTACCTGTACTGTGACTAGAAGAGCCTGTGGACGAGAGAGCGCAAGTCTGGACACAGGGGCTGTATGCTCAAAAGCCTGCCTTTTTTTATTTTCAGCTGTAACAGATGTCCTTTCCCTACCACTCAGAATTACTCTTTTTGCAGCAAACAGAAGCCATGAACAGCCAAGACATTTGCAGACAGTATAAAAAGCGGTTTTGGGGGTGTGAGGGGGAGGGTCAAAGGCAGAAATCTGTTTATTTGGCACCTAAATATAGCCCAGTTAACTCAGCAAACATTTTTTCTCTACTACATGCTATTTTGTCTATATTTAGAGGCTGTAAGGAACCAGCTGTAGCATCACCATTTTATTACATTCTCTGATGGGGAACTCGCTTTTGTTCCCCAGCACAAATCTCCACGGCAAGCAACCATGACCACTCACCTGAGTCTCGGGTATAAAAACTCAGTTTTCAGCTGAAGCCCCAGCAGTAGGATGGGCTCTTAACCTCAACCTTACATGAAGGAGCTCTGCTCAGATACACCTGGCTGTGAACCAAGCCTCTAATAATCAAAGTGGACACATCACAAAGCTACTATTCGAGATCAGCCATGCGTCGATTAGGTATTTCATTCAACGAGACATAGGTGCCAGTAAAAGACAGGTTTCAACGGGCTGCATTCAGAATAGAGGCTGCTTCTAAGAAAAGCCTTTTTAGATGGTAAACAAAAGTAGGTTTCAGTGTTCTGAGATGCTTGTTTAAAAAGCATTATAGCCCTCCAGATATTTTTTCTTTAATAGGATCACATACCTGTGCACCTGCAGCATGTGGAGGCAAACCTTTTTTGCAAAGAAAGTTATTGTACATTAGGGTTAGGGCTACACAGAATGTTTTTTTTTTCCCTAATCACTTAAATCTTGCCTGCTGAGGGTTTATCATATGGACAAATCTCTGTCAGTGCAGCATCTGATTTATCTCTTTAGATGAGTATGAAAGGCACAAACAGACAACCGATTTCACTTCTCAGAAACACTCACGGGTACTTTTTGTAAAGCAAAGGCAATAGGCAACAAAGGATAGCTTTTCACTCCAAAAAAATATATTCTACAATTTTTCTCCAATGCTTTCTCGCTAATTTGCAGAGGCAGCTGTCCTTTATGTACTGCAGAAAAGTGCACTTGAGTCTACAAAGCAATCCAGAGAAAATGGTATCAGGGCATTCAACGGCCATGTCTGAGCAATCCCAGGATTGCCAACACAAGCAGATAAAAAACAGACTTTCAGGTCTTCCAGAAACGTGCAAAGTGCAAGAAAGGTTTCAACCAAGCAGACGATGTCAGTGCAAAGAAGAAGGCTTGCCCAGTCAGTCCTTGCTTGGTCAGTCCTGCTCACGCTGCCCATCTCCCTGCGGTGGACCTGAAGCACCAGCAGGTGACGTCTCACACCTACCCTTCCAGGCCCTACACAAACATGGTACCAGTTCATGATGCTTTACATTTTGTTGGATGGTCATATATTTTGCAACCATTTAACAATGCTGCCACAATGCCCTGGTAGATTATTTGACCGTATTTAAATAGCTTCTTTCTTCAGTGTGGTCCTACAGACAAAATTTTGGCTCAAAGGCCACTACGTCCAGTGAGTTTAATCAAATCATTGGATTCCCAATTATAACACTTAACACATCACACACTGCATCAAGATTTTTTTTAAACTTTATCCACTGCAAAAGAAAAAACTGGATACAGGTTCACTTTAAACTTGCACCAGAAGGAGTCCCCTCCAGCTCAATACCAATGACAGAGAAAAGAACCACCATGCTCCAGAGTTTAGGTCCCCACCAGAAATTTGAGTGATGTGGGCTCACATGCCTCGCCCTGCCCAACTTCAAACAAGCCCCCACAGCGTCCATCTTCACTACGTTGTTGGGACAGCCTCATACCCTGTGGAAGCTTTTCTATTTGTACCTGCACCTACCACAACTATGCCTCAAGACAGGTTTATGCATCCCGAGTGAGGCTCTAAACACCAGGCTACTGGCGACCTATCTGAGCTCCTTTTGGCTTTCAAAAAATAAAAATAAAATAAAATAATTACCTGCTGTATCTATGCAAGACTAATGGACTAAGGGCATGAAATCCAAAAGCTGCAGTTTGTTTATGCTGTCCCTTTTGGGCTTGCTTTGCCTCCCTAAATAACAGTAACAGTTGTACAATGTGTGAAGGAAAATAAGTTAGGGATTTAAGAGGGAAATGATAATTAGTTCCTAGTCATGGACAACACATGCTGGTGAAGTACCTACCACAGCAGCTGAGGAACTAGTACCCACAAAGCAGAAGGCAGAGCAGCTGCTTTAGGCACGATGGGAGCAGAGGCCACCTCTGCATCCATACAGAGCCCAAAGTCACCCTCCCTAGTGCCTAACACGCAGCCACCAGCAGCGGCACACAACAGTCCCTCATTCACAGTTACTGGATAAGGCACACTGGTATTCAGGCTCGCTGCATCTGCAGAAAATGCTCCTTGATGGTGCACGCCCTCCTGCAGGTGCATTAATAAATCTAGCAAATAAATGGAGGGAAATAAGACTGATAGTTAGCGTTCCCTTGGGACCCCTCTAATGAAAGACCACTGGGTCGCAATACAATATCCATCCCACAACAGATCACTGTGCTGCTGCCAAAAAAAGGCCGCATGAGCTCTGCCTGCCAAGGCAAGCTGCAGCTCTGAGACACCCTGTCAGAGTCAGTTAAGCAACAAAATAAGAGAGCTGCACCACCTGTGTCCCTTCTCCAAGCAGAAGTGCTCTGAAAGTTCAATTATCTTCCTGCAGCAACAAGTCTAACTTCAAATGGCAACTCAAAGGCTGCGTCTTCCTTTCAAAAACTGCAAGGAATGCTCTGAAGGAAGGTATCTTCAAGTAAGCATAGAGTATCTGCCTTATTTAAGCTCTCCCAACGTACTCATTATCATAGTATCTGAGCACATTTGTGTCTGGGTATACAGCTAATAGAGAAAAGCCGTCATCTCTCCATGCTTCATTTCTCTCGTGTGCCTCGCAGATCTGCACTTCTACTGGGAAAACAGAAAGCAATCAAGTATCTGATGAGCAGGAGATGTTTTCTCCCCTTCGTGCAATTGCTCTGTTAACAGGATTTAAAAGTGCAAAGATGTGTAAGGAAAAAGCGCGTGTACACACACACCCCGGTTCAGCATGTTCTCAAACACCCAGCGTGTTTCAGCCGCACCATCAGAGCGCTCGGCCCTGAGGTAGGTATGGCATGAAGGCAGGCCCACCCCACTCCCAGCTGAGGCTCGTCCCACTAACTCGGCCATCCGTACACCCCCCACCAGCGAGACCCGAGGATTCAGCCCACGGGCACGACTGCAGGATCGAGGACCAGCAGAATGGCATTCTGCCACCGCCTCACAGCGCTGCGATGTTTTGTCGATGGCACCTCAAAGCCATTACCGTTGACGGCCCCGACACAAAGCAAAGTGCTGCTCTCGCTGTGTGTCCCTTTCAGCGCTAGTTCCTTTGGCCAGTGGATGCTGAAGGGAAGCGTTACCTGGCTTTCGTCTGAGCCGACCGAGGGCCAGGCAACCCACTTGACAGAACTGCTGTTTCCCCTAACGGGAGGCCCCGGGACATCTGATCGGTCACAAGTCAGTGGATCCTGTGCGAACTGGCCTGCTAGAAAAGCTGGACTGTCAGGAAAATCAAGCTTCCTGCGCTACCTCACGCTGCAGCCACTGGAAGCTTGCTGCCTCCCGATGTATAGAGGAAATGAGGGAGGTTTCTTTGGGAGATGTAAAGTCTTGACCCTAACAGATGGGACAGCTTTGTAGAATGAAGGGCTTTGTGGCTGAGGGAGAAGATGGGCAACCATCTGTAGGAAGAGAGAAAAACCTTGGGGAAAAGGAGGAGCAGGAACAGGAACAAACGGTCCAGGGAAGTAACTAAGGGCCAAGAAGAAAAGGGAAGAGAGACCCTTTCCTGAGAGGAACGGTCTGCTCTGCCACAGCAGGCAGGAAGGCCAGACCTGTGAGGGCTCAGGAGCACAGAGCCAAGGTACGTGCTGTGAAGGGGACAGGGAGGACATCCAGCGCATGCGGGAACCTCAGCAGAAACTTGGAAGCGGAGATGGAGGGAACACATGCAACAAATTCAGCCCACAGACCGCAGTTTGCAATCGCACCCTGCCGATCCGTATCCAACCGCAGATCACTCCTGAAAGCTGGAAGGATGTACTGTTTCCTTTACCCTCCTCAGCCCCCTTTACAACTTCTGAAGGCCCAGTTTTTCCATCCGCCCTTCTTATGGCAGGAAGAGAGAAAAGAAACCCTACTGCCTTGTCTGTCTCTTCAGCAAGTCCTTGCTGCTGCCTGCCCCGCACCTCTGCGGCCTCCCAGGCAGGTATCAAACTGTCCGGCGAGCTGCTGTCATCACAGGACTGGTCTCTGTGACAGCTGTGTTGAACAACACTGCTCAAGATCATGTGTCACTTATCAAGTGTCAGAAGTATTTATTTCATTCATTCATTAAAAAAAAAATCAAACTACAAACATAGTAGTTGCCAAAAAACGTATGTCTCCTGTATGTGATCAGATTTAGCTAACTTTGCCAACTTTGCTCATAACCCATTGCAGGATTTTACCCATTTAAACCACACTGAAACTTCAAGGCAAACATCTGTATGCATTTGTGCATGTATTTCCAACACAGAAAGGACAATCTCCCATTTTAACTAAAGAAATTTCTCAGGCTTCTAAGAGACATGATTTTCAAAGCCTATCAATAGCAACTAAGACAACTGAGATTGTTTTGAACAAGCACAAACTTACAGCTGCATGGCATTATTTGCATCACATTTGGTTTAACTACACCTTCATTATCTGCTTGCCTATTACCACCTCAATGTGCTGTTTCAGTCATAAAGTGATTGATTTCTTCTACTCATTAGAAACGTCACACACCAGGAAAGTTATTTTCTTCATTTGGATTCATTTGCCTGTGGATCACAAGAACACGAATTCCCCTCACCCGGTGAACCTTTGCAGGAACTTGCATCCAGTAGGCAGTTTAAATAGCAATAAGCACTGACAGATCCAGATCCCAGGGACCAACTTACACTGGTGGCAGGGATGTGATGAAAATCTAAAGCCGTGGCTCCATGTCACCAGGTATTTACTCTTTTGCTCCTGAGTCTGAATTACACACTATAGCCATTCAGCTGCAGAAGCGAACAGCGCTCAAACAGTCCTGGAGCACTAGTGATACTTGGAAAAAATCCATATACACCACCATTATCAAGACTGAATGGTTTTATATTCTAATAAAAGTTCATCTTGTGCTAATGCACTACACCTATACGCATGGTAAGTATATACGTGCACACACACAACTGTCATTACGTCCATTTCTTGGAACCGAAGATAGCAACGCTCAGGCATGTACAAGAGTACAGCTCCTTTCCAGCTGAGCCAAACAGCTATGTTATGATTTCTCCTGTTCGTCCCAACTACCCACCACCTCACAGAATATGATATGAACCAAAACGAGCTGGCCTGCCCAGATAGTTTTCAGATCCACTTCCAGCCCACATCGCAGAGCTGTTCCACAGCTCTCCTGACACCATTTGTGTGTTGGACAGGAGACACCTCCAGCAAATATGCCCACAAACCAAATCAAAAAGGAGGGTTTGGAGAACAGAATGCAGCTCCCGACAGGGAAACACTGCAGTAGGACTGGAGACTTTATTTCAGTGATATGCTACTCCAAAACTGCCACTAACAAACAAGCACTAAATACAGTCCAAATAACCCCAACTCTACTTTGCAACGTCAAAGTCTAGGAGCCCATTTTCTACTTCGAAACCATGCACCAGTGTTCAAGTTTGGCTGTATGTGCTCAGGCACTAGTTTCCAAGGAAACCAGAGACTGCATGAACATTGCGAAATGCAAGTCCTGTGCTCGCTGTTCCACAAGTACGCTGTAGATATCTCCGTGACACAAACCCTCCCAGGTAGGTGCTCTACCAGTGTTTCAAAGAGACCTTCATACAATTTCAGACTTTCGGATGTCAGTGTACACAGGACATACCGAAGCAATGCTAATACATGCAACCAAGCCACTTTCTATAGACACACAGAAAAGGAGAAAGGAGTTGTTTTAGGCTCCAGTGTAGCAAATACTTTTGTTTTATTTTTTTTTCCTGCTCTATTAGACCTTCAAAACAAAAATAAGCTGCACAAAATGTGAATGGTGTGGACTTCTCTGCCTGCACATACCCCCTGGAAATGTCAAAACAGCAACTGAAAAACATCTGCACAGGTATTTATCCTTTAGCCAGCTACAAATGCATTTTGGCACCACAAAAAGCCAGAAGACAAGAAATATCAGCAGCACAGGCAGCTAGGGGCGTCATTTAAGAGAGTAAATCAAAGCAGTCTCCCAGGACCCTTACCTTAAGAGAAGGTTCACGTTCACTGACTTCTGAAATTTTAGCATCCCACAGTATCTATTCCAAGCAGCATAAGCAAAGAAACCATTACATATCAAGTTGCTGTAGGGTTTGGTTTTTTGGGTTTTGTTTTGTGCTTGTTTTTTAAACTCTGCAACAGAGTATCTTCCCCCTTGACTCACACTCTGCTTCAGGTCCTCAGCGAGAGGGTGTTTAGCAAAGGCATGAAGTCCTTTCCCCTTCCAGCAAGTGTGCAGGACAGGTCGCTGCTGGCGGACAACTAGTCTAAAGCCTTGCGATACCACATACATTTTTGCTCACTACCAGCACACTGATCTGGTGGGTTTTCTGACTCATTTCTGATACGTAGGATACATATTGTATTTAGCAACACGGGATGCAAAAGCTCAGGACAACTTTCATAGCAAGTCTGAAGAGATGGCATTCGTGCCCAAGGCCAGGTATCTTATTTTCTGCTGATGTACTTTAAAACTACCCATCAACAGCATTCACCCAATAATACAGAGAAGAGGAAAAAAACAATTCTCTAGAAAGTGAATGTATGGAGATACATTAGAAATTAAAAATATGTTAATGACAGCCCTTTGTTAAGAGCTATTAGCTTGCTTAAAACTACTATACTTGCTGAATAGCTTTGTTTTGCAGTCACCAAAAAAAATCAATATAGTTTCTAAACAAAAGGCATTTTGCTTAAAAACTTTGTGTTTTACACTATGCTGCTAAAAGAAATATCCAAAAGCTGCAGAGATTCAGAGAATTTTGTGTTGCTTGTTGCTACTAAGCAAAACTAAAAATAATTGAAATTGCATCGAAGTTTACTCTTGCCATCACTACTCAAAACAATAATCAGACACAAAATGACAAAACGGTCTTAATACCTTTGTCCAACAAATTACTTTTGACCTTCCTTTGAATAAAAACATCTCTGGTCATTACGGTTTACAGTTGGCATAAAAATTACCTGCCTAAACAAGCGTACTTCAGAGATGACCCAGACATTACTTGGATATAGAAAAATCTTTGTCCTCTGCATAACTAGATACAATACAGGTATTCCTTACCACTGCTAGTAACCAAAGTCTCAGAAGGCTGAACCATATGAAGAGCAAACCTATCGGCAATCTCAAACTGCCACTTCACAACACATTAAGTGGCACAGACTTCGAGGCATGAGTCACGCGCGTGCTCCTGTGCAGAGGAAAGCCCCATCCACCAGCACCACGGTACTTCGCTACTGCCAAACCAGACCTGTCAAAACAGAGTGAAATAATGTTTGACTGACTTGCATTCTCCTCTATCCTCGCCGTGCTGCATGCAAAGCTCCTGTCAGGGAGCATATAATCCTTCACAATGGAAACCCATCCCTGCGAAGCGAGAGATACGGGTTTCTGAGCTCTCAGACCTGCTGCGTGAGCACGCTGGGTGCCTGGGAGTCTGTGCAAGCTGCCTCGGCTCATCACACAAGTGGGGGAACAGCAGGCACCTCGTCCCTTCCACAGGTCTCCTACCTGCGGAGAGGTGCTTCCCCACCGCCTCAAAACCTCTAAGTCCTCCATACCAGTGAAGTCCTAACCCTAAGGTCCCAAAGTCCCCCGAACCACAAACACCCGCTGACTTCGGTGGATGTCAGAGCTCAGTCAGGAATTAGCAGATATTTCCAGGCATGTAAATTCTTCTTTAGGACAACATTAACACTCAGACTGAATCAACGTTACGTCACATAGCAACCCCAGCAGTTAATTACACTCAGACCATAAATGAATTCCAACTGGTCACATCACATGGAATTATATTTTGATACTGGGGAAAAAAAATTATAATAAGGTTGCATCACCGTTGCCTGTTTACATCCATCGCTGCTGACTGTTTTTGATATTCTGTGCTGCCTGACACCAAAACCTGAATGCAGCACGACTGTGGAGGCCACCAATCCTTGCCTGATTTCATAGCTCCTGCACTACTTTTCAGGAAGCAATCACTCCAGGAAGGTTGTCTCAGCTCCTGATCACAGGCCCTTCATCAATCTCTGTTTCAAGTGGTTAAATTGTGTTGCAACCATCCTCTAAATTATTCTTGAAACGGGAATGTGTGCGTTTTAAGAAAAGGGGCTGTTGTTATTTTTAGAACTAGTTTAAGAGTTGTTATTAACGGACGGCTCCTAGGCACCGTAGCATAGATATCATTTATAAATATCAGCAGATAATTTTATGCAAACATTCTAAATATGAAGCACTTTTCAAATATTTCTGTTTTTTTATTATTACTATTATGATCGCTTAAAAATATGCCCCTGGCCCATACAAGATGTGCACATTTGCCTTCAAAGCATCGCTTTAGCTGTTGAAGGGATTTTGTTAAATCTCTTGCATGTACGTTGTACTTTCCCTAAGGCTATGCAACCAAATATGGGTTTTGGTTTTTTAAAACCCAGAACTCTTTAACACCACGCACAGACTGCTCCTCCCCTCCAAAATGAATCTGAGATTTTGGCAGATTTCCCAATTTTACATTCAAAGCATTCCTAAGTCTGTTAACTCATAAAACCAAGTCTTTTTCCATCTTACTCAACAGTTTCTATACATGACACAGCACTTTGCCTCATTTCAGTGAAGGCAATGACAGAGCACACGCCACCTCTGACAAGAGAAGACCGGGCCCTATAAATCCTTCATGCTCATTAGCTCTCCGCTTTGGTTTCCATTCTGCTCGTACAATTTTTTTCCTTCTGGAAAACAAAATATGCTGATTACACAGTCTTCCATCAAAAAGAAACCATACAGCTGGGGCCGATCACAAAAGGAAACATCATTTTAAAGTAATAGTCCTGGGTGTTTTCCCATTGTAAGTGCAAAATAAGGAAAGCAAAGAAACAAATGCTACAGCTTCCTAACTGAAAAAGCTGTTCTTCGGTCTGCAGCTTTGTAAAATGTTAATTGAAATAACTGTTGGTACAAACTTGGTCTCACAGTACTCTTTTAAAGCTGACAAGCTGTTAGCAGTCAGAATATATCCTGCAAGAGGTCAAAGGTGTGGAAAAACAAACAGAGCAGCAATTCTAGGAGATGAAGAGGAGATAAGGATATGTCATGGCATTTTTCAGCCAGGGAAAAGCATCCAGCGTTCTCAACAGTCTTTACCAACTAACTCCAGTCACTTCTTGAAACCTTTGGGGTGAAGAAAAAAAAAACAAAACACTTTAGACAACCTTAATCTAGTTACTTCAATACAAAGACTGATAAAGATGCAAATGTCTGACTTATCTCACTGGTCTCATAACTGAGAAGAAACTGGCAGGATGTGTCCCTCTACATATTTTACCTATACACTCCTCACATGAACTCCCATTTCACGTTAGTAAGATTAAAAAAAAATAATAATAAAGGCAAAATAAGCACAATACTGCAACAGGGACTAAAACTGAATGCTCTGAAACAAATTTTTTTTAAAAAAACGTGTATCTTAACCAGTGGTTTTTTTGCATGCAAGGTAAGGCCTTGCAGGCATTTTCATGCTATTTTTCCCTAAGAGGCAGTTAAATTTACTTTCACGCTTAAAAGCCATTCAGAGTTTAATTATTTTATAACCAAGAATCTTCCATGTGGCATCAAAACAGCTTCCACAGATGTTTCACCACAGACAGACAGACAGGTAACACAAGCCATCATGCTTTTATGATCAGCAATCATTTCTAACAGGTTTTCACTGACCCTATAACATCCAGGTGCCTTAGGTGCTCCACCAGATCAGGAGGGCATACCCAGCACCACTTAGCTGAAAAGAAAAGGAAAAAAAAAGGAAAAAAGCCGCAAATACAGGCAACCAAACAATTGAAATTTTCCTTTGTCCTCTTGGCACTCCTGCTTTGCAGAATGCTGGAAAACGGGCAGATACCAAAGGCTGGATCCCATCACCCCAAGAGTTGTTGAAATTCAGCATCAATTGGGAAAAAAAGTCAACCCTGCCTTTTATGTTCCAATTATGGTTGGCTTCTAGCTCCTTTCCACCCTAACCTCCAGTACCACCATAAACTGTTGTTCTGAACATAAAAGTATCATGAAGACTGTGTTCTGCTTGTTTAATCAAGACAAGGACTTCTCAACCACACGTGAGTGGACTGTGCAAGCCACATGTGGAAAAGTGTAAGAAAAATCACAATTTAAGTATTAATGATACCAATAAATTAAAGCGGTTGTGCTTCCTCACCCAGTTTCCCAGACATAGACACCACAATGAGAGCAGCCCATCTGGATTTTAATGGTAAGAACTCCAGGCAAAGCGGAATACACGGCTCTTGCTTCTGCTTTCTTTTACATAGGGATTTCTTCCTTTCTACTCGGATGCTCAAATTAAAAATGCTCAACAGTGCCATACCTTATGGATTTAGTAAGTGCCTGAAATGACCACCTATCTCCAGGAGACCGCATTGCCTCAGCAGGCATCAGTCCTCAGGTGTGAGGCTTTGAGAGCTGACCACAAAACACGACCGTTCAGGCAGAACTGCGAATACTAGAGCAGAGCACGGTCCCGAAGCTGCGAACAGTGATCTTTCCCACTTCGGCGACTAAGGTGTGAACCAGTAACTCAACCTGGAGTATCCTAAATGTCATCAGAGTATTGACCGTGGAAAGTCAATATTAAATACTGCTTCAGGCAGGTAGCATGCACTACGCTCCAAGTGAGGCTACAGGAAGGCACTTATGGAACGAGAAACTAAAATTCAAGCCAGAAAATTTTAATTTAAAGCTTTGACAGGCTTCCTATGTATTTCACTGCACGGATCAGAGACCGAAGATTTACTCTGCTCAAAGTTGGAGCTCTTTCACAAGCTCTAGGCGACTCAGTAGGCAGCTCTATCAGTTAAAACGCGAAAACCACCACATCTGACATGCAGCAGCAGCACAGCCGCGCGGGTTTCTCCACACCAAACCCTCTGGGAGCAAAGCCTTGACCCGCCACTGCCCTCAGCTCCCCACCACCATTTTGTGCTCGGACACCAAGGGGCAAGCACGCATACACCCGTGAGAGAAAAATAAGTGTTTCTGTCAGCGACAGGCTGGCGTACAGTGGAAGTTACAGCCCGGTCCCTCACGGCAGCCTCATCATTAGCCGTTTTGGTGTGCTGTATGCTAACTGAAGGTACCACAGGTGTGCGCGCAGTGCCGGCGAGCACCAGCCCTCGGTCCCTCGCCTCTCCTCAGCTGCCTTATGCTACCGAAGAGCTCGGGCTGCCGGGCGGCCGGGCACCGGGGCAGGGGGACGCCGAGCCCGGCTGAGGCGTTCGGGGGGCTTTCTGCGACCACCACAGCGTCGCCCCGCCGCCGTTTTGGATCCCGATCCGCAGCCGTTCGCCTTAAAAGGGCAAAATATCTGTGGGCAACCGGCGCCAGGGAGGGAGGGCGGGGAAGGGGGAGCCTGCCCCCGCCACACGGCCGCTCCTCGGGGCCGGGCCCGGCCGAGGGTCCCGGCCATGGCGGCCGCCTCCTGGGGCGGTTGCCGGGAGACGGCGGGGCCCCGCCATGGCGGCGGGCAGGGCAGGGCCCAGGCGGCGCGGCCCCGGCCCCGGCCCCGGCCCCGGCCCCGCTCTGCACCGCGGGCGGGTCCCGGCGGCGAGCGGCCGCCGCCTCCGGCAGCCGCGGCGAGGGCGATGGGGAGCACCTGGGCGCCTCGCCCACGGCACCTGCGCGGGTGGGGGGCGCTTTCTGGGTGGGTTTTGTGTGCTTTATTATTAAATATATATTATTTTTTTTTATAGAAGGCTCCGCTGCCTTTTTGCAGGAGGGATGCGGCTGCCAGCCGGGTCAGCGCCGCGGCCACGTGCGGCGGCGACCTGCGTCCCGAAGCTGGGGGGGAGGAGAGGGGAAAAAAAAATAAATAAATAAACACGATAATGATGGAAAAAAACAACTACGGGGATGTTTTGGCTGCGACCCGGCGCTCCCGTGCCCGCTCGGTTCCGCGGGCAGATGTCAGCCGCCGGCCGGGCGGGTGCAGCCCCGGCGCCCCTCGTCCCCTTCTCCCCTCGGGAGCGCCGCGGTTCGGGGGCCGGGGCGCTGAGGCGATGCGGCCCCGCGGGGGCTCCGCTCCCTCCACGAAGCCGCCGCGATCCGCGCAGCCTGCGGCGAGGCAGGACGGCGGCCACCCGCCCCATCCCCATCCCCATCCCCATCCCCACCCCCGCCGCTCTCCCTGCCCGCAGCCCCGCCGCCGGCTCCCCCCCTTCCCGCGGCAGCTTCGCCCCCTCGCCGCCCACAGCCCCCGGCCCGCGGCCGGCCCCGCTCCCAGCGGCCGGGCGCGGAAACTCCGCCGGCGGCCCGCGCCCGGAGCTCGCAACTTTCCCGGAGCTGCGGGCGGCCGGTCGGCCGTGCTTACTGCGGGCTCTTGGGGTAGAAGGGGAGGGTGACGTGGCTCAGGTCCTGGATGTCGAAGGCGGTGGGCTCGGCCGAGATCGCCTGCCGCTTGGTCCGCTGCTCGCCCTGCAAGGTGCCGGCGCTCTGCTGCTGCGCCTGCTGCGTGGCGGGCCGGATCACCGAGCGGTACTTGTCCAGCTCGTTTTGCAGCTTCTGGATCAGTTCGTCCTTCTGGTCCAACTCCAGCTCCAGCTCGTCGATGAGCGCATCCCGCTGTCGCAGCTCCTCGATCTTCTCCTGCAGCGCGTACTGTAAATCCCGCAAAGTGCCCATGCTCCCGCCGCCGCCGCGCTCGCCCCTCGCCTGCCGCCCGGCAACTTTCCCCCGGGGCCGCCCGCCGCCGCCTCCCCGCCCCCGGCCCGGCTCCCCCCCCCACCCCGACCCCGCTCCGGCCCCCGGGGCCCCGCCGCCGCCGCCGGCCCCCGCGGCCCCGGAGCCGGCTGCGAGGGGCGCTCCCGATCCACCGGCGCCAGGCGAGGCAGGAGAGCGGGCGGGAGGCTCGCACACGCCCGCACACACGCGGCGGGCAGGAGGGGGCGGGCGGCCGGGGCCGAGCGCGCCGCGGAGCTCCCGCCGCCTGCCGGGGCCGGGGGCAGCGCCCGGGGCCGCGGGGGGCCCCCCCCGGGACGCCCCCGCCGAGGGGAGGCCGCTCCCGGCGGGCCCAGCCCCGGGGCGGCAGCGGCGCGGCCCCCCCGCGCCTGCCGGTGCCTGCCGGGCTCGGCTCCGGGCACTTTGCGGGGCCGGTGGTGGTGCGGGGGGTGTGAAGGAGCGGGCAGGTTTCGGTGGCTGCCCCGAGTGGAGGCACGCACCAGCGCCCGCCTCGCTCTCGGCCAGCTCCGAAAGCCCAGAATTTAACGCCACTGCTGGGCCGCGCTGGCAGAGCCTGGAGGCAGAGCGTGTGGGTCTCGGAGCACTTCAAAAAACACAGACGCACTTAAAATACGGGAACCAGGCTCTCTGCACAGCCCCACAAAATCCAGTTGCTACCACACCAAACCCATATGGGTGTAGCCGGTGCACGAGGGCTTTCTGCCTGCCGAGGCACCGTTGCACACTGGTTCTACCTCTGCCATGCAGTTCATGGGGCTGCGGCACAAAAATAACGAAATAAAATAAACGAGCCACATCGGCCAAGCCCACTGTGCCAAATGGCTCTGTTTTCTCTTGTCTTGCGTGCCCCAAGCACAGAAGGGGCAGTGCCATAGGCTGTGACAGCGCCTTAAGGAGGGAGCTGTGGGCAAGCAAATGGACGGTTTGGGTTTCCCAATAAGATTGAAGGATCAGGGGTAAAAAAAAAAAACCAACACAGCCCAGCTAGATGTGAGCACTGAGCCACCAGCATGGATGTTTTCAGGGCAGCACCTGCAGCTGCTTCAGCTCCTTCTCCTGGAGTTTGGGCTGGGGAGGAGAGCTGGGAGATGCAACGGTGGATGGGTTTTTGATGTGGGTGCTACCTACTACGTGTTTGTATCTGCTGCTGGCAGTGTCCAGGCCTCCCAGCAGGGCATGGGAGAGGAATACGAGAGATCCAGACAGTGCTTATGGGGTTGGTTTGTTTTGCTTTAGTGTTGCACGCTGGTGCTTGGCTGAGTCCAAAGTCCCAGCTTTCACCCTGCAGATGGTCTTTATAAAATTAAACAAAAATAAAAAAGAACGGACAAGGAATTACAACTACTCCCTGTTCAACACTGCTGTTTGAAAGGGCCTGGATTCTGCTCATAAATCTGGTGTGAGGCTCTGCAGGTTCGTCGACATACTTGGTACCTTCTGCATTTTTCAAGATGCGCGTGTGGAAAAAAATAGGGTTATGTAAAATGCTTCAGCTCCCATTCTACTTGCCATATATGCACCAGACACAAAAGCAAAGTTCCCTGATTGTTTTCATGGGTTGCCACCACGCTTTAAGTTCAGACAGCGTGGTTTTTTTTTGTGTGTCGCTCTTCCATTTCAACCTTCCATAATTCACTGGGAGCAAAAATACCAAATACCTTCTGAACATTTCCATTTTAAAGATGGACGGTGTTAAATGGATGCACATGTGCTGCCTACAAACTAGAAATCAATGATAAATAAAAAATTAATAGCATCGAGCCAACCTGCTTAAAGTTTTATTGTTTTCCTCCCTACAGAAGCAGTGCAGACTGGTGGACGAGGGAGACGCGATACAGTTAGCTGAAGCCCACCAGGATTCAAGAGAACAGCAGCCCTGGGGGAAATTTGTGCATAATTTCTCGATGACAAGCAGTAAAGCCACATTACTCAGTTCCTATTAGAGGTGCACAGCCTGCAACTGAGACAACATTACAGAGACAAGAAAGGATCTGGAGAAAAACATGAGAAATTATGGGGAATAAAACTGGCAAGGAATTTATCAAGTATATGTAAAGGGAATATTTATTTACAGGTGGAAGGTAGGTTTTCAGAAGACCTACAGGTCTGTGACTATAACCAGCAGCTGTAAATCTGTGGCCAGTCTTCCCCAGCTGACGGATGAGGCTGAAGCAACCCAAAGGGTTTCGCAAGCTGCCAGCCAAGGTGTGCCACCTGAAGGCAGCAGCCAGCTGCCTACTTTCGGCTGCTTGCTGCTCTCCCAAGGAACCCATCAGGTAAGTGCTACTGCCCCGATCCAAAAAAAATTAAATCCTCCCGTCCTGCTCCTCTCGACTTAATGTTCCCAACAAAAAAAAAATCTCAGACTCTCAAAGCAGCTGTTTTGTCTTCTTGATCCCGTGAATGGAAAGAAATGGCTCTAAGGAGAAGAATGGCAGGAATGCACCAACTGGCTCCGTTTCGGGAGGACGGGGTGAGGCTGCTTGCGGTTTGTTAAGGGAGCCTGTGGCAACCACCATCCCAAAGCCTGCTCCTGACCCGGCCGCTGCAATGCCGTGCCTCGCCTCGCACATGAACGCGGGAAGCCAAAAAACAGCATCTGCAGGTGGCGTTCAACCCGTCCCGAAACATTGCGCCGGGCCCACTGGTGGGAATCACAGGCAAAACGTGCAAAACATGGCCACGTCTTCTGTGCCCCTCCCCAAATGGGCTCCCATGTTCTCACAACACTGCCTCTCTGCACAGCTCCCAGGTTTTAATAGCTTTGCTTCTAAACCTTTCAAGGATCATCTGTCACCAAATGCACCCACTCAGCTGCCATCTTCCAAGCTAAAAACATATTTGAAAGCTCTCGATTCTGCAAACACCTCCCAGGGCTCGCCAATCAAAGCTCAGGTACTGAGCGGGATTGCTGACAAGCAAATGTCACCTTGCTGCCGCCAGCCAGGGCAGCGCGCAAGGAGAAGCTGGAGATGCATCGCTGAGTACATGCATAAACATTTTCCTCCTCCTAGCAGCGTTTTTGTTTTCTCCTGCCTAATCCACTCCAACCCTTTCCTTACTCCTTTCCCAAAATATCGGCTCCCCTGTCTGTAGTGGAGGGTGAGGAGAGAGATGGCAAGACATGGGGTGTCCAAGGGCTCTGGACACAGCTCCCTGCCACTCACATTTTTGAACACACTCCTTTTTTGCCTTCCCTCCTCACCAGGGCACAGTTGGCCATTCTTTTTGCCTTTTGCCCCAAACAGAGTGTCTTCAGCACCTCCTTCTGGGGCCGTGGTACCCTGGAGGTTTGCAAGGGAGAGCTGGACAATAATTCACCCCTGAACGATGAGGATGAGGCTGGACCTATTTCCTCAAAGCAGCCTCGCCAAAACCAAGGAGCCCTTGTGTTCCTCCCCACCACAGCAACGGAGATACCCAGAGCCAGCACTCTTGCAGTGAGCGCTGTCTCTTAAACCCCATTGAGTACAAAGTGCTGGAAGCGCATCGACATCTCAACCAGATTATCTCAAGGTTTTTCCTTTAGTATGTAGATTTTTTCTACTATCAGCAAGAAGCACTGAGAAGTAGCTCTTGTGAAGAGCATGCAACAACCGCTCCAGCCTTCTCTAGGAAATCCTCCCAGTGTAAGGATCATTTGGAGCAGATAAAGTGCATGACAGAAAATACTCCCAAGGTCTATTAACAATACAAAAAGTGCACACTGCAGAGGCAAGAAAAAATAATAGCACACTGTACTGTAATTGGTAATATGTTTAGCTTTTTATATCACATTGGGGCATACTTAATAACACAAAAATGAATGCTTGTGTCATGCAAGGCAAAAGGATGAGCCATGATGAGTGTATAACAGCACTGGATTACCTGTGCAACACGGAGGAGCAGTTTCAGCTCTTCCTCCCCTTGCATGCAAACACATGTGCCAGAATCTTGCTTTTTCCTTCCATTGGAGCAACCACAAGAGGTTCTTCCGGCTTCCTCCCCTCAGCTAAGTCCCCTGTCCACACCTGCCTGCCTCTGTGTCTGCAGGAACCACAGACCCTCTGCCCTCCAGAAAACATCCAACATGCTCTGGCTTAAAGGTGTCTTTCTGAGCCACGACGGACAGAAAGATGGATTTTCAACGGCTTGCCCCATCAGATGCCCACAGTGGTGGCAGGAGGTGTTCAGTGCCGCCTGCAAGTCCTTGCAGGGTAGCAAGGGCCACCAGGGGCTTCTTCTCACGTGAAGCCTGTGGGGCTGAGCTCTCTCCAGAACAGAGCAGACACATTTTCCATGTGCCCAAGACAGGAGCCGCAAGTAGTAGCGGGTGAGGAGCACTGGTCCCTTCAGGACAGCTTTTCCCCCCGCCAGGAAGGGCTGCACCGCCCGGCGAGGCCAGCACAATGCCCCATGGGCTGGATCCAGCCAGGAGCAGCTTCAAAATGATTCAGCTGCCTTAAGAAGTCCCTTCAGGCTTGCGTTAAGCAGCAACTTGTTCCAAAAACTGCCAAAGTAAATACTTAGTGCTGTTTTGCAGTTACCACAATTAGACACTGACTATGCCCCTGCTTTTCTTAGCAGTCCCAGCGCACTGACTATGTAGAGCAAAAGGAGCATTTAGGCAAGGAGAGTCATGGAAATGCAGTTTTCTTTTGCTTGCAGCCTTAAGCTACCAGCAAATGAACCCAGGGACCAATTAAACTAAATGCAAGGAAGCAGATCTAGTCTTGGAGCCACGATATACATGATATAAAGGAGGTGAAGTTTGTAGAAAACATCAACTCAGCTGACATAGTTGGAAAAACAGACTGATTCTGTTTTCACACACGCATCTGTGAGACTGGGGGAAGCTGCAGCCTTTGAAGGAAGATGGGAGCAGAGCATCAGATCTGATCCCACTGATTTGGGACAGCCCACACTCAGTGGCCATTTTATCTTCGCTTTTCCCCCGCGTGCCATCTCGCTGTCACAGCAAAGGGGCAGGAGTGCTCAGTGACTCATCCCTTGCCCAGCCCATGCACCAAGCAGCGCGGGGTCACCGCCAAAGGACAGAAATAACTCTGTCGGATCACAGACTGGGACAGCATCCTGAAGCCCTACACGTCACTCGGTCACCAAAAGGTCAATGTGGAGGCTACCAAAAGTTTCCCAAGCCTCACTTTTCAGAGGCAAGACCCTTAAAGAGCCGCTGACCCAGCCAGAAACCCTACAGCTGCCCAACATATGCCCCGTGCCACTTTCATGTTAAGTTGCTTCAGAAGGGCACTTAGGCAGAAAACAAATCTGACCGATCCAAGCAACCAGGTGCTCAGTGGGGCATCACACATCTGGGGTCGGATCCTGTCTTCCTGCATTCATTCCTCTGCTCCTACTGACCTTTTCAGTGTGAGAGCATATCTTTGTTTCTCTTTGTATAGACTGTGTTGGGCTCTGACTGGCAACAACAGCTTCTCACGGCACATTTGGGAGTAGGATTTTTGGAACTGGCATTCAGTGGTGTGCTGGTAAATACTTGGGTTGATCAGCAGTGATGTTTGTCTTGTAAGTCAACCTGCAATGCCTGGTATACTTGTAAAACCCCTCTGCAAAAACTCAGCTAGGGGCATCATCTTTCAGCATCCAGCCACATTTTCCATTGCCACAGACCTCCTTCTCCTTCTCACTGACTTCTCAATCACAGTTCTCTGGCTGCAAGAGGACGAGAGCAGAGTACTTGTGAAGTCATAAACAGCAAGACACTTGCTTACCCCCCCCCCCCCCCCCCCCCCCCCCCCCCCCCCCCAAAAAATATATTTTAAACTACAGCAGCTCATTTCTATGGCCTAATTTTGAAGCTGCTTGACACTATTTCTTAATTTCCCGGGGCAAACTCCTTGCCTGCCCCAGGCACTGGCAATCCAGGCGCTCCCTCTCATTGCCCCTTTGGACCCGGAGCATTTCTTCTCTCTTTTCACCATAACGCGCCACTTGCCTACCATAATTGCTGTGGTTCTTTGAGCTGATTTATCCTACCTTCAAAACAATTCATTTATATCTGAAATTGGATTATAAATAAACATGGATTACTCTACCGCCAGTATGAAAATAACCAGTGCGTTGTTATCATTATCTTATGGTGAACGCATTGTGAACAAGTGCACTGTCTCTTTATATAATCAAATTAATTCCTCTGCTTATTAGAAAGTATTATGTGGATGTTTCAGGTATTTATAACAATAAACATGAAACATTTTAAATCTGTATTTTATGCAGCTGGACAGACTGGTGTTTCTTAAAGGTAGGCAGGCAACTTAAATTTTTTTAGAAACAGATTCATGCTAGAATTTATTCTGAAGTCTTTTTCTAACACCAGCTCATCCTGGGCATATTTTACTGAGAAACCACTTTTGTTCAAGTATCTGTTTCTGTCCACAATTCTTAGCTTGCAGAATACATTTCCAAAAAGGCTTTGTAGTCCACGTTGATCCCCTGGTCATTTAAGGCTCCAAATAAATGGCCATATCCCACAGAGGACCCGGCTTGTTAAGATACCAAGGAAACATTCATGAATCATCCAGGCAGAATCTGCAAACAGGGGCTCATGTTGGGTTTCACAAAGGTTTTACAGCGCTCCACTGACTTCCACAGCTATTTCTTATTTATGCTTGGGAAAACTTCATCAGGTTGGGCTCTGAGTGTGTAAAAATGTTTATGCTCACAGCTTTCTCTCTGTCACAGTCTGCTCGAACTGATTGCTCTACTCATCAGAGCATTAGAGGCCACCAACGCCTGATTTCCTCCGCACTGCCAACATCCCTCGATTGACTGCCCTGCTGCCTTGGGTGCATCAGGGGATGGGCAGCGCTTTTCTCACCCGCACAGTGCCCGCTTCGGATCACGCTTCAACCCCTGGGCAAGGTGCGGGGCTCCAGCCTTGCTCTCACTGCCTGGACACCACCGTGCAGAAGCCACAGCTCCTGTGCTTGCTCTGGGCGAGCCGGGCTGGGCAAACCCAGGGCTTCCAGCCCCTGTATGTCCCCTGCTTCTGCTCTCTGCAACGAGAGTGCAAATTCACAAACAGCTTGAAAATCCCCCTGCTCCTTTACAGGTAAATACATGTGTGGAGTTTTTTTTTTTTCCTTTTTTTTTTTCTCTCCTCTTTCTCACGTAAAAGACAGGACTGTCAGTAAAACAGCAGTTTTCAGCTCGTGATTTGGGCATGACGTAGTGTGAAGCACCGTGCGCCCTCGCCCTGCTCGGTGGGTGTTTGGCCCCGCTCTGTTCCCTTACATGGCCTGCAGCTCTGCCAGGCACAGCATTCTCCACATTCTTCTTTTTCCCCCCCGCTTTTTAAATCTCATTTCTTTTAGGAGGAGAGAGCACAGCAGACAAGGAGTAATGCCGCCCTCTACTGCCCTACTCCCGGCTCCAGGGGTACAGCTACGCTCACACCAGATACCTGGGGAATCATCACCAAACAAAAAAGTCAACCAAATATAGCGTTGGAGCTAAAATATGCCTGGATTTTATTTTATTTTATTTTTTAAAAAAAGGGGGGGGGGAAGGGAGGGAGGGTGTCTGACACAAGTATTGATCAAACTTAACATATCAATGGGAATTGAAAGCTAATGTATTGCATTTCTCAGCAAGAAGATAGGATTCACACTAGAAGTTAACAAGTTTGCTACTACAACTGTAAAGAAATGACCATATGGTATATTAAGGAGCTTATTGATATAAAAGAGGACTCTTACATAAACTGTAGCACACTCTCTCTGTATGTCGCTTACAGGAGTCAAACTCCCAGCCTTCTCTAGCCTGAATATTCAGTTTAACTGAAGGGCAAACCCAAAACTCTTTCAGAGGCATGGTAACTCTGCCGAGAGCCCTGCAGACCACACCTCACATTTTAGGTGGGTTTGATTTACCACTCCTGTATGCATTCCCCTTAAAGAGGCACAGAAGATTGATTTGTTGCAAGTTTGGATCAATGATTTGATTCACTAATAGGCCTTATATGTGAGCCTTTAGGAGCTCATCAATTCGCACCAATTCCTGGCTCTCAGCTCAAAACCCGATACACATCGCCACTAAGATAACATGCAACAATTCTGGGCATGTGCCGAAAATTCAGCGTGCATAAACCTAACCATCTCCATCTTTTAGCATTAGCAGAGGAATGTAACTGCAAAACATGACCGATTTGAAAAAGGAAGACATTTCTTTGTTGATATAACAATTTTGTACCTAGCCTCATTTCTTAAGATTTTTTAATGATTTGTTTTTCAGAAGTCTGAATCTTTTCATTTTCCCTTTTTATTTCCTAGTAAACATAAAACAACTCGTGCTAATACCACTACACATACCCCTGCAATTGCTATTAATCCATCACCTAAAAAAAACAAACAAAAAAAACCTTCCTTCCCAAACTCCGCAGATGTAAAGAGAAAGTTAAACTTTGCAAGGAAATCTTATTTAAAAAACATTAATGTAATTTCCAGATGGAATTGGTATTGACTGGGCAGCAGAAAAGCAAATGCTGAGCAGAGAGGACTAAATTATGGGGAAAGAATCAATACAGGAGCCCAACTAGAATGGAAGATTTAAATAGATGTTTTTTCCCCCCTCAAGCTTTTATCTGTTTTGTAGGGGACACTCAGGAGACAGGGAAAATAATGTTTTTAAGAGGCAGATCAAAACCGATCAGATTAGGAGATTCAGGGAAATAAATTTATCCTCAGGCCAAAACCGTGCAGAACCCAATTCTTTGGTTGGCCAAGCGAGGTCAGCCCAGATTACAGCCAAGAGTAAGTAACAGCATGTCCCAGCTCAGGCTGTAGACTGAGGCAATACATTTTACTAGTCCAGCTAATGATGCTGAAAGAAAGAGGCATGATATTGAGGCTAAGCCACAAAATATCTTTACAAAATAAGCCACAAGACATCTACCAGGAGATGAAGTTGGATATGTGCACCCTACGTCTGACACACAGCCTGTGACTGAGCACAGTTCTGCAACCTGTGCTCTTTCAAAGAAAGAAGCAGCCATTGTCAGACCACAAACAGATTTTGCTCCTCGATTCCTACATCCTGAGCTGGATTCGAAATATCTCCGCAGAATCTCCATGAACCCACATACAAAGGGGGAGCAGGAACTGCACCAGTCATCTCTTCACAACACAACCTCGTCTCAAATAACGGTCTTATGCAATCATGAATGGAAAAGAACTCATTTTTCACCTCACCTGCTGCTTCTCCTCTTGTTTTATTAAGAGGCATTACTTGCAATTACCCCAGATATGCTAATAATATCTGCATGCTGAAGCATCTTATTGAAAAGTTGCACCAAGACCTTTAGAGCTATAGCAGGTTTTAAGGTTCTCAATAGAGATCTCATCACCTTGATGAGAGGGAAAACCCAGAACAGAGTAAGTGCCAAGCCTTTCCAATTTATCTTGGGAAACTGAAAGGATTTCTTCCATTTTTCTCTCACTGGCCCATTTTAGCAGCATTCTTCCAATTCCTGACCATTTCCAGTTCTAAAATCTCAACTAACACTAATTTGTTGAACCCAAAGTTTTACATTAATGCAGTGTTCTCCCTTTTAAACTACTAAATGATGTCTTCTCTTTACTGGAAAAGTCTTTTACTGCATATTTGGGTTTTGCTGCCCACTGAGCGGCATGCAGTTACTTACACATGCTTGCAAAACTAAATCTTCGTACATCATTATTAGGACTTTGCCCATGTTGCTAACGGATTTAAAATAATGCTTTAATTAATACTTTTTCCCCCTACCTCTCTACCTGTTCAGTGATGCATAGGAAAGAAACAGTAAAGTGTGCAGAGGTTGGGACAGGGCATCTGGTGGACAATTTCTTGCACTGTGCTACTAATACTTGGAGATGGCTGCAAGTTCTTGCAGAGAGCAGTGATTAAAGCTTAAAAAGAGAACGTACCTGTTTCCACCCCACAAAGGAAAAATGGCCAGCTGACCATGTGAACACAAATCCTATCAAACGTGAGAGTGCACCTTGTCTGTTGATGACTCAAACCACACCATTTAACCATATTTTTTTTAACTGTAACTGTAGTTTATACCAGTGTGGCTTATTTCTGTTCCTAAAAATGTAAAGCAGCCTAAAACGTGAACAAATTGCAGCTCCTGCTAGCTGCACACTTTATGGGTTATTTAACATAATTACTCATTCTTATCCTGGTCAGCTTGCTAAATTCATGTACTGTATTTCCAGCATGAATAATTTAGCAGGTATTAATTATTTATACCTCACAGCCCCTTCAAAGGAGCTGCTGGGAGCCCACACCAGGCAGCAGGGCCAAGTGTGGCACCGCCTCCTCCGGCCCCAGCCCAGGGCTTACAGGAGGGAAGCGGAAAGGTTGCACTTAGCCACCAAAAAGGGTCGTGCATTAAATCTCCCTACATCCAGCGCTTGATTTATAGGTGATGCCAGGCAGTTCAAAGGAGCCAGAAAAATTGCATCTCCCTGCCAAGTGCCTTTTTTTTTTTTTCCTCTTCTTCTTTTATCTAGTCAATACAATGCATTTTAAGGGACAAGGTTGCAAACCAGCAGACATCACCTCCCCCCTAACGTGTAACCACCTTCTCTTGCAGAAAACAGTACCTGGCACTCAAAGTGCTGGCTTCCCCTGGGGGAAGACCACACAGCCACGAAACAGTCTTCAGAGCACCCAGGAAAGGGAGCTGTGTTAACAGGGCATGCCCACAGCTTTATCCCCACTTTTCGGCGTAAACGTACAGTTGGGCACTCAGGGACAACATGCAGATTTGTGACTCTTCATGAGGGCTACAGGACCCAAGGCTTGCCTCTGCATCCCTTAACACATCTCCTGCTGCTGCCTCTCCACCTCCTGGTGCTGGGGCGGGGGCCGTGGCACAGTGAAGCAATGCACTACATCATAGGGACACCACAATGTGGAGGGAGTGTCAGCATTAAAGGGCATTTTTTGGCATGCCGGGTAAAGACATTACGAGGGCCAAAAGTCCAGAACTGGAAGACAGGCAAATTCAAATAAAAATGAGGCCCCCCGCTCCTCCCGCTGAGCAGATTTAAGTTTTAAAAGCCCCAAACCAGCTAGCTTTTTCCTGCCCAAACATATTAATTCATGAATCTTCCCTCTCACTCTTGTCTTGGGGTCTTGCTGGCATGGGGAACATCGCTGCCATCCCACGGCTCCTCCATTCACGGCCGTGCTCCTCCCGCCACCGCGGAAAACATTCCTACGGCTGCTCCTGGGGGTTTGGCAGCTTTGGCCCAGGAATCCTTCCCCAGGGTTCGACTGATAAAAATACCGGTGTCTGAACAGTGCAGCCTTTCAATCTTGCCCAGTCCCCCCGGGCCAACGCAACCTCTGCTTGCATCTGTGGAGCTCCTTGGAGGTCGATGTGGTTACCCAGACGTACCTGAGGGCACTGCCGGCTATGTACTTTACCTTATTCAAACCATCTGCTTAAAGGTTTCTGGTCTATGAGCCCTTTTATGAGAGCAGAGGGTGGGGATGCAGGTCTGAAAGCACTTCTTATTCCCGGGAAGGCTTGGGGTCTGAGCAGCCCTCAAGCTTTTCCCTCGGCAACGACCTCCCTCTGCTCGCCGGCAACTGAAGCGTTATATTTTTGATCGCTTTTAACCACTTCCCAGCATTAAGCTAAGAGTCATCCTCTGCACAGCACCTCCTCCACCGGGACCCCGAGGGATGACCTGGATGGTACTGAGGTTGCCTTGGGGGGTAACCTGAAGTCCAGGCACGAACCTGTCATGGCCTTAACCATAACGCACGCTGCATCGTATGGCAGATGGCACAGAAACAATCCACATGTGTTTAACCTCCGGGAGCGAAGGACTGCTCGGCCACCTCTGCCTGCGTTCCAGAGCTGACCCTGTCTCTTCACTGGGCCTGTTCAGCAGCATTCAGCCAGCACCAAGAGCGTAACCCAACCTGGCAGCCCCTAATGTATGTGATGCTCATCCTCAGCACACTACGGATAACACAACTTCACCCCTATGAATGCACACGAACATCACCGTGTCCCTGCACTTCCAGCTGCCCTGTTCTCCCACAGCTCCCTTCCCTCCCATAACAGCTTGTGGATGGAGAGGAGATGGCAGAGCTGCCACCTCGCCACCCTCAGCCTCACACCTGGCTTCTTCAGTGCCCTGCCCGCTGTCCTTCCGCACCGTGGGACCGAGCCTTTCTTCCTTGGGCTACCAACTGCTCCACCAAGCTCATCTGAGCAATAGAAATTTAGGACCAATGGCAGCATGAGAAGGCAGAACCATCGCGGCTTTCCAGACCTTTCACTGTGAGGCCAGGAGCAATTTGGGTTTTCAGAGCTCAGCCCCCATTTCAAGGTGCTTCCAGCAGCCCCAGGGAAGCATCAATACAGAGAAACACTCCGTAGGCACTTTCTTCCCTCTGCCCCTGTCGGATGCTGTCTGTCCGCTGTCACTGAGCAGTGCCACAGCAAAACCTTCAGCTCTCCTTTGGCTGCAAAGCCAGGTCCTTACACAGGGGCACACTGCTGTTTGAAGGCACAAGTTCCTGCTTTAGCCACTGTTTTCAGCTCAGACAATGGCATTCTTAGAACTAGAGTTATGCTTGCGAACTGCTTCAGAGTCCCAAACACTGTCCCTTTGCCACACATTGCTTCTGGTCACTGGGCTTTTTATTTTTTATTTTTTTTTGGATCTACAGTTTCTTGAGGCTACCAGCTGCAGACCTCCCAGCCCATGAACAACGTCCATGTGAACACATGCCATCCAGTTACCTGCTCAAAAACAGGGATACTTCTACCCGCCAGCACAGTGTGCTGGCACTGGCAAGGAAAAAGAGCTTGTTTAAATCAGAGCTGCTGAACACAGCTACAACAGATCTAAACCTCTTCGCCATAACCTCCCAGCTCTTTTTCAGTCTCAGCTGCCACCTTCTTGTCTTGCTGCTCGAACAAAGCCAGCTCTGCTGGAGCCTGTGGCACAACCTCTGCCAGTGATTAGTCTTATTTTGGAGGTTCTGGCAACGTGAGTCCAGAACCCACCTGCACCACATCTCACTTCCAGCCTGCATTTTCATGTGGTGCTTTTAAATGAGAAGTATACTGGGAAAGAAAAATCCGTATTTAACCTCCTGTATTGGTTAAAGATCAATAAACTGTCATTTACTTTAACGTGCCAGGACCTACTTTATAAACTGATAAACACAGTAATTACTATCTGCTGAATATATCTTTAAACTTATACAAGTGAAAGCTGTACCTGTACAGGCAAAAAGTGAGAGACCACCTACAGGTTTTAAAGATCAACTGAGAATAGGATGACATTTCACTTCTTTGGGAACACTTGACTGTAGTGAAAGCAGTGCCTAAGCAGGTGAAATTGGGTCATAATTATCCCATTAGCATTGTGTGGGCCTGAAGGCTACACAAGGTAATGCCCGGAAAATGTTTCCTACACACTGGGAAATCATTACCTCTGTGGTTTCATTAGTGGAGTATTAGGCTCAGGCAGCTTCTGAGGCAAACAGACGCTCGAGCAGCAGAAACAGGCTGAAACCACGACTTGACTGTTCCTGCACACCCAGTGCTCAGAGCTGCCTTTTGCCAGTGCAAGCAGGGAGGGGAAGGGTCATAATGTGACTGCAGGAGGAGAGAGGACCAGGAGACATCCCATGAGGCCAAAGCCACCCTTGTGTTCTTAGTGTGGCAACTGCAAACAGCATAACCTGAAGAGCTACATAGGCCAGAGACACATCTATGTGCTGACATAGAATATATATATATATATATATATGTATGGGGGTAGTGTGTAAGTGTGTGTATATATATATATATATATATATTTACTGCCTGTAGCCCCATTTCTAGAACAACAAAGTCCACCTACTGCAAGAGAGCTGTGCCAATCTTGATGGTCTCCACATGGAAGACCACTTGTGCCTATGGCACCAGATACCTTAGACAAAGAAGAAAATTGTTAAAATGAGAGAGAAAGGAGAGCTTTTGCAGAACGAAATTGTAAAGTTAGCGTGGCTTTGCCAAGACACCATGGGCCAGAGAGAATAGCCTCCTGCCCACCTAAGCACAGCCTGGTTATAAACACTGGAATTGCACAAATTCCATTTAATTCACACAATGGAAGGGGGGCAGGAAAAGTCAGGATGCTAAACTCTGCGGTCATGGCTTCCTTAAGAAGGCAAAATACCGTTATTTGGCAAGTCCCTGGAAAATCCCTGGAAAACAAAATGATCTTACAGGTCAGCGTCTTAACAGACAAAACACAGAGTGGGACATAGTCTGTGGACAGCCAGATTACCGCAAAATGGAGTGGATCAGGTCTTAATACGCTGGGATTTCAAATATTTTTTTTTTTTGGGGGGGGGGGGGGGGGGGGGGGGGGGGGGGGGGCAGACCTCGAGGTCTTCTCTACTGATGATCTTCAGCAAGTTTTGAAGCACCAAGAAACACTCTGGATGGCTGGAGGAAAGCAAGCACTCCACGAATATTTTTAGACAGCAAATAGAATTGCACAGATAATTGTTTTGGCTTGACATTGATCCTGGACACCCTTCAGGATATGCGATTCTCCATTTAACTGAGGAAGAAATTAAAGCAATATAATGTATATGGCTGTATGGAAAATAGATCTTATGAAGCCAACTAGAGGGTTTTGTTAAACTGCCTGCAAATTGGGTCGAAAAAGCATTCACAGCAATGTAACATAATTAAGACAGACGTAAACAGACTTACAAACGCAAACTTGTTGAGCATGTCTTAGCTGCCAGTGGCTTTTATCCCAGCAGAGGGGAGGTTAAAAGCAATGAGCCGCCGTCCAGAAAGCGTGAGAACGGGCAGCTTGTCCAGCAAGCAGCGGCGTCAGGATTTAACAGCAGCACCATGAAGTTAGACGAATCGAGGCTTAAAACACGGAACAAATGTTTAAGGCAGAGCAATTAGGGTAATTCATCTTTCCAACAAGCTGCAAGGGATCACGGTGCTTTCTCAGCCACTAGCAAACTTTTTAACCACACACAGAGGATTTTTTTGTTGTCATTATTATTATTATTTAAGACAGAAATGCACTAGGCAGAACAAAACCTCCAAAAAGGCTAATGGCCCATCTCCTGCAAATCAGGCTAGACGATCACAGCCAGCCTCACTGGCCTTATAACATAACCACTTGTGAAAACTGAAGTAATTTTCATTCATTCTGCTGCCATTCGACATCTTCTGGGCACAGTAAAAGGGTTCAAAAGTGAATATAACTGTAACAGTAGAGCCTCTTTCTATAAATCAGGGTTACGCGCTGAATTTACAAATGCTGTCAGTCCAACATCCTGCAGACTTCTCAGTCCGGAAACCCAGACAGAATACAGATGTACGGACTTTATCAGCTCCGTATTATGCCTCACAATGTGAAAATGATTGCATGACGAGTAAATTCAACACCCACGCAAATAACTGCTGCTTCCAGTTCCTAATGAATCACAGGCCCAGGATGGGGTCAGAAGAATATTCATGGTGGGAAAAGGCAGCTCAAATGGACTGTTTCACATGCTTGCCTGGGCAAAAATGATTGCAGAAACACTGGCTGGGGAGATTAATGACATAATTTAAGCAGACAACTAACCAATACGTTCATGTGATTTTTCTCCCCCTATTTTAACATTTTATTTAGACTTTATTTAAAATCTCTTAAAGAGTTGATTTTTATCAGATTTATATTTAGAACCAGGCTGAAGGAGAAAAAACATTTACTCCAAAAGACTCTGATGTTATGCAGTCAACCAACCTAACATTAAAGGTAGAAATCAGTTTTACCGACACCATTGTACAGGAGTAGCGATAGCAGATTATGGGTCAACCCAGTTAATAAGGCACAAGAGCTAATAATGAGCTGCAGAAGAAGGAGCTGGGCAGCAAACACACAAGTGATTCAACATCTCCTGGATGCAAATAGTCTCTGCAACAAGCTGATTATATTCACTGGGATAGATTTCACCACACAGACATAGAAGATATTAATCAGGCACCAAAATTTCTGTAAGACTGTCCTCCAGTTGACCCCAACACCATTTCCACTTCCCTTTCCCATGCATTTTTCTTCTTCTGCCCCCAAGCACATAGTTCTATGGAGCAAGAAGCTGCTCCAGCAGAAATCCTCATTTCATATCCATAATACCCACACCAGCTTGAGCCATCCTTTCCAGCAACACAGAGGAATGAGCTTCTGCCTGGAGCTGCCACAATCAATCCTGCTCCAGAAGACAAAACATCCACTTTGGCGTATATTTTTTTAAAATAATTATTTTAATGCCGTGGAGGGAAGGGACAAATTGCAAAGTTCAGCCCTCTCTGTTCTACCAAGGCTGCTAGGCAGAAAAGCAAGCCTGGCAGAAGATGCAAAACATCAGGGTTTCTGCAAGGGAGACCAATTACCCCGGTCCATGTTTCCAAGAGGCAGTCTGATCCTTCCCAGATCTGGGCATCTGATAATAAAAACTGCAGATCAGAGTAAGGCATGGATAGCCTGACTGCCAAAACCCTACGCTAATGCCCCAGCAATGCATTATGCAATGAAGGGGACGTACAGATTTCGCCCTTTACCTCGAGACAGATTTCTTAATGGAGCATGAAAAAAAATCAATGTGGGGGGAAGGAACCTTTTATGCTGCTTTGATATGATTTTTTTAGTATTTAGTAGTCCTTTTCTGAAGGACTGAAGTCAGACACAATGCCACCAAGAAGATGGATGGTGTACCATCTACCCGGGCATTCACACACCTTGTGCACTGAAGAAGCAACTCCTTATTGCACCAGGGAGCAAGCTGTGGCAGAGCTTGACTTTATCTTGCCAAAAGCCTTTAAATATTGATAATAAAAAAGAGAGAGATGCACACAGTCCTCAGCCGAGCACAAGGCATTTACAGCCAGCCAGGCACCAACGTGTACTCTGCATCTCATCTCTGCAGAGCCCAAAGAGCAAGCTGGAGGCTTGCTTCTGGGCTCGTATGCGAATAGAGGTAGCCTCACAGCTTTTAAGGGGGTGCCCAAAAACAAGGAGAACAGAACAACAAAAAGGTGTGATGATGAATTTTAAGTTACCCTGCGATCCTACTCTATACTGTCACCAGGAGAAGCTGGCAAAGGAAATGTAAAAAAAAGAAACAAAACAGTGCAAAAATAGCTCCCATGGCCTTGAAGAACTCTCCATTTTGGAGCAGTGTCCATAAACTGGCCGAGCACGAGGCTTGGATCAGACACCTTAGGTCTCCCTTCCTGACCCTGCCATCTACCAATGCGCCCATCATGAGCAAGTGATTCACCTTCGCATCTGCACAATGGGTGCAAAGAGACTCACTTCCAAAGGAAAACACTTTCAAACCTACAGTTAAAAATATCCTGTAGCACCTGTGGTTTTTTTTCTATAAGGGACTACAAAATTTTTTCCTATAAAAGCTGATCTTGGGATTTTTTCCTCATTGAGGCCAAAATGCTGCCAAAGCTCTCAGAAAGACTTTGTGAAAAGGGCAAACCTAAACCTCACCATGTCCCCGGCCACATACCAGCCTCCAGCTTGCATCCTGTGTCACGTTCCCAGCTCTTCATACCTGCAAGTAAAATGGAAGATTTCATCTGAAATAGAAACTGTGTCTTGCTGTGCTCCGTCAACAAATAGCCTTCATTAGCCCTTATAATCTGCACCTCACCCTTTCAACTCCGTTGCTGATACTTTTTTTTTTTTTAATAATACTTTCCCACTTCCTAAGAGGAACAAGTCTTCCACCAGTCACTGCCCCATGCAAATACCATTACTGATGCTGCTTTCCCTTCATATGAGCTCTGCGGCTCTGTCTGCTCCCCATCATGCTGGTGGCTCCTTTTGGTGGATCTGGAGCCCCACCACAACCTGGTAGTGGTTTGGTCCCATGGGAAAACCTGTGGCCACATTCGGGATTGATTTTGAGCCCCAGAGTGGAGATCTAAATGTTTTTCAACCCTTAGATGCCAAGGAAATGAGCAACATATGTATTTGGGAGTAACTGCACAAAAACAACCAATGCAGAGTAGTTTTGCTGTCCAGTCTATAGTACAATAAAAACAACTCTATTCTCAATGCATTCCTTTTTTTTTTTTTTTTTCCTCTTTTGCATAACCCATGCATGGCAGTGCTATATCTGCCAATGCGAGCTAAACATTTCTCAGTGCTAGGAATAACACATATATGCATTTATATATATATACACATCACATATATATATACATCACATAGAAAGCTATGAACTCAAAAGAACAAATATGCCTTTTTTTTTTTCTCTGACCCGGTGGTTTTTCTTCAAAAGGCTCTTGCAGGTACCTGAGTTTTCATTGTTTGCAAAGATAACTTGAATGGTCTGAAAGCAGAAGCAGCAAAAAGGAATCTGAAACTGTGGCTACTTTTGCAGGCAATTTCTCCAGGACATCTTTCATCCTGCTGCTCAGTGCAGTGGAAACATTCACATAAATCATATCTGGTTAAGCACACATAATGTACCTCAGAGTCATAAAGCATGTTTTCTTCCCCACTTTCACTGAGCCTGATTATTCATTGTTTCTTCTTTTCTACACCAAAACGAATTCTGGTTTGCTGCTGTCTGCTGTGCTCAGGCTTTGTGTCTCTTCAGGTGCCCGAGGTTTGCCCCTTGTCTCCCGTGGGACAAAACATTCATTGCCACTGATTCCGACATTGAACGTCAAAATACTAAATCTGTTTTGCAGCCTTAAAACCAACCAACAAAACCCCTTTTCCACCACATTGCCTCAATTGCACAGGAAATACACAGCCTGTGTGGAGAACCACCCCCCCTCCCCGTGCTGGAAAAATTAATTTCGTAACACAAGAGCCACGCATGTTGGGTAAGGTGTCGAATAGGCAGGCAAGTCGTACTCAACAGAAAGCTGGTGGTTCCTGCTGGCCTTTCTTGGGAGCTCCAGAGTACAGAGCTGGGAATAAAATCCCTCAGCTGTAGGCTATGGTAGGTGGGATGAAATGTCATATTGCACGGAAGCACTGTCCTGCTGTGAGCACAGCTGCAGCTCCTTGCTGGTAGGTGAATGCCATGAATGCATTTCCACCGGATAAATATTAAGACCCAGGTGAGACACTTGAAACAGGAGACTGTAATCTTGAGCAGATAAATATCCCATTATCCTCTTCTAAACAGTGTTATTTCCATTCTATCAGTGATCAAGTCGGCAAACAAACCAATGCACATCAGTAAAGTAAAGCTCTCATGCCATTACTGAGCTCCATGTTCTGGTCTTGAAAGGAACTAGAGCTGGGACCTGTGCTAGAAAACTGCCTGTGCCTACAAGATGCGCTTCTCTAGCTAAACCTTGCCTGTTACACGGGAATAGAAGTCTATTGTTTGTTTTTTTTGCCTGTTTGTTTTTTTAAAGTACAAGGTTTTTTCTTGGCCTGCCAAGGTATTTGAGGAATAGGAAAATATTCTCTTTTAATGGAAAAATTAAAAATCGTCTTTGAGTAATCATAGAATGACTGCTACTTTCTTAACAAAAGACAACAGGAAAAGGGGGGTTGTCTGCCAGAATAAAATACTCTGTCATTTGATTGTTTCCCAGCTTCCCCTGGATTTCACTTGAATCAGCAGAGCAAGGCTCTCGAGAGCCAAAAAGGAGACCGATTTCAGCTCTGATCCATGGAGCTAGTTCATTACTTTTCTGACCAAAGACCGAAGGACTGCCAGCACACAGCAGCCACAGAACACCGGCGTAAGGCGTACCGAGCTCAGCACGTGCAGCTGTCTCACTCACCTCAGTCCCAGTTTGGTTTCTCTTACTGCAAAGGCCTCCAAACAAAAAGGGAGCTGGCACCTGTGGGTGAAGAAGCGCATCGCTCCCATTGCCAAGGGACTGATGGGCAGCAGGAAGCCGCAAGGGCAACAAGCATCATCGACGCCCGTGGCATCGGTGATGTGGTGCATCCAGTCTGCATGCTTGCTGAAGGCATTCTGATGATGAATTAGATTTTAAAGGCTTTTGTAGCCTGTGGAGATGCCACTTCTTGCTGCCCTCCAGTGCTCACTAAAAATAAGCAGTGGCACATAAATACTGTGCTGCATGCACCCTCTCGGTCCTTCTCTATGGCATTGGTGGAGCTGTCCTTGATTTAAACACCTAGTGACCGTCCCATTGCTCTTCAGGGACCACCTCCACGTGAGCAGAACAGAAAAGGATTTGCAGAAGGAAGGGGGCAAATCGTTGCGTGGGGAGGCAGCAGAAAATGGGCCAGGGCTGTGCAGAAAGGGATTTCCACGCTCTGTTTTCTTCCCCCACCACAGGGACATCACGAGCAGAAAGGAGGCATTCGCAGGCTTCGTCTCTGAAGGGCAAGACATGGCTTTAATGTAATGCAAGAAAACAAAACACCTTAAATCTTAAAATCCTCACTCTAATCCTCAATGCCATGCTCAGTGCCTTGAGCATGTGCTGCATTCATCTTCCAGGAGCTATGCCATATTATTTATCTGTGGCTTTCTTCCTCCAGTCATCTTCTCAGTCACCACTGCCCTCCAGTGATAAGTGCTGGGAGATGAAAAGCAAAAAAGCCTTGGCGTACCCTTGGAGACACAGCCTTGTTGCTGCCAACACTTCCCTGTGTGTCTGCCAGAATAAAGCAGCTTCCCAGCTATTTTACCAAAAATCCTCCCTGCCATGCCACAGCCTACGCTGCATCCCGGTTGTGACTGCAGCAACAACCCCCACCCAGCTGGGATCTGCTTCCCACAGAACTGAAAAAAATAAAAAATAAGAAGGGGGTGTTTTACACCCCAGCCATAAAGGGATTGCATCTGTGGGAGTATGCTCAACACTTCGGGGCCATGGGACAAAGCTCCCCTCTAATGGCTGCAGAGCTGCTTTGGAAAACAGAGTTAGCCACCCTGCTTGCTCCTTCATGGCTTTTCTTGGCGCCACCTTTCCAAATTGCACCAGATGTAAGCCTTCTGCACCTCATGCTCACCGTATTCCCACAATATTCCCCCCAGCAAACAGATTTATTTTCTTCTGGATTCCAGAAGTGCCTGTGCTAGTGATCAGTACGCCTCAAAAACACCAGCGTGCATTTCTACAACTGCCCCAAAGCACCTCCCGAAGCTGTGGACTTCAGCAAGAGGGGAGATGTGACATATTTACTCCTTCTGGCTTTTTTTTTGATAGGCAAATTCTTTGGTAATCCACAAACTCCCCTTCTGGCCTTACTCAAAGCAGCACAAAATCTCTCTCTCTGCACCACAGTCACCTCCAAAACTCCTTCAAAGTACTACAAATATCCCAGTTGGAAAACACCCTTCAGGATGTCTTTTTTCAAGTTTCTTAAATTTTACCTTCCAGCTACACCCACTGATTCCAGCTACTGAAGTTGCATTTTGGCTTACAGCTACAAAGACATCAACCACACACGCAAACTTCAGCATACACGTGAAGTCATTTAGAGGGTTTGGCTGTAGTTCTTTGGGATCTCAGCACATTACCTGCTCAAGAAATTATCTCCAGTTACAATTCCCAATTTCATATACTGCGGGATATATAATACAGAGCAGGGATGAGCAAATACTCATCTGGGGGCACTTCTCTGCGTGTGAAACATTAAGGAGTTCGAAGAAATTAAACAGTGACAATATTACAGGCAGACACATAAATAGAAGGTAGAATTACAAGCTTCAGAACCAGATCCCTTATTACAAACAATTGCAAAGCAGATTTTTTAAACAGAAATTATACATTTATTGGCCATTTAAAATACCAGCAGTGATTTTATCTTGGAGAATTTTATAGGAATTTCCAACAAAGAGCAAAATGCAAAGGAAAATAACTCAAAATTGCCACCGGGTTGCGCTTGCTAGAATCAGTCACAGCCTTGTACTCCATTACCACAAACCGTATGTCAAAAAACATACGATAAAGCTTACTTACATCTTCAGCTTCTACTTTGCCACCATCTCTAACCCAAATTGTACATCACTGCATGTCAAGAATGCTTTGCTTTTGTGTTCACCTGCTGCTCTACCAGTATGTGTGACCAGTAACACACCTCTGATAAAGCTCACCATATATTACCCTGTAACATATCATTTACTGTTCTGATATTTAAAGCAACTGACGAGTTATACCTACTCCATTACACTGGAAGCAAATACATCAGAGTGCATTGCAAAAAGCCCCCAAATATGATTTCTACCATGCAGCTAGGCTCAACAGGAAAGAAGCCATGGATTCAAATGGACATTTTTATTTAGCACTGCTCTATCTAAATCCGTTTGTTTGCGCTATGATGAAACGTTTTCCCTGGACACCACTTTTTGGTGATTTATTCACACCTCTTCCTGGAAAGAGAGGAAGCCAATCCATAACTAAGGCAATCACTTATTGACCAGTGATCAGGACTGAAGCTGGAGGAGGTCACGGTGCTACAACAGCCCCAGCCCTGCTGGAGAGGTCCTGCAGGCTGCCCCTGGAGGCTGTGCCCAGGTATTCCCCAGCCTCCCTTGCGCAATTCTGTACAGAGCCTGGGCTTTGCCCAACACATGAATTTGGCCCAGAATGTAATCATTGCTGCTTGCGAGTCCCAGTGGGCAGGCTTGTAGTGCCCCAGCTCCTGCTACACCATGCGCGGTCCTGAGCTCAGCCCCCTTCCTCCAGCTATTTCAGCGTCTCCTCCACACGCACGCGCTTCCTTTGCGACTACAGGGTTGTATTACTAATGCGACAAATATGCTCAAGGAATATCCATGAGCAAAATGTAGGGAAAAAAAGGGAGGAAAAAAAAAAAAAAAAGACAAGGCCGAAGCAGTCCTCATCCTTTCCAGCCGGGAGGTCATGGCACAGGGGAGAGCTCTCAAAGAAGCCCCTTGCCAAGCTCTGCTAGATATTTTCCAGGAACTGCATCAGCTCCGCAGGCAACTGAGTGCACATCTCAGGAAGGCTTTTTTCCCAAGCTTCTCATTAGTAGAAGCTGCAAAGAGGGACACGCAGTGTTATTTTAGTACTTTTCAATCTCATTTCACTTTGATGCACTTCGCTGCCTGGGGGATTTTTGCTGGAGAATTACCTTCCCCATAATGTGGCATAAAGTTCTGACAAAAACTGACACTTGCTGCGACTAAAAAGGAGCCAAATAAAGAGCTACTGTGGCCAAGTAATTTATGGTACCACCTGTGCCCACATCTAGGTGCTGCTTTGAGGAAGGTAAATGAGACACGGGGCCCTTTTCCCCTCCACACTTTTGGGGTCCCCTGAAGCCACCGTGCAGAAGCGACGTTTCACGTTTGCTAGAGCCCTTTTCCCTTCCATATCTTTAAAATGAGCTCACATCAGAGATCTGAGAGAGAAGCAGTTTGCCCTAACCTTGCCTGGGAGCACAGCTATGGTTTTAAAGCTCACGTGCAACGACATTTTGGGGGATTCGTAACCAAATCAGGAACACGCTCCATAGGGGAAGGTGTGCGGACGGTTACCCCTCAGCTGCAGGGAAATCTGCCTGAGTGCAGCTTGGTCCCCGGGGAGGCACCGACAGCCTGTGGCCGGAGGCAAGTAAAAATAGGCAGAGGGAAGAATGCATTGCTAGGGGGCTGCCGGGAGCAGCCCTGCGTCAGCAGGGGACGGGCAGTCGCAGCCCCCCTGCCCCTCCGGGCCGCATCCTGCCTGCAGGAACGTGCGGCAGCCTCCGGCGAGGGTGCTAGGACCTGGTGTTGAGGCACTGTGAGCTTTCTTCGACCCAGCTCATGGCACCGAGAGAACATCCTGAAGTACACCCTAGTTAGAACATCCTGCTAGTTTTGCAGGGGAAAGGAGGCGCAGCCCAGTCCAGCCGCTTCTCCCATTAAAAATTAAATGGAGGGAAATGGTTTCAATCGATTAGCCACAAACGATTGCTTCTCTTTCCCTCTCTGAAATCTTTCTGCTTCTCCCACCAACCTCAGGCACCTCAGGGACCCGAGGACCTGTGCCACACCTCACTTCACGGCACCTGATAACCTGCTCATCTCTGGACCCCCCTGCACATCTCACCGCTTTGTGCGCAGACTGAGCTGCTCCACTCAGACTACCAGAGAGAAGGCTGGTCAAAAAACAGGCTCTGACTCAAGGAGCTCCCTTTGCAGCGTTTTCTGGCTGTTTGCAAATTAAATAACCCTCAGTCAAACTTTCCTCCTTCGTATTTTCCTCGCTTCGGGTCAGCGATGCACTAAGGACGCTGAAAGCAACAGGAGCACCTGGACCGTTAGTTCTTACTATATACACACTGATATCATTGAATCTAATGAAATTATTTCAAGTTAATCAGATTAATCTAATAAAATCCTTTCCTGTCAACCACCCAGGGCTGAAATACCCGAAGAACGCGCTGCCACAGCACACTCTGGATGAGAGCTGATCGGTGATGGATAAATGAGGGAAAAAGAGGCATTTCTTAGGGTGGTTTAAAGGTTAAGCACATGTGTGGGCTCCTCACCTCTGCTGGGGTGCTGCTGCACAGGAAACGGGGGATTTTTCCCCCTGCCTCCCCATTTTAAGGTCTGGGCCAGCCTGAGAGATGTCAGCGGGTTTAGGAGATCGAGGTGGATTTGTACATGCGAACATGATCTCCCCACCAGAGGCGAAAGAAGGGCATTAATAATTAATGTCAAAAGCACTGCTGTCCCTGACACCCCACCCCGCCTCTGAATTTTGGATTTTTGGAGACATTGCTCCACAGAAGTAGCAAACCCTGCCTGTTAAACCCAGAGCTGCCCACCTATTCCTGATATTGGATGAGCTGCGGATCCCAGACCGTTCTTCCCCACCCTCGGGCACCTCCGTAACACAGCTGGTCCGTGTTTTTGCCAGCTGCAGCACGCTCCCCCTGCACGCCCCGAGGGACACAGCTCCAGTTGCATTGTCTTTCAGGCGGGGGCTGAGGCAGGATCAATGTCTCCTTGGCGGACGATGAGATCACGTCTAAATTAACCGAACCTGACTTTACCAGCCATGAGATGGGCTGATCCCGCCACAGCCACCACCAAACCCAGGGTGGTGGCAGCTGGGTGCCATACAAAGCCAGAAGCACCTGCTCTAACCCTCCATCCGAGGGGTAAAGCCCTTAATGCTGGGGTCGAGCATCACGGGTAAACACACGCTCGCAGCAGTGCATTCCCCAGCGCCTCAGAAGAGGCAGAGGGGGGTGAAAATGAAAAGTTCCTGCTGGGATCCCATCCCGAAAAGACCTCAGCAGGGCGAGAGCTGCTTGGCTGAGACCACAACAGGCCCCAGCACCTTGCGTGAAACGTTGGCCCCCACTGCCATCTTGTGGCAAACGCCTCCCAAAACCAGCTACGACAGGGGGGAACCCGTCAAAAAGTTGAGGGCGAAGTTCGCTGGCATGGCGAGCATGGCCAGGTGAGTGTTGGGAACAGGGTGGGGAAATGGATCCCATCCCTAAAGCAATGCTGGCCCTGAACCTGCTGCACTGGGTGCGGACCAGTGTGGAAGAACAGACAGACAGGACTGTCCAGATGGGTACATCTCACACGGCCACGGCCTCCTTTTGGTTGTGGCTCTGACACACCCACCCGTACCTGCACACAGAGATTTGTTTGCTGCTTCAAGACAACAGCTTCCGAAGCAGTACAGCATTGTGTTGGTATGAATACGGCTTGTTGACTCCAACAGGCAGGATTAAGCTGGAATTAGATATCGCACCTCTGAATTTGAGAATGCATTTCAAGTCATCCTCTCAGTAAATTCCACAAAAGACAGGGATTATGGCTCATGTTGATCACTTGTGCAGCACGAAACATCTTCAGATGCTGAAAAATGCAGATAAGAACCCCTTGGGGTTTGAAAAGCACCTTGCTGCAGGAATCAGAGGGCTTTGAACATCCCCACAAACCTATCTGGATATTCGACCTAGCCAATCACCTCAGGTACACCTCATCATTTACCTTTTGCATCATTTATCATTTACAGTGCCTCTCACTGTGGCAAAGACTTTGCTTAGCAACTCGGCACCACTTCTCAGGAAGCACTTTCTGAGGCATTAGCGAAGTGCCTGGGTCGCTGCACCAGCTCGTCCTGCTATGGCCGGCTGCTGCCGCACCAGGAAAAACAACGGCACATTGACCCTCCTCGGGCTTCCGCACGCATCTACCAGGTGCAGCATCAGCTACCATCAAGGTCTGGCACAACACAAAACACTTAGCGTGCTTAGGTACACAGGAATAGTAATAATAATAAATATAACTGAACAAATATACATTAGTAAATCATTCACATGTATGTCTCTCCCCTCACCACGCATCTCTTCAAGCAGTAGTAACACATCAAGAAAACTACAGGGAAAAAGTATATTCCAAAAAACATACACGATCAGCACTTTATATGGTTGCAGTGTCCCAAATATTTTGATAAACTCTGGTTTACATCGGAATAGCTCCGTATGCGTGATCATCCACACGGAAGCACTTTCCTTTCTTCCATTACAATCCATACGATTGCATTCTTGGGAGGAACAACGGCATAAAAACATACTTACAGACAAAATCTATCTTTCAGTACCTTTCTATTTTCGCAGCCCTTTCTTCAGATCTTTGCAAGTCTTTCTGACTTTGGCCCTGCTACACGTTACAGATGGATTATGAGGCACACAGCGTATTGCCAGATAGGGACAGACTCGATTTTCTGCTTCCAGTTGGGATTTCACTACTTCTAGGAGTTTCTAGCATCCAGTTTTCAACTTCTTGGAAGTTTTAAACATCAGTGTATATTACATACAATCTAGCCATAAATAGAAACAATTACACCACAGATCGATGTTTATTTATGTTCAGAGATTAAAAAGCATTTCAAGGCTGATCCCAGGCCCGGATGAAGAGGTTTCTGTGGACACTGGTTAGAAATCAACGCGCAGGAGAAAGGAGACGGGTCTAAATATCGGATCAGGGGATGATGCTATGGAAGGTGTCTCTGGGTTTTAGAAGAGAGGCGCATCGCACACTTCTCGAACCTCTCACGGACCTTGCGGGATGAGCAGTTAGACAGCATTACCAGCTGCTGCGGCTAAAACACAGGCTTGAGACTCTTAGGAGGGCAAGTTCCCCCCCTACCTACATTAGCCAAAATACCATCAGCAGTTTTTAAGTCAGAGAGACCCACAGAGCCATTAGAGAGCCCTGGCACCAGGCCGGCCCATTTATTCTTCAGGTCAGCATCAGGAACTGGAAAGCACCGTTGTTCCCTTGGCAGGGCTGGACTGCAGCACTGCCCCGTGCTCACGACGGCCTTGCAGCCCCCTGGAAAAGGGTCGATGGAGGGGGGGGACGGTGCCCGCACTGACACTGAGCCCACTGGCGGGTATCAGCCTGGGGGGAGAGGTGCAGGAGGACCGGGTGGGTTGGGGTGCGATGGGGCTCAGGGGTACAGGGTGCAGCAGCACGTCATGGTAATGAGACGGGGAGGAATTGAGTGGACCTTAAATAAAAACCAGGAGCACCCCCAAACCAGCCAGGTTACTGAGCACGATGCTGGGGTGTGGGAGCAGCAGGGGGACGTGTGCTGTCAGCACAGCGCTGCAGGCACATGGGGGGCTTAGAATGTGCCGGGGGGTCCCCACCTGCTTTCTCCAGTGGCTCTGGGTGACGGGGAGGAGACGGGGACCTCGGGGAGGTCGTGGGGAGCTGAGGGAGCCCAGAGGGTGGGGGCAGAGACTGAAGCACGCGTGCGGCATTCACGGCCCCTGGGAAGGCTGCGGGTCGGGACTTTGGAAAAGCACTGGCAAAGTAAAGGGAAAGAGAGGGTTTCTGCTCCGCCTTGGGCAGGGGGCACAAAGGGATGCGCTGACCCAGGGAGGGGGGAACAGACAGGCTGAGCGCGTGGTTAGGGAAAAGAAAAAAGGAAAAAGAAAGAAAGAAAAAAAAAGCCAGAAGTGCCCCTCGTGTATGTCTAAAGAAGAGTCGGTCTCGTTAAGGCAACCGCGGCCCCGGCCCCTTCATCCCCCCAGCACCCCCGGCGCCCCCGCGCCCACCTCTCGGCCTTGGTGAACTTGCGGAACGCCTGGCGGAGGTCGTGGAAGGAGCGGTAGGTCTGCGGCTCGGCCGAGATGCCCTGCGCCCGGGTGGTGCGGGGCCCGATGTGCGGGCTGGGCGCGGGCAGCACCGACTGGCACTTGTGCAGCCGCCGGCGCAGCTCCTGGATCTCGTCGTCCTTCTCGCCCAGCCGCCGCTCCAGCTCCCTGATGCGCTCCTCCTTGAGCAGCAGCAGCGCGGCGAAGTCCCCCTCCAGCTCGCTCATCCTGGGCAGCGCCGCTGCCCCGCGCTAGCGCCGGGCCGCTCGCATGGAGCCGCCGAGCGGGGAAAGTGAGGGGGCGAAGGGGAAAAAAAAAAAAAAAAAAAAAAAAAAAAAAAGAAAAAAAGCCAAGGAAAGGGGAAAGAGCTTCCGTGCTGCTCCGCGAGGCTGGGAGCCTGGAAATAGCAACAATTACCATGTGATCGGAGGGTGACGCAGCTCCTTGTAACTGGAGCCGAAGACTTGGGACTCGAACGAGAGCACTTCATAAATATTGAATCGCCGCCCGCTAATGAGCCACGTGGAGCCGCCCCGGCCCCGCCCGGCCCCCGCCTCCTCGGCACCCCCTCGCGTCCCTCCCGGGCACTCGGCATCCGCCCCCTGGTCCTCCCCATCCCACCCCCCGGGTCCCCCCGCATCCCACCGCCGGCCCCTCCTGCTCACCCCACCCCCTCGGGTACCCCCACCCCTTCCCCGGCTCACCCCACGCCGCTCCCCTCAGCCCCTCCAGTCCCTCCCCACTGCCCCAAGCCCCCTCAGGCACCTGCGTCCCCCCCCCGCCAGGCACCCCGCATCCCCCCCACCCCCCCAGGGGCACCCAGACCCCCCCCCCCGGCCGGGTGCCCCCTGTCCCAGCACTCGCAGCCCCCGCGCCGGGGGGAGCAGGGCCCCGGCAGCACCCCGGCCCTGTGCGAGCAGCCTGGGCGCTCGCCAGTAGCCTCCGGGGAGGCCGGAATTCGCCCTTCCTGGACTTATTTGGAAGAGCCCATCACGGACATGAATGTTTTAACGCCGGCTGGCAAAGGGCACCAGCGGCTCCTGCGTCGCGTTGCCCTCCCAGTGCAGAGGGAAGGCAGGAGCCGCTCGCTCCTTCCCTCCCCGGGGGTCCCAGCCCAAGCCGGGCAATGGGGCAAACGCGGCCCCCGGCTTTGCCGTGGCCCCTGCAAAGCATCTGAGCCCGGCACGGAGGACGGCGTTGTATCAGAAAAGTCTTAGATGCACGGGGAAAGCAATTAGCGGCCTCTCTTTTAATGAGGTGGAGGCAGTGGGATGTTTTCCCGCACTTGGGCCCGTCCCCGCAGCCTCTCGCACGCGGCTGTTGCCCCCCAGAGGCAGAGCTGCTCCCAGGTCCCGTCCGCATCCCAGCAGCATCCCTGGGACGGGCAGGGCTGGGGGGGGTGGAAATTATAAAAAATAAACTGCATGTGGCTTTATTGGAAGGCAAAGAGCGCCATCTCGTGTAGGAAACCACCGCGCAACGCAGGGCAGAGATTTGCAGACGGACGGACCCTCCACTTGCTGCTCCAGAAGGGAAGGGGTGCCAGAAGGGCAGGGGGAGCCCGCACACGGTCGCCGCCCCCCAAACATTTCCCTGTTAAAATCTCGTTCCCTAAAAAAATACCTTCATTTAGGGAAACAGGAGCGCTGTTCCTGCGCTCCTCAAAGGCTTTGCAAAAGCATTTTCTGGCAAGTAACTAGGGAAAGAATCCAGAAAGCGCATACTTTCCCCAAAACACACAGTAATTAGGCAGTCAGATCTCACCACTCAACCAGTGCTTTTCAGGGTTGTTTTTAATGCACTGTTCGTTATTCGCATTCAAGGACCGCCTACAAGCCTTGGTCTCCACGCAGAAACAGGAACCTGGATAAATGCTGAAACAACCACAACGTAGAGACGATAACCAAGCAAAGATACCCAATGATAAAAACGATACCCAAAGATAACCAGTGATAACCAAGCAAAGCACTGGTGCTTCATACCACAGCTGTCTACAGTCCTAAGACTTTCGGTTAGAGGTGGAAGTAGATATGTAGAGACCTTCACCAACGAAGACCACTCCCAAGAGCAATCTTGCATTTCTGCCCTACAGCAACCCTAATGCATCAGAAGAACTTTCCCAAAGAGGTTTTTAAAAACCAACCAAACGCTCTGGTTTTTACTGGAAATCGTGCAATTCTTTTTCAAACCCAGTAACAGCACTTTGAGGTTTAAGCTATTTTGCAGCCCTGGGGACCAGCAGGGCAAAGAGAAAATGTCAAGAATGCCATAAATTAAGTGCAATTAGAAATTTACTGTGGATTAGGAGAATCTTGTCACCACCACCCCACTCTGACAGGCTCTCTGGTCTTCACCTCTACGTTACCAGACCCAAATACAGACATTGCTTATGACCGTGTCTCCTTATAGAGTCTTGTTTAGATGGAAGAAACCCTCTGGAGCAGAGGGTAGGACAGAAAAAGCAGGTCCCAGACTGCCTTCTCACCCACGCGATCTCGGTTTCAAACGTTCGAACGGCGCAGCATGTGATCAGTATTAATATCCCACCCGGATTTGGATGCTTTGTCCGTGGCCCTGCGTCTGAGCAGCAGCTGGAACTGAAGCGCTGAGCATGGCCAGACACCTAGATCAGCTTTGGCCCTCCCAAGTCTTCCCAGCATCGCTGCTTCTGCTATGCAATGCCGTGGAAGAGGGTTTACAGAAAGTAGGCATGTAAAATACGCCAGGTATTGAACCAGGAAGGAGCAGCGCCTTCATTTTTCATTCAAACCCCTTCTAACAAAGGGAGATTGCTTTGCAAGAGTGAAGCACGCAGACATTACTCAGACTGCGGCTGTAATTTCCCCACTGCAGGCTGTGCCAGTAACCCCTTAGTGCAACTTTAACAGGGTATCAGAGGTGACGTGGGATTTTATAAGATCAATAGCTTGGCTTTTATTTCACATCCTCCACCCCCTGCACTGCCTCCACTATTTCTCTGGTAAATTCACTTTTGCTAGCAACGAGCCCTGCAGCAACGTGCACTGGAGCATTTCCCCCATGCAAAAATAAAATACATATAACAAATAGAAATCGGTGTTTATGATCTTTTTAAACACGTATTACCCCTCCCTCCACCCTTAACATCAGCTAAACCTTTGCAGCAGCTTCCTAAGGGATGCAACTGTCCAGATGACACGAGGTATGTCCTCCAGACACATAGAGCAACTTATGTTTATAGAGAGAAAGCATATATAAAGAAAGGAGTTAGAGGATCCAAAGTTCTTGTTTTAGAGGGCAGCAGCTATTTCTTTGCCCTGCTTTGCTCACTCAGCCCTGCTCTCCCCTCATCTTCCAGCCTTATTTTGTAAACCAGCTCCTGGAAACAGGTGCTGTGCCAAAAGCTGGGTGGTACCAAATCAAGAGCTAATTAAGTTCGGATGCAGCCCAGAGACTGCCTGCCTTCATCTGGGTTTTTCTTCATAACCATTTCCTTATCACATACAAGACAACTTGTTATGGGAGGGTGTTTTAAGGTTACAAGAAGGAGGGATTAATTTTTTCCTGTTTCAGTCTCTGGTATTTCTGTTGCTGCCCGGAGAACAAAGACCAAATGTGGTTTTCATCCCTTGTTTTCTGGGTAATCTAATAAATTGTGTCACCTCCCCAGTGTCTAATTTACTACAAGCTGCGAGGCTTCTTCACCATGCAGTAACTCCTCAAATGGGAAGCCATAAGCATCCAAACAGCTTCCTTCGCACGGAGAAATGCAAAAAATATGGTTCTATTAAAAAGCTGTCTTCCCCAAATTCCCCAGCAGTTGATGCTGCTACTTCTCACAGCCCATCTTGCTGCCCGACACCTTCCAAAGCGCCGTGGTGTTTGCTTTGTACACCACCCAGCTGCCCAAGGACACGAGTGGCTCCCATGAAGCCTCCAGTGATGCCACCCAAACATTTCCACAGGGCTGGATTGACTTTTCCTCCCCTGCTAAAGCCAACCCCTAAAAATGTACAGAAAAATGATGTTGCAGGCACAGAAGCAGCCACAGGCTAGAGGAAGCTATTCATTTCTTCAGCATCCAAGATCTAGGCTCTAAGGTTTCATTAGCTCATGGAGTTACAGGGTTGTCCCACTTCATTAAACATTTTTCCTGCCATGATAAGCTGGAAACATTTCCTTGTATTCCACTCCTGCTTTTTGGTAGGTTTTCTCACTGTTGTTTATGGCTCCATGGGTTTAATTTCTTCTTGTATGAACATCAACTAAAGCACCCATCAGAATGTGATGAGCAGGATGTCATTTTCCATAATGTTAGGACAAATAAGAAGCCAAAAACATTTATTCAGATGCCTCGGCATGACCATTTCTGCTACACGTTTGTATCACCAAGCTCTTGCTGTGCTTGCTCGACAGCATCACAGAGATGAACAGAAAAAAATGCCCAGCAGCAGCAAAGAGCACTTCTCTTTTTAATATTGAGAAGGTAAAACAAAATAAAAATTAAACCACACAAGCAAGACTTGTTGGGGCTACAGAAATCTATCATTCAAATTTAGACACGTTGAACTCTTACACCCGAATTTCTGCTGTTTGTCTGGTACTATCCAGATGAGTTTCCCTCCCTACAATTGCAGCTGTGTCACCACTCCTGTGCTGCACACTAGCTTTTGCAAAATTTTGGATATGCAGAAGAATGAAGAGCTTTGTTGTAACTGAATTTTAAAAATATATATATATTTTTTTAAATCACTTCCTGGTAGATTTCTCCCTTTGTTTTTTTAAACAGAAGATTGCCATATAACTTCTTTTATCTTTAATCATTTGATCTTACTACAAATTTAGGCACAAGCTTTTCTGAGCTCACCACCTTTTTCTACAAAGACTTTTTAAAGAGCATAACAATAAAAAAGAATAATTATAAATTGTATAATAAAAATCCCTTCACCTTTCAAGGAAACATCCTCCAGAGCATTTCAGCTCTTCTGCAAACCTCACCTGGCTTGGTGGCAGATACATCTGAAACATCCCCTGGTTTCTTCAAAGGCAGAAGGAAGAAACTGGATTGGCACGTTTCAGGGAAGAACTTGCAGCAACAAGAGCAAAGCCTGCTGAGGAGCAGTGTCCAGGACATGTGCACAAGAGCACAGCTCTAACACTGCTTGCTGGCATGTTGTGGCAAAGCCAGAGTCAGCACACGCAGGGGGAGCTACCTCATGGGGAGTGAAGGGGAGCAACGTCAGGTCTATAGGATTTCAAGCCCAAGAATATACATTTTCCTACCATGAGACCCCTCAGAGCACTTTCTCATTTTTGCAGAAAAAACAGAAATGAGAAAGCCTTTGTGATTTTTTTTTTTTTTCAGGGTGAAACAAATGATCCTCACCAAAAATGAGCTGCTGTACTTGATGGGGTTACGTTACATTTCCCCAGCATGAGCAATATGGCCTACCAATGGCACTACTGCTGTGAGATGGGGTTCTGACATGGGGAAAATCATAGAAAATGTTTCAGACTGCTAATAGTTACAGATGTCAGGCAGTAAAATCCCGATGGCTCCTTCTTTAGAGACAAAATCATATTAAGAAGAATTAAGTTCTTGATAAAATGACAGCTTCAAGGTTCATGATGGGAAATGACACAACTGACCTGATTCTTCCGACTTCCTGTAATATTTTACCACGTCGAGCACTTACAATGTCCTTCATTTCTCTTGAACTATCCAGGGCGTTCCCAGATGAGCACTCTGAGCCATTTCCTATACATTAATGTTTTACGGGAAGGGCTCTTTGCTTCCCAGGGAAGGCACTTCCCACAGGAGAGGTACTTCCACCTTAGACATGAGCTCCAGAGCAGTGGCAGGTTCACAAAAGGACTGGGTACGTTGGTTTTTAATAAGCTAACAAGCAGCTACAAACACAAACCTCCCTCACAGCTTTCACACAAAAATGCAGTTCCAGATCTTACATATTTCCTTCTCTTCTTGTTGCAATGTGGTGCTCTTAAGACCATCAAAATACTCCAAATTACTTTGAATTAAAGAGCCCTTCATTTCCCAACCCCCTGCATGAAAAGATTAACTCTCACTAATCTTTGGCTCCTTTCTGAAACCCTGTTGATACAAACTAGAACTATATTCAAGTTCAATACTTTTGGGACTCCTCAAAGCAAAACCTCTCTAGTCAAGGAAATAGCAGGTCGTGACATCAGTCAGATACTTCCTCACTTGCCACCATGCAGATAACCAAAGATTGCCTGAGGGTCCAACATTGCATCACTCCCACTAGTATATCATGTGAGAAACATGGCTGTCCTGAAGGCTTTAGGGTCCTTTCAGGGATGTTGGTAGAGGCATCTAACCTTGTAATCTCACCAGGCTTGGACCCAAGGCCACTCCCAGTGGGAGCCACACCTGTGGTGTTTCAACAGGTCTCCCAGGGCCATGTCCTGGAGGCTCAGGGCCACCTCCAAGGATGCAGAGCCCACAAGCTCTGCAACCATTTTTTGTGAAGGGAAGAGAGGTGGACAGAATAAAATAAATAAATAAATAAATAAATAGAAATCGTATTTACTCTCACATCAGATAAGTCCTGGTCTCTTGACTTCCACCAGGGAACAACAGCTTCAGGTGGGGTCATGGGCTAGCAATATGGGAGAGAATGTGCCCTTAGCTGGCCAAATCTGCCACTTCCAAACAGCAGTGGTGATGCTGCTGTGTTTGACAAACAGCAAGGATTTTCAGTGCCACACAGGGTGAAGTGACCACGCTAAGGGCTGCAGAATCAGAGGTGCTTTGTTTTCCCCAGCCCACAGGACACCGAGCGGAGCACTGCTCCCAAGTCACCTCCTCCAAAGACTCACTGGGATGCAGACAAGGCACAGCACAGCCCTCAAGTGAACAACTTCATTTTCCACAGTGCCAAGTCCAGGTCTGACATCTCCCAACATGCTGTAGATCATGGGCAATCTCAGAACAAAGCTTCTTCCTCCTTTCTGCTCAGCATGTCATCTGGCACCCAGTAACGCTGGGCTCTGATGGCAACTTCCAGCTGACAGCCACCTGGCCAGCCACAAATACATTAAGCCACTGAAGGTCTATTTGGAGACGAAAACGTTTCTGTAAAATGCTCAGCCTCTCATCTGTGACAAATCTAAAAAGCTTTCTGCTCCTTACAACCATGTTCGAGTGCCGAAATAAAACCAGTGTGCTTAGCGTGACAACTGACGGTTATCTTGGGAAAGTGACACCAGGCCTGACTGGAAAGAGCTGCTCTTCCTGAGCACTGCTCTGAGTTTATATTCGAACAGCTCTGAAAGCTGTCTGCGTTATTGCTGGGAGTATTTGTGGAAATCTACTTTGAGGTGTCATCCATCTTTCCCCTTCTGAGGCCTGTTAATCTGTCGCCTTTGAACTAGCACTAGAGATGACAACTCAGGCATAAACAGCAAAAAGAAACTCACTCGAGATGTCAGAAATGGCTCTTTAAATTAGGAAGGTGACAGAGCTGTTAGAAAATGACCATTGCCTATTTTGCTAAAAAGGGAACGTTCAGTGGCACTAACACCAAAAGAGAACTGGTCCCATGCCAACAAACGGGCCTGCACAGAGATCTCAAAGGCAAAGGCTGCATGAGCGGCAAGGACCTCTGAGTGCAGCACTCCAGGTTACCGTCCCGAAAATGACTCTTACCTTGAATTATTCTGACTTCAAAGATGCATCAAAAATTCCTCTTTTGAGGTGGCAACCAGGCACAGTCACAGCAGTTTGGCACCTCCCATGTCACCCAGCAATCCCCCAGGCCCTGGCTGGAGGCCCCCTGGGGCAGGCCTCTCCAGCCCAATCCCACTCAGGGCCACCTCCCCCCCATCCTAGGGATGCTCTTCCAAGGGACCCATCTACCAGTGAGGTTATTTCCAGAGTCCAGAAACAGCCCCCATTCCTCACTTTGCTACCACAGACCACCTTTTGGACAATCTTGTCATCAGTTCCATTCTTCTGTTACTCAGCTCTCAACCTGCTTTTCTACGACATCGTATGAATTTCAACTGCTCTGTAGAACATGCCAATAATATTTGACATTACAAGACTGGCTACTGCCTTATGACATCCTTGTCACATGGCATTTTAAGAAGCTTTTATGTCTTTATATGATATTTAGGTGTTTGAGATTAGCTGTTTATTTTCATTCAGCAAAATTCGCACTCTCAGAGAGCATCCCATAATTTCCTATTCTCAGTTTGGATTTCCACATCATTTTTAATAACAATGCAACTTCCCAGCAGAGCTGTCAATGTCAGTCTCAGCCTGTGAAATATTAGTATGCTGAATATCAATTCTCCTTTTCACTTCAGTTTTGCCTTTCTGCAGCTTACCATGTTTGCCTTTAAAGGCTCTGTCCTCTCTAAATGTTTGCCTTTTAAAACCCCAAACAGCTATATGTTCAGCTTCTATACATCTTGCTTTTAGAAGCTACTGATCAAACAGTTTGAAGAATATCCTTAGCTGCCTGCAGACTTTTCTAACACAAGTTTTTGTCAAATCTTCCTTAGAAACAGACTTTTTTATGATCAAACACTTTCTGGCTGAGAAATAACACCATTCACTGCTCAGCATGTATTCATAAAGTGTATGTGTGGGGGGAGAATAATCTGAAACTAAAACAAAACCATTTGCAAAGGCACTATGAAGTTTACAATCCAGTTCAATCAATGCTGACTTTAGTAACAAGTCTAATGTACTTCAGGTAGACCAGGTCAAATTAATGAAGGTTCAGTTCATTAGGTAGAAGTAGATCAGGAGTACATTATGGCTGGGGAATTGATTTATTTATTTTTTTAAAATCTAGCAGATATTTACAATGAAAAATGAGGACAATTACTGATGCTATGGATCACTACAGAAGTGTCTTGCAAGGATGTAATTGTCACAAACCAACGTAGTTTGGTTTTCACCTCAAGCCCAAAGATATATTTACAATCTCTTTTTTCTTTTACTTTCTATTAAAGATGTAAACATGAATTCAGCAAGAAACACCTAGCACCATAGGAGCATCTGTAGGACCAGCTCAGTGCAGTGAGCAAAACCAACAAAACCAGATGCATTTAATACAAATTCATATTTTTCCTTTGGTAAATTTGTTCTGCATTTGAGCATTTTATGCATCACCAGCTTCCCATGCTAGAGCTTGAAAAGAGCTAGATAAGCACACTTTGCTCCTATGAATCACCTTATTCATCAGCTGAGAGATAATGTTGTTTTTTCAAAGCAAAAGGACAGTGGAGAATTGCTATTCAGAGTCAATGTTTACCATCTAGATCAATGTGTTTTCACATATATTTTTTAAAAAATGGAGGTGGTGGAACCCAGGGTGATGAAACATTTCCATCCCCCTATTCACCAAGATCAGCACCTATTAAGCACAACCTCAGAGTGACAGAGCTGACTCCAAACTGACTTCACTTCTTTGCCAGATCTCTATTTATGACCAGACTCTCCCCACTTAAATATATATATATATATTTACATCATAAATTCTATCACATATCAGTTTGAAGTGTAAGACACTATAATCTGGGTGATCCTACACATGAAGATACATATGCTGAGTAGCAGTTACATTTTGTATGAACCTTAAAAAAGACACTATGAAATTCCTTCTCCCACTGAAGTTTCCCACTAGCCATAGAGGTAAATGTTTGGCAGAAGGGACTTGTCACCTACATGCAAGATGTCCACTACACTAATTCTGTTTGTACTGTGGTCACACAGGGAAGGGATATGTTACTACATAGTACTTGTACTAAAGAAGTCTGTGAAGTCCTCAGCCCAGTCAGGATTTTTGAGCTGACACCTGTAGTATCTTTCTGTAGAAGAAGTTCCAGATCCAAGTCACCTGAAGTACTGCGGCTTCGATGTCTCATGTTTTTCAGAAGTAGCTTACACACACATAAAATTCTTCTGAAGTGTAAAAGCCTCTTGCTCTAGTTAAAAATCAAAATGCTTTCACATAGGGACGTACAATTAATGCAATCAGTCTTGCCAGCACTTCCGCACTCACATTTTAGTGAGACTTATTGTCCAACATGTTCTCAGGTGTGCTGCACATCAGGAAGCAAACCAGCATCTTTGCAGGGCTTTGTACTACGGCTGACTTGCACTGAATGACTTAAGCCACACTCAGCTGCATACACCCATGGACTCTGGCTCTAAACCCTCTACCATGACTCCTGATTTGAGATTAACTTGCTCATCAGCATCCCATGTCCAAGCAGCAAGGTCCCATTCATCATCTTCCATCTGGCTGCCCTGGAGCAAATATCAATAGAAACAACTGTTGCTAAATATTGTCTCCATGGCAGGGCTATTATATCCTGCATGGAGTAGAAAAATATATAGTTTTTTCTTCTTTATAGGAATACATCGTCCTACGTGTGCCCTTTGGATTTAGCTTCTTACAAATGCAGCAGCTCCAGGTGAAATGAGACACTGCTTCAACCCAGGCTTTCCCCCAGCTGATGTGACTGGTGCTGCCTCTTGCAAATATGCCTCTGCATCACGCAGCCAGTCCCTTTCACTCTGCTTTTCTCAGCCTCTGCAAGTTACTGGGGGTCTGTTTTTCCCAGATCTGCTCGACGAATGGAATTGCAAGTTTTGATGAAAACAATAGGCTGAACTAGTCTCACTGATTCCTTCAAATCATCAAATTTCCAAAGCTTCTTTCATATTTAAACAATGATCTCCTCACCATCTCTTCTTGGATTGATGACTCCAAAGCTGAGAAGACCTCCAAACTACATCCTTCACTCAAAAATCTCCTTTGTGTACCGCTCAAAAGCTTTCCTGCCTTCCCAGTTTCCCAGCAAACAAGAAACATCCAAGTTTTTCTTTCCAGACAAGACATATTCTCCCACTCTCTACAGCGGTATCTGAAATCCAGCTTGTTCATCCCCACCCAGTAGTACAACACTGAGTGTCTCTCATTCCTCTGCACCAGCAACACTTTAAAAACTTGGGTGAGGAGCTCAGGGGACAAGAAGGCATGATATACAAATTGCTGGATATTGGACAAGAAGGTGGTCAAATCACAGGATCCCAGGATATCTGGTGGCACAGCCGTTCCAAAGCTAGGACATGATACACAGCGCCTGGATGAAGTGTGCACAGCTGATGGTGGACAAGATTGCTGCTCCCTAACTTTCCACCCCCAACTCTCAAGTTAAATCCTTCCAGAAAACAACAGCCTAAGGCTAAGTGGAAAATATCCAGCCTAAGTCTGGCATATATACAGGTAGCTAAAAGTGGGTCATTTTAATAGAAAGTAGCTTTACCTAGTGCAGCCCAGTATTATCCTCATAAATGGTGATACTTTGCTGTCTTTTCTATTTTTGTAGTCAATATAGTGATTTTTTTCAGGATTAAAGTCTGGCTTCATCTCTGTAAGACCTGAGAGGACCAGCCCAGTGTTTAATGCAGTATGGCCCAACAGTTCAGTCAGGGATAAGTACTGAAACAGAGTTTAAGTACTGATAAATAGTAGGTAAAGTTACTGAATACCTTGAATATTTTTCCTGTTTTATGATTTGGGACATTCCTGCAGGATCGCTTTTAGAAACCCTAGGGACCTTCTGCAATTTCAAGATAAACACATTGATTTTTGTGCTGTTTTATACAGACCCTTCATAGTTAACAGCATAAAAAGTTTCATCTGATATAAACTGAATGAGCCTGTTTCTTTATTAAAAAAAAAAAAGTGCTATTTATAGAATAAAATTACTTGTTGATTTCAGAAGAGGTAATAAAAAAGGAAAAGAGTTTGTTGAGTGAAAGGAATGGAGAGCCAGACCCAAGGGGAAATATATTCCCTTTGCAAGGGATGTTGGCTCTGCAAAGCTCAGCGTGCCTACAGGAAAATAAGGTATGGGAGTGGTGGTGGGGAGGTCTAACCTTTGTCTGTACTGCACCCTGGATAACCAAACGGTTTTTCAGGACTTGCAAGGAGACATGTCTCAGGGACCCCACTAAATTCTTATGAGATTGGTACCATTTGAAAGCTGAACTTGGACCCACAGATCCCAGTAGACCACAATAAGTATACATGCTACTCTTCCACTGAAACTGGAAAGATCTTCAAAGGTTGACACACGTGATGTGAAGAAGATATTATCCTTGACTAAGATTGTTACAATTACTAGCTTCTTAACTGGTCAATTTTTTTCCCCCACAACTAGCTGTAAACATTAAATATAATGTTGTAGTAGCAGTAATTTTGAATATTTCGGTACAATTTTTATGCCAGCATCTTTCTCTAAAAGAATGTTTCTTTACAGCCTGTAGAAAAAAATAATGATAAAACAGAGTAGAGTAGCAAATCAGCAGAGAAAATCTTCAGTTTGTAGGGATGGAAAGTGTGCAGCCTATCCCTGCCTATCAGCACCCAGCAATACCACGCAGACAAGCTCACTCTTACTGCCAAGAGGTTATTTCATAGGAAAACGCAGATGAATTTAACAACATAGCAGAAATCCAGGTCAGGCCATCGACACATTACAAGGAAAACAACAAGCAGAAGATATTTACCCCTTTAAGGTGTCATCTGTGACATTTCTCACCTGTAAGAGGTAACAGTGATGTTAAAATAAAAATAAAATAAAAAACAAGTCAGACCCAATCAATGAAAACATAACTCGAAGGTCAATATATAACTCCATTTTTAAACCAAATGCCTGAGGACAGAAATCACACTTCAATCTTGAGAACACGATTAAAATGAGACCACGGCACTTCAGCTCTGACTTCACAGCCATTTTCAGCTCGGACTTGATTGCCTGCTTCCAGACCGGAAGCCAGGCTGAGGTTCTTCCTGAACTGGTGGTAGTGCAGGTATACCATTCACTTGTCAAAAAAATCGGGTTTCTCCACACCCCAGCAACAGGGTTTCCTACTTGATGTGCAGGAACACTATTAAATAAATTAAGTTCAGACAACACAACATGCCATGTAGACTTTCTTGACAACCAAAAAGGGAAGGAGGGAAAAAGGGGAGAAATAAAATACAATCAACCAGTATTGACTAAAATTGATCCGCCTTTTTTCAAAATATTTTCAAATATAATGCAATGTTTCATCTTCAAGTAGTCTCAACAGTTGAGTCAGCCCAAAGAAATTTCAGGTTTCTTCAATTCCACAAGGGCAGAAGAAACCTAACAGACACAATTATTCCAGTTGACCAAAAGTACATATTTTTTGGTTAAGCCAGCAAACCAAGAAACAGAGCTTTCCACACAACTGTCCTCAAGTCATAGCCCTGAGGGCACGACTTTGCAAGTGGAACTGAGCTGAATTCTTTTGATGATGAGTAAAGCAGAAGAGTGGCTAGTATGCTGCTGGCTGTCTTGGCTCTGAACTAGCACCTTATAAAAACATATGTGCGTCACCCGGGGCAGCGGCAAAGCCTAGCACACTTCGGGATGAAGTCAGCAGAGCTGGCCACAACCACACTTTAAAGTAAAGTTATTTCACTTATCATGGCAGAGGGCCATAGCACATGAGTGCTCAAGACCCTGTTTGGCATTCTCCGGTGACTGCTTTGAAATCTCGGTCTACCCTTCCTCTTCTTCTAGAAAGAAATCCTTTTGTCCCCCCAGTCTTTATTTTTCTTCAACTTCATAGAATAAAGTATCTTCTGTGGAACAGCTATTACAAACGCATGCAACTAGCCTTCAAGCTAATGTTCATCTGTATGACTACATGACAATTACTGTTTTTATGATTAAAAAAATATACTGCTGTAACAGAGCATCACCACATGTGTGTTCAATTTCTACCCACAATCTGTTCAAAGAGTTACTCATGCAATCCCATAGCTAACATGGTACCAACCACCAACTTCATCCTTCCTAGCACAGCACCCCTGTTCAAAGACATGATGCTTCAGTGGTAGAAAATCTTTGGCAAGGCTAGAGAAGAAACTAAGCCACCTACAAAAACATGGTTTTAATCCATTTGTGGTAGTTTCACTGCAGGATTGACTCATACAGACAAAGAATGGGTGAAAACCTTGAGCTGCTTCAGCAGTCAGCTCCTGCCACCTCCAGAGGTCCCTTTGGAGGCTATCACTTTTCAACTCCAAAAGTGCATTGTCCTCCAGCAAGAGGAGAGGTCTGCCTTGTTTGGGGTGGAAAGACAGTGGTGCCCCATCCAACCCCAGCCTCACCACTGTCCCAGCCTTCCCGACTGGTCTTTGCCTCCCATTCTGATCATGTTCTGCTGCTGACCCAAAATAAAGAAAAGCCTAAAATAGTCCACTTACAGGGTTTCAGTATGCATGGAGAACATTGCATTACTCCTCGCTTAGCAAGGGGCTGTACCAAACAAATAGTAGCAATAATAGTGTATTGCTGGGAAGGGCAAGTGGCTAAATCCACACCCTTGTGACATCCAAGATATTTTGATCACTATATAGAGCAATAGAGCAGCTGAATAAATCCCTATTTAAACTTTTTTTTTTTTAATTTATATATAATCTACCAAAAGATTATAGTCCCAGGGAGAATATTTGTTTACGATTCAGAATGTACACGCATTGCTTGGTTGCATGGCATCTGAACATATTTTTCCCCAGATACACAAATTAGTAATTAAAATATCCAGAACATGCCATTTCTCAGCAATACCCAGGGCTATGTATTATCTCAAAACTGTAATTTGTTACTGAGCACTGGAAAGACTTCAGCAATTTCCAGCTTTGAAAAGTTTTGTGACAAGTTTGTCTGCTTTCAAAAGGACAAAAATAGAAATCAGCACATTACATAAATGTTACTAGCGAGGTTGGTATTTTGGTAGAAGAAATCAGACAGCAAATGAAGGGTAAAGAGTACCATCCCCCTTCTGTGTATCCAAGAAAGAGTAACATCTCCTTCTGTGTATTCAACTTCCACTCCACAGCGGTTATGCTTGCAATGGGCAGAAGCAGGTAGAAAACAAGAAATTTCATGACTTGCAAACCTGGGAGGACACCCCTCATCTGTGAGCATCACTGCAGTCCTTCAGCTACACAGAGGGGATATTTTTCATGACAGCTCCAGTGGAAAACCAGTCTGGACCTGCCTCCCCATTGGAAAAATGTCATTTTGCCACAGCTGGAATTGTCTCAAAGTAATGTCACAACTTCAGAGGGGACGTTCTTCAGGACCAAGACAGTGTCTTTGCTCACAACAGAAGTGAATCGGCCAGCAAAGTTTGTAATGTGAGCATCTTTTAGAAATATATGTTTATTTTCTACCAAGACCATGCCGACCTGGAGTCCCTGACAATGCCATCCACAACAGGAATCTGAAATGATGGCAAGTGCTGTCATGGAAAAAGCAACATGTGCCACCCAAAACCATTGCAAAGGGGAAAATAGGTCTCTAACACTGCCTTATGCAAGTGTTTCTGTAGCCACTTTGCACCCTGTCACTTCAACCTCTTACCAGCTGGATGCTGCAATGGGCAGGAGGAGGTAGTTATCAGGGCCAGAGGAGTTTTAGGAAAAACAGAGCTCAAGAAACCCTTTCTGCTAGGGAGAAGTCAAGATTTGGATTAACAAGTACATCGGGTCTATGGATTCACATACACCTATTAGACCTTAAAAAATTCACCAACCTCAGATACCCACACAGAAAACAAACAAAACGAAAAAACAGCTTAAATCCCTAGGGCTTTGCCCCACTTGCCAAATGCAGCTGTTAGCAGTAAAAGTGTTGTTTTATGTTTACAGCTAACCAGAGTCACATCTAGCCTCAATTGCCATTTCTTGGTCACAGCTCGGGAGTCATAGGAATAGATTCTGTAGCAGTGTTACCAGTTTTTATTTATTTAAAAGCAAAACCATTTCTCTAGGCAAGGAAACATTTGAAGATTTAAACTTGGCCACAGCTGAAAAGAGTTTGTTTAAAAACACTGCTTCAGAATGAATGCGTTTCCCCTACATCATCAGGCAGGAGAGCTTCAGGGAGGGTGCTGGCAGACTATCAGCTGGTGGAGTTCATTTTAAATAGCAAAGCAAACTGTGACACCCCTAAGGCTAACAAGGCCTCAGATTCATTTAGAGAAAAAAATAATAATAAATGCTTCAAAGGAAAAAACACACACCTTACCCCTATGCTTAAGTGACACAGTTCTGCCTAAACTCCACAGATTACACTATTTTTCCATTCTATTATATTAAATATTTACTCTGTTAGTGGTTAGTAGTCACACATCCAAAAATAAACACCACCACCTTGCAACACAGACCCTGCTGTGTGCGGATTTGGCCTAATGCAGCGGACCAGCCCAGCCACCCACCTGAGCTTGGGTGCAGTCCGCCTCCGCAGTGATTTTGCTGGCTGGATCCAAACCCCAGCCCGCAGGGAAGTTCACATTTAGACCAGGTGGAAGGTCCAACCCTCGCAATTTGGACCTGACCTGCTTTTTGCAGCCTCCCAGAGAAGAAACTACTTCCGACCTGGGCTCAAATGAGGTCTCAGACCCAACGAGCCAACCTTCAGGCTCAAGAATACACAGCGTCAAAGTCAACCAACTGGATAAGAGACAGCCTGAAAAACCACTGGGGTAAAGAAAAGAAAGAAAAATTGAAGGAGAACAGAATTGAGAAATATTAAAGGAAAAAGGCCAGCACTAATTCTGGCTCTTGGCACTCAAAAGCTGCTAGTCCAGGTGTAGACATCTAAGTCCCCACTATTGAAATGTCTGTATTTTGGGGGCAATAGGGTCACAGTGTTGCTTGTAAAATACTCTGGAAGGAGGAATGGGCACCTTTCTGATTTATGAGAGTAATTTTACCTGTACACAGAGCTTAATCACCCACTGCATAGCTCTGTGCTTTCCTGGCAGTATCGCTCAGCCCTTACTTAAGTCACTTGCCCTTCAGGTCACAGGACTTTCTTTTACTTCATTCTGCAGCTCTTTTCATAACCTTTCCCTCCTTAGTTCCCAAGGGGATTCAGTACTGGCTGTTGACATACAGCAAGGGACAGACCACTCAGTCCTGGTTTACTCCTGTGACTCCTTTCCTTGAGCAAGAACAGCCAAATTCAACCTTAATTCATTTTTTCCTGCCATGAAGAAAGCTCATTTCAGACAATGAAAAGGTGGCAACAGGATGCTTGTGCAAGGAATAATGTCTGTCCCATTAAGATGGATCACAATTGGACCTCAGGAACCCAGTAACAGATCTGTCAGCAAAGAAGTAGAAATAGGTAGTTTTGCCAGCTGTTTTTTCTTGTGCACAAGGCACATGATGCAGCTTCTCAGGTAGTCCTAGAGAGGGAAAAAACTGAAAGAATGACCTTGGGCTCTTGCAAAATTGCAGTCAGCCCATCCCCAAAACACCATCACAACAGCCACCAGGAAAACTATTGCCCTGTATTCCTGGTGCCACCTGGAAAACTATTTCTCTGTAACACTGCCTGCTTGCTTCTCCATCCTGCTGAGCAATTGGTGGACCAGTGGATGCCTTGGTGCTTGGATTACACTTACCCTTAATTTGAGGTGCATTATCTACACATAGCCAAGCAAACAATTTTCCTCCTTCTGCAGAGAAATAGCTGAGCCATGCTCACCCCTCCTGGCACAGCACACAGACAAGAGTAAATGCTCTTTCTGACTGCTTTTGTTCACCCGCCCCGCTCCAACACTTTGACCAGAGTGTTCTTTCCCTGATTTCCTCTGTGAATTACTAAACCAGGGACCTGCAAAATTCTTGCCAGGATGGCAAAGACCAGTCATAATTCAATCTTGAATCAGTGTTAACAGGTATGTACGTGTCGCATAAAGCTTTGTATTTGATGGCTCAGCAATATCAGAATGACCCAAATCCTCTTCTGCAATACCACAACATAATAAAACATCATATTTTGGTGTGTCACAGAAATGCTTTTCAGAAAACAAAAAAAAAAGAAAAAAAAGTTTTACATATTGGAAACGTACAACGACTCATGGAAACAACTCCCATTTTAAGAGTGAATTTGGAAATATTCTGCATGCCTACATTCTCCAGGTTGACACAAGAGTTATGGAATGGTCTCTGAAGCAAAGCATATGTGGCTAAAGGAAAAGCCACTGGGAAGAAAGCAGAATCCCAGACTATTTGCTTTTGCCTCCCTGGGTGGCCAAAGATCAGAAGAGGCAGAAGACTCTGCTTAGGCAGGAGAGGTTAGTTCAGTCTTACAACTGCCGATCTACTATGCAGAAAAATCTCATTTTCTTCAGTGGTCTCCCAGTAGAGGAAAAGACACCAATCTCCAACAATGACTAAAAATATTTTTTTCCAATATGTAAATATATATGTATATTAAAATTCCACCAAACCTCATTTCTTCAATTTTCATACTCAGACTTTTTATGCAAAATGTCAGCATCTCTCTTATCAATGTCCCTGTATGCCAAGATCAATACCATTTCCTACCTCCTCTTTGTTTCACATATAATCTTACATAATTCACCATTTCCTCTCTCCAAAAAATAAAAGTGTCATTGACCCCATCTTCCTTCCACCTGCACCTAACCACATGGGAAATTCCTTCACTACCAGATTTCCCTCATCAGGTGGGATTTAGGATGGATGTTAACATAGCCAGCTTCTCAGTGCCCAGGTAATACTTGCTGCTTTGTGCCTGAAGGGGACATATTCCATCATGCAGACTTACAGAAGGACTGGGAGACAGCTCCAGCATTTGGTGACAAAAGTCTCCTACTCCAACAAGCTAGACACTGTGGCAGTGCCAAGCCGTCATTCAACTGCATATTATTTGTCCCTAGAAATTTTTTTATTTTTTTTCCCTTAGGAGGGTTCATAGCCACACGCTTTCCATTCTCCTCCCTGCAACACCCCAACAAGCCGTATTTCTTCACCCTGGTTTGTAACACCTGGTAGTGGCCATTTCAAGCTGTTGTGCCACAGGAGTGGTTTCCCCTCATCCAAACCTTTGCCATAACACAAGACCCTGAGGAAGCTACCAGAATGCTGAAGTTGCACCTGTATTAGAGCCCAGGCACTGAGGTCTGTGTGCTATTGAGCAGCTTTATTTCAACCAACGTGTTTCAGGATCTCTCTAGAACTGCAAAAAATCCCCCTCCTCTACCAAAAATAAGTTATACACTGTAGGTGCACATGCAGCTGTGGCAAATGGAGTTTAGGTCTTTTGCAGGGTGTCTTTCCGAAATAAATAGACAAGTAACAGTGCAAATCCTGTCTTTTTCATGACAGTTCTTATTTGTCCTGAAACAGAAAAGGAAACCTTTCTCCTGCACACACGTAAGCCACAGAAAGGTGTTCCAAATAGCTGCGTCTAGTCTTTGGGTCTAATTATTTGTTTCATGATCTACAGTTTCAGCTAGATGAGAGGTTAAAATACATATTCTAAAGACTGAAATGTAAACAGTTAACCTTAATAATTTTGGCATATGGAATATTTAAACAAGACCTAACAACATCAGATTACTTACTGATTGAGATTTGTACAGCAAATTCATTTACTACTTTTCATTTATGTTTTATCTAAACTGTTACTATTAGAACATCTTATTACTTCATACTGAACTTAAAGATGAAATAAGAGCTGGTTGGGAAATCAAAGGTTAGAAAAAAAAACATTTTCATACCAAATAATATTATCATCACCTTACTCCAGAGGAGACATGGAAAAATAACTGAGAAGTAAGTCAGATTTGAACTGTACCTACTCCCCCATGATATGGAAATATTCACTCAGGTCTTCATTTTCATTCTCTGAGCTCTTCCTCTTTGCCTGTGAAACACATATTCAGGAGCTCTCTTTTCTAATAAAGATTTTCTTCCATTTTCCTGAGATTTATTATCATTAAAAATCAACTAGCCAACTTCTTTGTTTTAGTATGAAGGACAAATATTCTGTTGAATTTTTCAAAAAAAAAGATTTAATTTTTTTAAAGCCTAATATAGCATAAACTTTAAAACATATGCCTTTAAAGGTTTGCCTCCTTATCTTCCTATATAGGTGGAGGACCTCGTTTTATTTAAAAAATTGTCACTTTTTATAACTTCTTTGGTATATTACATATATGATGAACACATCTTTTTCCAACACCAAGTAGAGGTCGTCCTAATAACGTCAAGAGACTGCAGGAATGGAAGGAAAAAAGTCAGGAAGCAAGTAGGGAACTTTTAGTATAACTAAAAATAGCTGAAAGTAACTTTCAATTAAATTTCCAAGAATTTGGATCTAGTGGTGTTGTTTGTTAAAAGGAAAAACATGCCAGCAGGTGCAGAAGAAAATAATCATTCCTTAAAAAAAAAAAAAAAAGAGAGAGAGATATGAAAACATCTTCATAACCAATGTAGCCATCAGCTCCTGTTTCAAAAATCACTCTTTTTTGCATTTACTTTTTGACATGGATTTTAGAAACAGATATTGAGCAGGCAAATTAGGAACGAGTGCATTTCATCTGTTCAACAGTATAGTTATCTGCAGTCACAGGTAGGACTCTGCTTCTGCTTTATGATCATTCACACTGGCTTTACACCATGGAGCAAGGAAGGAACTACAAAAGTATTATCGATGCTTTTGTCTTGTGATCCCATCAGTAGCATTTGCACAACACCCACCGGAATGAAGAAGTTGTAACGGCAGCAGGCTCACACACTGCGTTATGAGACGTCGGACTTGGGAGCAGAGGAATAGTAGAACATCTATGGACCAGCATAGTGTCAATATTTAATCAATATCCAAACATTAGCCTTGCACAAACACAGCTCATATCAAAATATCATAAACCAAAAGAGTACTCATGACCACAACTTTATCTTGAAGTCACAGCCGCACACAACTTTTATAACTTATTCTATTTTCTTTGGCAGCGGCATGATCCAACACCCTCCCAGCACCACACGCGCTGCTGGCGAATCACTGCTGCACCCCCGTGGCACGATCAAACCCGAAATGTCTCAGCCAGAGCAAAGGGAAAGCTACAGGATGAGAAGATAGAGATTCCCCAGCCAGAGGAAGGGGGGGTGCAGTAACCCAATCGAGCCAATTTTTAAGAGTTTGGTTTTCACCTGATGTCAGCTTTGGAGCTAAGGCCAAGTTTTATACGTATAACACGTGTATATCCAATACAAACTCCTTGGTAGCCTAGAACAATACTCCAGTGGGGTATGCTGCAGGATGCTGAAACATAGGATCTGTTTTTGAAACCATTTAGGCTTAAATTTAATTGTTCATAATTACAAACTGTGATAGCATTACACTATACAGATTTATGCTGGGGAAAGGGAGCACAACAATGTTTGTATAGCTTCAGTGAGTGGTAATGGTGTTTAACACAGCCTGTAACTCACAGCCTTTAGCAAACGCATGCAACCTTCCCTAATACAAGGGAATAACCTACTGTATCCACAGCCCACTTGGGAAAATTCAAACTCCTTGCAGCCACGACTCCTTCCATCTTCCATTTCCAGCAGACCATCTCCTGGCAGTGGGCATGCCACTGACCACAGAACCACTGAGCGCAGGTGCCCCCACACCTGGAGCCCAGCATGGTCAGGCTAGCCAGGCTGTGCCCACTAAGGGGATCACGCCAAGGACCCAGGAGGGGTTTTCAGCATTGCCAAACAAGGGAGGGATGCTGCAATCACAGACTTGTCTACATTATTGCTGAGCAATGATACATATCGCCATTTGTATAACATGGATGATGTATATGTACGGGTAATTTGTACATAATATACAATAACATATATTGCCCTCCAAGCTCTTCCAGGACTTCAAGGGGCACACTGCTTTTGTGGGTACTTGCAGCTACTTGGCAGCCTTCAGCACCAGCCTCTGAGGCTTGAGAAGGCAGAGCTCCTTAACCCACAGGCCATACCCACCACCCACCGATCCAGCCCAGCTGCACAGCCTTGGTTCAAACCCCTGTGAAAACTGGCAGTGAGAGTTGCATGGGCTAAAGAAGATGAAAAAGGGAATGCGGTTGAGAAGTACCCACTCACAGCTCAAGGATTCAGAGGAAAAACCCCACTGTGGAAAGCTAAGGGAAAATCAGGGCACTGGAAACATCACTGAGGTCCCCCTCCCAGGAGGGATAGAGGTGAGCCGTCCCCACCTGGTAAATGACCAGCCAGCAAATTATCCTCAGGTGTCTGCTGGGGGCTAAGCACCTTAATACTTACCCAAGAAGCTTCCAAGTCTCAGCTAACAACATGTATTAGGAGGGTGATGAAGATGGTGAAGGGCCTAGAGGGGAAGACATATGAGGAGCGGCTGAGGTCACTTGGCCTGTTCAGCCTGGAGAAGAGGAGGCTGAGGGGGGACCTCATCGCAGTCTACAACTTCCTTGCAAGTGGGAGTGGGGAGGCAGGTGACCTATTCTCTGTTATCACCAGTGACAGGACCCGTGGGAATGGTGTTAAGCTGAGGCAGGGGAGGTTTAGGCTGGACATCAGGAAGAGGTTCTTCACCGAGAGGGTGGTCGCACACTGGAACAGGCTCCCCAGTGAAGCAGTCACTGCACCAAGCCTGTCTGAATTTAAGAAGAGATTGGACTGTGCACTTAGTCACATGGTCTAAACTTTTGGGCAGACCTGTGCGGTGCCAGGAGTTGGACTTGATGATCCTTATGGGTCCCTTCCAACTCGGGATATTCTATGATTCTTTTAACAAGTCTTAGCTAACTACATGTATTAACTCTAAACTTCTACTTTATAACTTTTAAAATGCGTCTGTCCTTCTTGCAAAGCCTCTTTCTGCACTAAGTATAAGCCTCCCGAGCCAAGCCAAGTAAGCCACCAAAACCCATGTGGCTTTGTGTCATTGTGGAGCCTGGGAACATCTGCCTTCTGGAGAAAGTCAAGCCTTACAGTTCTGATGGATGTGGACAATATCTTGGCACCATTACTTTCCAAAACCATGTTCTCCTGAATTCCTACCCACTTCTTCCCTGAGCCTCCCCAGGAGTGCTCAAGGAAATGCCAAAGATAAATTAATATCTTCCCTACTTTGAAACTTGAGTAAGTGGAAGGTGAGGAGTAACTCCCCGAGAGGTCCTGGGCAGAGCACCCTGCCTCTCCTGAAATCAAAAATATTTTTGATGGCTTCATTATGATGTTAATGGGTAGCTTCTGTTCCCCATCACAGCCAGCAGGATGGTGATAACTGAGGATTTGCCATTAATCCCTTGCTGGGCTGCCCAGGAGATATCTTGGAGCACTTCCAGGGGAAGCTGGGGTCTGGGTTCACCTTAGGAATTTTGTGGCAGGAAGTAACTAACACAAAGGGGCAATGTCTGCTCAAGCGTCGCTTTTCTTGAGCTGGAAGTGTTTTTACTTATATTCCACCTGGCAAGTTAAGAGAAACCCTCAAACAGGCAACCCACTGCTGGCATGATTACGGAAAAGGAAGCAATTATGTCTTACTGCTCTTGGGGCTTCTCCACTGCCTCTCAAGAGGCTTTCCAGGAAGAATAAACACAGATCACGTCTCTTCTTCTGAGCAAAGTCTGCCCCAGGGAGAGGAAGACATAGGGGAAAAGCATCATAGCTGCCGTGCCCACACAACCTGAGGGCCTTCAAGAAAATTAAGTTTAAATCCCACCTCCTTTCTCATCTGAATGGCTGGCTTTGTGTGGTCTCCCTGCACCCATATGTGTTGTCACATTTCCCCCACCCCTGTAGGTCAAACCGGTGGAAGCACAGATGCCTTTTAGCTGAAAATGGGACTCAGTGACCAGCTTTTCATCCCAAATTCATCCATTTATTTACACATATAACACCACTTGCTGTTTGCATTTCATCTATTGAGCAGATGGCTTTTCCTCCCCAGCAATGCCATTGCAGCTACATGTGGCTGCATGAGATTTCTTGCCTTGGACTACCCAGTCATTGGGAGAACACATGGAGACAAAACTGTTCCCAGAGCAGCAATCCCAAATCTGTAAAACTTCTGTTTGCCTTGGCTGGACGTCAGACTTCTCCTGCCATGCTTTCAGACACAACTGCATATGTTGCACTTTCCAGTCTTGTTCACATATCATCAGACTCACCCGCAGCTGCTCACAGGTAGCAGCTTGTGTTGTTATCTCTCTGCCTCTCCCCCAGAGACGTTTTCATGACACCATTTTATTGATGGTCACAAGAAGATGCATGGCATTTTGGGTTTTTTTGAAGCTGATTTGGTGTTTCTCTCACTATCGCAACTTAGGGCTGTGGCATTTTCACTGAATAATTTCAAATCATTTCTCTATAGATCCTGACGTGCTCAGTGGCACACTGGACTGCAAACTGGTGCCACATCTGAAATCTGATGTAATCGGTGGTCAAATCTTACAGGTTTCTTGTGGCAGGTGAGGTAGGATGGCACACCAAAGAGACAAATTCTTTCAATAGGGGAAAAAAAATTATGCTATACCTGCTCATTACTCCCAAGCTCTGCCCAGGATGCCAGGAGAAGCAGCAGCCCCTAAAGCCTCTCTGGATTCTGTACTTAGTAGTAGTGGTCAAGACTGGATAGGGTGTTGTTTTTTGTTTGTTTGTTTTCCTTTTAAAAATAAGCTCCAAAATCTACATTTGAACCCCTGAATTCAGCAAAAATGTGGGTAACAGAGGGCAGACCTTTGCTTGGGAGCAACCTCATTTTGGGGCCATGAAATGGGTCACCACACCAGTGCCTCGATGACAGAGCAGTTGAGTTAAGCATGCCATTGAGTTGAGGAGGGCACTGCTGTCTCCCCACCATGTGGAAAGGCCTAATGCTTTTAAAGCTGGACAAACAGCACCACAGCACTTTTCCAGGCGTCAGCAGCACCTGATTGTAAACGCTTCATTTAAAATGCCCCGAAATTCAGCCTGAGTCCATCTCGAGCGTAGTTCAGTGTCCATGTAGGAAAAGGCACTCCACGGTGCCCATTTCATTACTGTTAGGGTCTAGAAGGGTTTTAGAAGAGACAAATGTTTAATTGATGCAGCACGATACCCCAGGGACCACAATATCTGGACACCTGGAAAGCGCCCATTTCGGAGAGCCTCAGAGTCTCCTGGTCGGCAGAAGAGGCCGCAGTCTCCATGCCATTTGCAGTTTGCAGGGTCTCTGTGTGTAGGCCAATGGTGAGGCCAAATGGACTGCCTCCAGGAAGCCAAAAACTCCCGTGGGAGCCAGGGCTGTGTCCTTTCTCCCAGGATCTCTGCTGGGAGCAACAACAGCAATGGAGACGGATTGGCTGGGAGAGCATGGAGCGAATAAATGGTAGCAGTGGGCTGGCCTCCATACCTGCCTCCGAGCCGCGGTCTGACTCGGGCCCTGCGTATTTATTTGCAAAAATCAGCCTGCGTAGGTGCCGTCTGAGCGGCGGTGACCCAGCTATCTGGTCAAAGGCCTGCAGGGAGCCAGGAGATAGGGCGGGTTAACGTTTAACCTGCAGGGACTGTAAACCAGCCCGAGGCCGCTGAACCTTTGGAGTTTGATATGACGATTGGGGAATAACCGGAGTGACACGTCGCAAACTCCCCATAATCAAGGAGACCTCTTCCCGTGCGGTGATCTCCCAAATTGCTCAGGTACGCTGCCGCCCTCGGGCTTGTCCCACTGTGAGACCTGGGGTGTGGGGGTCTCAGATGGCCCCCCGTGAAGTGGTGCTTTTGGCCAGCTCTGCACAGCTGGCGTGGGGAAGGAGAGGCTCAGCCACGCACCTTCCCCTGCCGAGGACACACCATCAGGTGCATGCCCCAGGCACTGCCCAAAAATGCCTGGAACTGGGGGGTTTCCCCAAGCACCCCATGGCTTGGCCCCGCAAGGCTTGCCTTGACATTTTGATAAGCAAGGTGAGCAGATAAGGGCATTCGGCATCATCCCCGCCTGGGCAGCGGCAGCAGGGAGTTTTATTAAGCGCCTTCCCCGTGCCGATCACCCACGGCCGCCGAAAACTGAAGCCAGACAAGGTTGGGGGGAGGAGGGATTTTCCCTGCAATAATTCGGTCTTGATTTGTTAAAGTGCAACTTTCCAGAGCTAATCATTAGAGACCGCTTCACTTGGCCTAGCCAACTTCTTATTCTTACTTTTCTTTGCAAAAGGTCAGTCTCTGTTTCAAATGCAATCACTGCTCCTAAAAATCTAAAATTTCCCTAATCTGTTCCAAATAGTTTTCTGCCCAGTCCTTTAATGCTTCTCTTAAGCTATTTTCCCTCAGTGAAACAGGAGGCTTAGGCAGCAGTGAGTGCAAGATTGGCTTCAAAGCATCTGACACATCATGATGTTGCGAATAAAACAGGGTGGGGAAGGAGGCTGGGCTCAGCATCAGGTGTCTCTCATCCTTGGAAGGAGTTTCTAGGGTGCACAGCATGCATTTGGTAATGCAGCTGTTTCCAAGAGAGCAGCCACTTTCTAAGAAAAGTGAAATATTAAAAGTAAAATATTTTCTCAAGGCTTACGTGCTGCAAATGTTGCATGTGGGCAGCACTTTTCCATACCTCCAAGGCACACTGTACCTAGGGAAGTTATACCATTTGCTTTTAAATACCTAAAAGTACCCATTTTCTGTGGGACAACCTGGAAAAAACCTCCTCTCTGGAAAGTTAAGGGATTACACCCTCATTGCTCAATTGGACTCTGTCCTGCAGTGTGTCTCACCCAGGCTAAGAGCTGGTGTGTCTCATAGCAGCTCAAGAAACTTAAAGAGCCTGATTTTAGGAAGAACACAAAGAATACTTCATGTTACATGTATATATATGGGAGCTGTAACTCTTCGCGTGGGGTGGCTGCATGGGGGCAGAACAGCCTTCACTGGATGCGCCTGCATGGCTCGGTACATTCAAACCAGAAGGCGCATCGATCCACACAGGATAAACAGGGGTTTGTTATCTCATTCATGGAAACAGTAACCAGGTTTCTCCGAAGGGCTGCGAGCTGGCAGGCTCCAAGCACAAAAGCAGTTGGGAAGAGCAGGGTTCGACCTGGCCTCTGCTTTGGGGCAAGCCCTGGGACCAGCGGGCAGGCTGGTGAGGTCTGCGTGCTTTGGAAAATGGCAAGAAAATGGTGCACAGAAGTGGTCACAGGGAGGTGAAGCGGTGCTGCAACAAGCTTGTTTCTCATCAGTACGGGGTTTGCTATGCCAAAAGTGCCTTTCGTTGTCTTGGCGTTTTAGAGTTTTAAGAGAAACCTAAAATGAACGATAGCATTTGCTGCAGAGAGGGAAAAATCAAATGAAACAATGCTGATTGAAAATTATTGTCTTCCCTTCCTATTGACCTGGGCTTCTGGATTCTGTACCCATGATAGCAAGGCAGTATTGTTAACAATTTGGCCAGAAATGAGCAAGAAATAGGAGATACACCTGGACAGTTTGTAGCTCTGGAGTTCCTAACTTCAATATAAACACCTGTTGAATAAAATGCAACACCTCCTGTCCCCTCCATCCCTCACCCCCCCCCCCCCCCCGCCCCGTAATACTTTTTAACATAATAGCCATTATGAGCAGCAAGAAATCTGTGGGTCAACCCCCTGAAAATGATTGAATTCCATAACAATCATTTCCATTAACTATTTTTTTTTGCTGCTAAATAATGTTAAAAATACTGCCTTAATTTGCTGCAGGCATTCACAATTCCTGAGAGCAGCCATTGAAATGGGAGTTTTCCTCCTGTCAGGGCAGATTTGCTCATTGATTAATGGCTCTGGGAACAAAGAAAGAGAGAAAGTAATCATGTTTCCCTGGTCCCATGACAGCAGCTCTCCTCCTTTACACTTACTGGCGCTGACACCTGCAATAAGGGAAAGGGCTGAAATCCCACTGGTTTAGGAAATTAAATGTCACACCATGGCTTGGGGTCTGTGTGCTGGAAACGGGAATGGACTCTTGGGTGATGGAGGTGGGAAAGCACCCCCTGCAAAAAGGTTTTTAGGTGTTCTCAGGAGGTGGGAGAAAAGTAGGGAGAGTGGAGGTGCTTGGAAAACTGGGGGCTGGAAAGGCTGCTTGACTGTGCTAGGGTGTTGGGAGTTGCTTTGTAGGGATTTCTTCCTCTTAACGAAAAGAGGTATCATTTCTGTCTCCATCCCAGCGAAATCCACCCGATGGAGGAAAGCTCTCTAACAAGAAGGCTGATACATTAGCTATGAATGAATTTGGAGCACTAATTAGTTGGAGGGCCCTCATTTCTAAGAGCAGCACTATCACAACAGGATGCAGGTGGTGTGCAAGTCCTGCAGGCACAGCGCTGTCCAGCCATGGTCCCGAACCTTAAATCAGGATTGCTTAACTTATCCTCTCTGCTGGAATAAGCAACTGTCTAGACATGCTGGTCTAAAAGAGGCTAAAATTTGCAGGATGCCTTATGAGAAGAGCTTGTCTGGCCTTATCAACTCAGGCAGAAGCCCAAGAGGGATATTGCTCCTGCTGTAAAAGCATCAGCCGGGAGATGTGCTATTCCTGTCCTTCCGCCCTCCCCATGGCTCGCTTTCTCTGCTCAGAAAGAAGCCGCTGCCTGGATGGAAACGTTACTGGAAGCTATGCCTGGGTTTGGGATGTGTGTGTGGTACTCCTCCTCAGATGAGGGGCACGGAGATGCACAGCATCTAAGGCACCCCATGCAAATATGTTCGAAACAGCCAGCCAAGCCACCCAGCTCGTCAGGAGAGAGGGGGGGAAAAAATGCTCTTACACTGCCCGTCTATCTAGGTCGCCGCTGGGGATGGGAGTGGGAACCTCAGCTGCTATGGAAACCCGCCAGGCTTGGCTGGCTGCGGTCCAGCTGCTTCCCTTCCCGGCACGGAGCGGAGATGTGCAGGCAGCTCCCTGTGCGACGGCAGCCCCAGCAGCCTGCCACCCTCTGTGTTACTGAGCAGGTTGCTGCAGCCCTTGCGCCTGCCTCTTCAGCACCGATGTGTCCCACAGAGAGGGACAAAGCCTTTTGCGTGGCCCTTGGAGTGGGGATGGGATGTAGCCTCTCGGCGCTGGTGTGGTTCACACCTTTGCATGGCCTCCTGTGGCTCTTACAAATGATGAAATCCCAACCAGTGAAGCTTGGTGCAAATTCGCACTGATCCCAGTACTGTGGTTTGATCACTCAAACCCTTGATGAAATCAGGACACAGTGAAATACAAGGGGCTAAATTAGCAATACGCCAGCACTTTCCTCTATAAGGCACATAGAGCATGCCTCTGCCTGTGCAAGGGAGGCTGCAGAGCCAATTTGGATTTTAACTGTTTGCTTTGAGTGACCACTGATCGGCTGATTGTGGAGCAAGTGCATACAATATGCCCTGTCAAACCTTTTTTTCCTTTCTTAAGCAGCCTGGAAACCTTGCCCTGTGCCATGCCAAACCCCAGCTCTGCAGGAGAAACCATGAGCATCAATGGGGCTTTGCTGCTGCCCTCGGCAGGGGCAAAGGCGTGATTGGGTCATGCATCGGGTACCCACCAACCTCCACGCCTCCCCTGCAAAGCCTGGGCTCACTCCATCCTTTCCAGGCATTAAAGAAATCCCTCTGATCTGAAGGATACACACACACACACACACAAAGTGCTTAAATATAGACTTGATTCTATGAAAGATAAACCAAAACAATAATCAGGCTCCAGTTGCTGCGGAAAACACTCATTTTGCAATTAGAGATGGGAGAGAGCTATTGCATGGCTCAGTCCATCTCCCAGCCCCCGCACATCAGCAGCAGCTGAAACACAGGAGAGCCTGGGAACACAATAAAAAGACATCCTAAACATCCCACAAACCTGCACAACAAATAGCTCCAAAATCTGCTGTTACACAAATGTCTCTATTTCCAAGCCTGCAGAGCTCAGTGTGGCAGAGCCCAAGTGACACAAGGCTCAGACCCTGCAAAAACATGGGCTCACGCCCCATTTTTGGCACTGAGGATAATCCACCTATTTAAATTTAATGATCTGCTTAAGTCTTCCCTTCAGAAGACTTCACTGGCAATCTCCTGCTATGACAGCATCCATGATGACATTGTGAGTCCTCAAGCTCAGCGTCACATCTGCAGACCCATTTCTACACATGCCCATGCATTTGATATTTGTATAGGCTTGAAGCTCCACATTCAGTAAAAACTGGGCAGGCTGAAATTATAGGCAGGGTGTCCGTCTTAAAAATAGTCCTTTGCCAGTATGTGTGGCCCAATTCAGATTCAGATTTCAGCTTTATGGTGTTTTCAACCGAAAAAGTAAACTTAAAAAAATATTATAATCTTTAATTAGATATGACCTAAAGCTACAGCACAGAATCAAAACATCTGAACCCGAGGTTGTTGCAGCCCTGAACCTAGATACAGATCTGAAGTTCTCCCATGTTCCTGAGTTTTAAAAACAGGCCACATCTGGACCTATGTCTCACGCCTCTTACAGAGTGCTAGGCATGGCTCGTGCCAGATTCCCTTCCCAGTACCAACGGGATGTCACAGCACGAAGGACAAGTTGCCTCCTACTTTAAGGCAGATTAGGCACCTTGCATGCTATTCCCTCCTAACACACCTGCACATGTATGCTGCAATATCCCCTGCGTCTCGCTGGAGCACTGGACAAGATCTGATTGTGGGTTTGCTGTCATGCAACAGGGAAGAGGGGGATATTTTTGCTTTTTCCATGGTCTGTGGTTGGTTTTATTTATTTATTTATTTTATCTCAAAATGACTGATTTAGGAAGAATGAATGACTCATTTAGGAAGAATGATCCTGTTAGTTTTCTCAGGAGGGTGAAATTTCTCCTCCTAGCTGTATTAATTTATTTAATTTATCTTAAATTTGATTGCAGTGAGCACCCCTAATTAACCTGATTTTTTGCTGATAATCACTCACAATGGAATCAAATCACAAATCCGGGGATGGATTGACCGGCACACAGAAAGAAGCCGCCCTCCGTGCATTAATTCAGCGAACGGGATATAATTTGATCCAGGTAGGAACTCACGGTCACGTCCTTCTGCACACAGTGTCTGGTTTCATCTTGAAGCAGTGCTGCATCAGGGGCTTGTGCAGGGAATCTGCACGTGGCAAGCGCTCGTTGCTTGTTCCTCCCTCTCTGCTTCTCTCCAGTTTACATCCTGCACAAAACTGCATGTAGTAGGGGCTGTCTTTTATGAGGTGGCACAGTATTCCCCCTGCCAATATAAGAAGGGTGAAATAAAACCTGAGCACAGCTATATTCCAGGAATGGTTGGGATAGCTGTCTGAAAGCCATGGCTGCAGTGCTGTTGTAGCAAAGATAACCCACTAAACAAGGTTTCAGAAGAGCTTAAGCCCAGATTTGTCCATAGAAAGTCCCATAAGTGACCACCAGATTTACCCTTTTTAAAGATCTTTGCGTGCAAAAAAAGTACAGGTGCCTTACCTGCCCAAAAGCCACAGGTTTGCTCTCAGTCTGGTCTCCGAGGCCAAAGGGCAAGGCAGATTAGTGCAGGTGGGGAACAGACAAGTCCTTCAAAAACATCTCAGGAAGTCTTCCCTAGATAGCATGACCAAAACAAATGAATTTTTCAAAGGTGCTGACTAGTAATACGGCTTACCTTGCATCCTGGAAGAAGTAACTGAAAACTGAATTTCAGGCAGGTGGTTGCCGTGAACTTTGGCTTGCTTTGCATAGCACTAGAGGGCACAACAGCCCAAAGCAAAAAGGGGACTCCTGGGAAAAAGCATTTTCCTATAGTCCTTAATGCTGTGTGTGCCCCAGGACCAGAACAACATTGGGTTTGTTGCACTTGAGGAGCCTTCCTGCTATATTTGACCCAGGAGAAGATAAATAGCTTCTTTGTGTGTTTTATTTGCTGTGACTTTCTTTATCCTGATCTTTAGTTTTTCATACTGTCACATCTGGCAATAGCTCTTTCCTAAACCACAGATTCCTGCCTCCCTGCCCACCCAGAATCTTCTCCTTATTCCTAACTTTTCCCTTTCCTTCAACCTTACCATTTTCTCTTACTATTATTATTTTTTTCCCTCATTATTTTCTTTTCCACATCTCTTTGGGCTTTTTTTTTTTTCCCAACCTAACTGTCACTGGAGACAAACACCTTCTTCTTCAATAGCTGTCAGGCTCACATGTCTTCACAAAGGGGACGATGAAGCTCTCCTTCCCCCCAGAGACATTGCCAAGATGAGTTCATTGAGATGCAGCCTTCAAGCCATAAATGAAGCCACTGCAGACTGAGAGTAGACTTTGTTTTTTGCTGTGTCTCCTAGCACACTAGGAGACACTCCCACATATGTTGACAAAATGAGAAGAAAATCTGATTGTCTCTCACTTGGCTTAAAGTAGGATGGTAAAACTCTGCTGGCTCTTTGCTGACCATTATTGATGAAAGTAGCATTTCTGCAGGTCACCAAGGCCTTCTTCCAGCTGACATTCCAGTGAAGATCACAGACGACCACAGCAACACAATATACAATCATCGCTCTAACAAATGGCTCAAGAGATAGAAAATCCCATGCTAGAGATGTGCTCAGTTCAGCCAAACTGGGGGCAGAAAAGCAGCCTGAAACATCATGATCTTCTCATTAGATCTTCTCATTAGATCTGCTGTGAAAGTGTATTCATAAATTCAAACAGCTCCATCATTATGCTGAAAACATTTTCAAAACAGGAATGAGCATGGATAGTTCAGGGCTGGTTATAGGCTTAGGAAAACTGAAATTGCTTGTGCTATACTCTTATATTCCTACCAGGATCCCTGTTTACTGCAGGCTTAAGTCCTTCAGGCCTTCTTTGTAAATCAGCCATTGCCTAGAATAATCCCAGGGGGAGAAATGGCTACAGAAATGTCAGGAGGCAAAAACAGAAAAATGACCAGAGTCACAGCCCCTCCGGGCACAGGGCATCACTGCAGGACAAGGAGAGCTGGAGAGGGAGAGGGAGAGGGAGGGAGAGGGAGAGGGAGAGGGAGAGGGAGAGGGAGAGGGAGAGGGAGAGGGAGAGGGAGAGGGAGAGGGAGAGGGAGAGGGAGAGGGAGAGGGAGAGGGAGAGGGAGAGGGAGAGGGAGAGGGAGAGGGAGAGGGAGAGGGAGGGAGCAAAAGAGAGAAGATGGAAGAAGGGAGGGGAAAGAAAGAAAGAGGGGTAGAGGGATGGGCGTCATCTTTCCCCTACGTTTTCCAAGGAGGCCTTTGACTGTCTGAATCTTGGACAGCTGAGCTGTGGAAATGGCCTCCCCTTCAACGTGCTGATGCATGTTCCTCAGCAAAACTCAACCAGGTGTAAACCAGAGCCTTCTGCAGTACATCACCAGCATACTAGCTCGGATGCTAAAGCCTTTCGGTACCAATATAGCAGTGGGGCAGCCGGCGCACACCGCCCTCTCTCCCTTGAGCCTGCAAAGAGGTGCTCTTTACAAGGAAGGAGGGTGTTTGCCTCTGGCACTGCACTAACAGGGTGTGCCCAAAGTGTCATTCCTCACAAAGGGACTGATTTTATCCACTACATCATCATTTTATTTTCCTCCGTGGCAGGAAAATGGGCAGAGGAAATATGGCGGCCCACCTCCGGGCTGGGACAGCCCTCCGCCAGAGAGGGGCTGCGAGATCTTCATTGGAAAACTGCCGCGGGACCTCTTTGAAGATGAACTTATACCACTGTGTGAAAAAGTAAGACTTTATGGCAGGTAGATAATTTGCAGAGATTACGGATGATTAGCTCTACATTTCCATGTTGAACTGGAGGTGATTTGGCCCAGACTGCCCTTGGTTTGGTGGCAGCCCCTCCAGCTCCTTCTGTGGTGTTTCCTCACCATGACGAGGGCTGATCTAACACTGGAGCTGGCCCTGCTTAGAGTAGGAGGTTGTACTGAAACATCCAGCTATGCCTCCCTCCCTAAATTAGACTTCAGTCATATAAAACACACTTTCCTCCACCTAGGAAATGGGCACAGCCACCCAATCACTCATGTACAAGCCTGAGCAAGTGATACCATTCAGACACCAACGACCATGCAATTCTATTGCTGCACCTCATCCCTCCTGTTTTTTAGTCATTTTTTTTTCTAATTTCTCTACTGTGTGATGCGTTAGCCTCAAAACTGAAACATAAACCCCATAAGGGGGAGAGAACCACAACCCTGGGGCTGCTGAGGTCAGTGGCCAAACTCTTGCTCACCTTGCTGAAGAGCTAACTTTGTCCCCCTCCCTCGTCGCCTAAGCACTTGCTGCCTGTGTTTATGACTTCTTTCATGTGTCAGAAAGTTGTGTGAAAGCAGAACAGGCTCTGGATGATTCTCCTGTAGATGGAGATATCTGAAGAGTTCTGACATGATATAGCCAAGAAAGCACCCAGTCTTGTTTAAACACCTCACCTGGCAAACACTTCTTTACGAATGATTTTTCTTTCTATTTGCAGATTGGCAAAATCTATGAAATGAGAATGATGATGGACTTCAATGGCAACAACAGGGGCTACGCCTTTGTGACCTTCTCAAATAAACAGGAGGCAAAGAATGCAATAAAGCAACTCAATAATTATGAAATTAGGTGAGCATGGCATACACCTTCACATCAACTTTAAATCATATAATGTATTAATCTGGATTGTTGTGGACAGCATATTTTTCCCTACAGCCCAGAGGAAGCTTCTTTAGATACCTAAACTTTAGTAGGAAGTCATTTCTTGACTGCCTGTGCATTTGTTGCTTTATGCTGTAGTACAAAGTCAGTACATAGCACTCAGAGACAAACTCTTTTGCAGGAAATGTCTTCCTTAAAAAAAAAAATAATAAAAATTAAAAATTCTACGAGAACATTGGAAAAAATATTTTGCTTTGGATCAAATCAACTGATGTCTAACCATTGTTGTTTTTTTCATGTTCCCTTCTGGGCTGTTTTTTGTTTATGTATTCCTATCCACTGTGTCTCACATGAGCTATACTGCAGATATGTTCTGGGAGACATGAGCAATTACAAAAATGGTGAAATAGGATGAAAACTAATTGGCAAAACAGTGACATTTCCTAATAAGTAAGAACAGAAAAATCCCTCATGTTTGTGACTAAAAATTGGGAACAAAACACCTAGAAATAAACAACATATGGGTCCATCAATATGGTTTGTTTTGATTTCAACCCCATTGAATTTTTTTTTCCAGTTCAAAGTGGGATGAATAGATGCAATTGCTTAGAAGCATTTTGAGATCAACCACTCTGGAAATTTTAGGGCTATCTTTTCTTTCTTTCTTTTTCTTTCTTTCTTCCTTTTTTTTTTCTTTTTTATTTTAAAGAAAAATATTGATTGTGAATTGCTTTACTAGCAACCTTAGGGATGAGCAGGTCACAAGGCACATGGGGAGGGTTTGGAAAGGTGACTTATATCAGAGGCTGGAGTATCTTAAAGATCAGACTTCAGCCACCTCCACCTCCTCTGCCTACTTGCCTTGTCCCAAAGATGCTTCTAAAGAAATTTATGACTTCTCCAGACCTGCAAGACGTAGTTGGACCACAAAGTTGTGAGCAAAGTGAATATAAAGACATTTTTGCTTTGGGGGTCTGCACAGCAATTGGCATCAATAAACCCTGAAATGTTGTCTCCCCATAACAAGGGATTTTCTTTCCCCAAACCACAGCTGTGAGGCTCTCTGGTGATCAGGAAGCTGCAAGTCACTGGTGAACGCAATAAAACCTGGCTTATGCTGATGACAATGCAAGAATCACAGTGGTGTCCCAGTTGCTCAGCACAGTTGCCTGGTGGCAACTGTTTTTGGAAGTTCTCTCAAAAGAGAGAATCCCAAGAGTCAAAAGCAAAATTTGGCTTTGGTTTCTTCTGATCTCAAGTAACTTGTTTCAAAAGTGCTGCTTTACTTTGATGTCAAATTTAGCAGAGTATTAGCCTTTGGATCTAGCCTCTTGTGTTGAGTGAGACCACTTGAACATCCCAAGCAACACGTGCCGCAGAAGGAGGAGACCTTGCATTTGGCCTTGTGTTTTGGGACAAGAAGGGGGATTTTTTTCCCCTTTCTCTGAGAAGTGATCTTGGGTCCTGACAAACCAACAATATCATTTTTCTGCAGGAATGGGCGTCTCCTGGGAGTCTGTGCCAGTGTGGACAACTGCCGCCTGTTCGTAGGGGGGATCCCCAAAACAAAGAAGCGAGAGGAAATTTTAGCAGAGATGAAGAAAGTCACAGATGGAGTCGTGGATGTCATTGTTTACCCAAGTGCAGCTGATAAAACCAAAAACCGGGGTTTTGCTTTTGTGGAATATGAAAGCCACCGGGCAGCAGCCATGGCCAGGCGAAAATTGCTCCCAGGTTAGTACAGATGGTGAAGGTGGTAGGGGCAGCTTCAATTTAGCAGGTGCCTGTGTATGTGTAGCAGCATAGAAGTCTCCAGAGGAAACATATACCTAAGGGAAGGAACACTGCTGGGTTTTCTCATCTTGGCTGCCAATGATTCACTTCAAGCAAAGAGGGACCCCATTATGCCCATTGGGCTGCCAGACATGCCCTGACTCTGGGGTGTGGGGTGGGTGATTCACTGAAAAGCCTGATTTACCACCATTCTCATTAGCCAGGTGCGTCATTTAAGAGCTTGAAGTTATTAAAATATAGCTAGATGGATCTACCTGTTGTATCCGTTCAGCTCTGTTGTAGGATATATATTATCCCATGGTTATCTTGAGTTATATGTAAAATACGGCCTCATCTACGACCTCCTGGGGAGCATCACTTCGGGAAACTAAGACCATATTCAGACTTGACATTGTACTGAGGATGTTCCTGAAAATGTTTATTTTCCACATGGGAAGAAAACCTCAGATGAGGAATTGCTTTAGAATTTAAACAATATAGAGAATAAGTCTATGTAATTTAGTGCTGGGGGACATCATGAAGCAAAAAGAAGTTTGATAGGTGGTAAGCAAAAGAGACACAATGTTAATTGCCTTTGCAGTGATTTCACTGTTTTTCTCATGCTTTCGTATGCTCAGCAGAAGCTCCTGCACTGCTTTGTCAAAGCCAGCTCACTTGCTGATGAAAGAATCCAATAAACCTTCTGTTCAGACACTTGATCCTCACACATCATGCCCACCAATTTTCTTTCTTTCTTTCTACATGATAGCCCATGAAAAATCTTGTCATTTTGAAACCTTTTCTCTTATTGTCAGAAATGAGTATGATTGCAAGAATTAATATGTATCTGAGTATGCCTGCTATTGTGGGGTGTCTCACACAGACTATTTTTCTTTTTACTCTGTATTTTCTACATCAGCTTAGCATCTCCCTAATTATAGGAGCACTTTCTGCTAGTCTGTTCTTCAGCATAACTTTCTCATGGTTTCTATATTGAGAAGGATGGAAGGAGCAGGCACAGGCACCGCCACCGATGGCAGCCTTGAGGGAGCAAAGCACTTGAAATCCTGAGCAAAGACAGTGAGACAGATGGGAATGAGAACATAGTCCTGAACAGCCTTGTGCAATGTGCTAGTGATTTCCAATTTAGGGACATCTTGGTAAACAGGTTGGGAATTTCAAAGACCTGAGCAGGAGAGAGAGTCTTCTGATGTTCCAAACATACGGGAGGAACTTGAAAAAGGTTTCAAACCAGGACTGAATGGGTCTCCAGCTGATGCATTGGATGAACGTGAAATTGAATATCATTATCAAGTTGCTTCCTTGACTCTGAACCTCACTGCTCTTCAAGGAAGCTCTGTAGAAGAGGCAGAAAAGCTCAAAATGAAGATGCTTTTTATGAAAGCTTTGTCTTGTCTCCTGGTCAAATAGGCAGGTGGAGGAAGACTGGGTTTTAGCAAGCTGGTAGAGCAGGAACCAAGCTTAGCTCCTTGCTATGAATCAGCCAGGTTGTTATTTCCACTATTGAAATGAACATGGCAACTTAGAAAAGAGAGCATGGCCTTTCATTTTAGATGGCTGCCATTAGCTGTCGTCTATTTCTGGTCGTCAGACTGGTCAGGGCTGGAAGCTGAACATCAACCACAGTCCCAGCTCCACAATTCCCTGCTCATTCACAGGACAGAGAAATATACCCATTATCCTAGCAGGGAACAGCCCCTTTACATTTTTATTTTATTTTTTTTCAGCTTTTAACTTCTGTTACAGAAAAACAGGTCTTCAAATTCTACCCCTTCCCTCTAATTTTCCTCTATTTTGGAGCTCCCATCCTGTCTTAGATGGATTATCCAAGTGGACATGCAAGATGGGATGCCTCCAAAAGTGTTTTGCGGGAGTCTCATTTTCCTTCTACCAACATAGGTATCCCAGGGCCTCTTCCAGGTTTTAGCATACACCTAGGCCTTGGAGAATCACAAAGATCATATCATAAAGATCAGAGAAGAAATAAGAACAGCACAGACAGGACTAGTTTGAGGGAAGCTTGCAGAAGAGACAGACATTTTATTTCATTATTTTGGAGGAAATATCCAGCACTAACCATGCTGTTAAGCCAGAAAATGGTCCCTACTGTGCATCCAAAGCACTATCTACTAGGCTGATTAAAATTGCCAGAGAAAAAACGGGCGACAGACCGAGCACATGGAAATTAGAGCTCTGGATATTGGTGAGTGGCCAGATTTCAGCCACTCTTGAAGAGAAGGGGAAAGGATTTCTTCCTGAAAGATGTGCTGAAAGGACTGGGAAGAAATGCTTATCACAGCGATTCACGCAGATTGGAGGCAAGGCTGTGGCCATCAGTTTTCATTACACGTTAGATATCATGAACTGGCTAATCAATTACTTAATGGATTAAGTAACTCAATGCAAATGATTACAGAGCTCAGCATGATCACATGGCAAAAACATTGCTTTTAACTACCTCTTTATTTGCTGTTTTTATTCTTTGCCTCTCAGCAGCTTGATCCACTCTATACAGAACCCATATGCTTCTCCACACCCTGTTTTATGCCTCATTACTTTTTGTTTCCTTTCTTTCTACTGTTTCTGTTGCAACTTCACCCTGTGTGGACCACGCAACTTCAAATACTTGCACATGGAGACATCCTGATTTTTACTATTTCACTTCATCGTCTGGGACTTCTGGATCCCTTTCCAATTTCCTAGGGAATTAAATATTTGCAGCCAACAGGGATCTTTATAAGAGATGTATACCCATTACAATATTTCCCTTCAGAGAGCATTCCAGGGAATGCAGATGTTAGTGAATTGTGCCACAAATTCGCTTTTTAAATTCTGGATGCTACATTTCTGCAGGCATCTAAGATGCTAGTGGGAGCCTGCTGAAAGTGTGACCATCTGCTTTTGGAAATGAGTTAACTAAAAGGCAGTGCTTTGAGCACAAAAGGCTTATTTTGGCCCTCTTTGTATAATTGGCCTATTCTATTTTTCATACTGCATATGAAATAAACTCTGAGCAGAAGTGAGAGGAACCTAAGCCTCTCTGACAATGATGATGCCAATCCCTTTAAAGGAAGGATCCAGTTGTGGGGACACCCTATTGCTGTTGACTGGGCAGAACCAGAAGTGGAGGTGGATGAAGACACCATGTCATCGGTAAAAATCCTCTATGTGAGGAACCTCATGCTCTCGACCACCGAAGAGACTATAGAAAAGGAGTTCAACAGCATCAAACAAGGTAGGAACCCACTGACACAGTCCTTAAGTAAGTGCTGCTACTGCAAATGGAAGTATTTCTTCATTCATAAAATGCCAAAGGAAGACAACAAAAGTAGCAGTTTTTCCATGGTAAAATGTTCATGTCTAATGCCGCAAAATTGCCATTAGGCTGAAGGCTCCCACCCAACATGCATAACGTCATTCCGCTAAGGGCTGATTAATTTACAGCTAACAACAATACTAACCTTTTTAAGGTGATTGGCAACTGGAAGAGATCCAAAATACTGCATGAGGATGCCTGTATCATAAAAACAACTTTGAGTCATTTGAACCTTCTTGAAAAAGAGAGTTGTTAAAACAGCTGGGTGATTTCAGCTTTCTTCATCTACAGAAAGGGATGATGACAGAAATAGGATGGTTTAATACAACTGCTTTTTATCTAATCTATCTAAATGCTGAATTCTTTCTTTTTCATACCAAAAATGATCTTCCATAAATTTATGAATAACCAGTGCTTATCATTTTATGCAGGATATGATGGTATTCTTTCATGGCATATATTACGTGCTCTTAGGTGAGATTTTCAAAAAATGAATGTGTTTGTTGGGAATAAAAATCCTGCTGGCTTTCAAATGAGATTTTACTTCTGAGTTGCTCCGGTTTTAGAAAATTCCACCCAAAAACAAGAGTAAAAATAACCCATTTGTGCAGCTCTCCAAGCCACATAGTCCATTAGGCATTAGTAACTTATGCTTGGCAATGTGAAATTGCCATTCATCTCGTTCCTATTAACTTCCTTCTATTAATTTTTAAAAATACAGTACAGAGCTTCATTTTTCCTTCACTAACTTTTCATTTCTGCTCCATCCTTTTTTTTTTTAATAGGCTGCAATGCAAAGATCTTTATGAGATTTCTTTACAAGTCTTTTCTGTCCTTCTAATGTTACCAGCTAATACTTTAAGTAACCATCAAGCTGTTAGAAATCCCATTTTAACCCCAAGCTAAATATGTATCATCCCACTCTCTTAACTGTTTCCTCCTTTATTTATTCAGTTTTGTTCCTGATCACTGAACTGCTCACACTCCCCAGAAACACATTTATATCCATTTGACACTTCAGTAACAGTCATCTGCTTTGCTCCTAAGGAAAGTTTTCTAGTACAACAGAAGACTTGAATCTTCTTTAGTTCGTCTTTTCAACACTTTTCCATTTTGCTTCTCATGCTGGAAATTGCTTTTGTTTGTTTTTTGTTTGTTGGTTGGTTTTTGTTTTAAGGAGAGCTTTAATTATTGTGGATGAAACCAAGAGTGCCTTTTTTAAAGCTGCGCCATACTTTCAAAAAAACATGCCTAGAAGAAGCAAAACCTGAGTTTTGAGGAGAATAAATGCAGTTTAAGCCATAACGAGATTACAATCAAACAAATCAGCAAGGAGCTGAAAGGATTCACCTCCCACTTTGGTTATCTGCTACGTTTGTTGGGTCACATTTCAATATCACTTGCCTGAAGTGTACATTTGATCCGGTGAATTTAGAAGCTGTTTTGACAATAACAAGCCATCCAATAAAAACCTACCCAAGTGAGAGGAGTTACGAGGCAGAGGTCCCCATTACAGAGCAATTACCACATCACCACAAGCTCCACAGACACTGCCAGGAATGCTACTTATGCATCCCAAGTTGTAACACAGCACAAGTATCACCCCTTTTAAATCTGTGCCAAATTCAGTGCCGAATGGCTTCTATAGAAATATGCATCACTTCCAACAACAAGAAGCTCTGCCCTCCCTCCCTAGATATCTTGGCAAATATCCTGAGCCCTGGCAAAGTTTCCATTTGGTTAAATGGGCTCCAGACAACGCAGCTGAAGCGGGGTGATGCTTGGAAGAGAGCGGCAAGGAGGGGCAGGTTTGTACCTTCCCGCAGCAAGGCGCTCTACCCTGGCAGCAGGAAGGCCACGCTCTCCAAAGGTGCTAACAGGGATGATATTCCCCCTGTGGTGTCACATAGCCGCTTGTCCCGCTGGGGTGGGAGCACGCCGCCTAGTCCCACAAATAGGAAAGAGCAAGGTTTTGGCTTGAGTGAGGATCAATAACACAGAGCAATCTCCAGGAGGCAGGAGGGGGATTTTCAAAACACAGAGAGTTCATTAAAGCCTCGACTTGTAAACAAGACATCAGCATATGATGACCATAATTTTGGGCTTAGAAAATCACCCTCCAATCCCTGAAGGACACAAAGAGCCACTTACCATTTCAGTGTCAGTCTGAAGACATGCAGGCTGCTTGGGTTATAGGCTGGAACAGGCTTCATTTGTAGCCCACTGGAACTCCTAATGCCACCCCCTAAACTCCAAAGAAATATTTTTTCTTCTGCAGTTATTTAAGTAAGTGCTTTTTTTTGCGGCAATAGGATATTTCCCTGTACACCTGTTCAGCTTTAAAAGGAAAGAAACCAGCAGAAAAGTCATCCTGCATCCATTAGCCACATTTCCAAAGGATACTTTTAGGGGTGTTATAGTCTCACTGGCTAGGCTGGTTGACAACACATTTCCCAACTGACAGGACTGGCAAAGATGAACTAGAGGAGAAAAGGTAGATACCTAAAGCTTGAGCCTGCAGGGAGCAGGTGCCAGTGTGGTTATTTCAGAGCCAGAATATTTGGGTGCTGCAAAGTTCCCAGCAGCAGAGCATCTGACGAGGGAAAGGGAAGGCTGTAGAGGACAGACACAGAGGAGAAGAGCACTGAGTGTGAGAACACCAAGTGTCCTGCTCAGCCATCCAGCTCCTGGAGATCCATCACAGAAGTGAAACACAAAGCCAAAGACAACCTCAGACAAAGCATTTTGGAGAGGAGAAAACCACTCCAGTTTAATGGGAACCATACAGGTGCTTGCCTTCAAATATTTCTAGTTTTGCTTGAAATAACAGACATTGTCTTTAGTTTCTCATGGTATATACATCCTAAGAGGTAAGAAGACACCATTGACTCTCTCTCTTACCCTTGGCCAGTTTTTGCTCTTGAAGGGCTCACAACCCAACACAATTGCTCATTCTGATACATATTTTCCAACTAATACCTATTTCCAACTAATATTCCAATGTTTTCCACAGGTGCAGTAGAAAGAGTAAAGAAAATTAGAGACTATGCCTTTGTGCACTTTAATAAAAGAGAAGATGCAGTTGAAGCTATGAAAGCCTTGAATGGGAAGGTAAAGCTGCTCTGAATGTTGATTTGTGGGACTTACATGCAGTATATTACATGCAGCTGAAACAAAGCTGCCAGGCTTATTAGCTACAAAGACACCCTGAAGGTGCTAGCCCTTTTTTCAGTTCTCAGGCTGCTTTTATACTCCTGAATTCATTTTTCAGCAACCCTGATGTTCACAAACTGTTCTTTTTGGCTTCTTTCCCTTTGCATTCATAAGAAATGTTTGCCCAGATCAGACTGTAGTTCACCACTCTGAAAAAAGATGGAGCAATACTGAAATGAGGACTAGAAAATGAGGGGTTACGGGTTCCCTTGGCTTGCACTCACATACGTGTTTCATGTCTGCCAACAAAAACACCGGAAGGGAAGCATGTGAATAGTAAACAGGGACAAACAAGGTCAACCCAGAACATCTGCTCCAAATTCTGAAGCAGATTTGCAAGGAGGTTACTGTATTTAGTACTTCTTGCACTGCAATGTAATTCACGGTGCTGTAATGCAAGAGCTTTTCCCAAAGAGGTGTTAACCCCGTTCCTATTTTTAGTGCTGTTGCTGTTCTCCATAGGAGTACCTATAATCGGGCTGACTTAGATGCTGCTTTGCAGGGAAGTGAGGCCTTTTCAAGGGCTTCACAACTCTGCTAATTCAGTTAATTAGCCTCTGCTGGCTGGTGTCAGGTCTGGATGCTCTCTACACTTTGAACCTTCACCCAGCCAGTGCCTTCTTCCACCCGTGGGAGGGAGATTTTGGCTGATTTGGGTGGTTTTCTCCGTTTTCCCATTCTGTTAGTAAACCACGCGGGGAAGCTGCCTTCTTAGACAGGATAATCCCCATGCATCTTGGAGACTGCCTCACGCTTGTGCTTCTCCCGCACTCTTCCTGCGGTGCGAAGGTGCTGGATGGGTCCCCCATCGAGGTGACGTTAGCCAAGCCCGTCGACAAGGACAGCTACGTCAGATACACCCGAGGCACAGGTGGAAGAGGCACGATGCTGCAGGGAGAGTACACCTATGCCTTTGGACACATGTACGACCCCGCCACCGCCTACCTGGGTGCCCCAGTTTTCTACGCACCCCATGCCTACGCGGCCATCCCCAACCTCCACTTCCCGGCTGCCAAGGGGCTCAGCAACAGGAGCATCATCCGGCCCCCGTCCATTCGAGGTAACTCCAGTCATGCCAATACTCTGCTCTAACAAAATGACTCCTCCCATGCTTGGGTGGCTGCATCCTCATGCTGAGGGTGCTGGCGTTGCCCAGGCTGCTGGACCCCTTTCAGAAAGGGACAGAAAACAGTTTTTAGGCTCTGTCCTTCCCAAAGACACAGTGATATTCCAGCAGGCTAAGCAGGGTACTAAAAAATAACCATTTTCCTGGAGCAAGCTTTAGACAGCTTCCAGATCGCCCTCCTTCCAGGGTAAATAAACCATGAATCCTCCTGGTTTTGCCCCAGCAGGGAAAACCAAATAAAACAATTTTATTTCCCTCCCTCCCAAGCCAACTCTCATACAGCCACCAGCACATCTCTGTGCTGTTTTTCCCCTTTCCTTTGAAACCCACAAGGAAAGTTTTACCAGTCCTGATGTTTTCTGACCCAAAGGCACAGCATTTCCCAGGGAGGTCACATTGTGCTGAAGCTGAGTGGGGAACCAGAACTGAAACCAAGAAAGCCATTAATTTTGTGCTTTGGGAAATGGGCTCGTCTTTTTTTTTTTTTTTTTTAATAATAATCTAATAATAAGAAACCTATGAAAATAGAGAGTATTTCTGATGGTTGCTGAGGTTCTGCCTTTGATCCCAGCTTTCTGCAACCGGTACTGAATCAAATCCCCCATTCAGGTACCTCCCCGATTAAGTATCATTGCAGACAGCATTTGGTACCTGCAGAAGTAGGTTAGGGGACTACCAGAAAAATAAATACGTGCCCATTGGGCACCTTGAACAAAAATGAAAATGTAATAGGGGCTGAAAATTTGACTTTGGTTCATATAAGGGAGGGGTTGTATAAACACTGAGTTCCTCATGAAACTGTTATTATGCTGGTGGGTGGCAAGTGACATCAGCTGTCCCTTCTCCAACTTCTGACTACAAATCTGGTTAGAAAGGTGTTACAAAATCAAAACTGGCTTGTCTATGAGCTCAATGGAAAGTTACACCTCACCTGCCAGCACGGAGCAGAGGAGATGGAAACTGGGTCAGACAAAAGCAGGGGTACCCCCAGAACTTCACACCTCCAAGTGTGCAAGCCCAGCAACAGGCAATGGCGGGCTCCTGCCTACCTCCTTCCCAAACTCAGTCAGAGGGGCTAACTTTTCCATTTCAGGGACAATCAGGGTAATTTTTCCGGTGATTTGATTCAGTTTAATGCCTTCTTACATTCCTAGAAATTTACATGAATGTACCTGTAGGGGCTGCGGGAGTTAGAGGACTGGGAGGTCGCGGCTACCTGGCGTACACGGGCCTGGGGCGCGGATACCAGCTCAAAGGAGAAAAGAGGGGAGAGGATAAACTCTACGACCTCTTGCCAGGAATGGAGCTCACACCGATGAACCATGTCACACTAAAGCCCCAAGGGATCAAACTTGCCCCTCAGGTAGGTGTGTGCGAAGTATGGTCAATGTGTTGGCCAGGGTTTGCCTTTGCTCAAAATGCTTTCAGAAAAACAGCCCTTGCTTGAATTTAAACTGGTGATTGATAGCTACATCCATTCATAACTCTTGGAATACATTTAAACAAGAAAACATTGCTAGTTGTGTCCTGCAGAGCCATCCGCCTTGCTGTAGTACAGCACTCACTCTCCTTCAAGGGAGAATTTTCATAAACTTCCATGGGTGGAAGATGAAATCCAGCTATGACTACCCCTCCATAAAAGCACTGTGGAGTAAAGAAATTCTCACCCAAAACAGGCATGATGAGATGCATCACTTGGGACTTCACCAAGGAACTATTTCACATAAATAGAAAAACAGCAACTTTGCCAGGGAAAAAAAAAAAAAAGAATCATCTGTTTTGCAAAAGGGCCATGACATTGCACAGAGCTTTGCTGCCTCAATGTGATTGCTCCAGTGCAGTACAAAGAAGTAAAACAACGTGGAGCACATTATCTGGGTGCATCCGCGTGTGGCAGCTTGTGCTGTCTCCCCTGATGCTGACATGCCATGGTCCCGGCAGGAGATCAGGGTTTGGGTGATGCTGAGAACTGAAATCCTGAACCACAGATGTACATCCTAAACGGAATGGGAAAAGAGGTGTTGATGGACTGCACAGCCCAGCCAAATGCAACAGTTCTGGTTGCACAAGGAGGCTTGGACATGGTTGTGCATGCAGGACTGGGATTCAGACAGCTAGCTGGGGACAGAGCAGAACAAATTCCTCGAGTTTCAGAGATCACTCTCCTACAGCAACTCCTTTTCCCCTTGAATCACAGAAAGTAATGTTAGAAGTTAATTTCACTCTGATTTCGGAAACACATCTCTGTCTAGTAAAAAAATTGCCACAGCATTCCATTTGCTAAATGTCTCCCAAAACACCCTTTTCTCCCCAGAAACCTGGAGTGCTTTTTCTTCCCCTGCAAAGTTTCTCTGTCTCCATGTTACCAGCACACAAGAGGGGTGAAATGGTCCAGGCTGCCTTAGGGCAGGTGCAGTTCAGGGTTTTTGCTCTCCCAACGTCTTCACGATGAACCCCCATGGCAAGGTCAATGGGTGGCAGACAATGCAGCAATAATTTTTGGAGCATATCTTCCCTTCAGCTGAGTTCCCTAATTCCCTCACTGCCACTGTCTCATAATAATGCTTCTTACACAGCCATGGCTTGCTTTAGGACAGCCTTGTTAATACCTGTGCCAGCTCGGTCAGCCTCTCCTGCCCACCGCACACTGCAACAGCACCTGTGAAGGACGGACCCCTCCTAACTTCCTTCCTGCTGCCTAGCTGGGGTGCTTGGTGTTCACGAATAGATGTTGCTCATTGAGTATTTAAATGGTGATGTTACATCTCAAAAGCACCATCGTTACATAGCCTTTGGGACAGCAGGGGACAGCTGTCACCACAGTCAAGAAATCTGATGAACTAGGGTGTGCGCACTATAGAGTAGTAAACTTTAGTAAACTTTAGAGCTGTAGTTACCAAATGAAAGGCAGCAGTGAAATAAAATAATTTTAAATAAGGTGGACCGCAGAAAGCCTCAGGCTGTGGGTACCCAGGGGTCTCGACTCCAACCCGGTTCACAGCAAGACCAACGTCACAGCTACAGCAGGTCACTTGGGGACATTCCAAACAGAACGTTTTTGTCTTGTGTTCAACTTCAGGATGCCAAATTGCCTTACTGTGTCACTGAAATGCAAATCGTTACGGCACTGAAAAATACCTGGGGAGACCACAACCGCTGCTCAATAGGAAAAACCCCAAGCCCCAACAATTTCTAAGTAGAGCATCAAACCTGATGGAGTTACTTAGAAAAAAATAAATGGTCCAAGCACCACTGGTGGGGATGCACAGGAGCACCACACTATATCAAACCCATCTGGGACATCAGATAGCCCCTGGGTTTAAAAAAGAAAGAAAAAGAAAAAGCAAGAGCATTTCCAGACAGTGATTCCCAATTACTGTGGAATAAGCTGTTCTAAAGCCAAGGGCAATGTGGTCCAGCATTTCTTTTTCAAACTTGCAGCAGAAATTGCCTGTTGAAGCCTGAATAATTAATTGGGCAGAGAAACAGCCTCTTTCCCTTCCTTCCTTTCTTTTTTTTTTTTTAAGACTGGACTTTTTATGTACTGTATCCCACCAAGGGAGGGAGGCACCAGAGCTGTGAAGATGAATAGAACCATAATGCTTTAAGGGGGTTAAAAAGATGTGCACAGATAGAGTTTCTGTGGAGAATTCAGAGAAGGCCATGCCGATAACGGAATGAAACAGCTAATCAGCAAAACAAAGACATCCCATTTAATGAGGTGATAATTAGCTTCAGGAGTTAAATGCATTTTTAAGGTATATAACATTTAGATGAATCTTATATTTCAAGGTGAGCTTTACTACCCTGTCTGCCATTTATTTTCTCACTAAGACTTGAGGAAGCTGCCACTACGCTTCTGAAAACCCTTTGGAGGGGAGGAAGCTGAGCAATGCAGGGGCTGGAGCTAGGGAAGAAGGCTACATGCAACAATTAACCCGAGCAAATCCCTTCTTACCTCCTAGATCTTAGAAGAAATCTGCCAGAAAAACAACTGGGGACAGCCTGTCTACCAGCTCCACTCTGCAATTGGCCAAGACCAAAGACAGCTCTTCCTATACAAAATCACCATCCCCGCCCTCGCCAGCCAGAACCCCACCATGTACGTAACTATTCAAGTTTCTCTGGGCTTTAGGATTTTTTTTTTAAGTGGATTTTGTCTAGCATCTCTCTTCAAAATACAAAACAGGTCTGTATTTACAGGTTTTTGAGACATTAGAGAGAAAATCATCCATAAATCAAAAAAAAAAAAAAAAGACCAACAGAGATGTCTGCTGTGCTTGGTGCTCTGTGTTCAGTGGTGTAAAAACTGCAGAAAGCCAGAAATAAGTAGGCAAAGGGGTGCTTTTTAGTAAGAAAATAAAACATACAATAGTTCATGTAGGAAAAAGAAAAGCAGCTTGTAGGAACATGCTGCTAATTAGGCTCCAGATATGATCCTAAACACTTCTGATCTGAAATATTTTTGTGGTGTATTTTAATGAGAAAGACTGAAGCAGGCTTTCTTTTGGACTGAAAATGGACGACATGCTCTGAAAACATGTAGTGACCGAAATGTGACCCAGGGATGATGATCTCCGCAAAGAAACCAGACTGCTAAAAGTATTAGTTTTAATGCATCAGCACAGTAAAATGATGTTTCTATTTGATGTATGGGATCATGCCAACTGTGGCTGGATTAGAAGGTTTTGCAGTAAAGGCCTAGAGAGAAAAAAAAAAAAAAAAACGCAAGCTAATATGTTGCTGTGTTCACAGACATCCCTTCACACCTCCCAAGCTCAGCGCCTTTATTGATGAAGCCAAAACCTACGCAGCAGAATACACCCTGCAGACACTGGGGGTTCCCACCGAGGGAACAGAGGTGCCTCCTGCTGCGCCAGCTTTTCCAGGTATGTGAAGGTCTGTACAGCAAAGGCCTCCTGCAGTATTATTTTTCCTACGTGCTTCCTCGTGTGTGTCCAGAACTAACCTGTTTGTGGTCACTGAGGACAGACCTGACTGTGCTCCAGTTCATGGATGCCTCCCTTCAACTGGGAGCCCCCAGTAGGACCCAGGACCCAGATGTGGTCTCCCCAGAGCCAGAGCTGGGATGAGTCCCCTTCCTGCTGTGCCCTGGCCAGTGCCACACAGGTTGGGTTCGGTCCTCCGTACCGCAAGGATCCCTCCTCTTGAGCCAACCCCTTGGATTTCATCTGCCAAAGGAATAATATGAACATGACAGCCAGGATCCGATCCCAGCTCTCTCCCACCCCTGCTGGAAGACTAATGTTTCCAGTTTGGGAGTTCATTCCCAACAGCTCTTGTAACTACCAAAAGAGCTTGGGAAATCATGGAAAACTTAAGCCAGGAGCTGGAATCCAGCTTGCAGGCATTACATTTACTGTGCTCCCCAGCATGATGGTGATTCTGATGTAGTGGGAACAACTTATGCCAAACTGCACATGAGGAATGCATTAGTCAGTACTACTGAATTGTTTGGAGTGTCTCAAGGATGGATTTAAAAATAAAAATAAAAATCTATCCGGCTTCCTGCCACAGGAGTCCGCAAAAGCCACAGAAAAATCAATTTGTCTGGGTTTGTGCAAGCTTCCGCGGCGTGGAAACCAAATGGGCTCTTTATTGAATCCAGTCCCCACTTACTGCTTAATTATAATCTCTCCTTTTTCTTTCATCCACCCTTATTTATTTATCTTGGAAACGCAACAAATAGACATACATTAAAATTGCTGCCAGCAGCACACACCGGTGCTCAGTCCACACTCACTGAAGTCCAGCACAGCCCAGGCCATGCCCAGGTAGCAGCTCATTTCTCTTATGATGACGCAGAACATGGTTTAAATGACAAATTTCTCAATTCCTAATCGAAACGTTGCACCTCGCTTTGCCGACGCAAGAAAGACACTTTGAGCGACCACGACATTCATGTGCCCGTGAACTTCTCATGTTTTCCCCCAAGCTAACACCTTCCATGAGGAAACGTACTCTTAGTGATGCCCAATATCATAGAATCATAGAATCACAGAATCATTAAGGTGGAAAAAGACTTCCAAGATTATCTGGTCCAACCATCCCCCTACCACCAGTGTCACCCACTAAACCATGTGCCTAAGCACATCCAGCCTTTCCTTGAACACCCCCAGGGACAGTGACTCCACCACCTCCCTGGGCAATCCGTTCCAATGCCTGACCGCTCTTTCTGAGGAGACATTTCTCCTAACTTCCAGCCTGAAATATCTCCAGGCCCTGCCCCAATGGGACTCGGATCTGACTGACCTTGAGCCAATCCCACTGCCAGCTGGTTGGTTGGAAAGTTTGGATCCTGGGAGATGTAGTTTGGAAGCAGAGACAGGTTCAGCAGAGCCGATGGGCATCTTGGCTACTCTTCCCACATTTGGGTTTCGTCTTAATTCTTGATCCTTTCATAACAACAACATACTGTGGTCTGTTTGACAAGCTGCTACACTCTCCTTTCAGATTAACCAGCCCCAAATGATGTTTGTTTTCCCAGTGATTCATTTTAAATCAGCAAAGCTAACATTTTCCCATGGAAAATTTTGAAGTGTTGAAACCACATATCCCATTAGAATCTGATGGGAAAAAAATCCAGTTTGCTAAATATTTTCTCCCAATATTGCATAGAGGGAATTCCCCTCCTCTCTAACATGGCTGTCCTGAGTTGCATGCATTTTGACCATAAAGGATGTCACAGCCATGTTTTCTCCCAGCTGTGCAAATGTCTTCTCTATGAAACAAAACATGCCTAAATTTTCTCTGCATTATTTCATTTTCTTGCCCTCCTTTGTCATGTGTGGGAGTCCATGTAAAGAGCACTGTTACCAGCCTCTCATCTCAGAGATATTTGAAGCTTAAGGAAAAATATTCAACAAAGAAGGTATTTTTTCAGGCAATGTGTTTAACGAATAATAGGTGAGAAAATGCTTTAATTTTCCAGCTGCAGTTGTCAAATTTGTTACCTTTAACGAGGAGGAAAAACATGCCAGGAGTGATTTATTTAATCTAATCAGATTGTTCCAATCTTCCCATTGACAAATGACATGATTGCCATTGACAATGAAGTCTTCCCATCAAAAAATGTCAGGCAATGTTAGCTTTTGAATGTTTTTCCTTTAATCTCCATCTCTTCTCTCTTTTCCCTTGCAGGATACACTATTGCTAATGCTGCCGCAACAGTCACTGCCACTCACCTCAAACAAGCAGTGACAATGGGACAAGATTTGGCGACGTACGCCACGTATGAAGCCTACCCCGCCTTCGCAGTAGCTGCACGCAGTGATGGTTATGGAGCATTCTAATTCTGTCTTTATTAAATAGTTTCCTTAAATCAAGCACAGGTAAAAAAATTCTCAGTCTGGTAATTCTTACACCCTCATGATTTTAAAATAATCTGTTGCCTAAAGTTAGATTTTAGTTGGAGTTTCATCCTTTTAGTTCTTTAGTTTCATATCAGGACATTAGGGAGAAAGGAGAAATGAAAAAAATAAATGGCTCAAAATCAGATTTTCACACTAGAAAGCAAAATCTCAGCCTCAAAAATAAGTGGTTCTAAGGTGTGTGTATGTGTATTTATATATATTTACATATAGATATGTTTACATATATACACACATACACACACCATTGTGTTTGTGTTTACAAGCAACAACCCATGCTGAAAACAGCAGGAGCTCTCTTCCATTCACCCCAAATTTTTAGCCAGGCAGACCCCAAAATTTCTCCAGACAAGCAGAGAACAGCCAAGGAAAAAAGCCATTGATCAAAAATGTGTCTGCCCAGCCTACTAAGCTAGTCTACATGCTTTTTAGTGCTAATTGTATTTTAAAGCAGGAGGTGAGTATTCAGTAAAGTTTTGCCTCTCACTTTGCTACTTCTCAGCCATACCTACAAGTCACAAAACCACAATGTCTTTTTTAACACCTCCCATCCAATAGCATACTCAGTGCAATAGTCCAAAACCTTTTGGACTATTAAGGCTGATCAGAAAAGCCTTATATATTCAGGCCAATTCTTTTCTTAATTAGACCACAAGAGCTCAGTTATTACCTAGTAACAACGGACACCTCTACAGGAACACAATGATATACAAGTAAACTTTTCAGCAGGATGGAAAGAGCCCTGCCTGGCTAATAACGCTGCTTTACACAGCAAGTGAGGGTGCTGGCTGCTATGAGTCTTGCAAAAGTTGATTTATCAGTAGAGAGTTCACTGGGGTAATTCATGTACATCAGTAGTACATGGTACACGTGCCTCTCGTTTTGGAGAGCACCAGCTGCTGGGGGCCAGTGTGTGCATGTGCTCTGGGGATGCTGAGAGTGCCCTCTGGTTTACAGCAGGAGGGAAGTATCCCTTTATTTTAACCATCAGACTGAGGAAGGAGTAACGATGCTCTAGAGATACAGGAGAAAACTGGTCTTATATAACTACAGAGCATGTTTTAGTCCTATAGACTACACACGCTAAGATGACTTGAATCAGCTCAGCCTAGGTCACAAAACCCCATTTTGGTGGTTAACCAGGAGAATTTACAACCTGTAACAAGCTTCTTCCTTGAACTAAGGGGAGCGACCTCCCCACCAGGATGCAGAACTCATCCAGGCTGGGTTGGTGATGGCCATCAATTCCAACATATATGGCCCCAACTTTGTCATCTCGTCTAGATGATGTAATGTGACACCACGCGAGCCGTTCTGCTGTTTCAAGTGGAACTTTTTCCTGCATCCCTATAGCTGTACCAACCACGATGGTCTGTGACAAGGTGTTGACAAGCAGGAGCCAAGTGTTTTGGATTCTCATACTTCGGCTGACTTGATTTTGCTTAGGAATGGAACAAAAACATATAAGCTGTATAGTTTGTCGTACTATTAGACTATTTCTATTTATAAAGTAGTTCATTAGAGTGATCCAAAAGGTATTATGGTCCTCTGTGATTGCTGTTCAGCACACTCTGATTTGCAGAAAATGACAACCTTATTCACAGAGGTCAAAATAACCAAGAGTGTTATTGGTATTGTGGCTTTATTTTCTTTTCTATGTGTTTTGTGTTTGAGAAAACTGCCAATGAATAATACGTCTCTCTAAGAAAACATTACTACCGTTGGCAGAAGACATTTCTCACTTTCCATGTTCAGTAACTTTAGTCTTCTTTTTCAGCTATTTATATAAAGTTCAGAAAGATGTCAAAGAAAAGGGCAAGAAACAGTATTAAAAAGCGTGTGCATGAAGCACTTATTTTTGTACACTTAGTACAATATTTGTATAGAGTTTTAACACTATAAAGTGTAGCAAAAATCACACCATCCATTTACTGGAGGACAATCATGTATGTTTAAAGAGAATAAAGTGAAAATGGCATCTAAATCATCCATTACAAGGAAGTTATAACCTGATTTAAATTCTGTGAAGCGAGTCTGTAATTCTAGAATAATCAAAGGGCATTAACTGGACTTTGAAATATCATTAAAACTTTTTAAACCAACCTGAATGCCTCAGTCCTTTCTACCCTAAGTTTTATCTAAAAGGGTCATTCCGGTCATGGTAAATAAGAGGACACTTTGCTCTGTAAGAATCGATCAAAGGTCATACGGACAAGGTCACATGCTGCTTGGCAATGCCGAGAGTGTTTTCAACATGCACTTTGATGACACTTGGCATTTCCATGCAGCAGAAATTAGGGTTATGCTGCTGCATGTTTACATCAAAAATCAAGGATCCTGCTTCCACACCCAATACTGAGGGTGTAAGCCCTCAGTTCTGTTTTTGCACCTTTGGTACCTTTCTCCATAAGGATCCTGATCCCAAGAGATGGGTGAAAAATCTGATAACTTGCTACTGACAGCACATGGCATCCAAAAAAGGCATCCCTACCAAGCCAAATGAGGTTTCCCCAAAACAGTCTGACTTTTTTTTTACAGACTTACAAAGAGGTTGGCCATAAACTGGGCTTTAGCAAGAACTACAGATCTGCCAGCTCCATTATTTCACCTCATTAGATTTTCCTTGATGCCCTGCTTTCATTTTCTTTGAAATCAGGGCAATGACAGAATTCACTTTTATGCTTTCAACATTTCCCCTCCTGCTTCTTGGAGAACTGAGAGTCCCTCTTTTCTCTTTATTTGGCTGATCAGTTTTGGAGAGCAAGAATGATTTTCAAGAAATCAAAAACCCACAACCCAAGTTAAAAATTTGTAAAGATGCAGGTTCCGAGTGGATAGAAAAATAAACAAATAAATAAATAAAAATAAAGCCAAAAACCGTATTCATCCTCCAAAAATGAGTCTAAGACATGTTTAAGCCATAAGTGATGAGAAGAATGGTGAGAAATCAGCAGATGATAGCCACACATTAGTCCTCTTTCAGGGCAGGAGACATAAAAACTGCCTGTTCCTTTTCCCTTCTTCTACCCAGCCTTGCCCTGGAAGTCGTCACAGCACAGGTCCTTGGTGCTCTCTGGCTTCATCAGCAGTCTCCACCACATGGAAGGTGAGATGAAGCTGATCATCCAGTTCCAACCAAGCTCTGGCAGAAGTTTCAGATGACTTTGCTAAAGCTTTATGTCAGATTATGCTGCATTTCACTCCCGTGTGAGTGAATATAAATTGATCATGAACAACCTGTGAGCTGAACCTTTAGGAACTTGTCCTTTAGCAGTGATCTGAAGCCAACAATGAAGATACAGGGTCTAAGCTGAACTCGAAATTTGTTATTTTAAACTAGATATCAGTGAACTATTTCACATGGATTCAACTATGTATTTTCTGAAATTAGTATGTGTGGCATAAAGGAAATGTGAATGTGGGAGGTAATTTTGTTAAATGAGTATTTTAGCTCAATCCATTGATACCATTTTGGCCTAGACATAGGAAGCCAACAAATGATGAGAGTCAATAAGCTTAGGGCAGCAAATAGGAAGTTTTCGCACATGCTTTTAAGGTAATAAGAAGGAAGGAAATGTAATAGCATGTAAGTTATTAGCAAAAGGGGAAGTATATATGGAGTATATATATTCAGGGAATGGAAGTTATTGGAGATCAGTGTGTGAGCTGGAGGCTCTATAAGGACAGTATATACCATGGTAGAGTTGATGGTGGAGGAAAAATGAGAGTCTGATTCTGAAGTTTGGGTTGATTTTGAAGACATGGAGAAGTAAATGTACATAGAATTGTACCTAAAACCATTACAGATACCAGCTCAGACATCAGTGTATGGCAGATTTGTCTACAGAGACAACAACTCTAGGGCTGAAGATGCACCTTGTTTCTGTTCTTTTCTGTAAAGAATAGAATGAAATTATCTGAAAAACAGTGTTAAAAATAAACCCAGAGCACAAGATGGGAGGTGCAGGGCAGTCCCTGTGGCTGAGGGGCAGCCTTTCTCTCTGGCAAGCCAAATGGCCCGGAGAAGCCAGCCCCAGAAAAGGGACCCTCAGCACCCCCAACCCTCCTCCTTGTCCACGTGAGGGCATCTTCCAGGCCGCTCCCAACACAGCCGCCTTTGGCCACGCGTGGGCCGCTCCATCACAGAGGCTTGCTGAGGTCACAGTGGCCACCACTGCCCCGCCTTTGCTGCGGGCCCTATAAAACAGGCCCCCTGCAGCTGGCCCAGCATTCGCTGAGCATCTGGGCCCTCTGACTGCCAGCTTGTGCGGCAGGAGGAAGACTAGAAGAGCAAGGCGAGCAGCAGGCCTCCTTGGTGTGCGAGGACAGCGATGCCGTCCGGTGAAGCACCAAGAAGGAATGCACCTGAGCAGAAGGAGATGTGTCGTGGGCGGAGGGATAGCCCTCGAGAGAGAGACACCAGTGCCCAAGGGACCTCTGGCGCCCAGCCCACAGACACATCCAGGCGGTACCATTGGCACCGCAAAGATGCGGGGAACAGGCCGGCCCCTCACACACCCAGCGACAGGGGGCCTGGGCCTTACCATAGGAGCAACGGTGATGTGGGGCGAAGGCGGGAGCATCGGGCAGACAGCCGCGGGGAGCAGAGGCATGCCCATAGTCCGGAGCACAGTGCGGGACCCAGTAATGGCCGTAAACCAGAGGGCAGCGTCGGACCCATGCACGAAAATCAAGCCGACAGTGGCATGGGACCGAGGCGTGGGACTGGACGACCTCCTGGTTCGGCACCCTGGCCTGAGAACATTCCGGACGGAAGGCATCCCGTTTGGGCAGTCCCAGGCAAGGACTGGCTTAGCCTTCTGCCCAACACCGTGGAGCCCATGGAGCTGGATCCACCAGATGTGGAGGAACGGGTGGAAGTGGATCCACCTCTGCCGGGACAGGCCTGGGACTACTGCGGCATGTCTTTGTGCTCTGCCATCCGAGAGCACCAACAGCATCGCAGGAGTGCCCGGCGAGCCCCCTACTCGTTGCTCAGGCTCCATCGCAAGCATTAGCTTGGAGCCACCAAACACCACGGACATCCCGCAGGCTTGCCTGCAAGATGTCCCGGCAATAAACAGCTCTTGCCGATTCTCAGGGGTTGTGTGAGTGCTTCTTTTTTGGTGGGGGAGGAATGGGATAAAGTTGCACGAGGGGAGGTTTAGGTTGGATATTAGGAATAACTTCTTTACCGAAAGGGTTGTTAGGCGTTGGAATGGGCTGCCCAGGGATGTGGTTGAGTCACCATCCCTGCAGGTCTTGAAAAGACATTTAGATGTAGAGCTTAGTGATACAGTTTAGTGGAGGTCAGAGGTTGGGCTAGGTGATCTTGGAGGTCTCTTCCAACCTAGGTGATTCTGTGATTCTGTGATTCTTTGATTCTGTGATCTGAGGTGCAACGTGAGACCTCAATTTCTCCGGGCATCAGATGACTGCACCATTGGAGCTGGATAGACCCTGAAACATCCGATCTGGAAGGTCTCTCTCATGTCCCTCCCAGAAGCCTGTGGGTTAGAGTCTCCAGGCACTTTCAAGGGGATTTGAGTCTCCATGACTCCCTTTTCCCACCAATCCTGCTAAAGCTCTCATAGACCATCCCATCTGACCTCCACATACCTACCTGGATTTACCCTTTTTGGGAAAAACACTCTGAAGTGATGTCAGGCCAGGGACTAACTGTCACAGAGTCAGCTTGGCTCTGGTGCTGCACGTGGTGCAAAGCAAAGGTGCCTCGTGGGATGCTCCTTTCCCTCAAGGTGTGGAAGTTGTTATTGCCATCAACCCTTGGCAGCTCTCAGCTGCCCCTTGTGAACTGCCTGTGGGTGCTTAGACAACCCCCACCTATGGACCCTCTCCTCTGGGGATGTTTGGGGAAGATTGCTGTCCCCCTGGAGATACTCTGCTTCCTTAAACACCTCTACACACTCAGAGCCTTGCCCCAGCTCCTTGCAGACAAAAATCTTACATGGAACGTGCAAACACCAGGCAACCATAGGATCAGACAGCCCAAAAGCCTGCATGAAATCCCAGAAATAGCAGAGAGATTCTCCCCTTTCTTCTCAGTGCCTTGGTTCAGATCTTAATTTAGTATCTCTTCTGCAGCACCAAATAGCGTCAGTATTTTGGGAGGGACAAGATGCTGTGCTGGAGGACAATTGCAGTATGGTCAAGTTTTGCAATGCAGCCCTGCGAGGCAGCCCAGCAGAGCCAGGATCAGCCTGCAGATGCATGCATTTCCTGGATAGGTTTCTGAAGTTCATATTAATTTACACCCCATGATAAAAAAAGGTGGAGACTTTGCTTGCCTTTTGAGCACGTACACAAGGCACAAATGGCTAGACATCGAAGGAGAACAGCTCTATCGAGGGAAGAGCAACTGTGATGAGTAATGCTAAATTTAACAACTGGCAAGTTGCCTAAATTCTTGAAAATTTTTATATGCTTTGGCTGTGTTCAGTGGAAAACTTGTTCTCATGTAAAACTGCACTGGCACCTAGCGGCTGCTGAATTCAATCACAGCACCCTCCTGAGCGGTGTGAAGATAGTCGGGAGGGGCCAATTTTGCTGTACGTGAACAGCAGATGACAGCCACGAAACTGTTAAAGAGCAAACAATGCAAAGGACAATGCTCAGCAGCATTTCTCACACTGCAGTATTCAGCACTGCTGACGTTTATGGAAACAAAAAAAATATGAAGGGTTCCAAAAACTCCCCAAAAACTTGAAAAAAAAAAAGAAAGAAAAAAAAGTGCCCCTTAGTGACGTATAAGTAAAAAAATTTGCCACGGGGAAAGGTATGGACCTGCTCTGGGAAATAAGTGGGACTCTCCAGATACCCTGCTTCTGGCTCATGACACCTCTTCTCCCATGAGAAACACCAGCTTTCAAAAAACTTTCTTTGAGGTGAAATGCTGAAATTTTAGATGGTAAATCTTACCTGTGAGAATTTTAACTACACAATTTAATTTTGCTTGGATAAACATGCTTTGTACAAGTACTACTAAAAAAATTAACAGTTAGTATAATACAATAATGCAAACAAATTTATCTGAAACAATCAAAATATCTTAGTGATTCCTGGACTAAGAAAAAAAAAAAAAAAAAGAGAGAGAAAAAAAAAAAAGAAGGATTACATGATCCAGCCCCGTTTTAAGGTGCTGCAACGTGTTTTGCAACATGTTTTACTGTGTATGGTCCTGGAAGAAAATGTGAGCAGAGTGAAGTGGGGAAAAGGTTTGCAAGAAACATTCTGATCATTTTGCAACTTGAGCATCACAGCACTGAGCGTCCCGTGGCATGGCACGGCCCTGGAGCAGGGTCCTGTGCCACTGCCCCCATCTCAGGGATGCTAGCGCTGCCAGCAGAGGGATTTTGCAGACAGGAGCAGGGCTGATGGACCAGCTGGGCGAGTTATTTGAAAAGGACATTAAGAGCACCTTTGGGGATTTAATTCCCAGTGTTGTTCTTCTAAAGCTCACTCTTCCCTGGCTCAATATTGCAATTGCTTTGAGCTCCTCTGGATGGGAATCTCTGAGACTGATTGCAAATGGTTTAAAATGAATAATTCATTCTCTCCTACTGATTTTAAAAAGAGGCAAAGTTATCTGACTGATGATTCTCTGAAGAATTAAAGAGATCACATACAAAATTAATACATATTGTCGGAGCTTATTAAATATTTACAACTGTTTAGCCATAAGACACTACAAGAATCCTAAATCCAGATCTGTAAACCATACTTTTTTCTTCTCACAGCCCCAAATGTATTATTTCCAGAACTTGGAAGGGACTCAGGAGCAGGGGAGTGATCCCTGCTTATTTCACCCCATGGCAGCGCTGATGGGAGGGACCTCAGGAGGGACCTGCCACCAGCACTGGGCCAAGGTGGTCATCCAACCAGGTCTTGAAACCCATAGGTGAGAAGGTCCTTCGCCTCCCTGGGGACCTTCCTGTCTTAAAAGTTACAGCTGATGGCTTTGGGGACCGTTCTTCTCTTCTTTCAGCGGTACTTTCATTCTTTGGTTTGATGAACCCTCTGTTTCTATTTCTCATAGGTTGGAGGGCAATACGAGCCCTTCTGGTGGCCACCTGTAGGTGATCACAGCCCTCTCCAGGCTTCAGCTACAAGCCCTGGGCAGACCTTCATCCAGTCAGGGCTTGCCCACCTTGAGTCCTTCCAAGTGCTAAAATGAAATGGGCTGAGATCTATTCAGAGCTGCCTTACCCACAGCTTTAATTCTTAAGTTCGGTTCTTGCTGATTTCCATTTGAATCATCTGCAATATAAACTTATTGCAATGAAATCCAGCCCCACTCTGGCTGGACATCAGTCACTTCCCACTACCACCTGCAGGATCCCCTTCACCAAGAGCTCCTCCCCAAAAATTCCATCCTGCATATGGCCCCAGCGTTCTCCCATAGCACCTTCCCATTGAAATCACCTTTGGTACATGTAAGCATCCTTAGTTTTCATGTTTTTGAGGTGTTCCAAGGTGATATATGATGGGGTAAAATGCCATCGGCTGCCCTTCATTGTGGTTGGAGGAAGCATAACACAAGGATACAGGAGAGGCCAGTCAGCTCTGAGGTCAGTCTCACCCAGCATCCTGATTCTGGATCACAACCACAGCAAACACGTATAACTCTTCTAAGGACTTAACCTCCAACCCATTTGTGATTGCATGGGCCATTGGCAGTTATCTGGGGACATTCAGAGGATTTATGTTCCAAAAAACTTGCCTTTGCATAAACCCATGTGTGGTGGACAGCATTGAGTCCACATGGCGCACCAGTCAGTTCAAAAGTGACATTAGTGAAAGTGAAGAACACAGTTTAGCAGGAAATATCTGCAGACTGCTTCAATATTTTATTTTGCAAATGGCTGACCTCCGTAACATGGCTAACCTTACACTAGAACTCTGTGGTAGGGCCCTAAACAGCCTGTGAAGCCGAGATAACTGATTTACGGAAAACCACTCTGTTGCCCCACCTGTTGTTTTTTAACTCAGAGAGTGAATCACCAAAATGTCCTGAAACAGAATGATTAAATGAAATAATATTCAAACCCTTCTGATAAGTGTCTATCCATTTTTCCACTTACCATCCTAGTAAGCCAGCTTTGTCAATCACTTTGAGCGCAATTGAGGAGGCTTTTCTTTTGATATCTTGTGAATTCAGCAGCTCTTCCCAGCTTTATGGACTGGGCTCAATTTTATGGACAATTTTATGGTCTGGATTAGATCCTGTCATGCAATAATTCCCTCTGAAAGCCCATTCACAATCAATAAGCATCTGTTCAATGACTAAAAAAAAACAGTTAACTTTTTATTATAATAAGAATCAACTATAATGAGATCCAGCAAGGTCTGGAAAAGCTTGAATGAAAATCTATCGAACTAATAAAGTTGAATTGCAGGTAAAAGTCAAAATTTTGCAGAAGCCAAGCTCTGCACAGCAAAGGACAACGAGCAGCACACGAGGGACAGCAATGATGTATAGAGTTACATATTCCACAAGAAAACTCACCGGTGTGCATTGGAACATCACAGATATCAAATCTACTGTTCAAAGGAAACAATTCCTTTAACGAACAAGATCACCTACAGACTTGTGATTTCAAATGTTGAGGATCTGCCTTCAAATGGATTAATGGGCTTGAGTATTTTCTTGTAGTGCCCAAAGTACCGTATCCTGTAGATGCCAGGCTCTGTGCCACTAGGGATGTGCCATTCAATCGTCGCATTGCTCTGACCAGATGATCCCTTGGTCCAGTAAAACCTAGCAGGCAAACCAAAAGCTGCAGTCAGCAAGCAAATACACTTTGCATTTGTTTTAATATTTGAAGAGCTCACACTGGCTAAACGAAGCAGAAGGAAATGAATGCACTACAGCAAAGTATATTTTAAGAGTTTCTTTTAACCTTTGTGCATATATTGAGGCTACACCAGAGCAGCAACTAGCAAGTCAATCCAAAACCCAGTAGCGCTGAAAAATGTCTGGAAATATGGCCACAAGTCAAAGGTCATTTCTGCAGATAAAAAAATATTTCTACCAAAGTTTTCTTCCATCTCCAAATCCATATCATAACCCCATACAGCACCACCTTCATGAGCAATATAAACAAGTTTAGTCTTTGCTGCACCGGGGAAACGGTGAGCCAAGAGGCTGAGCGTTTACTGAAGGTGACCGGTAAAATCCACCAAAGTGGAGCTCAAGGCTTCTGACATCTGTTTCCATATCAAACTCTTTTCTTTTGCAGACTTGTTGTGCAAAACCTTAAGACTACAGACAGCCACACAAAAGACCCCCGTGTCTGGTGGTGGGGATTATTCAGCCAGCCATGATGCAGCACCTCTTGGGGAGATAAAGAAGTTTAACCCTCTCTTTTTCTGACACTGTCAGCGTTGGGTATCCCCCAAGTTGTACCTGGGCCAGACATTCAGTGGGTACTAACAGTACTCTGTAACTTTACATATTTCTGGCTCACAGCAGCAGATGCAACAGAAGAGCTCAGCAATGATTCAGTAAGTTCACAGCCCATGGTGGGAAATGGGAAACAATAACATATTATAAAGCATTGTTACTAGCTCTTAGTCTTTCTAAATAAAAAGGAATGGACCGAGAAATCTTAATGAGAGTTTTCAAGTCCTACAGTGATAGCACCCCCATTTCAAAGCTTTAACCAAAGGAAGCAGATGCTCAAAATACATTAATTCTTTGTCAATGATGAGAAACAGAGTTTCACTACAGCAGTCTTAGTGAGAATATTGAAATAAGTATTTACCGACATTACTGGGTGGAAAACAGTGATTAATGGGGAAAATCTGGCTTCATCAGTTGTGAGCGGAGACCGCAGGCTGACACGTGGTTTGTGTATCAACCTGGTTGCTTTTGTCTGAGGTTTTGGCTGTGGATTGCACTGGCTTTATCACTGCAGAGTGCAATGTTGTGTTGGGAGATGACAGCAAGGCCCCGAGCAGTGGTGGATCTTCATCCTCAGGGTCTGCCCCAGCTTGCCTGGCCGTGGCCCTGAGCAAGCTGTAGCAGCAACATTGGCCCTGCTGTCAGCTGGCTCAGAGCAGACACCTCCACCCTGAAGGCTCTGCTCTCAACCCTCCACACCTCCTCCAGTCTGATCCTGTCTGTATGTAATGGTGGGACCTACAAATGCTACTGTGATGGACCTGTGCCGTCACCCTTCCTCACCCCCCCATCCCACCCTCCAGGCTCATTGAACCAGGACCACAACTCATATCAGATCCCACCTGGGAAGAGCTTCAGGCAGATGAGCTCCACCACATCTTATCTCTGTTGACTGTTTGTTAAAGGCAGGGCCGAGCAGATTTCTGTCTCTATCTCAGCCCATCCTCCTGAACAGTCCCATGAAAGTGACCACTGCCCCCGCTGCAGATGTGGCATCTGGCCATACACTTCTCTATTGTAAACACCAAGACAGCATCCAGCAAAAGTCAAGTCTGCATTGAGTTTGTCCCTGATGCAATGGGGAGTGCAAAACAAAGGGGAGATAACAGCTATCTCCTTCACCAAAAGCTGCTCCTCCTTTAAGTAAACCTTCATATTTGTTGGTTACCTGAAAATAAGCATTTTACAGATGTATCTATAAACTATTTAACACTTTGCAACACTGAGCTAATGAATAATAATACATTCCCTTGTGTTACCTTCCTGTTGCAATGCCATCGAGATCAACAGTATCGTACATTAATTTCCCCAGTACTAAAAAAAACAGTCTGACTTCATTAACATCTAGTAAAAATGCTTGATGTTTTCTGTTCCCATCACCTTGATTACTGACATTTCAAGTTGAATGTACTGGTACTGTAAAGACTGCCTTGTTTTCATTGTTCACAAACCATTTCCCCTTTCTCATGTTCTTTTATACTTTCCTGGGGCACCAGGAAAGGAGACATTACTATCTGCATTGCTTTGCCTTCTGTTCAGCCCTTTTAGGCCAAACAACTCCTCTTCCTTATCAGCAGAAATATTTAAGCATAATTTGGAGCAGGCAAGATCCAAAGTCTGACCTTTCTCAGGAATTAAAATAAGAAGCCTAGATTTCTCTTTTCAGCATCATGGCAGCACATTCTTAAAGTTTTGCCCTTTTTATGTTTTTCGTCCTTTTCAGAGACATTTTATTAACCTTTTTCAGTGTTCACAGCTGAGATTTTGGGAACTTTGTTGGTTTGGGGGAAGGAGGAGACATCTTTTCAGATGTCTTTCTAGGCAGAGCTACATATCATCTATGCCATGTGCATACCAGTGATAAAATGACTGTGCTGCCTTTATGTAAGTAGGGTGAATGGAAAGGGGAAACAAACGAGAAGGACAACATAACATAGTGTTAGTGTTAAATAGAGGCTAAATGCTTAGAAATGATGAGCTCCAACTGCAGGTAGGATTAAGTCTCCCACACTGAGGGAGGCCAGGAATCCATACAGAGCACAGGAGCAGTACATCAGCTCTTGGTTCAGAGAGCCAGCACCATGCTTATTCCTATTACCTTATGAGAGCATGCCAAGGGGGGGCAGTGGATTTAGGCTGGAGGCCTGGCTACAAAATTAGATTTAGAGAGCAACTGGTTGCACTTGTGCCCTACCAAATGCTCTCCATAAATTCAGAGTAAGACTTTCTTGTTTGGGAATTTTGCCTCTGATTTCTGACGTTACTTGTTTGCAGTGGGACATTGCAAGGTTGGAAGATCCCAAGATGAATTATTTCCATTTTCTTACTGGTGTGTGTTCTTACAGATTGGTTGCAGGAACAGATAAGCAAGCAACTGTGTTTATTCAAGCAGGGGAGCAACTTCAGAATGAAAAATTTGGCAAAAGATTCCTTTGGTATTCCTATTTCACGTATGGCCTTCTGGTGTAGCTCTGAAAGGTGCTATCATCTTTGCTGCTTAATGGATATTCATATGTTAATGGATATTCTTCCTTATGACTGATATCTCTAACCTTGATTTTATTTTCTTATAAACTTTTTAAATTGTTGACTGTTTCTACTTTATGATGTTTAGCAAAGTCAGCCAGCCTATTCCCATAAAAACCCTACTTCTGGCTGAACCTCTCGTTGGTATCTTAGCCATCAGCAGCATACAGGAGATAGATGGATGTAGGCTATGAACAAATTGAGTGATCTTTCTCTAATTCTTGCTCTTCAGTCTACCTTTTCCAAGCCTTCACTTTATAAGCCTTCACTGTAGAAGTTATACCAAGGGGAAGGCTAAGTGTTATGTTCTGGACATGTTAACCAAATGAATGTAGACCTGTCCACTGCCTGAGAGCATCATCTGAAGGGACAAGACCAACCTAGGGCTGGGAGCTCTGAAATTGAGCAGGTTGGATTAAACTCAAAGTACTTTGTTGAGATTGTGAAACAGTGAAATCTGTTAGGGGCACTCACCTGGTGTCCCAGGAGGCATCGTTCCGTACCACCTGCCATTTTCCTGAAACGTTGACGTATGTCTCCACCGTCAGGAAGTTGTGTTCCGTCTGGAATAAAAACAAGAGAATGAGCAAGATGCTGAATGAACAGGCATGTCCCTACTCTTTTGTGTCATTTCAACTGGAGACAGGGCTATGCTTCTGTGTGTTTTACTGGCAAATCCAGTAATTACTGGCAAAAGTGCTCATATTTCACTGGCAAAACTTAAACTTATAAATGAAGCAGAGAAATTGATCATTAAAACAAGAATGAACAGGCAAGTAATTAGCTATCAGCTTCTAGCTAAGATGAGTGATGGGATGAACTATGTACTTTTCTATTTTTCTTTGTTTATTAAAACAATACACTGAGCTGGTAAGATGGAGACTAGAGAAAATCCTTGTTCAGACTGAGGGGCGTTAGATACTGAGAAAAGTATGTGGGCTAGAGCGCCTTCAACTTCAATAGTGTGAAGACATCATGGATGGTCTGTGGTGACTGATGGTCTGACCGTGAGAGCGGATTTCACATTTTATATATCAAATACAACCCAATGTGGTCTCTCACAACCAGACATACGTCCAAGACAAGGACTTTGCTCCAAAAGTATTCTGGTGGTGTGAGTTCCAAAAGCACATGCCTATAGGAGAAACTATGTTCTTGTGAACTCCCAGCTAGAAAAAAAGCTCTGAATTACATGAAATTACTCCTTTTGAAACCTGAACATCGAAGACTAAAATGCATACGGCAGAGGCAGTAGCTAAATATTAACTAATCCTTAACATCACCCTTTCCGGCATCGTTGTGTTATATTTACCATGTTCTCTGCAGAATTCCTAGGGTTGGCACTTACAAAAGTTACTTCAGCAACTTCTCCCTGAGGAGGAAATTGAAATTTATATTAAAGGCTAAGCAGCACATTGCACATTAAAAACATCCTTTGAAGACACCTTAAAAGTGTTTTATTTGTTTTTGTCTTTAAATAATTTCACTTGTTGCAGCAACAATGGACAATTTATATTGTGAATCCCCATTCCTGCTTGTTGGATGAACACCACAGCACATAAAATTTCTATGCAAAAGAGGGAAGGAAATGCGTAAATGTTTAAGAATACTTTCCTGCCTTCTTCCTACCTTAATGCTGGAGACAGCAATGAGATGAAAGTCTTTGCTCTGAACACCTTATCTAAATTTTACAGACTGAAAACTGAATCCTTTCTAACATTTTTTTATTTCATTTACATTCCATACCAGAGACATCAAAGGTGACCTGATTTCTGCTTGTAAAGATATCACTGTACAACATTTGCCCATTTCATCATTAAATTATATTTTATGTAGAAACAGAGGGCGAAATATTCTTCATGTTGAATACTAAGGTGACTTATTTTCCCCTTCATTCACACGTTTTAAGCACATTCAGTACAATGACATTGGCATGAAAACTGCCTCCTTTCTGCTGCTTTGATCTGAAGAGTACTGCTGCTTCATAAAATCACTAATGTGTTTGTCTCATAGAAATAAAACTTGGTCACCCACAAGCTTCATGTTCAAGGAGTAAGTTTGCTTCATTGCTAAAAGGCAAGGAAGCTGGGAAGCATTTTGAAACAGTTTTTAAAATTCAAGAGGGCTTTCTGACATTGTCCACTACAACCCTCTAGAAAATTCAGACTTTTTAGCAAGATAAGTAAGTATTTAAAGATGATTTTCTAAACAGTTTTTAGCAGATCCTTGAAGCTCTCACCACTCGATACTGTTGTCTCACTTCTTGAAGCACGTCCCCAAATGTCTTATTCACTGGTGTCCTATCGGGAATGACAACAGGCACCAAGGTCAGGCTAGTTATATTGAAAAATGGGGGCTCTGGTCCACTTGGCAAATCCTGAACTGTGTTCTGTGGGAGGGAAGAGGTGCTCATTATACTCAAATACAGATAAACATGACCTCCACCATGAATCACACCCATGCTGTGGCTCTTCATCTAATTAAGTTGGTTCAAGCAGATTTTAAGAGCAGAAACAATACAGTGAATGTAAAAGCAAGCAAGAGGCCCCTCGTTGGTGCTCCACATGCAGGACCAATCCCCGCAAGACACCTGTTGCCCTGTTGCTGATGTTCCCCAACCCCATCAGGCAGAATATCCCGCGCCCTCAGAAGGCAGCTCCCACCTGCAGGTTCTGCTCTATCCAAATGATCCTCAGAGGCAATGGTGACATTGTCACATACAGCAAAAATACAGCTGTTTTTCATACCTTGGTAGGAAAACAGCAACTTCAGACCATGCAGAAAGGTTGGAGGAGGTAGGTATTTTTTTAAACTTTGAAGCAAAAAGCTCTAGAAATTCTAAAGTGGTATGAGACTCCCATTACAGGAAATATTTTTATAGTATAAGAGAATTTCTCAAACGGGTTTCTTATGAGAAAAGAGTGTAGCAATCGAGCCACCCCACTGAGAAACAAATATAGCCAACACCATTTACAGGATTTAAATGCCTCTAGCAACATATGACATACAGAAAATTTTGATTACCGTAGCAATAGCCCTTGCAAGTCCTCTGTACAGCTGAAGGTAGGCAGAAAGGGTGTGTGGCCCATAAATAGTTGATGCCGCCTCATATCGTTGAACCTAGGAAAGGACAAAGTTGAAAAAGGAGGGTTTGAAGGGCTCTAGAGCAGATCATGCAGCTCATCCATCTGCACTAGGACAAGATTAGCACTCTACTGTACCTGCAAGGGTTTATTTAATGATTTATATTTAATTTATTATCCTTATTTAAGGGGTTGGTTTCCAGCAGAACCTCAATCCCCTTACTGCTACAGGACAACACAACTCACTTAGCTCACTTAGGTATTTCTGCTGCAACTTCAGGTTATTCTTCTCCCATCCATCACAGGCAGGGAGGCCCCATTGTCACTCTTCCATATCTTAGAGCTCTTTTGCTCTTTTAAAGGCTTTTCTCTCCCACTTCTTAGCTTGGACAACCCCACTTCTTCCCACCTCTCCTCCCAGGTAAGTGTTGCTAAATCCTTGCAGTCCATCCAACTGCCCACATCTTCCTTAAAGCATGACTTCTACCCTGCCTTGGAGGGACCCTTAAAACTGCTTCAAGGGTCTTGTAAGCTTTCTTGTAAGTCTTTTCCACAGACATCTGATGCTGCCATTCATGCTCTTATCATGACCCTGCAGCTCCAAACCTTTCTTCTGGCAGTTTCACCAGCCTGTGAAGATAATTTCATCCAGGTCATCAGGAGAAAAACTAATCCAGACCCAAGCTCAGAGGAGCTTTCTTCAGTACCTCTGACTATTTCCACATTAAAGCATCCATATGAATTTTCTAGCTATGGTCAGGAAACTGTTTTGGCACTTGCAACTTTTCATCTAGTCCAGAATAAACAAGGCCATTTTAGGATTTGTACCACAGATTCTTCAGCTTTTCATGGCAAAGGAAAAGTACACTCGCACAATTTCACATGAATTATCATCCCATATAGTAAAAACTGAACTCAGCTACCTGGTATTCCTCATAGGTGGTAATGTAGTGGGTGTAGACATTGCACAGCCCTGCAATTACGACATCCATTCCTGCTGTACCATGAGAATCAAATTCCTAAAAAAGGAGATAAATCACTCACCTTGTATCAACCTCTTAATGCACAATTATATTATTATATTATTGTTATTTACCAGGGCAGAATAGGAAATTACAGTGGGTAGGAGGCTGGATGTTCATGAAAGCAACGCCACCAGTGTAATTTGCATATATTAATATCTCATTTTTGCTTCCCACACGAAAAAGGATAAATGACCTCATGCTCCAGTGAATGCAATAAATTTAAGGATTTTTTTGAAGTCTGATGTCTGTATTCTTGGAAAAAAACCTTGGCAATAAAACTATATGAGGAAGGCTCAGTGAGCTTCGGGGGCAGCAGGCAAGATCTAAGACCAGAGCTAAGAATAAGACATATCCCTCAAGAAAATGGAAAAAATACATTTGCCATTTTTTCCAACAGTTTTCATGCTGCAAAATTCTGGTAGAGATTAAGGAGATATACCACTCTAATACAGAATTAACTTCTGTTGACTTAACGGATTGAAACCCAATCAATTTTCTTCTTTTGGGGAGGATATTAATTTCTGTTGCATGTCAGTAAGTGCATGCAAAATGCATGTTAAGCAACTGTGAGAAGAAGTGCTCTGTAAGAAATGAGCCCCAGGACCCCAGCTGGGAAGGGGACAAGGGAAAAAACAGAAGGGTCAAGAAATGTGAAGTTCCAGATCCACAGCCTTCTCAAGAAACTTCCTCCTCAGCAACTTACACGTTTAACAGCTTCCCGTAATCTGCGTCCAGACATGGTCCTAGGGACATTAAGGGAATGGCATCAATACCCAGAAATGCAGGGATCACTTGTTTGACACGCAGCACACCAGAATAAAGGGGAGGCCACCAGAAATTCATTCAGCACATGCAGTGGTTCTCTGGGGTTTGCTAAAGTACCCTCAGGGCTCCTCTCAAAGAACTCAATCAAAACACCTCAAAACACCTCAAAACATTTCACGTATATCATCACAGCCAGGTTGAGGTTGGAAGCACCCCCCGGGGGGGGGAGATAGACAAAAGATGATAGAAATAAATCACTATTCTATTCAGATTATCACCATTGTACCATCAGCGATCAGTGCAATTTGTTGTTCCAGCATTCATGGTGTGAAAAAACAAAGTTAACACACTCCTTTCATTTCAGTGAAACTGTACTTTGCAATGAACAGCTAAAATTATCTTGGAAGCTTGATCTCATCTCATTCATTTCCATGGCTAGTTTATACCATACAGAAGAAAATGGGAATCCCAAAGTAACCAGATAAGAACGCATACAAGAATCTAAGTGCAGTGGATATATATATATAGTGTTCACACAGCTATCTTGTATCGAGGACAATTTTTATCCTGTCCCCCTTTTTCTGCATTAGATTATGTACCCACACACAGGAGTACTGCAGGTATTCTGAATGAAATGCTCTCAGATGCAATATGTAGAACAAGACCAAAAAATACATACGTAAACTCTCCGGGAACCGCAACAATTGCCAACGATCCGATGGTAGCGATCTGAACATCCACAATATCAGGGTGCCATGGATGAGGCCACGTCATCTGAGATGAAAAAAAAAAAGTGTATATGATTTTTATAGGACAATAACAAAAAAGATAGCTGAAGAGTTTTCCTTCCTATAGCGATAAATAGGGAAAATAAAATTATTTTCCATAATGTAGACAGGGACATAAGAAAGTGCACTTCCTACACCACATGTACAGCAAGCTGTCTGACCGTAACAGACAGAGAAGGAGAGACACATGCAAATGACATGGGTAAGGCAAAAATAAATAAATAAAAAGTGTTGGCGGAGGGGCAGCTTAAAGTAAAGTAGGTAAATAAAATCAGAGTAGCACTCAGAAACGGAGTCCTCACCAGTAGAAACCTCCCACCTGTGTGGAGGAAGGACAGTGTTATGACTGGTAAGGCTGATCATCTGAGCAGAATGGCAAAAATGACTGAATGAGGGAACCTGGTGGCAATGGGAAACGATGGTTACCTCCTTCCACGTGATGCTCAGGGAGCCCTGTAAAGCAGCCACCTGCAGCCCAACCCTGGCTTCAAACCACCCCATAGCAGGGACCACGCCGCACCCGGACTCAACACCCTTGCAGCAGCCAGATACAAACTGCACACTACAGGAGCATTCAGCTTAAAAAAAAAAAAAAAAAAAAAAGGACTACACAAAATATGAAGGAGTCTGCTAAAGGCAATTAAGAACAACAAGAACTTGAGGGTGGCACAGCTCTGGCAAACAAAATGCAGAATCTTGCTACAGCAAGCCAAAAAAATTTTTGAGGAGTGATTTACCAGGGGCATAACATGAATGACAAAAACTCATGAAGCACATCAAAGGAACACATGAAAGCAACGATGAATTGCCTCATCCAGATGGCATCTTCTAAAGTGCTCTAAAGGACCTTGGACATGATCCCACTCCACTATGGTGCATTTGCCTTAATGCCAAAGGAACAGCAGGTAGGAAACATGGCATCAATTTTTTTTTAAAGTTTTAGCTAGGATTTGGGAGAGTTCAGTAAGGACAGTGCTGAGTTTGTCCCTGGAACAGCACAGCCCCCTGGGAAGGGGCTGGGAGTAATGGGGCTCCATCTCTGTGGGCCCCGAGGAAATAGCCCTTCCTGGGGAGTGGGATGTCCCTGGGGGCACAGGACTGGTGGCAGGCAGCCTCCATCCCTGGGGACAGCCCTGGGCCAGCTGGGAGCATTGGTCCTGCCACAATCATGGTCAGAGCAGAGGCCTCCAGCCCACGGTGTGCCCACCTGAGCTCAGTGCCACTCCATCACGCCCTCAGCATCCCCACAGCTCGCTCTCGGTCCTTGTCCTTATCCGTGCAGGCTGGCACAGACATTGCTGATAGGGACTGGGTTTCAGTAGGGCACTACAGCACTTCCCAGAGCGCACACCCAGCTCTGCCCTTACCTCTCCAGTGCTAAAGAGAACTGGCTTGGGTTCATGGCAAGCTTTCGTTTCATTGGATGGCTCTCCCAGGAGCTGGTCACGGATATGATCCCAAAATGGGTCCCCTTCTACCGAGCCTTGAAGGAAAACATCTTTTAAACACTGTTCCTTCAGCTTCCCCAGCAGCTATCAGGCAGAAATATCATATATTGCCCACTCCCTCCTTATGTCAGATAGGCTATTTCTTAGTGGATTCCAACTATCTCCCTTTTCTGGTGTGGTTTCTGCCAGGCTGTAGCCCAGCTGAGCCCCATTTCATCAGCATTAGGGTAATGAGAACAAATGGGAAAGACTGCCCTGAAGTCTGCCCTTTCTCCTCCCCATTCTCCTCCCCGCATATCCTTCCTCCAGAAGCTTTGCAATGGACACAAACTTGATCACACCTTCCTAAAAGCATCCCTTTGGAGACTGTGGTTCAACCACCTGTTGATATTCTCTGAAAAGGTCTGAGGGTTTGAATTCACCTGGGGTGTGCCTTGTGTCCTCCTCATTTGCACAAAGCCATGTTGACATCCACTCCCCAAATTACCTTGTGTGAAGTTGAAAGCCCCCACTCCATCAATAGTCCCTGCAGCAAAGCTGTGTCCCAAGGCTGGTTTACATGTTTTGACCTTAACCGATAGGGGGAAAAATGAGAGAGGTTTTAAAATCAGTTTCCTCCAGTTTGCCAGATCCTGCTATGAGAACATAGCTGTTTTTCCTTCCTTGTGCCCCGGGAGCTCCCACTCTTACCGTGTGCGTGGCATTGAGCTCCACCTGGACGTCACTCATGTTCACCCACTGGTGAGCTGAGCTGAGGGGTCCTGTGATCTCCTGGGAAGCATTGGCATACAGCTCCTAAGGGACACACAAACAGCAATCAGCAGCTAAGCCAGAAAACCAAGGGAAGGCCTTCTGCCAAAGCAGAAAGTCTCCAGAGTGTGTGGAAATCCTTGAGGAAGAAAAAATCAGGCACCCCAGTCTTCTGAGCTTCAGCAATATGAATTACTTCTTCACTCGGTTGATGTCTTCCAGTGGCCTCTAGCAGGAGCATATTTCCCAAGCTCTGTTGTTTCCTGTCTCTAAATCCCTCATGCCCTGAGTCCTGCAAGCTTTCCTGTCCCAAGCAACATGGGGGGCACACTGGTCATCAGTTCTGTGTGCACCTTGCTTTTCACAGCTAAAGCATGCGCCTATTCCACCTGGATGGCAGGTTCCTCCCTCCCTCCCTCCTCCCCTCTTTCCTTCCACCTTTCGTCCTCACCCGTATTACTCATGGCTCAAAGAGAAGGCAAAGCAACTGTTGACTACAGGAGCTGTTAGAGTATCTGCAGTTTCCATGTCTAAGACCAGACAGAACAAATGTTTTCTATGACAAAGATGCAGTCGAATGCATTAATTGCTTCAAAACTCATGGACTTGACTATGCATTTACTATATGGGTGACATCTCCATCAATCAGCTCTTCAGTGGATGATTTTCCTGACACACATGCCTCAAGCTGGTACACAGCATTGCCAGAAGTTATACAGGTTTAGTAACATCTCCTGTAACTGCAGGAAAGAGCAGAGGACACAGCCCTTGACAACCCTGCGTCTGCAGTGTTAAAAATGACAGCAATGTTTTCCCTTTCCACTTGATACCTACACGAGGCACTTTGACTGGAACAAGCTTTCGCTTACAAGTCACGATCAGCCTGGAGTGACTTCAGGGCAAGCATCCGAAATGGCAATTAAAACGGAAATAGCCACCATCAAGCCTCCTGCTCTCACTCCTTTACTGGACCTGTTCCAGTTCCTACAAGCTGCTGTCCCTGAAACGGTGCCAAAAAAGGTCCACCCATTGACAGCTCGCAAATTACTCAAATCCATAGAATGGAAACCAGATAATTTAGGTGAATTTGGGGCCCAAGGACATAGGCTACATAACGGAGCCAAGAGGGTGGACCACAATGAGTAAATGCAAAGTCAAGCATGGCAAGATGAGTATCTTTCCTGGGTTTTTAAGCTAGCAGATTTTAATTCACGTTTGCGTTAGTTTGGGAGTGCGACGCCAAATTCAGCCAACAAGTGGTATGTGATGGTGTTGCTGAGCTCTCCTGGGAGGCTTTGCCACCAGTGTTTTTTCCCATCATGACCCATCATGAGGTCCATTCTTGGGGATGGGCGATTATAAGGGAGCAACATCCATATTACATAGCAGTCAGGAAGAGAGAGATCAAAACCTCAAAAACAACATTTTCAAATTCCAAGTCCTATAATCACATATCTAAATAAAAGTGTATGTTTTCTGAATAACCAGGAAATTTTCCTTAAGTGTATAAACATGAATTTTTAAGTAATTTAAACTTACAAACATTCATAAATAACAGGTGCAAGAAATTTGCTCAAATGAATGTGTGGTTGTTTTTGTAATAACAGCATTCACATGCATTTGTAAAATGAAACATCACTTACCTTTGCTTTTGAGTAGATATTTTGCCCTATAATTCTTGTACTGTCGAACATATCAGTACCAGGACCCATGGCCATGCACATCGCTGCCTGTTAAGAAATTTGTTTCAGTACTAGTGATCTGTTCATATGGAGAACATGTGGCACTGCAAAGTGGATGAGTGCATGAGTGGTTTTCATCATGTGGAGGCTAATAGCTTCTTGCTAGCCATCTAAAATTTGGGAACCAGATTGCAACACTAAGCTTTGCAGTGAGACAAATTTGGATTTGGGCTGAATGATCAGAAAACAGTGTGAAGACAAGACACAGTAGGTTTCTGAAAAGGGCATCCAGAATAGTCCAGAAGAGGTCTTTTTCATGCAGAATGGTCCATCACAAGGCTCTGTATTTGCAGCTCTAGCCTGAGTTTTCTCCTCCATCATAATTTACTGTAGATTGAGTAATCCATACGTACCCCCCCCACGGGACAGGTGCTCTGTGGGTTGTCACACGATTCCCCTGTGTTTACGCAGAACGGGCCTTTGGTGTTGGGTGACACGTCTCCCAGGTTGGAAGATGCAAAGGCAGCAACAAAAGATCCCTGCAAAATAGAAACATGGTCAGACGGATTTCAGTGACTTGCAGCAATTGCAGACATCCCCTGTGGCTTTCCCTTTGGGCTGCAAACATGTAGCACAACCTCAAGAGAGGTATTAAAGCCAGCTGATTGGCATGCAAGCTGGTAAATGTTTCTGAGGTGACTGGGAGGACTGGCACAGGGATTCAGGAGTGTACCACGAGCTAGGGACAGGAAGAGTAAGGGAGAAAAGGCCACAGGGGATGTAACTGCCACCTTCCATCTCAGCAGCAGTTCTTCCCCCACCTCCCCTGATCTCACATTCCTGATCACACGCTAATGGCTCATTGTGACACCTTGAGCTGGATTTTTCTTCTGCCAGGCTATCAATATGACAGATTTATGGGGTGAGAGCCAGTGGATCTGACCACAGAAGTTCACGCCAAGCAGTACTTGAGAAGCAAGGCTGGTTGTGCACTGAGCATCAGCTGAACTCAGCTCTCACAGCAGATCCTCTCAGTTCTCCCCCTTCTAGAAGCAGCATATGTCAACACCAGCTATTTTAATATCTTATCAGCTCTTCAGCCATTCTCTTGTAAGACTGCTAGACAAAACGTGTCCAGCAAACCGCACAACTGAATATTGGATCCTGCAAACACTTCCACACATACTTAGTCTGTGTTCATATCATCTTGCATTGACTTGCACCCATAACTATGCACTAGAGTCAAGTCTTGTTAAAAGCTTTTAGATAACCCACTATAAAAAGAAATGTTTGCAAGCAGAACATGTCTAAACTCCCTTCAGTTTTTATCCTTGATATGAACTGCACATGTTCCCCTGCCCAGAATATTAAAATATGAACTGAGCAATGTTTCAAGGTACCTGCTGAAGGTGCACACAGGACACCGTCATAACCAACTCATGACTCAAAGTGACTGTAAGATTGGTTCTTGTCCATATTCATATTTCAGGGGAAATAATTCAGGGGAATAAAGGAGATATGTTTGAACCTGGGGGATGGGAAATCTCCTGGACAAATGAAGACTATGAGATAGAACTGGCTGGAGGCCATGGAAAATAAGTGAGGATGACCACAGGCTTGATCCCATACTGCAGATGCAATGTACAGGATCTAATATCCCCCACTTGCCTTTCTAGTGATTTCCAGTGTGTCCAATAGTTGAATCATAACAAATTTGATTTGTTCTTAAAATGGGAGTAAATGCTGTCAGTTATTACCTCGAAAAGTCACAAGTACACTTTGTAATTTCTCTTCACCAGAGGAAGAAAGAGTAAATAAATCAGAAAGTGCATCTTTGGCCTCCTTTTGCTTTATTTACCCTGCTGTCCTATTTCAGTGTTTGAAGAAACCCACTGTGGCCCAAAAAAAGCATTGACCATACCCTCTGTGTTGAACTTTCTTCCCCGTTATTCTCAGTATTCTGAAAACTCTCCCACCTCTCCAGGAAGCATGCCCTTGTTCTTCTCCTGCTCAAACAAGAGAGACGCGTAGCCCACGTTGTCACTGTTCACAAGATGGTTTGTGTTGTTCATGCTGACTGGGTGCACAGCAAACCAGCTAGAGAGAAGATATGTGTAGGAAACGCATTATTTGAAATAAATATTTGCAATTGGCTTATGGAAATTTCCTTTGGGGAAATAAAAACCCAGATCATCAGTGCCCAGGGCTGGATTAAGAAGGGCAGTGCCCACATCCTCTCCCATCATGACCTGGAAGGCTCATGACTTTGATGACCCAGGTCATGAGGTGACAATAGTTTGGCACTGTAATTAACAGGGCCACCAAGAGCTAGTTCAGCCCTGGACTGACTCTCTTCTGACTCCCAAGAATTATATTTTTGGAAGGATTTGGAGGAAAATCCATGGCTTTTCCTTACACCATCAGCTGTGACACAAGGAGAGAAAAAAATTGAGAGGAAAACCCTCCTGTTCCTCTTACTGCAGTCAGATTCTCACTTGTGATTTCTAAATGGAGAAGTCACGTTGTTGGTTTCAGGACTACCTATTACTTCATTTCCCCAGCCTTGAGCTCTGAACTTCGAGCAGCCGAGCACTGCCACAAAGATGTGCTGATAGGATGGGTGTCATAAACACAGCACCTGACACCCAGCACCAGGAATGGCACATTTTGCATGAAATAATGGGGTGTTAAAGGAAATAACCAAAAGAACATGAGCCCAAAGTGGTCCCAGAGATTCTGGGGCCAGACCCTGCTCCCAGGGGCACAGCCAAAGCATGGGAGGCACTAGTACAAGATGCAGCATGGGACACGGCCCCAAGGAAACAGCCCTTCTTGTGTTAGCAGGGGGTCTCTGTCCTCGGGGACAGCCCCGATGCGCTGGGACTCAGTCCCATGCAGCCTGGGGTGCAGCTCCCATCGTGGTGCTTCCAGCCAGAGCCTGGTATGGCTGTGCAACCTTCTTTCCCTGTTGTGCAAGATGAGCCTTAAAAGACTGATTTCCAACTGTGTAGGGTTTTCGTCTGCACCTCTGCAAGGGAAGGCCAGCCACGGTCATCTTGCCCAGCCTCCTCTGCAAGCTGCAGCACAGGGGTCGTGGCAGGAGACATGCCCAACACAGAGAGCTGGAGATGGGCTAAGGCTGCTGAAGGTCCCAGAGCAGATGAGGGACACTGACCTGATTTATGCACTCAGTGACTCTTGGCATAACTTACTCTTCCCTCAGAGGCCCTCTGGTGACTACCTGAGAAGAATGGTCTATGAGAAAGTGCCATAGACCTGAAAGTCAGGGTGCTTGTGCAAGAAGGAACTACAGAACTAAGCCCAGAACCACAGTGCTGGGGTGCTTTTCTTTATGAGGATTTGGAGAAAAACATCAACAGTCAGTACCTGATGAGGCCCAGGTCATGTCCATTCTCATCTACCATCTTCAGCATCACCATTTCTTTATCCGTGTTGGATGAATACCTGGGACAATGGAGCAGGGAAATCCTGTTATCACCAGAGCAACAGTCACATTCTGTGTTGTTAAAACTCCACTGGGCTTAGCAAGAAAATGAGGAGGATATCAGAGATATTGCTAGGACATGGTGACCTTACAGGACCATCCTAATACAGCTGTGAACCTAAGGGAAGAGGCATAGTCATTGATGACTTCAGGCCCTGCTTCCCTGGGTGGTGGAAAGAGGAGATCCTTCTAAATACAACCTTATGTACTTTAATGCCATCTGACACACATGCTAGCATCTACTAAGGATGTTCTTTCATTGCTGTTAACAAAACACAAGGCCACATCCTTAACTAATGCCTCACATGCTTGGAGGAGGCATCAACAGCTTCCAAGTCCACTTGTACAATTCATTTTTGGGGAAGCAGGTACCAAGGACCCACAATGGTAACTGTCATTCTGCCATGGACTTGGTTCCAGATTTGAACTGTCCTACAAATGACCAGAAACACTGGCTGCAAGACTTCTGGGTCATGGTTCCAACCAAAGGTTCCTCTTCAGGGATCTGTTTCTCTCCCATTTGAGGAGCCTTTACCTGCTTTGTTCAGATGCTGGATTCTGGAGATATGAGTACGGGCTTCGGTTGATCTGACTGTTTTCTACAATGCCTCTGTTTATAAAAAGCCTTCCTCTTTTCAGGTTCTGATGTGCTATATCAATGCTCTGAAAAACAAAAAGGCAGGGAATATTAGTGCATGAATGTAAGCCATATATGAGTTTATTTGGAAAAACTCCCTCCCTGCCTGGCCCCAACGCTTTCTTGTGAATCTAGAGGCTTTTCATTTTGCTTTCGTTTTGTTTGTTTGTTTCTTGTTTGGTTGTTTTTTTTTAATAGACCAAAATTCTAGAAAGTTATGATCATGAAAAGTAATATTTCAAAACCAGGCACAACCATCTCTTTCTAAATAAAAACTTGAAGGCTTTTATTTTCTGACCTGATCTCACCAGCAAGCATAAAACCACCTCTGAGTGTATTTTAAGGTTGCAGCACTTTCAGGTGCTACCATGAACGTTGCAGCAAGAGCTCTGTTAGTCACAAACGTACCTCCCCTTACCTTTTCTGTGTTTACAGGCCCATGTGTCAACAATCCAGATGATGCCTACCTTTACAATGCCCTTCACAATAGCATTGAGGGACGGTTTGATCAGTCCTTTGCTAGTGATCCAGAAAAGCGTGTACTGGAAGTAGCCACCAGGACCCGAGTGCGTGTGGGTGCCACTGAGGATGACGTTGTCCTGTCGGTAGAGCTCACCATACTTGCTCTTCAGTTCCTTGAGCACCTAAGAGGAAAGAAGTGGTCCTAAAAACCCTTTTGTTATGCCTGTGGAGATTTGTATCAACCCTTGAAAAACAAACAAACAAACAAATAAAATCATCTCTCACCTGCCTCCCAGCTCTTTTCTTTCCACCTGATACGCCCATAGCCAGTGACCAAATAAGCAGGTTACAGCTGTTGATTTGACAACAGCCTTAACATAATAAAATCCTGTAAGGGAAAACCTCTATAGCCAACTTGCAGCCCACCCCATGTCATCCAGGGAGCGCCTACTTCTCAAGGACCTCCCTTCCTCCTCTGTGGTGCAATATATAGGCACCAAGCACCATGTGTATTTTTAGTAATTTTTTCACTACAAAAAGCATGGTCAAAGTCCAGCGTCATTTGCTGAGAAATCTTCTTCATCAGAGACACCACACCTCTCAAAGTCCTGCTGCAAGGAAATCCCAAAGCAAATGGCCAAGGTGCTGCTGCATTCTTTATTGTCCAGCAATGACTACAACCTTAGCACTAATACCAGCGGCAGCTCACGCTGTGCAGATCGTTCACGTCCAGCCACGTACCTCCAGCCTCAGTCGCTGAGACACCATTCCTATGTCGATGCTAACAAACACGACTCGCTTGGAGCTGTCGGGCTCTGCCACGATGAAGGCTCGGCTGTAGAGGCGTGTGAGGAGCCCACCACCCACCTGGTCAGGATTGGCGTAACCCATCTGGAAGGAAAGAGCTCTGTCAGGCCCACACAGACAAAATACTGAGAGATGGATTCATTTGCATGTATTTTCCTAAGTCAGTTTCCAGAAGATCAAAAAAATATCTTTCAAGACAAAAACTCAGAGCTGCAACTATCTTGCCCTGCAATCATTCATTTAATGATTTAAGACAACCATTTGTTAAGGCAAGGCCTCCAAGCCAAATATTCTGAAAAAAAATAATACTCAGAGATGATGAAAAAAAGAACAGTATTTCACTGAATCCATGCTCAATTCCCCATACATACCAGAGGAATTTCTGCTACTGGCCCTGTGCAATCTGCTCGACCTGCACCCAATAAGTAGTCTCCTGAGACACCATTTGATGGTTTCTGGGTTGGTGGTGGGTCATAATCTATAATAAGAATAAATAGTAGATTAGGGGCCACACAAACAAGCAGAACTAGGGGAGGAAGAGTCAACACAACTTTTTCAAAGGGTGTGCATGCCTGGAACCTGCTGCACATCCCTGGAGGACTTAGAAGTCTCTGAACAAGGGGATCTGGCTGATACTGTCTGCTTGGGTTTCCAGCTGTTGGCCAATGTGGCCAGCATTTGCTGATGCTGTTAATGGATTAAGGGTGGAAAATAACGGGCCAGGTGTAAAGAACTACAGCGCTCACAACATGGGGTCACTGGGCTGTGTAAAATATGCAGTGATTCCCAGCAAGGGGAAAACAAGCTTAGCTTTCTTGACTCCAAATCATCTCTCCAAATTCACCATTGTCATGCAGAAAACAGAAGCCAGGGTATAAGGGCTGTTTTCACCCAAAAAAAGTCCATGTCCTGTGCTGGTGTCCTGGTCTCAAAAAAAAAAAAAAGGGGCGGGGGGGGGGCACAGCAGCACCAGGGCAAGCAGCTGCAGGCAATGACCCTGGACCAAATGACAAGGAAAAGGCCCCTCAAAGGAGGCTGAGCCTCATCCCAGCCATCACAAAGCCTTCCACGGGATGCACAGAGCATCTGGACAAAGTCATAGAAGAAAAGCCATTGACGGCTATTAAATAAATAAATACATTCTCTGCCCCTCAGGAAATCCCACAGCCACAAATCACTGGAGGCTGAGATAACACCGTGGGAAAAATATTTTTGTGCACTTAATCTGTGCTCAAAGTCTTCCCTGGCCAGATGGGGCAGCTGGAGGCTGGGCAGCGGGAAAAGGGGACGCTTGGTCTTCCCACCGCGGCCTTTCCTAGACTGTCACTTAAAACAGAGGAGAAACAAAACACTCTCATCGTCCACAGACCGAGCACAGGAGCAGCAGAGAGACAAAGCAGTGTGAATGAAGGGGGGTTCCCATTAAAGTTACTGCTGCTCCACCTCCTCCTCAGAGAGATGTAATGCGGAGAAAAGGCACTTGTGCAAAATTCTCACATGTTACAACCTAAAAACTAGAGGAAAGCATGAACTCCATACAACTCAAGAGCAAAACCAAGGAAGTGGAGGTCCTCATTGCTGACTAATCAGGCAATGCTCTTGGAAAGGGCTCCTACCACGTGGAAACACCTAAAGCTTGAAAATGCTTGGGTGTTGTTGTTTTTTTTCTTTTTATTTGGATTGGTTTGGTGTGGTTTTTGTTTTTGTTTTGTACCCCCATGATATTTTCTCTCTACAGAAGACAAGTGTGGGGTACATTAGAAGTGGATTGAGAGTTTCTTGGGGCAGCCCATGCCACCCAGCTGCCCCATGCCTGGTGATGGGGTTGGGGGGAATAAGTCAGCTGTGGTAGGATCGCAAGCACTACCAAGCTCCTCAGTTTCTCATTCTCTGGGTTTAGAAAGAAGCTTCATAGCTCATTTTGACTTTTTTTTTTCTTTTAAACAACATATTTCTAAACTTTCCAAAAAGAGCAAACTGCTTCAGGTGGGAATGGATTAATTTGACCTGAACATGTGGCCCTGGGGCGTGCCATGCACATCGCCTCATTGTGAGAGCAGGCAAAAATAGGGATGATATCCAGGTTCATGCAAAAATTGGTGCCCTCTGCAAAAAAATGGGAGTACATTTGTAACGGCTTGAGTCTGCAAATGATTTGGGAATGAGACACCACCATGCTGTTGTTTCATTTTGGGATGATTGTCAGTGGCCCTGAAAAAGGTTCCTGACCCCTGCTGCCACAAGACGAAATCAGATGCTTTTGCATCTCCTCTCCCTCCTCCTGTATCCTCCCTCCATCCCAGCAAGCCCTCCGGATGGCAGACAGCTGCGGTGGGCAGCACCGAAGTAGCTCGACTTGCCATTGCTGGAGCTGTTCTCTTGGGTGAGAAAGTGGAGGATGAGGAGTGCCACAGTCACTGCTATCATCAGCGCCAGGAAAATGATGAGGACCACCTCCAGACGGGAGAAGGAGCGCTTGTGCCTCTTTCCACACATGGCAGGGGGCCCTGCGAAAGCAGAGGGGAGCCCGTGAGAGAGGCAGAGGGGTCAGCCCCGAGGTGAGCCACGTGCTGGCCATGGTTTGCATCCCCCACCCCGTGGGTCCCCCAGGTGGGGCAGAGCAGGCAGTGATAAGGATGGGAAGTGGTGACAGATATCTTTATTTTTTTTCCCCATTCTGCTTAAGACAGCAAAATCATATCTCCTATGTGCAGCAATTGCTCCCCGTCAAGAGGCCCGGTAGGACAGGGCATGCTGCTCTTTTACTGCATCTGCATTTACCAGGACACCTTGCTTGCTCTTTTGAAGAAATCTTTCAAATAAAACCCTACATCTTTCATCAGATCCTATATTCACCAAGAGAGGTGCTGCAGCCTGAAGCCTCACCACATTTTTGCTGCTCATGCTCATCGTGCACAATATCTTCATCATAATAATGGTTAATTTCGGAAACCCAGGGCAAGACAAATGCCCCATTGCATGGGCAAAGGCAGTTTTCTCCAGGATAAGGAAAGCGGTGGTTGTGACAGCTTTCCAGAGCTGAGCTCTTTGGATTTCCTTTGTGTATATTGTTACCCCACCTCAGTTTAAAGATTAACAAGAAAAAAATATTCAAAATAAGGTTATGGGAAAATGTACTATTTTCTCCTATGTAAAAAGGTGACTTTCAGTTTGTCCTGTTCTGGCATCTGAGATTTGCATCAAGAGCTTCCATCGGGCACTTGTATCAAAGATGTGCCTTTTGCCCTTCTTAGAAACTTCCATACAAGGCAGAAATAAGCCTTTAAAATAACTTTGCACATTTTCATGCATCCTTGGGTGTGTTAATAGATCATCTTGGTGCAGATCCCATTTCTTTGCACACCTCTACCTTTGATGGAACTGCAAACCTGCCTGGACCACAGGGGACAGGCTCCTTGTTCAGAGCAGTGGGGGTCCCCATCCTCGCCAGTGTCCCCGACTCTCCTGGGCAGCCTGGGGAGCCTCAGTGCCCCCAGCCAGAGGGATTCTGTGTTTTGCTCCTATGACTGTGCCCCAGGGGAGGAGAGGAGAGGGGGGAGGAGGGACACGCGATCAGAAAGGCAAGTGGGGCAGAGCCTCTAATTATCCCAGAGGTCAGATCTGCTGGTGGGTCCGGCAAGGGGCTTGGTAAAGGTCATGTGTGGAGGACATTCCCCAGAGGTGATGTGCCCTGGAAACAACAAATCTGCAGAAAATAACCACTGAAAAGAGCATTTATGGTCTTGGAAGCACGGCAGCAAGAAATATCACCACCAGCAAGCCAACTGGTCACCCAGACTTGCTGTAGGTGACCTTTCTATCAACTTCTTTTGCCATGGTAAGATAAATCAGCTGTGCTCGCTGCTGAATTTCACCCAGCTAATCTTCTATTGGCAACAAATCTAGTATTATGGGTTTCCTTCCTCCCTTTTTTGACTTTGCATTTTATTCTGTAAGCTGGAATTGCCAGCTAGCTGCAACTCATCGCAAGCTGCCCAGACGATGGATATTGCAGCGCCATCCCAAAACATGACCACATGATACGCAATTCCATTTGTTTTTCCACGTGATTACACAGCTGAAGTAATACCAAAAGAAGTAAACATTTGTACTATGAAATCACAACAACATCTCATGCAAACTTACCTTGCAATGCAGCTTATTAGGGGTTCTCTTTCTATATTCTGGATGCCGTGAGGCTTCAGTACATCCAATTCTGCTTGTACCTGCGGTCCCTTGCCAGTCCCAGGGGTTAGAGAAACATCTCCTTGCTTGAAATCTGTTTCAAGTTGAAAGGTCCAGCTTGAAAATTATTGCTGTTACAATCCCATGAGTCAGGCTCTGTGTAAGATAAGGAACAGATCAATACCATTTATCGCAAAACAGGTGGTTTTTTTCCATGCCTTTTTTTTTTTTTTAATAAGTTATGAACAGTGCCTGTGTCTTCAAAATAACCTTTCTGGGATTACACAGATCAGCTCTGGTGCATGAGGATCACGGGAACAGTGTTTTTCCCTCTTTTTTTTTTTTCATCACAGCTTGACCAGCCTGCAAGATGGCTGCTGCTCCACATCCTGCTGTGAATCTGAATTCTCATGGGATATCAGTCTCAAGGGTTTCCAAACTTCACTAGAAGAACAAGAAGAACTCAAATATGGGGACATACTCTCAGCTTTTAAACATGTTTGCTTTTTCTGTCTGTTTTCCTTCTGAGCCCCAGCTTGGTTGCACCATGCATTAATCCACCAGCTGCTAAAACATGCTTTCTTCAAAGAGTTGTGGCTGCGGGAGCCATCATATCCCTGAGACAGTGGCAGCTTGCTCTTGCTTGCAGAGAATTTAAAAGTCCCCTGAGCAATGCACCTTTGCTTTCCCCAACTCCCATGAGTTTTCGAGGGAATTTAAGGACAGGACTACATGTGACATCTTCCATTCTACTCAGCCTCCAGCAGGCAAACATCGCAGGAGGTGCTGTTTTCTTTTTCCACCACCGTTTCTTCCACGCCTCCTAATTCCAGGGGTTAATATGCCAGCTAGCACTGAGCACAGGCAGCCTGAGTCATCACTTCAAGGTCACATTCAGTATCTCTCTTTGATTCAGCAATTTTTGGACTGGCTTGTGGGGAGAAGAAAGATTTTCTGATATGTTATCTCCTCGCTGCAATACCAAAGGAACACAGAACACGCTGCCCTTGCTGTTGGCAGAAAACAACATGCTTCGCCTCTGTATAGGCTGACAGATATTCCTGGCAAGCTCCGTGCCAAAGTCCTGGACGTGGGTGCCTGGGAGAGAGACACCCAACCGGCTCTGCGCTGGGCCACCACCAAGCCACCACAGTCCACTAAATCCACCCCACAGCCCCCTGGCCTCCATGCATGGTGCCCAAATCCTGGCTCTCACCACCCCAGGGCAGTTCCAGACCTGACAGCCGTGTCCTCAGGCAAAGGTGCACAAGCACCTAATCAGGGTGGGAAATGAGTCACGTGAGCTAACGATCCCGTTTTCCTTGGTCTTAATTCTTAATTCTTATCTTAATTCATCTTCTTTCTTCTGGACACACAGCTGTTAGGTAGCTTGGGCCAGTCCACCCTGGTGCAGTGTTCAGGCATACCCAGCCGTGATGCTCCACGCCCAAGGGTTTTGCAAGGTTGCTCCAAGTTGTGCACCAGCCCTGGGGGGAGCCACGTTTGTTAAATCCCAGGACGGAAACTAGCTGGGACACCACAGGAGTAGGCTGTGAATTAGCAGGAAGGACAAGAACTCTTCTTGAAGGTGATGTATTTGCTAGATCATCATGAAATGTGAAGAAATAGAGTTCTCAAGGTTTGGATGGTGATGATTTGCCCTGTCATCTCACCCCAGGGAATCCAAAGAGTCAAGAAAAAGACTTCACTGTGGCTCTGTGGCTCCAGGAAGGGCAACTCAGTTGTTGTTGGACGTCAAGGAGGAAAAGGAAGTTTGATAGTACCTCAAAACAGGTTTGGGGGAATATCTTAAACTTTTTCCTTTTAAAAAGACTGCTCAATGAGGCTATGGGGACCCACACGTCCCCATCTACCCTACATGGCCTGACCATGCCCACCCGCCCTGGCTCAGAAGTGCAGAACAAACCAAGTTTTTTGGCACAGAAAAGGGACTGTCTGGACTGCAAAACCCTCAGCTGAAGCGCTAACAGCTTGGTTAAATCCCTCTGAGCTCCTTCCTGCCTGCAAAAAAACAACCCAGCTCCTCCAGAAAAGGTGGATTTCCAAGACAATGGCCATGAATTTTTTTCTTGGGAAGCAATGGTAGCTGTGGTTGGAAACCAGCCTGCATGGAAACAGTGTTTCCTGGTCTCCTGCAAGTCATCAAGGGCTGGTACCAAATCAAACCAAACACTTCCCTTATATAAATTCATAGGAGTCTGCAATCTCTTCCATGAACCATCTGAAAATGAATCCTCCCATCCTGATCTTTCAGTGTTGGCACATGCAGGAAAGGTGATGGAGAAAGAAAATCACAGAGGAGACAGGGGGAAGGCACGCTCAGGACATCAGGGACTTCCCACCTGTCTTTAGCCTTCCGGATGCTCTTCCCATGGAAAACTCCAACCCAAGCAGGTCAAAAAAGAGGCTAACTATAGTGCTTATTTGTCCATTCTGCCCCTTTGCTTTCTTTCCTTTTCTTTAATCTTCATTTTCACACAGAATTATATCACAGGCTTTTCCATGGACCTCAGGGGGGAAGGACATAAAGCTCCATCCGTGGTGCCTCACTATTGCCTGCTTCTCTCCAAGGAAGTGGCCTAAAATCGACAGCAGAGCAAAAACAAAAGTGCCAGCATGCCTTAGAGATGCCAACATGACATTTCTCTCCAAAACCAGTCCAAAAATGCAGGACGATGCAATGGGACTGCCTTATGACTGTGCAGAGTTTCTGACCACAGATATGGGATAGCTGCATTTTGCAGTCAGAAGCTTTATCTGAACGTTTTGGGCGGGTGTAATTACAGTGAAAGGTGGAAGGCTGAAGAGCCAGGATTTAGATGTAGGAAAATTGGAACGAGACCTGTCTGGAACCTCTGTTCAGCTTCCGTGTGTTTCTCCCTGCCTCCCCCTCATCCTCGTGCACCTCCACGTGGTGCCACGGTGCAGTTCGGAACAGCTTTAACACTTGCTCTCCTCTGAGAGGCTTCACCCAGACTCAGCTCATTAGCATGCAGTAGATGTCCCTCCAGATCCGTACAGCTCCTCACCACAACCAACTTTGGCTAACCCGTAGGTGCGCGGTGCCTGGCAGCCAGCCGGGATGCACTTTGTCCCCACCACAAATAGGGCTGTCTTTGCCATGTCGCTCCTAAGCCAAACAAGCTGAAGAAGCTCAATTTGTTAAACTTGTTAAACTTTGAAATCCAAGTTAAAATTCTCACTATAAGCCAACGTGAGGATTAAATGTGAGGATAGTGCTGAGGATTAAAACAACAGCCACCTTCACCGAGGAAGCAGAAAGAAACCCGTCTGTAGGACCTCTGCTTTTCCGAGGTGGTTCATCACCATCAGGACAGCAACCTGGCCACTCCACTTCTGCATGCACGACAGAGTTTTGGTTGAGAGACCGGAGACATCTCAGCACGAATGGCCCAAAGCCAAAGCGCGTGCTCATTTGCATTGCAATTAAAACTTCATTTTGTACCAAAAGCTCTAGCCTCACGCTTGGGGTGAAGCACCTGGTGCTTTGTGCCTGTAAAATGCAGCTGCCTAGTGACTCCCCGCCTGCTGGATGAGGTGCGGGGTTTTGAGCATCTTCAAAAGGTTGTCCTGGAGCTTCACACTGATTTTGCTGTCTTTCTATCGATTAACGCATAAAAAAAAGAAGAGCCCAGAAGAGACCCACGAGCTGGCCTAACTCACCGCATGCACACAGCCAGGAAGAGGATAGATCTGCTGCAGAACCAGGCTGAAATTTTGTCTGCCTCTGCCACCATCAAAAAGGCGGATGGGTAATGAATAGGCTGACATTTTCTTTTTCCAAAATAATGCGCTGCATTGCCCAAGATTTTCTTCATTAAGCTGGAACATTTTGTGCCACTGTCCCTGAAGCCATAAAGGGTTTCTGCTGCCACTGAATCTGCCTGCTTCAATACCGCATTATTCTGGGGGCCAATCCTGGTGTCTGGGAAGCCACAGAAGACACCCCACAGCTGTGGGCAATTCTCCAACAAGGCTGGGCACACCACAGGCCTTGGTACTTGGAGAATGGAAACTTCCTTTCAAGCCTGTTTGCTAAACCCTGGCAGGTTTCTGTAGCAGAGAAATGAAATGAGCACCAGCTCCCAGTCTGGGTGTGCTATTCATACGGACCCAAGATGTTCACAGCCTGGGATCCTGGCTGCGAAGTGGGGAAAGCAATTATGAAGCCTTTTACATAATTATGTTTATTTAACAAGGAATGGCCAAAGTCCTTTTGATATGGACGTGGGAGGATCCTGATGGCAGGAGATAACATTTCTGCACAGAGACATCAGCAAAAAGCGTTTGGGGCTTTGACAAGGACACGCCGGGGTGCGACTCAGGCAGCGCCACATGGACTTTCCTTCCCGTCTTTCCTGGTCAAAACACTCACACACCTGCTCTGGGCAGCAGCAGGTAGCTCCATCGGGTGAAGGGCTGAGGTTTGGGGTGAAGTCACGGAAATCATGGCCATGCTTGAGTACAGCCCTCCCATTAGGCTGGCACATAGCAGCAGGCGGCTCCGGACCGACGCAGAAAGCACTAGGTGGGAGCAAGAGATCCTCCGCAAGCTCCCTGGGTGGTTGTCCAATGCCTTGGACATGCAATGATTTCCTTCTGGAGCATCTTCTGCCTCCAGGGGCCGACACAGTAATTCATGAGTTTCACCAGAAACTATTTATTTGGGGAACTGGAACACAGAGGACAGGCTGCCCTGGTGAAGTCACCTCTGCCACCCCTTTGCCAGGACAGCTTGTCCCATTGGGTTTGGCTGTGGAAATGCCTCTCCCTGCCCACAGGAGCTGTGTGCTGTGGGAACTCTTCTGGCCAGGCTGGAGGTAGGCTCCGTAGCCAAAAACTGCTCCCAGGAGCAGGATCAGGCCTACTTGTGGCAGCAAGCAGCACGTTTCCCTCTGGGAGACGGCTAGGGGTGCCCTCCTGCACTTCCAGACAACCGAGTCCTGGCAATTTTTGCTGCTTTCTCGGTCATTTTTTGAACAAGGCAACACCTCAAAATCCTTAAGATCACATGCTTTAAATCCATCTGCAGATTAAATGCAAGTAGCTTAAAGCCTCAGATGTCACCAGGAATGGAAAATATTTTGCCAGAGATCATTTAAAGCAGCAGCAAAGAGCCAAACGCCCATTCCCTGTTTCATACACTATGCTGTTGGTTTCAAAGCTGAAGCATCCCACTTACTGTCGCCTACCCTGGCTGAGGTTTCCATCAGCTAAAAGGCAGAAGAAGGCCCAGCCATGGAAGGGCACGAGGCACAGACAAGTCATCCCTTCCATGCACAGGTGGGGGGAACAGGGTGGGGAAAGCAGCACAAAGCTAGTGACTGCAGCAAGTTATCGAAATCTCCTCCAAAAATTTAATCCTGGATTTAATGCCTCCCCACCCCCAAAGGTAATCCAGTTGCAAGATGAAATCGGGAGGTGCGTTTCAATTGCTCCATCAAAATGCAGGCAATGCGTGGAAATACGTGGCAAGGCTGAAAAATAAAATCGCAGCATCTCTCACTTCTTGACTATATGGAGCTGCATCTTCTAGCCAACGGGGAGAGATCAGGACAGAGAAACAGATAACTGAGCTCCTTCTCCCTCTGTTGTCCTTTAAGTCTATAAAATATTAAGTGGGAGAGTAAAAATAAGCACTAGCAGAGGCTCAGCCACCCACCACCACAACAACTACGTGGGCAAGTGCACGCTAATCTCTTTCCTGCGCTCAGACTCATAGCTCTGACTGCTTGACCTGTTCCACATACAAGAAGTCAAGATGAGCTAAAAATAAAGAAAACCAATTGTTGTTCAAGTGACTTGTTTGCTAGCATGTCTTACTTCCAGGGAAAAAGGAAATGTGCAATTATGGTAATGCAGACAAAGCTTTGAAACACCATCTAGCGGGCTTGTGGAGGTTACCTTGTGCTGCATGCTCCAAGCTAAAGGCACCAAACCTATTTCTCATTCCTTTAACAACCTGTAGAACAACCTTTTACTGCTTTGAGGCCATTGCGATGAACCACAAGATTGTGCCACGGTGACCAGCGACCAGTGCTGCCGCAAGCAACCAGTGGCAAAGCCTGAGCAGAAGCAATTCCCAGAAGTCACCCAGAGCATCACTACTGGATCCAAGGGAGAGACCCCTCAGCTCAGCGGCTGCTTTGCAAAGTCTAGGGAGGCAGATGCATTGAATCATTACGTGGGGAAAACTTTGAATGAAGGGCTTTGTTTCTAACAGGGGTGAAGGCAGACCGAGGGAAAGCTCTTGCAGAAGCTGCCCCCATCAGGCTGATGGGGCTGGGAGCAGCCTGGGGTGGGTTGGAGCCTGTGGTAGCTCCTGAGTGGAGGAAGCCAGGGCAGCTGGCAGTCTTCTTGGTGCTTAGGAGTGGAGGAGACATTGGAAGAAACCAGGCAGCAGCTAACTTTGGCTTCAGCCTGTGCTCTCCTGGACAAAGCACATTCCCCCCCCCCCAGCCCTTGCTTCCCCTCAAGCCCTTCACCAACCTGCAACAAATTCACGTGGTGTCTGGTCATATTTGGAAGCATTTGTTAGAAAACAAACACTTTGGTGACAACAAAAGTCAACAAACATCCACATTTGCACCCAAACCAGCATTTATCAGTCGTTCTCTTACCCCAGGCTGTTTTGCTCAAAGCTGCAGAGCAGCAGCCACACAGGCATGGCCCTTACCTGGGATGCAGGAGAGCACCAGGCAGGAGCCACTCCGAGGACAAGCCAAGCAGCACGTGCAAAGCAAAAGAGCTGCAGCCCAAGATTGGGAAAGCCTTTCTGGGAAACTCTTCTTGCTCCCTGAGCCTGGGGACAGAAAAAATGACATGGCAGAATGGGGCAGATCCTTCCCAAGCTAACTCCAGCTGTACCTGTGAAAAAATTGGGCAGAAGATAGAGGCTGGGCTGCTCTACGCCCATTACACACCAACTGCCTGCCAGTGACGTGAACCACCAGGTCCAGAGCTGCTGCTGAAAACCACCTGCAACCAAGTCGGGGGGTTCCTTCCTGCTCCCAAAACTTGCTAGACTTCCAAATGCTGGGCCCGTGTAAGAAAATTGGTGTTGATTTTTTGCTATGTGTATTCTTGAGATGCATGGGAACACCACGCTGCACCACATGGAGGGTTCATCTCTGCTGGTAGGTGGGGTCTGGAAGCAGTCCCTAGGAAACAGTCAATAGGAAGCCACGAATCCTTCCTGCAAATACATACGTGAATGTTTGCTCCAACAGCTGCTGAATCAGACTGGGAAAGCTGCTGGAGCAGTAACTCGTGGTGGCTCGTCCTTGGGGAGCACTCCAATACCCTGCCACCAGAACAAGGACAAGCAAAGGGCAAGGGGTGCAGCCGCCCCCAAGTCAAAGCAGGAGGGCTGAGCTTGATGGGCAATAATCGATCATTGCAGAGAACAAAAAAGACAAGTGGTTGTTACCCTTGCTTGGCCTGTGCTCCTCAAGAACTTTCCCTCTCTGTATTTTACAGGTCTCAAAACTTTTCCCACCTGAAAGGACTGAAAACTAAACTGGGATGGGGCATCCCAGAGCAAGGGGATGAGCAATTGGTGGTTCAGCCTCAGGATGGGGACAGGATTGCCCCTGGAAGTTGCCCAAGAAGCTTACCCCAGAAATACCCTGCTCCAGAGGGCGTTAGAAGCCTCCAGCAGCACCTCTTGGCTACGGCTCCTTCAGGGAGTGAAGGCAGCAGCATCAGGGTACAAGCATCATACCTGAGTAACCTGGGGGAAACGCAGCTCGTGTTCTGACGGTGGGAAACGTGAGATCCCCAATCATTACTGAAATGCTGAACAACAAGCAGCTGCACTCCACCACCCGCAACGTTAGCGCCATCACAAGCCATTGCCCACCTTAAACAGCTGGCACTGCTGAGCATATATTCACTGCTACTGACAGGAAGGAGAGGAACAAGGCAGCACGAGCACCGCAGCCTGCAGTTAGCACTGACACAGAATTTTGTCCTCTATCTGTTCCCTTGGTCCCCTCCTCCAGACTTGGCAGTGACAAGAGCTATGCCGTATTGCTGAGCTTAATGTCACTGCCTGCCCAGTTATTCTCAAGACAGCATGCTTTATTACAGCACAGCTCTTCTGTGAAAAAATGAAACCATGTTTAGCCAGATCCATGCAGTAAGTCAGACACTACAATGCAGAATTCAGCAGATTCCATTTAATGTCATGTGCATATATCCATACATTTACTTATGTCAATGGTTTTGATGTGCGTGACGCCAGGTCTTGAAAAATCTACTCATTCATTTATGTCTGGGAGCATGAAGTTTCTCAAGCAATCATCTCTGGATGGGTTAGCTTTTTTAAACTCAGCTTTCAACCACATAGTTGCAAAGATAATAACTCCCAACTCAAGGCAAAGCATGCGGAGCTAATCCCTGAAATTCGCAGACAGCTCTGCAAATGCTGTTGCAAAGAGTTTTGCAAAGAAATGTGGGACATGAGGAAATCCCTCCCAGGGCGAAGTGGTAAGAAATGGGTTAGTCTTGTCTAGCATCCCAAGCAACAGCAAGGCAAAGCAGCAGAACACGGGATTGATTCTTCAAGGCGGTCTTAGGCTGAGAAACAGGGCAGAGAAGTAGAGAGAAATCATCAAAAAATAAAATTAAAAAATGACACTTCACCAATTTCACCATAATGTACTCACAGAAATTTGACTTTTTTTTTTTTTCTCAGTTAAAGCAACAAGATTGGTAGCTCCTGGGGTTATGGGTGTTTACCCTGCAATGTGCTCCATCCCAGCAGTTTTGGGGTAGATTTTTCAAGCCCTGGTGATGGTTCCAAGGAAGGCTTCTCAGATCTGCTCCCAGCTCCCAAACGTTCAGAATCTATTGCATAGCATTTACTTCAGATAAGGCACTGATTTGCCAAAGGTGAACAGCAATTCAAAATTAATGCAGTTTCCATACAGTCCAAATTTGATGGCCTACAGTGCAATAACATGTAAAATTAAAGGCAAAGTTAAGAAGAATAAACCCAACTTTAAATTTAAAATTAATATTAAGAAGATAAAGGAAACTACATTTTTCAAAAGCCTTTTTATTTTCCTTCACCATTGTTGTTTTACAATACAAATATCACCTTGTGAATACACAAAAACCCTACAGAAGATAACTCTGCTTCACGTAAAATACAGAATGGATATATATATATATTTATATATATATTTTCTCTTCATCATTCTTAAAAAAACTATTTTGTTCTGCACATTGGCAAGATTAGGATAGAATACTTCCCCAGACATACAGTATGTATGGTAGGAGTGAAACTTATAATTACATGCAGTTTCTGCACAAATATTTTAAAGAAATAGAATATCTTTGTTGTTTTTCAACAACATCTCAATACGGGATGGAGAAACCACTCCTAGTTCACTCAGTGATCATTTGTAAAATTCTTAAAAAACAGGAATTCATGGCTGTTTTCTTTTTAAAATACAGCTACCAAGTAGACAATAAAGTGATATATTTAGTATGATCTGCCCACAATGTGTGAACAAGATCTGACCCTTTCTATTTGGTTTTTCCCTAGACATGGCAATTTCAACATTATAAGCAAATTTCCAGTTTAATTTAGCTATAAATGCAAAAATTAGTAATTATACAGTATATATAATTCTGCTTTCATGGAATACTTTATTTTAAATAAAAACATTTAAGACTGCCTACTAACCATACAATCAAGACAAGAAAGGCACTAGAAACATAGACAAATCTCTCTCTCCCAAGAAGCATTTTCTTTAAATTTTAACTCTCTATTCTCTGACATGTAAAAATCTTTTTAAATTTAATTTTCATACACATTTTGAAAAATAAAGTTAGGAAATACTTAGAAAATCACTTTACAACTTTTTTTTTTTGCACACTTTTTGACACAGTCACTGCAGATTCTACAAAATCAAGATTACCAAACCTTCCTGTGTCTATCATCTTATTTGTATCACGGTGCAACAGGTAGAAAGATTTCTTGATTTTACCCCAATGCAGGTATTCAGAAACCTTCATATAGTCATTTGCTAGAAAATGGCTTACAGCCCAATCTTTGGGGCAAGAGATATGAAAAGTATGTTTTCCCAAGAAAATAATATGCATTATTCCCAGACGTGACTGGAAAGACCAGAACTTATGATAGAAAAGATTTCATTTATGCTCTCGCATCATATACAAAGGAACATGGTGATGGGTAATGAAAATCCCAAATCTATTAACAAGAAATGTGTAACAGTGCATGATAAGTTAAATTTTCTTTATTGTTGTCCAACGCAGATCCTTTGGAGAGAAAAAAAGATCACAGTGCTTACCAGGTAACTGAATAGATTAAGTCAAGGTAACTGTTAAAAGAAAGGGTTAGGGAGGGGTTGATTTTTTTATTTTTTATGGCATCTTCTCGTATGGAGTTCTTAGCACTTGGGACAGGTCCTTTTCCCCCCCATTTTGTCCATCAACACACTGTTATGTGTCATTCACCAGTCGGCTGTATTTCACCTGCCTGCCTCGATGCAGCACCGGCCAGGGGAAGGGCCAGTGGTAGGAGCGAGGTACAATTCCTTGGACATTCTTTTCGAAGTACTGGAAGGGCTTGTACCACCAGACCCTCGCAAGGAGGTTGGTTTGGGAAGCTTCTTTTAGCACCTGCAGAAAGATAATTAGGAAAAAAAAAATTACAAGAGAGCATACCACTTGCATGACTTCACTGCATGTTGATTTCTACCGTACATCAGTGGCATTCTGCTTACAGCTGTTTCCAAAAATCTCTTGGTATGTGTAGATACCTGCCAAAAAAATCTACATGGACAAAGATCAAGAGGAGCCAAGATACTTTTCCACAGCCTTCCTGCACACATGACCAGTTGCTCTGAAGTGAGGCTCACCATCATTTCCAAGTCCTCAGCTGCTAAACAGCCCCATTGGAAAAAAGTGATGGGCAAGAAAGGTCAATCTCACCTCTCTGTTGGGAATGGAAAAGACCCACCCCAAAGCATGGCTGTTTCCATAACTATATTTGAAATTATCTGTAGCTCCAGAATCCTTTGCAAGTCCACTTGTGTGCATGCACACCAGTGAGCAAGGCACCTCAACCCATCCAGAGGAGGGAGCGAACCCTGCCCCAGCCTCCGCATGCTCTCAAACCACATCCACCCACCCATTTGCTTCTCCTAGCAAAAGCAAGCCACTGCTGAGACGAAAGGAGTGGGTGAGGAAGTCATGCAACTACCTCGCTGCACGTTTGTTATGACAGAACAGGGATGAGCTGTATCAGCCCACTGGGAAGTGTAAACACAGGACTCGTATACCAAGCTTTCTTTCCGTGTTATAAACTCACACGTAAAAAAAAAAAATGTCTTTAATGCTGGGGTTACTTCTGCTTTCAATTTTAAGGTCAGTCACAAGCCACGGGCCTCTGCACGTGGAGCAGCACCAGGAAGAGGCACTAGGACACAAAGGCACGCCCAGGTAAGGAGCCAGGGACTGGCATTTCCCAACATCCCAGCAGATTAGGGAAGCAATGCTGAGCCATCTTCTGTGAGTCACACCATGCAGCAAAACAGGTACATTTCTATACATGAAGGCGAAGAGTTTTTCTGAAGCAAGTCCTCAGTAGCACTCAGGGTAACTCTGGCTTCAGTAGCTTCCAGCTTGGAAACATGGCCACTCAGCACTGTCATTCTGACAGAGCACAGGAGCAAATCTGAGGCATGGAACTCAGTCCAGTGCTATATGACAACAGATAGGAAGTTTAAACACAGTCTGCTGTCAAACACAGCAGGTCCTGAACTGGCTGAACATTAAGCTGCATTCTTTGCAATCAGGCATTTGGAGGGAGAAATCTACAACAAGGCTTGACTGTGGGGTACTGCTTCAAGCAGAATTAAAGCCACAGGAATAATATATGCCATGGTAGCTAGACGACCCTGGTATGAACTAAAAATCATCACTGCCATAATATTAACTAACTTCCTACCATCACAGGAGGCTTTTATCAAGCGTAATAAACTGGACTCATATGCAACAGGCAAGCAAAATATCTTCTCCATGTTGTGTAGAAAAAAAAACACTTGGACACTGATTTGTTGTTACAGACCTAAGAAAAGTTACCTTAAGTTTCTCTTAACTCACTATGCGTCCTCTCCACAGATAACAGAATTGTGCATTTTTGTTCACATTCTTAGGCAATGGTAAGCTCATCTTTTCACTAGCTTATCCAGTTCACTGACAGGAAAGTAAGAACAATGAAAATGGCACAAGACCTCATTTAGACCTTCGTATCACTTACGGCTGCTCTCTGATCAAGTATTTCAGTGTTGTAAAAAACATACTTTGTTATCTCCCATCATGTGATGCATCTCCTCCTAAGCAGCTCCTTCTTCTCAGTATTTCCCCCATCACCCCATTTTTCATGTCTTCTCAGGCACAGACCTTAAGACAGGAGCAGCCTGGGCTCTCACCCACCATCCTCCAAAAGGAAAGTATTTCCCTTGGTTAGAGGAGCGAACTTACCCACTTGGAAACACTTTGAAAAACTGGTTCATTTTTTGTGAAGCCTCATACTGTTCTTCAAGAGACCTATCACTCAAATAAAGAGCACACAACAGAATACAAGGTATTCTGGTACCCAGGTAGCTTAAAGAAGTACCACTTCTAAATGGTTTGCTCTAATACAACAAAACCTCTTCAGCCCAAATTCAGAGAGACTTCAAAAAAATGAGGTTACACAGCCAAAGGAGGTAGGCCTGCTTGCCTGCCTGCAGGAACACCTTCAGATATTTTTTGCGGTCAAGGCACAAGATGAACCCAACTGATGATGCTTCTTCTTTCCTGCAAGCCCAAAGTGAAGGGGGAAGAGCAGGGTGCTTCACAAGAGATGGGTGCTTGTCCATTCCTACTTCTGCAGAAAGGCTCAAGGCAAAGTGTGGATATTCACCCACTGCCACGCTACAGCAAGCAGAGCCATGTGGATCCAGAGACTGGGAGAAACTCACTTGCTGGTTGGCCATCGTGTGATACCACCAGAAAAGTCTTGTAGTGATGTAGTAAGCCACCACCACGTCCACAGTGTAGTGGTCATGAGCAAGGAGGATGCAGAACATCCCAACCATGCTGAGCGTCCAGCAAAGCCAGTGATACCACCAGAGTCGCCGTGGGGAATCTGTAAAGAAGCACAAGCAATGATTATTTCAAAGTGTAATGTTATTGGTGCTCAAGACTACTGCTGTAATTAGCAGAGGACACAGCCTGCAATCCTGAGTGGATAGTGTGACGCCAGCGTTAAGATTAAGAGCAGGAATGCTGAGATCACAAAAGAAGCATCATTCTCTTAGGGTGTGACTCTACGTACGAGAACAATTTAATAAGATACTTGGAATATAGAAAGGTTATGAAATCTTTAAGAGGCCTGACACATAAAAATCTAATGTATTGTGGTCTGTAGCATCCACTGTTTTGTACTTCAATATAGACTCTATATAGCTGACAATCCATTCCTCCTGCCTTCCATAGGAGATAAATGTATGCATTAATTCTTGCAAAATGAGCAACCTTGCATTTAGCATGGCATCTATCTCTCCCTAGACAAGGAGATACATAGTTAAAGTACCATTCATCAGGCAGGGTGCAGTGAAAGTATAAACTATATTTTAAAGAAAACAGTTCTGAAATAAAATGCATAATTCAGTCATCTACATAGTAAAGCGTTTAGCTTTGTCTCCAAAGTTTTCTTTTTCAGTAAGGCCTATGTCCTTGAAGTAGTGTTACTTTTCTTTAATTGAAAGGGATGCATTTTTACTTTAATTGTATTTACTAATCACAATAATGCTTTAATAAGCAGATAATTTATACAACAGGAAATTCACCATGAACAGTGACAAACTTACACTCTTTGATAAATAAGTATGTAAGAGTTAATATGACGGTGTGACCGCTGTACAGATAGTCGCCGCACATGTTGTGGGATCCTGTGATGGACAATCCTCCACCAGCAATCAGTTTCATTATCCTTCGCAGATGAGATTCCCAGTCTCCAAATAGCTGGTGAAAGAGTGAAACACAAACGTGTGGTAACGTATCAGCAGTAACTTTCCTAAATTTAAAGCATGGCATTAGCCAGCAACTTTGTCTCTCTCTTATTCTCTCTTTTTGCGTTACTTTTTATTCAGTAAATCCTACCACCTTTCCCAAAAGCCAGCAATATATTTCCAGAGGAAAAGAAAAAAGACTGGAAATGAGACTTTTTTTTTTTAATGATCCTTTGCATGCATTATAGAGAGTCTTCACATGAGTACAGGCTGCACACACCTGCATTCATTTGTTTCGAGTATTATTTTATTTGAAGTATTCCCAAGATAGGAAGTCAAAGAAATTATTACAATTCCCTATAAATACAATCATCTGAAGGATTACTGTTTTCTCCTACACTCACAGAATAGAATGAAGAAGGAAATATTATTTACACATACAGATATTTATGAAAGTATGCACATGTGTAAAAAATCCCTTTACCTGGTCACTTTTGGTTGCGATGAAAAACATGGCATTTTTCAGTATAATACTGAATCAGAAGAACGGTCCAAGAAGTGTTAAACTCCTGTCTGTGCCTACACTCAAGAGTGCCACGCTTATGGTAAAACAGGCAGGTGAGCAAAAATTGTTTTCTGTTATTCATAAATACTTATTACTGCTACCATGGCATAATCTTTATCTGAGGTCTTGCTGGCAGCCTTTGCTAAAGTTCATGGCTGTGCGGGAAAATATTTTAGCAGGAATCTTCAAGCAGAGGTAATAGGTTCAGACTTTTTATTCATTATATCCTTGGGAGATGCCACATATGTGCAGTGAGGATCAAAATAATGACTATTGGAAAACCTAGGAATTCTGCAATACAGTCTCAAAAATACAGTTTCACAAAAAGAAAAGGGGTTAAAAATATTCCCAGCTATAGTTAGAAATTTGTCATGTTCTTTAAACATCTGTTTTCCCTTCTGTTCAAGAGGCAAAGCACTTCAAATAAATCAAACTTTATTTAACTGATCTTGTTCATAACAACACAAGCCCTACAGATGATAATCCAACAGAAAATAAGATGAACTGCCCAACCTGTACATCCAGCTGCCTAACGTCACATTTAACACACAAAATAGAGCATCTCACTCACTTCAACATCTATGGCAGCCCCTGCCCTGCCTTGAAAAGCCTTCAAAATCATTTCTTCCCACCTCACATTGCAAAAGAACAAGAAATGGTGTTTGTCAGCACACGGTGCCAATTCTGCAAGGGCTTCCATTCACACAATCCACACGAGCAACAGGGACGTTCCTCACACCCGAGGAATATGCTCTGAACGACCTCCAACACACCATGTTGGCTCAGAATGTGTTTCTGAAAACCTTCAATTTGCCTTTGGAAAGCCAAATCGAAGCAAACCAAGATCTTCTTGCCCCTTTCCTTCCTACCAAGTGCCCTACAGGCAGTCGACAGCGTTCCCAGACCTTGCTTTTGCTGCTTCCAGCTCTAACACCAGCCCAACTGTTAAACAAAACCACAAAAATGTGCGCTGTGGGAAAAGCCCAACCAGGATGTGCTGAGCACCTCCGGGACCCAGCAGGAAGCAGGAACCATCTGAGCTCAAAGGAGGCAGCCAAATGGATCAGTGCACTCAGCGTGCTGGATCCTTACCTCATTTTATCGTCCACAGTAACCATTTAACAGCCAGACAAGAACATAGAACCCCCGACTGGCCATTGCACGTATCATCCTCCTTTGTTTTAAAGCTCCTTCTTGCTTTAACAATAGGAAATTGTACTTTTTGGACAGATCTACACAAAGCTTTTGTAGCATTTAAATATTTCCTGCTTGCAGTTCCTTACAAAACTTAAAAATGCTCCCCAAAACTGCTCTTCACAATCCCCTGCAGCTCAGTAAGGTGTTGAGAAGCTTTTTCCCACCACTGTATTTATAGCTGTCAAGAAAGCCCAGCTGATCTTTTTAAGCAGGGCAATAGAAGGACACAACATTGGCTTGTCTGAGTAATGAGAACAAGCTCATTGAGTAAGGAGAACAACTTGCCAATGCTGTAAATTTACAAAAATGGCAGATTTACTCACTTTGCTCCCTGTGTGTTTTTTTAAGTTTCATAATAGCTGACTGATCAAATACAATGTTGACTCCTCTCCCCCTCACTTTTCTTTACAAAAGACTTAGGTCCCTCAAGAAGCCACATGTGGCTTGGCAAGTCCTCTGGGCTGTCAAATAAACAATACAGCACGTTTGTTGGCTTTACTTCCCTGAGGAACCCAAGCGTTTCAGCTTTGTTTGTCCCACAGGCTTGTATGTACCAGCAATCTTCAACAAAGTTGTGACAGCACGTGTATCAAGCCAAAACACAATCTTGATTTATGACTTTGCTACCTGTCATCTAATTCATGGTTGTGCACACAAACCTGCTGAACTGTGCATGCTAAAGATGTTCAGATGTTTCACAGAAATTAGTCCCCGTCCCCCCCCTTCCTCCTGTCTGTGCTACAACTTACGTAGAAGGGGCAAGAAAACGAACTGCTATGGAGAAAGAACCTGTGCGTCTAATACACAAACCTTGTTTCCTATGCTGTGTGAGAGAGATGGATCATGGAATCACCAAATCATTCAGGTTGGAAAAGATCTCTAAGATCATCTAGTCCAACCCTTAACATGGTACCGACAAGTCCACCACTAAACCATGTTACTGAGTTCTACCGCTACGTGTTTCCCGAAGGCCTCCAGGGGTGGTGACTCAACCACCTCCCTGGGCAGCCTGTTCCAATGCCACACAACTCTCTCAGTAAAGACTGAAAAACTCCTAATACTCAATCTAAACCTCCCATGGCACAACTTGAGGCCCTTTCCCCTCATCTCATCACTTGCTGCTTGGGACAAGAGCCTGATCCCCACCTCACTACAACCTCCGTTAAGGTAATTGTAGTAAGGTCAATAAGATCTCCCCTGAGCCTCCTCTGCTCCAGACTAAGCAACCCCAGTGCCCTCAGCCGCTCCTCACAGGCCTTGTGTACCAGGCCCTTCACCAGCTTCGTAGCCCTTCTCTGGACACGCTCCAGGGCCTCGATGGCCTTCTTGTAGTGAGGGGCCCAAAGCTGAACACAGTACTCGAGGTGTGGCCTCACCAGAGCAGAGTACAGGAGGACGATCACCTCCCTGGTCCTGCTGGCTGCACTAGTCCTGATACAAGCCAGGATGCCGTTGGCCTTCTTGGCCACCTGGGCACACTGCTGGCTCATGTTCAGGGGAGCATCGACCAACACCCCCAGGTCCTTTTCCTCTGCACAGCTTTCCAGCCACCCTGCCCCAAGCCTGTAGCGTTGCATGGGGTTGTTGTGACCGAAGTGCAGGAGCTGGCACTTGGCCTTGCTGAACCTCGTACCGTTGGCCTCAATCCAGTCTATCCAGATTCCTCTGCAGAGCCCTCCTACCCTCGAGCAGATCAACACATCCCCCCAACTTGGTGTCATCTGCAAACTTACTGAGGATACAACAACACTCCTTGTTTCATGAATTACCGTGAATTACCCTTCAACATTGACTTAAAGAGATTTGTCTAAACAACTCCATCTCAGTAACTTGGTTTCAGCCATGGTTTTCTTAAGACTGTTTTATTTTTTGGCACAACAAACAGAGCTAGTTCAAGGAGGAGGGGGGCAAGTGTTTGCACTAACACAATTGCAATATATGCAGGGGCAAATAGCAGCAAAGGGGAGAGTTTTTCATGTAAAACCGTCCTTAAAAAGTCTCTTTGGGTCAATTTCAAGTACAAATCATAATCAGATTTGACACACTGAAGTGTTTAGAAATGTGTCACATATGGAACTTCTGTAGGTAGCAACCTTTGACCACTTCAATGGAGACAAAAAAATGCTGAACATATAAATCAGTTCCAACTGCTAGAGAAATTACATAGATTTACACTTTTTGAAGGATGAAAATGCTTGCCCTGCCCAAAAGCAAATTGTCAGCACCTTAGCCAAGAGGGAAGCTGATGATCTGCAGATGGAAGTCTCCCTGTGATGCCAAGTTGGTATTTCAAATTAGTAGCAATCACTGCAAAAGGACTGCTCACGGTTTTGGCATCAGCAGGACAAGGGGAAAACATGAAGATTAAAATAAAGAAAAGTAGCAAGATGAAGTTTACCTTTGGAGAACACTTGAAATGCATGCCAGGTACTGGGAGTGTAGTTACATACATTGTAATACACCGATACAAGTATAGTGTGCCAACTATACAGAAAAATCTTCTGCTAATTATAGACCTAGAAGAAAAAAAAAAGAGGAAAAAGAAAAAGGAGGTTACTCAATGCAAATACAACATGCAAGAGTAAATAAAACACACAAGCTATTTACTTTTCTCTTCTTGATGCTTTTGAAATTCATGACTTATTCATGTATACCAACTTGCACCTGTGGATACTGAATTCCTTTACAAATATTCCCACGCTTTACAGGTCAGAAGTACACAAACAACTCAACTAACATTACCCATGAAGTTGATTACATGAAATTTAAGGATTAGAATACAAAAGCCTGCTCAGATTTAGTGCTGAAGACATTAAAAGGGATTTCATGCCCCACACCCCTCCATTAACTTAGATTGGTCACTAATTTTCCATTCAAAGCAGGGGATAAAGTTACTGCCTTTCATCTTATAAAGAAAATATTGTAAGTTAATTTCTGCTGACACACACCCTTTAGTAATTACAAAGGATTGCTTTAGAAGAAATAGCTTGTATGACCCAAATGAATGAGAACATATCTTTATTGAGCGGCATTAAGAGAGGAAGCAATTCACATCAGCAATAAAACATCCCAAATATAAACTTAGAGCTGCATTGGCCACAGGATAGGGTGTTTCCATAGGAAAGCACTCTCCAGGCAAGCAGCTGTAGCTGCATGAGATTCACTCAGTGATGGCTGCCAGTAAGTTGCTGAATTCTGGGGTAACATAGGGCAGTTCTGCAGAAACAGTGAGAGCACCCGTTGTAAAGGGCTGCAAGTTTGACTTGGAAGTGACTGCCAGCCCCAAAACAGGCCTACTGAGTTTCACTGCTACCTAGAAAGTAAAATGTCATAAGGAAAGAACCATGGCAATTAAATCCCTTCCAGCACACCCATCAGGATGGAAAGCAAACTATATCTGTCTTGCGTAGCTTTCAGCAAAGAGAAATCACCAACGGCTTTATGAAACGGAGGGCATATCCAATTACAGCAGTTCATGAATTTAATCACTGCTGTGTCCTGCTGCTACAGGCCCTTTTTGTCTGGGTTGATTTTAAATCATTGTTATTTATACTTAGGATAATTTGGGTACTACAAGGTTTGTAATACAAGCTGCAAGTCCTGACATTCATTTGTTGCTATCTTAAAGCTTTCACTGTTAAAAAACAAACAAAACATTTTTACTGAGCTGAGCTCTTTCAAAGCTGGAATTGGCCATTTGTTTTTTAGTTTTTAAAGTTTTTGACAGAGTTATTAAACTGTAGTGCTCTACTCTCAGAGGAGTACAACTTTGCAGTGCCAAATCAATAACAACGTGAATGTCCTAATTTATCAGAAAAGCTTCAAATATAACATTATAAGTGCATTTTGCACTTGACTGCTCACTGCTATTGAGACAGAACATTTCAAGTGTCCTCCCGCCCCCCAGTGAAAACAGGGACACAACTGGGAGTTAAAAATTATACTTTATTAGTGTAGCTCCATGGACTGAATCATAGAATCCCAGAATTATCTAGGTTGGAAAAGACCTTGAGTTGAAGGCACCATGGCCCCTGGGGTAGTGGTTTTCCTCTGTGGTTTAGGTGCACAGTTTTTCTCTTGGAAGGGTGATCTGTTAAAGACCTCACGTGTGTGCCTGGCTTTTGTAACAATACAGGAGCTTGCTTTTCTTTATACCCTCCTATCAAGACAAAAGGTGAGGTTGGGGATTAAAGACTGAGCAGCACTGCATTCAAGAGACCAAAGAAGTGGCAGTGTTTTGCTGAGCAATTAATGCTTTTATTAACATTACCCATGAAACTACTTGGTTTAAAGATGAATTATGTACTTTAGCTTAGGAAAATCTGCATCAAAGTGCTTTGTACTGTAATTTTAAAAAAATAAAATAAAATCTAAAAGACCTCATATTTTTTCTTTCTCAACATGATTTTGCTCGTGTGTGGGCCAGCTAACAAGTACACTCTCTAGGCTTATTACCGGCCAGGAGGAACTTTACTACAACTATCCAGATCTCACCTCACGTGGGTAGCGAGTACGCAGCTTTTTCAATCCTGTGAGCACGCAGGCTGAATCAGATGTCAAACACTGCCAAAAACCATCGCTGTGCTTCTCCTGAACCATCTGGGAATGCTTCCCAGAGAAGTTAACAGGACTTTGGCAGTGCTTGCAGACAGGCAGCTTGCCTGGGCTCCTCGGGCTCCCTGCTGTGTCTGTGGAAAAAGGCTCGGGCAGCCCAGGGTCCCCAGCCAAGCATCCACCCCGCTCCTGATTTCTGGTGAAACCAGCCAAATCCCCCTGCCATAAACGCCACGGACAGTGCTCTGCATGGATCCTTGCGTCACATCTAGTGCCTGGCACCAAAACCCTCACTCCTGAGCAAGCCATTGAGCAGGCAGGGCAAAGGCAGATGGAAACTCCACTATCTGCCTGAAGTTAAAATTAATTTTTACGCACGAAAGCAGTAACAGAGGCCAAGGGAAAGTCTGCACCATGGTTAGCTGGGTGAACACATCCAGCATCCTCTTCCATTTTGGCGTAGCTTTGTAGTCCAACAAAAGACACATAGGTCTTACTCGACACCATCATGCAATCCCTGGACTACACAAGGAAGGTCTGAGTGATCAGTATCATGAATGACACACCCCTATCAGCCTTCGTCTCCTGGGAGAACAGCAGGCTCATCTGGGATGAAATCAGGCTATTGGTAAACATGGGTGCAATATGACAAGCAATAAGAGTTTCACTGCTTGACAAAGACAAGTGTTTCAGGAAAAGCCTGCAACAAGGAAACTGCCTCCTTTGGTTAAAGGTCCAACCCAGCCACTGGCTGCAATTCAGCTCATGGACAATAATGCTTCTGGTTCATCAGCGATCCTGAACTTTCCCTCAGAGAGGGCCACAAACGGTAGCGCTCTCATCTGAACAACCACCTGGCTTCACATCTCATCTTCAGATCTCCAACGGGCTGTGGCAATCGCCATCCCTGGCACCACTGGAAGTCAGAAAAGCGACGAGGGTCCATCTGGCTTAATTTCCTCCCTTTGTTCTTGAATTAAGTTCCAAAGGAAGGTGATAACCCATGCCACAAAAGTGATTCAGCTCTTTTATAGCATTTTGTGGTTCTCCAACCAAAGCCACAAGAGCAAGGTCCTCAGGAGAAAGCTGTGTCACTGTCCTGTTCCCATGAGCATCTCTCCTGTTTTTTCCTTCTGCTGCATACTGACAGATCGCAGACCTTGATAGCTCTGCTCCTTTACAACAAGAAAGCAGTATGTGACCAGGACACATACTGACTGGCACAGTCCAGGACTGGTAATGAAAATGGAAAGCTCTGTGACTCCAACTTCCCTTTACACTAGAGGAAGAATGAGTGAATACATCAAAGCAAATGGAGGGAAAACTCTCCACACCTATCAACGATGCCATAAAACTTTGTTATCAAGTCAACCCACCCCCCACTGCTTTGAAATCTCCAAGGACCTTATGGATTCTGCTGTTCTTAATTCATCACTGTGTGTTTGATCCCTGCCGATTAACCTGACACTCCATTTTTGAGAGCACTTCCACATGGCCTTCTTTGGGTGCTCCCCTTGGTTTTGAACATTTTATGCTCAGGGACACCAAGTCTACGGTTCCCCTTTTCACCATAGGCAGCTGGACCAGAGCAGGGAGGAGAGTTCAGCACTGCAGCTACTGACGTAGGATCTGATACAGAAGCTGATAAAGCCATAAACAGAACAAGAGAACACACCAGGGTAGTCTTCCTCCTATAAATGTGTGCACGTAAAAAAAAAAAAAGGCAGTTTCACAGTTTCTATAATAAAAATAAATGGACTAAAATAACCATTCTAGAAACTTTCCTTTAAGGAACACCATCTCTGTAAAAACATACAATGGTTTTGAAATTTCAGCTGAGAAAATACATTAACTAGTATAAAGCAACAGAAAAGGTGAAAAAACCAGTCTCAGGACTGATTTATTTTTCCATTGCTCACTCTATATATTAATGACCTTTGTATTTCATAAAATAAGGCTTTTTTTTTTTTTTTATAGGAAGTGCTCATACACAGTGCATTAGTGAAAAGACACAAAGCAAAAGCTGTGTCTCCACAGTATCTGGATTAGCTCCCCGGAATGAGAAGTTCACAGCATCTTATGGATTACTTCTACATTTAGCTATGGAAACCTACAACTATATTGCATAAAGGTATCTGCCCTAGCTTAGCAATTCTCTCCTTTCAGGCTATCTGTAACCTTAGCAAGCTGGTGAACAACCTGCTCACATTTAAGTTTTAAAGTTTTTCTCCATTACAAGAGTGAGTGGCATCTGGTTTTACTTTTTTGAAAAAGGGCAATCTAAAATTCTACGGTCATTACGAAGTCCTGTAAACCAAAGGATCTTGTATTGAACATGGTGGTGCCCAAGTTATACGCCTTCCAATTATTATTTTTTCAAACATAGGAGCCACATAAAAGAGTCAGGGAACAGGTAAAGAAAGAGATCCTGCATTAGCAGAGGAGAAGAGAGCCCTTTGGGTTGAGGCAGTTGTGGGGCACGCTTGCATCTGGTTTTTGAAAGTAAAAGTGGCGTGCCACTTCATACTGCTTCAAGCCACTTGACTTTGAAGACTTCACATTCATAGCAGCACAAGGATTTATACCAGATCACTCATGGTAAGGCAGCCCAAGGTGTGGATTTACGGCACTTTAAAAATACCAAATTAAGCATCAGCATGCACATCCACTCTGTAGAGAATAAAAAGTAAGTGCCTTGCACTCGCAGGCAAATTTACCATTGCAATTCTGACCAGGTATGAGCAAGCACCCAGATAACCTTGTAAACTCACTGCGTATCTACACTTTTGTGTACTTTATGGTTAGCTTTCAACATCCTCTGTTCTTGGTGTTACCTGTCCCACCTAATGTCAAGCAGAAAATATACTTCAAAACTTTTTATGCAGCACTGCTTAGGTGCACAGACTAAACCACTGCCTGCTGTTTTTGTCCAAGAGTACTGTAAACTTAGGGTAGGATCTTCACATCAGGCAAACTACAGTGAGACTAAATCCATCCCAAGTCAGTTCACAGTTGATGAGTTATGTCAGCATAAGTTGTCCTCATTTTTATTTAGACAGAACAGTCAACTGAGTTAAGAACATCATTATATCCAATTCAAGGTTTTTCACATGTGAAAAGGGCTCAAGTTAACTCTGCAGGCAAGCAAGACCAGTGCTGTTCCTTGGTTTCTGATGTGGCAGTTGGACTGAACTCCCCAATTTAGCACAATAAGCCCAAACAAACTGCAGAGCCCATTGCATGGCATCTATTTCAGTTTGGAATACCAAAATCAGCAATATCACAACCAACTTCATTTTACTTGGATGTAACCAGTGTCTGACCTCCAAAAGCCGTCACGAGTATGTACACGAGCACTTGGTTTCCGAAGATTTTACTTACTTGTATTTTAACAGCAGCCACTGAACAAACCACAGTCCTACAAGGATCATGCCGTTAATTTCACAAATAGAAAAGGCCCATTGCACCCGATCAAAACGATCAAAAAATGCATCTGGTAGGGGAGGCTGCACCTCCTTGGGAGGCACTCTTTCATGAACAACTGAGATAGTCACTGTGGTAAAGATGAAACAAAAAAGTGCATAAATAAAAGCCAGGAAAGTCTTCCCCCATTCCATGGGATACTGTGAGCGCTCTGGCTCTGGCATGGGGATCTTTATCATCTCCTTCTTATACCCATTTGGCACCCCGTTCAGCTTCATTTTACTACTAAAGCCATTTTCATGTGTGGTGTTGCTCATGCTGACGCGGATGTGCCCATTGATGTGCCCGTTTTTGTGAGCCTCGATGTGATGAGCCATTTTTAAGGTCTCAATCATGTGCAATAGCCGCTGTCCACTGTCGGAAGACACCCGGGAAAGAGGTGTCTTCTTGAAATCCTCCTCCGTCAGGTTGATCAAATCCTGTCCAGTGAAGCTCTTCAATGGCTCACAATACTCCGGCACAGCATTTTCTGTTAGCCAATTTGTCACCTCTTCGGGCGACCACAACACCACTTCTTTCATCTCGCCAGGCAGCTGGAGCGCAGTCTCACATTGATTTTAAATTGGGCAGCAGTCACTGTGACTCCAGTGCATCAGAAAGCTCTTCCTTGGCTTCATCTTGTCCGAGGAAGCAGTTTGGCAAGAGACAAGTCTCTGTCTCTAACCATCTGATGCGAGCACCCAGGCACCGTGAAAAGTGCAGGAAATGGTTCAGTTCATATTCGTGTTGGCATTCTTCTTCCTGTGGAGGAAGGGGGAAAAATGTAATTAAGAGAGTATTTACCAAAAGTTTGCGTTTCATGTTCAAAGACAAAATTTCTGCAAAATAGCCAGACTCAGGCCTGGAAAAGATTAATAAATTTGAGTGCTAGCACTTGTACACACCCTGTCCCTTCTGAGCTTGCTACAGGCTACTCAAGAGCATTAACAATTTTGTATTAAAAACACTGCTTTGCAGCTGTGGCAAGGACTCCTTTTTGCTCCACATTTGTGAGGTTTTCTATTACTGTTCAGTTCTGGTCCATAACCAGTACCCAAACCCCTCTTAAAATCATAATACTAACAGATTTAAGGATTTACAGAGCAAATGGTCATGTCACAAACCTTCTCTTCCCCCACGACCCAGTGGTATCTCATCAAACACACTGCACCTAGTTACTGAATGATATGCCTGGCTTCTGTTCTGCAAGGAAAAAAAAGAAGTCTAGTGTACCACACCAAATGCTTTTCTACAAGTCAGCAACAAAAAATGATGTAGATAAAGCAAAGCTATATGGTCTGAAAAAGTATCAGAAGGAAAATCAATGCCCAAACAGGCTATGCTGAAAATAAACCGAAGCATTTAAGTTTGCAGAGCAGATGTTTAGCAGCTCTTCAAGGTAAATTTTATGGTTTCCATGGTACACTGCTAGAATTCAGATGTCTACAGTAAGCTACAAATGAAGTAGTAGAAAAATAGTGGATGAAAAGCTTGACAAGTAGGCCCATGTGAACTGAATGAGGTTCAACAAGTGCAGGGTGCTGCACCTGGGTTGGGGCAATCCCTGACACGAGTACAGACTGGGAGAAGAACTCACTGAGAGCAGCCCTGTAGAGAAATAGTTGGGGAGTTTTAGTGGACAAAAAGCTCGACGTGAGCCAGCAGTGCATGCTTGCAGCCCAGAAGGCCAACTGTGGGAGGGCAGATTTAGATTAGATGCTTGGAGGAAATTTTTCACTCAGAGCACGGTGAGGCACTGGCACAGGTTGCCCGGAGAGGTTGTGGATGCCTCATCCCTGGAGGTGTTTAAGGCCAGGTTGAACAAGGCCCTGAGCAACCTGATCTAGTGGGTGGCGTCTCTGCCTATGGCAGGGGCTTGGAACCAGAGGTCTCTGAGGTTCCTCCCAACCCGAGCTCTATGAAAAATGAAAGTGAAACTGGGGGGGGGGGGGGGGGGGGGTGGAAAAAAAGGAACTGTGTAAAAAATTTCTACATCCAGTTAATTAGAAAAAATAGCAAGCGTGGAAAAGCTGTTCAATTACAAAATTTACAGTAAAACAGATGTTACTTGCTAGAATCTCTTACTGCATTTCTAAGATATGGGCAGCAAAATCCTCAGCACGATGCAACGATGACGCAGCAGTGTATACCAACAGCAAATGCCCAGGAGTGAAATATTTATACAAAACACAGTCCTCTCCAGAGCAGAGAAAAAAACATCGAGTACTCCTATTACCAGCTTGCCATCCCACTGACCAAGCCTGCCAGGCTTCCTTCCCAACTATTTGATTTTGCTCCCATTTTATCAAAGTCTCTCCTGCAGAAGATCACAGTCTCATAAACACCAAGTGACTTAAAGAAAGTAACGGCACAGGAAAAAACTGCTTTGCATTTTCAGAAGTCATATCATGCCTTTATCAGCTTAAAGAGTATTTTTAGCTTCTTACGAACTACCGGAGTATGTTTGTATTTTGTCACATGGAACAGAGCTTCCACTCAGAGAAAACAAAATCATCTATAATACTGGCAAGATTTGAATATAAAAGGTACAAAACAGATACAGACCTATGTTCCTTTGCAAAACTTGACTATGCAGCATATAAACATATTTTTTGACCTACAACGTCTAAATTGAGCAAGAAACATAATTTTATTTTATTTTTTTTAACCTTCTCTGTGGAATCACCTAGGTCTGATGATTAATAGAAGAAAAAGCTTTGGACAAAGGGCTTACAACACTTTGGGTACACCACCTCTAACTTAGTGCTCATGCCAGGCACACGCATGAAATACGTGAAGCAAACAGGGATGAAGATAAATATTCTCCATTGCGAATACCATGCTATTTTAAAACACAGGAAGAAAAGATACAGCTCTATTTTCCTTCTTTCTTTTTACAATGGGATGGTACTGAGAAAGGCCTTTAGACACAGATCACTTCATTATTCAAGTTGTGTTTAGCAAATCGGTGTTTAGTTACAGAGCTCTGAACATGGAAAACCAGGATTGATTGAATTATGCATGTTAACCCACATTACGAACTCTGACAAGACTTTCACCGAAGGAGTAGCTCAGCTCTCCACTGCACCAGTCCGCGTTGCACTCAATGTACTCACATTATTGCAGGGCACATGAAATCCTGGATCCAGCACCAGCTGCAGCACGAAGCTCAAGCATGAACCCGTACCCTTACTCCCTGCCACTATTACCTTTTTGATGTCCACGATATTTCTGTCTCAGGTGATGTACCAATAATTCACAGGGAATTCACAGTGTTTATACAGAGAGCATATCACTATCACAAAATGCAGATACACTTTTACGTGTGTCCTTGGGTTGATATCCTGGCTGAAATCCACGAATGTAGCACCAGAAAATGCTCAGCATCAAACTCACAACTAATACTGACAGACTTCTCTATAGCAGTCCAAGTGCTTGCTGTTTTTGAAGGGGGCATCATTTCTGTGACACTCTTGATATAGCAGTAAGAGCCCAAGTTACTCATGTTTGAATCCAGTTATAACACCTTGGCTCTGTCCTGCAGCAGGATGTCATTTCCCTGTGCCACTGAACAGCTACATCAACTGCCTCTGCAAGTTTTGCTTTACAAATTCAGCATGGATTTGGGGTTGTTGAAGCACTCTGCACACACCACAAGGTGGGGCAATATTAAGGATTATTCATTTTAAAATCTGGAGGGACTGCAATCTAGTTTCCCAAACACTCAGAAAGCTACAAAGAAGTAAAGAGCATCTTGAACTATTATCATCCTTACACACGGCCTTTCTGTCCAGACCTTGACAACACATTGCAAGCCTCCTGCTTGCTAGAGGATCCCTCACATGATGATTACAATGCAAAAGAACTGTATTTATCACTGTTCAAGAAAATGCAGCCAACCTTCAAATTACATCTCATTACTTATTATACTTTCATCTCTTCTCACCTGGTCAGAACCAGTAGATTTTAAGATGATTTCTACATGGAGTCTAAAAATTAAAATCTGTTGCCAGCTGCAAATGCTGCTCTGATAGTAGAACAAAAAACATAATATCCTCCTATGGCACCTGGCCTGGCAGCTTTATGAGAAATAGGAAATGTGTGTGCCTTGCAGTAAAACTGTGGGACTCTGCAATATTGGTTTAAAAAAAACATACAATCAATTCAGAAACCTGCATATACTTTATTCTTTAAGCTCACCATCAATACTGCCTTTAAGAGATACCCTGCAGAAGAATAAAGATTGCTCAAATCCTTTGTTTGTGTCGTTATAGAGTATAAAAGCATTTTTCCTAAGAGACTTTATTGGCTGTAAAACTGAAGAATCCTATCTCATATACACACAGACATACACTTTCATCCCTGTTAGAAATCTGGGTCTCACCCTCTGCAGACAGACACTGACAGCATCGGGATCCACAAGGAGTGAAGGAGCAGAAATCCTCAGACCTCAGAGATGACAGTTCTGGGAGCACAAGTTCAGCACCCACTGGGTGTGATCTCAGCCTGCTGCTGTCACATCACGGGCGAGTAAATCACTATTGAGCACCTTCCATAAAGTTGGAGTAATTGATACTCATGGGAGGAAGGCTGAGAGGAAAAAGAATACTCTGCTGAGGACGCAGACCTCATTTTGAAAGTTAAAACAAGGAAGAACAGCTAAAAGTTCTAATCAACATTTATCATTCAAGCCTTTATTTCATAGCTTGTCTAACAGAAGACGAGTAGGCAAAAAAGCTTCTTTACTAACAACTCCCAGCTTGTCACATTAAAAATACCTCCCATTTTCAATCACGCATTTCTGAAAGCTTGATCAGATGAGGTTTGCAAAAGCAATTCAGGAGACTAACAGCCCTTGCTGTCCCCACTGCTTCCACGTGATGTTTCTCCTGTCCACAGAAGGTGCAGATGGGCATCGGCCGCTGCAGGGCCACGTCCATGGGCTCAGGCATGCAAGATGACCGGCACACACCCACGCCTTCCCAGCTCTGACATGGGCTGTGAGCTCAGGCCAGGCAACTAAAACGCTCCTTCCATCTGCAGCAGATCTGCTTCATTAAGGAGCCTGTATCTGATAACGAATTATAAATAAGAATGTGATTATCATAATAATGCTGATTGCATCATAATAATAATGACACGGGACAAAACCAGTCTCTCAAAACACCCATCACAAGACCGAGCAAGATGAAGTAACTTGAGCAAGGTCTCTAGCCCCCACCTTCTCATGTTTACACAACTTTTCCTCCATATTCCCAGTGAACACTGAAGTCCTAACTCAAAACCTTCAGATCGTTTTCCAATTTCACGACATGGAGCACTGCAAGTGAAGTGTCTCCCCCCACCACTTCAACCTGGCTACACAGAGGTTGCAATACCATAACCATGGCTACGCCAGGTTGTACTAGTATTTGAGAGAGCACTGGGAAACCTCACAGAATAAGATTTCTTCTCTTTTGCATCGTTTTTAGGAGATGCAATTGAGCATTAGAGTTGAACTGGGGAGCATCTACCTCTGATTAAAGAACAGGATCTTCCTGCAATCAAATCAGCAGCTGACTATACCTGTGTACTTGACCTGGTGGCCAAGGTGCAGAAGAACCTGCAATTTTCTGCCTCCAGGTCTGGTTGGAGGATAACTAAGCACTCACATTGGGTATCACAATTTCAATTTTAGTTTCAAAGCCTGCCAGCTGACTGCTGAGCGAGTGACGGACATCCCTGGGAAGGCAGACTTTGCGGGGGATGGCTGCATGGTCCAGAGAGCAGTCATCTCCTTCCCAAAGCTGGCTTGCTCCCTATTACCTCTAAACTCGCAGCAAAAAAAAAAAAAAAAAAAAAAAAAAAAAAATTACTTCTCATCATTAACACTGATGAGACAAAAACAGCAGAAAAAGACCAACAGTTGTTCATCCCTGATCTCCTCCTGAAGTCCTCTGAAACCCAAATTAAGAAAGCCCTGGGTAGAAGTAGGTAGGGAAAAGGGAATAGCAGCATTTACAGGAAGGGAGGGATGGTGTTGGAAAAGGTGAAGCTAGATTAGTTTTCCCAAATGAAATCATGCCTTCCTCATGTTTGCACAGTGCTTTTATTCTCTAAGTGAGGACTTTTGCTGCCAAGGCAACAGTCACTATAGAAATCAGTGAAATAACCAGCCATTTCAGAAACTGCAACTAGCTCCAAGGAGCCGAGATTTTCAAATCCTTTCACATGCAGTAGGTGCATTTTAGTTGCAAAACTGTATATCATCCCTAAACATCTCTGAACAAGTTGAAATGATAAAGCCATTAGCAAAAAGCACTGTTAACACAAGCGATGTCTGGGGATAAACAAGCGCTGTGTGAAGACAAAATAATGAAATATTCTCAGTATTATTTTTCAACAGAGATACACATTGATGATGGGTGCACACAAGCAAGCAGGAGAAAATCAAGTGCTGTAATGACTGAAGTTTTAATGCTTTAGAAAGCAATACATAGGTGAATTCCCAAAAAACACCAGTGAGCAGAAGTTACACAGACACCAAATTATCCAGATGAAAGTTGGGAGCTCTCATCCTGCAGCTTCACAGCACAAAACAAACTGTTTGTAACAGCAGGGTGTGAATCACGTCTGCAGTCACCTCTCTACAGGAATTTTGTCATCACTGACAATAATGCTCCCACACTTCCATAACTGGATGCCCTGTACCTGCAAAGTGCCTCTGAATGCCAATCTGCAAAGAAAAATTTATGTCTGCCACAAATAATGCGCTGGATATCACTAAGAAGAGCTCTCAAACAATGTGCTGAATTGTCTCCCTCTTTCTGAGATGTCCTTGCCTCCAAACCAGAGTGTGCCCCTTGCATGAAGCTACACTATCGACAAGCAAGAGACTTATGGCATTTTAGAACAACATTACAACAAAATTGGCTTTGTGCTGTAAATACAAATATTTGCCAATAGAAGATACCTGTAAATATAAAATCAAGGCACAGAAGGGTACATGAGTTTCACAGAGCTCTGGGGTTTCCAAGGTCAGTCCCAGATGGAAAACACTGTCCCTGGACACAAAGCCAGAGCAAGCAAATTACTATTATGAAAAGAAGGCTGGGATCAATCTACAAAGCAACTCCCACATACCCCGACTAGCTACATACACAGCTTCAGAGAAAGGGAACTGCCTGCATACTACATAAATCCTCAAGCAGCCCATTTTTTCCTAAATTACTCTACGGGAAGGAAAACAAACAAACAAACAAAAAATTATATATGTATTTCCCAACTTAATCTAAAAAAGCAGAGCAATTAAGATTCACTTACCGGCAGAGATCTCAGCGTAACAGCTCCAAACTCAACCCCAGGGCTCAGCAGCAAGGATTTCAAAATGAAAGTACTTGTGCTGAGTCCGAATAACCAAACAACTTATCTTCAGGTAAGAAACACTACTAGTGAATACCTTCAAGTCTGTTACAAAAACACATCACCTATATAGTGTCCATATATAGCTATATACAAACATACATATACACACACTGTGCTAGACCATAGAGACAACTTTTTCCTCCAAACCTGATGAACAGGGAAGCCTTGCTCTTTGCTTCTTTGTAACCCTAGATCTCTTCGCTCAACTTTATTCCTCCTCCTTCTTCTTTCTTCTGCTGTGAAGTAGTTATGGAAACCAGCAAACACTCACGAGAGGGTTTCACCTGACCAGCAATTTCATTATCTGAGTGGTTACTAAGCAGGGCTTTTGTTTTGGTACTACGGAAATCCTGTTTTGAGTGATGCAGGGGTGAAAAGGATGGGGTGGGGAGGGTAGGTCCTGGCTTTGGTTTAAGTTTTGGAGAATTATTTCAGACCAAAAAGTCTCCTTACAGAAATGAGTCAGGCAACAGGACCAGAATGCCAGCTGGCACCTGCAGGAACAGCTAGGGGCTTTCCACCTATGATAAGGCTGATTCAAATGTAGCTGTCATTTCGTACTAACGTGCCACAGTCCTGATGTCTGAATTCTGAAGTAAAGCCACACCTGCAGTAGAAGTGGTATTAACTTTTTTTGAACAGCTGTAAAAGGAAACCTACCCCCTTCCAGCCCTGCCTCCCGACCCTGCATGTTTGTAGTTCTGTGCAAGGAAGAGGCAAAGAGCAGCCTCCCCAAATAGTCACTTTGCACTGGAAAAACAAAACAAACAAATTGTATTCAACATCTAAGAACTCAATTTTGCAACTCTGTTCTTCAGAGAAAGTGGTTTTGTACTATTTCAGCCCTCTACCTGCAAATGGGTACATGAAAATACTACCAGATTGTCACAGATACTTACATGTAGGTAAGTCTAGTTTTCACAAAATCACTGTGATCCTTAATTCTTCAGCAAAGCCTTCTATAGCAGTACTCAAGCCACCCACTACACCAGTCACTTCTATGCTACAGAAGAGCAAAGCCCCCACGGACCAGATGCCATGCACTGGACTCAAACCTGGCGTATGCGCTCTCAGGACAGAAGCAACCCTAAGTATTGCTGGATCTACACTTGGGCAGCAGCAGGCTCTGGCCCTCGTCTCCGGAGCAGCTAAGCACACATCCATGTTACAATTTGGGATCTGGGTCAGGCAGAGACAGGGCAGAGCTAGAAATAGAGCCCCACGTCCTCATGCAACCTCTGAGCTAACTCCATTGCTAAAACGCACGAAACAATACTTGCCTTCCTCCTGACACTCTCCAAACCCCCTTTTTGTTTATATAGAGACAATAGAAGACCTTGGAGGGAAAACAGATAAAACACTAAAGAAGGCAGAAAAAGCATAATTTCCCCACGAGGCATAGAAATGAGCAGAGCATGGAACAGGGCAGAAGGATAGAAATAAGAAGGTAAGAAGGAAGAGAGACAAAATACTTGTGATGTATTCTGTATTTTGATTTGGTTAACCAAGTTGAGGTGGTTTGGGTTGGCTTTTTTTTTGCCTACTTTGAATACCTAAAAGTCATTTACTGTTAGAGAGCCAGATTTGCGGTGAGCCTCTGGGAATTCAAGTAGTTGCAAGAATTTAAAAAAATTCAGTAAAAATAAAAAATAAAAAAAAGCACACCACACATCAGAAAGGGAGAAAGGGAAGTTTTTGCCTAGTGAAACTCAGAACAGTCTTGTGACTGATGGCAATGTGCCTCTAAAATGCATACTCCAGCATCTTTTGTAAAATGAAAACCAGCAGAAAGTACAGCAAAAATAGAGCCTCACTGCACTGAAGGCTTAAATCAACTGTCATATTTGTTAACATTTGGGTTTGTTATTGGACATGTACTAGACAGCATTCCAGACCACAACAGTTGCTTCCTCCAAACTGCCTTCCCCTGACTTACAACTAACACAAAGAAAACTGAGTTTGTGTGCTTAGAAACCAAGCCTAGAATATGTTTTTATATTCCATTAGAAATATAAATATTTTATTTTAAATATAATACTTTTGAAGTCCAGCAGAACAAAACCAGATGAAAAAGACTCTAAGCCCCAAAAGCCGAAATAAAAATATCAGTATATCTTCGTGCAAGATGCTGTTCTCTGCACTTCAGCTGTTACTATTCACAAGCCCACCCAAAATGTACACCATCAACATAATTCATTTTCAACGCTGTTACCTTTGTAAAACAATTCTTGGGCTTGTCTTTATTAATTTAGTTTCAGATAACACATACTAATCCCTGGTCTGAAAGAAAAAAAATATATTCGACATCATTTCTGGTATTTCCTAGCCTGATGTTTGGACACATATTCCTTCTCTATCCAGTAATAACCTGTTCAGGGTTGCACCTACAGCAGATGCTTAAATATAGAAAACATCTCTGTAGGCAGAAGGAGAGGAAGACTGTTCTTTCTCAGCTGGCCTAGAACAACCAGAAACCTGGGAAAGGCTACGAAAAAAAGGCATTTTTGATTGGCAACAAGTTACTGGTATATAATCTTAACGATGGGCACTTGTCTTGCTAGAGCCAGACCTACTGTAAATTCAGAAAAATTGCCCTGGCATCTTCTTTTGGCAGTTAATGCTACAAGCAAGGAAAGTATCTCACAGCTCACTTGCCAAATTTCAGCCACATTCCTTACTGTCTTCGCTGCCAGTCACATCGATGCCAAATCTCCTGATCAGCCACTATCTGCATTCAGCTCGATGGCAAAACCACATTCATGTTCATTCAGCAAACTCCAGTGCCTTTGGAGAGATGCGTCCTCTCCCCGCCCAAGCTGGGCCGTGCACCATCTCTTCCTTCGAAAGCAAGAAGGAGTGCCAGAAAGGGAGAGCAGCTCACACCAGCTGTGTTCCCTGCTTTAAGGGTCCCTGTCTTTATTAAGTAAAATGCAGTTAAATGCAGGATTCTTGTTTGGTATTTCAGGACTGCTGCTGCTACCAAACGTGACATGCTATGCAACAGATACCTGAGACTTTAGAAACCAGAGATATTCCTCCCCCATCACTGCCAAGTAGCTTTCTCTCTGCACTGGACTCCAGATCTTAAAGCCATCGACTATCCATACTCAGTTGCTCCCAATCTAAGGCAGATAGCTTATCCTCCCACACCAGGGCACTGGGATGACCTTACTTAAGTCTTCTTTACAACAATTCAGCATCGAACCCAAAAAAACAAAACATACAACCTTCCTCCATAAAATGTTGTGTTCTTAACATTTTTAATTGTCACGTATTTTAAGAGCACAAAACAATACTTAAAAAACACTTTTATCAGCACTCGCAGCACCAAAGCAAGTGTGTGTGCTACAAGGTATCAGTCAAACAATTGCCAAGACAACCAGCTTGAAAGTACTGAAGGAGGTTCAAAGTCCACAAAACACACATCTTTTTTTTCAAATGAACTTTTCATCATATTTCCAAAGTTACAATCAACTCCAGTCACCAAAAAGGAACACAGAGAGAGAGAAGGAAAAATAAGAAATTTGCATCTTGGTATCTAACTGTTCTGGAAATCATATTTCAACAGACTGAAAGCCTCAGAAGTAAGTTCCTCCTGCAGACATCAAATTACCTCTCTCTTTCCCCGCCCCAGCGCCACACTAGGGGTATAGGAAACACGGCTACATCGCGTTTTCCTAATATCTTTACGGAGATGTCCATCAGCTACCCAGCAATTACAGTTGTGACCCCAAGGAGTACCCCAGGCAGGGTGGTCCTCAGCATCCTTCTGCAGGCAGCGACTCTACTCCCTGCCACACCAGACATCGAGATGGGCTTTGCACTTCTACAGTGATGGCTGCCTAACAGATTCACACGCTGACCTGGGAGGTTTTGAATGCTTCAATAAAATCAGTTCAAAAAGTCATCTGGAATTCCAGCCAAACAAGGGAAGAGAACCTATACTCTGAGTACTGGTTAAATACTAGTAGCTTGTATTAATTTCATGGGAATCATACATTACAAAACAGCATTTAATGAAAATAGTATTTAAGCTCAGACTCGCTTACCCCCCCCCAACAGATCAGCACCCACAGCCGTCAAACTGCTCCAAAGCAGCTTGAAACGGAGAGCCAAGCTTCTTCTGCAGTTCGTTCACACTTCACAAAGAGAACTGATTAAAAATACCTTAGGCAGATAACTCTCTCGAGATGGTCAGTCATACAACACCTCTCTCCTGCCACAGAAAGGATGAAGGGATCAGGTCCAGATCGCTGCGATCAGCCACTAGCATGAGTGTGCACCCACTAGCGAGCTTTGCTAACTAGGCTAAACGTTTTAAATTTAGACAAAAGAAGGCAAACTGAGCTGTTTGCTATGAAGTGTATGATAAAACCCTCAATAACCTGCCTCCTTTCATTGAATTGTGCATTCAAAGGGAAGAGTTAATGTCTCACAGCACAGCACTAGACGTAATGTCATTTTCATGATCCGCCGCCACATAAGTGCCTCCAGACTACGTCACGGTGTACATGCTTTACCAAGCTGGCAGCTGTAGCTCCCCAAGTTTTGCTGTGCAGTGCTCTCCACCTATGCACTGCTTGCAGTGAACAAATCCAATTGCTTGGACAATTTCAGTTGGTTTAGAAACCGAAAAGCTGCATCCACCCTTGAAAAGAACAAAATCAGCATTCCTTGCTGGCTGTGCGGAAGTAGACATGTGAATTAACCATTTAATCAATTAAGGGATGCCTGTCACTCCGAGAGGATCACTGCAGAAACAGTGCTTGCCTGCAAAAACCAAGTCTGGACTTCACAGCCCAAAAGAGACCCTCTATTACAAATTAACAGGAAGCACATAATAAGGAGAACAAGACCTGCATAACTACAGCAGCAAAAGAACGGCAGAAACCCAGGAAGATTAACCCAAATAACTGACAGTGAAAAAGATGAGAGGGAGGGAGAGGAGGAAGAATTTGTGGTCACATGGATGCCGTAGCTTTCTGCAGGCAGATGGGTGAAGCTCAGATTAGCAAGGTATTAATGAAAGCAAGGCAGTAACACCAGCAAGGTGCAGCCCAAAAATAGAGGAACTCTGACCTGCCTCGCTGAGCGGAGGGGATGCTCCCCTCTCCCAGGCAGGTCGGTGCCGACTGCAAAGCTGCAGCTCCGCTGACTTGTGGGAAAGGAAGGGAGATGGCAAGAAAAGCAGGGCACAGTTGGAAACAGCCTCAGCAACATGGCAGTGCAAGCCAAAAGATGAATAGCAGAGGAGATAAAGCAGCAGCTATGTTGGAGAGAGCAATGCTCCTTCAGCAGCAAGATGCAAAGGGCTCAGTGGAATAAGCCCTTCCCTTAGGTGAACAATCAGAGGACGCACTCAGTAGAGATGTCCAACAGGATGGAATATCCCTGCTGCACGCCTGAGCAAGCGAGCAAAACAAGAGAACAATAATTACACTGATGCTTCCAAAGCACAGGGTCCCATCAGAGCAGTCCAGGCATTACGTTACTGCAGAAGCTCACCTGGCGAGGAGCCCTCAAGAGCGGGGTGCAGCAGCGGCAGGCTGCCGGCGGAGCACCAGCCTGCAGCCACCTCTGCAATGCCATCATCCCTTCGGGGGACCTCTGGCAAGATGCCGACAAGAGCAGGGCCTGGAGGGAGGCAACACCAGCTCAGCAAGCATCGACCCGAGTCGCATCCCGTGCCTCTGCCTGCTCTTCCTGCCAATCCCACGTTTGGCCAGACTGACTCCACAAGACTACTCCTTGAACCTTGCTCTGGCATGCATCTTTTAGGTAGAGCTAGCATGTGAAAAGGACGTTTTTAAGATCTGTAAAGCTGATAAAATACAGTATTTTAAAAAGAGGTCATTAAAAAAATAATCTCCCGCACAGAAAGATGATGAAAATTCACGAGCAGTCCTCTGGCACTGTGCCAGTGCTTCTCATGCAAGCCGTACAGACCTTTCAAAAGCTGATCAGAGTACTAATGAAAAAAATGTACTGCTTTGGAAGTGATAAGATCAGGTACTGTAAAGTCTTCATACCAAGAGATATTAAACCGTCACAGTAATTTGCATCTGGGGTTTGTTCAAGGGTTGGTGGGTTTTTTTTTGGTTTGGGTGGTTTTTATGGCGGTGAGGGTGGAGCTGCACTTCCAAAGACTGCACAGAACATAAATGCATACAAAATTTGATTTTAAAAGCAAGTATATTATTATCTGTCCTTAGGCACTCCAAAACCTCCACTGGCTCTGAAAATACCTACATTCACAAACACTTAATGTGGGCAAGGGGATGAAAGTATCGCAGCATAAATCCTGATGAAATATGCATCTCACCCCAAGTTGTACCACAACAGCATTGAAAAAAAAAAAGAAAGAGTCTTATTACAGGTTTTATTTCACGTCACCAGTGAAACAATGCAGGCACTTGATTTAATTTGATTCTGAGAAAAAACAGTGCCAATCTGAATCATTCCTTGGCAGCCACATTACAAAATCCTGGCAGCATCTCAGAGTCAGAGTACAGGGTAACACTGACAAAAGCAGGATGGCACCTCTGGGCTCACCGTTCAACGCATCTGTGCACAGTCGCTCACCACAAGGACCTTACAGCAATGGCCCAAGAGTAAAACACCATCTTCCATTGAGTACAGGCAAACAGCAAAGACAACAGATGGCACGTGAAGCACACCAGTCCAATTCGCAGCACTGGCACGCAACCGAACTTGTCGCACTTACATGTAAGATTTGCCGTGCACAGCACCGTGCGAGTCAAGAGTTAAGGGCAATCGCTGATCCCGGGCCATGAGAGCCAGCGGCTACAGCAGACCAAGAGGCTATAGCGTTCCGTCTCTCTCGGCTGGATTTCTTGCCCTGCCCAGAGGGCACAACGAGATCTACAGGAGATGGGTTGTGAAGAGCAGCACTGAAGGCTCTCCTTGCTTTCTGGATGAGTAATGAGGAAGGATATTGTTTAGAAAGCATCAGGAGATCCTGGGAAAGTGTGGCGTGACTAGCATGGAGGAGAGCTCCATCGAATAGAGCACAGTGCCAGGACAAAAATCAGGAAACTTGTATTTCACTACTTCAGTAAAAGTCAGTTTTTGCCAAGTAACCAACTTCCTTGCGCTCTTCGTTAAATAAGTTATGAAGGGCAGGCAAAGATGTAAAATATAAATGGCTACACTTACATAAGCAGTAGGCACTGTTATTGTAGATGCTGCACAAATCATTGATGACAATGGGACTTATGTCCCCTAACGGAGGGCACAAACCTCGGGGTCAGTTAGCAGGTAAGGGAGTTTCATACTAACAACTGTTGCATTTTGATTCACCTTCATGATCCACACTGAAACACACAAGAAATTGCAGAAATCTCTGCTCCAGATACTATTCAAAGGGCATAGCAGCTTTAAAACTACTGGTGGCCGGCACCTCCAAGATCTCTCATGAAAACTAACTGCATCTCTACTTAGAAACAGCCTTTCACCTTCAAAGTTAGAACATGGGCTAAAGTGTTTTCAGATCGTCTTTTTTACCACTCCGTATTTGCAAAGCAGACTTTGAGGTGGCTTTTAAATGGCAGCCAGACAAATGAGTTCAGGACAAAGACTGTGCTAAGCTGTACAAGCAGCTTCTCTGGGACAGGACACAATGTACAAAGATCCAAGCCAGCAGCGTGGAAGTCTTTAAGGGACCCCATGCTACTCTTTCCCTCCATACAGGGCTATAAAGAACAGCTGGTCCCTGCTGCAGCTCCAGAAATAGCAGGTCTGCCCAAAGCATGGGGAAAACCCCAAGCCACACAATCAGCCTGCGGCTGCCTCCTCCCTCGTTATTCACAGGCTCAACAGAACTGAAAGTCATCTTCATAGCCTAAGAGATTTCTGAGTATATGCTTTCATATGGAGTGCCAAAAAAAAAAAAAAAAGAAAACCCCAACTTTTGCTTACCTACTTTGAAAGGGACTTTTAAACAGGAACTCCTCCTTATTTCAAAACATGCTTCAAAGCTTTACATAAAGTCAGATTTATTAGTACAGACCCATGGTTCGTCAGAAGAGCAAACTGTACTGTATTACACCGGAATCTAACAAAATCAGGAAGAAAGACAGTATCCATCCCAAACTGAGCCCTAAACAAAGCGTCTGCTCATGCCCACTGTAGATTTTTCCTATTTTTTCTTTGAATCAACAGTAGCATCCACTCGTTCTTCCCTCCTTTCCCCATCCTCTGCAGCTTGTTTCAGACCTAGGTGTCATTACCTCCCCAAACGAGCAGCCCATGCTCCAGATTAAAGGTCAATAGGCTTGTGAGAAAACAGAGAGGATGCTAAAACTATCGCAGTGCAGAACCATCACCTAAGAGAGAAGGCAGAATATTTTAGATAACTTTGTGACCAACAGTAGAAACAGCCCAGCCCAGCCCAGCCCCGCAATTCTCAGCCAACACCACCAGCCACCTCCTCCTTCCCACCGTTCAAGGGTTTATCAAAAGAAGGAAAACCAACCTGAAAGCATCTTGAGCACTGTAAATAAATTATGTCCCTGTTCGTCAATTAGCTCAGACTGCACTGAAGTGAAAGCCACGGCAGGCTCTGTAATCACTCAACATAAACTCCTCTGACATCACTCCTGCACTGATGGTTCAATTATGCCCACGAAGACTGTTACAGAACATTAAACATCAACAAAAGTCTAAGCCTGTGTTACTTTTTTTCACATATAAATCTAATTCTGAGTGGATTTAGTTTCAAGTAACCTGGAATTATTGGATCAGTTCTTTTCCCACCTTTTCCTCACAAGTACAAAAAAACAGGCTACTGCATACCCAGAAACTGTTTCCAAATAGTCCCTTTGCTAAAGAGACAGACTTTTATTATACAGGGAGATATTTTTATCAATTAAATATATTTATGGTTTGGGAGAGGGTTGTTTATGTAAGCTTAGTAGCTCAGAAATCAAAACAGGGGCAAAGTGTTCTCCTGTGCTGTGAGGAATTACTCTAGCCTCCCTGGAAAAGCTTTTTCCATTTAACTAAAATCCAGTCCCTTGCAAACAGTTGGAGCTTCAAAAAGCATAAGCTGTGCACAGAGAACCATGAAAACAAAGGAAGTCTAATGCAGCTGGAAGTTGCTTTGAGTTTTCATTTTGAATTTGCAAGATTATTTCCTCTTCAGTGCTAACCAGGACCAGAGATACCCACTTCATCTGAAGCGGCTCCCTGTTCTCCCTCTGCAACTGTACTAACACAAGAAGTTTCTTGAGGCTTGCCCAGGTCAGATCTTTGCTATTCTAATCTAAATACTGTATAAACACATGCAGAGGGCTGAACAATGCCATGATTTTGCTAAGGATTTTAGGCAGGGTGTGACTAGTTTTGAACACACAAGCCAATGTCCCCAAAGAAAAGCACATGTCTGGGATTAAAAGAAAAAAAAAAAAGACAATTCAAAACACAGGAGTTAGAAATTATTTTATTAAATAAACAAAAAAACACACAAAAAAACCCAGACAAACAAAAAAAAAGCACAGAAAGATTAAGAAATTGATATCAAAGAGGCACCGAAACTAAGTAGCTGGTGCGGTCTTCCTAGTAAATTCTCCTCATCCTGACTGCTTAATACCACCAATCTCAAAGCTTTCTCGCTATAAATAAACTGGGTTTAACTGAGTTAAACCTCCCAGCTTTTAAAAACTAACTATAACAACATCAGCATCCTTACTGATAAAAAAAATTGTTTGCCTGCTAAACGGATCCTTTCAATTTACAAGAAAACAGTATTATATGTATTGCTGGAACCAAGTAATTTTTACTGCTGGTTACGAGAAGCTGCCCACTATCAAGGGAGAAAGCATCCTTAACCATTTTGAAGTTTAACTGATAATAACTAACACTTGTCTCCAGAACTCACCTGGAGGCTTACAGAGTAACTTCAGTTCTTAAAATTCACTTTTGAACACAGAACTGCAATTTCACAATTCAAGAGGTCAAATTTGACTCGATACAGAATTTCACTATGCTCTAGAAGGGCTTTTGTCTACTGCCATATGTAAAAGGCCTCCTGAAAAGAGTAAGTGCTATTTTTCTTCAAGTCATTTGCCCAGGCAAAGTGCTATGTTACAGGTTTTCTGGTCTAAATATTATAAAGCTAAATATTACCTAGTTATGTTGAAATAAATGCTGTTTTTCCCCCATGTCATGTGCAGGGAGTACTTGGTGCAGCACACTTGCTGAACCAAGCACCTGAAATGCCCCTGAATATCTCCTTCTTAATTTGGCACGTAATAGGGCATTTCATGGGTTATTGAGACATGTCTGGGAGTGCTACAACAGCAGGAACTCTGCTGAACCAAAGAGCAGCTTGAGAAATCACACTATTCTCGAGACCAACAAAGAGTAAAACAAACAAGCAACTAACAACAACAACAAAAACACACAAAAAAAGCATCAGAAAACAAACTTTCTAGCAAAGAAAACTGCTAGACTGGCTTTTGCCCCTGGTTTAGGAAAGGCAGTGCAAAATGTATCCAGACAAAGTTAGGGGAACCAGAGATAACTGCAAGGACTAGTAATAAACACAGAGTGAAGAGCTGCCGACATAATGGCTGCTTCCTAAAAAGCAATGCTTAAGAAGTATGCAATCTACAATGCACAATATATTTACCATTGGATAGTCTGCTGATTAGCTTCCGCCCAACACTTCACATAACTAATGCAAAATAAAGGCTCTTAAAAGTACGATACCAAGCAAAACACATTTGGTAAATGAAATTAAGGCCCCAGCACTTTTCACGTGTTTTAAAAACTACCCAGATAAACCAACCACCCTCCGTGAACTATCGGAATACGAACACTTCAAACAGCAAAGTAACTCTCCTTAAGACTTTGCTCTTAACTTGCATCAACTATTCTGAATGAGCTGGGCACCAGCTAGAAACGGTAGCACGCACCCTGTAGCTCTGATTTTACCCCAAGCTGACTTTACCAATGCAAAGCATTTGAGCTGCTCACCTGAACTCAGCTCCTTTCCTGACACACCTGAACTCAGGTGTTACCTGTTCCAGCAGAGCTAAACAATCTTTCTCTTGCAGGCACCCAGATCCCCCCGCCTTACATCCCCACCCTCCTCTCTTGTGCTGGTGTGACTGCATGGTGGAAAACTCCTTTTTTCCTGGCTCGGTTTGCTGCTGGGCGAGGCAGCTCAACCAGCTCACCGCGCAGTCACACAAGCAGAAGCAAGCCCTTTCGGTGGCAGCAGTGAGTTGTCGGCGCAGCTCGGCTGTACATTGCATATGTTGAAACCATAGCTCAAGTTTCCTAACCTTCCTTTCTATTTTTAACTGGAGTCATTTCCCGCACCTTCTCTGCCATGCAGGCAGCTGCAGAGAGCAGCTGGAGACAACTGAGCACTCCATCAGGCCAGTTTTCCTGGCAAACATTACCTATGGCCCCGCGGCAAGCACACGAGGGGCAGCGGATATGCTCTCAAGTGCTACCCCGGAACACGCAGCTCAAGATAGCAGAAACTGGGGTTTCTTCCCTTCCCCTGTCTTCCAGGTCCCGTGTCAAAGACAGCTGTTACTGAACACCGAGTGTGGCTACCTGCTTATCCAAAGGACTTATCCAAGCACTCTCCTGGCCTCCTGTTGCAGCTCACATAAACCAGATGAAATCCCGATGGGCGCCTCTTGTCCCTAAAAGTCAAAGGAGAAAGGTGCACATATTAATTCAGAGGTGCTGGAGACTCGCTTGGTAGGGGAACATGTGACCATGTGGCAAAGAGGGGAGCGAGGGACTTTTCTCCTTTGTGAAGCAGCTCACAAGGCAGCCACAGTCCCAGCGAGGAGGTGACCCTAGGTCTGAATTCATCTCCTCCTCCAAGCAGCTGGTATTACGCACAACACACGCAAAGAGCGCCCGCTGAATTCTCCCCTCACGTGGTGGGACAGCTTTAAAAAGACCTGCTTTAAAAGGACAGCGTGCAGCCACCCTATAAAGTTAGCCAAGCAAAAAGGGCACTTTCCTGTGCAGCAAGAGCAGTTTTGAACCTTCACAGCTTATGGAAAGCCAGGATACAGAGCACAGGCTGTGCAAGGCGTTTAGCCATGTGGAACAGCATGGAACAGGCTTTTTGCTTTGGGTTGTTTTTAAGTGAGGCCCAGGTTTCTGAGCTGGGCTTTGAGAAGTCTTATTAGGACCAGGTGGAGAAAAGTGGAAATCTCCTTGTACGACCAGACTGATCCTTGGCACAAGAGAGCTAGGTTGTGAGTTCAACACCTGAAAGGGACACAGCTTGGGGAGTGTGAGGAAAAACTCCCATGTTGATGCAGGGAGCTTCAGAGCTCAGTTGTGAGCTTGCAGTCCCGCTTTTGAATGCAGGCAACTAGAACAGCCTAAGTCCTTCCTGAACTAAACCCTCTTCCTTTCATTCTAGCAGCTGCAAACATGGCAAAGGAGGCTACTTTTACTCTTCTCCACATAATGAGTTTTCATATGTTACATACTGCCAATACTTCAAGTTATTTGATCAAAATAAGCTTACTGGAAATATGATCAATCAGATTTAAAGCAAATGCAGACAAAACTCAATAGTAAGTAGTAACAAATGCGTTGAAGAAATCTCTTTCTTAAATGCCTGCAAAACAGAAGTCAGACAAGACTCCGGTGTGGAGTTAAGCACGGCAAGGCACAGCATCCTCACAGCTCAAAGTAATACATTCAAATCGCAGTCCACCTGGATTCCAGGAAACAAAGCCACTCATCAAATTAGCCGATCAGCCATTAGCCCATTTAAAATTAAGCTTCATTAATGAGTTACAGTACTTATGGGCAGCTGAGTAATGCCACTGTGGCAGAAGCTGATGGGATTCATCAGCTGCCATGCAGCTGCTCTTGCCAGAGGAGAGAAACCCTGCCATGAGCACAGCAGCCCACTTCCAGGCCGGTAGGTTCGAGAACCTGTTCCCCACTATCCACAACAGCAACAGGCACGGAGCACTTAGCCATTTGTGGATAACCACGCATCTTTGATACCGTTTGCTGCAAAACTCTTCGTGGCCTCAAGCTATTTCAACAAACAGGGAGTGAAACGCTGATTTCCCCCTACACCCAAACCTATAGAGCGCTAATTTCTTGCTCATGTGATGTAAAAACGTTGCCCACCTATGGCTCTCACAGCACAACAGCAATGAATGAACTAATCTGACTGAGAAACCTGGCATGCCGTGGTGTGTCGTCCCCCCCCTCCCCCCGTCTCCCTCTCCTATCAGTTTGAGATGCTCCCACAGGCAAGGGCTGTATTCTGCGTGCAGAGGGGAGGAGGTTCCCTCCCATACTTAACTCCACTGCACTATAACCAGTATAAAAAATGTGCCAGCAAGCAACCCACAAGCTAAATAAGGAACTGCAAATAACTTCACTTACCTCCTGGAAAAGGGAATTTTAGGGATGAGAAACCTCTTTAGCAGCGTTTACAAGTGCTTTTGTTAATGATTTACCCAACAGTGCTGTAAACTGGTATTTGATAAGAATATGTTTTGTCATCGTCTGCCTTCCTGCCTTAGTCTGCACAACCAAATCAACCTTACAAATGAGGTAGGTGCAGTATCACTTGAGGTTTTTAACAGAAAAGAATGCCTCAAAGCTTGCTTACCCCATCCTAGTTTAAAGGTACAGTATGTCTGTGTGTGTATGCGTATATATATATGCACACCAAAAAAATCAGTATCTGGAGTATCTGTTCAGTGTGTAAACATATGTTTATACACACACAGATGAACCACTCCAGGCACAGTGTTTTAGTTTCTTTCTCAAAAGCCAAGTTTAAAAAAAAAACACGTTCAATTCATCACTATAAATCTATTAGAAAGCTTACAGATTAAAGCTCTCCGACCGAAAGAAGTTTAAGATGAGAAGGGGCGGTTATGTCAGAAACATAAACAGGATCATCCACCGTGGAAAGACTCGGTATCCATTTAAGATGCAGCTTACGGATAAAGTCATATTCCTCTTCCAGCTCTCCAGGAGGACGTCTGTGGTTTGCCAGGACTCACCGTGTCCCCCCCACGCCCAGGGCCACCCTCCTTTACAGCCCAAACATTCAAGCCTGGGGGCGGCAGGCCCTGCCTCTTGTTACACCCAGCTGCTAAAAAATCCTGTGAAGAGGCTACGGTACGTTCCTGCTCTTATTTTGTCATACGAGACGCTGGCTGTAGCTGCCCGGGGTACGTGGCAGCGACCGACGGGGGGTCGGGGGCAGGGAGAGGTGCCGGCAAGGCCGAGCTGCCGGGCTCCCTGACGGGAGTGCTCGCCGCCCCGTGACGCCTCGGCAGGGGCGGGCAGCCCCGCCGGCTGGCAGGTAGCACAAGACCAACCGCGAGTGACAGAAATCCCCCGGAGCAAGGAAACAGAAAGCCGTAGAAAGCCGTATCTCACTGTACCCGAGCGGCTCCGCGCCTCGCTCAGCCCAGCGGGCAAGCAGGCGGAGAAACGGCCGGAGCAGCGTGCGGCGATCCCCCGCCGCCTCGGCGAGACCGAGGAGCCGCCGAGCCTCCTCCGACGTCCCGCGTCGCCTCCTGACTTCCTCCACGCTGCCGGCACCCTGCGGCAGCGCCCGGCCCGGGGAAGCCGGAAAGCCACGCGCGGGGAGGTACGTGGGAGGCCGCGGCCGCCCTGCCGTGCCTCGCCTCCCGCGTCAGCGGAGGAGGAGGGCCGGGAGACCGCTAGGAGCCCGGCCCGGCCGCTCGGGTCTCCGGGGAGACGCGGGTCGCCCGCCGCCGCCTCCCGCGCGGCTCACCGGCAGCGGGAGCACCTCACGCGGCCGGGCTGCCCGGCCTCCGGGTCCTCGGGGAGCCCCGCAAAGCCTCGCCTCGAAGTCGCTTTCAAAAAGACCCGAGAAGAAATTACTCTGCCAACTCAAAGGAGTCAGCGCTGGGAGGAAGGATTCATTTTCCAATATATAAATACCAGATGTTAAGCCCTACCCTTAAAAAAAAAAAAAAAAAAAGGAGCTCCTACTCTCCTACTACTTTGTTAAAGCAAAGCAACCAGAAACCCACAGCCCATCAATCCTTTTCCCTAACAAATGCTACAACGCCTTCACAATCAGCTTCTATAAAGCCCAAAGAAGTCCACGGGTTTGTCACTAATCTTCAAACTCCGGCGAGGAGAGGGACTGGGAGAAGGCTTTGGTGAAGGACTCTGAACATCAACTTATATTTTCAAAAAGGCCTCAGGATGCCTTGTTTCCAGCAGTCCTTTAATAATTTAGCACCAAAACACCCCACAGATCCATCTGCCCAAACTCATCCCACTTCCTTGGAGGGATTCTGAGTAGAATTACCTACAGACTTCTTAGATGTAATCCTATCAGCACCAATTCTGTAAATTTCTCCCCTTGAGCATACATGAGATGAATCCAAGGACTAATTAGAAGACACAGTACAGGCCACGTTGTCTAAGTGACACCCATGTCTACTTTGGGCCAATACACACCTAACGGGACAGAGGCCAACTTAATAAGTCACTTCTGACAATAAATGTGCTCATATTTGACAAAAAAATGCTCTTTATTACTCCTGTAGATCCTATCATCTGTGCATGTTTCCTGGCAGCCCACAGTTGTACGGGTTCAGAGACCTGGAGGCACGTAGCAAAGCCAGCCCTGTTTTCCCATGAATGAGGTAGGGCCAGAGGGAAAAGAGAGGACAGTTTGACGAGGATTAAAAGTAATTAAAAGTGAGCTTTGGGAACACCTTTTAAACATGTTTAATAGTTACACATTTAAATATTGCATGTGTCCAGGCAGATACAGCTTAATACCATGTGCAGCCCTAAACAAATATAAAGAAATATACTTAATGAACTTTTCCAAAGGGGGGTGGGAGAGTGTTTGTTGTTGTTGCTGTTTTTTTTTTTCCTTTTTCTTTTCCCCTCTCCTATACACTTTGGCCAGGACACATTTAGGCAAAGGACTAAAAACAGGACAGCCTGAAGTGGTTACACCATTTTCCTTCTATAGGACTAAACATCTGTGAGTAATACTTCCAGTTAAAAGCAGCTGTTGCTCTGCTTCACCTCTACCTTCCCACACTGTGCTTCAATATGAGGATGATGATCGCTATAAAAATGCCTGAAGACAGACAGCTACAGAGTAGGGGGCTACTTGCTTCTTTCCTAATCAGCATACAACGTGTGTTACAGAACGCTTGATTTGAGGTTGATTGCTGGCACTTCAAAGAAATAATTACTACCAAGCTTCAGCACTGATGTTTCTTCATAATTCAAGCAGTACGTGCACTGGCTAGAGAGCATCCTTTCAGCAGCTTTGAGGAGGAAAGCCCTTCCTTGGCCCGAGAGCTTAAATTTGCCCAAGTCTTAAAAGCAAAAAGTCAGAGTAAGATTATATTGAGTCACCTTTTTCCTTGCCCATCAGTAAAGAAAATACACACTAATAGATGAAATCCAGCACCAAAGGTGGGAAGCCTAGTGCAAGTGAAAAAACCTACCCATTCACACCACTGAGCTGACTCAGACCGAGTCCCAAGCACCACAAGACAAATGAAGGAAAACAGTGATGTGGGATGAGCATTCTGACGACCACCACACAACTTGAAATACAAGGAATCTGCAAGTTTACAGAGGTGTGATATTCATCATCATGGAACTACCTCCAACTGAGCTGAAGGGAACAGAAAGCAGAGAGCTGTAATAATGCTTTTGTGCAAAAAGAGGAAAGGAAGACTGAGTAGCCTAACTCAGAGATAAGAAAAGAAACAAAAACAAAACCTAAAAGCAACTGAAAAAAATGAAGTAGCTTTACTTTCTCACATCTCTGAAGGAAAGTAAGTCATAGAATAGGCAACAGTTTTTAAAGCAAAGCATTCCTCTCCCCTTAACTTGCTAAGCAGCACCCCTTCCAAAGCAGAGCTTTAACGAAGGAGCTACACTCTTGCCTTTTCAGGAAGCGTTTTACATGGCCTAGCATGATGGCACGTTTCTTGCTGGCTACCGATGACTGATATCAGCGCAATGCAAAAGCTGGTGTGAGTTCAAAGACTGATCCCTTATTTCTAGGATCAGCACCTACCAAAGGTCACATTCAGATCACTACACTTGAACAATATGAATCCCTACATTCACCACACATACTCCACAGAGAAAGTATCCCAAAAACCTTTTAAGCATTTTTTTTTCCCCCTCAAGTAATCTGATTCTGGTCACTGATGCAACATATCGGCAAAAACATGCCATATGACCATTAAAAAAAAAAAACAGCTGTTTGCTTCAAAACACTTTAAAACAGTGCATTCAACAGTAACTCGAGGACGCACTTTTAAATGATTTGGAATATATAGCCCATTCACTTTAAGGCAAAGCTTTTTGCTTTTAACTACTGTGTGACTACATGCTTATTTGAAAGGAAGTATCAACTACTGCACTGAATTACTGTTTGCTATGAGAACCAAATCCCCTCCTTCACTTAGCATTTAGTATCACGATATGCTGAACAACCTACGCCACTTTAAAATTGGTGCTTATTACTCTGCTTCAACACTTTCACCTTCAAATCAAGTGACCTAGTTTACTACAAACTTACTGTGCAATCTGTAACAGATCTCTCCAGAATTGCTGTGAATGCAACAGATCTTGTGTCCTCAACCTTATTACTTCTTCTAGCTCCAAGCTGTTTTTTAAACCACTTTTCCTACACTGAAATGCCTTTGTAAAGAAAATACGAAGTTGAGGATGTTGGTAAGTTTTTAACAGCTTTGACAGATGATCTTTCAGCGCATTTGCTTTATGACCCAGAAATGAAGCACTTTTTATTAATAAGGTCAAATCCTCATCTCTAGAATAAATCTGTTCTGGCCATCACTTATCCACCCTTCTGAGGGTTTTCAACCAGTGGATGTGTATATTTGTTTGATATGTGATCTTAAACAGGCCTGTAGCAAAAAAAAAAAAAAAAGTGTAGTGGACCAAGAAAATCTAAACTCAGTAGTAAAGATGATATAGAGGAAAACCCAAGACTACTTCCTCTGTATTAAAGCACTAACAGCCATTACATCTTCTGTGTGCAAAGCAGCTGGGTGGACATTTGCTTTTGAAACTGAAGAAATCTCATTAAATTTACCTTAATGGGGTTCTGATATACACTAGAAGCATTAATAAATACTTAATAGAATTTTAAGACAACTTTTTAAACTAACTTCCAGAAATGCTGGGTTAAGTATTTAGGTGTATCAGACACAAAGGGTGTTTCTGGAATTCTGTGAAACCCTCATCAGCTCCAGCAGTTGAGTTTCCAGACAGGAACACTGTGTCATTCGTGTGACTCACAGAGCAATGTCCGGAGGAAAACACGTTTGTTTCTTTTCTTTTCTTTTTTTAAAAAAAAAAAACAAAAAAAAACTCAACCTGCTTTTAGGCCAAACCATGATACCCAAACAAGAAATCTTTCCTCCAACAAAGGAGCTAATTTCAGCTTCCTTGAACACGTGTGCAAGAGCAAAGGTTTATTTTAAATCACTAGCAAAAACGATGATTACACACAGCCTGCCAGCAAACCAGAGTCATCTGAAAACTCAGCTGAAAGCTTCCCCTGCTGCTCCTCTTTCAGAAGTGAATTAGGAAATATGTCACGCTTTTGTATTTTAACACGTGACTGTACTTTGACCCCACGCCAGTTTTGCAACCTCCTGATGCTGTGGCTGGCTGACCTGTTCCGGGCAGCTCCCAGCTCACCCCCCCGCATCCAACCCTGCACACAGTCATGGGACTCCAACGAATTGCGACAGCTCCGAGAAATCACAAGTGCCCCAGCACCCTGTGTGCTCCCTGTGCCTGCCAGCTGTAAAAAGGTTTGCAGAAACACCAACAGGATCTGCATGATCCCGGAGGAGGTCCTCCAGGAGATGAGACTTTTCACTGCAGATAGAGCGAGCACGTTGTCCCAGCTGTGCAAACAGCCTGGATCTCACTCGAGCCTCATCTAACTGGAAGCATCTTTGTGGACATGCTCGTCCCATGTGAAACACCACAGTCACATGTTAGACCGTCGGTGAAACACCTTCATTTTCTGAGGTGGCTCTGCCATTAGGCACTGGAATGGTGTGGTGGAGTGCAACTCCCAGTGCCACTTCAGAAGGCGAGCCAAGCAAGCCAAGGTGGCACACCGTGCTCCTGCTATTCGCTTTCACACCAGAGATGCACGAAGAGGCACCTGGCTCAACGCAAGCGTTCAATACCAACACTGTTGTGTTGTAACTTTCAACACAAGTTTCAGTAAACTGAAACTTTCAGTAAAGTGGCACAGGACAAGCTGCTCTTTTCAAACTCCCCACTGCAACCAGCAGGGCATTTTTCACATGGCAGGCAGTTTTCCACACGTGGCTCTGTCCCACATCCAGCTGCAGTGCTCCCAGCCTATACAGTGCCACTCCTTTTCCCTACCCACTTACTCTTTTCTTCTGAGAAGTATCATTATCCAGGTGTGTCCAAATCCTTTGGCTAAGGAAGTCATCACCTAAGAACATTAAGTTGGTTGTAGCTCTTCTAAAACCAAAATTTCAACCCGAGAGCCTATGCTTATAGGCAAGCCAAATTTTGTGTGCCTAAACCGGAAGAGCATTTCCTCACCAAATACTGTTACAGGACACAGATGGATCTTTCCACAAAGAGTTCATTCCTTTGTTATTTACCCTACATCTTGCTACAACCGTGCTGGTTTTGTACACCAGTAGCCTGACAGATAGCAGGTGCTCTGACTTCTGTAAAGCCTTGGACAGAGCAAGTATATACTGCTTGCCTGTTTAGAAACATGGCATGTAACAATGGATGTCAGCTGCTGCTCCCATCCAAGGGAGCAATAAAGAACCTTTCAAAAAAACACCCTCACTGATCTGAAGCAAGGCTGGCTGAATATAGCAAGTCACTAATTTATTATGCATAAACAGAGCCAACGTGTCCATACTTGGGCTTATGCAGAGCATCGCGAGGCAAATGATTTTCCTTTCAGAAAATAAAGGAGTTCATACTGAAAGCACATTTCATTAATGCACAGAACCGCCAGATTGTCAGCCTGCCCAGCAATCCCTTTTTTAAAGCGGTGAGATTTGAAACAGTACTAATGCTGATCTCCATGCAGAGAAGGAGCAGAGCAGTGAGAGACGAATATTTCATTTCTTCCCATTTCTTCTATTCTTCAGCAGCAGAACTGCACCTTTCTGCAAATACCAACTTCACGCTCCGCAGACGCTATCTCTTGCCATTCAGAGGAGTTTGTTATTAACCTAGAAAACCCAAATGGACTTTCCAGTGCCAGTGAAATTTGCATCTTAAAACAAAACAAAACAAAAAAGGCAAGAGTTAATGTGTGACTGCATTTTGTGCCAGAGGTCAATGACAGGGCTTCTGGGTGTGGAAAGGGCTTTTTTTCCTGTCAAAGATAAACCAGCTCAGTCTCACATCCTGAGTATTGTTTGCATACCGTAAGAGCCGCTCTGAACACAAACCAGAGAGAAATCCAACTCCTTGCCCTGCAATGTATTTTTGAGGCACATCACTGGGGTGGTTAAACTCTCCCAAACACATACCCTGCACCTGCTGTTCACGCAACAAGCATCTTCTCTCTCATGCCCGAGCAGCAGAACGTGAAGGCCACATACCCCGCTCAAAGACTCCGAAGATGACACAGCCAGTTGCCTCCAGCTCCGTTTTTTTTTTTTTTCCTCCAGCGTAACCAAAAGTAAACATTCACAGGTTAAACTGCACTGACTCAGACATAGCCACCTATCCAATGACTTATTAATAAGCATGAGGTGGATTAATACTGCAAAGCAGGACTTCAGTTATCCACTTCCTCCATCCCAAAGGTAAAGGGAATAACACAACAGAAGCGACAAGGAGCTGTAACACGGCACATTGTTACTCGCCCAATATTCTGTGTCGTGTAGCAGGCATTAGCAGAGCTTCACAGACGGGCAAGCTGTGTGATGCCATCACCCTAGGCATGGCCTCTTCACACAGCTTCCCCCCAGCACGCTGCAAGTGCCAAAAGCTTACCTGGGTTTGAAGGATGATCAGATGAATGCAGATCAATAAAGACAAAAATACAATGCCCAGCAAGCCTGAGTCATTAATCGCAGAAGGTTGGAAGAGCTTATTAGAGAGGTGTGTTTCTGTCCCTTTATGCTACTCCCCAGAAAGGGCAAACGCAGCAATGCCGCCACAGGCATGACACAGACTGTTTCTGGCTTAACTCAAAACCCAGCTGGACTTACATCTCTGCCAATGGCCAAAGTGAGATAAAGGTGTTCCCAGTTCCTAGTTTTGCACGCTGGCCTGCTATATCTTGCTTTTATAGCCTTGAGTGCTGTGATGCATACGAGAAACACAAAAGGACAAAGACTTGCTGCTTAGCAAGAACTTTGTGCTCCTGACACTGGAAACTTCGCTGTCCTACAAGGGAAGTGTAGGGTGCTTCCTGCAGGAAGCATTACCTGTGCTGCAGAAGCAAAGGGTACAATCACGGGGTACAAAACATGGCAAGGTACAAACATGGAAAATATTAGAGATTCTATTACATCAAAAATCATGAAACACCAGCCACACTATTTCAATCGAGCTGCTTAAAGCTGGTTAAAACTACTGCAAAGAGACTAATTAATACCACACTGATTCCTAAACTAACTAGCCTTGCCACCTGTGGTCGTTCCTGTTCAGAAGCATTCACAATAACCTCTTCTGAGGTCCCAGATTGGACCTTTGTTTTATGCATGAGGTTTTCCCTCTGGTGAATGCACTTACAGACTGGGAAGCCATTTGCTCTTGTCCAATTTCCTTGCATAAGAAGTACAAGCATCAGTTCTGCAGAAACATTGCTATGTGGTTCTTCCACCAAGACCACTGAAATTCTGCTTCACTGATACACCCCCAGCCTCCCAGGTCAGTACTTCCCAGGATCTTGATTAATGATAATTCTTATCTGCTTTGCTACAAGCACCAGAATTTCTCTGACTGCAATGCTGAGTGCTAACCTGAACAGGGCCCTGAAGGAACTTCATCCTGCTTCCACCAAAGCCAAGTCTCAGCAGCTTTGAACACAAAAGAGATTGTGCACAGCATGCAGAAAGAGGAGCCTGTATTTTTTTTGGCTCATTTTGAGTTCCGCTTAAGTGCACATCGATTTCTAAATCTCAGGGAGCTAGGTACTTGAGCATGATTAATGTGCATAGGTTTGATTCGCAAGTAGCAGATTTTGTTTCAACTCACTTTCCATTAGTATGGTTAGCTATAATGGCCAAGAATAGCTCTACAGCCTGTATATAGCCTTACTTGAGAAACTACTAGCTTTTTCTCAATCTTAAAAAAACACACAAAAAACATAAATATACTATGCTATATACACAGAGCAGCTATTGCTAAATCAAGCCATAGTCAAATACCTTTCCCCTTGCATGCATGAAGTACATTCTGGATGGCATTTGTGCTTTTTCTTTTTTTTTTTTTTTTGACACCAATCAGAACGGAAAGACTACACTCACATTTTTCAAACATTTACCAGATCTTTTCTACGCCACACAACAAACCATCATGCCATTCTGAACTCACTATTAATCCTGCAAGTCCCTGAATGATCAAAATGGAGACAAGGAGAATCCTTCTTGACACCCTGTGGCCTCTCAAGTATTCCCCAGTGAAATCCAGAAAGACTGGATAATTGGATCAAGCTGATCCTGCCCAACTGGGCGAGGTAGATGTAAATAAACTGGACCCCACCACCCTTCCTGTGCTCTTGGGAGCTCAATTCACTGGAAATGCCCATTTATTTTTAAAGTTCTTAACTGCTCCCAAAGGATGACACTACTTGAATATTAACATGATGCATGCTGTGATTTCCTAGAGTAAGAAGAGATTATTTTTTCCCCATCCACACTAGAGAGGCCTAATCCAAAACAATATTTCTGCAGACCTTCTACTGACAGTTAAACACTGTGTTTCATAAAAATCACAGTCAAAGGTTTCACCCCTACAACTATAGCTCACAAAAAGTAATTCTATAACGAGCTGAAAATATCTAATACAGAAGGGTAAAGGTACATATCTGAGCTTTCTGAAGAGGTGGACTTGCTTTCTTGCCCTGTTTATTTATGTAGCAGTAGTACAGTTGTTACGTGGTCTGCTTTTCCATAAAACTGCGATGCTTAGACACACTCAGCTCCACACCCTGTTACTCTGTCTTCTACAGCTCACAAGTAGCAAAATGTAGCAAATGCCATTTAAAACACCAGTAAACGCATACCTAAACCAAAAGCAAGCTGTGGGATTTTGCAAACTATCTTAGGAGCGCAAGTAGAGACTACTCAGTCTATATTTTTATAGTTTTCGTAAAAATGGAACAGTCTTGGGAAGTTCTGCATTGTTTAGAATACCAACAAGGAATTAAAATTCAGTTTTACAGTAATGAAATCACTTCCCTGGTACAATAACGTTTTTTGGAGGGGGAAAACAAAAAGCCTCCCTGCCTCCTCCCTACCCCCCATACAAATTACAGCAAGTTTAAGTTTGCTGCTGCAGCCCTCACATATACGGGAGAGGGGACAGGCAATCCCTGAGCAATGACGACTTTACATGCAAACGTGAGATGAGAAAGTTTTGCTGGATTATCGAAGAATCCCCATCCCCAAACCAAAAGGCTTTAATCAACTTTAAAGCACAGATCCTTTCTAAAACAGTGTGATCATGTTTAATGATAACCCCCCCAAAATAAATAAATAAATAAAAAGATTGAAGTTAACAGTTCTGTAGGGCGTTTGTTACCAGATCAGCTAAACTGCAAAAGGCCGTTTACCCTCGCAAGCTTACTGTCCTTCCAAGGTGGTGATGATTTGCCACTCATCAGGCCCTCCCTTCTTGTTAAGAGGAGAAAAAGGAACACTTATCTTGCATGCTTGGTTTTGGTTTGGCTCAGATGCAGAGATTTCTTACAAAGCAAACACTCTGCGACGTCACAGGGCACATATATAAATATATGCATGCGCACATACCCACCAGAGGAGAAGAAATACAGCCCTCATGTAGACGTTCAGTTACGTTAGGAAAGATGTAAGGAGGGGAGAATACATGACAGAAATAAAGTCCTTATTTTTCTACAGCTACATGCACGGTGCTGACTTAGACACAAGCCAGGCTGAATGCTCCAAGATAAATATTGCATCCATCCAATAGTGGGGGCACTGTCATATATTCCTGACTTTTGTGTGAAGACATGCTATTTCTGCTTGGGACAAACTGCCACCTTGGTAGTTTACAAACATTTTCGCATGTCCAAATCAAACTTCAGGAAAGCCAACCTCACCTGAGACACTTGAAGGTGTGTGAGCAGATAAGGAAGCATCTGCAGGGCGTTACGGGGAGAGCTCTCACACCGTTCCTGGAAGCTCAGCACACTTGGGCACTGCTCTGAAGCGCCCAAACACTACTGCAGACAGCACAGGGAGGTCAGCCAGCACTTCCATAAGTCCGATCTCTGAGACCATGGAGACATGGTGGGGTAGTTACCATGACTGGATGAACATCTGGATGCATAGAGGTTGTTTAGGAAGAGCAAGACAGAAGCTCTTGAGGGGACTTTCACCAGCACAGTATCTGCTGGAGGAACAACACAGCAGGACATAAGCAATTGAGGAGGTTTCTGTGTGCACTGGTGACAAATTCCTAACACAGGTAGATCAGGGAGCCAACAAGGAGAGGTGCTCTGTGGGACCTCATGCTTGCTTTCAGAACAGACTTTGGCATCCTCAGGGATCTGCTTCAAAGTATCCCACGGGGTACAACCTTGGAGAGAAGAGCGGTCCAGAAGAGCTGGTTGATATTAAGGAATTACCTCCTCCAAGATGAAGAACGGTCCATCCCAACACAAAGGAAATCAAGCAGAGGTGGCATGGAGGAGCGTGGAGCTCCTGACCAAACTCAAGTGCAAATGAAATGTGGCAGCAGGGGCAGGTGACACACGAGGAATCTGGGAACACTGTCCAATCATGCATGGCTGGAGTGAAGTGAGCCAAAGACCATCTGCAGTTGAACCTGGCGATGAATGTGAAGAGGGACTGGTAATACTGACCTTAAGGAATCTCATGCCCAAAAGACCCCAGGGGAAGTCCAGTGCAAGGAAGACAAACCCCTGGTGGTCGAAGATCAGATTAGGGAACAATTAAACTGGACATATACAAGCCCATATGACCAGTCTGTATGCACCCACATCCACAGACAAAATAATGAAGTATTGAGTAATGGTAAGCAGACTGAAAACTCACTCAGAGGGTGATGATCAGAAGCACAAACACCAGATGGAGGCCAGTCACTAGTGGTCTACCCAGGGATTGATACGAGAGCTAATACTGTTTACCTCTTCAGCAATGACCTGGAAGATGGGCAAACTTTATCACCAGCAAGTTTACAGATGACAAAACCGGGATGCGTGGCCAATACACCAGATGGTCATAGTGCCATTTGGATGTACCTTGACAGTCTGCAGCAAAGGGCAGGGAGGAACCTAATGAAGTTCAAATGAATGAAAGTCTTTCACCTGTGGAAGAGTAACTCCATGCACCAATACATGCTGGGGTCGACGGACTGCATAGAATTACCAGAGCATGCCCAGCAAGTGGCCGTAACGATGACTAAAGGACTGGGCTCTCTCTGCTATGGGGAGAGGCTGAGAAAGCTGGGACTGTTCAGCCTGCAGAAGACTCGGGGAGAGACAGGAGAAAACTAACAAGCTGTATCGCATCCTTGAGGTTGAGATTCAGCTTCTCAGTGGCTCACCTTTACAACCGCCTGGCTCAAACTCTGCTTTCTCAACGCATCTTTTCTTCCCCGAGGTGGCACAGGGGTCAGAGAACATTAACAGACCAGTCAGAAGTTTCATCAGGCTGCTTGGTATCATCAGGCTGCCTGGTATCATTTATCACCTTAAAGCTCTCTTAGAGCCTCCATCTCCCTCAAGCTTTGCCTGGCTCTGTTGTTTATCATTTGTTTGGTTTTTGGGGTGGTGGTGGTGTTCGGTTTGGATTGTTGGCTGTGGGTTTTTTGGGGGTTTTGTTGGTTTTGAACATTACCTTTTGGTGAATGCCCTTGCTCACCCACAGTTTAAAAAACCCTCAACCTTACAAGCATTGCCTCTACAAGATGAGGGATGATTCATTTCTTTCATAAGAAAGCAAGAAGAATCAGACACAGATACCCTCTAGGTTGGCTAGCTAAAACCTTTATTGACTTGACAGACATTTACTTCCTGCTGGTATAAGATAACAGGAGTGCTAAATATTTTGGTTTTAAAGCCAAATGATAAATTAAAAATGTAATTTCTTTAAATCCCCAATATTCCCTGTTCTCACAACTGGAAGTGGTCTGCCAAAAAACGATCAGTGAGGAGTACAAAGCTGATCCTATCCACTAAGATTTCACCCTATAGGGAAGCTCAGAAACATGGAATTCTCCACAGGGAATTCAGAATTTTATACAAAAGCTCAAGATAAAACGTGTTTCTACCCAAACGTTAGCGCGTTTGCCTTGACTGGTTCTCAGTTTAGCACACCTCCTCCTCCTTTTCCTCTCTTTGCAAATAGAGAGAGTAGGCTGGGGGCTGAGCAGGAGAAGGAGGGAGCAATGAGCTCTACCACGACAGCTGGCACATTTGTGGCCAGAACACTTCTGGTCTTTCCCTCCCAGCAGAAAAACAAAACAAAACAAACCTTAGCAACATTTTTACAGCGACTGGGTGCATGTGTTTGTTCACAGGTATTTAAAGGCCATTCACAGTCCAGATTTCTTGCCACAGGTACTTTCAAACATTAGCTGAAATGCACAGAGAGCCCCAGGCTGTAAGGGGCTTGGGAAGGGGGTGGAAGGGGTGCTGGCCTGTCCATCCCCTGCTCCAAGCTGTGGCTGGCTCTGAAGCCAGATGAAAGGTACATTTCACGTGTAGGGTTCATCAGTGAGCAATACCACATTTCACACTGGAGCTAGGGAATGTTTTTAGAGACCATCCATTTGTAGCTGCCAAGCTAGATTTTAGTATAATGCATCAGATGAACACAGAGCCAGCCCTGAACCTATATAAATTCATCGCACTGATTTCTGGGTGTTAACGAGGGCTCAGATTCTCAGTTCACCACAAAGTTTTGTGTTCAGAAATCCCACAGCTGTAAACATGAAAATGAGACCAGCATCTTGAAACATCAAAGCAATTCATCCTACTGAGGCCAAGGAGTTGGTTCCTTTACAACTGTAGCACTCCCTGCACACAAGAAACCCCATTTACATGGTACTTTTCTCTTGGGCAGTATAAGCCACCATTTCATACTGAATTAAAACCAATAAAGCAGAACCAACTAAACACAAAAGTAACTACAGAATTCTCTCCAGACTTGCAAGGAGAAAGAGAAGATACTAATTACAGCCCAACTCATCTCCTCACTGCTGCAAAAGCATCAGCAATGAAGTCTCTATAATGCGTATTGTCACTGGTGTTTAAATCAGGGGTTTGGGTTCTCACGAACCTGGCCTGGCAGCACCCTCGAGACGAGGAGACCAGCTTCAGGCGCCAGCCTGCAGGATGCCTCTTACCTGTACCTCCTGACTGGCTCCAGTTCTGCTGCAAAGATTTGAACACAGGTTGTCCTCCACAACCAAACTGCTCTCAGGTACTCTCGGTCAATTAATCCGCTGCTTAATGTCACCATTAGCAGTCACCATCACTAGGTAGCCGCTCAATTTAGATTCAGGCAAGGGGAAGAAGTGTCAGAGAGGAACTACTATTTATATGTAATACTGCCGTGAGCTGCTTTCACAAACAGAAGCATACTTTACTGCCTGCAGGCTGGTTAACACTGAGCCTCTGCATTTGTGTTTCACCTTTATGACACATTTAGCACTCTCTAGGTAAAGAGTAGCTAAGATTATTTCTTAGGAGTCCTGTGCAGCGGGTTTCAGGTCTACTTAATGATTAAAGCAGACACTTGTGTCAGACCAGAAAGGTTTTGTGGTTTTATACACACTAAGCTGCTTGTAAAACCAGTGCCCTTCCACAGTAATAGAGCAGCTCCACTATGAGAGGGGCATTTGAGCCGTGAGATGCCAGTAGATGTTCAGACACAGCCACTGCTCTGCAAAACAAACAGGGACACTGGGATGTCCAGCACACCGCTGTTTTGTTGGATCTACTCATCAGGGCAGCGTGTGCTGTTGCTGCTAGCAGAATAACCAGTATTTTGGTTAAGTCACAGGGTATCATAAGCACTACAGAAAAAAACAAGAACAGATGCACACAGACACATACGTATAGGTATATGGTATCAGAAAGCTCAAGGGAAAAATATGTATCAGACAAGAGAGAGACTCTCTCCTGCCCCGAAGAAGCAGGTATCTCTGACAACCGGGCTCCAGCCGAGGCAGCTGCAACCTGTCCCCTACATGTACTTTCTCAGTGGTTCAAGGTCAGAAACACCAGCCTTTTCATTATAGGCTCACACAACAGGAACCTCACCGTAATGACAAAAATAACCGCATTACTTTCTTCAATACACCTTGCAACAGGACAGCACGACTAAGATGGACACGGTAGCTCTTTCTCTTGGGTAAGAAAGGCTACAGGACTATCCACAATCAGCGATTTTATAAGCTCAAGATGATTTCATCAGGAGAGACTTACATTATTTATGAATTGCTTGCAATACCAAGATACTCACCAAAACCCTCTGTAAGTCAATGCGCTGCTTAGTGTCTCTTGCTGCTAAAAGCACGACTATTTGTTAATGCAGCTGAGGAATCTATTTGCTACCCTACTAAGTAACAAAAAACCTCAAGTTTCTGCAGGCATCATACATCTCAAACAAACGGGGGAAAAAAGAACAAAAAAAGTAACAAGATCTGTTTCACCTGGTGCTAGGGTGAGAAGCTGTGCTCACAGTTTGACTTCAGCATCCAAAAATGGACCACGGCCTTCCAGGGCTCTCAGTGCTAAATGAAAGCTGACCGCAGAGGTTCACTGGTAAAGGTTTATTACAGACTGCCATTCTAATTTTAACATCTGGACGTTTTTAGGATCAATAAACAAAGTCTAAAACCCAAGAGACCAAATAATCCACATACAGATTCTCTCCTGTTTGTGCTATTTCAGAAAGTCATTCAGAGCTTCAGGGACTTTTATTTTTATTTTAAATCACTGTTTAACTTCTTGTTACTGGAAGCAGTAAATTACACCACAGTGTTGACCAAACTGTGCAGGAAAGCAAGCCTGGCAGAAAGGAAGGAGACACAGATTCCCACAGGAAACAACAGTTTCCAAAAGAAATCCTTCACCACTATTATAACCCATGGTGGGGAACAAAAACCCCATTTCCTTGCCTTTCCATGTCAAAATACAGAGGAGTTCCCCACTCCAGTACATTCTGCTATCAGCTTTTCCGAATAATTATGTCTGGGCTCATACGGGCTCTGTCAGTCCCTGGAGAACCATTTCATCTATCTAAACTCTCCAGAAGCATCCTTTGGGATGCTTTTGAGCTTCTCCTCAAGCCTTCTCCTTTCATCTTCACGCATCAAAGCCAGCTACGCTGTCAAGGTTCAGCAAGTTTCCTGCCCAGCTCCACAGTTTCCAGCAACACAGACCATAAAAACATTAGAGGCAACAGCTCAAGCCCTCCCCTGTGCAGACCAGACCAGCCAACTTAAGTGGTATCAGCTCAAGGACAGACCTTCTGCACCACTGGTATTACCTGCGGACATTCCTCCCGGTGGCACACCTCTTCACGCAGCTGCTATTACCTGCAGACGTTGATCACAGTGGTACAAGAAGTCTTCCTATGGACTAGAATAAGTCCAGGATCTCTGACTGGAAGCACAGAGAAAAGAAAGCTGCAGATCTACCGGACAACAGATTTGTTCTTCACTTTCATTCCTACAGAGGTTAATTCCTTAGGTGCAACCCAGACAGCCGGCGGTGTGTTTTGAGGCCAATGGGAAAACAAAGAACCACCACCAACAAAGAATTGGCCTGTCCCTCAGTGACGCAGCTGCCTGCAAGGCTAAGCCTCGCTTGCAGATAGCACTCTGCTGTTGCCAAAAGGCTTTCCCCAGCAATTCTGACCACGTCAGCATCTACCTTTATTCCTTGGCCTGCTGTGTGATCCAAACAAACAAAAAAACTCTGGCACTTTTGGCTGTACCAAAGGCTAAAGTTTTGAATTCTTCCACATTATCATCTCATCCTTGCTTTGGCTTCCCTCTCCACCCCTGCAAGCTTACCACACAGAGGCTGACGGAGTCCCGTAAGATGGATAACACACCTTTCTGTACTTTCTGTAGTCAACACTCTTCACAGGAGCCAGATATGCTCCCTCTTACAATAGCTGCTCCTTGGTTTGTTCTACCTGCTACACAAACAGGCATTCCTTGCAATATAAAAGCTGAATTCCCCTATTGCAAATCTGCAGGGTACGCATGGAGACAAAGCAAGGGCAGATGATGCCTGTGCAGGGGCTCATCTTCCCCCTGACCTACAGCCCAGAAAGGGCGATGATCTCAGGGGGAATCATCTCCACCCGTCTGGGTCCAACAGAGTCCTCTCGTCATCTCACTACTCCAGAGGTGCCCGGCAGCCCTCTGCCCTCCCGACCCTGCTGCTCTGCACCATTCCCTCCCTGGCCATCTCCAGAGCTGACCCCTCTGCTCCAGGGTTTCCCTCTGTTATGCTATTTTCTAAGTGAGGGAGGAGACCATGACAATTCTCTGTGGTGAGAGGACGTTAGCACAGCCCGAGCAGAGCAGCTAGGGACCTCATTTCCTTAGCCATTTCCTATCTGTGCTGCTACACGGTCTTGCCCTCCCACTGTGTCAAAGCGCTGTAGTTTTGCTGCTGACGACAGTCTGGCTTGTTTGGAGGGTCCCTCCTCCTCCCCGCTTGTTTCTTTTAAGCCATAAGCCACTTGTTTCTTTTAAACCATAAACCGAGATACCCATAGGTCCAAAAATAAAAATACAAAAGCTACCACAAAGACCTTTACAGCACAGCAAAAATTTAAGTATATCATCAATATAACAGCACTTTCCCACACAGTAATTCAAAACCTCAGCAGTACCAATGAAGTGCAATAATAAAATCTTTAAAGGAGCCTAGGTCGTGAGATATAATACCAGAGAAAAGTTACAGATGTTTGTTGGAAAAAAAAAATTGCAGCCTGCTCACACCATTCCAGACGCAGTTCCCCACGTAAATGTAAGATCCCCATATCAATTCTGTTTGCTATACATCACACAGTCCTCCTTCCTCCAGCTCCAACTTCTCTAACTGCAGCTGCAATCTCCAGTTTCCTCAAGTGGGAAGCTAATTTCAGTGCTGCACTCCCTGAGCAGTGGCATAGCAGTATTTTGCATACGATGATAGAGGGTAAACAGCATATTGTTAACCATTTCAAGACAGACCAAGCATCAGCAGTGCAGCATGTACAAGCAATCACTGCAGGCAGCTTCTGAAGCCTGTCTGATATATGTGAACAGCAGAAAATACTGGAAGTGAAAGCACAGGCTTTTGGTGGGAAAAAGAACGACAAGCTGGACTGCAAGGTAGCTGATACAGTTTTTAATCTTATCTAGATGAAGACACCTTCTCTACCTATTAAATTCTCTTCTCTACCTATTAAATATTCTACATTTACTTAAACGTTTAAATTATAAACCTCTGGTTACAAGGTAGCAGTCCTCAGACACTGAACCCATATCCACATAAATTGCTCATCTTCAAAGGATGTTATCCCTCTTGCCTTTGAGCATACGTATGATTTTCTGTCCTGAGAAGCAAACTTCCTATTGTTTGTGTTAGACGGGGAGTTTAAAGTCCATGACTAAAGATTTCTTTCTCCTGACACTTACTTTTGTTTCCAGTACAGTCACCGGTTGCATACTCTACTCTTAATATTATTTGCATTACATCACTTTCCACATCATACTTGTGCTATGCTGCTCTTTATTGCTTCACTGCACTGGAAACTCAGTTCTTTTTCTTTAGCTCATTTCCTTCTCCCCTACTGCCAGGAAGGACAGGCTGGTCTGGGAAGGGCTCCTGTGCTCTCTTAATTTCCAATGAGTGTTGGCAATTCAACACTATAATCCAAGTGACGGAACCAAAAAAAAAAAAAAAGGCAGATGTAGGAGATGCTTTTGTTTTGCTAGATGTTTTTGCAGATGTAAGAGTTAGCTTGCTAGATATGCTCACAGACTTGCTCAAATTTGCTCTCAAAATAAAAAGTACATGCTTTCACCCTTGGAAAGGTATAGGGTTTTTTTTTTTTTTTTTTTTTACACTAAGTCAAAACTACTTCAATTAATAGCTCAAAGAAAGGCCAAGTGCTTTTGCTGCCTAAGCAATTCATGCTTAAATCATCATAATCTATGCAGAAAATGCAGGGGAAAAAGTCAAGCGTGATTTAATAAACTCTCGCCGATTCCTGCTCTAAACAGACTTGCTTTTCTCCTGCAGTTACAGAGGAGGGATTTTTTCCCTGCCACTTTCGGGTGCCACAAGCCGCTCATTGTTCGGAATGAACCACGCAGCACTCCTGCTGCGAGTGCCCAGCTCCAGCGAGCGCGGGGCCGCACGGAGCTGCAAAGCCAGTGTGCCACCCAGCACCAAACACCTGCGCTGAGCCTACCCTGCACTGGCACCGCTACGAAGAGCCCACGCAGACCAGAGGGGCTGTGTAATACTTCCAGCTGTGCGCATGCCTGTACGTATGTTGTGTGTCAGATGACAGCTCAGCAGCCTGCCGAGAGCAAGCATCATGCAGCCCGACCATCCCACGTCCAGGAAGCCAAAACTTGGTCAAAGCTACTTCTCTAAGCCTCCTTGCACAGAAGCGTCCTGGTCGCGCTCGCCCTGTTGAGCGCAGCAAAGAAAAGGAGCACCAAAATGAGTCATCGGTACACGCTGGTGCCTGTGCTCCCAGAACTTCTGCTCTGCCTCTCCGCCATGGGAACCGAAACGACCTCAACTCACCCCTAACTGCGGCCACAGCAAACACACCCCTGCCATGCAGCAAAGCTTTGCCACAGCTCCTCCAGCCTGTGCAAACCACCTAGCAGCAAGAACAGCCCTTTCGTCAGATCCAAGAGTTAAGCAGGGCTCTGAGAACTCTTCCATCCCCCAAAGCAAAAAAAAATTGAATTTGCGGGGAAAAGTTTGGCCAGGTTTATTTGGTTTTAGAGGGGCTTGTACTAAGGAAGCAGTTACAAAGAGTCCAGCAGAGTTTGGAAGCAGCGCACACAATGGGTTCAAAGCCTCCCGTGCACTTCAAACACCACACGCTTTTAAATTAGGTGAGAAGCTACTGTTTTTGCAGCATTGGCTGACAAATGGTACTGCTGCTCTTTGGATACAATATAGTTAGCAGAAAATATTTAGGCATAGAACAGCAAATGGGTTTAAGCAATACATTTTAAAAAACAAAAGCAGAATCCTAAATAATATCAACATATCCGAATGCAAAATCAAGAGCTTTTCTTCTAAGATATGTCAGGTGTTGCTAATTAAAGATCAAGTCAGTAACTATATAAAACAGATAAAAAAGATGATGGAGTTTTAAAGGAAAAAAAACCAACTCACCTAACAAGTTTCCAGCAGCAAAACCTGTGAACTGTAAGACTCGAATTGCAAATTTAGCTTTGGTGCATGTTTTACCTCTGAGCCCAACAGATGCTTGTAGGAGATATACTTGTGGTTTGCAAGTTTCTCACACAAGCTTCAACATCCTGAATGGCAAACGCACAGCCAAAGCCCCCACCAAAGCTTCATGCAGGTTGAGAAATTAGGCTGGTGAGCACCTAGTTTTCTGGGTTTGTTTGTTTGTTTTATTTTTTAAAGGCCAGTTGGGATTACCGTGGGCAAATCATTTTAGCGAGTAAAAACATCGCGTCTTAACCCTCACCTTTTTTGAGCAAAGCAAATCTTATCCCACAGTCAGGTTATTCTGTCTGGTAGCAAAGCAAACGAGCTAAAATTGAAGGAAAAGAGAGAGTTACCATGGGATACCAAGATGCGTCACTTCTCTTGGCTCTCTTGCTGCCATGTGACGTCTCAGCCCTGAGTGAAGAACTCAGCAGATGGGATAGAAAAAAAACTGTAGAAAGATCTTTAGATTATAGCAAAGTTTAGGCTTTTAAATCCAATTTCCTAACTGCTTATAGCTATATTTATAAACAATTTTTATAAATTAAACTGTCTATGAATCTATTGTCGCTGTGCAATCAATACATGCTTTCCTGTCTGTCAGTCACCTTTTACACTTTTTCAGTTCCTCGTAGCAAATTCAGTCCAAGCACATTCAGAAATCCTGTTCTTACTGTCTTAAGAACTACCACTTGCTTTTTAGAGGAAGCAAAGCAGGTCAACAGCTTTCCACCTCACTCGAAAATACAGCGGAGGCCCCTTCATCGCAATAGACAAGAGCAATCAGAGAGCACCAGAGACAGAGAAGGGATCAGACGAGGGATAAATCACTACAAATCTGCTCTTGAGGTTGCCAAGCAGGTCACTGAATCCATGCCTTGGGATGAAGCCTGTTGTGAACTGAGACTCTCGTCCAGCATGCTGGCCACTGCCTTCTCCAGTTTCAGGGCATCGCTGTTCAGCTCCACACCGCTGCAAAGCTGCTGTTTGTGTGCCTATAAGCTACATCTTTACCCGCACTTGGGTTTTCACCCCAGTCAGTCCAGCATAAATTTTTAAACATCTCCTCCTCAGAGTCTTTCCTCTCAACACAAAATGATAAGTGGTTCACAGTTTATAGCTGCCAACTTCTTTCTAGCACATCAAATCCCCCCCAAAGGGCTTTCTTCCACCTCCATTCTCCTTCTCCTCCCAGAGCCTCCAACACCCACACACTGTCGAGCCCCAGAATCTCTGAGAAATTTGGTTGTTTTACACAGTAGCTGAGCAAACAGACCCGGTAGTTCCAAGCAGTGTGCTGTGCAGGAAACCTTTCCCCTCCTCACCGCCCAGGTGACTTCAGTGGTGCAATCCCAGTTTCAGGCATACCCAAATATTACATCAGGCTGAAACCCAGGCCGGCAGGAACACACTGCAGCCTGCCTCCGACACATCAGGGTAACCTGATCGTTCCCCCAGGCACCGGAGGCATGCTGCCATGCCAGCACCCAGCTACGGGCACTCTGCTGTCAGCTCCGGATCGCGAAACTCTGGTCAAGCGATGCAGCAAATTATCCAAGGCAACTTCAGCTATAACCTGATCTTAAATGCCAACTTCTGATCACCTGAATCATTTGCCTCTACATGCCTGTTTTTCATTAGCTTCCAAAAAATTCAAATCATGCAGAAGCCAAGAAATCCCACATTTAATCTGCTCCTCCAACTTGCAGCCCCAGCGTTAGCACAAATAGATATGACATGGCATTTGAAAACAGAGAAGTAGTATTAATTACATACATACAAAATTAAATTTCATGCTTCTGCAGCAAGTTTAGCAAAGAAGACACTACCTTCCTCTAAAATGCTGCTTCAGTAACCTTTCTCTCTGAGCCAGGAGATGCCATCTTTAATAGATACAGCTAGATTTTATCCTATCTCCTTTTAACCTCTGATCTTCCAGCACCTGCAGCAGGGAATACCCAAGCTTAACTGCGCACCACTGAAAAGAAAGCATTACTCAAAGAAAAACTTTCCCTTGTTATAAGCTTGTTGCTTCCTCATTTTATTTGAGACTGCTTTTTTTTGAATGGGGAGGGCCTGAGTACAGTCATGCTCTACTCATGCTTTTCATAACATTCCTCTTCTCACTTCCTCCGCTCACAACCATTTCTTCTCCAAGACGAAGAGCCAAAGTTTGTGCAGCTCCTCTTATACAAAAGCTGCTCTGTGCCTTTGATTACCTTCATGATCCTTTGCCAAACTTTGCTCTTTTTTTTTTTTGAGATGGTAGAGCAGCTGGCATTGAAGATGCAGGGAATCATGGATATACAAATACATTTATATATACATTTTAAATATATTTTATATTTAGCAGTAGCTTGTTGTTTTGTTCTCAAGAACATTCATCCCCTTCTTTGCCTTTCTGGTTATTGTATGGATCTCCAAATTAACTAAGAATAAAATTAAAGCCTTCCTCCATCCTTGTATTTATTATTTCCTGATACAATATCAGCAAAATGACCTCTATTGATGCACACAGGAAAAACCTCTGTTGGTTTTTTGTGTTGTTGTTCTTGTTGTTTGTCTGTTTTTAGTTACCCTTAGGTACTTTGCAGCTTCACTAACCGCTCACCATATACCAGATTCTTCACCTCATTTAGGCTGGACACACGCTTGCTTCCTCTCTTCACGTGGGAACAGCACACCCACTATGTTTTGTGCCATGGTAGGCACAGCACGCCAAGGGGCAGGGCTGTATCCCAAAATTCCTGCCAGGACATAGGTTTTTTTCCCCAGGGTTCAGTACATGAAACTGCAAATTCCTCCCAACACAATGTCAGTACAGATTTGCTTTGAAGCACTTATTTTCACTTGTGTGAATCACCACAGAGAAGCAAACACTGGCTGAATAGAAACATTTTCCTGCTAAAACTAAACAATCAGCACAGAAACATTAAAAAAAACAACTTAGGTGGACATTTCACCAACAAGCAGTGGGATTACAAGTGGCTAGAGAAAGAACTTCAGATGTAGTGTGACTTTTGCAGCAACAATGAACCCTGCACAAGCAAGCAGCAGCAGGATGCAGACAACAATCTGCATGAGTGTTGATGCAAGTTCACTTAAGAAAAAGTTTTAGTCTTCATCTGCCTTGTAAGGCTGTGGAGTAAAAATAAAACTCTTTCTTAGGCCAGTCTGCCTGGCACTCCTGCTGCACTGTTTGCGACAGTGTTTGGAATAGACAGGACTGATTTGGTTGCAGTGATAACAAGGCTTCCACTCACAAGCGAGCATCAAATCCCTCACTTCAGGAAAGAATGAGAGATTACATCTACAGGTCCAGGAACTTGCTCTGGGGACTCCACCTCCTGGTCTGGAATTTCAGGTTTCCAAAAGTCCTCCCTTGTAAAATTAAAATTATGGGAATGCAGTCTCTGAAAAGGCACTGCCTGGCCTAAGGCTACCCCTCTGGAGAGTCTCGCCAGCGCTTACCTCCTCTCCCTCATTCTGGCTGTTGGATGCTCCCTTCCCTTCTCCACTGACCCACTCCCTTCTCCACCCCACATTCACAGTGCACAGGGACAGCCGGCTACTGACCCCGAATGTACTCCTGAACAGCTCAACAGCCAAAAACGTGGAAGATAGTGAAACAATTTCTCTACAAATGAATATAACAGAGTTGAGATGCATGGTGGGACTTCAAAAACACATAACTAAAATACCTGGGGACAGCACTATGAGAGATAGGACCAAGATTCCCGTTTGGTGGATGCATGGCTTTCAGTGGCTAGCCATGCTGACTGCTTCCAGTGTGTGCTTTTCATTGGGGTCCAATCAGCTCAAGCAAGGGTAAGGGACAGGGAAGGAGCAATGAGACAGTTTGCCAGGCTCTGCACTCCTCCTAGAGACTCTCCCATATCCTGAATTACTGTGCACTCTTTCTGTGCAAGCTTTACAACTCGATTCATTTTCATCTCAGCCTCTGTGCCTCCCTGCTGCCACTGCAGACTCAAAAAGATGACTGAGAATCCAGCAGTTCTTCTGCGCTTGGTTGTTTCCTACAGTGGGAGAGAAATCTGCAGAAAGTTGGCCTCACCTCTCCCTCCCAGCTACTCCATCAAGACAAGGTAAGCAGATGACCCAGAACTCCACAAGAGAAAAAGCCTGTGAAAAGAGATTTTCTGGCTACTTCTTGGGTTTGTAACAATTCAACGGCCACCAGAAAGCACTCCAGCTAACATCAGTGTCTTGTTTTGTTGTATGCTGTCTTGCAGACCCTCCTTCTGAACAGCTAAATAAAACCCTCCGCCCCCAGAATCCCATCTCTGAACAGCAAGGAGCAAAGCATGAGCAGGGCACACACAGGGTTACTGTGCCTTCAATCTTTGATCAAACACAGATGAAGATGAATGCCATTATGCCAGAAATTGCCAAAAAGCAACTGCCTTCCCTTGCCTTACCTTAAGCCCTCCTGACAGTTCTGTCCAGACCAGAAGTGGCACTTCACACTGTGCTGGGAGGGAGGACGAGGTACTTATCAAACGTTGCTTTAGGACAAGAATGCACCATGCCAGACCGACACACCACACACAAACTACGCTGTACGTATTTAAAGACTGCAAGTATCAAGGCTGCATTCATTTCTATGTCCAACTGATGAAGAGAAGGATAACACCAGTTTGACAGCTCTCAAAGCAGCTGCTGTCTTTTAGCTCTAGAACAAGTTTTCCAGCAGTATCATATTTTCACAAGACAATCAACACCAAAGCTCTTGAATTAACAAATTGTAACAGGAACCCCAATGACCTGCATTCAGTATCCCTTGAAGTTTAAGGGCTGTAGTTTTGATCTGTGTCTGGAACGCAGTTAACAACGCCCGTAGCATAGGAAAGAGGCTCCGATTAAAGCCTCCTAACTAAGCCACTTCTTGACAGTGAAGAAATGCAAACAACGACTCATCTGCTGTTACCCCCTTACCTTTTTGCTAGGCAATTGTGTATGCAAGCAGTGATGCATTCGAGCCGTGCAGCCGAGTACCCAAAGTACTTTCCCCTCCACACAGAATGAGCTCCCTTTCATACCAGCTGCTTCAGCTCAGCAAATAGGAGCTAAAGCACGGCCTGATGCAGTCTGTAAATCTGAATCCTACAGAATCTGGCCAAGTAACAGCCACAAAAGTGTTAAACTCTTTACCCTTGTGGTATGCTCCTGTATTTCATAATTTTAACATGGCATCCATAGCATATCAGATAACATTAAAATCCAATGAGGGTGCTGTCTATTCATTACACAACCTGTCTCTCAACAGAACACTTTGGTGAAATCTGGCAGAAATTGGTGTATTTTTGTACACAAGTTACAATTTAGTGGTTATGGTATTTGTGATCAAGTATCTTAAGCTATCACATGACTATTGCTCTAAAAACAGATCACTTAAAAGAACCCATATGTGGCTCGAGGCTGTTACCACCTTGCCAACAAACCCCAAACCTAACCGATGCTTCAAAGCTAGCAGTGACTTACTCACAGAGATGTCCTTTAGCTGTGATAGACTTGCCCATGGCATTAATTAGTCCTTAGTGGTGACAAAGAGAGACCACGTGTTGGCTTTGCAAGCCAAAAGCAAGCTGACATCCTCACAGAGCACAAACACAACCTTGTGCTGAATATTACTGGAGTATGAAAAAAATCATTTAGAGAAAGAGCAGCTACAACACAGCTACTTGCCTTATCTCCTTTGTAAACAACATTTAAACTGCCAGGTACAGCTATGATTAAGGAGTAGGAGACAAGAAGAGACAGCCTTGTAACTGCTGACAGGTAAGTTCACCTCAGCTTCAGAACAAGCGTTTAAAGATGAAAGAACACAGAGGATGCTGAAAGACAACCGACAGCTTGAAGAATACACACCAGTTTTCAAATAATTTCTGTGATGTAGAGTAATATTTAAGATCACAGCATTCACTGGGAATTAGATCATGCATTTAGCAGTAGGTTTGCTAGATAAACTGTCTGAAGACTTTAAGAGAATCAGCAAAAACTGTAGAGCAATGCAAAAATCAGAGTCAGTGTCTCTGCATTCTTGTTTTTCAGCTGCCTGCCCACAGAAACTTCACAGAAGACTGAAACACAGAAGACAAATATATGAAGCGGAAGAGCAGGCTAGGTGTTGCAATTTATTTCAGCTGAGACACATGCTTTCCCTGTTGCCTGCTATGCCCAGACCTGTTATTCTACCTCTGCCTTGTCTGCAGCACTCCATTTCACATCTGCTGCTGGCTTCATTTAAATGTTTCTCATGCAGGATTATTATTTTTGGAGCAGACAGAGTCGGACAAACCAGCATAATGGAAGGGCGGTTGTGCTGGCAGACGCAGACCGTCCAAATCTTTGGCAGGGGGCAGACAAGTAGCTGCATCGGGCTGAGGAGGGCATTGGCCTAATCTGGGTTGTCGACAGCTTCTACCAAACACCTGAAGCAACTTTGCAAGCAGAGTTAGCATATCCAAACAATAAAAACAGTGTTTGTGCAAAGCGTGTTCCTCACCTCTGCTGCCACTCACCCTTCATGACGTGCTGTACAGGTCAGGGTGCTCCCAGGGCTATATTTACATGAGCTTTCCAAGAGCTTTCCAAGAAACTATTAGTAAAGCTTGGGGAATTTAACAATGCATCAATGTCAGGAGACAGCTGAAATGAAGAGCTCCACAACCCAGAAAATGGCAGGGAGGAGCCCCAAGGTAGGAAAGTTCTCTAAACAAGATGATATTTAAATTTGCCTAGCAAAAATTTAACGTAGCTTGGATGCACACACGATTTGAACAGCTAGGACAGTCGCAGAGGACTCTGGTGACAGAGCAGACATCCTCAGTAGGGACTATAAAATCCTTCGACATTTTAAAACCGAATACTCTACCCATCCTTGGCTACATATCTATCACCATGGAGCAAAACACATCAGCTACAACATTTTTGCTTCTTAAGAAGTACATGCAAATCTCCTGTCAAAACAGTTGCTAACAGCCTTTCAACTCTTCAGTGGAAACGGGGACAGCAGAGGAAGGGGGAAGAAGCAAAGGACAGAAGAAAACCTTTTTGTTTTAAGGCATCCTGCAAACACAGATCCATGTGAACACAGAAAAACATTTAACAAATGAACTGAAAGAAAGCATCTTGTGCAAGAATCCTGATAACCATATAATGTGTGGAATAATAAAACTGCAAAGCCACAGACTAGTTTAGAACAACCATGTCCATTGCTAAAATAATGAATGAAATGAGCCCATACGAGTCTCTGATAAGAAAGCTATTTAATAGGGTCTAATTCAACATGGGAATACAGCGTGCCGGATACCTCGCATGACTGAAGCTGGGGTAAAACAACAGATTAATAATACAGCTTCCAAAAAGGCACAGAGCCCACAAGTATCACCAGTCTGTGTTGCCTGGGTTGCAGACTACAAGGATGGGCTGATGATGCTTCAAATGCTTTGAACACAAGTCTTCTGAATGCAGAGAGACCAGATATAAATGCAGAGTATCACCCCAAACTGCAAGCCAAGCGTGCTTAGTCTTTACATTTCTAACTCGCAGCCAGAGAGCAAAGCAAAATTAGAGACCAGCAAGATGGTGTTCTCCTTGTGAAACCAAATAAACAGCACATTTTGAACCATTTCCAGCACAACTTCAGCACAAAATAACATTTGCACTAGGCTTTTAGTAACATAATAGTTGGAATTTCATCTGCATGCTAAGAGCTAGAGGAAGAGCCGCAGGGAGCAGCCCTGAGTGTATGCTCAGCCTCCAAAGGAAGTGAAAAAGGTTGCGAAAAAGCTGTGCTGTACTTCATTGCACTAAATGCCCTTCAGACGGAGCCCGCATGTACGGACATTTGCTTCTCAAGCAGTGCACAGCTGGGGCTACGAGAAGCTTCAGTGCTTGCCTAGAGCCCTGCCCCACCCCCAGGTGTGCCAGGTAGATGCTCTGGCACTTGGAAGGAGCCAGGCATTGGCCAAAACCAACTGAAGGCTCAGGTACGTACGTGGGAACTGATTAGTAGCAATGATTAAGCCAAAGCCAAAAGGAGCACCAGCAGAAGATGCAAAGCACGACAGAAAGCCCGTTTTCTCTTTTCTATACGCTGTGAATCAACCTCAGAGCAATGCAGAGCCAGCCCCAGGACAAAGGGCCAGTCGTTGCTAATGCAGTTGACAAACAACCCAGAGAAGGAAGATTCACTCTCCGGATTAAGGAGGAGTAACCCGGGCAGGTACAGCCTGTTTCCATAAGCTGCAGTCACTTCCTGCTATTGCACCCTTTGCCTTTCCCAAGCTCTGTGTTTAAGGGAAAATGAATGGGGAAACAACACAAACTATTGACAGCAACCTGCTTTGTGGTACCCACTCACTGAGAACCAGACATATTAAATAAGCAGCAAAGGCTAGGGAAGGTACCAGAGTCAAAGCGGATCAATTCAAACAAACCAAGCAAAGGGCACAAAATACCTGCTCCAAAACTCAGTTAAACCTTTCGTTTTGGATTACTGCCCATGATATTAAAGCATCGCATCTCTCCTCTCTTGGACTCCTCACCCCTCTTGGTAAACGGCACGGGAGGAGGCGGCGGCAGCACAGACCGCAGACCGGACTCAGGTACTCCTGGGGAGTGGGGAGTGCAAGGATTCACTCTTCAACTTCTGAAACGCAACCTGTGCACTCTATATCAAAACCCTCCATGCAAAGCCCGTGACACCTACCTGCCATTCCCACTTCTACAAGAGCTGAGCGCGTGCAGCTCGCGTGCCTCTGGGAGAAGCAGGGGGAGGTCAGCAGGGGAGTCAGCCGGAGCTGAGAAGGTCCCCGCGCGCTCCCAGAGAGGCGGCGTAAACCCCGCAGCCAGGTGGCAAACTCCAGGTGCCGCTGGACAAGGGGCTGCCTACCACGAGCAGAGAGCAAACAGCAGCAGCACTCACACAGCAAGCAGCTCCCAGGCTGCAGCCTGCCACATCACCTCCACGCTCATCAGCAGCTTCAAGCTCAGTCATCCCTGGCAGAGCAAAGTAATCACTTAAGTAGTCAATGCCACAAAACCCCTAAATTTGCAGTCAGTTACGTGATTAATAGTTTTCCCCAAGGTGCTCTTACGTGTGCAAGACAACACCCAGAAACCACAGACAGCGCTTTTAATGGGAGATTATCTCCCATGCATTTGACATTTCACTTTTTTTTTTAAAGCACCTGTTCTAGCCAACTGTTGCTCATTTAATTGGGAAATCTAATGGCTGAAAATCTCATGGCTGTTAAACTACCATGTAGTCTGCACTGGAATTTAATTTTAACCATTCCAATCCCTTGCCATATTCATACACTTCCTTTTTTTTTTTGCCCAAATTACTTGTTTAGAAGCAATATTTACAGAAAGATACCACATACTTAGAAGCTCTATTCCTGTGGAATTAAATATGGTAGGTATAAGCATACTCGTTAGTAATAAGTTTAAAAAAAAATCATCAAGAGAAGTTAAGTTCTAGCCACAAAAGACTGCATTACACGGTGCAATGTCTGCTTTCAATAGTCACTGTTACACTGATGATACAGCAATCATTTGCTTTGCTCTCCACGTGGAGAGGGCTGCTATGGTCAGAACCATCAAGAGCTACCTAAAAATTTGGGAGGGTTTCTCTTTCCAGGACGCCACAGTTTAAATTTTGAAGCAAATGTAGCAAGCAACTATAGCACCAAGCTGAAGGATGAGTTATGTTTATGTAACAAAAGGCTTCCTGGATTATTTTAAGGCTCAAGTTCTGCAAAGCTAACAATTGAGGACAGGGTTGTTTTTATGACTGATTCACAAAATAAACACCACTGAAGAGCCAGCAGAATCTTGCTATTCCACCATATTAGACCCCTAGATTTCAGCAATGAGTACTTTGTGACCCTCTGAGTTTGGAACATACACTGCCATATACCGAGACAAGTACACAAATCATACAGAAGTCAAAGATACCAATGCATCTGCGAGTAATTTCTCAACATAAATTACAAGGTTGTGCCACGTGCCCAACAGTGCCTGGTTTGAACCTTTATCATTTGGCAGGAACAAAGCAACCTTGCACCTCTTGCACTGTACGTGCAATAATAATATTCAACCCCTATTAAACCTGCATTCAGCTTAAGAAATAGATGACTACATTATTCATAGCATCTGTACATTGAACCCAGAGGAAATAAAAGGTGAATCAATACAGTGAGGGGAGCTTCTGCTGTCTGGGGTAAAGGTGTCTTCCACTCTCAATATTTATACATTTGGGGAAACAGAAAGGTTTCAGGACTCTGATGAAAACAGTCTCGAATTTCCGGTCTAGAAAAACTGTCAAATAGATGTCAGCTTTCAGAAAACAGCAACTCCAAAACTAACCCGTGCCCATAATGATTAGTGTTACATGCAGCAAAACAAATAAATAAATAAATTTCCCCAATTTTAGCATTGTTGATTTTTAGTCTCAGTATTTTTCCCATTATTTCTGTTTACTGACCATATTTCCTACACTATCTGTGGAAGCACTATTTAATATTTTGTTGTATGACACTTGAGATTTAGAGGTGCACAGCACTGGGACCTCTGTAGGAAAGGTGCTAAAACCAATTTTTCTAAAAACAAGTTTGCTTGGGGCACCCACAGGAAGAATTACAACCGGATTAGGCAGAACCACAACTTAGAGTTGCTCTTCTGCTCTGTCACTGAGGCCATGCAGGACCAGCCAGTTTAGTCTCACTGATTTTCAAAAACATCTAGAGAAAAAGGAAGCAGCTTTTCCAACTAAGAGCTGAGGGCACCAAAAACTTGTTTCATTCAATATGCTAGTCACTAGGGTTGCACACAAACAAATGACTGTTTAAAATACATTTTTTTTCCCTCAAAAATGTCTATGCTCAATAGCCGCTGCTTTTATTTTCCAGTTCTTACGATACCTCCCTCTCCAGCTTTTACATCAGTCATGGGCCTTTCTGCAGAGATCAAACCCAACAAAAACCATGAAAGAATCTTAAAAGATGCCTCAGCAAATCCTTGCACAGCTTCAAAGGATTACTGAAAGAAAAACAAAACAAAACAGAACTACAAGCAACAAAAAAGGGCACACGCCCAATTTATTTTTCCTTTTGCAGGTCATTCATCTACGTCAAAGCCAAAACTGGGAACAGAAACCAGGCATTCCAACCGCCAGTCTGGTCGTCTACTCCGTATATCGCAGGCTTCAACAGCCAGAAGGGCAAAGATTTCCTTATATGTAGTCTTTTTGTAGTAATTATACACAACTGTATCCTCTGAAGTTCTGCTCTCAAGTTATTCTAAACTGGAAGGAAAAAGAAACCAACCTAACACATCCTTCACGCTAAGATTGTACAATTTAGTACTGGAGTTGGGCTGTTTTCTTGAATGGAGAGAAAGCACCAGGCTGGCACTTAGTGTCTAAGCTAACAGAAAATGGAGTGAATCATTATGTATTTGCTAGTAAGTTATGTCATTGAATGAAAGCTTCCCTTAAAGCAACCAGGCAGTACAGGTGCCAAACGAAACACTGCCATGCAGCTGCAGGACATTAAGTCAGAAGTTACAAATACACAAGCAAGAACCACAGACTGCTGCCAATGCTGAAGGCTGCCATTGGCACACACGCAAAAAATGATTAAACCAAAGCAAAAATGGATACCTGCCAGTGCAAGTCCAAAACAAGAATTTATCCATATTCAGGTCACATTTAATATCAGCTTACAATAAACAACGTATTGAGAAGCACACTGCTCCAAAACACACGTCCTTAAAAACACAAAATTCACTTACTTACCCAAAATTGCCTTCCTACCCAGAGAACTCAGTTCATCAGGTTAGAAGCTCACTATGACTATGACAGTCAAAGCCCAGAAGACCTGCTGCCGGCTGCTGCTCACGTAGTCATAAGAGTCACTATAAAAATATATATATAATTATTATTATGTGTTAAGAAAGAAGTGCTACCACCTAGCCTCCTATTAAAAGCATTACCATGATTATAACGTGAAGATTGCCTCAAGATCTACCAGTAGCTGGAATATGTTGTAAAGCACTGTGCTAACCTAGGCAGCTGCGCTTTAAAAACAGCATTTCCCGAAAGTCACGGAAACAGAGGAACCCTGTGTCCACACAAGGCCTATAGCAGCGTTTGTCAGATCCGGAGGGGGTCTGGAGTGCTTCTGCTCCTACTTCGTGGCATCACACGGAGAGCAGCTCCGCTACTGTGTGCGGCAGCCTTCCCAAAATTCTCTCTGGCAGGAGCTGGTAAAGTCACCCAGGCTCTGATCCAGGCATCAAAGGAGATAACAAGTAAGTTGATGCATGGGGAGGGACAAAAGCCTTTTCTCCTGGTCTTCAAGATAACTTTACAATAAAGAAAGCACTCGCACAGAAGCAAAGATAAAACATAAAATTGAAATGCACTTGGCCAAAATCCACCAGGGGCAGCACAACGGTGACAGGCTTCTCTCCGTCCCCTCCAACTGCTCCGCGGACACCAGACTTGTGCACAGCCACACGTTGGGGGCAGCAGCAGCAGGCAGGACTGCTCGGGCCATAGCTGGGAAGCAAACACACTCCTCACCCAAGCCCCAGCTTTGGAGGGAGACAAGAAGGCATACCACTGGGCTAGAGGCTGGACATCAGACGGCTTCTGTCTGTCCTGACGGAGCTGCAGAGACCTGCAGGCAGTAAAGTCCCTGCCACCCTGCCCTGCAGGACGCTCGCAAAACCGAAGGCTTGCTACCCACCCCACAAACACCCACCAGTCTCCAGTTAGGGGGAAAAAGGGGGAAGGCCCTGTTCTCGTGAGTAACCGCACTCTTATCTCCTGACAACAGCCACCCTCCCAAACACGTCATAGAGTGCTCTCAGGCACTCATCTCTGCCAAGTTTCACCATGCCCCAAAAGCTGCCCATCAGCTGCTGTAACGCTGCCCGTGTCCCCGCAGGAAGCTCCTGGACTTGATCCCCCGATCCAAGAGGCAGTGGGGCGCAAGCCGGCGCTCAGACACCAACACACCCTTTGGACGAGCGGTTCCCCAGCCAGCCAGATCCCAAAGGATCTACCCAAGGAGCTCCACTCCTGGAGCTGTTCAGCAGTAGCAAGGCGTAATGGCACAAGAGAAGCCCACTTCCGTTTTAGCACGTAAGATGACAGCATTCAACTCTGTGATACCACTTGTTTTTAATATCCTGAACATTTCTTTGACACAGAAGCATCAGCTGAGAAGCACTTCTGATGGTTTTGATGCTATCAGTTCCTGAAGATGCCAGCCAGTCACGCTCTCCACATCACAGGATGGGCAAGAAGTACCTGTCCAGAGCCTTCTACAACACCCCGCAGAGCACCTATAGCTTATTCATGGTGTATCATGCAGCATTTCAAATCCTCTGACCCAATCCATCATAACCAGCATGTGCATGCATGCACACCCACCCACCCCAAGCTGAGGACAGGCTGAGCTGAAGCTGCACCTGTAACAAATGCATTTAAATAGACTACAGCTTGCAGAACCTGCAGGATTTCCAGAGAGAGCCTATCATTTCTTTCATTGACGCTCGAACATTTTCTCAAATGAATGCTACCGTCTTCATTGCCCATGCAGAACTGTAAGGGAATCAACCGTCACTAGGATTCTGGTGAATGTGTGTCCAAATCTAAGTACCAAGGGCCATTTTCCAAGCCAAAGAAGTAAAAATGTCTCTCTCAAAGCACAGACACAAAGCTTTGGAGTTGGGGATTCTCCTCTTCTCCCTCCCACTTAACACGCATACGCAAGCAGCAGCGCTGCAAAGGGAGCAAGAGTGGGCTGTCCTCTTACTTTCTTATCCAACGCAAACAGCAAGGATCAGGAATGTCTGCAAAAGCAGGATTAACTGGCTACTGACTGTTCCTCAGAAAAGGCACCTTGGTGATTAGAATAGCATTTTCCTTTTACGCCCTAGCACAGGAACACAGGCCTATTTCCACATTTCCCTGGCGTGTTTGCTCCTCATTTCTCAGACATGCTGAAGTACTCCTTAAAATACATGGGGAGAAGTTCCGCCTGAACAGATCACTTGTGCCAAGTTCACCAACAGAGTATGCTTGTCGATTAAAAAGTCAAATTGATAGAAGACAACGTCAGGGGTTTTGAGAGAATGTTTTAACCAGCGTCTAAGATATCATTTTAATCCTGCTCACAGTTAATTCTTTGAACACAGGAAGCCAGTAAAATTTGTGATGCTTACACAACACATCTCCGAAGGCATGCTAATCATTGAACTATTTTGCAAAGGACTCTTAACTTATAGTAGTTTGCCTCTACACCCTTTCTGCAGGGACAATAAAATCATATGGCTAATCCTAACCTAGCATTCACTCCCCAGCGAAAGGGTACATAAGAAAAGAAGTGATCTTCAATTGCTTTAAGTACACAGACCTGCAGTGCAGAAACCCTTATCCAAATACTGACTTTTCCCCCCTCCTTCAGCTTTTGCTGCCGTATTTTAAGCTAACATCCACTTTACTCTTCTGTCTCTGATTGTAAAAGGCAAAATATTTCAGTTCTCATTTCCATTAAGAAGATTTAGAGGCGATTCCCCGCTGCCACACACTGCATTTTTGATTGGTGCTTGGTGAAGCATTAAGGGAGGAAGCCCCGAAACATCCCCTTTCTGTATGTTGGCATGCTGCAAAAGTCAGCCCTAGCGTCCCACAGCCCCAAGAAAACTGTTGTTATTATGACCAAGGGCGACACGGTTATGCAAAGCCGCGTGATTTATTCACAGGATTACCTTTGTTTAGTTCTTCCAGTGCCCGAGCCCCCTAACAGAGCGCTGTGAACAAAACCGAAGGGAGGAAGCTCAAAAGACATCACTGACAAAATGAAAGATAATCCTTGCAGCAAGCACTTCCTTCACTATTAAATCATCCTGTACTTTTATGGAAGTACACAACTGTGCTCATATTCATGTCTAAGGCATCTGTGCACCCACCTCACTAGCCTGAATAAAACCGGCCAAAATAACACACCAAGCCTTGGTTTCCAGTTTATGCTGCAAGAAAGGCAAAGCACAATTTTTAGAAGTGTCCAAAAGGACTGCATGAGCACCAGTTAAGAAGTCAAAATGCTCAAGTCCTTTCCTGAATAGCTACACCAGACAGAGCAGACATCATAAGGGAGGAAGCCAACTTCCAGCAAGAAACGACCAGACCCAAAGTCCTGTTTGACTGTTGACTAGATTTACTTTTAGGTCACATCAGACAAGATCTAAATGACAAATATGCAACAAATATCTATCCTGTTCAGGTGACATGGTCTCTTCTACTGTTCCCAGAAACAACACTCCCCCCCTCAAGCCTCCTCCCCAGTTTCTTGCTCTACCTTCCAAACAGCACCTTACAGGACACACTGCTCCACAAATCAAGCCCTGATGTTTCTGTGAGCCTCCTCATCATTTAGGGTACTAACAGCCCCAGGAACACTTGGAAATTCCACACCAGGAGGATACAATGAGAAGCACCTTGGTACATACTGGCATTTTCAACAGACCCTCCAGGGTGGGATGCTCCAGGTTTCCTAGATTAACCTGAAAATACTTGGAAACAACAAAACTAAAATTAGTTAGTTCTAATACAGCAAGTTATTACTAGGTTGAAAAACATTAAGAAAAGTAAGCAACTAACTCATAGTCAGGTAACTTTCAGAATAGCCAGTGTTTTATTCAGATTGGATCTGTCTAGGTAATTACCTCATGTTATAAAAACCCAAGGTCTAATTATTTAGAAAGACAGTATTTTCCGGATCAGTATTTGGAAGACAGTTTCCACTATTAACTCATGCATATGTGTATAGGTACACATGCACACACTCATATACACAAAGATATATCAGAAGGATTTTCTTGAAAGTCTCACCTTTGATAAGCATCGTAAGTACGCTGTTATAACAGCTTTCTGAACGACGTACTGTCTGCCGCAACATCAGCTTCCGAAACTCATGCTCCTTGAAAACTGGCAAACTCCTGAAGGGTTCCCTCAACTTGAGATCAGTAAACATACTCAAAAAAGGTCACATGCCTCTTCTCCCAAAACTCCTAAGAAATCAAACATTCACTTCATTCCATGACCTGTTGTGTAACATACCTTGAGAGGTCATCAGGCAAACGTTTCAGCAATAAGGCATGCAGGGCATGACCAGAGCTATGGACCTTGCTGCTGCTCTTGGAAGAGACAATAACAGGACTGGAACTTCCCCATCTTCCGTCACTGACAACCACTACTTTGAATCATATTGCTTATTTTTACCCACCAAACCTGTGTTTGGCATCTTGTTTGGATCATTTTCCATTCTAGGAGCTGGAGGAGAATGGGTTGCAAGCTGAGGGCTCCACAACAACCATGGTTTACATGCTTCTGCAAAGGGGATGGAGACGGAAATGGTTCACCTCCACCTGAAAGCAACTTCATGCATCAGAATTTACACCGTATCTAAACACACAACTTCACACCCCAAAGCCTTCCTATCAAGTTATCTGTTGACTCAGAAACAAATCACGCCACTTTAAACTTAGCTCTTCAATTCACAGGTTCTTTGAAACAACAGGTGAACAGGTGTCAACTTTGCTAGCATATTTAAAAATGGAGAGCATTAAAAACAAGGCATCAGTTTTCTCTCCAAAGAGCAGAGGACCTCAATGTTTCTATTGGACTTTGTGACAACACCTACTGTTTAATACTTGGGGTATTTTTTTCTGTTTTTAATAAAGATAGAAATCAGAATAACTGGTTTGGCAAAAGGAGCTGCACCATTCACTGACTGGAGAGTTGGGAAATTGTGTTTCTCACACCTACATTTTTCAGATTTTAATCTGATAACAATTACTGCAAGTTTAAGACTTAGTGAAGTTGGACAAAGCGGTTCCTGCAGAGTAGTGGCAATGACAGCACGGACAAAAGGGGAGACTTGGATGGATGCCATTACGGTTACGCACAGATCACGAGCAGAGCAAAGAGATGAGCTCAGTTACAGACCATGCAATCTGGAGAGGTTAAGGGAAACAGCTGTAGTACAAAAACAGATCTGTTGCATGGGTTTTCAGCTCCAGCAGGGTTAAAAGTGCTAGTTCAGATTTGCTTTCTGGAACATGATCCTCTGCTGGTGACTGAATGTCCACTTTGTCAGCTGCTCCGCATCAGAGCTCGCTGCTCCTCTGAGGACATGGGGCGCTTGGGCAAAGTGCATTAAATTCCAGAAGTACCAGTGGGTGCCAGTGGTTTTCCTAGGCAGAAAGACATGGGGATATGTAGCAGGACAGCTGGGGAGATGTGCTGATGAGCTTTGTGTTTATTGCTCCAGCTTTGCAGGTAAACTAAAAACAACCTGCTTCACGAGGCACACCAAGATCCCCACTGAAGTGCTGAATTGAAAAGAAAAAAAAAAGGGGGAAAACAAACAAACAAAAAACAACACACTTATCTGGCAAATATACCAAAAATGTATCCAAGCAGTTTTCCCTAAATTATTGCAGCAGCTGAAGATCTTTTGAGTATACAAAAACGTGCTGCTAGCAGTGTTTATATGAAATTTATAAAGGAGACTTCTTGGCTTAAAAAATAAATAAATCGGCTTTTAAAATGTCATTCAATACTTTTTACATGGGCCTCTTCTACAGAGCAGATTTATGGGATAGTTTTGGTGGTACAGAACAATAAACACCACCACGTACACACTGCTTGAGCAACCACTCCATTTCAACCTTCTTTTCAATCCACCTTGCTATCCAAGAAAATTTTGAAGAAAGGCTGTAAAATGAAAGTTGCCAGCACCCAGGTAGATCAATGGACTCTTCCTCCTGGGTTGTTCCCATCTGAGAGATCTCCAGCTTGGAAAAAATCATGAAAGTATCATTTTCACAGCCCCTGCAGGCTGGAGCCCATGTATGTGACCTCTGAGACTGCTTTCTGCAGAGATTCCCTTTGATGCTGCCGTCAAGCACCAAGGAAGATTATAAAATCATAGAATCATTAAGGTTGGAAAAGACCTCCAAGATCATCTGGTCCAACCATCCCCCTACCACCAATGTTACCCACTAAACCATGTCCCTAAGCACCACGTCCAACCTTTCCTTAAACACCTCCAGGGACAGTGACTCCACCACCTCTCTGGGCACCCCATCCCAATGCCTAATCACTCTTTCTGAGAAGAAATGTCTCCTAATTCCCAACCTGAACTGCCCCTGGTGCAACTTGAGGCCATTCCCTCTAGTCCTATCACTAGTTACCTCTGAGAAGAGGCCGACCCCCAGCTCCACACAGCTTCCTTTCAGGTAGCTGGAGAGAGCAATGAGGTCTCCCCTGAGCCTCCTCTGCTCCAGACTAAACAACCCCAGTGCCCTCAGCCGCTCCTCACAGGACTTGTGTGCCAGGCCCTTCACCAGCTTCATAGCCCTTCTCTGGACACACTCCAGGGCCTCGATGTCCTTCTTGTAGTGAGGGGCCCAAAGCTGAACACAGCACTCGAGGTGTGGCCTCACCAGAGCAGAGTACAGGAGGACGATCACCTCCCTGGTCCTGCTGGCTGCACTAGTCCTGACACAAGCCAGGATGCCGTTGGCCTTCTTGGCCACCTGGGCACACTGCCGGCTCATGTTCAGGGGAGCATCGACCAACACCCCCAGGTCCTTTTCCTCTGCACAGCTTTCCAGCCACCCTGCCCCAAGCCTGTAGTGTTGCGTGGGGTTGTTGTGACCAAAGTGCAGGACCCGGCACTTAGCCATGTTGAACATCATCCCCTTGGCCTCTGCCCATCGACCCATCCTGTCCAGGTCCCTCTGCAGGGCCTTCCTACCCTCTCAACACATCAACACAGCCCCCCAACTTGGTGTCATCTGCAAACTTACTGGGGGTGCACACAATTCCCTCATCTAAGACATCAGTAAAGATATTAAAGAGGAAGGGCCCCAACACCAACCACTGGAGAACACCACTGGTGACCGGTGACCAGCTGGATTTCACTCCATTCACCACCACTCTTTGGGCCCAGCCATCCAGCCAGTTTTTAACCCAGCAAACCTGTCCAAGCCATGGGCTGCCAGCTTCTCCAGGAAAATACTATGTTTGGCATTTGCCTCCTCTATTACTACCCTTGAATCCAGTCACCCCAAGCTTCAGTGCTTTTATTCTCATGATGTCCCTGTGCAACAAAACCTCACAACTGTTCTGCTGTACCCGTTCGATCAAGGCAACTAAACAGCACTCCCTGTCTCAGACAAGGCTGAGCCTTTGACTATTTTCAGCTCCAGCAGTTTCCTGAGCCTGTATTTAGCAACCCTCAGGGAGTATTTCATCCAAATATTTGTTCAGCCTCCCCTTGATCCCATTTAAACTCTGCCCACAACATTATCTGGCAAGGGCTCCAACACATCTGTCGCTGCATCAATGGGGAGCCTACGTGCCATCGCTCGCTGCTCAGTACTCCAGTTACTGCCACTTCCCACCTCCCACATGGATAGGGTGGAAAGAAATCCCCATTTCTGGCTTCCCGTCTACGTACAGATTCAAGCAGGTAAGTTCACACCACTACCTAATCTTTAAGTTGTCACAAGGTGTCAGTTTTCCTCCCTCGGTTCTCTGGTAAGCAGAAACCAGGTTACAACCCACACGTTGAGGACACTCTTCCCCTCTGTAACAACACATGGGAGATGTTTGAGAAAACCTTTCTTCCCACAAAACAGCAAAGAGCAGAAATGTGAATTTCCTCCAGAAGAACAATTAAACAGAAACAGACTTCATCTGAACAGCCTCCTCTGCCATTCCTAAGATGCCATACTAGGATTTTGAAGGACTAGAAGTGGCAGAACAACTGATTTTCGTGAATGCACATCTGCTATCTCCAAGCGTTCAGTGCTGAACTGTACTCACCAGATCCACTTACCAACCACGTCTGCCATCGCTTCTGGTCTATTTTGTCTATAGTGGAACCTGATCAGGCGCAGCACTCCTAAGATACACTTTATAAACACATTTCATAGCCTAACTGCTCCTAGTTAATACATAGCAATATTCAGTAACAATTTTGGAAGAAAAACTGTGAAACATTTCATAAAAAAATGAATCTGGTTATGGATGCCAGTAGTTTTTCATATAAAAATGGCTTGGATTGTGATACTCTGATCAGAATTCACATTTGTATCTCACACTGCATCCCACTCCTGGCCCTCAGCTATGCCAGAGTCCCTTGTTCGTGCTGCAGCATTCACGATGGCTGCATTCCAGCCTGAGGGCAAAGGCTGCCTGTAAGCGGTTTATTCAGTATGTGAAATGTTTTGTTTATCCAAAAATATTTTAGCTCCAAGAGACATTAAAGTGAGATTTAGATTTCAGCATTTGCACAGTAAAGAGATGCAACTCCTACATATATTACCACGGACTTTTTTCCTTGAGGCTTTCTAGCTGTGAAAATCTATTTTGCAAAAATAAAATTACAACAAACTAAAAGCAAAGTGTAACACTTAATAATAAAGGAGGAGGGGAAAAAATTGCTATACCAAGAAGAGAGAAGCAAAAGACAAAGCAAGGATGTCGTTGCGCTCTTGCTCACTTTGTTTGGAGCAGATCAACGTAATAATCAGAAGGAAAACCTTTATGGTACTGCAAGTCAAGCCAATATTTATGGCATCTTCGCCAGTAAGTGGCTCTGGAAAACCAGAATAATATAAAGTGAAGTATAAAGTATAGGGAGTTTCCCTGCAGCTTGGTCCCAAGTTTAACTTGCAGTAGTGAAATCTAGCTAGCCACCAGATCATCCACTGGCACTGAAGTCTTACAATGTTCATACCAACCTTAAAAATAAAACTCTCCCCAAGCATCCTATTTGGGTGGTAATTTAAGATGAGGAATTAAGCACATCCATCACCAGAGACAAAAGCATGACAGTTGACAGGACAGACTTTCAAACACAACACATAATACCACACAATTCCATTTAATTATCCCCAGGTTCCAAAACCAGAAGACAGGAACATTAAAACTGTTATAGTTCAACAGCAGCAAGAAAACATCTCCGTTTCCAGCTCAAAGCTCTTCTTATTTAAAGAGATGCCCTTCGCATACTTGATTCCCAATCCCTGTTTTAGGATAGGAGCAAAGGATAAGTCAGATGTGCTGTACCCTCATGCTAAGACCAAGATACCAAGTTTAAAGGAAAAAAATGAAAGAAGAAAAAAAGGACAAAGTCTTACCTGCAGCCCCCCCCCCACTGGCCCTGCAGTAGTCAGAGATTAATGCATTCTTCTGTACCGAATCATTATTGAGCTCTGCAGGCTCCCTATGCCATAGCTCCAGGTGTGTGCTCTACTTGGGCTGTGGTTTTGCTAATTTGCCTCTGCCAGGGAATTCCCAGCCACAGGCTGGGTCTGCACCAGTTCATCGCTTCCTTCAGCAGCCCCGTTAATCAACAGACTTACCTCAAACTATGTTACAAATGTAGAATTAACCATATATAAACAGAAAAAAAGTTAATCTCTTAAGAAAGTGATCTGACAGGTACTGAAACGTTTCTGCTCTTCTGCTAACTTCACCATATGCAGGTTTACAGCAAGGTTATACTACAGACTTTTATATATTTAAGATAAAAAATGCTAGCAAATCCTATGCAGCACTACAACAATAAAACAGCAGATTTTGACATTACCAAAAATGAATGTGCAGAAAAACAAGCTGTACAGTTTAGTACGCCAGTTCCTTGCAAGGTACTAAATAACGCCTTAACCTTCACAATTAAGACCTTCCTCAAACCGCCTTACAAACTAGGGTTTGCCCAGTGTGGTCAGAGACCTCAGGCAAATAGGAAGTGCAAGAAGTGAAACCAAGACAACGAAGTATACAAAAAAGAAAAAAGCAGCAAACAAGAAAAAAGGTTGGAGTAAACTTTGGTCAGCTGGTGCTTTCCCTCCACAAGATTAACTTCAGCCCAACAAATACACAGGAGAGTTTTTCAGGACTGGCCTTTGTAACACTTAAATATGAGAATACTAGACTAAGCTCAAGAGCTTAATCAAAAGCTTACAAGTCGATTATGGGTCCCTGGTGAGACCCCTGGCCCTAACGAGCAGAAATAACCACAGCTTTCACATGAAAACTCAGCTTCGGTCAAAACTTAAAGAGTAATTTTAATCTTGCTGTAAAAAGCCAGAGTGCATTATTGCTTTCGTATTTAACACATCACAAGACCAAGAGCGATCACAATCACCACATGACAGTAAAACCAGACTCCACTGTCTTTTTCTTACACCAGGGAAAAACATGGTTAACACAAGGCATACCAAGTACCAAATCAGCTGGTTTGCTTCACTGCAACAGGCAAAAACATCTGCAGTATTTCCCGGGGTGCTCAAAAAAAAAAAAAAATCAGTAAGTTGTGCAAGATCTGTACTCCACCTACAACCTACAGCGGCTGGGAGGGCCAGAAAGGCAGGCTTTCCCATACCGAAAGGACCACACAGCACCTCCAGGCTTTACCAGACCCCTGCGATCTTCAAAAATAAGAGAGCTCTGCTTTTTCTTTCTCCAGAGACATTATTTACACTCCAATGGGAGAGAAAGCCTAATGCTGAAACAATCCTAGGTAGGCATGCAAACAACACCCATGCGGCAGCAACCCTCTTAAGTGTGACAAAGTAAAAACAACAGAGGTTTCAGCCTTCACTATGAGTCAGTACAAAGAGCAACACGAGAGGGTGCCTCGTACTGTTGGATTTGCATGTCAGTATTAATGTAGACAAAGAACCTGGAACATAGAAGCAACCATCAGTCTTCTCTTTCCACTTAAATTCTTCTGCACAGGCTCCAAATACCGTAAAATGGCACTGTATCCATCAGAAGACGGGTATCTGTTTGGTCTGATGAAGTCTCCTGTCTAACAGACCAACCTCCTGTTGCTAGGGACCTGTCAGGACTGGATTTCACTCCGTGGCATAGGAGTTCATCAGCACCTCACGAGCGACCTTTTCACATCACTGCAGAATAAGTAATGGAAAATAAATTTATTCCCTTAATTTCCAGAGATTTACAAAGGTTATACTCCCCTCAGAGAAACTGCACGAACCCTACATCTTCTCCAAATCCCCCCCCCCCTTTTTTTTTTTTAATTTGGCATCTGAATTAATTACAGGGCAAAGCGCAGAAGAGCACAGCTCAGTCTCTGCAGCGTGATGAACTGTCTGCACCACTCTGACCAAGCACATTTCACTGACGAGGAGGAACATCTCAGCACCATGCAAATGCTGATGTGAGGGTACGGATGCTGAAATCTGGCTTGCTACCTTGTTTCCCGCTCCTCTGTACAACACATTTTATTTTCAGGTTATAACACCTGAAAGGATGGGCGTGGGCACAGCAGCTGACAGCATATTCAGAAATCCCAAGAACGAGACGCTTTCATTTCACACGTAGCTGCATTAGCTACACCTTCAACTCATATTCAGCAATTCTGGAGTCACAGCCACAAGACTTATACTGTCACGTCGATGTCACCTTCACACATGGCTCCCCTGCAGTCACACGGTGCTTAAAAAGAGCCTGCCACCACCCTCACAAACCAGATCAAATGCTACTTTTCTGCCTCTTGCTTAATAGGGCAACAGTATGATGAAACAAGCTCGGCTGGGGACGGAAGAGAAGGGAGCTTGAGCAGGTGACTTCTGAGCAAGGAAGCCCACGGTATGAGAATTTGCAAGTAAGCAAAGCCCTTTTATAACTAGAAATTGCACGGTCAGTAACAAAACACAGCTCTGGGGAGAATCCAAGAGTCAAAGTAAGGTAGGGGAGCATGTAATACAGACCAGACCTCTGTTTTAAGTGTGTGCGTATACACACACGGGCAAAGTCACTCCCCAGGACTGGCCTGGTCTCCTCTTACACACGATGCTCCCTACACCTATGGGGCTTTCTTCACCTGTCACTGCAAATGTACACCCCAGATACGCATCAAAGCACCAGAGCTATACAGTGAGACTTGGACAGCAAGGTCTGCCTAAGGGAGAAAAGTAAAGCTGAGGAAAAAAGAGAATCAGCCAGTATCAAGCACGTGCTTTCCTGAAGCAGCTTCTCTTGACAGAGAGCTAACTTCCAGTTCAGACAGCTGGCGAAGAAGGGCTGCAGACCCAGGACATGCAGAGCCAGCTGCAGTCGCTTCCTCCCCTCTTTCACAGGGCCCTTTTTTTTTAAAAACAAAACAAAAAAAAAAAAAACACCTTACCAAGCACTTCTCAAGTCTCTCGTATGTACTGAAAGCTGTCGTGTTGAGAGGAGCCGAAGTGAGACAGCATATCTGGTATTACACTAAAATGATCTTTCATGTTGCTTTTGGCTAATTATTTCGGTGCCATAGGTATTGATGGGAGGTAGGAGGAAACTGGAAGATGGATTCGTTTGTCAGAGCAGCATGATGCAGGTAATGACACAGTAATTCAATACATCCTTGCTCTCTGGGTGCATTGAATTCCGCAGCGGGGCCTGCACAGCGGCTCAGCAATCAGGCTGAGGCACAGCCCGCTCCCAGCTCTCACAAACCGTGCTGTTCTGTGGGTCCTGGGGTGCAGGGCTGAGCCACCAGGGTGCTGGAAGGGGGTTATTCCCTTGCGCCTGTACAACACAGCAGCGCAGCAGCAATCCTCCCGACAGCAGGCACCTTGTGCACTGAGGGCAGCAAACCCCCAATCAGTGATTCACTGCAAGTAAAAAGCAAAGTTACGACAGGCTGCTGGAGAGAATGACCTAGTGCTGAGCACACACATGCTTTAATTAGTCTACAGAGCAGCTTTGTGAGTGGCTGATGGGCAACAATTATTCTGCATTTAAAATCAGTATAAGTCCATTGTCTGATGTGAGTGGTACCTAAACCTTGGTAAGAGTGCTTCTTAACTGGGCTTAACACAGGCATTAGCAAGGGACAGGTGAACTGTTGGGGGGTGGGAGGAATAGCAGGGATTATCACTCCTGGAGGGCAGTGCAGCATCTTGTCCACAAATCAGGCAACTCAAATTCACCTGCAACAAACTAAGCAGAGCTTAGCTCTAACAAAACAAAAAATAAAAGGATTCAAGACTTCTGGACAGAAAAGTTATTCCTGCTTTCACTGATTCTCACAGTGTGCAGCACCAATTCGTTTCACTAACCTGCAGTTATCAACCCTATGCCTTGACCTAAAAACTATCAGCTCGGGGAAAAAAAAGATTTCTGGACCACACCCCCACCAGGTTACAGCAATTGCTTTTTAGTCTTGTTTCTTCTGGGCATTGGAAAGGATTTGCTCACCACTCCTCTTGCAATTAAATCAATGGTAAGAGGTGGTTACCTTGCAGACGGGAGAGAAACAATCTTTATTCATTTAAAAATTCCTATTAGAAAAGGTATAATTTCAAAGTTTGAGGTTAAGGTGCTGGTTTAATTTGACCAAAGAAGGGATCTGAAAGTCTTCCCCGTGCAAAACCTGAAGCCAACAAGCCAATGTGAGAGGTATTTTAAAAGCCTCAGGCCACAAAGCCAGAAGTACGATCAGCCTAGCTCTGACCTGCATGAGCAACTCCCTCTCCCTGGTGTCTCATCTGTTATTCCCTGCTATCACCTCTGCAACCTCAATGGTTTAGCACTTTGTTTTGGAGAGTTTCACCGTGCTTTTAGTATTTCAACGAAACCTGTGTTCTTTTTTCCTTCTGACAGTTGCTATGGTGAAGTTTGGTGTTGCATCCAGTTACCAGGCTGTGGTTTGTGACAGACAATAGTTCCCTGAAGAAACCGAAGCACTAGACCAAGGAAGAAGAGGGAATTCCCCGCTGTGGTCTGCTCCCGTTAAAAATACCAAGAGCTGTGAGACCGAAAGCTACTTCAACACAGAGGTGAGGAATTAATATTTTCCAAACAAGTTTGTCAACAGTGAAAACATTACTTTGGCATTTATACTACTATTCTGTAATATGTCCGTTGCTCAACTTTTCCGTTAACACCAAACAGCCTCTTCCAGTCTTAATGATTTAGGAATTATTTTCATAAATGATTTAGGAAAGTTGCAAATATGATAGATACAATATACGAAAATAAATAAAAAGAGGTCTAGCAATGTATTTGCAAATTTGACCAGAGCATGTATTTTTTTCCTTAAAAACGTAAACAAAAGAGCAGGAAACTCGAGCTACATCTCCCACAAAGGGATCAAACGCTGCTGGGACCTCAGGGAAACCTTGTGCTTTGGAGCAAGGAGTCACACCAGTAGAAACGGCCTTCCCCCATATGCACTGGAGACCCCCAAAGTCTCTTCACAACACCTTGTTCAAAAGGGATAACAGTAATCTAATGCAAAAAAGTGCCCACGTGCCATAAAACATCAGAATCACATTATAACACCTTTGAAAACGTCTGTTTCTGCCCATTTCTGTTTAGAAGTCCAGCGAATTTAAACCCACCACTCTGTGTTACAGGATGTGTTTTTGGAGTTGTCCGCCTTCAGTCACTAGCGTAAGAAAAATTCATGTGACAGCAGGAACTGGGTCCTTAGAAATATTAGTAGTAAAACAACTTTTCTGCAGAAGCCGCCTTTACCGCAGATTGTGCAACACAGATGGCCTTGGATCCTGGCAAAAGCGTGGTTTTGGGATTTACCATCCCCCAGCTACAGGCCCCAAACTAGACACCTCGGGGTCAGGAGCAGGAATGTGTTCCACCCCTCCGGAAAACCATCTGCAAGCCTGCACGCCTGCCAAGGAACTGCTAATTCTCCTCAGTTGCTGGACCACCTCCTCGGGAGGGAGGGGATGCTCTCCTCACCAGCCAGGAACTGCAGCCAGCTCTCCCTCCCCTGCCTCAGGGGACGCTTATCACACAGACAGAGTCCAGAGCTGGACACATTCTCCAGCAGAGCTCAGCCACTGCCCCCCCAGCTGCCAGCACCCTACACTCACCCTCCTCTAAGAGCAGCAGCAAGCACGTTGATGATGCCCATCCAGCTGTACCGTGGCTGAAGGCTGCACTGCGCCACCTTCGCTGACAAAAGCAGATCTCCAAGGGCCTTAAGGTCCTGGACGCATTCTGGGTGAAAACATGCACATTCCTCTCTCGCAGAGTGACACCGCACTGGCACATATGACCTGGGTGGGAGCATAACTTGGATGCCTTCACTTGTTGGCTTTATTCTGGCTCGTTGCAGACACCTTTGGTGGAAAACCACGCCTGCATGCTCGCAACCAAGCAGGAAGAGGATCCTCTCTCACTTGCAGCTCTTCATGCTGACGTATTTTGGCTGCTAGAGGTGCAGCAGCCGCAGCCGAACATCCTCCTGCATCTCCTGGAGCCCAGCACCAACCACTGGAAGCCTGAAAACCGCATCAACAGGTGGTGCGGCTTGTGGCCCTCCCAGCATGTTTGCCGAGCAACCCGACAGAGGAAAGGCTGAGAAACAACTTGCAGGACACAACTAATACGGGTTATTGTAATAGGCTTAGCTGCTGTGCCGCTGCTTGCAAGAAGTCCCAAAAGCCTGAGCAGATTCCGCTCTAATCAGATGTAGCTCTAGGTCCTTGTACCTATGGTTATGAATTGACACATGTTGCAAGAGCAGATTAATTAGGGAAAATGAGAAACAAAGTGACTTGTTCTCAACGAAACTGGATATAAGTTACACCATGAAAGAAGAATCAGCATAGACCCTGCATTTCTGATACCGACCTTACCAAGACAGGCTTTGTCTTCTGCATTGCCACATTCAAAAACCAGTCCTCAGTTTATACTTGGATCAACTGCAAATATTACCAGTTAGTACAAACAATCTACAGACACGTTTTAATGCTCCCGCTGAAATTTCTAGGAAATAAACTGCATATCAGTGTGAAAAGAGAATCCAAGTTTGACAACACCTGCCAGAATAATATTCCTATATTCTGAGCGTGTACACAATTCACAAAGACCTGGTGGCAGCAGGCTGATCTTCTAGCAAAGGCAGCTGTTTAAATACAGTGCCCCTTCCCTTCTCACCTGATCAGAAGCCCCGAATAACGCACAGGGTCCCCAGCAGTGAGGAAGCTCAGACTTGAGCTTCATTTTGGAGGCTTGCACCAAGTAACACCGACTTTGATAACACGCAGCACCATAACCAGCAGGTTTAATCTGGGAACACTTACAATGTCACACTGAAAATAATTCTACTAAATGCCGTGCTTAAAAACATGTTGAATTACTGCACGCATATTTCACATCAGTACTTAAACTGGAAAGAATAAATCAAGTTCCCAGCCCTGCAAGTACCCAAGAAAGTCTCCAGCTAAGGAACTGGCTCTCCTTCTCCCTGCAGAGTTAACTTAAGCACTCGTCTAAGCAGAGGTCTCACTTCAGACTGCCATGGGAGGAACAGTGCTGCCCTCACCCTGCAAACGTAAATCACAGCAATAAAATACCAATTAAAAACAGAAAGGTAGTTTGTTCAAGAGAATCTAACATCACAGTACAAGACAATCTGTCTGCTAACTGCCTGATGCAACATCTTCATTTAAAAAAAAAAGCACAAATAAACTGTGGGTTATTCAGCACACAGCTACTCACTTCACAGAAATGATTAATTCTTTGGTAAAGATGATCACACAGCAATTTACCTCTGATTTATCAAAAAAAACAATTATAGTTTTTTTAAGTAGACCTTGAAAGGAAACAAAACCTCAAACCCAAGAGCAGATAATACTGCCTCTAGAGAAGCTAATTAAGACACTTTTTAAAAATACATATTTTAATTCTTCCCTCATTTTTAAAGCTGTAAATACAGTAAGATCAGAATGTTTACCTCTTCCAATACTTTCTCACTTCAAACTGTTTCACTCTGTAGTGTCTTTGGAGATAACTGGCCTTTTCCTTCACTATAGCTGCAGTTTGTATTGCATCTTTTACTATCACCAACATTAGGAACAAAGACAAGAGGGTGCAAGCGTTACAGGCAGCTGCACACCTGAACCCCTTGTGCCTGCAAGCACTGACCCTAAATCATAGACTGATTTCATAACTGCGCATCAAGGATGCACATCAAAGGCAAGCATACATTCAGATACTCTTTACCTAAACTACCAAGCTTTACAGGCGCTGAAACCCCCTACTAGAAGCTGGACCAGCCAAGGCTGCTATGGCGCCAGTGCAGTGGTGTTAATATTTTAATTGCATGGTTCTAGGACCAGGCACCACAAACTTCCAGCGGCATTTTGCCTGCGGAAGCACTTCTGTGCTCTGCCCTCTGCGCGCTGCTCCTCTGCTTCCATCCCAGCACCAGGCCCCTTCCCAGGGACTTCACGGTTCCTGCAGCTCTGGCAGAGGGGCTCTCATCTCATCTTTTCTCCAAAATCTCCTGGGACACCTGTTAACGTCATAAACTGGGGAGAGGAATAGAAGGAAAATTGGATTGGCTCTGCTACAGCCATGAGGGAAACTGTAACAGAAAGCCCACTTTGAACAGATGTATGCTAGCTTCTGCTTTCTGGGAGTTGAATCTGCAGGCTCCAAACCTAAAAGCACGTTCACTGACAAGGGTCAGAACACTGATAAGGATCAGAGTGAAAAACAGCCTCCCTTGTGCGCGGGGCTCTAGGAAATTCAAGCAGTTCATCTGCATCTATAGTTGGTTCACACGTCGATAACACCAGAAAGATTTTCATGGATTCTTAAATGACAATTTGCAGTAAATGAACTAGGATCCTTCTGAAAGTTCTTATAAGCACTGGTGTGCACAGAAGATGCTACACGATTAGTCAAAGTCTCAACAATAACATTTGCACATGAGCTCGTGCAGGGGATGTGACTGAACCGTGTGCACCAACTACACCAGTAACCAGAACCACGAGACACGGCTGCCTTTTCTGACGTTCAGAAAGGAGCAAGGTGTATTTATGGGACCACACATCCGTATACCCAGCCACCCTGAGATCACAGCTCGGTGAAGGCAGGCAAAGCATTATCCCTGTCACAGTTTTTGCACGGTTCCTGGCAGAAGGGCCAAAAACTGACTGGGTTATTATCCAATCTGCAAATAAACAGAGATAATTACTTTAGTAGCATGGCATCACATTTTACAGGCTGAATATCAACATGTAGCTATTACGGTGGAACTGCTTGAAGAAACAGCAACTTCTTACAATTTTTTAGTATGTATTCTGCTTTCAGGCTATAACCATGAAAAGACGAAAAAGGGGTTGTGGACATGGGCTCAAGATTCCCAGATTGTTAACAAATAAAATCCAAAACCACGAAGCTGACAGACAATTCTGTGGACAACTGTTTTGAATATTTGTTCATGTCCAGCTACAAATGCAGAGTATAAAGCAATATTACTAGTGTATGAGGGATTACAAAGTTAACGCAAACAACCTACATTTAACATCGTGAGTACTTTGTGCGATATTAGCAAAGAAGAAGGTCTAATGGGAAGAATCACAGAAGGATTTTAAAGATTGGCAGCCACTCCACAAAATGGCAAAGGAAGTTCCCCGCAGGCAGTTATAAAACGATGCCAGACAATTCACTTGTGCAATGAACGGAGTTAACCAGCACCACTCAGAAGATCCTTAAGGAGTAACAGGAAGCTCACTGAAAGCATCAGCTCAGTCCAACAGGCACAGAGAACAAAACAGGCAACCACAGCTTCCGCTGCATAAAGCCGGCACGCCTGCACCCTGACCATCAGCTGTAGCTTCGGTCCTTCCCCCTCCTCCGCTCCCACCCCATGTAGGTGCTGAGAAACACCAAGAGAAGCCTGCAGGGTGGACTGTCTCCATGAGGTGGGAACTGCTGGGGCACGGAGCTTGCCCCCTCCCCAGGTCCCACCTTCGGTTCTTACAGTGACGGATCTCCATCCTTGGACACTTTCAAAACCCAGCTGGACAAGGGCCTTGAAAAACTGATGTACCTCTGAAGATCATGTTGCTCTGAGCAGGTCAGCCTAGGGACTCCCAGAAGTCTCCCCCAACCTAAATCCTCCAGTCATTGTCCTCTTCATGCGTACCACCATAGCCACTTACACTTAAGTGCTGCTACACCCTGGCATTCCCTCTCAAGAACACTATATATGCTTGGAGACAAGACATGGGACTATACAGGTCTGTGCCTTCTCAGCACAGACACTCCTGCAAGCGTTTCCAAAAATTCTGAACTAAGTATCAGAATGCAAATAATCTACATCCGATAAGTGTGCTCTGGGCCCTGTTTATTTTTTAAGTCTCCTTTCACAAACCATCTATTTATGTTTCAAGAGGGAGAAAAACTGAAATAGGAATTTATACATGCATGAAAACAAAGGCAATATCTGACAAGACCATTTTTTTTAATTTGCAGATAATTGCTCATTACTGTGAAATAAGTCTTTTGTGCTGTTTCATGAAGAGTAGATAAGAAACCCTAACCCATTACTAAATATTGCTTTTGGCAAATGCAAATTTCTCCTAGCATGGCTGAATCTCTATATAATCATGTTTGGACTAAACATGTATCCTGACATTCCCAAAGCAGTGGTGGACACAGAACAACACCTTCTGTCAAGTAATTTCACAGAGGATGCTTCACCAGGGACCTTCACACACTTGCATTCATCCTTCCCTCTCCATCCTTGCTTCATGGTAAGTTTTTTTTGCCCTTTCCTCCCTGGCACACAGCTATCCCCACACTGCCCCTGGTCAGCACCCAGATCCCACTTCCAACTTCAGCATCCTACACCATTTTGAGAAGCACTTGCTTCTTCCTCTTCCCTCTAAGTCTCGCTCGCTTACCTGAAACCCTTCTCCCTGAACACCCGGCGTCCTCCAGACACTTGTGCTTTGTACTCCTCACTCACGGGCTGGATCTCCGAGCCCAGCTGAAGCCCGGGCGCTTGGAAGCACCACCACCACCACCAGCCAAGCACGCGCTGGGAGCTGCATGCCATTCACCTACCCACACACGTATTTTTGCAGCGATCACCCTCAATGCACTCTCAAGGTCTTTCATCATCCAAATGGCAGGATTTATTTTAAAATCTTTCAAATACATTTCGTTAACTTTCCCAACAAAGTTTTCCAGAGCAATATTATTTGACTACAAAAAACTCTACGCAGAGCAGCAGGGACACAATGAAAACAAACCACAGACTTCAGAGCAGAAGAGAAGCTACAGCTCAGCTTGGATGGAGCTATTCCACCTGCATGTAGATGCAAAGCCGTTCGTGTGCAGCTACTGAAGTGTTACCCAAGCCTTCCCAGCAAGCAAAAATCCATTCTGTGTACAAACAGAGTTTTTATAGCTTGGCACAGTGCTTGGCTGCGGAGTCGAGCTTTTCAATGCATGGTAGATTTTTACTTGAAAGTGGCAGAAGAACTCATGCCAGAAGACCATATGAAATGCCAGCTCAGTGGCAGGAGGTCAAAGTATGGTATCAAGAGATTTCATGGAATCATTCCAAGACAAACTTCTTAAAAGCACTGTGCTATCTAGGGAGGCACGGATTTATGCTACTAGGAAAAGCTAGTAAACAATTTTTATGACTCCTTTCCAATCAAAGGTAATAGTTTTAACACTATATCTTACAAAAAGTGAAGCAGTAGTCTTCTGTAGGCGGTGAGAGCTGTTTCTACATCTACTTAATCCTTGGTTATTTTGCTAAGGTCAAGAATAAAAAAAAATGTCAAAGCCCAGAGCTTCTGTGCAGACTGCCCTCTACAAAAAAAAAAAAGCCTGCAGATGTAACACTGAGACAAAACCTGTTCATGCATCAAAAAAAACCACCATAAATCAAACAATTTAAGAAAGCACAACAGAGTGTGAAGACCAACAGCCCTCTTGACAACCTTTCTCCATTAGTACCTGGAACGATAGCTGCAGGAGACAGTGAAACATTATTTGAAGTGAAGAAGGCCCTATATTTGGTAACGTTTTTGCAGAAGTATTTAAGCTTAAGTTAGGGTCAACAGTGACCCTGAAAAGATACCAAGCATGAAGACTCATCATATCGGATTTTGCCAGCTATCATCACCTCATAATTAAAAAAAGAGAGAGAGAATGAGAGTAAAGCCCCCTCAAAACCTGATGCCTGTTCAGGGTCTCCCTTCGATCTACCCAAACACTGTGGCAGACTCGCTTACAATAGCAATTTGCAAACACTTACATACTCTCCCATTAAAGCATTTCAATTGCTTCAACCTGCCATTTTAACAAATCCAAGTATAAGGCTTTAAATGCAATTAGTACAAATCTCAGCACTCCCAACATTAAATTTGCAAGTGACATTTAATGGCATTCAACACATGCGAAGCTAAGCTAATACACTAATGGGCCAGCAAGGAAAATTGTACGACTCCAAAATACAATGCTCCTTTTTATCACAAGGAAAGCAGGGGTGTAGGCTGCATAAGGCAGGAAGAGAGCTTAAAAAATTCTTCTTTAACCGTGGCTGCCAAAGCTCTTCTCTCCAGATGCACTGCCCAGCATCATCTCCATACGACCCAAGAGCAACAAGGAAAAGCAGCTGCTCTATTCCACAAGACCTCCCTCCAATCTGCTGGGTTGTCGCTGCAGCACACCTAAGGTAATGCTGCTTCAGTTCTTCAGAGGGGAATTGCAGCCTCTCCTGCCACGGCTGCTGGTTCCGCAGACGCGCGCAGAGCGATGCTCCCGGGATGCAACGTTTCCCGGCTGCACGGCAAGGATGCAGTGCCGTGCGTTGCGCCCGATGGAACCAGTCCGACGAGCACTCCCGAGGAACGCTGCTGGCTGGCTTTCCCAGAGCACACCTGCACCTCACCAGTTTGATTAGAAAGCTGCCAGTTTTCACACAGCCTTTCTTACTACAGTTAAAAAACAAACAAGAGAAACAGCAAGCCTACTAGACGTCAGGATTCTGTTATTTCCAAGCAGCAACATGCTTTGTGTTGAACTCTACGTAAACACAGCAAGCTACCTTTAGAAAGGGAAACTAGTTACACTTGATAGCTCGTTAGGATGGCTATTATTTTTAACAACAAAAATAAAGCATAAGCAACCTGCACCAATTACTGCCTCTGCTAAACGCTTATTCTCAAAAACATAAAATATATCTGGGATGAAAGCATCACAAAAAAAAAAAAAAGAAGAAGATTTCATGCTTTCCTCAGTGCTTTCTGCATCCCCCCCAGCCTTGGGGGGAGGGGGGGGGGGGGGAAACAGTAAGGGGGAAATACTTTAATCATTAAGTTTAATGAACCTGCTCACTTTGGGAATTAAAGCTGTATTAAAAGAGAGAGTCTCTAATCCACAGCACAGAAGCCATGCAGAGCAGCAGCTTTTGGAGGGCTGCCTGCCCCTATCTGCATTCTGCTTTCCTGGGTGCAAAATACTTCCAAGGACACCAAAACCCTTTGGAAAACTCTGCCAGCACATGGGAGCTCAGGTCATGAGGTTGAGTCTCAAAAAATCCTCACAACTCAGGGCTTTGACCTCATTTGTTCTCACCTCTACTTCAGAGCACTTTTTCCTACCTGCGGTTGGTTTTGATGTGCTGCACATGAATTACAACTGAAATAGCATTCAGGTGCTCTGCTCCATCTCAGCAGAGCAGTTTGGACTTACCTCAGTGTGAAGCCTTAAAAATCCTCCCTGCCCAGCATGGGCCACTGTTGTTTGCTGTTTGTTTTTTTTTCCTTACTCCAAACAGGCCCCACCTGACACATGGGAGAAGCAGCTTCTGGATCACTTCTGTCCAAGCATTTTACAGGATATACAGTTGCCCCAACTACAAAGCCTTTAATTCAGCAACTGTTCCCTATAGCCAGACTAAAATTGCTGTCAAATCCAAGCAAGTCCCAGGCCACACACACATTGCACATGCCAATCACCCAGCGTTGAACAGCACGGAGCAGCAGCGACCAGAAAAGGGTAAGAACTTTTAAGTCACTGTCACCAATAACGTATGTGTTCCTTCTCACCACGTCCAGTTAAAGAGAACTCACTAATTATGTAATTAAAAGCAGCACCTGTTGAAGTTTGAGGAGCATTTAGAGAAGCAATGACACACATGGAGAACTGGCATATAGAAGGTATTATTAAGAAGTCAGTGCCTTTTAAGGGTACCGTTAACAACGAGTAGTCAAACAGTATTCACGAATACCTGCCAGTCCTAAAAACTGTGAATTTAATAAATTGAAGTACTCAGATAATTGTCACAAGCTCTCATTAAAAACTAATTATACACAGGGAGACATATTGTCTCTAGGCTGATACATGGAAGCCGAAAGAAGCGTGACAAATGATTTGGGAATCACAGTTACACAGATCACAGTTTGAAGACTTCTGAGCTAAATTTAATTCTGTTCTACATGCACAAACCAATAAAAATCAAGGCAATCTCTCTGGATATAAGTGATTTTCTTCTTATTATTTTAAAACTAGCATTTATCTTTCATCTGCCACCAATGAGGGCTGACTGCATTCTCTTTCCAAGCTCTAAACACCTTCACAAAGCTGAAGCAATTTCAATACCCACCCAACTATGACCCGAAATGAAACAACAACGCGTGTTACTTCAATCCAAAAATCCACTCCTAAAGCAAACAAACAAACGTAGCCAAGCCCAAACCCATCAACAGCAGAGCTCCCAGTGACTCGAACCACCAGGGCCATACTTCACACCGGCTTGCAAACCAGCAAGAAAGGTGGCACAAACCGTTCTCATCCCCGCGGGCCTGGCGTGGCCGAACAGTCTGAAGTAACCTCCACGGAAGCTGCTGTGACACCGCCGCGCTGCTCCCTGCCAACGCGGCCGCTTCCAGCCCCGCCACGAGAGGCTGCGCGTGTCGGCGGCCAGCGGGCTTCGCCGGAGCCGGCCAGCGTGGCAGGGCTCCGTCTGCACAAACAGGGCTCTTTTCTCTCCCTTCCCACCCTCACCTCGCGTATTTACAATGAGAGGCCCTGAAGGCGACAAGGCCTTCTTTAATGAGGTTACACACAAAGCAGCATAAATTAGAAACCCTGATCTCAACCGGGCCTCCAGCCGGCACACAGCAGCAACGCCTAAAGACAGCCGCACACATCACAGGCCAAAAAATCCAAACAATCCAGCCCACCCATCGGCGAGCGATTTCTCCAGCAAACAAGCTGTGCTGTGTTCACCTGTCAAGGCACCGACGAAGGCGAGGCCTCTCACGCTCAGCACCAGCTCTGCCCTCAGCGCTCTGCCCCGCCGAGACACCCCGGTCAGCGTTACCCGCACCTCAGGCTCGCTGCCTGGGACCAGCCCCGACACCGCCGCTCCGCCGAGCTGTCAGCCTTCGTCCCCCCGACCTCGGACACGTGCCAGCGCCACCCAGCTCACCTGTGTCACACCACGGGGCGCGGGGGGACCAGGCTCCCCTCAGCCCCACCAGGGCTGGGGGCCCACACCTGGCCCCAGGTGCCCAGCTGGGCCGAGGGGACCTGAGCCCTCTGGGGAGGTGGGGGAGGGGGAACGACACCAGACGCCTTTAACCAGGACCCCACGGGGCTAGGGGGCCTAGACCCCGTGCGGATTTAGGGGCCGGACCCCCGGGGCTGAGGGGCCGGTTCCCCCGCGCCGCGGCCCGTCCCCGCTGCGCCACTCGGCCCCGCCTCGGGCGGCCGCGCTCCCGGCCCCGCTGTCCCCCGCTGCCCCCGGCCCCGCGGCTCGCTGCTCACCGGGCGGCGCGGCGCCCCCGTCGCTGGGCTCGGCTGGGTTCGGCTCGGCTCAGCGCGGCTCGGCCGCCTGCCGGGCGGGTCCCCTGGGCGGCGGCGGCTCCGTGTCCCGGGCGGCGGCGGCGGGCAGAGCGGGCGGGGCGGCGCGTCACGTAAGCGCCCTGTCACCTCCCCGCCGCCATCTTGTGTGCGGCGGGCCCGGGCCGGGGGTAGCGAGGGGGCTCCGGTGCCGGGAGCCTCCTCCTCGCTCCCCCGGGGCTGCCGCTCCGCCTTGGGGGCTGCGGGAAGCGCGTTCGTGGGGTGCCGGCCCCCTGCTCCCTGACAGGGCTGCTCTGCGCCGAGCCGCAGGGGCGGTTCGCCTCAGGCCGTCTGCCTTCAACACGGAAAGTCGCTGCTTTTCTTAAAATAAGCCATCTCAGAGCTTCCCGAGAATATGTAGCTATGAAAACAGAAGTCAGGAACCCGACGCGATTTGTTCCGAGCAGCTGAGGGTGCAGGAAATCCCCATCCTGGGATGCGTGAGGCCAGCCGGCTGGTGCCTGCGCTGGGATCGCCGCAGACCTTGCCTGCGCCTTCATCTGCGAGGAGGGGAAATTGCAGGGGAAACTGCACCTTTTTGCAGGGGAAACGCAGTCCGGGGTTGGTGTGAGCACGGCATGTCACACCTTTCCTACTCCTGACACCACCCAGTGTTGGAGCAACCTCTGGAGTCTGCCTTTGACTCCCCAGTCTATTTGGCTTCTGCTCACCTTTGTTGTTCCAGCATCAAGATCTTGGGAGAAGTCAGCTGTTGTTAAACAATCTTACTTAAATTAACAGAACAAGATAGCAAGGGAGGGGCCTCTGTATGTTGTCTACTCCAAAACAGGTAGGTGATTAAAATTAAGTTTCACGAACACTAGTAACACATCCTATTTCAAACCTTGCACTTCAAAATTTGCCTCTTGTTAAAGAACAACAAAATACATTTTTTCTATCCAAAATGCAAGTCAAAGCCATTTTAGAGTGCATTAGCCATGAGAGCTGAGCCCAGATTCCTGAGGATTTGTTTCTTGGTGTGGGAAGATCTGCAAGGTCTGATTGAAACTTTTCCTGTACTTCAGGCATTTGTTCCCTCTCCAATAGCAGTTAGCCAGCAGATCGCAGAGACAGCAGAGGAGCACTGCATCCACCTACCCCTCGCCCAGGCGGTGGGTGAATGAAAACACACAAGGGAGGACTGGATGTGCTGGCACGTTATATTAGCATCCCGTAAGAGACAGTTTTTGCTGATCTGAGCACATAAAAGTATAGAAATATATAATAATAATAAAAGCCTCATGACTTATTGTAATCAGCGAGTGATTGCCGGCGTTACCCAAACAAAATCAACAGTAAGCTTGGATAAATAATAATGTATGCACTGGGGAAGGTGAAACAACTTGTTTCTGTTATTTTCGTCTTGATAATTGTTTTTCACCTTCAGCTTCTCTCTACTCAGTGTCCTGCTCCTCTGTAAAGAAATACCAAATACTGCAGTTTCTTAAAATGGGGAAGTCCAGCATGAGATTTTGCTTGACTTTCCTCTCAGGCAAATTATTTACAACCCTGCTTTTAACTGGTTATCTGTGCTCAGCACTCGTGGGCTAAATATAAAGCCATGTTTTTCATCAGAATAGGAAAACAGAGTCTGAACAGGAGTAGCTGGAAGCAATGCTGGGCTAGGGAATGTTTTATATCTTTTTATTTGCTTCCCTTCTGCAATGCTATCGAGGCAGGTATGTTCCTAAGAGGAGTTTCTGCTTTTTGGCAGGGCGCTGTTTTCTCACTGACAATCACTTCTTGCAACCCCATCCTACTGATGCTATAATAGGATTAACATTGTAGCTGCCACTTCCCCCAGGGTAATCATAATAAACTCCCCCTTTCCAGGGTTGTTCCCCCGGCATGGTCATTTTCTGGCAAATAATATGAACCTGAAGGCTGTGCAAATTGATTCCTGGGAAGCCTGACCTCCCTGTTGGGAACTACAAAAGGCTGTCCGAGAGGCTTACAAACAGCTATCCAAGGCTGCTGCCTGGGCTTAATCCTTCTGATCCACTTGCGATCCTGAAAGCTACCTCTCCTGCAAGGCTATCGCCACTCCTGAGGCACCAAGAGTGGGGGAGATGCCAAGAGACTGCATGGATGCCAGGTAACATCATTGTGGGGGCCCCCTGGGGACCGGAGATGCCCTTGCAGGAGTGGGAGGGGATGACCCACAGCTCCACTCGGCTGGTGTTTCTCCTCCAGGCACTTGGAACCCGTGCTGGCTCTCTGTCTCTCCTTACCTGAGCGCCAGAGGGGATCGGGATGATGAGTGTGATAGCTCTGACTCACCCTTCGGCTCTGCCGAGATAGGTGTTGCCTCATTTAACAATAAGAGCGAAGAACTGAAGCTATTTAAATCATAATAAAACGTTGGAGGCATTCTCTCTTAATTTTTACTCTTTCTAGTGGTGACCCGAGTTTATCATATCCCTCAAGAGGAGACCTTTAGGATGCTAAGGAGATTACCAGTCCCAAAGGAGTTCATTCATATGAAAATCTAAATCATGTTTTTAGTTAGATGAAACGCACTGAATGGTAGCAATAACTTTATGAGCATGAATAGCAATTTAACCAATTAATCGAAATCAATGTACACATTAATGAATCAACACTAACATGCTAGTAGATCACTATCATTAATAAATGAATCACTGATCAATTACTAAGAAATTCAGTTCTAAGAGATTTTTATATGGAATGCATTTACTAATAGTGCATTAATACTTCATTAATGAACTAATACTAAAGTAAATTAATGTTTCTATAATACTAAAATAATTATAATAGCATCCAAATGCTAATAAGATAATTCTGAAATCAGATCACTTTCTACCTCCATTTACATTTGCATTTACAACCCAAACTAATGTTTTCCAGCAAAAGTTTGCAGCCAGACCAATTAGACCCCGGGAGGGAGGCCCTGAGTTAGGGTCAGTGGGATTAATAAACTGCCCTCCCTTTTTACTATCACACAGCATGGAAAGCAACCCAGAACATGCCTTTTGTTTACAGGGGGAGGACCATGCTCACATATTTGCTGCAGTTATTTCCCGCATCCTCGGTGACACCGCTGTGCCAGGAGAACATCAGTTCAATCAACAACAGTTTTAATTTGCCAATTTCTAAGCTTCACTCATACAGAGGACCCAAGGATGGCAGCTTCTTCACCCCACCACACTCACCACAGGTACGTCTTTCAGTAATACAACGACCATTTACCCCGCCACTTCATTTATGATGACACTTTATTACCATATGGCGTCATTTACTCACTGATGGTACTTCTAATATCACTTGGGATCAGTCTGCATCATTTACTTAGGTTGCATCACTTGTTTAGTGGCTTTATCCATTACATTGTTTAACATTCAAAGACATTGACTCCGTGCCTTCATTTTACTATCAAAACACCTCATTTATTCAGTGATTTTAAGCTACCCCTGAAATTAGGTGGGGTTGCACATGCTGTGACATTTTTTAAAGCCTGGCAGGAGTGGTAAGCCTGGCAGGAGTGGACATTGCTCTGAGTTCATCGCACAGTGTCATGGGCTTTGTCCCTTTCCCCTGTTGGTGGCAAACAGTGTTAATGAGAAAGGTATCAGCAGCAGAGCAAAAGAAAAGAATTAAATACACTGTTAACCGAGTCAAACAAAGGACACACTGCATTCATATGCGATGGTTTTAAGAAACTGTAGAATAGGGTTTTGGGTTTTTACCCCTGCATGAAAGAGACCAAAATATCTATTTCCAAAGGATGTAGTAAATTCCAATTCAGCTATTTTATTATTGTAGCAAAAGATTAATGGTGAGATGATGTCATCTTCTCAGATCAGCAGTGGTATTATCCAGCAATGTGTTGCAGGCAAACAGCATTATAAATGGGAGACTGTAGAGTTTTCCTCCTGTTTGTTTCAGATCATTAGAAAAATATATGAAGTAATTTCTTTAATTAATCTGGTTTTAACGGGTGATTGCTGCTGATTAAAACAGCATGTGTCTTTAGGGGAAAAGGCTTCAAAATTTGAAATAAAATGAGAAATGCTTGAGTCAGGACAGTAGTAACCATTTCCCCATTCAAAGAGAAAGAAGAAGAAGGAAAATTTAAAAAGGAACGTGAAAGTCAGTAAAAGAAGGAAATAAAAAAGAATCAGATGGGGACAACAGGCAAACAGTGAGGACATGCAGAGTTTTAAGAGGCTAGCAGCGGACTGTGTGGGGCTGCAATTGACTTGCCCAGAGCATCCCATGTCTGAGCAGGGAGTCCCAGCTGCTCAGGACTTGCAGCCACTGCTCTCCCCAGGGCATGTTTCCTGAGAACAGAGGCTCCCAGGCTTTTTGTGTCCCTTACCCTCTTCTGTCCTTCGGCTCCAACATTCTGCATTACTTCATCTTTCAAGGAGAGAGTGTGTGCTCATGATGAGGCTTGGTGAAACCCACCACGCATTCCCTTGTCATGCTCCACTTCTCATCAGAACAGCACTGCAGCTCACCTGAGCCGAGCCCCTGATGCCAGTTCATGGAGCAAATTGATTCAGCTGTGCTTTCTACTTGGAGGGAGTATTTTAACACCGGTGCTGGCACGTGCTCTGTGGTGTCTTGCTGCCACAGAGGTGAAAAGGAGGAGTGTGGCTGACAGAGGGCACTTTGTGACCCTCTCTGTGTAGGAGGGTAGTGGCAGGTACAGGAGATGTACGGCAGCAACATTAACTGTAATAAAATAGATGTAAAAGTGGATTTGAAACACTGCTGTGTTGCATGGTTCAGGGCAAGCCCAGTCTAAGACATGCTTCTCTGTTTCCTTGTAAAACCCTGTGCTTCCCAAAAGAGGTAAATTGTATTTTTCCATACACACACAGTTTAGCACAGATCAGCTGAGTCTGAACTGCAGCTGGCACCACCAGCATTCTGCTGCATCTTCCTCCATGCAGACGGTGCCGGCACGCTTGGGTAGGTCCTGTAGCACAGGGCTCTGTAAGCAGCCTGAGAGTCATTAATTACAGAATGGTTAAAACTAAATTGTCTCAGCTGGACTGTGGGCAGGAGCTGGAAGAAGAAGAAAACCTTACTCTACAAAATCAGCAATGATCAGATGGAATTTCACAGCAGAAGTCACACAGCTACGGCTTTGCAGTGACTCAGGGAGCCACGAGGGCAGGCTTCACAATTTCTCCCCGATCAGCTCCCAGCTTTCAACAGAGGAAATAACACATAGAATGCTCTTCTTATGCTTCTTGCCAGCAGGTTTGTTCCCAGAGCCGTGTGCAAAAAATCATGGGAGAGCAGGAAGAAATGGCTTTGCAGTGCTCAAGGCTGACTTTGCAACATGGCAGAGGCCAGAAAAAGGCAGATTTATTGGGTCAAAGCAGTTACATTAAAGGAAGACAAATTCTGATATGGTGCTTCAGTTCCAGGGACACCCCACTCGCACAAGAAGGGCTGTTTCCTCGAGGTCATCCCATGCTGCAGCTTGTGCCAGTGCCTCCGGTGCTCTCACTGTGCCCCTGGGAGCAGGGTCTGGTCCCAGCATCTCCGGGACCCTTTTGGGCTGGGGGAGATACCTGCAGGGAATTCCCCAGTGCCTCCTTGCCTGCAGCTGAGCAAGCCCCGCACCTGCAGCCTCGCCTTGCACACCCTGGCCTCCACCTGTCTGAGGCCTCCCTGGGCTCACTCCTGTCTGGAGATCCCTGTGAGCCCCAAACCAGTCCCAGTATCTTGGTGTCATCACCCACGTGCCAAGTAGAGGGGAGCGCTCCCTTCCCTCAACCTGCTGTCTACCCCGAGTCAAGCTGAAAAAGAGGACAGTGCCTCCAGATCATCTTCAAGTCGCCTCAGCTGGAAACCAAAATACCTGTCTGGAGTGAAGCTGTACACAGGTACAGGGCTGTCTGCCTTCGCTGAGCCGAGGGATGGTCTGTGCCACCGAGCTCAGGAATGTGTCACCTCCATGGCGTCCAGGGAGCAGGAGCATAATCATACAGAGAGGCTCCGTGTCAAGCTCGTGTGTTTTTCTGCTGAGTCCTGAAATTCTGCAGTCACGTAATGACAGCTCTCCTTCCTGCTCAGTTTCAGGATCTGATCCGGGAGGCTTCTATGGTTTCACCCACTATTTATTCTTCACCTCACATGATTTTTGGAATTTCCATTTCAAAATGTTTTGTGGATTTTGTCCTACTGTGATGCTGGCAACCAGGGATAGCACAATTTTCGTTCTCAAACTGGGTTTTCTCAATTTTCCCAGTAGGGGCAGCACTTGCCTTTCAAGTGAGTCAAAAGGAAGAAAAATATCTGTATTTAAAAAATGAATTCCTGTTTCTCGAGTAGCTTGAATAGCAAGTACAATTTCAGCACAAACCTGAACTAAGTGGGTTTAGTAGTTATCATTTCTTTTTAATGTTTAACATGCTGCCTAAAGCTGAAGAGTGATTTGTGTCCTGTGTCATCATGCAAGCTGTATTACTTAGATTACAATAAGGTCTCTAAGTCAAACCTCCTTTTACTCTAGTAATAAAAATAATAATAATAAAGATATTATGATTGTCCTGATCTATTATGGGCAATAGCCTTGGTCTGGATTGGAGACCTCCAGAGATCCCTTCCCAGCACCACTGCTGTCATTGCTGTCATGCCGTGGGCAGCACTGCCTGGGAAATTAAGGACACATTTTAACAGAATAATTCTCTGCCCAGATCTCCCCATACCTTTTGGGGACACACAGAATTCTCTCATAAAACAGCCTAAGGTCCTTTTACCAACTTGATAAATACATAAACTAAAAGAAATCTTTAGGGCACCAAGTTCTCCAAGTGAGGACAAGCATCAAACTTTATTTGTTTCAGTGGTTTATGGTTTATTATGGTTTCAGTGTTAACACAGTTTGCACTGTAGCAGCCTCCAGATACGATAATCTAATCTCCCTTCAGCAAGGGAGAAGCAAGCATGTGAGGGGAAAAGCTGATGCCTAGGTTCTCATTTTTATGGCGAGTTTTAGTAACTTGAAGATCTACAACCAAAATCCAATTGGGTCTAACATACGTTACTTCAAGAGAATTTTTGTGTAAACTATATAAAGGTCAAACTCATATAACCCCCTCACCATTGCCAAGCATGGGAGAGAGCCTAACCTCTGCCAGGTGCCTAGAAAATTTAGCACTGTAAAAAAAGGTTGTTCATGTCTCTGCTAAAGAAAGACAAGGGAGCTGCAAATCACATTTGTCCTACAGGTCATCCCAATATTATTGTGGCTCTGACCTTCCTTTACTTGGGCTGCAAGTACTTCTTGGAGGAGTTGGTAGGCAGATGTTTTGCTGGAAAAACACAGGAACCAGAGCAGCTTGCACTGAATTCAAGGGGAGTTTTGTCCCAGAGCACTGGTCAGATGTGTCAATCCTATTAGAAGCATTATTTACGGGTCACGGCACTAGGGCTGAAGGTTGAATATGTTTGTTCTGCAAATTGGGCTAATGTGAAGACCATAAAAGGGGGTATGTATCATGTCTGGCCTCTTGCTGGAATCTGAGATTGCAGCATATTACATTTCCCTGAAATTACATTACCTCAGATAGGATTTTATGGTAACTTACAGCTAGGAAAGGCTTTAGTTTCATTACTAATGGCCACCTTCTTTTTAACGTTTGATACAATGCAAGCAAAACTTTCTCTCCTCTTTGTTCGGAATGAGACAGAGGGAAAAAAAATAAATCTGAAGACCCTCGATTTGGTCAAAGCATGGACTTGCTCCTGACAGGCGCTGTGACACCAGGTAACGTCAGCCAACCAGGCGAGAGATTTTGGATAAAAATGTAGATCACAGAGATGGCATCATGAGAGGTCACCTAAAACTCAGGTCAACAGATCAGCCTCGTCCTAAAATAAGCTGTGAGTAGCTTAAATGCCTCTTGTTGCTTGGGCTGCGCACGCCAGTCCCACACTGCTGGCTGGGAAACAGATAGGGAGCAGGGGACTGCCACATGGCTTTACCAAGCACCACTGCAAGTGCAGTGGCTTCGCTGTCAGACCTCCTGGCAATTGTTTTCTTTGCTGCACTTGCCTTGCTGCGACGCTGCTGTCATGACACATTCCAGTCATGGGCTAAGAGCAATTATTTCTGCATCAGTAGTTTGATTTCAGAGCTTCACCTGCCATGATATCACTACTGTATGTGCATCCTTAGTGCAATACTGATGTGTTAGGCATTACAAATCATGATACAGTTTTTTTTTTTCTTTCTCTCTCTCTCTCCCTCTTCCTCTCCCCCTTTCACTGTAAAATGCCAAATCAGGTTTTCTTCACTTGCCTTACAGCACAGACACTGCTATTCTTGATATACAGGAGCCTGATTCACTCTGTGCATGGAAGAGGATTTCTTCTACAAGTTTCTTTCCTTTTTAAAGGCCAGGAGAGGTTGTCCTGTTCCCTCAACAGGTCTTTGTGAAGGCAAAGGGTGACTACCAGGTGACGTGGTTGCTATATGTCCCCAGAGACATCCACAAAAAGTGAAGGCAGGGCTTGTGGCTGGGTTGGGCTTAAACACACAGCAGTAATAACACAGGGCTAATAATAATAGTATTTTAGCTGAGTGCTAAAACACAGGAAAGCTGTTTTTAACTGAGTGTGGCACGGTATTTTTGAAACAGGAAGGATGTTTGATGTAAATTTTGTGAGAATAATTCATATTTGATATGTACATGAATACAGATGTAATTTGGATGGAACGCACAGGACGTTTAGAAATGGAAATCTCATTATCCTAGCAGTAATTCAGGACTATCAGAGCGAAGTTTATGATCTTTAATCAGTAAGATGGTATTAGCATATCAGAGTTAATTGCAATAAAGTAAAAGATGCTGATTAAAGAACATTTTTCTCCACGTAAGACTTTCTAAATCCTATATGCAACAACAGCACCAGTGGGCCAAATCTAGCCTCTGATTTGTTGAACCCTTCACCTTGCTGAGACAAGGAGAGAAAAGGTGTTTTTGCTTCCTGTCAGGCTGGCCCTGTACTGCAGAGCGAGGAGTACAGGCTGCCCTTCGCACTCACTTGGCTTCCTGGGCCTGTCAGTGGGGCTTGGCAACACGCAAGCAACCTTTCACAGAGGTCAGTTTGCAAGGCCAAGCTTTTACGTGTGTAAAAACACCTCATGCAAGAGAATTAGCAATCACTGCAGCAATGAAATAAGCACCTAGATAGGAAGCTTTAAAAAAGTCAGCTTTCTGGTTTTTTTTGTTTTGTTTTGTTTTGGTTTTTTTTTTGTAGATACAGCTCTACCATTTGCTGGAGCAGAGCACAGAGCATCCCCACTGCACGGACCTGTGTTCATTGGGGTAGGAACCCATCACTTGTGGTGTAAGCCCAAATGCAGTCTTTGCTGTGTTACGTATAAAGGGAAAAACACCATGATACAGATGTTCTGATTATTTAAACTCCTTTTCATTACCTTTGGAGCTAGGAGGACAGAGGCTAAAACTGTGGGTGAAAATGCACATCTCTTCCTGATAATGTGACAAAACCCTAGGTGCAAGAAACAGAAAGGCTCAGCCCTGCTGTTAGAGGGATGCACTGAGTCCCCAGGGCATCTCACGTATTTCTTCCGTACTGAGCTGCAGAAATAGTGACACCTAGCAGGGCAGCAGCCAGCTGCAAGGGCAAGGGATGGAGCAGCCACAGGACTGTAAAACTGAGACCAGTGCTGTCCGTCCAAGCGTCCTCCTTTTCAAATCCACAATGTCACAAAGCTTAAATTTGCAACAAGTTCTGCTTGAGGAGTTACCATGGAGTATTTTTGATAGGTGCATTTGCAAAAAGCATCATTAGAGTTTATCCTTTGTAAAGATACATTGCTACAGGCCATGTGCTGCAGTCAGGACAGTATTGCTTATATCCCTGCAAAATGTCCAGGGATCAAACAGTTCATTCTAGATTATTATTTAAGATTTGGACCAGGATCATGCATGAAACAGTCTCTTTTATACAATCACAGTGTCACCAAAGTGCTGGACCTCATGGGGTCTCTACTCCACGTCCTGCTCACAGGAGTTAGCTCCAGCCCTGACCTGTTTGGCATCAGCAAACAAAGCTGAGGACACATCCATTTCTGTTGGAAAATGTTGCAACTTTCCCCTTATATATGGCGCACTTGTTTTTTCCCTTACAAAGGCACTTATCTGGCTTATTTTAAAACCCACTGATCCTGAGATGTCAACAGCTTTATTATCTCCATGCATGGGGGCCGTTCCTGCAACAAGTGTGACGGAGAACAGCTAAGTGCTGGAATTCAGAGAGCCAAGTTCACAGCTGTAAAAATTTCCTTCCAAACTATGTACCAATAAAAGCACATCTTTTCCTTGCCCTGGATAGGAAGCCTCGGTAGGAGCTCAATGTGTTGTTTTGTTTCTTTTGATGCCTTTTGAAGCCTTTCTTGGATACTGTCTGAGCTGGTCTCTGTGTTTTCCTCTGCCCGGCGCTCAGACCTTAGACCCGGTGCTCATCCACATCTGAGGATGCAGCTCCCACTGCGATGGCGTGCCCCAGCACCACTCCTTACCATTGGGATCAAAGAGGTCTCAAGATAAATCTGTGTATTGAACTGTCATCTGTCCTGAAGTTGTCCTTTGGGAAGTTTGGCGGGTTCTGGCCTGGCACTCCTGCGAGGTCCCCATGCCACAGTGCTCTCTCTCAGCTGACTCACCTGATTCATCTCCTCTGAAAATGTGGCTCAGAATTGTAATACTTCTGGCAATGACAAAGTATTTTTCAGTGTTGGTCTGCTTTGCTGATGCCTTCAGTTCAAGTACAAGGACTTCAGTACCAGCTCTGTCATCAGGGATCTAGCTGCCCTTAGCTATTTCTAGAAAATGGCTTAGAACAGATCCTTTTCTCCTCCCCTTCGAAAACAGAACTGTATATGGGTAAGATAGCCATTTCCACGGAGAACAAAGAACAAACTGAAGCAATTCTGCTGACTCCTAATGTCTCCTTTCTGTCTCCAGAAATAGCTCACATTTTTGTTTCCAAATCAATTGAGAAAGGGTAATTGGAAATTGGAAATGGCAATTTGTCATTCCTGGGTGACACAAGCGTGTCTAGTTTGTGCAGGAATGGCCATACAGCGCCAGACGTGAAGTCTCATACGTCTACACCAGTGTAAAACTGCTGCAGTGAGACTTTCCCAGCACCATGCACGGTGCCGCAGGGCTTCTCTGTGTCTCAGGTTCTCTTTGTGCTTAACAGCCCATGATTATTTTCATCTAAAAATAACACGCTCTAAGGTCCTGGAAGAATTAAGCAGCTTTCCCATGCCAAGAAGAAGCGCTGACTTTCTGTGTCAGTTCAAAGTTATTCTTGGTAGTGAATTAGCCCTTGTTCAGACCACACGTACTTTAATGGGCTCCTTGACTCTACCTGCCTTGCTCACAGCAGCTTCAGGAGCCAAGTGCCAATATCCACACAGGAGTCAAATGCTGCAGGGCAGACTGCTTTCATTTGGGAAATAAAGCCTGTCAGCGCTGCAAAGTTATCCAAGAGGAGGTCTGTAACACTAGCTGACATCATCAAAGCTTTTGCAAAGTGTGTTTTCCTTACACAGAATACGTGGGGGCTTAAAATCACTCTTATAGTAATGTGATAGTTTCAAATTCAAAAATCATTCCTCCACATTAAATAAACTAGTAAGAAAATACTTGTGCATTAGCGGGAAGACTTATGATGGCTACGGAAGCTACAAAAGCATACTGAGGCTGCCAGCTTTGGTGTGACCAGAAGAGCCCTGGCAGGATCTTTACTCATGCAGTACGCAAGTGTTTTCTTCTGTGTTTACTAATCAGAGTGAAAGCACAATGACAACAGAGGGAGCAGCCTGACTTTAAATTGCCCACGAGACAACCAAATGGTTTGCCTGCATACAGCTGACTTATTTTTCAAATATAACCTGAGCACAATGTTGCAATGGAATTTTACATTAGGAAAAGTTTAAAGGTAATTTGGGAGTTCAGGGGTGAGGTAAGGAAGGCAGAAGTCACCATTTCCAACGAGACTGTTTTGTAAATTTGTTCTGCATAAACAGACAGAACTCTGTTTGTAGTAAGACATTCTCCTTTGACCTCAAAGTTGAGCTGGAATTTCTCAGTCCAAAATTATAGGGGAGCTAAAACAGAGTTGTTATAAAAGGAACAAGTTGCAACCTTTTCAGAGGGAATATTTTACAGTTAGCAACACGATCCAACTGTCACATTTGTTATTTTAATCTTATTCCAGCCTCATGATTTCCCCAAAATAGAGTCACCCACCGGGAATGTCACGTTCATCTTGATTCAGCTAATGATACTCATACTTTTACATTGGACGGGATTAATTTTCCTATCCAGTTAATGCAACATGTGATCATTAAATATCTTCACTGCGCACATAGACATATATTTTCTGTGTCAAAAAGGGACTCAACTGGCATTTTAAATTACTGAAGGATAATTGTAGGTGGCTGTTTTTCATGTGGATTAAGGAATTCCTTTTACTATGATAAATGGTTATCAGACTCCCTTTTATACTAAATCAGTTTGCAAGTGAATTTATTCTATAGCCACAGGTCGTGGATCTATTGAAGAACAATCTCAAGGTGTACATGTTAATGGAGTGAAACTGTGTGACATCATATCATATAGTAAAAGTGTTGAAACTTGCCAAATTATGGTTTTCAGTACTAATATTTTGTAGTACTAATGCCAAGGATCAGATCTAGCTGCATTTCAATAGCCTTATTTCATGTCTGTGTATGAAAATGTGCAGTCAGTGTCTTAGTAAAAGGGGATCCAATGACAAATATTTAAGCAAAGTAAATCATTATCCTGGCATTTTAAATAAAAGTTTTTACAAAATCAATATGCAGCCATGAGCTGTTGACATATCAAATGTGAAAGTGAATTCCAATGAGGGAAATCTGCCATAAAGAATAGATTTTACTCTGACATGCGTGAAGGAAACACAGATGTTCAATCAGGATAAATGTGAAGAAAGGCAAAAGAAATAGGAACTGCTGTTCTGCCCAGTATCATTTCCTCAGTCATAAAAGCAATGACTTAAAGCAACACCTTACTGTTTGTGACACTCTGTAGCCTACTGAACTGACCAGCCAAAGCTCATGGCCTTCAACTAAAACACAGTCATGTTCATAATCCCTGAAAGAAACCAAGAATAAAAATGATTTTGACTATGTTATCAAGCATCTCTTCACCACGTACAGATTGTATATGTACAGAAGCATCCACAAAGATTTCTTTCTTGACCATATCAGTATCAAAAAAGGAAAACTTTCCCAGAACATTATTTTTGCCTTGTATGCAATCTGAGTAATTACCAAAGGAAATACCTTCTCATTTTTTTTTATTTTACATTTATCTTGAAAAAGCAGAAATTGTTAAGGCCACCGGTGTTTCACTAGCCTCTAGGGTATTGCCCAACAGCACTGTTTGTCCCAGGAGCATGCAGGCAGTGATGAAGCTCCCCCACCTCGCCCCACCACTCCAGGGGACAAGATTTCCCCAAATCCAGCCTGAGCCCCCTGGAGCTGCGATCACTTGTCATGGCCGAGAAGAGCTTGGCTCTGACCTCTGTAATGCAACAGGAGCCTGAAAATGCTGACATGACCCCAGTGTGTTCTTTAGTAATTCGTTCTATTTTTTTTCCTTTTGCATTTGAGTGGATTCTTTATAAATGTATAAACAAAATAGGATGACTTTTGTTGCTTTTAGCTTTCAGCACACAACTCAGAAGGCATTCCTGATACATTAGCACCATTTCTCTACCCTTCTTCTCTTTAGCCCCATGCCCTGAGCACCATTATTGTATTGTGCAGCACTTTTCAACACTGCGTAAAGAACAGCAAATGAATTTACCTTAATGAATAGTAAATCCGACCTTCAACTCCCTTCTCCTTTATCCAAGCTAAAAGCGTTACTGACATGAACTGATTTTGAGGGGAAAGCAGAGAAAAGTTTTTAATTTGTTACAATGGACTTCAATGGGGAAGTTAAGGATTTACTAGACAAAAGACTAAGACTCAGCTAACCCCAGCTGAATGCCTCTTTCTGTTCATTTTCCTTTTGTGTTGCAACTGCTAATGGTGCTAAAAGAAAGGCCCCTGTGACCGATGTGCCAGCTCATTCACATTATTGAAATCAACGCTCTGAAATGCAGTCAGCATCAACTGAGCTCTGGGCAAAGCTGCAAAGCAAATCAGCATCTTTCCTGTGCAAAGCTCTATTTGCCGTCAGTCTCAGCCTGGTTTTGGATAGAGCAGAACATTTACAAAAATGTGCATGGATTATATGGTTTGTTTGCAACCCACGCTGCCTGGAAAACATCAAAACAGCTAAATACACAAGTACTAGAACTAAGCAAACTGTGAACGTGGAAAACAGATTTGCAGTTTGAGTGTGAGCTGGGAAACAGGCTTGGATCTTGCCTTCATTTTAGGGAAAGTTCAGTTCTTGATTCAGATATGAGACCTACCAAATTTGCACACTTCCCCAGTGAGTTCGATTGATAGTGGCCCACCTGAAGTATTTTGGAGAGGTGTCCTGTACTCTGAAGGATGGCAGCTCTGTGCACCCAGCTCCCACAGCCTCTCCTTGCAGCCCGTACACCAGATTTATCACCAGTTATACAGATACAGACTGCCCTTGTTACTGTAATCCTGATGTACTTCTTCCTGTGCTGCAGACTTTGGGAGGGCAGAACAAATATCTGTCTTCATTTTAGCTCTGAAGTGATCTAAGAATGAATTTGCTTCTCCTCTTGTGTGAGGGCATTGGCAAGTATAATAATCTCTCTGGTTTCCTAAAGCCTCGTCATCTCTCAAATGTAGATGAGAAGAAAGTTAAACTTCACAAAATAAGGCAGTAAAGAGAAAAAGAAAAGTGACCCAGCAGTGAGTTACTATTTCCCATGGGGAGGGAAAAAAAAAAAGAGGCTGACAGAGTTAACTAGTCCAGACTGGAAGGAGATTTTGAATGGAACTTAAATTACCTTGTAACTTCTTGAAGGCCATGAGAAATATCTGTAAAATGGCCTCCTTACATCCACTGGCAGGTAAAAGTTAAAGTGGCATAGTTTTTCCTTATGATAATGTAGGTGATCAATGCTTTTTTAAAGGTAATACTATTTAGGAGAAGCAATGGAAAATGCAGAAGGGATTTAAAATTAGTATCATAAGGACAATTTACTGCCTTATGATTGAGAAAAAAATGCTACCAGAGTACATTTTATTTACTGAACCTATTAAAAAGGTGGTTTGGTCATGAAGAAAATCTGTCTTAGATGACTGTTGTAATTTTAGAAAGCTGCTGACCAGCCATGACTGTACATCTGCTGAATACATTGGCAAACTGCCCCTGTCTCCAGTTCATCCGGACTGATTTAACGAGATGCGGCTCCGAACGCAGTGTGGTACAGTTGGGTTTGTTTCACACTGATTCCTGATGCTGACTATTCTAAAGCTCTTTCAAAGCTCTTCTGTTCCTCTTTTCATGCAGGGATGAATGGCACTGGGTAGGGAAAGTCACGCTGTCGGCACTCACTGTAACACCCCTGCTGTCTTGTCCAAGAAGCTTGGTTGTAAAAGTGTGCTGTGGGCTTCTTACCTGCCTTCTCTGGTTAGGAGTAGAAGAACAGGGCACAGGACCAAAGCATCCTGTCTCAGGTTACTCAGTATCTGCCATCACAGGAAGGCAAAGCGCCTCATTCCTCTCACCAAGCTTGCTAAATTTATCTTGAGGTCAGCCAGGTCATTTACATTTACTTGTGCAAGGCCGGTCCCAAATTTGCCCCTTCCCAATGAGAAACCTCCTAACGTTCAGCCCACATTCACTTGTGTCCAGCTTACATCCCCCAGCCCAGCCTCTCCTGAGATGGGCACCATCCCAGATGTGCACCAATGTGACTGTGGATGGCCAACACTCCTATACAGCTTTCCAGATGCAATCACAGCAGTCCCTGCTGTGGGTAGCATTAATCTTTCCCTATCTCTATTGCTAACGTTTCTTCTGACCTAACTCAAACTCGCATTTGCCGTTACACGGTCACGCCGCACGGATGGCTCACAGCTGCCTGGAGATCAGCTGGTCTGTTCAAGCTTTTCTCCCCCTTTATTATTTTGAGCTTATGAGTGTATGGGAGAAATCCCAATCCGTTGTTTGCTGCAAGAGCGCAATCTTTCACAGCTGAACTTTGGCCCGCCTCCAACTGATTGTTCTCTGCACATGGGTCACTGCCAACCTTTGTGCTGCTAGCAAACTTCATTATTACAGTCTTCTGTTTTTAAACTGATGGATCACTGGAAGTATTACATGTGACCAGGGCTAAGACCAGTCTTTGAGAAGCCCGCTGGTATCATTCCTTTGAGCTAGTACTATAGCTTTAACAGTAATGCTCTCGGTCTGTCACCTGTACCCACCCACATTTTCACTTCCTTAATAATTACCCTATATGATACCATATGAAAACTATAAAGCCGATAAAATATTTTTTCAAGTTATTCCATTTTGAATATATCTTAATTATTCTTTCCTTCAAAATTTATTGAAGAACAGGCTACAGAGGGCAGAAGAACACATCTCCTAAAGCTGTGTTGACTTTTGCTTGAAATATACTTTTTCTGATTCCTCAGGCATCCAAGGCCAAATCCAGTCTGAGAAATTACTAAAAAATGTTCCCACTGCATTACTTATTATACTTGCCAAGTCTTCCAGTATTCACTATTCTAACTAGTCCCTTGCCTTAAGCAAATTAATATCTTTGATGTTTTTTTCTGCCTTCTATTTGGTGAAAATACAACCCAGAAATATATCTTTTATCTTTTATACCTTTTGTATCAAGCATACATCTACATTGTGAAATTTCTCTTCTCCTCTTGCTTATGTGTAAAAAGAAACTTTTTATTTTGACTCTTTTGAAAAAACCAACTTGGCTGGGTTTTAAGAGTTTCTGAATTTATCTCTGCCTTTTTCAAACTCTGAGCCATTCCATGGCCTCAGTGTATTTGCTATATGGGATCACACTGCTCAAGAACTGGAAGGGCTTGACCTGCTCCCGTAAGACAAGCCACATAATTATGGGCTTGCCATGCTGATCTAGTTGCCCACAGAGGGTGAAGCCACACTGCAAGACCAGAAAGTCTGCTTGAAACAAGGTCAAACCACTTAAGATCCCAAAGGTTTCTATATTATCTGGGAGAACAAGCCATGTGATGTACAGTCCCATTGCGACACAGCTGTACAATCAAGCTCTGTAAGTAATGTAATGCCAGAAGAAAGAGACCTGAGCCATGATCCCAGGCATGTCATAACACTCCGGGGTTCAGAGAGCACTATGCTCCCCATACGTGACCAAACCAGACTGATATCCCAATTGCTGGGCATAACTGAAAAAGCAGAGTGGCAAGAGGCCATGAGAACTGAGATGTAAGCACAGCTATAGAGATGTAGGCTGACTCAAGGTTAATTGAGGTCAAAACTGGCCTTGTCCATCAGCAAGCAGACAGTGGCTCCACCCTAATTATATGCCATTAAATGAAGCAGCCGGATGGAAAAGTAGGCCTCAGGGAGCTCTGGGAAAAGATTCTGATCCCAGCTTTAAGGAGATCATACTGTGAGCAGCTCTAAAGCAGCCACCCTTCACAATGGGAGTGAGGGAGTGGAAAGGTGATCTCCAGAACAAGCAGCCTGGTTGTAGACCTCCCGCTGACCACTGCTGACACGTTGCAGTGCTGCAAGTCCCACACCAGAATGGCACACAATTCAGAGAGCAAGCAGCTTTATTAGGAGCTATTATTAGGATCTATTCCTTTCTCCATTAGGATAGAATGGATGAGATCTGAACTCGATCCTTTCTGTGGAAAGCAACAATTACTGGTGCATGTATCCTTCTTTTTCCAGTTCTCAGATTGCTAACCAAAATGTGGTATCAGCTAAGGAATATCCCATCTCTTTCCATATGTACTTTGTCTTCACATGCACGGAAGACAAAGGACTCCCTGAGAAGAGAAATTGCTTCTGAAAAGCCCACACTCTCAAAAGAAGCAGAGAGGATCTGTTGGCGCCACCAGATTAAAGCAATTTTGCACTTAGGATACAAATACATGAGTCCAAATTGAGCACCATTCTGCTGACACATCTTTGCACTAGAGCAAGGACATGATGCCACCTGACAGAGGATCAACAGCTTGGGTTTCTAGACGCCGCCATCTCACCCAGCAGCAGCAGAAACTCAGCTTTGCTTGGTGAGTACAAACACAAGCAGCTACATGTGAGCCAGCAAAGATCACAGGGAAGAGGGTCAGCCACCTCATTGGAGAAATAAAAGTAGCTCAGTTATCACTGACATTAACAGAGTGCACAAGAAGCTGACAAAGCTAACGTGCCAGTGCCCCGTCTTTAAGTGTGAAGCCATGACTCAAACACAGGCTGAGCTGCTCCAAGCCAGCACCCTGCCTGCTCTGAGTCTTCACCCCATCACCTCATCTTTCTGACCCGTTTTATGCCGTATCAAACTCCCCGTCATCTCATCTCTACTCTACCGTCATCTCATCTCTACTCTACCCTCATCTCTACCCTTGGTCACGTCTCCTGTTCTGACCAAGAGCCAGAACGGTAACATACCTCCTGTAAATACCTGGGCTACTGCCTGTGCCTTGGCATCTGAGCCCAGGCCTGCCCAGCAGCCCCTCCACTGCTGCTAAAAGTCAACGAGAGCACAGCACATTCCCAGGGTTCATCCGGCTGAATAAGATAGAATTGGGTTGTTTGGAGTATGCAGTGTGCTTCGATCTTGTTGTGTTTGCTTTCTGCCTTCAGAAGTTGAATTGATTCCATTACTTACAGAGAAGAAATAATTAAACACAGAAATGAATAGAGGGTAGCTTTCTACTCTGAGCTATCTCTGCTGAAGCCTATGCAAAACTTATTCTGAAGATGACACCCAATGGTGAGGGCAGAGTGTCCAAACAGCACCGCTTCCAGGACTGTGAAGCTCGAAAGTTGACAACAGCTTCTCTTCTTCTCCTAAAAGCCATGGCTGGCAGCCAGCAGGAAGAGATTCTTTCTTTGAGATCTGTTCCTCAAAATTAATGAAGACGAAAGGACAGGTTGTACAAGAAAGAAAGAGGAACACAAAAATAAGAGGCCGACGTATTTTCCCCTGTGGACTGTGTAATTAATAGTATTGGTTTTAAAAGTGCTATAAAGAAAGCTGAAATGGAGAACCAACCCTCACTTCTACAGCCACAGGCAGTGAATTCTGTGCTATTTGAATTATCTGAATGTTCAGACTGTTAATGGGAACAGTTCCTTTGCTCCTAAAAAGAGCAGCTAATAACATACAGTTAAATGGGGACATATTAAAATATGCTTTCCCCACCCTTTGGCTGCTTAAGAAATATATTGGCATTAATGGTAATTACAGGCCGTCAAAGCACTGAGGAACAAGGCTTTATAAGGAACAAAGTGTTTTCAGAAAAGGTTAATGCATTAACTTACTCAGTTGCATTTTGAATACAGCTTGGTTTGGAAATTGATGTGCCTGTAAGGAAAATCCATAGCAGAAATAAGGAAATTATGCAGGTCAGTTCTTTGAAACTGATTTGACTGCACTGCAAAAGAACAAAAAATGCTAGGGAATGGAAATGTGACTTACGAATTAACCACCCACAGCATCATCATACTTGAACCTGTAAAGAAACAATGTGAGAAAGATAAAGAACAAAGGAGATAACAATTTGATATGGTTATAAAAGCATTTGGAGCAGGCATAATTATATATTTTTTTCTTATTATTTAAACATATAAAAGACAAAGAAGGATCTAAAAGGGATATCACAATACTTATGGAGGATGAAAATGGTAACTTGGCTGCTATGGAAATGCTTTGTCCAGAGTTTTGGGGTATGAACTGGAGCTGTTTTCAGGAGAGATGTGATAAAAAGCTTTGAAGGAAGAAAAGCGATATTTTCAGCACCTGAAGTGAGGCTGCAATTGACTAAGTGGCATCAGATGGTTGGTAACTACACAATTTCTAACTCCCTTGGCCAGTTGGTCTCTGACACGTTGTGGGGCTATCTGAGCAATTATGTTCACATACCTTGACTTAGCTGCATAAGCACTAAGCATCCAAACCATATGGTCTTACTTTATTTCTGAAGGTGCCAAATGCCTTGCACAGAGGTTCTGAGAAGAGCTCAGCTTCATGTGCAACTGTCTAAATAATGCCATACTTTCAGCAGAGAGCAGCCTCAGACATCTCCTGTGTGATCCCATGAGCAGATTTTCAAAAGAACAGCGTGGCCCACCACAGGGAAACCAACAGGCCACAGAGGCCGCTACAGACACAGACTTCAAATATGGAACACTGTAAAAGGAAATCTTCCCCTAAACGTTCTCAAAAACATACTACAAAGGGGAAATAGACGTGGCTTCTCAAAGAATACGGTATTGATAAGATTTTCCCGAACAGACACATAGAAAAAAATCCTTTGAAAGACATCCAAAATACACAACCGATCAATTCAATGGGATATTTCCAGAGGAACAGGAGTGATAGGAGCATGTTAGAGATCACGGTCAGGGGTAACTGTCTTCACTATGAATTCAAGTCATAGAGTTTCCTTTCCAGAATGGAAACTACCACCACATATTAGTTTTTATTTAATCACACTTGAAATTAACACTCTGTATTTTCAAACATCTAAAAGATCTAAACATTTAAGTGATGTTCCTCACTGGAACAGGTTGCTGAGAGAAGCTGTGGATGCCCCATCCCTAGAAGTGCTCAAGGCTAGGCTGGGTGGGCCTTTGGGCAACCCGATCCAGTGGGAGGTGTCCCTGCCCATACCAGGGGGTTGGAATTAGATGATCTTTAAGGTCCCTTCCAACCCAAACCATTCTGTGATTTTATGAATCTATGAAAAGAGCTATACTAGACAAAATATCAAAACACTTTTATTTGTCCCACCGATTTTGATTACCACTGTGTTATACAGTAGGCATTTTTTTTAATAACTAGTTATTAGCCTCACCTTCAACAAAATTACATTTTCCATGTTTAATCTGAGCCCTCTGCAACACATCTCCATGACCAGTGAAATGCCTGTGAAATCATGAAGTTTGTTTATCTGCTGAATGTGCTAGCAATTAAAACAGGGCACAGTGGGTGTTCCACCTTACTGGGGAGATCATCTTCTGAATCACCGTGGGATTGTTTGACCTTTTTAATACCCTTAGTGTAGCTTGAAAACAGCAGGAGGGTCTTGCTGATACACGTAATGATAGAAACTGGTATGAAGAACACTGGTGTAAATTAGCATTGGGCATGAAAACACTCCTGAGAATATTTTAAAAGTGACATAAAACTCTAGGAACTGACCATATTGTGTGTGGAACTGGAAACATATTGTTAGGTTGGTAAGCATTTGTTCAAAACTATCTTGTGTGTTCTGACAATCAGACTCAGCTCCTCTCTTCTGAAGCTGACGTTGGTTTGAATATTCCTGATCTCTGAAAAGAAGACAGAAATTTAACTTAGCTCGCAAATGCCAAATCTAGCTGCCCGTCAGCACTGTACTTACTTGGTGCTTTACTACAACTGGATAGGGATCCCAGTAGCTGCGTCAATCTGTGCAAGGCTCAGAAGAACAGGCTATGACCAGCAACAGAAACAGTCAAGTGCCGTGCACTGTGGCCGAGACACAGCTGAAACAGAAGCCCAACCAGAATAACTGGGTGCATTGCTTCTCAAGTAAGATTAATTTGCTGACAGTTGACATGCTCGCTGCTAGGTTTTAAGAGATCACAAATCTGATCCCTTTTTAGATACGTCTCTGTGAAACACACAGAACAGAATCCTTGCTGTCAACAATTTTTACTATATGCCCTAGAGGTCTCCATTTCTGCTTGGTGAAAAGTAACCTTTCACACTCAGGAGGCTCAAGCCAAAGACTTCAACAAGGTGATTTACCTTGCAATACTGTTTCTTTTCCCAAGGCCACCAAGAATCCTGTTAACTAGCCCTGCACAGTATCACTGTGCGACAGCTGTCAAAGCTGGTTTAACAGATAGCCCGCAACTTAGCCCTGAAGCTTTAAAATACCTACCCCTGTATATATACCTAGCTTTAAAATACCTTACCCCTATACTTTTCTTTCCTCTTTCTCTATCAGCTATAAAGGCATTGCCTACACTGTGTGAGCCTTTGCATACGATTGCACTAACATTTTGTTTTGGTTATTGATGCAGTGGGAGACAGGTCGGGTGACAAAGAAAATTCCCTAGTGGAATGAATACCCCACGAAAATCAATCTACTCAGTGAAAATTCTCAACTGCGGTACGCGACATCCTGACTGTGTAGGCAGGGAGGGAAGAGCAAAGAGGCTCTGCCCGAGCTGTTTCACAGCCCGATGTGTCACTCGGGCTGTTGCACGGGATGCCTCCCTCTGCTCTCTGCGTCCCTGCGCCCCGCCGGGCCCGCCGCCGCCGCGGGGATTGCAGCCCCCTCCAGCAGCTTTCCGGACACGGCTCCCGCCTGACACGCCGCGCTTCTCGAAGCCCTCCGCTGTTCCGCAAGCCGCGGAAACGCCTTCGGGTTAGACGGACTCCCGCGGGGAAAACTGAAAGCCTGCCGCAGAGACACGCCGCGGTCCCGAGGGCAGGCGCCCGCCCGGGACGAGGCGGCGGCCCCGAGGGGAGCCTCCGCCTCCGCCGGCCCGGCCCCGGCGGCCCGGCCCCGTCCCGCCGCCAGCCCCCTGAGCCGGGGCGCGGCGCCGGGGGCGAGGGGACGGCGAGAGGCGGCGGCCGCCCGCCCGCTCCTCCTCTTCCTGCAGCCGCCGCCATGGCGCCGCGCCGCGCTGCCGCCTGCCTCCTGCCGCTGCTGATGGCCGCGGCGGCGAGCGCGGGGCTCGGCGGCTACTTCGGCACCAAGTCCCGCTACGAGGAGGTGAACCCGCACCTGGCGGAGGACCCGCTGTCCCTGGGGCCCGTCGCCGCCGGGGCGCGGCTGCCCGCCGCCTGCGCCCCGCTGCAGCTCCGCGCCCTGCTCCGCCACGGCACCCGCTACCCCACGGCCGGGCAGATCCGCCGCCTGGCCGAGCTGCACGGCCGCCTCCGCCGCCGCCCGGCCGCCGCCGCCGCCGCCTGCCCCGCCGCCGCCGCCCTGGCCGCCTGGCAGATGTGGTACGAGGAGAGCCTCGACGGGCGGCTGGCGCCGCAGGGCCGCCGCGACATGGAGCACCTGGCCCGCCGCCTCGCCGCCCGCTTCCCCGCGCTCTTCGCCGCCCGCCGCCGCCTGGCGCTGGCCAGCAGCTCCAAGCACCGCTGCCTGCAGAGCGGCGCCGCCTTCCGCCGCGGCCTCGGGCCCTCCCTCAGCCTCGGCGGCGACGGTGAGCCCGCCCGCCGCCTCCCGCGGAGCGCCGGGGCTGCGGGGGCTGGGGGGGCGCCGCGGCCCGCGCCGCCCCGCTCGGGGCTGAGGGAGCCGCCAGGCCGGCCCCGGGCGGAGGCGGCGCCCCCCGGCCCCCTCGGGGACAGCGGCGGCCGTCGGGTGTCGCGGCCGCCCGCGGCCTTCCGCCAGCCGCCCCTTCGTGGGCAGTGGGACCCCGGCGCTGCAGCGCAGCCTCCCCGTCGCTGGCCGCTGGCCGGGGGAAGGAGCGCCGCGCTGAGAACGGGTTTTTGCTTTCAGAGTCGGAGATTGAAGTGAACGACGCCTTGATGAGGTTTTTTGATCACTGCGACAAGTTCATAGCCTTCGTGGAGGAGAACGACACAGCAATGCACCAAGTGAATGCCTTCAAAGAGGGGCCTGAGATGAGGAAGGTTTTGGAAAAGGTAGCAAGTGCCTTGTGTTTGCCAGTGGAGGAGTTAAACGCAGGTAATGAGTGCCTGTTTCATGTCAGTACAGGGCTGACTCTGACTGAAAAGAATTCCAAAACGCTTTGTAGTTATGCAGAGTAGGAAACTTTAAATATGCGCTAAAGTAGGCTAGTCGCAGTCATGAGGAATGAAATGCATGAGGTGTACGAAATGTGTGTCAGTGTTGCAATAGCGAATGCTTGTTAGTCAACAGTCAAAACACCTTTCAAAATATCTTTCTTACTATGGTACAGGTGATACCATCTTTACCTTTGTCTTAAGGGATATGACGTTATGTTTTTAGTGCTTCTTTTGTAAAACATGTTACAATTCAAACACCCAAATAACCCATGGGGAAGGTGGACCTGTACGTCCACATCGCACCTTCACTTGCCCAGAAAAGAAGTGCCAGGTTTCCCGCTGTGGTTAAATGGTGGGGAGCCCTCAGAAGTAGGCACACTGCTCTCCTCTCCAGCATCCCCCTAACGACGCAATCCCAAAGCTGCAGCACTCTGCTACGTAAACTCAGCTATTAATGCAGAGCTTGAGTAGTGATAGCCAAAGACTGCTCTGCATTAAGCAGACACTTCCCACCCACTCCTGCATCTTTTGTGGTGATAAGGACACACCAGCAATCAACACCTGTAGCATGTACATCAGCAGGTGTACAGTGTTAGGTGTGGAATGTGCTCTGTATTTTCCCCCCTCCTGCCAAATGTAATGTGAAGACTTGCAGTCTGAATTTGGTTTCTGCACAATAACGGTTGAAAACTTTTTTTTTTTTTTTGTGCTTGGCCTTTGGACTGGTGATTGTTTTCATCGCTAACTTGTAATTACCTCTAGTTTAGGGGAAAGTTGGGAGAAAGTTGCTAGTTCTGTAGTGGTGGTTTATCTTATTCTGGTTTCTTGGATTTATTGCAGATCTTGTTCAAGTGGCTTTTCTCACCTGCTCATATGAGCTGGCTATAAAAAATGTGACCTCCCCATGGTGTTCGCTCTTCAGTGAAGAGGATGCCAAGGTAGGTGCTAAATGTAGAGGGGAGAGAGATTTGAGAAGCCTTCAAAAGATGTCTTAATGTTCAGATATGATCCTTTGCAAAGTCAGAAGTTATAAGTTCTGTGCCCCTTGTTCTTCAACCTATTGAAGAGCTTCTTTGGTCCACAAAGAACTCTGGATCAATCTAACAGTGGGACTGAAATACCCTTCTTCATTCCGAGTTAAATACTGATGCAGCTTTGATTCATCCTGATTAAAATGTTTTGTGGGTTTTTTTTTTCCATTGCACTTAATTCATATAATGCCTTTTTTTCCGTAACACCTGAAATGCTGTGGACAACTGTGTTTTGCATATAATACTTTTGTATGATAAAATGCCTCGATCCTAGAGGACAGCAAATGAGGTCTCATAGATCCTCTAAGACTTCTTTTTAGCTGGTTTTGGTGACCATCAGATCTCTAAACCTAATGCCTGTCAATAAAGCTTGTAGAACTTGGATAAATATGAATTGCTTTGGATTCCCCTTTTTGATAAAAAGTATCCGATTACTTTCTAGAGTTCTTTGGGTCAAGAGAGATGGGGATTAAGGGCGATGATGTTTATTTAGCACTCCAGAACATGTGGTAAGGTCCCTGCAGAGGCTCTAAAGTAAGCTTAGCAGCCCTGGAGAAGAGGGAGGACCTCTGCATAGACAGACGTGAGGTAGACATAAGGGTAGGCAATGGAGTCAGGAGGTAAGTGGCCACCTCTCAAAAAGGAGGTGGGTTAGCATGGACTTGTGCCGAGACCTGTCCCATTCACCTTTTCTATAAGTAACTTAGCAGAGAGGTGGGAAAATTTGCTGATTAAACAGAATTACTTGGGATATTAAGAATATGGGGTGTTTGAAAAGCTTTGCAGATGGACCCTGCAAGGTTGAATTGCCCAGCAGTACAGTGGCAGATGGTGTTCAGTGTAAAATGATGCAATGGGATAAGAAGATAAAACTTCATTTAGGTGGCAGGTACTCAGATCAATTTTTTGCCACTTAGAAGTGAAATTTTGGTGCTGTAAATACATGAAAATGGCAGGTCAGCTACAATGGACTTAATGAACAAAAATTAAAAAGAATTTTAATGCTTATAAGAAAGGGGATAGAGAAAAACAAGGAGAGCTTCATGTGCTCTTACATAAATCTAAGATGCAGTTCTCTCTTGAGATGTATGTGGTTTTGGTCTCCCACATCTCAAAGAGGACAGAATATGACAAACTACTGAAGCAATGGAGTTGTTTCCATTTGAAGAATGATTAATTAAGCCGAGGATCTTTGACCTTCATAAAATTTTCAACTGCAAATCAGAAATGCTACAGTGGTGGATAGTGATTGTCTTGTCATGTACAGTAACTGAAAGGTAACAAATAAAGCTAGCAGGAGGTTCCAATGAGACTTTTTTTTTTTCCACATTTAGAAGCCAATCTGCAGGATACTGTTAAGGCTAAAACTTGATACGTTGAAAAGGGAAATTGTGCTGCTCTGGGGGAGAATCTACTGAAGTCTATTAAATTTCTAGAAAACCAACTAATTGCTTAAAGCCCTGGGCTAAAAATTACTGCAGTGTGGGGAAACGTGTGTGCCATTTTCCCTAGCCCTGATTCTGCGCAGGGTTGCACACAAGATGGTGAATCTGGTGGCTCTTCGGTCTGATCATTGTGTCAGGTTTCATGCAGAAACAGTTTGAGCTGGAACCTTGTTTTTTATTTTATTTTATTTTTCAAAGAATTGTTTATTTCGTGCAGTGTGCAGTAGCGTCATTGCTCTGTGTTGTGTTTTTTTTCTACTTTGTGCAGTAGTAAAAATTTGTGAACTGTGTAACTTCAGGTACTGGAATACTTGAATGACCTGAAGCAATACTGGAAGAGAGGATATGGCTATGACATCAATAGTCGCTCCAGCTGCATTTTGTTCCAAGATATCTTCCAGCAGTTGGACAAAGCAGTGGAAGAGAGCAAAAGGTAAGTTAAAAAAAAAAAAAAAAAGGTCTTTTGTGTTGGTTGCAAGCTTTCTGCGATCAATCCTGAGTTGAATTTAGTGCGAATAGAAGTAAAACATTTCCAAACGTAACGATGTTAGGAGAGTTTGGTTTAGGAGAATTTGTAATGGAGAAAATCAAATGCTTAATAGAGCAGTATTACTGTAAAGAGTATATATATTTTTTTCTTCCATTGATGTTCTTGTGCACAACAAATTTATTTCCATATTTTAACCTATTGATCTGCACAGGCCTCCAAGGGACAGCCAATTATTGTGTCTGACAATGGTATTCTCTGTGTCCTGCACAGTTTGAGGAGAGGCCATTGAGTTAAAACAATGAACTTTCTGTTCAAAAAGTCTTCATTAAAAAACATTTGTGGTGCAAATGGGAGGACTCTGTGTTGGAAAAAGTCCCCGTGATACATTCTGTTTTCTCGTTATTTAAGCTCTTTGGCATGAAAATCTTTCTTTCTTTCTACATGTGTTTGATTTGAATCTCTTGCACTATTAAATCTTTCTCTTCAGATTAAACATGCTTAAATGTAATTACAGAAAAATAATTAGACCAAATCAGTCCAAATACTTGGTGACTCTAGAGCAGAACCACTGGTTGCAGAATCCACAAGTCTTGAGCTGTAAGAGCAAACCAGCCTTTGTCATGCCTGCTTCTTTTTAACTACAGAAGGGCAAACTTCAGGTGGTATACTCAGTGCCTTGTAGAAACAGGAGAAGGACTCTTCAGTCCTGAAGTTGTTGTAAATGCCTTGGGTTGTTGCATGGATCTAAAACTAGTGATTTAGCCAGCCAGTCTGAGAACTCTTTCTTGCATATTCGGTTTCACATCCTTATTCTTCTACAGCAAAACCGCCATTTGGGAGCAACATTGTAGGTGTAGGAAGATGTTAGACATTACAAGTAACTATTAGTAGACTTAGAGATACCACAAGCATCTTCAAAGGATGGTGGTCCGACAAAGTGGTTTGTATTCATGCAGTTATGTGATTTGACAACAGTTATCATGTGTCAGCGGAGGAAGAATAGCAGTGGTACTCCTTCCGCTAAGTTGTGCAGCCCTCGAAAAAGCCTTTCTAGTGCCATGGGTGTAACTGCCCTTACGCTTCCGTACAAATTAAAGATGGGATGCCTGTGCTGTTTTTGTGTATTGTTTAGTCCTATCAGCTGGTATCAGTCAGCAGTAGCGATCTGTTGTGGCCTGGAGAAAACAGCGTAGAAAACAAAGGCTTCAATTACAGTTTGAGATGTTTGTGTCACAGAATTACCTGCATTTGCTTTCACGTCCCAGTAATATATTTTTTGAGAGCTGCTTTAGGTTTAAATACAGTGCCTTCATATGAGAATTAATTTACAACCTGTGTGAATGCTTGTAATTCAAACAGAGGAATTACAAATTCGTTGCTTAGTGATCAACCACGTGAATTAGTACCTCAGTAGGTAAGCGTGGAAATGTTTACCAAAGTACATAAAATCGAGGACATGATATCAAGGTTGTATAAATATTGTATACCTTTAAATAGTTTGTAGGAATCAATTTATGAGTAACTGTAACTTATAATAAGCAAATTCAGCTTTGAATTGCAAATATTAGTTATATGCAGCAGAAGTTCTTGCATTCCTAGCATCCTTGGGACTTTACTTCTAAATTTAGTATATTAAAGTAGATCTACGTAATACCCAGCAGAAAAATACTATTTTTTTTAATATATATATTTCAGAAAGAAAAGCATGAGTCACTGATGTCTGAGGATGTATGTATGGATTTTTTTGCTTGATAACACTTTAGAAAGCACTTTCTTTCCTTTCAGTTGTCAGATTGAAATTACAAGTAGCATTGACATTTTGGAGTAGAGGAATGATCCATACAGTTGTGGATTCTCCCTCCTTGGAGATCTTCAAAGGCCACCATGGCACAGTCCTGGGCAAGCTGCTCTGGGTGTTCTGTGATGCTGATCATTTCACAGCAGAGAGGACTGCAAAGAAGTTGTGTTCCTTCAGATGTTTGCCGACTGAGGATCCAAGTTAGATGTGAGCAGTGATAGAAGAACCTTGTATTAAGTCAATTGAAGCATAATTCTCAAGCTCATGCTTGGCTTTTTTGCTGTGCTTCCATGTTGGATGCAGAGAGATGCGCTGTGTTGATCACCAGAGTGTGGAGTTGCAGGAATGTGGAAGTCATGCTTTGTACACAGCATGGTTTCTTTGATCTAAAGTGGAGTTCTCTCTCGGCAAAACAATCCAAGTACTATCTATCTTAATTACTTTCTGGGATTCACATAGAAAATCCGACTGAGGTGTCCTTTTTAACAGAGTATCAGCTTAGTAAAGCGGGAATTGAAAATGCCTTTTGAGATCTACATGCAGGCTTTTTCAATGCTAGCATCCATGTTGGTTCCTTGATCCTGTTCTAATGGTTATGTGAGCGCCAGGAAGGGGCTGTCCATGGCTAGAGGTGAGGGCTGAGGTGGGCAGCATGTGGCCCTCTACCTTTCTGAATCAGTGCTGTGCTGTGCACCAGCCAGCACAAAGGAGACAACCCTGTTCATTTTGCCATGAACAGGTTAAAATGCAGCAGTTGCAAGCATGAAATAAGGTTGGTTTTGGGGACTAGTTGCTGTGGGGGAAAGGTGGGCAGCAGGAAGTGGCTGGTGACGGCAACCCCTCTGCGGCCAAGCTGGCTTAAGACATTGTGCTTTCAAATGATTGTGTTGGCATTTGGAAATCCAAGGCTGTCAGAGTCAGTGATCCCTCTCGTTTTGATAGTGGTAGAGTCAAAGCCGTGGTTATGCTAGATTGCCCTTTAAAAAAACCTTCCCTGCATCCTTCCTTCAGCCTACTAGGGAGCTAAATAAAAAATGCATTAGGCCGCAGGTCATTAGCATCCAGCTGCGAACAGATTGACAGGCACACTGCTGTGATTGCCTCTGTCGTATGCTGTGTCTCTGCCTCTATGAAGACAGAAAGTAAGAACTGGGAATAAGAAGATGAAGTGCAGGTTAAAAGAAAAGCAGACAAGCAAAACCCTTAAGACCCTTCCGCCTTTCTGAAAAGTGAAAAATAACTTCTTAACATAGCTTGACTCGTGTGAGGAGAACAATCAGTTTTTTTTGCTTTTAGTGTATTTACTCCTTGAACACTGACAGCCTTTCAATCCTTAAATTACATTGACTATTTATAAAGTAGCTGTGTGCGTTTTAACTGTGTATAAGATATCCCTGTTAGATTAATAATACTAATATTTAAGAAAAAGTCGTAGTTGACAAAATCCATATCTGCACTTGTGATTTATTGAGAAGTAGATTAGCAGTCCCTAAATTACAAGAGCAGAGCCTGGGGGAAGAGCAGGCGTTAGAGGCAGCGTACTAAAGGACAGAGACGGTTTCCTCCTGCCTTTCGGCTTTGGCTGCACAAGCTCAGTCACAGCGTGTCAGTCTGTTGTGTTGCTGCCCCAGAGGGAAGCAGGTAGAGAGTTCGTGTGTGTGTAATGAATGGGAACCCTAAAAATCTTGCAGAATTCACAGCTTGGTGAGCAGTCTGTTTACTGCATCCCTTCCTAAGTGGTAACTGAAAACTTCCGCAGTGCCTTGTACAGAAGGAGCATGTAACCCCATCCCACGACATCAGGTGGCAGTCTTAAAGCACTGAAGACTTGATCTGAATTGGATATCCTGTGCATTTAAAACTATATGGACAATCTGTCACCACCAATGGAGAACAGCTTGTATCTCTCGTGGTCTAAGGAGTAGAGTTGCAATTAATGCTTTTTCACCTAAGGAAAGAGACTTATCCAGGATCGTGTGGCAATTTGAGAGTACAGCTGAGAACAAGAAACCATAGAAATGAAAAATATGCCTGCATTTTTAACAGTAGAAAATACTTGGTTGTGCATGTGCCGGTTGCTTTTTATTTTTAGTGGTACAGCGCAACAGGTTAAATACATCTGCAGCAGTTTATTACTCAGAAAAAGAACCTGTGTGGTGATGAAATGTTGTCTCATTTAGCTGTGTCAAACACCGATTTTAACTCTGTTTTGTTCTGCAACTGTAAGAATAATTTTACTTCCAGAACCTTATCTTTGCTCCAGGTTCTCCCGTCTTTCTGAAAAGTTTAATTTGGGCTATCCAGAAGCAGAAGGGGGAGCATTTCTGTTCCAGCAAGAAGTTAGAGCATCTGAATTTGCCAGTCTGCTCTAGTTTTGTCAGTGGAGAATGGTGCTGGCAGCTCTGCATTTTATTGCATACTTGAAATACTTATTTTTAGTAGTTTTGTCCTGTTTTCATTCCTAGTCACAGCTGAATTAAAAAGAGAGTTCTTACTGTAACCCTGTTTCTTCCGTGAAGCTTTCCTTGACCTTGCAATCTGATTGTTCACCAGCCTTCAAGTTATTTGCCTAATTTGTCACCTTGTTAAAGCTCACTCTTCTTTCTTCTGGAGAAAACATCTGCTGGTGATTAGTCTACTCTTAAGAAAATTACGAAAATCTCTCCGATTTTCAAGATTTTGACTATAAGACCATCAGAGAGTTGGCATTTGCTGAGCCACCTGAGTTACAACTTTAGTGTCTTGGACTTGAATGTCTAGTGTCATTTCAGATGCACAGCGTTATCTGACTTTTATCCTACTTGCCAGCCTTTTAGGGATACTTTTTATATGAAGGTATCTGCAGTATTAATAAACATCTGTGGCTATTAAGTCCCACCATCAATTTGCAGTGAAAAAGTTTTGGACATTTGAGGATCTTTAATATCATATATATTCCCAGAGAACAGTTGTCTTAAACCACCAGTATTCTCCACTGTGTAGGTCTTGCTGTGCAGCAAGGTGGCTGTGAAGGCTGTGAAAGGGATTTTCACTGTAGACTTACTCTCGTCAACTGTCCCCATCCAGAGGGCCATTGGAAAGATACTGCAGTACCTGTCGGTGCTCAGGAGCTGGGGCCTGATGCTGTGTTTACTGATAGTTGTACTAGTGACCACCTACTGTCAGCACACTCGTGCAGGGACCCAATTCTTCTGCATCCTCAGTAGCAATAGAATGTAAATGTCCAATAAAGGTTAATTCTTTGGTAGAAAGCATCTTTTCCTCAAGACCTTACCACCATTGCAATAGGGTCTTCCAGGATGACATTCCTCCATACCTTTTCGCCTGTCTGTAAGGAAATGTAGTAGTCACGTTTCTAGGGTGAGGTCAGGGGCTCTATTCCTTAAAAATCATCTTAATTAAAAAAAAAAAATGTATCATAGGAGTTGACTGTAGCTTTAAACCAGGTGAGTTGTGCTGAAATGGCATAGTTGAGCAGTTGTCCGAGTCCATAAAGCACTGTGTTTTTGTGAAGAGAGAAGAACTGAATTCTTCCCAAGCCTGCCTGTTACAGATAAGAAAAACAACCAGGCTATGCAACTATGTGGCAAGGAAGCCCATGGGGTAATATTCTTCCCTAACCTGCTTTTTTTTTTTTTTCCCTTCTGGAGTCTTATTGAAAGTGTCCCTACTTCTCATTATAAGTAGAAGGTGTTGTACCTGCAAAACTGCCAGGTAGCAATGCATATGTTCATGCCCACTTGCTGTTGTGCTGCTGTGTAAGAATCCGTGCAAGGTTGCTATTAACCAGACAGTGTTTTTTTTGAAGTTATTTGTTCAATTTGCCAGAGCTGTGGTTATGGGGTAGGCTTTGACAACGGTATAAAGAGGAGCAATCAGTGAGTAGCTCTTTGCCTTGGAAGAAGCTTTGAGTTCCTTGTGGCACATCTGTGGGACCCAGCATGTCTCCAACCAGTGAAGAGCAGCATCTGGAGACCCACACCATTTAGGATAGGTGCAGAACGTCAAAATCGTAATTAGGAGAGAAACATTTTGTTGCTGTTGCTTTGGAGCATTCCTCAAGTGTTTGATACGTTCTCAACTCAGCATCAGTTGTGCAAGTTGTGGATAGTTAAAGGCCAAAACCTGTTAAGATTTTCCCTCCTAGCATGGTGCTGATGGTAGGAATAACCATACCCTGAATCTCTTCTGTCCCTCTTGATTGCTCCAGCAACTTTTCAATCTGTTAGCCAAGCTTCACGGTAGTCTAGAAGGTGTGTGTACTGCTCTGCCAATAGGATCTGTGCGTGTTGGTGAGAAATCAGTGTTTTGGTAGTTACTGCAATATGAAGCTGCTAATCTTAGACAAATGCAGCAACCTCAATAGTTACACAGTTGAGCAAGGGAGGGTTTGAAAAGTTGGTTGTGGTATAATTTGCATATCAAAGAATCACCCAGGTTGGAAGAGACCTCCAAGATCACCTAGCCCAACCTCTGACCTAACACTAACAAGTCCCCCACTAAACCATATCACTAAGCTCTACATCTAAACATCTTTTCAAGATGTTTTTCAAGATGTTTAGAGCTTTAGCAGGATTGGTGGGAAAAGGGAGTCATGCAGACTCAAATCCCCTTGAAAGTGCCTGGAGACTCTAACCCACAGGCTTCTGGAAGGGACATGAGAGAGACCTTCCAGATCGGATGTTTCAGGGTCTATCCAGCTCCAATGGTGCAGTCATCTGATGCCCGGAGAAATTCAGGTCTCACGTTGCACCTCAGATCACAGAATCAAAGAATCACAGAATCACAGAATCACCTAGGTTGGAAGAGACCTCCAAGATCACCTAGCCCAACCTCTGACCTCCACTAAACTGTATCACTAAGCTCTACATCTAAATGTCTTTTCAAGACCTGCAGGGATGGTGACTCAACCACTTCCCTGGGCAGCCCATTCCAATGCCTAACAACCCTTTCAGTAAAGAAGTTCTTCCTAATATCCAACCTAAACCTCCCCTGGTGCAACTGTATCCCATTCCCCTCCCCCCCCCAAAAATGAACCACTCACACAACCCCTGAGAATCGGCAAGAGCTGTTTATTGCTGGGACATCTTGCAGGCAGGCCTGCGGGACGTCCGTGGTGTTTGGTGGCTCCAAGCTAATGCTTGCAATGGAGCCTGAGCAACGAGTAGGGGGCTCACCGGGCACTCCTGCGATGCTGTTGGTGCTCTTGGATGGCAGAGCACAAAGACATGCCGCAGTAGTCCCAGGCCTGTCCCGGCAGAGGTGGATCCACTTCCACCCGTTCCTCCACATCTGGTGGATCCAGCTCCATGGGCTCCACGGTGTTGGGCAGAAGGCTAAGCCAGTCCTTGCCCGGGACTGCCCAAACGGGATGCCTTCCGTCCGGAATGTTCTCAGGCCAGGGTGCCGAACCAGGGGGTCATCCAGTCCCATGCCTCGGTCCCAAACCACTGTCGGCTTGATTTTCATGCATGGGTCCGACGCTGCCCTCTGGTTTACGGCCATTACTGGGTCCCGCACTGTGCTCCGGACTATGGGCACGCCTCTGCTCCCCGCGGCTGTCTGCCCGATGCTCCCGCCTTTGCCCCACATCACCGTTGCTCCTATGGTAAGGCCCAGGCCCCCTGTCGCTGGGTGTGTGAGGGGCCGGCCTGTTCCCCGCATCGTTGCGGTGCCAATGGTACCGCCTGTGTGTGTCTGTGGGCTGGGCGCCAGAGGTCCCTTGGGCACTGGTGTCTCTTGTGCCGCCGGCGCTATCCCTCCGCCCACGACACATCTCCTTCTGCTCAGGTGCATTCCTTCTTGGTGCTTCACCGGACGGCATCGCTGTCCTCGCACACCGAGGAGGCCTGCTGCTCGCCTTGCTCTTCTAGTCTTCCTCCTGCCGCACAAGCTGGCAGTCAGAGGGCCCAGATGCTCAGCGAATGCTGGGCCAGCTGCAGGGGGCCTGTTTTATAGGGCCCGCAGCAAAGGCGGGGCAGTGGTGGCCACTGTGACCTCAGCAAGCCTCTGTGATGGAGTGGCCCACGCGTGGCCAAAGGCGGCTGTGTTGGGAGCGGCCTGGAAGATGCCCTCACGTGGACAAGGAGGAGGCTTGGGGGGCTGAGGGCCCCTTTTCTGGGGCTGGCTTCCCCGGGCCATTTGGCTTGCCAGAGAAAAAGGCTGCCCTTCGGCCACGGGGACTGCCCTGCACCTCCCATCTTGTGCTCTGGGTTTATTTTTAACCCTGTTTTTTAGGTAATTTCATTCTATTCTTTACGGAAAAGAACAGAAGCAAGGTGCATCTTCAGCCCTAATTCCCATGTGTGCTTTGTGCGCCGAGTGAAGAATTTCTTCCTCACGTCACATCTCATCTAAATCTCCCCTCCATTTACTCAAAGCCATTATTCCTGGTTCCATGGCTACACTCCCTGACAGAGTCCCTCTCCAGCTTTCTTCTAGGCCACTTTCATGGGTACATATAGGTGGCAAAACAGCAGAACCTAGCAAATTGCAGCCTGATCTACCTTGTTCCACACATTCCACATGAAGTTTTCCAGATCAGGCTCTAGCCTCTCATCAGTGTAACACAGAATCATTAAGGTTGGAAAAGACCTTCAAGATCATCTGGTCCAACCATCACCCTGCTACTAATGTCACCCTCTAAAGGATGTCCCTACGCACCAGGTCCAACCTTTCCTTGAACACCCCCAGGGGCAGTGACGCCACCACTTTCCCGGGCAACCCATTCCAATGCCTGACTGCTCTTTCTGAGAAGAAATGTCTCCTACTTGTTTTAACTGTTGCAGAGCAGTGCTTACACTGAGTCAAGGACTTTCCAGCTTCTCACACTGCCCTGCCAGCCAGGAGGCTCGGGGTGCAGCAGGAGCTGGGAGGGGACAGAAGCAGGACAGCTGGCCCCAGCCGGCCAAAGGGGAATTCCGTACCATGCTGGACAACTAATGTGGGGTGGCTGGCTGGGGGACGGGAGGGGTACCGGCTGCTCAGAGATAGGCTGGGCATCTGCCTCTTTCTTCATTTTCTACATGACAACCACAGGCTCACCAATTCTGCTCTGGCAGTATTTCACTCTTCCTTCTAAATGGGTTCTGCTGTGCCATGCTCACACGTCACTTTGACAGCTCCGCACGTGGTGTTTTCTCAAGCTGCACCGTAATCCAGGGCATGGCACCGCATCCACCAGCCGGCTGCGGGAATGGCAAGAGCAGCGGTTCACTAGCACCTAACATAATCACTCCTGGGCCAGAACTAGGCAGCTGCTGGGTAGTTATCATGAGTTAAGGAACAATTTCTGCAATAGCAACAGCTACCGTAACTGGACTTCCTTAGTACTCTGTCTCAGGCTAAGGGCTAAACAGCTGTTGGACAAAGGAAAAGACTTTAATTTCTAGTTTAGTTATATGGGAGGTTACGGCATATCCATCTAAGAAAATAATTTAACAAAGCTAGTCCTTTTTTGGCAGAGATCTGCACACATAATACAAGAGCTACTAAGAGGCCAGATGAAGTACATTTTCACCACACTTCCACAAAGAAAAGCTTAACTTAATCATTCAAGGGTAAAGTAACCAACAGTCTAACATTTGCAGCATTAGAATGCATTAGCTAGGTCTTTTGTGTTTCCTGGTTTTATTAAGTTTTATTACCAGATCATCAGCTATTCACTAAAGCTGTTTTATACTTTTTCTTCTAGCTTCAGATATTAAATGTTTGCCTTTCTTGCTCCAAAAGAGAACGTAAAATACCTGTTACTATCTGTACTGTCCAAATGGGTTTCTAGAAGGCTCTTCAAACTGGGGGGTACGCTTTCTGGAGCCATCTCAGTGTTTACAGTATGTGGCTAATGCTTCAAAAGACTAAGCTTTTGCACACATTGCTAAATATTTGGTGGTTTCCTCCAAGACTACCCAGGTTCTAGGTATTTAAATGTGTTTGTGTATATATATATATAGATATATATATGTGTATAGATATATATAGATATCTATATCTGTGTTTGAACTTAGTTCAAGGTTAAAGGTGATCTTTGTAGTTACACCAGGCCGAGCCATAATGTAAACAGCTTACTTTAACAATTTATTGATAGCTTTTATTATTCTCTGTTACTTCCCTCCCTCTCTGCAGGTCAGTTCACAACAGGAATGATAACTTTTCTGTAGTCATCTAGTAGTAAATACTGTGCCTTAATTGCTCCTTTCAAAATGATGATTCAGTATAAACCAATTCAGTATGTGATCTGAAAAACATTATCTGTTCACAACTGTTTTTTATAGTATATAGGAAGGGAACAGAACAAAAAGTTTCCATGTATTCAGTAGAAACTATACCTGCGTTTAAAAAAAACAAACAAACACGTTGCTTGGATCCGAATTGTTCAGTGACTTCTTTCAGTAAGACTCTTGTTTAGTGCTGTGCATTTCTGCAGCGCAGGCGCTCTACTCTCTGGCTGCATCAGCAGGTTCAGGAGGTCCTGCAGCCCTTGGTGGTGGCTGTAAACTAGTGTGTTCAGTCACCCACCCAGTGACAGAGGGCTGCCGCACACAAACATAACATTTCAGCCGTGGTATTTGCATTATTTGAAGTGCACGGCATGAGCTGGGGCAGCTGTGGGGTGCAAGGTGGCCCTTGCAGAGCCGGCTCAGAGGTGTCGGTGAATACGTACCTTACTAAAACAGAGTTGCTTGACTTGAGAATACGTGTATGTGCTGGGTGAATGCGTTGCTCAAATAACATGTTCTTTTCACACAACAGCATGGCAGCTCTACAGGTGGATAGACTGTACAGCTTACATTAGGGGACCTGAAACATACTCAGGTCTTGCTTTCATTTTCAGAAAACCAAAGAAATGGGATAATGTTCACTAATAAAACAAGAATGTCTCTAATAGCTTGGCCTTGGCACTTCATACCATATTGCATGTTTGTTTTTTATTGCTTCGTCTTTCAAAGACAGGGCTTCTGACATGCTTAAGGGGTGCTTTTGGGGAAAGCAGGTGGAGACGTGAAAGTCTCCGTAGGTGCGTGCAGTGTGTTCACAGCATCCCTGTGCCAGGATTTCTGAAGCATGTGCATGGTTGCTGGCTTCTCCCAGATCCTGGGGTAGTCCAGGGGACTTTCCCTGTGAAAGCGTATCTTCATCCATCTGCCTGGACCTAGGAGTCTAAAGTATTGCTTATGCCTTTCAAATATTAATCTCAGATTAATTGCCTAATATTTGCACACTCAGAATTGCTCTAAAAAAGATAACTCAGCATTTTCATAGTCATAGCCTTTTATCTAAGGAATTAAAAAACAAGCAAAAAAAAACCACACTCCTTGGCAATTAACATAAAAATATTTAGCATCGGTGTGCTGCTGATACCATAATGCATTTAATCTCAGAGGTCCTTAAGAAGGTGAGAGGTGAGTTCATTTGGAAAGGAGCATTTGAAACTACAGAAGTTATGATGTTAAACACAGTGAAGCTTAGGTAGCTTTGGGTGATTAGCTCTTGTGGAACTAGATATGGGCTGTTGCTGTTTAATGAGGATTTTAAATGAGTTTTGGGTATTCTTGTCAGCTTCTCAAGCTTGCCTTTGCTATGAAGGGGCTCGTGTACGTTCTTGCTGGACAAGAAGAAAATGTTCATCTTGTCAGTGTTTGTGAGGGCATATTGTGTTGGTACTGATTCTGAAAATGAAGGAGCACAGCAGTCTGTTCTACTATTTAAGGTGAAGTTTTGACACAGGAGGGCTTAATACCATTTAACAGATTTTTCTTCTTCTCCCAACTGGTAATACCACTCAGAGCAACACCTCTGAGTATTTCTGCTGCTTCTGACTCTCACCACTGCCCCAGCATTCCCTGGTCTCTTCTGTTCACTTGCAGATTTAGGGTTCCTCCTGCTGTTTTTTTTCCAGAAATAATTCACTGAGGAAGGTGGTAGGGGTGGAGAATTCATCCCGTAGCTGAAAATACAGGCGTTTGAGTCCTTCATCCTCACTTTTGTGTTGGGGTGGAGATAAGGACAGAATGTGGTCTAAGATTTCTTGTTCAACGGTTGTTAAAACTCTTCTTTGAAGTTACTGGGGGAATTTTTACATGAGGTTTTTAAGGTTGGCCAGGTAAGTGTTGCTGCAGGAAATGTTTCTTCTTATCCCGCTATCTCTTGGGGTTTGGGTTGCCTCTAGCCAAAAGTCATGTTAGTGTTTAGGAAAGGAACTTTGCTTAAAAGAAAGGTCATTTCTTCCATACCTAAGGTCCTTCAGTAGTCCTAAAAGAGTAGGAACAGTCTAGTGTTGAGGATGGGTGTGCTGAGGCACAAGATTCAGGGTTAAACCCAAGTCTGCCATGAAGAAGGAGAACTGGAAGTTGCCTGAATGATAAATCCCATATCCATGCTTCTCCACAGGGCTCTTTTTTTCCATGGCTAAACTTAGTTTTCAGGATTGTACTGATGAGCATTCAGTAACTTCTTCATTTTCAGCAGTGGTCAGACTTCAAAGGTTACAGCGAGGGCAGTTCAGTAGCAGAAGACCCCACATCTCATGAATGACCTCTGCTCCTGTTCTGCCCAGTGAGAGCTACTTGTGCTCTGCTGGAAGTTCCTCGTAAAATGAATATGAAACCTATCTCCGGCAATGACCTTGAGACAACCTCTAAATATTTTATTGCGAAGTTTTATGTGCAGTCTCTTCACGTCACTTGAAAGTTGGAAACTTTGGACATTTTTTTTTCTACTGGTCAGTGTGCTTTTCCGAGTCATTGACTACTGCAGTAAGGGGGGGAAAAAGTGGCATGGAGTATCATTAGCAGTTACTTGAGTATGATGCAAAGAACTTTGTCTGCCACTGTTAAGTGATACTGAGTAATTAGTTGTTCATAAAGAATATTGTGTGTGGAGATCTCAGGCCTTCGTTTCAGAATTTTATTAGCTTGTGCTACTGTTTGAATTTATCGGTGTTGTACTGATTGCGTTGTGTGCTCCTGTTTGGACTTTATCAGAAATGTCTGGGCAATAATAACCTTTGCACATGTTCCAAAGAGGCACTCTTTACTGATTTCACCGTAATTAAAAATATTACTGTTTGTGTTTTAACCTTGATGGTGATTTTTATTGTTATCATTAGATAGTATGAAACCTCAGTCTGAACTGGAGTCATGACCACAGAGATTGAACAGGGAGTGCTCGAGTAGTCCTAGACAGAAATCAAATATCCAGTGCTGGTGAGAAACCAAGGAGGTTGTCAGCTACACTGTGTTGAAGAGGTTCTTGAAATCACAGGATTGTATAATATAAGGAAATAGCTTCAATCCTTATTAAAAAAAAAATATGCTGGGATGGCTGTCAATGGGAGAAGTTTGTTTCACCTCCCAAGTGCTGTGACCTTTCAGCATGAGGATTTCAGAAGGTGAAGAGTTGAAATAAAATCTTGAGTTACAGTGAGCATGACTGCCTTGTTTGTTCCATGTTTTGTCTTCATGAGTTTTTCTTTCCTTGTTCTTTAAAACTTCACTCTGATGTGTGCAACTATGTGTAAGCATGTATGTTATAACTTGTTTTACTGTTTCGGAAGTGTATGTTTCACTGTTCTGGTTTAAAAAAAAACACAAAATGAAACAAGAAGCTACCCACGTTTTTGTGGTTTACTCTCATTCTAGAATTGCTGACAGCATCAACTGGAAAGTAAAGCCAAATCTTGCTGTAAAGCCAGCATGGCTGGCCACAGCGTTTAATGCATTTTTCTTAGCATGTCTGATGTTTGGGGGTGTGTATGTGAAATCCAGTCCTGGTGGAGTCAGCAATGCCTACATAATAGTAACACTTGTTTTGGAGACTTCAGCAGCATATGTACATTATTAGCTTCCCTGCTTAGTAAACTCTGAGATAGGAACCACTACACTTAGAAACAGGCACGCGCCTAAGGGTGTGCTGCTGGGACACAGTGCAGCCGTACCAAGTTGCCAGGGCCGTGTGGTATTCACCCAAGAGTGCTAAGAGAAGTGGGACAAAATGGCTGAAACGGCAGCCAGTGTGCAGTGGTTTCAACCAAGAAGGTTCTGGGGGCTGGCAGGTGTGATGATTTAAAAAACAGTAAATAAAGGGTAAATGAAGAAGCATTTCCAGGAGAGAATCAGAATCAGAGGCCAATCTAATGGAAATAACACTAGAGGCTAGCATGAATAGGCACCTTGATGTACCGGAGTAGTGTCAGTATGGTTCTTTGAAAAGAAAACATCTCGTGGAGCTCTGGGGAAGGATCAGCAAGCATACCAACAGGGTGACCTGGGAGGTACAGTCTAGATTTCCAAAAAATATTTCAATGGTTTCCTTAACCAAAGAAATCAAGCAGCCTGGAGCTAAGGGGGAAGGTCTTTACATGGGTACAAAAGAAGAATAAAAGTGCAAGAAATGGAGCGTAGGGATAGATGATCGATTTTACTGGGAGAGGCAGGTCACCGGTGGAGATATATCTGCAAGGATATCTGGGCCGCTCAGCATGTTATAAATGACTGGGAAAAAGAGGTGAGAAGTTAAGTGGCATTGCAAATGCAGCACATTTATTCAAGATAAAAACTAGATAAGGCAAATAGTTCTCACTAGGGAGAATTGTAGGAGGATCTTATCAGACCGACTGGACTTGAAAATTGCAGATCTGGCCCAGTCTTCTGAACTGGAAATCGTAGGAGGCCAGAGGAATATCCTTCTGTCTTCTCTAGGCATGCATTTTTGGTTGCTGTTCTCATTCACTGACTGACAGGAGGGATGTGAATGTATCATAAAACTAGTAAGACTTCCATAGAGATGTGTGTGGAGTGGGGGGATGTAAGTGGACTGGTCAAATGAGCAAAAGGAGAGAACAAAGAAAGGAGGAAGAAGGAAGGAGAAAGCGATTGAAGGATACAAAAGCTTTACAAGTTGAAAATGAAGTAGTCAGTGGGGAGGATCATGAATAAAAAGGGGAGAAATGCAGGCAGGATCTCTGGTTCTGGAGGAGCTGGAAGAGGGGCTTTGGTGAGTGGACGCTTTTTCATGTAGCAAAGAGACGGCGTGAAAAACCTTCTGTGATTGTAACGCTTCTTTTGAACGGGAAGCAGGCAGGCTTCTGCATTTTCTTCCCCCCCCTTTTTTTTTTTTTTTTTTTGAGAGAGAGAGAGAGAGGCTGTGCCTAAGGGATGAGTGTGTGCATTGACATATGTGCATGTCTAAGGAGGACAGGCAGAAGGGTGGCCAGGGAGCAGGGCTGTGCAAGGTGTGTTTCACACTGCACAAACACCATGGCTCTACTGAGCGGGTCACACAGAGCCCATCCTGAAGTCCTGCCAGTCTGGTCAGAGTTCTTATCTGCAGGTAAGCCCCCCTGGTTAAACATTTTCAGTTGCTTCAGGCTTTGGCTTCGAGCAGAGGAAACACCTCCTTTCCAGGCCAATCAAGATGTGCCTCATCTGTGGGTGGACTTCACTGGCAGCTGGTGAGCAGGAGTGCTGCCAGATGTCACCTTTTGTCTCACGAAAGCTAAATGAGTATTTACACATGCTAGAGCCAGCGACCTGGGCTTCCCAGGGCCGCTTGGAGATGGCTCCAAAAAGCCATCGTCTTTCTCTGCAGCACAGGGCAGATGTTCATCTTGGCTGATGCTTCCTCATGCTGCAAGCCAGCTCTTACCTGTCCTTTGGTTGAACAGCGCAGAACATCTTATCTAACAAACTGCCTTCTTGTTAGCCTGTGTTAGTGGTTTGAATCATCATCTTAATCTGCTGGCCTGTGTGCTAAGGGAGTGGAATCCTTTTGGTGAGCAAGTATTCCCAAGAATCAGCAATAGCAGTAGACCTGCTTATAAATGGCACTAATAAATTGTGGAGGGATTTTTTTTTTTCCTTCCAACCGGTGGTATGCTAGCCACCTGTAAACCGAGATACCTTCCACAGAGTTGAACTGTATTACAGGGAAAAACAATTGTCAGTATGTTGTTAAAGCATGATTCTTGTTTTAGCACGATATGCATTGGTGATCATCGAGACAGGCAAGAAAAACTCTCTTTCAAGTCCTGTGCCAGTGTTTGTGCGCCAGGGAGAAAAGCAGCTTGCGTGTTAAGGCACTAATTTGTTTGCCGTGCAGGCAATCAGCGGGTTGTGGTTACGTCAGAGGGAAGTGGGGGTTTACTGTAATTAATCTGCGGATAAGTTTGTGCTTAGGTGTAATTTTCAGCTTGAAACTGAATTGTCACTTACCCTGTATGACAGCAATCGGAAAAGCTTTTACTCCTCAAATCTAGCAAAATTAATGCTAAAACCCTTGAAACTTTCCAGGTCTGAAATGGTGATAATCCATGGGCTTCTCTTCACTACACCTAGGATTAATTTCGGAAGAAGCTTATTAAAAAGACTTAAAAAAAAATCTTAATCACTTTAAGTATTTAGAATAGTTAAAGAAAAATACTGTGTTTCAGTAATAAATCATTTGTCTTTGTGAATGAGTTCTCTTCATAGTTCATTATATTTTGTCATTTGGTTACTTTTTGCATCTCATTTGCCAGGGAATAACAAAAAATACCCTACTGACTAATTATTCCTATTAAATGCACCTCAGCAGCCTAGGAAAAGATGTTAGATTTTAGTCACGGGCTTGTATTAAAGCAAATCTTTTAAACCTGTTGTGCTTATTTGTTTAAAATAAAGTAAAATCTCAGGCAGTTTTTCCAAGCAGCCTGTGATGGGAGAATGGTTACACGTGTTCACAAAGGATCTGTGCTAAGGAAATTTTGAGTAACGGGATGTCCTCGAGCCTTCCTGTGTGCTGACAGTAGAGAGACACTCCAGTCGCATCAGGTGAAGGGCTAGGTTTGTTTTGCGTGTTAACAAAGCCTTCCAGATTCACTGCCCTTCTCTAAATCCCTGATGGGAAGAGGCAGTGCTTTTGAAAAACGTATTTCATCACAAACCAGTATATCAGCTGTACTGTGCTCAAGGGATCTTTCCATACCTGAGGAGAGCACAAGTAACTGGTTTTACACAGGAACTCCGAGCGATATCCTGAGAGTATGGGTGCACACCATTAATCTGGCTTTTGCTTTTGTTTCCCGTATTTGTATTACGCTCTAACTGTAGTCTAATTGCGTTTATTGCAAATTCCTACATTCTGTGTAAGATCCAATAGCTTAATGTGGGTCAAAACATAGGTTAGAGAGCTCAGGTGCTTTTATTTAAAAAAAAAAAAAAAGCCTGTAGTGTACTGAAATTCTCGAACAGGATCTTATCGCGCATTGGAGTAAAACAAGTTCAAAGTCTGCTTCTTTAAGCCTTTGCTGCTGACAGCTGTGGTGTTGGTACATTTGTTTTGAAGCACAGGTTCTTGCTGATCCTTTGCTCTTTCTGTTTTTTCTTTTATTAGTTCAAAACCCATTTCTTCACCTTTGATTGTACAAGTTGGGCATGCAGAGACACTTCAGCCACTGCTTGCTCTTATGGGTTTCTTCAAAGATGACGAGCCTCTCAGGGCAAACAACTACATCAGGCAAGCGCATCGGAAATTTCGCACTGGCCGGATTGTGCCTTATGCAGCCAACCTGGTATTTGTGCTTTACCACTGTGATCAAGTGAAAACCTCTAAAGAGGAGTATCAAGTGCAGATGTTGTTGAATGAAAAGCTGATGCCGTTTCATCACTCAAATGAAACCATCTCTACTTACGCAGACTTCAAGGACTATTACAAGGACATCCTTCAAAACTGTCACTTCAAAGAAGTGTGTGAGTTGCCAAAGGTTAATATTACTGCCATTGACGAACTTTGAGGGAATGAAATGGAGTGGATGTTTTGGAAATCGCTCTCACTTCTCTTCAACAGAGGTTGCGAACAAGCACTTTCTATGGTTTGCTGCTGCTGTGTGGACTTTCTAAACTTGCAGATTTGATAGCCGTTACTTCCCTGGGTTGTCTTGGTCAGCTGAATGCACTGTTTGTTTATTACATAAGCAAAAGTACAAAAGCAAATTCTGTTACGGGAATGTCACTGAGTATTTGTAACAAATGTGATGCAAGATGAAGCGTACCTGTATGTTTATGTGTACAAATAAGAAATTTCCTAGGTCATTCCTCTTATGAATGTGCTGTAGATAGATTTAAGAGCTGGGACAATATTTTATTTTGTCAGAGCTGAAGGTGCTTGAACTGACTCAGTATTGCTTTGCATTGCCTTGTTTGTTAGCTGTTGTTTTCCTATGTCAGGCATGAAATAATCCACATCTGTGAGCTTTTTTGTTCCTTTTCCTGAGCCTCTAGGAGGGTGAGGGTACAAACTCCTTCTCCACAGCTGACCAACTTCTCCCTGGACAGCACCACGTGAACATCTCAGTTGGGGACTGAAAGCAGGAGGACTTTATATGTTCCTGTGTGCATTATCTGCCTGAAAAGGGCCAACGATTTACAGTTCTTAAAGTCCTCATCGACCCATCCAGCATAGCAAGTTAGCCAGCAGGGTAAGTAAGTTCTCAACAAGAAGGAGCTGGGGAAGAGAGAGGGAGTGGGAAATAGCCACTTTTCCTTTGAAGTGCTCTGGGATATTCAGCAGTTGGTCTCTCAGCTCTCTGGTGTTTCCTTTTACTTGACACCATCAATTCCTCGTGTTAAATGTTTGGGCTGGGGCATTCAGGGTGGGCTGTGTTAGGGGTTTGAACATCTCGGTCCTCCTCATATGCTGGCAGTTTTCTTAGAGCCTCTGGTTGGAAGGGACCTCTGGAGGTCTCCAGTCCATCTTGCTTGAAACAGGATTATTGCTAACCCCAAATCTGGGCAAGCTTCTGACTTTGAAAGGTATCTGTCTGAGACCTGAGTTCTGCTAGCATTAAAGCACCAAACCTGGTATCACTTACATAGGCCTTCTGTATTTGATATGCCAGCTTGTTCTTGAAATAAAGCTGGTTTTAAAGAAGTGAATTGCATAAAGGTACCGGTGATCTTTGAGAGTGTCTGCACTTAAAGCAGGTTTACTTGCTGCTGAAAAATATAGAGTATTTTAGAGTACTACAGTAAAGCAGAAAAAGGGATAATGAAGATAATTGTCCAGAAATGCCTGAAATAAAAAAAGCAAGACAAGTTAAAATCCCTTCATTGTCCCTAAGGGAACAGCTGGGTGAACAAGCTGTCCCAAAACAAATGAGGGTGTGGTTTTATGGTGCTGGCAGCTCCTGCAATGAGCACTTGCACCCTATAACGAGTGCTCCAGAGCTCAGCCCATAAAGTGAGGGGTAGTTTGCTGTGTTCACTGGGGAGGGGGGTGAAGGGGTGGCATAAGTGGTTACAGCAGGGTATTGCATGCAATATAAACATTTATACCCTCATTTACTTCAGGGTAGCCTCACCTGCAGAACTGAGAACTTAACTGCTGAAAAAAAAAAGAGAGAGAGAGAAAGAAACCAGGAGTGGTTCACAATTTAGAAATTAAACTAAGTTTGCAGTGTTTTTTTTTTGTTTGTTTTTGTTTTTTTTTCCTAGAGGATTTAGGCTTCTGTCACTTGTTTTTATGTAGCCGTATTAAACAAACAAAAAAATCTGAGTTTACATATCTGTAAGTTAAAGAACAATTGAAAACCTGTTTTTTAGAGTATCATTTTACCAATGAAATGATTGTGATGACTTTTTTCATCTGTTTTTGCTGTCGTAGCTTAAGTTAGGGGCTCTCCTTAGAGTGTGACACAGAAACTTGTTTCGTTAGTGCACTGACTTCTATGGAGACAGCATAAAAAGTTTTACTGCTGTTTTATATCAGCTTTATGTGTCTCCTTTTTAGCATGATCCTGCTTTGAGACTGAGTCAATTGATCATAAGAGGCATCTGCCACAGTAATTTTGAACTTTATTGCGGGACAATGTTTGAGGCAACCTACGAAGAATAAACCTTGTTTAAAGGCAGTAAAGTTTGGTAAATAGCAGATGTAAGATTGAGAAAATTCACCTTTGAACAATTTTTTGTGGATGAGTCATCCTATTCTGTGATGAGTCATGATAAGAACAGAAGGGATGAAAGCCTGACTGCTGGAGATGAATGGAAGATTTACATTTGTCGGTTTTGTGTTGGATTGATTTTACCCATCCTATTTGTTAAAAGATAAGGCTGCCTTCTTTGCAGAGGAAGAATACATTACCCTCTTTTTTTTTTTCTTTTTTTTCTTTTTTTATCATGTGCCAGACAAGGTGGAAGAACCAAATAATCCCTTCTGTAGTGAAACATAATTTGCTTCTGCATTACAGTTGATAGTATGATAAATAAATATTGGGCAAGGGACTTACTGGATGACTCTTCAGAAGATGTTCCCTATTTTGCCTAGGAGTACAGGTCCACTGTATCTCTTACATAATGGATGTATCTTCAGTGGCTATCACCAATTAACTGAGGAGAAACATGTGCCATTTGGTTTGTACGGGTCTGTATTTACAGGCTGCACTGACTCATTCAGCTGGCGTAACTAGAGGCTGAATGTGGAAACTTGGCACAACTGTAGCAACAGGAGCGTTTGGACCTGTGTATATGTGCTAGGCACTTGTCCATGTGACCAATTCTCACTGCTAGGGATGTGACTTCAGGATGACCCTGTTATTACAAAAAAAAAAAAAAAGGCAAAACACACACACAGAGCAAAACAACCAAAAATACATGTGTACGTCTAAAAAGGAAAACTAAAACAGATCAAAGCATTTCCCTAAAGTTGGCACTAGCTCAGTGAGCAGGGTGTGAAGAGGCTACCACATCTAATGGCACCGCAAGTTACCACATCCTGAAAAAGCCCTGCATGGAAAACGATGCTTTCTCTTCCCTCACGCATCTCTGACGGAACACCTCATCTCAGTCCTCCCGTGAAGACTCCGTTTGTAACTTTACTCAAACTGGAACCTTTCATTTATGAAAAATACTGACGGTGTTCTTGGACACTGGCATTGAATGCATTTGAAATATATTTAATTTTGCTATATGTCTAAAGCTTTACTAATGTTTCTGGCAAACTCATTTTTCCTTCTTTTTAAGTACTGTTACTGTAATTCTGGTAAGCATGGAGCTGCCTAATCGCTGTACGCGACATGAATTTGTGATAATGTGGGACTAACTGGATGCATTTTGAGAACTTGTTTTGGATTTTTAGTGCTGTGAAATAAAACTGCACACTTGTTTTATCAGCAATAATAATAACGTGATCTGTAGCATCATGGCTGTGTTCTGCTTCAAATACATTTGGTAAGTTGCTATTACTTGCACTGGTGTCTCTGGTTATTTTGAATCTTCACATTGCCGAGTGATTACTATTAAAATATCTTAATTAGCTTTTTACTTCCTCAGTTTGAGGTGAGTGAAAACTAACTCTAGTTTCCTGGAGCCCTGATTTAAAAAAAAACAGTGATAGCTTCCTGACAAGCTTTTCACAGATACTACTGTACTCTGCAAAATGTGTAGAAATATCTTGTGTTTTGAAGTGCAGTGAACATTACACACATTTTTGTGCTTCCAGAATCTGCTGCAGTATTATTTTTCTAGACATTATGACCCACTCAATAAGAAATCGAAGCTGTTGATTTGATAAAGAAGAATTGCAAACATACATCATGCAGTACTTTCTAACCTGTCCTTTCTTGTAGGTATTTAGCAACAGATCCTTATTATTGAGTATCCATTAGTTACTTAATTTGTTAATTCTCTGATTAGCTGTACATAAAAAGGAAGGTTTGCCTGCAGTGCTCGTGTACTGAGGATGCAACACTTTCATAAACGTGCTGTGACTGGACTGACATAATCTTTGACCAAAGACTCTTTCTTCATTTCTCAGAAGTATTAGTCTGTAAGACAGTTTGAAATAGAAAACGATTGATGCTGTTTTGTTTAACATACGTGTATAGTCATAGGAACAGATACAAAGTGACTCTAACCATGTCTGACTTGCTTTTTGGAAAAGAAAAACAGAAACACCCCCCTACACATACTGTCTTTTTTTTTTTTAAAAAAAAAAAAAGGATTTATTATGTATTAAACATTCATTTTGTTAATTGCCTAACTTTTCAAAGAGTTAGTAAAATCTACTGCTAGTTTGTAGTTGCTGGTATGACAGAAATAATAGTTTTTCTGCCAGTTGTTGAATACTTGCTTTCTTGGGCTTGAAGTTACAGGTTATGCCTCCTGATGCTCGGAGTCTTGAAATGGGACCAGCCTGACCTTAGTGGACTGGAGTGAGGGTCTCTCTTTTCTTCTTGCCTCAGTGAAGGGTAGTCAGTTATGGACAAAAAAAAAGGAACTATTTACAAATGCAAGCAGTGTGTACTGGTAAAGCCTACCAACGTATGGTGACAGTAATTGTCCAGTGAGAGCTCATAACTTCATGATTTTAGGGAGATTTTTTTTTCTCCCACCCTTCTTCGTCCTGTGAATTTGTCATATTGAGGCCAGCCAAGCGTTTGTCATCTGTGTCACCATGTGCTGGTGAGGCCATGCTTTTCTTGCGTGTTGCAGAAGTGGGTTTCACTGCACAAGTCCTGTCTGGTTTTTATGTTCCTTTGACGATTGGGAACTGGAACCTCTTTGTACTGCAGCAAGAAAAAAAGGGAGATGTGATCCCCACCTGCACCGGTAGCACTCGTGTTCTGCCTGTCTTTGTGGTCTAGTAAGTAGAAAACTTGATTTCTGAATTGTGTATATTCTGATAGTTTTTGAAGAGGCATTTTCATTGTCTGGAATACCTGCTAGGTCAGAGCTGAGTTCTGCTTCCAGATCTGATAGCAGCGGATGTTTGTAAAGGCATATGGCTTTCTCCCCCCCCTCCCCCCCCGCCCTTGTTTGCTTCCGTAACTGGAAAAGGAAGATTTGTACAGAGATTAACTTGCATTTAGGGTTTTTTTCAAGTTAGTTCAGTAAGGAGATTTTTACTGGGAGACAGAGCAAAAAAGGAGGTTTGAGCTGATGGCATGTGGTCTTTACAGTGGGGGATTTTTTTTCTTAAAGTTATTTTCAGAAAGGGTTTGAAGCAAGTGTTATTTTTCTGAGGTACTGCTGAACAGTTTGTGCACAGCTCTTACTGTGTGGCTATTTAATAAAATCAAGTAATTGGTCTTCAAGCAAGGGATTATTGTTGAAGGGCTAGGATTTTTTGCATTAGCTTTTTGTATAGCTTTTAATTAATTTTTCTTCTACAAAGTTCTCCTGTTGCTTTCTGAACCCAAAGTCTTAGATGGCCTTGCAGTGGGATGTGTTAGGTGCTGTGGCTTTGTGAAGGGCCAGCTCCTGTCATTGCATTTGAACCTGGCACTTGCTAGACTGGAAATTCAGTCTGCAGCAGCCTTGATTTAAAAAGGTAACAGCTCAGAAGACATGCTCAATTAACAAAGTTAACGACGTTAATTGAGTATGTCAGAAATTATGAAAGCATCAATGCTTGGCATGTATTCTTGCAGTTGTTAGATTGTTCTGTGTGATACAGATCTTGTTTCAGTATTGTGTTGTCCTGAATACCAGCAGTTCGTCAGAGTCCTTGGAGCATCTGTGTTGGGAAAGAAGTTAAAAGCTCTTTCAGCCTGTCTTTGTAGGAGAGGTGATCCAGCTCCCTGATTATCTTTGTGGTCCTCCTCTGGACTTGTTCTTGTATTTCCATGTCCTTCTCTGGGGCCCCAGGGCTGGGTGCAGGGCCCTAGATGGGGTCTCATGAGAGCAGAGCACAGGGGGACAATGCTGTAACCCCGCTGTAGAAAGCCACCAGATTTGCTGGGCACTATTTGCCTGTAGTGAAGCCATGCTAGCTGCCACCAGTCACCTCCTTATTTTCCATGAGTCTTAGCAGAGTTTCCAGGAGGATCTGCTCCATGATCTTGCCAGGCACAGAGGTGAGACTGACTGGCCTGTAGTTCCCAGAATAGAGTCACTTAGGTTGAAAAAGACCTCCAAGATCATCAACTCCAACCATGAAATCCTGCAGATTAGATCCTGCAGGACTACATTTCACAAACTAACTGCTTTGGCCCTCTGCTTGCTCCCTCTTAACTCATCATTCAGCCTCACCAGGACCTTCTATCCCAACGTATAGATACTCAGTTTCCCTGGCAGACTTTGGTAAGGAACTTGTTGAAAGCCTTTGGAAAGCCAGTAGTCCATACTGGCTGGATCCACATGCCTGTTGACTTTTTCTCAGTCTATAGCTTTAAATAAACAAGACAAGCTTCTCTCAAAGTAACCTGATGGAAGGAAAGCAAATTCTTCCTGACTCAGTTGAGAAATTGGCATGATGCTGGGGGTCTGAGCAGATCATAGCAGTCACATCCATGCATGAAGAGGGAAAAGCCCTTGTATTCCCCGATACTGGGGTAGGACAGCTGAGGACTGATACCTCCAGCGCCTTTTGGGAAGAGTGAGTCCCTCTGTGTGATGGCCATTCACTAGCAATCAAGCCCAAATGGCAAGGAACAGCCCAGGTTTTAAAGGGTTTAATGACATTAACCCAGGGAATACCTGTGCTTGGCTTTAACCAACAGGAAGAGCTGAACTGATTTTTTTTCCACCTTTGAAAGTGTCAAAAGTATTTCCTACTGGGTTAGTCCTAACAATGTTTAAAAGTATTGTCAATCAATGTTCTATGGTTGTTTCTCAAAGAAAACAGTATCCTCTGTATAATGTATTCCTTCTTGCTAGTGGAGGCAATTTACTGCTCACTCTTTGGCTATGTAAAAATACCTGTAAAAAGTGGAAAAGTTTCATATTTAACATTTGTGAAGTTTCATTAACCTGTGTTTTTACTCATGATATTTTTTTCATGAATAATTGGTTTAGTAGAGTAAATGTATGAGAGGTGAATGGCAGAAGGAATATTCTGAAACAATCAGTTGCATGGCTTCAAAGCACGGCATGATAGGAAAATAAGGTAGAAAGGCATTTTAAGAGCTCCTCTTCTCCATCCCCCTGCCCTCTCGAATTGCATCCTCTACCTTGTCGACAGTTTCTCCAGGGCGTTTGGTACTCTCATCGACTCCCCAGCACATCTGTTAAGCGGTGCCAGCTGTCAATGCAGTAAGCGCTTCCCATGGGTCAGAGGAAGGGATTGAGCAGTACTAGACTCAGATCTGACCGTGGTAGGGCTCTGTTGGATACCTTTTTCCAGTCAGAGAGTGAACTACCCTCTAAGTCTGCTTTTCCAACAGGTTCTGTATCTATGGTTTCTTTGCCTTGGTGTAGCCATCACTCACCATGTTTTATGAGAGCATCACAAGGCTTTTCTAGCCTTTGTCATATTGCATCCACATCTCTGCCACAGAACAAAATCAGTTTGCACTGTGATTTGTGTTGGGCAGTAGCTGCAAGCTGTTACTTATCTGAGTGCTGGCTCCATCATGCCTACCAAGAGTTTAATCGATTGTTCTGATATTTTTCTGGCAATTTAAAGTCCAACAGCCATATCTGTAATCCCTGTCTCCTCTAATGCTAGATACCTTTGGCCGAAGCACAGATAAATGACTGGTTCTTAATCCTCTCCAACCAGTCAGCTGTGCTCTTTTATTGTGCTGCTTTTAATTAGGTGCAGTTTATTTAATGCATGTGAAGCATTACTGCTCAGCTTACGGAAATGTGTAGTGGCTCAGGTCAGGGGGACAGTGTGCTGTTCTCAGGGACACCCCACGATTCTCCTGACAGCTCAGAGGAGGAAATATCATAGGCTGACACGTGTCCTCCACAGCTACCATTTTTACAGAATGTCTTTCACAACCCTATCCACGTATGATTTTCAAAAAACACCTAAGCTGTTACTTCCTGGTATAACTGCCAAAAGACAGATTTGTAAATCCTCGTCGCTTGATTTCCAGCCTAACCATAGATGTGGCTTTTGTGTCCTAATTCTGCCTTCCAACATATACTCACATACCTGCCTGGTATCTCTAGAGACGGTGCCTGTGTCTCATTCCAGTCTTTGCTTTGCCAGATCTGGTAAGTTGATCTCTCTTAATCTCTCCTCCTGACTCTCCTTCTCACCTGACTTATTTCTTCTGTGTACAGGCTCTCGTTTCACCTCAGCTGTTTAGAACATGAATGATCACAATCGTACTGTGTTTTCCAGATGAGGCCTTGCAAGTGGCTCAACGGCATTTCCCTTCGTTTCCCTGTTGGGAAGGTTAATCATTATGCAGTTGAGGTTTTTATATTTACTGGTGTGGTTGAGGGCTGTTTTCTGTAGCACTGCAGAGGTTTTGTGCATTGGCTCCCATCTGGTGCTGAAGAACACTCTCGACAGGTGTCACAGATCACTTCTTGTGCATGGGTTTGTGTATAACAGATTTGTTTATAATATAGAGCGTTACTACCTATATTCTGTGTGCCTAGAAACATCTCTATTTGCCTGCACAGCCACTGCTCTGATGATCCAGTGCTGCTGTATAAAACCCAGTGCCTGGAGCCATGTGCCTCCAGCCCTCTCAAGCATGAAGCATATGCAAAGCCCTCGTGAGATTTGGCTTCACAGGAATGCCTTTGGGGTTCAGATTTCTTTTCACATAACCCAGAATTACAGGGCTCTTCTCCAGCCCTTGGAGGCCTTGGTGTGGCACAGCGTGACAAGTCTTTCCTCTGGAGCCAGAGCAGGCTCTGATGTGGATCCCCCAGCCTGGAAGCTCTCCGGGGATTTTCCAGCTCACGAAGAGCTAGTATCAGCAGGTGTCCCCTTTCCCCCTGCACCATTCTTCTTCTGGGGCTGAGGTCAGGTGAGATGGATGCTCACGTGTCACCCTGCAGCAGATCTCTACTTCCCCTTTCTCCATCTCTGGCTAGTGCGTGTGCTTTCTCCTTGCAAAACCTCTCCACGGAAAATTGGTAGTGAATGTTAAAAAAAGAAAAAAAGTAATGAAAATTGGTAATGAATGGAAAATCGGTAATGAACTTCCAGTGTAACATGACTGTCCTGAGCCCATGTTCCCTGTGTCCCTGGTCAGTCAGGGAAGAGGTGGTAAATCTTGGTAAGTTAAAGTCCCTTTTCCCTGTGTTAGGTTGTGGTTCTTTGTTTGTTTTTCTATTTTTGTTGTTTTTGTTTGCTTGCTTTTTGTTTTGTTTTGTATTTGTTTTGTTTTTTCTCGAAGGTGTTGCATCTGCTCATTCAAACCAGATTTCATCATGGGACTTTAGGTAAAAGTAAAACCCAGACCGGGACGTGGTTCTTTGAACTGCAGGCGTCCAGCTGAATGAGGCAAGACGAAGCAAACTGCAGAAGTTCGTGTGACCTACTTTGTAAACTCTCTTGTGTAGCCTGTAGATCAGGAAACTAAACAGGAGGCGGCAGCTTTCATGGTAAATGAGAAATTGTTTCCGTCCTGTATGACAATAGAGAACTTCATTGTTGTTTTTAACTATATTTCAGTTACTGGGACCACTTGATTTGCTGCAGCATGAATATCAACTGCCGTTGGATCCTGCTGAAAGTTAAAGGGCTGTTAACCCATTTTGAGAAACCCAACTTGTTTTTCTCTGACAGTGATGTAAGAGAGTAGCTCCAAGAGAGTACAGAAATACGTCAGCTAACTTACTGTAGCAGTCCGGTGTTGGCATGATGTTGGACTTGGGAGAGAAGGTCATTGGCTGGGGGGAGAAAAAGTAAGTTTTCCTTCAGGGCTGGGAAGCATAGTGGTAGAGTGGCTACTTGGGTGTAGGTGCTTCATGAAAGCTGAGCTACCTTTGTGCAGGGGGAGAATGGAAGTGTCCACTGGTCTGCATGTCTGCGCAGGAGCCTGCTGAAATCCAGGTGGAAAGATTCAGGATGCAGCAGAGGTCCTGTTATCGCAACAAAGCAGAGCAAACAAATACACGAAGCTCTCTTCTTTCTCCGTCTCCCTACTTTATACTGACAATAGGGAACGAGTGGCTGTTTCAGCAGTGTGACTCCAGGCAAGGTGCTCTGCTGAAGCCTCGTCTCTTGGTCTCTCTTCAGCAAGCAGAACATGCCTCATCATTTTTGCTTAGTGCCTTGCTATCTTTTATGCCTTTCTAAAGGTGGGCTGTGAGCACAGGAGAGCAGATCACTGAAGCACACCTTGAGGAGGTATTTGCTCAATCTAGTGCCATCCTGGACAAGACAAATACAGTAGCCTTCCACCAACCCAGTACACTTTTTAGGGAATTGAGCTGATGTGAACCACTGAACTGCTCTGGTGAGCTAATGGGCAACGGTGTGCTCAGGACATAGCTGCAGCCTCTTATGAAATTTCCTGGTATAATATCAGTCCTGCTGGGCCCAGCCACTACAAAACAAAGCATTCAGTGTGCCTTTTCTGCCAGGGGAAAGCTGCCAGGAACAACATGGTTGTTTGATCATCTCTACTGGGTTGCTGAAGATGTGCTTGTTCTCATTGCCGTGTGCCCATTTTCCCTTTGTTCCAATAATTCAATTTATGTTTGAGGTTCATGGGATGAAATATCACTTTCTGTTTCTTTGCCAAGGGATTCCTGGAGCACAGTTGGCAGTGTGGACTTAGGTGTTTTCTTAGTGACTTGAAATGGAAAGAAATAGCTAAGAAATAAAGAGACATTCTTTTCTAGTATTTCCTTGTATGCAATATGCATTTTCAAAGACACTGCTTATATAGAAAATAAATAAATAATGAAATATTTGGATAAAGCTCCCAAAACATTTCACAGCTAGTAAATAATGACAACCTAATAATCTTTAACAAAGCTTATTTCCTCTTATTAACAATGGCTTTTCTAGGAGAGTGGTAAAAAAGGCTTCTCTAAATAACTCTAAAAATTACGAACTTGAGATCAAGTTCACCAAACCTGAAGTCTCACAAAAGAATAAATTAAAAGTTTTCCTTAAGATATTTTTCTGCAGGCATGGTCATTTATCTTAGTTGCTGGTAATGTATGTCTGTCTTGGCTAGAGAACCTGTCTGGTAACCCATGTGGCAAACTGCACTAGAAAATGTAATGGAGAAAAGGCACGACTAAAAGTTAAAATCCAGTGGTGCATTGCAAATCCTAAACCATCTGTCCCCACACAAGAGTGAAGATAGATGAACAAAAATGGGTGAACAATGAAGCCAGCGAAGACCGTGGGGTTGTTCACTGTGTATTTATCTTGGGCTGATTGAAAAAGTGTTTGGAGCTGTAGAGCTTGTCTTCGTAAGTGGAGTTTGGAGAAGGAGAGGAGTGACGGGTCGGAGCTGCTATCTTGCAATGCTGCTTCCTCTGCAAGAGGATTAGGATGAACTTAGACCTCAAAATGTTGTGATAGGAGTTGACTTTGCTACTTGCCCGTGCTTGCCCATCTGTAACACTATCTGGCCCTACAAAGGTTGCATTTCCTTGGCTTGTCCTTAATCTCTGTCTGACTCTCCTTCTATCGTAACTGCATTATTGACAGTTTTATCCATGAAGATATCAGGCTGGCTATCTTACGCCTTTTTCTGTGCTAACCTGCTTTTGGAAGAAGACGTCTGTGGATTTAAATCTCCTCACCTGGGCGCTCAGATTACAGCAGTCTGTATGGAAAATGAGTCTGTGAAAATGAGCCTTTGGTGTCATTTCAGGAATTGAGATCTTTATTCCAGTATTGTAAAGGCAACAACATAGGGATACGGGCAAAGTCTGTGATAGGACAAGAAATCAAACAGGGCAAAGGCGATGGATCTATAGCAGAGAATTACACACAATAAATAAATATCTTTACTGCAATATGACATATCACAAAAATGATAAAGACCCTTACCTTTTGCTTCGATAAATCAATTTGCTTTGTAAAGTCAATTGTTACTAAATCATTATTCAAGGTGAGTGCAAGGAAAACAGTGCACTTCTATAAGCAGAACAAACTGCAATGTCAAAGATTTGCCTTAGCTGAATTCTTCCATGATTGGATCTACAAACCGCCCCAACCAACTGTGGAAAATTGGTTGGACAGAAATTGCTGGCTATTCCTGAGGTCATTTTGCTGACAAATACCCCTTCTTTTTTAGAGTGTCAGGCTCCCAGGCTGTGATGAACACTAGCTCCCCTGCTGTGCAAGTCACCTTTGCTTGGACATCTCCGTGCTATCTCATGAGGTGATGCTGCACACGTGGCCTGACATCCACCCTGGGATATGGAGCTGTTCAGATCGTGGTTTGGGCCCGCACACCCACCCTGCCGGATGATGCTTTGGGTTTTCAATGTGCTTTGAGTTGCCAGCTCCTTGGAGTGAAATCTTCCATCTGAACTGCTTTCTTGATTGCTTCACACGTTGCTGTTGTAGCTGTGCCATACAAAGGCAAAGAGAGCATGCAGTCAGCCTGAAAAATGCAGCTGAGAGCTGCTCTGGCCTCTGCAGGGCTGGTAGAGAAATCTCTAAAGCGTTGTTGGATTTTGAAGACAGGCAAAGGAAAAAAAGAGAAGTAGGAATAAAGACGCCAGTGAGAAAAATCAAGGAGCCCGGTCAGGACTTAGTTTAGAGATCTGGGCATGGAGTGGTGCTGGAAGGATGTGACTAATGTTTGTACCTGCTCAAAAAAGGAGGGTGGAAGAAGCTGACGTGTAATTGCAGAATGTTCACCCTTTCCCTAATGATTATGGGATTTGTTGCACGTTGGCTTGCTGTGTGGGGACATCATCCCAATGGCTGGACCAACTGCGAACCTTCAGAGCTGTCAGTTGTAGACTGGAGAGCATGTAAGAAAATGAGACTGTGATGATGAGCATTAGCAGTTGTGTCACCAAGGAGCAGCAACTAAAAAAACGTCCTGGAAATCACAGATCCGGGTTGTTTAGCATGAGTTCTGAAGCGCCATGAGAGGTGTGTGGATGGAGAAGGGGCAGCGTGCATGCCAGTCAATGGGAGCCGCAGAGCACCAAGGTGGCTGTGAAATTCTCATTAGAGGAGGAGAGAGGTGTAAAGATGGTCCCATGTTAAAAGCTCTCTTCACCCTTGTTCTGTGATGTGGTGGTGTGGTACAGAAGGACACAAAGATGTCTGACAGCTTAAGCTAAAGTTTAATACATCTCCTGCCTGGGTAATAGGAGGCCATCGATTGCTATGATAAACTTTTTTTCCCCTCCAACTCTCTCCTTTCTTCCAAAATGAGAGCCATGATTTTTTGCTTTCCTTTTTTGCCTTTTTTTTTTTTTGACTGTTTTATGGTGTTCTAAAGATGCAAAGTCCTGTGCTGGTGCAAAACTTGTTTCTGGTTTGGGCTCCTTACTCCCATTGTGAAATCTTTGGCAAACTGCTTCTGAACATAGGATTTCTGGCTATCGGTAGCCGTCCCCAACAGTGGTGGGTGTTGCTAAGGCTGGAAGTTTCTGTGGCTGGTTTGTTATAACTTCTGGATCTTTTGTTTCTCTTGAGCAGCTCTCCCAAAGCTGGGGATGATCCTGTTTTTGAATTATAGAACGATTTCCTGCTCTCATTAAAAGGTCTAATTGCTTATGCCAGCAGCCAGTGCCCTGCCAGCCTGCATGGATGGTCAAGCTACCAACACACTGTGCTGTGCTTTGCTTTGATAGTTTCTGATCTGATGTCTCATGAGCGACATTTTAGGGCTGCAAATCCAGACTTGAGTTATACACAGGATTAAAAAAAAATTGCTTATGAAAAATCATGCGTGAAAGGTGAGGTAGGTAAGCAGGAACTGCTTGTTGGGGCAGTTCTGTATCAGAGCTGGTATCTTTGTGGGTATGACAGATCACGGGGCTGATGCCAAAGGTATTACGAGCATTAATTTGTGGAAAGTTGAATTTTGAAAATTTTGATGAGCATAATTTGTTAGAATCCCAGTGGCTGAGTGACGCTCCACCAGCTGGGGTGACAGCCTCCCTTGGGGCTCTGTTGTCTGTATTTGTTCTTGGATCAAAAGCTGGTGAACCGGGGTCTGCCGTTCATAGGTGTTTCTGCACTGATTTCCCCTGTGGGCTCCCTCCTGAGAGTTGTCCTTATAAAGTTTGTGTTCCGTGCAACCTCTCCCTCACTGTTTGCAGACGAGCAGTGAACCCCAAACCACGTTGCCGAGGCTGTTCTTACATCGCTCTGCCTCGGGCTGGTTGTCATCTGACCAAACCTGGAGAAGCCATGAAATGGGGCATACAACTTTGTCTTCATCACCTGTGAAACTGAGCAAGCTGCTCAAGTTGAAGCAAGCCACTGAAGTTGAAGTCTTCGTCTGCAGGTTCCCTAGTGTTGTGAAAGCTAATGAAACAGAAAACATAGCGTGGTAGTGGAGTAGTTTGAGGATTGCTTGTAGGGCTCATATAGCCTGGTACGCAGGAGAGCTTGACTTCCACGGCACACAAGTTTGAGCCTGGCCATCCTTCCTGCTTCCTCCACCCTTGGCTTCTGCTTTCCCAAACATACAGCAGAGAGCAGGTGGGAGCCGCTGAGGGAATGGCATCACTAGTAACGCTGTGACTGATCTTTGCACTCCTCCTGAGGCTGCGGTCTTAATTTGGGCAAAGCTTCTGCTGCTAGATATCAGCAAGGTGAGGGAGGTTGTGCAAGGATGTCAGGCTATGTAGTCATCCGAAATCAGGGGTGGTGACCCCCCTTTATATCTTCCATGTGGGAGTGTACTTACAAGGAACACCCTTCTTCCACAACGCTTGACTGAAGGCTGCAGTACTTTTAAGGTTGGTACCATCCTACGAGCAAGGATGTGACCTGTTTTAATTTCCACCTCTGTGACCCTGCAGGTGGGCAAGGGCTGGGTGACAAAATACTTTGTTGCTGTTAAATCTCTTATGCTAGGGATGATGAGGTGGATGTCGAGGAAACCAGCGGTCGTGCTGGGCACACAGGCATTCAAGTGAGTATTGACACTTTTGGGTAATTTCTTGGGTTATGCTAGGATGGTATTTTTGATTAGGAGTGGGAAGCTATCTGTAGCAAACACTTCGCAGGCAGTTGCTCACAGGGCTTGTTTGGTGGAGTTATATATAGATTTTCCTCTCTGTGGGTCCTGTTAGTGGAACAGTAGGTTGCACAATGGGCTCTTCAGAGAGCTGTTTGTCTAGAGATTTATTGCTTCTCTGAGATCAGAGTGTCAGGGTATTATAAACTTTCCAAGGGAGTGCTGAATAATCCCCATTCTGTGTGCACTAGGGCAGATACCCAGTGAATAACTTGCTTCTGTCCCTCCCAGTAAGGAGGGAAACAAAAGTCTCGGATCCTGTAAGCAGAACGAGAACACCCACAAATAAAAATATTCTCTTTAATGCTGTAGCTTATATAATAGGGCTCGAAAGTTGCCCAATCATTCACAAAGCACTTTTTTACTGAGCAGGGAGGCTGCTTCAAGAGCCCTTTTTTTCTATCTGGAGAGATTTTTAACCCCATCTGCCTTGCTGTGATGCTGCTTCTTTCACCAGCTGTGGTAGGCTGGGGCTCCTACAGCTCGTTAAATAGCCTGAGAGGTTCTTTAATGAAATTAATTGAGTGTCACTAATTCAAATGTCTCTTGAGGTAAGCAACTAGATTTTTTTTTACTGCTTAATTTCTGATTCTGATGATATATAATCTATTATTTCTTTGAAAAGCACACACAAGTTAAATCTTGAGGCAATAGCCATATACTTTTAATTATTTGAAGTTTAATATTAAAGGAGTTCACACCATTTTCTGCATCATGCTGGAAAAATGGAGGAAGAAAAAAAACCAATCTTTTTAATGCAAAACATTTCTTACTTGCTAAATTCTCAGGCAAGTTATAAGCAGTCAGTTTAATTCCTAGAAAGGAGATATCTTTGACAAAGTATGAAATGAAGAGTGATGCAACAAATGCAGATAACATTGACTTGTTTCCTGTCTCACTGATAGATATCTGGGGGAGACATGGAGGTGTTAAACGCACTTAGTGTTATTTTTTCTGTTACGTAGAAGCATGACTTTTCTGTCTTTTCCACTTGTCTTTCTATTGTTCATGTTTAATGAGATAGAACTTATTTTTCCTTCAAAATATGCCTGTACTAAATCTAGCTGTACTTCAGGCTGGGCCTGGATGGTAGTAATCAGGGGCACAAAGCCCAGCAGATGGCCAATGGCTAGTGGTGTACCCCAGGGGTCAGTACTGGTTTCAGTCCTCTGGAGACATCTTCATTAATGGTCTGGATCAGGGGGTATTCTCAGGGGAATCTCACCAATGTCTATAAACACCTGAAGGGAGGGCACAGAGAGGATGGAGCCAGGCACTTTTCAGTTGTGCCCAGTCAAGAGACAATGAGCACAAATTGGAACACAGGAAGTTTTATCTGAACGTCAGAAAGCAGGCCTGAACAGACCAGAATGTTTTTATAGTGGTCTGTCAGTACAGAAGTCTCTCTTTCTGTCTTTTCTTTTACAGGCCTCTTCTTATTGTTCCTCTTTCTTCATCAGATGTATTTCCCTACTCGCGGTGGTCTGTCAGGCACTTCTAACTGTTTTTCTTTACTGACACTGCACAAAAGAAAGTTAACATGGGGTGTGTGTGTGTGTAAAGATGTGAATTTAAAATTTATCCTGTTTAGAAGGAGAATATTGTATGTTTTTATCCAATTAAACAAAAAGAATCACTGAAAAATAATAGGAAATTAAGATGTGTAATTAACTCATCAGAGATGATAACATGTTCTGCTGTGTTCTTGTAGAGCAGAGCCACAAATGCAGTGACAACTGTGGTTAATCTGTAATCACCTGTGTTTTCCCCAAGATTTTACATGGCTTGCCTGCCAGGTCAACATTGATTTGATCACTTTTGAAGCTCTCATGTTAACAAATTTACTTGAATCCACATGTAAATAAAAGATGAGATGCTGGCTGTGGGTTCTCTGGTTTGGGCATGGCATAAAGTTGCTTCTGAGCACCAGCTAAACAGACCAAGCAGCTTTAGTCAATGTTTGGATGCCACCGTGCTTGAGAGAAAGCTTACCAACACCTTCCATTCACTGTGCACCCCCAGGCTTTGTCATTTAGCACATCCTTCTCCAGATGTCCTACACAGGACGGGGCAGAGCCTGTTTCCTGCCTGGGCAATGGTTGCGGGAGGGTTCCTTTAACAGTGCCCTTGTACCAGGACATGCTTTTCCAATGGATAACACGTTCGTGCTTGTTTGTTCTTCCAACCATGCTTTATTGTTTTTATGGCAGGAGCTTAATCTGCAGCTGGACAATCAAAAAAAAAAAAAAGCAGTCTGGTAAAAGGCATGAAATGAGAGAGCCAAAATTGTGAGCTGGGTATTATTTAGTCAAGTTGGTCCAACATGTAATGTGGGTTTAACTTGAGTTACACTGTGGATTAGTTCATTTGATCACACTGTATTAGCTGCTTGGCTTCAGGAGTTGGTTGAACAGGTGCTACTTGCCTCCTTCCATCGTTCCAGTCCCATTCCTTCACCTGCAGGTCATCCTTGCTCCTCTGTCCCCACACTGGGCCCCATTCCTTCTCCATTTGAGGAATTCCTTTTATTCCATTGTCTTTCCTTTTATCCTTCCCTTGGGGTTTCCCATTTTCTGTTTTATGTGTCCTTCTCCCACTTATTTCAGGAGCTTTGCAAAAGCCCACTATCCTTTTCCCTCTAAGGGCTTCTTTTATGGCACCAGCATCTTAAACTCTTCTGAAAAGAAGGGCAGAGATGAACCAGGAGTATTTTTATGGTGAAGGATGTGAATGGCTGCTGGTGGTCGCGTGAGGAACAGGTACCAGGAGATGCCCACAACTCCCGTGCCCAAAGTAGCATTTACATGTTGAACCTAGAGAGAGTGCTTGTTCTTCTGGACAGGATTAGAAGTTCGTTGTCTCCTCCTGGGGGAGAAACAGGACTGTTTGCATAGCTGTCCTCACAGCCCTGGTGGATTGGTGGGGATTGGGGAATGGGAGTGGTCAGAGGACAAGTGCAATGCTGGATGGGGCTGTGCATTCTCAGGCTACGTGAAAGAAGCCCAGCCATGATGGGCAAAAATACACACTCTCTGGGAGTGTTTCTTCCCTCATGGGTCATCCCAAGGATGCTGTGTGATTTACTCCACTGGGATGTTGTCTGTCCTCCAGTTCAGCAAAGTCCTGAGATCTCGGCTTTTATAACAGTGGAAAGTTCCACAGGTCTGTTGTGTATTTCCTGAAAAGCTGTCAGGAGTGGTTTCTGATTGATTTTATGTGCTGGTGGACTCCTGCGAGTTTCTTTCCAACCTTCTCGGCATTTGCAGCGCAACCTGGCCCAACGGTCAGGGGCCTGAACACAGAGATGCTCGTTTTTTGGTAGTGCTGTTACTCTTCAGAGGCGACATTTTGGCTGCAGACTTGTGTCGCGTGGCGCCCTGTTCCTTCGCTTTGGGCCTGCCTCTCCCTGAATGCACACATTGTCACTGGGTGTGAGCCGGAGCCATCATCACCCTCATAGGGGTGGTGGTGAGCGAAGATGAATTTTACCCAAGAGGCGCAGCCAAGCCAAACACCTGTTTCGGCAGCAGCGACCTCAGTGAAATGGGCCTTTTTTCCCCCGTGTCCTGACTGTGCCTCTGTGACAAGCCAGAGAGAAGCCCGACTGTGTGCGGGACCCTCGTCTGAAGGCAGGGTTGGGTAGCCAAGCCACAACTAATAGGGCAAGTCCCAAATGGTCGACCTGAGTTTATAAATAACCAGGCCTTGGGGAATTGTAGCCTTGTGCCTCAGCTCTGCGTGAAGGGCCGGCTGCGAGCCCTTGGACGCTGCGTGAGGAGCTGCTGCAAGCTCCCACCTCTGTCGTGAGCGACTGGAGGTGCCGCAGCGCCGTGACTCGCCCACCCACGGGACAGAGCACCAAGGTGTCGCTTGTTCTGAACGCAGCGTGTTTTCCCAGCAGCGCGTCCTTTATCTCGCCACGCCGGTGCCCGTCGCAGGGCTGTGGGGCCGCTCCCCAGCCCACCACGGCCGCGCCGGGAGGCGGGCGGGCCGGGCGGCCGTGAGGTAACGCCGCGCTGCCCTGCCGAGGCCGCTCCTCCTCCGCTCCCCGCCACGTCGGTGGCTGCGGCGGGAGGAGGAGGAGACGGAGGAGGGCTCAGGGTGAGAGGGGCCGGCCCGGGGCCGTGCTACGTGTCGCGGGAGCCCTTATAGCGCGCTGCCGCCGGGCCGGCCCTGCCTGCCCGCTTGCCCGCCACCATGTCGAGCAGCCAGCAGACGGTAGGGCCGCGCTCCGCCGGGGCGGAGGACGGGCCGGGGAGGCGGCGGTGGCGGCGGGGCCGCGGCGAGGCGAGGAGGAGGAGGAGGCAGGGCTGCCGCCGTCCCGCTCCGGTGCTTCGGGTCCCGCCTGCCTCCCGAAGCCGCTGAGGCAGCCGCCGGCTTTCGGCAGTGCCAGTTCTCCGGGGACGGCGCGGGGGGGGGGGGGGGGGGGGTGTGGAGAAGAAGAAGAATAAAAAAAGTTTAAGAATTCTGATAGGCAGGGCAGTTCTCAGTCAGAAACGGGAACCGCAGCGCTCTGTCGCGGGCAGCGTCGCTCCCCGTCCGCCGTTTCGGGACGCGAGGTGCCAGTCCCGCTGGCTGCCCTGGCCGCTGGCAGGGGTGCGGGCATCCCGGCCGCAAGCCTTGGGCTTTTTTGGTGGCTGCTCTCCTTCTGTTTCGCTGCAAGGTTTTCAGGTGGTTTAACGCATTCAGAGCGTGTCCGGGTGGGAGCGCAACCCAAGCGGCGCTTCACGAAGCGCGCCTCTGTGGCATCCCGAAAACCTGTGCTGTAGGGGTTGTTTCGGGGAGGTGCAACGTGTGGGCTGTGCACTGGAGGATTTTCTTCGTTCTTGTGACGGGAGAGAGGTATTGCTGAACTTCCAGAATAATCCCTCTGCTCTGCCTCCACCCTGGGTGGAAAAATGACCTTTATAAGCAAGATTGTGGCTGATCTTTGTACCCTGGCTGTCAAAACAGATGCTAGCTGTTGACAGCTGTAAGCGTATTTTCATGTGCCTGTCTGCCAAGCTCTGCAACAGAGTAAGATCTCGCTAATTGTAAGAGTTTTCAGTCGTTACAATGAAACCACGCTATTATCCCGTTAGTGATCGCGGTCTGTGGCCAGGGAAGCATGGTGCTGTGCAAAGCAGGGCTGCAGGTCTTGCTTGCTATGCGGACTTGTCAGCCCCTTGCTTTCAGCCATCTCAAGTCACTTGGAGGCACAGGACAAGGCACTGCCTTTGATAAGGCTCCTGTTGTTGCATGAGAGCGAGGGAACGAGCTGTGCTAGCATGCGGTTATTTGCACGTGTGCACGAGGCGTCTTGGATTTGGTCTTGGTGAAATTTGCACGGTACGGGGCAGGAAGGTTGAGGCATCTGTGGTTTATCAGAGATTTTGCCTAAAAAAAGAGCAGGCAAGAGCATTATGCGCACCTGCAGCTAGTCGCCTAACTATTGTAGCTCAGAGGAGTTTGAGTGTGGTGGTGAATTTTTCATGACATCTTTTGTAAGCAGGACAGCCAAGACAGGTCCGATTGGAAAAGGAAGATGAGAAGCAAACACTAATTCAGTCTTCTGAGATCCCTTTCAGTACAGCAGCTGGTCCTTCTTCTGTACCTTCCTTAATCCCCTTTTTTTCCTTCCTCCGGCAACCTGAATCCTTTTTCCTGATAAAATCCTAGTTTCTACCACTTCTTTATGGTGTGGGTGATGCAGTAATCTTCCTTCTGCAGGCAACGTTTTGTGAGGCTTTTCAGATGCGCTTCTGGAGGAGAATGGATGTTACCAGCATTATTCACTGCCTGAGAATATGTCCAAAATGGATTTTGTAGGCAACGCTGATTAGCTGCCCGCTTTCAAAAGTTGCAGTAGTGCTAGCTGTTACAAGGTGAGCTAACTGTTATTTGGCCGTGCTTCTGATTTTGCATGCTGAGTATTCATAAACCCAGGATTTAAAACCCAGCTTCACCCTGTGTGCTGCCTGGAGTTTGAGGATAGTTTGAGGATATTTTCACCTAACGCCCATTTATTAATGCAAGCTTACGGTAAGGCGCAACGAAGGAAACTTAAAATTTTTGACCTCTGTGTGTGTGGCCCTTAAAAATCAGCAAGTCCCGCTAATTCAGATTAAGACCTGGGAGTTTATATGTGGGAATCTTTTTTTCTGATTAGCGTGGTCCCCCAAATGCTCCCTTGGTTTCTGCCTGTGACATTACAAGAGGCGTGAAGTCCTCTCTGTGCCTGGCATTCTCCTTCAGTTCAAAGACGTTATTGACAGCAGGAAGTATTTATTTCTGACCACTTTCAGAACTGACTTTTTGGGAGAAGAATGGTCTTTAATGATGACCTTAATGCTCCTTACATAAGCCTCCTGTGTGCCCGTATGGTGAAATCTTACTCTCAGGAGTAAGTACACCTTAAAGTAATTGCAGTGAGTAACATGGAGCTGTGGGACTGCCCTTGTTTATTATGAGGGCTGTTGCACAGTGAAGCATTCATGGCTGAGTAGTTCTTTCAGTCCCATCGAAAGAGCAGCTTGTTCTCTGTACACCTGTGGTGCTGCTGGTATTTCTTCCATTTGCTGCCTCTCTGCACCGAGCAGTGTTTTTACAACAAGCAGAAGGATACAGATGGCGCAGTGTGCTCTGGAGAGGCAGCCCAAGCCCGTCGACTTGGCAGTGTACCTAAGGGACTGTCCCCTTGCCAGGGTGACTGGCTGCACGGCTTGCATCTAAGCCCTTGCTCCTGTAACAAAATGTGGGTGTGCAGAAGATACCGCTCAGAATACCTTGCAAAACTGAGGTGTTTGGTTAGCTTGAGAGAGACCCAGCTGAACTCATTCCTGCTTGCCCGGGAGGTGGGAGAGCTGGGAGGAAGACGGACATCCTCCTTGCTGGCTGTTTGTGGTGAGTTTTTCCTTGGATGTTCTCACAGAAGCTTAGGGGAGAATGGACCCTGGTAGTGAAACTGCCTTCCTAGGGTAAGTGTTGCAGCTTTGTCATCTGTTGGCTCCAAGACGGTGTCTCCAGGAAGCAGAGTGATGCGGCATGTGGCATCCCTCCGTTTCACAGAGGATGCTCTTTCAGTAGCTTTGGGTAGGTCCCAAAGCTGTTACTTCCTGAGGTTCAGTTTTCCTCGTGCAGGGCTTGCATGTGTGTGATCACAAGTTACAGATCCTTATTTAAAGGTAAATTAACATGTAAAAAGATCTTTTTTTATTTAAAAAAAAAAAAAGGGAAAAACACAACATTAGATGACACCACTGAGGAAATACGGAGAGGGTTAGTTTCTTTTCCTAAAAACTATCCTCATGTTGAAAAAACTGCAGCCACAGGGCAGAGTTCAGATGAAGTGTGATAGCGGAAGCCATGCTGAAATGTTTGTACAGCCTTATTGTTTTCGTTGAGAACGAATGTAAAACAAAAAGTAGAAGGAGTTTATAAAAAAAATCCTAGATTCATCTGCTTGCGTATTTATTTTTTTACTGTTGCCTTGAATATAAAGAAAAAGACTGAAACATCTTGAAACATCTTTAAGGATGTTGATGTTCAAAACAGTTCTGGATTGCTCATCACAGTGACACTTGAACAGGCAGTAGGCAGCAAAACGCTGATTTTAGTGAATCGACATGGCTTGGTCTTGGTTGTGTTTGTCAAGACTGTGTTTCTAGTGTTTTACCAGATGATTTGGTTTACAGGTGTGATGTGTTTTCTGAAACGCAGTCCCTTACTCATTGCACCGTGATAGCAAACAGTGATTGTTTTCTAATTGCTCATCACGTGCTTAGGTTTTCTGATATTCCTTGTATTATTTTCTGTCACTTTTTGCTTTATCTCTTTCTCTCTTTTCTTTGAAGATCAAGGAGAGGTCATCAGATTAACTGTCTCAATATGCTCTTTATCAACTTCTGTTGTTTCCAATAGCTCTTACCGTTTTTCTGCCTCTTTCTTTTGAAGTCCTTTGCTATTAAAAAGTTACCTTTCTAGTCTGTTTCCCTTGCCTTGCTGTTTCATTAACTTGTGCTGTTTTGCAGGGCTGCCAGCATACCAGCTGCTTGTTTATGAACCGCACTCTGTCTTCTGAAAGCAGGGTTGTTCATTTTGGGGAATTTCATGGAGGAAAGGACAGAAAAAGTTGCAGTCTCCTAAGTATGAACGGCTCTTTCTTTCCGTGGTTTGGGGAGGTTGAGTCACCCAGGGGTTGGGGAACAAAATAGTCTGTGTGGTCCAGCTCCAGGAGCTGTGTGCCGGGATCTTTGGTTTTGGGAAGGCTTGTCTTGTGTCCCCGATGGTGCCATGGCCACAGGAGCAGCGGGCTGTGTTTTTCAGGAGGTCATGGGGACAAGTGGCCGGGCTTTTCTGCCAGGGCGTTATATGTTCACCCATTACATCCCTGGGACCAGATCTGATCCCTGCTGGCATGCTCTGAAGTCAGTCTTTTGCCTTCCCAGTGGGGCCTCAGGCTCTTTGGGACTTCTGTCCATCTCACAGGGGCTGGGGGTGTTTGGATGAGTGCAGCTGGTGGGGTTAGCAGAGCTGCAGGTGTGACCAGGGACAGTAGCTGAGCCCCAGGATCAGCACCTAAATCCATCTCCCGGCTGGAAAAGAGATGGTCAAAGCACTGTGAATCAGCACAGTGTTTCCTCTCCTGCTGCGGGACTCCTGGATCTGGCCTCGTCTGTTCTTCGGGTGGCACCGGTTAAGTCTCGGAGAGGTTGCCTGCTAAAACCTTTAACTCGCACATAGGTTTCCATCTGTATGCTCCTTGGGCAGCTCCTACAAGGGATTTTAGGCAATACAGCGAACGATTCTGAAGACCCCAAGCTATCCAGACATGTGCACTGCAGATGCAAGTTAGATTTAGGCCACAATGATTTTGTTTGTCCTGAGGGTTTTCAGCAGAAGTACTGGCATACTTGCATTTATTACTGGGCTGATGTTGATCCTGGAGGGTGTCTTTAAAATAGCCTTTAAAAATTGAAAGACCTTTTCTATCTGAAATCAGGTATTTTAGATACACTTGCAGCTGTACCTGCCCACAAAAGATAAGGGGTGTTTAGGGGCCATGTTAATACTTCTTTAATGATATGCTCTGCCTTGAACTTGTACTTTGATCACAGTGCTCATGTGCTTTGGTATTTTAAAAGTCCTTTAAGAGAAATGGCATGTAATTCAGGTCATTATGTTACTTTACTGTTACCGTGAGTGTGGTGACTAATGATTATCTCAGATTTAGCTCTGAATCACAGCTGTGGGAAGTGAGAAATAGTTCCTTAATGGCCTCGCAGCTTAGTCATTTCTAAATGAAAATTTACTCGGAGTGTATCATTAACAAATGGAGGGATGCAAGAAAAAAAAAAAAGGTTGGTGAAAGCATTCAGTGTGGATGTGTCACAAAATTAGGATGCTGGAAAATTAGGATTTGCCTGTAGGGCTGGTAGCACTGCCTCCCATCTCCTCATGGAGCGGTCCTTTTTTATTTGCTTACAGCTTGGCTGAGTTACAGCTGTTTGTGTTAAAGAGTTTTATCTGCTGAGAGGGTGCCAAAATGTGTTGGCCTGTTTGGAGAACAGAGCTTGAGAAAGAAGACAGCTTGAGTAATTTATTTTTTTTTTAATGTGGCTTTTCTTTAGATGCAGTGCTTTGGAGTTTGAGATTTTTTTGCCACACGCTTGCTAGATTGTTCATCTTTGGAAAACGACCATTTGTACTTACATTTCTAAGACTTTCTGACCTCGAGGTTTTCACAGAGTCTCTGGCAGAACAAAATGTTTTCCTCGACAGCAAAACGATTTTCATCTTTGCATTGTGGCACAAAAAAAAGCGTTTTGGGTGGGAGGCCATTTTTCAGGTCTGCCCAGCCCTTTTGATGGGAAGATCATCATCTTGTGAGCCCAAGGGGGTCGGAAGAGACGCAAACCTCATTTGGGGGGGTGAGTGCGGCGGTGGGGATGGGGTTGTACACCAGGAACCTGGGGCGTGATGCTGGACACGTCACGTCAGCCATGGCCAGGGCAGCTGACTGCATCTGCCTCCGCCTGGAGCTGGTCTGAGACCTTTGGGATGGGTGGAAGACACATGGAGCTCTTGGAGGTGCAGCCTGGAGTCCAGGGGTGCTGTTCCTCAAATGTGTGCCATTTTTATATTGTGGGAGCTTGAGGCTCCATCTACTGTGTTTGTCTCTTCTGTCGCTGTAAAACTGGGGATCAGAGAGATGCTGGGAGTTTCCGAGAAGTTTTCTGAGGTGCCAGGTGATGGTGGTCCCCAAGGAGGATGTGTGACTGTCCTTCAGCCAGCTGAGTGGTGTGCAGTGACCAAGACCTGCGCTACACTTGGTTTAGGGACAAGTGAGAGAAATGCTCTCTCTCTCTCGGAGTACAACATTTTTGGTGCTTATTTAAGCAAAGGTCTAGGTAACACACATGCGCCACATAATTAAGAGGCTGTGCAGCAGCTTGTATGGGTTGCACATGCAGCTGGGACAGGAAGCCTTCATCCCAGCATCTCCTAACTCAAGAGACCTTGACGTGGAGCCTGGCTCATGCAGCTTGCTGCATGGGTGGCACGGTGACTGGCGTCGCGGTAAAACAAGCTGCCACTGGGCCGGCAGCAGTACGGCGGCGTTGTGGCGGCACTGACTGAGGGAAGGTCCGTTCAGGCCAGCCTGCAGCATCCGACAGAGCCAAGAGTGGGACCTGGGGAAGGGTCTGCAGCTGGGATATCCTGGTGTGTTGTCCCAGCTCCTATTAATTTATGACTTGAGATGCCAGAGGCCATCTTTCAACCTGCCAGTCCTTGATGGGCCTGGTAGTCCTTTATTCCTGCCATGAACGCATCTGATGACTTTTTTTCCAGCCAAGTGGGCTCTTGGCCTGCCCATCATGCTGTGGCGAGAAGTTCCCCTGTTAAACCCCGTGCCGCGGGACTGGCCCCGTGTCCCTCAGTCCTTCCTATCAGTGTGCGAATGTTCGTTTTTGAGATGGAAAATGCTGTGGCAAAGTCAAGGGCGTGCAGGTTGGAAGATGGTTCAGCTTTGCGGGTGGAAGGAGGTGCTGCTCTCCCGACAGAAGATGGAGTTGGTGTCTCAGCTGCGTGCCACAGCTAGAAGTTGGCCTCCAAGTTCAAAAACCTGTTGCATTCTCATTTAATAGGGACACGGAGCTGCTGAATGCAGCTCCCTGTACTTTGTGCTGGAGTAGTGCCACCACGTCAGTTCAGCTCTTAAACGTACGTACTGATGGTCTGGATTTGTCAAACTAATTTCTTGAGCTCTCAAGAGAAGTGAGCTTGCTGAAGGGACGTGTTGCTCTGCCGCGTTGGCTCACAGTGTTCGCTCGGTGAGCCAGTGGTAAGTGTCAGCTCTGAACAGCAGAGCTCGTATTTTTGATTGTGTGTCTTGTAGCAGAATGAAGCTTAGCTCAGCTGCTGATCTCCGGAGGCTGTATTGCAGGTTATGCTTTGCGTGGTATTTGGTGCAGGAATCCTAGCTGCCCATCTCGCTTGCTTTTAGGGATAGGGGTGGCTGCCTTGCCGTGGGAGGAGGTAGGATGTGTGCAGTGGCTTTACTGTAAATAACCACAACCTGTTAAATAAATTCCTGAATCTTGTATTCGGGGTGGGGGGGGAATACATATAATAATTCTCTGGAAATTTTCATATACCAAACTTAATGTGTAATTAAATACGTACCATTGTCGTACTTTCCTTGAGGGACTGCTATCCCGTCTGCCATTTCCATGATCTGCCACTTTCCTCTGAAAGCTGACGCGGAAGCTTGTCCATGCGTGCTCTCGGTCGCTTTTCCTGGCCAGGCACCGCTGCCCCGTGCTGCCGGGGCATCATTTCCCCGCCGACACCATCGGGGCACGTGGAGCAGCCCAGCTGGCTACCCGCCACCTCTCCGTGCGCTGTGGGGAGCTGCCTTTGTGGGCGCAGGGCACCGCGCCACCTCCGCTCTTTCACAGCTCGTCGCCTACCTGCTGGCTGCATAATTCCGTTCCTCACAGTTTTCTCGGCCATTAGATGGACACCCTTGATGGATCTTTGTGGGCGTCCAGTCCAAAACCTACAGTGAGAATGTGATTCGTGTTCCCTTGATCTGCTGGAGAACCACGTTTTGCATTGTCTGTGATCCCACAGGGCTGTCCCTGTCTTGGCATCACACAAAGCAGCCTTGTAACACACCTGGGCATGAAGGCAAAGCACTTCTCATTCTGCAGTGTAAAACCTAGTATTTGCAAAGTGGGTGTGAGCCAAACTGTTGAAATGAGTTCATTTAGGGGAGGTAATTTAGCAGAACTGCTCTGAATACTAAAAAAAAAATGGGGGGGGGGAGGTGGAAAGGAACCATAGGAGGATTTCTTCTTGTTATTTTTGTCAGCAGCAAACAAGATGCTTCTGTTGTCAAATATTTGCTTCCTGTCCAGATGTCCCTTGTAATTTTTGGAAAGGAGACAGGAATATTTTATAACATCTGTCCTGGCCTTCCAAATTTGTCCTGGAAATACATGACCACAGGATGATTCAGTAATTTTTCTGGGTTGAGGAAATTAGACTAGTGACATCATCTGTCGAGAAATAATAAAAAAAAAAAAAAAAAGAAAAGAAAACCCTGATCTGGATGATTTGCGTGAGTTCAGAGAGATGACTTTTAATGCCCAACCTGCTGCTTTCAAGTCAGGCAGTCTCGAAATCAGTATCTGATTTGCAAGGTGACAAGAACGTGAGCTTGTATGTAGAGCCTTATTTTTTTTTTCCCCCAGGGCTGTATAAAACTTGATTGTGGCAACCCCAAACACTCACATTTATACCAAATGAAAACTATTTTATCAGCACTCAAAATCAGGGTCTTGCTAAGAGCTCAAAAATTCCTGTGGGTTAAGGAGAAAGCACTTTGGCTAACGCCACCTTGACAAACGTGTGTGTTAGCAATACTTGGCGTTCCAAACCGTCTGTCTGCAAGCTGAAAGCCTGCTTGTTTCAGGTAGCTAGGATGTCTGCTAGTCTCCTTAAGGCCTTCTGTATTATGCTCCTGGCAGGGAAAATGGGCTGATGTAGCGGTGCCAAAAGGAACAAGCGGCAGTAGCTGGCTGTGCCGAGGACCGCGTGTGGTCTGCTTTGGTTTGTGAGAGAGCTGAATGCAGAAGGGAGCCCAGCTCAGCAGCCTGCCTGGTGTGAGCAAATGCTGGCAGCCCCAGCGGGATATTTAGCACCCCATCACTGCATTATTCAACTAAAGCTAAAAAAAAAAAATAATGCTGCTGTTTTTAACATTTTTATTTTATCAGTGCCTGAAGCGAGTGCGCCATCCTACGTGTCCCCGAGCTCTTCAGGTAGTGCTGTGCTGGGTGGCCCAAATGTGCAGGGAAGAGGGGGACGGTGGGGGGACAGGAAGGCAGGTGGCATGGAGATGCGTTGGGTGCTTGGGAAGCTCCATCCCTCCTTCCCCATCTGCACCTGCTGGCCCTGCTCCACTCTGTGGTGATGGGATCCTGTGGCCCGAAACAGGCGGAAATTTCCAGAGTCACTCCAGCTCTCTGGGGTTTTTCCCTGGGAAAGGAGAGAGCTGATTTTGAAACCCTTACCACCTTAGCCCTTTTCAGTGAACTACGGGGATGTTTGGGAAAAGCCTGTAGGTAGGGTGTTACAAGAGCTACATCATGACTGCTGAGGCTCCGAGGTTTCTCCGTTGTGCTTGATTATGACTGTATGAGCTAGCCCTCCATGAGCAAAACCCCCTGTTCTCACTGTTACAGAAGGTTTTTTCCCCCGTGGTGGTGATGGATGCTTTCTCTTCTCAATGATGCCCTTCTGCAAGAGCAGCTGCAGGAATTGCCCTCGTAAAAGAATTTTATTTTTTTTTTTTTAAAGGAAAAGTTCCATAACTTAATTTTTATCAGCTAATGAGAAAAAAAGATTTTTTTTTTTAATGCAGTGGCAGGATTTGGGAAGTAATTTTAAACAACAGGATCAGTCTCTGTGGGTTTAAACAAGCATTTGACTTCAAACATGAAAGCTTGCTTGATCATTTTATCATTTCAAAAGTCAGTTTTGTCATTTTTCAATATGATTGGCTCAAAATGTTTTTGGAAGCCTATCCTTGTTGTTGCTGTTGGGTTTTTTTTCCCTTTTGGAGAGTTTTCCAGGCTGAAGTACCAAAATAGGGCATGTATTAAACACTTAACTGGAGGAGTGAATCATCATCCTAATGATGTGAGTTCTGTAAGTAGAGATGATGCTGGGGGAGCCCCTGGAGGGCCTGAGGTGCTGCCAGATGTCCCCCGCCTCCATGCGAGGCCGGTCCCGCCGCTGGGAGCGGGACGCGTGACTGCGTGCCGCCGTGATGCTGTGCTCCAGCGCTGTTCCTCCGTCGGCGCCGTCCTTGGGCTGATGTGCGGTGTGTCGGAGGGAGCATCTCCCCGGAGTCCCCCCAGCAGCTGTGGGGATGCTGGCTAAAGAAATGGGCAGCTGGGGCTAGAGGTGCGTCCTAAGGTCCAGAGTTTGTACCTATTTGAATTCTTAATGAAAGACGGATGGCAAATGGTCTGCGTAATTCCCACTTGTTGTTCGTCTAGTACATTTTCTATTAATCGTGCAGTTTTTCTGCTTCTAACAGATGTCAGACAAGGTTGGGAGAGGCCCCCAGATATGGTGCATTCAGCACAGCACTGTTGGGTAAGAGAAGATGCTGCCTGATAACAACTCACGTGGGCAGTCACACGCAGCCTTTGGTTTATCTGGGCATGTGCCACTGCTCCCTTTCACAGCCAGCACTTAAGGAGAGCTGAGGTGACTTTTTTAGATGCCACAAGTTGAGTAGTGGCACCTCTCAGAACAGGGGAAACTGATGGCTCCTGACTTCCATCAGGTCTGTGCTGTGGTGGGCTCTCTGGTCTCGACCCACGTCTCTTTATTTCAAAGGAGAACCAAGGAAAAGCCTCTCACTTCCCGCCTACAACCTGCTTTCACCAGCCAGGGGAGCATCATGTGCTGCTAGGGCCAAGAAACCTCATTTCTTTTGGAAGCCAGGTCAGGAGAGACATGATCTGAAAGATACCTATGATCTTACACTGGCCCAGGCTGCCCAGAGAAGCTGTGGATGCCCCATCCCTGGAAGTACTCAAGCCCTGGCCGGATGGGGTTTAGGACAGCCTAGGCTGGTAGGAGGTGTCCCTGGAAGTGGAAGGTTGGAATGGGATGGTCTTTAAGGTCACTCCCAACCCAAACCATACTGTGATGCTGTGATTCTGCAGTCTTGGTGCCTCCCAGTTTGTCAACCTCATGGAAAGGTTCAGTAGGACAGAAGGTGAAAAGCAGAGCCCACTGCAGCCTTGGCAGAAGGTCTGGAATCACATATTAAATTTTCCCCTGTCCTGGATGAGGTGAGCCAGGGCGGGTGGTCTGGGCACTGAGCTTGTGTAGATGTGGCCAAACTCAGAATTCCTGCAAGAAATGCTTGCCAGTGTCTCTAAATTGTTCCGGCCCCCATGGGGCCCAGTGTTCAGGCGTGCCATGGGGCTGATCAGAAGCCCTGATCTCTTTTAGATTTATTTCAAGGTCTTTGTACACAGGCTTGGTCTGTTTGGTTTACGACGATGAGATTAAAACCACGAGAAGAAAATCAGCAGACCAACCCTGTGTCTTACGAAACCTTATCTCTGCCTGCCAACAGCCTTACCGTGTACGCTCTTTCTAGATGAAATCTCTGAGGCTTGCTCTCAGGCCGTCGATGCTTATTTCTGGTGCTGCTGTGGCTTCTCTCTGCTTTCTTTCAGATCTGACTTCCCGAGCTGGTGGATGATGAGGTGGGGGTTTTGCCGAGCAGCCCCTTCCCAGCCACCAGTGAAGCCTCCCGTTGCCCTCTGCCTCTTATTTTCTGTGCAGCTGGTAACCAGGGTCAGAGTCGGTGTGAGTCCCACTGTTCAGACACATGACACTGAGGAAATCTGCCTCTGTAGCAGTGAGACTTCTAAGGGTGTAGGAGCAAAACTGGAGGGATTTGGAACCAGCAGGTATGAGAGGTCTGGAGGTGCTGCTGGGTTGCAAAAATGCACTCGGTGATGCTTTCCCAAGCTCCAAAAGATGCTGGTGTGAACAAAAAAACCTGCTCCAAGATGCATGCACTGTGCAAATTTACAGCAGCATGTACTTTTAACATAATAATCTCATTATGTCAGCCACGTAGGAATGTGTTAGCACCTGCATCTTCCTGAGGCACAGACGTTATCATATTCTTGGTCATGCAGAGTAGATCCAGCAGATCAGTGCTCTGCAAAGCCACTTTGTGAGGAAATAAGCGTGCTGCTGGAGTTCCTGCTGACGCAGGGGGCAGAAGGGTGTAGAAAGGAGCTTCGGAACTTGCAGGTTTCATTTCTCCACACAGAAATACCTGCCTCTTCTGTTGTGGTTTGCAAAGAAATTGCAAAATACGTGCTCCATGTGCTGGAGCACTGGAGGGCTGTGTGATTGCCACGCAGGCTTCGTGTTGCATCTGGGATGGCTTCGCTGCAGCGCTGAGTCATGGTGCGCTGTTGAGAGGAGTGAGTTTGGGCACCCATGCCCAGCGCCAGAGCGGTGCCAGGCTTCAGCCAAAGGTAAAGCAGCAGGAACGCACTGTGGTGTCTTGGGCCCAGGGGTTGTTCTGGTGGCTGTTACCTTCCACATGTGCTCATTTAATCCTGCTTCAGAAGTCCGAACCTCTGGGAACAAGAAAAAATGAAACCACGGTGGTGCCATCTCATATATGCAAGCTCCAAATGCTCAAAAAGACTTTCGACATCCCCCCTGCAAATCAAACAAACAAAAAACACACCAAAAACAAACAAAAAAACAAAACACCAACACCCTGAAACCAAATGTTGAACTGTTTATCTTTGCCTTTTGTTTTAGGAGTCATGAGGATGTGTTCAGCTCAGTCGTGCTTTCCCAGTCGGACCCAGAGAGGTTTTGTTTGGGGTTTCTGGCGCAGCAGTTTTTGGGGAAGGGGTGGCACATTGTGATGCTCACGGAAGGGCTGCAAGACTTGAAGGGTGCTGCCGGTGTGCACTGGGGTCTGTCTCAGAGAGCATCTCATCTGCCTGGGTCCATAGCAGGCTGTTCCTTTGCACTGTACTCACATGGCAAAGGGTGATGCTGGTGAGATTGCCTTGCTGGCGGAGGAGGGAGGCTTGTTGCAGCGGGACGTGATTTGGCATGGGTATGTCACTGTGCAGGAGCACACGGGTGTTGGGGCTTGTCAAGGGAGACACCAGCAGTGTCCTTTGTCCAGTGAGCTCGGATGAGCTGCTTGCAAAGAAGGAAAAAGGAGTAGGACTTCAACCTGCAGAGGAGCAACTCTGGAAACACCCAAATAATTTTTTATCCACTGAAATGGCCATGGGAGGGGGAAGCAGCATCAGGGACCTACTCTGCTGAGAGCAGCAATGAAAAGGGGACCTGAGAGTCCCGGAGCGAGTAGATGTGTCACCCAGGGGGGCTGAGATGAGAGCACTGACAGCCTCTTCAGTCTGGGCACAAGGAGGGGGGGGTGCAAGAGCATCGGCTGCATTGTGCCCGTCCTGGAGGAACTGCTGCTCTGTCCTGGAGCTCTTCCAGTGCAGGTCCCACAGTCAGCCTCGGAGTCAAGATCTGTCACTGCTATTACGATTACTTGGGCCACGTTTGCCCGTATGTTAAGCTGTTTTGGAGCTGGGTATCTGTTCAGCATGCCCACGGGCAATTGCAACTGGAAAATTTCACCTTTTGTTTGCAGGCGTAAAAAGAGGCTAATTTTGGAGTTTTTAGCTAAACTGGAATTGGAATTGAGCATGACATTCTGAGTATATTTGATACATCTCTGTGGTGGGAGTTTGACCTCTGCTAGGATGCTGGCCTCTCTGAAAGGGATAATACTGAAGAGAGAAGAGGCAAGGAGGGTGCTCTTTCTCTTTTGTTACGGAGTAATTGTCACCCAGATTTCTGTGCAGGCACAGCCCTCTGGTGCATACAAAATACCAAGACTCCAGTGAAGGCTCATGCCTTTACTTCATCATATTAATTAATGGCCCAGAAAGCACAGGGAAAAAAAGGCTATTTTGCAGACACTTATAGAAGTTTTTCTCTCCCATTCCTCCTTTCCTTTTTGCTTGTTGAAAAAAAATCTCAGGCATATGAAATATGATGGCTTCCCTGCTGTGACTTCAGATGTAGAAATATTTACATAGGATGATGTGCATTATGAGAGAGCCTGGGTCCCCTGCTGCACCGACAGTACAGAAGGGATGAACCTGCAGTTCAGATGCAGATTGCGGCTGAGGAGAAAATGTTTCCATGCCAGCTCCTGCTGGGACTTTCCCTTTTGCTGGCGCGGCTGGAAACGTAACTCTTACAATTAATGTGGCCGCCTGAGGCTCTGCAGGCGGTGCGCTTGGTTTCGTGGGACCTGACCGCGCCGTGGCAGCGGTGAGGAGGAGCGAAGCCCTGCTGGAGGGGACAGGCTCGCCCGGTTCAGCCCTGCCAGGTCACTCATTCTGGCCACAGCCCACACCTGCACTTGGACAGACATAACTTACGCCGGTGGCTTAAAAGGTTTCCTCATTGTTTTCCCTTGTTTTCTTCCCGTTTTCCTATTTTGGTTGTAGTGTTTTCCTGTACAATGAAATTGCCAGTGTTCGCCGCAATGGCTTGTGTAGATTTTTGAATGAATTTGCATCTCTCTTGGTTCCTGGCTGAAATTTTCTCACATACGGAGTGCAGCAAGGTAACGAAAGCTCTGTTTTGCTCTGTTTCCATTAGGGATCAACCAATGTGGTTTACCAAGCCCACCATGTCAGCAGGAGTAAGAGAGGACAAGTTGTCGGTAGCAGGGGTGGATTTCGAGGCTGCACGGTTTGGCTAACAGGTATTTTCATCTGGGCGCGAATGTCTTGCTTCATGTGGGACAGCTGCTTGCATGAATGAGGGGGATAAGGAGGACAGCTTGGAGGTGGGGTTTTGGGATCTGCGGGAAACACCAGCGTTCCTTCTGAGTTGGGAGTTGCAAAACAATTTTGAGTAGGAAACACTGCCACGTGGTGTTTGTAAAGCAAGATGTTCTCCCTGGCAGCTGCTGTCCCTAACTAACATTGTTATAAATTTCACAACTGTCATTGGGGCCTCCATTTCCTGGCTCCCTTGATTGAACACATAAAAAGCCCTGTGGGTCACGCTTGTTGTCCTAAAGCGTGTGGCTGAGGAAGCCTTGGCTCAAACCCAGGCAGCCCCTGGCAGTGAAACACACCCAGGATCGTCCGGAACAGCACACACAGATTTTCATTCTGGGTCAATGGGAAATTTATGGGGGCACTTAGGTTTGCTGTGTTTCAAATGACCTCATGAGCAGCAAAACAAGGTGGTCTCCTTGTCTGGAACACAAATACGCCCAGGCAGTGAGTTGTGCTGAAAGTAATTTCTTGTGCTGCCATCGCGGTTTTTGTATGTTATTTCTCATTCTGTGCACCTTCTGGTGTGTTGCCTTTCTCTTCTGCTTTGAAAAACCAACTCAGTATTTGAGGACTAGGGACCACTAAAAATGACAACAGCATTTATTGTGCTCTGCTGATATTTTTTTTGCTACTTTCCACTTTTTTCTTTGCTTGTTAAATACTTATATTTTCTTTGGCTGCCAGACGATGATGCAAGACATGAGTGGAAGGGTTTGTAAAGCCATTCTGATTTACCTTCATTATCAATTTGTGTTAGATGTTGGATTAAAACACATCTCTATTTTGTTTTCCTCTTTAATCTCAAGAAGGCCAGTATCTTATCTGTTTTAACATCATTTCTGAAGCCAAAAATAACTATCCAAGGCAATTTCCTTCTTTCAAGTGTCACTCCAAGCTCCTGCATACAAAAACTTTGAACTTCTTTGGCTGATGACTACTCTTTTGTGATCTTGGGGAATATGGGCCTGACGAAGAGCAAAGTCAGGACCCTGAACTTCCAAAGAGCGAACTTCAAGCTATTTAAAGACCTGGGGTAGGAGATCCCCTGGAACACTGTCCTCAGGGACAAAGGAGCTGAATAGAGCTGGAGACTCCTTGAGCACAAGAACTCTCCATCCCCCTGGGTAAGAAAGCAGGCAGGGAGGGCAGACAAGCGGGATGGCTGAGCAAGGACCTGCTGGTCAAATTGAAGCTGAAGAAGGAAACACACAGGCAGTGGAAGCAGGGACACGTGGCCTGAGAAGAGTACAGGGATGCTGCCCAGATGTGCAGGGATGGGATCAGGAAAGCCGAGGCACAGATAGAACTGAGCTTGGCAAGGGATGCAAAGAATAACAGGAAGGGATTCTGTAGGTACATTCTTCAAAAGAGAAAGGCCAAGGAGAGTGAGGATTGGTAATGACAGACACGGAGAAGGCTGAGGTGCTCAGCAATTTCTTCACCTCAGTCTTCACTGTCAGTCAGGTTTCCCAAGTCTCTCATTTCCCTGAACCTGTAGATGGGAGCTGGGGGAGCAAAGTCCCCCTCCACTGTAAGTGAAGAGCAGGTTCGAGACCACCTGATGAAACTAAACAAGTACAAGTCTATGGGGCCTGATGCCATGCATCCCAAGATCATGAAGGAATTGCCTGATGGAGTTGCCAAGCCTCTCTCCATCATGCTTGAAAATCCTGGTAGTCAGGTGAAGTCCCTGGTAACTGAAAAAAGGGAAACATCACTCCCATTTTTAAAAAGGGTAGAAAGGAGGACCCAGGGAACTACAGACTGGTGATCCTCACCTCTGTGCCTGGGAAGATCATGGAAAAGATCCGCCTGGAAGCAATGTCTAAGCACATGTAAGACAAAGAGGTGATCTGAGACAGCCAGCATGGCTTCACCAAGGGCAAATTGTGCCTGACCAATCTGGTGGCCTTCTGTGATGGAGTGACTGCATCAGTTGACAAGGGAAGACCGACTGATGTCATCTACCTGAACTTCTGTAAGGCTTTTGACATGGTCCCACATGACATCCTGATCTCCAAATTGGAGAGAGATGGATTTGATGGGTGGACCATTCAGTGGTTAAGGAGTTGGCTTGAAGGTCACACCCAGAGAGTGGTGGTCAACGGCTCCATGTCCAGGTGGAGGCCAGTGACAAGTGGTGTCCCCCAGGGGTCTGTCCTGGGACCAGTGCTGTTTAACATCTGTATCAATGACATAGCCAATGGAATCAAGCACACCCTCAGCAAGTTTGCAGATGACACCCAGCTGAGTGGTACGGTCGATACAACAGAAGGAAGGGATGCCATCCAAAGGGACCTCAACAAGCTTGAGAAGTGGGCCCACGTGAGCTGAATGAGGTTCAACAAGTGCAAGGTGCTGCACCTGGGTCGGGGCAATCCCAGACAGGAGGACAGACTGGGAGAAGAACTCACTGAGAGCAGCCCTGTAGAGAAAGAGTCGGGAGTTTTAGAGGACAAAAAGCTTGACGTGAGCCAGCAGTGCATGCTTGCAGCCAGAAGGCCAACTGCATCCTGGGCTACATCACCAGAGGAGTGGCCAGCAGGGGAGGGAGGTGATTGTCCCCCTCTGCTCTGCCCTCATGATGCCCCACCTGGAGAGCTGCGTCCAGGTCTGGGGCCCCCAGCACAAGAAGGATGTGGGTCAAGAGGAGGCCTTGATCAAGGGGCTGGAGCACCTCTCCTATGAGGAAAGGCTGAGAGAGCTGGGGCTGTTCAGCCAGAAGAGAAGGCTTCGGGGTGACCTCACTGCAGCTTTTCAATACTTAAAGGAGGCTTATAAAAAAGGCGGAGAGCAATTTTTTGCTCGGGCAGATAATGACAGGACAAGGGGGAATGGTTTTAAACTAAAAGAGGGGAGATTTAGATTAGAGGCTGGGAGGAAATTCTTCCCTCAGAGGGTGGTGAGGCACTGGCACAGGTTGCCCGGAGAGGTTGTGGATGCCCCATCCCTGGAGGTGTTTTAGGCCAGGTTAGATGAGGCCCTGAGCAACCTGATCTAGTGGGTGGCGTCTCTGCCTATGGCAGGGGGTTGGAACCAGGTGGTCTTTGAGGTCCCTTTCAACTGGAGCTATTCTATGATTCTATGACATATGCAGTGGCCTCCTAACTTCCCAACAACTGACTTTTAAGAGACCGTATGGAAGGATGTTACATGGACTATGTAGGTGAAACAGAAGGACACCTGAGTGCCCTGCATTGCTGAGGAAGGCCCTCAGGCTGTTGTACTGCACAAACCAAAGGCACAGGCAGCAGCACGTCCAGCCACATTTCCTCTCCAGCACAAGCATGGCTGTTCTGCATCATACTGAAAGTCCACCTCGCCTGGATCTCATTTCCATCACTGGCCAATAGTAGGTGTCATGAGGTATATAAATAAACAGGCAGGCAGGTGATGCTTTCTCCTCAGGATATTTTCCAAGGCGAAGTGTTTCCTGAGGCAGGCATTGTGTTTGGAGGTGTTCCCTTTCCTAAGTTGAGATCCTCTTCCATCTCGAGGAGCTTTCAACACATGCATCCCCACCCAAGAGAAAGGAGCAGTTTTGGTGCCTCAGGTCCTCTTGCAGCTCTGCTAAACAGGCAGTAGCAAGTGCTCATTGTGTGAGTGGATGGAGCTGGGGTGGGAAGCAGCCACCTCACTTAGGATTGGTGACTTTCTGGCTGCTGACTCCAGGAGGTGCAGAGCCATCCTGTTCCGCTGTCACAGATCTGTGGCTGCTGTTCCTGCGTAAGCAGAGGTGTGTGTGGATGCTCAGGGGCTGTTGCTGCTGTTGGAGCCCATCCCACTGCACGCACTTGTGGCAAGAATCTCTCCTTGATCTACTCCAGGAGAGCGGTTGGCTGTCCAGAAGGGGAAGAAGAGGAGGAAGATGCTGAAAGATGTAGAGGCAACAGCATCCTTTAATGCTTTCTCTACTTCCTGACACCTGCTTGTTCTACCGTGGCCCAGCAGGATGTACTTCTGCAACACAGCTGGGCTGAACCTGTCCAGATGGGAGGGTCTAACAGCATTTCTCATAGCATTAATGCCACCCCTGGAGTAAGGAGGTTTGGCCAGGGTCCTGTGGTGGTAACAATACACTGAAAAGATTACTCCAACCTCCCTACCTCATTTTTGCTAAAGCAGCTCCGGACAGGAGGAGTTTTGTTGCCAGCATCTCAGGAGGAATTAGGTTATGGTGTCATTTTCATTCTTTTGAACTCAAACCTGAACCTCACTTTTCTGTCTCCAACAGGCCTTTCTGGAGCTGGTAAGACAACCATCGGCTTTGCTCTGGAAGAGTACTTGGTCTCTCATGGCATCCCCTGCTATTCCCTGGATGGTGATAATGTTCGGCATGGCTTGAATAAAAACCTGGGTTTCTCAGCCGGAGACCGTGAGGAGAACATCCGCCGCATTGCAGAGGTGGCCAGGTTGTTTGCTGATGCTGGGCTCGTCTGCATAACGAGTTTCATTTCTCCTTTTTCAAAGGTAAACTCTCTGCATCATATGCTGCGCTCTTCTGGATGGCCTTGATCTAATGAATGTTCCTAGGAAAGAGACGTTTATGTATATGCCATCAGATGTTCCTTTAGCTTCTCCACTCTTTTGTGCAATGCCACTGGTATACAGAGCTATAAAGATCGGTACAAGTTTCTGGAGTGCTGTTGGACATAACATTTTTGCTTTCAGAATTGGTTAAAAGTTAAGTGATGTTTGAAATCTTATTATACAGGCTCCTACTGTTAACTTGTTAGGATGCAGAAAAGAGGCGTAAAAAAATAGCCTGTCATAGTGGTATCAGTGCTTTATTTGAAGAAGCGTTGATTGTGTTTTTATGCTTCCTGAGAATGCCAAATATCTGCCATTATCAAGCTAATATAAATAGTTGAATAGATGCCTTTTTTTTTTTTAACACAGGACTGATTCACATCCTAAGGTTCTGCTATCCTACTTAATGAAGAGGTCTTCTAACGTACCTTTAAAGAAAAGGGGGGAAAAGAGATATAAACCTTTAATTAGAATTAGTTTAAATTTAATAAATCCATACCAAAGATGATTTTACCTGTGTCAGATTCCAGGGAATGTCATTTAGTAGGAAGGTATTTGTAGCAATATGTTATGAATATGTTATGCATATGAAAACATATGGTTTTCCCATCTTTCTTGAAACAGGATCGTCAAAATGCACGGAAAATTCATGAGGCAGCTGGGCTTCCTTTCTTCGAAATCTTTGTAGATGCTCCTCTAAATATTTGTGAAAGCAGAGATGTAAAGGGACTGTACAAAAAGGCAAGAGCTGGAGAGATCAAAGGTATGCAAGAATGAGCTCTTAATTTGACTTTTGCTTAACGAAGTGTCAGGTAGCTTATCTTTGCAGCTCTGCACATAGAAAATCTCTGGAAGTGGGTTAGTAAAGGCTCTTTGTAGTACACTATTTCCCTAATCTTACTATCACAAGCATCACTTCTAGTACTCAGTACAGCTTGAATGCTTGCTAGTTGTTTCTGTAGTGGTGTTGACTCTAGGGCATGGAGTATTACATTAAATAAATTTGGTTTGGGTTTAATTGTCCATAGGATTCACAGGGATTGACTCAGAGTATGAGAAGCCTGAATCTCCTGAACTAGTGTTGAAAACAAACGTTGCATCAGTGTCTGAATGCATTCAGCAGGTTGTGGAGCTCCTGCAGACACAAGTAGGTCATTTGTTTTTACCACTACCACCGGCAGCTCAAAAATCTGACTTCACATACTGACTTCTTGGTGTGCATTTAAAAAGCAGTGTTACGAGCGCTGTCTCTTTCTCTCTTTCAGAACATTGTGCCCCGCGCGTCGATTAAAGATGTTCTTGAGCTATTTGTACCCGAAAATAAACTTGATAGTGTCCGAGCTGAAGCAGACATGCTACCATCCATAGAGATCACGAAGGTAACATCTCATTTGAATGCTGCACTATGACTCAGTCATTGGTTTGCTTTTTGAAGGGCAGAAGTATAGATAGGGATGTGGCTAAATGGTGCGCTGTTCAAAGAATCGCAGACTGGTTTGGGTTGGAAGGGACCTTAAAGCCCATCCAGTTCCAACCCCCTGCCATGCACAGGGACACCTCCCAGCAGACCAGGTTGCTCAAAGCCCCATCCAGCCTGGTCTTGAACACCTCCAGGGATGGGGCAGCCACAGCTTCTCTGGGCAGCCTGTGCTGGTGCCTCACCACCTTCATAGTGAAGAATTTCTTCCTTATATCTAATTTAAACCTACCCTCTTTTAGCTTAAAGCCATTCCCTCTTGTCCTATCACCACATCCCGTGACAAAGAGTCCCTCCCCAGCTTTCGTGTAGCCCCCTTTAGGTACTAGAAGGCCGCTATAGGGTCACCCCAGAGCCTTCTCTTCTCCAGGCTGAACAACACCAGCTCCCTCAGCCTGTCTTCATAGGAGATGAGTTCCAGTCCTCTAATCATTTTTGTGTTGATTTTGTGGTTCCTCTGATTGCTGTGTCCTTTCATGGCTGTGGTTTATGACGAAATGAAGTGTAGTTCTCATCCTCAGACATTTTATCCTGTTGTGTCTCTCTGCTCTGTCCTGTAGCACGCCAGGGCCATCAGCTTCGTTGATTGTATTAGGGCAGCCCCACACGTGGTTGTGCTATGGAAGGGTACAGATCTAGCTTTAAAAAACAAAACAAAACCAAACCAAACAAAACAAAAAAAAATCACACCGACCCCCAGCACCACTTTTTTCCCCTTTATGAATGTCCTCTATTTAACACTAAATGGTGAGACTGCTTTTGCAGCAGAAGGAAAGGAAGAGCAGTGAGAGCTGGTGACAGGAGTGCCCTCTGGGTTTGTTTTGCAGCTGGATCTGCAGTGGGTGCAAGTGCTGAGTGAAGGCTGGGCCACGCCACTGAAGGGCTTCATGCGCGAGGCAGAGTACCTGCAAGTGATCCATTTCGGCACCCTGCTGAACGGTACGAATCCTGCGCTTTGAGAGACCTGACACTCGCGCTGCGGTGTTGTGGCAGGCACTCGTGGAACAGCTTGATGCTCAGCTGTGTTTCAAGCCTCCTTTCCTCTGAAGTGCTAAATGCAAGCCCTCGTAAAGGAGTGCGGGAGCTGGGAAGCCGTGCTCTGAAATGCACCAAAGAATACAAAAGGTGACAGAGTTCACAGTGCTGTGGCCAGGGCCCTGTGTCACACACTAGACATCCCACATCATGCTGTTCAAAGGTTTTGGCTACCATTATATATATATACATAAAACCTCTTAACCCTGCATGGTTCTGCCAGGGAAGGCTGCCAGGCTGAATTTCAGATGAGAGGAGAGGATAGCTGATCCTTGGAAACAGGGCCAGGGGCTGATTTCTCTTTCATTTTTCCTATTTTCCCCCTTCCCCATTACCATAGCTTGAAATAAATCAGATTTAGGTACTGATTAGCAACTTAAGAGTTTTTTCATCCCTGGAAGAGGCAAATAATACTCAGGCAGTGACAACTACAGTTTGGGGTAGTAGATACGTGCGTCCCATGTCTCAGATAGAGATGCCATTGCTGTTGCCATGCACGCAGTGAATGGGCGAACGCGTTGGGTTCTGTAGATCCAATACGGCTCTCTGGCCTCAGAGTTTGGGATCTTGGTGAAGGACTCACTGTGGAGAGTCTTGTCCTCCTTCTAGAGGACCCTGGTCCTGCCTTGGTCATTCAGGGCAGTAATTTGCTGCTGGCGCTGGGATTCAGGCACTGTACCTCAAGTGCAAAGCCAGCGCTTAGTTCAGGACTGTGCATGTTGGGCTGGAGCAGGGTCTGCATGTGGACATCTGTAGTGTTCTTCAGCTTTCAGGCATGCAGTAGCCTAAACACTGTGCAAACAGCATCCAAAAGTACATTTCCTTATTGTCAGACCTGGAGCTGTGGTCTTCAAGCTGCCCCTTGCATACCTGACGAGGTCCCAAAGGTGCCCCAAAACGACCGTGTTGCCACAGAGCTCTGCTGCTCAGAGGCTGTGGGTGGTGGGATTGGGTGTGCCTTGCCCAAGAGCTTCCATGCCAGTCTTTCTAAAGTCTGTGGCCCAGTTCTTCTTCCCCCGGGGGTGTGGGTGATGTTTTAGGCAGCCCAGCAGGAGCAAGCTGTGCGTGGGACATCTGTGATCTGGTTCAGTGGCCCAGCATCAGCATGAATCTGTCCTCCACTCTTGTGGTTGATAAACAGGCATTTTTCCACGCGCTGAGGAGTACGTCCCACACTGGCATACTGATAGTTAGAACAAGAGCAGCGTTAAAAATAGATGGAGAGAAAGCACCGCTGCTGCGCATCCCTTCGGGTGCGTGCAGTGTGTGCGGCTGGATGAGCACTGCTGGGCTGGCCGGCAAAGGCCATGTTTGCGAGGGAGCGCCCTGCCCTGCCCTGCCCGCCAACACACAGTGTTTGCTGGAGGTTTCAACTGAGCTGCTTTGATTCTGGAAACCATAACTGGTACCTGTGAGTGTTAATTATCTTAATTGTGTTTGTATTCTCCCAGGAAAGAATCACTCTGTAGCTGGTATGTATTTAACTGTCCTCAGGTTATATGAAAATCACTACAATTAGATTTTTTGCTCTGATTTTTTTGCTATTTAAATTATTAACACTAAACACACCCACATCCCATTTATGATTTCGCTGTTTACAAAATGGCATGTATACCCCATGTCCTATTGACCAGTCTGCACAAAAATCCTAGTAATTTTCACTGGAGTGATTTTTATTAGTGTCTTGCATTTGAAAATGCCATGCTGACTTTTCCACATTGACTTTATTGACTAATCGCTGGTTAATATTTTTTAAATATATGAAGTTGATATTGATTGATTCACATGTGACTAGTTACAGGTATCTGATTATTCATGAAGTTGCTTGAAAATTGCTGCCTGGAAGATGATACAGAGTCATGAATTAAATGGAAAACTTTATTAAAGATTAAACAAAATCTACATCATAGTCAAAATCCTCGAATTAAGACTCTCAAGGGTCCAAAATGATTTCAGTCAGATCAGAACAAAGTGAATCAGTGATTTATTTGCTCTTGTTTATGAATGGCAACCCATGGGAGAGACTGCTTCTTATGTATTAATACTGGCATATCTGAGTGGCAAGACCTTAGTGGGGAAGTGAGAAATGGGGGGGGGAGGATAAAATCAACATGACTTCAAGGCATTTAGAGACAACCCAGAGATTAGAAACCACACATGCAAACATAGATTCACTGTCTATACAAAGAATAGATCAAAAATGGACTGCAAAGATAAAACTGAGAGGGGTAACAGTACAGAGATAACAAGAAAAAAAAAAGACAAAACATGATGATGTTTCCCCTGTTGGAAGAGTTGATTCAAGAGATGTGCAAATAGGGCAGTGCAGTGAATTTTCACGGTTGTGAGAGATGCCACGAGGCAAAACCACGCTGGAGTGGTCTTAATGGAGATTTCCTCCTGGAAGAGGAGACGGGTTATAGCCAGACTGTATTTACCATGTATGTTTACATTTTTCAAAGAGACTTTAAAACAAGCCAACTGAAAAAGAAAAATCTTCCTGGGAGAGAAAGAGTCCAGAAAATAAAGAAGTATTCCAGGTGTCTTTGAGACATCGCTGGCACTAAGATAAGGAGCTGTTTTAGTCCACTAACATTGGTATTTATTAGCAGCACAAAACAAAAATTGGATAGTGAATAAATTCACATGACTGATGGTGAACTAATCACGGAAAACCTGTCCTCCTGTTTTCAGCCTCTGAAAACCTCTGTTTACTCAGTGCCCCCTCCAGCCTCTCCCACCACCCTCCTGTAGCCCATCTGAAGTAGTGTGGGGACACTTTGAGCAGTGCTGGTGCTCCAGGTCTTTGGAGGATGCTAACATCCACCCTTCTCTTGCCAGATGGCATTATCAACCTGACCATCCCCATCGTGCTGCCGGTTTCCACGGAGGACAAGCAGCGGCTGGAGGGCTGCGGAGCACTGGCGCTCAGCTACAAGGGGCGCAAGGTGGCGATCCTGAAGAACCCCGAGTACTTCGAGCACAGGAAGGAGGAGCGCTGCGCCCGCATCTGGGGCACCACCTGCGCCAAGCACCCACACGTCAAAGTAGGTTTGTCCCTGTCCCTCCTATTGTCGGAAACCTGGCCGAGATTAGTAATGTGCCATGGGGGGCTGGAGAACCAAACTCCTCTGAGGTTTCCATGGTGTTGGGTGTCCTGTCAGCTCTCCAAGCCCAGCTCCTCATTGAGAACCATCACTTCTCAAGCGTGCAGGAGGGCTGAATTTTTAGGCTTACAAGCAACTGTTAACACTGCACTTGCTGCTTAGCAAGAGCATCGGTCAGATAACAAATGGTAGAAAGGGAAAACAAGTGTACTGCTCCTCTCATTCATTTATTTTCATGAGTGTACCAACATCCAAACGTTTTTAGCATGCTCAACAACTTAGATCCCAAGGTTTTCCTGCTCTCGGGGGCATGATGATGTCAGTGATTCTGCCAAACACTGATGCTGCAAATCCCTGGCTCGTGCTCCTTTTTAGCTACGCTTTACTCCTCAATGTGGCATTCATGCAGGCAGCCAACAAAGGGGTTGTATTTTTACGCCTTATCTTTTCCCTTCTCTTCGCTGGCCATACAAAGAATATCAACCCTTAGTAAAGGAGAGCTGCAAGCTATGCCAAGCAGCTTGAACTAAAAGGCCAAAGCCATACTAATTCTTTTCCCTTACCTTAAAATACCTCCCTCAATTATTTAGCAGCAGTTGCTCTCTTGACAGAGCAATCTTAGTTATGAAAGTTTAACGATACCATTGACGGCAAAGAAAACAGCTGTGACAGTACAATAATGCCAATTTAGGGATTTCTTATTAAGACTTGTGAGATCCTGAGCAGGTCAATGCAGGATAACGGCCCCTAGGTTGTTCTGAATGGGGTTGGAAGCCTCATTATTACAGCTAGAGAAGGATTCAACAAATTGTGGGGCTGCGTACTCAGCAGGCAGCACCCCAGGAGGATAATAACATTTCCAGCATAGGAGGGAACAAAAGGTGGGCAACACAATGGTGTTACCATCACCAGAGCACTGTTCGCTCTGTGGAAAGGCTTTGCAAGAGCAAAAGCTCAGATGGAGGAAGGTCTAGTGCCCTAACTTCTTGACCTCCAGGCTGCAGAGAGAAGTCTGGCACCTAGCTGGGTGCAGCAGTATGGTCTCTGCGGCTGACGCCTTGCTTTATGTCACTGCACTGCTCATGACATTCAGATCACATTGTCACTTTGGTAATGTTTTCAACCTTGCAAGTTGAAAAGAAAGAAAGATCGCTCCACAAGCAGAATCGTACCTAGTGCTTTCAAAGGAGGCTGGGAAATGAGAGAAGAATTTTTTTTTTTTTTTCTGTCCTGATGTAACCTGTGTGTAATTCACAGATGGTGATGGAGAGTGGAGACTGGCTGGTTGGTGGAGAGCTCCTTGTGCTGGAGAAAATCAAATGGAATGACGGACTGGACCAGTACCGTCTGACACCACTCGATCTCAAGCAGAAGTTCAGAGAAATGAATGCTGGTGAGTTGAGTGCTTTGGGCTAGCACCAATGACTCTGCTCTTCTTACCAAGAAATCTTACCATTAGTGCCATTATTTCTCATGAGTTTAATAGGTTAATGGGTAAATGCTAATGGGTTAATTGGTTAATGGGTAATTGGCTAATTCATGCTGTATCATTAGATCCCTGTGATATGCTACAGACTTGTCAGGTGGACCAGGGAGCTTGCCCTACTTCTGAAGTTTTCCAGCTGGCTCACTAATTCATGAGCCTCTCAAGTGTGTGCCCTCCTCCCATCTTTCCTGACACTATGAGATGTTTGTGGCCTGTGATTGCTCACTCCCGGCCTTTCAGCACCTGCCAGATTGCTTTCATATGCTTCTGAGACTGGGATGGAGCAGTGGGGAGGGCAGGAAGTGCAAAGCAGGCACAGCACAAAAACGGCGTGGGGTCTCCTAGGGTAGGAACAGTGCTTGCGTCAGGCAGCCTCCCCAGTGGGCTTTTGCAGACACAGGACTGGAGAGTGCTGAGCATGCTGCTCATGACTCCTCTGTCCTCCCTGGCTGGCCAGGTCCTCTCCTTCCACACCCAGAGCATGTAAAGTCCTGTGCTGAGTGCTTGGCCTTCAGGCACAAAGGCGAGTTCTGGTTACTTGCAGGTGGTGCTCTGCCCCAGGGGCTGTCTTGGCAGTCTGTGGGGCATCCGATGGCCATCCGGTGCTGTATTGTCTCAGTATTTCCAGAGAAGGGTTTCTAAGCAGGATTTGCCTTCAGTCTGTTTGGCAAGTCCTTAGGGAGCAGGCTGAGAGGTTGTTTACACCCGTAAGTAGTTTACACCCATAAGTCAATTGTGTTCTCATGAACTCCTGTTTCTGAGCACCAGAGGTATCTGTGGAAACAGCCCTAGTGTGGGCTAAGGGGCACTTCTGCAAAACAAGGTTTCAAAGGGAGCAGCCCAATCTGAAGAGCTCAGTCTGTAAATCAGCCTGTGTAATTAGACCCCATAAATCTCCTGTTACACCTGGCATCTCTGCCTGGCTCAGTTCTCACCTCTGCCACCAGAGACAGGGCTTTTATAGTGTTCCTGCAAGATCAACACATTAGGGCTAATTAAGTTCTGCACAGTGAGCGTGAAGTTAACCCTTTCAACCCTCACCTGCCATGCTGTGCAGTGCCACAGCATCCCAGCAGCAGAGGGGACCAGCAGCAGCAGTGGCCATCAGCAGTGGAGATGCCAGTCCTTGCACACTCATTTCCTTTCAGTGATCAAAGAGGGAGATAGTGCTGGCCTTCATGAAGGTGCCGTAGAGCTTGGGGAGGTGACAAATAGCTTTAGAAGCCAGGGAACTCAGCAGAGGTTTACATTTGTGCCCAGTGGCATCTCAAAACATGACAGGAGAGCTGATCAGACTGAAATTGGCCCCAAAGGAAGGATGTGCAATGAAAATAAACTTGGCAGGGTCACTGTACCTGTGTTAAATACTTATCTAAGGTATTTAAGGTCTCTTTCCTGTGAAGATAGGACAGCAGACCCTTGTGTATCTTATGGCTGTGCCAAAATGTACAGAGTGGATAAATGAAGCAGTGCAGAGTCTGAAGCTCAGCGCAGGCCTGTGACCCTCTGAATCTTTCCATTTCAGATGCTGTCTTTGCATTTCAGCTGCGCAACCCCGTGCACAATGGGCATGCCCTGCTCATGCAGGATACGCGGAGCCAGCTCTTGCAGAGGGGCTACAAAAACCCTGTGCTTCTGCTGCACCCCCTGGGTGGATGGACCAAAGACGACGATGTCCCGCTGGAATGGCGAATGAAGCAGCATGCAGCGGTGCTCGAGGAGCATGTTCTGGACCCCAAATCAACCATCGTTGCCATCTTTCCCTCTCCCATGCTCTATGCTGGCCCCACAGAGGTATAGTCACTGCATGCTCATGGTGTAAGTTTAGCCTGTGGGCAAGCTTGCTGCTGGCTTCCCAGTGCAGCTCCAGAAAGCCGCAGGGCAGAGGTCAGTCACTGCTGCTTTGCTGTCAGTTCCCGCCCTGCTTCACTCTCTGCTTGCTGCAGCTGCCATCTCGCAGCAGCGTTTGGCTCAGCAGGCTGCTGCGCTTCTGCAAGTTGTGCTGAGAGCTGGGAGCGGAGCTGTGCCGGGCAGCAATGCTCATTTGTTTTTTCCCAGTTGTTTCTCTTCTGTCCCTATATCCGTGGAAGGAAAGCAGTAGACACCAAACCTCCCTGCAAGCAGCCCAAACACCCGTTGCCTGTTGGTTTCACTAACAACCAAAACCCGAACCAAAGCATTGCCTCCATTCAGCATCAGCTGCTCCTGCGCTAAGGTGGAGTCAGGACCCTTCAGCAGGGGCTCTGTGGGTGTTGCAGGTGGCCGTGCATTCGGTGCCTTGGAGGGTCTGTGCTCGCTTTTGTCCCACCACAAAGCAAGCAGCAAAGAAATGCAGGGAGTCGAGCTTAGCAGAGGCAGTGGTGCAAGCAGAAACCGTGTAGGCAGGCCTTTCCGTGGAACCAGTGGGATGTATGGACAGCCTCTGCCCATGTGGGGCTCAGGGGCTGATGTATGCTGGCTTTGCACATTCAAACAGCAAAGCACTTCCTTCATTCACTGGAACAAGAGCAGTTGTCACCCCTGTTTTTTCTGCTGAAACACCTCTCCTTAGAAGAGCTGTGATGTACCAGGTCCAAGCAGGGGAAGACGAGTCTGACGGCCTGTGATTAACTGCAGCGAGGCTACTGATATGTGTCCATCCTTCCTTCTCTGCCGCATATGGGATCCAGCTCACCAGGATCTTTTCTGCCGTTCAGGGCAGTCACTGCTCAGTGCTCAGAGCTCCTCGTGTCTCTCCTTCACAGGTGCAGTGGCACTGCCGGGCTCGCATGATTGCTGGGGCCAACTTCTACATTGTAGGGCGCGATCCTGCAGGCATGCCTCACCCTGAGACCAAGAAGGACCTCTATGAGCCGACACAAGGAGGGAAGGTCCTCAGCATGGCACCGGGCCTGACCTCAGTGGAAATCATCCCCTTCCGAGTGGCTGCTTACAACAAAGTGAAGAAGGCTATGGATTTTTATGACCCCAAAAGGTAATGCAGGCACCAGTGTCTCATTTTCTTTAGCCTACACAGCTGCTGGGGAAGCATTTTACCTATGATTCCAGCTCCTCTGGAAAGAGCTCCCTTAGAGGACACCATTGCTGCCAGTCTTAAACTCAGTGTGGGAAGTTGCTGGTGCCTGCAGTTGGCGAGGAAATGGTGCTGGGAGCTTTCCGACTTCTGCTATGCCAAGGGCGCAGATTTGCACTGGGACAACTCAGCTGTTGTGCCGATCTCACCTCTGTCTCTGTTTTGCTGTAGGCACGACGATTTTGACTTCATCTCAGGAACACGCATGAGAAAGCTTGCTCGCGAAGGTGAAAACCCACCAGATGGCTTCATGGCCCCCAAAGCTTGGAAAGTCCTAACCGAGTACTACCAGTCACTGGAAAAAAAGAATTAACGCTACTTCTAAAAATACTTGTATTAAGAGTGAGCAATGATTGATTGATTCCCTATGATACAGATCAGCTACTTGATATTTTCAATATTCTGACTCATAGGACTTTCCTGCCTGGGTCAGAGAGTTTTTTACTAATCAGAAATACTTTGAGCTGGGGCCTTCTCCCCTTGAAGCTGCCAGGAGCACCCTGATGGAGCTGGAAGGGGCGGGCAGCCGGCCCTTTGCTCCCAGCACAGCGCAGCTCCGGGAAGCCCAGTGCGATGCCAGCTGGGTCTCTCGGTGCTGCTGGCACTGCGCTCTGGTCCCTGCTGCAGAGCCAGGACCTTGGCACCGGGATAAAAATGTGCCCCTGCACGAAGCAGGAATGATGAAGTGTTTTTCCTTTACCCCTCGCCCAGTGCAGGAGCAGCTGCTGGGACGAGGAGCGGTTGCTGCTGGCACTTGGTGCTTGGATCCAGTTGCTGCTCTCAAGATTGAGCCTTAGACAATTTTTTCTAACAGAAGGACTTTTTAAATGCCTTTTTTTAACTGGATCTTTTTAAATAGCCTAGACAACAAGTCACTTGCTTGCTGTTCTTCCTTTCTTCCTCCTGCTTGACCCATTCAGTCAGAAAAAAAAACAACTGGACTGATCTTTCCTGCTGCTCTGAGCTCACTGTCCCCTGAGTCTGCAGCATGCCCAGCCCCAGCGTGGCTGCAGAGGGTGCTGCCTGGGCTCAGGGCCTGGTGGGCTGGCAGCCAGGGGAAGCTGTCCTAGGGGGACATTGTGGAGCCCAGGAGATCGCTGAGAAAGCTCTGGAGCACAGGGGAATGGTGCGGAGGGGCGAGCCAGGGGCCGCTGCACTTGTTAGTTATCACAGCCACCAGATTTCATGACTTTTGTACTTGTCCTTTTCCAGTAGCTGTCCCAGGACCAGTCAGCATCTGTTTCAAATGAAATGGAAATAATGTTCTCCTCTCCTTGTGCTTGTTTTAATTAGAAATGGATCTACGCTCAGTAAAAACAATCCTGCTTCTGCTTGTAACTTAGTATAGCAAGTGGCACCTCAAGCTGAAACGTGCTTTGCTGTGGCCATGGTGCAGTGTCCAAGACTACATATGCAACTGGGAATGTTTTTGTAGGAGGTGTTTTATTTTTTCACTTGTCATGTGTTTTTTTTTTCTTTATTTTTTTAAAGTATTCAAAGGGAAGAACATAAAGCCATATTATACCTCAGAAAAATGCTGCACCAACCATATTAGTAGCCAAAAGCATGTTAGCACCAGTGCCTTTCCTACTCAGGCCCTCTGGCAGGGACCTGGAAGACAAAAGCAATACTCCAATTTATAATTGCAATATTTGCCATTTTAAAGTAGTGAAATAGTGCTGTTGCCTCATTCTAAAACATTCTAAAATAATCAATCAGTTAAAAAAAAATACGCAGTAAATCCAAACGGTTACAGCAAAACAAAAATGTTGTATTATTCTTTTAAAATAGCTTAGTATACTGATTACCTCTGATTAAAATAGAGTATGCAGACTAGTTTTTTTTATAGTGTATTTATTAAAGACATGAGACTGGAATTTGTACCTCAACTGATGCATCTCATGATTTAATATATTCTGAACTTCATACTCTACTATGAAACACTCACTTTTAGTACAAATAAATATTTATACATGTAACTAATGCTTGCCTTGTGATTTTTTTGGGAGGAGGGGAAACCACAACCATGTGGTTCACCTGTGGCTGGTTACGGGTCCGTAGCTGTGGGGGCTCCATACATGCCACCCTTGCATGGTCAGAGCCTCACTGAGCCATCACCAGCAGCCAGGAGGCTGACCACATCATAGCTTATTTTCTTTCAGAAACCTTATAATTTTTTTTTTTTATTTTTTATTCCTGTCTGGCTTACAGTGTGTTGAACACAGCAAATTTAACACACACAAGGCATGCACTATCTGCTGCTATACCCTCACCTGGAGCCATCCTGGAGCAGCACTGTACTGCAGCCCCACAGCACCAGCTGGCTGCTGCATCCCACAGCTCCCAGAGGTTTCCCATGTCCAAACCAGGTGCTTCTTTTTTTTTTTTTTAAAAAAAAAAGGTGTATTTACAGCCTTGAAACACAGACATACTTGTAAAGGTTACAGAACCAGAGCAACAACACCCAAGTGCAAACAATGCATTTATTTACCAAATATTTAAGACTGCTCCAAAGGTTTCTCTTTATGCTCTAAATAGTGTCGGACTGCCAAGATCAGCCTCTTTAGTCAGAGGACGCTGTCTGTGCTGCACTTGCTGCCTACCAGTGACTGAGCAGGTCTCACTAAATTATTTGTCTGCTGGGACGGGCTGTGCCGCTTCCAGCCACAGGATCCAGCCGTTGCTCCCCAGGAAGGGCCCTTTTCACACCAAACCATGTTCCAGCTCAGTGTGGTGCTCGGTCAGCGCCCCCCAGCCTGTGCTGCAGTGCAGGGTGTGAGCTCAGCAGAGGCAGTTCGAGATGCGAAGCTGAAGGAGGTGCTGGCCAAGCTCTTGCAGGTTAAGTCCTGCAGCTTCCTCAGCCTTTTCCAGCAAGCTGCTGGGAAGGTCTTGACTTTGACAAAGCTGTTGCAAGGATGGAAGAGTCCTTCGAAAAGTGAAAAACTACACTCCAGCTGCAACTGTCCTCACGGACCATTGCGAATTGCCCTGTGTGTCTCTTGCACCCTGCCTCATAAGCAGGCAGCAACGTATTATAGGCAGGAGGTAAAGGCAAGCTGCAGCTGGCATGCAAACAGGCAGATTCCTGTAGAAACACAGAAAGGAAAGCAGAGCTGAGCTGGGTACCCTGCCACTTGCAGTCGTGGTTTTTTTCTTCTTCCCTTGCACACTAAGTTGACATTTAACCTTGCATTTTACAATTAATCTGACCAAAAAGAAATACTAAGATGTACTGTACCAAGCAACAAGCACCCTGAAAAAGGACAGAGAGGCGGCTTACGAGCTGCGTTATCTCACCCGCCTGCAACAACCTGTAAATCACGATGGGCACAGGAAAACCAGCCACTGCTGAACGGCACTATGGGCAGAGCACCGCATCTGGTGAGTGCCTAGTTCAAACCTGCTGAGAAAGCAAATTCCATTAAGTTGCACTACTTGGGTGTTTGGTTTAAAGCTAGTCCTTGAACTAGCTTTAGTGTTCACCAGCTAGCACTGAAGAGGTAGCCTTAAGGCGCATCATTTAATACAGAGGCAAGGGGAGCAACAGCAGCAATTTCCTCTCATTCACAGCCAGTGCAACAGGGAAATGTGTCCTGGAAGGAACTGACTCCAAGTACTGCTGCACCTTCACCCTTCCCCACTGCAAGTGGGCTTTGCTGATTGTAGCTCCTAGCCTCTTGGAGCTTCCACCTTCTTGCTACTTTTTTAGCAGTTTCTCTGCAGAATAAACCACCTCCCCCCTTCCCTGGTGACGAAGTGCAGGTTAGCACCTGCAGTGGTGCTTATAGCACTCATTCCAGCCCTGAAACCAGAACAACGTGGGGGATCAGCATTCCATACCCCACTTTTTGATATCCGTATCCCACTATGTTCTGCTGTGCCTCATTTCCCATGTCTTGTTTTACACCACTATGCATTTCCAATATTTCCCCTGACACATCAAAAAACAAAGTAAATTATTAAAAAAAAAAAGACAAGGAGATTAAATCAGGTCAAACCAAACCTACTGCATCTGGAGCATTACACAACCAGTACGTGAAGCAAAAAGGCACTCCAGTTGGGTAGGGCTGCTGCAGCTATAAGCTTAATGGAAACTGCCATCAGCACCTGATACCGTATGCCAGCTGGCTCCAAGTCTTTATTTTACTTTGCAGATTGTTTCGTTTTACATCACTATCTTGCTTTCAATGCTTACCTTTCCTCTGTAGCTAGCAGAGCTGTGACACAGTGTACCTTCCCCTTGGGTTGAACAATTATGATTACATATTTGCGTTAAATTTGGGCACAACATTATAAGGAGAAAATTAAATTATTCAAAACCTACTGACAATAACTTTACCAAAACACTTTGCCACTTATATTTTAACGCTTTGCCTTTATCACTACATAATGTTACATGAATTTACTAAACTGTTACCAGCAAGTACAGCAGAACATTTCTAAATCACATTTATAAACCTGAAATCCATTCTTCATTGCCTTCAGTTTTGCACATCAGAGCACATATGTGACAGAGCAAAACATCAGAAAACATCTCCCCTCACCCTAGTCAAAGTACGTGTACAAATCTTCATGGTACAATGCCACCGTGCAGCAGTGGGTCTTCCAGAGAAAATTAAATAGCAGCAAACCCTCATTACAACGCGTAACAAATCAGAAAGCACAATTTCATAAAGTTTATAATATGTGGGCCTTAATGAGAGATAAGTTAAGAAGATTCTACTCTACTCACATCAGAGGGAAAAATAAAAAATAAAAACAGCATTAAAATGCCTCAAAAAGCAGGATTCATACAAAATTAAAAGTATTCAAACATTTGTACAGTAGTTTACTATCTTCAGTAAATGGCACCAGATTTCAAGTGGTAATGTGAGAAAAAAAATAGTAACATTTCAAATTTTGCCTAGAAGCAAAATTTCTACCTTCACTATTTGCTGCTAAAAGGAAGAAGTAAATGTGAATTGAGTATCGATGAATCTTTAATCTATACATCTTCTGATTTGGTTCGACTCAGGAAGTAGAAAAGATTTTCCATACTCGTTATCTACAGGTTATGTCTACATATAAAAAAATGTGTGGATATATACATTTAATACATACACGCACGCTCATACGTATATACACCAACTAGTAACAAATCATCTTCCCTCCACACAGGTGACCCAGTGAACCCATGCACCACATCAGAACCTGCTTTAAGGCTACACAGTGTATCGATTATGGGACAAGACACAGGCAGCTGCTCTTGGTCTGAGCTATAATTGTTCCACTTCATGATCTATTATTACATTTTTAGTTGTGCATGACAACATTGCAATAACTTAGAATTTGTTGTATAAAAACAATTCCAGAAAGAGAACTCCCTTTTTCAGGGAACAACCCCACTCCCACCCCCTTACATTGTTTTTGTTGATTATAGAATATAAACTAAATCACATCAGAAACCGCAAACGCACTCTTTAGTCTTAATCTAAACTAACATGCATCAAAACATTCTGAAGTGTGGCATCCTTTGATTTTCTCATCTTCTCGATCGCCCTGTGGAGATCCTGCTGCTGCACGGGCCGAATTTCGTCTTCATCATGGCTTCAGAAGAACGAAAGAAAAAAAGCAAGACAATGATTTAGGTGATGTGTGACACCTATTCCTACAATGACAACTTTAGTCCTTGAAAATAGCAATTTGACACAGATCCAACATCACACTGGAAACATGCTTCTATCTGTGCACATAGTCTACCTGCAAGTATGGGAGATAATCAAAGGAAGATCACAGCAAGTGAAGTTGCATGCATGCAAGAGTGTTATCATCATTTAAGGCTGGTAATATAATGCAATAATGTTAACTCTTGCTGGTTCATGCAACCTCAAGCTTAACACCTTGGAACAAATAGTCTTATTTTAACAGTCAAAACGAATAAAGGTAACTTATTTGTTGATCTTTTGGTTGTATAGGGGCAGTTTGTCAAGAGAGTACCTCGTGCTTTCTGTGAATCATAGCAAGGTTTAAAAAAACCCTCAAAATTTGCAATTCAAATTAGAAAACAAAATCTAATATTTGAACAGCGTGTAGCACCAGAAGCCTTCACAACTGCTGTTCAGCTATCGTAATAGAGAAGAAAGGCACATACTTCTCTTCTTCACATGCAGAATTAACGTATTCCCTGACACAGAGGAGTGCTGCATCCCGGCACATTTCTTTCAGATCACTTCCTGAGAAGCCATCAGTCTCCTTAGCAACTTCCAGGAGATCTACATGCCTGTCCACCTGTCCAAAACCAAAAGGTAACAGCGTGAAAACTCCAAAGTCATATACTTTGTTCTACAAGCACAAGATATAATCACCTCTAAGTATTTTTGCTTGCCCTAAGGGTTTTTTTCCCCTCATCTTGCTGTTTGCGAACTAAAAAGAAAATTATTTGATTATGTCTTGAATCCTCCAAGTAGTTCATATCATTAAATGAAACAAACATTTCATTAAATAAAACCCTAACATATAAAAGTGAACAGGTAATTGAAAGCCAACCATCACATTGGTATATTCTATTACTGACGAAGTTCCCATGCAGCTTTGGAAGCCTGTTAGATGACAAAACAGGATGACAGGGATAATGACCCAGTTTCCCAAATGCTCTCACAAGTTTCCTACAACAGCACTGCGTGTGTGTGTGTGTGTGTGTGTGTGTGTGTGTGTGTAAGGCTCTATCAGACCTTAAGGACAACTTCTTACCTATAGCCAATGAACCCTACCCAATCGTAGGGTCGGATTGTGCCTTTCAGTCTTTTGTTTGTTTTTTGACATTATTCGGAAGAGAACATTTATTTTCATAAACACTATTTTAACCAGTAACACAGCAAGTCTGGAAAAAGTTGCCATCACATCTACCTTTTGTTGTTGCCAACGCTCAGCACAGAATAAGAAGCTCAAAAGCAGTTGTTTGCTGAGTTACTGAACAACTGCTCCTGTTTTATACAACCGTGAAAGATGGAACCTGGAGGCAAAATAACACATCTAATTCCATGCACTGCATTGGACCGAACTTGTTTCAGTCAGGACCCTTTATTTATTTATCCAGTTTACGGAAGCTCCTTCCAGCATATTTTCCAGTGCCCTCACATTTTCTTTTCAAGAAGTTAAAGCCAACACAGCCTAACCAAAAGGCTGAAATTAAGGGGCAACTTCTTCTAAGAGGGAAACTCTTCCATGGAATTGGCTAACTGGTGATAAAGACAAAGCCCCAAGCATAACCACTGTTATTTCCAGCCACCAGTCCAACCTGTGGGCTCTGCGGGATAATGCAAGAATGTGCTGACACCCACCAAGTGCTCTTCCAATCCCCACCATCCCTCCCGCTTTTCTTGAAGGACAAAGATTACAGTGATTCTGTCCTACTTGCTCAACCCTTGAGCTCATACTTAAGTCCCTGCTCCCTGACCTACAACTCAGGTTTGGGTCTGGAGCCAGCCATCTGCCTCCCCAGATGTGGAAATGAAGGCAGAAGCCAGAAGCAGCAGCTGGTTTACACCAAGGTGCCTCCTACAATCACTACAGCTTGGCTGTCTCAGTGCTTTGCTCTAAAGCATCCTCCTGCACACAAATACTGAAAAGCCAGCAATGGTCGGCTATGGAGCTGCCCAGTCTAGGGCTGAAGGCCATCAAGAAAGGGATGCAGCAGTGTACCTGGTTAAGAACAACCAGAAAATGTGCACATTGTGTGGCAGGCATTAACAAGGATTTCCCTTCAACTTAGGGAGAAGAAACAAGACTTCAAGACAGGCAGGAAAAACAGTGGGCATGACTACACCCGCCATGCCCATTGTTTTTTTCAAGCCCTCTTTTCAAGGGCTTCCAGAAAGCTTGTTACCCTGGCTGGAAATAAACTGGGCTTGAGAGATCTAATTCCTCTTCCTATGGGATAACCACTAAAGTCTGATTCCACGCAGCCCCAGCAACTGTTACTTGTGTAGCTGTGATTCACTGCCAGATGACCGATACGCCTTACATTCTTTCAGGCCCATGTTCAGAAGACGATTTAGGTTTCTCTTCACTGCCATAAAGCCAAGGTGTTTCATTGCCAAAGCAAAGGAACAACACACTCCACTCGCATGCAAGGGTTGGCTGCAGTTATTTCAGGAACCTGCATAAAGGTCTATTATTTCGCACACCTTTCCTAACAACTCTTGAAAAGAAATAATGATTTAGAACCACAATTTGCAAAAGAAGTTTTAATTTGTATGAAGCTTTCTGCAAATAGGTCATCTTTTCCTCCACAACTTCTTTGGCATTCAGCATGTGTTCTGTTTTCATATGCATATAGTATTTTGCAAGAAGCAAATATTCCAATGCAATATAAACAATCCAAAATGACCACTTGAAAAAAAAACACAAAACTCCTCAGTATCTGCCATTCACAATGATGAGGTGTGATTTTTAAACCTCTGAAAAAAAAAGTTGTTTTTACTAATGAATGGTATTTATTAGGATAGACCTCAATCAACAGACACCTTGCAAAATTAACTTAATGAGAATTAGTGCTGCAGACTAAATTCTGTAAGACTTCAGTGGCAGGAACCTCCAATAGTACAGATCCTATATCCTGCCAGCAGACACTTCCGATGCACTCACAGCTACTGTTCTTCTCATTCTGCAACCCACATGGTGATATGAACACCATATATTATTTGTAAAAACATCCATAGTAGTTTTCCTCTAAAGAAAGTATGAACCACAGATCAAAGTGGAAAAAGCAGCACTGTAAAAAAAAAAGTAATTCCTCCTTTCTTAATTAGAGCAAACAGACTACAGCTCAAGAAATTCAGTAACTTCCTGAGTGAATACTTCATGATATTTCTTTTATTGATCAAAGCAATTTCCAAACATGATTCACCTTCAGGGAGATGAATATATTATCTTGTTATATGACAAGAAAATGGAGACAGAGAAATTACATAATTTTCCTCAGAGATGGTGATTCACCAAGAAATCTGAGACTACTGCTCTGAATGAAGCTCATACTTAAACCAGTAGATGACTCTATTGCTTTAATTTTACGCCACGCCTAAAACCACAGAAGATTCTTAAGTTATAATCAGAAATACTCTGGTAGGTCATCTCTACCTTACTACAAAACAGCCAATTATAAAACAACTCCAGAGCCTGCACTCATGACAACAGTAATTCGGCAAATTAACCATTAAAAGAAGTCTACTTACATTTTCATTTTTCAAAATTAGCTTCAAGATTGCTTCTCTTTGTTTCAGAGCCTTAAACAAAAGAGACAAAACTTACTAGAGAACAAAAATAAACGTAAGTATATCTATACCAAATTTGATCTATAATTGATCTATACCAAATTTGTTCTGATTGGGCTTTCAGTTAAATTTCCGTGACGAAAACCATTCCTTCAAATGGGAGACATGATACAACTAAGGAAACCTACATGACAGCAATTAGGCACGCCACTCGGGTACTCTCACTCCAGGAGCAACACAATAATAAATTTAATTCTACAGATCATGCTTGGGAAGTTTAAGCAATATAAATCACATACCGTAATGAAATTGAAAGAAATGGCTAAGCATAGGCTTACTAACAAGAGAAAACAAAAGGCAGCGAAGAAACTTTCTTGCATCTCACTTTTGTTGTTAAAAAACAAAAACAAAAAACAAAAAAAAACAATAAACTAATCCCATAGACAGTCTGCATCTGACCAGATGACATTCCGTCTCAAAAATATTTCTTCCATTTCCCTCTGCCTTGCAGACAATTCTTTACGGGTAAATTTGGGGCATTTTCATCCCAAACCCGGTTAAACTACAATGTATCATCTACAAGGTGTTAGGTGCTCCATAATAATACTACCTGTGCACACTGTCAGTCCACAGCATGTAAATTATCTTGGCCCTTGATAAAAGAGCTGTAACCGATCTTGGCCATATCACAAAGTACCACAGACAAGAACAAGAGGTGTGCAGTAAGTGCATGAGCTGGTTGTAGCAGGGTAAGGAAAGTTGCATGCCTGTGCCCTAAACGATGCTACCGATTTTAATTCTAGACCTCGGAGAGGAAGCCAGCCTCCATGGTAATATTCTGAGGCACAGTTACCTGCAGAAAATTCATCCTTCTAATAATGGCTCTTGATAAAAAGATGTGGCAAAGTACTAAAATACACATCCATGCCTCTTACTAATTCAAGGAAAAGCTGAAGATGAGTAAGGTGTCTGAAACCCTATGAACAGGCATCACAATAAAGGTACTTAGTGTGCTACAAATGCTTTGTTTCAAGACGTATCCACCCACAAGGAGTGAAAGCCAGTGCAAACAAGACAGGTCTGGGAACATGACTACTCTCTTGCACAATCAATGAGAGTTTTAATCCTTCAGTACAGTCTCTAGGTTTCTGCAAAAAAAAAAAAAAAGAATAATTAAGGGTATTTCCGTAGCCAGAAGGGTATACTGACAACCACAATCCAGCTTTTTCCAATATTGATACAAAAATGTCTTGTGGTATCATTACATGTTCAAAGGCTACTCAAATACCTCAAAAATGATGGCAAGAGCAAAAAATAGTAAGGGTAAGATTGTGACAGCTGGCATAATTGATACAGGCCTGCCTTACTGCCCATTTGTCATAAATTGTAAGGGGAATAAAAACAGTTTTCCAGATTGCTTGCTATATCCAGCTGTGGAAAGGCTTAAGCAGAATGTAGCCTTTGGTATGCAGATTTCCTGCTTGCTTCTCTTCTTGAAAACTAAGTATCTCGTACCCAGAAATTATAAACAGTAGTCAAAATGTACCTGTTTCTTGGCGCCCTCCGACCTGGCTGTCACTCTACCTTGTAGGCAGAGGTATGCAGACACGTTTGTTTACAAGTTAAAACTAAGTTCTCCCCAGAAGGCAAGTAGCTTGTGTGTGCTGGTGGGGAAGGGGAACTGCAAAGCACTGAAATAGCCACGCAGTCCATGAAGGGAGCTGCCCTTCATCTCAGTGCCACAAATGTTGAAATTCTCTCTTTGTTTAATATGCTATTTTCTAAGATGCTTCTGCAGAATTGCACCTTAAGTAGACAATGCACCTTTTGGTTTGTACCCTTCCTGTATCTGCTCAATACTCCCTCATGGAATTCAGTTAACTGGGTTTCCTTGCACTACAGAGAAGACAGCTAATGAAGACATCTAGTGCATTCAGAAAGACAAAACTTCAATAGCAAAGCTGCGCTGGAAAACAACATAGTACTGCCAGCACCCAGAGACAGTATCAAGTACTAACTGCTCTGTGCTGACAAAGGACACACCCTAGTCCTATGCCAAGGACTTCCTTTAGCTACACAAAAACGTACAAGAATAGTTTATTTCATACTTATTTATCCCTCAGCAAAGGAAGATGGACTGATGTCTGTTTCAGAGTGCGGCATCTAAGCCACTTGACTTTTGTAGATGGAAAAATGGGTAGGAAGTGTTCAGGACACTTAAAGTTATTTCAGATAAAAGAATCAAGAAATCAAGTTTCTGGGGGAAACCCCACCTTAAAAAGCAAAGTTCTGTGTACCTCTATGAGACTAAAAGCTGATCAAAAAAATACCCCATCTTTATTTATTTGGGAAAAAAAAAATCCCAGACGGGATTTAGTGGTGATAAAGCCATTTTGAGGCTGATAAAATACCTGCCTGTTGCTCAGCCAGACTCACTGCTTAAGCAAAGCTGGCATGACTTACAGGTTGGTTGATGTGAAACCGGGTTGGCATTCTTCTCATGATTGCAGAGTCAAGATCCTGAGGACGGTTGGTGGCTCCCATCACTATTACCTGTGTACATCAAAAGAAAACGACTAGTTAGCCTGAAACCTGATTTTAAAAACATCACCATGTTACAGTTTCAAAACCAAACATGTGACTCTTCCACACTTTATCAAGAACATCAACATTTAAAGAAGTTACATAAGGCTTCTTGGTACTGATTTCAGCAACTGGATTTAAACGTGCAGCTCAAGAGAGCATTGGTACCACACAGTACCATCTCGGTGGAGATTTTTACATGAGTCTGAAGCCTTCTGATCCCAATCTAAAAGTTCAAACACTAAGCAGTAACCCAGAACTTTTGCTTACAGCTGCTGGTGATGTTTATTTAGTTCCTGGTGGTCTGGAAGGAACTTGAAAAGAGACATTTTGATAAGATATGAGAAGACATTTCGTTCTTGTGCTATGTTGAAAAAAGAAGGGCAATCAGTTCTCTAGAATGATCAAGCTGGTAACTTTTGCAAGCACTAAAATATTGTTAGTTTCTTTTTTTTTCTTTTTTTTCCCTTTTTTTTTACATTAAAAAAAGCATTAAAAGTCAAGAAGAACCTACACGCACTGGTATACTAAAAGAGCAGTGCACCAGACCTGTATAAGCCAAGTTCAATACAAGGAGAGTATTTACCTCATTTGAGTGGATTCCAGTTGTTAGTTTAAGAACAAATTTACTTCCCATTCACATCAACCTTGTTTTCTCATTTGTTATTTTAAGTTATGTACACTGTAAATACCCAGTCACAAAAGTGAAAAATGCCAGGGAAATAAATCTCTTATCAAAACAGCTTCCTGACACCCTTCTGCTCCTTTGTCTGGGGTCACTCTTCCGCAGCCAACAGCTCCTGGCACCTCCAGCAGCTCCTGGCCAGACCAGCTTCCATTTTCTGCATCAGAGTCACCCTGCCACCTAGAGGCTTATTTATACGGTGGCAAATCGCTACACTGAAAAAGCCAAAAGGCTCATTTTTAGGTGGGGCTCCAGGGGTCTTAATCACAGCTCTGTCTAGTAAGGGTAATGCATGCAAGTTCTGTGGTCATGTACGCGTGCCGAGCACTTGCTAATGTTTGGCTGAGCCCAAGCTGTCTCTTGCAAAGAGGCACTGCTGTACCCACACTGTGCTTCCCAAGGGCCTGTGCTAGTGCCCAGTATTGCACCCGAAGCGTTTTTCCCTCCATACAGAGCTGAGGAGCCTTCCCAGAACTGGCTGTGCCTGCAGGGTCTGCAAAGACGGGCTCCCCCAGGTGTGAACACAGCTGTACGGAGCTCCCCCGCGTGCAGCCTCGAGCAGTGCAGCCCTGTTTTCCAGGCACTGTGCCTGAAGTTCCTGCCGGACTCAAGACTACATCCTCAGCAGGTTTAGCCCATAGCTTAACGCGCTCTTCAGGTGCAATCAACACAGGAACAAGTAACACTTGTTACAGCACTTTACAATCTTCTCCTAACAGGTGGAATTTTTGTTACAGTAACAAAAGCCAAATCTAATCCTTATTCAAAGGAAATCTGTTTGGTGAGAATCAGATAGGCAACCCGAATCTCCCAAGTAAACATTTGTAATGAACAAAAGAGTCCAGTGAGCTGGCTGTCAGAAATGAGACAGTACAACTGTCAAAACCACTGCTTAAAGAACACTTCCTGAATAGCAATGACATCCAAGGGAGGAGCCTGAAATATAGTATTGAAACAAAACACTCCCGCTGAAAAACTCCCCAGAAACCTCACTCAGCCACAGCGTCTTCAGCCAATTGTTCGCACGGCATTTTACTGCAGCAACTCCCTGCCATGCAGAGGCATACACCTAAGGGACAACAATAACTTGTTCAAGCTCAGCATGCTGAACTCAAGTGGTCACTATACTGGAAAAGAGATAACATTCAAACATTGGAAGGAATGTATGCTTGCAAGATCATCTTAGCTTCCACGAAAATATTCATACCATTAGCCTCCTACTAGCAGTAAGCAAACACTCTGCTTTAAAGCCTCTATGCACATCTATTCAGTGCCTTCTAACCATTTTTAAAAAAATCCCCTGAAAAACAGTCTTTACTACATGCTTGAGGGAGCAGGAAGAACAAATTTTATAAAGAAAAAACTGATGGGGTTCAGAGGATCAGAACTCATTCACACATTAAAAATTCAGAACAGATTTAAAAACCTGAAAATTAAATATTTGGAGAACAACCATCCTTTTTAAAGGCCTGAAAAAGATTGCTTCAGGTAACACTTCAGAAACATACAGAGCAGGCTTTCTTCTATGCAGCATGCAAGTCATGTTTCCTGGGTGGGTGGGGTTTTTTTTGCCCCCCCCCCCCCTTTTTTTTAGAGCATCAGCAGCTTCTTTTTTTTTTTCCTCTAAAAGACAATAGCTTTGTTAAGATTATGGGGAGGGGGAGGGAAGCATATAGGAATATAGGATGGAAGCACGGCTCCATTAACAGAATTTATTTTGATCGTTAAAAAAAGTAGGGAAATTGATATTAACTCTAAGATAAAGAATTTGAGTCTATTGCTTTTCCGCAGCTAGCCCGATGCTTTTCTGGAAACATAATAACCAACCTGCAACTGAGGTAAATATTCAGATATTTCAATGCCTCTTCTGAAATCAAAGATTCCCTTAACCTGAAGAAAATATTGTTCACAGGGTGTTTTTCAAAGCAGTTTAAAATTCCCAATTTTCACAGCTCAAACTTTACAGCTATATTTTTGAGACTTAAGACACTTCAGAAAATAACAGCTCTTAATTAAAAACAAAACACCTACAGAAACAGTCCTCTCAAGAAGAAACACAATCTATTAAACCATCTCATCCCCATAATTCATGGGTAATCACTGACAGGTAAAGAAACTTTCAGCAATTACTACGTATGATCTGCTACTCTTCCCAAATGATTCAATGTGCAATAGATGAGATAACAGAAGCACATTACTTTTCTTGCCATCCTCTTCACTTACCTGGCAGTTATAATCAGTGTCCAGTCCATCCCACAGACTCATGAACTGAGCTTTCATCATAGCTGTAGCTTCATGGTCAGAACTCGAACGACTTCGTAAGAAGGAATCTGTATTAAAGGAATCAGTAAAGCAGCTGACTTTCAATCCTGCTACTGAAACTATGCTGTTTGGTTTCTCATGTGCAGACTGATTTTATTCTCTATCTTACAAGTACTTTTAAAATAAACGCTGTCAAGAAAGGGAAAATATTTATTACAATGAAGAATAGGATAGTGGAATCTTACCACATTTTTAAGCACATCTTTTAAGTTACATCGCAGAAGTATGTAACTATCACATGGGACTGTCCCAAATCTTGTGATCCAAATTTTCATTTTCCTGAATGGAAACTTAACTTTCACCTCAATTTCTTATGCAGAGATGGAAGCATTCAGAGTCTGGCAAGTTAGAAATCACCAAAGCACACAAAAACAGCAAATTGCAGGACTGATGTGAAGTAGGCTATGTACTTCGCTATGCAGAGCTCTAGCTTTGCTAGGGGTTGCCTTAAGAATTTCCAGCAGCTATGGAAAAGCACATTTTTCATAGCTACAGGAAGGAAAAAAAGCATCTTATGAAAGTAGCCCCTTTGTAAACCTAAAATGGAAAAAGGGTGAAAGCTTTGTCATGCTCCCTTTCTGCAAGCTGTAAAACACACTCTGTGAAGTGCCAGTGATATGAATAAATGAACAATTTTAACTAGACTGCTTACAGCAACTTAAATACCAATGTGACAAGCTCTAATGCATTGAACAACCGGCAACTTCGCTGCCTTCCTAGCTGAAGTTCCCCTCCTAGTTCCATAGCCTGCCTGATTAGACTGTTATTCCTGAGCTCTCCTAATCCCACATTTTATTTCCCATTATGTGCCCTCATGGAAAAAAGTTATTCAGTGTTGAAATGTATCTGGTGATAGCTTTCCCTTTATAAAGAAAGGCTTTCCTCATGAATCTTAGCCTAACCAAAAATAAGCAGCAACTTGTTCCACTTTTAATTTCCTCCATTAGCAAAAAAAAAAAAAAACAAAAAAAAACACGAAATACATTGTTTTTCCTACTATGTCACCATTACTTTTCAATAGTACTTTTATTACTAAACCTTGTTCCATTATCATTCTTTTAAGGAACAGGTGACAATAGCTCAATATAACCATCAACTCAAACCTACAGTCTAATGCCATTCTGCTACAGTGACTTAAAAAGCACATAGATTTTTACCTATTTCGTCAATAAAAATGATGGACGGTTGGAGCTTTATAGCAAGGGAGAAGACAGCAGCAGCCAGTTTTTGAGACTCTCCATACCATTTGTCAGTCAGCGTTGAAGGCTGGAGATTAATAAATCGACAGCCCGCTTCCTTTGCTGTAGCCTTGGCGATCAATGTTTTGCCACAACCAGGAGGGCCATAGAGAAGTACTCCTGAAAAAGTCACAGTGTTAATGTTCTCTGGTTGCAGTACAGAAAACATGCTTTGGCACAACAGACATGAGAGGGTCCGGGCTTGTATTTTGTCCAAGTTTTAAAAGATAGATCATCAAGTTATACAGTGCTCCATCAAATCAAACACAGTCATTTTAGTTATTTCAGAGAGCCTTATTTGAAGATTAAAGCTAAGACTATCTAAAAATGGATGAATATGGTGAAATTTAGGATAAATTTGTCTGAGAGATGACTGTTTTATTACAGTGACTGTAAATGTAACGTAAGATTAAAAACCTATTTTTGTAAGCATTTGATAAGCCTTATTTACGGTTCAATTTTGCTGAGAAAGCTTAGCACAAAGGGGTTAAATAAAAAGAGAGCCCACAAACATTTTAAACAAATCACACACAATTAAAGCATGACATCTCATGTTATTTTTAAAACTTGTCATATTGAAAGAATTCGCAGTAATATTTTTCTAACATAGTTGTAAAGAAAACAATTAAAAAAAATTGGTCAATTCTGAAAAAAAGAATTACCTTTTTTTTTCTGCTTATGCAATTGATGACCATAAAAATAACTAATCTGAAAAAATTATTTTTAACATACGATGCAAGTGACTACGAAAACAGGAGAGCTTGCCCTGTATGGAAAGTATGCTTTAAAAAGATAAATAAATAAAAAATAACTTTCCCTTCCACTTATTAGATCATGACATTAAAACAATTTTCCAAACAGTTTCAGTTTGTGACTTAAACAGAAAGGAGCCTGGAAAAGCTAAACCAGTTACAAAACTGTTTCATTTTTCATCTTTTTGTTCATAAAACTAGGAAGAGATGGTCACAGATATGCAATTAACACAGACAGTAATTAACCGTTTTCAGAAAATTCCAGGGATCAAAACATTAAAAATAATCTTTCTTACTGTGTCCAACATTTTAGATTTAAATTCTTTATGTTTTCTGTAACATACAACGAATATGGCCAGAAGCATTCTAGTGCAGATAGTCCAATTTCTGTTTTACTGTTGGAAATTTAATTTGTCACCCAACAGTTTCCTTACTGCCTCAATACTGTCCAACTCAACTCCAGCAAAAAAAAAATCAATGGATCTCCAAAATGAAAACGTTATCTCTGTCTCTGAATGACTGGAATTTCCATAACTAGAAAAGACCAAAAACCAAAGAAAAGACCCACCATAGAAAAAAACATAGAAAAACCATAGAAAAGACCAAAGACCAAAATTTTTAAGACTAGAGAGCTGTGTAAAACATTAGCTTAAAACAAGTTTTCGTGTCTATAACTTACATTTCCATGATACCATAAAAATACTAATAAGTGTACAAAGTTGTACAGTAGAGTTATAGCTCACCTCGGTCAAAAGACAAGATGAGGTATAAAAATAATCCACAATTTAGGCAATTAAAAATGCAGATTTCATAGATTAATCCATCAAAATGCAACTAAAATCAATTATCACTTCATAGTTAAAATAAAACATTCCCTAAAATTTGAATTCATGGCAGTAGAAGAGGAAAAACCCTTAGGTTCAGACCTAATTGTTACAATTTGGGTAACTGTCAACCTACTTCCTCTTTCTTTTCTAGGTAATTCTAACCTCTCTCTTTTTATTATTATTATTATTTTTTAAATACCAGCATATAAATTCATAACATTTCCTTCCTACCTTTTGGTGGCTGTAAGAGCCTGGAATTCTCAAACAAGTATTTCTTCTTGATGGGCAAGATGACAGTGTCTTTCAAATCTGTAATAACATCATCTAAGCCTGCAATATCATTCCAGGTTACCTGATATGGAAAAACAGTATTAGAAATGATCGAGGGGGATAAGAGATTAAAAGGAAGTTGAAAGGAAGCTGTATTCTTCATGATGCCACCTTAGTTTCAAACTACAGAAATATTTTCTGTGTATTTCCATGGATACGTATATATGCCAAATATCATCCAAACAACAACAAAAAAACACTAGTATCTTCCACGTCCGGAGTGCTTTTATAGGAATAAAATGGAAAACAATTTCTTACATGCATGCTTAGTGGGTCTACGAGATGTGCAGCAATACTCATTTCATATTCAGTAAGCTTGACATTTTTCACTCCAATTTGCTTCATTAGCTTTTCAGCCTAAGGGAAATAAAACGCCAAGAAAATCAGAGGAAGAAATAGATAATTCAAAAAATATTTTTAAAGAACTGCTACTTGGAGTCTGAAGGTTAGAAATAAGAACTATAAGCTTCTCAGTAAGTCACATTTGACAAGAAACTAGATCTTTCTGAAGAGAAAAGCTCTGCTATTTCCAAATGACTTGCTGTCACCTGAGTGAAACTAAGTCACGTCTCAGTTCCCATCAAGTAAGCGTCACACCAACCCTCCCACTGCCCCAGACCCACAAGTCATTTATTATAACCTGAAAAGCTACCAAAACAAACATTAAAACATCTCATCAGAACAGGGCTAGCACACAGGTAACCTCAGTACACTTCCGTAATATGTATGAGTTTCCAAAGCTGATAGAGACATGTTACACTTAAAAAACCAAAAAGCCAAGGAGTCCTTAATCCTTTACAAACTTTGTATAGGATTCAGATGAACTGCCTGAAACTTGTTATTAAAGAGAACTCTATAGTTCCTTCACATACTTATATTAGCTTCATATCCCTACAAATAACACACGTACACACTTTAATGGAAAATTATCATTTGTGTCATTGTAAAAAGCAAACACCCAACCTTCCCTCCCCAACACCACTGTATCATTCACAAAGAATGATGTATTTTCAAGGAAAAAAAAAAAGATACTGCACAGAGGCCAGTCATTTTTTCTATGTATTCAATGTTTTTTTTTCCCAATTTAAAAGGAAAAGTCATTTGTTGTGTCAACACACTTTCGCAATTCATTATCTCTTTACACTCTAACTTGTGGTTAGGTCTGACATGCTTTTGGGATATTGCAACCTCTTATATAACAGCTGGCAGTAGCACAGATTGTGAAAGCTGATTTTTAAAGTGAGGCCATTTTTTTTTTTTTACTGAAGATTTCATTAAAAAAAACAACAACAGTTAAGTTGCTCAAAACTGCAGTTTGAATTTGTGAAATTTGAAGCAAAAAAAAGTTGAAGCGACATTTACTTCAATACTTTCCAAAGGAAACCTTCGACGTTTGGTTCAGAAATGCACCTAAATCTTTTCTGAGAGCATTAACTCCCACGAGCATCTCATTTAAGTACAACATAAGGAATGAGGCTTGTCACTTTTCTTCTCCCGTTTGCAGGGCATTCTGACTGCTGCTGGGCAGAGAGAAAAGGTGCAAACCATTCTTAAAAAGGCATTTGTACAGCAGTGTCCCTCATTGTCATGAGTAACTACATTTTGTGGCTCTGCCACTAAGTTGCCAAAAAGCACAGAGAATTAAGTTATTCCTGGTCAAGGTTTTAAAAAGCAACTGAGAGCATTATTTAATGCAACTGCTGCTCAGCAAAGCTGTCAGAAGCAGAAGAGGTATTGAGACCACACACTTGCACATAATTAGAGAGGCAACATCAAACTGCAGTTCAACAGTTTTTCTACTACTAAAAGCTAAACATTTTAACTTGTTGTAAGATGTAAATACTGAAAACACTAATAGCTCGGATCCTGAGATTTACTAAAATACACTTCTGGTTTTGTTGATTACGTCATTGGTTATTCCAAGTCCAGTTTTCAGTTAGCATATTTCTCTGTCTGAGCAGCAATAAATGAAACAGTATTTCACAAAAGTACTTACGAATAAAATCCTACCTGTTTCTGAGCTTCTACTTTTTGCTTTCTGGTTGGATCAATGGCATCAACCATCCATTTAATGGTAAAGTATGTTACAGCACCAAATATCGTTAAACGAAAAATTAATCCAACCACTTCATTCCGGCTCAGGGGGCGTGAGAAGGTTTCAGCATGGACCATTTTGCTTTTTAACACTAAATGAAAAAAAAGCAGTGGAGAGAGAGAAAGAAAAAAAAAAAGTAAAGCTGAGAAGATGCCTACCTTAGTTTTTATAAAATGGTGTTTAAATAAATTTCCAGGCAGGCAGACAAAGAGCATGAAGTTTACCATGTAGTTATCATTAAGTACCTCAACAACAGCACAGTGCCAATACATAAAACTGGGTAAGGTTAAAACATACAGCGCTAAGTATGATGATGACACGGTTTCACTTCCACTTCCAGGAAGCAGAGGGCAAAGGACAACAGCAATCTGAGGCCTAATTTTTTGACTGATTACATACAAAGTGGTCTCCATTTCAGTCTTCCATTAAGAAATCAGCATTCCTTTCAGCTCCATAATACCTTGCTAAGAAAGAGCACTTTATTTCAGCGCCAAGCTTACATTCCCATTAAGACTGAAATTATATGACTGTTATTGGCCTAAGAATGCTAAGTCATGGAGACAAAGATAAATACATTACTTCAACTAACAGTTGTGTTATTTTTTTCCCTAAGAGGAAGCTTTAAGGAAAGGCACTGAATTGTCACACTCGATGAAGATTGACAACTTCTATTCAGATATGATGAGGTTAAGAGCTGGAGCCTGCACCTAGCAGAATGTATTTGTAGTCTTCTGTGTTAATAATAACCCTGGAAAACTGAAAAAGCTGGATGTGGCACAGAGTTATCAAGGGAAAAGGCTGGCTGCTGCACCATCCAGAAAGTACAACACCTTCACATTACAGTAGTGTGCTGCAGAGAGGAAAAATTCCTCCTAAACAATACAAAAACGCCTTACAAATTGGGGTCCTCTTTCCTTAATCTACTTTCCACTCAAATTGCTGGTTTACATATGAGAATCCCCACAGTCCTACTCACTCACTGCCTGATTTTCCTGCTGCAAGGGCAATTCCTTTTGGCAGCTTCTTCATCCATTCCCTGGCTGACCTCCAAACAGAGCTGTCAGCCAGGGGAAAGTTGGACTACCCAAATATCCTTGAATTCCCCTTTTCTTGGCTAGTAGTCACATTATGTCGACCCTGTATTCAAATAAAGGCAACAACAGTGCCCTACCACGGTCTTTCTTTGCAGAAATTCAGCATGCTGGAATCAGGAGAAGCATCCTGACACGTTCACCAAAGTGAATCAAAAGCTCACTGCTATATTCCAGCGTCGACCACCAAAACAGTTTCGGTTTTGTTTTTTTTAAACACCCTTCACTCCCTGTTTAGAAATGTAAAAATTAAGGTCATTTCTGCACGTATCTACTTGGAAATCAAATAAAATTTGCCTGTTTAGTGTCTAAGCAAGTAATGGAAGCTAGTAGATTCAACACATTCTCTTAGTCTTGATTTATTAAAAGAAAAAGGCTATATATTCACTGAGCAAGAAAACTGGGCTCCAACCCTCCCCCCCCCCCCCCCCCAAAAAAAAAGAAACAACCACCCAAACCAACGAATAAAGCCAACAAGCAAACCAACCAACACCGCGTTTCTCACGCAAACCTTGCTGAACAGCCATTTTAAGGAAAAGGTTACGCTCAAGACCCTCGCCTGAACTTTCCGGGCGCCGTGCTGTGCGCGCCCACCGCCTTGGGCCGTGCCCTCTCCCTCCTCAGCGGCGGCTGCAGCACGGGTGAGGCGAGGGCGGCGGGCGGGCGGCACGCTCCGGCCCCGCGCGGCTACCGCCACATCTCCACCCTCAGCGGGGGAGAACGCCTCCTTCCCTCCCCGCGCTCCCCGCGCCCGCACCGCGAAGGTTCTCGGCCGGAACGCGGCCCCGGCTCTTCCCCGCCGTGCCCCCGCTGCCGCCCGGCCCCGGCCGCCCGCCGGGAGCAGCGGGCCCGAGCCCGGCCCCGCCGAGGACGCGCCGAGGGCAGCGGGAGGGCCGTGCCGGGCCGTGCCGGCAGCCGTGACCTTCCCGCCGCCGGGCGGGTGTCGCCGAGGCGGCCGCTGCCCCGCTCGCTCGCTCCCTCCCTCACCCACCTGCCCGCCCCCCGGGCCGGGGTCTGCGACGCGCGGCTCCCGGCGCGGCGGCGGCCGTACGGGCGGAGGAGGAGGAGGAGGCGGAGGAGGCGGCGGCGCGGCCCCGTGCTTCCCCGCTCCGGCCGGCTCCCGCCGCCCCGCACGAAGGTTCCGCCCGCCGGGCAGCGCCGGTAGCGGCCGGCGGCGCCGCGGCCCCCTCAGGGCGGCGGCGGTCGGGGCGCGGGGCGGCGGCGGCCCCGGCTGGCAGCGGCCCTTGGCTCCTCGCTCAGGTACCACACGGTCGTGCTTCTGAGGCGAAGCCGCGGCACGGGTGTTCGGACAGTTCACGAAAATTCTCCTTTCTTCACGCGCCTTCCAGGCCCCTGTCCTTCTCAAGTTTCGAGTTTTCGCCGCAATTTAACATCCCACGCCACAGAACGCGACAGGTGGCAAATAACCAAGGCAGTACGGCGCGGGAGGCCGTGGCCAGCGTGCAATGATGAGTAATGGCACAATTGTTCAGTACACACAGATATATAAACACACATAAAATGACCAAAAAACCCATGTACGTTTAATAAATGGTTCAGTTTCTGGACTGTCCTCACTCCTAGAGCTACCTAGAGCTATCAGTGTAGACGGGCCACCTGAATTTTGAGATACACACGCTTACAGAAAAAAAAAAAATCTTAAAAATGTGTAGGAAATAGTAATCTTGGAATCATTCAAGAAATAAAAAATTCCACACTACCTCAGTTCTGAACTGACCGGTAGAGAAGTAAATAAACAGCCTAACCAGGAAGTACAAAATACCTACCTAAAATAAAACTGATTAGGAAGAGCTATCGATCGGTCGGTTAAATGGTACATATGTGCTGCAGCTTCCCAGCACTAGGGCAGTGTTTTCGTGCAGGGTTGAGGCAACTGAGGGAGCTGGAATCGAGCTGGGGCGGATATGCAAGAAAGCCTGCGTCAGGACGGGAGTCCAGCTGAGTGTCTGCGGAGGAACCGAGTACTTCCAGAGGCTGAAATGTCCTCCATCCATCAAGAAGCTATGGTGGTAATTCTTCCTATATATTCTCAGTAATATCTTTCATGTCGATTCCATGTTAATTACTTTACACATCCTTTTTTGTTGTTTTCCCATTACGTGGCCTGATTTTTTGGTCTAACATTTCTTTAAACGTTGTTCTACATCCTGTTGTATTTGGCTATTCTCACTTTCTCTGGCTTATAACCTACGTTTTTTTTCCTCCAGTACTTGTTTTTTTTTTCCTGCTGCTTTCAGATTTGCTTTCTGAAGGATCAGTTTAAGCTCCTCCCATAATAGCAGAATAACCCCAAGCCCTCGGAGCAGCATCTGTTTTTAAAAGGAAGCCATTTATTTATCACTGAACTCTTTCATAGCAAAGATGTGTCTTTGTCTTGGAGAAATGTTGTTTGGATGGGACCTCAGGAGGTCCCTTGTCCAGGGTAAAATTAGGGAATGTATAATACAACCATAACTATACTTTCACTTAGAAGGTGTATGCGAACAGAACAACCCAAAGCTTGCAAGTTAACATCAGTTGGCTGATTTCAGATGCTACTGGGATACATCAGAATGAAAATCATCTACATTTAATAATTAATCAGCAGTTTATTTAGAAGTACTGAGGTAAAAGACTTTCAAAAAATTCCAATTTGCATTGCAAATGAAAATAGTAACTTCAAACAATATATCAGGAAAATGTTGAGAAGAAGGTTAAAATAAGGAGATCTTTCGAGTGAATGTGATTACTCAGATGTTTTGGCAACTTATTTTTTGTTGTCTTCTACCCTTCTGCTCTTGCATCAATGCCCCTGAATTTTTAAAGCCTTTCAGTCCCAGCTTTTTTTTTTTTTTTGTGATACAGCCTTATGACTTTATTTTATTCTTACCTATAATTCATATATTGTTCAGGGACTTGATAACAAAATTCAGCTAGCTCACTTGGAATCCTATTTTGTTTTTCAAGAGCTTTTTATACAACATTAATTTTCTTAGGAGGCATTTTTAACTGTCATCCCTTGTACACAAATGCAGGAACTACTTCACCTACAGACGAGTCAACTGAAACTTTTTGTGCCTACTGGGTACAACAGCCTGTGGAACAGATCTGCTGCTTCTGGTCTTTAATTTCTTCTTCACTGCACCTGCTCCATTCAGTGTCACCTCAGGTAAAGTATGTCACAGCTGATCTATCTGTACTGACACCCAGGCATTCTCTGCAGTGACCCAAGTGGGATGTGATCTGCCCCGCAGAAACCATCTGACATCACATCAGTGGTGTTTTCATCATTAAATCAATACACAAAAAAAGTACTCAAGTTCTCAAAATGATTGTGATTTTACCAGAGTAGTCACATGAGAAATTTCAGTTTGTTTCTACTTACTGGATCAATATAACCTACATTAACAAAAAAAAAAAAGTTTTGAAACAACTTTAGCTTCTTCAGCAGTACTGGAGGTTTCCCTTTTATTGTGTGCTATAGCTCTCCCAGATAAGAAATGTATTTAATCAGAAAATAAATGTATCAATGTCTAAATTGATTTACAGAAGGCTTTCCTTTTTCTGCTGCTTCTCCAACATTTAATGGTAAATAAGATGATTATCTTATAGACAATGTATTTTTTTTAAGTCTATGTAGAACATGTGAACAGTTTCCCCTTGATGATTTAATAGCGAACTAGATATAATCAGTGATGCTGACAGCTTTATTATTAATTTGAGGCTTATACTAGTTCTTATAATTGCCCCTCTTGAATAGAAAAAGGGTAATCAATCATTTCACTGTCTGAATTTCATGCACTAGGCAAATACTATTGTGTTTGAATCACCAATATTGTAGGAAAATATTTAGGACCCTTCTGTTTATTCTCCCACTCTTAAAAAATGACATCTGTTTTGTTGCAATTAAGGATAAATGCAAACACACACAAGTAATAAAACCTACATTTTCTCACTGCTATTTGACAGCTCTATAACGAACCTTTGAAAGAAATCCTCTGCCGAAGTATACGTAAAAAATTTTTAATGAGTAATGCAATTTTTCAGAAGTCAAGCAGGGTCAGGTTGAAGGTGAGGTTGATGTCTCACTGATATTCTGTGGAATCCATATGTTGCATTGGGCTCTGTTTTTTTCACAATAACGAGAGACTATTATTTCTTGAACAAATATTTCTTAAAAATGGTGGGAAATGCCAAATTCATCCTGCTTTACTAAACAGTTTCAAAACCATTATGTTTTGAGACTTCATCTCAACATTAGGACTTACTCTCAAACCTGATCCTACTAATGCCTCCATACCTTTAGTGTAACCGGAGCTCTGCCTGTTTGCTCTGACCTTGGCGAGGCGTTTCCATGCACCGTGCTGATCTGGAGCTGCTTAGTGCGGAGCCATGAGACACTACCAGCCTACCGCTGACTGTGTGCCTTTCCACTGTTAATAAGAGCTGGGCCTTAGTTTTCAATTGATATCTCCCTGTAAAAGTATGTCTGAAAGAAAAATGAACTGGAAATCATGGGTTTATACGGGGGAAAAAAAAAAGTGTTTGTGGCAGCTGCTGTTGCCCAAGCATTTGGTGTCCCTTGGCTACTTCAGATCACACAGCATGCTTCCTACTCAAGGACTTGTCTAGAAATTGGCAACCTAAGTTGAAACTCTTTCAGCACACTTTTTCAATTTGGCTTTTGCAGCTGTGGGAAAAATATAAATAACTTTTTTATTATTATTAATATAAAAAAAAAAAGGAGATTGCAGATTTCCCCCAAAATTGTAAAATTTCAAATCCAAAGAATGGATGACTTGGCTGGACTCTAAGAGACTGTAGCTTTTGAATACAGAACTAGAAGGTCTCCACAGCGACCTATCATAGTTTGAAGACACATTACAGGAGTTAAGATGAAGGCCACACAGCGTGCTGGTTTGATTTTGACCATTGAGTGCTTTGCTATGAAACATGTGGTTGAATCACCATCCCTGGAGGTCTTTAAAAAGCGTTTAAATGCAGAGCTTAGTGATATGGTTTAGTGGAGGACTTGCTAGTGTTAGGTCAGAGGTTGGACTAGGTGATCTTGGAGGTCTCTTCCAACCTCGATGATTCTGTGATTCTATGTTATTTTTGGTGAACTTCATTGTCCAGTCACTACAGGCTAATGGCAACTTCTCCAGTGATCTGAACAGGAGCAAGATGGGAAAGAACAGGTATGCTAAAAGCCAAAGGATCTGTGGTGTCTGAAGGCAGGAATGGGGTTACTGTTCACTGTGAATAACGAAACAGAAAGGGAAGGAGTAGGTATGAAAGGAGATCACCAGAAAGCAAGACAAAGTATTTGGAAAGACCAAGACGAGCGATGGAAAAGAAAATGATGGTGGAAAGGGGAAGCCTGGGAACAGTTTTAATAATTGGGCAAAAGCATGTAGTGGTTTTTCCCCAGAAGACTCTTCTGGGTTTTGCCAACTTGCAGATCAAAGACTTCCAAGTTAGAGGTTGTATTGTATTTTGTAGCCAATTCTTTCATGATTTTGGCCACTTTCTCCTTAAACCCACGTAAACTTTTTGCATCTATGGCATTTTGTAGCAAAACCATACAATTTAACTTTGTGGAACTGTTAGAGCAGGTCCAGAGGAGGGTCGATGAAAACGTTCAGAGGGCTGGAGCACCTCTCCTATGAAGAGAGGCTGAGTGAGCTGGGGTTGTTCAGCCTCGAGAAGAGAAGGCTCCAGGGAGGCCTCATTGCAGCCCTCCTGTACCTACAAGAAAGGTAGAGCCTACAAGAAAGCTGGGGAGGGACTCTGTCAGGCAGCGTTGCGACAGGACAAGGGATATCGGCTTTAAACTAGAAGAGTAGGTTTAGATTTGCTCAGAGGGTGGTGAGGCACTGGAACGGGCTGCTCAGAAAAGCTGTGGATGCCCCATCCCTGGCAGTGCTCAAAATCAGGTTGGATGGGGCTGGGGGCAGCCAAGGCTGGTGGGAGATGTCAGAACTGGACGGTCTTTAAGGTCCCTTCCAACCCAAACCATTCTGTCGTTCTATGATTCTATGCTGTGACACTAATGACTTCTCTTTGTTGTTTTGAACCTGTCTCCAGCTAGTTTCTTCTGGAGTCCCTACATATTATACTGAAGAAATGGCAAAGAAAACAGACCGTGTCAAACCTTTTCAGTAACTGAAGATTTTAGTTAAAGATAACCTCCACATAACTTTTTAAGATGGGACCTCAACTCTACACAGAGTTTAAGATGGAGGCGTAACATGAGTACTAGCGGTGGCATAGCTATATTCTCTTTCCCTGTCCTACTAATTCCTGGCATAGTCGTACAAGTTGGACCATGAGATTTCAGCGGTGTTTTTTGTTGCAAAGATCATCACTGCATGGTTTGATGAAAATCTGTCCCACGTATGTAGCTGGACGTCAGAAAGAGAGGGGACAGTCTTTATACTTAGAGGCTTTCAGAAATGTTTTAAAAGGCGTTTTTGATTTGCTAGCCACAACAGTATTTGTCTACAGATAACCTCCAAGTCCAGGACCTAAAAGTAGGTCTCATGGGTTCATTCAATACATTTGAAGTTTGGGAAAGGAACAGTATGATCTTACTCCACACACTAGCTGACCCCAAAGTAACTATGAGCTGCCAACACGATCAGGAAAACAAGGCCCTAAGAAGTCTTGGGAGCAAGGTTCCTAGCAGAGTTTGGAAGGGATTAATACCATTGTCCTTGGCTCTGGCAAGATACCATTGAGAACACCGCACACCATTCTGGTCGTGTATATTGAAAAGAAATATTACTGAAACTGGAGCAGAAAGTCACTATGGAGACTAGTGAGATGAAGGCTAAGAGAGAGGACATTTATGTCTGTAAATGCACAAAGGGTAAAAAGGGTAAATACTGTGGCGTAGGAGCTATTTAAGGCCAACACTGGCACAAGAACAAACGGATATAAACCAGCTACAAATATTTTTAGCATGAAAATCAGAAGAAGGTTCTGGGAACAGCTTCCCAGTGGGAATAATGGTGGCAAAAGATCTTAAGATGAAACTTGATACATTTATGAAAGAATTATATAATACAGCATTTGCAAAGGCTGAAGGCTGCAGCAACCCAGGAAATCCCTCCACCTTATGTTCCAGTTTATTTTGAGCCCTTAAAGGCAAAGCATAGCATTTCACTCTTCCATTCCTCTTCCTGCTCCAACCATCTGCAAGTGGACTTCAGGACCTCTCTTAAAACATATTTTAACTTCAGTGTCGTGTTCAATCTTATCTCATGCTTTTGAATTCCTTCTTGCTGTTCCTTAGAAAAGTTCTGTAAAGTATTGCCTTACATATATTACAAAAATTGACATCATCTTTTTATACCTACTGTATTTTATTTAATCTTTCCTACTTGCCAGAGTACTGCTTATCAACAAAATTCCCCTAGTCTCCAACCAATATGCAAGCAAGCATTAATCAAGTTGCCCTGCTCAAACAAAAGTGAGAGCCATTCCCCGGGTAACGCAACTACTAAGCAAACCAGGTAGCGACGTCCTGCTGGCGTTCCTGTGAGGACCATCCTCCCTGTGGTCTGATGGGTCTAGGAAAAATACAAAGTTTCTTAGTCAAGGTTTCTTTCCCCACCAGCCTCAGAAACGTTTGAGGTGAGTGTATCAATTAGTACTGGGATCTGTTCTTTAGGGAGTTTCCTGCCCATCTGGTTTACATCATCTGCTTTTCACAGAGAGAAGGGAAAGGGATGCTCAGGTTTTCCTCCTACCATCAGGCTGCTCCTTTCCATCACGTCTCTCTTACAATTCTATAGGAAAGGGGTTTCACTCCCCTTTCATTTCTGTTCCTTGCAGATTTTTGAAGGTATTCATCATCCCTAAATAAAATAACTGCCTTCCCCTACCTTTTAAATAGGAACACACTTCCTTCAGAGGTGTGTTATCTTTGACCTCCATGGGATATCCTTCGTGTTACTTACTGTCCAACATGAGAACGCTGCAAAGACAGCGTTTTTAAGGAAAGCAAAGTTACCTGCCTAGAAACTCTGTTTCTTCAAATGGATGGTCTGTCTGGCAGGCTCTCTGCTGATCTCTTAGTAGCTGGGGCAGATGCTGATTTCCAGCGTATTCCGTTCCTGAGGCTTTACAGAAGCTATACATTCCAAGTTGTCTTAAAAGTATTTTGTTTTGAATTACTTTACTAGGCTAGTATTTCACCTGTCTGCACACACACAGAAAGAACAAACCACCAAAAATACAAAAGCAAAAAAAAAAAAAAGCCACACCGAACGATGAAAAAGTCAGAAACTTGTAACTGAGACTCAAGCCAGTTTTCATACACAGAAGTTCAGGCTGTGACTAGCTGCCTAATGGCCCCTTTTCTGCAAGTCATTACCACAGGCGACTCCTAAAGACTTATAGCAGCTTTCAGACTGGAGAGTGAAGAACCGCGTATAATTCCATCTGTCTGTAAAAGTTTTAAAGGAATGTTCCCACTCCAGCGGAGGCTGGTTTGGAGGTTTTTGAGACCACCATCAGGATAACCGACTGCGATCAGCGGAGGGAGGCGGGTGTATTCACAGCATTAAGGCAGCGGGTAAGCCGAATGCATTAACTGAAGCATTCACCCAGTCTTGCAGTACTAAATAGAGGTCTCGTAAGGAAACTACCGGAGGACCAGCCTAAAGCACTTCTTTGCGTAGCGGGGAGCGAGCTTCTGGAGCTTGCTGCTGCTGCAGGTGCCGGCGGCAGACAGGACCAGCAGGGCCAAAAAGGCGACAGCCTCGGAGGCAAGACGCCCACGAGCGGGCACTAACAACGAGAGACGTCCCCCCGGCAGCCCCGGTTCCAGCGGCTGCAGACCCCGGCGCAGGAAGCACGCCGGGGCCAGCGGCCCCCCGCTCCCCCGGGGCCGGGGAGGCTGCAGGGGGCAGCAGGCGCTCGCGCACCACGCCGGGCGGAGGCGGCAGCTCGGAGCGAGCCCGGACGGCCGCGGGGGAGCTTCTCGCCGCCCGCGGGGCTCCCTCAGGGGCCCGTGCGAGGCGCGAGGGCCGCCCCAGGCCGAGCGGCGGCGGGGAGCTCCGCCCGGCACCGCCCGCCCCCACCTCGACTCCCGGCCCGGCCCGGCCCGGCCCGGCCACTTCCGGCCGCGGGAGGGGGAGGGGCCGCGGCGAGCGCAGCGGGCCGCCCACGTGACGGGTCGCAGCACCGCCGCTCTGCGCGGCGGCTCACACCTCGCGCCGCCCGTATCCCTCCGCCCGCCGCGGGCTCGGCCCCCGCGGGGCGGCGGCGGCGGCGGCGGCGGCGAGAGAGAGAGGGAGGGGAGGGGGGCGGAGGAGCGGCGCGGCGCGGCTGGGGCCGGGCGCGGGCGGCGGGGCGGCGATGCGGCGGCGGGGCGGCGGGACTACTTTTCCGGGGCGGCGGCGGCGGCGGCGGCGGAGGGGGCGGGGCGGCAGCGCGGCGGCGCGTCCCCTCTCGGAAGCTGCAGCCATGATGGGAGCCTAGCGCTGGCGCGGCGCTGCTGGGCGCGGGGGATGAGCCAGGCCGCGCTGCCGGCCCGCACGCCCTGAGGAGCCGCCGCCGCCCCGCCGAGCGCCCGCCCGCCCGCCCGGCCCCACCGCGCGGCTCCGGGCCCCCCGCCGCCGCCGCTGCCGCCGCCGCCGCCCCGGGCGGGGAGCGGAGCGGGGCGGAGCGGGGCCGGGCCGGGGGGGCGCCCCGCGCCGCTGTCACCATTGCTGGGGCCCGGAGCGCCGGAGAGCTGCTCTCTCCGCCTCCGCCGCGCTCGCCTCAAAGACGGCGGCGGCGGCGGCGGCTCCCTCAGGGACTCGGCCCGGCCCCGAAGCCTCCCTGCTCGGCCGCCGCCGCCGCTCCCGCCCCGGCAGGAGGAGGAGGAGGAGGAGGAGGAGGAGGGGGGGGGGGCAGCCGCCGCCGCTGCCGGGAGCCGCCGCCGCCGCCGCGGGGGGAGGCGGGCCCAGCCGGGGCTGAGCCGCGGCAGCAGCAGGCCCCGCGCCCGGGGCTGCCCGGCGGCCGCCGGCCCTCCGCCGCCGCCCGGCCCCGCGCCCCGCCGCCGCCGCCCGGCCTCTGCGCGCTGTCCCGGAGCGGCCCCCGGCTGCCAGACATGACCGCCATCATCAAAGAGATCGTCAGCAGGAACAAAAGGCGCTACCAGGAGGATGGCTTCGACCTGGACCTGACCTGTATCCTCCCGGCGCCGCCGGAGCCCGACGGCGAGCGGTGCGCGGCGAGCTATTGCATCAGACCCGCGCCGCGGTTACCTAACGCGCTTCCCGGGGCCGCTGCGCCCTCCCCGCCGCGCCTCGGCCGCCTTTTGTCGGGGCCGGGCGGACCCCCCGGAGCTGCGGCCCGCCGGGGGGCCCGGCGCCGTTCCCCGCCGAGCGGAGCCGCAGGGGCGGGCGGCGGGGGCCCTCGGCCCCGCTCGGGTCGCTGCCGGCCGTGTGGCAGGAGGGGCGAAGCCTGGGTCCTGCGCCCTCGGCCAGGCAGAGCGAGCCCTTGGTCTCAGTCAGATGGAGCGAAGGTCTCAATCGCAAGGAATGGGCTTAAATTAAAGTTAAAAAAAAAAAAAAACCTTACTTTCCTACCGTGACATGTAAACCGTGCTTTGGCATAATCTCAGCTGCAGTAAGCACCAGGATGTATTACAAACGAGAACGCACTGAGTCTTGTTGAAGAGGATTGCGAGGAGTGTGATTCCGGAATATGTTCTTAGTGTGCAATTATGACTAATGAGTCAAACTGTGGAGAAGCCTTGCTAGTGTGTTGCTTTGGTGGCCTTTGGAACAGATGTGCAGTAGCAGCAGCAGGCAGATGTTGAGCTCCAAACGCCATGCAGAGTTAATGGCGTGCAGGGGCTGTGCTGTGGCTGTAGCAGTCTTCGTGGTGTAGAAGGTTCATTATTGTACTTGAGAGGTTTTGGTGTAAGAATAGGAACTGTGCCTGAAAGTTAGAGCCATCCTGGGAAAAATGATAGTAGTATGCAGACCTGGGCTTAGAGTTTGATTTTTGGGTGGCCGTGTGCGGAGCTGGGAGTTAGGCCTGGCAGTCCTCGTGGATCCCTTCCAGCCCTTCCGTGATTCTGACAAGCGCTCTAGAAAGAGAGCTTGCTGCTCGACAGCAAGGCCAGGGTGAAAATTACTGTTTTTCAGAACTCATAGCAGATGCTACAAATACAACCCGGTTCCTGGACAGGATCAGCACCAATTACTGCAGTCACTAGCACAGAGCTCGAGCTGTTACGTTGATGCTTGGCCTAATGTGTTGGTGGCTTCAAAAGGGCCTGAAAGGTTCTTGACTTCAGCAGGCTACTGCCGAGCTTTTAGTTAGGAAGCGCCCTCTCTGCTACGTAATTCTTGCATTCTGTTTGTGGTGTTGATAAAACGTAGTTTTAGACTTGCCTTTGCAATGTTTGCGCTTGGTCATTTTGTTGGCCTACGATTAGGGCAGCTGTAACGCTGACACAGGCCAGAGCAGCACACGGTGCTGACTTAAAGACAGAAAGTCTGAGTGAGATTTCTGATTCTCTGAGTAATGCGTTCGCTGGGAACTTGTGGACTATGGAAAGAGTTAAGTGGTGGCAAAATGGTTAGCTTTTGGCTTCATCGTTGTAGAATTCGGTGTTGCAGGTATCTTTGTCCAAATATACCATTAGTTGGCATAGTTTTTTGATGCAAACAGACCCTTTTAACTAGTAATCTGTTCTTGGCAAGAAAATTGTTGAATTTTGAACCTGGATTTCCTTACTCAGGGTTGCTAAGGATATGCCAAATGAAGTTTTTTGCTTTTTTTTTTTTTTTTAATTGTCTCACTACATTCTTAGATTTTTGGATTAAAGATAGGCCACTGAAGACTGGATTTGGGCTAGTTTTTCCAAAAGCAGCAGCTGGCTGCAATTCTGTAATGAAATTAGTGGAAAAAGCATTTTTTTTTAACCGTTGCAAAGACATCTTTGGAAGGAGCTTACACTCTTTTTTTCGTAGCTGCACATTTGAACGGATAACTAATGAACGAAGACTGCTGTGTGTACAGTATAATGACTTTACTTGAAGGCTGACACTGGTGCAGAAGTGAAAGTTTAATTTTTTCATCACTGTGCAGGCTTTCTTGGACATGCTTTTTTTGCGGGGTTTTGATGGAATTGTTGCTCATCGTATCTGGCACTTGGAAAATAACCTGCTTGTTTCTTACGTGCATAAACAGAGGACTAGACTGGGAGTCAGTTGTCTGAGAGCGAGATGTCCAGTGAAGGAAATGAGCACCCCTGAAACTTAAATGAGGTATTTGGGAAGGCGTGTGGTGCGTGATAGGAGGACTGGGATTTAAGATCTCAAAGGAACTTCTCATCCTGTGGCGGAGCGCAAAATTTTGGGACTGAAGCAAGCGAGCATCTGCACTTCTGCTGCTGGTTAACTCTGCCTCCCTGCGTTCCCACTTGTGTGGGAGCATCCTGTGGGTACTGGCTCTTTTCAGGGCAGCTGTTTCTGTCAAGCTAAAAGACTAAGAGAGGTGTGAGGCCCTGTGATTTGGGCATTTAGCTGGGATGAGGCAAACTGCACGGTGGATTCCTCTTGCAAACAGGAACTGGGCATTGCTGCCTAGGCTGGGCAGGTGCGGAATGAAGCCCTCCAGCGAACCTGCTAGGGCAGGGGCTTGCATCCAGGTGGGGTGTGATCAGCAGACTGTGTGCGGAGGTCTGTCTCGCCTCGTGTGCCTGTCTTTGAGGCGGGGTTCATCTCTCAGCGTCCCAGGAGGATGAAGGATTTGTGTCTGTGTATTTCAGTCACGGCTAATTCTCCAAGGCACCATGGGGAGCACCTGAGCCCCACAACACGGCCTGAGTTAGGTGCTGGAGTGCCAACGTGTACCCTTCATGGACCTGGGCTGGAATGTCTGGCTTTTTTTCCTACAGGCTGCATTACATCCTTTTAAAATGAGTGCAGATGTATGTACATTGTATGTTGTACATGGGACTCGCAGTTAAGAATGATTCCTGTGTTGGTAAAGTAGGGTTTTAAGAAAGGGAAATAATGACTTCTCCAAATCAGTAGATTTGCATATACTAGATGAAAATAGTCCTATATGCTAATTGTGAAATGTGTCTTTAAAAACATATTGACATCACTTCTCATCTGATCAAATATTCTTGTCCCTGAACAGTCTTTTTCTGCACATTTTGTGAAAAAATATTTTTGAAATTGGAAGAGGAAAAGGTTCTAACACTGGAGCCACTAAGTCGTCTTCTTAATACTTCATTTCAGATATTGTATTCCTGATTTATTCATGTTTCTGTCTTCCTTCTGTAATACTGGATACCTTTTTGTTGCAAATGGGTGAGAAGGAAAGTTTGGATTAACAGATTTCTTCTAAGATGGATGCAATTTTTTTTATGAAGAAAGGACTGTTATATTGTCCGAGGCACTATAATCTTCGGGATTTCTGAAATTGTGCGGCTCAGTTGTCGACCGTTTTCCTGCAAAGAGTTGCGTGCAAGTCCTACACGTTACATTGCTTGCATGTGTCTTAGGTCTGTGCATAACTTAGTTTAGCAAGTGGCTTAACCGTGTGAGACCGAAGTGAAAAATCAGTGCAACTGCTTCGTGTGCGCATTATAGCATTGTTTGGGCTTCCCTCATATTTCCAGGCCTTCTGTTATGTGTGAGCATGGCAGACTAGGCTTAGCATGGGATGGAGCACGCCTGCCCTGTGCTTAATTGCAGCATGTGTTTCTCATGACCTACATATTGTATAAACTGCTGTAATATTCAGTAAAGATCAGCTGTTGGATGCAATTTGTTTCCAAGTCTTGCCTGTGTTTGTCTCACATACTAGAAGGCAGAGAATGCTAAAATTGTGAGTGGAAGCTGCTTAGAATATAATGCAACCTCATGCTATTTGTGGTCCTGAAGCATTTTGCATTTTTAATAAAAAATTATGTGACTTCAGTAAAAATGGCTCAGCTTCCAAGAAAAAAATGATTTAATGGCATAAGGTACATCCTGAGTTTAAAAATAGAGCTGGAAATTCCATTTGTTTAAAATACTTGCTTTCATTTTGAAACTGAAGTTTGTTAGGTATTTGTAATGTTTGTCTTGCCTGCAAGCACAGTAAGGGCTGGTAAGGGATTAGGAGAGACTGGAAGAAATGAAGTGGTAAAGGGTTTTGCTGGTGGAAGAGTATTTCTTTGTTGATGAGTAAACCACGTTACTTAGTTGTGTTAAGCACCTGACAGATTCATTTTACGTGTGGAGCCTGGATGATTTTGAGCGTTGGACAAGATGAGTACTGATTTTGCTTTGAATTTATCTTAAAAGTTTGTTTGAATAGCCACTTTCTCAGAGTTAGGTTCAGTTACCTGCTTGCTGTAGGATGTGTTTGATGCTGGGAAAATCAGTCTTTATGTGCTTCCAGGGATCAAGATCTTTGAGTTGTCCAGAGAGAGCAAGAAGGTGTCGATTGGTGCAAATTCATGCATTTTCTCTTCTGAGGTTGAAGATGTGCCTGTTGGTCTATCCGTTGTTTTTCCTCACAACCAAGAAAACCTTTGACATCTTGTTGTACTACGTGCATATTTGCAGATAGCGTAGTTTGACAGCTGAAGCCTACGCACAGAAAAACCCGTCCCATAGAGCGCTCGGTTGTGCAACCCTTGCTGCATCAGTTTAAAGAAGCCCCAGTCGCTTTCTGCCCAGCTTTTCTGGTGCAGTTAAAGGTGCTTGACAAGTTAAAAGCTCGTCTCTTTGCGCTTACTTAAATGGAGTGCAGGCTTCCTAATGAACTACTTGATCTTGCATCATCAAAATTTTTTAATCAATGCGCAGCGTTGCTGGGGACTGTTTGCACAAGCTAAACATGAAGTTAAAAAATAACCGCTTGTGCACACTTTTAAGTCAACAAAAGCTGCAAACTAATTCTCTGCTTCATGTAGTTCTGCTGTTTAAGTGATGGCTAAATGTGCTTTTCAAGTTAAGGAAAGAAATTAGTACAGATAATGCGAGCACCTTGTAAAATTTTCTCAAATTGACCTCTAAAGGAAAAAAAAAAAAAAAACAGAACACAACTGAGGCTAATCTTCATTGAAATCTGTTTGTAAGCTTAGTTAACTGTGTGTAATTTTCAGAACAGCCGAGGCTTTCCCGTAAAACACTGTTAAAAGGGTAACGCTAAACAAAGTGCAAGCTTTCCTTGAGCTGCTCCTGGTTGTGAGCATTGTGATTTTAAGGAGAAATCCAAGTTGATTTTTGTCGTTTCTGTCCCTGTCCCACTGCTGAGTTGTTGTCAGCTGTGAAATTGCCTTTGGCGATGCTGCTTGGTGCTTTGGTGAGGACAGCTTGGCCAGTGTTGGGTGCTGCTGAAGATCCCCCCCCCCCCGTTTGGCTCTGGGGGCAACTGGCTGGCCCCGTGTCAGCACTGCGCTAAACTGCGCTCTCGAAGAAGGCCGATGAATTTTGAAAGTGAATCTCTCTAGGAGATCGTGCTAGTCAGGAAGGCCCTTCTGTCCTCCAGATAATTACGCGCAACTTCCTCTGACTTCATGAGATGCTTACGGTGTGTTTAGGGAAAGGATACAGCCTTGAGTGTGGCTAATACTGCCATGGTCTGATACGCGCTGGATGATCAGGTGGCTCTGGACGGCTGCTAGGCTGGTGATCGCTTGCTACATCTCATGTAAGACACCTTACTTTGACTACCAAAAGGTTTTGAAGTACAGCAAATGCTGTAGAGGAAGCTAGTATTTACTAAATGGTGTGTTACAGCGCTGCATGGAGAAGTACTGATTTTTCTATTTTTTTTCCCAAAAGAGGTGATTGTATCTTTTGTTTTCAACCTTACAGGATGATTTGGACACCTAAGTCCTCTTTGTTGTTATGGAAGCAGTTGGTATCACTCATTCAGTAATAATCTTACCACAATAATGTGTTTTATTAACACATTTTTAAAAACCCATGTGCTAAAAAAGAGTAAGGCCGCACTGAAACTAAACTTTGGAATGCAATAAGTATGAAATCATTTTTTTTTGTTAAGTTTCTGTCTACCAAGTTGCTTTTGCCAATAGTGAATTTCTGAATGGTTTCTTAAATTATATATTTAAATGAACTAATATTTTAGCCATATCGATGTCGCATAAGCTGACAAATTATACGTATGGTACTGTAGCCTAGAGTGTTCCATTACAACATGTTTAAACAAGAAAATGGTTCTTGTATAATGATTTAAGGGACAATAGTTGTGTTCTAAGAAACTGAAGGAAAAAAAAGGGAGGGTATAGACAATTGAGCTGTCAAATCCCTTAATTACATTACAGTCCTAAGTTGCTGTCATTAGTCATAACTAACCTAATTTTAAAGCCCACCTCCTTTCTAGCTGGAGTACCCAGCTAGTAATCTGGAGCTCAAAGGTATATGTGCTTTGTATTTGCTGTGGATATTGGTCTTGATTTGTTGCTGAATGGCTTTTCAAGGGGGTAAACTGGCCGTGGTGTTGGGCTGTGAACGGTGATTGCTGGATGTGTCTGGTGTCTCGTCACAAATCCTAGGGTAGTCGTGGGTCCCTGCGATTTGGTACTTCTCCGGTGGTTTGGGGCCTTGCAGCCGCACGAGTAATTCCCGTGAGTTACTGGCACGGGTGCTTCTTGACTGTAAGGAGGGAATTTATCTTAAAATGTGGGAATGTATGTACATAGCCCCATGGAGCACGAGCTCTCCTGAAATGTGGACGTTTTGTGGGTAGTTGACTGTGCATTGTGCTCAGAGGTTGCTCTTAGTTGTATCTTCATCCAGACTGATACTTCAGATGCAAACAAATCCTTGTTCCAGTTCCTAATTCAGGCTAGCATCCTCTTTGCTCCTGTAGTCATCTGCCTCATTTACCATCTTGTGTACAGAGCCATGAAAAAAGAGCTTTGTAGAATGGAAGTATAATAATCATGCAATTAGGCCCCGTATCATACTGCATAAATCTCAGTTATCTTAATAACGATTTTTAGGAAACAGAGCTAAAGTAGTGGGCTCTGTGATTCAAATGGTAATTGGCTGTGCAGCTAAAAAATTAAACTCAGCCGCTGTATGTTTGGGATGATGACTATTGCAAAAGCTGGCTTTGTTCCCTTTAAAGATGAAGTCCTGGCTTCACAGCCCCAGCGTGCAGCAGTGCATAAAAACTGCGTAATATCCAATTCTTTGCAGTGAAGTGCTTAAGAAATGTCGTATAAACTTCATTCTGCCTTTGTAGGGATGTAGTATAATAGGTTTTAATTGCATGATTAATTTTTTTAGGGGCCTGTGCTTAATTCTCTGCTTTGCATGGATATATATTGGGCTAGAATTGAAGCAGTTGGGTGTTTTCTCTTCTTTGGTTCCTTGTGTGAATGGGTGTTACTTCTCTAAGACATTTTTTGTGCTAACATTAAGAGGAGGAAAACACTGGATCTCGTTAGAACTAAATATTATCTACTTAGGGCTGCTTGATTGAGAAATGGTTTATTAGGCTGGCCTTATGCCTGGTTTTGCTGCTTGTCTTTATATTCTCTTGTAACCGCCCCCTGAAATTAAGTCTTCTAATGCTGAAAAATTCATATAAATCTAGCTTAAGTTTCATAAAGCTTTTTAGTGCAACGTTTGTCCGCCAGCCTGACAGCAATTTTATATTCCCTTGTGTCTGAAAGTTTTGGATGTCCTTTCAGACTTGCAAGAAGTTGAGTCTGAGCCATTTTTCACTTCCTGTCAGTAAATATCAACGTAGTGACTCTCCGTGCTGAGTTCTTTTACTGAATAAAATTCTTGTACTCTTCTGTGGGTGTTTGAGGTTAAGATCTGCTTAAGTACACAGCGGTGCTTCTTTAGAGGAGCTCCTGCGAAGTGTGGTAGCGTTCTGAGAGCGCCCCTGGGGAGGTCCCACGCTCTGTTGTCAAAGAGTTCGTCCTGATTTGGGTTCATAGGCAAAAACGGGTACGTTTGTCACGTTGGAAATCTCCAACTGAGACGCGGAAGTGGAGCTTCTTCCCTGCGTTGCCTCCAGACAGAAGGCCGAGGCAGGACAGCTGCCCGGCCTGCCACGTGCGGCTGTCCCCGCGGCGCGGTAGCAGGCTGGGGTGCTGGAGCGCGTACAGAAAGCAGGGGCTCGCTTTACTTACATGGCTTCTTCCAAAGCGTGAGCAGAAGCAGGAGACCTTCCTAACTGCGCCCTTACACAATTTCCACCTCCGGAATTGGGGACGGAACGTCTTCTGTTAGGGCTGTAGACCCGGAGCTGGCACTGAGTAAGGAGTCGAGGCCCTATCCTTGATTTCTCAGCTGAAGGCTTCTTTCTTGCAAATTTGATGTGAACAGTACGGTGTGCTGTTGCATCGTTTCTTACAATGCTGCTTGCTGTTGGCTTTTCTGTAATGGGCAGGCTAGCTGCTTCGGTCTGGTAATATCACCGGCTATTTTAGAGGGTTTTGCAGCCCTTCACGGCAGACTTATCTCCTTTACTCTCTGCATGTCTGTCTTTATCTGTGGTTCCATACCAGGTTGAAATGGAAGTTTAATGCGTCTGTGCTCAGTCTTTGTTAGAACAAGTTCTTCTGCAGTGTAAACATCATACTTTTACACGCTTCTCTGTTACTGGTTTTTGTATTTACGCTGTGAGGTTTATGAGGTTGAGACTGGGGTGGGGGTGGCAGGGGGAAGCGCCTGGTTATTATGTAGATTCTGTGTTTTTTCAGTCTTCTTGACCCTGTTAATTGTTCAGCAAAGCCACCATGTGGCTGAGAGCTCCAGGACACATCTCATACACCTTACAAAGCTAAAAGGAGAGACGCTTACTGTGGCAGTAATTTCCAAAAAGCAGTGTCATGAGTGTACGTGGGTCCGAAAGCCTGCTGTGGGATGGAGGTTAGCTTGTGGCTGGTTCCTGAGGCAACCTGGCAATCTCATCTTCAAGTATCTTCTGATGTACTCCTTCCCACTATGGGAATTTGGATATGAAGGAGCCACTTTTTTTTTCTTCCGTGTGTAGGTTGCTGCATTTAAATTACAAGCAGGGGGATTAAAAAGAAACAAAGGGTTGTAGTTGAAATCTTGAGCATTAATGGGTTAAATGCACTTCTTCTAAATCATAAAATGTTTCTCTCAGCCACATCTGAGTTGGTCTCTTTTCTCCTTCTTTAAGGCACAGATGGTACAGTTGGCAAGTACAGCTGGCTGGCTACAAGGAATCCTCCTTTGCTCTGAAGAACTTTCTTCCTGTTCATTTCCGCTATACTTCCTGATTACCCAGACTTGTAGAAAAACAGTAAACTTATTTTGTGTTTCATGCTGGCTAATGGAAATGCAGCCTACTTAGGGGGGAAAAAAAAAAGTATGTATATATACAAGCTAAATGGCATATATGCTGGGAAACTTTTAGATTTGGTTGGGCATATTTTCCTATGTCTGTCTGTCTTTTTTGTTTTTTAGTAGGGATGCTGTCAAGAAAATAGCACTAATAAGGGTTTGGCCATTTGTCAGGACACTTAAATCTGTTTGAGGATGGAGTGTGGACACTTCTTGCAACACTCCCTCTGTAGCTGCAGGCTGTCAAGCTGTTGAACAGCTAGAACTGTGTTTTTTTTTTTTTTTTTGTTTCTATGTGGACTTGTTTAAGCTGGAGTTAAAAGGGTTGAGGTCAGCGTGCTAACCTCGCAGAGCTGGTAGGGACAGATGTTCTGCTGGACCACGTTGTGTCGTTACTGAAGTCTGAGTTCCTGAAAACTGCAAATACATGAGGCAACAAAGCAACTGTGGGAGACTTGGAAGTACCCTTGTGCCTCCACTTACCAGTTTTGCTGTCGATGGGATGTAGCTGCTGACAGCTTGGCTGCCGCCTGCGAGAGTGGGGGCCAGCTTCCTTCATGCTACGGCTACCAGCACACGGGGCTGGTGCTGAGGGAGGAAGCTGAAGGTTGCTGTAGTGGAGCAAAACTGGGGTGCAAATGTAGAGTGGGTCATTGAGGAGCAGGTCAGCGTCAGTACGTGCTCTGCTTGCCTGAACTGGAAGTGAAAATTTTCATTCCTGACAGGTTGCGGAGCTTTTTTCAGGCCATAGATTCAGCAATTTAAATCTGTTCTTTGGTAAATTAAGTTTGTACTTGGAAAGTGGAAACTGTGAAGGTCACCAAAAATGGCCAGCTGTCCTTACATATGGAGGTTCAGGTTTTGCAGTAAGAAGTTTTTAGTTCCAAAGCAAGATTTGAACAGTGCCCGTCATTCACAGCTTCAGGAACATTCGGCTTGTTTTAAATTTCCTTTTTAACAAAAGATGAAGTCTAGTGACTGGTGGATCCTCCTGCAGCCTTTGATTGCAAAGGGCTAATAGTTTTAAAGTTGTTTTTTTATTTGGGCTTTGGTTTAAAACCTGTCAGCATTGGTTTAGAAAGTAAAGCTATATGTAAATTCTGCACTGCATGCTCTAGCATGCTTATAAAATAGGAAGATTAAGTCATTTGCTTTCTGTTTTTGTCCTAGAGCTGCCTTCATGAGCAGAGCAAGGACAAGGGTTTAAATGCTTACTTTGTTTGAAAAAGGAATTCATAAAACTGCTTAGAAATGCTCATGAATAAAGTTCTAGATACTGAGAATGTTAGTCGTTAAAGGAAAGGCTATGGCTGTGTATTTTTGCAACTTTTTTTTTGTGGCTGTGTAAGAACTGGTAAATATTTCAGTATGCTTTTTTTGGCCTGCTTCCATTATTAGGAAAAAAACTGAATTTGTGAGAAAATTAAGTTATCTTAAAAGAGCAACACAAGTCATTTGCTTATATATATATATATATAAAAAATGAAATTTTCAGTGTATACTGCATATTCTTTAATTTGATCATCGCATAATGTGAATATATAGACAACTATTTTTGAAAATGATTATAACTGCTGATTTGCATAATGATACAGGATTTTTCTCATAGCAACTGAAAAGACTGTCATCTTTAGCATGTGGGAACAATTTCAGGATTTAAGGACCAGTATTTTGTTAAATCTGCTAACAGCATTAGAGCAAGCCCTGTAGCCCTGTTGTAGCCCTGTTGCTTTTGAAGCAGTATATAGATAAATATGGTTTGTCTTAAGTGTTGAGAAAGCATTGCTTTTTCTTTGTGGCGTTTGATATCTTAGCAAACTATTAGGTGCTTCCGTTTTTACATTTCCTTGGGTAAAGCTGAAGTTTTGCAGTTAGTAAGAAGTATGAACTTAGTAGGGGACAGCATTTTATTGTTTGCTGATGTGTATTGTGCTTCAGTGCATGCGGTCTGTCTCATGTATTTTTTTATTATGATCACTAGCTAAAATCCCAACCTACAGGATTGCAAGGTTGCAGAAGGAATGAGTGCTTTCAAAGGTATTGAAACTATTTTGGGGAATGGATTTCTTAGGAAAGAGCTACTTTGGCAAAATATGGCAGGCAGGGATTTTTTTGTGTGTGTGTAGTAAGCCTGTTTCAAATTTGTGATAGTTCTTGTCAGGTTAACTTTGTTTTTGCAGGCTAGCTGGAAGCATTGTAGAGCTGCGTCAAAAACTGGCTGAGGTTTTATCCATCTCCATTCGTCTCTTTTAAAATGAGGATGGAGTTGATAATGAACTTGTTGCATGTGTTCAATCATCAGTCCTTCCAGGTTTCTAAAATTATCAGTATCATTACTGATTTCATGATGACTCAGAATTCTTGCTTTGAATGTAAGCCCAGCTTCCAAGCTCCCTTGTAAGAAATCTCATTTGGTAGCGAGTGTTTTAATTTCGGCTTCGGAGATCAGTGTTAAATTCACTTGGGGGTGCAAAGCGGTGCCCCTGAACCTTTCAGCGTGGTAACGATAGAAGAACTTGCTGAAGATGACGCTCTGTGGTGCTCCCAAAATGCGTTTGGCTGACGGACAGTAAATCGCAGGCTGTGTCTGGGGAGGAGCACAGCATCAGGAGAAAGTGAGCTGGTACAGATGCAATAAGGATCATCCCCTTCTCAGTGCAGATTTTGCAGGAGAGGCAAGGGTGGAACAACTTAGTTTATATGGCAGCTTTTTCAATTAAGTGATGAAACTGCTATTTCTGCTCATAGACTTAGATCATCTGCGTAGACGGTAACAGCGCTTCCGCTCTGTTCTTACATCACCGAGCAAAAGTCATTCTTCGGCTGTGTGAGCCAACAGAAGGTTTTCGGAGCAGTGCCCTTCTTCAGCACGCTTGTAAGAGAGGCGCATGTTCAGAAGACGTGAAAGGATCTTCCCCAGCGGCAGGAAAGCCTTTGTTAGGTACCGCTTGCTTCTGCTCAGCGCAGACGAGCCCTGCAGGCTGTCAGGCGCGCCGTGGAAGCACGGCGTTTGCTTGCTGCGGCCGCTGTCCTTAACGCCAGATCTGCTGCAGACAGCAGAGTGAGTCAGCAGTGGCGTGCGGGTTGCATTCCAGTCTGATACTTGGAGATAATAAGTAAGGTACTTCAGGACGCTTATATTTAGGTGGAGGAGAAATTGGCTTGCCTGTTTAAAAACAATCATGTTTTCCTAAAAACAGAACCCCCACCAGGCTCGCTGTCGGATATTTGTTTTTCAATAACACTTCAGTTTTTGTGCTGTCAGGTTCCAAAACCTCAGAGCGCACAACGTGTTTATTGAATTGGCATCAGTAAATTGATTTAAACTCATTTTTTTTCTTCTCCTTTTGAAGTCTTTTTCCATTTGCTTTACTCTTGGCATTTTCGGGAACATCTTTTGCAGGACTATATCTGGGTTTATATATGCACCTCGTTCTGAGGCACGGTTAAGCTTAAGCATTCAATCTGTTGGTTTACTCCTATTTAAAAGAAGAAATGTGCACACGCTGTGCGTGTACTGCATGTGTAGCACCCTGAGGAGCCACGTGAGACGCCAGAGCCATGAGGGGGTTGTGCTCTGCAAGTGTGAGACCACACTGGTTATTCAGAAGCTTTTATTTCTGTCTGCTGGTGTGTTTGAGACTTTATTAGGACACCTGTGGGCCTGTGAACTGGAGATACTGATGAGAAAATGTTGCGTTCCTTTTGCCTGGCATCAGGCTGCCTTCTTCCTGTCATGCACCAGCTGGGAGTCCTGGAAAGCATCTCCTTTCTTAGCCTTTCAGAGGTGAAAACACGGCAGCAGAAAAGCTACTGAATGAAAACCACAGGCTGAAATGCGTGAGGAAACCATGTACTAAAACTCGCAGTTGTAAACAGGAATTTGAGCAACTTGCGTGGTGATTCTGGGAATCCTGGGCACCTGTGGCACGGGTGGTCCTATAGTTGAAACAGTTTTGTTTGGATGCAGAACTTCAGGTTTTGATGGGGTGCGTCAAAATGTATTTTAACCCTGTTGCAAGCATAAATGCTTGTCCTCTATGGAGAAGTGCTGCAGAAAACAGATTAATGTACTGCATTTTTTTTAAGGGTAATTTATGTAGCCCTGTTGCTCAGAGCAGGATGCACATGGAGTGCTTTTGAGCAAAAAGGGCAGAGCTGGCAGTAGGTAGATGTGTGCTCTTGAAATCAGGAATGAGGAGGGAGTGATTGGGTGTGCTAGCTGAAAGTCAGGTAATTTGCTGTTAAGGGATAGGCATGGAGCAGGTGTACATGATTTATAACCAGTTTCTTATGCTTATGCCAAGTAGTAACTGATAAAACAGCAAATAGATTGCTAATTATATAGCGCCTTTTGCTACTTTAACAAAGAGGTGTGGACTGCTTGCAGAGTAAAATACGTTCAGAGTGAAGTTCAAAGTTTAAGATTTATGTGATTTGATAGTATCTGAAGTTATCACAAGCTCTGAATGCTAAGCAACTTAATCGTTGTTTTTTTTTTCCTCAAGATAAGCTTTTTTAAGGTTTGGGGAAATACAGAATAAATTGGAAACCACATGTAACCCCCTTTCAGTGTCTGTATTTGAAACTACTACAGATATTTATTTGGATTCTTCAGCAGCTTTCATTTTTTTCTAATTATTGCCTGCATAAATAATCTTGAATAGTCCAAGTAGACAGATGTCTTAATACTTGGATTACCACACAGTAAATGCTAGATTCTTTTTTGAGAGTAGAAAACATTGTTTCTATGTATTCTTCAAAACACTTGCAAAAAAAACATGTACAAAATTAAGTCTTCTAGTTAACAAGCTGTGCAGATCTTAGTCTATGCTGCTTTATAAGGCTTGTGGGAGCTCTGCAAGGACAGAGTAAAGCAGTTCGTATCCTATTTCAAGCTTTTCTTTGGGTACAGGTAGCTGGAATATTAGTATCTTGGAAGCTACAGTGTCTTCCATTCTGCTGCTTACTCTTCGGAGGCTTGTTAATATTGCTGGTATTTTAACCATAAAAATCATTCTTTCAGTTGTGGAATAATTCAGGTTGAAACGAACCTTTGGAAATCACCTGTTCCAGCCCCCTTCTTTAAAGCAGGGTCAACCTAAAACATATCGTTCTTTGTTCTTATTCCTTCTAAAATTAGTCTGAGGAGGAGTATGTTAATGTGGTAGGGCACGGTCTGTTTTTGAGCTGTTGGTTTCATTTCTCTTTTGCTTGTCAGTGAAGGCTCTTCACTGCATTATCTCTTCTGATGTTTAAAACTCAAGAGTATTTTCATTTCTTGAGTTGTGTTTAAAAAAACCCACAACAATACATACATCATTACATCACCAGGAGAATAAATACTAATTGTTTTCTGGTAAATTATATAGGGTTCTTTACCATGTTTGCTATGGATGTAAATTTTTTTTTTTTAATTTGGCCTTATTTAATTGTAGGTTTTTTTTCTTGCCAAAAGGTACTTTTCCTGAGCTCTTTATCTCGGGTTGTATTGCTTTTGGAATGTGGGTTACAGGTAGTTCAGCATAAGAAACTACATTTTTTTTGCCAGAAGTGTATTTTTTTTATTATTATTATTTAATAAACAATATCTGTAATCCTTCTGGGATTCGGTACATTCCCATCTCTTGCAGTATCTCGCGTTAAGGCATTCAGAGCCACCTTAGCAGCTGCTGTAAGTGGCCTGTTACGTAGAAATCATGGAAAGTGACAAAATGTACTGTTGCCAGGGTTTACATGTATGAAATGCACTTTTTTGTTTGTTTTGAATGCTATACCTATTTTGGGATCACTGGTGACGTTAACATGGCATTTAATTTGGAACTTCTTGCAATTTAGTCACACGACTATTAAAATAGTTTCCCAGTGGATTAAATATACCACTCAAACTGTAGAGAGAGAACGGCACATAGCATATATACAATTTTAGTGAGATGATGTATGACAGAAGAGGATTACTTGATTCTGCTTTTCTAATGGATTACTTTTCTATTCAGTGTTAACAGCGGCTATCCGATGGTAAAGACTTATAATCAGTTATGTATGTGAATTGTAAGGAGACTTGTTGTATTGGATGTGGACAAAATACTGTATATTGGAAATTTTCTATACTGATTTTTTTTTCCTGGCCATTTTTCAATTTTGTGTTTTTGGAAGAGACCCATTATTGCTGTCAATATAATGTTGAATTATTCGCATATGGATGTTGGTCTAAGCTATTGCTCTGACTTTCTTACAGGAGCATATAAATATTTAGAGATGTTCATTTAATATTATTGCAGAAATTGTACATATTTTACAAATGTTTCCCTAACTCACATATTCAGATATTTATCCAAACATAATTGCTATGGGTTTTCCTGCAGAGAGGCTTGAAGGAGTGTACCGGAACAATATTGATGATGTAGTAAGGTAAGGCTCTATTTTTCTTCTTTATAAGTTACTCTTGTAAATCTTAAGTATCCTTTTCTGCACTCATATATTCTGCTCAGGAAAGGATGTGTGAACTGTCTCATAGAAATGTTATAAATGCTGAGAGTAGTTTTTTCAAGAATTTTAGTCCAGGCTGCTGTTCTGGGTTGATCTCAAATCTGCTTTTTCATGTGAAAAGTTGAACACAGCAAATTGTGTTGATGTAAAAAGAGGTTATTTTATTTTAGAAAGATGTGAATCCATGCCTCTGTTTGCAGTAATGAGAGTTTGCTCAAATAACTGATGGCATTTCGGAGAATGTTTGCCCATAGCCTTTCTCCAAGTGATAAATGAGGTGCTTGATAAGTAAATTTTGATTTACAGCAGTAAATTATAGGTGGCTCTGGATAAAGGCTTTTTAAACGTGGCTGAATGGAAGAGGAGACAAACTAGCTAAAATTCATGATTGCTGGTGATGCTTATAGTACATTTTGTAAAAAGGTTTTTGTTTTTAACATATTACCTGTTCTTAGCTGCTGGATACATCTGGGGGGGATCACAGAAGCACAGAACGGTTTGGGTTGAAAGGGACCTTCAAGCACATCTAGTTCCAGCCCCCTGCCATGGGCAGAGAAGCCTCCCACTAGACCAGGCTGCCTAAAGCCCCAGGATGTGCTTAGTGATTTAGGAGCGTCATTGTAATTTGCTTGCTTAAAATCCCACCTGGAGAATGCAGCATTAGAAATTCCTTTAAAAGCTAAATACCTGTGCAAAAGAGCCAAATATTAGTCAATTCAGCATCCTGAATTCTGATTTTTTTTTTTTTAAAGCCACTCTTGCTGCTTTTGAGAACATTGGCGTTTGAGCCAATAACTTAAGTAGCTTTCCAAGAGGCTTGAATTTTGGGAACGGGGGATGATGCAAGGGACATGGTTGGGCAGTGGAGTTGGAAGTAGCTGAACCTGGGGAAGAAGGTGCTGTGCTCAGGTTTGAGGTGCCACAAAGTTTTTCAGGATAGTTGCCAGGCAGAATTAGTGACGCTTGAATTTCACTGGTGGTTGTTTGCGTCCAGCTTTGTGCTGAAATAAGTGCCTTGGTTCTCACACTTGGAGGAACCGTAGCCCTCAGCTGAGAATAAGTCATCTGGAGACAGCAGCTTTGCCGAGCAGCTGCAGTTAGATGCAGATGAGTTTGAGAGGGTTTCATTTTTGCATATTTAACTGCTATGGCAAAGCTCACCATCCACGAGTAGCACTGAAAACGTCAGTCTGGCTTTGACCATGCTTGCAGCAGTGACCTTATTCTGTCAGGCAGCAGTAACGAGTGGGTCATGTCGGTGAGGTTCCGTGTCGCAGTTTGTAAATGCTCCTGCAGAGCATACGTCTCCACGAGAATTGTCGAGATGCGTGAAGCCGTGGTGTCTAATACACGGTTTGCATTAGTGCAGACGCATTACATGCAAACCAGGCTTTCCCTGTCCTTTGGGATGGTTGAGGGCAGTCCCACAAACTCACACTGTCTAACCAACTTCTTTCACTAGCTGTCAGAGCCACCTTTTCGTTGAGCTGATCTGGGTACTGCACCTGCTGCGTGACACAAGGGTTCCCCGGTGGGCTCCACCTTTGGAAGGTTTCGGGTAGAGCCAAAGGCTGGGTTAGGAACTAATGACATAGGCATAATCCAAATTATAACAATAGGTAGTAGTCTTTGAAGGTCCTCTTGTGTTCACAGCGTTGATTTCAGTGGTTCCTACATAAAGGAAAATTGTATTGGTTAAGTGTATAAATAAAATGTGTAAGTCAGACTTTTGAAAGGAAGTTACTATCAACTATTAATCCATAAACACTCTGATGAAAAGAACTAGTGACAGCCTAAAAGTGTGATGAAACATATTAAGATACGGAGGGATAAATGAGGTAGGTGTAGGGAGTTGGATGCTAAAGTAGTGTTATGCCTGGAGTATTCTTTTTTTCAGTAAGTTTTTATGTCGAAATTCAATGTGTTTGAGCTCCGGAGCAATTGGTATTGAGCCACGAGGGATATGCCAGTGGGCTTTTTCTGGACAGCTGGTGTCCTGACAAATTTAATGATAATGCTGTATGAGAAGTAGGGCTCAGGCTGCTGGCTGGCTCCTTACACTTTGAAGTACTGTGGCTGGAATTTAATAGTTAGACACTTGCATGGAAGCTTAGGCGTAGTCCTGTGGATGTTACTGGCGGAAGCGGAGTCCGCTCTTGTCGTTGTCCAGCATGTTTCAAACCCGTGGGGCCCTCTGGAATGAGCTGTCAGGTCCAGGTCTTCCTGAATCTCCCCAAGTCTGCCAACAGGGGCACCAGCAGCAGTTCCTAAATACTTGTGCCGATGAAATTGGAGTCCCATACTCAGTGCTGCCCAACGAGCATGCACATCTGTTCTTGTTTTAACGCATCAGTTTAACCACAAAGTTCTTCTAGGTTCTTCTGGAATATTATGACTGATAACCAGAGCTTGTTTTTGCTTGAGCTTTCCAGGATTTTAGCAGCTAGTGTTTCTTTCAATTTGAACAGCATGTTCTGTCATGGCTAATTAAATTCCTTCTGGCTGATGTGCAGATACACACTGTTGATGATGTTAAGTGTAAACATTTGTATGTTATTTCTTCTTGAACACTGCCAGGTGACACATCATATATAATCATGGCAATTTTGATGAATCACGTTTGCAGTTTAGCTCTCTGAGGCTTGTAGGGGAAGTTTTCATTACAAAGTTAGCGTGAAAATGAAATGAGCGCAAGTGTGAAAAAAAACTAGAATGGGCTTTCTCCTTTCTGAACCCGGACTGTCACTGGGCATGGTCTTCAGATTTCAGTGGCGAATGATGGCCATCTTAAAAAACAGGTTTTAAAAATAAATGATTCTGGCTGTTTGAATGGGATTACAGAAGTCACTTTGACTGCTTTTTTTCATTGGAAACACCATTGTAGCAAAATAGTTTGCATAGATGATCATATTGGAAGTAACTGTGTACAGATTCTTCACAGTCGGTACTTTCTGTTTTAAAAATGAACGACACTTCCCCAGTTTAATATATTGATGTGTGAATATCTTCTAAGTCAGCGCAAATTGGTGCATACGATAAATGCTTCAGTTGCGTGTCAGCTCTGGGTCCCTCAGTTGCACAAGTAGTCTCACTCATACTGATGGATTATTTGTACAAGGGAGGTTTGCAACATGCTGCCTGCCCTGCTTGGAGGTACCACAGGGCCAGCTGGAATGTGGAATGCGGAGCTGCACGTGATGGATGTTGTTTTAATGATGCTGTAAATTAAGACCATCATTATTGAAATGTATATTAATACATGCCTTTTTTTTTCCCCCTATTTAAGGTTTTTGGATTCAAAGCATAAAAACCATTACAAGATATACAATCTGTAAGTATGCTCATATAGATACATTTTCCAAAATAATGGGTTCTAAAAATAGCTTATGAGTGAAAGTGGCTTGCTGCTGTACTGAAGCAGAATTAGAGATGTTTTGCACATTTCTTAAAACAATTAAGCTTGATTGAGAGCACTGTTACTTCATTTAGCAAAGCTGAGTGAGGTTAAATGAAATGCTGGTGTGTATTCATATTACTCGAACGCTTTTAAATGACTTGGCACCCAGCCCATCTAGAGCTTGTACCGTGTGATTAAAAAGTGAAAAGTAATTCACAGCAGGCTTTCTGTTAATATATTAATGTCTGCAGTGAAGAAGTTGCCAAATGAATACTTTCCTGTATAGTTTGTATTTTTTGGAGGTATCGAACTGTATTGGTACCAAGGTTCTGGATGTATTCTTCACTGTCCCTGTTCATTATTTTGACTAAACTACCACAGCAATCAGTAGCGTGATGGTTTCTCAGCTTTAGAAGTGTAACGTTTTCATCAGAAAAGTCAGTTATGCTAAAAGCTGTTCTTGTTACAAAACAGAAATGCTTTCTTTTTTGTCCCTTGATAATCTTTATATGCTAATTTAGCCTAATTTCATTTGAATGAATGATTTTGTCATGTCAACAGATGCTGAAGGACAGGTCCTGGTTTTCCTACCCCCCCATTTTTTCCCAAAAATCTGAGTTGAGGAATTATTAGTGGAAAAAATGCAAATATTTAGAAGCATATTTATTTAAAATAAAATAATAAAGCACAGTCGTAATGGCTTACAATAGTAGTATCCAGGCAATGCATTACACTTTAAAAGGATGTTTTCTTTATCCTGAAAAAATGGATCACTTGGAAGTGGAGATTCAAGTTACTGCTGCATAGCTTTTAAACTTCCTCTCTGGCTAGAGAGGCCAGGTTATCTATGTCTTTACGGGTGCAAAATCTGTACACATATTAAGTAAATAAATGCCATTGGGTGAATTGCTGGAGTGTTTGGTCATGCAGTAGGAAGAAATCACAGCCTTCGGGTATTTCAGAGAACAGCATCTCCTTGGATTAATCTGATCCTTTGTAAGTAATTGGCCCGTTGTATCTCTTTAAAAGAAGGAAGTAGGAGTTCAGGGGAGCTATATGACTATATCCAGAAGGATTTCAAGCACTGGCACAGGATTTGAGTTCCCTTAAGGTAGCAGTTACATAAAATTGATAGTGATGTGTATATTGAGCAGTTTTCTTAAGGATTTAGAAAGATTTTTCTGAACTGATGCTTAAATGATGTGAGTTTTGCCTTATGCTCACATCTTGGCTTTCAGCTTCCCAGTGAATGTTTGAGCAGTAGATTTCATTTTGTTTCTTATTTGTTTTTTCTTGATTGTGCCTTTAACCCTTTGCTATTTTTACTGTGTTCTTCCTTGTTTTAACATGTTCATTCACTTTCATCTTCAATCTTCACATGCCACCAAATTATTCTTTCCCCTATTGTCATCTACACTTCTCCACCTTCTTAAGTATCTTCGATAAAGGTAGATACTTGAAAGCACTGTAATGAGCAACGTGGATTTTCTCTGCTTACTTTGTATGTCTCTGTGCGTGTGGGGTTGGCCATTGACATGTCTTTTCTGTGTCCTGTGGTCCCGTCAGCAACAGGATCGTGGCTGTGACCAGGGAGGTGCCCATCTGGCAGTACTTTGCATTGGAGTTGCTTTAAATGTGCTGTCAGAGTTCTGCTCATAGGATTACAAAACCCTGATGACTGACTCCTTCCAAAATCCCCCCAGAATCTTCAGGTTTCATCGGGAGATCTGACTGCACTACAGGTCTAACTGTGTCTAAAAACCAAATGCTCTTAAAATGCTAAGCAATGGGAACATCCCAAAGGGTATGCCAGTGGGATCTCTAATGTCGATATGCACGAGTTCCATGCAGGGGAGCAGGAGTATGTTTTGTACAGCCGTGTCTGGAGTTCAGCATCTGCCCTGTGTTGTGTACAGCTCCCATATGAGGGCATAGAGAGTGACATGGCTATGTTCTGTGCTCAGTTTCTATCCTTGGTATCAACAAAACTATTTTCTATCCCTTATGGTATTCTACTTGCTACTCTCTCAAACTTAACAATTTGAAAGCTTTTTTTGCCCATGTGTGGATTTTTTTTTTTGTCTTGAAGAGTTTTGTCCCATAGTACCACTTTGAACAGGGTGTTTCTTTAGAAGGAAGAAGGAAACTTTCTTGAAGAGTGCAGTTGGATAAGATGCTTTGTATTAACTACTTTGCTTCCTAGCAGGCTCAACTTCCAAAGTTCAGATGCTGACTAACTCGTAACAGTCCTTTGCCCAGCATGGCTGATGGCTGCTCCAGGTGTGGTGACTACATCTTGGGTGTACTTCCAGCGTCTAACCTTTCTTCTTGAAAGCTCAAGTGCAGATAATGTTCTTTTGAGACCCACCTGGTAGCTCAACCTGCTCCATGACGCTTGGCCCAGAGAAGGTGTCAGCAGTGTGTTCAGAGCTATGGAAACTGCCGGACTTTTCCCTAGCAAAGGCTAGAGCCAGGAAAGCTCTAGAATTCAGAAAAAATGGAAAGCATTGAGTGCACTAGCAACCCCAGCAGATCTGCTTCTGTCCCTGGTGTATGAGTCTTGTGGACAAAGCTCAATGCAGGGTCTGCGAGGCTTTGGTTAGGTGGAACAGTCATAAAGGTCAGAGCCTAAAAGTCTGTGTGTCTGAAGGTGTCAAGTAAGCCCTATACAGCTCCAAAGGTGGCAGTCATAGCATACCTGTGAAAGAAAGATAAGTTCATACCCATCCTGAAACTGGTAGGGTTATTTGAACACTATGAAGAGTCCAGGTTTTAACCAGAACAGAAGACCTAGATGTGTTTTGTCTACTGAAATGATCTCCAACATCATGTTTAACCTAGAGTCCTGTTATTTTGAGGAAGAGTTGTTCTCATTTTCCTTTCTGAACTGTATTTTTACTTGTGTAACATAGGAGCACAGCACTTTTCCTACAGAGAGCAACTCCAAGGAAGATTACAGAAGGGCGTCCTATTCTTATCTTCTTTCCCCTTAGCCCCAACGCCTGATATAGCTCATTTCCTTATGGCATGCCGTTTTGGCTGGATTCTGTATATCTGATCAGTTCTGCTTATCCCTAGGCAAGTCATTCTGTATGACTAACATTGTGTGGTTTGCTTTGCTGATAGCTAGCTAGAGTGAATCTTCTGTGGAGTAGTAAAACAGACATTGGTGCAACTCCAGAGTCTTCAGAAATGTGCTTGTTTCCAGGGTCTGTGAGGGGGAAACTGGCTTACTGGCCTTTTTTTCAGTTGACCTAATTTCAAGAACAAATGCCAAGTTGGAGAGCAGTGTCACCATCTGTTTGATAATAGCGGTCTGTATTGTAATATTCAGTGGTGCTTTCAGTTACCTGTGGTGTTTGTGTCACAGTTCTGTAATTGAAAGAAGAGTGCTTTGCTTGGGTTGCACTAGGTAAGGGTCTTAAAAATGTCCTTGTGACTCCCATGACCCCTGGCATCTGTGTTGTTGCGGATGCATCTTGACACATACTTTGAGAGCAGTCAATTGGTTCATGAAGGTCACAGCCATCTTGTCCATATGTGCTTATGTGGGAGCAATAAAGCTGCTCGAGTGGCTGGAATAGTTAATGCTACAGTGGTAAAAATAATAGCGTGTTGCATTACTTGCGTGAGTGTCTCCATTGAGAGTCACACTGACGGACCACAATTACCATAGGGTAAGTAATTGCATTTCAGTAAAATAACTGATGTTTTATTGAGCAATTTAATAAATCTGCAATAAAATATTTTTTTTCTGTATGTAGTCTCCAGCTGTAGGTTTAAATCTTGATGATGATGTGTATATATAATTTTCCATTATGTTGATCTGGATGTTCCAAGGTGTGACATGTTAGGAGTGCTTCAGAAACTTGTCTTGAACTCCTGTCTTATTTTTCTTCTTAGATGTGCTGAAAGACATTACGACACCGCCAAATTTAACTGCAGAGGTATGTTTTCACTGTCTAATATGTGTATTCTCTTTAAATTTCGCAGTTTATGGATGAAGATAGAATGATGAATAATAATTTAGGAGAGTTGGGAGTGAGGAATGATGTCAAATAGCATTTGAATTATTGAAGAAACTTAGTATATTCCTTATGCTTTCAAAAAAAATAATAAATGTGTTCCTGACAATTAACTAGACCAAGACCTAATACAGCAATGAGAAGTCTACTATTTCAACAATTGTTGCAGAATGGCTTGTATAGAGGTTTCTGTTCAATTCAATTGGCAAACCTACTGTAAAATAGAGCTGTGAAGGTTAGGGAAGTCTATTTTTTTTATGCAAAAGCATCACTGAGAATAAAAATGGAGAACACTATTAAGCTAATGTCACTGTACATGTACAGCTTTTCGGAGTTCTGGACCATACCTTCAGTTGCTCTAAAAAAAATAAAGTAAAATCCCATTCGATGATTCTTTGAGATGATGTGGTTCTTAGATACTTTGCAGAACTACCAGAACCTGTGGGGAAACTTTTAGGGGCTCCTTTTGATGAGGCTCTTGGGGAGTGGAAACTGATGTTCCTGTTTTGTCAGTATGAACGCCCCAGGTAATAAATACTAGGTCCTTAACAAGGACTTGACTTTTTTATTATTTATTTTATAACATCCTTCTAGTTTTAAAGAGGGTGTTTAGAACGTGACCAAAATGCAATTGACTGCTTTAATGTCTGAATGTAGAGGAACTCAGGTTTTCATTTGTAAGTCATCTTTTCTCCTCATTTGTACTAACTATGTTGAATGGCAGTGTTCTGAAACCTTACTAAGCATGTAGAAGCCAGAAAAAAAGTATCTTAAGATCTGCTTGGGCAATTTTTTGGGTAAGAGAAAAGGCATGAATGAAAAGGACATACTTCTAATATAATGTCCAGAACATGTGCTTGCATTAATTTATGCTTTCTGTTGTGGAATTGCTTGGATCCCTTCGCTGTCAATCCTATCCAAAAATGTTGTTTGTGACAGCACCATTTACAGCTCCTCTGCATAAGCTGTTCTAGGGAACTACATATTTTATTTTTTTTTGTTGTTGCCAAATTAGTTACCTTAGATGATCACATTGGTGACTTGGGACTAACTTTTATTAGAAGCAGCAGAATGGTTGTCTTTTAAAATCTTTGGAAGTGAATTAATTTCAAAGGGAAGGTCTCCTTTCTATGCTGAAAATGTGAAACACCGTAGTAATTCAGTTTTCAGCTTGAATGTTCTAGCATCAAATGCAAAACCAAACGTTGAAAGCTCTTCAATGCCAGATGCTGGCTTTCTGTCCAGGGCTTGTGTAGTTTCTAAAGTACTTCCATGCTGGAAATTGTCTTCTACTTTGCCATGGTTTTTTTTTTTGTTTTTTTTTTTCCCTTATGTGCTATGGAGTTTTTCTTGAAATGTCTGGGAGCTTGGAGAAAGGAGTCAGAGCTGTTCTCCATGCAGTGCTCTCCAGTGTTAGTAACCTTATCCATGGAGTACCTGCACTCTCCTCAAAAAAGCTCGAGACTCTACAGCTTGATATTTCCTAAGGTTGCTTTCTGACTTTTCGTCTGAACCATCGCAGCGCACCCATTTCACCAGTTCCTCATTCAGTCTTTGCAGAAAATCCTGCAGGGTTTGCCTGTGATCCCAAATCTTGGAGAGCATCTTCAACAAGCTGTTACTAATTGGGATTTTTCAAACAGTTCTTTTGGGACTCCTTTGTCTCTTCTCTTCACAGGAACGTTACTGGATATGGTTAACATAGGAGATGCTGCAAGTCTTTGATTCTGAGTAGTTTCCTATTTTAGGGGCTTCTAAATAAATTCTTCCTTTCACTTATATCTGCTGCGAAAAGTAACATCTGTGTAACTTTGCATGCAATGGTTGCTTTGGGTGTCTTCAAAGTGCAAGAATTTATTTCTTGTACATTCATGTTCATTAAGCTTTGCTGCTTCTTTAACAGAGATTATTCACTTTATCAGGCTTCCCTTTTTGGTCTCCTAGGAGATTAAGCGGACAGTCTGTACTGCAAGAGAATAAACTGTCCTTGCAGATCCCTCCGAAAGGCTTCAGACTTGTGCTACAGTGATTTAGCAGTTCCATAACTTCATACCTCACTTCTGCTCTTTAAGTCCTTGGGGGTTCATCAAAAGGAGCCTTGTGTGTATGACAAGAGAGTAATACTTCTGAAACAAATACAAACATATGCCAAAAATGAAATGTATTCATATTTAGACCAGAAAAGGAAATGGTGTTTCTAGCTGAGAAATTTTTAAAGGAACCGGACTTGTAAGGTCCCAAGTCTGTTGATCAAGAATCAGGGTGTGCTTTGAGAAGTGCAGTTCTGACCAAACTAGTACATCTCTATGTAATTCTGCCAACCAGTGTGGCATTATCTGTTGTCTGATCTGATGAGTCAGGAATAGGTTTGTTTTTGGGTACCACTATCTGCCTGTTGCTTATTTTTTGCTCAGAGTGGGGTTTTTTATTTCCTACATGCTTGCTTGAAATTATTTCCATCTCTAGATGGAAAAAGTTTGTGTGTTTATACATATAGACACACATCCACATAAAAAAAGGACAACTATGTTTGATGGTTTCCATCTTAAAACCCATAGGTATTGCAGGTGCCTTGCATGAGATTTCTTTTTTGATTACAATTATTTAATATATAAATTAGTTTTGTTTCTAAACCGCTTTGAGCAAATTCTGAGTGTGTGTTCCCAATGTAGAACCAGCCACTCAGAATTCTTGCTGCAAAATTCCTGTCTCTGATCAGTGAGTGAGGTTTGGCCCTGCTTTCTCTCAGCAGGTAGTCTAATTATTGACTAATGGATTTTCACAAGGTTGTTCTTTGTGCCAGTGCACTCTTAAATTCCAGAAGAACCATGTAAAATACAGAGTCTGTGCCACTTGTTTCAGAAGCACTGTGAAATAGTCTCTGTAAGATACGTGCTTATGTATTAATAGAGAAATGTCTGTGATGTGTTTAGTGTGTAGTATGCTGCTGAATAACAGTAAAAACAAAGCTGTATGTATATACATATTACATATAAGACAGTTTTTATTTAGAATGTTAATTTTTTTGTGTGTGTTTGTCCAAAGGTGACACGTCTAGTTGAGCTTGTTGTAGTTTCCTTTTGAGATTTAATAAGTTTTTCTTTCTTGTTACAGTTGCACAGTACCCTTTTGAAGACCATAACCCACCACAACTTGAGCTCATTAAACCTTTTTGTGAAGATCTTGACCAATGGCTAAGTGAAGATGACAATCATGTTGCAGCAATCCACTGTAAAGCTGGAAAGGGACGAACTGGTGTAATGATATGCGCATATTTGTTGCATCGAGGCAAGTTTTTAAAGGCTCAAGAAGCTCTAGATTTCTATGGGGAAGTAAGGACCAGAGATAAGAAGGTAAGTTACTTTATACTTTTCCTGGTTGGGGTCACTTTGAATAGTCAAACCCTTTAAGAAATGTTTTGTAATATCTGATTTGATGCTTAATGTTTAAATGCTTTAACGTTACTGGATCTGTACAGTCCTTCCCAATACAAAAGCTTTCTTAAGCAGCAGAAGCAATTAGCCACAACACTGAAAGTCTGTTTTTTCCATTTCCTGTTCATGATGATCTGGACAGTTTATTTTAAATAGCCTTTTAAATAGTGTTCTGCTGTGTGTTACATCAAATAGGTGGTTGATGAGTGAACCTTCTCGTTCAGCATTTTCAGCTGAAATAAGAGGATTATTCTAGGTTGTTTTGCCTGAATGGATGAGCCGTTCAGTTCCTCAGGTTCTCCCAACTTCTGTGGTGTTGTTCTGAGATGCATAGTCATTAAAGTGCTTTTTACAGATGAATATCCCTACTGGAAGAGTATATCCAGTCCAATGATGGATGCTCCCTTTTCATTAAAAAGTATTGTTAAGGATAGATATTGTCTGCCTCAGAGCCTGCTTTGTCAGGGGTGGCCATTTAATTTCTTGTACTTCTGAGGAGTGGGTGGTTGTCATTTCAGAGAAATGATTTTCGTGGCTACAAGAGCTTTCTGTTAAGACCTTGTCAGTGGTGCAGACTGACTTAGCAGTAACTGTATGTTGGACCTTTTTGGCTTGGTTATGCCTCATTAATGGGAATTAAGGTTTTTTTTTTCCCTGAAACCTTTACTCCAAATATAATAAAATGTATGATGCAAGGTCATTTCAACAAGCTTCCGTGCTTATCTTCCATCATTTCCTTGTACATGTTGGTAGAGTGGCCCTGGAGAATCATCTCAGTAGGCCAATTTCAGCCTATTGAAGTACCGAGCTCTCTGTGTTCCTGTAATATTTGCATAAAGTATTAATTTCACAGTGTGTAGACCTCTAATAAGTAGAGTTTCGTGTTTGAAGGCTCTTGAGAGCTGAAGTATCGCATAAGGAATTTTAGGACTTGGCTGTTGATTCATTAGAAGGAGCAAATGAATTCCTAGTTTGCTGTTTTTACGAGATGGAGCTGCTATTCCATGTTCTGCTTTAGAAGATAGTTGTGGTATGATACTAGAAAGGAGACAGCGTAAAGGTTTCCCACCACAGCTTCATGGGTTTTGGTAAGAGGGCACGATAGTGAATAGGAACAAGCTGTGTGATGAATAAACAATGTAGATTGCTCTTACTGATAAGGATTATCTAAAGAGCCAGATAAAATAACATGAAAATTGCAAACCTCAACGAATACATGGTGAAGTATGCTGTACCTCAGTTTCCTTTTTGTATGAAGAGGGTAGTATTTCTGCGTGTTACTGTTTGGAGGATAAGGTCAGTTAAGTGTTCATTAGTACCTCAGCGGTCCTTCTGGCATGTTTGAGGTAGCAGAGGGTTTAGTAAACAGGAATAGTGAGAGCCTTGTTTAGCTTCACTGTAAATACTGTCTATAACCAGCAACTTTGTTTTGGTTTCGATGTCTCTTCTGGAAGAGTTGATTTTTCCCAGCTCCGCTTGAGCCTGGTTATCTTTATTTGGACAGTGGGCAGTATGTGATTCGCATGATTGTAACAGTAGCGTGTATAAACAGGTATTCTAGTGTACGTTCTGCGAGCTTTGTCTTCACTTTCGGCCAGTGTTTCAGTATCACATGCCAAGTGCTGCTCTAGGATTTGACACTTCACCACACCTTTATATAATTGACTTCCTGAACTCAAAGTAATTGAGACATCAAAAGAGCTGCTTGCACCCAGGGACAAGAAACTTTTTGTTGTTGTTGTTGCTGGGCCAAGACATGCATGATAAAGGAAAACTGGCTTTAATTAGGTACCATATTTTCTTTAAAGCAAGCACAAGGTGTGCACCTTTTGTATAGCTACTCAGAATAGTACAACTAAAATCACCGTAGCCATTAATGTGCATGGCAAAGTGAGTCTCAAGAGGGTTCTGTCCATGCTGGCAGGAAGTGTGAGTCTAATTGCAAGAGGAAGTATGACTAATTGGTCAAGAGAACAACCCCTGAGTACTTCTGTAGCAAGCATTTCCCAAGTGCCTGATGGGACAAGCAGCTTCGCGGAAGCATTTGCAACATCCAGCGAGAGTTGTTGTAGATTAAGCTGACAATTCCTAGAGAGTCTGCTGATGTACTGTTTGTCCTGGGAAAGGTAGTGGGGAATAAGACATTACAGAGCTTGAGTCTAAAAGGTTCTCTCTCACCTAAAAGTGATTTTTTTCACATAAGCTGCCTCATTCAACTTCTGTAACTCATCATGGGAGGGATCCTTTTTTAGAAGGAGAGAATGGGAAAGATTACAAGGCACTGGATAAAAAAGCGTCTGTTGGTCACCACCACTGTAGTAGAACAGCACTGTTTTCTTTCTCTTTAAACCAAGGGAGATACTGTTCTCTGGAATTTGGTAAATAATTGTGGTTGTCCAGCCTGTTTTCAGAACTGAGGAAGAAGTCAGTCCCAAAATAAGTTTTCTAAAAAAATGCTGCTGCTTCCACAGTTTGAAATGGTTAGCTTATCACCTCTTTTTTCCTTAAGATGGATACTGAAATACTACTGAGATGATGAAAACTGACAACTCTAGGTTCCTACAGCTGGAGCTTTCTATTTATTCCCACATCTTCTGTGAAGGGTTTTATGGTGAGGATAGTCTCAGAAGGAAGCATGGACTACTCAATGAATAGTTATCAGCTGGGAACAGCTAATCAAATACTTCAGCTGGAGATGATCCATTCAAGAGCATTCTTTGATCTTCATATTGTTGTATTTGAGGAAAAACTCTTAATAGTGGTGATAGCAGCAGTTAAATGTAACTGAACAGGAAATAGAAACCAATTACTTTCAGCGAGGAAGTCTCAGAATGATTTTTTCAGCAGGGTAGATATCCAACGCCTGATGTGTCGGAGCTGATCAGTTACGATGGCTCAGGTGACAAGCTCTGCTAAACCCGATGCCGTAAGCTTAGTCTGAGGCTGCAGATTTAGCATTGCTTTTGCAGTAGGACACTTTATTAAAGTGACTATGGGAATATTATTTCCAAAACTGTTTCTTCTTCATAATGCTGCCCATGCTACAGTGAGAGGAGAACCACGACCAGCAGCTTACAATTCTGGTGACAACTACACAGCTCAGCGCTATCTTCGAAACTGTCTCAGGGACTAGAGGAGCTTATTGGATGCCCATGAGAAAGGAGAAAAAAAAAAAAAAAGGTTGATGGGGGTTGGTGTGAAATATAAGCAGCTCAAGGAGAAAGTGCTTAAACTGCTTCCCTGTTCTTTATTCTTCCTTGAATAAAAGTAAGTGGGGATTGATTGTACCTCTCAGAATATTACCTTGTTACGAAAGAATTCTTTTTGAAAACAAACCTTTGAAAAATGAATAACTTTCTGTTCCCTTTCACCATGGCTGATTCTGAGGATCTCAGGGTAAAGGCTATGTCTCTGGGGAGTAGAGATCTCAGATTTGCCTTCTTGGCTGAGAACTGTTTTTGCTTTGAGATCACCTGTCACTTCAGCCATGTAAGAGGCTCTGTTCCCATCATTCTGGACCCATTCCTAGTTGCCTTGGTAAGGTGTGCTAGCCTTTCTTGGTAGGGCACATCCTTTATGGCATGGAAAAGCTATGAGCAGAGAAGGGAGGCATTTTTTTCACCTGTAAGGCTTTCTTCCGGTCGGCAGTGTTGACAAATTACTAATGGTTTGCTCTGACACTGGGATTTCCTCAAGCATGAAGCTCAGATTCCAATAAAGCAAACTTGAAAGCTCCCTTAAGGAGTGGGTCCGATAACTACCAAGATGACATCTGAACGAAAAGTAGAAGGCTGCTTAAGAAGGCAATTGTACAAGTCCTGTAGGGAAAAGCCTTTTTGTGTGATTTTTAAGCAGCCGAAGTGGTATAACTCTCAACATTTTTAAAATAAAGGCAGGAAGATAGCCAAGTACTCTGGCTATCCTTAGCCTTATGGCTGTTGTGAGGTGAAGGAGATGTTAGAACTAAGTGTTTATAGATGCACTGTGTTGTGGATTTCACGACTAAAATGCTCACAGATTCATATATGAAACCTTTTGTTATTTCCAGTTTATTGCAATTTCACATTGTTTTAATAAGAAAGTGTACTTAATGATGCAGTTGCAAGTATATAGTATGGCCTGTTACAAAACATATAATGCATTTTCTAGGGAATTCAATTTGTTTTCATCTTCATCACTTCCTCTTGAAAACAGTAGCTATAAGAGTTTTAAAACTATTTATTGAAGTTTAAGATTTTAGAATTAGTAATAAAAGTGTTTATTGGTTATATGGTCTCAAAGCAAGGGTTTGCTTCAGAGTTGTAATTCATTTGAGAAGTTCTTCATTTAACAATTTGAACCATCAGGCCCATATTAATGAAACTTTCCACTTTTGATTTTCAAAATGCATTTCTGAAATGTCTTTAATAGAAGGTAGTGTCAGTCATGAGTACAGTGATATTAGCAAACAAAAGAAGAGTCTTCTGAAACTGCTGTAGAAATGTAATTCATGTACTGGTGCTTAAAAATTACACGGGCCTCCTCAAAGTGATGCTGGAAGTCTGTCACACCCAGTCTTTGAGGGCTTTATGTTCAAGATATGGAAAAGGTTGCATTCTTTACCTTGCTGTTTGAGATGGATGCCAGGAGATACCTACAAAAGTAGCTGGAGAACCAGACAAGTGAAGGAGATGTGGACAACTGACTGGGAAAAAAGGGGATGTGCCCAAGGGCTGTTAAGTTTTTGCTGTTTTTTAAGGTGACCAGGCTCTGACTAACTTTCTAGTTACAAGAAAGAAATCCCTGTGGGTTGTTAGGAGCTACTAAAAAGCTGTAATGATGGGTTTCTGTGATGGAGCATTCCCCTGCTTCCGAGTTACTACCAGCATGGGTATTTTGCTCTGTGCTAGTCTCCAGCCTAACTGCCACAAAGGTTTGCTCAGCATAGACCATGGTGGTTTATTCCATGTACTTTTGCTTACCTTATCATTCTTGGTTTATTCATCTTTAGTTAGATCCCGAGATATTAGGCAGGAGCCCTGTTAGTCACTGCTAGCAAATGGTCTGGATGCTTTTTGACATTTGTTTTCCCTTTGTTTAGGGAGTAACAATTCCCAGTCAGAGACGCTACGTGTACTATTATAGCTACCTGTTAAAGAATCACCTGGATTACAGACCAGTGGCACTGCTGTTTCACAAGATGATGTTTGAAACAATTCCCATGTTCAGCGGTGGAACTTGCAGTAAGTACCCAGTGCTACATGATTCTCCATTAGCTCGTGTAAGGAAACAAGGCAGCATTTGAACTTGACTTTAAGTCACTTGTGGGACGCCAAGCAGCCATGCCATAAGTTACCATTCTGATATGAGATGTGAATGGCAGCATATCTTAAAGGATGGCAAGACCATATTTAAATACCAAACTTTCCAAAATCTGCTGTGTTAGTGTGGTCTATTCATTTTCATCCTCCAAGGTGCAGTAAGTTGAGGTCTGTGACAGACTTGTATGACCATTTTACTATAATTTTAAATTGGGAAATATGTAACTGTTTAAATAGTGATACCATATATATATATATATATACACACACGTTTAGATATTTGTTCTTTTTTTAAAAAGCCATTTTTTAAAATATAGCAACTCTTGGGAAACATGAATTGCTGAAAAACATTGTTTAATGGCAAGTTGGCTTCAAGTGCAGTGACGTTACTCTTCCCATGATGGTTTTCAAAAAAAAAATCAGCTCCACTGGGTACATATCTAATTAACTATGAAAGAAATTTTTCTTTATATAGAGACTTATAAAATATTGTATATACCTGTAAATGAATAATGTGGGTTGCTGGTGTGCAGTATGTTAGCAAGGAACACACTTGAAACTTCCTAGTGTAAGTATGTATTTACTTCTGTCTTTCTGTGGGCTGTGTTTCAGAGCAGGAACTGCCTGACATTGCGTGTTCATTTTTTGTAACGGTGGAAATGTTTTTTTCTAATGGTTTTGCTATGGGGATTACTGTAGTGTGCAATTAATTCCAGTGCCTCTTGCGGCTCTGATTAAAATTGCACTATTAATGTTGTTGTAAGACAGTACCTGAACACAATGCACATAAGAAATAATCTAGCAGCTTGTCAGGCTAGCTGTATTTACAAGAAGAGGAGGAGGAGGAGGAGGAGGAAAGGAAGAGCCAGTGCCAGAAAGCCTCTGTTTCTGGGATGGTGGTGTGGAGGTTACAGATTTCTGCATTTTCTCCTTATTCAGTGTTTTGGATAACTATTACTTGCAAAATCAAGTTACATGAAGTATGAATCGTTCACATGAGCATTAACTTGTTTGGCCATACCAGGTTGTTAGCATGCTATTTTCACTGTAGGATGCTGAGATAAATATTTACTAAGCATATAAGAGGACAGTACTTACCAACTTCAACATCTTCGTGTACTGCAACAACTTGTTTCTGTGGAGATTTCAATGATTTTTCAGAATGTGAAAGCAATGATGTATTGCTCTTTAATGGTGTATCTACCGTGATAGTACTAATTTTACCAATATATAGTATCTTTCAATCTTAATTCTTTGTCATCTTCCTTCTGTTTTGAAGTCACAGACTGAGCAGAGTCATGTCTCTTGGGCAAAAAAAAAAAAAAAAAAAAGGGTTTCACAGTGCTGAGGATTTGAGAGAGATAAGTAAGTGTTACGGATAGGCTGCTCAGCAAGATAGTGTGGGTATGCTTGGTGGAGATTCCCACAGCTCCGCAGTGGTGGTTTCCGTGTTGCTGTGAAGTCTGAGGCAGATATGGTTCGGTGTGTGTTGTCTAGAGAGCAGGCTACATCTGCTATTAACAGAAACCAGGAGTAAATGCAGAAGGATTTTGTTGAATAAGTTTCATTTAATATTTATGGCTTTCATACTAGTTTCCATGGGCAACTTCCAAATTACATTTGCTTAGGCTGCACCAAAAAACCCTCACAATTTCAGCTGTTACCTTAGCTGAGAAAGCTATGCTATGGCTGGCTCTGCTTTGTGGTGGTGATTTACAGGACAGACTTATGGTCTGCATCTGTATAGTCTGTTGTTGGTGCTGATTGGTTTGTGTATTAAAGTTAAATTTTGTCCTTGTTTTTGTTTGTGTAACAGTTCTGTTTGTGTAAGAATAGAAATCAGTTTGATCTGACGTGACTGCCCACTCTACAATGTGAAGATGAGACAAAAGAGAACAAAACTCCTCAGTTATATCCATGTAGTATAGAGATGAGAAGGAATGTGCAGGGAAAAATCAAGTAGTAGTTACTATATGTAGTCGTTATATATTAAAAAGAAACAGCAACTTTTCACAAATCCTATGGTTGCCTGAGAATATTGCTACAAAGTATGGAAATCTGTTGTTTCCAGTGGTATCCAGTAAGGTTTTTTATTGCCCTGACTCTTAGCAAATACTTAACTTTCAAAGTGCTGTAGGTTATGGTTCTGTTAGTTTTTTTGTTTTTTTTTAACACTTAAAGGCATTTCTTGCAAAGTGACACTCTGTTTTGCCATGCAGATCCTCAGTTTGTGGTGTACCAGCTAAAGGTAAAGATATTCACCTCTGCTTCAGGACCTTCAAGACGTGAAGACAAGTATATGTACTTTGAATTCCCTCAACCTTTGCCGGTATGCGGTGATATCAAAGTGGAGTTTTTCCACAAACAGAACAAGATGTTGAAAAAGGTTGGTTTTCTTGTTTTTCTGGAAGGTGTTGTTGAACCAATGCTGATGCAGGACTAGGATTTTGTCTGTTTTTCAGTGATGTGTAATCGCTGTATTTATTTCTTTCGTGTCTAGTTTTCCCAAGTAGGGAATCTACCACAAAATGAAAGCTGGATATTTTAAGTCAGTGAAATTAAGTACAAAGGTTGGATAAAAGTTATGCTGGATATGTATTGCAGTAGTTTGGGTAGTAGTGAGTAATCTAATTGAGGAAGAAACATTCTCATTCTAAAAATAAACTTGCATACTGAGCAAGTTAACTCCAGCTGTTTTCTTCACTAAATTTTCTTAAGGTTTTAGCAGGCACAGAAGATCTTGTCTGTGTGCTGTTGGCTGATTTCTATCCATCTGTCAAATTTGGTTGAAGTTTCGAGATAATTGAGTTCCTACGCACTTTGTGAAAATATCTCTGCAATCTATTCAGCCATCTCTTGAGTTCATATTGCAGTGTTTTGTTCAGCTGCAATGCCTTGACATCAGACGTTTAGAGAATTCACTCAGAACTGAGGATTTTATCAGTATCTCAGTTGTGGGGAAAAAATTAATCTGGAACTTACTATGGCACCAAAATCGATGACTTCTTAAAGATAAATGTCTCATTCTGGTGCTTGTGGAACTAGTTTGTGTCTACTAAAGGGAAGGGTAGGGATGAAATCTTGTTGATTTAAAGGTTAACTTCGTATTTACTACAAAAAAATCTGATTTTTATGAATAGTTTACTGTTTAAGTTATAAAACTTAAGAGCATTCTTTGAGCAAATCTTGTGTACAGGCAAAACAAAAAGAGAGAGAATACTAGAGTGGATTGGGAGACCGACATAAGTGATGATAGCCTCGTAACTGTGTGTACAGGGTCTACCTATTAGCATGCATGTGTATTACACATCTATTTAGTTCATGGGTTTGTTCAGTTACAAGGTACAGTTAACTAGTGTAATGGTAAATTTTCAGTAGCTAGAAATGTCCTCTTCTGCTGTCTGCAAAAGTTTGAACAGTTTATTAATAGGAATATTTTCTTCTGCTGCTTGTTTAAGCAGATGTCTTAATTGTTCAGTGCAGCTGTGCAAGATAGAACTGTAAAACAAAGTATTTGGCAAATTGGAATGTCTCGTTTTAGACATTAAAATTATTGATGCTTAAAGCTTCAGTGCACAAGAGAAAGTTTTGAAAGGAGCACCCAGATTAGTTCGGTGGGCTAGATATGAGGAATACAAGGAGGAGATGAAACAAAACCGAAACATCTGAGTCAAGGTCCTGTCTTATCTGGTCTCTGTTCTATCTGAACTGGGAATTGTGGTTTCTTTACTGTCTTTAGTAATACATGGATTGCAAACAGACTTCATCGGAAGCATTGTGCTGCGTTTCCCAGTCCCCAAGTAAGCTTTCATAACACCAATACATAGTTCTGCTGGATCTTGGGTCTGTAGCACCCAGATCATATTCCTGCATTTGTTTTACCTCTGTAGAGAGCACTGAGATCCAGTGACAGCATAAGCTAGATGTCTTCATTATCACATATGACTTCTGTAGTATAAATTCAGTCTTCAAGAATATAGAAGAATATAGCAGAAAAGTTTATAGAATTGTCTGCAGAAATGTAGCAAGCACATTACTGTGCTGTAGCTTCATTTCAGAATGTTGTGTCAGCTGTGGTTTCACTATTCTAGGTCTGTGGATTACAGATAGTGTGAAGGTGCTCCTTTTCTCGGTGTTTTTGGACAGCCGGAGCTAAGAAATGCTGAGATTGTGAAAGCTGTTCTTTCTACATCTGCAAGCTTTCCTGAGATAGGAATGGTCTTTTCTCCATACAGACGTCTTCTGTAAAGAAATCACCGTGATAATCTGCTTCAAAAATGTGTTGAACATAATGTTTAAATGCCCTCAAACTTGTGTAAGAATTCAGGCCAAAAGAAAGTAGGTGTATAGTGTTAAATAGTTCTGATAAGAGCACCTCTGCTAGCTCTAGTGTAAATGAGCAGAAAAATTCAGGGCGTCTGTCTGGTGTAAGCATCCTAGTCTGTTTTATGAAATCACTGCCGAGTTCTTCGTTTTGAGAATTAGTGAAATATTCCATCTCTGATGTTTGCTTTGGCAGCGGGGATAGTCCTTCCACATGGTCCCTGTGACACTGTGTTATGTAAAGTGACTAAGACGAGAGTAGGCCAAAGGTGAATATTTGTGGCAGAAAACCTATCCTGGCACAAATTTGAACACTTGTCTCTGTTTCACGTCTGTGAAGTCCCCTCTGTATCAGAGGTAGTGAAGCCTTTTTCTTTTCTAGATAAGTTGACTGTGTATTGTTTTTACTCAAAACCCAAAAAGAGAAGGCCTTCTGGTGTGGAGATTTATTACAGACTTACTACTCTCTGGAGTGATCACCTAAGCAATGAGGAGTAGTTTAATAGGAGTGACAGTATTGTATCTTTCAAAGATTCTGGCTTACTCAGACATGTTTATGGAAGCTGTAATTACAAGTCTGTTGCCCATCACTGGTTCTTTTTCTTGCAAGGTTTTTTCTTAGCAGATTTATAGGTAGTTGCTAAACAAGTTTTCTTGCACACATTTAAAGTCATCACATATCTACCAGTCAGCATTTTAGCTTTCCATAGCAAACCTAATCAAGAAACCAATGACATAAATTTAACTACATAATTCTTGATCCATTCTGGACCTTGGGCTGGAGAATGGCTGTATCTCATCTCTGGAGATAGAGTATTTTATGCCCTCCTGCTTGGTCTCTCTTGGTGTTTGATACAACTGCTGTCAGCTTAAGCATTCTGGTCAACTCGTGTACTTACTTCCAAATTTCATAGTCCTCTAAAGAACACTAGCATTGTCTGCAGATTGCTCTAGTATGGAGAGTGCTCCTCAACTTTGATAAAGCTCTTCTTGGAGAAAATTACTCAGCATGAAACAAAACAAGCTTGAGTGGCCATGCGACTTTGATGGTGCAATGCTAAGTGCTTAATGTAAAATTTAAATCAGTCATATTTCCTGTCTTTTTTTAACGGCAAAACTTAAGCAAATTCATTGTCTGCTGAGATGACCTTAGCTAAAGGATTATTGGTGTTGCTGAGAAGATCTTGGTAAGAGGGTGACTGCTTTGAACGAGTTGCCCTGTTTCAGCTCTTTCACAATCTCTACTACCTGTCATCAGCTAGTAAGTTCAAAACTTTTGGTCTTTTCTTGTTTAATAAAGTTGTTTTCTGTATTTTTGGACCATTTTTTTTTTTTAGAGTGATGTAGTTACTTCCTTTCATTCTGTATGCTTGCTAATATGAGAAAAAAAATGGTATAAGACTTGAGTACAATTATTATGTATGAATTTTTGATAGGTAGAAGTTAGTAATTGTTTTTTTTTGAGTGTGTTTTGTTCCCTTGACCTATAGCTTGGCTCTTTTTCCATCTCAAGCTGCTGATGTAGCCTGTCAAGGTTTGCTTCCACGTACCTGTCTGAAACCTTTTGTTTCCAGTTATTGATGTTGACATGATAATTTTAAAGGATTTCAAAGTATCTGTATACCATTTGGTTCAAAGAGAATGTTTAAAAATAACACAGAGGATCTTAGTCTTCCTGCCTGTAGAGCCTTGGGGTAAAGGAGACCTTTTTAGGAGCCCTTCCCTTATTGATGGAAGGGAAATAGTGACATGGTTTCTTTTTTTTGTTTGTTTTTGTAAGTTATTACTGGTTTATAACCTGAATCTAATGTAAGCAGTGGTGAGAACATTGTTTTAGATGCTGGCCATGCCATTTGTCTGTTGAGTGGAGATGTGAAGTCTGGTCCGTGTGGGGGCGTTGTGGCTGAGTAAGGCTGCAGTATCTGCTCCCTGCGGGACAACCAGAGCAACTAAGAAGAGGCAGCAGGTGATAGTAGTAGGCAACTCTCTTCTGAGGGGTACGAAAGTGCCCATCTGCCAGCTTGACCCACTCTTCAGAGAAGTCTGCTGCTTACAGGGGGCTTGTATCAGGGATGTCACCAAGAGACTGCCAAGCCTCCTACAGCCTGAGAACTATTTGCTGCCGCTGTTTCATGCGGGCACCGGTGATGCAGTAAGGAGCACTCTGAGGGGTACCAAGAGGGATTACAGAGCCCTGGGAGCAGCAGTTAGGGAATCAGGAGTGCAGATAGTTTTTTCATCAGTCCTCCCAGTCAAAGGGGGGGGGATTGAAAGGGCCAGTCGAATGTGGCAAATCAACAGATGGTTACAGGACTGGTGCCACATACGGGTTCGTCTGCCTAGGCCATGGGACTTGCGTTGAGAAACCTGGTCTGCTGGGGTCCACCTGTCAGAGAAGGGGAAGAGCGTTTTCAGTCATAGGATTGCCAAGTTGGTGAAGAGGGCTTTAAACTGGAGTTGCTGGGGGGGGAACTTCAATCCATCCTGTTCCTCCCAGTTTGATGCTGGAGTCAGCGATAGATGCCCAGAGCCTGGAGAAGGATCATGGGTCAGCAGGAGAACCCCTGAAGAGCAGCACAAAGGAATTCCAGCCAGTAAGTCAACTTTATCAGGAGCCAAACTTAAATGTCTCTATGCTAACGCGCATAGCATGGGGAATAAACAAGAGGAGTTAGAGATGTATTTATGCCTGCAGGGCTGTGACTTCACTGGCATTATGGTGATGTGGTGGGATGGCCCCTATACTTGGAATGTTAGCATGGAAGGATACAGACTCTTTAGGAAAGAGGCAGGGGAGGGGAGGAGGGGACATCATCCTCTCTGTCAGTGAGTGGTTGCAGTGCCTTGGGCTCTGTCTGGGGATGGATGAGGAGCTGACAGAGAGCTGATGGGTCAGGATTACAGGGAGGGCAAGGACAGGGAACATCAAAGTGGGGGTCTGCTACAGGCCACCTGAAAAAAACCGTGGGAGGAAGAGGAGCCCAAAAAAGCTGCTTTAATATTTGAGAGCCACCTCCAGCAAGCTCAGGAGTGATGCATCCCAACAGAGGAAGTCAGGCAAATATGCCAGGAGGCCTGCATGGATGAACAAGAAGCTCCTGTCCAAACTCAAAGAGAAAAGGAGGCCTGCAGAAGGTGGAAGCAAGGACAGATAGCCTGGGAAGGATACAGAGACATTGTATGAGCAGCCAGGGATCAGGTTAGGAAAGCCAAAGCCCTATTAGAATTAAATTCGGCCAGGGACATCAGGCACAACAAGAAAGGCTTCTATAGGTACATCAGTGATAAAAGGAAGGTTGGAAAATTGTGAGCCCTCTCTGGAACAAAACAGGAAATCTAGTTACCTGGGATAGAGAAGGCTGAGGTACTCAGTGACTTTTTTTGCCTCTGTCTTCACCGGCAAGAGCTCCAGCCAGATGGCCCAGGCCCCAGAAGGCAAAGGCAGGCACTGGGAGAATGATGATGAATTGCCTGTTGCAGGAGAAGGTTAGGTTTGAGACCATCTAAGGAACCTGAAGGTGCACAGGTCCATGGGACCTGATGTGATGCATCCATGGTTCCTGAGGGAACTGGTGGATGTAGTTGTTACACCACTGTCCATCATATTTGAGAAGTCATGGTGGTCTGATGAAGTTCTCACTGACTGGAAGAGGGGAAACGCAACCCCCATTTTTAAAAAGGGAACAAAGGAAGACCTGTGGAACTACAGACCAGTCAGTCTCACCTCTGTGCCTGGCAAGATCATGGAGCAGATCCTCCTGGAATCTCTGCTAAGGCACATGGAAAATAAGGAGGTGATTGATGACAGCCAGTATGACTTCACTACAGGCAAATCGTGCCTGGCAAATCCGGTAGCCTTCTACAGTGGGGTTACAGAATTGGTGAATAGGGGAAGAGCAACTGACACCATCTACCTGGATTTGTGCAAAACATTGACACTATCCCAGTGATATCCTTGTCCCTACATTGGAGAGCCATGGATCTGATCGACGGACCACGTGGTGGGTGAGGAATTGGCTGGATGGTCGCACTCAAAGATTTGCAGTTGACAGCTCGATTAGATGGAATTAGATGATCTTTATGGTCCCTTGCAGTGCAAACCGTTCTGTGATTCTGTGGTTAAAAAAAACTTTGGGCAATTGCTCTTAGGAAACATTGAAGAATGAACTCTCTGAAAATGTCGGAAGACAACAGATGGTCTGAAAATGGTACAAGTTTCATCGGTTCCATCATAGTGCTGGCCTGGAACAGCTTGAAACATGTTCTCTATCTTCTGATTGCTGGATAGCATCTCCAAAATCCTTATCTGTTGCTGCGAAGTGATTAAGTGCCTGTTGGTGTCTCTGCAAAATGAAACTCCCATGAGGATATGGGAACCCCTGGATGATGGCTTAAATGATCTGGGGTTTGGATCTCAGTCTGCAGTTACAGGCAAATATTAACTCTAGAGTGAGGCATATTTTTCTTTCAGCCTGAGAACTGAGAAACTACACAAGGAAGTTAGGGGTTATATGTACTACATATCAGAGGATTGTATGTCAGAATATTGTGATTAAATCAGCTTTTGACCCAGGTGTCTGATACTTCATTGTAGATTTTATGATGCATACTTAGTTATGGGAAGAAATATATCTGTGATTTTTAAGGCAAATTCCTGTGATGTAACTAGAAGTGAAGCAAAATACATTAAAAAAAAAAAAAACAAACCACACAACAACACACAAAACAAAAACAACAACAAAACAACTAGCTAATACTCTTTTTCAGAAGCCTCCTTTTTAAATAGTAGTCCTGTGAGCACTTGTTCTAATACTTGTATTTGGTATATAAAGCCCAAATTCTGTTCATGCTTTATTTTTTTAAAATCCCTCTCTTTGGTCCATACTATGTCAATTTTCTTCATGGTCTTGTATGAAATATCTTGGAGCTTGCCACTTTAGCTGAAGCTGACTGAATCCTCACTTTGAGTAATGGGTTTTGCTTTCCAGTGAAACGGTGGCAGTTATCAGCCTTAAGAGCTAATTCCCAAATGCCTGATCAAGTCTTCCCTCAGTTTGAATGGCTATGCAATGTTCTAGTACCCATGAACTTATTTTATTAAGCTAATTTAGTTAGTGTGGCAGGGAAGGAAGGAGAATAACTTGATGGTTTAAAAAGCTGGAGGGAGATACAAAGGTAAATAACCAGCTCAGTGAAGTTATAGTTTCGTTTCTGCCCCTGAAGACCTCTGCAAATTTACCCAAAGGAGACAGAGTAAAAGATACCTGTTGAGAAGTTTGTCTTGTCTTCTCCAGGCTGTATCAGTAGGGCTGAGTCCCTGCAGTTGCTTGTTCAGGTTGGCTTTTATATACCAAATAATTTTTTCTGGTTCTGCTCTACCTGATCAAGCTTAAAATTGAGACATGACAAGACCATGCCTTCTGCCTCTGCCAGCATTTGTTTGCATCCAGTGACCTTGTTTGCTTTGGCACTGTTTTCCTCCAAAGCTGCTTCAGCGCTGTAGGTATAAGCCATTTTCTATTTTTTTCCATTCATCGGCTGCAGTGTCATCAGCTTCATCCTCTCCTCTGCTGACCTCGCTGGAAGGGTGGTGCAGCATTGAGGACCAGCACTGAAGTACATTGCTGCTTTTGCAGTGTGGTTCTGAAGGATGATGCCAGTACTACCATCACCCACCTACAAGAGGTGGGATCTCCTTTAACTCTGGTCAGGGCGTGGAAATGCACTTTCTTTGTATCTTCTCTGGAGTTACAACCTCTTCATCAGAAATGAGGCTGCAGGTGGTATGTCCATTGCTTACAGAGCTGCTGGAAACATCAGCCACAGGCTTGTCTTCTCCTACTTTGTATCACAGAACCTGGACTTCCAGTCCTTCCTGTTTTGCAGCTGGAGGGCTGATGTCCTTGATCTTTCTGTTTTGACCTGAACTGGTCTTTTGGTTTGAGCAGGAGTGGTCATCTCCTTGGATGACTATGTATCTTCTGGGGGATTCATCTTCAGAACCCAGGAGGAATATGGACCAATCCATATCCTGAAGACTTCATGAGGATTTTGCCTACTGCCACTTTCTTCATCAGGCATTGTGAGGAGTACAAACCCTGTTTCCCAGGACATTTGTCTTCTACTTCCAGATCCCAGGGTGGATGTTTTTAAGACTGTATATGAGGTGGCATTAGTGAAGAAGAGGGTGCTAAGTGTCTGAACAGGTTGGGCCTGTCAAGAACCTGCTGATTGCTGTGTCGAATGGATGGGCTCCAACAAGACTTCATAATAGATGATGACATGACTGGAAGGGACTTGGTGTTAGTGGCAAACATCTATCAGCCTCCCAAGACAACTGTAATCATAGCATGTTAGTCTGGTAGGTTAGGTAATGGTGTGTCAAAGTGGATAATTGCTTAACTACAAGTGTTTCTGGCTGACATACTCAACTTTTACCTTTCCCCCTTCACTTCCTTAAAGGTTTGGGGTATCTCATAGGTGCCTTATAGAAGCACTTACTAGCTGGAAACTTTTTTTGTATGTCTTACCCTAAAGTACTGAAAATGGGGCTACTGGACTTCGGTGGGGAAGGCAGATAGTTGTTTCATCAGACACCTTTGAATTCCCAGTGTTTGTGCGCTTACACGTTTTTATTAGTTTGTGAGGAAGAAGAGTATAGGAAAAGCAGCAGCTCTTCCCAGTGCCCCAGGAAGATGTGATGATTTGCTGGTGCCCAGTTGCTTTCATCTGGGAAGCATGCTCATATGATGTGCACTAGAATCCCTTCTGTGTCACCTCTGATGCCCCTCCACTTTCCAGCAAAGGTGTCTAGCAGGGAAGACTGGACAGGACCTCAGTTTTCCTGTAAGAAATCAGAATTAGATCTCTCCAGTAAACTAAACATGTGAAGTAGCTTAGAAAGAATTGCTTCTTGTTCTATTCCTGTATACCATCAAAAATACTTTAGATTCTGGTATGTGCTATCTCTTTTTTTTTTTCCCGTCCCCTACTCATGTCCCACCACCTTTAACAGAAGTGCAGAAATTTTGGCTATTGTGGGAAGGCTGGCTATTTGCATTTTGGATCTTTTGCCTTAAAATTCAAAGCAGAGTAAAATAGAAGGTTCCATTTGTGAAGAGGAACTAAACGTAGCTCAGGGCTTCACATAGAGAAGTGCTTACTGTGCTAGTCAGAACCAGCCTATTAATGGTATCTGATTGTGGAAACATCTACATTTGACTGACAAAAGTAGTACAAGAGCATTCAGAGCTATCCTACAGCTGAGAGTGTAAAGGTGAAGTTCCTGGATGTATTTTCAGGGGTTGTCTAGCCCAGAGCAGAACATTTCTGCAGGTTCTGTAGCATATACGGAGACAGGCACAACAGCCCTGCTGGTCATAACGATGGATATAACGTACTGGCTGGTATCAGCTAGTTAGTTCTCCAGTGCCTTTTTAAAATCACTGGTACATTTGTATTTTGCCTCTTTGTACATAGATACCTGTTGCAGTGTTACAGTGGATAATCTAACATGTGCCTTTCCAGATAACTGTTGATGGTCATCTATCAAGTTCTGCTTAAGGACAATACACTTACACTGTCAATACCTAATCTTCTAATTAAAGATTTCCTTTTGTGTAGAAGAACAGCCCCTTTCAGAGTCTTACTGCTCTTAGCACTGGACAGCAAGCATCTGACTGTTACAAACCATCTCCATAAAGCCATAATGAATACACTGTAGGAGCTCTGTATTGTAGGGTGTCTTTGCTCAATCTCAACTATTCTATATAAAAATAAAGAAAAATATAGTTATGAAGGAAGCTGGTGGTGGAATAGGTTGTTCTCTATTGATGTTACTCACCTATGCTGGTTTGCACAGGTTGACTATTAAGTTTGGCTATATCTTGGCCAAAGTATGAGCAAGAAAATGTCTTTGTGCCTTGTGATTGGAGGTTTAACACTTGTTTAATTATCATCTGCTTTTTTTTTTGTAGGTATGATTGTTTTTAAAACTGCCTTTTATAAGGAGTCACTTCTAAAAGCTGAATTGGTTAACATTTAGTTTAATGCAGAGTTTTGCATATTGTCTAGGAGAACTGGTGAAAATGTCTTTGCATGCAATGTAACCAATGATGTACTGTTGTCCAAACAAGTTTCGTTTGATATTACTGATTTGTTTTTGACCAGTTGATGATATTAGTCAAATTAATATGCTGCTGGAGAATATTAAAGCAAGCTTGTTTTTTGTGTTTTTCCTTCCCTAGGACAAAATGTTTCACTTTTGGGTAAATACATTCTTCATAGGACTGGATGAAAATTCAGACAAAGTAGAAAATGGAAGTCTAGTTGCAGATCAGGAACTTGATGGTATTTTCAGTACAGAGCGCTCAGATAATGATAAGGAATATTTAATCCTTACATTAACAAAAAATGATCTAGACAAAGCAAATAAAGACAAAGCCAACAGATATTTCTCTCCAAACTTCAAGGTCAGTATATATTTAATGTAAACAAAGCTGAAAAGCTGCATGAAGTTGTCTCATTTGTTTGTCTTGCCTTATGGAGGAACCGTTTTAAACTGCTGTCTGTAGAAATGTAATGTGTGGGTTTGCCACTATTTTGCAAAAGTTCTAGGTTTTAAAATTTATCTAATTTTCAAGGAAGTCAATAGAAGGTATAAGTTTTTTGTGCATAGCTGGTGAGAGACTGGGAGAAAATGCTGCCTTTTTTTTTTTTTTAGGTATTTATTTAACCTGTTAGAGATGAGTAGTAAGAAACCCAGAGACCCAGGCAGCAGTCTTTCCTGTACCTGCTGCATTGTCATTAGCTACATGTAGTTCCTGAGTTGATTTACAGAGGTGCCGGCTTCATGAGAATACTTTATAACCTAACCTGAGTTTAGCTTTGAGGAGTGTGAACCATTGCCAACACTGTTGCAAAATGAGAAGAGCATTTTAAAGAAATCTGATGTTGTCTGGCTTGCTTATAAAATATAAGTAGTACTTATATGAAGGTAATGATCATAGTTACCTGAATGCTGCATGGATCAGACTTTAACTAAAAAAAGTCACTGGTTATAGTGTTGAAAAAGTATTTTATTCATTCCTGTGCACTCTTATTAAAATCTTTGTGCTATCAAAGGTCCAGAAGGTAGGACAAAAAGCTTAGTGTGGCATGGCCCACTGCAGTGGTATGTCCAGCTGCTATAACTCAAGAGCACAAATAGTTGGTGCAGAACTCTTCCAGCTGGGCTTGAAAAAAAACTGCTGTATTGCCAGTTGTTCTTTATTTTGTTAGGAGTGGTACTGGGAGGCTGGCTACCATTCTAAGAGATTGTTCTTTCTTTGTTTCCAGATTAGGGAGAGGAGCACTTGTGTGATTCAGTGTAGTGACAGGAGCCATGCTGTTCCAAATTTCACTTGTTACCTGTGCTCTGTTAAAGTTCAGGTTCCCTTTTTAAATTGTTGTTTTTTCCTTTCCCAGGTGAAGCTATTTTTCACAAAAACAGTAGAAGAGCCATCAAATCCAGAGGCTAGCAGTTCAACTTCTGTAACACCAGATGTTAGTGACAATGAACCTGATCATTATAGATACTCTGACACCACTGACTCTGATCCAGAGAATGAACCTTTTGATGAAGATCAGCATACGCAGATTACAAAAGTCTGAATATTTTTTTTATCGGAGATAAAAAAAAAAAAAAAACAAACCATGAAGAGTGACAAACTTGAATAAACTGAAAAAAGGACCTTTTTAAATGGCAATAGGACATAGTGTCAGATTACCAATTATAGGAACAATTCTTTCCTGACCAATCTTGTTTTGCCCTATAAATCTACAGGGTTTGACACTTGTCCAGTTGAATAAAAAAGGTTACGTAGCTCTGATATGTATATACCTTTTTGTGTCAAAAGGACATTAAAACTTCAATTAGGAACTATAAAGATGGCACTTTCCCATTTTATTCCAGTTTTATAAAAGTGGAGACAGACTTAATGTGTATACGTAGGAATTTTTCCTTTTGTGTTCTGTCACCAAACGAAGTTTTGAAAAAACACGATTATACAGGTTCACATCCTGCCCCTTTTTTTGCACTTATGTGGCAACAGAAAAGTCTGCAGTTGGCTGAGAGATGTTTCTAGAAGGTTTTACTACATTCTAATGCATGTATTTTGGATGGGGGATGGAAAGTAATGCTCAGAAAGGAATATAGTCTGCTGGAGCTTGGCCTGTGTACCATATCCGGCTATTTACATGCACCTTTCTTTAGCATGCTACCGTAATTCATCCTGGACAATTGAAGAGTCGCCGCTGTCACTGCTTGTTGTTTGTGCATTTTATTTTTTTAAGTGTAATGGTGCTAGAAAAGGCAGCTAGAAGGAGTGATTCTGTATAGGGGTACAGGAATGAACCTTTACAACATCCTAAAGACCCACAAATGAAGGGAGAAAAATTATTGGGGTCACAGAAAGGAAACACAGCAACAATGACTTAACCATACAAATGTGGAGGCTATCAACTAAAATATGGGCTTGAAACAAATTGTTAGAAAATTTGACAATGATTTATTAATTGTTCTTTTTCTGAATTGTAATGGCTGCTCCATCTCCTGTGTAATCAAGGCCAGTGCTAAAAGTCAGATGCTATTAGTACATACATCAGTCAACACCTTACATTTATGTTATTAGTTTTTCAATCATATTCCTGCTGTGAATACTTCATGTGCTGCCTTGCAAGCTATTTTCTCATTAATATAAAATATTTTGTAGTGGTGCACAGGAAATTTCAATTGGAGATTCTTCAGGTTAGTGTTTGTTTTTAAGATTTATGATGCATTTATTCAATCAAACCTCAGTCAGCTGTTCCACCCCTTTGACCTTACACATTCTATTACAATGAGTTTTGCAGTTTTGCACACTTTTCTAAAAATGTCATTAACTGTTGGGGAATTTTACTTGAATACTCAGTACTTACGATGTTTTTAAAAAAAAGACATTACAGAGGAGACTAGTGTTGCCGTGAATTCTCAACACTGCACATACATGAATACACATATTTTGAAAAGCAGAACTTGCCCCAAATATATTGTTTGTCATTAAAAAAAACACAAGTCAACTACATTGATTGCCATTAAAAAGCACAAATCAAAACAAATTAGATTTCTAAGCTGGCAGTGTTGTATTATTTGTTCATAGGGATGTAGCCAGGAGTAGGGCTTGAGATTTACTTTCAGTATAAAATTGACATGCCCAGACTGCAGGTGACTTAACAGAGTACAACTACTGTTGTAATATAAATGTGAAGAAGCTGACAAAAATCATTCACTCTAAAGTATGCCATGAATTGCTGTCCCCAAATTTATACCTTTTCAATTAAATTACTGGTGCTGATGTCAAAGTTCATTAGCTGTGTTCTCGCCTAGATGACAACCGTGTATGGAATCCATAAGGGCCCTGTACAGCAGCATTAATGGTAAGAATTTGAATGTGACAAGGCAGGACTCACTCTTGGGTAAAGGAAGGTATAAAGTGCTTTTTTGGTATCTGTTGGTCAACTTTGCTCATCAGATTCATGATTCTAACAAAACTGATCGGTATCTTCTGACTTAGAGGTCTAATTAGACTATGGTATCTTACTGGATCAAAATTGCTGGTTCCAGTGCTTATTATTCTCATTGTTTTTGACGAGCAGGAGGTGGTTACCTTGGGACATGACATTTAATTATTACCCTTTCAATCATGTTTCACTTTGTTTTTAACAGTTGAAAAAAGTTGCGTTGGCTAATAAACAAACCTGTTCATGCTTTAAAAGTACTCGGATATTGACACTTGTGTGTCCCACTCTTGAGCTCATGATAACAAAATTGGATTGGTGTGATTCCAGTATGTAACACTGAGAGCTGGATTGGAAATAATGACACGATGGGCTTTTGCACTGTTATTTTTCCTTTGGAATGTGAAGGTTGGAATGAGGGTTTTGATTTTGAATGTTTCGATGTTTTGAGAAGCCTTGCTTACATTTTATGGTGTAGTCATTGGAAATGGAAAAATGGCATTATATATATATATTATATATATAAATATATATTATACATACTCTCCTATACTTTATTTCAGTTACCACCCCCATAGAAGTTGACAAGAATTACTATGACTGAAAGGTTTTTGAGTCCTTATTAAAACTTTATTTATGACAGTATTCATAATTAGCTTGAAACGCATTCTGTAGGTAATCTCTCCTTGAGTTTCTGGACTGTATGCTTAAACTTTTGGATGTGCAACAGCTTACATGTCTGAAACTACTTGAAGGCATCACTTCTGTAAGAGCTTACTGTTAGGCCCTGTAGCATCCCTGGTCATTGGTAGCCCCACTCAAAATATTTGCCACAGCTATTAAAGGGCGGTTGTATGAATAGCATCCGGATTCATTCCTGTGGCACACATGGTAAACTGGAGTTTACATGCAGCATCAGATGTTTCAGCTTTCAAAGAAAAAGAAAAATAGGATGCTAGTGTGCAAGTTCCATGTTTAGTCATAGCAAATGTGTGCAATATGTTAACGATGCCTGTGGTTGCCACGAAGTGCCTCGTTTACCTTTTAAATACTGTTAGAAAGTGTCATGCATGCAGATGGATGGGGTGGAACTGTGCACTAAAAGGGGCTCCAACTGCAGTGTTTGGCAGAGCTGCCTTTCTCTGCCGGTTCAAATTTTCAGTCTGTTTTCATATAGCATATATATATATAGATACTAAAAGAAAAAAATCAGTCTGTTAAGCAGCCTTACTCTGATTCAGCCTCTTCAAATACTATTGTGCTGTGCAACAGTGGCTCTGTGTGTAATGCTATGCACTGAGAATACACAAAAACAAAGTATGACATGTACAGGATAATGCCTCATACAAATCAGATGTCCGTTTGTTATTGTGTTTAACAACCCTTTATCTCTTAGTGTTAAAACTCCACTTAAAACTGATTAAAGTCTCATTCTTGTCACTGTGTGGGTGTTTTATTGAAGTATTTTGAGTGTGAAATGTTCAGATAATATTTTGCTTGTAAGCGATGCGATTTTCAGCATGATTGTTAGAGCAAAGGTTGCTTCTAAGAGGAGCTCCTTGTGTGTAAAGGGGTTTTAAGTCAACTGTGGCTTAAAACCCTTTTATATTCAGGACCTTCAAAGAATTGTAGACACTGGAAGTGCGGATTGCATGCACTGACCTCTCAAAACCGTTTCTTTACCATGATGTAGTCACGGTGAGGTGCAGGACTGCTTTCCTGGGGAACTAAATCATTTTTAGTCTCCAAGAGAACGGTATAAAATGTACATTACCTTATTCTTAACGTTAATCGGTGCATTCCCAGCAAAATGAAATGAGTCAAGTCAGAAGTGTTTTCCTGGGCAATCTCAGAACTGCGGTAGCTTTAAGTTGGCATTGAGATGCATTTTCCCCAGTGGAATAGCCCTGCTCTATGCACATGAAGTACGAGTTTGTGTTTTTGTATTTCTTGCTGCTCATCTGTTTTCAAACTAGGCTTTCAGCCCTAAATTTAAGAAATGCATGTTCCTTTTCCATTGGTGTTAAGGTTACCCTGTCAGCCTCTGGGAAGAGCAGAGCGATAGCTCGGTGGCCAGCCTCTGCATCTCCAGTGGTCATGGAGAGGTGGTGAGGAACCAGAGTCTGCTTAGCACCTTGTGAGCACTCAGGAGGTGCTTGGGATTGTTTAGCAGGACTCTATTGAGAGAAATAGGACTCAGAGTTAACTTAGGTATCTTTTGTTATTCCTACTTCCTTCCTGCTGGTTTCAGTGTCCACCCTGTGTTAAGCCTGGCTGAGCATCTCCCAAAAAGTATCCATTAGATGTTTGGTGCCATGATGATCTCTGCTCTTTGGCGGTGAGAGAAGTGGGAAGTATTTTTGGTGCTTTATGCGGGGTGGAGGTATTGCCAGCTGTACCTGGCCCTTTCCCATGAATGACACAAGGATTTCACACCGTTTTAGTAAAACAGCAAGCATTGTTACCCAGTCTGTTAATACACATTTGTTTCTTGGGTAAGCTTATTTGTCACCCAGAAAATGGAAATAGAATAGGAGGATGTGGAAAGGAAGGATGGGAAGCTTTCAGGAAAGTAGTCTGGACAATGTTCAATATGTCGAGTAGCTTCTTTAAATATGTAGATGTATTTGCAAAGGAATTCTAGTATGAAGACTGGTGAAAAGTACTGTTGAGATGTGGATAGAACATTCAATTTATACTCGTCCTGTTGATGCTAGAAGGTGCATGTGCTGATACTTAACCAATGGCTAAAAGCTGGTGGTTTGATGAGCCTTTGTTACCTCTGGTCACAGCAGCAAATGGCAATGCAGTTTATGCAGATCTCCTTTTAGACAGTAGTGAAGTGTTTATTAAAAATTAATTGGATTTTTTTTAAAACAAAAAAACACCCGTAGCCAGAGTTATAAATCAGCCTATTTTTAAGAATGAGTTACATTGGTAGCAGGCTCTTTTAAAGCACTTTTTTCACTTTTTTTTTTAGTTGGTTGGCATTTTGGTTATGAAATGAGCGATGATATATGCTAGTGATGATGTTTCTATGTTCAACTAAGCGGGTTCCGTAAGGTGAGGTGCTGCTGAGAACCCCCTCTTTCCACCTCTGCCTTGGTAACTCTGGTTCTCTTTTCCAGCATAGATGATTCTATGATTCTGTGATTTGTGCAGTTGAAAGTATCTTGTGCTAGGCAGACAAGAGCATCCTTTATTAAAAACCCAGAAAAACCATACCTTTTTTTTTTTTCCCTTCTTGGCATCTCCTGTGCCCTGTGCTTTTAGACTTTTCCTGGCTGCTCTCTTTTTTACAATGTTTCATTTTCTTCTATGTTTTTCTTGTTTTCTGCCTTTTTTTTTTTTTGTGTGTGCCTCCAAATTTTAGCTACTGGTAACTTTGCAATATAGGGCAGGTAATTCTTTTTAGTCTGTTTCTCATTTCTTTTTTGTTGCTATTATTTTTTGTATTAGAAACTTTAGTCTGAAGGCATGCTTTTAGGTTGCCTTTTTTAAAAAAAATAGCTTGAAAATGTCAGGATTGTGAAAGTTCAGCAAACTCATTTTGGCTCAGTGAGCTACTGATGCACTATATGAACCTGCTTGTGTTTATGTAGCCTAATGTGAATAATGGGCGCACATACTTGAGTTCGTTTAAGCAACCTGCACGCACACAAAAAAATCACTAATTAACTGCTAGGCTATGTTTTCCAGCTGCAAATGTTTCCACATGGCTTGTATTTATGGCAAAGTAAAAAAGGGTTTTTACCACTTTATTTTTTGAGGACACTTCTTGTGTTTAATAACTTGTCTTGCATCCCACAGCTTAATTCTGGTTGAAAGAGGTGATGCTGTGCCTTCACAGGAAATCTTTTTCCATCTTCAGAGCCTGTTCATGTAATAATTTAAGTTGATAGAAGCTGATGTTTTAGAGGCTGAAGTTTGTACTTTAAAATACCACTTGTATAATTCAGTCCGCTTAAATAGGCTCTGCTTTTTTTGGCCTTCAATGAACTGGTAATAGTATCAGGATTAAGTGGGGCTTGGAAGATGAAGGGGCTGAAAGCACATGAGGAATAGTGGATCAGGAAATCTGGACACATATCCAGGGTGTCCCTTCCTCCATTACCTTTGTGCATTAGAAGGAAAATGGCAGAAGAAAATGGGAAGGGTTCTGTAACGGAAATGCATGCATGAATGAACATTTTCAATGGAAATCCAGTTTCAAGGATAAGGAATTGGTCTTCGATGTAGGGCAGGATTTGGTAATGGGAGAGAGAAACCCTGTGGGTGGAGGCATAGACCTTGTGAAAGAAGGGTGGTGGGGCCATTTAGAAAGATTTGCTGAGTTTTTGTGACAATGGTATAAAACAGCTGATGAGAAATGTCAGGCATCTGGAGGGTTGAGTTTAAAAGGGAGATGAATTTGAGAGGTTGGCTTGGGCATCGTCTGCTTAAAGGTGCTTGGAACTGTAGAAACAGGATGGCTCACAGCTTTAGACTGTTGGAAGGATTGCAACCAGCTTTGGGAAACCTTGTCATTTGCATGGGAGGAGGGTGAAGAGCCGGTGTAAAGATCACAAAGCGCAGTGCAAATAGACTAGTAGCATCCATTCACAAGCAAAAGGGAGAATTACTTGTGTTCTCTGAATATTAGTATTTAGGAGAGGCATGCCTTTTTCGTCAGGTTTCCATAAATCCTGATACACAGGTCAAGTAGAGTAGCTCTGGTCCATGATTTTTCACTGTCTTAAGGTTCGCTATTGTTCAGATCAGACTTATGGCTGGGCAATTGGGGAGAACGGAGCTGCAACAGCTGGAGAGGGCTGAGGGCCTAATGACACCCTGGATGAACCGCAGTTCCACTGGAAGAGGAAAGGGCTGAAAACAGATGGGAAATGCTGAACCAAGAAATACTGAGTAATACGAAGAAGTAGTAGAGGAGGGAGGTTCTGCCAGGCTGGGATTATGCAAACTCCAGGGAGTTGTCCATTCTGCTGGCTCTCAGCTTTGCTCTTGTGTATAGAAAGGAATGAAAAGTTTTGTCCAAGAACAAGGTCATGCCTTGTACCCTGCTTTATGAACCTGGAAATTTGCTTCTTACAATGTCTCTCCAGGATGATGCCCTCCTCTCCCATTAAGCATGTAGTGCGTACCTGTACACCTGGCGCCATGCAGGTTGCTTTCTGCAAGTTTGGTGCAACTGCTTTATTGCTTCATTATTCAGTCCTTAGCAATCAGCACAGCTCCTGGCCAGTGCTGGTCCTGGACCCCAAGGTGGCTCTGCCAGCTCCCCACCCTCACTCCCCCGTGAGCATGATGCACCCTGCAATGGTTTTGTCACGGGATTTTACCATCCTTGCTGCTTCTCCTTCACTTTCGCTCCTTGTGCTGGAGGCAGCGTGTTGAGACTGTAGGAAACCAGGTGCTCCCAACTGTCCCTCTGACTCCCACTTTCCTTTAATTTAGTGAGCGGACTACTGAGTCCATCTGAGGTCTCTGTTCCCTCTGATGGCTGTTTGGTGGTTGTCAGCGTCTTGACTCCTGATTCCTCCTTCCTTGAAGCAGGCAAATGTGGGGCACCGACGGATGAAGTCCACGAGTCCTTTTCTTGTTGGGTCTGGGCAGCAGCACTCCAGGAGATGTCCTTAATTCCCTTGAGGGTTGAAGCATGGAAGGAAGGTGCCGCAAGGAACAAGCTTTGCTCTCAACTCTGCAGCTCCATCTGGCAAACTTCTGATCCAGGAGGATGAGATCTGGAGATCTTTTTGTAGGGCAATAATATAGGACTTGTCAAACTTATCAAGTGAGTAGGGTTTTATCCTATAGAAATCTTTACTTTGGCAGCGTATCTGTGGAAGATAATTCGATGCTGGTGGTAGAAGTATGGACTGCTTCATGCCAGTTTGTTGTTACTATTGCCCTGCAGTGCCAAGGCGCTGTGTCAGCCAAGCAGGGAGAAGCAGATCCTCACTGCTTTGCTGGGAAGGACTGAAGCTGGGGCTGCTGGCCACTGTCAATGAGATCTGATTCTCTGCAGTTAATTTGCCTGGCTCCTCTGTATTTCCTGTGGACAATGGCAAGATTGCAGCACAGCGAGCAGTCAGGACCTGCACTAGTTTGTGTCTTTGCTGAAAGCCCCAGCCTATGGTCATGAGCCTGGCTGAGGCTGCTCACTCAGGTTGTGTGCATTGCATGGCACAACTTGACTGTCAGAGACAAGGTTGAGGTTCTAGTTAAGCTGTTGGCCTCCAGAGGGTTTTCTGCCTTGTGAAACGCTGAGGATGGTCACAGCTGGAAGCGGGATGTGCAGTGCTCTCAAGGAGAATGCAGCAATCCTGCAGATGCTATTTTCAAAGCACATGGAAACATTCCTTACGTTCTGCTGTGTTCTGTAGTTCAACCTCCTGCTTGGAGTGGGATTAATGTCCTTTTACTCGATCAGGGCATTAGACTTTGTCTTGCTGAGTTGTGATAATCTCTGAGGATGGAGATTTTTTCCTCTCTGTCATCTCTTCTCCCCTGCCCTCATAGCAAATATTGTGTTCCAAATATTGAATAGATCTTGTATTGAGGAGAGTTCTCTGGTCAGATGGGTATAGACCCCTGGGAGGGGCTGCTATTTGTCGCACAGGATTGACCCCTTTCTAGGATCGTGGGACACTTGTGTCTAGCAAGAACCTACTGCTGGATGTCCACCAGCTGTGCTGTTGATCCTAGTCCCTCCTGTGTCCCTTCCATGGTGTGCTGACTGTAGTGCAGGTGACTGGGCATGGGCTGGAGAAATGGGTAGCAGTTGCTGTCAGATTAAGTCGATGTTTTAGCTTTCCTGCTAAACCAGATGTCTTTCACAATCGCCTGCAATGGAAATGGGTTCAGCAACTGAGGAATCACTTCTGGGTTGTTACATCTGTTGTAGGTTTAGCTTTGATCGAGAAAGCAAAGCTCTTGAGCAAAGGAAGAAAAAACTCCCGGGTTTAGCATGTCCAGGCAAAAGCCACAATGGTCAGGGTCTTATGTTACATGTTTATCCTTTCCTCTGTGAATAAACTCTGGAGTAAGAAATTTGGATTATCTAGGTTCAGAGCAGTGCAAGAGCATGACTCCAGGCTCCTCCGAGGAGGTGAGACTCTTTTCTTAAGGCTTTGATGCATTTTGCAACAGGAGATGGATGGGTGGATGCAGTCTTGTGCAGACGTGTTCCCCACAGTGCTTATTTTGCTCAGTACTCGCCAATGGGTCTTGCCAAGGAAGTTGGAAGAAGCAGCACAGGGAGATGGATGTGCCCTAGAGCTGCTCCTGTTTGCCAGAGAGGGGCTGTGTAAAGCAGTGTGCCTGGGTAAGGAAATTAGTTTGGGATCTAGTAAGCATAAGAGAGCGTTCTGAGAGCTGTTAGGTACCCCTTACCAGTAATTGCACTTTCATCTAGATGCTAGGGCAGAAAATCTGTGTAACAGCACAATCAGGAGAGGAGGAGGTTGTCTGAGAGCTAAAATCATGTGAATGGGAGAAGCTTGACAATTGTCTGGCATTAAATTTAGTGTTTAATCATCAAGTTTTTCAATTAAGATGAGTTGCATCTCTTTGGCTGGAGAGAAAGTTTTGTTCTTTTCACCATGAGGGATGGCAATGTAGTCAGCCCAGTCTTTGAGGTAAGTAATAGTTAAAAAAAAAAAAAAAAAAAAAAGAGGCCTGCTCTGTTTTATACATGGAAAGAGGAAGCAAGATAGGAAAGCTAGGAAAAGGTTTGTAATTACTAATTTATGATTTCTTTGGGGAGATAGTTGAAAGTGCTGGAGTGGCTGTAAGAGATTTTGCAACAGGAGGAAGGAATAACCTGCTGAAAGGTGTCAATGTGACAAAGAGAAGAACAAAGAGGAGTGATTACAGAAAATACAGCATAAGTCATTACTAGGAGAAAAGAGCTGACCAGTAATCCTTGAGACAGTGGTAGGAAATACAGCAGCCACTCCAGCTGGGTAAAGAAGCAGGCAGAGCAGGCCAAAATCAAATTATCTGTCAGCAGTAAGATGCCCAAAGTATTGTTTGACATACCAGTGGCAGCAACCTCATACTCTTGCCTTGATACTCATCGACCTTTTGAAGAGTGCATTTTTCTAATTGGGTTCATGACCTTTTTGTAGATGAAATGCAGTGTCCAGTTCACCTGATGCATGTCTACAGCTGAACTTTTAATAAATCAGCCCGCTTCCTGCAGCAGTTGTGTATGAGCTGGTTTGGTCTTGCATAGTTTCGGACCCACAAATTGGTGATCACCATCTCGGCTACTTCTTTGGTGCTTTCATTTTGATGCTCTGTTCTCTGCAGCTTTGGGTGATTTCTCTCCATGAAGTTTGCAAAGAGTGACTTAGGGCAGAAGTGGGCCTGCTGCTACTTGTCACTGCCTTTTGACAAAGGCATTGGTGTTTAACTTGTCTGCACATCTGTTTGTTGAGCTAGAGTGATTTATTTAAAATTGTGCGTATTCATGTACAGTGAAGCTTGTGAAGTGCTGTCCAATTCCTCTCTCACCTTTTACCACATGGAGTATTTTCGTAATGAAGAACTGAGACACCTTAGGGAGCAGATGCAAGTTGGTGATGGGAACAGTTGCATAATAGCATATTTGGTTAATATTTTCTGATTTCTCTCTTCTGAAAAATTGGAGTCCTTCAGAGAAAGCGAGCTTAGTGTAGCTGCAGAGAGAGTGGGAAGGTGAGTGGTGAGTCAAGGTGAGATGTGTTGACAAGGAGAAGCAAAGGAGATAAAGGATACTAAATATCCTAAAAACTGAGTGTCTGAAAGCAAACTTAAAATACAAGAATCGAAAAAGTTCAGTGCTGACTGCTTTATATATTTTTTTTTTTTTTTTAAATCTCAGCTTCTTGTTGTAAAAGGTTAAAATGTAAGAATGACCGTTTTGGATGTACATCTGTGTAACCATACAACCGTTTGGGTTTCTGACTTACTGAAACTGGTGTCCTGCCTCTGTGGCTGGAGGTGGCTGTTCAGAGATGATTAAGAACAGGGTGATCATATACGCAATCAGCCTGTAACCAGAAACAGTTGGTGGCCTGGGACTTTCTGAGCCTGCAGTGGCTTGTCTATTTAGTAAATACATTCATCTTCAAAGCACAGGTCCAGTTTCCCCTCAAATCGACCTATAAACTCTTTGCATCCGCTACATCTTTGGGCAAGGGTGCAAAAGGTCCTAAGAAGAGAAGTATGTCCTTAATTAGATTTACTGTGATTTTTAGTTGATCACTCCCAGTCCTAGTGTTGGAAGAGAGTGAAAGGCCAATCCCTCCTCATCCCTCTATACCACTTGTGATGTTGTAGCTCTTGATAAAGACATCTCCAGGCTGAAGACTTCCAGCCTGATCTTTGCTTGGAAAAACAATACTTCCAGGGCAAACAGATGAAGAAAAAAAAAATTTCTAATGTTTTACGTCATGCCAGAAACATCCCTTTAGTAGCTATTTGCATGGTCACTGCATTTCACCTTGGATTTAACGTGCAGCTGTGACTACTGGTTCTGTACAGACTTTGCATTTCCCAAGAGATCGTTTAATTTTCAGTCTTCCTCTCTGTGACCACAGGGAAGTAGTTAGCAGCACAATAGTGACAGCTTGGTGAGGTGCAGATGGTTTTCCCCAGGGGCTTAATGTGTCAGAAATCCTGCATGTGCAACTGCCACAGGTCTGTGGACCATCGCCGGTGCCCAAGCTGCCTATCAATGCAGGGGAAGCAGTGTTACTGGTAAAAATAAATAAATGTTATTTTTCTTTGGACTATGTGTTGAATTTAAAATAATAAGGGTGTAATCATCAGTTTCTATCTCAAGCATATGTTTGCTTTTTTTTTACTGAAGCCCATTGAATAGCTTAATGGGAGACTGTTGCTCTTGAATAATCATTTTGAATAATCGCGTGGTTTAGCAGTGTTTATGCCTAGTAATGCTTTTTTATCTCATGCTTGGGTTGGTGCTCACCCATCTCTTCTCCACATCCGTGAGATAACCCAGGCCTCCATTCCCTGCTTGGGGCCATCAGGCACTGCAGCCCTTCCACCAGCATGCTGCCCCGGCACGGTGCAGAGACCCAGGCTCTGAAACCTGCCCAGGGATAGGTGAATCCCCCACAGAGATCTTGCCCCCAGCCAGGCTTCAGTAACCAAGGCATGGGTTTCATGGCCTCTCTGCTCTTGCAGGCATCCTGTCTCGCCACGGATGCAGCCTGGCTTTTGTTCCACTTGCTGTCAAAAGATGATTTCTATCTTATCTGTGGTCTTTCACCACGAGCTGATGTGGTCCCTTCTTTGATTTCTGGTGTGAGGCACGGTAGCCCTGCTGTGATCGGTGCAGGTTGTACAGCTGCTGAAGAAGAGCTGCCATCTGAGAAAATCTTTTTCTTTAGCCCTTTTCCCTTTGTCCTTGCAGAAATAAATAGAAGTAGAGCTGCTCAGCGCAGTGTATGTGCTAGCTGCTGCTCTTGCTTTCTTTATATTGGTACTTACCTCTTTAGGGCTGGAAAAAACTAGCTGTAATCCTCTAGTCTGACCTCCTCAGGCTTCCTCATTTGGAGCAATTTCTGCCTGTAAGCTCAGGTTGAGCTAAAGCATCTTTTAAAGGATTTTCAATCCCAAATATGCTGATAAGGGGACCTTTCCAGCCTGGAGGTGGCAGATATCTGGCTTTGATCTAATGGGCTTTTATCATGGGAGCCTCTACCAAAGCAAGAGGCTGTATCCAGCGCCCATGGACCTCAGCTGGTGTAAACTGTGTACTTCTCCATTATGAACAGTAAATCCATAGTATCTACCAACAGACAGCTCTCCCCTCCATGAACACACCCACTTACCACGGGCTTTCCCTTGTTCATTTGGCAGCAGAGGCCAAATAATGGAGCCCCTTCAAACTGCTGGTACTACAAGGTGCCCTGTCTCCCCTTGTACATTGCATGCTCCCAGAGGGTGGTTTCCCCTCAAAGCTCTAATCTTCCTCCTTGTAGCTTTTCCTTGTATCCATCTGTTTTCTAGCTGGATTCCTGGTAATGTGTCCAAATCTGAAGACTGTGGTTCATTTTTCTTTTTTTTTGTTTCACGAGTATGTGCTAACTTTTCTCCATACAATAAAGCTGGTGTTTTTAATGCTAAGCATACTGTTTTGATCTGGGGCTCTATTTTGCATTTATGTAGCGACTGTTCATTCGTACCAAAGCTTGGAAGTGAATTGGAAGGAAAGGTGTTTCGGATGTGATAGATAATAGACCAGCTATGCCCTTGAAATGTGAAATCCACATAATTATTTTATCGAGTTAGACACTAAATAAGGAGTCCAAACTGATTTTTTTTTCCTTCATCTAACAGCCAAGTATTTTTTCCAGCATATCCCTGACAGTCACCAAAGGTGCAGAGGTCTGGCAAAGTGCAAAGCCACCAGGTCGGCATGGAACTTGTGCCTTCGTCTCCTCTGCCATATACTGTTGGGGGCCCCACAGCTTGCATGGCAAATCACCCATTCAAACGGATGTTTTCCCATGGAAAAGTTTTGCCAAATTGGTGATGTTTTCCAACAACAACAACAAAAATATCGTGGGCTCCAAAGACTTCTCACCTGTCAATTTAGTAGCAATGAGGTTCCAGGCTGTGCTGTAAAATTTGGCTGGAAGTCTGTCTAATAGAATAGGAAAATATTCTTTTTCCCCCCATAAGTGTGATTGAATTAAGAGGGCATGTTTACCTCCAAAACGTGCTGTGTGGAAGTCTAGTAATACCAAACTCTGTTCACATGTGCAGGGACCAGGACGTGCAAGGTAGAGCAAGCTCTTCATTGCCAATGAGCTGGAAACTGATGTGGTAGGAGATTAACCTGGAGTTAAGTTGAACATAGCAGCAACAAGGGAGCTGATCCAGGCGTGTCTGCTTGACCAACTTTGAGGTATTGCATTGAGTTAAAGAATGCTGTCTTGCTATTACTGCTTTCTCTCTGGGGATGTGACAGTGACCAAAACTGGGCATCAGGGACCTCTCAAATACACCCTGCCTGGCTTGGATTAGAGAGTTATGTTCCATGCAAGTCTCAAGAAAGCTTTTGCTTTCTTAAAGACATGTTATTTGTGTTATTTGTTCATGATGCTCTGTCAAAGGACTTGAGTTTTTAGCTTCAGATGCAAATCATTTAGTCGTCAGTGTGTGATTTGCTGCTGGCTCAGGTTTGGTGACCTGTATTTCATTAATGAAATTGTCAGTAAAATTTCTAAGTGTCCAAGTCTCCTTCAAGGCAATCAGGGATTTAAGCACGGATGAAGGTTGAAGAAGCTCGGGATTTGCCCTGCCCTTCACTCTTGAAAAAGAGCCTGGGGGCTCCTAAAATACTCCAGATGTCTTTGAAAATAGAACTCTGTTTGCATAGATGTAACCAAAACCCATGTTTCTAAACAGATTCAACTAAACCAAGACCATCTCCCAGTGAAATTCAAATTCAATAGTTTGTGACTAGTAAGGTATTAGGCTCACTGAAAAATTTTAAATAATCAGAACTTTCCCATTGTACAAACCTTTCTTCAGTAGTACATGGTTTCACTATTATATGTAACTTTATTCACTATTATATATATTAAAGAAACTATAATCACTATTATATATAACTTTCTCACATACAGTCACATAAAATGTGCACTGGAACAGGTTCCCCAGGGCAGTGGTCATGGCACTGAGCCTGCTAGAGTCCAAGAAGTGTTTGGGCAATGCTCTCAGGTCTAGGGTTTGGGTTTTGGGTGATGGTGTGGTGGAGCCAGGAGTGGGGCTCAGTGATCCCTGTGGGTCTCTGCTAACTCAGGATATTCTATGAAATACTGCATGCTTTCTAGTAGGAAATCTAAAATGTAAGTTTGCTAAAAATATCAGTGTTGATTATTGTGTATAGTGATAGTAAGATAAGGCTTATGCATTAGATTTATTTGAGGGATATTTCCTCTTAAAAAAAAAAAGTCCCTCCAAAGAGTAACAATATTTTCTCACAGAGAAAGATACGGAAAGTGACGTGTTGCTTCTGATTTTATTCTGCATAGTGGTTGAAGGGATGCTGAGCACTTTCCCGCATCAGAGAAGATCAGAGCAGATTTGGGATCTTGCAGACTGTGCTGGTGTCTGTTAGAAATTTTCTGACCAACGCTATTTGTCTGAATTCCCAGGAATGCTGCTTGTTCTTCAGAATGGAAAAATGTTCTATTTTTGGCTGTGACAACTTTTCTGGGAAAAAAAAAGTATTAAACAAAGCATGGCAAGGGTTCATGTGTGTAGGTCTTCATAGTGTGTGATGGGGATGGAGTGAAACTTAGCAAATAAGCTTCAGACAGATACATGAGGAAGCTGTTAATGCTCTACTTGCAATTTAAGGCTAAGAAAATGCCTCATAAAGTGGATGATCTGGAGACCCTGGTGTGTTGGAGTGGAGGCAGACTTGGATATATGGGAAAATGTCTCTGAGCAGAAAAGATCAAAATAAATGAATAAATAAACATAGAAGCACATGTCTCAAGAATGAGAGAGAGATACATGGCGGATCAAAAAACCAGCATCATTCAGGAAGCTTCAGGAAGCCCTGGATGAGCAAAGGACTTACAACATGGCAAATATCCCCCAAAAAGCCATTTTGAACCAGCAGCTTGAGGCTCCAGTTCCTGGTGGAGACCTTGGCTGGCAGTGGGGTTTCTTGCGCCTTCCCATCCAGCCTGTGGCATTTCAATGGGAGAGGTGACCTTCTCTGGGGATGTGGAAGGATGTTGTGAGCTTCCATAAAGAGCAACAATTAGTTTTTATTACAGGTTGGCTGTGGTTACCTGTGTGCATGCTGTATGTGTGAGGTTCTTTGGGTGAAGAAATGTTTCCTGATGTCCAAACTGAATCTCTGGCCTGTGATCTGGGGCTGTGGCCCCTCATTGCATCACCCGTCACTTCCAAGAAGAGCTTGACAACCCCCCACCCATCCCTGCCCATGTCATGATGGGGGCTGATCTCAGACCACCCCTCAGCCTTCCCATGGCCAGACCCAACAAGCCCAGCTCCCTTCCAGCTCCTCATGAGTTGGCTGCTCCAGGCCTCAACCCACTGGGCAGCGTCCACAGGGCCTTGCCTAAGGTCTTCACGTTCCTCTGGAACTAGAGACCATATGTAAGGAGCACCCAGATGTGGCACCTCCAGTGGTGAGTCAAAATAGACACATTTTAGCCCTGGATAGAGGGCTATGTCCTGCCTTTAGTGTGAACTAGTTCAGATTGGTCAAAAATATAGGTGTGGGTGAGTACATTGCAGATGCAAAACTGCATGTGCTTTTACACTGCTTTCCAGGAAACCTGTAGTTAGATACCAAAGATAATGTTACTAGGAAGGATCAAATTGGCTAATTTGCTTCTGGGTGATGGTTTGCAGGAGCATTGGATTGACTCCACGTTTTGCTCATTCCTTCTCCTGTCATAGACGACTCCATGCACTTGAAATGTTTCATGGATGTAGCTTTTTTGCCTCCTTTTGAAATAAAAACTTCTACTGGGGAATCTTAAATCTGTTTGGAGTCTGAGATGAATGAGACTGAAACTGCTTTCCTTTAGCAACCGCTCTACAAAAATTCTGGTTTGAGATCTCTCTGAAACACTTTGAAGTAGTACTAAAGCAGGAAGTTAATTAGAGCTGCTTTGATATCTTACAGCATGTTTTAACAGCTGCTTCAGAGGCAGCTTGAACAGTAAGAGCTAACGTGGTTTAGTGCATGTTCATGAAAGTCTGTGTTACCTCTACCAAAATGTCTCTGTGTATCACTGCTGTGGCTGGTTTTTTCTTTCCTCAGAGTTCAAACTCACTTGCATGGGGACCTGGGAAAATAAATTAACCAAACCTCACTGGATTGTTGTCTTTTTTTTTTTTTTAATGTCTTAATGTTATGGTGCTGCAGCCCTGGTCTAAAATTTCCCCGTTTCTCATTTCTGTTTTCAGTTGTCATTCTCTCAAGTTCTCCAACAGGCTAACATTTTCCATGGCTTGTTTGCAATTAAATGACTTCCATGGATATTTTTAAATGAAATCATGGCAGTGAAGAAGCATGAGTAGCATGTTCTTCTTGGTACAGAACATCTATTTAGTCCAAAAGCAAAGATTTTACCCCGTTGTTCAAAGGAAAAACACAAAGAAAATCTTCATGTTTGCTGACAAACATGATGTCACATGTTTTACTGTGATGATTAATGGTTGGATGTGGGTAGTGTGCTTTGTCATGGAAAACAATTTGAAGACTCTTCTACCTACTGAAGCTTTTCCTTACTGTCGTTGTAACTTTTATTCTTCTTTCTTGTCTTTTGACTTATTTTTAAACTATTTACAACTTGATTTTTGTGCTTGTTAGTTTTTTGATTGAAGGACTGATGCTGTAGAGTCTGCATTCTACACATCACGTCGTACTCTTAGTCCTGTTCCTAGTTCTTGAAGCCCATCTCTGTGTCACCCAGGAAGGAAGAAATTGAGAAAACACATACTGTTTGATGTGCATGTTCAAATCGTTGTATCACGTCTCCATTATGCTTCTTCCCCACCAAAAGTTTTAAGGTGCAGGAGTAACACAGTGCTAGGGCTGGAGAAGCAGTCTTACGTGTAAGTCCTGGGTAAGCCCTTCTGAGCTGCAATGCAGCTTGTTGTTATGACTGCCTTGTTCTGGGCAGTGTGACAGGCTTTGTCGTAAACATAATGGAAAAGGCTGCACCTTTTCCTAGAACAGCGATTGCTCAGAGGTAGCATTTTGTGCTGGTGTGGGAGTTCAGACTTGCAGGCTCCAGCCTCGAAGCTCGAGCAATGCCATCACCTGCATTTCCCTTGGTCATATTCTGCCTGCGTTGGGTTGATCTTAAGCAAGGTCAATGCCTGGCTATAGAAAAATATATTGCTGACTGTGGAGAGTCAAGTGATGTCTTTAGAAAAATAAAGACATGGATGTAAAAAATAAATGAAAGGTGTGTGTGTCCAAATTGTGTACTTGTGACCTGCATCACTGATTGTGCTTAAAAGGGCGGGAAAAAAAATGGTTATATTGGTCACACACAATAGGACTGAAAGAAATCACTGGTTTAACCACTCATCGAGGGGGGAGATATCCGGGCTTTTTCATTGCCCTTTGCTCCTCCTCTTTTGGCTTTGTGTGAGCTTTTAGGAAAAAAAGTCCGTCTGGGGCCAAGCTGTAAACATAGTCAGCCACGGCTGTGATTCTGTGGTACTCTGCTGAAGTGACTCAAATTGGGCCAATTAACAACAGCAGGAGGGTCTGGCTTTCCAAAATATGTGAGGAGTAGGATCAAAACATGCATTCAGCCCTGCGGAAGATGAGCAGCCTCCACCCATTTGTCCTCAAGGTGTCCCACAGCAGAGCTGGAGGCCAAGGCCCACAATGCCTGCTTGTGAGGCCCTGCCTCCTGAGCAGGAGACCAGGCCACGCTGCTCCTGCTAACCCCTGGTCCTGGGCCTGCCGGGTTTCTGCGATGCCTTTGGCAACATCTGCTTTGCCCATTAGAGCAACACTCGTCTCCTGGCCTCTGGCCCATGCCTTTGCTGCCATTGATTAGCAGCAATTTCCTTCCCAAACCTGAAAGTTTGCGAATGCCAGATTGGATTGCAGTCTGCCTGCCGTTGCGAAGCTGTGGTGTGGCTGTGCGTGCACAGATGTATAAATAGCACAGGCTCATTGCCCTCTTAGATGTTTCAGGAACTCTTCTGCTCACTCTGAAGTTGTGATTGCCTTTCAGATGTCTCCCCTTTGAGCCCATAAGTATAAACTTATTTAATGCCCTGCCAACTCGTTGACTCCTAAATCAACGTTCTCATATTTGCCTTACGTTCCTTCGGTTTAACTCCAGCAGCTGTAGTGCTAGACATCTCTTAGCATCTACATTTGCTCCCTTGACACCACCTCATTGCCCTGCAAAGCCCCTTGTAAGATCTGGCCATCTGGTTGCTGGATGAAGACCTCAGTAATTCCCAAAGCCAAAAATACTGCACTTAATTTAGAGTAAGCTGAAGCAAGGGCATGGTGCTGCTGTTAATTACATTTTGCAGATGAAGTGCTTGCAAACAATATATCTGGTTAGAAACCAAAGAGATGATTAGGTGAGCTTTTTGGGAGGAGTGTGATATCTTTCTATGCTGTTCAGTGCAGAGCTACTCTCAGAACTAATGCTTCATTTTGGAGTGGAAAAACAGTGCTTTTTTTGCAAGAGTCAATGAAACCTATCACAAGCCAAGGTGCTGTGGATGAGCCCCAGCCAAGACAGTACAAGATATAGTGGAAAGGGGGCAAAATATATGAAATACCTTGTGGCAGATCACCTGATAAAAGTTACCACTGCTACTTTTGCAATCTTTGAATCTTATTACTAAGCATTAATTCTATTTATTGTGCTATTTGTAGTTTGCAGGAAGCATCACTTGTTTCTCCTGTGGTGGAAAACTTATGTCCGTTTTAGAGCTCATGAAATGCTTACTTGCCTTTCTGAGAAGAAAGGGAAGTTGTTAAAGTACAACTGTTTTCTTATATAAATAATCTCTTATACCCTTTTAAAAAACAAAACAACAAAACAAAACAAAAACCTCTCATCCAATGCACCAGATCTGTGACCCTTTAAAATTCTAGAAAATCAATTGTATTTAGATGTTTTGTAAATTAGCAGGCTGTAAACTATTTCCTATGTCATAAAGCCAGTGCCAAATCCTTTCACTGGTAAGTCTATACCTACCCTGTCTGGCCCAGCTCTGGTATTTGGGACAATTTCCAGAAAAATGAATGGACAATCCTGGATGAGCTCTTCTCTGGCTAGGTTCCTTATTTAGAGGTTATCTGATTCTCTTAAATTTTCTATACAGCCCCAAAAAGAACAGTGAAGCAAAACTGGCTGAGGCTGCAGTGCAGTGGTCCAACTCCATTGTAGCATGTCCACCTCTTGCCCTGGTTGTCAGGAGTTGTAGTGGGTAAGCAGCTGGCTGGGATGTGGCGTTATGGTCCTACCATATGTCCTACCTCTGTGACAGCCCTTGTGCTGCAAAGCTTGGCCCTGATAGCAGGGAATCCTGGCATGCTCCCCACAAGGGCTGCAGGTCCATGGGACCTGGCAAAGGACTATCCCTCTGTCCTGCTTGGAGCTGTCAACTCCTATCTCTCCCTGCAGCAGAGATGCTGTCAGTCAATGTTGCTTTTCTTACCACCTGTGGTTGAGCCCTATGCAAGGCTGACAGAATAGGAGGGATGCAGCAGCTCGATCAGCGGCGTATAGTTCCCTGTCCTTAGGTGCCAATGCTACCAAGGTGCTGACATAGCACTACAAGAAGACCGTATAGGTGAGGCCATGCATTCTGTCTCTTTGAAGTCAAACCCATCAAAGAAGCGAACCATTCCTATAGGAAGCGATGTATCTGGGAGAGCCTAGGTTTGTGGGACATCAGTTCCTCTCTAAATAAATGGACACACTGGGTTGGTTTAACAGAGGATGTGGCTGCATTAAAGTATCTCCAAAGGACATGACTAAGAAGAAGCTGTACCTCCATTTAACATAGCATCGTAATATGGAAGCAAACCAAAGCACATGAGAACATAAAGGAGTAAGCTGGTGAAGTGTATAGTGAAAGAGAGGATGGTGCTTATAATTATTAAAGAATAATTTAGATTAAACATGCTGTCTGGAGGCCTCTAGTCCAACCTTTGCTCAACGGCAGGCCAGCTGTGAAGTTGCATCATACCAACAATGCTGGATTCTGCCTGTAAATGATGTTACTGAAATCAAGATCAGGAAGCTGATCTTGAAGACCTGCTTAGAAAGGCACATGGCCTTCAGATCCATCTTGTTTTAAATGGTAGCTGTCACCAAGTTGCTGAAAATGGGGCGAGGGAGGAAAAAAATGTTCTTGAATGTCTGCAGGTTAATGTCCTTCCAGGAAAAAAATGGGAATAATAGTGTTTGGCTCACACTAGAGAACAAACACAAAACCTCCCTGACTGCCTAAATTACCATCTGCAGTAGAGGGAAATGTTTACCATGGCAAGCTTGAGGGTGATGCAGCCTGTCAGAATTATAAAATATTCTTGGAATTGCTAAATGTTGTAGATGGTAATTCTACTTTTGGAAAGTCTCCTGTTGTAAATGAAATCTACTGAAAATCAGCTTGATACAGAATGAAACTGCTCATCGAAGTAGGAATTAGCTGCTTCTTGGTCCCAATTTATTGAAACTTGCTCAAGGATACTCTACCAGATGCTCAAAACCCTGTAACCTGGTAAGGAAGGCTGCACTGGCGAAAAAGCCAAACTGACATAGAAGAGATTGCAAGACAACTACTTAAAACCAAACCAAGCCTCAAAACAGTCTGCAAGAGATGGAAATAATAAATGGAGAACCATGGCTGTGAATGAAGTGTTAGGAGTTGTTCAAAACTGACAAGGAAGTTAAAGGAAATGAGAAGAAATTTTTGGCCAGTGGCATTAAAAAGTGAGAACAAACACCACTGTCCCCCTTTGCTGCTGCCAGTCCTCCCTTGTCATCATCTGGAGACCTGAGCCTTCAGGTAGGTAGAGCTGGTTCTTGAAGGATGAGATTAAATAGTTTAAGACCATTAATGGTATTAGACCTTAGAAGGTGAATTACATCAGGATAAATTGACCAGGAAGGTGTTAAAGGTTCTTAAAATCAGAAAAATCTCCCTCTGGACCTTGTGCCAGTGAGCTGATATGAGAGAGGTGGGTGGGCAGACACTAACCCTCTCCTACATCACTGCCCAAATGAAAAACAGCTTCAGGAAAGATTTTTGCTTTTGGATAAGCAACTTCTGAGAGCTTTGGAGAAGTCTGAGGAGCTCTGAGAGCTGCTGGGAGCTACTAAAATGCACCATAGGGGTGGTAGCAGCTCCCAGAGAAGCTGCAGGAAGACAACTCAAACTGTTGCAAACATGCAGGTTGACCCAAGCAAGCCCTGGTGATTGTGTAATTCATACTGCTCATTGGGCAGTCACAGGAAAATGCATAGTCCAGCCTTTCCTGCTCATGACTGGCAAGACTTAAACACTGAATCTCGTGCAGATTAAATAAATTTGATTCCCATAAAGGCATTGTATTTGGTCCTGCAGGACAGTCTGAATGGAAACATCTAAAAATGTGCATAAAATGCATTAACAGGTTTAAAAACTGGGTGGTGAGTCTGGACATCCCTGTAAGTGGAAATAATTGTAGAGTGTGATTCCCACAGTGAGGGTCTGGCCTGGACTGATTCTTTGCCATGTGTTATTTTGCATCCAAAAAATATATATATTTTATTTCAACGTTCTCATATGAAACACAAAGTCTATGTTAATGGTTTGCAGGTGGAAGAGGCTAAGAGGCCTGCTGACACTGGAGTGTCTGTCATGCTTTATCTAGCCTCCAAATCAGATGAGACCATATCCTGAAGCAAGCCAACACCTTCCAGCTTCAAACACTTCAATATCAGGCAGTGGGTATTTGCATTGCACTTCATTGTCTGTGTTGTTTTAATGTTTTTATGAACTATGCTCGTGAGCTTTTTCAGGTGTTGACCCTGCTCCCACAGCAGAAATACCATTCTGTGGCAGCGCCAGTACTTGCTGAGCTGCATTCAGCCCCATGTTGCAGCATGGCCATGGATCCCCTTCTGCTGCTCAGGCTCCTGGTCCCAACGTGTGGTGCGTTCATACGTCCTTGCGCTGTAATATTTGTAATAACAATAGCATTGTTGTTACTTCTTTTTTAATCTTGCTCTAGTAAAGGGTTATTTTGGAAGGGCTGATAAAAATGTTCAATGGAAGTTGTCTAGTAAATAAGCAGTTGCATGCTAATAAAATTAAGGTAGAGTTCAGAAAGGCCAAGTAGCACAGAACTTGAGTAAATCCTGCAAAGCTGCCTGTTCCGTCTGCTGCCACCACCGTGGCTGGCTGCGAAGCTGAATAACAGCCTTGGGAGCAAGCCAAGATGCTATTCTTAAAGTAAAAAGAACGAAAAACAGGCATGCCAGAATGCAACATCTGTTAATGGCCTCAGTGCCTTGGGCTGATGTTGCAGTACAGTGCAGAACGAAGTGGGGGCTGCAGCTCTCCTCTGTAGGTACCATGAAGTCCCTTTGCTGCCAAAAGCCTTCCAAGAAACCTTTTGAGCGACAAAGCATGGTGTCCGGCTGCATCCTGACACCAACGGAGAGAGTAATACCATAGTGTGCTGAGTCATTGCTTCTGGGACTGTAGCACTGATGATGGGTGATTCAAAAAAGAAAAAAAAAGAAAAAAGGAAAAAACTTCTAAATGGCAGTTTTTTAGGTCAAAGTCCCACTGTCACATCAACTTTGAATGGACACCAAGCAGGCATTTTTGGGTAGAGCAAAGCATTCATGACTACATCTATTCTGAGAAAATGCAGGGCCTACTATGACATGAGCCTGGATAAGGTTTAGTGCTGGAAAGTCCTAGGTAGGAAGACACCTTTGGAGGTCCCTAGGGACAATGCTGCAGCTCCCTAGGTTGCTCGGGGCTGTCCCCGAGGATGGAGACCCACCACCATTCCTAGGGACACCCCTCTCACGAGGGATATCACACCGACCCACGCAACACTTAACACACTCAGGTAATAAACCAGTAAGCACAACCGTCGACACCTAAATTTGTGGTCTATACCTAGAAGTCTTGCTTAAGTCTGTTCTCCTTTTTGAAAAATCAAATACTTGTCATACAGCAATAAATTATGCCCTTGTTGAACTGCGATTCCCTAAGAGCAATCAAACCACTAATGATGGACATGTGGTTATTTTTGGATGTTGATTTCCTATTACTTGGTTTGTTTTCATTTTTTCTTGAGTGACTTTAACCGTGGAGATCTGTGGTTACTTTCCTGGATTTGATAACAGGGACAAAATAGAGACACTTGAAACCTCAGCGTGGTTAGCTACTTGATTCAACAGACTTCTGAAAAATTTTCTCACAGAATAACTTTTGGGGAAGTAAGAGCTTGCCTATCAGATGTAGTTGTAATAGGGGACAAGAAGGAATGAAGAGCAGCAAGCATACAGACAAGAATGCAGAAAATTCATACTGAATCCTGATCTGACTGCAGAATTATTTCCTTGCTTGCTAAAATCAAGAGTGACTCAGCCCTGTTATTTGGCTGTGCCACCAAAGGTGCAGGCTAGACTTGCTCTTCAGGAGACCAGTGGGTCTGACTGGAGATGCTTCCAAAATGAATTTGTCTTTAGAGGTGAAACTGGTGCCACTTGGTAAAGATGCTATGATGATCTTACCCCTCTGGACAGCCAGTGAGGAATGGGATCCGTATGGGTGATATCAAATGGAGAAATGGGATGGGGAACAGAAGAAAGGCAAGTGATGCTGGAGGGGGACCAGGGTCCTGAGGGGTGGTAAGCTGGTCCAGAACCAAAGCATAAGCAGCAGGTCTGGGGTATGGATAATCTTCTATATGTAGCACTGGGGAGGTCACATCTGAATCCAGGGGTCAGTTTGAGGCCCTCAGTACCAGAGAGACGAACTGGAGCATGCCCCGCACAGGGCCCCATGAAGTTAGGAGTGGGAAGGAGCCCAGTGTTTTTTTTCAAGGAAAGAGTAAATGGTGGTTTTTCTTTGTAAGGTAACAGGCACAGTATTTTGAAATGGGTATAAGGAAATCCTCCTTGCAATATGCATTTCTCTTCAACAAAATGCAGGGAACATATATACTCATATACCCAATTAAAAAAAAAAATCTTCCAGAGGTGACTGCAAGCGTTTGTATACAGCTGCAGAATCAAGATGCCGCAGACTGACTCAAAGCACACAAGTTTGAATGACTGATTTCGTTTAGAAAGTTTCAAATCCACTTTCCAACTGTGCTGGTTGCGTTCATTTATTAACTTCCTTCTCCACCTAATTTACTGTGTGTCAGATGTTCACACCCAGGAAATGTGTACTTGCATAACTGAAACTTTTGCAACATGAATGTTTAGTGGTAACTTCAGCTTCTGTTTTTTTCTAAACTGTGCTTTGCAGCCTCCGTGGTACATGCAGATCTATAGTAATAGCATACAGTTAATTCCTTAGCTGAGTAAAACAGACGACTCTCTTCCTCTGATAGGTGATAAAAGCTCTGAAAAACAGCTGCATGTAGCGTGGGAATTGACTGTCTTCTGTGTGCATGGGGCAAATGAAGCATACTGAGCAAAAATGTGCAGCAACGACAAGCAGCCAGGCCACAGATAAGAGCCAGGTCTTCTCTTGTTTTGATTCTTGAATTCATTTGTTTTGTTTGAGTGATTGGCATTGTCTAAATATCATAGACAAGTGTTCATCTCAAGATCATTTATTGCATGTCCCATTAGAAAAAAAGGATTAGCAGAATATTTTAATTAATACTCATGAAATAATTTTGTCATCTACCCATAAATTTCAGATTAAGGTTTTCTTTGTTTGGTGGGTGCACAGAAAGAAGGAAAGTGCATTGCACCCTATAAAAGCATTGCTCGTTTTGAGCTTTGATGTGAAGCTCCTGCACTCAGGAGCACGGATTCAGTCCCCTGTTCCTTGGTACCAGTATTGTTCTGTGCTCTCACAGCTCCTCACATCGCAAGAACTCAAGTCCAGGCTCTGCAAATTGTCAAGTTATGCATTCACGCACTGCTAGCACAGTCAGCTGGATCACTTGGGAAATCTCAAACTAAAGACAAACATTACTTGCAATTGAACATAGATGGGAAAAGCCTAATTTTGAGCTAATAAATTAGCATTTTTAATCGCAAGCCTCATACACTGGAGGGTACGGGGGCTCTGCTTCCACCTCTTGGTGAAGAGGGAGAACAGCTGGAGAACCACAGCACCCTGATGAGCAGATGCTTACCTGGAGACCTTGTGCTGTCTGTGGAGAAAGGGGAATGGTGGGCACAGACCATGCAGCTATGGGACAGGCCATCCAAAGAGCAAATGTGGTCTTTGTCCCTCTTCACTGCTTGGCTGGCAAATGCAACAGCTGCCCTGGTCCTTTGGCAGGGCCAAGGACTCCTCCTGATGGGGAGGTTGCCCAGGTGCATCTCAGGGTACCCAGGCTGGAATTTGCTGTCACCTGTCTGAGTGGGATTAGTAAATAATAGGGGAAGGTATAATTTGCCTGTTGATGTAGGGAAAGAAGAAATGCCCTGTTGTCTAGGCCAGTATGAACATACCGTGGGGGCTACAGTGAGCTACCAGGCAGAGCAACCCCTGCTCCAGCATCATAGTTACCATGGAGTGCATCAGTTTTTCTTACAGAGGCTCAGTGATGCATAATTTTGAGCAGCGTATATAGAGACTACCTGAATGATGCTGTCAACATCTGCTACAAGGCTGACAGTGTGGTTTCTTACTGAGCCCTCTATAATCCAGGGAGCTGAGCAGATGCTCTGTCTATCTGCTTGAGTGCACCCTCAGCAAATCTGCAGATGACACCAAGCTGAGTGGTGTGGCTGATAAGATAGAAGGAACGGATGCCATCCAAAGGGACCTGGACAGGCTAGAGAAGTGGGGACACATGAACCTAATGAGGTTCAAGAAGTCTAAATGCAGAGTGCTGCACCTGGGCCAGGGCAATCCCAGACAGGAGGACAGACTGGAGAAGAACTCACTGAGAGCAGCCCTGTAGAGAAAGAGTTGGGAGTTTTAGAGGACAAAAAGCTTGATGTGAACCAGCAGTGCAAACTTGCAGCCCAGAAGGCCAACTGCATCCTGGGCTGCATCACCAGAGGAGTGGCCAGCAGGGGAGGGAGGTGATTGTCCCCCTCTGCTCTGCCCTCATGATGTCCCACCTGGAGAGCTGCGTCCAGGTCTGGGGCCCCCAGCACAAGAAGGATGTGGGTCCAGGGGAGGCCATGAAGATGATCAAGGGGCTGGAGCACCTCTCCTATGAAGAAAGGCTGAGAGAGCTGGGGCTGTTCAGCCAGAAGAAGAGAAGGCTTCGGGGTGACCTCACTGCAGCTTTTCAATACTTAAAGGAGGCTTATAAAAAAGGCGGAGAGTAACTTTTTGCTCGGGCAGATAATGACAGGACAAAGGGGGAATGGTTTTAAACTAAAAGAGGGGAGATTTAGATTAGAGGTTGGGAGGAAATTCTTCCCTCAGAGGGTGGTGAGGCACTGGCACAGGTTGCCCAGAGAGGTTGTGGATGCCCCATCCCTGGAGGTGTTTTAGGCCAGGTTAGATGAGGCCCTGAGCAACCTGATCTAGTGGGTGGCGTCTCTGCCTATGGCAGGGGGTTGGAACCAGGTGGACTTTGAGGTCCCTTTCAACCGGAGCTATTCTATGATTCTGTGGACCTAACTCATCTGAGGCAATTACAGATCTTGCACAATGTAAGAACAAAATTTTTTCCCGATTAAACATATGTATCTGAGTTGTTATCTAGAGCATGCGTTTCATTGCTTTTCTTTTGATTGTAATCTCAAAAGAATAGATGTATACAAAGATATGAGATGAGATGGGTTAGATTGCAATCTATCAAGGTGCTGAAGCATGCACTGATGAGAGAGTTGCATGTACTTTACTGGCTTCTGTATTAAATAGTTGTACAGACAAATATTTCCTCGAAGAGATGAATTGACATGCAAGAGTCTTCCTTTTCAATATGGAAAGCTACTGTAACAAAATCCTACAATGCAATGAGCAGGCTTGTATTTACCACACAGTCACGCATGCTGTCATCTTTAGAAAACTGTTTGAGGTTCTAGAATGATCCTTATTCACTGAACTATGAAAAAATGTGTTCCTTAATTTATGATAATACTTCAAAGATGGTTTAATATGAGTATTTTACTTAGAGAGCAGCTTGAGTATTGCTTTTGTATGTAGCACACTGAAGACCTTGTCTGAAACCACAAACAGAATAGCCCCTGAAAAAAAATTTGTGCTATGGCCAAAAATGTGGAAACAAGAGCTCATCAGGCCTTCATTTGCAACGTTAAGGCTGCAATGCTACATTTGCTGCACAATGAAGAGATACCACAATGAAGAACTATGCAAAGGTTCAGAGGTGGAATCAGATACGCATCATAGTGGATGAAGTGACGCTCAGTGTTTTGCAATTTATAATCTGGGTTGGGTGACAACGAATTACTGGTGGTAGGTAAAGCTTCTCCATCCCCAGTGAAAAAAGCACTCTGAAGGTAAGATGGTCAGTGAGAAGACATTTTGGTCTTCTCACTGTGGAATCCCAGGAGAAGGATTGTAAGCCTGGCAGGACCAATGTCACTTTGCAAATGATAATGGAGCCCCAGGGATTGTGGAAGTGGGGTCACAAGCTTGGAAGTGAAACTGGAAGTAGGATCACCAGTGAAAAGAGTTTGGGAACCTCTGCTCTCTGGTCCATGGTGGTGGTCAGAGCCCTCACAATGTTCAAATCTCTTAAAGGGTATGTCTTCACCACCAGGTCATGTTACCTTCCAAGCTCAATAAACTAGATGTAACCACAAGCCTCAAGAAAGGAAACTTCAGGCTGGGAAAGAGAAGAGAGAGTTTTATCTCAGATTAGGCAGTAAACCAAAGGTGAAAAATCCAGGTTCTTATGCACGAGCTGAATTATAGCAAGAATTTAAGTCTCTGTGTACTTCTCCCATACAGTTTCTAAGCACAGGCTGCTGCTGATTCCTACAGGCTTCGATGAAAAGCTGCAGTTTAAAAAAATGTAAGTTTTTTCCAGAAACATTTTGTTGAGAAAAATCCTCATAAGTACCTGAAATCATAGGTTTGCTAAGAAAATATTAGAAAATATTATAAGAAAATATAACTCTATTATTTCCAGCATGGTGGGACTTCTTACAAGCATTCAGTGACTTTGTTTAGTTGAGAGTTTGTTAGCCCATGGCCATGCACTGACTGCTCAGGTATTCTGAGCCCTTATTCCTACATATAGGCTGGTGTCCTGGTTAGTGTGGAGATTTATGGCCTGCTCTTGTCCTCCTCACCATGAGGGCTGCATAAATAACTCATGTGGTCTCACAGTTCTCATATTTTAACTTGTTTTAGGAGAAGAATATAACTGCTCCCTTCAAAGAAACCCCAGCTCTTGCTGATGATAGCTAGCCTTTTCATAATGTCATCATTTCTCAACTACTCTCATGATTCCATGACACACACTACAACTGTGTGTCGGGGCATCTGGATTTTGGAACATCACAGATATCAACTTCTTCTGAACTACCACTAACTTGAGAAAGGTGTTTAAAATACAAAGGACCTAAACTGCTACAAAAGATAGCATGTTGCTTAGAAATCAGGGGGACCTACCTGTTTTCCTTTTTAGGTGAAGAACAGGAATTTTCAGAATTTGTTCTGGATGTGGCTGGATGCTGTTAGAAGCTGGACTTCAATCCCAGGGAAAATTGCTTTGAGATAACAAGCTCTACAAAAACTCCACATTTATTTGGTACATTTATTTGGTTTTAACTATATATATGCAAACCATAAACTATTAACTATATATCTATCTAAAATCTTCTATCCTTTTTGTGTCCATAGCAGAAAGAACAACCTTTATGGCAGCTGCCAATGGAATAAGATGTGCGGCAGAGGGAACAGCGCATTCTTCCTGCAGCCTGAAGCTTGGCTCTGGTGGTGCTCACTTCAGGTGGCTACATGCATGGTGTAGATGCTGCGAATGACTCACAGATGACTGCAATACTTAAAACTTATTACAAGGGGTTGATCTGAGGTGAACAGATAGAGGAAAGAGAAATTTTACATAGCTCCATGGATGGGTTTGCCAATGGCGAGATAGAACTCATTGGCCTCCCTCTGGCAAAGCTTGGTTTTACAGCAAAATATTCTTAGGAGTTCTGCTAAACTTGTGAAAGCCAAGTGAGGGGTGATGCCTGAAAGCAACACAAGGTGACCCCTGTATCCAGCAAACCAGACACTTCTGGAATTGTGTGTGAATGCAACCAAAGACTTTATCTAACGCACTGGACTGCTGAGAAAACAACTTCAGAACCAGAATTTAGCTTGTGCATCTGGGTCATCCTATAGCTGCTCCTACAAGAATGTATTTGGATCTATGGAATCTTTGCTTTCAAGCTTACCCTGTTCTCTGTTGCCTGTATCTCTTTTGGAGAACCAGAAGAGCTTCAGAAGAAATGGCTATGGGTTCTTGTAGTCCTTAGTATTATTTCCAGCTCATTTCAGAGATGCAGCTTGCCCATTCTCATTCCATGCTGCAACTAGAAAGGGTGGATGGATTCAAGAAATGCCAAAACGATGCACATTTGGTATCAAATACAATTTTCACCCTTTGCCACTTGTCACCAGCCCAGACACGTAAACATGGTTGTAACCATATGGGTGCTGCAGCAGAAGAGACAGAAGTTCCAGCCAGCACTCATGGAATTACTTTAACCTGAAGTCAGCAGTACTAAACTATCAATGGGTAATCCCTGTGTCCATTTGAAAAATATAAGGAATGAAAATGTTGTGAAAGCTCAAGTTTCCCCTGTGTCCTGGAGCAAAAGCTTAGGAGATCCCAGAGGCTGAAGTAGTCCTATGTTTCTTGGGAGCAAAATTCATATCTGCTTTTAGTGGCTTGGACCTAACCTTAATGTAAGCAACTGCTTTGGCATGTTGCACTAGGACTTTATCTGGATGGTGTTGCAATGTCCTTTGGGCTGTGGGAGAAGACAGTGCTTGAAATCTGCGTGTTTGAGCAAGTTCAATGCAGCTTGCTTTTGCTAGAGCCTGACTTCCTTTCTTGGATGAAGGCAGAGATTTGTGGGCTATAATATCGTAGCAGCAAACCAAATTGGCATATAGAAACAAGGGCGTGTCCCTGTTCCAGTTGCATAAAAATGTCAGAGTGTGGAGAGTATATGAAGGTAGAATGAAGGCCTCATTTATTTTCTTTCCTTTAAAGTGTATTTTGTTAGTGTATTGTGTTTCTCGCTGCTGAGAATGATTTCATAATTACAAACATATGGTGAAAATTTCTTCGTATTTGTAGAGTTGAGATCTGAACTCAGGTCTGGTCTAGACTGTATTCCTGTGGCTGCAAAGTGGGTAAATCTTATGGCATATTTTCTTGGCATTTTATCACAGGGAGCAAAGGGAATGGACACCGATTGTGACCAGAAAGGCATTGATGTAGCCGATTTATTGGGTGAATTTATTCTAACCTTTCCTCTGTCAGACATTGTGGTTACTTCTGCTTTTGTGGTTGGGCTCATGCAGTGTGCCATGGAGCTGGTATGCAACGTAAGCTTAGTGATATGGTTTAGTGGAGGACTTGTTAGTGTTAGGTCAGAGGTTGGACTAGGTGATCTTGGCAGTCTCATCCAACCTGAATGATTCTGTGATTCTGTGATTCTGTGTGTTCATCACTGCCAGCAGGTGATGACCCAGCTGGTCCATTGATGATCTCAAAAAACACAGTCTGTTTGTTTTCCAGTTTTGCCAGGGTTGTTTTTTCGAGCCAGACCCTGTAGCCATGGCCTAGCCATTTCCTTCTGACAGCAAGCAGAATTGAGACTGATGTAACTACTGTTTTTCAGGAGCGGAGGCTTTAAAACAAATTGTCAGAAGTTACAAAACTTGTTGTAAAACTGACAGTTCATGTTTTACTTATTAATGTTGTTCCAAATGTAAAACTGGAGAGTACTTCAACATCATTGTTACAGTGCTCTTCCCCATGAGGAAAAATGCCTTTGGTCTGCTGGGAATGACAAACAATACTGGCAGAAGGAAAATCAACAAGGCTAAAATCAAAATGAGTGTATTTATAATTGCTTTTACCATGGTCCCTGGAAAGCTCCTGTTGCAGATGTAGGGTCCTGTAGGGTTAGGTTCTATGCAGAAATAGAACAGAGCATAATCCCAGTCCCTGAAGGGTTTGAGCTATGTGGAACTCTTCCATTGGACAGATTGACACCAACATGCTTGAAGAGGAGGTTACAGGCATACTTCTACTGTTTCTAATTGAAAAAAATAGAGAGAGATTTTTTTTTTTCAATTGCAAATTATATTTCTTCCATCTTGTCAACGGCTCTTGGATGGCCACTGCGGAAGGATCCCTTTTGTAAGACAAAAAGGCTACAAAAGTAATAGAAATGAATGTCTGCAGCTGAAGAGCTTGGCTGAGACTTGAAAAGTTTGCTTTGGGTAGGATCCAGGTCCTGCTGAGGTCTGCAGGAGTTTTGCTCTTGGCCTCGGTGGGGCCAAGCTTTCACCCTTGGAGACCATGTCCCGAGGAAGAATTTAGTCTAAAATAATTTTCAAAACTTGTTTGACTCACATCCAAGCGTAGGTGTTTTTTTTTTGTTTTGTTTTTTGTTTGTTTGTTTTTTTGTTTTTTTGAGACGGAGTGGCTTTGCATTTCTGGTGGACTCAGATTGCTCGCCTTAGCATCTTCCAGCAGTGAGCTCTCAAGGAATTCCAAGCACAAGAGAGGATCAGATGTGAATGAGACTGCTGCTGGTTTCCTAAACCAACAGCTTCTACAGGCATGGGAACAAAAGAACTTCTTGGGTGCCTACTTATGCCATGTATTTTTGGTGGGAGATGGGACCTTGGAGCCCCAGCACGTGAGCGCACCACTCTGAGGTCATGGCCATGATCTGAAGCCTGGCTGAGGGTATGGCCATACGGATCCTGGCCATCTTTGAGAGGTCCATCCCTCCCTTCTGCAGATGCTTCTGTGGGTGAAGCAACTTTTTGAAAGAGAAACAGAGAAATAGTAAAAAGCATTTTGATTCCTACCACACATGCATGCTCTTCTTTATCATTTTCCCTCCTCCCCGGACATTTTTCCTGTAGGTCCCAGAGACCACATTGGAAACAACTGCTATCAAAGTGAGGTGCATACTGTTCTTCTTTTTCTGCGTAGAGGAAGGACAACACACTTGAATATTCAGTCTCAAGTTGGGTGCAGGGGAGACAGCACTATTGTACCTTTATTAGGTGCAATTTCTAGGCAGATTTCATATATAGATCTTGCTTCGCTGGGTTGCACCGGTAGTCAGTGATGCCGGTGTAGTAATGTTGGATTTTACTGCTCTGTATCAGCCTGTGAAGAAGCATGGTGGTATCAGTGGAGAAAAAGGCCCTTTTCCTATGGTGAAAACAGAAATGGCAAGTGCTTCTTCGATCATTCAGAACGTGGAGTTGGGAAAAACAGTGTGTTCAGTCCACAGCCCTGAAACCTGTGGCGATGTGTGGCTTGATGTTAAGACCTACTTTAGTATCAGATTTAAGCAGTATAGAATTATCAAGATTTAAGGTTTTATTCCTGAAGTTAATTTGTTCCATAGAAGACCCTGGCAAATCAGGTCAAAATTTTATTTATCTATTTGTTTTCTGAAATGGAGTGTGAAATCATTTTAAGAGGTTCCTTTCTGAAAACCTTGAAAACTGTTTAAGAAATAGATTTACAATGTACAGGCCCCGAGACTATCCCGTTCTGATGCACTTGAAGTTGCCCAGCATGGAGTGCATGATTTAGACTTGCAAAAAAAAAAGAACCTGTGCATTAGTGACTGCAGTACAGGGGCTATCAATCATCAAGAGTCTCCATTAAATCTCTGCTGAGCTGCACTATCTAAAAAGTGTGAGTTTGTGTGGGGAAGAATAATAAGAAGGAAATCTGAGAAAATTGAATTTTATTTTTAGGAAAATAACTTCTTTTTGCTAGGAGAACTTTTATTTTCTCTGCTTTAAAATAAAGCAGTGATATGGTCCTGCTGTGCCTCAGGCTGTCCACTTTACATAAGGAAGCGCTGAAAAGATGGACCATCTGGAAGCTTATGCAGGAGTGTGCCAGTGCTGTTCTATGTGGAAAAGCAGCCTTTGGATGTATTTTTGAACACCAGTGAATCCACTGAGGGTTTTGTGTTGTGTGTTGGGCTGATGGGAACTTCTCAGAGGATTTTTGCTTCACGTGATAGTGCTCACTGCTTCCTTCCTGTTTCATCCTGGGAAATGGCATTTCTCTCAGGCTTGCCTCCATGCGCTATGATTAGCACAAAAAAACATCTTTGCAGAGAATAGAGGGTGAAGAAAAGTGTTTTCTCTTGTTCTTGGTTGTTTCCCAGTCTGGCTTCCTCTGTAATCAGGAGAGCACTTTGCATTGCTGCTTCCACTGCTTCAATAAGGACCAGTTGTACTTCTTCTCCCATGCATGGGTGATGGTCAATCTCACTCTTGCCTTCCCTTCCCTTGACTTTGCAGGGATGACTGTGGGTGCTGCCGAAGCAGCTGATTTTCCCAAACTTTTGGGCTGGGACTGTTGCTGGGTGTGGGGGTGTCTGTTGTCTGTGGGCTCCAAATTGTTTTGATCACACACCCTTATCAGCGAAAAAGTTTTGAGTGCACACCCAATATATACGTGTTTATTTATTTATAAATTTATGAATTTATTGCATACATGCACTTCTGAAGTTCCAGTATTTCTTCCTGCACCCCAGTGCATAGTCTCATGTACCACACTTAGGAGATCACCACTCTAGGTGGTCACAATGCAAGGGGAGCCTGGAGGCTGGTGGCATGATCTTGGCCAGATCTGCTCTTTTCCAGGGCACAAGAAGACCTTCCTCATTTGCTCAGTTTTTATGGGAAGCCTGGAATCTCCTTGGTTCCTGCAAGACCTGCTTACTCAGCAGGCTTTGCTTCAGTGCTGCTTCTGAGATGAGGAGAAATTCCTCACTGTCCTGGGAAAAGGGATGCATCTCAAGCACATGCAGTGTTTCTCTGAGGTTCTGTGCTCAGGTGTTCAAGTCCCAGCCCTGCACATGCTGATGCCTATTTGGCTTAACCTGCACATTTGACTAAGACCATGCAAGGTGCTCTGTTGTTGATGATTAAGAGACCACTCAGGCATAAGGAATTAGAGCCTTGTACTCACAAGCTTCTGCAGGGAAACACAAGCCAGCTCTTTTGTTTTAAAAAATGTTGGGCAACTTTTCCTTTTTTTTTGGATGGAAATTTTCACGAAACATACAAGATCAACTTCACCTCCTAAAAAACAATAAAAACCTCTCATTGCTTCATGCAGCCTCCATCAGGACATGACTCTTGTTTTTTGGTGGGTTGGTGGGGCAGGGGATGTGGGCTGGGGAGGTACATTTGAGAGCCGACACACTTTCTGGAAAGGACAATTGTAGGCATTTTTCCTCCTCTCAACATGGCCAATGTAGAAAGTGATGAAGGCCTAAAGGACATCACAATGTCGTGGACATTTGTGCCACTAACTGCTGTTGCTTTTGTCAGCCATATGTACAACTGCATTCTTTATATAGTGCTGCATATGGCACTATCATAACTGAATTTTTCATAATGATTGATCTGACCTGTATCATTCTGTTCACTTTAGCAGAGCTAATTCAAACAGATTGAGATTAGGACTAAAAATATGGTCCAGTCAGCAGAGGAACCATAAAGAGCCTGACTTCACAGTAATGATGATGCACAATCTGTTTCAGCCAGTTAGGTTGGTACTATTTATATGTAGTACATGGTCAAGGCAGTGTCTGTTTTGATTCCGTTTGTGTGTTCCAGAAGCTGTGATATGTGGGGAGCAAGTGGTGGTGTGTCTATGCTGGAGATCACTCCGGTTCCCATGGTTTGAGGTCTTTCTGCCTTCTGCTGCCTTTGGCCAAGTGAGCACAGCCATTCATTCCCTCCAGCAAGGCCAGCAGGTCTAGGGCTGTGTGGCTCGTGTCTCTGTCCATGCTGCAGTAACACTATGGAAACCACAAATGCAAGGGATTAGATCGGCAATGCCCCAGCCCTGGGCAGGAAGCGGTGATGGGCTCTTGTATCATGTGCTTAGCTTCATAAGCGAGCTACAGAATCTGTCCTCAGGTTTAGAAGCAAAAACCTTTTGGTGTTCTCTGAATCTCCCCTTGCTGAAACTGGAGCTTGGCTCTTTGGTTCAGATTCTCAAACAAACAGTGGTGGCAGACTGTGGATGACTGAGAACATTAGATATGGCCCTAAAGATTAAGAAGCTGCAAAAATGAATGGCAGCTACTTTCTCTCCCAGTGCTCTCAGCTGCAGCTGAGAATCTGGACCTGACTTTATTTTTGGCAAAGGGGAAAAAAATAAGTCTCCTTAAAAAAAAAAAAAAAAGAAAGTAAATGTTGAGCCCTGTGCAAGGGCAAGGATCTCTTCTGTTGTATAGCAGCAGTGTTTTAGAACCAAAATCCACTTGCTTTGATCACTGATGGAAAAAAAAGAGACATAAAATGAATTTATTGTGAAATAATGGATTTGATCCCCAGTAATCCTTTCTTTGTGATTAAACTTGGAATATTATTTTTGTGATCGGTAGAGTTGGACTATGCTGGCATAACAAACCAAAGCATGTGAGTTTAACTGCAGGATGAGGTTGAGCTGTGAATAGAGACAAGTGAATTACTTGCACGGAACAAAGCAGCTGATGAATTTACAGTTCTATTTTTGATCATACAAAATCTCCAGACAAGCAAAAACTACAGAAGAAGCTACCCCAGACTTAAAGCAGAAAAGACCCCAGACCCTCTCTTCTCTCTTCTTCATAGCTGAAAACACACCTGAGCTGTTGTGATCTGAGGACTATTGGCTAGAGATTCTGTTCTGAGTATTTCCTGCTACGAGAATTACAATTTCTGTCTGCTCCTGATGGTATGACTAAGGACATGGGACTTAAAATGTTGGTGTAAGTTTCCTTGATTTGTGTATAACCACAGTGCTTTCCCAAGAGATTTGGCAAGCCCCACTTTCTCTGCCCAAACAGTGCCGCATTCACACATCTTAGGTCTCTCAGCACACAGTTAATTTGGCTGGATATGTGCTGAGAAGTCTTCCTGAGCAGTTTGTTATGGGCGTATTAAAACCAAATAGGTACAAAATGTGCTGTGAATCCTTGGTATGTAACTTTGAAGTCCCAAATCTTTCACAGAAAGCTACTCCAAGAAACTTCTCCCACTTTTCCTGGCAAATTTTAACTTTCCGCAGTCGAGGTGGGCCTATAGATGGTTTCTAAACAGAGGGAGAGTCCTTCTGTATTATGCTTTGAAACAGCTGGTCTTAAAACAAAACAAACAAACAAACAAAAGCTGTGAGACAGAGAACAAGCTAAGGAAAGGGGAAAATATTCCTTGCCAGCCCCATTCTTGGTTTTGCTGTTGGACTCAAAACCACACTTCTGTCTGCAAAGGTCACTTCTGCAGCTGAACGTTGATCAGGCTCCCAGCCTCACCTTAACCTTGGGAGATGCCGTCCTAAAGTGGCATGAAAGGAATAGGTGAGGAAAAGCAAAGAAACGAGCCCTATAAACCCCCTTTGGAGTGGGGCCACCTTAGTCTGACAGCCTGCACCAGCTGCGTCTGGCAACAGACTCGGACCTTGCACTGCTTTGAATGAGAGCTGTGTTGCCTTGCAGCCCTGTCTTTGGGGTTTCAGAGCTGTGGAGTGCCCAGACCAAGCGAGAAACACCCCAAGTGTTACCTTTTCTGACAGGATACTTACGCTCTTTCAGGTGAAGATCCAAAGCCTTCCCCTGGAAGCTCAGAGCTGTTCTGGGACGTACCCCTAAACATAACCTATTTCTGCATATCTCAGGCCTGATATTTTGGTCTCTTAGGGCCTCTTTGCCTTTCTCTCAGAAAATGCTAACCCAGAAAGCTGCCTACTGTCTCCTGAGAGCTGCTTCTCCTGCTGCTGCAGTCATTAACCAAGCACCGATGTAGGATTGCTGTGCAGCTCTCTGAGCTTGGGAAATTCATAGAGTGCCTGGATTCCTATTAAAATGTCTGCAGCTAGCATAGGGTTCCCTATCAAAAAAACTTGCAAGGACTTCTTGAAACTGGGCAAAGTGTGCCATGTAATCCCCTAAGAAGCAGCTGGTGACTATTGCCCATGTTCCAAGGTCTTGTGTTTCCTTTGTGGCATAAAAATGCGTTAATTATTTCAATTTTTGGTTCAGGAGGAGCGAGTTACTTTTCCTCACAGCAACGTATATTGAAGGATTACAAGCGATGCACAAGGAGTTTGGAATAAATCCTGCTTGGCTGATATTCAAAAGCTTTTCTTGAGTACACTGTGTCTGATTATTGCTGCTGACAGCCTTGTACATAGTGTACAGCAGACATCACTCCAGTATAGCACCATTACATGCCACCTGGCAAAATCAGGGGTGTCAGTTGCTGAGATTCAAAGACTGGCATCAGAGTTTCTCCCCTGAAGCCCTTAAGAAACAGCAGGAGAGATGATTCAGTTGTGCAGCCCTCTGCCCCAGGGTGGATGTGTTGGTGCATGTGTCCTGTTTGCTGTGTTCAGGCGGAGCTAGAATCCCTGCCTGTGTGCGCCACTGGTGAGGGTGCCCAGTGGGATGCCCAAGCCCTCATTACAAGTCTTCCCAGGGCTCCAGACCTGTCTGCAAATCATTCTGCTTTCTTCCACTCGGCTTGCAATGCCTGATGCTTCTGCCTTCCTTTTCAGCCACAGTGGGGAATGCTGCCTGCACTTCTCAATTTTCTACCATAAAACTTTGCCGTTGGATATTCCTTTGCCCTGCCTCGTTCCCTGTGCCTTCCCCCCTCCCCCCCCCCCCCCCCAGTCCCACGCATGCCCTTGGACAGAATGCACCCTCAGCAACTTTGCAGACAATGCAGAACTGGGGGGAGTGGCTGACGTGCTGGATAGCTGAGTGTGGCTCCAGAGGGACCTCGAGAAACTCAGGGAGTTGGCCAACAGAAACTTCCTGAACTTCAGCAGTGAGATATGCAAAGTCCTGCGGGGGGGCGTACACATGTCGCAGGAAAACCCTTTGCACCAATCCAGGCTGGAAACCAGCTGGCTGAGCAGCAATCCTGGAAAGGACCTGGGGGTTACAGCGGGTGCTGCACTGAGTATGGTCCAATCTGTACTCTCACCACAAAGAAGGCAAATCGCATCCTGGGCTACACTGGGAGCAGTTTGGAGAGTGGATCAGAGGAATTTGTTATCTCCTCTATTCAATGCCAGGGAGGTCACATCTGGATACTGTGAGCAGAACCCATAGAGGACGTGCTGGTGCTTGGAGTAGGTCTGTGGTGCTCTCTGCTGCAGGATGCCCAAGGTGCTAGCAGTTTTCAGGGGCTCAAAGAGATGGTATGCAACCACAGAAGATAGACCTGCTGGGAATACATCCCAGAAGAAAAGTATGCAGGGAAAATTATACTGATACCCCCCCTTTAATTCAATGATGGACCTGAGCTCCAAATTGCTGGAAATTGTTAGAATTTTCTGGGGATGTATAACTGCAGGCTTGCTCTGTTCTTCAGTAGTAAGTACCTGTTAGTAGCAGACGCTGAAGGAGTGATAATAGACAGGTTTGGGCTGTAGCAATTTCTTTGTTCTTCAGCTTCTTCCTGGGAAGCTCTTCTTCATTGAAAAGAGTGGCAGATGGATGGAAACGTGTTCAGGTTTGCAGAAAAGTCAATTAGTGGAGTCCTGGGAGGCACAGGAAAAGTGGGATTGAGGAGTTTTGCCCCATGCCCTGATCTCATGCTCAGGAAGGCCAGGAAAACAGCTGCTCTGCAGAACTTCCATCAGGATCTCTCTAACTTGGTGGATATGGATGTGATTTGTTACTTCTGATCTCCTTCTAGCTTGGTAGAGAACAGTGTGACTCTTGTGTCAGTAAGTGGCCTTGAGCTGGCTTTGTTGCCTATTCTCTCGTAGTCATGTGTTGGTTAAACATGCAGCCTTTTGTGCTTTTCCCTCAAAGATGCATGAGCACAAAATGCCCAAGTAGCCTTCCTGGAGCACCAACATCTCTCTGGGGAATCCATTTCTCTTTGGATGCCAGAGGCAGGCTCATTTTTAGCCCACCCATACCTTTTCTGTGCCCTGTTCCACTTCAACAGGAGGAGCAGAGATGTCCAACCAGCTTTTAGGTGGGCTCCCTGGCTAGAAAAGGCCATGTGTTGGAGCCCCGCAAGCTGACATGGGAAAAAAAGCTCCAAGGTGAGAGCCCCATGAGCAAGCAAAGGTGGGGAAGTAGCACATTTAACTCGTCTTATACAGAGAGCTAATGTTCCTTACAGAGCCACTCAGTTCCCTTTCACGTGAGCTCATCTTGCTTTTACAATCACTTCAGATGTTCTGGGAACACACAGACTAGATATGGTGATGCTGAATATAGTACATCTATTGGAGGGGTGGATCTACACCTAGAGACACTTTTGGCCTCAGTTATTAGAGCTGAGTATGCTCTGCTATAGGAAAGCAATGGATTTTACTACGTCTAGCCAAAATAGAAATGTGCCAGGGACAAGGTTGTGGTTTGTTTGCTTGTTTTGTTATGTTTTTTGCTTGTTTGTTTGTTTTTAACAGACTCTTTTCTGTTCTGTTCTGTTCTGTTCTGTTCTGTTCTGTTCTATTCTATTCTATTCTATTCTATTCTATTCTATTCTATTCTATTCTATTCTATTCCTAACCTGAGCATGAGGCTTGTCACCAATGCCCCTTAAGTTAGCATGCTAAGAGAAAAGTGTCTGGGAGAAATCCCAAATTGGCTAAAATCAGCAAGAGAAATTCATGTTGAATTTACTGCAAAGTCTCTATTATTGCAGTCTTGCTGTGCAGATCTTTCAGCTGCATGAATACATGAATTTCCTTTGGAGCCATGGACACTGACTGTCCAAGCTGATCTTCTGACCAGAGGTGAGAGGACCAAAGAGCAGGGGGAGGTCTGTCTGTAGGTCTTGGATGGAGGTCACAGAGAAACAGCACTGGTTGCTTTCCTGACTATCAATCCCTTTCTTTTTTAGTAGTGGTTGGTGGCTCTCAGAGATAAACTCAGCTTATTTATTTAGTGAATTCTTGTTAAAAAAAATAAAATAAAAAGAGAGAAGAAAAGTAAAATAAAAGGAATGGGAGGAAAAAAACAAACCACAAATACTGCCTTTCAAATATCTGTGTTATCAAATATTTGGAAGTTTAGTGTCTGAAAGTAAGGTCTGGAGCCACATGCTTCTGTTAGCAACCACAGCTTAACAAATGAATCCATATGCAAAGAGTTCAGTAGATGGTGGCATGATCAAACTTCTTTTGTGCACTAGCTTCAACTGTATTCACATAGAGATTTTTCTCAACCTTTATTTGGTTTCTAGTATTAACTCTGTTCCAAAAATTCCTATCAGCAAAGTAATGATGCTTGGGAATTTTTGCTGGTATGGTGGCGTACCTGCATCAGGGATTTGTGCCAATATAGGTTACATCTGTAATGAGGGGTCTGCAGCTCATGGTTTGGGGTGTCTGGAATAAAGACTACAAAATATCTGTTTGCTCCCAAGAAGGTCACTCTTTATACGGAAGCAAAACACACCTTTGCCTTGAATTCAGGCAGTACTAGTAGTGGAAAAGCACACTCATCTGTTGGGGAGGACCATATGGGCTGCAGATTTTGATGGTGAATTTCTTCCAGCTTCCCAACATGACACCCCACTTTTCTGGTACAGCTCATCATAAGTCCACTTTCCAAGTGACTTACAGCCCACCATGACCTTTGCATGAAGCAAAGGGACACCACAAGTTAGAGAATCTAGTGTTTGTAAGTCATGGCATGTTTCGTGTGAGCATGTCTTCTGAATACCAGTGCTTGTCATTTTTGAGTAGCTGGGAAGAAAGTAGTCAGTCTAGGTACCATTATGTCAAGAGACAAAATGGATGTACTTATGCTGAGGCTCATGTTGGTCCCTTAGCACAACAGTGTACGCAGTCCTTCTGCGTACATAGAACCTAGACAGGAAGCTCTTTTGTAGTACATACTGAATATCCAACCAGGGAAAGTGTGCACAGATGGGAGTCTTCAAGTTCACTTTTAAAGTCAGGTTTCTCATTGTAAGCACATTTGATAATGAACATATGGAAAACTTGAGAAAAATAGGGAAAACTCTGGATATGAATGATGTGGATACAAAAGACCACAGAAACTATAGAGAAGCTGATTCTGGGGAAACACTGCTGTTGAGAAAAGTTCAGCAAAGATTTCCAAGTGTTTCTAAGGGCATTTCTCCTGCTTGGTTTCAAAGCATCGTGCTATAAAAAAAATTCAAAATTCAGTTTAACTAAGCTTGTCAGTGCATGCAGCGAGGTTCATGCAAGTGGGATTCAGTTCACGTCCATAATGTTAGAGGCAAAGAAGTTTGGAAATCTGGATCATGTATCCAGCTGTTGCACCTTCTGCTAATACTTTTCATAGCAGAATTAAATAAATTCTTCTCTTCTCCTCCTAGTGGAAAATCTCCACTGAGAGACAGTCTACTTCATTCATAAGGAAAACTGCTGAATTCACTTCTAGCAGAAAAGCTGGTTGTTCATGTGATGCCATTGCAATGACATTGGGGAAAATGGGACGGTGACCCTTAGTTGACTTTGCCACTATCACCTGGGTGCTGTATGGGCACTGATGAAAACAACCAGTTGGTGAGGTTGTTAACTTGTTCTATCCACCAGGAAGACAACTAGTTCCTCCTCTCACCTGCTCTTCAGCTTCTAGTGATGCTTCTCAGGGCTTGCTGCTGCTGTGTCAAATGCAGATACAAATCACTACTGCTTCAGGCACGATTCAGAGGGAGCTTGGTGACATCCCAGTCAGCTGCCTTCCTCATAGCATTGCTGCAGCTTTTGTGGAGGAGGCCTCAGGATGTCTCTAATTTGGCCTCATTCTTACAGGAGGGATGTTACCAGCATTAGTTCAGGGTGGCTGTGACTTTGTGAACACCCCTCCCCCCCCAGGATGGGGTCCCCCATTTCCCTGAGGATCTGCTCCCCTCTCCAGGTGTCTCACCTCACATTCCTGCCCATGCTGTAGGCAGGGGCTGTTCTCAGACCCCTCCTCAGCCTCTACATGGCCAAAAAGAACAATCCTAGCCAGCTGCCTCCCTTCTCCTCAGTCCACTCCTCCTTGTGGTGCTTAGGGACATGGTTTAGTGGGTGATATTGGTGGTAAGGGGATGATTGGACCAGGCGATCTTGGAGGCCTTTTCCAACTTCAATGATTCTGAGATTCGATGGGTTGGGTGCTCCAAGCCCTGGGCAGTTTGGTAGAAGATTACCTTCAGCAGTCATTCTGGCACCTCCATTTCTGCTCCGTGGGACCAATATGGGAATCACCTACTGCAAAGATACACATTTCACTGTGCAACCACTTACTCGTTCCAGGCCTACTAGCAAAAAGACATTCATGATGAGCTGCCTGAAGCATGTACTTTTGATTGCTTGAACTTTTTTGGAAGCAAAGGAGACTCTCCCATTCCAGCAATGGAGCCAGTGTTCCCCAAGTGCTTTTCGCAGCCCAGGAGGTGAAATCTTGTTCACCTGGTGGGCAGGGTTGTCTTATGGTTATAGTCGTATAAATTTCTCTGTGCCATTTCAGCAACACCCAGCTGTGATCAGCTCTTGGGGTGAAATCTCATTTGTGCATGCCTGAGCTTTGGTATTTGCCAGCCATGCTAAATGTGGTTAGCTGCACAGAAACTCAGTGTTCTCTCAAATTTACTGTTTATCACAAATAAGATTTCAAACACTTCCAGATAATTGTGGTTTCTGCCAGTCACAGTGAAAAAAAAATCAGCCAAACGTATTGTGGAGAAAGACACTGTATTTTGAAACTGTCTCACTTGTCTTCTGATTTGTGGTTCTTGGAAACCCTTTTTGATCACTCCCTTCACCCTGCCTAACAGACACAGCATTATCTGCCATGCTTCATGAGTTGCAATTGATGGTTGCTGCTGGACTTGAAGTGTCCTCTTTGTACCCTGCTTTTCTCTTTGTCCGTTTTACACATAGACTGCTTAAGCATATTCTTATAGATGATTCACTTACCTCTGAGCAGGTTCTGGCCCCTCTCCTTCTTTGGCGCTCCCTGTGTGGGAACTGGTATTCATCTGTTTTTCTTCTCAAGTTTTAAGCTTTTTTGAGGGAGTCATATTCAGGCACCTGGCCGGACTGCAGATACTGTCTCTTTCCTACCCAAGAGGTTAAAAATAAACTCAAAACACCCCCAAACACTCAAGCACAGCTGACTATGAGCTCTTCCATAGCCTTGTCAAACTTGTGAGTGCTTGATGTCACAAGGCAGTGACACTGGTGTGATTCCTCAGTATGCCATGCCCAGTGTGTGGTTTGCAGCTCACATTGACATCTCAATTTTGATATCTCAGTTTTGACATCTGAATTCCCTGCCCCCCACTTCTAAAGAACAGATAAGGTGCTGGCCTGTGCTTCAACTGAGTGGTCATTGATGTCTCTTTCTCTGGAAGTAAGGCATGTTGTGTCATCAGTTCAGGCAGGCTGGTGCCCTTCATTTGGTTACAGATTTAAACCCAGAGAGTTTCCTGGTGACTTTACTTTGTATAAGAGCCTGAGACAATACTCAGGAGAGGAACAGACTGTGGGTTTGAGGCCTGTTATTACAACTTGCTTTTTCACTTTTCAGCACATGTCCAAAGCACCTGGGTGTCTGTGAGCCACTTCTGTGGGCTCTCATGTTCCTGAGGCCTTCACATTAATGTCTCTAAAATTTTGGGTAAGCGATGCTGAGGTACAGGAGAAAGGATTGGAAGTGAGCTTGAGTCAAAGTGAACACAGGTGGGATCCTGACAATAAGTACTCTGGGCTGAGAGGACAATTGCCAATGCCATTATGAGCACTGGGTCTTAAGTCATTGTGGAAGCTTTTCACACAGTGCTCTGACAGAGGCTGAAGCTGAAGTCCCTAGCTACTACAAAAACCACATCCCAAACACAGCAACCTTGGCTTGTTTTCTGTGACAGAAGTGAACCAGCTAGGGTTTGGTTTTCTGAACATCAGTTGGATTCTTCTTCCCCTGTTAACTGTTTCTCCTGCCAAACACCTGGTTTGCAGAAAGATTTGGTGGAGGGGTAGTGGGAAGTAGGTGCTCAACTTGAGAAAGACATAAGAAGACTTTTTCAATTGAGGAAAAATGAGAAAATTCCCTTGCCTTCCTCCAACCATCTTTCCCTCATAGGGATTCCTCCTCTCCTTTTGTGTTTGGTCTTCAGGGCATGAAGACTGGACCTTCCTACTTTCCTGAAGTTTTTTCATATCATGGCCGTAATCTGGTTTCTGTATAGCCATGATCAACCATCCCTGAACTCAAGGGAAGACCAGATAGACTCTTCTGTCCATCATCAGGATGAATATTCATCATAGATTGGGTGACCACAATAAATCAGGCAATCCCTTTGGAGTTCAGCCATATATGCAATCCTAGAGATGAGGGGTTGTATCTGGAGCTCTTCTCCAATGTAGCTGTGATGTCAGTTTTGCAGTTAGCTCTCACTTGCTGGAGACGGCTGGATGCCAGAGTTTTTCAAAGAGAACACAAGTTGTTTGATAGACCTGAACTATGAAAGATTTTTTTTTTTTTTTTTTTTTTGTGCAGGATAGACTTACTGCTCCAATACAACAATGGAAAGGTGCAGAGTTGAGAATATAAACTTTCAGAAATGTATGTGTCTGGATTATTTTTGGACACCCCATTTGCTGAAACCAACTATCTCTTGTGAATTTTTAGCTTTTGCAGAAATTTGAGATCTGAAATATGGAGAAAGACTTCTCTTGTTTCCAAAGAAACCTTTATCTTTGACCTTTATTTCTACCTTCACTTGTTTCACTTTCAGGGCTTCTCCCACACAAGACAAACTGTTGCTTGGACCAAAAGCAGAGACTACTGCTTGCTCAGAGAAGGAAGAGTAGAAAAATCTCAATGTTGCTCAAAACACTTTAGCATCATTATTAGACTTGTACTGTTTTCAGTATCAAAGCTCTGCTTGCCTTTCACTAGATCCAGAACATAAAATACTATGAGCTTCATGCATTCTTTCTATTTATTTATTTATTTATTTTTAAATATTGTGAGTCAGAATGCTGAGGTTCTAGAAAAGGCTGGAAAGACAAGAGTGCCTTATTTCCATGGGCAAACAGAGTACCAGCATCTGGACAGAGTTACAGCAAACAAAAATTTTATGTAATGTTTATGATTATGAAGAACCTCAATTTCTCAACCATATGAGGTATTCACAGATTCTATAAGAGAGAAAAAAGACTCATATTTTTATTAAAAGTGACTGTTTGATAGAAAAATTAAAACAGACCAACAGCTGGGAATCTGTTGTCAACATCAGCATCTGCTCTGCTGTCTGGAGTGAAACTCACTGCATCAGGCGTATGGCCACATGTCAAGGTCCCATATATTCCATCTCATGTTTCACCTGCATTATAAATTGCAGGAAAACAGTTTTGTTGTATTGTACTACTCTGTCATTGCGGAGCAAGGCAAATCTGTTCAGTCAGCAAGAGCCATGACCAGCTTCAGTCTTACATGATACTTTTGCCCTCTTCATGCTATACACACCAACAGAGAAATATATTGCTGCTGTATGTTTTACCCATGCTGCGCTTCCTTGGCTGTCTGGTATACAGGTGGATGGCTTAGTTTTGTCTACTGAGGCAAGACCATCCTGTCCTCTTCATTGTTAAAGTGGTCCATTTGTCCATTTCAATGTTTTATTTTGGGATACCTTGAACATTTCTTCACATTGTTTATCTAGGCTGGTGAAATATTGAAAATTACTCTGTTTTCAGTAGAGATAGTTCTAGTTTCCACTCTGGAAGTATCCAAAAGGATTTTTTTTTCCGTTAAAAATAGTCTCATAGAAGCAGAATGTGGGCACTGTAACCACCAATACACTAGTGCTCTTCCTGATCTCTTGCCTGTCTCAGATCACAGACACTACATCTAGAGAGAATACAGGAAAGCCAAAAACACCTGTCAGGAAGACTACATGGCCATAAGCCAAAGGAATTCATGTTTTAATGAGCCACAGCCCTGTTGTGCATCAGCTGAAGAAAACTCAGGGGAAGAAAATGGGTACAGAGACATCTCATGTACAGACTGAAGAGCAAACCTTTGAAAGGCTGTATATGCAAGATCTGAGTTACTTACTGAAATAATAGGAACCCCTCACCACTGGTGATGTCAGGCTGAAAAAGGGCACCAGATTTGGCAGAACGTGAAAAACAAGGTGGGCTGGGCAGTGTGAATCCCCCAGCTCTGCTCCTGCCGTGCTGCAGGGCATCCTTGGCCTGATCCCGAAGCATCAAGAGATGGCTGGGAGGCAGTGAGGCTGGAGGCTTCAGCCAGTCTCTGCAGGCACCTGCTGACTTTAAGATGTGTGTCAATAGTTGGTATTGCAAATCCTTTGCAATACATAGCAGGTGATGTAAAGCACTTCTTCGTTCTTGCAAACTGTTACCCTGCATATGTATTGTATGAAGTATGGGAACACATACAACTAGCTTAAGGTTAGTTTCCATTACTCATTTAGTTCTACATAGTCATTTTTCTTGCCTAAATGGAGCAGTCTGCTGTTCAACGTTGTGTGATAGAACTTATTTCTTTCTGTGACCTGCTGACCTTGGAAGCAAGGTCACAGCTTGCTGATCTAGCAAGCCCTGATTTTTCTTATCCTCACCCCTAATCATACAAAATAGTTCTCAAATATACCTACGTCATGACCTCAATTTTGATTGTCAGTTTGATTAAAAAAAAAATCTTTTCACCGAGAGAAACAGGCAGCTACAGGGGAGGTTCTGCTCTTTTCAGCCCTGTTAGTGCAGGAACCAAACAAACCACAATGCGCAAAGCACTGCAGGCAATCCGAGGTATGATGCAGAGCCCTCAGACAATGAAATGCAATAATGTAATGGTGGAATAATCACATGATAGAAGCAAAAATATTCATTTCTACATGAGTGACTTTCTTTGGGCTGCAGTAGAAGGAACATCTACCTGCCAGAGGGATTCTTGACCTTAAGCATTAAAGGATGTGTATTTGCATGGAGGTAGTGTCTGAACTCCTGTCATTGATATTCAAACGTTGTGGGTCCAATTCTGTTTTCATTTTGTGCTAAGAATTTTGTTGAAAGTATGAAAACCAAACAGCTGATTGTAGGAGGCATGTACAAGCACTGCACTTTGTAACTGCACTGTTCAGTGAGCACCAATAGTTTGATGTCGACGTACAGCAGCTGAGCATCTGCAGCAGAAACTTTTCTACATTTTCTTGCCTCAGTAAAGTATAATGCCCCATTATAGTTTGTTGTGCAGTAAAGGCCCCACTAAAAAGCATAAAGATTCAAATGTTGTTTAGGTTTTGTAATCACAAAAGCTTGTAACAGCCACTGTCTGTCCCTCTTAAATGGGAAGTCTTGCCAAAGAGATGCCCCTTGCCCAGTCTCTCCAGGGTGTTCTAGTGCGCAGCCACGTGAGGCTGGAGTCTTTTTCCTTACTCTGTGGGTAATGGCTGCAGTCAGCCCCTCTCTTCCATGGTTGTAGGTCCTCTCCTCCTCTCATGATTCAGAATGCTCTGCCACTTGGTCTCTGTGTTTAGCAAAGTCTTGCCCTGCTGAGCTGTCTCTTCTGCCTTCCCTAAAGACTTTGTGCTGCTCTCATGGATGGTGATAGTCCCACTTTTGCCTTTTCTCCAAATCTTGGATGTAACATGACACGTCATCTTTGTCTTTTCATACTTAAGCAGCTGGTGAAGGTTTCCTCCTACCCTGGAGTTGATTATGACCATGTGCCCTTGTGCCTTTTGCCTCAGCCTCTCTGGTGACTTCTGGCTTGCCTGTACCTTGGAGAAGACCATCTCAAAGCTTCACTTGCTGCATATGTCTTTGAAGGGTTCTGTAAAGCCAGTATCTGCAGGATCTGTTGTGGAGTCACACCACAAGCTGCTTTTTAGTGCTAAGAACTCCTCTCTGCTGCCTGCCTGTCTTGTCTTGAGGCAAGCCTGAGGCAAAGTCTGGGGAGGTGGCACCATCTGCAGCTGTTGGGATAGGATTGCTGTGTGAGAGCTTGGGTTATGATGGGGACAGCTCTACTACCCTCCTCCAGGATTATCACTGCACTTCTCTCCCAGTTTGCACCAGTGGGTTGGAGTAAGACAATCACCTTCCCCTCTCTCTGCTCCTGCAGTTGGTGAGGCTCCTTGGTGGGGCACCAAAGATTGGGAGGGAAGTGTTTTATTGCCTTCATGGTTTTTCACCTGTTTTTGTTGCCTAACTTTGGTAGAGAGGATTTTGCCCACCGTTGCCAGTTCTCATGGATGTAGTCTGAAGGACTTCCCAAGGAGATGTAGATATCTCCTTACTGCAAAAGGAGCATCTTCCATGTTTGTTTGGATAAAGGTTGGAAAAAATCCTCTGTTCTTCAATGGACTTTCAGGACAGCCCATGTACAATTGACATCTCCTGTAATGCCACAGAAGGAAGCAACATCTATGATCCTTCCTCCCCACTTTGTCTGGCTCTATGTCTGTCTGTCAAAGATCTCATCTGCTTTTCACAGTGACAGTGCTGCACCAGATATGCCCACCAGAGTCACTGGCTCTTGACCAGCTTCATGTTCAGGTCCCATTTCATTTGCCTGCAGGCTTGGAGGGGTCTGAAGATGAAGGCAACAGGCTGTAACTATCTTGGATACTGGATTTTGCTGTGTCCTTACCTTGATGACTGGTGAGCAGCTGGACTATCCAAGAATGAGGAGTTTTGGGCAACCGGTCAATGCTCACAGTCTTTTTCATCTCGCTCTCGTGAGATTGATAAATGTCATGTGATTCACTGATTCCTGTGAAAGGATAATTCTTGGTCTGAAGGATAATCATAGAATCATAGAATCATTAAGGTCGGAAGAGACCTTCAAGATCATCAGGTTGAACCATCACCCTACTACAAATGTCACCCACTAAACCATGTCTTAAAATTGTGGTGGAGCCCACTTGTTCTCAGGAAAATCCTGTAGAAATCAATTTCTTACAGGTTCTCAAATCCTGCTGTTCCCATTAAAGTTCACTTGACATAAGGCAACATGGTGAGAAATTTCCTGGACGAATTACAGAATCACAGAATGTTTGAAGTTGAAAGGGACTTCTGGACGTCATCTGGCGCAACATCTGGCTCAAGCAAGGCCACCCAGAGCAGCTTGCCCAGGACCACATCCAGAAGACTTTTGAAGATTTCCAACTTTTCTTGATTTCTACAACATCTCTGGGCAAACTGTACATTAAAGAAGTGCTTCCTGATGCTTAGAAGAGACCTCTTGTGCTTCTTCTTGTCCTGTCACTGGGCACCACTGAAAAGAGCCTGACTCTGTCCTCTTTGTATCCTCCTTTCACGTGTTTATAGACATTGATGGGATCCCCCTCCTCTTCTCCAGGCTGAACAGTCCCAGCTCTCTCAGCCTCTCCTCATAGTGGAGGTGCTCCTTCAGCACCTTGGAGGCCCATCATTGGACTCTCTCCAGTATGTCCAGGTCTCTCCTGTACTTGGGAGCCTGACCTGGACCCAGCACTCCAAGTGTGTCCTCACAGCACTGAGTAGTGAGGAATGATCACTTCCCTCAACCTGCTGGCAGTACTTTGCCTGATGCAGCCAAGAATACCATCAGCCTTAGCGGCACAGGCATATTGCTGGCATTGTGTTCAATTTGGTGTCCACCAGGACTCCTAGGTCCTTTTCTGCAGAGCTGTTTTCCAGCTAGGTGAACACCAGCATGTCCTGGTGCTGGTGTTGTTCCTCCCCAGGTGCATTTTGCACTTCTCCTTGTTGAAATCCATCAGGTTCTTATTGACCCATTTCTCCAGCCTGTCCAGGTCCCTCTGGGTGACAGCATGTCCCTCTGGCAAGTCAACCACGCCCCCAAATCTTACCTTCTGCAGACTTGTTGAGGGTGCACTCCCCATCATCTAGCTCATTAATGAAGGTGATGAACAGGACTAGACCCAGTATTATTGACCCTGAGGATATACCACTCATTACTGGCTTCCTACTGGGCTTTGTGCTGCTGACCACTACTCTATGGGCTCAACCACAGCTTCTCTATGAGTTCCTTCAAAACCTGTATTGTTTGTGTGAAAACATCATGCAGATGTGAATGCATCCATTCCCATGAGACATGAAGATGGGGAGGAAATTTAAAATGCATAATCATAATCTTCCTAGGTATAGATTAACACAGAAATATTTATTACTGACAATAGGTTCATATTTATTTATTTATTTATTTATTTTCTCATATGTATTCTGTAGAAACTTTGGAAGATGTATTACTGACACAAGACTTTCTGTTTAGTCTTAGGTAAGTGAGTATCAATTTAGATCCTTCTTTTCCTCCTGTCTGTTTGTTCTTCAGCAATTTTTCTCCTTTTTGGCAATCAAATTCACCTCTCATGTTTGTATTCCCTGCAAAATATTTCAGTGAGCAGGCTGGAGAATAAGACTACTTACTCTTCTGCACATTTCTCCACTTTATTTACATTCCTTTGCAATTTTCCTACAAATTTTCCATAAGAAAGGGCACAAACCAACTTTGTGTGCTGCACACCAACTTTTTGCTGCTCACAGAAGGAATGTTGCAGTCAGGACTTTGGCTGCAGCTTCTGTCCGTGGGAACCTGGGTGGAAACTCATAGTCTAGCCCCAGTGGAAAATGGCATAGGATAGAGTTGCTCCTGCACTGGGGTAAGCATTTGGTGAGAGTTTTTCCCACCCCAGGTTGTACTCCCCTTTCTAGTAAATTGTACTGGTGCTTGCCAGGCACAGCAATGTTTGTTGTTTTTTGTTTGTTTGTTTGTTTTGTTTTGTTCTTGTTTTTGTTTTTCAGGTAGGCAGGCAAGGTGAACTGCACTAGGGGTCAGCACCCACGTTTTCAGGTGTGTGGGAGCATCCACCCACCCATCCACACACCCAGGGCATGCAGTAATATAGTGCTTAAAGACAATGGCAGGGGACCAGCTGGGGTAGTGGATCACAGAGATAAGGAAAGTTTTTTTTTTTTTTTTCTCTTTATTCTTTCTTTATTAAAAAAAAATACTGAAAAGAGCAGAAAACAAAAGAATTAACAAGTGGTGAAGATATAAGAACAACACATTCCCAGTGATTCTTCCCACCTTCAGACATCTTGGAAACATTTTCCTTTTAAATTGCAATTTACAAATCATACTCTTTATTGGTCGATAAGGTGACAGCATCGGATCTTGCCCTTTAGATCCTGCTTAAAGAATATCTCTTTCCATTTGCTGCAAAAGCTTTGGGTCAGGTCAAACCTTAGAGCCTCAAAAGTCCAGTGGCAAATAGAATAAAACACTCCTTTTTTTTTTTTTTTTTTATGTGAGTTTAATTAAAATTTTAAAATAGAAAACATATTTCTGTATTTATTTTCTAAATTTATTTTACCTATCCCATGTATGAAGCTTTGTACCTTGAGTTGGGATATGGTCATGCTTGAATTGTGCTGATATGCAGCACAGAAGATGAGCAGGATGGGCAGAGTATTGTGCATTTTACACTGAAGACCTAGTAAGAAAGCATGTGCAATATTAAATTCCCATCTCACAACTCATTCCACATCTACAGCAAGATCAGAATTCCTGGACAGAAAAAAAAAAAAAATAATAATCTCTAACATTTTACTTTATTTTTTTTATTTTATTTTATTTTATTTTACTTTATTTTACTTTATTTTACTTTATTTTATTTCAGTATGTAACAATATATTTATTTAAGACAACATTTTAAAACACGTTCTCCTCTCTAAATCATTCTATAGAGTGGTGACCACTGTAGGAATCTGCTCTTATCATTGAATTAAAACTCAGTTATTAACAACATAAGCATTGTAATAAATAATATTATTTGGAAAAAATAATACTAATTGAAGTGTCCTGAGGAGGAGGTCCAGTGTGCAGCTTGCAGAATAAACAGTTCCTTTGCAGCCCTCTTTCCCGATGCCTCCTTCCCTCCTGGAGTCAGCCTCCCAGTGCATCCCCATGGCTAAATGCCCAGGGAAGACAGCAGCTCCGGGGCGGATTCTTCCATTGCTGCAGGAGAGTGCAGGATTCATGTCCATGAAGTACACCAGCAGGCCTGAGGTGTCTGAATTACTTTATTAAACCTGTATCTTATCTCCATCCAAGCCATCAGACCCATAGAAACAATCCTCAATGTTCGCACCAGCGGAAGAAGGCAACAGAAGGAAATATTTAGCAGCTTCTTGTCATTAGCAAAAGGCTGATGCTGTCCATACCTTCATAGAATCACAGAACGGTTTGGATTGGAAGGGACCATAAAGGTCATCCATCCAATTCCATCCCCCCTGCAATGGGCAGGGACACCTCCCACCAGCGCAGGCTGCCCCCAGCCCCATCCAGCCTGGCCTTGGGCACTGCCAGGGATGGGGCACCCACAGCTCCTCGGGGCAGCCTGGGACAGGGCCTCACCATCCTTGATCTCACTGCCCATGTCACAGACAAATACATTAAACAGTGCCAGCCCCAATACTGACCCCTGAGGAACATCACCTGTCACTGGTCTCCACCTGGACATTGAGGTGTTGACCACAACTCAAAAAAACAAACACTATCTTATGCAAACAGATGAACTTCAATGGGGAACAGCCTTGGCACTTCCATGTTGTTTTACATTTTTAAAGAGTAAGGTTAATCAAGAAATCCCTGTAACAGTTCTTTGAAGTGTACACAGCCAGGCTGAATCCTTCCTTCCCTTCAGCTGTACAAGCACCCACAGCAGGACAGGTGGGACTGGAGGCTGGGGAAAGAGGATGTCACAAAATGGATGGGAGCCCCAGCAAAGGGAACAGCATTTGCTGGGCTGGCACACATGGCTGGCAGCCATCCTGCCAGAGGAGGCAGGTGAATCCGTGCTGAAACTGCTGGAGACCTCAGGAAGTCCTGGGAGCAAGAACTGTTTACTATGGCTGAAGATGGACAGGTTTTCTTGTGTTGCATTTGCTTTTTCTTGGGATTTCAAAAAGGCTCTTTGCTAAAATGTCTTCTGTTAAATATGAAGCAGTGGCTAACAAATGAAGTACTAGGATTTCAGTTTCCATTTGCTGAACTTCAACATATTCTCAGCCATGTTTCCAGAAAAGCACAATAATAGAGAGGTTAAACCCATATACTCTACTATAAATGTCTCACTGCCCAATATTGGATACGAGGATGTATCTGTTTCAGCATGCTAGCTATAAAATACTGGTCTAATCTCCCCGGGCTGATATTGCCTCAGTTTAGTTCTAACAGGTTTATCGCCACCTGAGGAATGGAGACCAAACACATGGGCTCCTTAATCCAGGAAGAATGAAGTGTCCAAACTCAGCATGACCTAACAGGTAGAAGTTTCCAACTGCCATTGCAGTTGAATAATTGTTAGGAATGTTCATAAAAAAAGGCTTGGACAAGGACATGTCCCTGGCTTAAAGGGGTCTAGGAGATGCTGGGGCCAGACCCTGCTCCCAGAGGCACTGAAAGAGCACTGGAGGCACTAGCACAAGCTGCAACACAGAAATCAGTCGTTATTAGGATCCAGGCTTTTCAAAAGTCATTAGCAACCTGGAAGAGAAGAATTTTGCTGCTGATGCTCTGTTTTGCATGATACCAATGCTGGAGGACAAGGGTGAAGGACTGTAGATCCAACAAGGAGGTGCAAAGTGATGCACACAGGAAAAATAACCTGAATGCCACATACGAGATAACAGGGTCTAGCAGATTATTGGCATTCCAGAATGAGATCCCAGTGCTTTTATAGATGGTCCTGTGAAAACACCAGTAGCATCAGAAAAGCCAACAAAGCTTAGGAAATCACCAGGAAAGGAAAAAATAATATGACACTGCACCATAAATCCTCCATGCTCCTACGTCTTGGATGCTGGGTAAGGTTTTGGTCTTCCCCATCTCAGAAGGGGTAAAACAGAACTGGAAAAGCTTCAGGGAGGATGAAGGATGTGGAATGGTTTCTGTAGGAGTGACTGCATATGCCAGTTCTGTTTGTCGTACGTGTCGTACATGATCTCTCCTGCCATAAAAATTAGAGAGCATCAGATGATGCTGACTTCAACTGATAGTAGGTTCAGACCAGAAAAGAGGAGTGGTTCCTCTCCAGACTCATGATTCCCCTGCAGGGTTCCTTGATGCAGAGTTTTAAGAATGTGATAAGTTTTTGTGAATATAAGGGGGGGTGGGTATATATATATATATATATACCTGTATATATATATATATATATATATACCTGGTACCCTGAGCTAGTGGAAGGGGATGGGGAGCAGGATGTGGCCCTCACTATCCATGAGGAAATGGTTGGCGACCTGCTACAGCACTTGGATGTACGCAAGTCGATGGGGCCGGATGGGATCCACCCGAGGGTACTGAGAGAACTGGCGGAGGAGCTGGCCAAGCCGCTTTCCATTATTTATCGGCAGTCCTGGCTATCAGGGGAGGTCCCAGTCAACTGGCGGCTAGCAAATGTGACGCCCATCTACAAGAAGGGCCGGAGGGTAGACCCGGGGAACTATAGGCCTGTTAGCTTGACCTCAGTGCCAGGGAAGCTCATGGAGCAGATTATCTTGAGTGTCATCACACGGCACTTGCAGGGCAACCAGGCGATCAGGCCCAGTCAGCATGGGTTTATGAAAGGTAGGTCCTGCTTGACGAACCTGATCTCCTTCTATGACCAAGTGACGCGCTTGGTAGATGAGGGGAAGGCTGTGGATGTGGTCTACCTTGACTTCAGTAGGGCTTTTGACACCGTTCCCCACAACATTCTCCTCAAGAAACTGGCTGCTCGTGGCTTGGACTGGCGTACGCTTCGCTGGGTTAAAAACTGGCTGGATGGCCGGGCCCAAAGAGTTGTGGTAAATGGAGCCAAATCCATTTGGAGGCCGGTTACCAGTGGAGTCCCCCAGGGCTCAGTGCTGGGGCCGGTCCTCTTTAATATCTTTATCAATGACCTGGATGAGGGGATTGAGTGCACCCTCAGTAAGTTTGCAGATGACACCAAGTTAGGTGCATGTGTCGATCTGCTCGAGGGAAGGAAGGCTCTGCAGGAGGATCTGGATAGGCTGGACCAATGGGCTGAGGTCAACTGTATGAAGTTCAACAAGGCCAAGTGCCGGGTCCTGCACCTGGGGCGTAACAACCCCAAGCAGCACTACAGGCTGGGAGAAGAGTGGTTGGAAAGCTGCCTGGCGGAGAAGGACCTGGGAGTATTGGTTGATAGGCAGCTGAATATGAGCCAGCAGTGTGCTCAGGTGGCCAAGAAGGCCAACAGCATCCTGGCTTGCATAAGAAGCAGTGTGGCCAGCAGGTCTAGGGAAGTGATTGTCCCTTGTACTTGGCTCTGGTGAGGCCGCACCTCGAGTACTGTGTTCAGTTTTGGGCCCCTCGCTACAAGAAGGACATGGAGGTGCTCGAGAGAGTCCAGAGAAGGGCAACTAAGCTGGTGAGGGGTCTGGAGAACAAGTCTTACGAGGAGCGGCTGAGGGAGCTGGGGTTGTTTAGCCTCGAGAAGAGGAGGCTCAGGGGAGACCTCATCGCTCTCTATAGGTACCTTAAAGGAGGCTGTAGAGAGGTGGGGGTTGGTCTGTTCTCCCACGTGCCTGGTGACAGGACGAGGGGGAATGGGCTAAAGTTGCGCCAGGGGAGGTTTAGGTTGGATGTTAGGACAAATTTCTTTACTGAAAGGGTTGTTAGGCGTTGGAATGGGCTGCCCAGGGAGGTGGTTGAGTCACCATCCCTGGAGGTCTTTAAAAGACGTTTAGATGTAGCCCTTAGTGATATGGTTTAGTGTAGGACTTGTTAGTGTTAGGGCTGAGGCTGGACTAGATGATCTTGGAGGTCTCTTCCAACCTAGACGATTCTGTGATTCTGTGATTCTGTGGGGGGTGGGAGGGGTGAGCAAGTTCATGGATGAGGAATTTGCTGAAGGATACTGATCATTCTTCAAATGACCTATTTCATAAAATCCCTGAACATCAAAGTACCAGAAGCTGTGAGAGCACCCTGTGCTCTTCCATGGGGAAAATCCCCTGTGTGCTTTTCTTATTCTTATGCTCTTCCCCATATTTTTGGCCACAGTTCAAGACAGTATCCTGGGTTTAGTGGATTTGAGCCAATACAGCCATTTTCATGTTCTTCTGACACAGGAAATCAAAGAGACGTTCCCTTGTGAAGACGGATGTAATGAGCAAGGCATTGTGCATGAGTGATTTCTGTTTTACATCCTGATTCAAGCTAAACATTTAAAGATGAAGCCCAGAGTTCAAAGACTGAAGGATGGAAAAATTAATTGTGTGGAAGTGTAAGTAAAGTATAAGTAAGCACTACGTTTCAGAAAACTTGTGTTATTAGGTTTCTCAGTAAAGAAAAAAAAAAAAGGATATCTCACATCCAATCATTTATGAACTGAATCAGTAAGCAATACTGACAAGACAAAAGCCACTTGCACCAAAATGCTGAATAAGCAAAGAAACGCATGCAATTTTGTAGTGTGTTCACAGCATATTTTGCCAGCAGAAAAGGGTCTCAGTCTTCTGGGTGATTCACTTGCTGCAATTTGGCTTCACTTCAGGGGTGAGGGTTTCAGAATTACTCACAGCCATGCTAACGAATCGGAAGTCGTGTAACGCTATTGAAATATGTTGCAGCTTTGCCCCCTTTGAACCCACAGACATTCTGAGCAGATGACTTAAAAACGAGACCTTGCCACTATTTTTTTTCCAGCTTGATTCAAGTTTCATTCCAGTTTCGCACTAGTCCTTACTTTAAACTTATTTGTTTGCTCATGGCTGATATGAACGATGACTCAATAAAACAATCTCAGTGCTTCACTGTGAAGAGACAAGTGGGCTTTAATTATTGATGATACAGTGCTCTTAGTCACTACCCAAGCCTTGCCAGCAGCCACAGAGATTTTTCCGTAATACCTTAATGCAGAGTGTTGGGGGCATGGCCTGAATGGGACACAGCAGAGCAAACCAGAGGGAAGCATTTTCTCTAGATCAGTGCTGCTCAAACTTCTAACAGGTGTAACTCCCTGACGCATTTGGATAATGCTCTCAGACACATGGTCCGTTTTTTTTTGGGTGGTCCTTTGGGAATCAGGAGTTGAACTCAATGGTCCTTGTGGGTCCCTTCCAACGCGGGATATTCTATGATTCCCATTTGAGTCTACAGATGCTTTTCCCTCCCTAACTTGACTTCCTACCTAAGGAAGAGGTACGGTAAATGAGAAGGACATGTATTTGTTGGTAAGAGATGGGAAAAAGTGATGGTCCTGTCCTGAACTGCCTGGCTGGTGTGAACACTTGCAGCTGGAAACTTCTCACTGCTTTGCTGCAGAGGAGTTTGGTTGCTGGCCAAACCCAAGAGTACTAGAAACACATCTCCAAGAGATCTTACTCTCAAGGGAACATCATCATCAAGGTCATCATTGTTGCAGTGGGAGAAAACAGTGGAAAACCATTCCATTAAATTTGCTCTAACTGTACAGAAATGCGTTCCTCAATGTGCTTTTAGTTCATCTTTTCCTTATATACTTAGCTAGCTCTGACTTTTACAGTCCTGAGACAACTACAGAGAGCCAAGTGGTGCTACTTTTCTTATGATCTTGAGTGTTTTCAGTACAAGCTCAATGCACATTTGTTGTTAGAACTACATATATATGTGTGGAAGCATACTGCCTTTCCTGAAACTAGACTCTAACACAAGAAAGCAGAAAAACAAAACAAAACAAAATAAACAAAAAAGCCCTCAGGCAGTCTGTATATCTAAAACACTTATGAAAGGAAGGATTTTAGAGCCAAATTCAATTAATTTTAAAACCCCTGAATGTGTTCTTTTTCCTTCCACACCTCTGTCATTAAACAGCTACTATGCAGCCTGCATAGAGATGGACAGTTTCCTAAAGGAGTAAAATCTTTGCCCACCAAATCCTCCAGCAGAAGCTGGAGAGGTCAAAGGAGAGACTGCCTACACTATGGTAGGGATCCTATTGGCGTAGTTGCCTCAGTCTTGCAGGGCTGGGACCTGTGGTAGGAAATACCTGCTGGGATCTAGTTCAGTGCAGATGGGCTTGCAGGATAACTGTAGCTATGAAGCCACACAAAGCTTCTCTGCCTCACCAAATTCTGCTTCCAGGGGTAGAGGCTGAGCCCCAGGGCATATCACATGAAGTCACCAGCCTGGTGCATCTCTCCTGCAATGGGAAGGTGTGGTGACAGCAAAGCAGCCATGTAAGGTTTCCTCCTGTAAGGTTTCCTCCAACTGACTTATGCTTCACTATAAGTGAAATGGAAACGAGGCTTTAGGATGGGCTGAAAAAGGTTGCCGCTCCCCTGTACCTGCCAATTCCGAGGCACTGCTTCCAGATCGCAGCACAGATGTCACATCTTCATGCTGCCTTCATGGATGGTGCCTCCTCATTAGATCTGGCTAGAGCTCTGCAGGCACCAAGGCCTCATTTTTGTGAGGCTCCTCATTTGTGAGGCTCATTTTTGCTGTGGGTTGTTTTTCTCAGCATTGCAGTCATCTCTTTGTGGGTACTGAGGAGGAAGAGCAGCTCTTGCATGGGAATGTAGTTTTCTCCTTGTCCCTCACAGGACCACTAGTGACAGCCTCTCAAGTCCTCATGTTTTCTGAGATGGGGAGGCTTGGCATATTTTTCTCCAGTTTTCAACTACATGACCACCTTTGTTTGTTCCATGGAGCCTCCTTGGCCAAACAAATATTTTTATTAATACTCATCAGCAAAAATATAAACAGATACTGAATTATGTCCACAGGCTCTGTTCTGATTATTTGACCTTTAGTTTCTATTGACAACAGCAAAGTAAACAATATCTGTAGTGTCTCAATGCTGATTTCAGCCAGGAAAAAACAAGAACACAAAATGCATACAGTGAGCTATAAGCTATTAAACCAGAGACCTAAAGCCATCAAAACTGGCAGCTGCACTAAAAGTATTGATGCCAAGGGAGCAATGATTGTCCCTTGCAAAACGCTGCTCTTTGCTCATCCAGGAGGCAGGGATGGGATTGACTAGCATGGATCTACCTAGTGGTTATAGACTTGAAACATTTTTTAAAAGTGCTAAACTGAACTTGAGACAAGCATCTTCCCTCCTGTCCATCAGGTCAGGTTTTCAGATGAACTCGGGAGCCAGCAGTTACTTTTAGGAGAGTAAATGGGAAGTGAAGCCTGTGAATGCGCCTTCTGGGTATCTACATAGATGAGTATCTTCATCTGAACACTTGGGCAGACCTCTTGGGCTCTGAGGCTGTCATCTACAATCTCTGAGGGCAAGACAACACTGTTAAATGTGTACAGTCGATTCACTGATGTCCCAGCACTAGCACTATAGTCACACGAGGTCAGGCTCTGTCCCTGGGTCTCCCCAGCATGCCCAAAGACAAGTGGTGATCCCAGGCTAAGAGCTGAAGACACAGCCTAACCAATGATCAGAGAACCTCTAACAGGATAAATCAGAAGGTGCAAAGCTAATTTTCCAAAAACGTTTGTTGTGGAGGATCGCTTTGACAGACCAGAGGTTGAATGTTAATGGAAGTTGGGGCTCTGATAAAATAAAATAAAACAAAACAAAATAAAATAAAATAAAATAAAATAACCTTGTTAAGAAAAATGACCTGTGATTGAACTAAAACAGGATGACAAAAAGTATGAAGGCCTTTGTTATAGCTGCAATAAAGTAGCCAGCAATTTATTGGAATGTTTTGATTTCACCATTGTGAATGTTTTTTTTAAGAAACTGATGTCTGTTGCTGATCAGATTTAGCTCTGCTTTGGGCAACAGGTTGGACTAGAGACCTCCAGAGGCCATCTAGCATTAAATGATGATTATTAGGCAAGTGTTTTGCCTACAGGACTGGGCTGGCCCACAGAGGACTACAGACTCAGCAACTGCTCTCTGCCACCTTGTTTAGTTACATATCATAATTTAGGGAACTTGAAGCTACAGCTTTTCATAGAATCACAGAATCATTAAGGTTGGAAAAGATCTCCAAAATCATCTGGTCCAACCATCCCCCTACCACCAATGTCACCCACTAAACCATGTCCCTGGGCACCACGTCCAACCTTTCCTTAAACACCCCCAGGGATGGTGACTCAACCACCTCCCTGGGCAACCTGTCCCCTGACTACTCTTTCTGAGAAGAAATGTCTCTTAATTTCCAACCTGAACCTCCCCTGGCGTAACTTGAGGCCATTCCCTCTAGTCCTATCACTAGTTACCTCTGAGAAGAGGCTGACCCCCAGCTCCCCACAGCTTCCTTTCAGGTAGCTGGAGAGAGCAATAAGATCTCCCCTGAGCCTCCTCTTCTCCAGACTAAACAACCCCAGTGCCCTCAGCCGCTCCTCACAGGACTTGTGTGCCAGGCCCTTCACCAGCTTCGTAGCCCTTCTCTGGACACGCTCCAGGGCCTCGATGGCCTTCTTGTACTGAGGGGCCCAAAGCTGAACACAGCACTCGAGGTGCGGCCTCACCAGAGCAGAGTACAGGAGGACGATCACCTCCCTGGTCCTGCTGGCTGCACTAGTCCTGACACAAGCCAGGATGCCGTTGGCCTTCTTGGCCACCTGGGCACACTGCCGGCTCATGTTCAGGTGAGCATCGACCAACACCCCCAGGTCCTTTTCCTCTGCACAGCTTTCCAGCCACCCTGCCCCAAGCCTGTAGTGTTGCATGGGGTTGTTGTGACTGAAGTGCAGGACCCGGCACTTAGCCGTGTTGAACATCATCCCCTTGGCCTCTGTCCATCGACCCATCCTGTCCAGGTCCCTCTGCAGGGCCTCCCTACCCTCTGGCAGACTGACACTTCCCCCCAACTTGGTGTTCTCTGCAAACTCATTGAGGGTGCACTCAATTCCCTCGTTTCCCAATGTTGAGCTTCTTGAGTGAAGTGCTGTATGCCTGCCATAGAATTTATGGGAGAGAGCTGTCTTTGGCTGTTGCTCTGAAGAAACCACAGCTCCAAATTCAGCTCCTTCAGTGGATAAATGCAGAGCTTGTCAAAATACCAAGTGAGTGACCATCCTTGTGCTGGCTGGTTATGGTGGTCCACTGAACTCATACAGCACTTCCGAGTTTACAGTAAGAGTCTATGCCTCGGGTCTTGTTTAATTTTCTGACATCTCAAGACAGCAATGTTTGCAATACTTCACAGTTTTGCTACAATAAACAGACACTTCTAATGCTGGAATGAGAAAAAAGACTTGTGGGAGGTGAGGGTTGGAAGCCCAGAGCTCATCTGCCAGCACCACCCATGGAGAGCTCATTGTGTAGGAGCCGTAATCCTCTCAACCAACTGGTCCTCGAAGGAGCTAGGCCAGTAATGGACTGAAGTGGGATGACCAAGAAACAAGCTGGGGCCTTCTTTGCGCCGCAGAGTGGCCTCTCCAAAAACACTCTGTCCACAGAGACATTACTCAGGATCTCCCTACCAGGAGACCTTTGAGGCAGGATGGTATAACCTCCTCCTGATGGCCAGCTCCTGAGGAAATCACCCCTCCTGTGTCTGAAATGAAGGGTGCTCCAGCACCTGATTACACCCACCTTCCTGAAATGCAGCATTCAAGGTCTGTGCCCCAAGCTGGGCCAAAGATTCCCTGTGATTCTTGTGAGCTGCCTGAGGAAAAAAAAAATACTTTTTGGTTGGGTCAAAGTGGCCAGTTTTCACTCGTGGCATCATAAGCACAGGCCACTCTACTCTTTCTTTTTGAAATGAAATAACCAATATTAGTTTTTAAAGAGTAATTGTTAAGGTTGATATGCTGTCTTGCTGCACATGCATTGCTTTCTGAGTTCATGTTCCCCAGGAGTTTGTTCCATATATTTTTTTCCTCTGCCTTTTCAGGCCTTTGTGTCAAGCAGAGGCAAAATAAGCAGAGTTGGGTTTCAGGGTATTCTTTAGAGCTGATCAGAAATTTTCCAGTAGAAGCAATTTCCATGCAATAAATAAATATATGTCTATTTGATAAACTTGAAAAAATTTTCAGAGGGTAAGTCCCAATGGATCTTGCACTGGAGCAGTGGCTGGCTGCCCAACCACCCCAGCAGGTGGGTTTCCACCAGAACTCCCCAAATTCCCTTCAGCCCCTGGGACCCAATTGGGCAAGAAGGACCTCAGTCCCCAGTTTTGGAGCAAAGCCAAGGGAATCAGTGATCCAAGAGGCTGGGGAAGGAGCTGGGATGGCAGCTGGGAAATAAGTTCTTGACTGCTCCGGGGTGGACAGCCAAGGTGTTACCCACTGCAGGCAGTAGCCCCAGGGGATCTTGGGGTGCATATTTCACAACATGCTTCAGGGTTTCAGAAGGGAGCTATTTCAGGATTTCTGCTCTGAAAAAAAGAAAAATTAAAGAATTAAACAAAACAATCGGTAGTTTTGACTTTTCTACCTAATTGCAAGTCCAGCTGTGTGTTTCAAAATACTGTTGGTGGGTATCCAACAATGTCTGTGCTGAGACTGAGCAGAATTCATCTCACCTTGATGGTTTTGGTGGAGCCATGTTTTCCTGAGGCTGCTGCAATCAGCCTTGATTGATGCAGAACAACAGTAAGTGCCTCAGGTTGTTATACGTTTTGATGCAGATGTTTCTTAGGAATAAGTCTTGGGGCACTACATATTTGCAGACTCCTCTGTCCAAATCCCACTCTAAACATTCACACAAAGATTTGCTGGCATTTCCCAAAAGCCCTTAGCAGGGAGCTGAGGGATCCACAGGTTTGAAGGTGCTGTTAGATAAATAAATGTCTCCTGAGAGCCTTCACCTTCCCCCAAACCCACCCACCATATGTCTTGGGTGAGACTGCTGTGTCCCAGGCATTTTCCCCCATGGAGGGGTTATTTGAAAGAGGAATGTGGGCAAAGGATGTTTGTGCCTCTGAAAGCCAAGGTCTGTCGTGGTACATGTTATACGCATCTCCAAGAAGAGCTGCCCAAACCAAGAGGAACAGCCCTCGCCATGTCTCACAACCTGGAAAGGGCAGCGGCAAAACTCAGTGTTCTGTGTCAGAGGTTTGTACTGCATTTCAAGAAATGGCTTGGATTGGTTTTAGTAGTATTTTAGCCTGCTTGGACAGTGTTACCTCTTTCTCTGGGCTTTCTTCCTCTCTGTGTGGGAAACTTTTCTGCTTTCACTCCCACCTAACCTGTCTCACATCTCTCCTTAAAACACACCTCTGTGACTGCATGCAGAGCAGGGAGGTAGAATTCCAGATCCCATTGCTTTATAACCAGGGAGAATAATAATTCACAGCTAGTCCAAAGAACCCTCAAATGCCAAAGAACCCACAACTAAAGTGAATATCTTTGAAGACTGTGCAAAGAGCCCTGATTTTATTATAATGATTCCTATTATCAAAGAATAATATGCACATCTCAGTTAAATGTTCCTATCTGAACCAGGGAAGACTAATTAACAGGCAACTCCATGGCTGATATAGTCGGAGGGTTACGGTAGCTGCCTGTGCCGCACTGACCTTTTGGTAGATGTGAACTGGCTGGCTCTCCCGTCCCTCCCCCACAGGCTGGGACAGCTGTAAACATCCCCATAATAATGAGACAATTGTAATATCCTATTTATTTTCCATTAAGAACCAGCTCAGTGCAGACCTAAATGGCCTGAGGGGCTGGGCAAGCGGAGCCTGTCCCTGCCCTCCTGCCACCACCCACTGCTGCTTACCCTGGGACTGGAGACACCCTGGGGTGGAGATCTCCTGTCCAAGCCCCTTCCCAAAGCCCAGCCGACACCACAGCTCCTCGGGGCTGTGTCCCAGCACACTGGGGCTATTCCTGAAGACAGAGATTCCCAGCCCACATGGGAAATGCTGTTTCCTCAGGGCCGTGTCCTGTGTTGCAGCTTGTGCTGGTGCCTCCAGTGCTCTCGCTGTGCCCCTGGGAGCAGGGTCTGGCCCCAGCATCTCCAAGACCCCTTCTGCACCATATTGCCTCTTTGCCTCTCACTAGCTTTTCCCATCCAGATTTTCCCCTGGGCACAGGAGCAAAGTGTGGGGAGGAGGACAGGAAGATGCTGACGCGTGTGGTTGGATTTCAGTTTGGACACAATCCAGAAAGGAGCACCAAATATTAGTAAACAGTGAAGGAAACATTTCCGTGTTTGGTGATAACTCCACTTCTCTATGGCAGCAAGCTTCAGTGGTTTTTCCACTAGAGAAAAAGACCTGCTCAGTTGCTCTGCTTAAACTGGAGCAGCTCAGAGCCTGAACCCCTTCAGATCCCGGCCATCAAACTCATTTCTCTCTCCCTTGGGACACATCAGCAACTCCTGATGATGTGCAGGGAGCCAAGTCCTGCAGAGCAGAGGGTGCATGCTCTCGTCCAGGGGCTTACAGGACCCTGCAGCTGTCTCCAGCATCACTATAATGATCCAGGCTGAAAAGGAAAGGGTTGGCCTATTTTGTTTCTTGAAAGAAGATTATGAAGCAGTTTTCTTGCCATGTGCTAAAGAGGGAATTATTGCATGCCAATGAGATCTTTAAAGCAATGAAAAAGGGCCTAACTAGTCCTGGAGGTTCAAGCTACACCACCTGTAAGGTTAGAAACGAGACCAAGGAGTGATTCAAGCACTGAAACAGGCAACTGAATGATGTTTCACAATTTCTCAACATTCTCAGGTCAACCCTGGAAGCCTTTCTGAGAAGAATAGCCACTAATCTTGCAAAAACTAGAGGAAGTATAATGGCAAATGATTTTGGAGAACTGAATTGATGGCTCTTTCTAGCACAGAGAAGTAAACCCTATGTTTCTACACTCTTCACTGACTTCCCCTCAACAAGATCAAATTTAGGTCAGTGGATGGTACGGGGTCCTTGGTGGTACACGTTCACAGACCAGTTTTGGAAGACCTCAGCTGGACACATGTCCCACACAGGCCCTGATGGATGTTGATGGGATGGAGGTGTCCCCAGCATCAAGAAGAGCAAAACTGAGAGGATGAAGCTCAAAATGAGACTTGAAAACAATTTTTGATGAGACAGCCTCTATACTGGACAAAATGTTTGCCTGACCAACAACGAACTGCAAATATAAATGACCAGAAGGAAGAAGCAGCAGGATTTGCCTGATTTAATGCTAAAGTTTATGAGATGGTGTGAGAAACCATATGACATAATAGTCTTTCTTGACTTGAAATGTCTCATCTTAGCATAGCTTATTAGTATGTCTATGGCTTAGCATCGCTAACTCTGTAATTTCAATGTGTTCTCCAAATAGCTGATTTGTATAGCACTTAATATGCTGACAGGAACTGGTTTGAGTCAGAGAAGTGACATTCAAGGTAAAAATTCTTATTTAGGCAAATTGTGAGAGCTGGACCACTCTGGTTGTCCAACCATGTGGCTGCTTGTCCACACATCAGCTTGCGGATTTAAGGCCAGAGAGCAGCAAAGTGGCATGTTCCACAGGTAAAGCTGTACTCGGCTACCAGCTCAGAGCAGTACAGAAGATTGGGAAGGTAAAAAACACACTAGTAAAACATCATCAATGAAATCTGCAATAATAATTATCAAATGCTAATGTACCCTACCTCTTACACTAATTTGCTTTACGTGATGCCTTATCCAGCTTTTTACCCAATAGTGTATATTATGAAAAACTAAAGACACACATTGAGTTGCTCTTCATCTTTCTCAGATATTTCCAAGTTAGAGCAGATAAGAATGAGAAGGGAGGGCAGCATGGCATGATGCTGATGAAGCAGGGAGAGTTTATGCTGGGCAAGCTCTCCTGGTCCTCTCTTAAGCATGCTACATCCTGTTAGGATTAGGGTTAAGATTAGGGTAAGCAATGCTTTCATAGTATGACAGGTAGATTTACTCTAGATGGGACCTATGGAGGTCTCAAGTCCAGCTCCTGGTCAGATCAGGGCTAAATCCAAAGTTAGCCCAGAGTGAGGTTGCTTTGTAAATTGTCCAGCTGAGCTTGTCTTCACTTCTGTTTTAAATGTTCCTTTTCATTTTACAGGTTGAATGTCTTGCTTGCAGCTGTGATCTGAAAGAGCAACAGGGGGTGTTGTGGCCATATTTCATTTCATTTCATGTGGCTTTCCGAGTCTTGTCAGGAGTCCTGTCCATGCGAGAGAGCAGCTAGGGAAAGGAAGAAGATGACTGAATGTTTTCTGGTTAAATGAGTCCTACAAGTCAGGAGGGAGATGACAGCAAACGACGTTGTCTTGCAAGGAATTAGGTTAGTGAAATAAACATCTGACCTTATCCAAAAATGAGGCAAAAGCCAAACATCATCTTGTGGTGGAGAAGATGAGTGGCAATTCTGAGTGCTACTTGGCAGTGAAGAAGTTACTGGATCTTTTTGGAGAACTGTCCTGAGACTACTGAAGTTCCTGGAAGGCCTTCTATTATCCCAGCAATTGAAGATGCTTCCTTCTTTTTGATTGTAAGCATTTCACCTAGCAGTGCAGTTACAGTGGAAAGCCTTGGTAAGTGGAAACCAGTAGTATGCTTGTAGATGGACCCACCCAGATGAACCCATGCTAGTCCTAGGAAGGACCTTTGCAACATAAGTAACCTGGCGGAGGCATATAGGCCAGCAGGAGCCTTGTTCAGCAGGTTAGGGAAGGTTTCAACCCTTCTTGTTTCTCCATAGTGGGTTTAGATGACCAAAGTCATCAGGAAGGGGTTCAACTCACGAGGTGGAAGGTAGAAGCTTACTGGGCTATGGAGCTAGGCTTCTTCAGGAGAGGAATCACCTCAAATATACACTACATCTCTGGTGATGCTAAACAATATGCATGTGAGGTCCTCACTGACCCATCAGTGTTAGCTGTTTTGGTTCCTGTGGATTATCCACCTGTTGGGTCAACCACACTGATACACTGGCCATGATGCAATTGTCAACAGTCGTTAATAGTAATTACTCCACTGTTATTGTTACTACTAATAGTGATAATAGTAATAACAGTAGCAATAATGGCACACTGCCATTATTAAAGGTGCTACTGACAGCCACCTTTGTGGCTGTTGCACGTATGGCTCCTGAGAGACCTCTGGGCTGGAGAGAGGGATTGTTTTGCCCAGTGATGAACAACATAAAAAGGATAAAGCACACAGCTTCCAAAAGAAAGGGCTCAGCTCTGTATGGATGGGCGGCTGAGATGTCTGGAAGAAAGACTTCAAACTGACACACATGGTATCTATCAGCAGGATGGAAGGATTTTTCCTTTGCAGTTATTGCTCCATCTCTACATGCGCTGTCAATACGAACAAGTCTGGGGTGGTATACATGTGAGCTCTGCTTGCTTGCTGACAGTTACACTTTTCTCCATCCAGGATGTATTCAGGTGTGTTATCAGACAGTTTTACCCCAGGCTGCTGGACTGGGTTGCATTTCATTTTTCAAGAAGGAGGGAAGGGAGCTACTGAATCTATTTGCAAGCCAAAAAAATTGTACATCGGCTATTAAGGACAAAGTACACCACTGGGACCCACAATGTGCCTCTCTCCGATGTTTACCACCAGGTGTATAAGATTAGTGATGGTTTAGAAGATGCCACCAATGCTGCTAACAAATGACACGTCCCTTTGGGAACTACTGTCTCCAGTGAGATGACATCACACAAATCACCTCCAGCTTTTGCCATTTGAACCTCCTTCCTACACCCTTGTCCTACCTTTTCTGGTTTATACAGATAAGGGGCTTTGGGTACAGAGAAACTGCTAGAATAGCAGCTCTCCCCCACCCCACCTCCCAAAAATACAGCTCCTTCCTACTCCTTCGGAGGCTGGCTCCATCCCGTAGGATGCCTTCACAGAGTGTGGGACTGCCAGAGCCCCTGCAGCTGCCTGGTTCGCCTTATACTTCAGCTGGGTCGATGCATCTGGATGCCTTTTTATGCCTTTCCCTAATGTCGATGGTTTTGCTTTTTTATAAATCACAAATAAAGAGGAGTGTGGCACCTGAAGTCTCAGCAGTGCCCGAGGTGACACTTCTCTGTGGTTTTATTTCAACAGCCTGCACGCTGCTGTCAACGTGACCACCACCAAGGTGGAATTAGATGAAATACTGCAATATAGCAATTAACGGACAGAGGCCCATTACCTCTGGGTCTGGGTTGGCCAAGTGGGGCAGGACCCATGCCATGGGTCAGGGTGCTCTGAGTCACCCTCCAAACTGCAGCTGGAGTGCCGCAGAGTGAAAGAGATGGATGCAATTTGGGGTCCGGCACCTTATCAGTTTGCATGGGTGGGCAGAGCACAAACAGCATCACCTGGAAGTAGCAGCCTAAGTAGATTAAGAACAATTCACACGTGTAATGGGTTAGACTCCCAGTTTCCCTTCTGTGGCTTTTTGTAATGCAAGAAATACCTGCAGGCTGTCTTAGCCCTTAGTGTGTTCTGGTTCAAGTATGTTTTGTTTGCTGTCCTCACTTGGTTGGCGTTGGGAGATATTGATGTTGGGAGGTGGAAACACCTTCTCATCCTGGGCATCCTTCATCCTAGGAGCAAGGGATTTTGAGTGTGCAAGCTGGCTGCCCTGAAGGATGTCCGCAGGACTGTTTTTATCATAAAACACCAAAAATCAACCCAGAACGTGTGGACTGGTTGGGGAGAGAAAAGCCGTGCTGACCACCCCACTCTGGATGGGTCCAAGCAGGGTTTTGGGAAGGAGACAGAAAACACAGCGCCCACAAGGGAGTAAATCCAGAAAGGAAATGTGGCTTCCAGAAGCTGGCCCTACTCACCAATCCAGAGACACGGAGCTAACACAGCCAGAGGAAATTCCTCACACAGCCTCCCCACAGCTGCGGCTGGCCAGGGAAGCCGATGCTTGGATTTACAGAGCTTTGCTGTTCGCAGATTCCTCTTTCACAGAGCTCACCTCTGGTTCACCTGGCAGAAGAAGATAAGTTTGCCAGTGCATTTCAATGAGGTTTGCATATAGTTTTTACCCATCTGCTCTGCTTGTTGGGCTTAAACGCAGCTAACAAAAATGCGCTAAGGCATAGATGGAGCCTGGCTCTTTTGCTAGCAATGGTCAACTGGGAATAAGAGCTACTTCTTTATAGCAGATGTGTAGCTCAAAGTTCACCATAAGTGCATTCATATTGAGAGCACAGCGCACATTGTTCTGCAAGAAAACTAGGCTTAGCCCTTCAAGAGACTACAGAACAACTGATTTCATTATTCAAAGAATAAAGTGAGTGACAGCAAGCCAAAATTAACCCTCTGGTCACCCTCCTAGTGGGGATTTGTTTAACACCCTTGGGTTTTGGATGTATGTTTTGCTCATCTGTACTCACAAAGGGGCGTGGAAAATCTGGGCATGCCATCCAGTGTCCCGTCTCTGCTTTTCTCACTAGTACATGAGCTAAGTATCACATTCCTTCAAAAGTCACTCATTGTGCTAAGGCCAGGTGGAGCACCACGCTCCACCACCAAGTCCTCTGTGTTTATGCTGCATCAGTGCATGAGGCTGGGGGTTTTCATCTACAAATAGGACCTCCAGGGAAAACCAAAGCAACAAATCATGCTTTTTTTTTTTTTTTTTCTTTTTTAAATTACCCATGCAGGAATGAATCATTTTCATAGACCAAATTAAGAAGTAATACTTGGAGGCAAGTAGAGCAAGAGAAGTACCATGAGAAACAGGTATTCTTAGATGTCTTTGAGGAAAGAAAAGAAATATAAGACATGGATTACTTTCCTACAACTGCTAGCAAACAAAACACTTCAACTCGTAGCTCTCTGCTGATTGTTTGGTCCCAAAGCATGGCAGCTGCTCCCAGGACTGTGAGAGCAGACGAGGCTGAACACCCTGGTGTTTAACAGTACCAGTGACTGGGAGGAAGGGGGTTTGGCTCCTGTGGGGATGAATGCACGCACCTCCATAGTATGGGCCTTGCAGGATGAGGCCCACCTGGCTTCATCTTGCTGGCTAGCCATGGCACTGCGATGCCAGCAACAACACTGGTAAGCCACGGTCCCTCCTGTATGCAGCCATGCACCTCCACTCGGGGTGAACAGTGGGGGCAGGTACCTTTGCAGCACAGGAGGGGTGCAGGGAGCAGACAGGTCCCTTGCATTTGCTGTCACTGTTTGCAGCACATGGTCCTGGAGATGCAAGTGCAAGAAGCCCTTTTGTATGGCAAAACATCCGGAAGTCACCTCCAGCCAAGTTCTGGTTAGAAAACCTGATTTTCTCCCTAACCCAGAGCTGTTACATTCTACAACCCCTCCCCCTCCGCCCCCCCCCCCCCCCCCCCCCCCCCAAATCCTCCAGCCAGGGGACACTGCCTTAAATCCTGGATCATGATACATTAAGGGTTTTGTTTATACCTGCTCCAGTCCTTTGTGGTTCACTTTTCCAAGCTGATCTCCAAAACTGTCTTTTACATAAAAGGAGAGCAGGCTTTGCAGTGCCCAGGTGTGCTAAGAGAGACAGAAAGGGTGCAGGGTGCTGACACGCCGTGTTTTGGACCAGAGTTGCTCCACCAGCTCCGTAGAAATAGCACTTATAATGCACAGCCTTTAACACATCTGTGAGTAGCTTGAGAACAAAAATCCAGCAGTAGATCTCTTTGTACCAGTGATGAAACTCAGTGAGACCCAGTTTCTTCTGCAATGGGGAACAGCCACACACACATTTACCGCTCACCCAGTGGCAAACTGAGAGTCTACGTTTCACTAGGTTTTGGGGAGCTGGGCTGGGATTTTCTGTGCACTGACAAGCTGGTGAATGAGGGCTGATCTCATCCCCTTCCCCTCTGCCGCAGTGAGGGAAGCATCTGCCAGGGCAGAGGCTGTGACCTATATTCTGGTGCTGATCATCACTTGTCAGCACTTCTTTTTTTTGGGCTGAAAAAGGCAGAGGATGGCCAAATTTGCACAGAGCTCCATGCATGTGTTGTGAGCATCAATCCCACGACCCAAAATGCACCGGGGAAATGAGACCTCAGCCCTTGCAGCAAAGCGTGCTTTGCTTTAAAGATCTTGACGTGTGTGATCTCCTGGAGGAGAGATCTGAGCGGCGATAGTGCTGAGAAAGGAAGGATGTTTCGGCACTGGCACAGGTGAGGGAGGAGGTGCCATTCGGTTCAGCAGGAACCCTGTGCCGAAAAGATAATTTCAAGCTGAGCTGTGGTTTACCGCAGTGTCCTCGTGACTGGCGGGGTGCTCGGTGGCCGGCACAGCAGGGAACAGGCTCACTTTCCCACAGCCAGGGTGCGAGCAGGCACACGCATGCCCAAGTGATTCTCGCCTGCGCAGCTCCACCGGATCCCCCAGCTCTTTGGAGCCATCAGAGAGGAGGGTGAAAGCCACAAGTTGCTCAATGCACGAGGCTTTTCCTTGCTGGGTTTCCATTTATTTTCTTCCATGTGAGGAACATTTCTCAGCCCTTTCTGAAATGAAATCTGGACCCACCTTGGGCTGGATTCAGAGTTCTGTCCTGCAATGGCTGCATCCCAAGCTGCCCTCATGGGGGTCATGCTTGGCAAGGACCCATTTGCTGTCCTGTGGCTGCACTGGGAAACACACCAGCAGTATCACCACCGCCTGGCCTGGAAGGTGCAACCTAAATATCAGAGTTAAGCAAAATACTGACGTGGCTCATACTGAGGCCACGTGGTGAGACAGGCGGAGTGGCAGCAGGCGGCTCTGGGATTTGGGGGTTTCAGCTCTGCCTTGCAAAGCAGCTTACAAACAGCATGTCCAAGCTGGAGCGTGGATTAGAGGCAAAAACCATCTCTGTCCCCGCAGAATCTTGGCATGCCGGATCAACGCGCTCACTTGTCAGATCAGAAAGTGCCCTTGTCCCACCAAGAGCTCCAGGGCTCCTGACCCCTGCATCAGCCTCCTGGTTGTGCTGCATTTTGCAGCATGGAACAGCCAAGCAAAATATCCCAAGGGCAGGAAGACCATGAGCAAATCCCGGCCTCCAGGAAAGCAGGTCTTGCTCCAGTGACTTTGGCTGAAGGGATGTTTCACAGCTCAGCGCCATGGGAACCCACCAGGTATGTTCATCTGGGAAGTGCCTCCCATCTGCAGTCACCTTTTAAAAATAAAACAACAAAAACCACAAAGAAACAACAACTAAAACAACCAACCAAAAAATCCTAAGTCAACCTCAATTTATTTTCATATGCTTGCACAAAAAATACAGCCTGGTTCATTAGAGACATGCAGTTTGTGAACCAAGGAGCTGGGCACCTATCACCTCTTCCTAGCTCTTTTTAGAAATGGGCTACGTTCCTACAGACTGCATCCATCACAGCATCTTTATATCTTCCCCAGGGGTGCGCAGTGTGTTTTACAGATCTGGGAGAATTATTCTAACTAACAGCCACCTCTGTTAGGTGCAGGCACAGTCACAAGAAGACATTTACTTTTCAGCCTGGCAGAGGCAGCCCTGGACAGAGCAGCTGGGATAGAGTTGCCCCCGCAGTGAGCAAGGTGTGGGGACATATCCACTGGCCATGGCAGAGTCCTGGCCTTCAGGAGGTCTTCAGAAGGGGCTTACAGGCTTGGGCTACTGAACACATCCACAGCTTCTCCCCTGAGAACTAGTCCAGCCTAGAGCTGAATATTTTGCCCCCAGGCTCACCTCTTCCCACCACAACTCCTATGGTGGGGGCTATCTGCTCCCATCATCTACCCACTCATGGGACACCAGACAAGCAGATCTGTCCTTACTGGAACTGCAGATGTAAAGCTGGGAGCAATGGAAGCTCTTTAAGCATGCCATTAACACCACTTTTTGGGGACAGGCTTTGTGGCACTGGTGGGCTCAGCCAAGTGATGTTTGCTGGGTGGAACTTAAAGCAACTGTGAGTTAAAAGGCTTCAAGCATTTATGACCCAGTCTTTCCCTGTGATGAGGAAGACAATAAAGCTGAAATCCTTTAATTCAGCTGAAGTATTTGGGCTACTGGAAGGATACGTTTTGATAGATTGGCACGCTATTGGGAATGCTGGGAGCAATTAGCCTTTGCTGCTCATCATGATTCAAGTTCTGTCAGGATTCTGGCCTTAAAATCTCTGAATCTGTGATTTGTTTATTATTGGATATTTTGAAGTCTAATAATGACCAAAGCTGTAAGATTGCTGAAAGGATGCGGTCAGAAACATCTCCACTTATCTGTCATTTGTGGTATTTAAGTCCGCCTCTGTTACCAGAGCACTGTGAATGCATCGTTACTCCTTGAAGCATGCCTCTTTATGAGGCAGCTAGAGGAACAATGCAGCAGTGGGTCAAAGATGGCTTATTTTCTGTTTTCTGCATGTCACACACTTTTCAGGATTGATCTTTATTTGGATTTTCAGTAGTTTGGATCAATTCCATTCAAAATTGAAGGAGGGGAAGGAAGTGCAAGTTTAGTGTGGCTTAATGCAAAATCTCTGTGTATTAAGGCTTGGATGAAAGGATATTGGTGGGATGGGTCCCCACAAACCATCACCATCGTCACCACCAGCAACAGCTGGCCCCACTGTCATGGTGGCACCTTCCAGAGGAACTGTGTACCCAGTGGTAAACCCTCTTGTATGTTCCAGCACCACAGAATAAATGTTTTTCCTTTGGCAACCAGTTCCTGGAGGATGCCTAGGCCTGGATGGAAGCTGAGGAGCAAATCTGAAAAATGTGGCTTGGTTGCTTTTGTACGCCATCCTCAGTGAGCTATGGTTCATTAATTAAGGTTTTCCAGCACTGCAATATCAAACTTATTCAGCTTGGACTTTGGTTGCTTCTGAGCTCTCACTAGATCAAGGCAATACTAAATTCCTCACCTGATTAGATTTATTCCATGACCATGTGGCTCTTCTTGGCTACCTTCATCCTTGCAAGACAGGAGTTCATGTGTTCTTGTAAAAAATTTGTGCACATAAATGCTCACCACTCTTTCCTGTTTCTGAGCAACATGCAGTGATGGAAACCTAAGGGTTTGGAGTTGATTGATGCCTACACAATAATAAAATGTAGTTTTAAACTTGGGTTCTGCAAGGAAAGAAGAAATAAATCAATGAAACCAGCTGGTGTCATGAAATATCCTTCAAAGATATTTTTAAAATTAACTTAAACCTTAAACTTTGGTGTCACTTAAAATACTCTATTAGAAATGGTCAAATGCAGCAGTAAAGTACTGTGTTCAGCTGCCAAGAATGCAGGATGTTAGATTTTTGTGAAATGTGGGGATTTAAGAAAGAGAGGCTTAACTGTACTTCTTTAGTGGATGCAGGGTTAAAATTTTGCCTGCTGTAAATAATATTTTGATAATTTTAGTGCTGGAGTACAAAGAGGTGCTGAACTTGTGACGCATGACTGATGAGGAAGGGCAAGTTAAAATCAAATTTAGAATAAATGATTTGTTAATTTCTAAGCACTTTCAAAATTAATTTCCCAGAAACACCGTTTCGCAGCTTAGAAATACTTGAAACTGTGACAGATAGTATTTTCAACACAATTACACTTGCTGTTTATTATTATAGGATTTCAAATCAAATTCCTTGTTCATTCATTCACACGTGTATTTATGTACTTCCCTAGATCTGCCTCTGTATTTCTACACCAGTTTCACAAAAAAAAAGTAAAAAAAAAAGTAAAAAAAAAAAAGTATAGAGCTTCTAGAATTCACCTTGCTTTCAAACCATTTACTTCAAGTGAGTTTTTATGAAGGCAATGATTTAACTCTAAGCCGGAAATGTCCGCAGTTTTCTTATTAACATGCTGCCATGGAATACACGTCAATTACCTCTCCTCCTCCTCCTCCTTTGCCAGAGAAAGCAGCTAACCCACCTTCCACCTTGGCAGCTCCTACCTGACTGCTCACTCACCTGGAGGGAGGAAAAAGCTGCTCCTCATGCAAGGCAGCCGTAATACACTAGTGACTCTCCAACCTGGCAAATACTGAACTATTTAAAGTGCATCTCTTTTCTTGGCTGGCGTGCTTTACTCTGTTAAACTCGTGTTACGGTCCAGATGTCAAGGTAAGTCCCAAGATGCCTTTGGTACAGCAGCCCTATTTCTATGAGAGCATTAGAAACACGGACAGTGTCTATTTCACCTTTTCTCCATCCTTTCTTCTTCCAGCACTGCTGGGCTGATGTTGCTTGGACCACAGCCAACACAGATACCATCGTTTCAGTGGCACATCATTTCCAGCAGCAGCATCAAGCTGTTGAAATAAATGAGCTCTTCCACCACCCTGCAAATGGGGCTCCAGAACACTGTAGGTTAAGAGAGCTGGGTGGCAGAGAACTACAATCCCTCACTTAAAGTTTCCCATACTTGGAGAAATAGACTTTGAGTAGATGTTAGACTTTGTGTAGGCCATCCAATTTGAGAAGCATAGCAAGGCATGCCCCATCACTGATTCATCATGGCCACACCTGTGACCACTGCTGATCTGCACTGACAGAAATGACCACGTGTCTATGACACCTCTGTGATCAATCACACGTGTTCCTTCTTGTCATGTCCAGAGCTCCAAATACTCAGAACAGCTGTGAACTTTGTAGCTCCATGGGTTTTTATGCTCCTTTAGGTTGGGCTTTTCTCCTTGACATAATTTTCATATGCTGTAAAAGCATCAGGAGATCTGACAAGGCTGCTGGAACTTAGTGGCTCTGACTGGGGATTTCAAGCAAAGCAACCACTCATAAAGCACAGATCCTAGAAAATTCAATTAAGTTCCATTCCAAGAATTATTACAATATACCAATAAATCTTCCTTTATTACTTTATTAATTTCTGCAAGATAGAGGCTAGTGGTGTTAATACTAAACTAGAATGCAATCCATCATAGTTAAATCCATCATAAATCTAGACTATGTTTAGCAGATAACTGAAATTGTTATAAATGAGACTTCACAGCCTCTGCAAGACTCATGGCAGAATCTATGCAGCCATCAAAGTTGGAACAAGTAAATCCATCGCCCCCACAAATCAGGAGAGGTTGAGTATGAAGAATCATGTGTCCTGGACAATTGGGCACAGATTTTGTAACCTGAAAAAGAAAAGCATATAGGAGATGGAAAAGAAAGTCATTTTATTTACCTGAATTCCATGCCAGAAAGAACAGTATTACAGAGAAACGAGCCTTCATATGAAGCACTCCTTCCATCCAGATCTTAGTTTCTAGCTTTAACAATCGAAGTGCTGTAGTAAAATATTTATCTCGTGGATTTAAATAATTAGAATAAAGCTTTCCTGCATATGGAAATTTTACAGCCCTGTCCTGTCTTATTCTGAATCTGTTGTAGAAGAAATAAAGCCTGATCCTGGACAGAGGAAGTGTGGAGATCTCTAAGCCAAAAACAATGATGGTTACTTCCGACTTATCAATCAATTCCACTCTTGACCAAGATCTTGACCTGCTGGCCTCATGGCCTGAACTGTTGTTAGCACACATAAAATCAATACACTGAGTAAACAGAAATTCTGGGGGATTTGACTACTATGTTTCTATAGATGTTGGCTTTATTTGCTTTCTCTCAAGTTGAACTAACCGGGGTTTTGCTGTCCTTCATCATCTGAGAATACAGCTGCAAGAAAATGTGCAACTGTTAATACAGCAAAGACATTTAATCCAAATAAACCAAGTCCTCTGCTCTCTAAACTCACAAAAAGGGCAAGCACAGGAACCAGGCACTAACAGCACCACGTTGGAAATCCGGCCAAGCACGTGGGCCAAATCTTGTGGTCCTACAAGAGCCACCACTCACGACACAGCAGCACAGAAAAGTCAGTGTATTTTTATATTATTCCAGGGAGCTCCCTTGATTTAGGATCCCCGTGATGCCATGCCGTGACTTAATGGACAGCAGGTCAGTAACAATGAACCACAGAGAAGCCAACAGAGACTCACATAATCTGCCTCTGTTCCTTTTCCCTATGTATTTACTCTCTGTTGGTTCTTCTGAGATCCATCGGGTGGGATGGCAGGGCTGGAGAAGGAAGAGGAGCCTGCCATTTCTGAGAGAGCCTGCAATGCAATCAGCTTGACCAGATGACCTTCCCAGATGGGAAGTGAGGAATGACTGTCATGATGACCTGTATGTGCTCCATGCATACATCTTGGGACTACCCACGTGGACTCTAGCTCTCCTGTGTTGATCTCCTCTTTTATCAGAGTGGAGTAGCACAAAAGCTTTTTAGATATCACCAGAGATACAATCAACACTTTGTAAATAACACGATGACAAGTTCTGAACAAGGTTGCTTTGATAAATATTTAATGTCATTCTCAATGCATGAACCGTATTTATTTAAAAAATAATATTCCAGGCACTATACCCTTGATTAAACTTGTATTTGTGGAGTGGCTTTTCTAAAATTTAACAGACTTCACTTTACCAATATCTATTAACCTGAAGCTACATCTAACTCATGGAGAAAAGATCTCTTTTCAGTATTGTACTTTATGACAAATTTCAATGTATGTCAAACAGCAGAGTAAATGCACAAAGCACTTGTGTTTTAACCATGCTTTGCTGTGTCACATGTCATTCTCAACTGTTTCAAACCTATGTACAAAGACCGAATGTCCACACTGTACCAAGTCAGTACATCCTAGAGCAGCACTGATGTATCCCAGAAAGGAGGTAAGTAGCAGGAGCAGCACTGGTAAGCATGACACCAAAGCAGGGTCAGTCAGAGAAAAAAAAGGATGAGAAGATGACGGAGAGCTTGATGATGTAGTGATAAGGGAAGGAAGGTGGGAATTATGACAAAAGGAATGACAAAACAAGACCCATAAGGATGAAATGTTGAAATAGAAGAAAAATATCTAGAATGACAGAGAGAGAGGGAAAAAAGAAGCACAACAATAGAGTAGAAACAGAGATCAAACCACAGAGATCATATAGCATGATATGGAGAACGCAATTTTCTTTCCATCACGCCTTTATTTTCTGCCTTATTTTTGGTCCAAAGATATGTTTTGGATTCCTGTGCAGTAAACCGTTACTGTGTCCCATTGTCCAAGCATTAGCTCCAGTGAACAAGATCTGGAGTCCAAGATATCTTGTTGAGCCTAGGGGATTTTTCCATTGACTCACATGCAGATTACCATTGGCAAGAAAAAGACCCATAGCCTGAGAGCTGCCATGGAGATCAGTGCAGTACCAAAAATGATTCTCACTAAAAAAGCATTAGTTTTAGCCTGCACACATATGCATATGTAGAGAGGAAACGTGAGACGTAATGCACAGGTGTACGTTGCCAACAGCAGACACTGTGAGTCTAGCCAAGTCTAACCAAAAATTCCCAGACAGTCATAAATGCAGGGGAACAAGAAGCCAGCAGAATGGATCCACTCTCCCAGCAGCAGAAGGGTCACAAACATGGACAAGGAAGACATGCAGCATTACAGGAACTGAAAGTAGCAGGGGGCTGAATTCTAGCCACTGCCATGCTTCTAGTTGCCTTTTCCAAGAACACATCATCTGCCAAACACCCACATTTATGTTACTGGCTGTACTGTGTGTTACCAGACTGTTAGCATCTTCTTTAAAGGATGAAAGTACCTGAAATGAATTTGTAGCCAGTTGTGATCCACTCATTCATCTATTACTCAAGTTGATGGAGGAGTCTAGCTGTGTACTGTCAATCTGGCAAGAGATCTTCTTTCTCTAACTTTACATCAGCAGCTAATTTATGCCTACAATTTTCTAATAGATCGAGGGCACAGAGCACAAACAATGAAGAAAGGTTTAGCAGAAAAAGGCTTCTGGAGTGTTCTTCCGTCTTTAATACCCAATGCTTTCTCAATGCTGGCTGTACTAAACAGTTTCTGATTTGTCATATTGATCAAAGGATCAATACTTTGACATCTCAGACTGCATCTCTTTGCCTGTGTGGCAAGACTATGCTCAATATAGTAATATTATACAATAATAGTAATATAGGAGTAATCATAGATAGAGTGACTGGGAAGAGGAATGATTCTGTCCCTTCTTCGAGTTCCTCTAAAGGTGCTGTCCAAAATGAATTCCAAATTACCTTCAGCTAAATGGCCCAGCCTGTTCCATCTCCAACCTTGGAAGACTTCAAGGCTCAGCTGGACGAAGCCACGGTGGAGCTTGATCCAGTGTTGACAACAGTTCTGCTTTGAGCAAAAGGTTGGACTAGAGACCTGAAGAGATCCTTTTGGAGGTCTTCTCTAAAGAGGTCCAATTTCTGTGATTCAGTGCTCTGCCAACCTCACTTATACATATAAAGTGACTCTGTCAAAGGAACATGGTGGCTGGAAAGCTGCTGGCTCTGAATGCTAATAGTGTCTTATTGCAATTAAAGCAGGGGATACAGAATTGCAGCTGTGCTGCTAAGTAGTGTCAGTAGATGTTTGGAAGTCCTAATCCCTCATCTGCCATGGATAATTGTAGTGTCTGTGCTTTAATCCCAGGATTGTGTTTGGTGATGTGAAGGATGCTACAGATGGATTTAATTAACAAGCAGGATAAATCCAGTCTGAAAGAGTCAGGGGAAAGATGCACTCATCAGTTCCCTTTGCTTCCGTGGAAACATCTTATTATAATTGAAAGTACAGATAGCTTTAAGAGAAAAAGGGAGCTCTGTCTCAGATATTTAATTTAGGCAGGGATTATTTTATAGGGTCCCCACCTGGCGATAGAGATCTCTTGTTGAGATAACTGATCTGACCTATGCTAACTTATTTGCAACTTAAGATATGTCCACATTCATCCACTGAGTTAAAGATTGGTGATAATTCTTCCTGTGACACAGACATAAAACACAAGCAGATGCTGAAATAGGTGATTTTGATTAGTAGCAGCATAGTATAGTAGGCAACAATGGCAGAAGAAAGTGGGAAGAACTGTAAGTTGTACAGTGTTTTGGTCTTTGAGAAAATAACAGATAATTGTCCAGTAATATGATGTCTGAATCTAATTTTTAAATAGGGGAACCAGGATGCATACGTAGTGATTTAGAAAGATGATAAATTTGAAGCAATTGTGGAAAATAAGAGTTCATTCCTGTTCCAACTACCTCTAAAAGATGAAGCAATAGGTATAAATTTATAATAAATGTTCTCTGACCATAAGGAAAGAAATTAATTTGCTATGATTCAGGAAGCATAGGTCTTTGATGAAATATCATTTTAATATGAGGAATCTAAAACATGAAATTATACATTAAGATCATCTTTATACGTCAACTGATAACAAATACTATGTACTGAGAAGTGATTTGCAAACTACCAATACCTAACTCACAGAAAAATAAACTTTGTGCTAACGAGACCAGGTTCTTAGATTGGACGGAGATCAAGGGCTATGAGCAGACTTCACAGCAGTCATCTAGAGTAACTTTTCCAGACTTCATAAAATGAAAAATTTTTAGGGAACTGCTTTATGTAAATATTTTGCATCAACTTCCACATTCAATTTCACCAGTGTAATTTAACTTAAGAGGCTTTGGGTAAACATGTAGATATACTCCAATACTTGAGGAAATTGCCAACAATTTCCTTGGATTTTTAAGAGAAGTCTGTAAAATATAAACATTTTGCTATTATTACCCTTAGGTAGTTTACTTTAGAATACTTATTGTATAGCATACTGTTAAATTGAACTGGGCCAAATAAAATAATAACAAATTTGGAGTATGTCCAAACACAAGAACTTCTGCTACTCTGTGGTAGGGTGGGAATTTTGCTAATAATATCACATATTTTCGGATGCAGAAGAGACAGACTTAGTCATATTTTTAAATACCAACAAAAATCCCAGTGAAGCATGTGGGATTTACTTCCTTCCTGTGCACTGCTCCCATTCCTATTTATCAGGAGTGTTGCATAACTTACCACTAAGCCAGGTCCACTATGTGAAAAGATTACTAGAAATGGTCTGGCTGTACCTGGCCAGCCTTGAATGCTGCTCAAGGCTACGTGGAGGAATGCAATAAGGATATCGAATGACTATATCCTTTCTTCTTGCTCCCTGAGGATGAAAACCACCGGACTGTAGGATCTCCTGTTTCTTGTGATGCCCTCTAAGTCTGTACTACGGCATTACCCAGGTGGCACCCTCCCAGCTGCTTGTTTGCCCATGGGTTACCTGTGAGTATCTCCATTTCTGACACTTGACACTAGCTGGTTTGGGCAGGGATGGCACAATGCTTTCCAGGTGGCTGAGAATTAACTGCTGTACCTCTGCAGGGTCTGAATCCAGGTGCTCACTCCCAAATGTCACAGTTGTGTGAACTACAACTGAAGGTCCAATTTCAGGAGACTCTGGAATAAAGAAGAGAGATACTTTTGAAAGATTACTCATTAATATTCGCCTTCCCTTGGTACTGCCCATTGTGCCTCTAGCCTAGAAGTCACTAAGAATCTTCAGCACCACCCTGTTCTTCCAGCTGCAAAAACACAAGGAATAACACCACAAGTTGTTCACGAGAAGTACAACTAAGAAGTCCAGGCTTTTTGAAGAATTTGCAGTGGTTTCCTCATTGCAGTAATCCTGTATGTTCCTAGAGGAACCCCAAGGTATTCCCACACCCCACAGCTAGCAGCTGGAGGAAGCAGTGTATGCAGTGAATACACTGGAAGCAAACTCTTCCTTTCCCCCATAGGTCTGACATTGGCATAAAGGCTTAAAAGACATCAGGGTGGCAAGGAAGAGACAGTGACAATAGGACAGAGAGTCAGCATGACTGTATGCCCTTGCAAATACCATGAAGTGGCTGCCAAGAACTCGGGAGATCCAGCTGGCAAGCTGGCCGAATCCTGGCCTGGCTTCAAACCAGTCTGGCAAACAAAGTGCCACCGGACTCCTGCTGTAAACTGGGCTTGAAGCTCAGCAACAAATTAAGGCACTGGATGATGTTTTGTTTTTGTTTTGTTTTGTTTTGAGATGAAAATGAAACTCGCAAATGACAATTTGAAATTTTATCTCAGAATTTTGATTTTTTAAACATTTCCTTTAAAAGGGTGCAAATGGGCAGGAGAAGGTGCGCCATGCTCCGAGTGCTGCCATGTCGCTGCCCACTTTCCTGCTCTACTCCCTACCAGCCAGCAGCAGCCGCACAACTCAATTTTCACCAGGAGACTTCCAACCTGCCTGCAATTAAGCTTTGTGATGGAGCCAATGCATAAACAACTGAAAGCCTGTTGGTACAGTCCCACCACTTGTGCATGACCCATTCCCCTGTGTGCTCTGCTCTTGCCCCATGCCTTGCTCCTCTTGGGTCTGCTGCAGGTCATGGGAGCAATCAGGGCCAGCAGGTGAGGACAACAATGCTGCAGGAGACCAAGGCATTACATGGGGCAAATGCCAGCATCATCTCTTTTGCCACTCAGCACAATCAAGTCGCACAGAAAGTATCTTGTAAACAGCAGTTAGATAGATCTGCAGTTACCAGGACACAGAGGAAGCAACCATTCATGAACAACAATGAAGAAATTATCTTAGACACCTTTAATGGGACAATCTCTACAAGACAGATATACTAGAGTCGTGCACATGGAATCATCAGGAGATGAAAATGATCCTTAAGGCAAAGGACAAAAAAAAAGAAGTGTTTGTTGCATTATTGTGAAAAACATCTGCTCACTCCATAATTGGTTGCATATTAGCCATGCAACACAATTTACATAGTTGAAAGGCTACAATAAAGCTAATACTTTACTTTCAGGGATGGGGAGAGGGGAAACAGAAGCCAGGGCAGGTTGGCTTGATAAAACAGTGCTTCCTCTTGGCCTGCCCACATGAACCCAATTTTAGTTTTGTTGCTCTAGCAACTTCCAGGACATCAGCATGTGGTCTACAAGCAAGCATGTCTACATGCAAGTTTTGGGGAGCATTAAAGCTTCAACACAACTTCTCTCCTCGGGCAAATATGTGCAAGTGAGCAAAAGTCAAAGAAAGTAATTTCTCCCTTAATAATACGCCTAGCTGCAGCACAGGGGGAAGAAGCAAAGGCAGTTCAAGTGCTATTGCTAATCCCAGCAGACCTGGAGATAGCTGGGATTAGCAATAGCTTCTTTATCGCTGGGGTAGGTAGTTTATGGGTTCTCTGTAGCGAGCTACTTCTGTCCACACCAGAGTGTTGGCTTGTCACCTTGCAGACTTGCTCATTCATGCTACAGTCCCTGTATCTTCCCTTTTTCATGGATGTCCTTTATAAGATCCAGACAGATACCTCCTGCACCGTGAGCAGAGTGGGAACATGATGTCAGTCATGGCCATGACTGCATGTGGCTTCCTCTAGTCGAAACTCCTTGATATTTAAAAACATGTCAATCATCTATCTTTCCACCAATAAAATCGAATAAAAATAACACAAGGGCATGAGGACAGCCAATAAGAGAATTTCCCTATAATATGGGATTTTAAGGCTCGGTGATTTCCCTGTGCCAAGGCACTATGAAGACCCAGCAGATCCTTGTGTTAGTCCTTCCTGCTGGGACTGTTCCACTTTGAATGAGCCAGATGCATTTGGAGGAGCAAGGGCATGACCTGGATTCTGCTGTATTTCAGCTGAGGGACTGAATTCACAAAGCTGGTAGTTAAATTAAGTGATTCCCTCTCACCCCATTAACCAGAAACACCCTCCTTTGGAAAGCAGAAAGCCTTTTCCAGCTAAACCTTTGTTTGAACTACCATATATTCTTAGAAAATATATTTGTTTCAGCAAACGAGCATTTTCTGACCAAAGAATCCACATTGGAAGAGGCAGTTGAACACTTTCCAACCAGTTCTGGCCATTGCATATCAGGCTTGATCAAAATCTTTATGTTTAATTTGTCAGTGAGGATATAGAGGCCTCCTCCTTCAAGAAGACAGCATATTCCAGCTTTTAAAAGCAACATAAATTTCCTTCTCTGGAAAACTTTGGGCTGATCATTTCAGATTACACTACTGAGGCACAGCAGGACCAAGTCCCAGCATCACAGCATGAATGAAAGTGATGGCTTTCGCTTCAACTGGAAGGATCCCTTCATTAAGTCTCTTTCTTGGGTGGGCCAGCTCAGCCAACGCTTACTCTTGAGAAGTGGGAAAATGTGGAAAAATGGGTAGGGAGCTGTTTCCTGGTTGTGGTCAGGAACGCACTGTGAGGCCACACCTGAAAGCACCAAGCCATGGTGCTGCCTTTTCTTAACATTCTCTTTTTCCAAGTGAGGCACTTGTAAGAGCAGATCACTTCCTCAATTCGGCTTACAGGCTCTACTTTCAGCAAGTACAACATCTCTTTTCCTGGGTGGTTTCCTGAAGCGTCCAGAGACTTTTAGTTTGTTTCCTATTTTAATAGAAAAAATAACTTAAATAAGTCTTAGCCATTGGGGGTGAAAAGGCCCATGATCTCCACAGGAAATGGATTTGGGATGAGGCAGAGCAGATCTGGGGACTGAGACTGTATAGTGAAACAAGGTCTACCCTTGCCTAGAAGCAGAGACTCAACCGAAGAAAGCATCTTCTTCCCCAAGCTCTGATGAACTGATTGCCTGAGTCTAACATCCAGCCTTAGGCTCGTCTTCCAGAGATTCCTCCTGCCGCCCCCAAGCCTGATTTCGTAGGCTAGAACAGGACATACTTCTGTTCACATCAGCTTTTCCAAATGTCTGGAAAATCCACGGGAATGCTACTCAGTCTGTCCTTCTCATTTTCAGATGGAGAACAGGTATTCTAAATCTGACATTTCTACGCAGAGACTGTCAGGGACAGAAGACCAAGTGGGGAAGCCTATGGGGTACCTTGGGATTTATTAGAGTGCACATGGTATTTGGCAAATTCTTCCACGCAAACTTGGTAAAAAGGCTCATTAAAAGATGTCTAAGCATTTTAATAACATAAATATTCATTGCTTGCTGTGACTTGTTGTAGCCAATGATTCTTGGACAGGGCCTGCTTCTTCCAAATCTCTCATCTCTTCCATAGCATGTACAAAACAAGTTTCAGGAGAACAGGCAGTTCGCTGAGTTTTTAATTCCTCCTTCAAGCTACTCATAGCTTGGAGAGCTTCCAGAGGCCACTGAGTCACAGCCTTCCAGTATTGAAATACGCAGACTGCAGGGATCAAGTTTAGCCTCAAGCCCTTTTCTTTTCTTTCTTTCCTTTTTTTCTTTTTTTTTTTTCCTACAAAAATGCTGGCCAACAGAAAAGTTTAAAATAGATTTTTCCCTGAAAGCAATGGGGGTATCTCAGTGTTGATACCTTAGAGCTCTCACATCAGGTATGAATGACTGTTCATCTGTCGCAGGAGTAAAACTGGCACTTTCCTCCCAGTGTGTTTAGATCAGGCTGCAACAGCTAGCTAAAAAACCAAGGTTTCTGGCAGGACTTTTCCATGAGATTTTAATTTTCTTTATTTGTGGCAAGATGCGAGCAGTCTATGGCCATGCTAGCAGATGATGAAGTAGCATGCGAGATGTAGCAAGCCAGAGAACTCTCAGCAAAGTGAGGGGTAATGATCTGAAGGCAAATGGAAGCAGCATAAAAGCTTTCATCTGCTCCCAGTTCTCCCCCCTCTCATCCCAGCTGCAAAGCAATTAATCCGATCAGTTGATGTGGTGGAAGGCATAAGACACTGGGTAGATCAGAGCGAGAGTGAGACAGCGGAGTTGGCTGGAGCTTATGCCTACTTAACTAGCAAGCAGCCGCTCAGCCAGTGTTGGCAGAGTCCTCGCCATCCGGAGTTGCTGAGGGATCCCACCAAAAACTCAGCTGCAGCAAGCTTGTGCCTGGTGCTCCTTCGTCTGCTGCACGGTCAGCCCAACGGGGTGTGCGCCTGCCCCAGCCACTCTGGCCTGCCTCCACTCGCTCACAGCAGGAGGAAAGGGACTTTATTTGCACAGACCCCCCTGAGGTCGCAGTCAGGGAGGGAAGTGCTGGCAACATCTCGTGCAGCTGCAGCGACTTGTGCCCCAAGTTCAGACTCTCCTCTTCCCTATGGCATGTGGAAGATGGAGCGCAAATACTGCAGGTTTTCTTTGTTTTGGTGTTGGTTTTCTTCTTTTCCGCGTGAATTTCTTTTGCTCTGCTGCATCACACAGGACCAACACCAAGAGATGAAAAGTGAAGAACATAAGGATAAACACTTTCATGCTTCCATGTAAACAGAAAAGCACTGTGTGATCTTTGGCATATTGCCCTATCCAGCCAGCGTCCTGTCTGTGACAGTGAAATTGTCACAGAAGTGACTACGTCCCTGCCTGGCCCCGCAGCAATGCTGGGGCTGTGTGGAACTTGCAGATTCTGAAGCTGCTGGCTCATGGGGATGAGGAGAGGGGCAGAGCCAGCCTCTGATGTGGGATCCAGATTTAACAAAACCTTCCTCCTTGGGATATCCTGGCCACCACGTTTTGGCTGCCATCACAGCCTACCTGCAGTCATTCTGAGCAGCCTGCAGGGCTGAACAGAGTAGTAGGAATGAAGAACAGTTCTCTTTTTTTTGTCTCAAAGTCAAAATATGAAGCTCCACCAGTCCCCCAGAAGTCAAAGACATTAGGGGAGACACTGAAGCACTTGTGACCAAAATACAGCTGCACTATCAGCCTGACTAGCAGTATTTTCTCCTCTTAGCAAGTCTGAAACCATATCTATGGAAAAGGAGAAGGGATGAATTGAAAAGAAAAGAAAGGAGATGAAAAAATAAGTGAGGAATTGAAAAGTGAGGATCTATCTACATCTTCCACATCCTAAAGGGAAGGTTACAGAGAAGACAGAGACAGACTTTCTTTAGAAGTCCAAAGCAAAAGGACATGAGCCAATGGGCACAACTGCAACAAGAGAAAATCCCAACAGGACATGAGGAAGCAGCACTTCCCCGTGTGAGTGGGACTTCCCTGGCCTCAGGCAGCATGGGGTCTCCATCCTGAGGGACAGCCCTGACTCACCTCAACATGGCCCTAAGCAACCAGGGGAGTAGAAGACTGCTGAGCCTGGTGGGATTGTGAAATCTCTGAAACCAGATGAGGAAGGGCACCAACATGTAGCAGTGTGAAGTACAAACTGCCACAGGTAGAGGACGTATCAGCTATCTGGAAGGGGTGTCAAGGACAGGAAGCGTGAAAGAAATTAAAGCTCATCATCCACTGCATTTCAGCCAGTTGTAACAGTGAATTAAGCACTAGCAGTCTGTCCGTTTTGAACTCTCTGAGGGAAGCTGGTGTTCCTCCACAACCTGGAGATGAGGGGACGGGTATTTGTTTGGCTAGCAAGCAGGAGAGGAAGGCCATCAGCTTCTTGATATTTTTGGACTGTCTCCACACTCTTCATCAATTCCCAGCTGGAGAAAACAACGGCTATGGAAAGAAAAAGAAGAACCGACTGCTGACAGAGAGAATTTATGCAGTATTAAGCCTGCTAGGAGTATAATCATCCAGAAAAACATTGGGGCTAATAAAAGATGCTCTGGAGAAGAGGACAGAAAACAGAGCCCAGTGCCATTCCCCCAGTACAGTGCTTGTGGCTTGTGGGTCAAGAACATCTGGGGTTAGAAAGGTGGCTTCTAGATTTGAATAACACAGTTAATGCAGAACGATAAGATGGAAGAGCACAGTATCCTGGGTGAAGCTGCTCAGCAAAGCTGCTCAGGCTAGAAGCATAGCTGTCACTATTATGATAGGATAAAAGACTTGTGGGCCAAGCCCCTGCACTCACTCTGTACTGCAGGATGGTGACAATACGAATAGCCTGTGGTGCCAAGTCCTCCCACCTAGACCTTGTTCTGCCCTGGGAAACATTCACGTGATATTAAGGGCATCAAGTCAGCTCCTGCAGTGGCCATATCCTCCTTACCATCAGTGTCAGGGAAGGAAGGGGTTTAAGATTAAAAGGGACACAGATTAAAAGATTGCTGAGAAAAACAAAACAAAACAAAACAAAAAACAAAACAAAACATAAACATCCCAATAAAACAAAGCCACACAACTTCTCAGAGAAAACCCAGTGTGGATTATGTTGTCCACCAAAATCTTCTCCCTTGCAAAATACAAAAGCTACTTCTGTGCTGTGTACTTAGTGAATCCATGCCTAAGTCAGGGCTCAGAGTCCCTAAATTCAAAAGACATTTTAGAGATACAGTGCAATTAGCTGTGATCCCTTGGATCAACAGAGGCCTGAAGCTGAATGTTTCTTTAGCTTAGAGAACATTCTCACAGCCTGAAAGTTGTAGGATCCACTTGGCAAATGGTCAGCACAGCTATGTACATTGTTCTGGGAGTGTGATGGGTCAATAAGCAACCACCGTAGGGGAGGATTCAGTGGGTAACACAGATTTCAAGGTTTCAGGAAGAGGGCAGAGCACAGTGCTCCTGGGACTATTTTAATGGTAGGAGGTAACTTGAGAAGCATCTGTCTGCCCTTGAGACCAGCAGTGGAGACTTGGCACAGACGGAGAGCAGCAGATACCACTTCTCTTGCCATCTCCTAAGAAAGCAGGAGCCAACTGCATTTGTCCAAACAACAAAATTCCAGGAGTGAAAATCATGTCTGCAGGCCATCAGGGAGCATGTCTCACAGCTACTGAGCTAAAAGACTTTGAAGCAAGAAACTCTGAACCATAATGGACGCAGCCGCTCTCAGTATCCAGCAAGGTGCCAAGGACGGGGCGCTCCGAGAGGCTGACCAGCCTCATGCCTAGAAGTGGTTGGGCTAGCCTGGGACCAAAGCACACTTGAGAGCGTGAGGCAGCATGTGCTGCAGTTGGTTGGACTTGCATCCCAGTTAATGTATCGGTATGTTCAGTAAATAATCACCAGAACACTGTCTGCCTCAGAACCACAGGATTTAGGTAGGGAGGGACCTCTGGAGGTCTCTAGCCCAACCTCTTGCTGAAAACATGGCCAGCTTCAAAGTCATACTGTATTGCTACAGTTCCAGGGCTCAGCTGAATGGCTGGGAACTCTTCCAGCACTGGCATGAACAGCACATTGCTCCTTCCTAGGGGATCTACACATGTCGGTTTACAACCTAGTCTGCAGAAGAGATCTGTGTATGGATGCGATAGGCACACGTCTTCCACAGGAATGCTTTCTTCCTTCCTAGAGGAACAGTGTCAAGTATTTTTCTCATGTTCCTGCCCAGTGACGCAAAACCTAGTCAGAACAGATATCAATAAAAAACAAAACTTGTTTGCTTCCTGCCCCTAAGGAATTTTTAATTTGCCTGGGGGGATGTGCTTTGCTATCCAAAATCCATTCTGATTCTATATAACATGAGGGGAAGGGAAAGGGTTTTATCACTGCCCTGTCAAACAAACCCTAAAAGCTAGGCTGTGAAAAAGTGCATGGAAATATTGTTGGTCAGTGCAGAGAGCAGCAGACAAGCTGGGCTCCTCCAGACAGGCCGGAGTGGTATCCCTGCTCGCTGGGAGGGACCAGCAGGATGAGTTTCTCTGACGGAAGAGAAGTCTACACGCAAGCCTCATAAAACTAGAACCAAAATGAAAAAAGAATAGTGAATAATTTCAGCACACCTAGAAAATAAGCAAGAGAGATGGAGATTTCCTTTCAAAATGTCACACTGTTGTTTTGCAAAAGAGAGAGATTCCTGAGTTATCCTTAGCACTTTTCATGGTTTGTATGGCCACTTATTCTCCATGGAGTAGAATCTGCTGTAATTCGCAAGGCACAGTTTGGAAGACTTCCTGTAAAGAACAGCATATATTATATTCAGAAATTCAGCATTTCATTAGACTTACAGATCGTTTCTGATTAGTTTTCTAAAAACAAGCAGGGTAGGCAGGGGATTACAAAGCAATTGGCCATGTAATGAGGGTAAAAACCTAAATAACTCTTTAACTCTACCAAACTCATATTTTGGTACTGAGAAGATAAAGGAATCTTTATTTTAAATTTAAAAAGGATACTCAGGAATTACACTGATCCTGAAAACCTATAAAATAAATCTTCTCTCTAAATTATATGACCTCACAATCCTTATGCAAAAGAAGTAAAGGAACTGCTTCCATTTTTGTGTGTCATCTATCTTTAGTCCTTCAAATGTAAAGAGATGCAAAGACTGCAGTATTACAGAAATGAGGCTTGAAATAATTTATACTGAAGAATTCCCACCGTCCCCCCGACCAGTTATAAATATTGATGGAGTGTTTAAAGCAGCCAATCACACATATTTAATATTCATACATACTGCACAGGGAATTCAACATACACTTCTTGTAGGCTCTTCCTTACGCAACTTTTGAGCACATTACATCTGTGGATGGAGACACAGTTTTACGATCAGCTGCTGAGATCCTCAGCTGATACAAAAAGCCTTCCTTCTCAGAGGCCTGGTAATGGCTTATAATGCTCCAAATTACACTGGTAATGGCAGCATCAGAGAAACAGCTTTGTTACTGATTCCTCTGCATAAACTGGGAAGAAAACAGATGTCACCCACAGCTATCAGTAAGGAACTAGTCAGGGTCACGACAAAGCCAACTGATGGCAGCACTCAAACTGCAGCCACCTCTGAAAGACAGGCGCAGCCATCCTGCAAAGCCAGCCCTGGTGCTCTCTGTGCTGCAGGGAAGAAAGGCAGGGGAAGGGCTTGTATTTCTGGAGAATTACAGACCTGCTACTCTGCCCAGCCATTTGAAACTCACCACCTCTGGTAACAAACTGATCTTGCTGAGGATGTGCCACACTACCCTGTATGCTGAGGATGTACTCTTGATAAGCACTGCAGTCACATCGGATGTGCAGCAAAGCTAATTTTCATCTTAAGACTGAAGCAATGGAGGGAGGGATGCAGGCAGGCACATAAGAAATACACACCACTGAATATACAGGGACATTCATGCATTAAGGTGCTGGCTCTTTAGGAAGGATCACTGTCCCAAAAAAGCTCAGCTGCTTCACCCAGGACACTGAACTCCAATGTAAATCTTAGTCTGAGCATTTCTGATTTCTCTTGCTAACACTGACACTTTCATTGTTACCATCATCTTCCTCAGATGAATCAAGGTTGAAGAATGGAGGAATGGGGTAATGACGAGTGAGTGGAACATTGTGCTAAAAGATCAGCAATGGCACTGAAAAAACAGTGAGTGAAAAAAGTTGTTGCTGTTCCTCTTATTGAAATGTTCTGGAGGTCAGTCAGAAGCATGGAAAGAAAAAAAAAAAGATGCAAAATACTTGTGTATGTGCTAAAACAGACCTTAAGGAACTTTACATTCAAGTTGTCTGGCTGAAGCACTCCATACGAATAAGTAAATTTCATGTTCAGCACCCCTTGCCCAAGTTGTCTAATAGTGTTTGAGTGCCTGAGTCTGTGTATTTCCATTAAGAGCAGAGCCGTGCATATGTTTGAAGAAAAGTGAATCATTTGGTGACCGCTCTTGCTTCTTCTCTTGATTGCTGCATTTCTGTATCTCAGCATATCCTTACTGAGCATGATACAGGCATGCTTTCCAATCCTCCTGTGCTCAGCTGAAACGCTCACAGCCACAAATACTGCTCCAGCTAACATGCACTGCTCTCTCACCCTAGTACTACTTTTCCTGGAACAAAGTTCAGATCTGCAAAAAGCAAGTTCACTAAGAAAGACAGTACAGTCAAGGCGTCTGGTTGACTGTTTATATATCACAAGGAGGAGGGCCTTACGGGAGAGAAATCATCTTCAGTTGCTGGCCCCAGTTTGTTCCAATTTGCTCTTCTTGGAAAAATTCACTTGTATAAACAGATCTCTCCCATGATACGAGGGAAATCTCAGTGAGAAAGGTATGTGTCAACACTGATGTTCTAGTAGTTTCTAGGTAGTTGCTAGTGATATGTCCCAAATACTCTGGTTTAATTTCCTTTGGAACCATCAAAGATACTGCAGATAGCTATTTGATAATTTAATTACAATTACATATTCATTGCTCTCAGTGCTGGTGCTTTGAACCCACAGAATTGATCAGGTGAGGAAAGGATGGGTGATTTTCTCCCTTGGGCTGTGTCCTCCTCTTCTGAATCAGGTAGCTGGGATGTACAATACCTGTAAGTGTTATTAACCATCAGGTACTTCCCATTAAACACAACAGTGGAGATATTATCTTAGATGTAAGAAAATCTCCAGCTGCACATTGTCAGTAACACGGAGACAATGCCAGAGAAAAAATCACTTTGCATCTGGCTTTTCTTACTCTCTTTTTTATGTGTTCACTATTGGCCCTTGCAGGAAGAAGCATATCAGAATGGATGCATCTTTGTTTTGGCCACTTCAGACATTTCTTCATTTTCCGTCTTTTCAGACCAATAGGCTAAATTCTTTGTAGAAACAATAAAAGCAGGCTTTCACAGTGGTGAGTTTATTCATCTCTGCAACAACTTTGCTCCCAGCATAAACTGCTGTTTCTGGAGGCACTTCAGGAGCTACTGGCACCCATCTGCAAAGAGGGGCACATCTGGAAGAGCTGATTTGAACCACACTATCACCACAACGCGGAGGAGCACAAGGTCCTGTGTCTGTCAAAAGACAGCCCCATGCAACAAACCATTCTGAAAAGATTCTTCTACAAGTTATGGTGGATCCACCATTGTATTTAAGCCACCAACGATGGCGAATCACATCATGAGAAGCACAGCCAGCAGATCTCAATTATTCATCAACCCTCTCTACTTGGCACCCACAGAGATGTACCTGCAGTGCTGTGTCCAAATATTCCCTATCCCCTGCAGTGGATGAGGATGTGGAGCACTGAAAAAAAAACAAAACGTGAAGAGCTCCCAAGGGCTGGAGCATGCAGCCTAGAAGGAGATTTGATGAAGGGAGCTGGGCTTGTTGGACCTGGTTGGGGGAGGCTGCGGGAGCAAGGGATCTAAGAGCAGCTGCATTGGGTTTACGTGGGGAGGGTTTGGTAGCAGGAGGGCTGCAGGGGTGGCCTTTGTGAGAATAGACAAGGAGATCTCCATGTTAGAGAAGAACCAGCTCCACCCATCTTCAAAATGGACCCATCACTGGCCAGAGCTGTGCCACTGAGCGACGTTGGTTGTGCCTCTGGGAGAGCAGATTAAAGGCTTAAAAACATTGTGCAATAGCACAATGCTGGGAGGGACGAGTGAGAAAATGTGAGAGAAACAGCCCTGCAGACACCAAGGTCAGTGCAAAAAGATGGCAGGAGATGCTCCAAGCACGAGAGCAGCAGTTCCCCTGTGGCCTGTGGAGAGGCCTCTGGTGGAGCAGGCTGTCCCCCTGCAGCCCACGGGTCCCATGGCAGAGCAGATCTCCACGCTGCAGCCTGTGAGGGAGCCCACAGTGGAGCAGGTTTGTGGCCAGAGCTGCATCCCATGGGGGACCTATGCTGGAGCAGTCCTGTGCTGAAGGGTTGCACCCTGTGGTACAGGCCCGTACTGGAACAGTTCAGGAAGGACTGCATCCAGTGGAGGGACCCTACAGTGGAGCATGAAGTTTAACAAAGGAAAATGTGAAGCCCTGCAACTGAAAGGGGGCTGGCCCATGCAACACTATATGCTGAGACTAAGGGAACAGAAAGCAGCTCTGCAGACAAGGACTTGTTGTCCACATGGTTCAGAAGTCATCAGCGTGCCTCTGCAGTAGTAGTACTGCAGCCTCACTACATCTCCATCCCTGAAGCTATTCAAAGGCCAGGGCCTTGAGCAACATAATCTAACCTTGCAGTTGGATCTAACTTCAAACCTTGAGGGGAGGTAGGACCAGACAATCTCCAGTGGATCCTTCCAACGTGAATCACTGCAATTCTGACTGGCAGGGGCAATCGACACAAGCTGCAATATCCACAGGCTGGCCCTTGGGAAGTTTAGACTGCAGATGAAGAAACACCTCTTTCCCCAGTGGAGGTGCAGCCCTGGGAAAGGTGCCCAGAGATGTGGGGTATCTGCATACTGCTTTTTAAAAAAAAAACTCAGCTAGACGAGGTGCAGCTGCTCTGACGTTGTGTTGGCATGGTCCTGCTCTGACTGGGAGAAGAGATTGCTCTCATCATGTGTACCCAACGCCTGAAACAGTGCGCATGTTTGGATATAAGGGTGACAGGCAAGGTTTGCAGTGCCCTGCCAACAGGTACTAACACCACTGGTGTTTATGAACTACAGTGAATCCTGACTGAACAAGGAAGACTAGAAACAGAAGTTTCCTAGGTCTTACTTGAAACATGCTTTAGCAGAGTGAATTTCATAATGTGTAAAAACTATCCCTTGTATTAAGCAGCATAAGATTATGGAAATCTTTCCTTAGTCTGTGGCAGTGCATCACAGTACTTCTTACGTCACTCCAAAGGTGGAGAGATTTTCACCCCCACTTCACTGATGTGGCTAAACTTGGTAATCATCACAATGTGAGCAAGTAATAGAATTGGGAAGAATTTTAAGTTCCTACCTTACTTGATTAAACTCAAATGCTAGCAGATATTCCTGAGATACTCTATGCCAACACACTTACCAGACTGTTTAGTATATGAAATACGTTTAATAAATAAAACATATAGCTATTTCACTGCCATCTTCCAGAAACAGATGAGAAGTGTCTGAGTTGTGGGATGTTCTCCAAGCTTTACCGAGCAGCTGTACAACATTCAGCCATTTCAAGGATTTTCCGTCATTATAAAAGCAAACTAGCTAACTGTGAATTAGAGCGAACAGCCTCAATTATATAACTTGTTACTACTTCCAAACATGCTTAGTGGAAAGAACAGGAGTTGTAAAGTAATGGATGACGGGAGATAAATTGGCATGTGTGTGAATCAATGTTTAAACAAAGGAACTCCAGTTCTTTCTTGGAATAGCAACATTTTGATGTTTTGAATCCCCTGACACTGGTTTCATAAATGCAGTAACGTAAACCATGTGCTGGGTGGTGATTTTCTGAGGACCTTCCCCTTTTCATTGTGTATTTTATTACAGGCCAAATGTGACATTAATTGCTATCCACTGCAGCTTGGAGTTAAATACTTGCTCTGTTCAGAATAGCAACACTCAATTAAACAGCATTTTTCATGATCTACACCCTCTATTGTCACTGTCTTTAAGGGAAATAATGGGAGCACTGACCTATATTGCGTTTCTTATTATCAATGGAGATGAAGCGTATGCAGGGATTATCGGTGATGTACTTTGCAGCCCAGGGGACATCAATACACACACCAGCTTCATAAAAAAGTCCCAGAGCGTAGCGGGAGGAGTAGCTCGTAGCTTCCAGTTGTTGCTTTTGCCTTTCATTAATTACTGTGGAAAAAACAAAACAAATCAAAAAAAACACAAATCAGACAATTCCTTTTCTCTCAGAATGTTAAATGTATGAATCCTGTGGTTAAGCTTACTCCTTCCTGAAAATGTCCAGGCTGCTAAAACAAAGAATCTAATACTAAGCCTAGTGTTTTGCAATACTTTTTCTGGGACACCTCTTCATGAAGTTTTAATGGCACATTATGTAACGTAGCCCCTTCACGTGCAACCCTCCCCCGTCTGTTGGCGGTTGGTTGGTTGGTTGGTGGAATCTCTCCACTAGTCACCTCTGATTAGAAACTTTGATGATAGGTGACTTTTTCTCAAGTCTTTCCTCAAAAGGTGAATAAATATTTCTTCGTGGGAGTAAGAGGTCACAGTTTGCCCCTAGTACATAAAGTGAATGATTGTACGATTTCACATATCAAAAAAAATCATAGAATCATAGAATATCCCGAGTTGGAAGGGACCCATAAGGATCATCGAGTCCAACTCCTGGCACCACACAGGTCTGCACAAAACTTTAGACCATGTGACTAAGTGCACAGTCCAATATCTTCTTAAATTCAGACAGGCTTGGTGCAGTGACTACTTCACTGGGGAGCCTGTTCCAGTGTGTGACCACCCTCTCAGTGAAGAACCTCTTCCTGATGTCTAGCCTAAACCTCCCCTGCCTCAGCTTGACACCATTCCCGCGGGTCCTGTCACTGGTGACTACGGAGAATAAATCAGCACCTTCCCCTCCACTCCCCCTCGTGAGGAAGCTGTAGACCACGATGAGGTCTCCCCTCAGCCTCCTCTTTTCCAGGCTGAACAGAACATAGGAACTCTTGAATTTCTGGAAAAAATAGTCACCCTGCAATTTCTATGTTGCAATTCAAATGGATGAAAAAATCTCTACAGCATAGCACTTTAGCACTATATTCTTGGATTATAGTGAAATATCCAGACTATTAGCATATTAGTGATTGAAAACAAGTGAAGAATTTATCCTAAATACATATATATATTTAACACAGTATCTATCAGTGGGGACAACCTGAGAAACTCTCAGAAAGGAGAAGACCTCACAAAGGGTTCAAAGCGAAGTCCAGTTACTTCAGCTGAAAGCATTTTAAGGTAGTTAAGAAAATTTCAGAGCAATTATGAATCCATTTCTTCATGTAATTAACTCTCCTATCTTCTAATTACAGTAAGATATGCTTTTTGCCTCAATTTTCTAATCTCCATAAAACACTGCCCAGAGTAGTTTTAGCCCCACTGTGCATTCAAATACCCTTTTATTTCATGCCGAAGAAGAACACATCAGTTTGACCAATCGTGGATTTAGGTACCACATCTCTCTTTGTACTACAACATGGATGGCCAAAGCATCTGAGAGCTGGAATAGCAGAGGCAAGGACAACATCATGGAGGTCTCATACTCATATATGCAACTACAAACCCTATCGGCTTGTATAGAGTCAATATCGAGAAGCAAAAGAACACCAATCAAGGTGCTTAATTTGATGTGAAATTTAGCCAAGCCTGACATGATGAATGTGTTGTATGATGAAATTAGCAGCTGATGGGTATATCCACTGGTGCACTTCTGACAGGCAGCAGACCACGTATGGAATGCATCAGGGATCAGCCCTATCGTCGTGATCAGGGCTCTCGTGAAAACGTCTGTACTCCCGAACAACGGCTACGTGCGTTGAGGCCCTGCTTCAAGGACGCGGTCAAGCATTGCTTGTTGGTGGGAAGTAGAGAGTAATTTCTTTCCTCTGTGCTTCCAGATGGCCTTTGCTTTTTCCTTTTTCCTTTTTTTTCCTGTTTCCACTTTCCCTTTAGTTAAATTATTTAATTAATAATAATAATGTTCTCTTAATAATTATTTTTCCCTTAATTAAATTATCCTTATCTCAACCTGTGAGTTGTTTCTTTCCTTTTCTTCTTCCCCTCCTTTTCTGAGGAGGGGGAGTGAGAGAGCAGTTGTGGTGGAGTTTAGCTGCCTAGCAAGGTAAAACCATCACACCTGGAGAAAAGGAGGCTGCTCAGGGAAGCAGTTGAGTCACCATCCCTGGAGATATTCAAAAGACATGTAGATATGGTGCTTAGGGACAGGGGTTAGTGGTAGACTTGACAGTGCTAGGTTAACAGTTGGACTTGATGATCTTAGAGGTCTTTTCCAACCTAAATGATTCTATGATTCTGAAGTCCCATGCTGGGTAACTAACATGGTCCTCCAGGGGGACTCCATCCTTGGGTACTGCTGCAACTTGCCAGCACCTTGAGCAACCAGCTGGGGCTGCAAGGGTGGCCATGCTGTGAGCAAGTTGGCCTGGAGACCCCCACCCTGGAGCTTCCAGCTGGAGCCTGGTGTGACTGCATATCTTGCCCATGCCACAGGCACCTCCGTGTGACAACAACTGACACGCATCAAAGAAAAATACTGGCATGACTGACCTTGCTGTCATGACTAATTCTGCTGCTCAAAACTTGTAACTGGGAAAGCTCCATCGCATACTACGCCAGCACGTTTTTTCTCTGGAAACTGATACTTCCTGCTGTGCCAAGGTGAGACTCTAGGAACCACAGCCATAAATCAAACCTCTGCGTTTGGAGCCGTAACATAGGGGCTCCTGAGTCATGCCATGCCTGCCAGGGGCAGGCGTCCAACAATGCTGGCATAGTGTTTTCCTGTGGGATGCACATCTGAGAATACATTCATTCACATTGAGAAGTCCTTGCAACAACTGCCACTGAATTTAAAGCCTAGACACCACTGGTCTGCATCAAGGTCCATTCCCACTGCTACTGGTGTGCTCGCTTCTCAAGCAGCATCAAGGCTGCCTGGGTCTGGACTCTTTACTACTGTAGAAAACATGGCAGGGGTCTGGCTGCTGTTTTAACATGCAGGGGCTGTGTTTATACGAGTAAATATTAAGATACTGTTCTCCAGCACCAGATAGCAAACTCAAGGGTGCAGCCATCTCAAACTGGGATGGCCACATCCCAGCTTCAAGTTTGCTGGCACAGACACTTGAACAGAGCATATCATAGAATCACAGAATCATAGAGTCATAGTCATAGAATGGCTTGGGTTGAAAGGGACCTCAAAGTCCACCTGGTTCCAACCCCCTGCCATAGGCAGAGACGCCACCCACTAGATCAGGTTGCTCATCTAACCTGGCCTAAAACACCTCCAGGGATGGGGCATCCACAACCTCTCCGGGCAACCTGTGCCAGTGCCTCACCACCCTCTGAGGGAAGAATTTCCTCCCAACCTCTAATCTAAATCTCCCCTCTTTTAGTTTAAAACCATTCCCCCTTGTCCTGTCATTATCTGCCCGAGCAAAAAATTGCTCTCCGCCTTTTTTATAAGCCTCCTTTAAGTATTGAAAAGCTGCAGTGAGGTCACCCCAAAGCCTTCTCTTCTGGCTGAACAGCCCCAGCTCTCTCAGCCTTTCCTCATAGGAGAGGTGCTCCAGCCCCTTGATCAAGGCCTCCCCTGGACCCACATCCTTCTTGTGCTGGGGGCCCCAGACCTGGACGCAGCTCTCCAGGTGGGGCATCATGAGGGCAGAGCAGAGGGGGACAATCACCTCCCTCCCCTGCTGGCCACTCCTCTGGTGATGTAGCCCAGGATGCAGTTGCCCTTCTGGCTGCAAGCATGCACTGCTGGCTCACGTCAAGCTTTTTGTCCTCTAAAACTCCTAACTCTTTCTCTACAGGGCTGCTCTCAGTGAGTTCTTCTCCCAGTCTGTACTCATGTCCAGGATTGCCCCAACCCAGGTGCAGCACCTTGCACTTGTTGAACCTCATTCAGTTCACGTGGGCCCACTTCTCAAGCTTGTTCAGGTCCCTTTGGATGGCATCCCTTCCTTCTGTTGTATCGACTGCACCACTCAGCTGGGTGTCATCTGCAAACTTGCTGAGGGTGCATTTGATTCCATTGGCTATGTCATTGATACAGATGTTAAACAGCACTGGTCCCAGGACAGACCCCCGGGGGACACCACTTGTCACTGGCCTCCACCTGGACATGGAGCCATTGACCACCACTCTCTGGGTGTGACCTTCAAGCCAACTCCTTATCCACTGAATGGTCCACCCATCAAATCCGTCTCTCTCCAATTTGGAGATCAGGATGTCATGTGGGACCATGGGGGTATCTGCTCCCTCCCTGTGTTTCTCTAGCTGTTATTTTTTTCTGTAATGTCTCCACTCTATTCCTCTCCACATCACTAAGATGACTAACCCAAGAGGCAGCTTTCTGCTCTCTCTCTTGATGTGACCTTATGTCAGAGTGCTGCTGATCCTAACTCGGGTTCCTGGCTAGTCTCCCCAACCCCATCACCACCTCTGCACCCACAAAGGCTTTACCTAACCACCAGCACGCCAGAGGATCGTAAGTCAGATGCCATCCCAAATCCCTTCTGAAATAAACCTTGAAATAACCCCCAAAAACCTGCAGACTTCTCGTTTCATGAATTTTAACATAAATACTTTTGGGGACAGAGAAACATGGGGAGCAGATAAAAGCAATGATCCACCCATGAAAGCCGGGGAGGGGAAAGGAGGAGAAATAAGGCATGTGGCACCAGAGGTGGTGGTAGAGTTGCCAGAGGAAGCCAGAAGACAGGCCTGCTCCAGGAGACAAGCCTAGCTGAGCAAAATGGGCTTTGAAGAAACCACTTTTCCTTCTCCAGTTCAATGCCCCCCTCTGAGTAGGTGTGGAGACATCTGCTCCTGGACTTGGATCTTTCCAAGGAGGATCCATTCACAGAATCATGGAATCACCAAATAGTTTGGGTTGTGAGGGACCTTAAAGATCATCTAATTCCAACCCCCCTGCCATGGGCAGGGACACCTCCCACTAGACCATTCCGCCTCATGGACCTCAAGAACTGCCTTGAACAGGCTTCTGCAGCATACACAAACACACACACTGTCCAAGGAAGAATGACCCCATACAACACACTCCAGAAAGAACAAGAAAGTGGCTGTTGCAGGACCTGCTCTTCAAAGACATTTCTTCTCACTTGACCTTGATCATGTCCTAGTTGAGGAACCATGGTGTGGACTTCTCAGCTGCACATGCTGCCTGGATCGTCAGTGCTGAAAGCCCTGTATGCAACCTGCCCTTCCACAGTGCATTCTGCCTTCCTCCAGGCCAGCTGCTCCCCTAGGACCCAGCACACTGACACCTCCTGGCTGTGCAGGGACTCCATGCCAAACCTCCAGTGCAGCCTGGTAGAGCAGCCACCCTGGGCTGCAGCAGAACACTGGCTCCCATCCCAGCTTTTTACGCCATTTAAAGCTTTTACATTCACCCGGACACTGGCAGCTGCGTGCTTGCAGCCCTTGGCTGCTGGGTGCCAGGCTTCCTTAGTGCTGTAAGTCTCCCACAGGCTGTCATCTCCTTCTTCTTCCATCCTTCCCCTCTTCCACAGCTTTCTTTCAGCTCCTGCAGCCCCCAGGAATGGAATTTTTTGCGTTTGGCACAGCCTGCAATGAGGAGGGGATTACACATGGATATAGGGCTTGCTGGAGGACTGTTCCAGAGAAAAGGATGCCAACATGGCAGGGCCTTGAACGTCCTGCCCTAGAGGAAATGTTCCCTGGCCTGTGCTAACTCCCCTCTCAAGCTGTGATTTCAGCAGTACAGGCACTTGGTGCCAGCATCCAGGAACTGTCTGGGGGGGCTCTTCATTGCCAAGTCCCAACAGCAACGTTATCAAATTCAGCAGTGGTTTGTCCCAGTTCCTCCTGGCAGACCACAAGAGCCCAGACAGGGAACAGGGCAGCAGCTAAACACACAACGCACAACGGAAGGCACAGTCAAGTGCTTGGGACATGTGTTAGTCATTTCTGTCCTATTGTAAGTTCAGAAGTGAGGGCTCCAAGGGCATGGCTGAACTCAGTGGCCCAGCAGAGCCCCTCTGGCTGTTGGGCATGGAGCAGCTATGGAGGCAAATGAAATAAGGGAAGGGCCCGTAATGCTTCCACCAAACTCTGTGCTTTGATGTCTACTTCCCTCTGCATCGTTGGGTGGCATCCTCTTTCAGCCTGCCACTGTTTGCTCAGCATTCAGCCTTTCTGTCTGCCCAAGATGTACTTGGATGTCTCTTTTTTTTTTCAGGTAAGGACTCTGCACAGCTAGGTTTTGAGGAGTCCATCACCACCAGGCCCCTTTCTTCAAGCTATAGTAAACAGAATCATAGAATCATTTAGGTTGGAAAAGACCTCTAAGATCACCCAGTCCAACCTTTAAGTAGTCACAATGCATTACGTATTCTTGCTGTGCTTCAGAAGAATATAAAAGTCCTATAAATGAGCAAATAAATACAAAGCTGTAATATCCCACCGAAAGCATTGCTCTTTGGCCAGGTCAGTAACTTATTTCTCCTTGGGAGAACAAAATAAACAAAACCTCCTTCAATCTGAGAAGCAAATTCCCATAGCAAAGCTCAGCACACAGAAACCTTTGCACTGTGGGAACGCATCTGAGATAGATGTGAACTGCCTGGCCTGGGGACTGCATGGCCCAACAGGAGCTGAGAGCTGCCATGATCCATATCCCACCCCTGGTCAGCAGCACATCTTCGCTGCTGCATAGGAACATACCTGTGGGCTAAAATTTGCTTGTGCATGGTTTGTCACATGGAGCACTTCAGCAGGTACAACACAACCTTCACAACCTAAGTATTGCCAAAGCTTGGCCAGCCAGTCGACTCTAAGTAACTCATTTAAGATTCAATGCCACTTTATGGACCTGTCTTCACAGGCTATGAAGTTGCAGAAGTCACTGGGGATGGATGCTGAACACCAGTGCAGTCATCAAAGATAAGGAACAATTCCATTGACCTTAAGTACATATGTGCATGTGGAGCTTGGCAGGGGAATGCTGGTGTAAGCAGATGAAGGAAGGTAACAAACCCAGCTGAGCAAGCTCCCAACTGAGGGAAGAAGAGGGAGGGCAGGCAGTTTTGAGAGTGTGGGCACCAACCACAGTCATGGAGCAGTGACTTGACAGACCACAGGGCTCTGAACAGCTAGGATGGCTTATTCACAGCAAGGGAAGGAACAGATTTTGGAATAAGTCACTTTTCAAAGTCATGGGGTGATGGAACAGTTCATAGGCTTTCAGGGACAGTGGTAGCAAGTCGCTGGTCATGGACAAAAATGAACCACAGACTGAGTTCTCCAGACTCGGTTCTGCTCTATGGGACAGGCTGAACAGGACAAGTTGTTTGACGCTCAGTGTGGTGGGGCCTGACCCCACAGACAAGCCAGAGACTGAAGGGAACCAGTCCCACGAAATGGGATGGAAACAAAGAGGCGGTGCTGCAACATCACCCACCCACCCTCTACCTCACACAAGAAGCACACTACACCTCTTTCCTCTCTCCACTTCCACAAACAAGCTTTTGCAGTCCTGGCCAGTATCAATCTGCATTGTGCACATTCAGGCGCACTGTGTCTAAATGTGCATGGAGTCACAGCTGAACTCAGGCCTGTGGCAACTCCCAGGCTGCTTGGGTTGTGCCAGTGCCTCCGGTGCTGCTCGCTGTGCCCCTGGGAGCAGGCTCTGGTCCAGGCATCTCCGGGACCCCTTTGGGGCGGGGGAGATACCTGCGGGGAATTCCCCAGTGCCTCCTTGCCAAAGACACATTGTCCGAAGCATGCAGCTTTATAACATGAAATTAAAAAATTTATTAATTCATTTGCTGATGTATGTTTGCTAACCGATTCACTTAATTATTGCTTAGTTTAAAAAAAAAAAAGCCCGTAGTTCACTGGATTCTAAACTCCTGCAAATTTACAGGGAAGAGGAATCTTACATAGCTTGAGAAGACAGGCAACAAAGTGACGTCAAGTTTGAAATCAAACAACAAAAAACCTGAACTGGTTTGTAAGACTGATGTTTCTTGCTTGTTTCATCCTTTTTATGTTTTAACAAGGACAACAAGTTGATCTAAGGACATGAACAGAGCTTTCATTTTGAATTTCCGTACTTTTATTGGTTTAAATGAAAACCAGACTGTTGTTTTAATGTTGTGTATGAAACCACAAAATAACTATTAATTTTTCCCATTCCAACAAAAATGGTTAAGATGATTTTAATAACACTTTGGAAAAAAAAACAGCTTTCAGACCACGGAATTGTCCAGCATACAAAAGTCAGCCATAGTGATATTTTTAAAGCAATGCATAAAGACATGAAAATTGTACATTTTCCACTGAAAAACTCAGCTACAGCTGCACTGGGAATGCCACTGAAGTAAATGTCCTCTGGAGATTTCATCACATCAAAGCAAGGGGTATGTATACTTTATTTGCTGTTTCTCTAGATGCTGACAGCAGAGTGGGTTACTTATCTATAGCACTCCATAAATATAGCCAGAGCCTTTTATCTGCTGTTCCAGTACTTTACTGTCACCTCGCTGCCTCACTCGTACTGTGGGAAGGAGAGGACCCAGAGATCCCATTAGAGCCAACAAGAAAGAGGAGAGCCAAGGCTTCTGCTGGCAGGCAAGGAGTACAGGCACCATGCCATTCAGGAGTCCAGGACTGAGCCCAGCCTCCCATCACTGAAGCCAGGGAAGCAAAAATAAACCCATCTGTTCTGGTGGCCAAGAATTGATGATGATGACCATGGTGTCACTCTGGATGTTCAGACATTTGCCAGAAAATAGAGGAGGGATTAAAATACGCACCTTTACCTGAAGAAAGGCACTGAAGAAGTGAGGTAACACCTGAACCACTCGCCACCAGAATGTGGCAGGTATCACAGGCTCTGGCAAGGACTGGACTTGCAACTGCAATTTTAAGCAAGCAGAGATGGGAAAGAGAAACGATGGGAGGGCAAAGGTTTCAGGTCAGTATGGTGACATCAGCAGACAGTTCTCATGAAGTTTCATGTACCTGTTGCTGTAGGTCACAGCTGCTGGGGACAGGGAGAACTGCAGGGAAAAACAGATGGTAAGATGAGATGCATTGAAAAAAGGCATGTTTTGGAAAGTTTCGCTATTTCTAATTCATTAATTGTAAAAGCCTGTGTATTTTTATCTCCCAGTCACGCTACCATGTGACTTCAGAGCTCAGATGGGATGCTTGCATCCAGCTCTTGCATGCGCATAAGGGTGTGCAGGCAAACTTGGGTAAACAATTTGAGATCTGGTTTGAAATACTTCCAGGGATGAGAAGGAAAATGCTCTATTTTGTTTCACTGTCCGGTTTTGTTTGGTGGCACAGAGGATGCTGCGGCCTGACGACTAACATCTCTGAATAAGATGACAAGCAGCCAGATATAGATTCAGCTTTGTCACTTTTCCAGTGTCCTCCCAACTCTGTGCAACTCCTGCTCCACATGGGCCTCCTTTCCGTGCTTAAGGCATTCCCACAAGCAGGTGTGTTCTACGGCACCCGTGGTTTCTGCTCAGCAGAGCAATCCTGCTGGGGCTGTAACAAACCAGGAAAAATGAAAATACTCTGAAGGACACTGATTTGTGTCAAGGGATGAAACAACCCCCAGCATCCATCCCCAAGAATCACAAGAGGCAAAAGGCACTTTTACAGCCACCTTTTACTCCTCTCTGCTTAAGTTTTAGTGAGCAAAATTTCAGCTGAAGCTTTGCCAGCAACTGTGGTTACACAGTGTCTCCGCACTGATTCCCACTTCAAAGTATTTGCGAAGAAATGTCCCCTTCATCTCCTGAAAGGCTCAGCATCAAGGATGGATAGCATGATGCCCCCGTGTCCCAGGAGGAAGCCACCTAGCTTTCGTCACAGACCTGTCACTGACCCCCAGCTTTCGGAACCTGAGCTTTCCCTTCGTGAAGCATAGCCAGTCCTGCACAACCTCTGGTCCCCACCTGTGGCTGGATGGCAGAAACAGAAATAAAAATGCTCTGCCACTGTTGATCTCTCTGCCACCTTCTGGAAAAATTTGCCAGACATATAGATTTAAGAAGAGCTGCCTAATTTATAGATAATTTTGGTAGGTTTCACATGTTTTCCAGCAGATGGATTAACTGAAAATTGAACCTTTTACGTGGAAAGGAGCCCTGAAATCCCCTCATTCTCAATTTGGCCCTTGAACATGAAGGCTTCTTCCAACCTTCATATTTTCTATACCTCATTTCTATGAGCATACGCTCTTCTCACAGCTTTGTTCTCGATAACCCCGCAACTGATGCTATCCCCCTACAGGTTTTATTATTTCCTTGCTTGCTCAAGGTTTTATTTGCAGCATCTGACTTACCGATTTGCTGACACAAATCTAAATACATCAATCAGATTTCATCAGTGACACAAATATTTTTAATTGGCTAGTGATCATCACTAGTTAGAAAGTTTAAAAGGAAACACTGTGGTTAAACGGTAACATATATTTTTAACCTGGGCATCTTGTTAACAGATTTTAATAGGAGGCTCACAGGCAGCTCAGCTAAGTACCTGGAGATACACCATTCCTTGTCACAGCTGACAAAGCGCTACCGTATCTCTGTTTGGGATATGCATTATTCAGAACGGCATGTTACCATACTCTGCACACAGTGAAGCCTTTTTGGCTGGCAACCCCTTTTCCTCAGCAGGCTTACAGAGACCTTGTACACGGCTCTCCAGAGCACAAAGGTGCTGCTCTGAGATCCCAGCTGAGTGGGGACAAAGGGCAGACTTCTCAGACAATCCCCCACTGCATGGTCATCGATGCTGGCACCACGCCATGCCACTGGCCCTCCACCATCGCACTGACCATTTCAAGAAGCAGGCTGTTCCTGCTTTTGCGTTTGCATAGGAGGGAGCAGAGGTTATGAGAAAGACTCTGTTCTCAAGTTCAGCTGCCTTATCAAACAGCTTGAGATTTTAAACAATGCATCCTAACGGTTAAATGCAACCATGTCTGCATTTACATCAAATTAATGAACAGTTACATGTTGCAATACAGTTTCCATTTTCTTACTATGCTCAGCTTCTGCTAGAATAATCCCGTTTGGATACAGTGCAATGCTTCGTCCTGCAGGCACACTGTGTCCAGACTCAGGATAACAACTTAAATCATTATTTCAAATCACTGCAGACCTGACTGATGTGACAGAAAGCTGCTTTATCTAAAGCTTGGGGCACATGAAAGAAACACAAAGGTGTACTTTGAATGATTATTGAGCGGAAAAGAAAAATGCTGAAAAAAGAGATGGTATAACTTTTTATGAAGTCTCTAATGATTTTGAGAAGAACTAAGAGCTGTCCACCAGCTGCTCTGGACAAGATGATTAGCAACTCACTCATTATTAAACTAAAACCTCCATCAATTTGCATAAGAAACATTTACATTCATTTCCTACAGTGCCACACGTTGCAATTGAGTCAACTTTTGCTACAAACAGTGAAGCAGAACTGTATCACTTTTAGAACAGTGGACAAGGCTGGCCCAAGGGCAGGTGGCCAGGCGCTGCTGTCACCTGGAGGATAGGCAGGTGGCAGAGGAGAAGGGATGTGGAGATCGTCCGCGGGACATTTGCTGAGGGAAGGGCAGTATTGCTCCAGGAGCTGATGCGCAGGGGCGTGCGCACAGCCCCAGCTGCAAGATCCTGCCTTTCGGTGCTGCAGGAGACCCCAGCAGCTTGCTGCAAAACTGTGTTTGCTCCCCCTCCCCTTAACTCGATCCCCGATTTGATGCCTAGGTCATACTTTCTCTGAAAAATCCCTGACTCAAATCACAAATCTTTTTTGTTCCTTTTAATATAATTCATTTTTTAAATTTAACAATCTTGCATCCTCCTGCCCCAGTTTGGTAGCTCGTTCTCAACCTGAAGGCTGCACACACAACTGAGGAGCTGTGCGCTGTTCTCATCAGCCGGTATGCACAGGGTCTAATTTACAGGATTTAAAGCCTTTGCTGACATTAGATTCATTATTTTTTTCATTTGTATTAGTATTTTTGCATTTGTATTAACTTTGTAGACTTATTCTTTCAATGACTGGTTTGTGAGTGGAGAAGATGATTCTTAACCAATAATTTACACATCTCCTTAGCAGTGCCATGGTAAGCAATACAGGCCCTGAAGATATATATACAACGATGCCATATGCCATTTTAGTCTCATGAAACCGCAGTGTATGTGATGTCCACACACAACATATCGTGGAAATGCTACTCACTGCCGTTTATTTTATCTATGGTCTTGATTCATTGTGAAACCACAGTGTTTTGCAAAATTAATCACATCTTAGTTTATAATATTAACATCTGTCTAAGATTCCACCCTAGGAAGAACAGGATGTGATATTTATAAGCTATAAAATAAAGTAAAAATGAGGGGGGAGACGATAACTGACTTCACAACCAAACTACTTATGGTTGTATCACCACATACCTGGGGGATGAAAGACAGTCTTGTTCAAAAATTCAAAATGGTTCAAAATTAGCATGTTTTAGCTAGGAAACTTCTTCCAGATTTTCCTGGAAGGGAGCAGAGAGAAATACCTCTACAGAGCCATCATGACAGACTGACTCCTTCTAAAAGGAAACAGGATACTTGGGATTTTCCAGGAGACCAGACTTACTTGCAAATTTGAGTCATTTACAAAGAATTCCAAGAAATTAGGCAATAAAGGCCAAATAAAATATAAATAACACACGCATATTGTAAATATATATGTAATACACACCTACATATACTACACATATGCACACTCCTGCTTCTACTTTCTAATCATTTATAGGTAGTAGAATACATAAGCTATACCATCATATAACTCTCATGAGCATGTCTGCAAACACCGTTTTCATACTATAGGCAGAGCAATACTTACTACGTGGTGTTCTGGCAAAGTCCGCTAGTTTCTGTGACTGACACTGAAGTTGACAGAAGACGTCTTTGAGAAAATCCGTCTTATTTTATTCAGTTACCTCACTATAGATTTAAGATCTTATCTTCGGGCTAAGAGACTTGGAAAAGTTTAGCTAAAAAATATAAAATAAAGCTCATTGTCACAATTTGTCTGGATTAATTTACACATTAATCCAGATTCATCTTCCTGTTGTTCCATGTCATTATAGAGGACTCAGAAGAGCTTTCTTCGTACATCATTACAAAGTAGTACACACAGTTCTTTTACTCTCCTGTGCCAAAATGTAAAAGCTCATTACTTACATAATTTTAATCATAAAACATTTAGCAAATAACTTATGCACCTATTGTACGCTGCATTGAGCTGCATAATAAAGTGAGAGGATTTATTTTCTCGGAGTACGACACTAGTTGCTGAAATAGCATTAAAAGCTTTTCAGGGCAACAAAGAAAAATGTTGGCTTACTGCTCTGTGTTTTGACTCGGATGGAATAAACACATAAATAAATTGAATTAGATCTGCCTGATGTTTGCGGCTTCTGTGCTGCAGCTCCCCGCTGACTACAGTGGAAGACCCTAATGGCGTGCAAAGCTGAAACACAGCAAGTAGAGGCTCATCCACAAGATCTTAGTTCAGACTGAGTCCCTGCAACGCGTTCCTATTACTAACCTCAAGTCAATACCTGTAATACAATATCAGACAGTGGTAATGCATGCTCACAGAATCATAATGCAGCTTTACAATAATGGACAACAAAGATATTTCAATTTAAATAAATACTGGATAAAATCCTTTCAGGCATTAATTATTAAGGAAGAATTCAGCCAGCCACTGGAAAGTGACTTAAGATTAAAAAAAAAAAACTTTTTTTCCTCTCCTTTTCAAGCAGACAAGCATGTCTAGTTTATTACCAGGAGGACATAAAAGGAAAGAATACAGGCAGAGTTGGTGCACCTCAAAAAAAACAAGAATAGTGTTCAGCTTACAAACATCCCCCTGGGTGAGTTTTGAGGGGATTTCTCCCCCATTCAGGCCAGACTCGTAAGTTCCAACAGTACCCCTGTTTAGAACTTTCCTCTTTTTATTTTCTGTATCAGTGCAAACAGCTTTATTGGACTTAAGTTTGTGTACTGGAAGAGAGGTTTATACTTCCAGAGACTGCTAATACTACGCAGCTGTCTCTTCCAGGCTGAAGAATCCCAGTTTATTTAGTGATCCCTTGCAGGGAAGCTGCTCCAAGCCTCTGGTCATCGATCCCTGTGGGCATCGATCTCTGAACCTTTCTGAATGATGAAAACACAGCTGCACTCAATACTGAAGATGCAGGCACATTGGAGATGTATATAGCAGCATCATTACATCCCCTTCTGTTCTCTATTTAATTCACGTTTAACATTCACACACTCCTTGGGAGAAGCGAGCTTATATTTTCATTGGGCCTCAGGCTCTCAATCAAGTTTGATGATGCTGAGATCAGGTCTCTGCATCTCCATACATTTTCCAGGTGAGGAAACACCATCAGAAGAAACTTGGCCTTATGAAATATGAACAGGAACCTGAGCAGACAGTTCTGGTCTACTTCCTTGCCTTTGTCACTAACCTGCAATGTGGCCTTAGGAAAGGCACGTAACCTTCCCATACACGGGTTTTCTAGTACTAAAACTAAAATAATAATGATCTTTCTCATAATGTTGTAGAAATTAATTAATCACTTGCATCTGGGGTCCTCTGAAGGCATGATGTCTAGTTTTCTGCAATTGCAGGCAACCATGCATTAAATGTTAGCGCCAGTGTGGTTAGCTGAACTTGCCTGAGTTATGTGACACATTATAAAGAAAAAGATTACTGTTTTTAGGCTAAGCTAAATTCCTTCCTAAATAGTATCTGTAGTAGAACTGAAGTAGAAGATGTACTCAGGAAGTGGTCTGCTGCCATCCCTTCCTCTTGTGATAGTGGAGCTATAGTTTCCGTATATTTTCTACTGCTAAGAAAAGTGTGTGTTAACTACTAGACCATCTGTCTGCTGCTTTAACTATTTAAGAAAATTGTCTGCTGGGGAACTTAACGACCTTACTCTTCTGTAGGAAATTTTGGTCATCTATTCTACTGTTAATTCTCAATATAATAGCTTTGTTTACTCATTTCATCATAAACAGTTTCTTTTCATTACTATTATGACCATAAATTTCTATCTGCAACATAGTCAAGCTTAAATGTTTCCATTCTTCCAGCTGATTAGCTTGGCCTGAAGTTGTCTATGTATTTTATCATCGAATAGGTTACCTAACAGCTCTGCTGGTTTCCACTCTCTTCTACTGAAGTAAACCTGGACCTATTAATGAGGAACACAATGCATACTGATACATCTCTTGGAAAGGAGATTTTTAAGCTTTTTTGGATCTGGTGAGAGCAGTGTTCTCCTAAAATGACTCTCCTGATGCATGCCAGGCATATCTGCAATCACACTGACCTTGTAAACCACTTCACTGAAGAAACAAACTACGCTGTATTCAATGATTTTGCAAAACCTTGAAGTAAGTTGGACACCTGAGGGATATAAGTCATGATGGTACAGTCAAACGTTTATATGGATACAAACATGATTTAGGATGTGTTATTTTTTAATCTGCAAAGAATTATTCCATTAAGGAGAGGATGGTAATCAGCTGTCTAATCTATTCTGCTTCCAACAAAGCAAGGCAGGGACCAGTATTTAGGCAAACAAAACATAGCAAACAAGTCCTCAAATGAAAAGGGATTCTGAAATGAGCCTTAGTACGAAGAGTCCTGAAATCACCCAAGAAAGGCAGATTTGCTGCAAGGACATGTTTTTCCCCGTTTGATAAAGTACTGCCCTCTCCTGTGGTTTAGTAAGCTGGAACCCCAAGAAATAACAAATCATATTGTTCATGTCATCGCATGCTAAGGAAGGTGTCTACTAATTAAAAGGAAAAGGGATTGTCATCAGAAAGCTGCTGGTGAGAAGCAGAGGAATGGCACTGGCACAGAGACAGTATCGAGGTGCTAGAAAATTCATGACAAATCACACAAATATTTGTAGAAAAAAGGGCTAAATTATATTCAGAGAAAGTCTGTGATTTTCTACTGTTGGGAGAAATCTTCTCATCATGAGCTTAAACACTGAATACATTTAAATGTAATTTAAACTCCCAATGAGGCTTTCAAGTCAATGTTTTCAAAGGCTTACAAATTATTTTAGAGGATAGGCTCATATTCCAATAAGCAAAGACTGAGAGAACTGTGCTAGCCTTGTCAATATGCTTGCTTATAGAACAAGTACTAGGACGATGCAATAGGTTTCAGATGGAAGACAGGAAGACGTAAGGCAGAAAGTGTGAAAGATTCAGAAGGATGATACAAGGCAAAGACACTATTTTCTCACCTTATTATCAGAGAACACAAATACTTGCTAAATGTAATCCATCACAAATATGTATGTGTAAATGCAATGCCCATACGAGGGCCTATGCTAGCACTAGCAGCTTTCTGATTATTGGCACTTTGCCTAATTACATCTAATTGCTACTAGTCTCAGAGGAAGGCTGTAATTCACCCCAAATACTTATGACAGGCAGTCAGTAAAAGTACCTACCTGCCTCATCAGTATTTTAGGGGATCGTAGGTAAGGAAACAAAACTGTAACATTTATTCTTTCAGGAAGAAAATACTAAAACTTGCTCTTTAGAGAAGTTATTTTATATAACATACTATCTGATGGGAAAGTTTGTTTTTAGAAGCTGTCTACATTGTAATAATTAGTTCAATAAAATTTGGGACACAAAGTTTCAGGAATCCATATCCTGAGATAAAACTATATAGCATTAGAGCATCACGAGTGATGCTTTTTGTAATCACATCATAAACATCTACAGATGAAAATTTGGATGTAATTTACAGCTTAATATTAACAATATTATGTACAAAATGTAAAGAATCCCAGTACATTTGTTTTCATTTCAGAAATATTCAAAAAGCTTTGAAAAATAATGTTAATTCACTTGCTAGGGAGGAAGAGTCTATTGGACAATGGGAAATGCCAAGACTTCACAACTACCAGCCTGGACAGACATTTCCTGCACTAATAATTTCTCATTCACCACAGCTTTCAGAACTCATTCCTCCTGTCTTCTCTAAAACTTTCCCTAGATAAACCATTTTCTTTTAATCTCACATCAACTTACATTGCCTTTAATCCCATCCATGAGAACTGTGAAATATACAATAAACCCCTTCACATAAGTGAAAAGATGCAGGATGTGAAATGTCACTTAGAACTACATATGCTACACTTACACCATCCATGTGAGATTTACACTTTTTTAAACAAATATTTTGTGGCTATATTTCTTTTTTTCTTTCTTTCTTTTTTTTTGTGTTGTTCCTATTTTTCCCTGCAACTGAATTAGTTGTAGACTTCATGGGGCTTTCCTCCCAGGAGTTCTAATACAGCAGAGACTGGAAAAGCTGAAACAAACAATTTTATCCTTTTACTATTTTTAGAAGCATATTTGAATTCCTAAGTGCATATTTTTGTAACTAAAAAGATGGGGGAGAGAAGAAAACATACTTTCCGATATATTCCAGCACTGCAAACATAAGAATCTGATGTGGGGGATGGAAAGGGATAGGAAGGAGAGAGAAGGGAAGAACCCATAACTGAATAAAGAAATGCAAGCGAGAGAAGTAGAAGAGATGAAAATCCAAGTACCAGGAGGTATGTACAGGAGGAAGACAACATGTATTTACAAGGCAATAGGGAAGGAGGAAAAGACAATGTAAAACATGGTAGAGATAACAGATTTACAAAGGAGAAAGTTTAAGGAAAGTCACTTTTCCAAAAAAGTAAGGGATGAATTGAGAAAAATGTGAACTAAAAGAGGAAAACAGAACTGAAATAAGACAGAGGCAGAGCAGAATAAAGGCTCACAACTAAGATTAACAGATACTTTTGTGCATTTCCATAGCAGATGTTCTGTCTCCCTAAATTTAGAAGAGACAATGGGATGAATCCTTTTACTGAATTGGCAGGGTACTTTATTTTCAATTATGTGGTTTAATAATTAAAGTTGCCTTGGCTGTTGCTAAATGTCTGAAAGCCTGTACCATATTCTGGTACCTTCACTCTGAGTACTGTGGTTTTTGGAGATAATGCTTAAGCTAAAAGCATTTTTTACTTTCTTCGACTGTCCTAGGTTTTACAGCAGATGCTGGTTTGAGGGTCTGTGCATTTTCTTAAGGTCCAAACTACAGTCACATACCTAGGCAGGCTCTTCAGTTCCTGGTGTTTTCATACTAAAATTTAAACAAATATTTCATATTGAAGTAAGGGACACAAAAATGTGCTGGTAGAACAGATCTAGTTTGTTGGATACTGCTTGTTGGACATTGTTACTGACAGGAGTCCATCTAAATACAGATATTTACGTAAGGTTCACAGATGTCACAGTGAACTTAAGAAAATGGACAACTAACTTATTTTGTTTCTGCATTTAGCTTAGCCTAAAAACAGTAATCTTTGTCTTTATAATGTGTCACATAACTCGGGCAAGTTCAGCTAACCACACTGACCCTAACATTTAATGCATGGTTGCCTGCAATTGCAGAAAACTAGACATCATGCCCTCAGAGGACCCCAGCAGCCCATGCTGCTACTGCTAGCACAGGTGTATCTGGAAAATACTGCTCTACTTCCCCAAGGATATTCTACAGGCAGCTTTTGCTTACACATGTTGCTCCTCACTAGCTCTGTATTTGGAACTCAAGTGAGAAGTAAGTTCAGAGGGTTTATACTGGATGCCTCCCATTATCAACCAGAGGTTAGCAGACCAGCTGTGTCTGTCATCTTCACAGCTGAGGGTTACAAATGGTAATTGCTTGAGCTTCAGTAAAGTGCTTGTATCCACAGCCTTTGGATTTCCTTGAAAGTTTACAACAGTAAGTAGTGACATTTAATTTGTTAAGATTTTTTTGAAGTACTCTCTGTAACTTCACATTTGATAATAAAATATAAATTAAACAGAGAAATGATGTCACTCCCTCCCATCCCCCTCAAAAATAAAATAAAATAAAATAAAATACAGGGAATACCTAAGGCTCTAGGAGATATTGTCTGAACTTAAAAAAGAGTCTTTAAAGATTTCCATTGTAACTGAAGAAAAGACTAATCTAGGGAGCTGTTTTTCTTCTCCCTGTGAATATACTACGTGAGTTGTGATTTACTCTTCCAAAGCACAGGACCACATCAGAGCAGATCTCTTTCTCCTAAAGTATCTTAAAAAATATTATATTCTGTAATTGAATGGGCAGTACCACCACCAGTCCCAAACAAGTTTTGACTTCATTCTACATTTGCACAAAACATACCAAAAGGCCAAGACAATAAATGAATAAGCCTTAACAGTGATTTAGGCTCACCAGCAGATGCAATTGTAAACATATTAAAAATGCAATGAATGCATAAATGTTCATTTGTATTATTGTCCAAATATAGAACAAAAGGAAGAGGACTTGTATCACATAAAGATGGACAACAGAGCACCTTCAAATACAGAAATACAGTACAGAAAAAGCTCTTACTATTTATAAAGACTTGACCAGGAACAAATAATAGGTAGTTTCCATTTGAAACTACAAAAGCAGCTGGCTGATCTCTGTGTGGCCCCTTTGATGTAGACTTTTTAACATGTCTTGGAATTCTAGGGAAATTACAGAGATGTGAAAGGGTTTGAATATTGTGCCAAAAGGAAAAATAAAAGTGACTCAGGTAGGGAAAGGAAGGAAGATTGGCCTGACATCAGTCCCCAGGCATAGTGAGTGAGATCTGATGTAGAGCTCACTCAGTAAAACAGGCAGAATTAATGACAACAACGTGACTCCAAAATAGGTCTTCCTGAACAAATCTAACCTCTCTTCAGAGTAACTGTCAATTTAGTTGACAAAAGCAACTACATATTGGCAATATGTGAATCTTTGTATGGCATGTAACTTAGCCCTCTATGCTTAAAAGAGAGCATAAATGACACCGAACACTGGCAAAACGTATGTCAAATGGGTTAGGGAACTGGTGGGCTGTCAGCTCTTGAACTGCAGCTGTTGGTGGGTATTTCTAGCAGATCTCTGCAGAGACCAATAAGAAGCTTAGAAGTATACAAACAATTTAATTGCTGAAAAATTAATGGCAATGAAAGTCACTAATGGCAAAGTCTATCTGAGCAGGCAGCCTTGTATAATCTGTATCACTATGCAGGAAGCTAGAGTAGGAAGAGCAGGAGGAAAGCTTAAATTTGTGTACTATATTTATCAGATGGATAGTGAAAAGCTGTGTTAAACTCTACCCTCTGACACCAATCCAGATTTCAATGAGTTAGAAGCCATTTCATGCTTACTCACCTAGGCATACCCTGCTCCTTACTGACTGAGCAGAAATTATGGGATGGAGAGTTTTCGAATGTTGGCTTTCACAGAATAGTTTGGGTTGGAAAGAACCTCAAAGATCGTATAATTCCACCCCCCCTTCCATGGGCAAGGACACCTTCCACCAGACCAGGTTGCTCAAAGACCCAACCAACCTGGCCTTGAGCACTGCCAGGGATGGGGTATCCACAGCTTCGCTGGGCAGCCTGTTACAGTGCCTCACCACCCTCTGAGTGAAGAATTTCTTTCTAATGTCTAATCTACATCTACCCTCTTTCAGTTTAAAACCATTACCCCTAGTTTTATCACTAAACTCTTTGATGAAGAGTCCCTCCCCAGCTTTCCTGTAGGCCCCCTATTAGGCACTGGAAGGCCGCTATAAGGTCTCCCTGGAGCCATCTCTTCTCGAGTCTGAACACCCTCAGCTCCCTCAGCCTGTCTTCACAGGAGAGGTGATGCAGCCCTTTGATCATCCTCGTGGCCCTCCTCTGGACTTGTTCTAATAGGTCCACGTCCTCCTTATATTGGGGGCCCCAGAGCTGAATGCAGTACTTGAAGTGCAGCCTCACCAGAGCAGAGTACAGGCTGACAATCACTTCCCCAGTTCTGCTGACCACACTATTCCTGATACAAGCCAGGATGCTGTTGGCCTTCTTGGCCACCTGAGCACACTGCTGGCTCATATTCAGCTGACTATCAACCAATACCCCCAGGTCCCTTTCCGCTGGGCAGCTTTCCAGTCGCTCTGCCCCCAGCTGTAGTGCTGCTTGGGGTTGTTGTGCCCCAAGTGCAGGACCCAGCACTTTGCCTTGCTGAACCTCATACAGCTGGCCTCAGCCCATCGGTTCAGCCTATCCAGATCCTCCTGCAGAGCCCTCCTACCCTCGAGCAGATCAACAGTCCCGCCCAACTTGGTGCCATCTGCCAGCTTACTGAGGGTGCACTCAATCCCCTTATCCAGATAATTGATAAAGACATCACAGAGAACTGTCCCCAGTACCGAGCCCTGGAGGACACCTCTAGTGACTGGCCTCCAGCTGGATTAACTCCATTCACCACGACTCCTTGGGCCTAGCTACCCAGCCAGTTCTTAACCCAACGAAGCGTACACCCATCCAGGCCTTGAGCAGCCAGCTTCTTCATGAGAATGCTGTGGGAAAGTGTCAAGTGCCCTACTCAAGTCTAGGTAGAACACATCCACAGACGGTCCCTCGTTCACTGAGCACGTCACCTTGTCATAGAAGGAGATCAGATTTTTCAAGTGGGACCTGCCTTTGATAAGCCCATGCTGACAGGGCCCAATCACCGGGTTGTCCTGTAAGTGCTGCATGATGGCACCCAAAATAATCTGTTCCATGAGCTTCTCCAGCACCAATGTCAGACTGACAAGCCTGTAGTTCTCTGGATCTTCCTTCCGGCTTCTCATAGTTGGGCATCACATTTGCTTGCCACCAGTCAACTGGAACCACCCCGATAGCCAGGACTGCTGATAAAAGGCTTGGTTGATTCATGCACCGGGAACACGTAGACCATGCTCTCATAAGGAAAAGGAGTTCGGAGGAGGAACACAGAGTTTGCTGCACTGACGTTTACAGCTGTACCTCTAGACAGGAGCTGTGAAGAAGCAGATGCTGCACCCTCCCACCCTCAGCCTACTGGACCAGTCCATATGACCTACATAAGTCAAGAGAAAAACACGACTTCCCCGCATATAACAAAAGACCTAGTATCTAAGCTAGAAAAGGGATGCTCTATTATCTCTCTCTCAGTGATTCTGGTTCTTCACACTGTACACAGTTTGTCAGAGGAAACACAGTACTCAATTACTGACTAGACACTAGGCCATATAGATAAAATAGCTGCTATTATTTAACAAAACAGCTGTCAACAACAGCTACCAAACAACCTCTCTTTTAAAAAGAATAACTGTCTGGTGTTAGCAAATAACTCTTAAGAAATGGGCAGGCCAAGGAAGTTCCCATTTTGGCAGTGGAGCCATAGTTAAAAAGAAATCTTGTTTATACAAATTTTGAAAGAGAGAGAGAAAAAAGAGAGGAGAAAATAACTTTTATTTCAAAATAAAATATTCAGTGTATCCCAGGTTGCGTAGTTGGTATGGAAATGTGTTGGCAGCAAGCTTCAGGGTGTGAAGAAAGGATGTGAACAGCGAACAGCCTCAATGTATCGTGGCAATGTCACCTACTTGAACTTGACCCTCTGGAATTAGTGCAGTCAGGTACCACGGATAGCTTGTTCTTCTTCTTCTCCACAGAACGGATTCACACAGCCTTTCTGCCCTACCACTCACAGCTTGGCTGACTGGCTAAGGGGAAGACGGGAGCCCACAAGCAGCTACGCATCTGAGTTCAAAAACCATGATGCCCAGATCTGTTCATGCATCAGTGCACAGACCTGCACAAAGCACTGGTAGCACTGCCATCTGCTGCAAGCGAACTGAATGTCAGCCAAATGCAGCACAAACACAACTCACAGAACAAAATCACCTTCAGTTCTCAGTCATGGGTAATCACACAGAAAGCTATTAAGGGCAACTAACTGTCTTTGCTGTGCGAAGCACTATGTTGTTAATGTCATCACTAAACTTCAGTGTCCCCAACTCCTGGCCAGGCTTTGAAAATAGGTGTAGGGCTCTGTCTATTTGCCTTCTCACTTGATTGTTTTCTTTCTTTCACACTTTAAAACTTCGCTCACCAGTTACACAAAGTGTAAAAGTACTTTTTCAAACATGATCAAAGCAGCTTAGAATTTAAGATGACTCTTTAAACCTGGATTTAAAAAATACACTCAAACCAAACCCACCATATGTTGCAGAATAAAAAACGGATACCGCTATAACCACATGAAAAATACTATCATGATTCCTGCAAAAATGGTATTTCTATCTGAATAGCTGTCTGGCACAATCAAAGCTCTCTAGCAAAATATTGCCAGAGAAAACTCTCACAGCCCCATAATAGCAGACAAACCTGTGACAGGAAAAGAAAAAGTAAAGGATTATAGTAGAATTATGTCAGCAGATTAAAAATCTTCTGTGGAGTAATATTACATTAAAAAAGACCAAGTTCTTGAATAAGCACTATAAAATTGGGACCAAATATCTTTGATTCATAGCAGAAATCCCCTCAATACTGTGGGAAGTCTGTCCCTGATGAACTGTTTACTGAAAAAACATCTAGGTTGCAAAGTAACTGCACCACTTCATTGGAAAAGATGATACCGATCACTTCCTCAATAACATTCAACTCTGCCCTTTTATTATGTGCTGTATCATTGTTAATTCATATCTAAGAAGGAAAGTAAGCTTCAAAAGATTTAAAATGAACACACTGAAAGCTGACCAGAAGTGCCACCATGTCTTAAAGTTACTGTTCAGAAGATTCACTCTCAATCACTGGGAAATGACTTATTTTAGACAAATCCCTTCATTCTGTAGAAGCTGAACTTGTCACAAAGGCAGCAGAAACCCATTAAGTGAGTGGTCCAGGCTTCTCAGACAATCATTTCACTTCCTTGGATCAACTCGTGTTATGTTTAAATAAAATCCAGAATAAGCAACTAAATGTTATCACGTTAACAGTAAGTTAACAGCATTGCTTTTCAACTTAAATAGATAACCCAAAGTAGCAAAATTCTTTTGAAGGAATAAAAACCCACAGAAAATCACATTCTGTGATTCTGTGAAAATCTTGTTACATTGCAGACCATTCTGCTGGAAACCTACCGGCACAGTTCCTTATCCTAAAAGAATCTCAGAATGATCAGTTACTGAAAGGAAAATCAACTACAGCTCAGTCTGCTCTACACGAAATCAAGTCATCTACCTAAAAACAAGCCCAGCTATCTTCAGTTTGGGAAAAACGTGCCTTTACATCACATGCAGAATCCTAAAATTAAGCAATGGGCACACATCTTCTGCAAGTCAGACACAAGTGTAAAGAAACTGGTATGATTTCCAGTGAGACCACTGCTAACTTCAAGGAAGCCATTCCCCTTTAAAGCCAGCTTTGCAGCTAACAGATTTGCTCACCTGACTCACCAGAAGTCAGGAAAAAACAAACATCCTGAAACAAAGAAAACAAAGAAAAGCAATTCTTTCTAAAAATCATATCCTGGACCTTCACAGAAGGTCTCCTTTTTTTAGTTCACACATAATGCACCTACCTCACTAAAACACATTTTTCTAAGTTTCCTACTTCCACATCTGCCTAAAAACAAAACTGAGCAAGTGTATCATAGCCACATGTAAGGGTTAAGCATTGCCACCACACTCCTTTGCTTGGCCTAACCTATGTCCCTTTCTGCCCTTCTCTGTTGTGATTTACGGAATAGGTATAAGAGAACAGGAACTCTCTCTTCTTGGGTTTGAACTTGATCTAGCACACCATGTTCCAATCCTACATGAGACTTTTCATCCCATCAAACAAACAATAAAGACACTTCAGTATTCACATGACATATGATAACCATAATGGATATATCATGGTTAAAAATATCCTGAGCAACACAGTCAATGCTTGCCACTTAAATCTGCATTGTTTATTAGACTGAAATGTTTTATTTTTATTTAAAAAAAAAAAAAAGCTTATACCTATATGATTGAAGAAAGACTTCTTTGCAGCCATACTTACAAAAGAAAAAGCTTTTCAAATTAAGAAAACACTGTAAGGTTGAAGCTTTCCTAGTCCAAGTCTCAGCCTGCAGCAAATTTTGCTGTTGAGTAATAAACCCTTTTAAAATACGGTTTATTATGGAAATACTGTCAGAGCCTTAATTAAAGTAGGCGCCACAACACTGGAGCTGCTTACACAACACATGGATTCTGCAGAGAACATCAGGCACTCACTGACCTCTGCATTAAGTGCTTTTATTTCACCCTACCATTTCAAACAGCATTGTCAATAAAGTCACCTGAATGAGATCACTTCTATATCCCACAGCACAGCCCATGGAGCGCTCGACAGAATGAGAGTGATTAACCAGCAGCTAATGTCACCAGCAGCGGTCTGAAACCATGAATGTGCATATGTCTCCCACAACAGACCAAAGAATCATTGTTGTCTGTGAAATGAAAAAGGACCTTTAAACCAGACTTTCAGGTCTGAGATTTAATTCAGCTTTGGCTCAAATCTGCTGCAATCACAAAGAATTACACTCTCATGTCAACAATACCTATGTCTCATCAAATTTTAATACAGGGTGAAATGCTGGCCTCATTGAAGTCACAGAAAATTCTGCCAATGGCTCAGAGCCCAAGTTTTACCCAACGTGAATTAGAGAATCACCTGCTCTTCAGGTGATTACAGCCTCTACAGAGGCTGATAAATACAAAAATAATCTTAATATCCTTCTGTCAAAGAACTCAGAGACCGCGTGTAAAACACATTTACGCCAATCAGCACCAGAAGCCAAGTACTCTGGTTTGCCTCTCCCAAGCAGGAATGTTCCCAGCACCCAGTGCCTCCCATCGTACTCCAGCCTTCATTTCGGCATGCGCACCATGTGTCTAGGCTTAATCCCACAGTTCCTTATCCTGAGGCAAACAGGATTCTTTCCCAGTCAATTATGTTAATTGCAAAAGAACTTGTCTCTCCCTAGGGAAACTGTGGGAAGATGGCTACATCATCATGCCAGAGATTCTGGCCACATCCTCAACGCCACTGCAAAGCTGCAGGGGAGGACGAAAAAGAAGGGCCGTTTGCCTCCAGGTTTAACTAACACTGTCAGCTGTGCGAGCAAGCTGCTCTAAGGAGGAAAGAAGCAGGATGGTGAATGTTGTCTGAACAGACAGTGTCTCTGAACACTATTTTGAAGGTTTTGTTGTGTTTTTGTTTGTTTGTTTTCCAGGCATATTCTCCTCTCAGTTCCTGCAATTGTTATCTGTGCATTAGCAAATGTCCCCACTGCTAACTTTCTCTTGTATTTGGTCTTTTCAAAAGCATTTAAAGAGTGCTGGACACCAGACACTTTGTGACAAGAAAACCAGTGGTATAAAGTATGTCTTGACATTCATGTTTATTCAGTGAAACAAAAGCAGAGTTAGCACATGCAACAAACCCTGTTCAGGAACATATGAAGACAAAGGATTGGAAAACGTCTTCTAATGAAAAGCTCCCAAATAGAAGGCCAAGGAACAAGCGAATTGCTCTGGGATTGCATATTTATGGGAAACAAACATTTGATAGCTTTCTGCTTTGGCAGACACAAGTCTAATGAGATCAAATGGCTAGCTAAGGCTAGACTGATTTAAAGGCCTGACATTTCTAACAGTGAGAGAAACAAATCATTCAAGGGAAAGGAATGGAATACCCCCTGTTCTTCCCAAAAACCTAACATCAAGAACCAGAGCAAACCCCACTAACATACCAAGAATTGTTTGGATCATTCAACATTGAAGATATATATGCCAAGATCGGGTATTTTTTACTTGACTGACCCCAATTAAAACAGTCTTCTGGCCTGCAGGGTACTGTTTTATCTGGTCATAGTGGTCCCTCTGGGCTTTCCAATCTATAATCTAATTTTCAATCACAGAACTGGACTGCTACATACCCTCCTTGGTTCCATCCTTGGAAGTGTCATGCAGTACAGGATGTGGTAAATGAACGCACATAAAACTTATTTTTAAAGCTGGATGGGTTGAGATAGGGAGGAAAGACTATTTGTGGGTCATTCAAATGAATGTACTATATTTAATTCATGGCATTCATCAGATGACACAGAAAGAGGCACATAACAAGGATCAAACAATTAAGATTTACTGAGAAAATGCAGTAATTCTACTTATTTGGAATGAGTAAAGATGGCCTGCTCCCTCAGCCAGCCACTAGATTTTTCTTTTCCATTCATTGGTTCCCCCCAAAAGCCTGGGAGTGAAACACATACCTACTGTGTCGGGTTTAGTGACATCATATTTAAGGACAGACATAATTGAATGCAGGTCTCTGTCTCCCACTGACAAATTCTGGTGTTTAAAATGGGGACAGAACTGAAAATTAACATGTCTGAGTGTGGTCTCTACATTCAGCATTTAACCAGCTCCAGTTTGCTTCTGATCATTTGTAATTTTTTTTATGTATTTGCCAGAGTGGAGGTGGCCAAATGGCTCTTCTACCTGCCTAACACTGCTGGGCTGTTCATGATTTCAACAAACTTCAGAGTTGGCAGAATGGGCTAGGTCTTCTGAAAGTTAGGGCAGACTTTTATATAAAATAATAAATTTATCTGGCCAAAAACCACATTCTTTCAGGAGTGTCCAAGTCTATGTCCAATTCACCACATGATTAACAGACAAGAGATGCTTTTACCTTGCACATTTCTTTGAAAAGAACGTCTATGATCTAAAAGAAATTTAACTACCGATAAAAAGTTATCTCATTGGAAAACTGCAGGAATTGTGAAATGATCAACTTAATTCATAAAGACAGACACAAAAAAGTAAACATTTGCTCATCGTTTTCCAATGTGGCTTCAGAAAATAAATAGCAAAGAACATTTTAATAGTATGTTTCACAGTGAAGATGAAAACTATATGAAAAAACTAACGCCAAATCTTGGGCAACTTATCTGTAAAAAAGTTTTTAATTCACATTCTGAATATAAATGAAAGTACTGCTGTGAAATCAACAGTCTCTTACTTTTTATATGATAAGCAGACCTCTGTTTATTAAATATGAAGCAGCCAATTTTCATTCCACAAGAGCTGTATGTGTAATTACTTTAAGTTTTTCTGGAAGGCAGCACTGCAGTGCTCTGGACAGACAGTCATTCTTTTAATCCATTGATGTCTGTACTTTATGAGCTTATGAGTGGGAGCTCCTTTAAAATTAACAGGAACGAACTATACACACAAAAAGAGCATACTTACAGCCAGACAAACAAGAAATAGCTCAATGAGGTCAGAGTGTGATATTACAGCAAAAACTTGTCTAGCATGTGTGCATGTTATTTAAAAGTTCAAAAAGTCACATACATTTTTAACAAACCAAGAACACATATTATGTCTTTATTACTGTCGAAATTTTAGAGCAGTAGCTTAGCAGATGGGAATAAAAACCAAAGTAGAAGTTTACAATGCCCCATGTCTTTTTCTGCATGACAGATTTAAGCCCCATGCAGCTCTGTAACCAGACAACAATTCCCACTCTTCACTCATTCAATCTGGGATTCCCATAAACTACAAACTTCCTTTACTATAACTAAGAGAAACTAAAAACAAAAATTATGCAAATCACTGCCCAAAACACATATCTGTCTGTATCAGAAAGGAAAATGAAAATAATGAATCTACTGCAGTTTAAATTATACATAATTATTTTCTCTCACTTCAGTTAGCGTAAGAGGAACAGAAGCCCGTCTGCTTTGTGGTTAAGTCACAATGCATTTCACAAATTTACAGAGTTCCTGCAGTAGATTTAAGGCTCATGAGCTCTGTTCATGTTAAATTAGAAATTCCACAGTTTCGAAGAAATTAGTAACTCCTCAAAACAGAGAAGTACAAATGTAGCTGTTTAACCACCCTACAAACCTGTTTAAAATAAATCCAGTTCGTTAAGTAAGGAAAGGAAGTAAAAATGTCAGCATCACCCCTACCACGTTTCCTCCAGAGTGGTGCATGTGGGGAGCACGTCAACATGAAAAGCATGCAGTGTCGTCAGCCCACAGAGAGAACTGTGGTTATCTGCATCTCTGAAACGGCTGGGCCTGTGATCAGTGCAGGTCCTGCTGTCCCCAGCTCCCGATTTGAAAAGGAAATTTCTCTGCCAGATTGTAGTATTTGAGAAAGGCCCTGGAGGGGGATTCCATGGTAAGGGCCCAACTATGCTAAAACGCTGAACAAATTCCCAGGGGAAACTCAGCTGCCACTGGGTCAGAGCTCATTCTAGCTCTCTGTCTCACAGACTTTACATTTCTGGGATATGTAAGAGTAACCTCCACAACAGAATCTTACTGTTGGCCTCATTTCCCCTTATACTGTTGCATATCTTGTGTAAGGAACAAGGAACAAGGCTACAAAGTCAGCTCACAAATTTTAAACTGATAGTGTTGCCAGCTCCAAACGAAGCTATTAATTCCCCAAAGAAAAACAAAATGGCTGTTAAATTGCATAAAATCACTGTGGCAGCAGAAGAACCTGTTAATAATCTGTGTGGTATCCTTCATTTTACCAGTGGAAGTTACAGCGATTTTCATTTCCAATGAACAGTTCCCTCTTACCCTACTCTGTACCTGAAACTACAAGTGCCTTTGCCACCTGCCTGGTTGTTTGACTTGCAGCTGGTGAGTCCCCTTGTAGCAGCACAGAAGCAGCTGTGAAACACTAGCATGCCTCTACTTACTTTACTTACTTTGGCAAGTTTCTGCCAATACCAGCGGGTCCTGGCAGCTGCTCAGGGATGTCTTAGTCTCTCCAGCAGCCATTTCAGCCTGAAAGGCCTGCAGAGGGCTGTCAGAACAAGCCCCAGTTTTTTTTATAAAAGCTTGTACTGGGGTTACATTTGAGAAAAGATTTCATGCATTCATATTAATCAGTAACTCAAACATGAATATTTATGGCAATCCTTTTATTTTTAATTCTTATGAACTGAAGATACAGCTTTTTAGCCTGACTGCAAGCAAGACTACAAAAGCACAAAACCTGACAACTGGGGAAGTGATTCAGGCTACCTGAAACACCGCAGGCTTCCCCAGGCAGCCCTCTGCATGCAACCCACAGTACTACTGCCAAATTAAAATTAAGACTAAGGCCGACACTCACAGATAACATCACTGCATCTCAGCTTTGGCACCATCAGACTGAGCATGCCAGCTGGCAATTTTTCATCTGGAAGATTGTGCACATCACAGACAATTTTCAAGTTAACGTGGATCTGTGTACACATGATGGAGGGAAGAGCGAAGCCGTTCAAAGTTCTTTTTACTTGCCTAAACAGGCCCGTGTTTAAAGGCAACATGAATAAATCTGATGCTGATCTACGTGCAGTGGTTAGCTTATTCTAAAATGAAATCTCTATCCTGATGTGATCTGATCACTGTATTGTTTATCCAGTCATACTGGATTCACTCCAAAATTTCAGATTGTCTGTTCAAAATTACCTGAGTTGAAGCTTGCTATTATCACATCTGGTTTACCCTACAGCTGTGTCTTACCAACCTGATTAAAAGAATTAAAACAAAGCCCCAGTACAAACTGAAGTCACAAGTAGACCTCATCTTCAAAATACTGAGCCAGATTTGCCCCTCCCACAGTTCTTGTGCAGCCCAACTGGAGTCACTAGTATTTCTCATGGTCATAAGGGTGGACCTAAAGGGAGGACTTCATTTAAAACAGTCTGCAAGTGATAAGCAATAGCTAATTAGTGTCCAACTGATCTGCTTAACAGAAAAACCTAAACAGCTCATCGTACTTGAGGGTTAAAGACACTCAAAGTCCCTGTTGTAAAAAAAGCACGATTAGATCCCACATTAAAACAGGATTAAAATCACTTCTAGCATGCTCTATGTTTTGGGCTTGGCAGAACCTAATTTATCAAAGAGTATGCAAGATTTCCCCTTGCAATTCCCCACTTATTAAAAAACTATGTAAATTCAATTTAAAAAAACAAAACAAAAAACCTTTACATAAGAGATTTTGGTTTACTGCGCAGTCAGAGCCCTGTTTGTTTTAATTTGGTTGCCACAAACCTGAACTTCTCCCTCTCATCTTGTGGCTTATATCCTGCAAATACGTTCCACTGGCAACCTTGAATCCCACCTAAAAGGGGTTAATTTACTTCTGTTCTCCTTGGAATCAGTGCAGAGAAGAGACTGAAACAGACGAGATATACTGAATAACAGAAAAGGAGAGAGGAAGCTATATAACATGATTTGTGAGGAACTTTTCATGGACAATATTCCTATGAGGAACTATTGGCATTCCAGATGTTTCTGTTCAAAACTGTAAGACTGTTAACAGGCAATCTTCAAATATCACATGCACACTTAGCCAACCTTGGGAAATTCTCCAATGAACTAGTGAGTCTTGCAATTTCAAATTTCATATATACAGAGATATGTGCATTTGTTTATATATGGACACATATACAATGTGTATATATACGCATATATAAAAACACATACACACATTATATATATACTTTTAAAAACTGTGCAAACCTAAAGAACCCCCAAAGCTAGTGGAAATTCACCAGGCTCTCTCCAAGTCTTTCCACAAGTAGTCATCAGGGCTCAGGTGCTTTCAAAGAAACCTTTTACAGAATTAGCCTGCTAAGCTGCATCAGATCACTTCATACGGAAGCAGACTGAAAACTGAAACAAAGGCTTTCTCTGAAATGGCCAGCACACTCCATTTTGCAGGGGTCATTCCTAATGCTCCAAAACTGTGGTTTCCAACAGTCTGAACAGCAAACCTCAGCAGGTAGCTTTTCATCTAGATTGCTGAAGTGCACAACTCTAAGGCTCAAGGAATGTCTGAAGAGGGTGAGAGAAACCAGAGGTGTCTGCTCCCATGCTCAAACGTAACAGCTTTTAGAGCACTGCTCCATTCCTGTGCTAAATGCAAACTGTCATACCGGCCACCTGCACTGTACAAAACCCCTACACAATACAGCCCAGACACAAGTACGTTTGAATGATCTATAAAACAAGAATATGCCAGAAAATTACCCACGAACTTGTTTTTGCTCTAGTTTCCAGAATGCATAATCCCCCGTTATGTTTGTGCATATGAAAAATATGCAACACTGTCTTCATCGTTCTGAAAATATGTAGAGGAACATCTAGCAAACATCTTCAAATCTTGCGTAAGATTTGTAATCCTAATAAAATTGATGACTCATGATTTGTAGCCTCAATAAGTGAAACTGCTGACATCAAAATCATTGCCAACAGTGAGCTGGCATGATAATTATGCCCATTTATTGTTAGCTAGCCACCTGCCTCCCAAAAATAGAACCAGAGATACAACGTCTAATTAGAAGTGCCTGAATTATCAGGGTTCCTATATGAAAAAACTGATGAGAATTCAGCAGAAGGTTTCCACTGCAATATAAGAATTCAGTAAAATATTATTTCTGCAGTATTCAGAGTATTAAAACCTTAATTTAATGACTGGCCCCATGAAAAACTTACTACTTGCAAGTTTTGTCCTTTGATTTACAGATGATTCTTTCCATTTTGTGTGAGGGTGTTTTAGGCACCCTGAAATGTAAACGCATCTCAAAAAGGATCACAGCCATCAGGAATTTGTAAAGAGAAGATAAATGTTATAAACTGCATTGAGAGTTTCTCAAGTAAAATCCAGTGTAAATCTCAACAGTCAATGAACAGTTAATTAGTGTGCATTCCTAAAAACATCTGCAAGTTAAGGAAGGTCAGATTGTACCTAACTATTTGTAATGAAAACATGCCTACCACATCAGTGCAGTACTGGTTTACTTCCTGCTTTGTTAGAAAGCATCTCAAGAAACTGCAGAATTGTACATGACCTCAGAGGCCGTATCTGAGGCACCTTCTAAGTCAACGCAAGTCCAAACTAATTCCTTCAGCAAGGACCTGATGTCCCGTTCTGTCCCAGCCAGTTGTGAAGGAGCGATGGGTTCCTTAATGAAAACCTGCATTGCCTGCTTTTAAAGAGTTTAAGCATCTATTTTGTAGAGCCTTCTGAATTAAAGATGCTGAATTTTTTGTCTAACATTCTGTTACATCCCCAGCACTCCTGTTTAAGAGTCCTTTTGCCATTGTCCTTCTGACTCTGACAATAATTACAATCACCAACTGTAAGCTGTCCCTTTCAGTGTTTTTTTGTAGCCTCTCCTGTCTCTGTGACTGGTCTCCTTTTGCACACTGTCTCCTGCAAGTGAAGGCAGCTCTCCTGTTCTCAACCTGCAAGGTGAGAACACACCAGCAGGTCAGCACTTACCATAAATTTAATAGGGAGATTTGTCCTAAGAAGAACAGAGCAGCCTGGATGAACAGTGTCGTAACAGGATGACCACAGCTTGGAATACATCATACAGGGAAGCTTGAGATATTGCTTGCTGTCTGAGTGGGACAAAGGTCTTCTAACTCTCTCACTCCAGCCTTTGGTGCCTCTCTTTGTGGTCTGTTCCCATGTTCTGCTTGTTCTACCTCCATGTCCCCACACTGCTCATGGTACCATGTTCCACATCACATATTCCCACCAGGCTTATTTCTCTGACTCTCTCCCACACTTCTGCCAATTGTGCTACCATACTTCCCATAGCTCTTCAAGCAGAGCTAGCATATAGTGAAAGGACTTTCAGACATCTCCCAGAAGTAAAACATGGCACTGGGGATTACACAGAGGAATGAAAGCCTGGCAAGTGGCTGGGATGCAGAACAAAGTCTGGCTTCACACAGGAGAATCAATGCTTCACTCTTACATGTGGGCAGGATTTATTTCTCTGCCATTTAGACACAGCAGAAGACGAACCGCCACCAAAGCAACAAACCCAGAGAGCTGAAACTCGCAGCACGAGCATATCTTTGTACAACATACCCAACCCACCTTCCTGGAGTTGTTCTGTGATGTACCACGGCATCTTAGCAGAGAGACAGCAGCCAGCACGGACAGTTTAATGACAGTTAAAGCACAGGGTGCACTCTCAGTGGGGCTGCCATTGTCATGAACATGGGATTCCTTCTAACCATTAAAATTCTCCCACAATGGCTACTGAAATCATCAGGCTAGATTAGTACAGACTTACTTTTACTGGAGGTTCTCCCCCTGCCAAACCCTGCCATATATTGAAGTGCAAAAGGTGATAGATGAGAATGTAATCACATTATAACACATTTTGAGATAAGAAAGGATCTGACTCTCCTAGACTGTGATACCATAGCTATTCCTTTTCATGCTACTGCAGAGTTGATGAAACAGACGTAACTCACACACACACAGAGCACAATCAGTGTGTCCTGCTTGCCAACCTACCAGCAACTTCCGTATCTAAGTTCTGATAACACTAATGTCCACACACAAATCCACCACTGAATCTTCTGATGATTAGACTTGCTTTCACATGTGGATGGGAACAGAACGTTCTTGTATGACAGCAACTGAGGGTCTAGGGAACTGGTCTGGAGGCTGTGCGGTTCATTTCCCAGGCAAACTATAAAAATCATGAAGATGAGAGCAGTAAAAACTGTTAGTCAGCACGACAGCCTTCAAGAACACTGCCTCTCTCAGAAATGAGGTTCTTATTAAAGCAGAAACAGCTGGTAAACCATCCAGGACTCATCCTGCAGACACCTGTAAGCACAACTTCATTTTATACGCAGGGAGTAGACATTGTAAGGGAAGAACAAAACCTATCATTTCCTAAAGGTACTTGTTTTGAAGCCACTACAAAATTCAGCAAAGTTTTTCAGGTACTCCAACCCACAATGGAGCCATTTGATTTAACATTTCCTTACAGATCACTATTTTCTACAGCATAAAATACTACCATTGAAAAACTTTACATAAAGTACTAAAACCTAGTCAAGCCACAGAACACATTACTTGCACCACCCCAAAAGGAACATTTATGAATACCAAAATGAAGCCAATTTTGGTACCAACTGTTCCTACATAAAAGGAACACTCACTCTGATTTCCCCAAACAGAAAAAAAAATTAGGAAAGACATTTTTAGATCATACAAAAATACAAAGAACTGATATAACCAACAAGGAAGTGTGGCTTGTGTGTGACACTATTAATCTATCTTGACTGAACAACTACATATATATATTTCACTGTTCCACCTCCCCTTTTTGTTTGCTGTTGAGGACAGATAAGTGTTACTCACAATATCTTGGCACAGGACTTTCACTAAGCACTAGGTACTGCAATAGCAAAATCCCAGTCCCTCAGGTTTTGTAGAATTTTACCTCAGGCCTATTTGACTGAAAGCTCTCAGCTCCAGATACATGTTAGAAAAACACCTGCTTGGAGAACTAATGTTTTCTCTGTAGAAAGTGCCAGCTTGGTCAAACAAGGTATTTTTAAAATTCTGACAAAATCCCACAAGCTTCTGCCAACCATATACTAGGAGGGCAGACATGAACTGAGACAAAGAACACCACTTCTGGAACGTGCAGGGTATTTAAAATCAGAAGCACGACTGGTTAGGCGAGGCACATCTCTTGTGGGCAACAGAGACAAAAGGACCACAAGAAAGTTAAAAGTGCTGGTGCTGGGGACTGCTTACTAACTGGAAATAGGAAGTAATTTTTATACAAGCAAGCATTCAGGAGAAACACATCCAGCACAGAGCCAGAAACACAAACTAGAATTTTGACACCGAGCAACTTGTAGCTTGTAAGCAGCAAAAGTGGATTCAACTTTCTAGCAATGAAATTATTGTTTGTCCTTCTCTAGTGATGGCGTAAAAGCTACCAGAGGACACAAAGAGCTTTACTAAAAGTAAGATCATAGTTAATGATTAACTTGCCATGAAGTTGACCAGAGTCCATTTCTGAAGGATGAACCTCAAAGGGATTCAGCAATGAATGCGAACTTTTCTAAATAATATTTTATTGAATGCTGTAATAGACTCAACAGTTGTACAGGCTATTGCAAAATTTATTTAAGTTCTGTATCTGTGGAAATAATGACTGTACTTTAAGCTTCAGTCTCAAAATAGATGGGCATAGAAGGGCTCGAGCACCTTTATTGATGCAAGACCTAACTTCAGTCAAGAAGAGATCTCCTCCACCAACCTCTCCAAAAACAGGGCTGACAGCACAGAGAACCAAGCACGATTCAACCCAAAATGTCAGAAATATGCCTTGTTGCACACAACTTGGTCACCTTGCTCACACCTCCGTGGAACAGCTAGTCAGCAAGCTGAACCAAAGCCCTCAGCGTGCACAGCAGAGTTCATGGCGACTCCATCTCTTCAAGCCAAGATGATGGTGTCAGAGATGACAAAGAGTGGAACAAGTGGCATACCATGGTGGCAAGAGCTGGGAGAGCAATGCTCAGTCAGAGCAGTGTTTCTAACATTGCCAGCGGTAGACAGAAGAGCAGGTGAAAGTCCCCGAGCATTTTGCAGATGTAAAGTCAGAGTGGTTCAGCACTTACGACATCAAAATAACCTGTGAGAAGAGAGTGCTTTAACTATCATCCTGTGGTAGACTGATCCTGGAGGACACACAGATGGCTTGACCTCACGTGGCTCGACTTTTGACCAAACCCCCGACTGGAGAGGTGTCCACGAAAGCCAGCCTGACACCTAGACGGGTGTTTGAGGTAGCTTCAAGGGCCTAGGAAGACTCAGTCAAATGTAGCATTCCGTAAAGGCAAGAAGAAGATGGACATTTGCTGGAGATGGTTTAGTCAGTCTTCCCTGGGGCAACGATGCACTGGAGATCTAGGAGGGATTGTGGACAGAGACTGAGATTACAGAGTGGACAGGAAGATCTTTCCTTATTGATGTGAAAATAAAAAGCTAGTCATCAGCATCTAACACATTAGAAATTTTCATACGGAGAGAGACAGAAGGGACTTGTTCTTTCTGATAAATACTCAGAATTATTAAGTTTTCTTTTTAAGGGACTTTTTTTTTTTTTTTTTTTCAAAATTGGCTCACAGCTGTGTCACCTTTTATGCCATTTTGTCAGGTTTACTAAATTAACTTTTTATTTACTCCAAAGTGTCTTTTTAGAGAAGACTTAAAACTGTGCCAGGAAATACAAGTGCTAATTTTTTTAGATGTGAAGTTATCTTAAATAACTATGTTGCTGTGCCTTTGATCATTTATGGGTGTAAGTGAGGTACATGCTGTTGAGAGAAGTCATACCCTCTGTTAGTTCAGCAGATACAGCACAGAAAAAAACAGACATGCTTTCAGGCTCACTAACCTTCTCTGTCTTTTTCAAGTCTGAAATAGAAGCCATAATTGGCAAGCTAAGTACTAATTGAGAGCAATTGCTCTGACTGTAACTTGATTATGTTAATCAAGTAACAGTTTAGAAAAAAAAGGATGATGGTTGATAGTAATTATCTTTCTGTTCTGCAATACTAACACATTTATCATCCTCCTCTTTGCTAACATCCTTTTACTAGACAGGCATCAACTACCTTGTCTTTCAAATTGTTTGACTGAAATACAGCTGTACCTTCCATAGGCAGGGTGTTATGCAAGCAACATTCAGATTTGGTTTTAATTTTGCTAGTGTCCTTTCTCCCTGTAACAAACCCAACTGAGTCCTTCAAGGCAGAGCAGGGATTTCAGACCTTCTTTCCATGAATCCTATAAATTGTACCGAGTCTCAATCACACCTGAATATGAGGACACAGACTCTGAACTATAATTCAGCTACTTGTTTCACAGGAAAATCAACACCTTCTTTCTCTCCCACCCTCAGCTGGATTTATTTATTCCCTTACCATTCCCAGTACTTCTGCAAAATTAATTTCCTTCTTCGGAACATACAGGTCTTCATGTTTTGAATTTCTTGAAAAAGAAGAGTCAATTGCATCCTTCAACACTTGGTATGATTGAAGAATGCTCTCAGTGAAACCTAGTTATGCTAAAAGAGCCAGTGGGGACTCTGCTATCAACTCCGTGCAGGATGACATAAACAAAATTTGGAATACAACATCCTCTTTCGTTGGTGATGATTAATTTGTAACAGTACTATTTTAACAATAGGTTGTTTTTTTTTTTTTTTTTTTGCTATATACTATTCCAGGATTCTCCTACTCCTGCTTTATTATGTTTCTGAGAAAGCATACATTACTGCATACTCACACAAATATCCAGCATAAACTGGTAAAATGCCTTTTTTCATTGTTTGCTTTTTTAAGATGCTCAACATTTTCCATCAACTCTAAGACCCATAATTTCTTCTGCTGACTTCTCTCACTTCTTCCTTCTATTCCTGAGTTCATGGATTCCATAATTTATTTCCTCTTTTTCTTTCATTGGGACTTATTTTTGTATGGGCAGTTCCTTATTTTATTTTATTTTTTTTTCATTTAACAAAGTTTTCCCCAAGATAACTACCTAAAATTAGAAATCCACAGTTACTCAACCTGTGTTGTGTCCTACCAACTTGATGTCAGATGCTTGCTGCACAATTAAGACAGACTGATTTAGAATTATTTTTGAGTGAAACAAATACATGTACCTAAACTGCAACTAAACATGCACAAAAACTGCAATGTCTTTTTTCAGTGAAGGACATGCTATGATACGTGCAGAAGTGACAGAGAGATAAGCTCAAAATACTTTCCCATAGGAAGAAACATGTCAACTCTATTGCAGTCCAAAAGACCCTGCACCTTTTGATTCAAAGACAATCAGCTTAGACTGTCAGTATCACAGAACTAAATAACAGAGGACCCAGCACAAATTCTTACTAGAACAAGCTAATAACATTAATGGGGAGAGAAAAAAAAACAACACCACCCTCAAGTAGGGCAGTAGATTTTCCTACAGCTAAGAATATAAAACTATAAGGCTGCAAGTAGTGATTGTAACAAAACATGATGTGTCAAAAGTTTCAAGAAGAAACTCGTAAGGTCTTCAAGACCCCGTTAATAAGTTCTAAGTGAGTAATTTTTAATCTGTTCTTCTTCATGCAGAGAATAGGTTGACTCAATTGATTTGAATGTAAAACTAAATATAAGGTTTTATTACACTACAGGCTTCCTCCCCCTCACTCCCCTGATTTCAAGGCCATTCAGCAGGTGCAATTTCTCTACAAGCTCCGTTACTGTTAGGGACAAGGATTTAACTGATCACAGCATCACGCAAATTTCATGACCCTGCAATCCAGTTGCTAGCATCAGTCAACATTATGCTCTTTAAAAACAAAGTTTGGACTCCACAGCTTTTAAGTGGAACAGATGCCAAGTCCCCCATCCCACTGTTCTTTTGTGCAAAAGTAAGGTGGCACCCAGAGCATTCTTTCTTTTATTTTTTTTTTTTTTCATTTCTGCCCTTTTTCACAGTATCACAATTACACACTCTTCTAATGTATAATGATTTTCATTGACTTTAATTCTAGGCAATATAAAAATTTTTAGCTGTATTGTAAAAGATTTAATTTTTTTTGGCACATGATGGCTTCATGAATATTACAACATCTATCTTATACCACCTTTTTCATGGTTCGTATCCTATTACTATAACACACTACTGGCTGCATCCCTCAAATATGAGTTGTCAATGATTTGTTAGCTGCATTTCAAAGCAATGAAATAGAGAATTATGCACTACAAAAATAGCAATTTATTATTACTCATCACCTTGGGAGATGATATGCTTTGGACTTGTGAAAGCTGATCATTGTCTTCCGCTTCCCTCTTTCATAAAAGAGATTTGTGTGAAATGCTCAAAAACATGCAGACTGCTGACAGTCAATAACATTGCCGCAACTGAAAGGGAGAACCCTAATAACAGAGCTCAGGGAAAATGCGTGCACGAGCAAGCATGCCAGATCATATTACAACTCTAGGTTTAAGAAAAAAAAGAGAAGCAAGTACAGGGGAGAACTTCAAAGTCAAAACTGGAACTAGAAACAAAGTGTACTGACTTTTTTTTTGTAGCTGTCTGTTGTTCTAGAGTGTGACTCAGCTGAACAAAGGCTTTTGTCTTCATTTAGAAACAGTCCATATTGCACAGGAAGTGGCAAAATCTGCTCTCTGGAATGTGCCCATAGTTAAATTTGTTTTCATGGGAATATAACATAGAAAGTCGAAGTCTCCAGCTTTATATAGACAGTAAATCACAATCCTGTTTCACAGAAGCTGATGAGACAAGGGTAAGATGCTGGTTCACTTCAGAATGAGAAGGCATTCAAATAGAAAAACTGAAATTTGTAGTGAAAAAATGAGTGAAACAGTTGACAGCATTTGATTTTTTACTTGTGTTTAAGGAATCTGTAAATACTTGTATTTATAAGTTAAAATAGAAAGAACAACCTGAGAAGCACAGGAGTATGTCACAGTCTGTGCTACCACTATTAATCCAAAACTGCGTAACAGTCACCACAAAAAGTACCACCAGGTTTAATACTAGCATCTACATTTGAAATATCTGTATTTCCCTTTTTATATCATACCTGCTACAGAGTGCTGAAAATGGAACATAAATATCAAACAGTTTCTAAATAATCTATTTTTAAAAATCTGTTTTAACAGTACTGAGAGATATTAAGCACTTGGATGTGACCAGACCAAGAGGCTGCAGTTTATCAGCATTTTTAAGTTAAACATCACATAGAACACAAAGAAGCACAAAGAAGCAACACGTTCATTTAAGGACAGATTTTCCTGTTCATTCGGGCACTTCAGTACCTGTGTTTGGACTAGTTCCTGTCACTCTCTTATTCTCCAAATATTCCCACATCATCAGTCATCATCAGTGAATTTTCTGATGGAAATTCACCATTATTCTACATACAGAGATCTCTCAGGAATTACCTGCTCTCATGCAAAGAAACATATTTTCCATCAAGAAGTATATGTTTTTTCTACCATACAAAAAAAAAATCATTTACCTTAGTGAAATAACATTTTTCCTCAATTTAATAAACTAGTGCCACCTACTTTCATGCTTTTTTTCCCTATAAAAACATGAGCACACACATCAGAAGTTTTTGCTTGCTTGCAGAGTGAATGAGAGGGAGTGTGCTGCACAAGTAAGTCCTGTCTACGTATGCCACAATCATGAAACGTGTTATAAATAAAACCGTATGAGAGAGAATATCATCATTCTCCTTTTGCTGTATGCTGAAGGAAGCGTTGGGGGTAGATACCAATACAGGAGTGAGAGCCTGCACACACACGTTTATTAAATGCAGAGAAACAGACACAAAATGGAATAGTTTCTCTCATTGTTGGGCAGGCTGAGTGCATGAGACATTTCACATTAACAAGAATTATAAGATCTGGTTTCCTTTCCCATTTTCTCACTTGAAACAGTTGTGAATTTGTGTCAACCAGTACCTGCAGCATATGTCTGATGTTTTCATGCCTGTCTAATACTTCAGTGATAATCAGAGCACATACCTGAAGATGAGGAGGCAAAAAAAAGAGATCCATTTTGCTAGTAAAAATAACTCAATAACAAATGTAGTCTAGAGTCGGTTAGAAAGTGCTGCAGTTTGACCTACCAGTTAAAGCCCTTAATGATACACCGTGCAGTATCAGTTCAGAGAAGCTATGAAACCACCAAACCATGTTGTTTATACACAGCAGTGTTCTGTAAAACATGTCTCTGACACACAGTGCTAACAGTTTCTTTTACTGAAGCCATGTTCTTCTTTTTCCTTCCTTATCTTCTTTTAAAATATGTGCTTTGGTGACAAAGGAAGACTAACACAAAACATGGTGAAGAAAGATAAACTACCTCATTTTCCTCTTGTACCACGACTTCTTTTAGTGATCTAAAACATACCAAAGAGAAAATGACATAACTCTTCTTAATGTAATATGCATCTATTTTATTTCCAGTTCTAAGTTATGCGATGATCTCTCCTGTGAACACTGTTCTTTGCTTCACAGGTACTAGATAATGAGCAGAGATGTAAGGCTGACTATATATTGCCATCATGGTATTGTTCTACCCTTGTGTATCCCGCCTTTTATTAAGGTTGCCCTTAATGAAAGTGCAAAACAAAAGCAATACTTTCTAATGCTGCAGTTCTGCAATGATGGAAAAATTCATATTGAGAAAGCAAGTCAGCAAGCCTAAGATGTCAGAATATTATTCAAATGCTTGGAAAAGATAGTGATGTTCCTCAGGGGTCAGTACTGGGACCGACACTGTTTAACATCTTTTTCAGTGATACAAACAGCAGGATTCGGTGCACCCTCAGCAAGTCTGTGGGTGGCACCAAGCTGTGTGGTGCAGTCGACATGCTGGAGGGAAGGGATGCCATCCAGAGGTACCGCAGAAGGACCTGGGCAGGCTTGAGAAGGCCCTTGCGAACCTCATGAGGTTCAACAAGGCCAAGCGTAAGGTCCTGCACTTGGGCCTGGCCTTCTCCAGGTGGAGAACAGATTAAGAGCAGCCCTGGGGAATACCTAGGAATAGGAGGAGTACCTAGGGGTATTGGTGGATGAGAAGCTCAACAAGAGCCGGTAATGTCCGCATGCAGCACAGAAAGCCAACCGTACCCTGGGCTGCACAAACAGCAGTGTGGGCAGCAGGGTGAGGGAGGAGATTGTCCCCCTTTGCTCTTGTCAGACCCCACCCAGAGTCCTGTGTTCAGCTCTGGGGCCCCAGCACAAGAAGGACACGCATGGACCTATTAGAGCGAGTCCAGAGGGCAGCAACAAAGATTATCAGAGTGCTGGAGCACCTCTCCTGTTAAGACAGGCTGAGGGAGCTGGGGGTTCAGCCTCAAGAAGAAAAGGCTCCAGGGGGACCTGACAGCAGCTGAAAACAGGGTAGATTTAGACTGGATATTAGAAGAAATTTTCACTGTGAGGGTGGTTGAGGCACTGGCACAGGCTGCCCAGAGAAGCTGCGGATGCTCCATCCCTGGCAGTGCTCAAGACCAGGCTGGATGGTTTTTTTTGCAGCTTAGTGTATTGGGAGGTGTCCCTGCCAACAGCAGGGGGCTGGAACCAGATGAGCTTTAAGGTCCCTTCCAATCCAATACCATTTTGCGATTCTGTGATTCTATAAAAACTCCTCAGAGACTGTGAAAACATAAATGGCCACAGTGTTACACAGGGAAAAGTGTTTCTTTAGATTAATTCAAACATATGTAGTAACTTTTGTGAATTTTACTAAAGGTTATGCTACATCACCATGTATCTAGAAATCGGCTGGTTTGTAGAGCAAGAATGCAGAGAAAGCACCAGATAGGCTTTCTTGTCTCAAAATCTAGTCCTAATTGAACTTAACCTCAGTAAGTATCTGCATGGTAAGCGTTAACTTCCATTTGTACAGGTTGAAATACCAATAAAGAGAAGTTAAGCTTCCCTCAAAGCTGAAACAGCATGGGCATACGAATCACATTCACAGTACAACAGTTGTTGTTAGACTACTTTTCCATTAATAACAGGGTTTTTCCTTCAGACAATTTCCTTGCCTGATATTTGGATATATCTAAAATATAAACCATGAACAGAAAAAAAGCCTGTAATGGCTAAAAAATTAAAGCAACATACATTTGTTATGCCTCATCCACAATCATTTAGTTCCTTCATATAGCTTCAACTGTATCACGTGCTCTGGATGTCTTGCCTATTTACTTGCTTTTGTTTTACCACATATTCTTTCAGTTTGCATGTCTAAATCCTTTAGAAAGTCTGATATGAGAGATGGGGTGCAACCAAATCTGCATGTGTTATGAAAGCACAGATAAATTAAGCAAATTGTGCATAACTACAAATGGCCTCTCTATGCCATGATTTATCCAACTTTCATAAATGAGAACATGCATATCATGCACATGATTTTAGACACACAATCAGGTATATAATGTAAAAACCCGTTTTCCCACATTTTCTTTTGTTTTTGTATGTTTTTTTTTTGTTTTACTTTTAAGAAAGTAAGCCTCCACTGCATATTATCAGTATTCAAAATGCAACACAAAAAAAAATTCCTTGAAAGTTATTGACAGATCAGCTACAACCTAGCAGAGGATGAAAAAATACCAGATGGAGCAGAAGGAAGAATTCCTTGACATTAGTACATGATACCAAATGCTGTACTTAAAAGCCAAACTCTCCCCTCCCCCGGCACAACAAACCCTTCCTTGGAAAACTGTTTTTCAGCTATTGATGGTGACTATTGTCAGAGTTTGCTATTTTAGTCAAAGGCAAAAATAGTAGAAGTTCTGATCTCATAAAATGCTGCTCAGACTTGCTTATCTGCCTTGAAAGTGCCACTTAAAAGAAAGAAAAGGCAGGTACTCACTGAAAATTGAAACCTAAACCCCATGAACCATTATAATACTTAGTATTTTGACATTTGACTTTACAGAAAACTGTAAGCACTGACAGGGTGATGCAGAAAAAAAACAAACACGCAACACAGGGAGATATTTACAGCTAAAGGAAACATGACAGAAAAGAATAAACATGCATTTAAAAGAAACCAGGTATCTATGTATCTCATTGCCTGTAAACACATACATATCAGCAGCAGTTTCACTGACAGATTTATGAGAGCTTAAGAAAAAATCCAAAGCCAAAAACTTAAAAATAGTATTGATATGAAATCCACGCTAGTAAGTCATCTGAAAATCCTGCTTAGGTTGTTTCCACAGCCCCATGCTACCATAGCATTTTTAAGCATGTAGGAGATGTGAAAGTTAACCATTTTCTCTTACGAACCTTAACTGAAGCTGTCCACAAGGAACTGTCAGACTTTTTCCCCCATGGGATTACTATGGCATTCTATCTCCTCCTAAAAGTTAAAGAAAAAGAACTGAAGCGTTATATTTCCCTTCTAAAGATCTGACTGTGTTTCTACTTCTTGCAGCATATGGGAAGCAGAAAGTATGGCACTGTGACTGCTATTGTTAGCGTTCATGAAGACACATAATCCACAAAGTGATTATATGAAGGTGCTTTATTAGGCGCCGGAAGTTAGGGGCGTGCCTGCCCAAATCTAACTTCGTCTGATTTGTTCTCTTAGTTCTCTTTTATCTCCTAAGATATTACATATGCATTAGGTTTCACAACTCATCTATGCATATTCATTTCCTAGCTCCGCCTAGCCTCGCTTTGTATGCTAATTATCTTATCAGTCCTTCTGCGCTTGCGTACTACTCTCTGGTGGTCGTCGGGATGAAGTAAGACGTCTTCATCAGAGGTGAACTTTTTAACCTTTCCTTCTCACGCATGCTCTCTGAGCCCTTGGTCTCAGTCCAAAGCGCAAGGTTGGTTTGATCCAGTTCCCAGGGTCCAAGAAGCCCCAGTTATCTAGATGTCTTGCAAATTGAGCATTTTTTTAATCCTCCTTACTCCTCATCATGAATCGGTGCATTCTCTCATGCTACCCTTGCACATATATTTTGTATCTTCCAAGCGCAGCCTCGGAACAGTCCATCGTAAATGTAACATATTAAGCAATATTGTATTATTTCTTCTTCTATTACTAAAACTATCATAGAGGAGAGCTAGAAAAAAAACACATACTCCTGAAGAATGAAGGGGCAAAAACCTTGAGGAGTTGAAGTTAAAAAAAAAAAAGCTACCACCTTTGCTTGCCAAAATTATGACCTTTCACAGGATTTTAAGCAATACACAAATTAAGAGTAGAATGCCTTCCTGGAAGTATTCTGACAGCATCAGGGAGCATTTATTAGTATACCTTTTTTCCAGGAAAACAAGTGCTCCTCTTGCCAAGGTCCTGTAGCACAGGCATGACACAAACAGACTTACTTTTATCTAAAGATATCCATTATGTGATGCCTTAAGAAAGTATTTGGGAAACACTAGCAACCTATGAAGTGCTAACAACACAGATGAAGAAATGTCAAAATTCACAACTTATACACGCAGGAGACAATTTCCATTCTCTCTCAACCTTGAGACTCTGTTTAAGATTCCATGCCATACTGTGAAGGGATGATATGTTTCTGTAAATGCAAAGGAACACTAACATACAAAATATTAAAAGTTATGAGAAATCTGTTTGTTTTTTTCTCCCCCAATTTAAACAAGCATTTACTTCGTAAATCACATTGCTTAAATGCATGTATGAGAAAGGACACTGAGGCGCCTGGAATTTTGATTCAGTCAGTATTTAATTATTCCAATAGTTCTTTGCAGATAAACATAAAACAAACATTCAAAACCCAAACTTGAAGAAACTCTCCTCGTTTTGTTAAGAATTGCATGGCATTTTCTTCAGAGCGCAAAATTAAGCTAGTTTTGGTAACTGCATCTTATGGAAGCAAGGAACCTTTTTACCTGGTCAGTCACAAATTCTAGTAGTAGTTCAGCTATTTAAAAACAAGTGTTCATTTCAAAGGTTTTGGTTTTTTTTTTTGCCTGCTTCCAACTTGTCTTTGAGTATAACATGTTATAAAATGGGAATGTTGGTTTTGAGCTTATTTTTGAAACAAACATTCCTAAATTCAAAATAAATGAGTGCTTTTGATGAATATACTTCCTATTGTGCTGGTGAGAAAAGAACATGCAAACAGCCAGAAAAGGCTATTTCTTTTATGCTTCGTAAAAAACATACATTGCTTTCTTGTTCTGCAGTCACTTAACAGTCTGCAAGACACTTAAACCACGTGCTGTCTGCACATTGTACACTTAAAATTTGCCTCCCTGTGTTTCCATAGGTAGCTAATCTGTTCAGCCTTTAGCTCATGCGCTGTTCGTTGTCGTTCCCTTTCGACCACTGCTTTTGCAAACACAATGCAGCAGCGACTTTGCTGCCATATGCGGCTTAGAAATACTATGTTCAGCTATATTTCAGGGTTTGCTTATTCTGTACAAGGCAGACACTGAATTTGAAACAAATCATTTTATGACTGCAGTTACTGTATATCTAAGCGACCAAGAGCTCAGGTCATGTAGTCATAAGATGTTGAAGTCCGTGCATACGTTTTGTTTTGAGTCACTGTCCAAAAGCTAGAAATAGTCACAGAATTATTTATTTAAAGTCTTTTAGCTATCATTAAAATAAAACAGAAGCATCTCCTATAAAGCACAAATCAATGAGAAAAATCAATAAATCCTTCTTTACGTACAGGTATACACTTTCTTCTTATATCTATCTCAGAGAAGCACCAATCAGACATTTCAGCCCAGTTTTTATTTTTAAACCGTTACTTCTGGGAATAGACTAAGAGGCTACTGGTGCAACAGAACTGACTCCAGACAGCCTTATTTGCATATCCCTTGTTCTTCTGAATAAATTAAGTAAAAGGATAGCTTTAATCCCTTTAAATAAGATAAGGTGTTCTTTACATTTTATTAATTTGTAGCAACTGATTTTGTTGATGAAGCTCCCTATGTTACAGCAAAGTCAAAGTCAACCAATCATGTCACCTTTTCTCACCTAGCCTATTCCATTTCCTATATTAATTAAGTGTTGGGATTGTGAGACTGCCTGCTTACCCTGTTAAACAACAGTGGATTGGGAAGACTACGATGCAAATGGTGCTTCCTAATCTGTATTTGAAATGTAACCAACATTCAAGCCCACCTTGATCACCCTACAGCAAGTCTTGACCAGCAAGATCCACGTACACCCACCTGACAACTGCTAATAAGCTACAAACTTGTGTTTTAAATTTTCTTGCCATCGAATTCTACACACATGATGTCTTCTCATTTGGAGCAAAGTAATTCATAATTTCAAAGATCAAAATTTCAGTAGTCAATCAATAAAATCAGGCACAGAAACAAAGCCCAAAACAACCTTGGCGCAAACAGGAAACATTTGAAGCTTACAACATTCAACTGCTATGCTACTATTAGCTAGTCCAACCATTATGAATGATAGGAATTAAAAAGTGAAGCAATACTTAGAGTTGTTCTGCCAACCACATCTGAAATAAAGTTCTCAACCCCTCAAAACATCCATAGATGAAGAACTCATGGCAGATGCTAGAACAGTTACTAAAGAAAATAGAAATTATGATAAATGAACAAGACCTGAAGGGCTTTGGGAAGTCTCACATCTGATTTTTATTATGAAGCTCTAACACTATTTACATTCTTCAAACAAACTATTAAGGTATATGACAAATGAAAGACTTTACCTCCAGGCACACTACTTTAAGAAGCGTGGTCATTAGCACAAACTTCAACCTCCATTCCCTGTCATCTGATTTACGAATCAGTCTGGTGACCACTGATGGTCATCCGCTAGCTTTCAGGAAACTCATGTGGGTCAGAACAGTGGGCTTGGTCTTGTAATTAGAAGTCCTGGAACAGAGTTCATTCTCACAAACATACCATGGACATGAACAAAGTTTTGAAAAAAAATCATGCTACAATGAAATTGAAGTAAACCTGAAGAACACAGTATCATCAGTAATTTCTGAAACACTGGGTAAGGAAGCCAGATTCTGTCTTCAAATGAGGTGAGAACTACACTAGTCTGAACAAAGTTAATCTTTTTTTTTTAAAACGGAACACAGTCACAGGAGACCCTCACAGTGCTTTGAGTGTCTCTGGAAAGGTGGAATTCAAATAAGGCTAGTGCCAATGCAGCCAAAAGTAAATGTGGGCTTATAATGCACTGCAGCTAAAATACTATCAGATTATAATATTCTGGATTGAAATTACAGAAGAAAGAAGCCATTGTTCAAGAAGCAAAGAACAGGGTGTAAGAAGGGGTACAAAGGAAACGCACCTTTATCCTGAAGTTTCAGCTTCAGCTGTCCTGACTGCAGATTTCTCACCACAGAGGGCATTCCCATCTCTCTCGGGTTGCTCAGCTCTAGAGCTCACACAACCACCGACTAAATCGGACCGACTTGCTGAGGCAAGCACAAACCTTTTTTTGTTATGGGATGTTTCCCCTAGTGCTAGTTTTCAGCCACATCAGTGAGCTGACCCATCAGACACATTCAAGACCAACAATATTCACTGCAATACTTTTGCAAAATAAAGGTTTACAGATGTTATCAGTGTGAGGTAAAGAGAATCTTTATAAAAAACAGTCTCAATTACAGTGGTGAGAGTAAACATCAGCTATTAAAATTCCCTAGAATCCATGAAAACCCATCTAGTCTAGGGGCACTGCACATAGCATTAAAAAAAAAGTGTTCCAGTGAAGACTTCCATCTGCCTATCTGATTGTAACGCAATTATGGGATAATGTGATTTTTTGGTAAAAAAATAAAAATGCAACACACACAATTAAGACTACTGCAAACATACATTAGACTTAAAAAAATTTTCAACTCCATAAAACATTCAAGTTTTAGGTTTCATTTCAAAATGATGGCTATAAAATCCTCAGAGGCAGCCTAGGGTCACCTTAGCCCACTTCTCTCCCATATATGCCTAGCAGGTATGGTCTGTATGGTATGGTATAGCCTATAGCAGACAAGGAGATAGATCTTCTCTAAACGTGTTTCCACACAAGTTTAACCACTCCCCCCACCTAAAGATGAGCAAAATTTCAAACAAAAAGACTTCACTCAAAGTGAGAGGTGAAGAACTACATTATCACTGACTCCCAAAAATCAACTGTAAAGAAATTTACATTAAGGATTTAAAAATTTAAGTCTAATATAAATCCCTTGGCTAGACTTACTGAAGAGCAAGTTCTCAGTAGCACATCCAGGCTTCTTATAACACAGAAACCATCAGCTCATTAAACACATGTACCATGAAACACGAATGAAGAAGTTTCAGAACCGTTCGGTTTGTTCACATTTTGTGGCAGGGAAACTTCTTTTCTTTAGGCTCACAGCTTTGGAAAGATTTCTCTGTCTAAACACAATCCCTGGACAGTACCAAAGACTGTCTGTTGGGAAAAACTGAGAGGTATCTGTTTATTGTTCAGATAAACAAATTTCAGAGCATTTATTTCTTCTGTTCCAAATACGTCCTGTGTTCAAATACCATCACCTTTATTATTTAGAAAAAAGCTAACATGTGCATATACACATGGGCTCATGTTTAGCTGATCTGATATTCCTGGGGTGCCAATTCTCCGTTTGGAGATATACTACTGGAGCAACATAAAGTTGCTAAACAGGCATTAAATAAAGTTTCCATGATTACGTCCCCTGGTGTCTGGTGTTGCAGCATTCTGCCAAGCAGCACAGACAGTAAGGGCAGGAAGAGAAGCGTGTTCAGGTTACAATACTTACAGATAGCCAGAGCATGATAAACTACATGTTTCAACACAGAAAAGCACCATTGCCTCACATGTCAGAAGTAATTTTTTTAAAGCAATTCAGCTAAATCAGCACAATCTGCTGCCTGTTTAAGGTGCAGGTGCTCTGAATCTCTCCTGGGACTACACAGGAAACCTAAGCTTAGAATACAAACCACAGATTCATGAGCATTTCTTTGCCTATATGGCTCAATCAGTTGCACAGATCCTGTGCTGCTCTCCTCCCCTTGCTCAAAGTGCATATTGTGCCAGTGAGTCTGCGGACCACATGGTGAACTGAAGATCTCACACACAATCCTGCTAAAAATAACTTTTTGGGGCAAGGGCAGGGGGGGAAGCTACCTTATTGTGGTCCCACAGACAGTTGTGCTGATAAAACTGCCTTGCTGGAGGAAGGGTAGAACAAGTAATAGAAGACTGCTGAAGGAAACGTTTCTGTAACGTTACAAGGCACCAAAGAGATGCTCTGATGGTGTGTGACCCCTCTGCAGGCTTCCTATTAGGAGCTGTTATCCTTGTCGGGCCAAAGGAAACTGGAGGCTCCCCTGGAGTGGGAAGCAGCTGCCCCACTCCCTTCCACTCTGAAGACAAAGGCAGCAGGCTTTTCTTTTCCAGCACTGTATCCTTGTAAAAAATCCACTGTATTGGATTTTTTTCCCCCTCCAGATTTGAGATCTGTCAAATCAAAGTTACAGCTTTTTACTAGACAAAATTGTGGCAATGTTAACTGACAATAAAATGCAAAGTAGTCCTTTATCTAATACTACGCTATTTCATTCTCCTTTGCAAACCTCTCGTGCTCACAAACATCTGGCTCAATCCTCAGACTTCTCAGATGAAGAGGATCACTGGAATCAGTGTGGCAGCCTGTTTGACTTTTGATAGGCTTTTAATGTGTTCTATTAACAACTGTGGGAAAAAGAAGTCTTATTATAATCACTCTGTATTTAAAAAAAAAAAAAAACTAAAAATAGGCTAGGTAAGTTAAGCACTCACTTAAGAGCATGCATGGCATACTGTGATTTTTCCTGACATTGTGATTTCAGCTTCAGTAGGTTTTTGTTTGTTTGTTTTTAAGGTATTCCCTAAGCAGGAAGGCTATATCTGAGCTGCAGAAGGCAGAGAGCATTTAACAGCTTAGCCTGCTTTAAAGCCAATGTTGTGGTTCCTAACTCCTCAACCCAACAAAAACAATCTCATGTGCACATATATAGATATACTTCCTGGATTGGCAGGTCAAATCTACCTACAGGAGGGAACAAATTGCTGCAGCGGATGGTAAGCACCAGAGCTGGCACCAGCAGAGGGAGGTAGGGACGGGACCTTCACTGAATGATCGGTAAAATTCAACAGCCAGAAACCAAACACACTGTAAGAGGGATGTTACAGCTAAGGAGAGCTGTCCTGTATCCTGGCGCATCATTCCAACAGCTCTCCCTTGGGCAAGGGCAGAGGGTTTCACGTCAGAGTAAGACATCGTGCATTTCTGCCAGAGCACTAAGAATCCCAACAGCCACTGTCACGTCTCCATCAGTGACAGCAGTTTTATCCTATTTTACCAACACTGATCCTTCCATTATGACAACCTCAGTCAGAACTGGGATGCACCCATTTCAAATGAATGATGTGTTTTTAAAAGACCACATTAATATCAACAACTACCCTCACGCAAAATTAGTAACTACTTGTATTTCCAGAAAGCACAAATATTTGCACTGTGTGACCTCAGTTCCTAGGGCCCAATAAGTAACTAACAATTCAGTGTACACGTTTACATTAGACATTTTAGATGTTAGGTAATGAGAGTAAACTCAAGGTCTGGATAAGCCCTGCTAAGATTGCTTGAAACTGGAATTACAAAACGAAGAATTTATCATCCTATCCAAAAATAAACACATACACAGAAAGTGCTCAGCAAGAACTTGAGACTCATGAAAAGTTATCAAAGTTTTGCATTCGTAATTCACATTTTAAAGCCTCCCTGTGTAAAGGTAGTCCTATTTTATTCATATATTCTCATCAGCTTGTATTATTTAAAACATGTGGGACATTTACACTGATGAAAAAACAGGTCAGGCTTAAAACAAAAGCAACAGCGCTTCTTTTTATTAGCAGATTAAACACGCAGAACTGTAATTTTAAATTCCAAGTAAAGCAACTTAACACAAACATTCCGAACACACAAATATTCCAAACACACAAATAAAAGCTACTTGAGATCTTTAATTGCAAACCTCTTACTAAAAACAGAGCTGAAAGATAAGTTTGTTGATCTCATTTGAAAATGCGCAAAATTGTGACTATTGATTGATTCTTCTAACATCAGCAGCCAATAAAACAGCCCAGCATGTCTGAAATACTATTAGATAAGTATTTGTAAAATCTAGACCTTTCAAAGATTCTGCTTTTAAGCACGTTTATTTTTCTTTTGACGTTGAATTTACATTACAAAACTCAAACACATTTATCCATCTTTAACTTCCACATAACCACAATAATTACTACCAAAATATGCAAAGTCCAAATACATGTAAGCCCAGTAGATACAGTCATGCAAACGGAATGTCCTAAACATTATTTGATTGCTGCCACCTACTGTTGTTCCAAACATGTTGCAAGAAGCTAACCATTTTCCCCTTCTGCCTCAACCTAATACTAGAACTAAACTATTTAGAAAGCTTTGAAAGTCACCAACTCTTGCCATACCACGTTATGTAAAGAAAAGAAAGCAAAGGAAAATGAACACACTGCAAAAAGATTTTTTTTTGTTTTGATTACTTTTGTTTGGCAATTCTACTGTAATTTCAAATAAAGACAGAACACATACAATTTCTGAATCGAAACCAACCAAAGCAAACCAGTGAATGGTAATTTCATCAGATATCAGTACACCAAAGAGCCCTAACAATGCCCATTTCACAGCCTACCAACTCAAGAGACTTTATGACTTACAGCAGCACTAGTATTACTTCTCTCTCTGCTATTTCTAAACATGCAACTGGTATGTCCATCTAGGCACGATGGTTGTAGAAGAAATGAACAGAGATTGAAAATGAAGATGAACAAAGATGAATAAGTCTAAAAAGACTGACCATAGCAAGTCACTTTCTTCACTTAAAAATTGATAAATGCTGGCCCATTTCCAAGAATACAAACAGAAGAATACAACAGAAAAAAAAATATTTTTATATATACACACACACAAATATATATATTTTTTATATATATACATATATATACACAAAATAAGAGATTTGTATACCACACACACACTTCTCCATTTATCAGACTAAGTTTTGGCATGACACCCATAAAAGAAGGAACTCTGGAAGAGCAATTTCTCACACAGACCATTGTAAATGGTAATTCTAGGTTGCCAAAGGCCACCTATGTTTGTCTCCTCCTAAATGTTTATAGCTTCACAATGACAATGTTCAATCTCATCTAAAAGGTTAAAAACCAGGGAAAAGACCCAAACTAATATACCAACCTAACAAAAGATTCTGTCTGCAGAGCTCTAAGTATTAAAATGGAAACTTTGCCACTGAACATAAAATTGGGGATGGGAAGGATGCATCTCCCACCATTTCAAAATCTTAATTCTCTGAGTATCACATGAATAAAAGACAGTGATTTTTAGGACTTGGGATGGGAAAGAATGCCTCCCTGAAGTAGGTGTGGTTTTCCCTACTGCTTGCCTTCATTTCTGAAGCCAGAACACAAATGCAAGAACTAGTAAGTCATCTCACTAAGGGTAAAATTTTGCTGTTTCAAATTTATAAACCTGATCTCATTCATTTTCTGCAACAGAATACTGAAGATGTCTAAAATAATAACCAAGGAAAACATTCGCCAGTCTAAGCCCGGATCAGTCACCAGACCCAAAGGCACCTACGTTAAGGTTAAGCCGATTGCCAGGTCCCAGCTGTTCAGCCCAGTCACGCGCAGCAGCTCTGCCAGGGAGAGGAACCCACGATGTGCACCTGTAGGATGCTTTTGTTGAAGCACTTATCTACAAATACAGAGGCCTAATTTTCAGGACACATCTCTGAAAGCATTGCCATAGGTGCCCAAACTATTTTGTTACTAAAGAAACATACTACACATTTAAGGCAAGCATTTATGGGACCACTGTTTAAAAATACAATATTGAAACACTTAAATGTTCTCAAGCAGGGGAGAGTACTACTGTGACAGTTAAGCTCCAGACTTACACAGCAAAAGGGTGAATTTCTGCGAGGGGTGACTTTCCACTTCTGATTAGCCATCTGAACACTCCAACTTGGGTTCTTAAACGCAGGTGTATCAAAGGTTAATTCCAGTGCTTGCTAGTGGATCAAAGCATCACCTATTCCACACAGCTGTTCCCATGCACCATCACTTATTTTATAGCCTTTATCTTTACATTAATGCTAACAACTCCTCAATCAAAATACATTTAAAACTTAATTTATCTGTGAATTGAAAGATCCAATTATACCTAAGTAGCCAAAATGGAATCTGTCATGGGTCCATGGGGAGCACTTGAGTCTCCAGCATGCAGCAAAACTGATGTGAAAAGACTTCTCTAAGGGCAACCTCACAGAGCAAGTGGTGGAGGAGAACAGTCAAGGATACTAAAGATCTTTGAAGTAGCTGCCGCCAATTAAGAAATTGTCAAAACAGGGATGGCAACACCAAGGCAAAGCAGAGTATGTAGTGAAGGCTGGTTGTAACACGGCCTACAATCACTGCTGGGGTAATGGCCAAAGCGCTCTCTGTTGACACCGCTCATCGCAACCAGAACAGTGGCAGAGTTAACATCACCCCAAGTTTGCCAGTCTATGTCTTTAATTTAGCCTCAGTGTCTGTCTTCTATATAATAAAGGTCTCAGGATCAACAGTTAAGGTAGAGTTACTCCTAAATCCCCCCTTCGCTTTAATCCCATTGCCTGCAGTCTCAGGGCAGTTGCACTTGCCATCTGAGCAGACCCGACAGGCTGCTGTTGCTAGAAGCAGAAAGTCGCCCCCTCCCTCCGGCTGGATGTATCTGAGGCACCTCCTGCTGCAGCTGTGGCAGAGCGCAGTGAGAAGTGAAGTGATTCCTCCCACCATGAGTGACAGCAAGGGGGAAGTCTGCAATGAGAAGCAGGAACCTCCCCTTCCAGGAGGAGCTGCAATTGCCAGTTCGTACATTGCAAATGTACAAATATGTTTCTCGTTAGAAGAGCAACATCTTTTCTCCGCTCTCGGAACATCAGATCACACAAGGGACTGTCCTCCTCTCCTTGCAAGGAGGCAGGTTCAGAAGATGTGCAGGCTAACAACACTAGCAAGCAGGCAGACACTCATCAAGTCAGGTCAACTCATACAGTCAAGTGAAAAACAGTGCATTTTACACTGTCACAGTCAGCTCAGGGTCAGAACAGGGAGCAGATCTGACTCGCAGTGTGACACCCACTCACTAATGCTGACAGAGGCAGCAAAAGCAGGACAACGTCAGCACAAAGAGAAGAGGACTATTCTTTTCTGCAGCTGTCCAGTTACACCAGCCTGAACTCACCATGAAACTGCGTGTTAACTCTCAAGTGAGACAGATCCAGGAAACCCTAATTCTCTGTCACCAAAACTCAGCTCTTTGACACACAGTCGATATAAGGCTGAGATCTGGAGATACAGTAATGCACCCTGACTCTTTGGAAGTCAAGAAGGATCCGATACCATGACCTTGTTCAGGCACTGGAACATCTCCCTTATATTCTCCTGATTATTTTCCCCTCACTTCTTAGCCTATACAAACAGTAGCACAGAAGCCAAGAGATCTAATGCTGGGGAACTCCAGGGTATGGGGAGTCAGCCCTGCTCCTTGAGATGAAAAATTAACGGTTGGGAATCTCTATTTGGCAAAGAAACTAGTCCCACACAGAGTAAAGGCAGAGAGAGAAAAAGAACTGGGGAGAAAGGGAGGAGAAGACAAGACTTGCTGGGTTCCCGTGGGTAGAAGTTAATCCTGCAGTTATACAGAAGATAAAGATGTTTTTCACAACATCTGACAGTTCCAGCACCAGAGCAGGTGAAATGAACCGTTCGCCTTAACTACGTCTTCTGAAGGGGACTTGCCTTCTTTTTGGACATGAAAGGATTCAATTTTCAAAACCAATTGCCCTAACAATGTTTTCAAAAGGCGGCAGGAATGCACAGTTGGTACATACTTGAAGGTTTTCTGCTTTCAGTGGTTTCTGGAAAATTTTATCATTTTTTTCTTTATATTACCATTATTTCAAAATGTTTTAAAGCATTCTCAACCAATGTAAGAGCCCCAGAGTGCCCACAAAGTCATATGATGTACATATGCCACAGATACTTAATCATCACTCAGTCCCCATCCACTGAAATTGCATGGTAATTGTGTATTAAATCCAGTTTATTCCAGAATACTCATCTTTTACATGGTCATGTAAATTGGAAATTATTTTCAAGATGCCAGGGAATATACACCTAACTCCACTAAATCTGCTCCCACATTTTCACTTGCTGCTTTAACAAAGTGAAGAACGCAGTCAATACCCGAGCACGTTCCTCTAGACACTGCTCTCAAAGTGACATTGAGCAAGTAGGGTACCAAGTACGTGAGTTTCATGAAGCAATACATTTTTACCTTAGTATATTATCAGACAGTACTACTAGTTACTCTGTTCCATTCCCAGGACATTCACTATCAATCCCTGTTGGAAGGGACGCTGGACAGAGCCACCACAGTGCATCGTTTGCCCTTTTAATCGCACCACCAAGCAAACTGCTACCTTCTTAGGCCTGTCCCAATACATTTGTAGAGTCTGGACTGTTGAGGTGCTTGAAGCCCTGACACACTGTGAGCTGACCTAACTGAACTGGAGTAGCTTGAGAGTTAGCCATGATGGCAAACACCTCCAAAGCACACATGTATTTAAACGCATTAAAAAGATACAGCACAACACAAGGAGCCAAGGTCAGCTCTTCATCTTTAGAGTGCTGGCAGAGCTGCTACAAACCAGAGAGTGGAAAACCCACAAATTTTAAAGTGTCTACTTCAGGATCTGGCAGCAAAGAAGCAACGAGCCCTGTCAGACCAGAACTGACTCAAAACAGAGTCATGTGGCTGCCCCACACTGCAGCCAGCACACTCAGTTCAACGAGAGTTTATGAGCCAGATGCAGCATGTCCTTGGTACAACACTGCAGCTGAGGTGATAAATCCACCTATCCACCAATAAATGAAGCCCAGTGCACTTCATATGGCTTTGCCAGAGCCAGCGCAGGCCTGGCTATGCCTCCTGGCCTCTGCTCAGCATCAACCGTAAGAGCTGCATTGAGATTCCTCTCCTGGAAATCCTCATGAGGCCCTTCTGCAAGGACTCCTTAATGTGGATCAGGTCTGTGGTAACTGCAACAAATCTGCTCCCCTGCAGGGCGGCACCTCATGCTGCAGGGAGCATGCTGTGGACAGGCACTGACCAGCACAGTGCCAACATGGCTGAGCAGGGCTCACCAGCTGAATTTCAGAGAAAAGCTGGCGCTGCAAGCCACAGGCCAAGATAACACACCTAAGCTGGGAAAGCTGTCCAGACTGGAACTTACATTCCTTTCTCAGCACAAAGCTGCTCTTTCTAAGCCTCCGTGGCACTGTTAAACACATTTACCCCAATTAAGCATCAAAGGTTAATTGAGACTTAATCATGTTTGGGAAATACAACCCCCAAGGGGACAGCCAGAAACAGCAAACAAGCTGGAGGGTCTGAGAGGCTTTCATCTCCTAGACTACAGATCAAAGAGCCCTGCTCCCAGCTTTTTTGTCCCCTGAAGGCCATATGATTTTAGTCCCACTGAATGCCCCAGGGATTTTCCCTGCAGTGCATACGTTATTCAAGTCTTAGTCCCTGGGTCATCCCAAGTGCAAACATACCAAGGGCAGCAGTGAAAAAAAATTAAAAAAATCAGACTTCCACAAAGAGGTAGCAACAAGGAAACAATCACGTGCAGACTAGCTGAGGATCTTGTCCATTTTGGTAACTATTTTCAAGTTACAAAAAGACTATCCTGTTTTGGAAGCCCCCCCCAGAATTAAAGCTCAGATGAAAAAGTGACTCAGCAAAAATTTGCAGAGATTTTTTTCCATCTAGAATTACTGCTCATGCACAACACATATAGCCTCACAACTACCCATCTCCTATCAGTTTGAGATTTATCATGTTCTGGCAGAAATTAACAGGCAGCTCAGACTGTTGAGGGCTTTTTTTACTATACTTGAAGCTCAATTACCATTTCAGGCTCAATACCTGCAGTTCTGAGGTACAAACTTACTGTTTACAATGTCACCTTGTAGCTGAAGAACTTGTGGAACAGGCATTGTGAGAATAACTATATCAAACAGTTCTGGTGGTCCCATTTTCCTGGAGACTTCCCATTTCCCATCTCGAAGAGAGATGTGAGTTACGTGGTATCCATAGAAGACCTCTGCACCTGGTTCAAAAAAGAAGAGTTAAATACATGTAACTGGATTCCATGGAGAAATACACAGTAGTTTCCCTTAGTAAGTGGATGGCTTGCAAACAGCAAAGCACACAGATGATCTTTGGGCAAAGTTTCACAAATTAGGTTGCTGAATTTAACAGCCACCATAGGACATTTAAAGAAGAGATCCTCATTGGTTGAAAAATTCTTGTAACTCTCTTCTGTTAGGGCTGGCATTCATCCGACTCCTTACTGACATGATTCAGCTCAGTAAGCAGGTGGAAAACTATCAGCTGCTCTCTGACAGGTTCGCTTCCTGTGGCTTTAGTGAGCTGAACTGCCTCAGCATGAAATCGGACGAGCACAGGACATGGCACAGGGTAAGGGACCAAAGCATACATCCAGGAGCTGAAAGAGAGAACTGTCCCCCTTAGCACATCCCACATACAGGAAGACAGGAGCATAATTACTTGAAAGATTAGGGACTAAAAGAACAGCTAATTAAAAAAGTCCCATGAAACGTGCAAAGCTTGACTGCTCATAAAACTAACATTCTTCAAACCAGAGATAAATTAGTTCACTAAGCAGTATATTGTGGTTCTGCCACATTCCACCTACTGTGGTAGTTACAGTTTAAACTAGCAGATATTCTTCTCTTCAAGTCTTTTCTGAAGAGCTTTCAACACAATAGGTTTACATACTAAGTGCTCATTTCTTCAAAACACAGGATGTAACCCACCACTGTGCTCCCAGCTGCTTGTGGAAAAAAAACACTCACTTTATTCAAGTTGTATGCAGCTTAAATATCTTCTCAATCACCTGTGCAAACAGTGTCATCTTACTCCCACTACATTATTTCTGTCCTAACTGCATAGGACTTGCTAACCACACAGGATAAATATAATCTTGGCTATTGGTCCTACAGTTCTTACATCTGTAGACATTTTTCATATGCCTGCAGTGCAGCTGAAGTCAGTGAAGTGCCTGCAGGACTTGGAAATTTCCAAAGTTCACAGACACGTTTAACTACTTAAGTAACTTCAAGACATATATAAACAAATAAGGAACTTGAACAATTTTTCAAATTTAAATCTCCAACTAGAACATTCAAGAATGCCATCAAAAACATCGTAATTAAAAACTTTAATTTCAAACAAAGGCATCTAAAAATTACCTGACTGTTTTAAATAATACTTGACAACTGAGGAGATGCCCTGAGGTGCCATGTAATTGCAAGAGCCTTCCTTCTCTACCATTCCTTCAATGGGTGCAGTCAGTGGTTTCAAGATGCCATGAGACAGAAGTTCATCGTAGAAGCTTAAAAAGAGCAAATGACAGAGATGAAAACTCACTGCATGAAAACCAACACCAGCTGCCATTACTTTTTGCAATTAAAGATGAGAAGCCCAACTTTCAAATCAATAAAAACTGTTCTGCAGTCTCCCTGTTTTTCGGGCCGACTATGCACAACCAGGAACCTCAAGTATAAAGACAAATGATATTGCTGTTTTACTGGGGGCTAGCCTCTTGTAAGACAGCAACACTACCTACTGTGCCTGTAATACAAACTGCTAGAGAGCCGTCTGACCAGAAAGTTTCACGACTGATTGAAACACGCAATACAGGGCTCTTATTAAAGCTTTGAACATCAGTACAAAATGAACTGCCATCTGTTCACTGTGGGGTGCAGGAATGCTCCAGGAGCTGTATGTGGACGCCTGAAACACGCGTGATTTTTCCCGGGTTCTGGTACAAACGCCCCACTTTGCTGACAGCTTCCCATCGTTACATCACTGCTCCCCTCCCAAGCCTACCGGGCACAGCCCCGTGCCACGAGCAAGCCCCAGCAGGCCTCCGATCCCAACGGACGCCATCTCTCCCTATCCCCGCAGTCAGTGACAGCTTTTCTTAGAGGTGGAGACTTCACAGCCCCAAGAAGCTAGGCACAAAACACAAGGATCCCCGCTTCTGCTTTCACACCTCGCTTTTCTCCGGCACCTAAAGCCTTTTTCATGAGGTCTAGGGGACTCCGACGTACGTCAGCCCTCGGCAAAAAACGCCCCTGTGCGCAGAGGGGCACCGGGCCGCCCCCGCCATAGGCGTGCCTGCGGTGGGCACACCCGGCCCCGCGCAGCAGGTGCGACGGCGACCCACGGGTGCCGTCCCGAGGAAGGTCACTTCGCCCCCGAGCCCGCCTGGCCCGCGGCGACCTCCCGCTCCGCCCGCTCTGCCCCCGACTCCCTCAGCACCACCTTCACCTCCCCAACCGCCGCCAACAGAGAAAAGCCTCCGCCCGGCCACCGCCGCGGCCCCAGAGGCACCGCCAAGAGCGGAGGGGCGCAGGCAGGGGCCGCGGAGAGGCACGGGGCGCTCGCTCCGCCCGCTCCCTCGGGGGCCGGGGCCGGGGCCGGGGCCGCTCACCTGCCGCGCGGCCCGGCGCGCCCCGCCCGCGGGCTGACGTACTGCGCTCCCAGGTCGGCGCTGCAGGCGGCGTCCCCCTCGCTGCGGCTCGTGCTCATGCGGCCCCCTGCAAGCAACGCCCGCTCGGCTCGGCTCGGCTCGGCCCGGCTCGGCCCAACCCCGCCCGCCCCAGCCCCAGCCCCAGCCCGCCGGGCCCACCTGCGCCGCGCGCCTTGTCCCACACGACGACGCGACCCCGCACCGCCCCCCGCAGCAGCGCCGCGCAGGCGCCGCCGGTCAGCCCCGCGCCCACCACCAGCACCCCCGCCATCGCCCGCCCCGCCCCGCCCCGCCCCGCCGCCGGGAGGCACCGCCCCCCTCCGCTCCCCTCCCCGCTGCGGCCCTGCCCGGCCTCAGGGCCCGCGGCAGCCCCGCGCCTTGCCTGGCGAGGCCGCGTTGTGTTTAGTTTGCTTGTTTTTGAGTTCTTGGGTTTTGTGCAGTTGGTGACGCGTGGCGTTTGAGCCAGGGGAGGCAGTACTCTGTGATGGGGAGCGTGGGTGGGATGTGTGCTGGGGCTCATCCACGCAGCTCGGCCTGCCATGGGAAACTGTCCCACAGCATTCAGCCCGGAAAGCGGAGCGTGACAATGTAGAAGGCTGCGAGTTCGTGAAGGATAAGACGCATGCTAAGCCAGCCCTGCACCAGTTGTCCGGGAATGCTCGGGGCTTCATCCACCCTGATGAAGATCAGCTTCTAAAGTAATCAAAACCTGCCCACCTGGAGGTGCTACCCAGCAAGAATTACTCAAGGGTCTGACAGCTTCCAGAAAGTGCTGATGGGCCATCTCCAGCACCTAAAGTTTTCCTATAACTGTACCTGGCAGTAGCTTGAAGTTTGCAAGAAGCTATGGCTTGATGTTAGGAAAGAGGGATCCCAATGTACTGAGAGTGGAGTAGATAATGCTGAGGGGTGGTGGCAGGTATGCACCCGGAGAAGGATGAAATTTTCTCAACGATGGTCATAGCACACTAGCGGATACCAGCAGGCGACAACCAGCATTTTCTAAATTTATTAGGTTGCTGCTGTGGCTTCTTGGAGCCCACAGGCAGAAGCTGAAGGAACTTCACCTCACCTGTTGTCTTTGCAGAGCTGCCCCTCCACCTTTAACACACTGTCAACAGTTTGCCTCGTGGCCACAATTCAGGAAAACACATTCCTATCCTGCCAGCCTGGAGAGTGGGTGACAGTGAAATGGTTGGATTACCATCCTTACTGAGCTGCGTAGGTGAGGGAAGAAGTGCCAGAGAACTGCAGATAGGATCATGGGAGCATGGGAGACACTATAACCTGGTGCTTCAGCACACGTGTCTTGCAACAGATTGATGTAAAACCCCTTATGTGGAGCTCATTGCATCTAAAGGACTGCGTTTGCCTGCTGAGGGTGTTGATGGTACTCACTTTGAATGGGAGCTCAGAGTTGGCCTCGAGGCAGATGTTTAATAGGCACTTCTTTGAGAGAGTTTGGAGCCCCTGTCACCCTTTGCCGTCTGAGTTGTGGCGTGGTGCTGTTGAGTCTAGGGCTTCCTCAACTTTGTTTTTTTTTTTCAAAAGGAAATTGACCACTCAGCTGACCCTCCAACATGTAAGTTTCAGGCTGTGAATTCAGACTGCTGAGAGGTTTCCTCTTCTTGATACCATTGCCTACACCATTCCGTGCTGGAGGATGTGTCCCTCTCCACAGCACCTCCTGCAGGGAGCACAGGCCAGCACCGTGCTCTGCACTCCGCCTGCTGTGGGTGCCCTCCATCTCTTGGTGCACTGTGCAGAAAGCTCAGGAAGCACTTCACAGCTGTGCCTTTCTTTTTGGTACTGGACATAGCTGTGGCAAAGCTGTAGTCCCCTGTGGTCCTTGGGCTCAGGGTGCTGCTGAGCTTTGCATGCAGCCTTGCTTAGAGGCATGAGAGGTCCTGAATGGAAATTGATTGTAGCTGCTTTCCTCTAAAAAAATATGTTGGATCATGCGATTATATCTCTGCCGGTGGGCTGACCAGTGGTTTGTTGCTTGTTTATTCAGGAAAATGAGATTTCTCAAACCTCATAAACGTTTTGTGTAAGACCAAATGACCAAATACATTAAGTTTGCTTGGGAATGGTTTATTTTACTGAAGGTTTGTCTGGATTCTCACTGGCAGCTTAATTTGTGAGAAAGTTAAGTTGAGTTTCTTGGTAAAGAAAGTCTACATCGGTAGAGTTTCTTGGTGCATTTTCTTGGTAAATTGTGTCCTGGTGGAGGCAAATAAGAAGGTATGGACGAGAGAAGAGGATTAAGAGAACCGAAACAGAAATATTAAGGATCAAGACAGAACCTTTGGCAGTGATTTTATAGAAAAAGATTATTAAACTTGAGTGTGATAGGTGGTGAAAGCACCTAAACAAGAATAGTACAGAGCACTCTGTGCTCACTTGGTGACCATTATGGACTGTTAGCAGAGAGAGTAAAAGTGTTGCAAGAAAAAGCTCCATGAAGTGGGTGAGGACTCTTGGATGTGTGACATCTTTCTGTTTCAGGACCAAACACCTAACTTAAGTATGTGTGGGTGATAGGAAGCCCTGGATGAGGGCAGGGCATGATAACACACTCATTAGGAGCTGTGGCATAACAGCCTTTCTGGAAGGGACCTGGGAGTGGTGGTGGATGTCAAACTGTGTATGAGCCAACTGTGCTGCAAAGACAGAGAACTTCAGACTAGGCTGCAGGAGTGGAAACATGGCCACCTGATCTCAGTCAGTTATCTCTGGCACAAGGGAGGTCACACCTGGATGCCAGGTCCAGTTCTGTCTAGTGGGACACTGCATAAAGATCTCTGAAGATCCATTCCCACCAACACTTCTTTGATGCCATGATTATGTGATCATTCTCAAGGGCCTCTCCTTGATGTTTAGCAAGAGCTGTATATGAGATTTGAGAGGCCTAAGTATCTTGCAAGACTTGTGATAATGTTATCACTTTTCAGGTGCCGTGGGACTCTTGGCTATGAATGAAACCTTAGCCTTACATCCTTCAGGGAGGACAGTGCCTCTAGATGAGCCCAACCAGAATTGCCCTGCCATTGCCCCAGAGTACAGACTTCCATGATCAGTTTCCTCAGAAGGTGAAAGACAAAGGTGTCTTACTCCTGGAAGTGTGGCTTCTGTACTGTAAAAGTAAGACGCAAGAAGCAACCTCCAAGTCTCTAAATGATGAGCATTTTTTTTTTTACTATGGCTATGTTTAAAGAGCGGACCCATTACCACATCTTGTAACGTGCCTTGGACACATACCAGGTCCGCTCCAGTTTGACGGTCAGGACCCATCTTTCCCCATTGATCCTGCACTGTGATTTCAAGGCAAATCAATCCTTGAATGTGGGGCAGAAGACAGCCACAGCCCTGACACGGATGATGGGGAAGGATAAATGTGAAGAGATGCACCTGCCTACCGCGTGTACGTACGGTAGAGCTTAGGTGCTCTTTGTGCTTTCCCGTACGGGTGTGAAGAACATGGATGTTGCAGTGGGTCAGCCCTGGCCAACAGCTAAGCACCCACACAGCTGCTCACCCGCTCCGCTCCCTCTGCCCCCAGAGTGGGACAGGTGGAGAAAACAGGAAAGGCGAAATGACGGGAAGAGAATATAAACAAGCGATGCAAAGACAATCACACACCACTTCCTGCGAGCAGACCAATGCTCAGTCTCTGAGCAATGGCTGCCTTGGGGAACAGCCGCCCTTCCCCATTTTTTATTGCTGAGCATGACATTATATGGTATGGAGTATCATTTTCGCCATCAGCTGCCCTAGCTTTGTCCCATCTCTGCGCTATGAAGAAAGTTAATGCTGCCCCAGCCAGTCCAACTACAGATCTTTTTAAATGGTTGCCTGGGATTTAATCTTAAATTCACATTCACCAGCTCTGTCCATACTGTTATAAAACAGAGGGTTGTAGAGCTCTGTCTGGCATATCATCGTTTCTTAAATACGGTATCTGCTATCAGAAAGCCATTTCAGATGCCAGTTGTCCCTTGCAAGAACTTAACAATTTCTCTTGTAATAAATAAGTAAAATGGTCATTGGAATGTGAAGCTGGGAACTTTCTTCAGGCTTATCAATTAAATCACTTTATTGATGGAAATCACCTTTAAATTTACATAATTATTTGCTGCCTAAACAATATTTAATAGGCCGGCATAAACAAATTCTGGGCAACCATACTTTCTGAAGTATGGTATTGCCTAATGATTTATGTTTAACATCTCAATGTGTTTACATTTACTCTTCTCTGTTCTTGCTACCCCACCCTTGAGATGGTTCAAATAGAGTTGTCTTAAGAGAGGTGACAAGTGCTGTGCAGCACACCAGCGTGGAGTGGGGATTGGTCCCCAGCTGCCGCTGTGTGCCACATCTTCATCTCCTGCCGACTCAGCGTGCCCGGCATTGCTTTCGTGTACTGCCCGTCCATCAGAGGGACTGACATCTCACTGGCTCCTTTCACGGGAGCTGTGCGACCCTTCAGCCAGGCTGGTAGCCTTCACTTTTCTAGAGGTGGGTCTGGGAAAAATACTTGTACAGCTGGGCTTCTGTCTAAGCATGCATGTGTATGTGAATGGTGCTTATGGCTCTGGCTGAAGGAAAACGGCTGCAACCCAACTGTCTGTGTTTGGCTGATGAGAGGGGAGTGAAGCCTGGTCTTCTGGGTCAAATCAGAGATTGGTCTACCCCAGCTTTCTCTGCCTAGTACAGGTGAAACGACAGACTACCCAGGGGAAGCACAGGGGAAGAAGTTCCCATTTGCTTTCATCACTCCTTGTGGAAGGTTAAATTTCCAGTGCACAAAGTATTTTTAAACGGTTTTCAACCAGTCTCCTACCAGTATTATTGACTCCTAGATGCACTGGAAGGTATGTTGATCCCAAGTACGGTGATACAATTCACATACAGATTGGCACTTACAAGTGTCCTTTTCTAAATGAAATGTAATTAATTTTGTCATTTTCACTATAATCGAGGAGAAGAGCAAGTGACTAGAGGCTTTCTTTTCATTATTTCTGTTTAGGGAGTGAATATGATGTTGGCTCTTAAAAGATTAATCAAAATCAACCTGCTGTCCTTACTCTGCCTCCTGGGTAGACCTGGACAGTTGACTTAATAGGTGATGCAAACAGCATTGCAATGTTACAAAGCTCTCCCTGGCAGAGCAGCAGCTCAGTTTTACCATTTCCTGTAACGCAGTTGGGAACAGATAAGGAGAAGTGGCTTGCAATATGTCATAACTTCTATGACAAATAGACCCCTACATCCTTTGTGTGCTTATTAAAGAAGGTCTGGCTCAGAGTCTGAGAACTGGGAAACAACCTAAAACACATTTTAATTACATAAGGGAGACAGTCTTTCATTAGATGTTGTAGTGGCTATATGATAACTGTATCATCCTGGCACCAAGCTGGGCTGTACTCGCTGCTGGACGCTGGTCAAAATCAGAAACTCACTGACAGAAGTGAAGAACTTAGAACAGAACAGAAGAACTTAGATTGAAGGCACCCTGGTGGTTCCCTGTCCAACCCAGTATCTTGGAACCTAAGACACTGTAGTGGCTCATTTTTAAAGCCATGACTAAACACTTAGCAAGTATATATTTGACATGTCTTGCGCTGTACTCCTGAAATTTGTGTAGAAAGAGCCAAACATCCCTTGATCCCCACCATGTCAGGGTCTTTGCATGACAGGCTGGGGCCCAAAGGTGTCTTCTGGTTTCTATTGAGTGGAAGAGATACTTTAATCAAAAATAACAGGAAAAAGATCAGGCATGTGATGCTGTATTTTAACACACTTGCAATTTCCACTGGTCTGTAGAGACTACAAGGATTGTTCCCTTGCCCCTTACTAGAACTCCTGAAATCCCATTCCACCTCCCTGAGAATATCCCAATTAGCAAGTGTTTCCTGAGCCACTGCACACACATTAATGCTTTAAGACCATCTAAACCAACATAATAAGTCTGAGTCCCTCATTGAGGTATTTTCCTGCCCATGTCTCTCCTTTCACTGCTGTAAATCACCTGTTGATGGCTTACAATGAAAGCACAGGTAGTACTTTACCGTGTGTGTGTTTGTCTGTGTGTGTCTGTGTGTGTGTGTTGGTGTCTCCTGAGCTTTGGTCAGTGAGCAGTGTTTCTCTCTGACACTCAAGCGAGCATCTAGGTGGTATGAAATCAAAGCTGTTAGTGCAGGCGTGTTATGAGGCTCCCTTGCTTCTGATAGCAGTGACACAGTGAATATGTTGTTCTAGGCAAACCGAGGATGTGGCTGGCTCTAGCTCTGATGTCCTTGGCCCATGGGATGGTATCTGGGCAGCAGCTCTTTGATTTTCTATTTTCTAAGAATCCAGAAGCACATATGAACATTGTAAGTATGACAGAGATGGAATAGAGGCAGTAGTTGTGTGGGAACAGTCATATAAATTATCAGTAGTTAAATACTAATTTAACTTTTTTTAAACTTTTTAACTTTTTACTTATGGATTACATTGATGGCGAGCACCACTATACTTTGCTTTTTTCACTTACAAAGTGAAATGGTCTCCTTCTGGGGATACCCCAGTGAGGAGTATGATGTGGTGACTGAAGATGGATATATCCTTCAGATTAACAGAATTCCTTATGGGAGAGGAAATGCTGGAAACAAAGGTAAAATTAATCTGTGCTATACTGGAAAAGCCATACCTTAAGCTGTTGCCTTCTGACTGGAATACTGGGGCTTGTGCAGGAGGTTTTTCAAGATCCCAAGGACATGCCATGACTTTGGTATCTGTAATGTCTCTTTTGATCAACAAGACTTGGTAGGGAGAGTGGATCCCTTGCAGTGATGTTTTCTCCCCTGTGTGGAGACCTGAGAGTGGGTGATGCTCCATGCACACAGCAGGTTGCAGTCCTGGCAGTGAAGAGTGGACCATCCATCTTAACTACCAGTGCCCCATGCACACCTTGGGTTTTCTTTGTGAGCCTCTCTCCTAGTATGTGGTCCTGCAGCTGTGTGGCAGATTGGCAGAGCAGTTTGATACTCCTTGAACATCTGCCATGGGGCCCTGTTGTCCTATGAGGAGTGACAATGAGGGGAGAGCAGAAGTCACCGTACCTGAGGGAGATCCCTTTGCTCACAGGGAGCAAGGAGAGGGGAAAGAAAGGATGAAAGATTAGGGAAACGAGGACAAAGAGACTTGAGCAAAACTGGGAGACTCTAGATCCAAAATTTCAACTGAAAAGGGATGTCACAGAAATACAGAATCACAGAATGGCCAAGGTAGGAAGGGACCTCTGAAGATCATCCAGTCCAACCCCCATACTGAGCAGGATCACCTAGAGCACATTGCGCAGGATGGCATCCAGGCGGGTTTTGAATATCTCCAAAGGAGACTGCACAACCTCTCTGGGCAACCTGTTCCAGTGCTCTGTCACCCTCACAGTAAAGCATTGGCTTCTCATATTCAGCCAGAACCTCCTGTTCTTATCCTCTCACCTCTCCAGGCACCTCCGTGTTTGCCTACAAAGTTACCTGGGTACCCAAGTTCTACTAATGCTCCCAGCAAAACAACTCTGCCAGAAGCCTGCTGAGATGCAGAGCATAGGTACCAATCTGCTTGCATCTCTGAAAATACTTGACCCAATTGTGCTCTTGGAGATTGGAGACAAAAGAAGGTGCTATGAGATGTCTCTGAAAAGGCAGCACCAGCTGCTTTTATCTAGAGTAGGGAGAGTAATGGTATCTATTGCTCCTATAATAGTAATCACAAATTATGTGTTATACATATTTATGATAGTAATTAGGGACCTGCCACAGGGTGTGGGAGACAAGGGTTTCTCTTCCCTGCCTCTGGGTGTTCATCCTCCCAGCCCTTGGAATGTGTCCAAAATAAAGATAGGCCAGACAGGAAAACTTATTCTGCCTCCTTCTGAAATTCATCATGACAGCAAAGAGCTCACAAGCACATCTTTGTAGCTCTGAGAGCAGAGATCTGCCAGCATTGTTTAGGGGGTTAGAGAAAATAAGGAGAATGGGAAAACTGTTTTGTTTTGTTTTGTTTCTTTGTATACTATCCCCCAGCTCTAGATGTTGACTTACCTAGTGATAGGTTAGCTACAGAGAAGATGAGAAAGGACGTTGGGGAATAAAGGGCAAAGCGCTTTGAGGTATAGTGCACTTGGTGCATCTACTACCTAACGAACTTGTTTTACTGAAATCAAGGGAAGCAGAACTGCAAACTTCTGTACACTTAAAAAGTAAAAGAATTCCCGAGCTGTCTCAAATGTTGTCAGACAGCATTGGGGGAAAAAAAGAAAAAGAAAAAAAAAAGTTGTCATGATGCCTGTCTTTCAGGTCCAAGGCCTGTTGTATTTCTGCAGCATGGTTTATTTGCAGAAGGCAGCATGTGGGTTACCAATTTGCCTAACAACAGTCTGGGCTTCATTCTTGCGGATGCTGGCTATGATGTTTGGATAGGAAACAGCAGAGGGAACACTTGGTGCAAGCGACATCAGGTCCTCTCTCCCGAACGAAAGGAATTCTGGGCTTTCAGGTAAACAGCGGTACTTTGAGGAACTGAGATACAAATGGCTTCTTTTGTTTTCAAGTGATGCTGTTCTAGCCTGGGGAGGAATGAATCAGGCTGAACTGAAGAGTGTCCTCTTATTTTAGGTGCATAATACACAGTTTTCAGCAATGGTGAAAAACCATGTGCAGTTCAATGTCTTTAATACCCTCAGAAGTCAGACCCTTGCTCCATTGGCCTGCAGTTCCCATACCCACACCTGAAAAGATTGTCTTACTGGACCTTCTTGTCTCTTGCAAAATAATACATTTAATTGGCAAGGGGAAGACAAGTGTTTTACCCAAAATGTTAGGAGTGGTCTCAGAATGGACACAAAATACATCTCACGGGCAGTATTTTTCCATGTGTTTACCAAAGGACATACTAAGTAGCATGGAGACAGTTGTGGGGTTGTCCTGCCCTCCCCATTGGTTTTGTGCTTTGTTGATGACTGTCATTTAGATGTAGGTAATCCACATACAAGTAAGACAGCAACTGTTCCTTCTGCAGCTTTGATGAAATGGCTAAACATGACCTCCCAGCAATTATAGACATTATTGAACAGAAAACAGGACAAAAGCAGTTATATTACATTGGTCATTCACAAGGCACCACTATAGGTAAGTTGGTGGGGAACAGCTTTCTGCTATACAACATTTCTAGTTTTAACTAGATATGCCATACTCTCTTTTTGTTTGTTTTTCATTGCGCTGGAAACTGAATACGGATATAAGCCCATCATCAATAAAGTGGTACATGCTCTGCATTGCTCACAGAAATTTCAGAACAATTCCTGTTGCTAGCCAGATCAGGGTTTTGGCCAATACAGTTAGAAAAATAATTAACTCTTGGAATGAGCAGATGGCATTTCAGCACCCACTCTTGGACCTGTGATCAGGAAGGTTTTAAGCCTGATGCTTTCCAACTAGTAAAGGTTCCCAGGCAGCCTTTTGTGAAGCAATGCCAACAGCAAATTTTCCTGCAAGAAAGGATTGGTCTGCAAATGTCATCTTGACCCAGCTATTGAGCAACAGGAACACATGAAAGTTGGGCTGGATCACAGCCCACCCTGGGATGATGAGACAAAAGTTCAGCAGGAGTAGTCTTGTTGACTGACCCTATGGCAATGTAGGATGTCTCTGTTATCTTTGGGATCTGTAAAGCAGTTCTTACTAAAGTTAAACTATGTACCTGAATGCCTTGACAGAGTAAGCCACTTTTTTTCTTTGTTTTTTTCTTTTTTCAGCTTTTATAGCCTTTTCCACTATACCTCACCTGGCTCAGAAAATTAAAATGCACTTTGCTTTAGCACCTGTGGCCACAGTCGCATTTATTCAAAGTCCATTTAAAAAGCTAGCATTCTTTTCTGACTATGGTCTCAAGGTACGTTGGTCCTTTGCACAGACTGTATTCCACATAGCCATAATGAATGTATTTTTTCATAGGGATTCTGAAATGACCTACATAGCAAATTTCAAATCATTTACAGAGAGATGAACTTTTTGCTCTGTCTGTTTTCATAATGAAGGGGATCATATGTATCAGTCCAGAATCTTTCTGTCCTGTCCTAAATTTTGTCTCCACAATATTCTGTCAGAATTAGAGCCTAGAGGGTTGAGGTTATGGGCAGATGTGCAAGCAGCAAGTACCAAAATGTTGGACAATAAGACTAATGTGGAGACTCTGATCTGTGTCCTGTGTTTTACTGCAAAAGTACAATGAATGTAAAAGGTCATGAATGTAAAATCATGAAACAGAAACTTTTAACAATCTGCAAAGAAAGGTCCACACATGGGCAACACAGGTAAAATAGAAGCTATGAAGTAGTAGTGCTTTGAGGAAAAGTGTGGTGAATCTTCATGTTTTATTAGCGTGCTTGCAATTTTGCAGGAAATGTTTGGCACCAAAGAGTTTCTACCACACACTATCTTGGGTGAGCTGGTCCTTTCGAAATTCTGTACCCATTCAAAGACCTGCAGGAACTTCTTGTCCATGCTCTTTGGGTTTAACTGGAAGAATGTAAATATGGTATGTAGGAACAAATCTATAAAGTGCTTTTGGTATCCTTTTGAAAGAGAAAGCCTTGCCTGCCCTGTTTCATGGAGCCAAGTGAAACCTGTTGTGAAATGTGTTTGACACCTTTCAGAGCCGAATAGATGTGTATGCAGCACACGCCCCAGCGGGAACATCAGTACAAAATCTAATCCACTGGTTGCAGGTAAACTTCCCCAGCTACTTCCCTGTGCAAAACAGTATGGGTTATCGTAATAGTCCTTTGTGGTCAGTCTCTTGTATTGGTCTGCTGCAATGTATTAGTGATATCTTTGTTGGTTTGTTTTCACTCCATCATAAAATGCTACGTGGATTCTTGAGTTACCTGTTTATCAACAAGTGGGCCAGAAGCACTGGAGCTGCAGGGAGAAACATTTGGAGCTGAGGACCCTGCATGCCCAGCAGGCACATTTCAGGGATCTTATTTCAGACCAGCTCTAGTCTTGCCCTGCAGCCTGAGTGCCATTAGAGGTCAGACTGCAGCAGAGATTCTCCTGGACATCATCTGCAGATTTACTGGGTAGGTCAAAATGTAGGGATAATCAGGCTATCAAAAGGTAACAGTCCTTCACCCTGTAGATCCAGGTAAGGTAAAGACAGCAGCCAGAAAGATTGGGTAGTACTAGGATCTATTGGATTGTGAATCAAATACTCTCACACGAACTATTACCTGCTACAGAAAGAAGGGGAAAAATACCTGTTGGATGCTGACTTGTTCTGAGCACTAACGCTGTGCAGGAAAACAATTGTCAAGGATGGACCAATTTTGCCCTTAAAGGAAAGTATGACAATACCACAGCCTCCTTTGGGACTCAATTTCTATATTTCCCTGTGCTTGTAATTAGAAATGTTTTTTATAATATATAACACAGATTCTCTTACTGCCAATTAAACTGATTATTTCTCATCCTTCCCATTGTGGACATGGACAACAGTCACTACCAGAGCCTGTATGACACTGAAATTCTGCTATGTTGCCCTCATCCTCTCTTTCCTAGGTTAAATTCACCCAATTGTTTGTACGTTTCTTTGTAGAACATGGATCAAAAAAGCCTCTTCTTCATCTCTTCTGGTTCCTCACCAATTCGTACATCTTTGTAGTGTGTCCCACAGACTGTATGTAGAGCACAGTTTGTTGCTAACATGCTACTGCTGTTCAGAGACCCAAAAATATCTTTGTGGTTTCTGTAACACACTCCATTTTCTAAAGTGGTGTGGCTCATCCACATTAGTCTGCATTCTCTGTATGACCATTGGTTTTGCTTTTCTTGATGTATGAAGTTTTACATGACATATTACTGAATTTCAGCTTAACTGATGAATAGTGGCAAGGAGAAAAACTAGGAGTGATGGGGACAAATTTCAGCTCAAGGGGTTCTGGTTGAAAGTGAGAAAACCTGTATTCCCTGGAGCAGGGAGCAGCCCTGGGGCAGATCCCCAGAGCAGGTCTCTGTCTCAGGGGATTGTTCAGGGCTTGGCTGGGCCACCCTGACTTTGTGTTGCTGATAGTCCTGTTCCAGAAGTGGGAAGTTAGTTTAGAGATATTCAAAGGCTCCTTCCAACCAACATGTCTTTGGTCATTTCAGACCAATTCTTCAGTTTACAAGCAATATTTTGAATTCTAATCCTATTTTCATATTTTCATTTCCTCCCATCCTGGTGTTAATCACAAACTATATAAACATAATCTGTGTTCATTTATCCAAAATAATGATAGTAATTAATTGTACTGGACCTATGGCAGACATGTGAGATACACTTTAAAAATCTTACCAGCTCAATGATGAAAACTAACTTTTCAGTTTCCTCTTTTGAATTGATTGCACCCCCACAGAACTGTAATTTCATTTAGACCATGCTCCCATGTTTGCCCCTGAAAATTTAATGTGCAACCCACTCCTAAATTTGTTAAGCCAAAGATGTCCCTTTCTCTTTATTCCATACCACTGCAAGGAAGTAGAAAAGAAACCAAAATGTCATAATCAGAACAAAATTTGGCACTCAGTGCTTGTGATCAATATTTCTTTTCTGAAAGAACCACAGACGAATCCTTTCGTCTTTGGGAATCTGTCTTTGCTGTCTGTCTTCATGCTGTTCTTCAATTCACTTGAAAAGAGAGGAAAAATTTATTTCCAAATCTCAAAAAAAGACTAATATTGACAAATAATTCAGGAGCTTACTTTTCCATGATTGCTCTGACCGTTTAAAACATTTCCTTCTGAATCTGCTGCAGGGAGTTCGAAGTGGTGCATTGAGAGCTTATGATGGGGGAAGCATCTATAACAGTCTTCGCTATAGGCAGGTGAGCTGCTTCAAATGGTTAAAGTTGTGGTCCTCCTTTATACGTACATTCACACTTGTGTGCATTAGTCACATACGATTCCACTGAATTTATTGTCCTTTATTGACAAAGGAAATTGGGCATGCAAGCAGCAAGTCAGCAGGATCACCTCTTGGAACAACAGTATTTTCTATTTTAAACTTTACTTTACAAATATCTTCTAAATGGAATAAAGTATTAGATACTTTCCACTTAACCAGCTGGGATTTTTTTTCATTTTTTTTTCTGGAGGCTATAATCTGACATGTAAAAGCAACAGTGACCATGTGACCAGTTACTGTCTGAAATTTGTGAAACTGAAGTCTGTATCCAGATTGTAATTTCTCTCTAGCCATGACAGAAAGCAAGGTGCTGGCACCCTGATCTAATGTTGCAAGACAAATGGTGAGCAGTTAAATCTGTGTCCTGTGGGAGCTTGGGCAGTTCTTGTTCTATGGCTAGAAGAATATCAGAGGTAGAGCATGATTAAGAAAAAAACCTGTTGCTTCCTTAAGCAAGAAAAATCAAATTGTTCAGAAACTAACATGGTTTTTAACTGGAAGAATCATACTGTAGGTGAGGAGGTATGGTGCTGAAAAATCACCTGATGGCAAGACTCTGCAGTGTTGAGCTAAAGCAACACTCCAGATATGTCTTGTCTTCACTAACTTGCTTCCAAGCACTTTCCTGTTATTACTTTCTGTCTTCTGTGAAACTGTCCTTTTCCATTCATTCAGATGGGTCCACCGCTCTACAATGTGAAAAACATGACAGTGCCGACTGCCATCTGGAGTGGCGGAGCTGACTGCCTGGCTGATCCTCGCGACGTTGCCCTCCTGCTCCCACAGATAGCTAACCTAGTTCACTACAGGGCAATTCCCGAGTGGAACCATATGGATTTCTTACTGGGTCTTGATGCAACAGAGATTTTGTATCACAAAATAGTCCATATGATGAAGAATCCATAAAGCTGCAGTTTTGAGGCTACAGTTTTGACACATTTTTGCTGATATGTCTTGTAAGATTAACATTATGTTTGAAGTATTTTGAAATTTTTGACTATTTGGACCACCTAAATGTAGTAGACTAAAATATTTTGCCTTTAACTAGAGCAGTGATGGGAGTGAGGAGAGGAGGCTGACTGCTGAGGCCGACATCCGGGTAGGCACTTCATTTCCCTTCCCTTTCCCTTTCCCTTTCCCTTTCCCTTTCCCTTTCCCTTTCCCTTTCCCTTTCCCTTTCCCTTTCCCTTTCCCTTTCCTTTCCCTTTCCCTTTCCCTTTCCCTTTCCCTTTCCCTTTCCCTTTCCCTTTCCCTTTCCCTTTCCCTTTCCCTTTCCCTTTCCCTTTCCCTTTCCCTTTCCCTTTTCCCTTTTATTTTCATCAGACATGTTTCATTCACAAGGTACAGAAAGGTAGAGGAAGCATAGTTAAGGAATCTGGGGTTTCAGACACTTCTATTTAGTCTAGAGTCACAACTATGTTTCCTCTGAGACACAATGAATCTCATGTAGCCTTTCCTGTGTGGTATGCTTTAAAGTGCTTGCAATTCCCCTACAAGACTTACGAAACTGGGAATCTGGACTCCGTTATAAATGAATTTATTCCTGGCTTCAGCAGGGACAAAAAATTCAATATTGCTGTCTCAGGACTGATACTGTTACCCCGGACCTTTAAGACTACCAGCATGGGTCAATGAGAGCTTACAGGTCTGTGATGAAAAAAACACTACATCTCCTGAGAAGCATTATGGTTCTAGTGGCTTTAAAATTCAATAAAAATTGCAATTAATCACATTTTGAATGTGTTTTTGTTGTTGTTGTTGTTGTTTGTTTTTTTTTTTCTCCCAACAACTAAGAAGCCAGAGAGGATGAATTGAGAAAAATATATTCTGAAAAGCAATTACAAGACAGACAGTCCAACAGTCCTGTGATTCTGACATGCAAAGGAAAAAGGGCTTAAGGAATGTACACAGTGCCTATGTCTTAGTCTTTTTCTGAGATATTTTGGTAATAAGATTGAGTTATTTATTTTGAGTTCCATATTTTCTGACTAAAGAGCTTTCTTCAAATCCAGTATGTATACATGTGACAGACCAAGCAGTGCCACAGAAATCATCCCTGATAGTGCATCATCTATACATGCATGCTGGTAGTTGCCAAATGGCAGAGGGTTCAGTCTACATTTCAGTGAGTATTACTGTCAATATCAGTAATTCATAAACAAGATAAAGTCAGTCTACATTAAGAAATGGGTCATGTCTTGACAGGTTTGGGACAAGTTGTATTAAATTCATCTCAGCCAGCTTGCTAGGTTCTGAGCATTTGTGCTGAACAAAACGATGTCAACATTTCTTTGTGTGGGCAAACACCTTAGGAAAAGTTTCTTCATTCCAGGCTCCCTACTTACATGGAAAAATAGTAGCACTCCCATCCTCACAAGCCAGCTGTGATACTATATATTACTCTGTGATGGATGTTGCAAGTCTTTGTCCACTAGCTTTATGAATCCATGTAAAATTTTAGCATTTGCGGCATCCTTCGGAGGGAAGCTTCACAGAGTACCTCCTAGTGAAAAACACAAGAGCACACCATATATTTATGCTGTGACACAATGATGCTCTGTGCTTTATCATCTGCTGCTTTCTTCCTGTCCTAAGTCTTTCTTCTGTGAAGAACAAAGTAAGTCAGCAGAAATGAAAATGTAATGAAAGTTATTTATGAAGAGAAATTTGCATTTGTTATGGTTTCTTGTGTATTGCAAGGTCACATTGCTTGCAGCAAATAATTCATGCTGTAATGATTTTCCCACTGTTTTCTTCCTAAATATGCTGCTTCTGCCTCATTTCAAGAGATTTTCTATAAAATTGTCTTTTGAAGTAATACTCTTTGCCTAATCTTATTTTTCAGTTTGTTCAAGAGAGTCTGTTTCCAGAATCTTTCAGTAAATACTTCTGTCTCCTCTATAAAAAATGATTTCTAAATTTTATCCCATGATCAGATTATCAGATTATGCAATTGTTGACTTTTCTATCTTTAAGAGATTCATTAAGCATCTTTCAGTAGTACAAATTCTAGCTTAAATTTATCCTGTTTAAACACTTTTTTTTTTAATTCTGTTTCCTGTTCCCCAGAAACAACTTGCTCATAGCAAAAATGCAGCTTCACTTGGTGTATTGCCATCAGTACAGAAGGGATTTCTCCTAACTGCTTTGTTTCTTTCATTGTGTCTAATGATGAGACACAATATTTTCTTTCTCTTTAAAAATTGAGAAACAAAGCCATGACCCAAATCCTTATTGAAATTAAAATAAATTAGCTTCCAGTAGTGAGAATCATTTGTAGATGAGAGACACACGGCACCATGCTGGACACAGGTGGTGTCCTGCATCTCAGATATCGCTGACCACCGCAGAAGCACAGTTTTGCTGGAAGACCAGGTATGTCTTGAAAATCACACAAAGGTTGTCCAAACTTTGGAACTAGGACCTCTGTAATATGTTGATATTTCCTCAAGAATATACATTTGGGGACATTTTGTGCAAAGGAGCATAACTAGTATTTACCAAAGGACCCTACACTGGCGTGCAGCACTGCTATGGAGTTTACGCATGCTTGTACGATGGCAGAGAGATGGGGTGCAGTATTTTACAACGGAGTAGCCTGAAGCTGCTTCTGGGATTATTTCAGCTCACTGATGCAAGAGAAGCTGGGGATTATGGCAGGCATAATCCTTCCATGCTGCGCTGAGTCTTCCTGGGGAAAAGTGCTACACAAAGCAGCATTTTGGCCCCTAGGTCTGCTCCTAATAGGGTGTGCAAGACTCTGCGAGTGTTCAGACAGCCAAAATGACTGCTTCTGCAGCATGCATCAGCATGGGACTAAAACAGAGGCTGGGGCACAGCTGGGTTTGGAAACAGTGGTTAGTGTATTTTGTGGCTTGGATGAGCTTGCTGGTGTTTGAGGTGAGGAGGATCTGGGCTGCATAACTGTGAATTTGGGTATCTTGATCCTGGCTCCACAAACACAAAATCCAACACAAGTGGGTCCCCAGTTCTTTGTGCTCTGCAGATACATGAGGCCATGCGCCACACCAGGGGAGCTGGGAAACACAGCACAGACCAGAAATCATCAGCACACTGATTACCACCCTGGGGTGATTTTCCTATGTGCCAGTCTACTGATGCTATTTTCCACCAGCACTTTTGCTTGGATGCTGCTCTGCCATTGGACAGGTTCGGCTCAACCACAGAGCCTCAGCCACCCCAGATCCCAAAGGCTGCCCAGCCTCGTCTGCTGTCCCTTACTGGGTCCATGGACAAGCGGATGGGTGCCTGGGGCTGCTTTCCAGTGTCTGGAGCTGCCTGATGACTTTGGGTCTCTCTGTTAGTGTTTGTCACTTGTTTCCCCATCGGTCATCCTGGAGGGATTAACCCGACCACAGAGAGACACCCACCTTGGGCCTACCCCACAAGGACTATCACCTCTTTCACCCTGCAATGTCTCCAGCAAAGGTTTAGCAAAAGCAGTGGGCTGATTCCATGTTAAACACAATGTCACATCCGCAAACCCTGCCTGGGTTGTCCTCTTAGAATCATGGAATCATCTGGGTTGGAAAAGACCTTCAAGACCATGGGTCTGGCTATCAACCTGATCTACCGATTCCCATTTCCTCCAGGAGCAGAAGCAGTGGCTTCTCCCTTGTGCCAGCTGGAAAATACCAGCATGAAACAAAGGAGTGAACCTTCCTGAAGCGCAGCAACAGCATCTCTCTAATATGGGTGCAGCCGTGATGGGAAAGGCAGATGCCTCACAGTGCCATGATCCCTTTCATTGGTTTTCTTCTTCAAGCTGCATCCTTAAAAGCTGCTTTCTTCTGAATACAGTCATTGGCTTGGGAAGGGATGGAGAGGATCTTGGTTTAAATATCCCTCTTTTCTCCCCAGCTACCTACCCCTCAAAAGTTCTCCCATGTCCTTTATAACTCCCATGCAAGATGCCAATTGCTTGCTTTTCCCTTTGGCCTCCTAGGAGTGACCAGCTCTGACCTGAGACATGTGCACACAGTTAGGACACGGTGTGACATCTTACACGAGCAAACCGATGCTGCTCAAGTGCTGGCCAGGTTATACCCTATCCTACCTACTCCTATTAAAGGGTTTCATGGAAATGGTGACATAGAGGCACATACTTTCATAACTAAAAATTCCTTCCATTAACAATGTATTTTAGCCAGAGGGCTTTTGTCACAGAAGATCCCAAACAGAAATTAAAGTGAACAAAAGTGGTCTTGTGCTGACTCCTCCTTTTACGCACTGGAACGATCATAGTAGGAATGGAACAGCCAGAAGGAAAAATAGATGGAAGCCAGAGGACTGCCAGGGGAGACAGAAAGTCATGAGTGTTGTGAGAGGTTCAGTTTCTTTCTGGTGTTGGAGAAAGATGGAGGCATTGTCACCCAGACAAAGGGATCATACTGGGCACAACAGTATTTCACAGTTAGTATCTCACAGAATCACAGAATCATCTAGGTTGGAAGAGACCTCCAAGATCACCTAGCCCAACCTCTGACCTAACACTAACAAGTCCTCCACTAAACCATATCACTAAGTGCTACATCTAAACGTCTTTTAAAGACCTCCAGGGATGGTGACTCAACCACTTCCCTGGGCAGCCCATTCCAATGCCTAACAACCCTTTCAGTAAGGAACTTCTTCCTAATATCCAACCCAAACCTCCCCTGACACAACTTTAGCCCATTCCCCCTCGTCCTGTCACCAGACACGTGGGAGAACAGACCAACTCCCATCTTGCTACAGCCTCCTTTAAATGTTTCAAAGCTACTCACTACTAAACTGTGAAGGGAGAGAACTTGAGAGTAAAAGTAATAGTAATACATTATTTTACCTACACAGCGCTGTTCTTTTGAGCTACAAATATTATTTTATCTTCTGAATCTATGATAGTTATGGAATACAATTGGTTCTTTATAGTGTTGCTTTGATTTTCCATGATCTCTTGTTGAACTATGTTTTGTTTTTTATAGCAATTAGGATTTATTAAATACATTCCTTTGGATATGGCTGACTTGCCTGGAACTATCCCTAGGCATGCATTTACTGTTGAACACAGTAGTGTTGATATGTTTTTGTTTCTTGTTTGTTTGCTTGAGCACACATAGGCTATTTTCTCAACTTCAGGAGGTTTGGAGAAGTTTCCTTGTGTTTAGCTGTTTCAGTACTTCACACTAATCTTATACAAGCCCTCACTAGAGAAAGAAATTTGTACCAAATATAGAGCATGTAAAAATAGTTGCAAAAAGTAACCAATGGAACAAAAAAGCAAATGCTATTCTTTTTTATATATTCCTTTACTATTTTCTAATTGTATGAAGATTGGGATCGATATTTCCTATTGATAATGACAATTGGTTTAAAGCTTTCTGTGTCTGGTTAAGTAATGGCAGGGTCTTTGGAAACAGTCAAGCTAAAGCAGGCCTCTGTAAACAGTTTAAAAGTTCTGACTGGTATATCCCACATAACTCAGATTGTACGTCATGTGGAACCAGGTAGATAAGGCTGCAATCTGCTAGGTCCTGCATTTTTGCCACCCAGCCTTACCCATAAAAGTGGTCTAAAAGAAAGCTGGAGAGGGACTCTCTCAGGGAGTGTAGCCATGGAACCAGGAATAATGGCTTTGAACAAATGGAGGGGAGATTTAGATGAGATGTGACGTGAGGAAGAAATTCTTCACTCGGAGTACAAATCACACACAGGAATTAGGGCTGAAGATGCACCTTGCTTCTGTTCTTTTCTGTAAAGAATAGAATGAAATTGCCTGAAAACCAGTGTTAAATATAAACCCAGGGCACAGGATGGGAGGTGCAGGGCAGTCCCCGTGGCCAAGGGGCAGCTTTTCTCCCTGGCAAGCCAAATGGCCTGGGGGAGCTAGCCCCAGATAAGGGACCCTCAGCCCCCCAACCCTCCTCCTTGTCCACGTGAGGGCATCTTCCAGGCCGCTCCCAACACAGCCGCCTTTGGCCACGCGTGGGCCACTCCATCACAGAGGCTTGCTGAGGTCACAGTGGCCACCACTGCCCCGCCTTTGCTGCGGGCCCTATAAAACAGGCCCCCTGCAGCTGGCCCAGCATTCGCTGAGCATCTGGGCCCTCTGACTGCCAGCTTGTGCGGCAGGAGGAAGACTAGAAGAGCAAGGCGAGCAGCAGGCCTCCTTGGTGTGCGAGGACGGCGATGCCGTCCGGTGAAGCACCAAGAAGGAATGCACCTGAGCAGAAGGAGATGTGTCGTGGGCGGAGGGATAGTGCCGGCGGCACAAGAGACACCAGTGCCCGAGGGACCTCTGGCGCCCAGCCCACAGACACATACAGGCGGTACCATTGGCACCGCAACGATGCGGGGAACAGGCCGGCCCCTCACACACCCAGCGACAGGGGGCCTGGGCCTTACCCTAGGAGCAACGGTGATGTGGGGTGAAGGTGGAAGCATCGGGCAGACAGCCGCAGGGAGCAGAGGCGTGCCCATAGTCCCGAGCACAGTGCAAGACCCAGTAATGGCCGTAAACCAGAGGGCACCGTCGGACCCATGCATGAAAATCAAGCCGACAGTGGCGTGGGACCGAGGCGTGGGACTGGACGACCTCCTGGTTCGGCACCCTGGCCTGAGAACATTCCGGACGGAAGGCATCCCGTTTGGGCAGTCCCGGGCAAGGACTGGCTTAGCCTTCTGCCCAACACCGTGGAGCCCATGGAGCTGGATCCACCAGATGTGGAGGAACGGGTGGAAGTGGATCCACCTCTGCCGGGACAGGCCTGGGACTACTGCGGCATGTCTTTGTGCTCTGCCATCCGAGAGCACCAACAACATCACAGGAGTGCCTGGCGAGCCCCCTACTCGTTGCTCAGGCTCCATCACAAGCATTAGCTTGGAGCCACCAAACACCACGGACATCCCGCAGGCTTGCCTGCAAGATGTCCCAGCAATAAACAGCTCTTGCTGATTCTCAGGGGTTGTGTGAGTGGTTCATTTTTTTTGGGGGGGGAATGGGCTAAAGTTGTGCCAGGGGAGGTTTAGGTTGGATATTAGGAAGAACTTCTTTACTGAAAGGGTTGTTAGGCATTGGAATGGGCTGCCCAGGGAAGTGGTTGAGTCACCATCCGTGGAGGTCTTGAAAAGATGTTTAGATGCAGAGCTGAGTGATATGGTTTAGTAGAGGACTTGCAGTGTTAGGTCAGAGGTTGGACTCAGTGATCTTGGAGGTCTCTTCCAACCTAGGTTATTCTGTGATTCTGTGAAATCTGTAGAGAGCGATAAGGTCGCCCCTGAGCCTCCTCTTCTCCAGACTGAACAACCCCAGCTCCCTCAGCCGCTCCTCATAAGACTTGTTCTCCAGACCCCTCACCAGCTTCGTTGCCCTTCTCTGGACTCGCTCAAGCACGTCCATGTCCTTCCTGTAGCGAGGGGCCCAAAACTGAACACAGTACTCGAGGTGCGGCCTCACCAGAGCCGAGTACAGGGGGACAATCACCTCCCTAGACCTGCTGGCCACACTGCTTCTTATACAGGCCAGGATGCTGTTGGCCACCTCGGCCACCTGAGCACACTGCTGGCTCATATTCAGCTGACTATCAACCAATACTCCCAGGTCCCTCTCGGCCAGGCAGCTTTCCAGCCACTCATCTCCCAGCCTGTAGCGCTGCTTGGGGTTGTTGCGCCCCAGGTGCAGGACCCGGCACTTGGCCTTGTTGAACTTCATAGAGTTGGCCTCAGCCCATCGGTCCAGCCTATCCAGATCCTCCTGCAGAGCCTTCCTTCCCTCGAGCAGATCAACGCATGCACATAACTTGGTGTCATCTGCAAACTTACTGCGGATGCACTCAGTCCCCTCATCCAGATCATTGATAAAGATATTGAAGAGAAATCTCTCTTCTTACTTCACCTCCACTTGTGTCTTTCCCTTCATCTTCTCATCAGTTCTCAGCTTTCTGCTCCTTTGGCATGAATTATTCCTGTTTCAGGTACTTGATTTATTTTTTTTATTTTTTTTATTTTTTTTTAACAGCTATGAACAGAAATTATAGCTGACTATTTTTTGGTTTATTCATCTTTTACCCTTCTCAGAGACATTTGAGAAAATAGAGATTTGCAGGTGTTAAATACAAACACATTTCCACTTTCTTATTGAGAAACAAATACTAAAAAAAAAGTCATAAACAAAACAAATTGTGTTTGTACAATGTCCCAGTTTTGACGAAGTATGTTGGGAAGAATGGTTGCACACAAGAGCCTGACAATAGCTGAAGGCTAGAGAGAAACAAGGAGGGAAACTGATAACCCATCCCATTGCTGCAGTGATTTCTATACCTCCCTAGATTTCTCTTCATCTGTAAAATTAACCTTCTTTGGATGGCCTGGAAATCTTTAACTTTATGGACCATGCTTTTATTTTACTTCCTTTAACATCAAACACTTTAGAGACATGGGTGCATAAGCAAACCATCTGGTCTCAGAAAAAGTGACCTGGGCAAGTTCTAGTTGCCAGTTCATGTGTTATAGAATCATAGAAATGTCTGGGTTGGAAAGGACCTTAAAGCTCATCTGTTTCCAGCCCCCTGCCATGGGCAGGGACACCTCCCACCAGCCCAGGCTGCCCCCAGCCCCATCTAGCCTGGCCTTGGGCACTGCCAGGGATGGGGCATCCACAGCTTCTCTGGGCAGCCTGTGCCAGGGCCTCACCACCCTCAATTTAACACATATTAATTAAGGCAGCATTTACTTTATGCATTTTGTTGCACATAGATGTAATAAATTTTCCTTGGAAACATTTAGGGAGAGATAAAGAAGTGAACCATGCTTTGGAGCATTCACCCAAGCAGCTCTTAGGAGTATTTGTAATTGATCAAAGTTGACTGAGGGACGAATTGAGGATACTGCTCTTCTCATGAGCATTCAGCTCTGAAATAATTAGTGCCCAGTGCCAGGACAAGAGGCAATGGGCAACAAGTGATGCACAGAAGGCTATGTATGTACCTCAGTTAGCAGTTTTTGCTGTGTGGGTGATGGAGCCCTGGCACAGGTTGCCCAGAGAGGTTGTGGAGTCTCTCTCCTTGGAGACTTTCAAAAGCCATCTGGATGTGGTCCTCGGAAAGCTGCTGTGGGTGGCCCTGCTTGAGCAGGGCTTGGAACAGACGGACCCAGAGGTCCCTGCCAACCTCAACCATTCTATGACTGTGTGGCTTCTCTCCTGTCACAGAACCCTCATGTCACCAAAGAAGAGCTGTGTCTGGGTGAAACTGGTGATGGTATTGTCCTTCTGAAGCCAGCAGTTTGTATATAAATCCCTTTAGAATTGAAGCAGTTAAAATGTGAGTGAAATTTTTGCTTGTGCAAATGAGACGTCCTTCACAGTGCATGTCAAACAGCGGCGAAGTGTTTATTCTTGAGATGGAGGCAGCATCAGCAGGGCCCTGCATTGTGGGGGCATATATACTCCCCATCCTGCGAAAGCACGGCTGCTGTGGAGGCATTTTCTCAATGCAAAAAATGTCCGTGTTGTAATGCACTGTGCGGGTTGGAAGGAATGTGCAATCCATATAGAATATATAGAACTTGTCTATATTGTTGACAGAATGGGTTTTGCTCATTTTATCAGCAAATTAATCAGCCTGGAGGGTCTGCTAGTGCACAGTTTAAAAACTTCTCAATCACCTAGTTTTTCCCTCTTGTCTCCAGACCAGTAACTCACAACATAAATCTATACTAATCCACTGTAAGACCAACATATTCCCTGTTATTTTTACCTCCTCATATGGATGAGGAGCAGGATGCTGCCTGCTCTTTTTGACAGCTATCCATAGATTCAGACTGATTAGTATCCATGTGGGAAGAAATACACCATCGCCCCAGTTTTGTTATTTCTTAAAAATTAAAGTAGTCAAACCATAACAGGGATAAAAGTCCGAAATGGGATCATGAGCACATGGGTTCAAATTAGCCATTGATGGGTTTGGGCTGGAAATCCCAGCTCCCGTCTGAGCAGTCAGGTTTTGCTGCAGGCTCTGTAGAATCAGGGGGAAAAAGTTTTCCAGGCTGTTTTTATGTGGATCTCAGCAAGCTTATAACTGTGTTTGACATGGCACCTGTGATAGCAGGGGCTGGACCTGCTAGTCCTTGGCTCCTGAGTTCCTCTGATCTGGTGCAGCAGGCCCAAGCACATTTCACTTGCAACCTGGGATTTGAGGAGATGGTGGCATGAATTTAGCAGCCCTTTCAAGAGCTGGATGTCAGCCCAGAAAGGGCTGAAATCTTGGTACCTCCAATGGTGAAGGGAGCATATCTGCTGTCATCTGTGACTCAGAGCCAGACCTCCTTCTAGCACCTTTGGAAAGGTGTTGAACCTGGTGTTTCAAATACAGCTTTGGTGGATCACTGCCTGTTTGACTTTGCTGACTGCCTCACTAGAGGGGATAGCAAAGCTTTTGTTCTTCAGCCCTGTTTCCCAGTGGAGATCAGAAGACTTCAGTTGTGGAGCAAGGCCCTTTGAGCCCCTAGTTCTGCTGTGCCCGCCCTGCTCTGAGCAGGAGGTTGGACAAGGTAACCTTCCAACCTGAGTTTTCCCGTGATCATCTGTTTCAGAGCAAGATGCAGTAACAAGTTAGAGGTGGAACTGAACACCTAACAGACTCCCAGCAATGTGACCACGTTGTGTTCATAGAGGTGGGCAGAGGCTCATGCTTCATTCTTCATGAAAGATCCAAGTTGGAAAAGCAATATAAAATGGTGATTAGAATTTTTTTCCAAGTTCTCAGCATTTTGTTGATGGAATAACATGAGTCGGACTTCATTTCATTTGAAAGAGGAACCTGAAGTGTGTTATTTGAAGGTGCAGTCTTAAGTATGTGTGTGATTTGTCCTCATTAGCCTCCGCATTGTGCTGCAAATGGACAGCAAGAGCATCCAATCCCACATACCAATCTCTAACAGTTGTCACCCTTTTATTAGGCAATTTATTGGTGGATTGACTTTGATGCTCCCTGGAGTGATGTTTTTCTCACTCTGTTATTCAGACACACTTTAGGAGGTCATACACCTTTACAAACACTGAGCTGTGTGCTCCAGACTAAGCACAGTGACAAGGAGATCTACAGTGTGGCTGTTGCTGGTGATGGTGATGGCACCACCAGATGCCTTATGACAGTCGATGCTTTGAGACCAGCTTGTCTGTCCTACAGGCTGCTTGGCTGATACCAGTTTTCAAGCTATGTTATGTTCATTAAATGTATTTTTCTCTCTGTTAAAAGGTGGGGCATTCAGAAGTTGCAAATTAATCTCACAAGCTTAATTCTACTTGTATTATCAGAAATTTTGTTTTCTTTGAATTGGAGGTGCTCAGAATTTTTGGAGTTTCGGTTATTTTAACTCTGCGTTTCAAAGTGAACATTTAACCTGGCAAAATTGCAACCATATATTACTACACTTCTGAGCCACTATTGAGACAGCTAAAGCCTTTTTTTTTATTTCAAAAAAACAAATAAACCAGTTCTACACCAATACCTCCTCTCTACTCTCTGCTGACAGTGACAGGACCCAAGGCAACGGCATGGAGCTGTGAAGTGGGGGGTTCAGGCTGGATGTTATGAAAAGATTCTTCACCAAGAGGTGGTTGGGCACTGGATCAGGATCCCCAGGGATGTGGTCATGGCACCAAGTCTGCTGGAGCTCAAGGAGTGTTTGGACAACTCTTTCAGACATAGGGTTTGGGTTTTGGGTCTTGCTATGAGGAGCCAGGAATTGGAATGAATGATCCTTGTAGGTCCCTTCTAACTTGGGATACTGTATGGTCCTATGATTCTCCTAAAACCTTCAACTCTTTGTGGATCACTGTGGGCATCTTTTACTGTGTGCAGAGACTTGCAAGCAGGCGTGTGCACAATTCTACAAGCAAACAATTAGCGTATTTAATAAATAAATGGGGCTAACATGTTATTAGGCTGAGCATTTAATATGCTCACCACACCTGATGCAGGCACTGATAAGTGTTGCTCCTGGCTAAGCAATTATCAGTTTGGTGGGGAAATGCTGGCTCCTTGGAAAACCTTGATCTTCCAGAGTTGCTGTATGCAATTATCCATCTCTTTAATCAGGTTTTCTTAATGAGATTTCTCTCCTGAGTCCTTGAGTTGCTGACAAGAACTCTAGAAAAAGCTCAGTTCTGTTCCCTGGGAAGATTATTAAACATCACTTAACCAATTCTTCCCTTTCTAAAGTTGCTATCTCTATTTTTTATTACAGAATCTGTAGCAAATTTGCACACTCTCCGGGATCTGCTTCTGTGCAAATGCCCACGCGTATATTCAAAACACACTTGTAAGCTCAGCAGGGGCTGAGAGGTGATAAGATTGCTCTTCTTCACCTGTGGCCAGTCACTCAACAAAATAAGCAACAAAGGCCTGACATGGCCATCAGACCACTGTTTTCTCAGTGGTTTTATAATAGGGTAATTGAAACATTGCCTCCAGAGGTCTGAATTCCAGCCTCCCACAAAGTTAACATGCATAGGTAGATATTCATGGTGAACAACATCGTGTTTATTCAAACTCATGACAGGCTTTATATAAAAAGGTAGAATTGCAAAAGTGCTACATATTAACCTGTCATTTCACTTCTCTTTTCTAATGGTATTGCACTTGGCTGTAAGAAAAAACACTGATCTTCTCTGAGATCTGCACCACTTCCCATAGTTGACCTGTCCTTTTTGTTATTTAATCATCTACTGATGTGTCCGGTCTGACAAATAAAATGCTGATATCCCATTTCTTCCTCCCAGAGTTGTTGCTAATGGTACAGAGATGGCAGTGGGAGTCCTGTCTTTGGAAAGCACCAGGTGAAACACCTTCTCCAGGTGCTCCTCTGTAAATGCTGTGAGGACCAGCAGCTGGTCCCTGATAGCCACAGTGAATGTGTACAGGCTGGGCTTGATCAGACCCATTGCTGGGCACGCAGCTGGTGTCAGGAGGCATCTCAGTAAGCGATGCCACTGCATACGGCCTGGAAGCAAGATGAAGTCAGAGCTGAACAAAGGGGAAGCCAGAGGTCTCAGATGTTATGGCACACCTTATCATAGAATCATAAAATATCCCGAGTTGGAAGGGACCCATAAGGATCATCGAGTCCAACTCTTGGCACCGCACAGGTCTGCGCAAAGTTTAGACCATGTGACTAAGTGCACAGTCCAATCGCTTTTTAAATTCAGACAGGCTTGGGCAGAAAAGCCTGTGTGGAGCCTGCAAAATTCCCTTTTGTTATCTGTAATGTCCTGCTACATCTCACATCGCTGTTTTTGTGGTGCTCCATCTCAGCCTTACCCATTCACATATCCGTTTTTCCACCTGCGCTGTCTGTAGTATCCTGCAATTCATCATGCACCTGTGTTGGTGGTGATGTCCATAGCAAGGGTTAGGCATTACCATGCACTCCCGAACGTGATACCTCCACCATCATGAAGCAGAGTGTAGATCATGACACTGAGCACCTGAGACAGTGTTCTCTGCTCCAGTCTGTGGCTTGTTGTGGAGTTGCAGCTCTGCACCAGTGGGCAAGTGTCCTCCCTAAGGGTCATCCACAACATCTGCTCATGAACCTCGTGGTGCACTCGTTGCCTCATGCCCAAAGCTCTTTGTCATCTAACCCCTCAATTCACCATGCTACAGATTTCTTCCCTCTTTAATGTTGCACAACATTTGCAAAAAAAATGAGTGTTGGGTATAATTTCATGCTGGGGAAAGAACCATGAGCTAGTTAACCTCTCCAGGGTAAACAGAGTTGCTGGAATTTGTTCTTGTCTTGATTTTTTTTTGTTTGTTTGTTTGTTTAGACACTGAGAAGCTAAACAGGATAAGCAAGAAAAGCTTGGCAAGAAATAGTTTGATTGGAGAATGATAGCGAGGTGGATTTATGAGGTGATGAAGGGCTCAACCCCACCTAGCTCTTCTTGCTCATCTTTTCAGCAGAAATGCACCTGTTTTTGGACTTTACTGGGAGCAGAGAGCAGGCTCTAGTGAGCACTATCTCCTATTATTTTGACCTTTTCAGAGATTTGCTTTGAGTTAGTTATTTTGGGAAAGACCACCCATTTCCTGGCTATCCCATTTGCTCTTATGATACAAAGGTGAAACCTCCTGCGGTGGAACAGCTCCAGGCTTGTGGAACAGCTGGTGTTAGAGAGGGATTTGGGAAAATTCCCCATGAAACCCATGGGAGGAAAATTGCTCCACACAGACACCTCTCTTTCCTTGATCTGTCCCTGGGACATGAGGGACACAGCACCATGCTTTGCCGGAGGCTGAGCTGCCCAGGATGGAACAACATGGCCCAATGGGCCCCAGCACTGGCGGAAGGAGGGCCCTGGTGGCTCCTTCCCTCGGGCAAACCCATGGCCCTGGGTCAAGGTTTCCTTACGGCTCAGGCACAGGGATTGCAAAATGTTTCAGAGCAGAGGAGAAAAAGCACCATCAGGAGAAGAAACTGCAGGGGAATCTACTTACTCTCATGCTGAAAAGTTTCCATTTGGGATATGAAAGTACCATATTCCCACGGGCTGGACATGAAGACAGCTCCCTTCCCAATTCCAGGCATTCTCATCAAACAAACATTTTTATTTTTTTTTTTCCCCTTTCAGGACCCAGGTTACTGTTAGCTGCATTGCTCCATCATGGCTTCATTTTAGATGGTAGCAATTGGTTTTCCCGTTTCCCCAGTATTCCCCAGGACCAGCCTGGGCTCTGTCCTTGTGGACACAGGCTACAGTGACCTTCATCCTGCAGCATACCAGGCAAGAGAAGCTGAACTACTTTGGCCATGTTCAGGGCAGCTCTCTGGGTGATTTTGGGTCAGAGCGTGGATTCATGTGCTTGGGCCAATGTGGCGGTTGATTGTAGAACATGGGAAATCTCTTGGGTTTGTTTGTTCGTTTGTTTGTTTTGTTTTGGTTATTTGTTTCCAGGTTTATAGTATTTTATAGCACAGCTGGCCGAGAAAATCAAAATGTTCTTTGTCCTGCTTTCAGCTAGGATAGAGTTAATTTTCCTCCTAGTAGCTGGTATGGTGCTGTGCTTTGGATTTAGGATGAGAATAATGTTGATATCACACTGATGTTTTAATTGTTGCAGAGCAGTGCTTACACTAAGCCAAGGACTTTTCAGCTTCTCGCTCCCAGGGCAGGCTGGGGGTGCAGCAGGAGCTGGGAGGGGACAGACACAGGACAGCTGACCCAAACTGGCCAAAGGGGTATTCCATACCATCTGACGTCATGCTGAACAATATATAGGGGGGCTGGCTGGGGTGGGGGGACCAGCTGCTCGGGGATAGGCTGGGCATCGATCAGCAGGTGGTGAGCAATGACATTGTGCATCACTTGTTTGTACGTATTATTAGTAGTACTATTATCATTATTATTATCATTTTCCTTTCTTTTCTGTCCAAATAAACTGTCTCAATCTCAACCCACAGGCTTCATTTTCCTGATTCTCTTCCCATCCCAGAGAGGGAGGTGAGAGGGTGAACAAACGGCTGTGTGGTGCTGAGCTGCCAGCCGGGTTAAACCACAACAGTCCTTTTGGCACCCAATGTGGGGCATGAAGGGTTGAGATAATGACAGATCTGAGCAGAGTGTATTAAAACTGAATTCCTATAAGCATTACATCAGTTTAATAGTTGGTAATCACAATGCCGATTTTTGTGATCTCAGGTCTGCTGTGCCTGTTTTCTGAACTGAGTTATATGGCACATTACTCAGTGTATGTGTTCCCTGTCGTGTTGTTTATCACTTCTGGGGGTTGGTACAGGGTTATTGTTTTGCTGTACTGTGTAACACTGGCTTATCATAAAATTACTGGCCATGAGACTAACCTGGTATTTGTACTCAGCATTGCCGTCAACTCTGTATTTTGGGAACCCTACCTCAGAAACTGTTAATAATTATACCTTTCACGCTTTTTCTTCAAGGAGCCAATCTATGGAGGGGTCGGGGAAGATGCTTTTTCTCACTTATTCACTCTCCCTTTCGCCTCTACCCCTTTCTTCTCCTCTGGGCGAGTTATGGTAGCATTCCAAAACTTCAAATATCCTCGGGATGTTCAGACCAGCATGTTATTATTGTTATGCCTCCTGAATACGCTTCAGGTTTTGTTTAAGGTTAAACAAATACTTAAGAGTGTCATCCAGAGATGTGTTCTGAGGCAGGATAGTTACAAATGGCAGGGAGAGTAGGAGGATATGGGCAGGCATCCAGAGCAGTGGGCATCTCCAGTGCTTTGGAAATTCACCCCTGAACAACTGAAAAATCCTAAAAAACTGGTAGAGTGCTTGAAAAAGTGTGTCACCACCCTGGCAATACCAGACATACACAAATCACTGCAACATGCCGGGACTTGGCCTATGCCCACCGAGCTGCAATCGATGCCACTATAACCCTAGTGACAGACCCTGCGGCCACTCCGAGTCCTGTGACAGGCCCGACGGCCACTCCAAGCCCTACGATGGGCCCCAATGCTGAACCAGGGAAAAAAAAAAACTGTACCAGTGTCAGTTGCACCCATAACCAAGATGAAAAAATGGTTTAGAGAATGTAAAGATGTAAAGTCTACACCACAGCTGGGGAGAATGGCCCCACCTGGAGCTGCTGGAATAAAGAGCCTGGGAAAACTCAAGGTCGACCCCTAGGGTTTTGGAGTCAAGGATACAGAGGATCTGAGGCCCACTACACTTCGACTGAAAAAGAGATATTGGCAGCATATGAGGGAGTACGATCCACTTCAGAAGTGGTTGGTACTGAAGCACAGCTTCTTCTGGCACCCCGACTGCTGGTACTGGGCTGGATGTTCAAGGGAAGGACCCCCCTTTACACATCATGCAACTGATGCTACATGGAGTAAGTGGGTGTGGTGGTTTTACCGTGCTAGGCAGCTGAACACCACAACTGCTCTCTCACTCCCCCTCCTCAGAAGAGGAGGGGAAGAAGTAAAGGAAAGAACAACTCACAGGTTGAGATAAGGATAAATTAATTAAAGGGAAAAAAATAATTATTAAGGAAAGATTATTATTAATTAAACAATTTAACTAAAGGGAAAAAAGGGAAAGGGGAAAAGGGAGAGGGAAAGGGAAAAAACAAAACAAGTAAAGGCTATGTGAAAGTGCAGAGGAAAGAAAATACTCTCTACTTCCCACAAATGAGCGATGCTTGACCACGTCCTTGAAGCAGGGCCTCAACGCACATAGCCGGTGTTCAGTAGGAGGACAGACGTTTTCGCAACGAGAGCCCACCCCTCCCCTCTTCTTCCTTTTTCCACCTTTTATTGCTGAGTGTGACATCGTATGGTATGGAATATCCCTTTGGTTGGTTTAGGTCAGCTGCCCTGGTGATGTTTCTTTCTCACTTTTTTGCCCATCCCCTAGGAGTGTTAGAGAGAGTCCTGATGCTGTGCCAGCACTGCTCAGCAGCAGACACAGCACTGGTGTGATACCACTGCTGTTCTAGCTACAAGTGCAGAGCACAGCACTGCATGGGCTGCTGCAGGGAAAGTTAACATCCCAGCCAGACCCAGTACAGTGGGTTGCACTGATTATTCATCAGGCTCAAATAGGAAACCCCAGTCACCCAGGAATCCTGGAAGTGATTATGGACTGGCCAGAAGGCAAATATTTTGGGATATCACTGGAGGAGGAGATGGTCTGTGCTGAAGAAGCCCCACTGTACAACAAGCTACCAGAAAATGAGAAGCAATATGCCCTGTTTACTGATGGGTCCTGTCGTATTGTGGGAAAGCATCAGAGGTGGAAGGCTGCTGTATAGAGTCCTACACAATGAGTTGCAGAAGCTGCTGATGAGAAGGTGAGTCAAGTCAGTTTGCAGAAGTGAAAGCCATCCAGCTGGCTTTAGATATTGCAGAATGAGAAAAGTGGCCAGTTCTCTATCTCTGTACTGATTCATGGATGGTAGCAAATGCTCTGTGGGGGTGGTTACAGCAATGGAAGCAGAGCAACTGGCAGCACAGAGGCAAACCCATCTGAGCTGCTGCAGTGTGGAAAGATATTGCTGCCTGGGTTGAGAACCTGGTTGTAAAAGTATGCCATGTAGATGCTCATGTGCCCAAGAATCGGGCTACTGAAGAACATCAGAACAACCAGCAGGTGGATCAGGCTGCTAAGATTGAAGTGGCTCAGGTGGACCTGGACTGGCAACATAAGTGTGAATTATTTATAGCTCGATGGGCCCATGACACTTCAGGCCATCAAGGCAGGGATGCAACATACAGATGGGCTCGTGATCGAGGGGTGGACCTGACCATGGACACTATTGCACAAGTTATTCATGATTGCAAAACATGCGCTGCAATCAAGCAAGCTAAGCGGTTAAAGCCTCTTTGGTATGGAGGACGACGGCTGAAATATAAATATGGGAAGGCTTGGCAGATTGATTACATCAGACTCCCTCAAACCTGCAACGGCAAGCACCACGTACTTACAATGGTGGAAGCAACCACCAGATTGCTGGAAACATATCCTGTGCCCCATGCCACCGCCTGGAACACTGTCTTGGGCCTTGAAAAGCAAGTCCTGTGGTAACATGGCACCCCACAAAGAATTGAGTCAGACAGTGGGTCTCATTTCCGAAAAAGCCTTATAGACGCTTGGGCCAAAAAGCATGGTATTGAGTGGGTGTATAACATCCCCTATCATGCACCAGCCTCCGGGAAAGTTGAGCCATACAATGGATTGTTAAAGACTATGCTGAAAGCAATGGGTGCTGGGACATCCAAAAATTGGGATATACATTTGGCAAAGGCCACCTGGTTAGTCAATACTAGGGGATCTGCCAGCCGAGCTGGACCTGCCCAATCAAACCTGTTACACACTGTAGAATCACAGAATATTAGGGATTGGAAGGGACCTTGAAAGAACATCTAGTCCAATCCCCCTGCCAGAGCAGGAACACCTAAATCATGTCACACAGGACTGCACCCAGGCGGGTTTTGAAAGTCTCCAGAGAAGGAGACTCCACAACCCTCCTGGGCAGCCTGTTCCAGTGCTGTCACCCTCACTGTAAAAAAGTTTCGTCTCAGATTTAAGCAGAACCTCCTATGTTACAGCTTGCATCCATTGCCCCTTGTTCTATCATTGGGTGTCACCGAGAAGAGCCTGACTCCATCCTCCTGACACTCCCCCTTTACATATTTGTAAATATAAACATTAATAAGGTCACCCCTCAGTCTCCTCTTCTCCAGGCTGAAGAGACACAGCTCCCTCAGCCTTTCCTCATAAGGGAGATGCTCCACTCCCTAAATCATCCTCGTGGCTCTGCGCCGGACTCTCTCAAACAGTTCCCTGTCCTTCTCGAACTGAGGGGCCCAGAACTGGACGCAATATTCTAGATGTGGTCTCACCAGGACAGAGTAGAGGGGGAGGAACCTCTCTCGACCTACTAACCACATCCCTTCAGATACACCACAGTATCACAGATTTCTAGGTTGGAAGAGACCTCAAGATCATCGAGTCCAACCTCCGACCTAACACTAAGTACTCCACTAAACCATATCGCTAAGCTCTACATCTAAACGTCTTTTAAAGACCTCCAGGGATGGTGATGATCCCATGCCATCAGCCTTCTTGGCCACAAGGGCACAGTGCTGGCTCATGGTCATCCGGCTGTCCACCAGGACCCCCAGGTCCCTCTCCCCTTCACTGCTCTCCAGCAGGGCAGTCCCCAACTTACACTGGCGCCTGGGGTTTTTCTTGCCCAGATGCAGGATTCTACACTTGCCCTCGTTATATTTCATTCAGTTTCTCCCCGCCCAATTCATCCAGCAGGACGCTGGATGGCAGCACAGCCTTCCGGCGTGTCAGCCACTCCTCCCAGTTCAGTGTCATCAGCAAACTTGCTGCCGGCACACTCCATTCCCTAATGCAAGTTGTCAAGGAATATACTAAACAACACTGGTCCCAGGACTGACCCTTGAGAGACTCCACTAGATACAGGACTCCAATTCAACTCCGTCTCATTAACCACAATCCTCTGGCTTCTTCCCTTCAGCTAGTTTACAGTCCACCTCACTACCCAATCATCCAGATTTTTTTCTCAGTTTCTTTCTCAGTTTAGCTGCGAGGATGCTGTGGGAGATGGTGTCAAAGGCTTTACCGAAATCAAGATACACCACGTCCACTGCCTTTCCATCATCTATCCATACGGTTATATCCTCATAAAAGGCTATTAGTTTGGTCAAGTACGACATCCCCTTGGTGAAGCCATGTTGACTGCCCCTAGTGACCTTTTTATCCTTGATATGTCTAGAGACAATGCCAATGATAAATTGTTCCATCACCTTACCAGGGATGGAGGTGAGGCTGACCGATCTATAGTTACCCAGGTCCTCTTTCTTGCCCTTTTTGAAGACTGGAGTGACATTTGCTTTCTTCCAGTCCTCAGGCACCTCTCCCAATGCCCACGACTTACCAAAGATGATGGAGAGTGGTTTAGCAATCACTTCTGCCAGCTGCCTCAGCACCTGCGGATGCATCCCATCAGGACCCATGGATTTGTGCATGTCCAGCTTGCTTAATTGGTCCTTAACCCAGCCGTCATCAACTAAGGCAAACTCCTTTATTCTGACTTCATCTGGGGCCTCAGGGGTATGGGGCTCCTCAGGAGAGCCTCTGGCATTATAGACAAAGAAGGCATTCAGTAACTCCACCTTCTCTTTATCTTCTGTCACCAGGGCACCCACCTCATTGATTAGTGGGCCTACATTGCCTCTAGTGTTACTTTTATCTGCAATGTATTTGAAGAAGCCCTTTTTGTTGTCCCTGACCCCTCTTGCAAGGTTTAATTCTAGGGAGGCCTTAGCTTTCCTAGTTGCCTCCCTACATCCTCTGACAACAGCCTTATATTCCTCCCAAGTGGCCAGCCCCTCCTTCCACAATCTGTAGACTCTCCTCTTCCACTTGAGTTTGCCCAGCAATTCCCTGTTTAACCATGCAGGTCTCCTGGCTCTCTTTCCTGACTTCCTACCTGTTGGGATGCTCTGTTCTTGAGCTTGGAAGAAGCAGTCCTTGCATGCTAACCAGCTATCTTAGGCCCCTTTTTCTTCAAGTACCTTGTCCCATGGGATTTCCCCTAGCAAATGCTTGAAAAGGCCAAAGTTGGCCCTACTGAAGTCCAGAGATGCAGTTCTGCTTAGTACTCTGTTCCTGCCACATGAGATCCTAAACTCCACCATCTCATGGTCGCTGCAACCAAAGCTGCACTCAACCTTCACCTCTTCAACCAGCTCCTCCTTGTTAGTGAGGACAAGATCCAGCAGCGCTCCTCCCCTAGTTGGCATGTCCACCATTCGCATCAGGAAGTTATCATCAATACACTGAAGGAACCTCCTGGACTGCGGAAGGCTGGCTGAGTAGGCCTTCCAGCAAATGTCAAGGTAGTTAAAATCCCCCACAATAACCAGGGCCTGTGTTCACAAGGCTGCTATCAGCTGCCTGTAGAAAGCCTCATCAACTTCCTCATCCTGATCTGGTGGCCTGTAACAGACACCCACAACAGTATCCCCCATGCCAGCCTGCCCCTTAATTCTCATCCACAGACTCTAAATTCGCTCCTCATCCGCCCCTGCACAGTACTCAATACAATGTATTTGCTCTTTCAGGTAAAAGAGCAACCCTGCCTTGCTGGCCTGTCTTTCCTGAGCAGGACATAACCATCCATGACCACATTCCAGTCATGTGAGCTGTCCCACCATGTCTCTGTAATTACTACCAGATCATAGTTTCCTGACCAAACACGGATTTCTAACTCCTGCTGCTTATTCCCCATGCTATGTGCATTGGTGTACAGGCACTTTAGGGAGCAAGCTGAGCACACTGATTTTACCCTAGAGGGGTGGGAGGTCTCCCAGTCTTCATCACTGCTAGGGTGCTGCCCCAACAGTGCAAGCCTGGCTACAACCCCATTCCCCTTCAGATCTAGTCTAAAGCTTTCCAACTGAGCCATGCTAATTCCTGTCCCAGAACCCTTTTGCCCCTGTGAGATAAAACTTTCCCGAGTATTACTGTCAGGCCTGGTGTCTTAAAAAAACAGACATTATCAAAGAACCCAAAGCCCTGCCTGTGCACCAGTCTCGTACCAAACCATTTATGGACCAGATCCTTCTATTCTGTCCCATGTCATCACCCCAGAATGGAAGGAGGGAAGAGAAAATGACTTGTGCTCCAGACTCTTTCACCAACCGTCCCGAGGCCTTGAAGCCTTTCTTCATTCCCCTCAGACTATGGGACGCAGCTTCCTCCCCACCTATCTGGAAGATCAGTAGTGGGTAAGTAGTCTGTGGAGCGCACCAGGCTGGGGAGTGTCCTGGTGATACCCCTGATCCGGGCTCTAGGTAGACTACAGACTTCCCTTCGATGAGGGTGAACTCTGGGCCCTCTGTTCCTCTCAGAAGGGAATCTCCTACTACAATTACCTTTCTTTCTTTTCGGACACAGTCTTGAGGCGTGGTGTCAGCTGCCTCTTCTGATGTGACCTCGTAGGCAGGCCTTCCACCACATCCTCACCTAACTCTTCTTCAAGATCCAGGGCCTCAGACCTATTATGGAGGGGCACCTGGGGAAGCAAGGTAGGTAGGGAGGGGAGTTGCCTGTGACGTCGAAGTGGGACTCGCTTCCAACCCTCCTTGTTTTTTTGGCCCCTTCCCTCTGCCTGACAGCGACAGTGCAGGGGCTCCACCACCCTCTGGGGGGCATCCCCCCAGCACCCTTCCCTCTGGCACACCAGGGAGTTACTCCACCAGTCAATCTCCTGCTCACACGCCCTGATGCTCCTCAGTCTCTCCACCTCTGCCTTGAGCTTAGCCACCATGGTGAGCAGACCTTCTCCCTGAGAACAGGCAGTCTCCCCGCTGCCCTCCCCGGCGGCAGCAGGCTCAGGCACTCCCTGCAGCCAGAGGCCTGAACAGCCATGTCTCCGGGCAGGCCCTCCGTCTGGGTCGCCACAGTCTTTGGAGTGAGCTTTCTGCCTAGTGGACGCCACAGTAGGTGTGTGATCTCGCAGAATGCCAAGAGTTGGTGTATAGGTCCCGCGCCCTGCCACCCCAGCTGCACACCAGTGTGTACGCACTGCTGGCCCCTCCCTGCTCGTGGTGTGAGTTTAATGACTGCAGTGTGGGACACACAGGGCATTTCTAGGCTATTTACCTACAGCATGAGCTCAGGCCATGCCTTCACTCCTCATCTGGGTTCAATGGCCCACATGCAAACCATGCAGTTCTGCACCCAGCTGCATGCACGCTCCTGGCTGAGTCAGCCTGAAGCCTCATGGCCCTTCCTGGGTCCTGCAAAGCATGTCCCCCCTCTGGGAAACAAAACCAGCCTTCCCACGATGGTGTAGGAGCTGCCCTGGCCATGGGGACATGGGAAGGTGTAGGGAATGAGCCGGAAGCGGCTGTGCTCTGAGCCCAGGTGGCCGTCACCCCAAGAGACAGATATCATGGGGAAGGGCCCGGTGTCACTCCCCTTGATTTGCCCTAAAGGTATGGAAAAGTGCTGTGTCCCAACCACTGCCAGAGCTGGGGCCAATAAACAGGGGTATATACTTATCTGTAGTGGGACTCGCTCTAGACCAACTACCATCATCCAACACTGGATCCAGGATCTCTGTCGTTCTTTCCTTTTTTTTCTCTTTCTCCTTCCCTCAAAGCTGCCAAGTAACCCTAGGCCTACCTTGATTTCCCATAAAGCTGCATAGCTCAGGTGGATATAATTGATAGCGCCAGCACTGACACATTGACAGAATGTTTGTTCTCTGTGTTCCTATTACAGTTAATATCTATGCACATACCTTGAATGTTATCTCACATTAGTCTGCACTGAGTGGATTTGCAAATCTGAGTCACTGTCCCCACCTCCCCACAGGGATGTGACAGCAGGGAGCTGCAAAATTTGGGGGCACATCCCTGGGCAGGCAAACTGTCCTCAGAGCCAAGCGGGACCAAGCCGCCACAGCTCAGGGTGCCTGAAGGAAGGACACAGCCAGCAATCGCAGCAAATGCCACCCACTGTGGGGGAGCAAGAGAGGGGTGCAAGGAGACTTTGTAGGGACCAAAAAATGGGTGCTGGGGATCCAAGACCCCAGGGTGCATCAGAGGGGAACTTTCTCCCATCTCCACACGGTCACACGGTGTGCAGTGTCAGGGGGACAAGCAGCCAGTCTGAGAAAGTTGTACAGAAACCACCTATGATTTGGGTGATCCCAATGAAAGGGCAAGTCCTGCCATCTCAGTACTATGGGGCTGCCAGCCAGAGAGGAGAATGACAACTACCCTGGTCCCACAGCAAACCCTGGGGCAGAAACAGTGCCCAGCAAGAGCAAGGTTGTATAAAATATCTGGGGAATCTATCACGCACAGGTTCTTCCTCTGTGAAAATAATTTCTCTTTTCAATCCCTGCTTTCTGTTCACAGTGCTCCTCCCACACAGCTTTAGCTTAGATAGACTTCATGGCCGAGTATCACACAGCACAGGAGGTTAGGATGGATAAATAGATACATAGATCTATAGAATGGATGGATGGATGGATGGATGGATGGATGGATGGATGGATGGATGGAGAGAGAGAGAGAGGGAGAGAGGAGGAGGGAGAGAGAAAGAGGGAGACAGATTTCCAACATACATGTTAAGAAAATAATGATGTTCTTGGACAACACTCCATGCCATGTTAAATTCAGCCTCCTAGAAAACACAGCTGTGTTTTTGCCATTTTTGCCAGGAGGTGATGTGGGACACTGTTCTGGGTGAGCTATCTCCCAGAAAAGACTTAGCCAAACGCCGAGGCCCAGATGTTGCCCTTTCCCAACCTCTTGGGCTTGTGGTGCCTATCTACCTCTCTGGTTTTCTTCCACTTCCTTCCAGGAAAAACATTCCTCTCCTTTAATCAGTGCTAACTCACGTCAGTCTGTCCAGAGCCACAGACAAGGTCACTTGTCACCCTTCTTTCACATAAGTCGATACTCCAAAGTACATGCTCAATTTCTGGAGTAAAATTTCAGCCCAAAATGTCTTTTCATCAAACCGCGTATAATGGCAATGCATTACAAATGGCAAGGGACTGTTGATTTTGTGGCTGAAGACACTCCCCATTGGCAAGAGGAGGGATGTTTATCAGTGTTGTGTGCTCCTCAAGTTCTCCAGATCATTGTGGGGACAATGCAGCCAAGGGAGAAGATGTGTTGACAGGAAGTCTGGGGCCAGCCAGATCCCAGTATGTCCCCAGAAGGTCAATGTCTTGAGCCAGGAAAAGGGAAAATAAAAAAAGCAGCTAGGGTCTTCTGCACACCTCAGTCCAGCAGTGGGATACAAACACAGAATCACAGAATCACAGAATCGTCTAGGTTGGAAGAGACCTCCAAGATCACCTAGCCCAACCTCTGACCTAACACTGACAAGTCCTCCACTAAACCATATCACTAAGTGCTACATCTAAACGTCTTTTAAAGACCTCCAGGGATGGTGACTCAACCACTTCCCTGGGCAGCCTATTCCAATGCCTAACAACCCTTTCAGTAAAGAAGTTCCTCCTAAAATCCAACCTAAACCTCCCCTGGTGCAACTTTAGCCCATTCCCCCTCGTCCTGTCACCAGGCATGTGGGAGAATTGACCAACCCCCACCTTGCTACAGCCTCCTTTAAGGTACCTGTAAAGCTTTCTCTTCTCCAGGCTGAACAATCCTAGCTCCCTCAGCCGCTCCTCGTAAGACTTGTGCTCCAGACCCTTCACCAGCTTCGTTGCCCTTCTCTGGACAAAGCCTGGCAATGCCCACCAGGCAAAGAGTTGGAGTTAGGCTATGATATGGGAGTTTATTTTAGTCTCTAGTCACAGAAAACAGGCAGAAATTAGACAATTATATTTAGCCCATTAAATCTGTGTGGAATAGGGTGATAGGAGACATTTTTAAGAAGGGAAGAAGAGAGTGGCAGACTTCACACAAAACTCATGCCCCTGAGCTTGTGGGAACAAATGGGTTCTCCATCCCAGGGCAGCATGTAGAACATTCATGGATTTTTCTCCATCAGAGCAACAATCTGCCTGTACATGCGCTGTGGTGCATCCCGGCCCCAGTGGTGGTCAAAGTGGTTCCAGTCAGGAAAATGCTCATGATGAATGATGTTGGTGATGCGGGGGAGCAAGCGCTGGGTCTCTGCAGGTGGATTCACCCAGTCCTCACCACCACTCCACAGGGCGGTTGGCACTGTCATGTCTTCTATCCTGTACAAGGGTGGGGTGGTCTGGGGGGAAACACTCCAGTTATTCACAGCTCTGACCCTAATAATGCTATTAGATGGGGTGTGCTGTCCCTGGCATCTTGGTGTACTCTGGACACACCAGCCACTGGAGGATGCAACCCTCATCCCAGTCAGCCAGCCTCATGCTCTCCTCCTCCTCCTGCAAGTGCCACTGACCTGGTTGTACTTCTCCTGATTCTTTTCCCTGTAGTCAAACTGCTTGAAGTCCCCAGTTTTGGCAGTCTGAAAGGCAAGAGCTAAGAGTCAACTCCATGCAGGTAACAGGTGCCCTGGATCAGCCCCACCAGAAGGAAAGGACAGCTGTAGGGGCCAGGTGAGGTTGCCCAGCACAGCTCTGGTGTCCAGGTTTGCACTTGCTAGTGCTCACCCCACATATTGAAGCAAAGAGAACATCCAAAAAACACCTCCACAGGGTGCTTACCCAGGACTGGAGCAGGTATCTGGGTGGCCCTGCCTTGGCCAGCCTGAAGCAGCAGCTAGCATCTGTGACTTTTGGGACACTTCAGTGTAGTAATTTCAAAATATATTTTATTGGCTTTGTCCAACTCTACCGCCTTATCTGTCTCCAGGGTGAATGAAGGGTCATTGTAAAATATCATATTCAAAGATTAAAAATCATAGGTTGTAGTCATCATAAAGTCAGAGTCCCTACCTGTCCCCAGTGGAGAAGAGTTTTTACTGATGTATAGTCTGGAAAATGAGCTAGGTATACATCCAGTCGGCTCTGCAGGAGAAAGAAAGTTTTTTCTAAGTGATTTGAGAATGATGAAAATCTGTCTAGGCCAAAAAAAAAAATCATTCTGTTTTATAACTGCAATGTAATTTTTTATATGCAAAAGCAGCTATATTCTATTCAGAGCTAAGAGTAGCTTTTAAAGGTATATCATTTAACCATCTCTTTAAAATGGAAATGCAACTGGTACAATTTTTTTTTCTTCAAACTTGTTACACGGTCACAAGTCAGCAGAAAATAAGGCAGGAGTTACCTTACCTTTGCAGACAAGTCCACAAGTGATTGTTACCCACAGCAGCATTTCTTAGGTTTAACATCCCAACCCAGGGAATGCCGCTGAAATACCCCCAAATACCCACTGCCTTGACCAGTGATTTTTGCACCTTCATTTTTGGGAGTTTTATACTTATTCCTTATTCTTGTATTGCTAACTATGCAGATCACGCATTCAAACATAGGTTCATCTTACATCAGGAGAGACATTTTGATTGGTGAGTAATTAATACTACCCTCCCATGCCATCATCTCTCCACTTTCCCATGCAGAGCATATTTACCCAACAGCATCCAGGTAAAACACTTGTACCCAGAGCAGGCTGGGGAAGAAGTACCTACCAGCACTCTCCAGGCATGAAGAAGCCTTATTTTTTGTAGCTCATTAGGTATTTCCACGCGTCTAGGAAAAGCTCATGGAAATTGGAAATTACAAGTGTGGGTCACTGTGACCTGGAAGAGCTAATATACCTACCATGTTCAAGTTCTTCTTATTGTATCCACCAATAAGGAAGATCTCATTTTCACAAACTTCAGCTGTTAGCAGGTTGCCGCATGTCTTGGCAAGTATGGCTCTTTCCTCCCTTCCCACCAGGGTCAGTTGTTTTGTTCCAAATATTGTCTGCAAGAGCACAAGGAAACAGGTCACTGTGTGTCCTGTACCCCTCTTCACAGGAACTGCCTGTCCCCAGCCAGCACTGACAAGTAACTCCTGAATACGGTTGACCCACAGTCACACCTGGGTCTCAGAGCGGCATAAATACATCACTGTCCTTTCCACCCCCTGCTGTTGTCCCCATCGTCTTGGTGTACCGCTTCAGATGTACCAACTTCAAAAGCTCAGCCTAGCTGCGGTCTGCCTGGGATAGCCAGACTCATGTAACTGGTCTGTCACCTCTGTTTAAAAACAGTAATGATGGACGGGTAATGATGTTTTAGAGTGAAATGTGGCCGTCCTAAACTGGAAAGAAAGGGACATCCCTGCTGTCTGGGATCTTCTCTCTCATCTCTCCACACACCTCTTCAAGATCTGGTGCAGGCATGGGCTCAGTGCACAATGGCTGGAGAGCCACTGCAACACAGAGAATGTGACTTGACTTGCTGAAAGTTCTTGAATTTCATTAATTCATTGGGAGTAGACAGGGTAATAACACAACAAAATATTTGCATACCTTCAGCACTATGTCTGGTAAAAATGCTATCTTTAACACAGGACCTTTAGCATGATGAAAGGTGTAAAGAGGAGCCAAGGCAAAGAACACTTTGATTTTCTGAGCCAGCTGTGGCATGCTTGAAAATGCTATGAAACCTGAAAAACAGCAAGCGTTCACAATAACCCCAACAGCAACAACACTGATGCAGCATATGTCCCAATGCCCAGTCTGACTGAGGAAATCTCTGATGTGTGACTGAATGTATTTTTTTTTTCTAGAAAATAAGCTTACAGAAGGAGGTGGTGGCTCCTTGGTTTGACTAGAAGCTCAGAGCTGGGCTGGGTTGGGAAAGATCTCTTCCTCTGGAAAAGTGAACTTCTGCTGTGAGGGAAGGGAAAGGGGAGCATATCTGAAGCAAGGGTAAGGCATAAAATGTAAAAAGTTCTTTGCTGGTTGTAGCTTGCCGTTAGTGTTTCTCCTTCACTAAGAGGTTTGGGTAAGTTCACCTTGGCTCTCCTGAGCTGTGGCTGAAGTTAAACCTCTTGAATCATAGAATCATAAAATCGCAGAATGGTTTAGGTTGGAAACGGCTTTACAGCTCATCTGGTTCCAGCCCCCTGCCATGCACAGGGACACCTCCCACCTGCCCTGGCTGCCCAAAGCCCCATCCAGCCTGGTCTTGAGCATTTCCAGGGTTGGGCCATTCACAGCTTCTCTGGGCAGCCTGTGTCAGTGCCTCACCACCCTCAGAGTAAATAATTTCTTCCTAATGTCTAATCTAAACCTACCCTCTTTTAGTTTAAAGTTTTAGTTTAGTTTTGAAGGCATGGGGGGACCTGAGGGGTGGCAGAACCCTGGAGATCCCCACCAGCCAGAGCCTGGTGTGAACATGCAGTGGCAGAAAAGACCCAATCTGCCTGATCTAAAGCTCCTCCCGAGGGCAGCAATGAACCCAGCACAGATCCAAAGGTTGCCTTCAACCTGGGTGTGCCATGGGCCAACACAGCTCCCACGCGTAGCTGGCTCCTCCTCACCACTCACCCAGAGAGTTGCCCTGAGCGTGGCCAATGTAGTACAGCTTCTCCTGCGCGGTGTGCTGCAGAATGAAGGACACCATGGCTGGCACATCGTACATGGCCATCTCGTGGAAACTGGGAAGCAAGGGGAGAAGCTGGAGTGGATGCCTATTTACCATCCACCGGCTGTCCGCAGCCTCCCATGGATGTAGGGTGGGTGGTGCTGGCAGCCCCACATCCTGGCCGTGTCCTTGTGGTCCTCCTCACCTGAAGTCCCAAAACTCCTCCTGGTTGACAGAGAGGTTCAGGTGCCGCTGAGACCAGCTGTTCCCCCGGCAGTTTCCAATCCACACGTCATAACCTGCGTCTGCCAGGATGAAGCCCAGGCTGCTGTTGGGGAGATTGTCCACCCAGTCGCCACCATCTAAACTGAACCCGTGCACTATCAGCACAGGTGGCCTGGATCCTGAAGGAGAAGAAACTGGTTACTTCACACAAGAAAACCCAAATGGAAAGGAAAAGTCCTTACACACCTCAGTGAGCATTATTTTCTGCAAGCTGTGTATTAAATATTCCCTTCCCCCATAATTTGCTGGTGATTTTTCACTCTGAAACATTTTGCAATCCCTGTCCCTGAGCTGTAAGGAAACCTTGACCCAGGGCCATGGGTTTGCTCCAGGGAAGGAGCCACCAGGGCCCTCCTTCTGCTAGTGGTGGGGTCATTGGGCCATGTTGTCCCATCCAGGGCAGCTCTGCCACAAGCAAAACATGTGTCCCTTCTGTCACCAGGGACAGCTCACGGCTGCTTCCTCCCCACCAGCACTCACCAAAAACTTCTCTTTGCTCTTGGCTGCCAAAACCATCTCTAAAGGTGTGGGTGCTTCCACTGACTTCCTCTTGGACACTGCCCTGCCTCTGAGCAGGGTCATAACTCCACTCCACACTTGGTGAAACTGAGCCCACCTGAGTCCCCAGCATCTCCTTTGCCGTGGGGAATTCGGTTCACACTGAGGAAATAGCCATCGTCAGTCAGCACATCATACTCCTCACTGGGGTACCCCTGGAAACGGATCTTCTGGCTCTGCAGGGACAGAAGGCCGATGGGAAAGGTGACCTGCTGGTGTCCATCAGGTCATCCAGACATGCTGCATCTGCCCTGAGCCTGACCCAGAGCCACCATGCTGTCTGGTGTCACCTTCACATGCACATGCAAGACCTGGAGGCCCGTCTACACCAGAGGAAGGCCAGAGTGGCCGATTTCAGGCTGAGAGCATGAAGTGAGTGACACCAATAGAAAAATAGGGAAAACTTGGTTCCTGTGCCCTCCCCACCACTGTCCCCTGGGTGCTGACAGCGGGCAAGGAATGGGGAGAGGCTGGCAGGTTCCTTGGGGAGGACTCTGCCCTGCAGCACTTACGATGTTCATGAACTGCTCGGGGTTGTTGCGGCTCACTCCTCCATGCGGGGCGGCGGCACACAGCCCCTGGGCCAGGCCCAGGGCCATCAGCAGCAACCACATCTCGCCACTCTGGGGGATAACAGGGCTGGTGTGAGCACGCCAGGAGCTGGAGGCACTAACCCACACCGTCCTGTGGTGTCTTACTATGTCAATGTTGCTTCTTGGCACATCCTAATGCTTCCCACCCCACCCTGCAGTCAGAAGCGCCTCCCCCCCCCACCCCCCCCGCAACTCTTGCTGACCCTAGCTCCTCTGTTCTGTCCCTGCCTTATATCATAGAATCATTTAGGTTGGAAAAGACCTCTAAGGTCATCTAGCCCAACCTTTAACCTATCACTGCCAAGTCCACCGTTAAACCATGTAACTAAGCACCACAGCCACACATTTTTGAAGACCTTCAGGGATGGGACCTCAACCACTTCCACAGGCAGCCTGATCCGATGCCTCACAACCTTTTTAGTGGAAAAAAAAAAAAAAAGCAACCACCATTGTTGATAGCTCATCTCCAGGTGCTCCTACAGCAGCCCAAAGGAATTCAGGACAGGAATGAAGGAAGGATGGGAGGGAGAGGAGAATGGAGGGATGGATTACAGTGGCCTTATTCTCACCTGACCCATGCGTACATTGACTCAGGAGAGACATTGCAGGCCATGCCTGAGGGCATCAGAGACAACTCATATTACTGAAATAACCACCTCGACAAGCAGCGTGGATTACAAGGGACTGAGAAGCTTGGCCTGCATAGGAATTAGCAGATGGCAGACACGTCCTCCCTAAGCCAGTCATAACAATGTGCTTCCCAGCATTATTGTCCTGTCGCAAAACTCACTGTGAGTTCTCATACCAATTGCACTTTCGTGCTGCACGTGCCACATAGGAAACAGCTGAGGTGGGCAGCATTGATCGTATTCCAGTATTTTGTGGGGTATATACATAAAAATAAAATGTGACCCAGTTCAGTAGTGAGTGAGAAGGAGTGCCTATCCCTTGTCCGGTAAGTTTGATGTACTGCGACATCCCTTGACATATCTTTAAACAATGATGTTCTGTCTGTTGTCATTGACATTGAGATGGCAAAAACTGCCAAAGACCAACAAAGCTGCTTCAGAAATGCTGTGCTGAGATAACCTGCTTGTCAGAAGTAGTCCCTTTCTGGTACAGAAGAGCTGTGAGCACAGTACTGCTTTTGGCCAACTGGTTTGAGTTTGGCCAGAAAAGAGGTAGATGATGTAAAGAGGAGCAAAAGGAGCAGACAGCCACTAGGGAGTTTCAGACTGGACACAAGGAAGTGGGAGGTGGGGGCTGCCCCGAGACACAGGGCAGCAGAGGAGGAAGGTTCTACACCTTGGTTTTCAAGGCTGGGCTGGACAAACCACAGGTCTATGGTTTCCGTGGCTCGTGGCCAGCTAACAACCTGAACATTTTGTGGTGAGGATTTCCTCCACCTACCACCCCCTTGCCCAGCTCCTGAGCAGTGGGCTCTGGCAGCAGGAAGATGCACTAAGATTTCCCATGTTATCTTGGAAGACACCACCATAACAGAAGGCTCTGCTGCCCAATGTCATCCAGGTATTATGGTGGCACAACTCAATAGCTCAGACCTGGAACAGGCTCTGCCACAAAGCCCACACATGTCAGTGAGGTCACTGGCACTCAGCCGTTTATCGAGGCAACTTGTCCTGGTACCTCAAGAGAGCAAAGCCTCTGTGGCAAAGGAGGAAAGGGATTAGTCACATACCTATGGCATTCAGCAAGCATTAATAGGGTAAGATGACATACAGACCAAACAAAACGACAGTCTCCACCTCCTGCACCCAAGCCTTGGGAGTGCACAAGTTATCCAAGTTGCATCCATGACCCTGGAAAATTCCCTAGCTACCCAGCACAGTCCAGAGCCAGCCTGCAGCAGAGCATCCCCTGCTCCTGCCCCAGAAGAAGAGTCCTAGCAAGAGGACTTCATCTCATTTGGAGCTTCCACATCACATGATAGCACCCCCAGGCTCAGACCCTGGGTGTTATGAATCCATCAACTCATCTGTGGGTCCTGCCAGCATTTGCCCCCTACCACCAAGCCAAAGTACCTACCAGAGCACGACAACACACTTGACAAGAGCCCAACAATCTGACCGTGAGTCCATGAGGACTTGCATTGCTCCTAAGCTCACTGGGAATCAACAAAGCTCATGCTCACAAAACCCAAAGACTTCAGATGCAGAATTGCAAAGCAGACTCTACCAAGGAAACTTTAACTGTTATGATCACCAAAAAGCCATGTGTGTCTCTAGAAGCAGAAATGAACAGCCAGAGCTATAAACAAAGCCTTATGACTCAGTCAGGAACATTTCTTCCAGCAATAGACTGGCCTAGAAGGAGAGTAGATGTTACAGATCAACCTGACCTTCTGCTCCAGGCCCGTCTGTGCAGTCAGGAGGGACAGCGGCACCAAGACAACTGGTCGTCTTGGCTTATAAAGAGGAACAGAGAGGCTGGGACTTGTCCATCAAGCACCTGAAAGGCCAATCTTGTTCCAAATACACCACCCTCTCTTCCTCTCCAGCCCTGTGAGTCAGACACAAGTGTCCTAAACCTCAGGGAGCAGTAGCAAAGCACCACATCTTGAAGGCAGATAACGAGCTGTTGGGTAACAATCACATCATCAGGAACACCCAGGCCTTGTGGCACCCTGCAATTGGGAATTGCATTTTTGGCATACCTCCTCATGGATATTCCAGCCACCTCATCTGTAATCCAAAGGGCAATGAATGTGCTCTGGGGTTGGAAGAGGTCACCAGCTGCTCATACTTGGCTTTCCTGTTGCAGGCACTCACTAGCAATGCGTGTCAGCTCTGCATGCCCTCAGCAGGCACAGGAACAACCACATTACCTAGAGAAGGTGACGCAACCATGCCTGGGTTAAAAGGGAAGAGACAGAGGCTCACCCAGGAAAGGAGGAATACCAGCTTCACACAGCACTGACAGTCTGACTTTTACTGGCATGGAAATCCAGATTGCAAAGCAAATCTCATGGGGGCTGGCACAACCATCAGCCTTCTGTGATAGCTCTGCATTCACAGGCCCCTACAACCACACATCTTCCAATCTTACCACCACTCCTCCTGCCAGGGGAGCAATGGTGGCAGGACAGAAACTCCGGGGTCTACAGCCCAGCCTCCCACTCGCAGCAGGACTGTCACCAGAAGCCATGGCCCTGGCTGAGGCGGACCTGTGTGACTGCAGAGCAGCATCCAGGCAAAAAACAGGTGGAGGAAAACAAGCATAACCAGACTGGCACAAGGGATAGTCATCCCTGAGCCAGCAATTAGCGCATTAACGGTTCCTGGTCTACACTGCGTTTTTTTCATGCAGTGCTCACTAAGATTGCAGCACTGGGGTCCCACCTTGGGGCATTTCTTCCATCTTTCTCATAGTTGATATATTGGACATCTTCCACTTTCCAATAGCTGGGGAATGCGGGACAGTCAGCATGGGAGCTCCAGAAGTTCATGGCCCAGATCCTCCCTTCCTTCCTTCATCCAATAGATCCGCAAGAGCTTGCTGTGAGGTTGGGACCCCCTCTTCTGCACAGACCTCCTTGAGACCTTTCCCTGGTGCAGAAGCAGCTGCCCAGCATGAACATTTCTACTCTTTGAGCTGGGACCAGGGTTGCATTCTGCTTTGTCCACCAGCCTCTGCAGCTTTATTTCTGAATCAAAGATGGAGAGATCACCATGGGTCTTCTTCTGGGAACTGCTTTGGCCAAGGCTGGTAGACAACCCACCCATTTGGCATGGCAAAATCCAGTCACTGTCAGATTTGGATTTTCATTTCATTTTATGTGAAGTCTAATAAGAGCTAAAAATAGTCACTGTGACGTTTGAAAGCCTTCCCTCTGTGCCACAACCTTGCTCATACCCTACCTAGGTATTTACTGCCAGCCACTGCCAACCACTGCTGGAGACATGTCTACCCTGGACATGCTGATGTGCCCTGGTTTTTGAACTGTTTTTTGTTGTGTCTTTAATGGCAGCAAAGACATTAAGTGAAAAGGGTTCCTCCTGCCTGCAGCTTGTGCAAGTTCTGGGAACCACCAGCCTGACTGGGGACTCCAACTTGGTCTGAACAAGCAACATCTGTGTTTGGCCAATGTTATGCCTCCTCAGAACAACCAGAAGGTCAGGTCCTTTACAGTGAGCTTCAAGTCTAGAGCTTGTGTTGCAATGTCTCAGCTGGGTTAGAAGAAAGCTCAGACCAGGACTAAATTTGAACCTGCTAATTTCACAGCACGGCCATTTGATACCCAAGTCAGGCTGCATTATTTCCAGAGCCAAACCTGCCTGACCAGAGAAGGTCCCTTTCATGTTCTGCTCTGCTCACCACAAAGAGACAAGCATGTTTTATGTACTGGCTCAGAGATACACAGTCCTGGGCTTTTGAAGGATTTGATTTGTCCCAGTTACCCTGCAACCGCTCTTTTCCCATTTCATTCTTCCTGTCCTACACAAGCTTTTCTCTGAGTTCTGACTCATGAGTGTTAAAGGGCAAAATTTGTATCAGGAGGTTATTCAAGGTCATTGCTTTGGAAAGCAAACTGGACTTCTGTGGCCAGCCAAGAAGTGATAGATCTATTGCAAACCACTGCCTGCAAGTTTGCCTGAGCAGCTTGCTCTTCCCCACAGCTAGGAGCCCTGATGCACCCCACGTGAGAGCCAAGGAGCTGCCAAGAACAGAGATTTTAGAGGAAGGACATGGCAGGGGACTGTCCTGGCAATCCGCAAGGCTGAGCCTGTCCTGGGGAGCACAGCCCCAGAAAGACCATAACAGCTTCCCCCTCTTCACAGGGTGTAAAGCAAGTCTTAGAAGTGGTAGGAAAAAGCTTTTGTGCACAGGGCAGGTGCTGAGGTGCAGAGCCAGGAGGGCAGAGACCATTGAACTATGTTGTCATCAGTGGGTCCTCCTCAACACGGGAGTGCTGGAAGGGCTTGGTCAGGAAACAGGTATTTCACCGAAGGCTGGTGAGAGATCTCCAAGTCACTAATAGCTGGTTGGGTAGCAAAGATATGGGAGAAACCTTGAAATACAAGAATAGACACCACAACCTGTCCTGGCTGAAGATGTAGCTGTATCACACACACAATGGCAGCTTGGTTTTCACTGGAGTTTCCACCTCACGGAAGCTTATTTCTTCTGAAACTGGGTGCCAGCACAACCCTCCTCATCCTCCCTGGGAAACTGAGCAACCCTTTCCCGTAGAGCAGGAGGATCTCCGCCTTAATGATTGATATGTTTGTTCAATGCTATCCGAACAGCTAGTTTTGCTCTTGCTCCAGCTTGCTCTGAGGATATGACTGCAGACCACAGAGATCTCCTCTCCGAGTTTTCCATGGGCCAAGCTGATCCACAGATCCGGAAGGACATTGTCACCTTCGTTGAAGGAGTTCAAGTAGTGACTATCTAGCACAGAGGAAGATAGAACAGGGCACAAAGTGCTCCTAACTTTTTTGGGGTGGTATCACCAGTGATAACACTTTTTCTTAGTGTATTTTTCTCTGTCAGCATGAAATGCCTCTGTTTTGGATATACCTATGTTTATTGAGGTTTTCACCAACGGGATTATTTTTTGTTTGTTTTCCTAAATTGAAACACACATGCAAGAGCAGGATGTGGGACTTTGTAAGAGATTTGTTTAATGACAGGTCCTTTTCCCCACACCCAGCTGAGGTCCTGGAGGAAGAGGGATGATTTGGTAACTCAGTGGGAAGCTAAAACCGCTCACATGGCATTTTATTGAGCACAAATGTCAGGACTCAGATCCAGGGCTGACAGCACAATCCAAGCAATCCAAAGGGCAGCATTCATTTACCTGCAAACTCTTCTACAGTGGCTTGTGCAAACCAGAGTATGTTGTGGAAAACAGAGTATCTGCAATGCTTTTGGTGGATATAGCATGTAGTAGAGGAGCTGTAGTGTTTTGAAGAACATAGAGAGGATAGAGTGCAAAAATAGTTGGGGTTTGTGTATTTTTTTTTTATTTTGTCTTGTTGTTCTTTTTTGTTTGTTTTGTTGTTTTGTTTTGTTTTTGAGTCACCTGGGGTACTGAAGAAAATGCAATGAAACCCAAAGAAGTCTAAGAAGTATAAAATATTTGCAGGAACTTAAGCACCTACAAACACATACAAGAAAAGAGTGAAAACCATGCTGAGAAGTGCCATGGAATTAAGTAGGTATTTCATTATGAACTTGATGATCCAAGGCTCCTTTTATGCAATATGATGTTACCGTGCACTGACAGCCTTAACCACAGGTATCCAAGAAAAACATAAATACAAGTAAAAGGTTAAGAAGTGGCAGGGAAAGCCACTGGCATGCAATTGCTAGAGCAGAAGACACGCAAGATATTACTGGTTGTCAAGAAGGGGAAACTTTCGTAACAGCTTCCCATTTGGGGCAAGCTGCTTATGTATGGAGCAGACATTCTAATGACTTCTAATGGCCCTACAGTGTTACATGAATGGTATTTCCTGTCTCAACACTCCTGAAGTGTTGTCCCAAGAAAGGCCAACATAAGTCATCTCTTGTTCAGTGACCTGCAGAGTAAGATCAACGGTTGGTGAAAGGTCTAGCAATGCAGCAGATGTCAGGGAAAAGAAATCTTGTAAGTGTAATTAAGCAGTAGAACAGGTGCCCAGAGTGTTGGTGGGACATCCGTCTGTGGAGATGCTCTGAACTAGGCAGGACAAAGTACTGAACAGCCTGGTCTGGCTGGAAAATTGCCCTGCTTTGAGACTAGGTAGAGACCAGAGACCTCCTAGGGTCTGTCCAACTTAACCCACGTCTTGTATCAGCAAAGAGCAGCAGGAGAAATGTCGCACCTCATGATTGACACACACACAGTCAGACCACAGAAGACTGTTGGTGAGGAAGCCTCCTGAGCAGAGGCTTTGGTGGGACTAACCCCACAGGGTCAGGAGCTTTGCAAGGTGAGGACAGTACTGGGCAGGCAGGACTGCTCTGCTGAGCCACCCAGCTCCATGAAGCAGAGTCCTGCAGCAGCTCCCTACATGAAGCAAGGCATGTATCTGAGCACCAGAACTCCCCAAGCTCCTGCTCAGCAGAAATGTCTGGCTGTCCTCTAGACTTACCATTCCCCATCCAGGCATCATTCGGAGGGACAGAACCAGGGATGCTGCTTTATGTCTGGGCAGCCTGATGAAGTGAAGCAAAGGAGGGAAGGGCTTTGAGGTCAAAGTGAATGCATTACCTGTGAACTTCTTGGGTGTCATATCTGCCTCTTCTCCTGAGCTCTTCTGCAGCTACAAGGCCTCATGTAGTGCCCCAATTGTGCCCATGAAGTTTGAAGTACTTGGTGCTGAGATAACATAAAGTTTTGTCTCCTCCTTACTCCATAAATTGCAGGCATGACTCCCTTCAAACATATAACATGAGTAACGCTGGGTGTGTCTGCATGTGGCTCTGCAAACCCTCCGACGTCCAGTGGTATTTTAGGTAGTTCAAAAGACCTCACCACTCCCCCAAACCCACAGGGCAGCTACATCTGCCCAGTAGCTACATTCAGGTGTCCGTGTCTACTGAGACCCAATTTCGACATCACTGAAGGCATCATTCCAGAATCTCATGTCCTCTGTGCATGGACCATGCTTCATTATGGATGCTGAAGCTTTTCAAGAGCTCATCACAGCACACAGAGACCCAGCAGTAATGCAGAGACCTCTGGGCATGCTTGCCTCCAGCACTGCTCCTATATCACAGCCTTCCTACAGCTAGAGCAGGTGACACTGGCTGCACTTCAGCACAAAACCAAACCTTCAGATGTCTCCAGAAGTCTCCTGCACAGGGCAGGGAGGTCCCTTTCACCAACCCACTGGTCCAGCAAGGGACCATCACAACCTGTCTATCCCAGTAAGATGCTGTAGCACCAGGTCCACAGGCCGCTTCCTTATTTTGTTCCAGGAACAAGAGTGGCATCCAAGAAAGAGGAGGTCACATTAGCTTGACATTTACGATGGATCAGCAGTTAAGCGTTCAAGCGAGATGCTGGCGAGGAACAACCAGTAGCTTTCACCTGCAGGAACCAGCTGCCCTTGGCAGCTTGGCCATTGAGAAGGGCCTCTGGGAACCCTGGAAACTTCAGGCCCCAGAAAGCTGCCACAGTCCCTGGTCTCTGGGCAGCTCAGACCATGGCCATGGTACAGCCAAGACCGTGATGAGACCACCCTCTTGTGATGCCCATGGATCTCTCCCCCTGCCTCCAGAGCCCTTCACAGCCCTCCCTTGCTCCCTGGGGACCCCGAGGCTTTTGGCACATGACCGACAAGCAGTTCATCTTTTCAAGCCAGCCATCCATGGCTTGCTCTTCCAGGAGACTGTGAGCCCTGTAGCAAAATTGTGTTTGGAGTCCCTTTATCTAGGGTTCATTAACACTGCTGGTCGTGGGTGTGCCACCCAACAGATTGTGAGAAGGCAGCTGTGGATGGCACTTCATGCTGTTTTCTGCTGGAAAAATAAATAAATAAATAAATAAATAAATAAATAAATAAATAAAACACTCGTCCCTGGTGCATACGGGTTGGGTTTGGACCACTGGGAATTGTTCTGAGATGCAGGGCTGTGGCTGGGGTGTGAAGAACTACACCTGAGGACCATCAGCAGGAGCACAGCTCCCTCCCAGGCAGATGTCAGAAGCAATGAGAAGAGAAGAGCCCCAGCCTAGGAATTACCTTGCCTGCTACATACCAATGGGCTAAAAACAGCTTTTGCATTTGGTTGCTGTTCAAAGACCAAAGCACTCGGTCAAACCCAGCTCCCAGCCTTGTCCCAGCACAGAGCCATCTCCCCAGCACTTCCAGCGTTGGAGACAACCTCCACCAGCAGATGTGATGTGACAGCCTTCCCCACCACCATGGCTCAAGGGTCCGATACTAATCCAGTCATGCTATGGACAGGCTTGGTGGCTCCCAGGCGTGGATGAGGCTTCCCCTGGCCTTGCTGCTCCCCTGAAGAGAGAGGACACATGTTTTGTACAAGCAGGGGCAACCCTGCTGTGGCCCTGCAATGTGTTGCTTGCGGGACTGTGGTCCCCACAGATCTCAGGAACAGGACTGACCCTTTTGTTCTCCAGCAGCCTGTGTCCAGAAACCCTTTCTCCTCGAGCTGCCCCTCACATAAAGACAGACCTGTGTTTTATAGTGAAGCCAAGCTATAAAAGGATGCAGAGTGTGAACATCAGTGGAGAATAAGACTAGCTTTTGGCTCAGAGGATGGTGAGCAGACAACCAGCATGTGCATGGCCATTAATCAACAAAACCAAAGCCAAAGTCAAGGTGTGCTTTCCCTCACCAAGAAAGTGCTGAAAAATATGGAGGGATCTGAGGACACTCAGGGAGTTGCTCCACCACTCCACAGCCCAGCATCAGTCAGACCTCGAAGTTAATGCCATGCTTCTGCCCAGCTGCCATCCTGCAATGCTTTACAAAATAGCTTCACAGAGAGCGGATGATGGGGGTTAGGCATATATCAATGGAATTGCACAAAACCTTGCTTCTCTCTCTGGTGACAAAGGAGGACAGCAATCCAGACACAGAGGTGCTCTGTTTTTGTTTTTTGTTTGTTTGTTTCCAGTAGTGGACTTCACACTCTGCTGCTAACAAACCAGAAGAAAACTGAACTCGACTTTTTTGTTAAATTAAACTCAACAGTACAGAGGAGCCTCTCCTGATGTTTTTCAAAAGGAGCAACAATAAGCTTCATAACCGGCTAGAAAACAAGGAGGGAACTATAGAGGAGCTTATTTCTTCCCCTCTCACTCCTCCACAGCTGCAAAGAGAAGAAATGCAGAGTCAACCAAGGCATAGTGGCAGTGCTGGGTGGCAGCAGACTCTGGAGGTCTGTGGACTGACCCCAGCTCACATCAGGGCCAACTTCACAGCTGCAGCATGTGATGAGGGCCTGAAGAATAAATGAGGACTTTGCATTTTCTTCCAGCACATGGTGATGGTGTTTTGTGTTGCTGTCACTGAAAGAGTACATCTCACTTTCCTAAAATAAAGCAGCTTCAAGCCCTCATCTTCATCTTAGAAAACAGAAAGTGTCTTCCAGCAGCAGATCTTTGTGCAACAGAAAGTCTAGCACAGATGAGGGCTGCTAGGCAGGCTCCATATCCTTGCAGGTAAAGATCTTGCTTGCCACAGAAACCTCTTCTGCACCTCTACTGAGCGCTTCCAAGTGATACCCAAACTCACCAGACTGCAGTCTGGGGCACAGGCCTCCATGCTCCTCCCCATCCACTGCTGCTCAGTGCTATTGAAATAACAGCAGAACATACTACATTGTGGTGATCACAGTGAATGCATACCACTGACCCAGCTGAAGCAGCACAAGTGTAGCTGGTGGCAGTACAGTTAATAATCAGAGAATCATAGAATCACAGAATCATTAAGGTTGGAAAAGACCTCCAAGATCATCTGGTCCAACCTTTCCTTAAACACCCCATGTGACTCCACCACCTCCCTGGGCAACCCGTCCCAATGCCTAATCACTCTCTCTGAGAAGAAATGTTTCCTCATTCCCAACCTGAACCTCCCCTGACACAACTTGAGGCCATTCCCTCTAGTCCTATCACTAGTTACCTCTGAGAAGAGGCCGACCCCCAGCTCCCCACAGCTTCCTTTCAGGTAGCTGCAGAGAGCAATGAGGTCTCCCCTGAGCCTCCTCTTCTCCAGACTAAACAACCCCAGTGCCCTCAGCTGCTCCTCACAGGACTTGTGTGCCAGGCCCTTCACCAGCTTCGTAGCCCTTCTCTGGACATGCTCCAGGGCCTCGATGGCCTTCTTGTAGTGAGGGGCCCAAAGCTGAACACAGCACTCGAGGTGTGGCCTCACCAGAGCAGAGTACAGGAGGACGATCACCTCCCTGGTCCTGCTGGCTGCACTAGTCCTGACACAAGCCAGGATGCCGTTGGCCTTCTTGGCCACCTGGGCACACTGCTGGCTCATGTTCAGGGGAGCATCGACCAACACCCCCAGGTCCTTTTCCTCTGCACAGCTTTCCAGCCACCCTGCCCCAAGCCTGTAGTGTTGCATGGGGTTGTTGTGACCAAAGTGCAGGGTTGGATCAAAAGTGGCCTATCCCATCCTCCTGGCAGAGAAGGCTCCAACCCTGCAGAATTTCCACCCCATGTGGCCATGGGCGAGCAGCACCCAGCCACCCCTCACATCTCCTCAGGGCTGTGGAGAACCACCAAATGTTCTCTCTGAGCCCGGCCTGGCCTCCACAACACCACGTGGATCCAGATGGTCCACGTTGATCATCTCCCTCACAAATGCTTTCACAGCACCCTCTACTGCCCAGGATTTCTCTTATCCTTAGGAGATAACCATCCTGTGGAGAGCACTCAGGCCAAGACCTGTCTGCGTATGTGACCAGAGAGCATCCTGCTAAAGAGTAGGTAGCACCGAGCAGTCTAGGAAAGAGCGATTCAAGAGGCTTTGGGCAGGAGGCCTCCTGTTATGAAGGAGGTCTGCTCTCAGCGCTGCCCAAGGAGACTGGGGACTGTGGAGCCACTGAGGCACAGCAGCTTTGGTCCCCGTGCCACCAAGGCTGTGCACCCACCCAACAGTACTTCCAGGAACGCCCCTTGGCAGCACAACTGGTGGGTGGCAGCTTGCATGCTGGGCGTTGACAGCCCATGAGTAGGGAGGGTGCTTGGTGCCCTTCTCTCCCCTAACTCTCTTGCCCTGGCACCAGCTCCTGTTGTGGTTTTCTTTGCAGAAAGCCCCTCCAGGGGCAGGATGTTTTGTAAGGATTGCTGTTGAATAGATGTGACTTGGCCTCTATCAAAACAAAGAGAATTTCACTTTGGTGTTCCGTGAAAGGTCATATGTGTTTCAAAATATTGTGTTCAAAACACAGTTTCAAATGACAACAAAAACTTTCAAAAGTTTGGAAAAATAATCTCAAGAAAATTTAAGAGATTTCAGAATACATAAATTTTAAAATCTCTGAAAAATTCCATTTCAGAACCCAAGCAAGTCCCAAACTTCCATGTTTTCCTGTGGCTACCACTGCAGTCAGCAACAGCTTCAGATGATTCCTTGAACCCCCAGTGCCCACGAGGTAGAGGAGTTTTCTCCTACTAGTTCAGTGTCTCTTGCTGTGGTTCGCTGGTTCTCAGACAGACAGAAGTCATATTCCCCTGACAAAACCTGCGTGTGTTGGAAATTTGCTACCATTACTCAGACCAACACACATTAGTCCTGCTGGGATTTGATACCTACCAGCAGCATAAATGATAAAGCAGTCCAACAGTTTGATTTGTGGTTGCTTTCGAGTAATACCCTCGTCTCGCTTCCCTTTAGTGGGCTTTTGTTGTTGCAAGAGGAAAATAAAATAATTTTTAAAACCTATGAGGTAAGCCTGGCTTTTCAGCTCAGAATTCTTTATTTTTATTTTAATTTTATAGATGGATTTTTTTTTTAATTGCTGTTCTTCTTTCTTTGGACAGATGAGTGAAATATATTATTTCTCCAATAACAAATGCAGCCAGTAGGGAAAATAAAGTAACATATTTTTTAGGAGAAAGGAAAGGGCAGTAATCCAAATATCTACAACTATGTAAGGTCAAGGTTAAGAAGAAGGGCGTCTGAATGCATTGATTCTTCCCAACACAAATGCAGGGAGCATTTCAAGACATGTTCGTGCACTTGTAGCTGTGCCACCATCATTGCTTAAATGATAACATATTTATGATAGTATATTTGAGAAAGGATAAAAAGTGCTGCACAGGAGCAGTTGGGAGAGAGGAGTGAGAAACTGAGAGAGAACCAGCCCTGCAGACCCCAAGGTGAGTGCAGCAGGAGGGCAGGAGGTGCTCCAGGCACACAGCAGCAGTTCCCCTGCGGCCCGTGGAGAGGCCCCTGGTGGAGCAGGCTGTCCCCCTGCAGCCCATGGGTCCCACATGGAGCAGATCTCCACGCTGCAGCCCGTGGAGGAGTCCCCGGTGGAGCAGGTGGATGTGGCAGGAGCTGCTGCCCATGGGGAAAACGTGCTACCAGGGACCTGCAAGGCTGTCACAGGGAACACAACACATTCCAAGCCTGGGAGCATAGATTGTGTTGTGATGCTGAGTCTAACAAGTCCCTGTGCTGTCTCCCTCACTAGGTGGTATTCGGTATGTGCTGCATGCTGTGGACCCTCCCTGTTCATTGCCAGATAGTGGGCTAAAATTGCAGGTGCCTGATATAAACCCCTTCTGCAATGCGCTGGATGTCTGGATATACAAATGCAGTCCAGATGTCCCATCCACTACAGGCTGCAGCATGCACAAGTCTTATTTCTACAGATGGCAGATAAGCCTCTGAGTAAGAAAATGTCGATGCTTCAGGAGATCTGATTGTGGCTGATTTTACTGGCTTGTTCACACCTTAATAGTCTATGCAATAATTCAGGGCTGATTGAAGTCGTTCTGGAGGCCTTCCAGCCTGATTTTATCAGTGCTTGAGGAGAGGGAGGGAATACTCATGGGGCTGCAGAGATGGCAGTAGTGAGATATGGGCTGGGACTGGTGCAGAAGGGACCCAGGGGACACGACTCCATCCTGGTGGCGTAGCAAGCCTCAGCAGATGTTCTGGATCCTCTCTGGAAAGTCCCCATCCCACACAAAAGTGCACTGAGGTCTGAGGTCACTGGGAACAACTTGGTGAATGTTTAGCTCCTGTTCTTCTCTCTTGCCATCAGGCTCAAGTAATATGGAAAGTAATATGGGAAGTAACAGAGACCCAGACTTGGTGCATGGCGCCAGGAGTAGCCATGGCTAGATCAGGAGACTCTCCGAACGCCTCTCCCCCAAGGAAAGGTGAGTTGCGCCGGTGTTAATATACGCTGGGGGGCAGGAGTGGTTTGTTGTCAACATACTTGATCCTGCCTTTCTGCCTTTCCTCCTCTCCCTGCAGGGGAAAAATCAGGCTCTGGGCTGAGTCACTGCTCGTGAGAGGTGCGGCTGGGAGAGCTTTTGGCCCTGCCTTAAGCTAGTCATTAGTGAAAACCAGTCATTACAGCTTTGGATTGAGGTGGGCTTATCTAGGCTTCCCAAAGAGCTCCTGTTTCTCTTTTAACAAGCTCTGCTTGACCAGATCTAGCAGGTATTAACGTCAGGAGAGACGACAGGAGCCCAGACCCCAGATCACACTGCTCCCTCTAAGCTGGGTCGTTGCAATATGCAAGCGCGTAGGCAGCTTGGCGAGGGGTGGAGTGCTGGCTTGGAAGGCAGTGCTGCCAAAAATCCACCCACGGCCCATGCCAGCCTTCCCCAGCTCTGCAGAGCCCCCCTGGCAGCGGTGGACTGAGGACACTGCCAGCTGCGAAGCGGTGCAGCCCACAGGAGGCACGCGGGGCAGGCTAACATCGCCTAACAGGGACCACGTTAAGTGCACGCCGACACATGGAGGTAACCACGCAGGTGGGGGTGGCCGTGCACAGACACCCAGCAGTGAAAGTCACCTCACGCAGTGCTCCCGGCAGGCATCCCACGTGCTGTGTGAGAAAGGGCACGTCCTCCTGATGAAACTGCTCCCGTGGGAGCGCAAGGCAGCTTCATCCCCAGCCCCTTCCACCCCGGTACAGGCAGGGAGCGGTCTGGCAGCAGCACGCTGGCCCCATGGAGGCCATGGGCAATGTCAGATCACACTGCACCGCATTAGGTGGGAATGGCCGATTCGCCATGTCTCTCTCCTCTTCTGGGTAATATTCCCACGTGAACCTGGATAGGAAGGGTGTCTCCTTTTGGAGCGATTCCAGTCCTTGGGTAAATTACACATTAGTGGGAGAAGGGATTAGGGGGAGTGGCGACCTGCGGCACTGCCAGGTGTGCGGAGCAGAGGGATAACAGCCTGGTGTGTGAGGGGAGAGTGCAGCACAGCGAGCACGCTCCGCTCCCTCCTGCTCAGCAGATCCTGGGACGAAGGCACCCGTCCTGCTGCAGCAGACGAGCTGACAGGTAACCCTTCCTCCTTCTGTGCTTGAACTGCATCCGTGTGGGCGTCAGGAGAGAGGTGCAGTGAGCTGGAGTCCCGCGGATGGGGGGGACAGCAGAACAGTTGCTTTCTGCTCAAGGGAGGGATGGTGGGGATGCTCAGAAGTCAGGAACGTGCTGCTGGTGCAAGAGGTTTCTCTCTGCTGCTGAGCCAATGGTCCTTTGGCTGCCAATTTACAGAGGGGTTATTTTTCCAGGTTGGCTGTTGCAAGGGAAAGTCCGTCCTGAGCTAGGCTCTTCCCTTGAAATTGCATGCTATTCCCGTGACGTTGCACTGTGAAAAATGCTTTCTATCTCTTTCTGTCTCTTTCTGTCTCCCCTTGCTTTGCTTTTCAATACAAAGCAACAAGACAGACCCAGGCGTCTTCAGGAGTGGAGCCATCGGCAGCACACACAGCCGCTACCCTGCTGAGCCTCCCTCCTCTGCCCGCTGGTCCTGGTGGCCCTGCCCTCCTCATGAGCATGGTGAGAAAGGCCCTGCAGCTGCCTGAGGCTGACCCCAGCTGCCATGGGCAATGCAATGCCTGGCAGCCCCAGGTGCTTGGGTTGGATGCAGGGAACCCTTCTCCCCCAGAGTAGGGAGGTCCCTGGGGAGGTGGGGGGGTCTCCATCAGCTGGGCCATGCCACAACCACCAGGACCCAGTGCTGGTGATAGCCCTGCTGTGAGTAGGACATGGGCAAAGGATCTCCCAATGCCCCCTCCACCAGCCCAGCAGTGCTGGTGTGATCCTGCCCACATCTGCTCCAGAGACAGCAAAGGGAGTAGGTGGCCTTCTTCCCCTCTGTGCAACCACCTCCTGCAGCAAGGAAAGCCAGTTACTCCAGCCAGAGAGAGATGATGGAAACCTGCTCGCTCTCCTCCTTTCCTTGGCCAGCAAGATATTTTGCAGGGAGGCAGTGGGGTGGATTGCAGTGGGGTTCGGCCGGGCTCATCAGCTGGTCTCCGTGCTGCCTCAGTGTGACCACAGCATGATCTGAGATCCTTTCCAGCCCTGAGCATGCTGACTCGATGCCTGTGCTGTGAAAGCCACACACATGCAGGAGCAGTGGGGCCCCCATGCGGGCTCCTCAAAAGGCCTGAAGTCTTGGTACAGCATTTGTGCCATCAGGGAGAAGAGAAGGTCTCCTGGGACAGTAAATCATGCTGGTTTGCAAACAAATCCAAAGTGTCCTAAGGTTTCTACAGTCTTACCTCCAGCCATAGAGCCCAACCAAAAGTGTTATAAACAAAACCTCCATTATCCTAAAATTTAAAATCGGGTGATTTACTTCTGACTAGTTCGTCTAGTTTAACCAAATTATTCTGACTATCTGAAACATCATTTAAAATAAGTAGTCTGTAATCCTCTCCTCAAAGACCAGGAATGCTTAGGTGGGTACAGATGTATACGTGTATGTGCATGTAAATACTTTTTCAAAATACGAGGCTCTGATGGAGAACGTGTGATTAAAATGTGATGGAGTTTGGACACTGGCATTGTACAAGATAAGCAAAATGAGCATTTCTTAAAACAAATTGGATGATTTCAACTTTAAAATTGTTTCACCTGTTGGGTGGTCAGATTAATCTACTAATAAAAGTATATAGCACATGTCAAACGCCATTCCTGTCTCCTGTGCCAGGAAGACCAATGTCTCTTATTCTCATTATATGGACACTGTTTTGCAGAGAACCATGATGTGGCTGTTCATCACCATTGCTTGTTTCATCTGCAGCACTAAAAAGTGCAACGCAAGCCCCGAGGTGTTCATGGATGTTGTAAGTCCTGCCTTCTCTCTGCTCTTTTCCTGATGTGCTAGCCCCTAAAATGCTCAAATCTTGGATATGCAAGTCATATACTGTCACAGTCTAGATAGGACCCATGGTCTCTGCATGTGTATTTTTACCAGAGTTTGGTGCCAGAGGTTTATTAGACCTTTTGTCTACCTGTGTATATACACACACAGATTTACAGCTGGCGTTTATGGGCAGTCCAGTCTGGGTCAACTGGTTTGGTCCAGACAGCTGTCTCAGGCTTGGAGCTTCACTCTCATTGCTGCCTAGATCTTCATAGGCATTGACTGCAAAATAAAAGTCAGTCCTGGGCCTTTCTTTTTTAGACCTGAGTGAGAGAAACTCACACCTGCCAAAACTGTTAGCTGAAGTCATGGTATCTCCACAGCATTGGTGAGGGGACATAGGGAGGTCCCTACACCACCCTCCTGCTGACAGCAGGAGTAACCAGATCTGGGACAGGGTGGCCGGGGCTTAGTGTGGCATCTCTCCAGGATGGAGAACCCCCACCTCCCTTTGGACCTATCCCATGTCCTCCCTCCTGTCCTGCAGGGTGAAATCGTTCGCTACCACGGGTACCCCTATGAAGAGCATGAAATCGTGACAGATGATGGTTATTACCTCACCATGCAGAGGATTCCTCATGGTAGAGACAACTCGGGAAGTTCAAGCACCTCCCATGAAGCAGAGACACAAGGTTCCAGCATGTTTTGCATCTGTAAGTGCCACAAGAAGGTCTGCTGGGTCCTGGGGCCTCGGAAACTTTGCTGGGCTGGAGGAGGCTATGGGAAGGTCTGCCTCAGCATGGGTGTGTCCTCAGATAGGCATCCTTCCCTGTAGGATTAGCCTCAGGAGCAGAAGAAATGCAGGTGCCTACCATGCCAACCCTGTTCCAGGAGGATCTACCCAAAAGAGGAGGGGAAAGATAAGGAAAATGAATGAGGCAAAGAAATCTGTCCCCAAACTTTACTCCAGTCCAAAGCCAGACAAACCCATCAGCTAAAGTACAAGGGAAGCTGGAATATGGACCCATGCACCTGGTAAAGGTATTCCTTGTAGAGCAGCTGAGAGACATTTATTACCAAAAACACCCCACATGTCCAGTCCAATGCCATCTCTCCATTTTGACTGCTTTCTGCTCCTGACTTGAGCCATTGTTTCAAAGGGAAAGGATGATGCCCCAGTCTGGGCAGGGTGCCAATCTCCTGGGAAATGGGAGGACTGACATATGAACATGGCAGATGAGTGTAAAAAGCCAGATTTCTGTTCAGGTTACTTTGTCGTCTTACAGTGAGGGTCTAGAAAATGACAGAACAAAGAGAAGACAAAGAAAAAAAAAAGAGGAGAGGAGAGGAGAGGAGAGGAGAGGAGAGGAGAGGAGAGGAGAGGAGAGGAGAGGAGAGGAGAGGAGAGGAGAGGAGAGGAGAGGAGAGGAGAGGAGAGGAGAGGAGAGGAGAGGAGAGGAGAGGAGAGGAGAGGAGAGGAGAGGAGAGGAGAGGAGAGGAGAGGAGAGGAGAGGAGAGGAGAGGAGAGGAGAGGAGAGAGAGGAGAGGAGAGGAGAGGAGAGGAGAGGAGAGGGAGGAGGGGAGGGAGAGGGGAGGGGAGGGGAGGGGAGGGGAGGGGAGGGGAGGGGAGAGAGGGCAGGGGAGGGCAGGGGAGGGCAGGGGAGGGCAGGGGAGGGCAGGGGAGGAGAGGAACTTTTATATCAACCTTTTCATGCTGCAGCCTGTGGTAGACCTCCTGTTTGAATTCAGATATCCCTACGATGACCTATTGTGGCTGTGAAGTTGGACCTGCTTTGACCAGGGAATTGGAGCGGTCCTTTCCAAATCGAATCTTTCCATGCTCTCTTCTACTCTCCTTATGGCAGTTCAGGCTTTTTGGTACTGTGTCAAAAAAAAAAAAGGTTATTTTTTTTTCTGGAGTGCTGAAATATGCCCATATGGATTGAAGTGGACAGAAATGGGTGGAGGAGATGCTTCTGGCCCCCTCCAGTACCTGTGTCTCTTGTGATGGGGCTGTGCTGTGAAAGATAGGCACAAAGCCTAGACTATGCTGGGTTTTTGGTGTTTCCTGGTCAGACACTGAGCCAAACAAAAGGCACAAGGAGCGGGTGGTCTCCATACAATGGGCACATTCAGTGTCCAGACAGACATGGGGCATGGTTTCCTTCTTCCTGGGGGCGTAATTTACCATGCTGCATTCAGTGTGGAGTCCCACCTTTTTTTTTTCTGCTTTATTTTATCAGTTTTCTCTGCCCTGGGATTACCAAAGAGCCGACACGTTCACCAAAAGCACATCTCCAAAGAGGCTGAAGGTCACAGGCAAATCATTCTCCCTACACTGTAGTCAATTCTCCAGCGGGGCGCTGACAAAGCAGTGTCTGAAGTGTGAATAGAAAGTTATGTTAGTTGGAGAAAATGACCCTTTTCTTCTTTTTTCAGCTCCAAAGCCTGCGGTGCTCCTGCAGCATGGCCTGGTGTTGGAGGGCAGTAACTGGGTTACTAACTTGCCCAACAGCAGCCTGGGCTTCATCCTCGCGGATGCTGGCTATGATGTCTGGATAGGAAACAGCAGGGGGAACAGCTGGTCACGCAAACACAAAGAGTTTGAATATCACAACGAGAAATACTCAACTTACAGGTATTTTCAACGAAGCTACAGAAATGCCATTAGATCTCCCCGGGAGTGCTTTCAGAAGAGTAAGCAGGTATCTGGTACTGTGTTGGGCTCCTATCCCTGGCCCTGCAGTTTCCTTAGACTGGAGAAGTGGCTCCACCAGCACAGTTGCACAAGCTGCCATTGGGCATAAAGTTTACTTCCACCACCAAGACACGACCAGGGTGCCTGTATCTGCTAGAGACCTAGCAAAAATAGCTCTACCCAAATAGTCTTTCCCTAATTTAGCCTTTTCCTGCAAACAGATTCATCCTCAAAGGTGTTCATGCAGCTGGGGCTCCTCCAGGTGATAGGAGCAGATGGCACTTTCCAGAGCAAATGTAATCTTTTATGGGGACAAATAGCAAATAAACTTTGCAACTCAGAAGTGGCAGCACAGATCCTGCATACGTGCTGGTGGGAATACGACATGGCAAAACTTGTCATGACATGCCTGTTACTCTCATCATTCTAATAGTTTAGTTACATGCCCATCTCTGTTGCAGCTTTCATGAAATGGCCATGTATGACCTTCCAGCAACAATCAACTATATTTTGCAGAAAACTGGACAGGAGCAGTTATACTATGTGGCTTACTCTCAAGGCACCACCACAGGTACTTATGAGGGCATGAGGATTAGGTTGTCTGTGCACCTCGTGTATAGATTTATATTATATTTGTGTATAGGTTTATATTATATTTGAGCAGTGGTGGTCCAAAAACTGTTGCAGCATTGGTTTTTGATTAATTCTGCTGTTGCCAGAGCCTGAAGAAGGGCTTGTGGGAGCTGCAGCTGGACTCAACATTCAAGCTGGGAGCTGAAATGCATCAGCAGCAAAAGGTCCAGGTCAGGTCACCAACATGCTCTTGTTCTTGCATGTTAGAGCACTTTCTAGGGACTCATCCAATGGCCACATGCATCAGGGAGCCAAAACTCACACATAAATAGCAGGGCAGGGTCTGATTCCTTCTCACTCCCACAGGTTTCATTGCGTTTTCTTCCATTCCTGAGCTGGATCGCAAAATCAAGATGTTTTTCGCTTTGGCTCCTATCACCGCAAGCTCAAACATGAAGTCACCCTTGGTCAGGGTGTTTGACCTTCCTGAAGGTCTGGTTAAGGTAGGTTCTTGCCACACCTGGTTTCCTGGTTTTCCTGTTGGTCAGTCCTTGGTTTAGCACTTGAGAAAGGTCCCACCAAAAGGAAGGTTTGCCCTGAAACACATGAACTGAGAGGGGAAGGTGAAAGTCTTTCATTTCCCTGCGCTCTGTCTGCCTTTTGCATTGAGCAGGGTACATTTGTACTTGTAGTCTTGAACCTGGGGAGCATTAAACCATGTAAAACATCATGCTGCCCAGTCCTAACCAGAGAAGAGTTATTTCTAGATATTGTTTCTGGATCCTTCCTTCTAGAAGAAACTTCTTCTACGAAAGATCCTGGCTCTTCCAGGGCCCTGATCTTTTTGGAAGAGGCCAAATTACAAAGCACAGCAAAGTTGTGGGAATGCAGACAGCAACTTCCAGGGGTGAGCAGATTGCTGGGGAACATCTGGAAGAGAAATAGGAGTGTGGGCCCTTCCAAAGGGCAGGGACGGAGCTGCTGACTCACCTCCTGCCACGCTCACACAGCAGGCTTGGGGGCGTAGGGATTCACTGCTGACAGCCACCTCCAAGTCACATCCCAGTGGCACAGCGTGCTTGCAGCTGCCAATCCAGAGCAGATGCACAGCAAGTTCAGGTGGTTGTAGATGTCCCAGTAGACAGAGCCTTGCTCCCCATTTTCCCGACCTACATGGCCACACAGAGCGTGCCCATGCCAGCATCAGCCACACAATGTAAGGGTCCTGGCCCCCATCTTTGGTAGCCAATATCTCCTGAGGGTTGTTCTGGCTTTGTGAGCTCTCCTCTGCGTGCTGCTGAAGCATTGTGAACCACGCTGACTGATGCCTTTGCATTTCGTAGTTCATTTTAGGACACATACTGGTCTTCGATAAGGGCGAGATTTTGCAGCAAGTGACTTCCCGTCTGTGCCGCTACACATTCTTTAAAAGCTTTTGCTCTTTGGTCCTTTACTTGCCTGGTGGGTTTACCAACAGCTTAAATGTGGTATGTATGCTACAGATTACTTGTTAAGTGATCCAGTTTCTCATTGTTTAAGCCTGATTTGGCTGTGCAATCGACATCAGAGAAAGCACGATATCTTGCTCTCACTGGCTGTCAGAAGTGGGGCAGGCTGTGGGGCTGCCCACCTGCACGGCAGATCCCCCAGTGCAGAGATTGTGTGAAACGTTCTGGGACCCTGGGACTCTTAACTCACTTAAAATACTCCAAGACTTGATGCACGTAGTACCTCAAAGCCAAGTAAAGCAGCACCGTCAGCTAGCTGCTTTCATCTGCCTTTTGCATCTTTCATTCACCAAGAAATCTGCTCCCAACAGGGCCAGCACTGCAGCAACCCAGGTTGCTCGTTGCTGTGTCCAGGTGAGCTGGGGCTGTCCCTGAGGATGGAGACCCCTCACAGCTTCATGTGGGGAAGGGCTGTTTCCTCAGAGCCAGGTCCTGTCACAATCGGCTCCTGCAAGTAAAATCAGTGACAGATCCATGGAGATACCAAGGTTGGTCATGGATAGAGTCAGAGCTAGGCCACTATTTCTCAAGGAAATTGATGATGTTATTCCTTAATTTTTCAAGGAGGGAATGCTTTAGAAATAATGTGTAGAACTACTGTGATGTGTTGCACATTGTCTTTGCAACAGGGTCCTGAGCACAAGATACAGAGTTTTACTTTGATTTGAAAACCGCATAGACTCGTAATGTGACCCAGCATCCCATGAAAATTGCCAGGCTTACGGAAGGGATCCCTACAGCACTCTTCATGCTGCTGTCTGTCTGCAGTGTGGGTTTGCATGACATGGGGCTGAGTCTTGCCTTCAAAGAGATAAGATGAAGCAGTTTGTGCAAATGAGAGCCCCAGCTAGCCTGTGTGAGTCAAAGACATTGTATTGCTACTGAACAGGATTAAATTTATTTCTAATGGGATTTCCCCCAATGCAGAGAATAAATATCTCCATGGTTTTTTCCAGAGCCGCATAGATGTCTACTTGTCTCGCTACCCTGATTCAACATCCCTAAAAAACATGTTACATTGGCGCCAGGTAATATTTCCTGCTGTAGAATAAGATAGCATGCAACCAGGAACCATATTCTTCTCTCTAAGCTGCCAAGGACCTCTTTTCATTACTTAGGTGTAATCCTCCATTACTTTCCCTGCAGAGCTTTATGAGAGAAGGGGGAAATTTGGCACGAAACAGTTGTGCAGATGCAGTTCTTTTGGCCACAACTTTCAACAAAAGATGACCAGAAGACTTTAGAGCTGCTAGGGGATGGAAAAGGAAGGAAAAACTGGTAATAAACCAGAACAAGAGGTGCTAGAGTAAAGGCTAAGAGATGAGGGTCAGTAGATCCAGCACCCAAACAATTAATCATTGAAAACATGCACAACTGTTGTAGACATGGACCATGACAGACAAAGGAAACTTGCCCAGAGTTAATATGTGCCTTTTTTTGAGGGTAGCTCTTGGATGTGTGTTAGGTGCACTGTGTGTTTCTGGGGCTTCAGCCTCCAGGCATCTATGCTCTGCAGCTCACCAGTCACCCAAGAGAGGAGAGAGGAAAAATGTGAGCAATGCCGAGGGAAGTTACAGGCCATGCTGAAATCTTCCTGGGAGTCAAGCTCTCCTTGTGAATGACAATATCACACACAACAAGCAGCATCCTTGAGCCCTGGTGGCAGGAGGGAGCAGTGGGGTCCCCTGGCTACCTCCACCATGCAGCTGTTCCCTCTGATGGCTGGCAGCAAGCCCCAGCACTGGGCTCCAGCGGCTGAACCTCCTCCAAGGAGCAGGGAGCTTATTGCACAGAGCTGGTGGAATGTCCTCCTTCTGCAACCTTTGATTCCTGTTGATATAAAAAGTGTTGGTCTGACTAATTAAGTGAAAATGAAGCATCCTGTGTGACAGCACAAGCATGACAGGAAAATACAAACTGGGTACACGCGGAGATAGTAGCGCTGTTTGGATGGACACAGCTCATGCTTCCATCCCAGAGGAACGTGAACTCTGGTCCCCTGCTGACCTTTGAAATGATGGCACACCCAGTGCTTCAATACAAAACCTTCCTAAAGCATTTCTGTTCAGTTTCAATCAGTTTATTACCATTTAGAAATGAAATACATAATTTCTAGGGCATCAGCATGCTTAATTTGTCTATCTTTTGTGCTCTTAATAAAATATGCAGTCAAAAATAGCTTCTCACTGATATTTGAAGCTGTGCAGGGGTAAATCAGCCATCCACCTTTCCTCACTTGCTTTTATCTTTCTCATGGTCTCATGCAATGCATGGAAAATAAACATAGCTCTCCTCTTCTAGCTCTATCAAACAGGGGAATTCAAATATTATGATTATGGCAGCGACAATGTTCTTCATTATAACCAGGTAAGATAAATTCATTCTCATTTGTCAGTTAGAAAGAAAGAAAGAAAGAAAGAAAGAAAGAAAGAAAGAAAGAGAAAGAGAGAGAGAGAAAGAGAGAGAGGAAGAGAGAGAGAAAGAAAGAGAGAGAGAGAGAAAGAAAGAAAGAAAGAAAGAAAGAAAGAAAAGAGAGAAAGAGAGAAAGAGAGAAAAAGAGAGAGAGAGAGAAAGAAAGAAAGAAAGAAAGAAAGAAAAAGAGAGAGAGAGAAAGAGAAAGAGAGAAAGAGAGAGAGAGAGAGAGAAAGAAAGAAAGAAAGAAAGAAAGAAAGAAAGAAAGAAAGAAAGAAAGAAAGAAAGAAAGAAAGAAAGAAAGAAAGAAAGAAAGAAAGAAAGAAAAAAGGGAGGGAGGGAGGGAGGGAGGGAGGGAGGGAAGGAAGGAAGGAAGGAAGGAAGGAAGGAAGGAAGGAAGGAAGGAAGGAAGGAAGGAAGGAAGGAAGGAAGGAAGGAAGGAAGGAAGGAAAAAAAAGCAAACAACAATGAAAATATTGCTGTGACTGAGACTGAATTTTATGGGATTTATGGAATTTACCTTGTCATATGGGATTGTACCTTTCTTATAAAGAAGAGTTCTGTGATGTCATTCACTGATGATTTTTTGTCCCTCTGGTGAAATGTGTGGGAGTCCAAGACATAGTCAAGATCTGCAGTGATATTTTCTGGGCCATTTCTCCAGATAGGCAAGAAATTCCAAGCAGCAATCAAGAACACTTTGTATCTTCAAATTGTCTGTGACTTCCCAGGCTTTTCTTTCTCAAGTAATATTATTTATCTTCCAGAGCACACCTCCTTTCTATGAGCTGGAAAATATGAAAGCACCACTTGCTGCATGGTATGGCGGCAAGGACTGGATTTCAGCCCCTGAAGATGTAAATATAACACTGCCTCGTATAACCAACATGGTGTACAAGAAGTATATTCCTGAATTCGTCCACTTCGATTTCCTTTGGGGTATGCAAGCATATGAACAAGTATACAAAGAAATTCTTGAACTGATGAAGAAGAATGCCTAGAGTTGGAAAAGTGGCAGTAACTGTTCATTTCTCCTTTGTCTTTGGGGGCTTCTTTTATTTGAAGAAAAAAAAAAAAGTGAGCAAAAAAAGAGGGGGAAAAGGTTCATTAAACTGCTGCACTTGTTGTGGGATTATATTACTCTGGCAAGTGAGGAAAATAGGCCAATCCCATGATCAGAGAATTGCATGGGATTTAGGTTAAGTAGGTGGAGGTCCTCGCAGAAGTTGGGCATGGACTTTCGACTCTGAGTCTCTCAGGTGCCTCACGCACATGGGTTTCAAGCAACAAGCAATTTCTGTGGAGCTTGGCTCTTGGCTGCTGCTGTAGGCTCTGGCCTCCCTATGGCTGGGTTCCCTGCTGTGAACAACAGGATAGCAGCTTGGCTCTGTTGTGCATGCTGGTGTTTCAAGTGTGAGCAGATGGGACCACACAGTTCATTGCTTTACAGTCAGAAGGAGCTAAAAACTTTCTGCTAGTAATAAAAAGAGCTAGTACTGCTGATTCAGGTGACATGAAACTTGAACATACACAACAGGGTTTTCAATAAGCTGTACCGAAAAAGACCATTTTGCACCATTTTATGTAATAGTCCCAAGGTACAAACCCAGCTGGAAGAGTCACTTTTTGCTGAGTCTCAAAAAATGCTTTGGTTTTCCTTACGTGTGAGAGAGAAGAAGAGTCGGGAGTCTAACTCTGTTCTTAGCCTCTGGATTACCCTTCATAATACAGTATTGATTAGGGGAGGAATGGTGAATTTGCCTGTTTGTGCAATGATATTCTTAAAATATGTCTACAAGCAAGCAGGGCAAAGGATAAGGCACTTTTCCCACGAAGATGTACGAAAAATAATAATAAAGCAAAAAGGGTCCACTGGGCTCTGTGTGGTTGTACTGCCTTAAACCTCTGGAGGAGCACAGGGATTTTCAGCACAGACCTCTTGTTGCATGCAAGCGAGGGACTGCAACTTGTCCAATCCTCCCCCTGCTCAGGGACAGCTTTCTGTGGCTTGCAACACTGGCAGGTGCCTGCTGCCCACAACGCCCCCAGCATCCACACACCCTGAGGGAAGAGGTGGGTGGCAGAGGGCAGGATGGAAGTTGAGGAGAGGTGCGGAGGGGTAGGAATGCCCTCCCCAAAGGCAAGCTGTGGGTGCTAGCAACATGCTTCCATCCAAGTGTCTAGAGGTGGTGGGATGCGGGTGCTGGTGCTGGTGCGCATCCCTGTAGGACAACTGTAGCAGGCTCTGTCTGAGTCTAAGGAAATGATCAAGGGAGACCAACTGTAAAAACATTCACTCCCCATCCTTAAAGCTAGAACAAAAAAGGACTGGGCAAGGTAATCATACCTCCCACCAGACCAGGTTGCCCAAAGCCCAATCCAAACTGGCCTTGAACACTTCCAGGGATGGGGCATCCACAGCTTCTCTGGGTAGCTTCTTCCAGTGCCCCACCACCCTCACAGTAGAGAATTTCTTCCTTATATCTAATCTAAATCGACTCTAATACCATTACTTCTCATCCTACCTTGACAAAGCATCCCTCTCCAGCTTTCCTGTAGGTGCCCTTTAGGTACTGGAAGGAGCTCCAGTGATTAGCTACATCACTTGTTGTATTTATAATGACATTTTTTTTCTGTGTGATTAGTTATTTACTGCAGGGCTCTGTCCTAGAGCAGCATTCTTCCAGCACTGCAGTGGATCTCCATGCAAATGCAAGAAGACTCTTCTATCCTTGCAAATAAACATACCAAGCTTGGCAAGACTTTTCCCAAACAGACTTCTGAACACCTTGTAAGAACCTATTTATTTTTAGTTAAAAAGTACTAATTTATTCATTCTGAAGGTTCATAAGAATTGCAGCACTTTCTTTCTAGTTAGTTTAGAATGTTTCTGCCACTTCTGTAATTGTCTGAAGCAGTGCTTGTATTGAATTAATTTAATTCGTTCCCACAATGGAGTGTTTTGGTGAAGTTCTTTCCAAACCAGGTTTTAGAAGTGCTTTGCTCCCTATGGAACTGATACTTGTCACCTACCACGTGTTAAGGTTTCAGCAGTAGTTGAACTAGTGCATTTTGTAAGGAAAGAGAACAGTAAAAAATCAAGGTGCTTGTAAGCATAAATATTGTGATGTTCTGTCATCTCAGATGGCCTTGATCAATAAATGGACTGAGTTAACTGGGAAGCTGTGCTGATCTTGGAGGGACTGGAGTCCTTGCCCATCTGAAGCCTGTTGTTTTGCGGCCTGAGCTTTCTCTCGGTAGAACAAGGATGTCCAGGCACCGTGAGGGCTGGCAGCTCCCTGGGAGCTGGTCAGCAGAAAGATGAGGGGGATATTTTGGGCGGCAGAGCCAGGTTTCCCCAACCAGGCCCTCTCCCAGAACCTCCATCAGCAAGGGAGCAGGGCAGGATGGTGGCCAAGTGCAACCAAGACTCATCAGGCAAGTCCACAGTGATGACATAGGTGCAAGATCAGCCCCAGACATCAGCCCATGGGCTGGGGTCCAAACCAGCTCAGTCTCTCACGCTTAGACTTCACAGCCCGGCATGAGGCCTTCACCATCCCAGCGAGTGTATTCATGGCACAGCAATGCTCCCTTTCTATTCTCCAAGGGTGAGCAAAGGAAAAAACCTTGACCATACACCAGCATGTGTGGAGGGTGTTGCTCATTTAGCCACTTACTTAACTTTCTTCCAGATGTTCTCAGGCAAAGCAATTCATGATCTGCTTGTGCACAGTGTGCCAAGCAGGAAGGGCTTAAAACTATGCCACATCCCATTCAAAACACAGTAATCACACCATATTTGCTGACCTATAATTTTCTATTACCGTCATAGCCAATGTAAAAAAAGCAGCAGGCTCATGTGCCTTTGTGTGGAGCATATGGTCAGCTCACAGGGCTGTGTCCACACCAGGGAGGTGGTGAGTGCGTCTTCTACGGAGTCATTCCCACTTGAGGATTATGCAGAGGCACATGCCTAAAATGAAGATGTACTTTTGTAAGTAATCCTAGGATTGTTTTAGTATCTGCTTTAAGCAATTTACTGGCCTACGGTTTTATTTAGAAACTGAACTGTACTGGGATTAAACTAGGACAGGGTTTCATCAAGCCATGTCACATGGTGCACTGCCTTTTCATGTTTCTCTGATCCTTAACAGCAAGCCTGAAAAACATCTCCCGCAGTCACTGGCATTGCTGAGTAGATTCAGAGTTTTACTCATTTGAGGACACGTAGATTTCTTGGTTTAGCAACTATCAGCAATTTCTGTGTTATTTCCTAAGTTATTTCTGAAATCTCTTTCAAGATTGCTAGATGAACGCTTGGAAGAAAGAAAGGGTAATTGGTCCTGGAGACCTGTATTTTTGTGCATTGGTACATTAGGCAGATGAAACAGGATGAAGCCATGGAAAGTTACATTTAGCCAAAATAATTATGAGATATAACTAACTCCAGCACTCTTCATTAGCCTGAGTTGGTCTCTGTTCCTGACTGCCGCAACTCACCCTGGACTCTGTTGTGTGGATCTTGCTGCTTCCCGAAGGTCTCTGATTGCCTTGACCCTAAGTCAGACTTTCTGCAATACATTGAAAAAAGGCCCAAGAGCACTAAAATTCCAAATTTGAAAAGTTAATATTTTAATATTTTAAATTATTAATATTAATTTATTAAGTTTTCTGAAGTTGCCCAGGTCTGTTCATAAACAGACCAAACTATTTCAATGTTAGACATGCTTTAAAATCAAGTGTACTGTTAAGAGAGATCAGAAAAGTACAAGAAGTTCAGGATTCTTCTGGGGTCACCTGAGCAAAGAAACAGGAAGAGATCTGAGAGAAATCACTGGTCACCGTATCACGGTTATTTTGCAATAAACCTTATGAAACGTGTAAGCTCTTGTTGATTCAGTTTCACTACTGTGTATAAAATGATTGCATGAACAACTATAGCAAGGTGTTGTGAAAATAATTCATTGTTTCATCAAGCTTGACTGTGCAACTCTAACATGGGTAAAGTCCCTATTAACTGTATAATCAGAGATACTGGTGATATACCAGCCTCATGGAGGGGCTTTAAACTAGGAGACGTACAACCAGATAAGCAGCACTTTCCTTATCAGATTTTTCACTTGAGCAAGGTTGTTCAAGTTTATTGTGAGGGAATCATGTTTATCTGGCTGGGATTACAGAACAGTCTGTCATTCCTAAAATCAGAATGATACTGTCTTTCCCAGCTCAGGATGCCAAGACCAGACAACAGCTAGTTAAGCATCTCCCTACTTGTGATTTGCCTACCCTCATGCTTGGTAAGCATTAGCAGATAGAAGGTAACAACCAGCACATTGGACATACTATCTGGAAGCTGTTACATGTGTGACAGCACCAGGAGAAATGACAAAACAAGAGTTAGAAGAATTGTATGCATTGATCTGGTATGCATTGATCGCTGAGGACGTGATTAACACCAATCAATCTCGTAAGCACTGAGGAATGTGTTGCTTGCACCCTGATCTGCCACAGAGAAGGTGACTCACTGGCAGAAGATGCGCGCCTGACAACAGAACAACAGCAGAGGGGATACAGTACATCTTATGGGCTGTTTCTCTTCCTGTTATCCCAAGAGGATGACAGGTTATAATCCCAAACAAGAAAATGAAAGATGCCCATCATTGCCTAACACTTATGAAGCCTGAAGTAAATAAGATGCAGAGCCAAAACATCACACCACAACTTTTGTCTCCTAAAAGACCTTAGAGGCCTGTCCTGGAAGGAGTTGGCCTGGGTGCTCAAGAGGAACCCAGAAGGCATACTGACGGCTCAACAGCAGCAACCTTTGCCTTCCATGTCACCCTCAGGTGACCTCAGCCAGACCACTTGGACACACACATTTTGGCCCTGCTGAGTGTGTTTGTGTGAGTGTGTTCATTGGTATGGTTTACTTGCTTAGAAAGTCAAGTAAAATGTCTTTCAGTTTCTAAATGGTCTTGAGTTTTCTTAAGTTAGATCCTACAACAGTACTGTACGAATATTCCACGAGTGTGATTATACAGTTTAATTTTAAGATGCCTCTGATAGTCTACCCAATATTTGCTTATGCACCCTACCAGGTATTATGAGGCCCTGGCACTGTAGGTTAATATCAGTGATGATTCACAGTTCTGTCAAATGTACACGCACAGCACTGTCATGATAGTGTTGTTCTTTTAACCCAAACTTGCACCTATGTGTCAAAATGTTCAGCTCTGGTCCCCTAACCTCAGAAACCTCTAAGGTCTTCATTTCTTCCTTTGACTAAGCTAAACAAGAATTTCTCAGTAAAAAGCTAGCTGCTTTTTGTTAGCAACTTCTCTCTTTCCTACCACAGATATGATAAGTACCAGTGCTAAATGTTACACCAGCCACGGTGCTGATACACCACTCTGACAGCCTTGTCTCTTGGCCAGAGGACACTGGAGAACTCCCTGACGTCTTTCCAACCTCTACTAGTCACTACTGCTAGTATCTAGTACCTCCACCACAGAGCTAGTACCTAGTGGAGGTAGAACATGACAGTGGATGAAGCAGCTGACTGTACAAGTAAAAGGTGAAGTCTGTCTTGATGCCGCTGAAGGAAACCAGAGGGTAGTGTAGAGCAACGCAGGCCGGGTGCTGGTTTCTCCATCCACGGGGCATTGTTTAAACACTCTCAGGATGGATGCTGGAATTGTCCTCTACACAACTTGTGAAGTCTATCTTATATAGTGGGACTTTGGTGTTCACAAGAGGCAGAAGACACTTAAGAGGCACAAACATGGACAGAAGTAAGGTAACGAAACAGCAAAGGCTTTGGCACACCTGTTGTGGGAAGGTTGTACCCACACACATAGCTCCTTTAAGTCAGTGTTGAGCACTGATAGAAAATCAGTCTTGTGGATGGAGTAACCTGTGCGTGTTTTGAAGAAGTGTGTCGGCTGAGTGTGTTTCACAACTCACAGACTGCTCCTGGACTATGGCTGGTATGAATGTTAGAAGTCAACCTAATCCTTGTCCAGGAAATATACATGTAAGCAGAGCACCTGGTAGCCAGCCAAAGGCTTGGACTCTTGGGTGGCTACCGAGCAGCTACAGAAAAGCGCAGGTTGTAGCATCATGGGCTGCAGGTGGAGAAAGAGCACCTTTGCTCTGTGTAATACACATCGCTTCAGCCAAACAGAGGCATTGCACAAACTCTCCTTCTCTCTGCAGTCCATCGGCAAGATGCTAAGGTTAGTGCTTTCCCAGAGAACATTACAGAGGTTTTGCAAGTTGCCTGTTGCAAATACAATACTGCTTGGGCCTAGGAGGTATGTGGAGGCTGCCTGGGCCGCTGCCACTTGTGAAGGATACTGTAATGGCCTGGTGTTTCCCACCCACACAGCCAATGAAGTCTGGCCTGCCACTCCTGTGCCTATGGAGAGGTCAACATGCTTGTGTGGCCTCATGAATCTGGTAGAGAGCCAGACACAGCTGCTGTTTGCCCATGCCATTTCATGGGGACTCAGAACTGCGCGCACAGGCAGTGAGAGCAGCCTGAGTCTTCTCCTTTCTCCACAACCCCTTCTAAGAGGCATTCCCATGGGCACCTGGGAGTGAGGAAATGACCTTTTCCAAATGAAACATTTGGATGTTTTTTTACTGTGGCTATCATCAGCTTAAGATGAAATTCCATAGCTGAAATTCCTTACTGCATCACCTCAGCTGCTTCTGAAAACGTAATCCGTTGCAAGCCTGAGAGTTATGACCACAAGACCAAGTGGAGGAAGTTATCAAAGATATGACCCATGCTCACATCCCTTAATTGGAGGACACATGGTGTGGTCCTGTGTGGTGCCGACGTAGCAGGGCTCTGACACAACACGCTCCTTTTAATGCTGGTGTTGGTAGAGCTGCCACCATTCCCACCACCAGCCTGATCAGATACGACAGTGGGCTCTGCCTGGTAATGTATTTCACTGTAATTCAGGTTTGTGTTGGAGCTATCCTGAGGGTGAAAAAGCATTGACTGCTTTTTTTTTTTTCTCAGTAACTTGTCTCTTGGTATTAACATAGAGAGAGTTACTGTGAACACTGGGAATATTTCAGAGGGCAGGTATGTCTCACGGTGTGGGAGACCCAATGGGGGGAGGACGAAGGAAGGTAGAGAGAAAACAGATGGCTGGTGATTTGAGAAAACAGATTTCCAGCTCACGTGACTGAGTAGAAGTTATACTCTAACTTTTAAGAGACTGGTAAAGCATTAGAAATCACGTATAATATTAACTGTGTTATGAATATATCTTTGTTCAGGGCAAGAGATTCTAAGGTATCAAAAAGCTTCCTTTTTTTTTTTTTCAGGCAACACTTATTTAATAAATAGTCTTCCTACAAGTCTCTAGTAGTTTCAGTTCATGGGACCCTTGGTGGCTTCTGTGTGCAAAAGCTAAGCAGTAACGAAACAGCAAAAGTATAGATATGTGTTTCTTTCAAAGTGCAAATTCTTATTTAGTATTAATTCCCTCCATGTGACAATTGGCCCAATGGCATTTTCTATCACCCTAGTACTTGCATTACATCATGTTTTTACGATTAAAACTTCAAATGGGTCTTGCCCAGTACCCGATCCAGCCTGTGTGGAGAAGCATGGAGAGCCCTGCAGGAAATCTAAATGAAACCTGGAGCTGGAAACCCCCTTTTCTTCCCCAGCACAGCCTGTCATTTGTGATCTACGGATATACAGTTATTAATGAATAATTATAATATAATAATATTTTACACAGGTGCAAGATGTGGTTGTTCATTGCAACCTTGTTTTTGACACAAGCAGCTGCAAACTCAGAAGATGTCATCGAGCACACAAAGGGTGCAAATCCTGAGACATTCATGAATATTGTAAGTTCAGGAGAAGCCTGAATTTCCTCTCTGTCTGAAGGTTTGCAGATGTGTAGCTAGGGGAAAGAGGGTTGCAGAGGGATGGAGGGTGTGTGGAGAGGGCTTGTGTAGCTGCGTGTGCTGGGTTTGTACAGCTGAGTAGTATTATGTTGCCTCAAAAACACCATTAACAAGCCCTGCTTCCTGAATGAATCTTTTTCCTCCCAGCATTAAGTGCAATTATAAGCAGGTCAGTTAGAGGAGGCAGTAATCACAATGCGGATTGGATCAGATTTCTTCCTTGAGGGCAGAAAGTTTTGCACACTCCTCTTCTCCTTGTTCAAACAGTTTGGCATTCTCCCATGCCCCTTGATAAGGCTGGAGTTCAGCCAGGAATTAAAAACCCCACAAGTGAGCCTAAAATGGAGCCAGCGCCGGTGGTGCTGCACCAGGCACAGGCTCGCCAGCACACCAGGCCTGGGCTGGAGGCACCAGGGCAGGGGTTTGCATCCAGACCCCTGCTGGCCCCACTCCCAGCTGGGCCAGCACTGCAGATCCAGCAGGCTGCACCTTTAGATGCACTCAGGAGTTTGGCAATGAAATTGCTGAAATCAGCCTCTTCCAGCAACCATGTGAAAATGCAAGCGTGGCAATCTGTAGGCTTGATTTCACTGGACTGAAACGTCCCAATCTGTTGAATTTTCAGCATAGATAAAGCTTTGGCAGAGCCATGTGATTCCTGTGACAAATCCTACGGAGCTTGTCCTGTTTCTACAAGAGGCACTTCCAGTCAGCCCAGCTCTGCAGGATGGATATGCCCACGATCTTATCTGCCCCGCCAGCTGGCTCAGAGCGTGACATGACATGTTTTACTGCTAGTGTCAGGAGCCAGTAAGCCCTTTTGCTTTCAGCCCTCACTTTTGGAGGAATCCAAAGACACGTGCCGCATGTTGCAGCTGGGCCCTGCTGCCTCCCGGCCCTGAGGAGCCCCACTCCTGCTCAGTCACTGCCCGTGCCTCCTCATCCCTTGTAGGCCTCAGCATTTGGTCTTGTCAAACACTTGATCGGTTTTTCCACCTTGTTTTTTGTTTTCTCAGAGCCAAATGATCTGCTACAGAGGGTACCCCAGTGAGGAGTACGAAGTCCTGACTCGTGACGGTTACTACGTCAGACTGAACAGAATTCCTCATGGGAGAGAAAAGCCTGGAAACGGAGGTATGGTTCTGTATGGCAAGAAAGCCAGCAAAAGAAGCATAACCCAATGATCAGCTACCTGAGATCTGTGTGAAGGGATGAAATTTATCCAGCTAAGGGAGTATGTGCTGCTAAAGCTAAAATACCAAATCCATGGCACTTCTCCAATTTGCAGCCAAGGTTTTGCCAGCCAGCAAAGGGAAGAATGAGTGTAGCATGGGAACCTTTTGTATCAAGCAGCAACTTGGCTTCAAGGCTCAGAGGGCGCAGACATATCTTGGGATAATTTAGTTTTACTTTTTCCTCCTAAATCTGTGACTTTGGAATCTGCACTATCCCGGGGACAGGCCTGTAGGCCTGAGCTTTTACATGGTTGCTGTGAGCTGCCCGTGGCTATGGCGCTGAGGGGATGGGCATGTTGGGTCAGAAAGACTTGGGAGAGACGACAGCAGCTCTCCAGCCTGAGACAACCAGGATAATAGCCACAAGACAACTACAGCAGAGATTTCCTAATGTCCCTGATCTGATGTCTTTCTCCAGGCTTTCTCTTCTCCAGGAGATGTCGTAACAACATGCATTGCATGTTGTCTGACCATGCAACGAGGAGGCTGTCTTAGCCTGAATTTGGGTTAAGTAGAGGGATTCTGGTTCAATGAAACATGCTGTTTCTCTTTCAAATCCAGGCCCCAAATTAGTCGTGTTTCTTCAGCATGGGCTACTCGGTGAAGGCAGCAACTGGGTTGAAAATCTGTCTAACAACAGCCTTGGCTTCATACTAGCAGACTCTGGCTATGACGTCTGGCTGGGAAACAGTCGGGGAACACGCTGGTCCCAGAGACACCAGCATCTTTCCACTGATCAGGTTGAATTCTGGGATTTCAGGTAGGCTGGAGTGGATTACAAAAGCTGGCAAACTTTCCCGTCTGTCACTAACCTCCGGGCAGAGGTGGGTGCCTCCATGCAGGCAAGTCAGAGCGTATAGTCCCAGGCATGGCCTCCCCCAGGCCTCCCAGTGGAGGCTGGAGGCAGGGAGGCTGGAGACACCTGTGCAAACCCAGCTTGTGATATGGTGCCAGCATCTCCGGGCAGTGGGGTGCTGCAGCCTCCATAGGTCTCCACCCTGTGGAGACACCAGCTTGCAGTAGACAAGCTAATAATGTAGGTCTGCATTTCACCATATCACTCTAAAAGACACATGGGCAGGAACTCTCAAGAAGCAGAGCAGGTGCTGGCACCCTGACCTGCAGAGCCAGCTGTGGGTCTGCAGAGCTGTCATGTGTCGCACCTGAAATGCTGTGTTGCACTGCTGGCTGGGGACTGCACAGTTTCCTAACTACGGTTATGGTGGGACTAAGCCTTTTCAAGGGAGGATGAGGCCTTGGCAGAAGAGATGCCATTGGACCTCGTGTAGTTCCACCCACCACAGAGCTCTCCTTGACCATGAGAATTTTCTACTGGAAGATTACCCTCAGATGTCAAAGCCTTCTGTATATATACCTTGTAACTGACATGCTATTCCTGTATTGCAGTTTCCATGAAATGGCTATGTATGACCTCCCAGCAATGATCAACTTTGTTCTGCGGAAGACTGGCCAGAAGCAGATATATTACGTGGGCTACTCTCAGGGTGCCACTATTGGTGTGTTAGAAAGGGTTGGACATCACCTTTCTCTCCACAGCAGGGAAGGCATGGCCTGGACCACCTTGAAAACAATATTTTTTCCATATGTGAGCAGGAAGTGTACAGAGGTCCCATCTTTGTGGACAGCCGAGCAGGCACAGGAGGGCAATGTCCAGAAGGTCTCTTGCAGTGAGGAGTCCCTCAGCAGCAGTGCTTTCTATACAGGAGAACTGGGAGGACCAGCATGCTCCAGAGCAGTAGGAAAATTTCTTGGTGACCTCAGTAAGCTCCTGAAAATGAAATTTCAGCCCAGAAAATCAAATTGCAGTGTTCCGCACCAAACACAGAGGCATTTTGCATGGAGGTCACCGTTTGTGCTTTCTGATGAAGCACACAGTGTTGTTTTTTTTTCACCAGCTAGGCCACCACAGGTATGAGAGGACCTCAGTGATGATGATACCTTTTAGCAGTGGCTTATGGAAGATGACAGGACTGTCCTCCTTGCCTGGTGAATGGGGCAGGACTTCCCATTAGTGGAGTTGTTAAAGCGTTTCATCAGCCACTTTTAACCATAGGAATAAAGACATTGTCTCCTTTTGGATGGCACTAACGCTGAACAGAAAGGAGGAGCATGCCACATTTCTAATTCAGGCTAGCGTCAGCTATGCCCATGTAGGCAGTGAGTCCACAAGAACCCTCAGAGTAAGCACCTGAACAACGACCAACAAGTCTCATATTGTTTTTCTGTTTTCTCAGCATTCATAGCACTTTCATCCATGCCAGAACTGGCTCAGAAAGTCAAAATGTTTTTTGCCCTGGCTCCTGCAGTGATAATTAAGCACGCCAAAAGTCCAGTTATGAAAATGTCGTTCCTGCTTGACAGACAATTCAAGATATTTCAGGTATGAGATTGGTCCCTACTCTACTCCCCTGAGCTCAATTTTAATGACAGTGAGAAACAAATCCAGTGCTTTCAGCCCACCGGAGAGGTGGAGTGAAAGAGAAGAGGCGACAACATCGATTTCCCCAGCGTGCCTTCCACCAGCACATGGGCAGCACAACCTTCAGCGACCTGCACACATCCCAGCAGGGCAGGAGGGTAGAGGGAAGTGGGTTTTGCTCCCACAGGCACCCTGTGCGGCACGTCCCCTCGCAGGACAGCTCGTGGGGACACCGCAGGGCTCTGGCCAGCCGGGTTGTGGAAGACAGGCTGAGGGGTGGGTGCAGAAAGGGAAATGCAAGCAGTTACCTTTGCCCTTTGTTTCCCCAGCTCTTGCTGGGCCAAACGGATGCCTCACTGCGAATGAGAAAGCTCTGGAGATTTCTTCCTGACCTGTGCAGGCACCCAGTCTTGCACAAGCCCTGCGCCACCCTGTTGTTCCTGCTGGGAGGCTACAATGAGAAGAACCTCAACACGGTATGTGCGCCTCTGTACCCCTCTTGCTGCCACCCCAAAAGGAGAAGTCCCCAGGCTTTCTGCACTTGCACTGCCTGTCCCCAGGAGACATGCCGCACCTCCTGGCAGCGCAAGGAAGCACCAGAGCCATGCCAGAGCAATTGATATTTAATGGAAATTATATTTCTGAACCTGACCCAAGTCTACAGGCAGCACAACTCAGCAGCGGCTGTTTTGGAAAATGCATTGTCTGGCAACTGTTGTCTTAGTTCCTAACTATTTGCAAGGAATGATATCTTGAATGTTTTTCCCTGCAGACCCGGCTGGATGTATACACAGCCCACTATCCTGACAGGACATCTGTCAAAAACATGATACACTGGGCCCAGGTAGGTTCCCTGAAAGAGAGCAGAAGGACACTGAGTGTGTGGAAGTAAAGTCACCAACACAAAGTTCTCTCGCAGCACCCCGTGCACACAAAACACTGCTGGCGAGGAGGGTCGCACAGGTGCAAGGGTAGCACCAAATCACGTGCAACCCCTTGCTTTGTGAACTTGGCAGCTCTGGACAGGAGGTCAAATCACCACCCCTGTACAAGAGGAAGGTCTGGCTCTGTGGGGATGCTACCCCACTGTGAAACACCAAGCACCCTCTTGCAAAGTAGTCCCTCAAGGAGGCTTTGCGATGCGGGACTTTTGCAGCTGCGCTCAGAGGCCCCACTGCGCATCTCACTGCAGTTTTGTCCTCTCCTCCCAGGTGATGATCTCAGGAGACTTCAAAGCCTTTGACTATGGCAGTGAAAACCAAGCCATATACCACCAGGTAGGAGGAGGCTGCAGCGCTGGTGTCTGGAGGAGGGAGGTGGGCAGGTGGCAGGGGCAGGGGCCGGGGAAGCCCCCCTGCCTTCATCCCACGGGATGTCCCCATCCAAAACCACCTCCAGCCTCACGCCGAGTCTGTCCCAGGTGTTGCAGGGCTGGGTTAGCTTGTGGGGGTTCTCAGACGTGTCTGCGTCTCTCCAGGAGACACCTCCCTCCTACCAGCTGGAGAAGATGCCGGTGCCCACCGCAGTGTGGTCAGGGGGTGAGGACTGGGCAGTCGACTGGAGGGACGTGCAGCTGCTGCTGCCCCGCATCGCCCACGTCGTCTCCTACGTGCACATCGCCGACTGGAACCACTGGGACTTCATCTGGGGCTTGGACGCCCCCGGGCGCCTCTACAGCCACATCCTGGCCCTGATGGAGAGGCCCCGGTAGAGCGGGACCCGGCTCAGCAGGCCGGCTGCACCTGGACACGGGGAGGCTGGCGGCCGAGCGCAGCCCCTGGCTGTGGCACAGAGGAGATGGATCGAGCCAAGCCTTTCTCGGCTGCCACAGGCGATGCGAGGAGGGGCCCCAGCCCCGGGCTGCAGCCCAGGGGGGGCTCGGGTTGGACGCGGGGAACCCGGGGCCGGCCGACAGCGATGCCACCGCCAAGCCGCCTGCTCCTGCTCTGCGTGTCCCCGCCCCGCTGCTTGCTGCAAGGCCGCGGAGACGGTTAAAGGCCACAACACCCGTACGCGCACGTACAGAACAAAATAACAATCATAACAATTGCTCGAAGGGGCCTTCTCTCACGGGCGCGTGGCCACGCAGATCCGGGGTGGCCCCGGAAGCGGCGCGGGCGCCATGGAGGGCGGCGGCGGGCGGCGGGTGCTGGTGGTGGGCGCGGGGCTGGCGGCGCTGGGGGCGGCGCAGCGGCTGCAGGGCCCCGGCGCTGTCCGGCTGCTGGAGGCGGGGAGCCGCGCCGGGGGCCGCATCTGGAGCCGCCCCTTCGGTAGGGAGCGGGGGGAGCACGGCGCTGGGGGAGGGGAAGGAGGGGGGGGGGGGGGCGGCTCCGTGCTCGGGGTCGGGAGCCCCGGGGTGAGCCCGTCCCCCTCCTGCAGCCTCGGGGCTGGCGGAGCTGGGCGCGCACTGGATCCACGGGCCCTCGGAGGGGAACCCCGTCTTTCGCCTGGCCTCCTGCTGGGGCCTGCTGGGGCCCGGCGCTGCCGAGGAGGAGAACCAGCGGGTGGAGGCGGGGGGGCACCCGCTGCTGCCCTGCGTCACCTACGGCAGCTCGGGGAAGGTGCTGAGCCCCGAGCTGGTGAGCAGCACCCGCGCCCTCTTCGCTGAGCTGCTGGGCTCGACCCAGGCCTTCCTCCATGCCAAGGAGCTGCCTGCTGCCGGCGTGGGGCAGTACCTGCGGGCAGAGCTCGCCCGGCTGGCCCACGCCTGGGATGAGAATGAGGACAGCAAGCGGCTCCGGCTGGCCATCCTCAGCACCTGTCTCAAGCTGGAGTGCTGCATCAGCGGCACCCATAGCATGGACCTGGTGGCCCTGGGGTCCTTTGGGGAGTACACCTCGCTGCCCGGCCTGGACTGCACCTTCCCGGGGTAAGTGTGGGGCAGGGAGCAGAGGGGAGCGCTGGGGACGCCCTGGTGGGGTCCCACACAGGGTGACCAAGCGGGGAAGGTAGGCACCCCTGCTGTCATCCTCTCCCACAGCGGCTACAGCAGCCTGCCGGACCGCATGCTCGCAGCTCTGCCTGAGGGCACCGTCCTGCTCAACAAGCCAGTGAAAACCATCCAGTGGCAGGGGTCCTTCTGTGAGAAGGGGGATGTGGCAAGGACCTTCCCCGTCCGGGTGGAGTGCGAGGACGGTGACTCCTTCCTCGCTGACCACGTCATCATCACCGTCCCGCTGGGTGAGACCACCGATTCCCTGCCGGGCCCATCCCCTGGTACCCAGTCCCTGCCCCACACCACGAGGGGATGTTCCTGTCCGCTGCTGCTGGCTGGCAAGGCTGAAGATGGGCAGGATTGGCCTGAGCCCCTTCCCAGCCTCCCCTTCCCACGGACCACGAGGAGGAAGCATCCCGAACCCAAGCACTGGGGCCCTATTCCCTTCCCTGACTGCTGCATCACCCTGCTGAGCCCCACTGCTACCCCAGGCTCAGTGAGCAGCCGGATTGCAGTGGAAGGAGCTGCCTGATCTTCTCTCTGTAGGTTTCCTCAAAGAACACCATCAGGACTTTTTCCAGCCCCCCCTGCCCAAGCGGAAAGCAGAGGCCATTCGCCGCCTGGGCTTCGGCACCAACAACAAGATCTTCCTGGAGTTTGAGCAGCCCTTCTGGGAGCCCGAGCAGCAGCTCCTGGAAGTGGTGTGGGAGGACGAGTCGCCCCTTGCAGAGCCCAGCACTGACCTGGAGGCCAGCTGGTTCAAGAAGCTCATCGGCTTTGTGGTCCTCCAGCCACCAGAGCAGTATGTGGCTGGGCGCTTCAGCCCCACACCACGGCATCTCTGCGGTGCTGGCAGGCAGTGCTATGTTTGGGCACCTTCAGGGCAACATGAATGAGCATCTCGGTCCCATCTGTGGCACCAAGCCTTCACAGAGCTGCTGTCAGCTCTGGCTGCGGCACAGTGGGAATGGTGGTGTTCCCAGGGCAGAGAGGGCTCTTGCCTGCGCGGATCCAGCCCCATCGCCTGCTGTCCTGATGGGTGCCCTCCTCTCCCTCCCCCAGGCTCGGACACGTCCTCTGTGGCTTCATTGCTGGGAAGGAGGCGGAGTACATGGAGACGCTAAGCGATGCAGAGGTTCTCCGCACCATGACCAGCGTTCTCCGCACGCTGACAGGTACCTGCTCCCCTACCCGCTGCCGCCCAGTGGGGCCAGGGTGACTGCCTTCAGAGATGGAAGATCCCCTGAATCTCCGTGCAAGAACTCCCAGGCTGCTTAGGCAGAAGGCTGGGGGGCTCTCCCGACACCCAGAGTGGTGCTGGGAGGACAGGTCTCAGCTTTGTCCCCATGTGTGTAGGGAACCCACGCCTGCCTGCTCCCCGGAGCATGCTCCGGTCCCAGTGGCACAGTGCACCCTACACCCGGGGCTCCTACAGTTACGTGGCTGTTGGCAGCTCAGGGGATGACATCGATGCGCTGGCCCAGCCTCTGCCTGAGGATGCGTCAGACCCCAGGGTAATACCCTGTAATTACCCAGGATAATTACAGATGGCGGGTGTATGGGACCCATGGGACAGCCACCCTGGTGCTGTTCCTCTGACTGGGTGGAGATGCGTGGGGATGGGTGGCCACAGGTGGCAACAGGGCACCCCAAGAAGGACAGGGAGACGGCTTCTGCTCTGTTCAGGAGTCCACGATGCTCGAGTCCTCCTGCCGAGCTTCAGGGATGAGGGGGGGTACCCCATTCCCATAAACTCTGGGGACGTGCAGCTTCCCCCCACCCACCTTCCGGCATCCTCAGGCCACGCAGTATTCCTCCTGGGCCTCTGCCGCGGTGCCTGAGGCGTACAGAGGCGCCTGCCTCTTGCTCCCCGCAGAGCTGCGCAGCGGGCTGTGCATGCGAGGGGGCACCCCCCCCTCCCCACGCCGGACCCCGGGGATGGGAGGCCTCTGGGTCCTGGGGGAGCTGCTTCAGGAGCAGCTGGGGAGCTCACCTCCCGCCTCCCCGCAGCCGCTGCAGCTCCTCTTCGCCGGCGAGGCCACCCACCGCACCTTCTACTCCACCACGCACGGGGCGCTGCTGTCGGGCTGGCGGGAGGCCGACCGACTCAACCGGCTGCCGCGAGCCGCCGACCGGCAATAAAACCCGCCTGGCCGCTGCCATCCGAGCCTCCTTTATTGAACGCGGGGCCGCCGGGGGCCCCCTCCGGCCCCGCGGGGCCCGCAGCGCCGCTAGTACCAGTTGGTGCCGGCGATCATGAAGCGCGTGTCGTCCAGCGGGGCCGTCGCCGGGCCTGGCTGCGGGGCGGGCTGGAGGGCAGGCTGGAGGGCAGGCTCCGCGGCGGGCCCCGGGGCGGGCGGCGGCTGGGGGGCGGCGGCGGGCGGCGGGGGGGGGGCGGCGGGGACCGCGGGGGGCGCCCCTCGGGCCCCGCCCGGCCCCGCCGCCGAGGCTTCGCCCCCCGCCGCAGGCTCGGCAGGGCGCGGCGTCGCCATGGCTCTGAGGGGAGAACGGCGACGAGCGGGGCGGGGCGGGGAGGGACGGGGCGGAGCGGAGCGAGGCCCCGGCCCCCGGTGGCGGCCCCGCCTCCTCCTTCGCCTGCCCGCCGCCGCCGCTCGCGCCGCCATGACGGGGTGGGCGGGAGCGCTGAGAGCGGCCGCCGCCGCCGCGGGCGGGCCTCGCTCGGGGCCCGGCGCCTTCCGGGCTCGTTTCGACTTCGGCGGCCGCGACGTGGCCTCCTGGTTCCCCGGGCACATGGCCAAAGGTGAGGGCCCGGCGGCGGGCGAGCCCCTCCGCGGGCGTCCCGCCGCTCACCCGGCGCTGCGTTCCAGGGCTGCGGCAGATGCGGGGCTCCCTGCGGCGCGCCGACTGCCTCGTCGAGGTGCACGACGCTCGCATATCCTCCGCCACGGCACCCTCCCCGGCACCTCGCCCCGTGTCCTATCGCCCCCCGCTGCCCTGGCCCAAGTCCCTTAACCCTCCCCCCCCCCCCCCCACTGTACAAGCCCTGTAACCCCCAAACTGGCCCCCGGACCCTCCTCTCCCCCCCCAGCCCTTCTGTTTTCCCCGGTATCTGCCCCCACTGCCAGCACACGGTCGTTCACCTTAGCAGCGTGCACATCCCGCTGTCAGGCCGTAACCCCATGCTGCAGGAGGCACTGGGCATCCGCCCACACGTTCTGGTTCTGAACAAGATGGACCTGGCCGACCCTCGCCAGCAGCCGGTGAGCACAAGGGGTGCTGGAGCTGGCCAGGGTCCTGTGGGGCCACTGCAGGACGGTGCCAGGAGTGCCTCTGTCTCCACAGAGAGTCCTGGAGCAGCTGAAGCAGCAGGGATGTTTGCACGTTGTCTTTGCTGATTGCCAGCGGGACAACAATGTCAAGAAGGTAACGGGACAGCAGCCCCAGTGTGGCTCCCCGCTGCGCCATGCTGTGGGGAGGTGACATGTAGTAGCATGCCTGGTGACCAGCATCGCTGGTTCACGGCATCCCACGCCTCCAAGGTTGGCTCCAGTTGGCCAAGGTGCCCCATCCTCTCCTTGGCCCCAAGTGAGAGCCCTTCTCCCCGCTTCCCTGCAGATTGTCCCCCTGGTTGCCAAGCTCATCGACAGCAGCCCCCGCTACCACAGGGCCGAGGTAAGAAGAGACAAGACTGCAAGCACGTGTGCAATGTCACTCTGGGCCTGCGGTCTCAGTGCGGCACCAGCAAGTGGGTGACCAGGGAATCAGGGCTGCAGGCACCTCCCTCTCCCGCTGAGGAGAGGGTGCTGCACGCCTGGAAGTGCCGGCGAACACTGGGCTGCTTCTGTGTGGCTGCTGAGGTGTAGCTGGCTGGTAACCGGCTTCTGCCTGCGTGTATCCTCCTTGCTTCCAGAACGCCGAGTACAGCATCATGGTGATCGGTGTGCCCAACGTGGGCAAGTCGTCACTCATCAACTCGCTGCGGAGGCTGCACCTCAGAAAGGGTATTTCTCTGGCGTGGGAAGGAGGCACTGGCATTGCCGTGCCGAGGCAAGTCACTTGTTTCCCTCACTCTCTCCTTTCCCCAAAGGAAAAGCCACCGCAGTCGGTGGCGAGCCGGGTGTCACCAAGGCAGTGCTGACCAGAATTCAGGTACTGTCCATTTTCTCCCTGCCAGCTGGGTGAGTGCTGGCCTTGGGGAAGGGCCTGTGCACTTGCTGTCCTCAGAAGCCTGTCAAGGTACCCCGTTACTTTGCAGCAAGACTCCAATGAAGAGCTCAGCTTGTTAGTGGTGTCACCACCCCTGCCTGAGCCTGTGTTGCTAATTACTGGGCCACGTGTCCCTGCCTGTGTAACAGCCCCGCCGTCCCACTGCAGGTCTGTGAGACGCCCCTCATGTATCTGGTGGACACTCCTGGAGTGCTGCCCCTGAAGTTGGGGGACGTGGAGACAGGCATGAAGCTGGCACTGTGTGGTAAGATGCATTCAGGGCCTGAGCTGGCGCTGGCCACTGGGCAGAGCAGCGCCATTGTCCACAGCCAACGCTTGAGGGCTTTGTGTCTGGCCTAGTGTCCACAGGCCACGCATGGGTGCAGGGAGAGGTGACAGGGCTGGGAGCGGGGCTGCCGTAGCGCAGAGCTGAGGCAGGCTGAAGGTGCTGGGACTTGCCCTCTCTTCCAGGAGCTATCCGCGACCACCTGGTCGGGGAGGACATCATGGCTGACTACCTGCTGTACACGCTGAACAGGCAGCAGCAATTTGGGTGAGCATGGCGCGGAGATGGGGAGGAGCCGGAGGCACCCTGAGGCGCAGCCACGTGCCGGGCCGGGTGGCAGCCACGTCCTTCTGGCAGGTACGTGCAGCACTATGGGCTGCCTGAGGCCAGTGACGACATTGGGCATGTGCTGAAGCATGTGGCGCTCATCCTGGGCAAGACGCAGAAGGTGAAGGTGCTCACGGGAACAGGTGAGTGTGGGGCACTCTATGGTCCTTGGGTTTCGGGGGGTTGTAGGGCTGTGGACTCTGCTGAGGGCTTGCACCAGCCTCTGGCACCTTCCTTCATGTCCGCTGCCTCCTTCTCCAGGGAATGTCAACGTGACGATGCTCAACTACTCAGCTGCTGCTTATGAGTTCCTGCGTGCCTTCCGTGCCGGACGCCTGGGCAAGGTGACGCTGGACTGAGGGATGGGGTCAGCGTGGGCTCACCAAGGGGCGCAGAGATCTCAGCAGCAGCAGCAGGGAGGCGGACCCTGGCAGCATGGGGGTATGATTAAAGCGGCTTTTGTTGATCTATGCCTTGCTGGAACTTGTGTGGCTGGGGGGGGCGGGGGTGGGTTGTGCCATGGGCACTGCCCTGTATTGTTGCTGTGGGGGATCAGGTGCCTCAGGGATGGCTGTGGCCACCCCGCAAGGACTGGGGGAAGAGGGTGCCTCCAGCAGAAACCAAACACTGCAGTCGCAACCTCCAGCCCCAGATAAAACCACTGTGGCCCTGGAACAGGGGCTTCGGCTGCCCCATGGCGCTCAGCTTGTGCCACCCATCCCGTATTCCGTGCTTGGGCCGCAGCCAGTCACGTGTACTTTCTGCCTGGCTTTATTGCTGCGCTGTCACTGCCGAAACATCGAGAATCCAACGTGCGAAGGGGTGGTACAAACAGGGGCACCTGAGGCGGTGGGGCTCAGCATTGGCGCATCGAGGCCGTGAGCCCGGGGCTCTGTGGGGTCCTGCCCCACAGCGGGGGCACCTCTGGCCAGGTACAGGTGTCTGGTCCTCGTTGGGGGGTGGGCAGGATCAGGCCACCAAGCGGTGCAGGAGGGCAGCGAGCGGGCAGAGCCAGGAGGCGACCTGGCCCCACGCCGCCCAGCCCGGGGCCACCGAGGTCCACGCGCCGGCCGTCCCGTTGCCCTCGCGGTACTCAATGCCGTCGTCAGGCCCGCCGGCCAGCCGGGCTCGCTGCAGCGCGGCCCCCGCCGCTGCCCCGCCAGCCGCCGCCGCCGCCGCGACGCGCAGGGCCCCGCCGTAGCGGGGCAGGGCCCTCGGCCGGCTGCGGGCAGCCCCCCGCGCCCTGCCCCGTGCGGACCCGCGGGCGCCCCCGCGCCCACCCTTGCCGGCGGCCACGTCGCAGAAGGCGGCGGCGAGCAGCATCAGCGTCCAGCACCACGCCACGCGCCGCCTCATCCCGCGGGACCTGCGCACAGGGAGGGCCGGGCTGCGAGCACGTGCAGAGCGTGCCGGGGTTGCGCGCGCGCCCTCGCTCACGCGACGCTCGAGGGGCGTGCGGGCGTACCACGCGCAGCAGCGCACGGGGTGCGTGCCCGCGCGCCCCGCTGAGTCCTGCACGTGCGTGCGCGCGCACGGGCAGCGCGCACCCTCCGGCGCGCCCACGTGCGGACTGGCGCTCGGCCCCGAGGGGCGGCTGCCGGCACCGCCGCGCGGGCCGCGTGCCCGCGCCCAGATCACGCCCGCGGGTGCGCGCTCCCCGCTCCTTCCCCCCCCCCCGCGCGTCGCCGCCGTGCACCGCCGCGGCCGCGCGCTTCCACGCACGCGCGCGATCGCTCCCGCCCGCGCCCCGCGCTCACCGGGCCCGGGGCCGCCGCCGGTTCCGCTCCGCTCCGCGGCGTGGGGCGGGGCCGCGCCGGCCAACGGGCGCTCGGCGGGGGCGGGGGGTGTGGCCTCGGCCGCCGTCCGCCGCCGCGCTCCGCTGCCATGGCCGCCGCCGTGCGCGCGCTGCTCCGCCCCGCCGCCGTCGCCCGCCGCCTGCTCGGCCCCGGCCCCGGCCCCGTCCCGCTCCCGCCGGGCCGGCCCCTGCCGGCGGCGCGGGGCTGCAGCAGCGCCGGTGAGCCGGGCACCGGGAGCGCCCCGCGGGGCGAGGGGGCGCCGCGCCGGCCGAAGGTCGCCTCGAAATGGCGGCGGGCGGCGCGGCGCTGGGAGCGGGGCGGGGGGCGCGGGGTTGCCGCCGACGGCGGCGTGACCGGTTACGGGGCCGCGGGCAGGGCCCCCCTTCCAGTTCCTGCAGGTGCAGAAGGCGGGGGCCAAGGGCAGCGTGGGCCTGATCCGGCTGCAGCGGCCGCAGGCGCTGAACGCCCTCTGCGAGGGGCTGATGGCGGAGCTGCGGCGGGCGCTCGACGCCTTCGAGGCCGACGCGCAGGTGGGCGCCATCGTCATCACCGGCAGCGACAAGGCCTTCGCAGGTAGCGCCGCCGCCCGCCTCCCCGCCCTGCTCGCCTCGGGGTCCCCGCGCCCCGACCGCCCCTGCTCCCGTTGCAGCCGGCGCCGACATCAAGGAGATGCAGGGCAAAAGCTTCCAGCAGTGCTACGGCGGCGCCTTCCTGGCCGGCTGGGACCGGGTGGCCACCGTCCGGAAGCCCACTATCGCCGCTGTCAACGGCTACGCCGTGAGTGTCCCTGTGTCCCCGCGTGCCCTCCGCCACACGCCCCGCGCCCACGCTAACCCTGCTGTGTGGCCAGCTGGGCGGCGGGTGTGAGCTGGCCATGATGTGCGACATCATCTACGCTGGGGAGACGGCGCAGTTCGGGCAGCCCGAAATCCTGCTGGGGACGATCCCAGGTGAGCGCGGGTCACGCAGCCCCCTCGACAGGGCAGGGACAGCTGGGGGTCCCCGCCCGCTGTGCCTAGCACCCCTTCCCCAGGCGCTGGCGGGACGCAGAGGCTAACCAGGGCGGTGGGGAAGTCGCTGGCCATGGAGATGGTGCTCACTGGGGATCGGATCTCGGCGGCGGAGGCCAAGGCAGCAGGTAGGGATGTGGGTGAGGCCAGCATCACGGCGACACTCCCCCAACCCTGCTGCTAGCTCCCTGCTTGTCCCCTAGGTCTCGTCAGCAAGGTCTTCCCCGTGGACAAGCTGCTGGACGCGGCCATCAGCTGTGCTGAGAAGATTGCCGGCAACTCCAAGCTGGTGGTGGCTATGGCAAAGGAATCTGTCAACGCTGGTATGGGTTTTTAGGGGTAGGGGGCACCGTGGGAGGTGCTGGCTGCACGGTGTCCCCATCTTCTCCCCCTGTCCCAGCCTTTGAGACAACACTGGCGGAGGGGAACAGGACAGAGAAGCGGCTCTTCTACGCCACCTTTGCCACCGTGAGCGTGGGGCCGGCCCTGGGTGCATTGTGCGGGTGGAGCAGGGCCACGGCCTCCCTCCCCCCCCCCCCAACCTCTACTCTTCCGCTAGGATGACCGCAAGGAAGGGATGACGGCGTTTGTGGAAAAGCGCAAAGCGAACTTCACTGACAGCTGAGCTGCGATGGCACAGGTGTCGGCTGCCGTTTGTCACCCGTGTGCCTCAGCTGGGCGTACACCCTGCCCCCAGCACCACATCACCCTGCTTACCTCTGCGCTGGGCAAGGCGATCCCTGTCAGAGAGTTCGACATCGCTATTAAAAGGCTTTCCTGGTGCTGCCGCAGCATCCGTGTCCTTGCTGGTAGCCAGGCAGGGGCCCGCCCAAGCTGGGAAGTGTTGGGGTTTGCTGAGATCCCCACACCGCACCGGGGTGATGGGCTGAGCCCCCTCCCAGCCTGTCGAGGTTCCCCAAAACTGAGAATTTTGGGGCTGTGCTGTGGTACAGAATCATAGGATCATTAAGGTTGGAAAAGACCTCCACGATCATCTGATCCAGCTGTCCCGCTACCACCAATATTACCCACTAAACCCACATGCCCCTAAGTACCACATCCAACCTTTCCTTAAACACCCCCGGATGGTATAGAACTGTAGAACTGTGCTCCTGGCAGAAACGAGGAGACAACCAGGATAAGGAGTGCGGAGAGGTTTTACTGGGGGGTTACTGGGGAGGGCAGAGCCTCTCGTCTGCAGCCCGGGCAGGGCCACAGTCCCACTCAGCCATGGTAGAGGTGGTCGCGGTCCTTCTCAGGGCCGTTCTGCACCTCCATGGACAGAGCCAGGGGTTTCCCGAGGTCAGCAGGCTCCTCGGCCTCGGCCTCCGCTACAGAGTGGTAGAGGTGGTCGCGGTCCTCCTCCGGTCCCGCCTGGACTTGGGGTGACCCTGCAGGGGGGAGCAGAGGTTGTAAGTGGCCAAGGCGGTGGCACAAGGCCTGGGCGCTGCCAGGACAGACAATGCTACCTGCTCCAGCATCCTTGGCCCATTCACCTTCTTCTGGTGGCTCCACCGCTCTTCGACCCAGGAGGCTGGAAGGGAGAGCAGAGGCAGCATGTGGGGCAGCGGGGCTGGCAAATCGCACGCAGCGAGAGCAGTGCATTCCCCCTGAGGTGCCTTATGCTTGGGGGTGTTGTTTTGCCTGCTGCTTTTCCCAGCCAGATCCATCGCCACCCCCCTGAACAGCGGTGCCATGATATTTCTTACATTTCCTTCACCAGATCCAGCTTCACGTCCACATCCTCCCCAACGGGGCCGTCGAGAGCCTGCAGGAGAGAGGGGGGCACGCATGAGGGCAGTGGCTCCTCGCATCAGGGTTCCTTGCACCGCAGAGGCTCAGGCTCACCTGGGTGCCCCCGGGGGCCAGCAGGAGGAGAGCGGTGCCCAGCAGGACGGCCGCGCCGCACAGAGCCATGGCTGCCTCTGCCCGCGCCTGGCCTTCGCCCCGCACTTTGTCCTCAGGTGCGGTGCAGCCACGTGTCCCCTGGTGCTCCGTGGGGAAGCAGTGCCGGTGCACCCTGCCCTGCACTGCTGCACCTGCACACCTGCACACTGGGGCACATGCACTTCACCATGTGCCACTGCAGCTGCACCCCGCCGTGCACTACTGGGCTTTGCTGCGCAGGCGGGTGAGCAGTACAGAAGGGGGTCGTCGGTGTTTTAAGAAAGGAATTGGCCACCAGCAGGGCATTGAGATGGTCCGTCCCAGCACACAGTGGTGCGGTGTGGGCCTGTGTTTTGTGGCTCGCACCCCAAGCCCCAGGGAGGTGATGGTGGACGTGCTGCATTTTGTCCACGTTATTCCAAGTGCTGCACATGGCTTCAGTGGCTACAGCACTGCCAGGACTGCTGCCACTGTAATGGCTGAGCTAGCAGCTGCTGGGGCCTGGAGCAGTGCATGAGGCTGCGAGTGTGTGGGCATTTCCTCAGCAGCACCTCCTGCACGTGACAGAGCTTCCTGCTCACCTTGTGCCTGAATCCCAGCGGGATTTTGGTGCCATCTCCCACCTGTTGCAGCAGGATGGTGCTGGTGGGCGCCAGCAGCAGGCGAGTAGCAGGTGAGCAGCAGGCAATCCTGCCATTTTAGTGCATTGGGTGGAAGTGGTGAATCTGGGGCTTGTCCTCTGCTCTGACCCTCGGGTACAGCTTGTGAATGAGGCAGAATAACTGGGAGGAGAAAAAGCCTAGAGCTGGCTGCTTTTTCCTTTGTTGGGTTTTTGTTTTCTTTTCTTTTCATTTTCTGGGGCATAAAACCTCTGCAGCAAGCCAAAGCTGCTCAACCACCTCCTCTTCTTGCAGTGCTGGACTTGGGCAGTGCTGGAGCCAGAGACAGCACCTCCAAGATTCATAGAATAGAATCACAGAATGGTTTGGGTTGGAAGGAACCTTAAAGCCCATCCGGTTCCAAACCCTGCCACAGGCAGGGGCACCTCCTATTAGACCAAGGTTGCCCAGAGCCCCATCCAACCTGGCCTTGGGCACTGCTGGGGTAGAGCATCCACAGCCTCTCTGGGCAGCCTGGGACAGTGTCTTGCCACCCTCACAGTGAAGAATTTCTTCCTACTATCTAACCTAAACCTACGCTCGGTTTAAAGCCATTCCCCCTTGTCCTGTCACTACGCCCCCTGACAAAGAGCCCCTCTCCAGCTTTCCTGTAGCCCCCGTTAGGCACTGGAATGCTGCTATCAGGTCTCTCTGGAGCCTTTTCTACTCCAGGCTGAACAATCCCAGCTCCCTCAGCCTGTCTTCACAAGGAGAGGTGCTCCAGCCTCTTGATCGTCCTCGTGGCTTCCTCTGGACCCTCTCCGACAGGTCCCTCCTTTGCTGGCTGCTCCTGAACTGCAGCTGGGGCCTCACGAGACCTGTCTTCTGCAGCACAGGGCTCCCGGGCTGGCGAAGTAGGGGGAGCTGGAAAGATCTCCGTCTTTGAAGGCTGCAAGACCTCAGGGTGGCACCCGCCCACATCTCAAGTCCACTGATGGCTCCAGTGACTGGAGACAGCCCTGCAGGCCTGGCATCCCCAGCAGCAGCACTGCCAGGGAGGAGCGAGCTGGGGGCGAGGGATGGAAGAACCAAGCTCCAAGAGCCACCAGCCACAGGGTAGTGTGCCACCAGAGACATGCCAGGGATGCCAAAGCTAAGCGGGGGTCACACCACATGCCCTTCACTTCCTTGCTTGAAATAAAGTTTTCTCAACGGCACCAGCCACCCAGGAAAGGCTGGCCCCTGGACTTTGCAAAAAGCTGATCCCCCCCCCAAAAGAGGCAGCAATGAACCCAGAGTCTGTGACTATGATTTTTACTTATATTTTTAAGACCAAGGGTGGACACTCAGGCACTTAAGAGTCTGGGAAAAAATGAAGAAAGATGTTTCCAGATGGAAGCTTCAGAGCTAAACATACAATGGGGAGCACTGAGCAGCAGACTTGGTTTCTCCCGTGTGATCTTCATACCTCAGCGCACCCGAGCCTGCAGGCTCAGGGACTTAACATTTTCAATTATCTCAGCGTGGAAATATCTCATTAGGGGCTTCCTGCTTTGGGACGTGCTTTTTTTGATGGCCTGCCTCTGCTGCTGGAGGCCCCAGGGCAGTGCATGGTGCCTGCTGCACTGCTGAAGTTGTGGGTGGTGGCAGGCACCAGATGTGGGGTGGCATCCCTCCTTCTGTAATATCCTCCATCCCATTTGTCCCTCCCAGCACCTGTGCTTCCCTCTGCACAGCCTTCACTCTGTCCCTGCCCTCCCTTTCCACATTTCCCTCCAACCCTCCACTCTACTCAGCTCCAGTGGGTTTGTTGGCCAGGGACTGCTGTAGCTGAGGAGCAAGGATTAAAGCTGGACAAACCAGCTGTTTTAAACAGAATGAAACATTTTAAAACTCACAAGGAAATCACTTATGTCCCTTTAAAAATTGCTCTCTGCTCCTATTTGCAAGAAGTTTTCAAAGACTTTTTTTGCCCTTTGTTCCTTCTAGAGAGGAGAGAAGGAAAAAAAGCAATTACAGATCCTAAGCTTCTTGGATAAACGCCATACCAGCGACCTCCTGTGATTTTTTTTTCTTTATGGTTGGAAAAATCATCTCCATCATCAATTGATTTTGGAGTTATTTGGGGCAAAGGCCAAAGGTTCCTTCTGTCTTTCTGGCTCCACCTGCATTGCAAGACAGCACCTTTACTCTCACCTCCACATTGCAGTGCTCTGCTGCAGGCTGGAACTTTTTGCTAGCAACTGGTGACAAGAAACCAAAGTTCACCCCACCCCATGTCCATATGCTGTCAGCAGGGCTGTTTGCACCATGATCTTTCAATAATGCTAGAAAACGTCAGACAAAAAGTAAGCTAGACTGTGAAAGTGTTGTGCCTTGTTATCTAGGGGCTTTCAGACATACTCTGCTCAGTACACTGAAGGCAAGACTGCAGAAGATACAGGTATGGCAAATATAATGTTTTTTCTGCATGCATGGTTTCACGCAGGAGCAGCGCAGCCCTAAGCCACTCCAACAGCCCTTCTCAGACACTGCTCCATACAAACACAGTCCTCACCTGCAGGTGAGTAAGGCTGGTAGGGGAATGTGATACTCATCCAGCAGGCCAGCTGATGGGGCTGGGAGGATGCAGGCGTTTCCTAGAAGAGGGCATACAGTGGATGTTTCTCTGTGTTACCCCTGCTGCATTTTTGGCAGCGATTAAGTCTGTGCAATTTGTGTGACTGTCTGGAGCTCAGAAAATCATTTACCAAGATCAGGCAAGGTATGTCTAGAAAGCTGCTACTACCCAGAGGAGTCCTGCTGCTGCTGAGACACAACAACTCAGCAGCACAGAGGCAGACAAATTTATCTGTAGTTTGGATTTGGGGGTATCAGAGAAGAGAGGTTTGTGGCTCATGGAGGATGAACATAAGCATGGCTCTGCTCAGAAATCCTCTCAAAGGGATGAGGTACGCAGACACAAAGGGACTGTAGCAAAGCACCTCCCAAGATATTTATGCATCCCAAACCGCACAACCCCTGTTGTCTCCTTTCCACTTTCCTGTAAGGGAGTGGATCCTTGCATGTGACTGCAAATATTCCTGCATGGCCACGGCACCATCGATAATGTTTGCTGGTGGTGGCAGCTGGTGTCTTTTCATCTTGTGACTATCTCTAGTGCTTCAGACTTTCTTCCTTGGGCCTTTGAATCCCCGGGTGGCACCTTGCCCGAAGCAAATTGTGGATGGGACCCTGGAAAGAGAGACATCTGTTAACATGCATTTGTGAGATCTTTGCTCTTTGTGTATCGGCAGAGGTCCTGCTGTGACCATTCAATTATCAGGAACGGTCATGCTTTAAAATGAGAAGCTGGCTTAGCCCAAGAATGCAAGGCAACGGTGCTGGAGTTGAATGAGTTAAGTGATCTTTATTTGATATCAGTGCAGAACTGACTGCTGCACAGAGTAAGACTTGAAGCACAGGGCTCAGCTGCAGCCTGTGTTAGGAAGTCTTGCAGAAACAGTCACTTATTTCAGCTTTTGCCAGCACATTAAGCACTGCAGGAGCTCTGTAGGATACAAGTTGCTAGTGCAAAGGTCTGGCTGCACACTGATTCGCTTGGACAAGCTCTCAGTATGCTTATAGCCAGCCTGTTTCCCAACACCCATGCCCATCCCTTAACACCCCACCTCCCACAGGATCACTGGGATGTTTTATGCCTTGCGTTATTTCCAGCACCCAGGATGGGAAAAGTAAGGTATCACAGACACCAAAGCAAAATTTCTAAATCGCCAAAGCCTATTTCAAAATATGGGGGAAATACTGTCTTCTTTTCCATTTGTTCTGCACATTTCATTTATGTGCTGGAGGGCTCTCCTCTCTCTTCACAAGCAGGTACAAGCTGTTACAAAATGTATTATGCCACTGGGCAATTAGAGTGTTTTTTTTTGTGGAGGTGTATGATTGTGAAGAGCAGAAGCAACAGTAAAAGTGAGGCCTTTCAGCAAAGCCTCTTATGACCAGGAGCATCATGTCAAATTCAAGACAGCTTTTCTTCCTTGCTTATAACCTGTTACTCCTGAAAAAGCAGTCGAGTTTAAAATGTCACTCTGTCAGCCAGTTAGCATCACCTTAACCCCATGGAATGGGGTTAAGCCACAGTTTTCTGTCACATAGACCATTACATGCTACTGTCAAAAGCAGACCCAGTAGGCTGTAGCATGTTGGTGAGCACTTTCAGACTTGGTTTCACAACTTAGAGTTGTGAAACAGCATAATTTCACAGACAAAGCAAAGTGCAAATGCCAATGAAAGTGCAAGGGAGCTGAGGTCCCTGTGTGGCACTCTGGCACAGTTGTGGGCACACCACGCTTCTTCCAGACTGCGAGCCTGTCTCAGATGCAGCAAACTCAGAACAAAGTATCCCTTTGCTAGCTGGAATAGTATAAGGAAAACCTGGAACTATTGGTGCCGAGACCAGGATACTTGAACTATATTGACCATTAACACTGTTACTAAAATGTCAATAATCCAGGTGCTGTGAAGAGGGTGACACACTGCTTCAGTGACCTTTGGATCATATCACATGCTGCTACTGTGTGTAGATTTTACAGTAAGTGATAAAGGTGATTTGAAATCAAGTCAAGGCAGTATTAGCCTGTTCAGATTCAATTTTCTGTAATGCTTTTATCTAAAAAACAGAAAATACAGCAATGCTGATCTGGCCTTGGAAAAGGTAAGTAGGGTGTTCACCTACTTTATTTATACCTTGTCCTGTGACTGCATGGGAGTCCAGAAAGCTACAGCCAAACACACCAGCTTGGCCCGGGGTCAGCTGGGATGGGAAAGTGCTACAAAGCAGGACGGAAACTTGTTTGAATACTTTAGGGCTTAGACTCCAACAGAATTACCTTCAGACCCATGCCATTCTGCAGTACTCTGGGAAGAGATCATGGGCTGGCAGAGTAACAGAAACAACTTGCTAACAAGGCTTTCACAGCATACACACACTTTTTATTCCTTATGCTTTTCTCTTTTTTAAAAAGGGCTTTTAAAAAATAAACGGAAATATTACCTCTTTTATCTTCAATACAGAGACACCCTGAGCTGTGTTGCAGTATGAAATTAAGATGGTACGGTTCCAACCCTGGAAATTTTTGCCTGTGAAGGCAAGTGGTACAGACCTGGATTTATAGAGTCGTTTCTCTGGCACTGAAGGGCTGGGGCTGGCTGCAGGCTGAGGGATCTCCATGCTCTCACTGGGCCCTACTTCCATGGGGTCCACTTGGAATTGCTCCGAAGTCTCCATGCTGACATCCATTGGCACACTTGCACCCTGCTGTGTGGGACAGCTCATGTGCTTGGTGCCACTGCAGAGACAAAATTTTGTATCCTTTCTCAGCAGATGCCATGTGAGCCCAGAGCAAAGGAAACAAAAGGTATTTCATGATGAAGTTATAAAGCAGGTCAAGTCAGACTTTTGTGAGTTATTGCATGAAAGACATTTGGCTACACAAAACACCCACAGAGGTCATAAAGCTGCTTGAGAGCTAAGCAAAAGTATTTAGCACTGCTGCGTTATAGCACACAGCTTAGTCCCTAAGTTTTATTCTTCTATCCATAAAGCATAACTTATTCACAGGCTTGATTCCCAGCTTAGCTTGGACAGGACCTCTGAAGGCCTTTAGTCCAATCCTCTGCCTCAAACAGGATTTACTGTGTGACTGGAGCAGGTCACCCAAGCAAGCGCTGAAAGACTCCATAGACCCAGGCTCCCTGTCCCTTTGGGCACCCATCACATGGCTGCACCCCCATGGCAGGAAAGGAATTTTCTCTTCACCCCATCATCCAGGTCACTGACGATGGTTTTAAGCAATATCAGTCCCTGTGTTAATCCCTGTAGTAAATGCAGCGCTCGAAATGAGCAGCCAGCTGGGAAAACCATCCACTAAATTTACAAAGGCTCCCTATGCTCTACTCACACTTTTCTGAGTGGAATATCTCAAAGAGCTGCAGATAAAGCAGGAAACATGCAAAAGGTGACGCAGAGAGACGTTGGACTTTGCATTTAAACTCGAGAAAGCATGAGAGAACTAAGACACACTTCAACATTAAGATAAGGCAGAAAACTTAATTTCTGAGTCTTATAAGGTAAAAACTTGCTTACTCTGGAAAGGGAGCAAACCAGCAGAGAAGCACAACACTACCTCTACGTGGGAAAGCCAGTTGTGATACTGCAATTCAGCAGTTACCTCTTCACTTTCTTTGGTTTACCAAATCGGAAGTCAGCAGGATAAAGGTGAACGGTGACCAAGTGATCCTTTCTGTCTTTGCTGCTCTTGAATTTCTCTGTACAGCCTTCTACCAAGCACTTGTACTGAAAGACAGGAAAAAAGGACATCACTGGCAAAGGCAACGTATGGGGGATGCAGGATCATTTTGGTGGGTTCCCCTCCTCCTTCATAATGTCTGAATGGAGCAAAACTAGAAGTTAATGTGGCTTTCCCAGTCTTACTGCCTTGCCAGCCTCCCGCCACACACAGGACAACTGCCACTTCCACAGGACTCATCCAGTGGAAGACTCACCATGTTCTGTTTCTCGGCCATTATTTGGAAGAGTGAGTCATGCCACTCCAAGATGTGGATATCCAAGAGATGCCCTGAAGGAAAGGAGCGCTTGCAGAAGGAGCAGACATTCCTGTGCAGCGTGTTGTAGTGGTGCTCATAGCCCTCCAGGGTGTCAAAGACCTGGGAGCACCCAGAGATGTGACAACAGAATTCAGACACCCTGCGAGGAAATGAGGACATCAACAGTATGTTACAGCCATACTCAATATATAAATTAGTGCCTTAATGTAAGCTGCACGTATCTCTTTAGAAGATTTTATTTAACTGTGTCCTTTTTAAGAAGAAAGGGGAGAAGAAGAATTGCGGCCTGCAGCTCCCTCACGGGGAGCAGAGGGGCAGGCGCTGAGCTCTGCTCTCTGGGGACAGCGACAGGACCCGAGGGAACGGCATGGAGCTGGGACAGGGGAGGGTCCGGCCGGTGTTAGGGAAAGGTTCTGCACCCAGAGGCGGTCGGGCACTGGGACAGGCGCCCCAAGGACTGGGCACAGCACCGAGCCTGACAGAGCTGAAGGAGCGTTTGGACACCGCTCTCAGACACAGGGCTTGGGTGGTGCTGTGTGGAGCCAGGAGCTGGGCTCGGTGATCCCTGCGGGACCCTGCCAGCTCGGGGTACTCGATGACTTCTTCGCGAGCAATCCGTAAACCAGACGAAAAGACGCGACGGAGTTAGGGCCGTAACGGTGCCGCCCGCTGGGGTCCCCTGTCGGCTGCCACAACCCCAGCACCGAACCTGGGTCTCTCCGCCTCCTCGGCCCGGCCCGTGAGGGCGTCCCGCAGGTACAGGTGCCTCTGCACGTCGCCGTCCTGCAAGAGGAGAGGCGAGCTGGGGGCTGCCCGCGGCCGCGCCGCTGCCCCCCGCCCCGCCTCGCCCCGCTCCGCCTCACCTCCAGCAGCGGGTGCTGCGGGCCCAGGCGCAGGCGGCGCGGGGCGAAGGAGAAGGGCGGCCGCGGCGGAGCCCGGCGGGGCGGCGGGGCCGGGGGCGGCGGGGGCCGCTCCCGCAGGCGGCCGAGCAGCGCCATGGGGCCGGGCCGGGCAGCGCGCAGGCGCCGGCAGCGCTTCCGTGGGGAGGCGGCGGGGGCTTCCGGGCGGGGTCCGGCGGCGGGCCGGGGCCGGGGCCGGGGCCGGGGCTGGGGCAGGGGGAGCCGCTCGGAGCCGCGGGGTGAGGACGGGGCACGGCGGGGCGGGAGGGGGCACGGCGGCGGCGGCCGGGAGGGAGCGGAGCCGCCGCTCGGGGCTGGCCCCGGGGCGGAGACCCACCGCGCGCGGGTTCCTCGCCGGGCGGAGCCTCGCGCTGGGGCCTTCGGGCAGCCGCCCCAAACGGTTCTTTTCCTTTCTTTTTTTTTTTCCTCTTCCTCTTTCCTTTTCCTCTTTCCTTTTCCTCTTTTTTTTTGGCAAGCCAGAAGCGCGCCCGTGCGGCCGATGCTCGGCGCGCGTCAGGCTTGCGGTGTGGGACCCCTCGCTGGTGGCGCTGCCCTGCGCTTTTACTTGTGGCCGTCGTAACCGCAGACTTTGGCGGTTAATTTTGCGTCCATCCCTTCGTAATAAAGGGCAGTAGAAGGTAAAGACCCTTCAGCGTGGAAGAGCTGCCGCTGAGTAACTCCAGAAGCAGTGGGGGCATAGGCGGTTTTGGCTGTGTCTGCAGCGTGTTGCTCAGCACGCCAGCTCTTCTCGTAAAGAGGCAGTAACTTGGCAGCTAGTGTCACTTCCACCATGAAGAGTCCTCTGCTGGCTCACCCGCATCTACAGTGAGCAGAGTTAAACCAGGCCAGACGCGGAGTTGCAGTTTTGCTTGTTTTTTCCCCTTACACGTATTTCTTCGTTCCAGTTAAACGTCCCTGCGTACCCTGCGGGCTCATAATAAACTTAGGAAATGTTGCTTGTGTGGTTACGTTTTCATATGTAGAAGCGAAATAATATCTCACTGCCTTCCTTTCTGTGCACCATGCAGTTTGTAACCTCGGGCAGGAATATGAGCGAGTTCCGCATCCACCACGATGTCAACGAGCTGCTCAGCCTGCTGCGTGTTCATGGAGGGGAAGGAGCCGAAGTGTACATCGATCTTCTACAGAAGAACCGCACGCCGTATGTTACCACCACTGTCTCTGCACACAGTGCTAAGGTAAACGGTGTGCTGTAGTCACGGCTGAGATGTGTGTAAAGTCTCGCGGGCAGACCTCCTGAAGCATTGCTCTTCCTTTGCAATTGCTGCTAAAAGTGACACGGTCTCCCACAGTATTCTCCTGGAGAAGATGGCAGCCCATGGCTTGGACAAGTACACTCTTTGCTGGGCTAAAAACTGGCTAGACGGCTGGGCCTGAAGAGTGGTGGTGAATGGAGTGAAATCCAGCTGGTGACCGGTCACCAGTGGTGTTCTCCAGTGGTCGGTGTTGGGGCCCTTCCTCTTTAATATCTTTACTGATGACTTGGATGGGGGAATTGTGTGCACCCTCAGTAAGTTTGCAGATGACACCAAGTTGGGGGGAAGTGTTGGTCTGCCAGAGGGTAGGAAGGCCCTGCAGAGGGACCTGGACAGGATGGGTCGATGGGCAGAGGCCAAGGGGATGATGTTCAACACGGCTAAGTGCCGGCTTCTGCACTTCGGTCACAACAACCCCATGCCACACTACAGGCTTGGGGCAGGGTGGCTGGAAAGCTGTGCAGAGGAAAAGGACCTGGGGGTGTTGGTCGATGCTCGCCCGAACATGAGCCAGCAGTGTGCCCAGGTGGCCAAGAAGGCCAACGGCATCCTGGCTTGTGTCAGGACTAGTGCAGCCAGCAGGACCAGGGAGGTGATCGTCCTCCTGTACTCTGCTCTGGTGAGGCCGCACCTCGAGTACTGTGTTCAGCTTTGGGCCCCTCACTACAAGAAGGCCATCGAGGCCCTGGAGTGTGTCCAGAGAAGGGCTATGAAGCTGGTGCAGGGCCCGGCACACAAGGCCTGTGAGGAGCGGCTGAGGGCACTGGGGTTGTTTAGTCTGGAGAAGAGGAGGCTCAGGGGAGACCTCATTGCTCTCTGCAGCTACCTGAAAGGAAGCTGTGGGGAGCTGGGGGTCAGCCTCTTCTCACAGATAACTAGTGATAGGACTAGAGGGAATGGCCTCAAGTTGCGCCAGAGGAGGTTCAGGTTGGGAATGAGGAGACATTTCTTCTCAGAGAGAGTGATTATGCATTGGGACGGGTTGCCCAGGGAGGTGGTGGAGTCACTGTCCCTGGGGGTGTTTAAGGAATGGTTGGACGTGGTGCCCAGGGACATGGTTTAGTCGGTGACATTGGTGGTAGGGGGATGGTTGGACCAGATGATTTTGGAGGTCTTTTCCAGCCTTAATGATTCTGTGATTCTATAAGCTGCTGGCTCCAAGAAGACAAGGCATCTTATGAAGAAACTTGGCATAAACTCTCTTCAGTGTGATTTCTTTGTGTATAATCTCATCTGGAGTCTTGATTTTGAACTTAGAGTAGAAAAGATTTCATCAGGAAAAAGGTAAAACATCCTTGCATCTTCCAGGGACCGGTGAAAGAATCTGAGGTTTGTTAACACTGGGAGAAAAATTAAAAGGAGCTTATTTTGTACCTGTGATGGTTGTTTCAAACTGTAATTAGAGGGGTTGTTCTCTGGAGAAATAAAACAAATGAAAAATAGTAATCGTATGAAATGTGATTGTCTGAACAATATCTGACTTTCTTTCTGAGTGCCCACCCACGGTATCAGGGATTTAAAGCCTGACACTGTCATGACCAGGCATACTTGCATGGCCATTGTACTCCAGTCTTACGCATCGTTTATGTTACAGCTATAGTTCATTGAAATGTGGAAAGGTTAGAGGAGGAGGAGGAGGCGGCACTGCTGGAGATCCGTAGCCCAACCCTTTGCTCATAGCAGGGCCAACGTCTCAGCCACAGCAGATTGCTTAGCTGTATTTTGAATAACCTTACGGATTCCTCCGTTTCCCTAGGCCACATCCCAGGGCAGCACTGCTCTCTCAGTGAAGGACCCCAGGGACAGCTTGGGCTTTCTTTGCTGCAGTTTGTGTCAGTGCCTCCTGTGCTTTTGCTGTTCCTCTCATGGCAAAGTCTGCAGCCCCTCTGTGAGCGATGGGCAACATGCCCTGCCATCTCCGTGCCCCTGCTCTGGGTTCAATCCTTTTTGTTCATATATCTCTTGTTAGTGAAGCCCCCAAAGAGGACCTGGTATCCAGATGATGCTTCATCAGAGCCAAATGCCTTAATAAAGCTGCTGATACAAAACTGTATTGCTGCAGACTGTGCATGTGCAAAGTCAGTTCTGCTACAGAGCTTGTGCTTTCCTTAATCTTTTCACTCCTGCAGTACCATGGCCATCACCTGAAGTGCTAGGACCCTCCCACACTTCTGTTGTAATTATTAGTAGGAAGCCAATGCTATATCATTCAGTCCAAAGCCTATTCCCTGAAGTACTTTGGAGCCAGCAGCAGCCTATGCCTTGTCTCCACCCTTGCATAATGCTCCTCCCTTGAATGCTGTGATGATGATGTCTGTTAAACATTTAATATTAATGTGGTGTTTTGCAGGTTAAAATAGCAGAATTTTCTCGAACACCTGAAGATTTTTTAAAGAAGTACGATGAGCTGAAGTCTAAAAACACAAGGCATCTAGATTCTTTAGTATATCTACTGTCAAAGCTCACAGAAGATAAAGAGGTTTGTTTCTGTGTTAGAATGAGTTTGTTGTAAGTATTCAGAAGTAGTAGCAATGCAGTGGTTTTAAGTGCACACGCTTTCTGATGATAATGTTAAGTGAAATGCATTGAAATCAACAGAACACAACCGGTTCTAGCATTTTCTGTTAAATATAACCAGTTCTAGCATTTACATTAAAGCACTGCTGAGAATTATGCTCCTCTTGACGTAGACCACTTTAAGACATGATACTGGGATGTGAAGACCCGTGGTCTGATGCAGCATAACCATCTTATGGTCAGATGTTTTTTACTTTATTACGTGTTGACCTGTATTCACAAAATCTCTTCTTTTTTTGTGTATGTACAGACACTCCAGTATTTGCAACAAAATGCTAAAGAAAGAGCGGAACTCGCAGCAAATGCAGCAGCCAGTGGCAGCACAAATTTTTCCATTTCCTCATCTACTTCCAAGATATCTCTACAGGAGCTTGAGGAGCTACGCAAGCAGCTAGGCAGTGTCACAGCCAACTCCAGTGTACAGCAGGTACTAGCCTAGTCTCTTCCCTAGCCTTGGGCACAGATCTTTCCCTACTGCTTGCATGTAGCTGTGCTGTTTCTTAACTTTTATCGTTTAGTGGAATTAAAAATGTTCCTATCCATGCAGATATATAAATTCTCTCTCAAGATGTGTTAGTCAAATTATATTAAATCTTCGTGTTGTTCTTCATAAAAGTGGCCTTTTCTATTTAAGTCAGTAAAGCTGAGTTGATTTTAGGCCACAGCAGTCCTTAGTGGCTGGGATCAATATAATTTCACTTTCCCACTTCAAACCACCTCTTTAACCTGTGCAGGCATTTCCTTTTCTGCCTGTAGTAGCGCTTACTCAGGAGCCCAGCAGCCTTTATGACTTGTCCCATCCTTGCTGAAAATTCTACTCTCCCAGATACATGGGTGCAATGCCTCACATAATCATTCCACAAGTGGGCACAGCCATTCTTTCTGCTGAGCTATTTGAATGAGTCTTCCTGTAATACATGCTTCAAATTGATCCCAGTCAAAGAGAAAAAGGGAAAAAACAAACAAACAAATGAAACAACTGTAAAAGTAAATGGTATCATTGTAAGACACAAGCTTAGAAAACAGATAGGCGAATGTTTCATTATCAGTAGACCAGAAAGTTCAAAGGTATGATTATTACTTAAATCCAAACATCATTTTTCCTATAATCAGTTACAGAAATAACCATTTCCTAGCTATGCTTAGGCATTTTGGCTGCAGAAGGCATAGGAGCAACAGTATGGACAGTTATTTGGACAGAAGCAAAGATGATATGTGGGGAGAAGGAGAAGAAGAATGGGGGCTCAGAGGTCTGTAGTGAGTAACTGGACAATATGTGCAAATTCTTCCATTTAAAATTTTGTGATTCCCATTCTCCTCAGAGTTTTGGTTTTGTTTCTGTTTTGCCTTCTGGCTGACTATTCAATAAAATCTATCAAGGGACAAACCTATAGGCTCTGAATGTTTCTGAGATGTAGGCCTGCTTGTGAACACTCAGAAAACACGTGCCAGGGTCTTTTCAGTCTGCAGTCTGTGCCACAGCAGCTCTTTGCCTGAGGTCTGTGGAGGCATCGCTGTGTCTGTATTGTGTGTGTTGTCTGTTCGTGTTGATGGGGTGTGAATACTCAAGTGCTCGCTCTGTAGGGGGACTCCCCATGTTCAGTGTTTAGGGATGCCTACAGGGTCTCTCAGCTTTAAGGGCTTTGAGTGCATGTGATGATGGGGACTGCAGACCCCCCGTCCTCTGTCAGGCAGTGATGAAGCTGGTCTTGTTCCACAGATATTTGTGAAATGCATGTCTCCACAGACTGTTTGACTCATCCAAATCCACAGATGTTTCGAGTCAAGCGGTTGATTTAGATCATGAAGGAAAGACAAATTTCCAGTAAGATAACTGATGTTTTTAATAGGATTTATGTGTGGACTTGCTGTAAGAGGAGAGAAGAGTAAGCAGTGTTCTCTAGGATGTATAGTTCAATTACAAGTTGGTTTCCCATGCATGCTTTTCCTTTGAGGCACGGATATGACTCCACAACCAAAGGAATTGAAATGGCAATGTAAGCCAGTTGAAAAGATTTATACCTCCCTGCTGCTCCGTTTATGCTTTCTTCAGGCTTACAGAGCTGATGAAACTCTCATAAAAGGTCTGACGCTCAGGGTCATTGGGTCATTGTGACCGTATCAACTCGCATAGCAGAAATATCTCAGCAGCCCTCTCACGGAACTGTCACCTGCACTAAGTGAGGGTGGGTGTTGTTTTGTCCCTCCAGGAGTGAGATCCTGCATCTCCCTGCTGGCCTAGCCTATGGCTGCTGCTCCTCTGTGGGGAAAAAAGGTCTCCTGTCAAATCTTACTATCCTGAGAATATTTGTGGGAATGTTTGGACCTCATCTGTCTTTCTTCCTGGTGTTCCGGAATTCCAGCTTAATCCAGGAGTCAAACTTTTTTTTTTTTTTTCCCCTAAATCCAATACCTCTGAGTTAAAGCTTGCCGGAGAAGACCTCTTCTGTTCAGAGGCGCTCTGTGAGCTGTTGTAGAGATGACAGAGAAATCCAGAGGCACAGCTGTCACTGCAGAGAGGCTCCCAGGCAGATAGGATGTTCTGCAAGGCTATGAATCTTGTGCCTCTCGGGTCTGAGGACGTTGCACCAGGGTTATGCCAGGACTGAGGCTGCAGCAAACACCAGCAGAACTGGTGTTGTCTAGGGGAGCAGTCCCATGGCTGATTCTTGTTCGAAGGATTTTAAGACCTCACATTGAGCAGCTCTTAGAATGTGGGGAAGGGTTGGGGTCAGCCCCAGGGTGAATGAATTAGAATCACGGAATCACAGAATCGTAGAATATCCCGAGTTGGAAGGGACCCATACGGATCATCAAGTCCAACTCTAATTCACACATAAAAACACTGTTCTTTAAGATGCAAAGCTCATGTTTGCTCGCTTCCTTCCCACATTCCACTGTCCTCTGAGACCTTCTACGAGAAGAAAATAAAATGACCCTGTGCATATCCCATTTCACATAAGTGTTTGTAGAGCTTATGAAATGGCTTTTATAAGCATGTCCCCCATGTTTGTGCACTTGTGGGTGTAAATGTTCATGTAGGTTACATGTCGTGCAGGCCCCTACCGCTGAGAATTAATCTTTCACTCCATTTATTTTACTGACAGATATCCAGAGCTGGGGATGAAAACTTTTGACATTTTTAAGAGCTCAATTCCTTCACTGACTCTGATTCAGAGTAAAAACACCATTATTTTCCACCAGTGGATTATTGGGATTGCATTTCAGATGCAGCTGCTCACTGGGCACTCTGCAGAAACTGAGTTCAGAAGTGTTCATTTACCTGTCTGCAAGTGCTCCTTGAATAAGATGTTACTGCTTACAGCTTCTGCAAGTAGTTTGCTGGCTTTTATGTGGTGCACTTTGCAAACTAATAAGATTCCTGGTGCTTGTGCATGTCCCCATTCTGCTCCCATATCTGTGCCGTAGCACCGAGGCTGGTGGGGAGGCATACAGCAAGGCATTATTTGATGTATCCTCCAATAAAAAGGAGGCCAACTGTATAAAAAATCATCTCTGCAGCACTGAGACCAATAGACTAGATGGTACTGACAGACCAAATCCTGTGCTGTGCTACTGTAACATCAGTTATTCTATTTTCTGTTCTCAAGGTAGCAGCTTCAGTGAATTTCTGCTTAAAATTCAAAATTTCTTGCACTTCTGAAGATCTCTCTTTTTCCTTCTCTCTCTCCCTCTCTCTTTTCTCAACAGCCTCTTGAGCTTACACGAAAAGTGCTCCGAGATAAGCAAAACAAGAAGAATTCAGGTCAGCCTGTTCCAGTATTTCCATCCTGGGTATATGAGAGACCTGCACTTATTGGCGACTTCTTAATTGGCACCAGTTTAAGCACTGACACAACGGTACCTATAGGTATGTGATACACAGGGAAAGTTACCTTAACATATTATGTTCCATTCAGAAGTGCCATTCAGATTTCATCACACTCAGAATGAAAGCAAAACATGGCTCCTTGGACTCTGCCGATGAAGACCAGAGTTCTAAAAAAAAACCAAAAGCAAACAAACAAACAAACAAACCCCACCACTAACAAACTTACTTTCTTCAGTGCTTCTCCTGTGCTGAATTCCATCCCCATTGTTAAACCACACAATCTAATCTGTTTAGCATTTTCCCAGTCCTTTTTCTCTTGAGTCACAGCTTCCATAAAATACTACTGTAGCAGAATCATATCTCTATTTTCAGCTGTAAATTCTGTAGTTGTACCTGTCAAGGGAGCCTTCATTAATCCATCCAGCTCAATCTCCTCTCCAGTAAGACTGTAACAACCTGCCCAATTTGCTCTCGTTTCTAGCCAGAGCTGCAAGGGACCAATCTTACCCTCTTGTGTTATAGCTTTAAGCAGAGCTGTGTATAGAACTCCTGTAGGAAACCTGTAGTTTCTTTCTGATGTGAATTTTGACTGTGTGGAACGTGACAACAGTAGGCTCATTCCTGGAGGTGCCCCTAAATAATGATACATAAATAAATCCACCATTGGGTTTCTGCTGGGTCCTCTTGGGATGTCCTTTAAGGGTATGTTCCTAGCAAGCTCAGAACCATTTGTTCTGTCAAAGTTTGGAAAAGGCCAGTATGGTTTTGCTGCACATAGATCTTCTGTCTTTCTTCTTTCTCTGAGATGCTGATTTGAATAGCAGGGCTGAGTGTTTCCCTGTTGTCAAATGGTTCTTTTAGCTGCATGGGAGTTTTAAGCATGCCTGATGCATACATTTTACATGCTTTTATTTGAGGCTTTTGAATCATACATGACTGAGACTCTCAGTCATATCTTCAGTTAAATGTTTTTTTTCCAGGGATTAGCAAATTCCATAGTGCCCAGTAATCACTGCTGAGTGACTGTCAAATGCTGCACCAGCACATACAGTCCTACAAACTGAGAGGGACTATTATCTAGCTTCATGAGATAAGGTTTGCTGTAGTGAGTGCTGTAGCCACTCTGATCCAGTCCTCTGATATGTTACATTTCAGGTTGAGTCCTCTATACTTCTTTGTAGGTTGTAGTTGATTGCACCATTCAGAGACCCTGCAACTTCTGGTTCACCTGCAGCTTTTGCTGAGTTAGCATTTCTTTGTGTCTATATTTAAACTGTATATTTGAATATTTCAGTGAGGGGAAGTAGGGGGAATTGTCAGCAAGACTAGAACTCCTCAGATCCAGTATAACTGAGCCCATTTCAGTGAAAGGATCAGCAGTGTGAGTGATGTTTTCTTCGTCACAGATGTCAGATGTTAGCCTTGTCTGCCTGGTTTACTTTGAGTATAAATGACCAAAGGATTCTTTTTTCCTGGAAAGCAAGGTAGAAGATTTTGGAGCTGGCCCTAATTCTGTTGTATTTCTTTGTATCTTGGTTCAGCTTTGTGTGATCTTTGTTCTCTTTGTATGGTAGTATGTCTTCCTTTTAAGCTTCAGGTCTTCAATCAAAATGATATGAATGATAAAGTAGTACTATGGCATGTTCTGATTGTGTGCTTTTTTGTCTTCTCTTTGAAAACAGGTACTTTGCCATTAGCCTCTCAAGAATCCGTGATTGTGGAGGACTTGCTATATGTTTTGATTGGTGTGGATGGAAGATACATCACAGCACAGCCTCTCGTAGGCAGGCAGAACCGAACATTTTCGGTTGATCCAAACTTGGACTTGTCCATCAAAGAGCTGGTGACCAGGATTCTTCCCGTAGCAGCAAGTTACTCTGCTGTCACCAGGTACAGAACTGACATTTCCTCTCAGAGGAGGATGTTCTCCTTTGAGCATCAAGATGTGGAATATAGAGTCTGTCATTTTGCAGATGGTGACTTCCAAGCTAAATTTAAACCTTTGGGGATATAAAATAAGATCGACACCTTATTTGAAATGGTTTTGACCGCATTTCTTTTTTTCTGACTTTTCCTCTGTGCTGCATGTTCACTTTTACATTCACCTCACCTTTGCTGTATCCAAACACTGTCTTGGTGCATTCAGACAAAGGAAAAATGGGATGTGTCATCTTATTATTGCTTGTCTCTTCCTGCTCTGCTATGGATTTCTCTTTGCTTCCTGCCTTTTGATCTCCTCTGGGCATCCAGGACTAAGACAACCTTTGTGTCTGCTGCTGAGCAGGAGACACAGCCTACTGCTGCCTGGTTTCTGGTAGCTACCTTAAGTAATTTTTGAAAGGCCTTAGTATAAGGTACACCTCACTGACAGCAGACGTTTGTAGTGTGGATGTCTGTATTTGATTCGATGTCCCTAAAAGGTCAGAAAAGAGAAAGAAACACTTTAAGGAAGCGATTTATCTAGTCTCTTTTACCCAACTCCTTGATGTGACTTGTATTTGGAAGCATCTCTCTTTGTCCACTAACTGTGCTGGGTCTGGCTGAGATGGAGTTAACATTCCCTGCAGCAGCCCACACGGTGCTGTGCTCTGCACGTGTAGCTAGAACAGCACTGGTATCACACCAGCGTTTTGTCTATTGCTGCATAACACTGGCACAGCATCAGGACTCCCTCCAACCGCCCCCAAGAGCCAGCAGGCTGTGGGTGGGCAAGACGTGGGGAGAGGACATCACTAGGGCAGCTGACCTAAACCAGCCGAAGGGATATTCCATACCATATGGTGCCACACTCAGCAATAAAAGGTGGGAAAGGGGAAGGGGGGCTCTCGTTATGAAAATGTCTGTCCTCCCAAACAACCGCTACACTTATTGAGGTCCTGCTTCTCAGGACGTGGCTGAACATTGCTCATTGATGGGAAGTAGAGAGTAATTTCTTTTCTCTCTGTGTGCTTCTGCACAGCCTTTGCTTGTTTTTTTTTCCCCGTCTTTCTTTTCCCTTTAATTAAATCATCTTTATCTCAGCTCATGAGTTGTTTTTTTTTCCTTTCCAGTATACTTTCTTCTTCCCCTCTTCTTCTTGAGGAGAGGAGGTGAGAGAGCAGTTGTGGTGGAGTTCGGCTGCCCACCCGAGTAAAACCACCACACTAACATATATGAAGCCGTCTAAGTCTGATGAGGTGAATCCCTGCTGTGGCATGTAGAGTCAGAAGCTAGCAACAATATTTTCCCCAGTGTCTGGGTCCATGATACTGCTTCCTTTTGAGATCTTTTCCTGTCTTCTAATCTGTTTCTTATACAAAGGCAATCACCTTGAAAATGCTGGCTCTCACTTTTTATAGTGGTTTTACTCTGAATTCTAGATCCCCTGCAGTTTGAGAGGAAACATTTTCCCACCGCTCTCTGTACTAAGAAACTTGGTAATGAGAAGTAGGCAGGGGGACACAGAGCAAATGTGAAACCTGAAACTCCAGCTGAAGACTGGTATGCTTTGCAACACATGGTCTGCTCGTGTTAGCATAGCCTCCTGAAGTTAGAGTTCTTGAAAATGATGGAAATTGCCTTGTCTACCCAGGAGTTTCTATTTTGCATTTTACAGGTTTATAGAGGAGAAGTCTTCCTTTGAGTATGGACAGGTAAATCATGCTCTGGCTGCTGCTATGCGTACTCTGATCAAGGAATACATGATACTAATTACACAGCTGGAACATCTTCAGAGACAGGGACTTCTGTCACTGCAGAAACTCTGGTTTTATATCCAGCCCACAATGAGGACTCTAGAGATTCTTGCTTCACTTGGTAAGTTTCAAAAAATACAGTCATTGTTTTGACAGGTGCATGACAGGGGCTTCTGAAAACTGTACAGAGTAACAGTACAGACAGGGCATGTATCATTATGTCAAGAGGTGCTGCATCAGCAGTGGCCATCTCCTGCACCATGCATAGTGGAATGGCAGAACAGGCCCTCTCTGGATACCTCAGAATTACACTAGTGTGCTGAGTGATGAGGCACGGTTGCAACCCATTTGAGAACATGTGTTGCTTGCACATCTCACAGGAATACCACCAGGCAGATAATCTTTCCTACAGGAATGAATTGCAGCGCTTTCATTAATACCATTTTAATACCTTCCATTTCTTACTTCATTGTATTGTTTCCTCAATAATTTTGATTAAATTAAACTCTCTGGCATAAGAATACTTTTATATTTCTGTCTACTCAGCCCAGAGGATTTATCTGGACATAAAAATCTGTTTTACGTAGAATCCGAAGCTGGATCATCCCTCCTGGTATTCATGTTTCCTGAAATTTTCAGGTTTCTGGAACACAACAGTTAGCCATCTACATTAAGGTTCACTTCAATCCAAAATTCATGACAGTACTGTATTCCTCTTCCTCTGTCCCTTACATCCCTTTTGCTATGCAAAGTATAAATTTTACCATCAGCCTACCCAAAATCAGGTGTTTCAAGCTGTATGTGTGACTAGCTCAGTTATGTTGGAGAATGGATGTACTTTTGAGATTAGAGGTTTCACAAGCAAGTCACTGAAGTGTAGGATTCTTTCATTAGTGTCTGGAAAGAAAGATCTCTGTATATGTTCAGCACAGAAGCCTTTTGGACTTTGAGCCATCAGATGCTTTGTGTCTGCCTGAGTTCAGTTCTTCTTGTCTGGAGAACTGCCTTTCATTATTGCTTGTTTGTAAGGTGGATCATTTGGGATTTTATTTCAGCGTGTTTCAGGCTATAGGCTTATGGCTGCATGGTGGAATAGCCTTGCATCTTCACAGATGTACAGGAGGAGTCTACTGCTGACTAGGAGAACTGTTGATGTCGGCTAATCAACTACTAAAGTCATTATGTCTGTCAGCATAGCTTGTGCAGATAATTTGTGTGTTTAAATGAATAGCCTTGTGTCTCACACCTATAATTTTTAATTTTAGCTACTTCTGTGGATAAAGGTGAGTGTATGGGAGGATCAACCCTGAGCTTACTCCATGATAAGACTTTCAACTACACGGGAGACAGCCAGGCCCAGGAACTGTGTCTGTATTTAACCAAGGCAGCCAGTGTGCCTTATTTTGAAATTCTGGAAAAGTGGATATATCGAGGCATCATTAATGATCCATACAGGTAAAGAACAGCTGAGGAATGAAAATGAAATCAAAAAGTTAAGAAATATTGTTTCAGTCTCTGGTTTTTACATTTTCTAGTGTACCCGTCCCTCTGTTTTATAGAGTCTGCATAGCCTAAGTGCCCAGACTGAGCAGCAGTGGGTACCCAAGGCAACATTGCCTGGAAGGGGAGCTACTGGAGTGTGTTTAACTACATTTCCTATTTGATTCAATAGTTAAACAGTCAGGGGCATGCTCACTTGTTTTATTTGTCCAAATTCAATGAAATTATTTCCAAATTCAATAGCACAATAGTTCAAATATGTAATCCAGTCAAATTCCACCCTACCATGCTTGTCCCACTTGAAGTGTTCTCCTTCCACATCCTCATCCCCTTCAGGACAGGGCTGAACGCTGTTCTCATAAGGCGCAAGTGTGATAACTCACTGAATCTGTGTTAATGTAGTCCACTAATATGATAATCTGATGCAAGTTAACAGCACTATTTATAGTTTCTTGTCTTGTAGAATCATTTAAAGCATTTTTCTGTTCTTAATAGTTTATGCAACACTTCTGTTCCCCACGTTTTCAGAATCCTAACAGGGAAGAAACTAAAATAGCTAAAGAGAATGCCTTCCTGATGGTGAGAAAGCAAAGGCCAGCTTCCTCACTTGTACACTAACAGCCAAATAACATTTAGGCTTGGTTTCTGAGCCCTATAAAATTCTGTATCTGTGATAATTGATTGCAGATTAGCGCAAACACTCCACAAAATGCTTCTCTTACTACAAATACAGATTAATTTCAGTTCTCAGTTGGAACGTATCTTCATGAGACCTTGTTTCTGATAGATTATATTACCAGTTTACAGGTCAAAAAAGTAATCCTCATTGTACCACTTCCTGCTTCTAAACATCTCCTTTAAATGTTCAGTGAGTTCATGGTAGAGGAACACGAGTTGCAGAAGGAGAAGATTCAGGAGGACTATAATGACAAGTATTGGGATCAAAGATATACTGTTGTACAGCAACAGATTCCATCATTCTTACAGAAAATGGCTGACAAAATACTAAGCACAGGTAGGTAAAGATATGCTTCTGATATAAGAGAAATCTAAGATGACCATTGCCGTTCTTTACATGAAGATGAAATAAATGTCATCACACTTTGCCAGTTCATGGGGTTATCCAGCTGCAACTTCTCAGAGGAATCTGAAAAGAGGAAATTAAAAGGAACTCCAAATCATGTAAATAAGAAAATGTGTGAAGGAGTACAGCAGGATGAGGAGCTTTCTGTCTTAGTCCTCTGTTACATGGGTACAGTTTTCTAGCAGCTAGCTAGATGGAGCTAGATGGCTGAGGTTTGGACACACTGAGTCTTAGTTTGGGCACTTGAAGGAAGCATGCCACCCAATGGTTACCATTGTTCCCTGCCAAGTACAAACTCCTCAAAAGCTATATCTGAATACAGCACCAGATTTTCAAAGTTTCTGGCTATCTGCAAAGGTGTTTTACCACCGCTGGAAAACCAAAAACTTTTCTGAATCACCTTAAACGTGGTATTAGTAGCCTAATTTAAATTCTGTATCGTCTTTTGAAAGGCATTTAAATCCTTTCCAGCTTTCTGTAGAACTTAATATAAACATTTCACAATGTATCTTCTGCTTCATGATAGTGATTTGGAAGCTTCTTTCTTGGAGGCACATACCATGTTGTGAATATTGGTCATTCTTTCTCTTTTATTCCAGGGAAATACTTGAATGTTGTGCGAGAATGTGGACGTGATGTTACCTGCCCTGTGGCTAAAGAGGTCATCTATACTTTAAAAGAGCGAGCGTATGTGGAACAAATAGAAAAAGCATACAACTATGCTAGCAAAGTTCTTCTGGATTTCCTAATGGAGGAGAAAGAGCTGGTGGCTCACCTGAGGTTTGATTTATTTTCTTAAATGTATGTTAAATAGATTGTTTCTGGTAATGAAAATAAGGTTTTAAAGTTAGTTCTCTTTTCTTGGGATATTACTATTGTATTAGCTCTGCTCCTGTTAGAAATGGTGACCTGAAAAAATAAGATGTTTTTTCCCAAAATAATAAAAAATGGCATAAAATCACAGAAATGTTGGGTGCGAGAGACTTCTAGGGGTCTCTAGTCCAACTTCCTTCTTGAAGGCTACCACCAAAACTAGATCAAGATGGCTGTGGCTTTGTCTAGCCCAGTACTGACACACACCCCCACGCCCCGTGTGTAACCACGGTATTTTAAGACTGTGCTAGTACCATTTTCACTGTGAAAATGGCAGTGATCATGTGTGATCTTTGGCCAGATGCTAATATCATCCTCCAGCCCTCCTGTGAGCTGTTTCTAAGCTCCTGGCCCACTGCAGTTGACTCTCCCTCATGCCATGTAAAAATTGAAGTTAATGCATCATACTATAGCAGAAGTCAACACAAGTACGTGGAATACTTCAAAAGTCAGCACAGATACTTGGACAGGAGAGTTCAGGATTCTCCCCTGAGTTAGCAACTGCCTCTTGGATGGATCTGGGCTCTGTGGAGGCTGGGTTGTTTTTCAGGAGAGCAGCAGTATGATCCTTTGCCTAGCAGTGTAGTGCATACCTTTTTTCTTACTGTGCATTTTTACAGGAAAAAAAGAACAGCAGTAACCCTGATATGAGTGCACAAAAGCATGCTGACTGAGGTGATGGGAAGGAGGGGGACGTGAATGAAAGACTAGCTTTCAAATGGGTTATTTATGTCAGTGTATTCTGTAAACAAGTAAAAAAGTTTGTTTTTTAAAAATGTAATCAATTATCCTCATTTTCCTGAGCAGATCTATAAAACACTATTTCCTAATGGATCAAGGGGACTTTTTTGTTCACTTTATGGATCTCACAGAAGAGGAGCTTAAGAAGCCTGTAGATGACATCATAACTACTAGGCTAGAAGCTTTGCTTGAATTAGCCTTGCGAATGAGCACAGCCAACACAGATCCTTTCAAGGACGATTTAAAGGTAAGAATGTATGTAAGCAGAAGATAACTGAATCTGAGCAGAAGGTTTGCTATTGGGAAAATCAGCGTGCCTGTAAGAAGCTGCTGAAAGTGCAGTCAAGGAAAACGGAATTAATGCCTATATTTCTGCAGACCTTCTCTGAGTTAAGTCCTGTTTCATCCACATTAGCAATGGGAAACACTTGTCCTGTGCAAGGGGGCACATCTTCTTGCTGATGTCTGAACACAGAGACGGTGCTTTTGGTGGCATCAGGATGAGATGGAAGCAGTAGCATATGTCTCATGCTTGTTCTCGGCTTGGATGCCCGCTCTGGAGTCCAAGAAAATATCTAATTAGATGCCCTGACATATAATGATTACTACATCTCAGGTGAAAGTCAAGGGCTTCTGCTGTAGTATTTTACAGAATGTGAAGTGTCACAGAAGCTGCACTTGGGGAGTGTGGAATCTGAATTGACCTGATAGAGGCTGAGGACAAGGTAGAACTAGTGGCATAGTAGTATGTTATATGCTGATGGTCAAACACTACAATGGCACTCTCTGCTGTCTGCTGTAGCACTGTCCGGATCAAACCATTCACCATTGTATTCTAGTTTGATCTGATGTCTTGAGAGCAACTTGGATAAAATGCAGTTGTTCTGCCACATAGCTCTTGCTACGCAATAGTTGTGAGTACCCTATTGACTTCACTTTTTTTCCCATTCTTTCTTTATAGATTGACTTGATGCCCCATGACCTCATTACGCAGCTCTTGAGGGTATTGGCCATAGAAACAAAACAGGAAAAGGCCATTATTAGTGCAGATCCCACGGAGCTCACTCTCAGCGGTCTGGAAGCATTTTCCTTTGACTACATCGTTAAATGGCCTCTGTCCCTTATTATAAACAGGTAAAGTATTCATCCACTGGAGGAAAAAAGGCAGAAATTTTTGTATGGGGTTAAAACACATTTGCAAACAGCAAAATACTGCAAAGTCAATGTCTTTAAATTGACGTTAAAAATCAACCAGTAGAAAATGCTGTGGGGTTGCTGATCTCCACTTATAGACTATGGAATATCGATTGTCAGTACAGCCTCAACAGACTATGCCAAAGACATACTTGGAAAATCAAGGTTCCATTTTAAATGGAATCTCAGCCTGGTCCATGATCTTCTTGTGACCAGTTTCCCAGTGTTCATTTGTCCATGGCTTTTTGAAGGATCTCCCTGAGAAGATCTTCATTTGAAAATGAACTCTCACTAGAAGGTTTCCATGTTTCCAGTCAAACATTTCTTAGGTGTAGAGGGGCAGAAAAAAAGTCCTTTCTGGTAGCCCTGGTTACAAACTAGAAGGATACAGTCTGTTGCTAGAATTACTGTATAAGCCATTTTGCATTTAATGGAATTAGGAGGAACCAAAAGTTTAATTTTTTTCTGCAATGTGTCTCCTGTTCTCCTGGAGGAACACTGGCAGACATGCTACTGTGAGCCAGGGCAAATGGGACAGGCAGTGTTATGTGAAAAGGGTGTCAGATGTTGATTGCTAAATGCCAGTAATTAGCTTATCCCCTCATTTCTCCTTTAAAAAAATCAGTTGACGCAGCGGGACTTTCCTAATGACATGATGCTTTAGAAATTATCTCTCTTTCTCTCAAATCGAGCGTATTAACTTTGATGGTAACTATGGAGTGAAAATACTATATGATGCAGTTTCACAAACTGTGTCGACTGGAGCTCTGTAGACACCTACACGGAAGTGTCTGAATGCAGACCTGAATCCAGTCCCAGACGCTATAAATAAGCATCCCCATCTGTTTCTAGCAGTGCATTGCTGGCATGGTATTGCTGCCTGTAGCTTGGTTACAGTTTTTCTTCATCTTTTTGGAGAATCCTGGTGAATTGTTTTGGCAGTCATTGCAGTCTTAGTGCACTGGGTATAAAACTACAGGCTTTCAGCCCTCCATCCCAGTAGGTATGTGAGTGACCTTCCTACAGGTGGCTCAAGGGAATTGGAAAAGGAGTCTGGTGATGTACCTTGTGGTAGGAAGTATGGAGGAGGGTCTCCTTGGAGAGGAATTCTTTGGGATGATTACAAATGTTATTTTTTTCCTTGGTTTGAATTATTTCAGTGCAGATCTGTGTGTGTCTGAAGGCGTAAGGAACATATTGTGTAAAGTCTCTTTGCCTTTGAGCAGCTTCAGCCTTCATAGCTTACTTAGTCTGACAATCAGAAGAGGGCTTAATCTGAATGGTTTTCTCCTTTCTTTCCAGGAAAGCACTGACAAGATACCAGATGCTTTTCAGACACATGTTCTATTGCAAACATGTGGAAAGACAATTGTGCAACGTTTGGATAAGCAATAAGACAGCCAAGCAGTTCTCCCTACATTCAGCTAAGTGGTACGGCCTTTTTTCCTGCTGGGTCAGTTGTGAAGCTTTGGTTTTCCTTGTTTCCATGTTAGTTAGGTATGTCTTGACATGAAGCAGATCATTTTGACGGGAAACAGATCATTACAAATTTCTGACAGGCTAAGAGAGGTCAGAATATAACATTTTAGGTTTCAGTTGAAAGTGTCTGCTCAATAATCTTTGTGCTGCTTGACTTGTTCATCTTTGTTGACAGAAAAGGAACTTGTTCCTCTTTGTTTAGAAAAGGAAGCCAATGATCTTTAGGGTTGGCTCATTATATACCAGCAGTTACAGCAGAGTACGTTTGTGGACATAGTCTTGCTCGCTACTTTAGCATCAGCAAGATTAGTTAAGGCCCCAGTAGTTTAAAAGCAGCATCCTTCACTTCTAGCCAGGAAACTATGCAAGGACTCATGACCTTCACATAGCTTGGCTAATGTTTGGGATTTTGGTGTCATACCAAGTCAATAAGGTAAAATTGGTGGGGTGTTTTCCTAGAAAATCGTTCTACCTTGTTCCAACTGTGAGGGCAGATTTTAGTCTTTGGAGCTGCACACCAAGTGCAGGGGATGCCTGTTTGGAGCACGAGAGAGGTGCCAGCACTGCAAGGCAATCCCTTCTGCCTTGCCAGTGGCACTTTCCTGTCACAAGGTGACCTCAGCTGCCTTGGTCCTGACCTCAGCCAACATGACTGTAGCTCTGGTTCCTCTGAAATTGTAGAGGAGGTTAGTGGAAGAGACCTGTGGTGGTCTCTAGTGCAACCCCCTGTTTACAGCGTGACTGTCACCAGCAATGGACAGGTCATTGTGGCTGAAAACCCCTAGGGTGGGTATCCCTCACCTCTCTGGTGGCCTGTCCCACTTTATTGAAGTCAGTTCTTAGTTTGGCATCACAGTGTCTGTGTAAATTAACATTGAAAGAACCTGTATATAATCCCGCCATTCTGCCACGGCCTGCAAAGGTGAAATTGCATTAAATGCCATTGGTGGCAGGTGATTTGATTAAATTTAATATTTTTAAGTATTCATTTTACAAGCAAGCATTTATAGGCTAGAAAGAAACGAGAGCCATTTATCTTGTTATATTTTACCCTGCTAACAAATGCATGTCTCACTAGATAGCTACACCAGTAAAATGGCTTTAATACTGTCCATTTATGGCTGAGTATGAGCAAATATTCAAATTAACTGTCCAGATTCAAAATTAAGGGAAAGCCATTTAAATAAGTGGAAAATAATCAGAGATGTTTTCCATTAACTTTATAATCACTGTCACACTGCAGCAGCGAATTTGCTAGGACAGAAATAGTTAGCTCTCTGCTTCACTTGGTTGTGCAAGCTTAGTGATAGCTCTCCATGGCATTTGCTAGTTCTAAGTTGTGTGGGTGTGATTTTTTCCCCTAGGTTTGCTGGTGCTTTCACACTGCGGCAGCGGATGCTGAATTTTGTACAGAATATCCAGTATTACATGATGTTTGAAGTGATGGAGCCAACATGGCACATTCTTGAGAAGAACTTGAAACTGGTGAGCGTGTGTGCTTGAGAGAAGTACAGACAAAATTCTTAAGTTACCAAATTTAATGTAGGGAAAAGCTGCCTAATTTCAGTTACTGCAGGCCACTGTTCAGTGTTTTATTGAAGACGCTTTGTTGGACGAACTGTTGTTCTTACCACACTACAAACTCTGCTGCTGTTCTGCATAACCTTTCTGCTTTGTTAGTCATGTATCCCTTTCCTCTCGTGCATCCTCCTGTCTATTCCCAGCTCACATACTCTTCATCCTGCTATGGAAAGGTGGTGTTCTACTGAACATCACTTTACACAGAGAAAAGAAACCTTCGGAAAAGGAAGAAGGATGCTGGGTGCAAAGATTACAAGCAGGTCTAGGCATCGTCAATTGATTCCGTGAGGTACACGAGAAGTAGCTCAACATGCCCCAGAGCATGTCTCAGAGGTCACTGTCAGAAGCAGGATGCTGGCCTAGAGCTTTGGTCCAGTGCAGCACAGCTGTCCTGGTTTGTTTCACTAATGTTCTGTCCTGTAATAGGCTTCTAATATTGATGATGTCTTGAGCCATCATACGAGCTTCCTGGATAACTGCCTGAAGGACTGCATGCTAACCAATCCAGAGCTGCTGAAGATCTTCTCCAAGCTGATGTCTGTCTGTGTCATGTTCACAAACTGCATGCAGGTATGTACAGCCTCCCCATTTTTACCATGCTGGCATCAGTTGCTTTGGGTGCCAGACAGCCCCGACAGTCCCTTCTTTCAACTCTACCCCTCTTGTCATTGGTACATATGGAAGAGCTTCTCTTTCACCCACCAACAGGCTTTATGAGCTTTGATGGCTCAGACTTTTCCTCCAAGTGGTTTCTATAGCTTCTCCCTCTGCAAAATTGCCTTTGTGCTCTTCTATTTTGGTACTGAGATCAGGTTCATATGAACCTTATTACCTCTCTTCATCCATTTCTGCAGCAGAATTAGATGTGTAAGTTCTGTAGGTTTTAAGATGCTCTCTAGTTTTTAACACACTGTTGTAAGGACCCATGAAGACTGTTCTCCTTAGGCAGATTCTAGCCAGCGTGTCAGGGAGCCTTAAAACAAAACAAAAAACCAGCTTCCTTTGGGTTAAGTCAGTTTTGTGTATTAACTTTGTAATTTTAATCTCAGAGAGTTAGCTTTCACTGGGATTAGCTAGCATCAGGGCTAGCAGGATTGAGTCAACCTCATGGTTTGCAAAGTGGAAAAAACGGGAGCTCACTGTTTCCGCAACCCTCTGTCCTTCCAAGAGGTTCACCCAGAGCATGAAGCTGGATAATGAGATGGACCGGCTCACCTTAGAACACGGCACAATGCTGGGCCCACCAACAGAGGAGGAGCGTGCTGAAGAGACTGCAAAGAAGAAGCTGACTAACAAGGTGGGGTGCTGGGGGAATAGCTTGGCCTTTTCCTCTATGAATACTGCCTGGGGCTGCAGCCTGGTTAGGGTGGCTTTCGTGTCTCCTGCAGATAGACCATTTGGTTTCCAGAGCACCACTGGTCCCAAAAGCAGAATCTTTGCAGAATTGTGGGCGTTTTTGAGGGTGGCATGGAGCACTGATGGTGCTCTCAAAGTCTGCTTTGAAGACGTTGTCTCCCACAGAATTCACTGCACTTGTTTTTAAGTTCTTAGCTGTGTTTTCAGATGTGCAGTGGATACATGCAGGCTTTTTGCAGCTCAAGAACTTTCCTATTTCCAGACTTGCATTTCATGACAGTTAAGCCAAAAAGCTGTGAGTGTGACAGCCTTTCATATCTGGGGTGTTTGTGTTGTCTGTATTCTTGTCTGTTATTCCTGTTTGTGTTGTCTGTATTCCATGTCTAGAGGCATGCTTACTAAGCCATTTGTTTGGCATGCTCTGCCGTTAGCAGACTGCCTCCTGTCCTGCTGAAAGCCCCTCTCTGGCACAGAGGCACTAGAGTCCATCACGCTGCAAGGCAATGAGAGCACTCCAGAGGTTGCAGCCTGGCTTAGGCAACACTCCCTTTATTCTTACTGACCTTTCCTACTGCTTGAAAATAAGCAACAGCATGTATTTGAGGTTTACTCTACTGGGATCTACTCTGGTGTTCTCCCAGATAGGTAGGACAAGGTTTTTAATTACCCGGGATCTTGCAACTGCTTTGGAGATCTTCTTTCGGTGCCTGAGTGACTGTTAAGTTTTATGGCAATATTTTTGAACAGGTTTGAAAAAGGGAGGGAATGGTTTCATCTCCTTAGCAAGTATGAATCAGCACATGTGAGGCTACTCATCCTTTGTTTTGGTAGCTTTTAGCAGAGCATGCTGACAACTTCCACCTGACATCTGGCTTCGAAGCAACAATCAACAAGTTTGATACTAATTTCTCTACGCATCTGCTGGACCTGTTGGACAAGCTGAGTGTTTACAGCACCAATGACTGTGAGCATAGCATGCTCAACATCATCTACAGGTGAGCCAGTAGTTTTCTCTCAGTAACTTTCCCTCCTGTGGTACTCAGGTTCAGCCCAGAAGAAATGATTGATGTTTATAACTGTGCATCTCCTCCATTAGTGATAACACTGAAATCACAAGAAATGTTGCTTTGCTTTGCAACCCATACCTTTAAAAATAATCATTTGGATTATGTGATTTATTTTTTTCTATTAATGTAGTAAATCTAATACAAATGTTAGTTTTCATGGGGATTGTCTCATTGAGTAGGCAGATTTTTTCCTTAATATGCTAGCTAATTCCTGAATGCAGCATAAATATTCCAAAATGAGAAAACCATGCAAGAGCTTAATCAGAAATGCCTATTTTGATAACAGTTTTTAATGTTTATGGCTGGACTATGTTTTTCAAGAGTTAAACACTCATGAAACTGGTCAGCCTGCAGATTGGAAATGCTCAGCTGAGGCATGCGCGTGACCACAGAAGAAGAAGGCAAATGTTTCTCAGGAGTTGGCATCTATTAACTCAAAGAGTCTCCATGGTGGAGACGCGTATAAGAGCTCTTGGATACTGACTGCCTCACACCGGGCAAAGACTCTAACGCTTCAGTAATGCTTCTTGCAGACTGTTAGGCACTTAAAGACAGACAAACAAACAAACAAAATTATTTTTTCCAGTATTGCACAGAGGCATAATTTTAAGAGGCTCGGAGTTTCAGGAATATAAAATATTTCAACACCAACGCTTCTTAAGTGCTCATTGTATGTTTGTAGGCCTAATAGACACATTCATTCTTACACCTTTGTTGAGATGTGCCACACCTGAAATAAGAGAGAGAGTAAAGGCTTCAGGAAGATTTTTTTGATGCAGGTTGTTGTCTCCTCCACATGCCATGGCTCTTGAAACTTTCTTTTGCCTTTTCTGGCCATATCTGACAGTCCTGTCCAGGATCCCTGGTACCTACATGTTCAGATATTGTTTTGTGAAGTATTCCAGAGGAGACTGGGCTTCCAGTTGTCCTTTACTTCTGAGAACTTCTTGATCAGCAACTACTGTACATTTACACGGCCCCCAGCCTCCTGTGTTGGCATCTGTTGCTATGCCTGAGATGTGGTCATACAGCTGAGACCAAGGTTGAAGAGTAAAATCTGTCATTCCTGTTACCATGGGTGCTTCCAGAAGTGAAATCCAGCCCACCAGCTCCCACACCACTGTAGAAAATTACGTCATCTTCCCTGCGTTCATCATGTAAGGGAGGACAGTTATTATTTTATCACTTCCCGTACAAGCTCCAATGGACTGGCTTTTTTATGATGCTTCATCCAGGAGATCTTAATGGCAGCTAACTCCGTGATCCAGCCTCTTAGACACCGTTGCAGGCAGCACTGAGCACAGCCAACACACTGTTGAAGACCAAGTTACCTGATCTGTTAATAGAAAAGCATCACGGCCCACAGTCCCTGAGTCCCGTAAAGAACATGTGGAGATCCTCCCATGGGTGGCCTCACCCAGCTCAGCCCAAGGCTGGAGGTGGTTCTCAGCTTACTCAGGAATTCAGAAGAATGTCAAGTGCTTGACCATTCTTTCCACCACGGAACAGCAGATGTCCTGGAGCAGCCTTCCATCACACTTTATCACATGTCACGCCAGAGATTATATTAATGTCTTTTTTGGTGGTAGCTCAGGTGTTGCCTTCCTTCCAGTGCTGTTCCTAGCATAGCATCAGAGGTTCACCCCTTTTATCATTGCCTCTCCACCCTTCTCTCAACTGCTTATGCTTCCAGCAGGGTGATGGAAGCTGTTTCTCCTGGTGATGCTGCACCATGGAGATTGCCGGTGCATCCTGTTCAACTGTGGGTCGCTGGTGTCCAGGCCAGGAGTCACCCTCCACCAGATTCCTTTGTGTTTTACAGACCACACATGAGTGTTAGCTGTGTCAGAAGGTTAACTCCTGAGCCATGGAAGCTGTGGAGACAGTTCTTTCAAGTAATGAGAACTTGTTTTTTAAGAGCACTTCCTGCTTCTGAAGAAAAGAGAAGTATGGTGATTCAGCAGGATGTGGGAAAACAAAACGCTTCCTTGACAGTTTGCTCTGAGGACGGTGAGCTAAGCTGCGACAAGCTGTTCTGAACAGGGTCTGAGGCCTTTGCCCTCAGGTACTTCCATGCCTCATTTCTGTTCAAGGGTTGCAGAGGAAATACTGGGTACTGGGTCTTTATGCTGTCAGGGCTGTCACTGCTGTTAAGTCCCCCAGTTTGGACCATCTAGGATCATGTGAGCCCTCACCAAGATGTTGGACGCAGCTGGACCTTGAATTACAAAGCAGATGTCCCTATTTTCTCAGCTGGAGTTCTGTGTGTTAGCAGGCCGTACAAGAGAATGTCTTTCTATTTCTACAGGCTGCTAGATAATGTTTTAAAAAGTGGAAGTCCCACGGTGAATGCCCAGACTTGACATTTAGCTCTCATTCAGTCTGTAGAGATTATTGGATTGAGTCCTGGACTCTATGGCAACAGGAACCCAAGAAGCAGAATGGAGATGGTTACCATCTAAAATACCATACTTGAGAGAGAGACAGAGGAGTTTGTAAGAAATACTGGTCGTTTCTAATTGACTATTTGTTAAAGATGATTGTCAAAATGTAAAATAGGTAATGGATACCTTTTATTCATAATTCTAATTCTTTTATTTACTTAATCCTGATTAATATTTATTCAGTTTATAGTACCTGTACATTTTTACTGAGTAACTGAGGACCAACTGTCATATTTGTAGCATCAAACAACAGAAGACAGAGATCTAGAGGGGTTTCTTCAAGCAGTGAAGCACACACGTAATTCAGCTTTTCAGTATGCTGAAGATGCTCAGGTGTCTTGGCTTCATCAACAACAGTGCTGGCAAAGAGCTGGCAACTGCAGAAAATGCCCAAAGTCTCTCTTTCACTCTGCAGCAAGTCAGAAGGAGAATTACAGCCTGGGGAACTGTCACATGGTTGTCTTTGATGTCAAATACTCTGAAAACTTTACTCATCAAGTGCAGCTAGTGTTCATCAGATATCCTTCCTTCACAAATTCGGAGGCAACAGCAATGACTGAGCTTAGAGTAAGACCAGCAGAACATACGAAGTGATAGAAAAAAACAGCGAGTAAAAGTTCCAGTCACAGAACAAGAAACTGAAGTGTAAGCTGGGTTTGAGGAAGCACCAGGCAAATTCTTAAGAAAGTTATCACAAATAATTTGATTGTAAAAACAGAGTTGAAATGGAAAAGGATGTAAATGAGTCCTGGCCTTATAAGCCCTTAGATTTGAATCAAAATTCAGTAATTATGACTGCCTCGGTGTTGCATTTCCTTTTTCTATCATTTAAAGGACAAAAGAGATGTAAGCTTTTCAACCAGGAGAAAGCAACCAGTAAATTCCATCTGTTTAGGCTGCTTTCCACAGTCACAAAAAATGTCAAGGAACACTTTGTTGCCATTTATGCAAGGTTGTTAAGCAACATGAAACTCAAATATTGTGCCCATTCATTGAGTATTGGAACAACTTATTTGAGAAATGAAGAGAGTAACTTTTGTGTGATTCACACTCTTATCACTTGGTGTTCCTAGGGCACACATTTTGAAGAGCCCCATGTGTGTTACATGGCTTCATAGTGCAGAGAGCTGCCTAAGGAAGGCCACAGCAGGAGTGGAGCTGGGTGTTTCTGTGGCATCTGAGACACTTGGATTGTTAAAGACACAGTATTATGATATTGCTGATGTTGTCTGTTTTGTAGAGACATTTAAATGTATCAGCAGTACTTGTGACTTTGCCTCAGCAGCTTTCAGCCAGTTGTTTGCTTCAATCATTAATCTGTTTAAAACATAATTGTTTTAACAAAAAGGTGGTGGTAATGGAAACTGCATTTCGCAGTAGTTTCAGTAGATAATTTGGTAGATTTCATGCTATACTCCTCATACAGGAGTTCAGTGTTTAAGGAGATAATTTAGGAAGGAGACTGTCCTGCATGTCTTTTCACAGAATCATGGAATCATCTAGGTTGGAAGAGACCTCCAAGATCACCTAGTCCAACCTCTGACCTAACACTAACAAGTCCTAAATTTAGTCCTGAAAAAGTCCCATTTTCAGGACATAGCTACTGCTTTTGCAGTCAGGGTAATGGTGGGGATGAATTAAAGCCCGCCTTTCCTCAGATGACATGTAGGGTTGCTCCTTGGCCACTCAGTAAAATGCACCGCTTCCTCATACAGTCCTTGCAGGTGCCTGATGCCCATACCTGTCCTCTTGGTCTGTAGTGAGGGGCTTCCCCCAGCAGCGTGCTTCAGCACACACAGAATCCTGCTGTGGCTGGGCTGCTGTTCCTGTTGGCTTCAGTGGCTCATTCCCCCAGAGCAGGGCACACGTCTCCAGTGCATCACGGCACACGTGTGGCACGGGGCAGATGCTGAAATACATGGCTTTGGTTCAGACCCCCCTCCTTTCAGCAAACTGCATCCTGAAATTCATATGGCCCTGTAAAACAGTCACTGTGTTTTGGGAACCCCTTGCTGCCTGCGAGCACCCCGACAAACGTGCTGCAGCACTTGTATGCTCTCGGAGGCCCTGGGCAGCACATCCAGCTTGCTGCGTGCCACTGTTTGGGGCAGGTGAGCAAGGAGGCTGACGAACTATCTGCCTTTTGTCTCTCAGGTTGGACTTCAATGGGTTCTACACAGAGCGTCTGGAGCACATGTCTGCTGAGCGGAGCCAGAAGGCAGCTCCCCTGCTTCCCCACACAGCCATAGCTGCCCAGTGAAGCCCTGCCGCTGCCCACTGCAGCTGCCGTCTCTTCTGCACCAGCAGAGAACAGGACACTCAATCACTTCCAGCCCTCTACACTCACTGTGAGCTGGAAACAAACCACAAGGGTTATCGCAGAGAGACAGGGGAGTATAGGATCTTCTGGATTGTATGTGTTGGGTTTTGCCTTCTGAGGCTTTTAAGTCCCTTTTTTTTAAACTGCATTGTAAAATGATGTATTTGTGTGTTGTAAAATAAAAAAAAAATAAATCAGGATTATTTTGTCTGTTAACATAACCGACATTGCAAATTAGTCTTTAGGTGACTATATCCTGGTCAGTTCACAGAGGTCTGGCTCAGCTGCCTGCAGCGTTGTTTTGTGAAGACAGCCTAATTGGGTGGCTGCTGGAATGGAGCTGATCAGCGGCTCAAACTGATGAAGTGGGATTTGTAGCTGGTGAGAAAATATGTGATACTCAAATCATGTTGTCCTGAGTCCTTCACAGAAGCACTCGGTATCTGTGGGGTTGTGCAGGCATAAGAATTGCACAAGCCTGTTTGGGAGCAGGTGTAGTAGTGGGCAATCATTGATCTCTACATTCAGGATCAGTTTAAACAGTATAACAAATAGTTGTGAAATGTTAACTTTTAAAGTTAACAGCTAACTTCTAAGCACCTGTCTGTGAGTAACCCCAAGATGTCCTGGTCACACCAGCACATGTACACGCATGGCTCGCTGTCCTAGGCAGAGGTGGTGATGCTGGTGGGGCAAAACGAAAGTGTCCCAGCAGCCTTCAGCTCCTGCTGTTTATATGCGGAGCTCTACACCCTCCTTACACAGCTTTGTAGGCTGTCAGGCTGATTGCTGCTTTGCTTCAAAAGCCCCTTTGAAGCTCCCTGGGTTACTGTTTAATCCAGTTGTTGGTCATCTCTCTTGTGAACACCCTCCAGGGTTTTCTGCATCCTGCTTCACACGCATACGCCATTTACACTCATTCTTGTAAGGTGTTGTCCTGGCCATTGGCCATGGGGAGAATGTGCAAGCCCCCTCCAGTGTCCCCAGCATGAGAACACACTGACAGGTAACTTCAGCTGCCCAAAAACTGACCCACAAGTGGCTACTTGCTTGACTGAGCGTCAACTTTGAAGGTTTGGGGGTATTCAGACAGATCACCACAGAGATACACCCTCTCCAAGGGCAGGCCAGGTTGGACATCTTCCTGCTAGCATGGAGCAGGAGGCACCTGTGTGTCTTCCCTCCACAAAGGGCTGCATAGCCTTCTTGTGCCAGCAGAGCAGCAAGGAAAGACTGAATTCAGCAGCCTCATGTCCCACGGGTCGGGTCTCAGAGTGTCCGGAGAAGCTTGTTGTTGCGTGGCCGGTCTGTGTCTCTCCTGTGAGCCAGGTCGCTTGCTGTGGCCCGTGGGTCCTTCAAGGCCTGCTCAGCTCTGCACGACTTGCAAGCACGGTCATCGCAGTGGGGACAACCGTAATATAAATAATAATGTTATGAACAGAAATGACTAGGAGTGTTCGGGTGAAAGTACTGGAAGGAAAAAATAGGCAGGGAAAGGGTTCTTATAGGTAGACAGGACCCCGGCTACAGGCCACCAAGGTCCCTGAGGCTCCCCAGGACACCCTGGCCAAGAGGCAAAGGACGGTGAGTAAACCCCAGTGGCTTGCAATGGTGACATAGGACGGAGCCACTGGCCCGAGGACATGAAGCAGAGCCCCAACCAGCACGTGGTCCCCGAGCCCAGGAGACCCCAGGAGAGGAGGGGGGCTCTCCAAGCAGCACCCATCCCCAGGTCGTGCCAAGCAGTTGGAGGCCAGCGGAGACCCAGGCCTCCAGAACCCAGCAGCTTTGGGTCCTGTGAGCCCTCGGGAAGGAGCCCGTGACCACAAGCAAGCAACGCCGGCCGCGTTTCCCTCCCCAGGGCCAAGATGCGGTTCTCCTCCACGGCCACGCGGCCGCCGCAGCGCCTGCACCCGGGGCTGCCCCCGTCCCCATCCCCCCCCGCCTGTCGGATGTCCCGGGCGAATCCCCGCCACGGCAACCGGGGGGGGGGGTCCCTGCTGCCTTCCTCTCGTAGTCTACCCGCCCCGTCCCAGCCCCGGCCCCACGGGACCCCCTGCCGGGGGCGGCCCCCTCCGCGGCCCGTCCCGCCCTGCCCGGCCCCGTCCCGCCGCCCGTGGGTGAGTCACGCCGGGCGGGGGCTGCCGGCGCGGCGCGGCGCGGCGCGGAGCGGCTGGGGCCGGGCGGTGCCGAGCCATGGTCCCGACGCTCGTCCTCCTCCGGCTGCCGGGGCTGCTGCTGCTGCTGCTCGGCCACGGTGAGAACGGGCGGAGGTGCCCAGGGGCTCCGGGGAAGCGGCGAGGGGTTTCCCGCGGGCGCTGGCCCCACGGAGAGGAGCGTGGCGGGTGGGTGCGCGGGGATGCTCGCGGGGCGCGGCAGCAGCGGGATGGCTGCCCGGAGGGGCGCTGGCTTTTACGGACGGCTCGGTCGGGAAGATTTCGGCTGCTTCAGGTGGGAGGCAGAGCTCCGGTGCCGGGCTGGCGGTCATCGCGGCCATCGCCGCCCCAGACTCCATCGCCGTCCCACGCTCCAGCACTGCCCCACTCTCCAGCACTGCTCCACTCTCCATCACCTCCCCACTCTCCATCACCTCCCCACTCTCCATCACCTCCCCACTCTCCATCACCTCCCCACTCTCCGTCACCTCTCCACTCTCCGTCACCTCTCCACTCTCCATCACCCCACTCTCCATCACCTCTCCACTCTCCATCACCTCACTCTCCATCACCTCACTCTCCATCACCTCCCCACTCTCCATCACCTCACTCTCCATCACCTCTCCGTGCGCCATCCACCACCTCACACTCACTCGAGGGCAGGGGATGGCAAACGGGGCACTGAGCCCAAGCGCCTGGCTCGCCTCCTGCAGCCAGAGAAGCCCCCGTCTGACACCGGTCCCCACCACAGATGTGCTCCCGGTGACCTCTGCCCCGTGCCGTGCTGCCGTCCCACGGGTGTGCGGCATTATGCAACTGCACCTGGATGAAACTCCTGCGAGAAGGGCGGGCGGGGGGAGAAAGGGGGGGGATTTGTCATCGGCAGCCCGAGATGTGCCGGCGGGGGAACTGTGACTCAGCCAGCCGAGGGGGCGGCAGCAAAGGCTGCTGGCTCTGCTCAGGCACCATGTGTGAGGCTCCAGGCACCGCAGACGGGCACTTTGCTCCACCGCTGGCCCGGCTGGCTCCGTCCTCTGCTGAGGAGCCTCTGCTTTCTGACATCAAGAAAACAAGGGTTGCAAAGGTGGCAAGCTCAAAACACAGATGAATTTTGAATTTTCCCCCTTTGAATTTTCCAGGCGTCTCTAGTGGGCCAGAGGAGGAGCTGGCCCATGTCGAGCGGTATGAGATGGTGATGCCACGCAGGGTGCTGGAGCCCCGGGGGAAGAGGGACCTCTCTGCATCACCTGTGAGTAGTGTTACCTCCCAAATTCCAGCTCTGCACAGCCACCCTCACTGCTGCTCAGGGTAGGGTGTCCAGCAGGGTTTTGGTCAGCAGAGGCCAGAGCTCAGGGCTGGACCTCTTTAGCCAGGTGTCTGCACTGATTGAATGATACAGCATGTTTTTTCCACCCCAGAGGATGGAGGTATTTGATCAGAAGAACTTTTCTGGAGGGCTTCAGGTCAAAATAGGGGCTGATAGCAGGAAGGACTCTCAGGGAGGGCGATGTTTAGTGCTTTCTTTGGAGATGTTATGTAGTGTGGCTGCCCCTTGCAGTCTTGTACGGATGTTGTGACATCTGGTCTTTACTTAAGTAGGAGTTTGCAGATTCTTGCTGAGCTTTAAGCACTTTTCTTGCTGTGTTTGCTTAAGTTTTTTTTTTTGTTGTTTTTTTTTTTTTAATCCTTTGGGGCCGGGAAATAAGAATCAGAAAGTTTCAGAAACCCACATGAAAGAAACTCAGAGTTATTTTTTTTCAGGAACCTTGTAATCTGAGGGAGGGAATGGGGTTTGACTCATGATTTTTGAGTGGTCAGGGCAGGCATTCATGTGATGACGGCCTTGAACTCAGAGAGGCTTTCCACATCTCCTTGAAAGAAGTGAAGATCAGCCAAATACATGGATTTGTGTTTTAGGAGTGAAAAGCACCAATTTTAGCACCTGAGGAGACGGAGGGGTTGAGGACATTTGTTTCCTAGTAAACTTCATACAGCATGTTCATCTGTGATTCAAACCCTTTCTGATAAAATAGCTTCAAAAACACTCCCCGAAAGCATCTGTTTTCTCTGCTCTAGAAACCTAAACTTGTCCATGAGAAAAACGTTGCTATTTAAAGACACCATCTGTGCCACTGGGCATCTTTGCCCCTCTCTTTGCATCTCTCTGCTCCCCCACAAGAAAGGGTCCTGGAGGAGGAGCATGAAGGGCTTTGAGGAACTTGGGCTGGACAAGTCCTCCTGGATGGCGGCAGCCAAGCCTCGGGCTTTGCAGGATGCAGCGGCATCCTCTGATGTGTGGCTGGGTGTGTTGTGGGGAATCTTTATCGTGTTTTTTTTTTTCTTCTCCTCACCCTGTGGTTGTCTCCAAGAGACTGCCGCTTCTCTCCCCTCTGAATTGCTTTTCTGCAGTTTCTTAAAGCCTCCAGCACTGCCAACAATAACAAAGCACCACTTTGTCTGCGGGTGCTGGACAGACATGTCTTATGGGAGACATTGTTCATGAGAGAAGAATTTGCCAGGGACCTGTGAGAGCATTTTGTGGCCGGCAGCCGATTGCTGCCAGCAGCAATGCAAGCTGGAAAGACAGGCGGCAGGAACTGAGGGTGACCGAGGGTAGGAAAGCCCCTCTACCTGACCAGGCTCCGTGATGACTATAGGTACCATCACCATCCACCCAGGCAGAAGCCAGACACCTCATCCAGGAGGAATGTGAGCCCTCGCTTTCCAGTTTGCTCGAGTCTCCACCCCAGGATCCACAAGAGCTGAGGATGCGCCTCGGGGCACTGTCTCCTTGCTGCAGCGGTGGCTGAGGAGGTCTCAGGTCCCACATCCCTTGCTGTCTCTCCCAGCAGCCCCGGGGAGCTGGGATCTCTGGAGATCTCTGTCCCAACCTCCAAGGGTGGGGGATCACATGGGATCTTTGCCCAGTAGAAAACAAATCTTCCCGTAAAGGTGGAGCAGCCCTGCTCTCTGGGGATGTACAGCATCTCCATGGGGGCTCTGGGCCTTGGCCATGCTGACCTGGTCTTAGGTCAGAGACCATAGGGGGTGCTTGAGACACCTTTGGGTCCCTTCCACCAGCACTATGGTGATACTGGGGGGGGGGGGGGGGGTGGGGAGAGGGAGGAATCCAACACAACAAGACTGAACTTTGCCGTCAGTAACAGACAAGAATCCAAATCAGGTTATTTCCCATTCATCATATTCATGTTAAATCAGGCAGAGATAGGGGAGACTCTGCTGATGAAAGCAGTTGGGCACCAGGGATCTTTGTGGTTCAGCCTGTGAGTAAGTTCTGAACTCAGTCCCAGAAAAGGAGCTCTTGTGACTGATGAGCAGGAAACTTCAGTTTCTGATGCGGCCATCTGCAGCCATGTGTCAGACACGGGAAACCAGCCTTTGCTGACTCAGCTTCATTGCTGGTGACCTGCTTGTTATCTCAGGATATGCTGGGGATTCACATTATTGCCTGCATGCTTTCTTTTTGTCTGATTTCCTGTGTCTTTGCTGGATGCCTTCAGGGTGAGCTTGCACGTGGCCAGTGAGGAGCAAGTCTCCCCATCCCACGGTTGCCTTCCAGCAGGAAGGATGTGCAGGATCATGGCAATGGAGCCATCCTTTCTGCAGTTTGTGTTGACTTGTGCCATCATCTTGTTTCCTGCAGAGCACCTACCTGGACCATGTCCTCTACAGCATCCAAGCTGAAGGCAGGGACTACCTTCTGCACCTAGAGAAGAACAGGTGAGTGTGGGTGGGCAGGCCCTGGGCAGGCTCACTTACCACCCTGCTACACGTCACTTCTCAGGGGCCCAACATCACAGCTCTGGCCACCAGAGCCATCAGCCCAGACCCACACTGGGAAAATAAATCCATGCTGGGAGCTCTTGGGAGTGTTGAATGTGCTGTGGGTCAGGAGGGTCAGATTTGGCTTGAGAGGTCTGGAGCGACATGGAACCCCCCTGCCTTGCTTTCTAGCCATCTTCTCCCCAAAGCTGATGTTTCTCCTGATGCTGCTTCCTTTCCTGATCTGCAGGGAGCTGCTGGGACAGCATTACACTGAGACACACTACTTGGCTGATGGCACAGAGATCACAGAGAAGCCAGATGTCCAGGTACGGGTCTGGAGTAACAGCAGCCTCCTGGAAGAGGAGTTTTTGGGCCACCACCAGTGACACGGAGGCTTCATCATGCTTCCTGGAGGGCTGAGATGCCTCCAGGGCTGTGCTGAGACCCACTCCAAGCCGCTGCCATGAGCTGGGACCCACTCCAAGCCCCCTGCCATGGGCAGGGACAGCTTTCACTAGATCAGGTTGCCCAAAGCCCCATCCAGCCTGACTTTGAAAACTTCCAGCAGTCAAGCTCCTCCAGTCAGCTTGTTCCGGTGTCTCACACCCTCATTGCAAAACAATTCATTTGTATATCTGATCTAAATCTAACCTCTTCTAGTTTAAAACCATTTCAACTTGTCATAGTGCTACAGGCACATGTAAAAAGTATCCCCCCCCCCCCCCCCCCCCCCCCCCCAGCTTTCCTGCAGCCCCCTTTAGGCACTGGAAGAGTGCTGTAAGGTCTCCCTGGAGCCTTCTCTTCTCTAGGCTGAACAACCCCAGCTCCCTCAGCCTGTCTTCATAGGAGAGGTGCTCCAGCCCCTTGATCATCCTTGTGCCTTGTCCAATTCCCTCTGGGTGATATCCCTTCCCAGTAGCATATCAACCACACCACTCAGCTTGGTGTCATCCACAGACTTGCTGAGGGTGTACTCAATCCCACTGTCCATGTCACTGATTAAGATAGTAAATAGTATTGGTCCCGGCATGGGCCCTTGAGGGACCCCACTTGCTACTGGTCTCCATTTAGACATTGAGCCATTGACTGCAACTCTATGAATGTGGCCACCCAGGCAATTCCTTATCCACCAAATAGTCCATCCATCAAATCCGTGTCTCTCCAATGTAGAGGCAAGAGTGTTGCCATATCAAAGGCCATACAGAAGTCCAGGTAGATGACATCAGTTGGTCTTCCCTTGTCCACTGATGTAATCACTCCATTGCAGAAGGCCAGATTGGTCAGACACAATGTTATGCACCTCTTTTCTGGGTTTCAGGATCACTGCTTTTATCAAGGCCACGTTGTGGGGTACACAGACTCTGCAGCAAGCATCAGCACCTGTGGTGGGCTCAGGTAGGACCTGTGGCTTCCCCGGGGCACAGTTTGGTCAGGGGCAGTAGGGAAGAAAAGGGAAAACAAAAGACATCCTTTCCCCACATGCTGGGTGTGCATGGCTCTGTGGCTCAGTGCCTAGCAGGGAAAACAGCCACAAAGTTTTACATTGTCGCTTTTGGGGGAGTGATTCATGGCTGAGTGAAAGTGGAGAGCTGAGCAGGACAGGAGGTCAGGGCAGGCAGCACTTTCCCCGGGTCTGCAAACGGGACCAGAGCCATCCACTCTACCACACCAAACTTGCTCTTCCCTAGCTTCTGGCAGTGCTGCTGCTCCTTCCTCAAAAATCTGCTTTGGCTCTACCTTCTGCTGAAGTAGCTGAAAGTGCCCTTGCAGAGGAACCTGAGCCCCCAGCTCCATGCGGGGTTGCTCGATTTGCATTCTGCTATTCTTAAAAAAGCTCAGCTGACAGCCAGAAATTGCAAGAGAATAAATCTAGTAGCTGGGGAGGAAGGGTTGGCTTGCAGGGATATGTGTGAGAAGGACAGGTTGTCTCTCCAGCAGTGGAGGTCCTCAGCAACTGTGTTAGCAGGATGAACAAATGCCAGGTTGCAGGACAAGTGCCTGCTGCAGCTCTGTGGCGGCTGGTTCCTTGTTTTGAGAGCAGTGGTTGTGTCTGCAGGGACCCTGGCTCAGCACAGCTTGTGCATACGTGGGACATGTAATATGTTTGTGTAGCAGGAGGACTAGATGTTCACAGGCAGGACAAGCAGCATAACGATACACACAGAGCATGGGATAATGCAGGCGCAGAAAGACGAGACAAAGTTGCAGGGAGAGGCACAAAGTCCCTGGCTTTTCCTCTGCACAGTGGCTAGGGATTAAAGTACGGCCCAAGGGCTGGTTAGGGCTTTTTGCTGTTTGTGGTGTCCTGCACGTGGCCAGGAGGACCTGACTGCCAGGGCCTGCGAATGGCCCGTAACTCATCCCAACTACCTAGGGGAGCCACGGAAGAGTGGGTTAAGTGGTGGGTGCTTTCCTGTATGGCTGTGTGTTGTATCGCAGGTGCTCACAGGGCTGGTGTGGGGTCTGTCCATCCTGCACAGTGTCTGTGAGGCTGCTGGCACGACACCGTCCCAGCCTGATGCTTGCCCTCTCTCTTGGCAGTGGCTTTTTCCAAGTGAATGAGACCACCTTCCTGCTGAAGCCTCTGGAGGAGGAAGAGGCCGGCTGGCATGCGGTGTACAGAGCTGCCCACCTCAGGACAAAGCGCGGCGCGTGCCAAGAGGCCGGGGCCACCCTGGAGTATGACCACGACCCTAAAATTGCTGCACCCATGAAGCTCTATCGCTGGGTTAAGGATCACATTGCTTCTCCTTGCCATAGCTGAGTTTTTGAGAGCCTAGGGTCTGTGAAGCCCAGGAGAGAGCTGGGCCATGCTGCATTTCATGGAGATGCTTCCCTCCCCTTGCCTGGCGCAGTCCCACACAGGGTCTCACAGAGCCTCTCTCCTGCCTTACAGCAGTAGCAGGCTGGAGCTTTTCCTTGTGTGTTGGAAGATGTCTGAAACACCTGGGCAAAATAACCTCAGAAAGCAGAGTTAGAAGAGTCACTAGCCTTGCATAGCACTGGAAGGTGCCTGAGGTTCCAACAAATCCCACAGGACGGTCAACAGCAGGGCTCAGCCAAACCAGAGAGCTGTGCTTTTTTCTGCACTCACTTTTGTCTTCCCTTCCAGAAATCAGCCCAGTTACACAAAGGGCCCCGATACGTGGAGCTTGTCCTGGTTGTGGACAATGAAGAGGTAAGGGAGGGTGAGTTTGTGCTTTCACTCCTACATGGCTGCTGGGAACTGGAAGCCAACTTGGGAATCTCTCTGTGTCCTTCCCCTAGTTCAGAAAATACAAGGACTTGCGCAAGGTGCAGAACCGCATGAAGGAAATTGTGAACCATGTTGACAAGGTGAGCCCCAGGGTGCCAGCTTACCTGCCCTACTCATGCTGTGCTAGCACGGGCCCCGGTCACCCAGTCAAAGCTGGGAGAGATCTGTGGTAGAGCCCGAGCCACCCTCACAGTTAGATAGGTGACCAGAGGGTGACCAACTCTGCTGGCCAGCGGGGTGCGCAAAGTAGGCATTGAGGCTTGGCTCTACCTGGAGTCCTCAGGAGCATGTGAAGGCTGCCTCTGAGCTCTCAGTTAGGTACCTCACATGAGGGGACAGCAGGGGATTTCTTCTGGGAGCACGTCCTACTGATGCCCTCAAGAAAAGGGAGGACCTGTCTACACAGTTTAGCCCAGCTCATGCTATTTTGTGAGGGGGACTCGAAGTGCCAGACCTCATATAGTATTGCTGGGGGCAGGGGGGTTGGCTGGGCAACAAGTTCCCAGGGGAGGTGAGACTGTTCCTCTGCTGTGCGGCTAAGGTACAAGCACTCCCTCTAGCCTGTATTCCTTTGCAGCTTTACCAGCCTCTGGGCCTGCGTGTGGCCTTGATTGGCTTGGAGGTGTGGAGCAACAGGGACAAAATCACCGTCAGTCGCAATGCAGAGGTGACACTGGAGAACTTCCTCCGCTGGCGGGAGACGGAGCTGCTGAAGAGGAAGCAGCATGACAATGCCCAGCTGATCACGTAAGCAGGCTGGATGGGTGCTTCCCAGCTGGCACAGAGATTCCATGCCCACGGTCACTTTTCCTTCCCACAGTGGTGTAGACTTCTATGACACGACCGTAGGGCTGGCAAAGAAGCTTGCGATGTGCACCAGGGACTCAGGCGGTGTCAATCAGGTGGGTCCCACTGCCTAGGCACGTGCCACAAGGGCGGCAGCAGAGGTCTCTGAGGTACCTGAGCAATACAAAGCATCCCGGAGTTGCTCTATGGACACAGGGCTTCTCACACCACCTGTCACCTGGTTGGGACTTGACCTGCAGTTGGTCTTTGGTCATCTTGTCTATGCTTCTCGTCCACCCATTCTTCCCCAGGGATGACATCCTTTGCTGGAACATGAGCAGTCAACTGTGCGACACGCAAAGCAGCGTTTCAAGGTAGCTGCTGTATCTATGCTGACTTATGCCCCTCAGAGCCCAGTCTGGAGTTCTTCGGAGGCTGTGAGACCAGGCTCAGCTTTTGTCTTCAGTTACCTCAGTCTAGAGAAGAGAAAGCTCTAGGGAGATGTTATAGCAGCCTTCCAGTACCTACAGGGGTACTACAGGAAAGCTGTGGAGGGACTTTTTTTCAGGGGGTGTGGTGATAGGAAAAGGGGTAGTGGTTTTAATCTAAAAGATGGTAGATTTAGATTAGGTATTAGGAAGAAATTCTTTACTCAGAGGGTGGTGAGGCACTGGAACAGGCTGCCTAGAGAAACAGTGGATGCTCCACCCCTGTTTGGAGTCCTGTATCTAGTGGAGTCCCTCAAGGGTCGGTCCTGGGACCAGTGTTGTTTAGTATATTCATTGACAACTTGCATTAGGGAATGGAGTGCGCCGGCAGCAAGTTTGCTGATGACACTGAAGTGGGAGGAGTGGCTGACACGCCGGAAGGCTGTGCTGCCATCCAGCGTCCTGCTGGATGAATTGGGCGGGGAGAAACTGAATGAAATATAACGAGGGCAAGTGTAGAGTCCTGCATCTGGGCAAGAAAAACCCCAGGCGCCAGTGTAAGTTGGGGACTGCCCTGCTGGAGAGCAGTGAAGGGGAGAGGGACCTGGGGGTCCTGGTGGACAGCCGGATGACCATGAGCCAGCACTGTGCCCTTGTGGCCAAGAAGGCTGATGGCATCCCGGGGTGTATCTGAAGGGATGTGGTTAGTAGGTCGAGAGAGGTCCTCCTGCCCCTCTACTCTGTCCTGGTGAGACCACATCTAGAATATTGCGTCCAGTTCTGGGCCCCTCAGTTCGAGAAGGACAGGGAACTGTTTGAGAGAGTCCAGCGCAGAGCCACGAGGATGATTAAGGGAGTGGAGCATCTCCCTTAGGAGGAAAGGCTGAGGGAGCTGTGTCTCTTCAGCCTGGAGAAGAGGAGACTGAGGGGTGACCTTATTAATGTTTATATTTACAAATATGTAAAGGGGGAGTGTCAGGAGGATGGAGTCAGGCTCTTCTCGGTGACACCCAATGATAGGACAAGGGGCAATGGATGCAAGCTGGAACGTAGGAGGTTCCGCTTAAATCTGAGACAAAACTTTTTTACAGTGAGGGTGACAGCACTGGAACAGGCTGCCCAGGAGGGTTGTGGAGTCTCCTTCTCTGGAGACTTTCAAAACCTGCCTGGGTGCGGTCCTGTGTGACCTGATCTGGGTGTTCCTGCTCTGGCAGGGGGACTGGACTAGATGATCTTTCAAGGTCCCTTCCAATCCCTAATATTCTGTGATTCTGTGATTCTGTGACCACATTTCACTTCTTGTTCCATAGGACCACAGCATGGATCCTATCGGTGCTGCATCCACCATGGCTCATGAGATGGGACACAACCTAGGGATGTCTCATGATGAAGATATTGCTGGCTGCCACTGTCCTGTCATCAAAGATCAAGGAGGATGTGTTATGGCAGCGAAGATCAGGTGAGTGGAGAAAATGTGAAGAAAGAGTGAAGAGTAGCCCTGGGCAGCAGATATTTCTAGATGTCCTGATGAGAGCTGGAGTGAAGCCTGGGAGACTGTCAGGTCTGGGAGAACATTCACCACTTTGTTAACTGACCTTTGCTGGGTGGGAAGGCCTGCAAGTGCTCCGCCGTGCTCACTACTGCCTGGTTTTGTGCCCCTTCAGCCTGACTTATCCCAGGCTCTTCAGCAGCTGCAGTGAGCAGGACATGTGGCAGTTCCTCAAGGACCCCAGGACCAGCTGCCTGCTGAACGTCCCCCGGGCGGATGAGCTGTACGGGGAGCCAGTGTGTGGGAACCGGTTTGTAGAGCGGGGAGAGCAGTGCGACTGCGGCAGGCCAGAGGTACAGCCTGGGCACTCAGGAAGGAACGGGGTGGCTGGGACCTGAAACCCCCTCACTCAGACTCGGAGAGGGTTGTGCAAGCTTCCTCCCCGCCTTTGGGCTTTGCAAGACCTCCTGACTCATCTTCCCTGTGCTCCTTATGTTCATGCCAAAAAATAGCTTGGGGAAGGCATTTGTTAACTGAGATGTGTGCCCCCCACCTCTCATGTAGCTGGCTGTGGTTTTAGCAGGAGCATTCCTAGGAAAGGCATCCCCAGGGAAACATCCCCCAGCATGTCCTCAGAAGAGATGGCCTAAGAAAGGGGACATCAGTGCGCATTGTCCTCGCAAGAGTTGTGTTTAGCTGTTCCTCATCCCAGTGCAACACAGTGGGAAGTTTTGTGACAAACTGCCAGGGGACATCTCCTGTGCTGGGACCTGTGGGGAGGAACCCATTGCCTTCCTCATGCAGTGAGCACAGAGATCCTCCGTGTCATTCTTGGAGATTTGCGAAGGGTGCTACCTTTCCAGGGGCCCAGGTCATGTCTGTTTTCCTCCAAACTCCACATCTTATGAAAAATCTTTTGTAGTCTTCTGGTTTTATGGTGGTAATGGGGGTAAAGGTGCTGCAGGAGCAGTTCACACCCACAGTGCAGGGCCCCAGTCAGGCAGTGCTGAGTTTTGGACCAGGATGTTGCTGTGCTTTTGCCCCATGGTTCAACCTGGAGCCATTTTATGCCTGTGATGGTTACACTGCCCTAGTAACTTGGCAGCCCCCCAAAAAGAAGGAAAGAGTCTTTCAGGGGGCATTTGGGAGAGTTTCAGCCCCTTCCTCTTTTGGAAGGCTTTTGCTGCTCTCTCTGCAGTATGGGTTTGTGGCAATGGTGTTTTTCTCTTGGGAGCTTGCAGCTAAAGCAAAGCTGAGACTTGTCAGTCCTGTGGTAATGGGAGGCCCCATGCAGCCTTGGTCCTTGGTCCCACCCACACAGGCCCCATGCAGCTTCTGCTCCTCCAGCCACCTTGGACTCTGCTGTCTCAAAACCAAGCCATTTTTGGCTGTGTCTCACAGGAGTGCTTTGATCGCTGCTGCAACGCCACCACCTGCCAGCTGAGAGAGGGGGCCGAGTGCGCACAAGGTGACTGCTGCCAGGACTGCAAGGTACCGTGCAGGGATGGAGACCTGGTGGAGGCCTAGTGTTTGGCTAGGGCATCACGCCCACTCTCCCCCACCCCCAACTCCAACTCCTCAGGAGCTTTGTGGCAGAGGCAATGCATGCCTACGGCTGCCAAAGGGCCTGGAGGACCTCTGCTGCTGCCCAGTGTAAGAAATGCCTTGATATGAAGGGACAGGACAGTAAGAAGACCCTGGGGCAAGCCCAAACTAAAAGCAAAACACAAGGTGCTGCGTGGGGGGAAGTACTTAAGTACAGGAACAACTGGTCTGGTGGTATGTCCCCTTCCTGTGCAGTAGCTCAGTCAAAAGCAAATACCTTTGTACCGTCTTTGGCACAGATCTGTCTATGGCACAAGCCACTGTGTCTGGATCCCCCTTTCTGAGGGTGCAGAGAGATGCTTTGCAGACCTGGGTGCTGACAGGCTCTGGCCTGGATCAGGGCAATGGGATGTGGTGCCCGTGTGGCTCCTGACAGCCTTCTTTCTGCACAGGTGAAGGCTGCCGGCACAATATGCCGGGCCAGCAAGAATGACTGTGACCTTCCCGAGCACTGCACCGGCCTCAGCTCCGAGTGCCCAGAGGATGTCTTCCAGGAAAACGGCATCCCCTGCCAGAGTGGCAATGGCTACTGCTACAACGGGGCCTGCCCCTCGCATGCAGAGCAGTGCCGTGTGCTCTGGGGCGCAGGTAGCTTTCCCCTCTCCCCCCACCTCAGGAGAGGGCTGGTGGTGGGGCAGGCAGTTCTTAGTGTCGGGGATGGCCGGTGGTAGCTGCCCTCATGTTGCTGCCAGCTGCTGTTGGCTTGCTGCAGGCTCTGGCTCCACGTGATCCTTCTGCTCTGTGCCTCCCGCAGCAGCCCGAGTAGCTCCCGATGAATGCTTTAAGCAGAACAGCAGGCAAGACCTCAAACTCCACTGCCTGACTGAGTCTGGGAAGAGGCCCTGCAGCCCCAAGTAAGGAGCAGGGAGCCTGTTATCAGTTCTGACCCTGGGGAGCAAGCAAAGCTCCTCAGGGCTCACAGCTGCTCTGCTGACAGGGATGTGAAGTGCGGCACACTGCTGTGCACGAGTGACAACACCAGTCCTGTCCTTGGCAGCGGCTTCTTCACGCTCTCCTTTGGCCAATTCAAGTGCAAAGCAGCCCTCGACAGCAACGACGGCAACGAGTTGGTGGCTAACCTCAGGCTGGTGCCCACTGGCACCAAGTGTGGGGAGGAGATGGTGAGTGCCCGGGGGATGGGCTGGGGCAGTGGGAGGTGACTCCCGGCCATGGGGCTGTGCTCAGAGCCTTCCACCCACCCCCAGGTCTGCTACGCTGGGCGCTGCCAGAACCTTCTGGTCTATGGCAAGAAGAACTGCTCAGCAAAGTGTAACAGCCACGGGGTAGGTTGTGCTTCTGTGCTCGCTGTGGCTGCAGCCAGCAGGGCTCTCCATCTCCAAGCAGCTTGGGTGGTAGTCCCTGCTGTTCACTTTGCCTCCTTGCCTTGACTCTGCCCTCCCTGGTTTCAGGTGTGCAATCACAAGCGGGAGTGCCACTGTGAGCCAGGGTGGGCACCACCATACTGCCAGCACAAGGTTTTGGAGCTCACACCAGGTAGGGCACCTTGTGCACGCAGCCAGCATCATCTCTCTCGGCTTTGTGCTTGTGCCAAGGTGGGAGCGTGAGACGAGGTCAGTGTCTTGCCGCCATGCTGGCCACCTCTCTGCCCCCATGCGGCATTCCTGGCGTCGGGGTGCCTGTCCCAGTGCCAACTGTGTCTCTGCAGGGGGCAGCAGCATGGTCCTGGCTGCTGTGCTGTCCGTGCTGGCACTCTCCAGCGTCCTGCTCGGCGGCGGTGTTGTTCTGCTCAGAGGCAGAGGGATGAGGTACTTCCAGAAGGGGTAAGAAGGCCTGCAGCAGGGTTAAGCTACAAGCACACAGGGCAAAGCTCAGGGCTGGGGGGCCGCAGCAGCCCTTGTTGCCTGTCGGTCCTTTGCCTCACAGGACCTCCAGCAGACCCACCGCTGGCCTCGCCAACCCGGTGTTTCAGGAGGGGAGCCGGCTGCAGCCCCCCGGCAGCCAGCTGTCCCGCCGTGACATCAGCAGCCCCAGTCTGCTCAGCACCACAGCGGCCCCACGCAGCACCCGGCCCCTGGTGCCCAGCTGCCCGGTCCCGCAGGTAGGAGTGCAGCATGAAGCCCTGGGGTGGGAGCTGCAGTGAACCTGGGCTCCGGCTCATCCACATCCCCCTGCTGGGTGTGATGTCCCTGCCTGGTGGACAGCACCATCCCCGCTCCCCGGGGCAGCTGTTCCTCTGCCCTGAAGTCTGGCTGCTGTCCCTCACGCAGGTCCCTTCCCAGCACCCAGAAGGACTCAAGTCTCTCCTCTCCTGTCCCCAGGAGAGGCCAAAGCCACCCAGGAAGCCTCTGCCAGCCCTAAAGAGGAAGGAGGTAGGTGCCCCCAGTACAGCACTGGTGCTGGGATGGAGTTGGGGCTGGTGCCTGGGGAGCAGGGCAGCGCAGGCTCGCCTACAGGGAGTCCACCTCACCTTTGCCTCTTGCACTTCTGCCCAGCCCTGCGGTGTGGTGGCAGGAGCACCGTCACCATCACCACCAGTGCCTCCTGCTAAGCCTCCGACCCTCTCGTCTCAGCCATGCACATCCCTGGTCCTGCCCCAGGTGAGCTGTGCCCAGTGCCCCCCAATACCCAGTGTCACTTCTGTCCCCTACCAGCAGCAAGAGGCCCCACGGGGACCTTGCCAACCCCCCCCCCCCAACACCCCTTCGTTGTTGCAGCTGGACATCCCCCCCAAGGTGGCCCTGAAGCCGACAGCAGCCAGAAGGTGACCTGGGACGTGCCCGTCACTGCGGCAGAGGAGGTGTGGGTGCTGGCACTTCGGCAGGATGGCTGAGGGCCACTGTGTCTTGTGTCACCAGTACTTGAATCGCTTGCTGGACCTCCCCGGACAGCATCCATGTTTACAGATATTCGAGTTGTGCCTTAACAGACTTTGTAGCTTTATGAATTGCCCAGACAGCCATGAGCTGGGGGCTCAGTGTCAGAGGGAGACCAGCAGCAGGGACAATGCTGACACCACTGTCCCCCCAGGAACTGCCCCCCCCCCCCCCCCCCCCCCCCCCACAATGCCCGTTTTTCTCCCCCAAGTCCCTCTTGGTGCCGCTGATGGGACAGCTCTGATTTGGAGGCCAGCCTGGGTTGTTACGGGCTGTCCTGTGCTCTGGGTGCTGCTGCCTTCTCCCTACACATAGTGAATGTGTCCTGTTCCTCACACCCCATCCCTGTTGAGGCTACAGTAAGGAGCTCTTGGCCCTAAGCACACTGGGGTGGCACAATGGGGTTGCTGTGTAGACCTGACACTGCAGCCAGGGCCAGCTGCACCACACATCTTGCCAGGGGCTCTGGCAGGTCCGAGCCAGGCTTGGCTTCACTGTGGTGTCCCTCCCCACCAGGTTTTTAGCTCTGAAGTTACCACTCAAGCTACTGATCTCCTGAAATGAGATTTCCCCTGTGCATTTTTACTGTGGCTGTTAATTTAAGATGATTACACGATCATTTTGAGCCATTTGTTGTGAAATTGATCCTCCCCATTTTTTTTACATCATTTAGGCTGAGGGCTTTTATACAAATAAAGACTGAAGACAGTGGTGGCTTGGGGTGTCACATCATAGCTTTGGGGCAGGAGGGGGAACGTGATGCACCACATCGAACCAGAGGCATGTGAGGACAGCTCTGGGCTGCAGGGCTCAGTGCTAATTGCGCTTAGCAAGAAGGTGTGGATGGTGGGCAAGGGCAAAGTGCTGGAGCTGAATTGGATCCTGTGCCAGAGGTGCAGGGGCCAAGTGCCTTCTCCCAGTTGCAGGCAGTTAGATCAGCACAGTGGTCAAAAGAAAAGCCCATGGGTCCCCTTACAACTCTGCCCAAGGACCCTGCCCCTGGGAAAGGTTCCATGCTAGATCCATGTAAATCACATGGCTGCAGCATGCGTGGCAGCCCAGCTCCCACCCCGAGCTCTGGGGGTGGAGGGTAGAGACAGAACAAGCTGTAAATACCACGTTCACTGCACAGCTCCACCATCCTGTGGCTCTCTTTGAGCTTGGCAAAGCTTGGGATGCTTGAGGAGCTTCCAGTGTTGCAGTCAACAGGAGACGCACCAGAGGCAGCATTACTGCTGTGTGAGCGGCAAAAAGCGACACCAGCTCTAAGACACACAAAGCCACCAAATAAATGGTAACAAAATAGTTTTATTGTTTTTATAAAAAGAACACAACACTGTGCATGTAAACTTGAACATATGTATAGTGCTTTTTATAAAGAAGGTGCTGATCCAGGAGCAAGCCCCTCTAGTCACAAGAGCATGCAGGCCCTTCTGAACAGAGAGAAAAACCAGTTCAAAGCCATGTTCCCCATTACATCCACATTCTCACTCAGCCCTCCCAGCTGAGTGAGAAGCAAAGCCCATCCCAGGTGTCAAGGCCACGCTCATTCAGCTGCCAGCCATGGCACCTCACCCTTTGCACATCCACTCAGGCTTCTCCATCAAGTGGGGTTGGAGGCTTTTGTGCAGGGCACCGAGCATCATGCAGATATTGCTGCAGGATCTCAAACCCCAGGAGCATCGATCACCAGTCCACAAGACAAGGGGTGGAGGTGGCAGATGCACACCTAGCCAGATGGGGACAACATTTAGCCAGAGTGACAGCCACTGGTGGCAAGCCCACACACACACCTGGATGGCTGCAGGGGCAGGAGATGGCTCAACCCTTCCTACACCAGCTACCCTTCTCCCTGTGTGGGGGTCTTGCTGTAGCTATCTGCAAGCTGCCTTGGTGTCAGTCCGAGGTTCCCTGATGCCCTTGCTCCCCAGAACCTCCAGGCTAGCATAACCCACCCTTGTCTGCTCACCTGTGGCATGACCCCTGGGATCTGATGCCAGCAGTAAGCAAAGCCTAACCCCAGGCAATTCTGTAACCCCTCTAAGGACAGCTTCTGTTCACAGAAAGCCTGCATTCATCTCAGAAGCCAAACAAATTGACAAGGAGAGGCCGTGTTTCTGCTGCAAAGCAACTGCTACAAGCCAGAAACACTGAAGGGCTGAGATGTGACTCCACTGGCTCCTCAAAGGCCTTCCCACAGGGAAAAGGGGGTCTTGTAAATCCAAGAGTACTTCCAGGAGCCACTCCAGTCACCACAGCCACAAAGCATGCTGCCACCCCGCCTCTGGCCTGTACCCTTCCCCAGGGGCAGGCCCTGCCGGGTTTAGAAAGGCTAACCCTGTGCCTGCCTGTTCCTCTGCCATCACCAGCCATGGGACTTCAGCACCCTTCCTGCTTCCCCACCTCCACGAGGAGTCCTCAGGGTCCTCAGCAATCCCTGGCCACCAGCACCTTTCCATCTCTGCTCTGCAGCAGGAGGACACTGCTTGTCAAAGCCTTTGGCAGCAAAGAGACAAGCTCCCCCTGCAAAAGCTCTGCTTGGCAGTCCCCAGGCATTGCATCTGTACGTTGCACAGAGGCATGCAACCCATGTGCCATGCACATGCATCCTGAAGCAGAGTAATAACTAGGCGTTGGGAGTCTGCAGATGGAGGAAAGAAAGGGTCAAAATATCCCTGCTCTACTCCAGAGATGGATGAGAAGCAGCTGGGCAGGAACTGAGAAAGGATAAGGCAGCCTATGTCACTGAACTTCCTCAGGGGGTGACACCACCATCCTTTCAGCCAATGAAGCTAAACAGCATAAGCAAAATAGCACTGGAAGGACTGACACACACACAACTACCTGGGGAGATCGTTAGCAGACATGTTCATGTTGTTCATTCTGGAATTGAATGCTCCACCAAGGCAAAAGCTAAGTAAATTCCTTCCCATGCCAGAAGACTGTAGATGGTGCTATGGACAGAAAAGCAGGAACGTACAGATATCCAAGGCACACGGAGGAGAGGTGGTCTCTGAACATGCAGTGGGTTAAGAGCCAGACAGCACTGCAAGCAGGGGCATGGCCTTCTGGCTCATGTCTTTGCCAGTGGCTTCTCCAGACATCATCTTCTCAGACTGTCACAGAACACAACAAGAAAGAGGTTCTAGAAACAAGCACATCCTCATAGGCAAAGGGGAGCATGGAAGAAAAGAGGAAAGCAGGTTATACAAACAGATTTCATCCCCCACAAGGAAATTCACCTTTGCTGCATGCCTCTTCTCTCACCCTGAAGTGATACACAGGGAGCAGGGAAATGGGTACATCACAACACATGCCAGGGGAGATCATCCCGCCAGCATCGCTGATGAGTCAAAAGCCTGGGAGGCAGCAAAGCCCAGCCAGTGCCTGCAGGACGGGAGACAGACTCCCCACTGCAGCTGGTCAAGGATGTACAAGGCAGGTCCGGCTTCTTGGAGTGATGAATGCTGCTCTGGGGAGTGGCAATGCCCTGCCAGCTTTGCAGCTGAGGAATCAATCTGCTGCAGAGCAGGGTCAACTGCACAAGTGGGATGGAGAGTGCAAAGCAGCACTGGGCTGGACAGGCTGCCTGCTGACCTCAGGCACCTGGTTCTCTGCAACAGAAGGCCATCTGAGGAGCAGGATAATGACAAGACTCCTGCACTCCACCCCAAAAATTTCTTGCATCTCTCATCACTTCTCTCCTTTTGCTTTGCAGCAAGGCAAAGCCATGGAAATTCAGCACCCTTTCTGTGATGAAAAGACCTAGAGGGAAGCTGTAGTCTGACCAAAGATTTCCCAGCTCTGGACCCTCTGTTCCCAACCAGCTGCTCTGAGGTGTTCCACGCACTCTGAATTCTGGTTTACGGAGCAAGGTGAGACCCAGCCACCCAGGTGAAGTGTACTGCAGTCAGTCACGGACACCCAACGTGAGGCTCTTGCTTGGAGAAGGGGAGTTACAGAACCCCATCAGAGACTGCTTGCTCTGAGTTATCTACTTTCCACTGCCTACAGGAAAGGAAAAGATTATGGCTATGCAGATCCTATTCAAATAATCTATTCCACACCAAACCACTCCTTGCTGGGTCTTGCCCTGAGCAGGAACATGCAGCCTCTGCTGGCCAACAACAGAGTCCTTGAGGAGAGTTATGTCCCGTAGGCATAAATCTGCCTTGGAGTCCACGAAGTGAAGCTTCCCCGGCAAGACGAAGGAAAACTCTTTGCTTAGCCTCAGCGAGAGCACTGTGGAACAACCAGTGCGCAGCCACATCGCACTCAAAGCCACATATCCTACCTCACGGGTAATGCTTGCTAAATAATTGCACCTACTGCAGAAGGCTTTCCTGGTGTCCGTCTTTTAATATTCCAGTATAGGTATGTTAGTACAGGATTATCCCTCATTTGGAAGCACCAATTTAATAGGGAAGAAACGGAAGAGGCAGAGCACTTGCAATGTGCTGCTAGAAGAAAATCAACCCAACTGCCGCCTATATGCAAGATGTCCACATATGCCACATCTGCCCCACCAGCACAGGGCAACATCCCCATTCACAGCTGGGTAAGCTGTCAAACTACACCAGGTCTCTTTCTACCTCTGTCAGCCAGTACTTTCCTTTGGTTTGAGGTGGCTTTCTGCAGAGGTGTCTGGGACTTCCTGTGAAGAAAGGCTGGTTTCTTGGGCAGTCCTCAGTTCAGCTTGCTGAAAGGCACAGGAATCCAGAAACACATTGGGGATGCTGTCACCAAAATACAGCTTGCTGTTCGTAGCTATCGCCTGATACTTCATTAGTTCCAGATACTCTGGGGTAAGTTTCAGCTACAAAAAAGAAACCAGAGACTGTAAGAGACAACTTTCTAGGATTGGCATCATTAGACTTCATCTCAGGTAGCTGCTTCCTGGAAGTTGGAATGTGGGCTGTTAAATCAAGTGGTTTTTTTTCAGTGCTGCCCACCTGAACCTAGTCTGTGCAGAGGAAGAGTAAGCAAGTCCTCTTCTGACCAGCTTTCAAGTGCTCACCTTGTTGGAATCAGCCAGCTTCCGAGCAGTGTAATACTCTGCATCTGCTTTTGCTTTCTCTCTTGCTAAGAATGCAGCATCTAACACAGCAACAGAGGATGGACAGGAAAAGAAGCATTAGCAAGTGAACAAGTACAGCATGCCCAGCACGGGACAAGCTGACCCACGTGTACCTGCGACAGCTCTGCTGCCAGGCACCTCCACTTCTGGCTTCTTGGAGAGGTAATCTCATGCTACTGCACCCTTTATTATTTTTGTAGGACAGTACTGCTTGTGAGCCCAGTTTGGGGTTTCTCAACCCGCAACCACCCTTAGGCTGAAAGATGCCCCCAGCAGCATGCCAGCACCACGGTTACCTTCAATCTCAGAAATTCGCTTCTCAGTTTCCTTCTCCATAATCTTCTGTTGATAGTGAATCCTGGCCACCTGAGCAGCCTTCTCTGCCTCTGCAATCACAACAGGCTCATCTCAGATATTCGCTTCTCAAGGCCTGAGCATCAGCACCCTGACCCCAGCCCTGGTCAGGGACATGCTGCCACGCAAGTGATTTGCCCTCTGCTGCCTCCCTTTCTGCTTGGGTCCTATGGTCCTGTATAGGTTCAGTGCATTTATGCTTCAAGCAACAGTTATAGAAGGACAATAGTGCTGATGCTTCTAGTACTGAACTGGCTGACACTCCTTTTACAAGTATGTCAACGTTCCCTGACTTGGGGACATTTTAAAGCACAATCAGTTTTGCTGGCAGAGGGGTTAACTCTTGACCTGCTGCAGCAGCAGCCGTGCTGTAGGATGGAGGCACTCTTTGCTCTGCTGCTGTGGGGAGGGAGGTGGGAAGTAGATACAGCAACATAAACACTCCTGTTTTCTACTGTCTCTGACTGTTGGTGCAGCTTCCATCAGGACAAGGTCCTGTACCAGCTTCCTGGGGGATGCAGGAATGGGAACTCTGTCTAGCCCCAGTCTGCTGGTACTGACTGCTCACTTACCAATAAGCGCTTTTTTCCTGTCTGTCTCTGCCTCCTTCTCTACTACCTTCTGCTTCTGGGCTGCAATGAGCAGCTTGGTCTTCTCAGCCTCCCTGCAGGGCAAAAGACAATATTGCATGAAAACAGAGCAGGGGAGCAGTTCTGCAAACAAGGGCACTAGATGCCTGGGTGGGAAGATGTTGACCAGATGTCAGCAGCATTCCCTTGCAGCAATGAAGGCTAGCTCCGTCTTCAGCTGCATGAGCACATGCATTGCCAGCAGATCAATGGAAGGGATTATTCCTCCTCTTTATTTGGCACTGGTGAGGCCGCATCTGGACACTGCATATGGTTTGAGGCCCCCCACTGCAAAGGGGGCATCGACAAACAGAAGCAAACCCGGGGAGGTTCTGGTGATGGTGGGTGGAAGATGTGTACGTGTGTGTGGGGGGGGTACGTGTGGCCAGGATGCAGAAGCAGGGCTTGCTCAGCTGCAGGCAAGGAGACACCAGGGTCCCGAGGGCACCTCCTCTGGCCCAAGGGGGTCCTGGAGATGCTGGGGCCAGACCCTGCTCCCAAGGGTACAGTGAGAGCACTGGAGGCACCAGCACAAGTTGTAGCACCAGACACAGCCCCGAGGAGACAGCCCTTCCCATGCAAGCAGGGCGTTTCTGTCCTCAGAGACAACCCTGATGCACTGGGACGCAGCCCCAAGGAACTGTGGTGTTGGCCCTACTTTTGGGAAGGGGTTTTGACAGGAGATCTCCACAGGTCTGTATCAACTAAAATCTTTCTATGATTCTTTAAGTTTGCAGACAGGAGCTTGCAAGCAAAGCACAAGGACTCCAGAACCCTGAATTCAGTTTATCAATCTTCTACAGGCTCTCTACAGATCAGTGTCCCCTCCATACGGGAGCAGTAATGTAGCCTTGCTACAGACTAACCATCTAATAACCATGAAAGGCTAAAAGGCTTCAGAGTGAAAGAGATATGGAAATGGAAAAAGACTGCACAGGTGTACCTAACCAAGCAACTGCATGGCTAGAGTCCACCTCTCACCTTCTGAACACGAGGTTAGAGTCTTCTAACAATACACTTATGCCTTCCAAACCAATTCATACAGTTTTAGGTGTTGCTACTCACATGAGCTCAAAATTTCTTCGGATGGCTTCTGGGATTTTGGGTTTCGTAACACGAACAGCCTATGAAAAAAAAAAAGTGGGTGCATTTTAGATTAAACATTTTGATGAGATCTGCATAGCTACGAAATGTCTTTGCAAAACTGGACATCTTCAAATTAATCCAAGACCACACATAGAGGATTCCAGTCCTTGTGTACAACACAGTTGAGTACAGCCACTTTCAGACAAGTACCTTACATTTTATTTCCTGTCTCTGCACCTTTAATGAAACCAAAGTGATCACGTAATGAATGTGGAAAAGACTCCTAAAGAGGTTCACCAGCTCTGTTAGAAGCCCAGCTCTCCATCCCACAGATGGGAAGACTCCTCAAGCATCACCAGACAACAGTTCCCAAAATAGTGCTCAAGAAAGGGGCTCACCAACCCAATGAAATTAAATTGCAGGAGTAAGAATTGCAAACAGAGGCAGAGCCACAAGCTCAGTAATGAGTTTTCTAGGAGAAAAGCTTGCAGAAGCTACCATGCAATGACAGACATTGCAGTGAAGACACAGGAGAGCAGCAGGGCATGCGAGGCAGCGGGGCACAGCTGCTGCATGTGACCACTGATCACCAAGAGCGATTTGCATGGCAATACTGATACCACGTGGCCAGAGGCAGAGCCAGTTGCTGAGCTGCTCTGCAGAGGGCTCCCTCTGAAACAGGAAGGAAACATCTAAAGATAAGACCAAGAGCTGATGCCTCCCAGCCCATGTGCTGCCTGGTTCATTAGGGAGCTTTGCAAGATGGAGATTAACACAGTCCATGGCGGTACAACGGCTTCACAACCCTCCTGCTCCACCTCTACTGCAGGCCTAGCACTGAACCTGCTGCTCAGTTCTCTCTGGGGCCAGCAAACCTGCAAAGAACAGATCTGAACTTCCACAGAGGGGAACATCACACGGGCACATCCGAAACAAGTCTTTGCAGGTGGTAAGAGAAAGGGAAACGTTTGTATGACAGGTACTCCAACCCTGTTACACGCATCCTGCCTGGAGAGAAGCAGCCAGCCTGGCATCACAACAAGACACTCAGGAACAACTGCTGCTTCTCTAAACAAGCAAAGCAAGCAGATTTATGGGACATCAGACCAGAACATCTTTCAGCGAAAGGATTTTTTTTAAGTTCCTGACAGGAACAAAGCCTCTCCAAGTCCCTGGAAAGGTTCTGCATGCAGAAAGCTCACCTCGAAGCAACTCCCTCATGCTCCCAGCCACAGCAGGCTGCATAGAGGTATATTATTTCTACCTCTGTAATACCACCTGCACCAAAACAAAGACTGGTTTCCAGAAGCGTGGCTTTTCAAACATGGTCAAAGATTCCTTTTCACAGTTATTAGGAACCTCCCTTGCTGGCCGTAATCTTTCAAAGATAAGTGAGTAGCTTCACAATGTCAGGAGGCAGCAACTCAGACCCCTTGGATGCATCCCCCCTGGTTCCACCCATTTGTGTATTCCCATCTGCCTAAGCGGTTTCTATGCTCAATCGTCTTCTACAGCAGGCAATGCTTTACCTCTGCAGACTCTGGCAGCAGGGTAAGGACCTGGGCAGTCTGAGGGCAGGCCATGCTGGAAAGAAGTGATGGGCAAAGAAGGTGCCAAGTACGTGAGCCTTTTCCATGTTCTTGGCCACCACGTCCCCTGCCCCACAGTACAGTAGGCCCATGGCTTCTTGAGCCTTCCTCTCGCTTGGATGCACCTCTGAAGCCCTTTATGTTGCCCTGCACATCCACACCATTAGGTCCAAGCCCCAGCTCACCTATCCCCTTTTGTAGGCTTTTCACTTTTCAGCTCAGCTCGGCGCACTGTGTTCATCCATACCAGCCTCCTATCTCACATACTAGACTTTCTACAATTTGGGATGTCCTTGACATTGAAGCAGACTCCTGCTCCCCTTGGCCATCCATGGTAGTCACTCGTGGGACCCTGCCAAACAGATCTTACACAAAGTGAACTCTGTTCTCCTGAAGTCCAGGCCTATATATTCTCCTGTTCATATTGCTTCTCTAAGGACCTTGAACTTACCACCTCACAGCTGCTACAGACAACGCTGCTATCTGACTTCACCTCTCAACCAGATCTTCCTTCTAAAAGGTCCAACAGAGCATCTCCTACAGTCAGCTGTGCTCACCAGTGCCAAAATCCGTATTCGACACCCTTCAGAAAATCTGGTGTTGCCTGCAGCCAACCCTTTCTGCCCTTCCAAAAAATATGTCAGTGGTTAAAGCTCTCCATGAGTACTAGTGATAATGACGCTTCCTCTGCTTTTCCACATGCAGCTTTACCTACTTCATTCTTCGCCCAGCTAGGGTGAAGGTCTGTAGCAGAAAAGGACCACACCATACCCAGTGTTTGCCTGGTCTTTACCTACAAGGTGTCTCATCTCTCGTGAGCTATCCCCAACAAGCCACGGGACTGCAAACAGGCACAGGTTTCCAGTTGCACATTTTTGTTTCCCAAGATGCACCCGTTTATGTCCAGACACATAGGAAAAGCCCCAGACTGTGCTGCTATCTGAAGGAAAGTGCAAAAGCCAGCCCTATGACACTGTCCCTAGACACCTTCTTACTATCCACTGGCCTCTGCTTCTCTTAGAATCATAGAATATCCCAAGTTGGAAGGGACCCATAGTGATCATCAAGTCCAGCTCCTGGCACCGCACAGGTCTACCCAAAAATTCACGCCATGTGACTAAGAGCACAGTCCAAACGCTTCTTAAATTCAGGCAGGCTTGGTGCAGTGACTACTTCACTGGGGAGCCTGTTCCAGTGTGCGACCACCCTCTCAGTGAAGAACTTCTTCCCAAAGTCTAGCCTAAACCTCCCCTGCCTCAGCTTGACACCATTCCCACAGGTCCTGTCACCGGTGACTAAGGAGAATAAATCAGCACCTTCCCCTCCACTCCCCCTCATGAGGAAGCTGTAGACTGCGATGAGGTCTCCCCTCAGCCTCCTCTTTTCCAGGCTGAACAGGCCAAATGATCTCAGCTGCTCCTCATATGTCTTCTCCTCTAGGCCCTTTACCATCTTTGTAGCCCTCCTCTGGACACTCTCCAACAGTTTTACATCCTTTTTGTACTGTGGTGCCCAGAACTGCACACAGTACTCGAGGTGAGGCCACAACAGTGCAGAGCAGAGCGGGACAATCACTTCCCTTGACCGACTAGCAATTCCAACTCTTCAGACTGTGGTCAACGTTCCACTTAGAAAATAAAGTTTTTTTATCAAGCAACTTGCAGGATTCGTCGAAGTTTCATCTACATTAAATAGTTTTAATAGAACCTTGAAATAAATGCTGTTAAATCCCTCTAACACCACCTTTTCAATAATGAATTGGGAGGGGCCCTTTATCAGGGAGTGTAGTGATAGGACAAGGAGTAATGGCTTTAAACTAAAAGACGGTAGATTTAGATTAGATGTAAGGAAGAACTCTCTACTTATGAGGGTGGTGAGACAGTGGCACAGGTTGTCCCAAGAAGCTGTGCATGTCCCATCCCTGGAAGTGCTCAAGGCCAGCCTGGATTGGGCTTTGAGCAGCCTGATTTGGTGGAAGGTGTCCCTGCCCGTGGCAGGGGGCCTGGAAGATGATGATCTTTCAGGTCCCTTCCAACCCAAACCATGCTATGATTCCATAAATTATTAAGAAATAATAAGAAAAGATCTGAGCTTTTCATCATGATGGTAATTTTGTTTTACGATAATCCTCCATAGGAATGCTGTGGGCAATGTACAGTTGGGTATTTGGAAGAGCAGAGCCATCTCATCTTTTTTGGTAAGATACTGCCTGTGGTTGACTCTTGTCAACAGAGCAGCCTATGGCAAAAATACGCCTTAAAGCGGAAAGTAATATTTACTGCAGCACTTCATATGCTGTCAAAGGGAGGCTCTCTATCCCCGCACAGCCAGCTTAGCTAAATGTGGCAATAAGAATTGCAAAACAGATTTAGTTTCATTCTTCCCCACAGTGGAAGTTTCCAGAGATTTCCATTTTAGCCCTTGCAAGCCTAAGGTTTACCCAGTTGGTTGCCCTGAACTTCAACATGACAAAAACTGGCAGGTCCCATAGCCTGACTAAGACTAAAGATGATCTTCTAACATTAAACATAAACAGAAAATCATAGCATTTCAAAGTGGTAACTGTTACATGGACAGTCTTCAACTGACAAACCTCATATCTCCAGGCTCAACTATTTCATGAGGTGGAAAACAGAAGCAAGAAACTTCATCAAACCAATAAAACGTGAGCAAATGAGAGGTGGGAAATAAAAAAAAAAGAAGTTTTGTTAGGCAAGGAACCTACCTGGATAGTAAGACCTGGTGCCATGACATTGAGATCTTTCTGCAGGGCCAGCTTCAGATTCTCATCTATCTGATCTGTTTGGAGGACAAGAGAGAGACCAGTTAGCTTTTATCACCATTTCTCCTACACCTTGTGTGGCAACAAGTCAGCTGGCTTTGAAGAGGCATCTCTATGGTGCAAGATAAAAAGACTTTTTGAGTACATTGCTTCCCTTCCTATACTCCCTGGAAAATATTCCCAAGAGTAGAGCCATAAGAACCACACACTAGTGCCTCTGGAAAAGTTCAACTACTGATGAACTCATGATACCTGAGCTGAAGGTAAGTGGCTTTCAGGGTCTCAGAAAGGAAACATACCCAGAGCCCACAGCAGAAGTCCATCCCTCCCTAGCCAGAGCCATGCCAACCCCACTGCCAACAGCAAGCTCTGCCTTAGGTCTTGAGGGACATGCTGGATCCAATACTTGCTACTGAAAAAAATGTATTTGTCACTTCCAAGTTCCAGGAAGATTTTTCCACTAAACTGGACAGTTACAATGGGATTAAACTGCATGTACCATCAGAAAACTCCTCTCTGACTACAGATATTTGGCAAGTCTGAGTATAGCATTCAAAGATCTACTGTTTCTTAACATTATAAGTCTGACAGCCTTTCACCTTCCAAAGTGATAAATCCATTTTCCCCTGCTCCTTCCCTCAAAAAGGAACATAATGCTGTTATGTCTTTGGAGCCACGGGTATATGCCAAGGTCAGGGCACTGGATCCCAGGAGCAGAACATTAAATGGCATAATTCCTGAATGACTGATACCCCCTTGTGAAAAAACTAGAGCAGTGCAATGAACTGCAAGCACGTCCCTTCTGGCTCTTCCCTGCCAACAGTCAGAATTAAGCTTTTAAAGTAAAGAAGTTAATTCAGCAACAGGCTGAAAAATATAAGTGAACAAGAAGAAGCATCATCATAATGAAGACAATGAGCATGACTCCATGCACAATAGCAGAGAAACTACTTAGTATATCCAGAACTCAGTCCTAAGTGGAAGGGGACAAATCAAATTGCACATATAGATGGGGTAAGACAAAGAAATCCAAATCATTAAGGAGTGAACCTAAAAAGGAAGTGGCATACAGATACATAAGGAGATGGTTTCTAGACTACAACTTCAGTACAGAGGCTGTCTGCTCACAGGACACTGCTGTAACATATTCCACAGCAGAAGAGGGAGACTACACAGACCTTGGTGTGTGTGTCTGGCTGCCATCCACTTACCAAACAGCTCGATGTATACTTCCTGAAGAGTATGAGCACTGCAGAACTGATTCAGCTCATGATGAATTTTATTGAAGATCAAGGTCTTATCGTAGTCCGCAGTGTAGTTTTTCACAATATCATACACTGAGGAAATAAGAGAATTATCACAGCTCACCACCAGCATCGATCGGATCCAGTGACTCCGTTGACATGTACTGCTTTCTGCAATGCCTGAACCTCAAAATGACAGCTCAAGACATTAGGAAAGTAGCGCAGCGCTACTCAGGAAAGACATCAGGAAAGTAGTGCAGCAGTAGGTCACCAGAGAGGTGGGGGACCTCCATCCTTAGATGTGTCAGGACTTGGTCGGACACAGCCACAACTGCCCAGACCGGCTGTTCGTGGTATGCCTGCTGCAAGTGGGAGGGAGGTCAGAGGAGAAACCCACAGTGGTCCTCTCCACAAGCACTGCTGGGGTCGTATGACTTCAAAGAGATGAGTCAATACAGCAACACATTTTGTCAAACATTGTCCTGTTTTATGATCAGCATAAACAAATGAAGCCCGTCCAGGACCCACATGTATAGGAAAGGACACTAGAAAAAAGTGATAAAAAAGCATAATTCCCACAACTGTAACATGAAAAATGCCTCAATAACACAAGAGTTTTGCATTAAACTATGCTGCTGAAGAAAAGCTGTTTGGGTCTTTGGGCTTGGCAGCTGGTGAAATAAGTTAAGAGGCTCCTACATGGGATTTGCCTTTGTAATGGTCTCAGTAGTTGAGCTGGCAAGCAGCTGGGAGCTCTGCTGTGTACGCCGAGTTTCACAGGTCTCCCTTCTCTTCAGCTCCAAGAAATAGGATTGCTCTAGCACTTGCCACAAGCAGCCTAACACGCACAGGTATAAAATCCTTCAGGGGAGAAGCAGTCCTAGAATTTACTGTCACCTCTGCAAATCTATGGCTCTTTGAAAAGCTTGCAGACACAAACATGAAACTAAGTGGTGGGAACCACAAAGGTACTAAGACAGAAAAAAAGGAAGCAGTGTTGCAAACCAAGACAGAGCTGCTAGAGGATGAGTGAAAACAGTCACAGTGCTGCTTGTTGAAACAGGACAGGAAAATACCTGCATATGGTGCCAATTTATTCACAACTTCTATTCGGTCAATGTAGATCATAACACCGCCACTACAAGTGAAAAAGAGAGTTAATGGATTACTAACTAAATTGTTAACACTGGTCTGCATTTAAAGCAAAGTTGTCTTTTTTCACCTTTTTACCAAACTGTTGGAAACTTGCAGTTAATTTTTACCCAGAACAATTCTGACCTCTTGAGCATTTTGCAATCAGATGGCAGCAAGCAAGCCCCAGCTTTGCACAGACTGGTCCCTCTCTCTGCATAAATCAAAAGCCTGTTTCAACAAGTCTGCAAGGCAGCTTTCACTTCACCTTATCTCCTACTCAACCAACAAAAGGAAAATACCCTCAAACAGGAACGTAGCTGCAACCATCAGAAAGGTGGAGTCCAACACAATGAAGGGAAGGCAGCAAGGACAGCAGGTAACACCTGCTGCAAGCAGCAGGGCCGCCTCTGTTTTACACAAACTGGAGACAGATTGCAGCTCTTGTAGGCAGCAAACACATTTAAATAGAAAATCCACTTAAGTTCACTAACTCCAGCAGTAACTGGACAAGGTCACTGTCAGAAATGAAAGAAAGAAAGCACGTAAGAGATTTTAATTCACATTCATGTGTCACCATGCCACACCACAGCTGCTCTGCAGCAGTAATGCAGCTGCAGGAAAAAAAAAACCAAAAACCTCCAGATGCTGATAGGAAGGAACCCACGGCCCTCCTGGCGAGACCAGGCGCTGTCAGATGGGCCAGAGAAAGTTGGCAGGGCTTGGTCTCACGAGCACTTCCAAATGCTAACAGACTACTGGAGCTACTGCTCATACTCCAGAGCAACAGCAGTGACAATCCAAAACAGAACAGAAAGCTCTGAGCCAGCCCCCAAGGAAGACTCACTAGCTATTTATTTTAAACCTGTGGCACTAGATAGGAATAAACCATCATCAGCACATGGACCTCCTGATCCGAATGAGGTCTCCAAACTTGTCTCTCAGTCCGAGGCATCAAGAGGCTTCCAGTACACTTCCACTCCCTTTCACTACCTTAGCCTCTCCTAGAGCTCATCCCTACCTTTAATTTATGAAATTAAATGCCATTAAATTCAGGCCTTGTTTATGACACAGGTGAAAAGCACAGACTCTGCAGTGTAGAAAAAAACTTGCAACAGCTCTTAACTCTCTCAAGAGCACGTTTTTAAAGTATGATACTCTCTCAGTTTTACCCTCTGTTGAAAGGCAAGGCACAAACAAGAAGTTTTAGCAGAAACCATTAAGAGTCAGCTGCTCTCTAGATGTGGATCTCATCCGGCTCCAAACTGTGTGTTTTAACTCAGATGTATTCCCCACAACCAACTTGGTTTCTTATTTCGCACTTCTTAATCTCCATCAGTTAAAAGTTAAGCTTGCAGAAAAATTACCTTGCCAGTTTTAAGCCAAATCTTATTGCAAGTGGGCAGATTGAAACAGGGAATCATTTCTGTGCTCTTTTAGGAGAGGTCTGCCAGGCACAGCCTGTAGCTTGTTCTACAAACCAGTGTGCTTCACGGTAAGCTGCTAGTTGAAAAAAATGATGATGGACTGCACTTGTCTGCTGGGAGGTAAAAGCCAGCAGAAAAGACATTCATGGCTGAAGAGAAACTTACTTCCTGGTGAGATAATACTCTAAGGAGAATTTATCTCTTTTTTTGCTCAAGATTTCTTTCTAGGCCATGGTCATTCCTTCTGGCTCTCTTAAGAATTATTATTACTTTTATTTAAGACAGGCCTTCGAAGTCCTTCACAGATGTGTCAAGCTATGAGCAGTTATAACAACACAGTATGTGCATTTTTCTCCATCTCATTTGTTCTGCACTCTAACTGTCCCTCCATGCTCAAAAAAATGACTATTTCTCATTTCAAGTGACTTCCAACAGCATTCCGCAGGATTTTCTGAACCTGCTTTCATCCTAATGATTTGCTCCAGTCACCTCACAATGCTTCCACAAGGACAGGGAAATCCAGTTACCATCTTGGCTTATCTTCAAAACATCCTGGTGAGGAACCATAGCAGAAAGTGTGGGTTTCTTCCACCGCAACCCCCCAGTAGAGCAATGCTGCACATTTTAATACTGGGGTCCTTTTCGCATTTCAATTTTATGGGGCTATTAGAAGCAAAATGATAACATCTCATACAATCCGTCTCCTATGCAGCATGCATATGCAACTCCTCATCACCTCACGTGCAAGAAAGGCACCTCAGGTCAGAAAGGACTGCCTGCTCACCCTAAACCAACCAACACTATCTATAACTCTTCCAAGGATCCCAGCCACCAGTGTGGGTCAACAGAGAGGGCATAAGCGAGTATGCTCACTGAATAGGCGGGCCACCTCCTTCCTCACTGAGGGTGCAAGCCTACAAAGCAGTTAACACTGAGTTTTACATTCAGCCAGCTGTTGAAGCATCTCATCTAACACTGGGCAGCACGGATGGTCCTTTGGACCTTGCTGATGTAGATCCAGGAGCCAAACTGGACTGTAACACACTGTCCTTAAGATGAGCACTTCAGACAAGATCTCCTCGCAAACGGCCTGGTACAGAGGATACTGGTAATCTACTGGGCTGCAGGAGATAGCATCCTGGGCAGTCTGGGGACAGTTGTTCTTGCAAAGCACCATGCACTGATCTGAGATAAGAATCCAGCTGCTTTACTTGTGCTTTGGCACCTACAGCTTAAATGCCATCTCGGACAACACTCTTCCCATTTCAGCAACTGACTTCCACTCAAAAAACACCCCAATTTACAAAAGCATGCTCCTCGCCAGATGCAAGGCAGGGTGACTCTTACAGTGCAGCTCCCGCAGGGACCTCCAGTGCTTACAACTCTGCACCATAGTTTCCACAGCCTCTCACGCACTGGAATTTGCAGCCTCTGTAATGGTGACTCACGGGGCCCAAGGTCCTCACGTCAGAGCTGCTCGCAAGGTTGGTCAGACAGAGCAGCCCTGAACTGATCGGGCTCTTTAGTCAGGGAGAAAAGAACAAGAAGAAATCCATAAGAAGTCTGAAAGGAGAATCAGCACATTGGCTATGTGCATCTGGGAGAAGTTTAAGCATGTGGCAGTTTGCTGTATCATCTAAGACATGAAACCAAGAAAAGTTGCAGGGAACACAGCTAGAAAGAGACCCGTGGTAGCGGTGTCTCTACTACAAACCTTCAGCAGTACCTGTCAGCCCTAGCCACAAAACAAGATGCTCTTATTCTGGGTACTGCTAAAAAAAAAAACACAGTAAAAAAAAAAAAAGCTATCCCGAACTTTAAAGGACAGGTGAAAACGTACAGGGGATGCTACAGGAGACTGACGTACACTAGCAGGCATTTCAGTAGAACTTTGCCTCATACATTTCCGGATTTTAGCGTGTGTCAGGCCAGAAGTCAAGGGAAGAACTAAGGATGCTGCCATAAAAGAGGCTATAAAAAAAGCAAACCTTCAATGCTCACTGCTAGAGCTGACCATAGACAACACCAGACCAGGTTAGGTAATGACAGCATATAAAAACAAGGCTTAAAAGTTAGACCTGATAAACCTAACACATCCACTTGCAATCTGCATAACACATTTTTCCACAGGACTAGCTAACAGGGATCCATCCCAGAGCAGCATTCCTCTAGCACTGTGTTCCTGCCTAGAATCTTCAGCACAAACACAAGACAACTCTCACGTTTGCAAATAAACATCTAATACTACAAATAAAACATCTATAATACTAATACAAATAAAACATCTAATGTTACCTGGGTAACAATACTACTTAGTGTCTTGGCTATTTACTGTTTCTTGGCATGGTAAAACCTGTACCATATTTAGCATGAGTCCTTCCAGTTAAGTTTGTAAGAAAAATGCCACTTACCTAATTCTCTCACGCAATATTTGACTAAACTACTCTCAACCTGTTTATTATATTGCACAAGCAATACATTCAGTGAAGTATTCTTCAAGTCAGTTCTTTGGAATACCTTGCTCTTCTACAACTAGTTTATTGAGCTCTCCTGATTTCTCCTTTATTTTGGAGATAACAGACATGCCGTGAGGAAACTGCTGAACTTCCCAAGGAACTGAGCACGCATTTTCTTGTCAGGGAAAGCCAGAAGTCTCAGACACTAGAGGCAATCACATAATTGATTTTCTTCATGGCTTAGAGCACATAAATATCCTACCTGCTATAATGAAATGGTTTTAGTCTCTGGGGTGACAGCTGTTTTATGAAAAACATACGTCTGGTGCCAAAACATTTTAAAACCTCTATTGAACATATTCATTTAATACTGTCAAGTATAAATGGGACAAGTAAGGCAAAAATTGGAGATGGGCACCCACACAGCCACTGGGAATCTTCCCAATGTAGATGAGGATACAGGGAACATGAATAAGGTGGAAGAGAAACCAGCCTTTGAAGTCTGATGGTTCAGAATACAATTACAGAACTTTTAAGTGTTTAGGGTCTACTCCTGTAACAAACTTTGAGCCTGGATAGTAAAATTTCAGATTTGATCCGTTCATTACTTATAAACGAATATTTTATTACAGAAATTTGGATTCAAAGCTTTGGAACGGAGTGGCTTCAGACTTTGATTCCAAATGCAGAAAATTTGAATGCATAAAAGAAAATACAGAAACTCATTCTAGTAATAACATCTTAAAAATGGAAAGGTCTACTGGGACCTCTGGTCTGAAGTATATTCAATTACTAAGAACTGCTTCAGCAGCTGTTTGGTGTATTTGAGCATGCTTATTACCTGTAACTTCACAATGACTTGTAGTGCACAACTGAATTCTGCAACTCTGAAACTTAGCAGGAGCTTAATGAACTTGGTATATGAAACTACACAGTTTAGCTGTTAAATGACAAAACTGCAGAACAGCTGAAGCTGGCAGGGACCTCTGGATCTCCTGTCCAACCTCCTCTGCTCAAGCAGGGACAGAGCAGCACAGTTTAATTTTGACTGTCAGTATGTCTACCGTGGTTAAGCTTCAGCAGAAATCTCTGCTTGGTCTGTTGAGACGGCTTCCAGGACAACATCTCTGGCCCAGAGGTGTGACGCTGTTTTACGAAGTCCAGCAGGTGAAATATTATTGATACTCATAAGCCAAAAAAGTTAGCATTAAACACATTCTTAAAACTCTGCTCTGATGACTTATTTTTTACTGTGCCATTTAAGACATGGAAAAATCACAAGTCTTACTTCTCTTCCAGCAATTACTTTTCATTTGCACCCAAAGATTCTTTACCTAATAACAAAGCCCTGGCTGCAGCTCTGAACAGTAGCATTATTTACAAACACTCCTGTAAGAAGTTTAAGATCTAAAATTTAAACCTGTTAGCAATCCGTAAGAATGTAATGTTAATATTTAAGCCCAAGCAGTATCTCATGACTTGCTATAGGAATAATTCTAAGAACTAATTCTAAGAAGAAAAAGAGATCAAAATCAACTTTGCTTTATTTAAGATGTCACTAGCGTTCAACTTTTAATTTCAGCAGGGTTGCTATGTGTCATTATTCAAGTCATACTGGCAGTTTTTTTTTTTTAAAAAAAACAAAAAACAAAAAAAAAAAAAAAAAAACAAAAAAAACCACCACCACCACCAAAAAAAACCAGAAATATTAGGAGTACATTACAGTTAAAACATAGGAAGAATCACCAGTTTTGACTGATCCTGCAGGAACAGATTCAGTGATCCCTTTAACTTGAGAATGAACGAACAGACCAGAACCTGCAACCCAACTCAACTTGCCCTCTCCTTCTGTTCTTGCTCTACTTGTTGGAATTATAAAAGGATCAACTTAATTATGAAGCAGGCAAGGGCCACCCATGCATATGCTGCCTCTTTAGCCTGCCTCTTCCTTTATGTCAGGTGAAATGCTTATTCCAAAAATGCCCCAATTATCCCAAGAAACTCATTTTCTTGAGCTGTTTTTGACATGAACCATCTCCCCTTAAGGAGGAAGGATTCCTATTTTCCCATTCATTATTTACTTCTGCCCACTGCTGGAGCCAACACTTGTATGAGCCACAAGCCTCAGACTAGAAATAATGCAAAACACAGGGCAGTCCAATGCACAACAATGGGTTTGCAGAGTAACTGAGGGAAGAAAACAACAAGTTAAGAGAATATCACCGGAAATGCAAACGATCTCTGAACATAGATTCCAGTGAAAGCAAGAACATTCTCTCCCATACCTCTGCTTAATTTCCAAGTATAATGTATGTGTTCATGTTTGGGACCAATTTTAGGGTAGGTGCCTTTACTTTTCAGCCTCCGTATCACAGTACTATACACAGTTGCAACCTACACAATGGAACACATCTGCTCATCACCAGAAGAAATACAAAGAAAAAACATACCTTGTCCCACAAGGCACGTTTTTCACTTCATCAGTCTGCAACGTGGTCTGAAATAAAAAGACAACCAGTGCTCAGAAAAACACCGTGTTCCCAAGGAAGATTGCGCAGTATCCAGTCCCTTACAACCATTACATAGGCATGTGGAATCAAAAACATGTCCTCTACCTCCCTCGTGACTTCTGTAGGTGTGAGCTGAAGACAGACTTTGTTCTGACTGCATTTTGGGAGACACAATGCAGCTGTGCTCATTTCCCTACTCATACTTCCTGCAACTCTCCTGGCAAACAATCAGGCCACAAATGCAGACTGTCTTCCTGAAGCGAGGCATATCTTGTCCAAGCAACGCACATTGGCACCCAGGTGGTGGGAACAAAGGGCTTCTGAGGAGCTGTAGCTCCAACTGCCAACTCACTGAGCCCCTCTGGAAACACCAGTTACCTAAGTCACCCCTATCCCTTCTGACATTTGCTCCCACTCACCCTCTTCCAAGATGAGGAGGCACTAACCTGCACAGATTTGAAGGTGGTAATGAATGGGAGCATGATGTGGTAGCCTGGTCCACTCGGACTAGTTAACAATGCACCACCCCTAGAGAGAGAGAAAGAGAAATGCAGAAAAAAAAAAGAGAAAATGTAGAAAAGGTTCAAGCAAACAGAAAATACTATGTGCTGGTTCCAAGAGAGAGAGCATGTTCAAAACGCCAGGAGTCACAGCTGTGGTAAGGCAAATTACATTACTCACCTGCTCCAAAGTTGCAGCATCAACACAAGGTGTCTCAGAAGGAGTCACTGCAGGCCTGTAACCTTATAGACTACAATACCAAACAGCAAGCTGGTGAGCATAAAGCAAACTGCCCTGACTACACAACTCGCCTATAAAAGAGCTGATTCTGCATAAGATGCTTGTCTGTTGCCACTTGACAATCATTTTCTTCAGTCCTGTGAGCAATTAACTTCTAGAGGTAGCAGATATTGCTAAAATCCTCCATCACTGGCAACATTGCAAAGAGCTTCAAGAACACAGATTTTTCTTCTCTAAATAGTTGACTGGCAACCATGGAAAAATCCAGCAGTTGGTGTGATACTGTCAGTTTGGATTTCCACAAGGCATTTGGTACAGTCCCTTACCCAAAGCACAAAACAAATCTGCAGTCTCTTGTGTGCTCTGACAGTTGGTTAAAAGACAGGAGGCACAGAAGAACTCTTAAGTGATCAATCCTCTCAGTGCATTAATGTCTCCTGCAGCATCCTGCTTCAACGCACTTGTAATAAAAGGAAAAAGCAGCACAAAGGAAATGGCCCATGATGGCAAATGTGAAGTGTAGAAAGGATGTAACAGAAATATAGCAGAAAAAAAGGAAATCAGAAAGGCTGGGTACTGAATTCCTCTGTTCTTTCATTAAAGTTTGAAGTAAAATCTGGTCAACAGGTGGCATTTAGTGACTGCGACCACTCTCTCTCTTGCTCTGCAAAGACTATCCACAGCAGCTGCAAGCCCCCTGTGAAACTCATTCCTGAGTCAATATTCTGGATGGCCTGGCACAGAGGTAACAGCACTCAGCATGAGAGGGAGAGGGTCTACAGATAGGAAAGGACTGGGTGGACCAAGAACATTAGCTTTAAGCTTTTAAATCCAAGTTATGACCGGAAAAGCCATCTCATAAGAGATACGAAAAGTAGCTCAGGATTCAGAAAGACCAAAGTTCATAATGGCTCTGTACACAGACGGGCTTTCTAGACCCATGTTGGTGTAAGAGCGCAGAAACAACTCAGCCCGCCAATCTCTGAGCGAAACCCTGAGAAAAAAATCAGAGGGCAGCAATCACCTCCAAACGTGGTCCAAGGGCCGAGGAAGAAACCTAGCGATAGGAAAAAAAGCTACGGAAAGCCACAGAACCCTTCAGAGCGCCAGAAGGAAACAGTACCTGTAATACACAGCCAGGTGCCCCTCCTCAACCTTGTGAATGGAGGAGTACAAGAAAAAGACGAGGACTCCCGTGGCGGCTGCAACTACCGCTCCGGCCTGGGCCATGGTCATTCTCGCAGCACCTGCGGGACAAACACGGCGCGGCTCAGGGGACAGCGGGGCCGAGGTCCCGCCTCCCCTCCCGCTGCCCTTTTTGCAACGGGAAGGGAAGGGCCTGCGCGGGCCGGCGATGCGGGAGGCGTCCCCGCAGCACCCCGCGGACCTCGCTCAGCACCACGGCGGCCTCCCCCGTTCCAAGCGCTGTTACTGCCTCGGCCGCCGCGCTCCGTCTCCCCCCCACGCCCCCGCCCCGCATTACCGCGACCTTCCGTCGACGCCCCCCGCCCCGGGGAGCCGCACACCTCACCGTCGCCCTGCGGGCTGACCCGGGACCGGCTCTTACCCGGTTACCTGGCGGAGCCGTCCCGGGGGAGGCGCCCGCCGGGCTCCTGTGAGGAGGGAGGGAGGGAGGCGCGAGCCCGGGCCCGCTGGACGCCGCTCCCCCGGCGGAAGGCGAGGCGAGGCCGGGCCGGGCCGGGCCGGGCCGCGCCCGCTGCACCGGCGGCCCAACGGGTCCCGCCGCCGCCCGCGCAAAGGCTCCGCCCCCCCCCGCTCCCCTCCCTCCCTCCCTTCAGCCGCCGGGGGCGGGAGCGCGGCCGGGGAGGCGCCCGCTGATGGCGTCACGGCGCGCGGCCGCGGCCCGGTTGCCCGAGCAGGGCGGCAGGACGGCTGCGGGGGGCCTGGGGGCAGCGTTTATTTACAACAAACTCGGGTTAAAACACACGCGCGTCTGCGGCACACGTCGCGAACCGCTCCGGCCCGTTCTCCCCCCCCCCCCCCCCGTCGCCTTCCTTGGCGGGGCCCGGCCCCGGCCCCTCAGCGCGGAGCCCGGCAGCGGCGGCTGCTTCCTCGGTGCGGTGCCGCCCGGCTGGGTGCTCTCACGGCGGCAGGCCGCCGAACGCCGTGGCTGCCAGTCCCGTATATCCGCTGCAGCCGTTGTCACCAGCTCGGCTGCGGTTACAAAAGGCGAGGCGAGGGGGCTGCGGTGCCCCTCCGTCACGGCGCGGGGCAGCCCAGCAACCTCTCTGCGTGCAGGCACTCGCAGACAGCGGCACGGGGGGTCCCGGGGCTATTTCAGCCAACTCCAGTCAAAACCCTGCAAGAAGAAGCAAGGAGACGACTGACGTGAAGGAGGCGACTGTTCCATGCCTGCAGGCAAGGCGGTGAGCGAAGGGTTCTCGCTATCTAGCGGCTCTCCTGAAAAGCATCATTTTGACAGAACAGCTGGAAAAATCCTCACAATTTCACCTCTCGGTTTGCCTCCCGTGCAAAATTCCCTGTCCTCATTACAGCACTCAGGCACGTCACAGGCTGTACTGTGCTGTCACTTCGGAAATTATATCCTGTGAATATGTGATTTTGGGAATTATATTCTGTGTCTCAACAAAACCTAGTGCCACTGGTCCTAGTGATCGTACAGGTACTGCAAGAACACAAAAAGAAAACTAAAGTCTCCAAGTTATACTTCTGTAAGAATAGAGAAAAGAATTTTATAGTTATTCTTTTTTTCCTCTGTGTTTTTCCAAGTGAATTGGACAACTTCAATTTTCTGCTGCTTTTCTGTTGCCTAACTTCTGTTTCATGATGCAAGGAAAACAGGAAGGAAACCAAGCATAAACAAACCCTATGCTGATCTGCAGAGCGTGATTCCACCACAACAAACAATCCTTCTGGGTTAAAATATGCCAGAGACAGATGCTGCACCTTGGAATGAGAGGCCGGAGAGGACAGATTAACAGGTAACTAGGCAGTCATAGGTCTGCTTTCTCCTCTCCAGCAACAGCAAGGAAACACAACAGGAAAGACTGTATTACAGAATTGATACCAACCCTGTGAGGGCTGAACAGAGTATTCACTGACCAATGGCTAAAGACCAAGCTATGCGTAATTAAGGTTGTTTTCTTACTAACGTAACTACTTTGCATTAATCAGTGGCTAATTTCATCCCCCCATGCATATTGCTCAATGCCTTGGTATTATGAAGTTGTCTGCAACTCCTACTAATGAGTTTTCATTTGCTGATGAGTTTTCATTTCACTGAACTCATCCTGAATAACTTAGTAACTCCAGCAAACTCAATTCACTGTTTACTATGTTTCATAAACAGCAGAACATTAAAATGTCTATGAATTAAAATGTTTAAGAATTACAAGAGCTCCATTTCATCAAACATCTCCATTTCTCCAACCCTCTGTTCCTTGCTATTTTGGCGGTTACAACTGGTAAACAGCTTTAACTTTTTATCCCATGAGAACAGATGTTAGCCCTAAGGAGACGCTATAAGAAGCTTTTTGAAAATCCGAGGTATAGCATGCCAGCAGATCTCACTTCTCCACAGATCAGTGACTTCCTTAGAAGACTGCAGTAAATCTGTGAGACAATCTCATGCTGACAGAAGCTGTATTGACACTTCTCCTTGATAAAAAGGTTGATATACATGCCTAATTGTTCTTTTCTCATTATATTTATATAGGTGTTTCTATGATATAGCCTCCAAAATCAGGTAAGAACCTTTTCTAGAAACCTGGTATTCTGTGGTGCTCTTCATCCTCCCAGTAACTGAGCTCTTTTAAGCCGTAACTTACCAGCCTTCACCAATAGTTCAGGAACAGTTTCAGATCACATCAACACTTCTGGGTGATCTTTATCTACTTTTGTCATGTCTTGGTATTTCAAACACAGATTAATACAAAAAGCCTTCCTAGGACTCTCTCAGCCCTGCTTCTGCCCTAAGGAGAGCTTCATTTAATAACCAGAAAAGGGCTCTGGGAATTGGAGAGCCCTGCCCACTCCAGTGCAGGGATGTGAACCAGAACAGTCTTGTTGAAAATGAAACCAATATTCTGATCAAACACTACCCGCCGGAGTCTCCCTGTGCAGTCTACCCAGCTGACACTTTTCCAAGTACTACTTTCCGTAAGGACCAGCATGTTAGCAGAGTCCAGGGGAGTGAAAGACATTATGTGCCAGCCACAGCAATTTGCATAATTACAAATTACCCTATTTAAGGAGTTATTTGCACCCCAAAAGGATCTTGTGGCTTTTAAAAATCAGGTCCTCAGAAATACACCGACAGGCTTACCATCATGCTGTTACTCTGCTCTTGTCTTGCCTCTTGCAAAATACTGCTGAAGCGGTCGAGATAATTGAAATTCTCTTCTATCACATCAATAAAATCTTCCCTGTAGGGAAGGCATAAGAAGACAGATTTAAAAGACAATTAAAACTGATGTCAGTAGGCTCTGCACTGAAGAAAAGAAAAGAAACAAACAAAAACAACGCAAGAACTAATTGTTCTCTGCAATTATAGGAGCTGCCTTGTAGTGCACAAAACATGCCTTAAGGTGGCATCGTGCAGATCCTGACTCTGGATGTGTGGATTTGCACTCCTTCCCTTCAGAGGCAGTACACAAACCACACTGAAATCCAACCTTAACAGAACCTGGGAAGCAAGCTGAGTACAAAGGGCCTGGAATTAAATCTCTCAACTCTTTATACAGTGCCTCACAGTGAAGCCATAGTTCAAAGAGAAGCTTTGAGGAGATCACCCATTAAAGGGTGATCAATGCACATCCCTTGGAGGTGGAATTTGCCCTGCAGCAGCAGACAGAAAAGACAAAGTAGCAAGAGTTGCTGAAGTTTCAAAAAACTGACTTCCAGCAACAGCCTGCTTAGAAAATGTTTATCTTCAGACCTAAATATTTCCTTGACCATCCAAAAACAAAGAGATGGCCAAATGGTTTGATAAATGAAATGCTTCTGTTTATAACCCCTGCCCTGGTCAACAAAATCATCACTGCTGCAGATCGAGTGCTGAGCAGTCTTTGAGGAGTGTCTTCTTTCTGTTAGGCTGACTGGAAGTAAAACTATTACTGAATTCAGAAGAGCGGGGAAAAAAAAAAAAGACAAAATCCAAACCCCTCAGCTCCTGACAACTCTCCTACTTCAGCTAGGACCAGCTGATAGACCTTAATAATGAAAGTCAACCAACCACAAGACTAAGTAATCTGACATGAAAGAAATTAACGGTACAGTGCTAGCTGACGGAGATTCCAAGCAGTAGCTAAGAGTGGTATGTAGAACTTGCACAGGACCAGAGTGTGGAAGTTTGTGAATAAAGATAACCTAACTTCTGATTTTTATAGCATTAGTAACTTACTATTACTAGGTACTGAAAACTTTTTGGGAAGGACAAAAAAAACAGACATTGAACCAGATGGACTGCTTGCTAATAACCCCAGCTTCAGACATCCATTCACACAATTAAGACTTTTTAAAATCACTGAAGCCGTCTGTAATAAGCACTAAATATAGCCTGATTTATCTAGGACTTCCACCAGAACTTGGGTATGAAAAGAAACCGGTCAAAGTCTAATTTTGCTGTGGTCCCCTGGGCCACTGTTGTGGTGTAGCTGGAAGAAATTATTTAAAAATGCCAGTAAGGAACTGAACAATGTTGCCTTCAGAGGCAGTATGGTATGCCATAACGCTCCTTGCCTGTTATCCAAAAACCACCACATGGGAAGTGAAGACATGTCAACAGGATGGGCTCCCGAACACTGGAGACTCCAGTGGCAGAAGACAGGATTTCAGAGTGTATGCACAAACAATAGTTACATTGGCTCTTTCTCTGCAGCAGCATCCTTTCCCCATAGTTCTTACCCATCTCCGGGAGTTGCCATAGATGATAGCGGGTGAGGTACATGCTCCGAGGAGCTCTGGGGGAGCCACGTGGCTGCGGAAGTTGAGGCTGCCCCTTCCAGGCTGGAGCTTACCAGTGATCGAGAAGAGCTCTGAGTCTACAAAAAAAAAAATTATCGATTTGCTGTAATAGGCAAAAGGAAGAATTTAGTCAGGCTTACTTTGTATGCAAGACTTGTGATTTAGGCCCCACGAACTCCATTTGTTATATACACAATCTAAGCAAAGTCTACAGCTAGGAAGTCAGCTGACAGAACCCTCAGTAAGTTTGCAGACACCAAGTTGGGGGGAACTGTTGATCTGCCAGAGGGTAGGGAGGCCCTGCAGAGAGACCTGGACAGGATGGGTCGATGGGCAGAGGCCAAGGGGATGATGTTCAACATGGTTGTGTGTCAGCTCCTGCACTTTGGCCACAACAACCCCATGCCACACTACAGGCTTGGGGCAGGGTGGCTGGAAAGCTGTGCAGAGGAAAAGGACCTGGGGGTGTTGGTCGATGCTCACCTGAACATGAGCCAGCAGTGTGCCCAGGTGGCCAAGAAGGCCAACGGCATCCTGGCTTGTGTCAGGAATAGTGCAGCCAGCAGGGCCAGGGAGGTGATCGTCCTCCTGTACTCTGCTCTGGTGAGGCCGCACCTTGAGTACTGTGTTCAGCTTTGGGCCCCTCACTACAAGAAGGCCATCGAGGCCCTGGAGCGTGTCCAGAGAAGGGCTACGAAGCTGGTGAAGGGCCTGGCACACAAGTCCTGTGAGGAGCAGCGGGGGCACTGGGGGTGTTTAGTCCGGAGAAGAGGAGGCTCAGGGGAGACCTCATTGCTCTCTGCAGCTACCTGAAAGGAAGCTGTGGGGAGCTGGGGGTCGGCCTCTTCTCACAGATAACTAGTGATAGGACTAGAGGGAATGGCCTCAAGTTGCACCAGGGGAGGTTAAGGCTGGAAATGAGGAGACATTTCTTCTCAGAGAGAGTGATTAGGCATTGGAAAGGGCTGCCCAGGGAGGTGGTGGAGTCACTGTCCCTTGGGGGATTTTAAGGAAAGGTTGGATATGGTATTTAGGGACATGATTTAATAGGTGATAGTGGTGGTAGGGGGATGGTTGGACCACATGATCTTCGACATCTTTTCCAACTTTAATGATTTGATGATGGTTCTGCAAATAGCTGGTGCCAACTGTCTCTGCAAATAAGTCACCTGTGCTATGCATGGCATGTATTTTACAATGAGGAATTTGGAGGAGGTGTCTATTGGGTTTACATGACAAGGTTTGGGTAGTGAGGGCGGGGTGCAGGGGTGGGCAGGAGCTGCCCTGTGTTAGAGAAGAGCCAGCTCCAAAAGGGACCTGCTGTTGGCCAGAGTTGAGCTAGTGAGCAATGCTGGTTGAGCCTCTGAGAGGGGGCATTGAAGAAAGGGTAAAAAATGCTGCACAGTAGCTGGCGAAAGTGAATAAGAAAATATGAGGGAAATAACCATGCAGACACCAAGATCAGTGAAGGAGGGCAGGAGGTGCTCCAGGCACCACATAGAAGTTCCCCCGCAGCCTGTGGACAGAACCATTGTGATGCTGGCTGTCCCGCTGCAGCCCGTGGAGGAACCCATGCTGGAGCAGGTGGATGTGCCTGGAAGGAAGATGCAACTTGTGGAGTGGAGCCCATACTGGAGCAGGTTTGTTGAAGGAGCTGCAACCTATGGGGGACCCATGCTGGAGAAGTCCTTTCCTGAAGGACTCCATCCTATCCAAAGGAGCAGCTTGGGAAGGAATGCATCCCATGGGAGGTACCCTGCACTGCAGCAGGGGAAGAGCACGAGGAAGAAGCAACATCAGAGATGAAGCGTTATGGACTGACTGCAACTCGCATTCCCCATCACTTGTGCTGCCCAAGGCAGGAACAGGCAGAAGAACAGAGATCGAAGTTGAGTCTGGAAAGAAGGGGAGGGTGAGCGAAAGTGGTTTTATTATTATTTTTTTCAGTTCTCACTGTCCTACTGTTATCAACTGGCAAAAAATTAAATTAATATTCCCCAAGCTGAGTCTGTGATGACTGATGGTAATTAGCAAGCAATCTCCCTGTCCTTATCTCCAGCCACAAGTTTCTTCATTTTATTTCTCTCCCTGTCCTGCTCTGGAAGGGGAGTGAGAGCACAGCTGGGTGGGCATGTGGTGGCCATCAAGGCCAACCCACTGCAATGTGCCATGTCCTAAACTGTGAGCCACGCACAGCAGCAACTATTTTGAGCGCGTAAAGACTATGTTTCCTATGCTGACCTTAAATGTTAGCATGTGGAAATCAGGAGATTGTTTTGGCTCTACAGTCACTAGAAACGATGCATAAAAAGCCGTGTATCCTTAGAACACCTTATACTATTCAAGAAAGCACCTATTTCACTTGTGCAGCAACACTATCATAATGACAGGTTTAAAAGAGCAGACTGGAGTTCACCTATCCCAGTATATGCACTCCGATGCTACATGCTCAGGGAACCTAAGAACAAGGCTCATGTCGTGCCATGTCATGTGTACTGTACTCCAGCCTCCAGCAGTTTGCCATCTGAGGACTCACTAGAACCAACGACTCTTTTACTGGACTTCTTTTCCATTAGTTTATCTAGTGCCTTTCTAAATCTGTGTGAACTATTAGCATTTCAAACTTCTCTTCTCTACAGTAAAGTACCAGTTGTGTGGATGTATCTTTTTTTTTTTTTGGTCTGTTTTGATCTCGTCTCTTCACAGTTTCATTTGATGTTCCCTGGTTCCTGTAATGGAAGGAAGAGCCAACAACTAATCCAAAAGCTACTTACGCAAGCAATTTTGAGCAAATGCCATATCTCCCTTTGTCTTTTGCCCTGCATCTGCATCACTGAGTTATCAGCTTCTTTGATGTTATTTAAAGCCACTTCAATCTTTGGAAGCAAGTCAATAATCTTCTGCTTACAGCCCAAGAGCTTGCTGAAATGAAAACAAAACACAGTTACTTTTCTACTTGTGTGGCAACATGCTTTGGCAAGACCAAGGTGGCCTCATCTTGGGATTCACGAAAACGTCTGTGAGAACAGTCCTTTCTCTTAGCACAGCACTGTGATGCAGGTACAATAGCCGCAAGACTGGAGAGGCTCCTGGACTTTACTAAGTCCAGTTAAAACTCAAAAAAGCGGGCAGACAACACACAACAATACCCAGAATATAAGCTATTCTTATACGAGATACAAAAATTGGTCCTAATGACAATGAACAACAGAGAAACTCAACCATGGTATTTTAATTTTCCTTGGTCTGTACTGGTCTCTGTGGGCTGAGCATACTTTAGCCAGCAACTTTTTTTTGTGGCATAAGCCACACCTGAAAATAAAACTAGGTCATGTTTTGCTGATTACTGAGATCTGCATATTATTTCTTTTGTTGATCTGTTTGAGAATTTAATGAACAAATCAATGTTATCTTCTCAACTGTTACACTATTCTTTATTTTATTTTTAAAAAGAATTTAATCCCAACCTAAGCACTGGCAGAATTTGTCACATTTTAAAGCAGCTTCTTGGATGCTAACAGTACAAGCCATTACATTCTCCTCCCTCTTGCTACTAGTTGCATACATTAGCTGCATTTTAAAAGAGTTAGGTGGAAATTCAACTCTGACACAAAGGAGCAGAATTAATACAATTAATACTGCTATGAGAAGTTCACATTTGTGAACACATCACCTGGGTTCTGTTCTCCATGGTTTTCCTCTCCTTTCCCGCTATAAAGATACAAATACTGAAAGTTGCATGTTTGTTTTTCTGCATAAAGTACCTGAGATGGCCGAAGAGTTCCTTGAGAACTCGGTCTTGACTCTGAACTGTCTGCACAATAATCTTCACCATGTCCGTGCTGTCACTGTAGGCATGATCTGGAAGGGACATCAATCACCATATAAGTATAATACTCTTCAGTGAGGAGCCACTGTGGACACAAATGCCCAGCACCAAAGAAAGTCAATGAACACGTGCAGCCACATAAACTGAAACATAATTAAAAAAATTCTGAAATCAGCTAAAATCTCTCATTAGGCCCAGCTTTTCCTTAATGTCTCTTCTCTCCACAGGTATGTATACAATTCCAGCAACTCTTGCTGCCCAGATACTGGTTTCAATAAGGTCTGCAGGTGGTTGCCAAACGCGTAAGTAACTGACTCTTCCTACTCATCAGCTACTATGTTCAGAACACCTAGCACCCAGACATGGGGCTCCATCCAGTATAATTAAGACGTAGAAGGAGGAGAAAAGAAACTGCCCTTTGACTGGAGTGATGACAGAGTTCTTCCTGAATCTGGTTGGAATAAAGGACTACCCCGTAATTGGGACAGGAGAAAAGAAATGCCTGGAGGCAGACAGACTTCTTCAAGGCTGATGCTCCAAGTCTGAAAACTGTAGGACAAACTCATGTCTGAGGAACAGTGCTACAGGAATTTGGGAGAGCTCTAGGCTGAGCAAGAAGAAGAAATCAGCTTGAGGTATGCTCTTGAGTCTGGTTAATTTTAATACAATAATTTGCCTTCTCCTAAACAGTATTTTCAGGGTTGCAGGATTTGAGTTCAGAAAAATTAGCAAAAATTAGTGGTCAGGTACAAATGCAGAACAATCTCCTTCCATACCTGGTGGTCTTGTTTTTAATTGCTTGTACAGGTCTATGGCTCTCTGTTCCCTTCGAAAAGAAGAAAATTATTCGTACATATATCAACAAAGAGATGACTCAAGAAAAAAAAAAAACAACACAACATTATAATTAAGTTATGCCTTGCTGAACCTCATACACTGGAGATGCCACCTTCTTCTGTTGCAAGTGCACAAGTATGGTATTTGGGATACAGTAACAGTCTTCCTGTGATGGAAGTCAAGACTTCCCTAAAAGCAGTCTCTCTTTTCCTGTGATTATATGCATTTTCTTCTCAGACAACCACTAACTGGAGGTTATTTTCAGTGTCAAATTTTCATGTGGCTCAGATGTGCAATCATTCTGTGATATCTTTAATTGTGAAACTTAATTTTCAACTATAGGTATTTCTGCACAACTGCCTGAAAAATTCTTGTTCCTGTTCTGCTTACTTTGCCTGGTCAATTTTACAGTGAAATTCTGCAAACAGAAAGACAGCCACATCAAAAACAATAGGACAATAGTGTTTTTCTTCTTCCCATTAAGTCTATGTTCTTTTACAGTGAACTCCTAATTTTCTCACGAATCACTGTAAATTCACTCTTCCCCAATTCCAAAAAAAATCCTCTGCATTTTTAATTTGAGACCAAGATATGAATATCTTAGGCCCATCCTATTCTTAGATGAAGGTCTCGTAGTCAATGACGGAAAAGCATCCTGTTCTCTCCAGCTGTGTTCTCCATGTTTCCCCAAGTCTAGTTATTGTGTGGCTGCAATTAAGTTAGACAAGCTAGGTAAGCTTGCTCCTGTGACTGAATGCTAATCTTTCTTGGACATCTAGCTTTCTGACAGATCAGTGTCAATCTGCCTTACTATGTTGCTAACTGATCAGTTGATCTTCAAGAGGAAGGAGGAGCATACGCCACAGAAAGTGGGACTTTACCTCTTACCAGCAGAATGATCTTAAACTGATTGCAACGCTACTCTGTATACTCAGATTGGAAAAAAATTGAGGAGTGCATTTCTAAAGAGCTGACAGAACAGCCATTACAAAAGACAAAAAAATATTGCTCAAACACCAAAGTCCACAAAATCCATTCATGTACAACAAAAACAGCAAGCAAAGGACTTACAGACTCTCCATGACTTCTCCTTGGCGTCTTGCATACGGACTCTTCTGAAGCTCCACAATCTCTGTGTGCAGAGCCATGATCTGTTCATCTAGATGTCCGATATCTTCGGCCTAATGGGGAAACGTAGCTGCAAATCAAACTGAAGGAGATATAAATTCCCAGAATATACATTTGGGTAGTGGGCAGACTTCAGGAGACAAAGACTCTTCAACATGGCTGCTGCTGTAATAACTGAGGTCACTATTAGTACCTTCTCAGTGATTGTATCACCTACATTCACATCTCTGACAATCACACTGGACGAGAAAAAACAACTTCTATATAAATCACAGTGCTTTAAGATGCACACTTCACTTCACACACACTCTGGCTCTACAAATGCTCCAGCAATGGAGAATTTTTCCCCTGCTCTTACAGAATGAACAAAGGATGTTCTCACATTTATTTTACACCTCCATATGCCGGGGGCGTAAAATAAATCTGTATTTTGGTCTGACATATTTCTAGTATTTCACACCTTCCTCAGAGCAAGGTACCAACCTCATACCAAGCCTCCCACATGACTTAGATGAAGCAACCATCAACAAACTTCTTGAGCATGAGGACTAGCCAAGTGGTGCCTGACATGCACCAGAGATCTCCAGTAGCATGGTAGAGAAGACACAGGCTAACAGCTTTGTACCATGGACTGGGCACTGATCACACAATACAACTCGGTGGCGAAGAAACTGCCTTCCTGAGAAAGTATTTTGGGATATTTCAGCTTTTTCTTTCTGACTTGGGGCTGTAGGATCTGCAGAAGGAGTATTTTCTAGAACATACTTGGTGCTGAAGCTGCAGAAGTACTTAGCGTGAGGCTGTATAAGTGGGATGTGACCCCTTGACCAGAAAAGGACATCTTGAAAGTAAAGAACAAACCAAGAAGAGGAAAAGTCACACATGGTCAAAAGAGAATCAGATTGTGAGAAAAATGTGAAGTAAACCCTGTTGTCAGAGTCTCTATCTGGAGCACCGTGGCTCACTACACAGACTAACTGTGTCTCACAGAAGTTAAGGTGCCCTCTAGATAGTCTAAGATACCACTGTATATTACATGGTAAAATATTTTCCATTCCTGATAAATGTTATGTGGTGCGGCTACTTATTGGATTACACAGCTTGAAGACAGAACATAATTCTGATACTCTGCAAAGCAAACAAATGTTGATGCTCTTGGTTTTCTGGAAACAGCCATCAACAGCTTTGAATTATTCTGCTAGAAGCAGCTTCCATTCTATCTTTTTTGCTTTCTAAACGGAACTGTATTGGGTTTACGTGACAAGGTTTTGGTAGCACGGGGCTGTAGGAGTGGCCTCTGTGCAAAGAGACCAGGAGCTGCCCCTATCCTGGACAGAGCCAGTTCCAGCTGGCTTCAAAGGTACCCACTGCTGGGCAAAGCAGAGATGCTATCAGTGGTGCTGTCATAACCTATTTAAGGAAGGGCAAAAAACACTGTGCAACAGCAGTGAGAGAGGAGTGAGAAAAGCATGAGAGAAGCAACCCTGCAGACACCAAGACCAGTGAAGGAGGTGCTCCAGGCACCAAAGCAGATGTTTCCCTGCAGCCTGTGAAGGACCATGTCAGAGCAGACATCCATGCTGCAGCCCGTGGAGAGTCCCCAAAGGAACAGGTGGGTATGCCCTGAAGGAAGCTGCAGCTTCCATTAGAAAAGAAAAAACAACAGCCTTTGACAATAAACTTTTACACTTATCCTACTTCCGAACCTAATTTTCATAGCTAGAAGTTTACTCTTTCCCTATTAACGACTGGACAGAACTGTAAGGAGAATTAGTCCAACTCCTCACTGCTTTCAGTGGAAGTAGAATTAAAATGCTCATTCCTCAAAAATGGAGATCAGAATTCTAAGTAGTAGATACATTTCAACTAAACCTTCTTGTAGGACTCTCTAAGAAACACAAAGCCATTATGTCAGCTCAACTGTCCACAAATGAAGACATCCATTATCCATTAGGACAACTCTGAGTAAGGACTAGCTCTAGCTCCACTCTGAATTTCTTAAGAACGCATCTGTGCTGGTGTGGCCTCACCTCAAGTACTGTGTGCAGTTCTGGGCACCACAGTACAAAAAGAATGTAAAACTGTTGGAGAGTGTCCAGAGAAGAGCTACAAAGATGGTGAAGGGCCTAGAGGGGAAGACGTATGAGAAGCAGCTGAGGTCACTTGGCTTGTTCAGCCTGGAGAAGAGGAGGCTGAGGGGAGACCTCATCGCAGTCTACAGTTTCCTCACGAGGGGGAGTGGAGGGGCAGGCGCCAACCTGTTCTCCTTAGTCACCAGTGATAGGACCTGTGGGAATGGTGTCAAGCTGAGGCAGGGGAGGTTTAGGCTAGACATCAGGAAGAGGTTCTTCACTGAGAGGGTGGCCACACACTGGAACGGGCTCCCCAGGGAAGCAGTCACTGCACCAAGCCTGTCTGAATTTAAGAAGCATTTGGACTGTGCACTTAGTCACATGGTCTAAACTTTTGGGTAGACCTGTGTGGTGCCAGGAGTTGGACTCGATGATCCTTATGGGTCCCTTCCAGCTTGGGATATTCTATGATTCTATGATTTAATTTCTTTTACCAAAAGCTAATTTGCATATTTACTCTCAAAATCCAAACAAATGTATGTCTGTACTCCTAAATGAAGTAGTGCAATTTTGAAGCCACGGTTTAGTAAGGGATTGCTACTATTTTCAGCTTCAGCAATGCAAACTTTTGCGTGTAACAAAACCAACAAAGACTCTTGGCTATAGCAACGCTATTTCTTCTCTGCAATAAATAACACATCTCTGTAGTCTCCTCTCCTATAGAGACAACTGAGTCTGGTGAAATTTGCATTTGTTTTGTTCAAACCAATAAATCCAAACAACCTTGTGACTGAGGACTGTTTCTTTTTAATGCTCCTTCCTGTAGCCATGATTTTCTCATTCTCACAGCATAAAGTGTATCAAATAGACTGAAGGGACAAAGCAATAGACGACAGTTAAAGTTCCTGTCACATCCTCCTTCACAGAGAGATAATAAAGCCTCTTTAATATCCCCTACCTGGGCACACTGAGAAGCCTTCTCTTCCATCTCCTTCCATGCTTTGAGCATCTTTTCTGAAGCTTAAGAGAAGAGATTTGTTAACTTATAAAAAGCTATAGATAACAGGAATAAAGCGTGACCTGAACTTTGCATCTATCAGTTGAATTTGAACACAAACAGCGTAAGGCCAAATCTCCAAGCAGGAGGCATAAAACCAGAGATCAGAGAGAGCCAGCAAAGTCACAATGTAACAGAAACTCCGAGCTGACCTTAACTTGAAGCAAACTGTTTGTTAGGATTTCACTGTTTGCAATCACTGGTCTAAAATGGCTTTAAGTCTTTAAACACCATTATTAAGCTCAACAACTGTCACATTTGATTAAACACAGACTGTACAAAAAAAGTTCACTGAGTACTTCTATTTTCCATCATCATCCTTCTGCCCAGTTATAATTTTTGACTCAAGTTTCATTTTCTAGCCATATGTCCAAACTGTGCATAAATTGCTACTGTCCCCTAAACAATATTTGTAAGATCCAAACATTTCTACAACATTAAAACTGCAGTTAGGGCTTTTTTTTACCTAATCTCTCAACCTGACTTGTGCTACCTCCTGATATCAATCACCACAAGATCGCTCTTTCAGTGCTGTTCAAAACAGTGTTACAATTACCATGTTGGTTTCTTTTGCCACAGATGGTTAGTAGCCCTCCTACTGCACATCAAGTGCAGCAACTCTGCCCTTCACTTTATGCCCACTGACCATTCCAAACCAGTAAGGCTTTGAAAAAAATAAACAGCAAACACTTACAACATGAGTATTTGGCAGAATGGGCAGTGTTATATATCTTAAATGATAAAAAAGTGACATCATTCACATGGAGCCATATGCACTACAGAAGCCCAATGTTCCTTTATTTTCTTGGCTTGGTATGATTAGTTGGGAACAATCTACTTGTTTCACTGTGCCTGAAGGTATGCAGACATCTTTTACTTATTATCTTCCTGCCTTTGCTTGTGCCAAACTCTTCCATTTTCTCCCAGCAAAAACATAAAGATGCTGAGGAACAGAATGGCAGCTCCTGCATTCATTTTCTTTTAAGCTAGTTCCTACCCACAGTCCTTCACAGTCAACTTGATCCTTTACAGGATCAGAAAAGAAACTCAGGCGAGTATTATACAAATACGTACATATGCCATAAGCCATCTGGTCACTGTATCTCTCCAGGTCGAGGCGAATGCTCTGATGAAAGAATTCCAGCTTTGCTTTCAGTTGCTGAGATGCTGATACCATATTGTTTTTCATTTTGATTAGGTTGGCATTATACCGAAGGAGACTCAGCCTAACAAATGAAACAAGAACAGCACATGTTAGTTGAAAAGTGTAGTTGGACTTATGTAGCCAGAGCCCAAAGAAGCTATCACATCACCTGAAGGAAAGACACCGTTAGCAAAAAATTGCCTAAGATCTTTGGAACAGGGAGTCTCGGTGGGGCCACAGACTCACATCCACAGAAGCTGCAGGTGCTCAGCAAGCAAAAGAGGAAGTACTTCCATGGTTCCTTCCTCCCTCTCCCCCCCCCCCCCCCCCCATTTAAACTGTCTTTGCAGCGTGGACTATTTTTAGCATATATGGGCTCCTGTAGCACATGTGGCTCCATGTGAATGATGTCACCTTTTTATCATTTGAGATATAGAACAGTGCCCATTCTTCCACTCAGTCATAGGATGAAACCTACAAACGTAGCAAACAGTTCCATAGATTCTGTCACCAGTTCCATGTGAAACAACTGTCCTGGGCTGTGTTGGGAGGAGCACTGCCAGCAGGCTGAAGGAGGTGATGTGATCCCTCCCTTCTGCTCAACTGTGGTGAGGTCACACCTGGAGTGCTGGGTCCAGGTTTGCTCTCCCCAGTACAGAAGAGATGTGGAGCTACTGCAGAGAGTCCAACGAAGATGATTAAGGGACTGGAGCCCTCCTCGTGAGGATGGGCTGAGAGAGCAGGGACTGTTCAGCCTGGAGCAGAGAAGGCTGACTGAGGATCAGCATGTGCAAATACCTGAAGGGAGGGTATAGACTGAGCCAGGCTCATTTCAGTGGTGCCCAGTTACAGGACAAGAGGCAATGGGCCAAAAATGAAAACACGGGAGGTTCCATCTGAACATCAGGAAACAATTTTTTACTGCGTGGATGACGGAGCACTGGCACAGGTCACCCGGAGAGGTTGGGGGTTCTCCCTCCTTGGAGATCTTTCCAAGTTGTCTGGATGTGGTCCTGGGGAAGCTGCTTGAGCAAAGGTTAGACCAGATAACCTCCAGAGGTCCCTGCCAAACTCAGCCATTCTGGAAGTCAGTGACTATATTCAAGGTTCAACTTTCTTTAATTATTATCAACATCAGGAACTATGCAGTAAAATTCATGGAGTGGAACTATTTCCAAACCCAGATACGCTTTATAATGTAAAAGTACAGAAGAGCAGAGGGCTGTAAAATTTTTGGTAATCAGAACTCCCCTGAGATGTACATTTCCATTCAAACAGTCTCCATGCTTATATAATACTGTATCTCCTGAATTAGGAATAACAACTTACATGGCAGCTCTCTGGCCCTGGAAAAGCCTGCTATAATCTTCTTTTAGGCCAATCACATAGTGAACTGCTTCTGCCCATACCTTGCGCAGCTGAGGAATTGGCAGTTGGATTTTACTATCCTGTACTGAATGCAAGAAAAACATGACTGTACATAAACGAAAGAACAACTCTAGAAAAGGAGCCTAGTGCTTACACTATTCCAAATTCCTGATTTAGGTGCCTAAACTAAGAGATCAAGACACGTAAGAGCTGCTTATATGTGCTTAAGCATCACCATGTAACAAATAAGCTTTTCATGTTACAGTTCCCAAGTACTGGCCAGGCAGTAGCTCATGTTTAAACTCACAGCTAAGATTTCTTTGAGCATGTTGGTTTTTAGCACTACAAGTCATGGACTAACACCACATGAAACACGGCAGAAGGCAGAACCCATGATTGGTTTTATCCACTAACTCCGTTACCTGAAGCACTTGCTTAAGCTATCAAAGCAAATTTAGTTGCTCTCTTTAACCAATTGACACTGGTCACTGTCCTGACACGTGTTTCATCTGAAATTGCCTTCAAATCTTCTTTACATTTCCCTCCAGAATCCTGAAGTAGATACCTAAGGAAAAGATGTAGGATTCACGTGGGTTCCCCTATAGAGATGAGGAACTGTCAGTACACTGGGATATCAATGAGCGTGTTGTAAAAAGCCTTAGCCCCAAGATATACAGCAGAATAGGGCAATACAAGGGGATTCACCAGAATAAAATAGTCCAACATATAGAAAACAAACAAACAAACACACAAAATAAACCTGAGTGGCAGTAAAAGGAGACAGGGAAATCCTGTAGAATCAGGCCAAAGAAAATTAATCTATTTAACAGTAACTGGTATGTGTCACAAGGCATTTCCTTTACATGCAGCATCCTTGCAGATGTCTCCTGTCCTTTGACACTGTTTTTTCTTTCGTAGAGGTATAGTAGGTCAGGCAATAAATGCTTTGACCTGTTAAATCTACAAAATGTGGAAATACAGCACTGTAGATGAAACTTTGTTAGGCTGCTCCAGGTTCTTAAATGGTCCTCTTTGTACTAGAGGCTGCCCTTCAAGATATACACAGAGATCTGTAAGGCAAATCTACTTCCATATTAAGTGAGAAGCAATGCTTTCAGGTCCAAGGGGTCCTCCAGCATTACTTACCAATGTAATTTACACAGTCAGACAGACTCCGAGAAGCAAAGGGTCCATCATAGACGGTTTTGCTTTTATCAAACAAATAGACCATATAGCTATCCCAGCCTCTCTGGTGAGGAAAAAGAACATGAATATGAGAAATCCTGGTTACAACATGAACTAATTATTGTTGACAGAAACTCATCTGATGCCTTAAAAAAACACATTTTGATAGATCCTACAGAAACACAGGACCATTTGCTAGCAAGTTACTTTAAATAAAGATTTAGAGTATAACCACAGGAACCTAATTTACATTACCCAATAAAGAAAATAATGCTGCATAGAGTAAACTCTCCAGTGGGAAGAGAACAATGCAATTAATCTTTCCTAAGATTTTACATTTCCTGAGAATGTGAAAGACATTAAATGAACAGAATCATTCTTACTACGCCATCAATAACACATTGGGAAGCAGGCTTCCGGGGGTCCAGGCAAATTCCTGTTTCCAAGAGTAGTTCCTGATTACCAGTACTTATTCCAGTTTCATACTCAATCCGAGTCTGAAGGGAATGAAGGCTTTCCTCGGGATGCAAGAGAAATGAAACAATCTTGGCAGAGGTCATATTTAGGATATGTACTATCTGTAAAAAGAGTACAAGTTAATTACAAATCACTGGCTGTCAAAGACAAAGGACACAAAGGCATTGGAGGGAGTATGTAGCAATAAATGTAAGTTAGGCTAAGAGCATCATTTGAGTTTTGATAGCCACAATAATCAAGTAAAAGCCCCATAACAAAAAATTCAAAGCCTGGGCCTTTAACTTTTAATGTCAGAGAAAACTATGATCAAACCAATTAACAGCTTGCATAAGCCAAGCCGCAGCTTAATTACATCAAAAGAATAGCGACAAGCTAGAAAAAAGGCCATCTTCAGTCCTGTTGTCTCTGATGTTGGCCAACATCGCTCCTAAGAAGGGGAGTCTCACATCTTTTAATTCCTTCATGTAAAGAAAGCATTTACACACCTCTGCCTATCATTGCTTTCTCTAGTTTTACTGTATCTGGGTGGAGACTGTAGGACCCAAACCCCACCACAATATACATATTTTTTCAAGTCCCAATTATTGGCACAACATTTCTTGATTCTGTCTCCAATTCCTCTGGAATCCTTCCAGATCAGACCAAACTGTCCTCTGGCTTCTGCACACACTTGCCTCAGCTAGTCTCACTGCAGCAAAGCTCCAATAAATTACTTGGAGGGGAACAGCCAAGTGAATATAATCTCTGCTCTACTACACGTAGTAGTACATGGGCCTGGAAATGACAGTATCAGTAACAGTGTTCAAAAGTCATTAGAAAATATTAAACCATCACTTGAGCTTGCTGAGTCCTTACTAAGATGACAGGCAGGAATATAGGGCCATTCTTCTAGAGAGATTAATATAACTGGTGATATTCTGCCTTCGAATATGTACTGGACAGGCTGCATATACACTTCCCAATACCAACAAAAACATCCCTCATGATCCACAAGTTGGATGATGCCAGGATTATAGCCTTGCTCCACTGAATGCAATTTCTGTCCTCTGCTTTCAGTAAACCCAATAAAACTACGCTCACCTTCAAATTCAGTATGTGATCCATTACTACGAAACACTTTGGACGGCTGGTCTCAGGATCAAAACCTCCACCCCTCTGTTGTGGATCCCAGTTCAGCATCAGTTGCAACCAGTTTTCCATGGGTTCTACAATTAAACTAAACAATAACAACTTTATAAACAGAAGAGTCATGAGAAAGAGAAGGCAGATATTCTGCCACGCTAAACCCACTTAGGAAACCAAAGTCTTACAAAAGCAGTAAGGTTACGAGAACATCTCAAAGAATAGTACGCAGTGCAAAAAGCTCAAAGCACTACATAACTCTAGTTATATTTCATTCTCAATTTCAGTACTTTTCCTAGAAGTTTGCCAGTGCCAATGAGTTGTGCTGCACCTGCTGGGCACTTTTAGCACTTGTGTCTTTAGATAAGCGACAAATAACCTGAGTCTGACTTCTGACTTGGTCAGAATCCTTAATTCTTCCTTCTTAATTTGGGTTGGAGGCACTCCCAGAGGTCTCTCAGTCTGGGCATTGCTCCCAGCAGGGCCAGTGCCACAGATCCAGCAGGCTGCACAGGGCCGCGTCAGGGATATAAACATGAAGAATTCCCACTGCCTGGGCCTGTCCCATGGATGCATTACTAGCACGGGGTAACTTTTTCTTGTGTCAAATTTCACTTCCCTTTTTGAAACTTGCACTGTGGCCTTCTGTCCTCTCATTTTGCCCCCTGGTAAGAGTCTGAATCCATTGTCTCTGTAATGTCCCACTAGACAGTGGGAGACAAAAATCAGATCCCCCTTTGCCTTCTTTGTCGTTCTGAACAAGCCCAGCTTCAGGGACCTCTTTTTTTAATACGCTCAGCATGCTCTGACCATCTTTGTGTCCTTTGCTGGGCTTGCTGCAGTTTTTATCCATCACAAGTACTAGAAGCCTTTGCTTTCACCGAGCAGCTAATTCAAGTACCTGTGACTAAGTTGTATTAGAAGTGTTTAAGACCTGGTTTATGAGATTTAATACCATCAAATTTTCAGGTAGATATTACTCAGTGGCCGTGTGATAATGGGCGGAAAGCAGTGACAGAGCTCACACTGCAAGGTGAACTGCTACTGTATCATTAATACCGCCACTCTCATTGGAGAGCCCAAAGTATCAAAAAAAGAGCCACTGTGGCTATAGGCTATTCATAGAATCACAGAATGGTGTGGGTTGGAAGGGAACTTAAAGCCCATCCATTTCCAAGTCCTGCCATGCACAGGGACACCTCCCACCAGCCCAGGCTGCCCAGAGCCCCATCCAACCTGGCCTTGGGCACTGCTGGGGTGGGGCATCCACAGCTTCTCTGGGCAGCCTGTCCCACCACCCTCACAGGGAAGAATTTCTTCCTAACGTCTAATCTAAACCTATGCTCTCTTAGTTTAAAGCCATTTCACCTTGTCCTATCACTACACTTCCTGACAAAGAGTCCCTCTCCAGCTTTCCTGTAGATCGCCTTTAGGTACTGGAAGGCTGCTGTACGGTCTCCCCGGAGCCTTCCCCAGGCTGAACAATCCCAACTGCCTCAGCCTGACTCTGTAGCAGAGGTGCTCCAGCCCTTTGACCATCCTTGTGGCCCCCTCTGGACTCGCTCTAATAGGTCCATGCATGTCCTTCTTGTTGTGAGGGCCCCAGAGCTGAACACAGGGCTCCAGATGGGGTCTGACGAGAGCAGAGCAGAGGGGGACAATCCCCTCCCTCGCTCTGCTGCCCACACTGCTGTTGGTGCAGCCCAGGGTACAGTTTGTTTTCTGGGCTGCACGCACACATTACTAGCTTTTGTTGAGCTTCTCATCAACCAACACTCCCAGGTCCTTCTCCTTAGAGCTGCTCTCAATCCACTGCCTGCCCAGCTTAGATTTGGGCTTGGGATTGTCCTGGCCCAGGTGCAGGACCTTACACTTGGCCTTGTTGAACCTCATGAAGTTCACAAGGGCCCACTTCTTAAGCCTGCCCAGGTCCCTCTGGATGGCATCCCTTCCCTTCCCTCCAGTGTGTCTACTGGTGTCATCAGCAAACTTGCTGATGGTGCACTTCATCTCACTGTCCATGTCACAGACAAATAAGTCAAACAGCATCACTCCCAATACCAACGCCTGAGGAACACCACTCATCACTGGTCTCCACCTCGACAATGAGCTGTTGACTGCAACTCTTTGAGTGCAACCATCCAGCCAATTCCTTACCCAGCGAGTAGTCTATCCGTCAAATCCAAGTCTCTCCAATTTATAGACAAGGATATCATAGGGGACAGTGTCAAATGCTTTGCACAAGTCCAGATAGACGATGTCAGCTGCTCTTCCCCTATTCACCAATGCTGTAATCCCCTGTTGTGGTTTAACCCGGCCAGCAACTAAGCACTACACAGCCATTCGCTCACCACCATTCGCTGATTGATGCCCAGCCTATCCCCAAGCAGCCAGTCCCCCCACCACGGCCAGTCCTCCCACATTAATTGTTCAGCATGCTGTCAGATGGTACGGAATACCCCTTTGGCCAGTTTGGGTCAGCTGTCCTGTGTCTGTCCCCTCCCAGCTCCTGCTGCACCCCCAGCCTGCCCACTTGCACGACAGTGTGAGAAGCTGAAAAGTCCCTGGCTTAGTGTAAGCACTGATCTGCAACAATTAAAGCATCAGTGTGATATCAACATTATTCTCATCCTAAATCCCAAACACAGCGCCATACCAGGTACTAGGAGGAAAGTTAACTCTATCCTAGGTGAAACCAGGACACCCCATCATAGCAGGCCACCAGATTTGTTAGGCACAATCTGCAGTTAGTGAAGTCATGTAGGCTTTCGCCAACCACCTCCTCATTTTCCATGTGCCTTAGCAGAGTTTCCAGGAGGATCTTCTCCACGATACTGCTGGGCACAGAGATAAGACTGACTGGCCTGTAGTTCCCCTAGTCTTCCTTCTTTCCCTTATTAAAAATGGGGCTTATGTTTCCCATACCCTATTACTTAACTGCAAATGGTAGCTTGCCTGAGGGCTCAAACAGTGTTTAGAAGAAAGAAGGACCCTTCTGTTTAAAAGGCGAGCCAAAAATTATCACTTGTAATCACATCGTCACGCTTACCTACAGACACTGTGAGGCTGTGGCAAATGAGTACTAAAGCGAACTTCCCCATTCATCTCTTCGAAAGCAAATATGTGCTTTGGATCCTTCTTCTTGATTTTTTCATGCCTAGAAAATAATTTGTGGATATACTAACAGTTTTACTTTTGTAAAGGGATAAGTTAAATTTGGCATCAGCCCGAAGTGCCAAATTATAGTAACTTTAGAAAATAAACTGTTCTTTCAGGGCAAAGAAGACATTTCCAAACAATCCACCTAGAACAACTACCTCCAAGAGGAAGAAATGAACCCTTGCAATTATCTCTGCCTCTGGAAACATTTTCACATCTGCTTGCAAGGACATCTGGAGAGCATTAAATGAAAGGATCAAGAGGTAACCAATCACTGACTCCAGGGCAAGTTTTCCATATGTTGGAAAAAGTGGGACAAATACTGAATTACTAAAATAATAAAATAATGTTTGTTCTGTTGCAGAATCACCCTTTTAAATACCTGGCTTACATACAGTACTGATATTGCAAGGTAAGAAGTGGAAATACATAAATAAGCATCTCTGCCCCTTGTTGTAGCTATCAAAGAGCAAGAAGAAACTTCCACATGCAGGTTAAAGTCTTTTAGTCCTCATTTTTGTAAAGTTATTTAAAAGCACTTCCTATGTGTTTACTACAGAACACACTGTCTGGTGTGTGTTATTTATTGCTAAAACCTAAGTAACCTCACAGCCTAGGTGAACATAGGACTGTATGACTCCTCCCCATACCTGAAATTTTTCTGACACTGCTGCTGCCTCAGTGCACCATCATTTAAATAACTGGCTTATAATTTAATTTTTTTGATTCAAATTTCCCTTTTGAAGGAACTGCTATACCCAGAGGCTATCACAGGAGGTAAGCAGCACCTATGGCAGTATGTATAAATGGCCAATTGAATCATCATTGATGCCATGGAAGAAACACCTGCTTCTGCAAAGCTGAACAGAGCAACAGCCTCACCATGCAACCGGCAATAAATCTGTCATTCCGGTTCACACAGTCCCCTCACTACATACAACCGACATTGGGTCCTCTTGAGAATGTCTTACCAGGTGAATGGCTGTAGATTATGTAAGAAAGGTCGAAATCCTGCAATGCACTCAAACACCATCGTTCCAAAGCTCCAGTAATCAACAGTAACAGAGTAGGATTTATTCTCAAAGAGTTCAGGAGCCTAGAAAACAGCATAAAGAGACATTTTGAAAGCAGTGTTTTCAGGCCACAGCTGCCCTGACCTAGAGCTGGTGCCAGCCCCAGTGCCAGCTGGAGGCTGACAAGGGACCTGTGCAGGTTCTGACACATGCTTCCATGATTCTGTATAATAACAAACTATTTGTATACATCACCCACCCACTCCCCCATCTTACCAAATATTGTAATGTTCCAACAAATGAAGTGCATAAACTTCCTTGGTCCAGGTCCTTCGCATAACCCAGGTCTATTATTTTGTGAACAATCTGAAAGCAGTTTAAATAGTTCATCAAACACCAAACAAAACAATCAAACAAAACCAAACCTGTTCAGTGACATCCAAAGCATGCATCTAAGAAGGGGGAAAGAGAACAGAAATTCCAGAAAAGGTCCATGGTGAAACTCTGAAATGTGACACAGTGTTAAAGCCTGCTGTTTCACCATGTAAGCTGGCCTCATTCACCTAACTCAGCTTAGACTCTATTTATAGAGCTTGGCCAGTTATAGCTTGGCTGTATCTAGCTTTCTGTCTTGGCATTTGAAGTTATTTATTAAAACAGTAACAATAAAGAAAACCCCTTTTATTAAAAAATCCCCTAGGTTGTCTATTTGAACTAGTTTGATTGTACATGCAACTGTCAACCCCACAAATGTACCGTTATCATAGGCTACTATCTCATATCATTCATATTCTGTTGCATGAAAGGTTCTTGAATGGAAGCAAAAGTTGTTTGACATGGTTTTCAGAATAAGCAAAATAGGATTTGATTCTCCAAGAAGATGTGAACTTTTCACAAATTCAGAGTTGAGTTTTCAGCCCAGTTCAATGCCAGAAACTACCCGCTCTCTTTTATTTCTCTCAGGCAAAACAAAGCTGCTGACAATTTCTAGAAATGACAGCTGGAACACTGCCGACAGAGGCCACCTGACCTACCTTCCCACCTTCATCCTGTAGAACAATGTTTTCAGGCTTTAAATCTCTGTGTATAATTTTGTTTTCATGCAAATACTGGATACCAGACCCTGAAAGACACGTGTGATTTAAGAGAAAAAAAACACACTGATTAAAGACATTGTTAATAAAAATCTAATGTCTCTGATTTTAGGGTTGACAGTAGCGTATTTTCATTTAAAAGCATCACTAAGAACTTGACTTAGATTTATTAGCTTTTAGTGTATGGATACAAGACTAAACAAGCCCTGTTCCTCTGCTCTGCAAAAATGGAGCCCATTGTGGGGTTTAGATCTTGTGGTATAACCACAGGTCAAATCCCTTGCCTTAAAGGTGAGAGAAGGGAGATGAATTCTTCTCAAATTGTACAGTTACAAAATGAACCACGACATGCAGACAAGAGAAAGGTCTCTAAAACGTGCAGACTGCCTGAAACCTCTCTACATCTCCTCTGTTCTAAGACATTGATAAATTAAGACAAGATAATGAGAAGGCCTATTTATACTTTACGGACGTTATGCAAAATATTGTTGTAAGAAAGCACTGACATTCATTATGTAAATGAAACAAGTCCAGCTTTCTTTTGACCTAGAAGTACTGCCAAACAGTGGCTTACAAAGTGCCTCATAAACTTGCACTGCTCCTTGAAGCAGTGCAGTGCACATCATTGCTTCAGGGAGGGGATTGTCCAGCTGTGGTAAAACAGAAGCACAGCTGGAGCTAAGGACTCATGTCTGGGTAGCCTCTGCTTAGCACTGCATGGAGCAGCAGCCCCATCAGTAACAGCAGCACTGAACTCACTGGCTTAGGGAATCCCCTCTCCTGCTGGGGAACCGGTGTGCTCAAAGCAGCATTGCTTTTGTCACTCCCACCCTTAAAAACGTAATTCCACGGTTGCTTTAAGCTGATCTACATGGGGTCTGTCCCCAGAATGAACACAGGTTCCTGAACTCTCCTTTCCCAGACACAACTTCCATGGCAGCACAAGCGTTTATCAGGCTGTGTGATCAGCTTGATCCCGGAGCTGATCCAGCTGGAAAATGCACAAGAAAAAAATAAATCAGGTTTTAGCCAGGCTGGTTTCCAGAGCCTACTCCTCACATGGTTGTGGGTGAGGCTGGAGGGAACAGGAGCACACACCCAAGAAAAGGCAAAGGACAGGATTTTGCCTTGTGGCAAGTTGCCTTGAGGTGACTGTAAAGCCACTAGCAAAAAAAGAAACACAGCACAAATCCTGCCACACAGAAGGGGAAAAATCAGGTCTGTCCAAAGAACAATGCAGGCTGCTAAATAAAAGGTTTTCTACTAAGTATCTGCCACAGATAAATTTTTAGACAAAAAAAGACATTCAAAATCCAATTTATTTTTTTTAAGTCATGACTTTTCAGTCTTGGAGATGTCCAAGTGGAAACAAATAAACGAAAAAGATCCTGTGAAAGGCCCAAGACAGGTAGTGTATCTTCCTATCTCCATCACAGGGTACTTTAAATTTTGCTATGCAAAAGGTATTCAGACTGCTAATTGTGTTAATCCAGAAGCCTAGTACTAACCAGCCATGCCTGTAAATTCATTATGGGATTATTATAAGGGAAAAATTCAACCCATGTGCCTTATCCACAGTTCAACACTTTATCCCATCAGAGCCAAGCCCCCAGCCCTCACTGATTTATCACTCATTTACACACTTAACAGCTTTTCACTTGTGCATTTCTTTTCCATGGCATTTTCAAATGCCTTGGGAGCCACTGCAGAGACAGAAAAGCAGCTATAGCATGAATTTAATACAAAGGCAGCAAAACTCTGTCTGCATGTGGAAAAGGAATAGGGATGAAGGAAGATGAGAGTTGCATCTGATTTGGGAAATTCAGCTGCAAGTCCTCTGAGCACTGGAAGGAGAGAAGCATGCTGCTAAACGGGCTGTGAATGTGGAGAGGCCTTTGAGTTCACACACCTGATCCGCACCTCCAACACTTCTGAGTTGGACAGTTTCCTGTGATTTTTCAAGTGGTGTCATACCCACCACTTGAAATGTTGTTTTTTTTTTTTTTCCACCAAACACAAGTTCCTTGTTACTAAGCGAACCCCACACAGACAAGCCACACTGCAACTTTGGCGCTTCTCAGATTGCTTCTTGCTTTTAGGCATGTACAAGTTGCTTCAGCTGACATGGAGCTTGGCATCCGCAGAGCCAGGAACTGAGCGTTCAGAACAGTAAAACTGCCACCTTAATGCTACGGTTACCCACAACTGATCAGTACACATCTTTTCCAGTCCCTTTCCACAGACACATCATTAGTGCATGTTTCTCATCTCTGTGATCAGGAGGGACAGAAACAAGGTCCTTCCTCTGGAACAAAAGCCCAATTTGGTTTTGCACCCTGATCTTGTTAGTACCCTTCTCAGGGTCAGCTGAAAAAGCAAAATGCCATTACACATAATAAAGACATAAAAACAAACAAACAAGAAAGGCAGTAGGCTACGTACCAATGTCGCTAAGCAGAGACAGTATTTGACTTTCCTTAAGTCCACAGCAGTTTTCTGGTTTGTTTAGCAGCTACAGTAAAGAAAAATATGTTTACACTCATAATGCAACAGTTAATAGTCTAGAATGTCATCTTACATTCCCTGCCAACATGACACAGCAAACAGCATAGCTCAAACGTAACTCTAGTTGAACAGAGTGAAATAAAAGAGGGGACGGGAGGAAAGAAAACAAGTTGGACCAAACAAAAATTCACTGCACTGAGTCAGGGTTGAAAAGAGTTGGACTGCTAGAATAATAGCACAGAAGCATAAAAGCCATCGGAAGGCAAGAGACTCAGGCAGGGCTGCATGCAACTTAACCAAGCCCTGTTTTGGAGCACGGTCTCTCTCCTGACTGCTCTCCCAAAATGGCAAGAAGCTGTTCAGCACTCAGGCATGCTGACTCTGAGATCAACCACATAGTTAACCCTGAAGTAAAAAGCAGATCATGGACCACGATTTGGAGTCTCGGCTCTGCACCTACTCTAAAGCCCTCCTTCATCTCTCCTCTCCCTTGCCCTGAGTATTTTTCCTCTAGAAAAAGGTGTGGCAGAAGCACTGCAGGCCACCCCCTCCTAAATTACTGTCTCAGACAGTGCATACGCCCTTGAATCAACCGGCATGTGATCTGTTTTTTTTCACTGAGGACTTTTATAAATGACTGAGGTACCCTCTGCTCTGCAGCCACCTGCTGTACCCTTGTACTTCTGCCTGCCTCCGACATCTCAGGCACAAGCAGCAGTCAGACTTCTACAGGAAGAGAAACCAAACTTCACCATCCTGCTCCCTGAACTCTGGGTGTTGCTCTACTGAGCAACAAAGGAGGATGGGGCAAAGTCAGAAATCAGGCTCAGAGCTGATAGTACTACCCTAAAAAAGCACAAACCAAAAATATGTGCATAGCCCATATACAGAAGCTGTCTTTATGGAAGGTTATGGATGTGTAATGAGAAATTAACAGCAGTGCAAAACACAATGCCAAGCAACTGGAAGAGAAAGACTCAAAGATGAGTAGGATCAGAACTAAGAAACCATGGTTATTTTTTTTAAGGAACAAAGCATTACATATGATCAAGTGAAATAAAGCATGTTACTTCTTAAATTGTACCACTATCTATGCATTAGAAATTAAATACTGCACTGAAGGTAGAGCTAATATAACCCCAAATTTCTTGGACTCCAATTTACCTTTAAGTGTCCCCAAAACTTCTCCATAAATACAACACCCAACTGTCAGAGTTCTTTGGAATTTTCTTTGCAATATGCTATTTTCATGCACACCCACTTCCTTTAACTGCCAACCTTTCAGCCTCTTAATGTCCCAATTGTTTCAAACAGCACTAAAAAACACAATGAGGCTAAGTAAGTTACACATTAACTGCTGTCACAGATACGCAGTTACTGCATTCAACATCTACTCACATTTCCTAGTTCGTCTGCTATGTAGTTCCAGAAAACAGTTTAGTAGTAGTAGTAGTTCCAGAAACAGTTTAACAGAAAAAAAAGTTTCCCGATCGCTTATATAAGCTAACTCCTAAGCAGATGTTAAGCAACAGAAATTTACTTCTTCATCCGTAAACAAACGGCTGCTTCCTGAACTTAACTATCTACAATGGAAATGGAGCACAAGCTCCTCTCTGGCCATGCAGCTGCTGCCTTCCTCTTGAGTGCTGCTGCTTTGCAGAGGGGGCAGTTCCCAGCTCAGCAAGAAAGAACCTGCTAAAGCCTCTGAAATCCTAGTGGCCCCAACCCAGTACGAAAGAATTCTTCCTTAAGCTGTGAGCAATGCAACACCAGAGAGACACAAATTAATTTTAAACAGATACAGACACAGAGCAACAAAGCCAGACACACTGGGTGCTAGGATCTAGGCTGCAGGAAGCTGCACTAATGCTGAAGCAGTTCTGTGAGAGGATACACTGCTTCAAGATAACGTAATACGGATTGCTGTCTGTCATCTGGCTTCAGTAGTGCAAACCTTATTTCCCCACTCATGATCACTGTACATTTACTTCCCTGCACTTGTACTAAAAAGAGAAGTGCCACAGAACGTGCAGGGTTTCACAGATGACCACGGCTATGGACATAGCATTAATCGCACTCATTTTGCTACACAGTGCAAAGCAAAGCAGACATTACCTTACGGAGGTCACCCCCTGAACAATACTCCATTGACAGACGAGGAACACCATTAACAAGAAAGTTCATCTCCTCAGGAACTTCACAGGCTTTTACTACATTTGGATGGTTCAACCTAGGCACATGGAGATCTTGATGAAAACTCCAACTCCTCTTTTGGAAGAACGGGAATAAAAATTGCCAGCTAACCAGGTTTTTTGTTTCAGGTATAATTTCTGTTCCCCAAACAAATCCTTGCTAAGAAGTGCTACCTACCAGTTGGTATCCAATTGCATAAAATTTCTACTTTGTATCATCCCTGACCACTGCAGGGGGGTTAGAATTAGATGATCTTTAAGGCCCCTTCCAACCCAAGCCACTCAATGATTCTGTGATTCTATGAATACAGAAACATCTCAAAGCCAAGATATAGGACTTTGACGCTGAAGATCCAGGTTTCTGGATTCCCGCACATTCCCTGCAAAGTCATTTTGTATGTGTCTCTATTTCTGCATATGGGTACAGCCTCTTTCTGGCCCAGGGGTTTCTTGAGAATATTGTCTAACTGTACGGGAGAGGTGGAAGCAGGTGGGTAAAACACATGTACACTACAAAGGATTCCTTTCTGCAACTGAATTCTAGCAGGGGCCCCCAACTACCTCTAATTCACTACTGCTAGGAGCAATGACGGAATTAGGTGATCTTTAAGGTCCCTTCCAACCAAAATCACTCTGTGATTCTATGACAAACAGATCCGGGAGAACCTGAAGACAAATTCCTCCTCCGTAAGCATCCCAACCCCCCTAGAAGCCAACACAAAAGCAGCTGCAGACGTGTGTCTGAGCGTCCGTGCTCAGCAAATTAACAGGTTTGTGTGAAAACGTGAGCGAGAGCAGCAACCCCCCCGTCCCAGCTCAGACTGGGCTGCCAAGCGCTGCCTGGGAGCGGCTTCCTTTGCCACCAGGCCAGCAAGGCGCGGCACGACGAGGGCTGGGGGGGGACAAGGGCTGCTGGCAGGGCCCAGCGCCCCCTGCATCCCCAGCATGGGGTCAGGCGGGTGAGGCCCCGGCACCCAGCGCCGCATCCACGGGGAAAACCCCCAAGGGCAGGGAATCGCAGCTGAGGCGACTCGAGGGCCGTGCCCCGCACTCACTTCTTCATGATGTCGATCTCGTGACACCAGCGGTCCTTGTTCTTCACGCTCAGCTCCAGCCGGCACGACTTGACGGCCACCTTGGCTCCCGTGTCCTGCGGGACGCAGCGCCGTCAGCGGGCCCCCTCCCGGCCCCGGCTCCCGGCCCCCCGCCCGCCGCCGCCCGGCCCCACCTGGTGCTGGTAGAGGCACACGTTGCCGAAGCCGCCGGTGCCCAGGCGGTCGCGCATCTCCCAAAGCCCGCAGCTCGCCGCCGGCTGCCCGCGCGGCGCCGGGCCGCTGCTCGGGGGGCCCCGCTCCGCGCCCCGCTCCATGGCGCCGCAGCCGACTCCGCGCCCGGGCAGCTCCGCCTTTATTGCCGCGTCAGCGCCGCCAGCCGCCCGCCCGCCCCTCCGCCCGCCCGCCCGGCGCCCCGGCGTCACTCCGGCGGGGCCAAGTCGAAGGGCTGGAAGTCGCGGCGGAAGGCGCAGGCCTGCGCCGCCTCCTCGGGCCGCCCCGCGGCGCAGCGCCGCCAGTCGGCGCGCTCCGGCAGCGCCAGCAGGGCCGGGCTGGCCAGCACCGCCCTGCGAACACAACGGGGCCGCCTCAGCGCCGGGCAGCGGCCGGCGGAGGGGCCGGGGGAGGGGGGGGGAGGGAGAGGGAGGCGCCCACCTGCCGAACTGCAGCGGGAAGCTGCGGCGGATGCGGTGGAAGAGCTTCTCGCCCGTGTCCAGCTCCACGTAGAAGTACGGCGTGCCCGGCCGCGCTACCTGCGGGGAGGGGAAGCAGGAGGCTGAGGCCTGCGCTCCGATCGCCAAAGCAGATGCCCTCCTGGGATGGGTTTCCCTGCCGATTCCTCACCACTTGCTTCCCTAGGTGCCAAGGGAACTCGTGTTTCCCCCAGCACTTCTCCGAGACCATACAGACCCCGAAGTTCAAGCCTTTTGGTTTGAAAACGCATGCAGAGCCTATCCACGTCTGGTAGCTACTCTACAGAGCAGGCGTTGCCTCGCAAGAGTCTCCGGCTCCATTACTTTTAGATGGGAGCCCAACAAAACAAGCAAACCCAGACTGCAGCACGCATTCCAAACCGCGTCAGTGGAGATCTCAAAAAGTTAACTTCCAAATATAAGGAAGTGGTGGATTGAAAAGTCTTATGAAGAGAGGCAGAGGGAACTAGGGTTTCGTAGCCTGGAGAAAAGGAGGCTCAGGGGAGACCTCGTTGCTCTCTACAACTACCCCAAAGGAGGCCGCAGTGGGGTGGGGGTCCCTCTCTTCTCCCAAGCAACCAGCGAGAGGATAAGAGGAAATGGCCTCAAGTTGTGCCACAGGAGGTTCACGTTGGGTATCAGGAAGAATTCCTTCACTGAAAGGGTTGTGAAGCAACCTTGGGACAGGCTACCCAGGGAAGTGGTCGAGTCCCCATCCCTGGAGGTATTCAAACGATGTGTAGATGTGGTGCTCAGGGACATGGTTTGGTGGCAGACTTGGCAGTGCTAGGCTAACGGTTGGACTTGATGATCTTTTCCAACCTAAATGATTCTATGATTGGTTTCTGCTGGGTTCACTGTCTACCCTTGCCACACAGGGCACTGGACAGTACACTACTATAATACTTGTTGCAGTTTAATTCTGCAGATAGCACTACAGGGACATTAAATAACTGAGCTTGGGTACAAATTACCAGAACTGCCTGGCTAAGCCATCCCATGCTAATATGCCATATTGTAGAGAAAGAAAGGAAAATTACATGAATAGAGTACATCTGCACTTCTCAGATGAGAAACTGGCCTCAAAGCTTGCCAGGGTGGCTATAAGCAATTGCAATGACTAAGAAAGCAACCAGCATGCACAGTGCATGCTGTTTCAGGCTCCTGCTGCAGATATGGACTCCCTGTGACCACTTGGTACACACAGAAGAAGCCCAAGTCCCTGCTGACTCACTTCTCTCACTGTAACAGGAGGATTTCTTTAAAATTCCTATCTGGTGGAAATTAAAACTACCTGATATTTAGTGACACTGGAAAAGGGGTTGTTGATCTCAGGAGGAGTAAGTTCAGCAAGCCTTACACAGAGCTGAAGTAACATGACAAGGGCTATTTCTTAAATCCCTGCCCTTTGAGTCATGTTTGTGCCTCACCCTTTTGTCTTAGCTGTATTTTGAGTTTTGCCTCTAGGAAAAGCCATGCTGAGGAAACCGGAGGACATCTTAGCATTCTGCATTGTGATAGAAGTGCTAAGAGAACCTAGAAGCACAGATGTCTGTCAAATGGAAAGAAGACCTATGCTTTAGGCCCTCCAAGGGTAGTCAACAAATGCTGTAGGCAGACAAACCACTTAATTTTCAGATAAACAATGCATCTTACATTGTTTACAGGAACTTTACCTGGGGCAGAACACATCTGGCATGGGGGCTCCAAATCAAGTCTACCATGGTCTGCCTCCAACAGCTTAACCTTACCCCACAAAGTGATCTCATGGGGAAACAGAAGCCCCAACAGGGCAGAGGTGAAGTAAAGTGGAAGTGAAACCTTGTCTCATACTTGCGTGATATCCGAGTGCTCTGGGATTTCTAATAGATCAATCTGTTGCTCCTGTGCCTGTGTAATAAAGGACTCTTTAATGTCTTCGGAAGTACAGTCCAATGGGACAGGAATTACCTGGAGAGGGGAGACAACATTTCCAAAGAGATGAGTGAAACAACTGACTTGCAAAAAGCAAATCAATCCATCATTGGAGCTGGTATGCTCCTCAGTTCTGATCGACATCATCAAACAGGAACGGTGAGCACCTCCCTGTACAGGCTTAAACTTATGAGAGATTTTCTGTCGGAGGTGAACAAAAAGCTGAAAACTAAGAGTCTGAAAAAGTTCTCAGCACAGCCTCCCTCCTTTCTGATCTCTGTGGTAGTTCAAGGCCGCTCTGATACAGTTACAGATCTGCCAAATCCAGAAGCCACCACAACAGGCCACTGACCGATATACAAAGAAAATAAAACCAAAGGGTTGGCATGACAATGACCAGAGTTCTGCATATATCCTTAGATTTTCAGTCTACTCCAGTTAAACTGTGAGCATCAAGAGCTTCTGTACCCATGGGAGCTTATCAGAGGAGGAGCAAGGTCTCGTAACTTGTCTGGAAACCTTGTGGGCTTTTAAAATCAGGTCCAAGGGAAAAGTATTCCTTACCCACTCAACACAGTCAACACTGTGCTGCTGTACCAGGAAGAATTTAAGGGCTGTGGCAGAACCATCACACTGGTTTTATTTTTATTCTGCCTCTATCTGTGGGCAGAATGACTTCTCCCTGTACTCTGGAAAGGCACAGAATGAAGAGGGAAAGCTGAAGGTGAGCTTTCTCTTTCAATTTATTCAAGTGCAAGGTTATACTCTCTTAAGGTTACACTAAAACCATACCTGTAACTGCAGATGTTGACTCCTATAGTTTCTTTCAAATAAAACATATCTCTTCCCCTTGCTTCTGAAAAATTCCTTCAGGGCAGATTTGTACTTGGTCACTTCTTCCATCACCTCTGGAGACAAGTCAACCACTGACTGATAGTGCCCAATAGGCAAAATCAACACATGATCAGGTAGTAAGCCACCCTTGGCCAGCGCAAGATAACACTAGAGTGACACAATATGCAACAGTTACTCACTGCAAGCAACACTTACTGGTATGCTGTGGAAATTTACTTGTGCTCTCTGGCTGCGCTCTAGGTATCCCCCAGCCTAGCTGTTTTACCTCAGGAATAGTACAGTCTTTTACCCCATGTCACTTATTAGGGATTGTTCAATAGCAATCAATAAATTACGAGAGGAATGAGAAAGAGAAATGAACTGCTAAATTTATAAATAAATAAATAACACTCTTCTGAATGCCAGAGAATGCAAGGCCTGCAGGAAAACAGCTGAGTGAACTTTACCACTGCTGCTAGAATTTCTCATCATGACAGGAAAATCCACTTGAAAATTTAAGCTAAAAACATGGACAAAGGTGTCCTAGCAGTTTGAAGTGGATTATTCCATACAGTAGCAACAACTTGAGGCAACGTAAATGTACCAATGACTTAATTAGTCTCCAAGACGTACTTTGAAATGTTGACTTAAAAGCTGTCTCATCTTCCGCTTAATCTACATGCGACAATATTGGAACCAATCAATGCAGGGACTTTTGGCATAATACCAGACAGTGCATCCCCTTGTCAGCAAGGTCCCAGTTTACACCAAGTTCATACTGGAAAAGTTTTGACAGTTAGTAACTGAAGCAAATCATGAAGATTGCCCCAGCAAAAACTCTTCAGGCTCTAGAACTCAGCTCTGCTGATGGAGCAAAACAGGGCCACGTTTCGTACTTGAAAAGACTTCTGCCTATATACCTATGTCTTCTGTAGGGGGGATGCGAAGTAACTGAAAACAAAAATAGGGAGTCAGTTCCAAACAGATTGTTTGTTTGCTTCTTTTTTTAACATTTAAAATTAGAGACAGGTATTTTATATTGCCACGCATTAGCATGATTCTGCTGTCATGTTGGAAATTGCTATGGGTACTTACATGCGTGCCAATGCTGACAACCAAGTGCTTCTCCACTTCTGGGCTGGCAAGGCAGAACCAGCAGGGCCCCGTGGGCTGTGCTTTATTGGGAAAGGAAAAAGAATAAGTGTTAGATAAAAGCTCATTGGTCAGAACAAGGTCTGGCAGAGCTGAATTTTCCAGCCACCTTTCACAGTTGGTGCAGTGCTGAAGACGTCAAAAGGTCACAGCCCTGGGAAATAGGATCTGGCCAGAGAACTGATGCCTCTGGGAAATTCCAGCAAGAGAGCAGCAGGTGGCAGAGTCACAAACTTGCTGAATGCCATTCCCATTGAGTGCTCTGATTTACTGGAAGAGCACTATGTCCAAGAATTTCGTGATTACAGCTCACTAATAAAAAAGCACCACTCAATTTAAACACAAATCAAAATGAGTTAGAATTACTGTATAGATATAAGGACAGATGCTGTCAAACAGACATGCTTGTTTTGGCCTACTCTTCACACTCAAAACATCTGAATTCACACCCGAATTGCAATACTTGATCTGACCTTTAATATAAACTGTCAGCATTGATAAGCTAGGCCTCTCATTAGGGTCAAACACTACATTCACACCCTCCTCCACAAGCTTTGTACAGGAACAATCAGCTTTGCAAATGCAATACATGATAGGGCTCTCTCAAGAACCACGGGAGGTAACCAAAGGTCCAAGACAAGGGTTCATTTCCAAACAAAACAGTGTATTGAGGCTCCCTTTGTACAACATGAAACTCCAGAAGATTTTGGAAGTTATATGAACGTGCACAAGGGCACGCTATGTCCCACAGAACAAGCTGGTCTGCAGAACTGCCTGCTGTCAAGTTGAGAGGCCAGTCTGGTTCACAGGGTAAATGGCATTAGCCCAAGACTCACAGTTCAACTAACTTTTAAACTGTATTTTTGACTTTTCTTTCATCTGTTTATTGCCAGTTTTTTAGGAAACAAGGGATTGCTCATTCCTCTGTATACCTACATTACCTAGTACATTAGCAAAGTGATATCATAGATAGCCCAACAGCCTGAGAAAAATGAAGAGTGAGATGGCCCAGTGCCTTCAAAGAAGCTCTTAGGGAAAAAAAAAAAAGCATCCACAGACTTACAGGGGTTTTTAGCTTGCTTAGGTTGCGAGTTCCCTCTCTCTTTCCCATCTGAGGGACGTTTCTTTCCTTGATGTTTGTTCAAATCAAAGAAAAACTGACACGCTGGTTCTTCCTGTTTAGAAAATGAAAATCAAAACCCATTCATTATACCTGCATCCCAGAGAGTCACAGTGCATACAAGAATCTGCTGTTTTCCTGAAGAAGTGCGTAGCCATCTAGAAAAACATCAATATCCTGGATCAGGACAGCTTCAGCTCTCTCAGTCATGCAATAGTCTTTGCCAGCCTGGATACATATCCTCAACTGGGGAAAGAATTATGGAAGAGCTGCCCCAAATTGCTACATTTTCCTGCGTAGCCTCATGTCCAACATTCAGAATTGCTCAATTCTACAGATGATTCATATCTCTTTTGACTTCACAGCCGGTGCTAAAATGATGGCTTTATCTCTTTGTGGCTAGACTCACAGCAGACTCACATGGAGTCTGAAATCATTTGATCAAGCAGTAATATAAGAAAGAACACCTGAGCACAGAGTGAAACCAGAGCAGCTGAGTGCAGCAGTACCTCTGCACACACAAGTGCTTTGGTCTTCTGTGCCTCCTTTCGTGACTTTCGGTATGGATTTTCTGTGACATCTTGTGGCTGTTTCACTAGCTCTGCAGGATCCATCAAGCTCATCGGAACAATGCTGAATGCGTAGAGATACTGGAAAGAAAACAGACTGCTCAAATGCAAGAAGCTTTTGCTACGACAGTAGCTCTGAAGAGGTCAGTTCTAAACTACCAACATGTCCCTCTATACCAATATTCTGTAACTTTCTTAAGGGGAGAAGAGAAACAGGTTAAAAAAAAAAAAAACACAAACAAAACACCCATCTCACCCCAGAAGATATTTTAAGCAATTTGTAAGGATTCTCATAGAACTTTGCTTTTTTCCTAAAGCAGCCCATGGGAAGGGAAAATTACATAAAGCAGCTGAGGAAGGGGAAGGAATGGCAGTTTTCTAACCATTTTCCTCTGTAGCAGTCTTCACAGCTAAATGCCATTTGACCAGGTGGAGAGAAACAAAGGTGTCTCAGAATACATCTTGCAGTCGGTACCCTTTTGACATGATGGGCAAATGATGTTACTCAAGTGAGACACCTCCACTTCAGCAGAGCTTTTAAGTGATTTACACTGTCTTCCGACTAGCCAAATTTGGGGTTACTGCCCTATTATTTGTACTTGAGAAACGAAGAAAGATTCAAGAGTGCCAGTACCTTTTTCTTGCTTGTATTGCCAACATCAGCAAGAGCAATAAACCTGCTCACATGCTGTGGGGTCTCCTGTAGCACTGTGTGATTTCTGTAGGGAAACAAAATGCGATTGTATTGGCACATATGTAAAGGACAGTGAGAAAACCACAGGCCCTCCATGAAGGCACTCAGATACCACATCAAACACATCAAGGCCTTCACCGAGAACGAGAAGGTTTGAGAAGAGAAAGACTCATGGGATCTAATGACCAACAGCTATGCAGACCAAAATGGCATCTCACTGCAGACCAAACATGGAGCCAAGAGGACAATTCACTAGACTGAAAACAACTACATTTTCCAAGCGTTTTTGCTGTGGCAAGGGTATTACACAGCATTCACATAAACAGCCTTAGTTTTATTTGTAGGTTGTTCTGACACCTTCTTTATGTCACTAGTCACATTTTGTGTATGAAGTTATAACTGAAGACACCAAACTCTTAACCATATGAGAGCTCTTCCACAATACACTTTAGAGATATACCCCTAAATTAGACTGAACGATTTTGAAATAGGACTCAGGGCGACTAAATTGGCATCAGATTCACAGCGATATACTTGGATCAGCATCATCAACAATAGCACAATTTTTGAGGCAGCAGGCATTATGGTCATAAGAGATATCTGAGAAACAATCTTGACTCGTTGTTGAAAAAAGTGAGAGGTTTAAAGGGGTAGCGTGACTTCATAAAATTGCTTTAGAGATTTCCTCCTGTGTTCTTCAAAAATTGAACTCTCATTACAAAATAAGTGTGATTTCAGAGGGTCTCACAAACCTGTAAGGAAGTCTTTCATAATAGGCCTTCTCCAATGCAGCAAAGTGATACCTTGGTTTGAGACTTGCAGCTAGATCAGATATTAATGTGGAACCACATTTCTTGGTATCTATTTTTCCCTACAAAATATAAAACAAGTTTTATTTTAAAAACTCTGTCAGGTTACAGTGAAAAGAAATTGTTTTATAACAAAATGCTTGCTGGAAACTTAGAGGTTATAACTACAACTGTTGCTATTCCTCGTAGCAGGAAAGTAAAAATGGCTTCATCTCTTATCTCCAACCCAAGCCTACTCATTTATTCCATTCTGTGGGCTCAAGGTTTGCATCTATTCATTTCACCAATTCAAATTTGTTCTTTTTTTTTTTTCTTCTTTTGGTCTTGTGAAGCCAGTGCAGCATATAATGAGTTTTGGCAAACACCAACACACATCAAAATCATTAAAATGAGTTTTAAGCACATGCCCAGAATGTCAGAGCTATAGTCCACGAGTCAAGCAAATAAGAAAATGCTGAAGTTTCCTGAGGAAGCAAAATGTTATCCCACTCCTGTCCCTAAGACATCAGAGCAAACCAAAATACCAACAAAGAGCAAACTTGAAACTATTTTCTTGGGTGAAGGCTATTTTTGCCCTGTCTGTTCCTTATTAGCCTGAAAAGTCACTTCATTACCGAGAAGTAGAGAACAAGGGAATCTCAGAGACTTATTACAGAAATCTTCAGGTCCTGAACTACACATTTCAGTAAGATGCCTATTTTAATAGCAATATTAACATATTCATCTCTTAATCCAAGTGAGTACGTTTTCAGAAATTAATGTTGAAGAAAACCAAGATCAGAACAATATGCTGAACTACTACAGAGGATCCCCATGTGGATTTCTAGACATTTTTTTCTTGAATGTAGAACACCCCTACATCTTGATTCTCTCCAACCACCTAGTCTTGTGGGGTTAGCCTTTTTATTTGTTTCATTGTTTTGTAGATGTTTTCCTTTTGAGGGGCCTGGGAAGACAGTTTTTATGCTTTTACAGGGAGGATCATATCTCCCTTTTGCATGTCAGAAGATGCTGAGAGGAAGCAAAAGTTGTCCTTTTGTCATATGTAGCATTCCTCTCCAGGGAGGTTTCAGATCATCTGAGTTATGACTGGCAAGTCATTTCTGCCGAGCAACAGTTACAACTGTAAGTTGTACACAAACTAAACAACACCCTCAAAATCCTGACAGAGGAAGAATCAGACCATTTAGTACAACTGACCTAAGGAAATAAACACAAACACCTGAAAAGTTTTGAAGAGTGGAGAAAGATGACTTGATATCAAGTCATAAGGGAGGTGGTTAGAACACAGCGTTCAGAGACTAACGGCATGGCCCCACAATAACTGCATCCAGTTGAATGCAGAGCAATAGCTGTGAGTAAAAGAAAGCTGTTTACTCTGATTTTTCCATCACAGAAAGATAAAACACGCTGAAATTTCACAAATCCCCCTCCCCATCTGTCCTTAACTTCATTGCTGAAGAAGAGACAGAACATCCAATGTCACTCTCAACTTTAGCAAGCCCTTGGAGATGGCCCAATGACTGGGATTCAACTTTGATGTAAATGACAAAACTGACAGCTACTTTGGTAAAGCTGAAGTTCAGGAGTATCAAGAATGCTGGGTGGAGAGGGAAAAAGACATACTGGAAAAAAACTTGTGGCCCTCTCATAGCAACATCCACAAAAGGCGAAGGTTGGATCAGGTTCTTCACAAGCAACATTTCTATAGCGTCTGGATTTTGCAGTGCCAAAGGGAAAAATGCTCGAGAGATACTCTCTATATCTGAGGCAAGTTTTAAGCGGCAGCCTGTGTTTGACAAGGACAGCTGTCAAGAGGGGCACCAGGACAGAGAAAGTACAGAGTAAGCCTGACAAAAGTTTCCTCTAACAATTAAAGAACTGAAGGGAAAAAATGACTCTCAAACCAGAGCAGTTTCCTCCATCACCTTCATTTAAGCCAGCTCTCAATGCTGGATTGAAGTAACCTGTAAAAACAGAGCAAGCAGCTTTTACTTAAACCCACTGATAAGTCCTGCTTTAGAACACTGCTTTGGGGTTCAAGAGACTCATGTTGACTAGATTAAATGTGCAGAGCTACAAGAACAGAACAGTGCCATGAAGGGACTATTAAAGAAAATAATATATGTACAAGGAAAAAAAAACACAAACAAAATTCAAGGAAATAATAACTTAGCCTTTCCATGATTATCACAACTGTGATGTTTCCTTAAAAAAAAAATAAAAATTACCAGAAACCTAAGTTTAAGGTAAAGCATGATTAGTTATAGAATGAGCAAGGATTACTCACTCCAGAGACAGCAGTAAAGATATCTAAGGATTAGGATGAATTTTATATCTGATGAAACAGCATTAGCACCCTGGCAGCCTGAAGGCTTACAGAAGACTATGGAGAAAACTGCAATCCTGGGCTTTTTGTGGGGTCATTTTCCTGCAACGGGCTTTGCCTTTGCACAACCAAGGCAAACCAAACATTTCCACTTGAGCCTTCCAACTGCAAAGCCAGGATCCCAGGGGGGTCAAGTCTGAAGGACTCAGAAAGACTTTGCTGAGAAAATAATGATTCCGAGGGAGCAGCATTGCCAGGAGGTACAGCCTCACAGTCTCAGCACAGCACCTTGCTGTAAGCTTTACTTACTGGACCCCAACTTTTCTACACAAATGCTAGTAATCTCCATGGAAAGAAAGCTCTTTTAGGCAATTATCCCCCAAAGCCCTTACCTACGTAAATTCCAGCAAAGAGAAGGGTCCTTCTGCTAACAGCCAGAACAAGCAGAAAGGCAGTCATTTGTTAAATTTATCTGGAAACTCATTCCACCAAAAAACACAAGACTTACCGGACTGTTGGCAAAATTCCCCACATCTCTGGGCCATGGAGACGTCAGCAATATATCCACACCCTTGAAGTTTGGGGTTGATAACAAAGATGTTTTTAATTCTGTCACATCCTTTGAGCTAAAGCTGTAGGCAGGAGCTGGCTCATCCTGGGACTCAGTGCCACTCAGGTATGCAATCTGCAGTCCAGAGGTACTGCTGAAAACACCTCGACGGCCTGCATGAACACACAGGCAAGCACTTAAGAGATTACTTGCAGTGTTTGAATCTCATTTGTGTTGTAAACAGAGGACCAAATTTAGCAGTCCTGCCTTACTTTGACTGAAACTTTACTTATGGATAGATCATTTTCTGTGTTCATAAACATGCTGTAGTGAAATGGCAACAAACAAAGAGTGCAACAAACCCCGATGACAGTGAAGAAGACATTTAGACAACTCCCAGTTTTTCTTTCCTCACTGCTACCTTACCTCCCAAAAATCAATAGATATCGAAAGCTTGGTATAAAGACTGAATAAAAAAAGCCAACTGCAAGTGCCTTCATTTGTTACTATTTTGTCAGGCAGCATTCTAGAAAGAAATCAGCTTTTCATTTTGCTACAGCTTCATTACCTTTAAAGATGATACTTACCTCTGCTACTCCAATACAGTCTTACAACACAACAAAATCATGCTTCATGTACGAAACCTTCACCACACAGAGATGGACACGGGACAGGAATAAATTGTTCTCACACAAGACTCTAAACCACTCTTTATTTTGGTTAGCGAAGTTCAGAGAGTGTTAGAAAACAATAAAAAACTGCTTTTTCCCATTTTACAGGGCAGATAATATCAGCCTTTCAATGTGAAGTTCAACTCCTGTCTGAGTGTCAGAATAAAAAACACCATCTTAAAATTTCCAGAAAAGAGAATGGAAGAGAAAAGAAAAAGCAGAAAATCACAAAACTTTCATGAAAGCATCATCACTCAACTATGTTACCTAAATAGGTGATGTTCTCAGCTAATTCGCAGCCACTGACGTCTGGAAAATAGCGCACAGTCTCTTGGTCATTAGCGCCAAGCACAAAGGTTTGAATTGGAGCTGAGGGAGAAAAGGCAATTGGTCTGGTGTAAGTCAAGCACATTAAGAGAAGCTCAGTCCACATATACTAGGAATCACAGCCATCAATTCACCATCCAGACACCCCCTCCTTCGCAGCGGGCTGAAAAGCAATAAGCCCAGAACAAGTAAGTAAACTTCCTTCAAAGTAAGGCCCCCAAGCCTGCTGCTTCAAAAAAATGCTTATCTCACCAGCTGAGAGCAACCTCTGGTTTAACTACAACTAGCTCTGCCATCTGCATATGATGTTCTATGTACGAGCATCATCTGCTCCTATGTGATCCACAGCTCTAAGAACACACATCTTGCCTAGGGTGACGCTAAGTAAATACTACAACACAGGGACACCTGGTGATTCACTTTAAGCTGATCTAAATTCCTATGGCTATTGAAAACCTGCAAACCACTGCCATTTTTCTTAGGGGAAAAGGTCAAGAACATCATAGTTTTGATTCACTTGGCAGAAGAACCTGTTACATGATATAAGGAAGAAATTCTTTACTCTGAGGGTGGTGAGGCACTGGAACAGGATGCCCCATCCCTGGAAGTGCTCAAGGCCAGACTGGATGGGGCTTTGAGCAGCCTGGGCTGGTGGAAGGTGTCCCTGTGCATGGCAGGGGGTTGGAATTAGATGATCTTTAAGGTCCCTTCCAACCTTAAACCATTCTATGATTCCCTCTCAACATGCACACAAACCATACCCCTTGCAAGGCCAGAACTAGTGGATATATGTTAAAAATAAAAACAATGTGAAGTACCAGTTTTAAGTTTTCTACAACTAAGTGATCAGTAAAGATTGTACTTATGCTGTTTGGATAAATCAATTTCCTCAGGCTACTAAAAGTTGGAAAAAGCAATGGCTGGTGTCAGAGACACCTCCTGTAGATTTCCTGCCAGACCAGCATGGCAGTAAGCCTGTCAACACCTCACATGGTCAGGCCATACTAAGCTCTTCCCTGAATGAAATCCAGCGATAGCTTCCTACTTTGGAGCAGAGAGCTGCAGCAATATAGCAACTCTGCCACAGCTCTTGCTAGACTTGTGCTTGAAGTTCCAGCTCCCATCACCAAATGATACGAGAAACTGATTAGCCTCCCTGTGCTAAGCCCTCATCTACGAGCTGCATACAGGACAACTGTTGTCCAGACAGCTCACACAAGCCAGAGTGTAACTCTGGGGAGCGACACAGAAGCAGAGATGAACAGGAAAGCCAGAACCCCAGCTCCCTTCTGGCTCTCCTTGTGCCAGAGTTAAGAGCCAGAGCAATGCTGAAAAGGAAAGAGGAACAAATACTCATGAAAATGCATCGTGAGAGAGCACCTCCCTTGTAAGAGGCACGTGGAAAGAGGCAGAGGAGAAGCCCACGCAGCATTTTTCATACCCGCTGGTGGAAAACCACCTTTGATGCCCAAGCCATGGAAGAACCACTTGGAGACATACATCCTCATACTTCTGAGCACAGGACTGGTAGCGGAATGGGTTTGATTTTAAAATAAACCCATCTTTCCCTCCTGCATAGCATTTTCCTACTTTAGCTACGTTTAACTACTCCAACATTGCAACCTGTACAACTGAATTCAAACACCTGTCACAATGAAGCAGGTAAGTGGGTTGCTAAATAGGACAATCCCCAGCACATTAATGCATATGCCATCCAGAACAACTTCTTCCTTACCTTTCTTGGCCCCTGTGCGATACTCTGTCCATTCAGTGTCTGAAGTAGAGCCAAAGAAATTCCCAACACACAAAAGCATCTAAAAACATCGCACAAAGTGAGAGTTGCTACAGAACCACAGCAAGGTACACTCAGGAAGATGTTTCACCACACCACGACACGCATCTCTTCAATGCTATTTCATTTAGCAAGGAAGCACCTCTCTGCTCTTTGATGCCAAGAACTAAAGGCATAAGGGAGACTTTACTGCATTTAAACCTAAAAAAGGAAGAGTTGCTCTCCCGCATGCCCTGCCTGCAGCCTTCTGCTCCCCCAGCACCTCGGCACATGGCCAGCAAGGCCGCCGGCCCGCGAAGACCCCGCCGCCGGCCCCCTCGCCCACGGGCACGGCACAGGCCGTGGGGGGACGGCCAGCCGCCTCCGGGACAGCCTCCGCCCCGCGCCCACGGAGGGAGCCGAGCGGGGCGACGCGCCCCGGCACCGCTCCCCCCGCCCCGCCGCAGCCTTACGTCGAAGCGGCCGCTCTTGTCCTGGATGGCCCGGACCCGCCCGAAGAGCGCCTCCAGCCGCCCCTCCGCGTCGCCGCACGCCAGCCTGCGGGAGACAGCACCTCAGCGGCTGCCGCGGCGCGACCCCGCCGCGCCTCGGCCGCCTCCTCGCCCGCGGCTGCCCCCGCCCCGAGCCCGCTCCGCTCACACACGCAGCGGCGCCGCCATCTCGAGACCGCTCGGCCCGGCCGCCCTTCCGGCCGCGCCGCCCAAAGCGCCCCGCTGTCGCCACCAAGCGGGAGGAACAGAGGCGGCCGGGCTCGTCCGCGGCGCGGGGCGGTGCCGGTCCCGGTCCCCCGCAGCGGGCTCCGGGGCTCGCCAGAGAGGCAGCAGGAGGTGCTTGCGTGGATTTAGGAAGGGGAAATGTTCTTCACCAGCCTGGTGAAGGCCTTCTGCAGCTTGGGGGCTGCCTGCAGCCTTAGCACAGCCGCAAGTGACACGAAATCGGTGGTGCGTTGACAACCTGTGGAACCTCACCAGCCTGAGAGAAACCTCGTGGGGTTCAGTTAAGGGAAACGCAAAGCTCTGCCCCTGGGGAGGAGCAGTCCCACGCACTAGGATGTGCTGGAGGCGACTAGTTGGAAGGCAGATCTGTAGAAAAGGGCCTGGGGTGAGACAGGGAACAAGATAAAGGATGTTGATTCCGTAGGTCTTAGCTAGCACAATTGTATGTTAATGACCCCAAATATACGCGAGTAAAATACGACTGTATGCATAGATAACGGAACCGGCAATAACTGTCTTGACTGATGAATTCTGTCAGAGAAAGGAAATGTCAGAAGTTCAGCAGTGAGGAAGACTTCTGGACTTCATCAAAAGACCACCAGAGAACGCCGGATGATCACCCAAGGACTCCAGTATCCACGCGAATAGGGGCGGGAACCTATGTTAATGATTCTTCAGAGACCTGATGAATATGCAAGACACTTATGGGAAATAAAATGAATATGTATTTAGCCCACTAAAATAAGCACACTGCCAGTAACCCTTGGTGTGTGTGTGTGTTAGGTGCAGCGATCCCCCCCACACCTAGCGCCATAATAAAGAATACCTGCTTAATAACTTTGGTTATTTAGTTTTCACTGTGTCAGGGGGTCCTGCCTGATGGCAGGGCACACTGAACGCTGCTGTGTTACCAGCACTGGGTTAAGTGACAAATGCAAAACATCTTAGCAGTGCTAGAGGTGCCCCTTCACTCCTGCCTTTCAAAGGGCAAACATAGTCTGGGCTGGTGCAAAATAGAACTTTTCAAAGGCAGGGAGCCAGCCACATTTGAGAGCAAGCTCTCAGGCAGTCAGGCAGGGACTTTCTTGTAAGACCTTGAGGTCCCGCAGTTCGCCAGCAATGCCGGTGCCTTACCACCTTGAGCATACCAGCCAGGAGAGAGGGAAGCCACTGCCCTCACACACACTCAGCAGCTGGGATCCCTCAGCCCCAGCTGGCCTGGAGGCCCCCATGCCCTTGCTGTGCCTAGAGCACCCAGCATGTGTCAGCTCCTCCTGTGGGGCTAGGGGCTAGAGGACAGGGCCCAAGTAACAGGGCTCACTCCGTTCTGTCCCCAGAGGCTCTGGCTGGCATGCCACCTTTCCCTAGGGCAGGCCAGGAGCAGCAACTGGCAGCAGTTGGAGGTGCCAGGCCGTGGTAGGACCAAGCCCAGCCTTGCTACCTCCAGGACCCTGCACAGCTGTGGGGCTCCAGCCATCTGCTCTCCTCTTGCCATCCACAGAGAGTCCAAGGCTCCGTGGGCTGCAGCTCCTGGGGGATTGTCTCCTCTCTCCTGGCTCAGCCCACGCAGACTCTGTGGGCCAGCCAGGATGGGATATGGCCAGGGCTGGGTTTCAGTAGCTAGCAGTCTTCGTGGCTGGCTTTAGGGACTCTGGTCCTGGGACAACACCCTGGAGCGGCCAGTTCTCCTCTCTGGCCACTATCATCTATCATCTGGTACCCACATGAAACAACATCTGTGGATAATAGTCAATGAGCTGTACAAGTCTTATGGTGACATCCCTGATACGAGCCCCTGATAGGTAACATGCCTGTCTTGTGAGTGGGTCAAGTCAGCAAATGCATGCCTCCATACCTCTTAGAGGAGGGTCGCCTACAACTATCACAAGATTGCCTTTTCTTGGTGTCCCTGGTTGTTACAGAGGGAGAAGACTGGGCTGGCTTAGTCAGCACGAGTCTCCCCTGATGTGACGGATCCTTCCTCTTCAGTCCAGCCAGCAGTGAAGCAGTTCTGCAAGGGCACTCCAGGCTGTGAGGGAAGCCTCTTCCTCCTGCTGGTCCTTGCCACTGCAAGCTTCCATTCTTCTGCATTATTGGACTCCCTCCCTTCTCTGTGTACTTGTAGGGGAGTTTCTGTTTGTTTGGCTATGGGTCCATTACAGACTACGCTTGGAACCAGCTAAGTCCTCCTGAGTCTCCCTGATATTACACAGCCTTCTCACTGCCTCCTGCAGCTGAGCCATCCAGGAGGTCCTCCACCTGGGCACGTTTTTGCAGGCAGGTCTGTTGCCTATCCCTGCCACAGGAGAAAGATCTAGTCACTATCTCCACTCTGAGGTGTGCACTGCAGTCTTTACCTTCAGCAGCTCCATCTGGATGGTGGCATCAGCCAGCACTGGTGTAGATGGTGCAGACCCCCAGCTGGAGCTTTACTCTTGGATGAGTTCTGCACATTCTGCCCTAAGGCTCAGGTAGGAGGAGTGCCCTTGAGCAAAGCAAATCACCACTGAGCAGTCCCCGGTTCTTGGGTTAAATGTGTGTTGAGTGTCCCACTCTGACAGTACAATAGCCTTCTTTCAAAGAGGTGTCCTCCCCGTGCCCTTCCACACACACTGCATCATAAATTGTCCTCCCTGGTCGGAGTGCTCTCTAGGGCTTCCTTTTGTAAGTGTGGGGGTTGGCCACTGTTGTTCCTGGCACTGCCCAAGCCCCATCAGCTGCTCTCCTGAGAGCTGCCAGCTGTCAGTGGTTCTGTCACCCTAGGCTTTCCTTGGTAGAGGAAAACATCCTGTACAGTGTGAACCTTCACTCTGCTGCAGATCGTTCAGACACAAGAGTTGATCACCACGGCAAGTGATTTAGGCACATGAAATTCCATGTCAATACAAGAAAACACTTTCTTACTGTGAGACTGGTCAGACACTACAACAGATTGCTCAGAGAAGTTGTGTATACAAATCTGAGATACTCCAAACTCTGTGGACTGTGTATTGAACACCAGCTCAAGCTGACCCTGCATGAATAGGTAGGTTGGACTAAGGGGTCTCTGTGCTTGAAGGAGCTTAAAAAATATAATGCATTTGGTTCTGTCTGACTTTCAGGGAAGCACTCAGCAGCCTCTTTTGTCACTCTCCAAAGCCTCAAGGTCCTCCTTTCTCTTGCATTCTCCACTTCCCGAGCAGAACGAGAAGAATAAGAGGCAAGACCTGTGAAGCCATAACTCTGCAGTTCTTGGAAGGGAAGAGCTTGACTTTCCCTTACTGGATGAAGTCCCAACCCCACTGACTTCCCCTGGTGTGGCAGGGATGTGTGTGAATCAGCACACAGCAGCTTCACAGAGACCCACTGCAAAGCCACATTGGACAAACCTCATCTCCTTCTGACCAACCTCATCTCCTTCTATGACCAGGTAACCTGCCTTGTGAATGAGGGAAAACCTGTTCACATAATCTACCTAGACTTCAGCAAAGCCTTTGACATGGTCTCACACAGTAGTCTTCTGGAGAAGATGGCAGCCCATGGCTTGGACAAGTACACTCTTTGCTGGGTTAAAAACTGGCTGGATGGCCAGGCCCAGAGAATGGTGGTGAATGGAGTGAAATCCAGCTCGTGACCGGTCACCAGTGGTGTTCTCCAGTGGTCGGTGTTGGGGCCCTTCCTCTTTAATATCTTTACTGATGACTTGGATGGGGGAATTGAGTGAGTGCACCCTCAGTAAGTTTGCAGATGACACCAAGTTGGGGGGAAGTGTCGGTCTGCCAGAGGGTAGGAAGGCCCTGCAGAGGGACCTGGACAGGATGGGTCGATGGGCAGAGGCCAAGGGGATGATGTTCAACACGGCTAAGTGCCGGGTCCTGCACTTCGGTCACAACAACCCCATGCAACACTACAGGCTTGGGGCAGGGTGGCTGGAAAGCTGTGCAGAGGAAAAGGACCTGGGGGTGTTGGTCGATGCTCGCCTGAACATGAGCCAGCAGTGTGCCCAGGTGGCCAAGAAGGCCAACGGCATCCTGGCTTGTGTCAGGACTAGTGCAGCCAGCAGGACCAGGGAGGTGATCGTCCTCCTGTACTCTGCTCTGGTGAGGCCGCACCTCGAGTACTGTGTTCAGCTTTGGGCCCCTCACTACAAGAAGGCCATCGAGGCCCTGGAGCGTGTCCAGAGAAGGGCTACGAAGCTGGTGAAGGGCCTGGCACACAAGTCCTGTGAGGAGCGGCTGAGGGCACTGGGGTTGTTTAGTCTGGAGAAGAGGAGGCTCAGGGGAGACCTCATTGCTCTCTCCAGCTACCTGAAAGGAAGCTGTGGGGAGCTGGGGGTCGGCCTCTTCTCACAGATAACTAGTGATAGGACTAGAGGGAATGGCCTCAAGTTACGCCAGGGGAGGTTCAGGTTGGAAATGAGGAGACATTTCTTCTCAGAGAGAGTGATTAGGCATTGGAATAGGTTGCCCAGGGAGGTGGTGGAGTAACCATCCCTGAGGGTGTCTAAGGAAAGGTTGGACATGGTATTTAGGGACATGGTTTAGTGAGTGATATTGGTGGTATAGGTTGGACCACATCTTTGGTCCAGGTCTTGGACACCTTTTCCAGCCTTAATGACTCTATGATCTACAGGAGAGGCCTGGGAGCCCCCATCCCTACATACAACAGGATTTCTCTCCAGCTCTGAGTCCTCCTTTCTGTGTGTGATTGACTTGGTGGAGGCATATCTGCGCTCTGACCTTCTGCTAAGGCCTGCAGACTTCTGCTTCTCAGGATTGGCCTCAGGTCCTTTGTAGCAAGCCCTCAGAGGTGATAAAGTTTTTCCTGAGGGTTATTCACTCTCCCCAGAACCAGAAGGATGTCAGTAAACAACACACATCTGTGGCCAGGATCTTCTGAAACTGTTGAGAAGAAACAGGCATGACGCCTGTCAGGATCCTTGGTCTTCTGAGTTGCAACTGGGCTTGCTCTCAAAGATCATGTTGCCTCACTGAGAGGCTGAAAAGAAGCCAAGTGCTACAGATGAGAAACAACCTTGGCTGGGCTTGCAATGAGGTTGGGATTTGAACCCATGCACGGAGAGTACGATGAATTGATTAGCAGTGCATCACCTTCACCACTCATCGACCTCATCAGCCAGTTGCAATGTCTGTAATAGCTGCTTCTAACCCTGTTGTTCTTGCTGATCCTTCTCCAGCCCATGCTCCTGCTGATCCTGCTGATCATGATCCTCCTGCTGTAGCTGGTACTCTTCCACTTACTGCTCCTGCTGCTGCACTTACTGTGCCTGCTACTCCTATCTTCCTAATGTGGATGCTCCTGCTTCTGCTTTTGCTGCTTCTGCTGCTGCTGCTCCTTAAGTGCTCTCCTAAGCTGAGACTCTCTGTGCCTTGAAGGCCAGACACTGAGAAGGGCAAAATGGTGCAGAGGCCAGGCTTCATGGAGAAAGCTGGAGGGGTGGGGCTCTCTTGCACTACCACAGACAACTCCTAGAAGGGCTGTGTACTTGGGACTGGTACCATCATGACAGACTGATTCCAGCCCCCTGGGTCATGCAGGCATGATAACAGAAAGGTGGGTATGGGATAGCCACTTTGGCACAGATACAGTTCCAGGGCCTTAGAAACCCCAGCTGTCTGTACAACGTGTGCTATCCTAGAGATCAGAGCCTGCTCATGGACATTTTGCAGCCAAAAGATCTCAGCCCACAAATGACCTTACGTCCAGTGCAAAGGATGAAAGACAAGGCTCTTTCCAAGCCCGCAAACTGCGTTTACAAAACGGGGTTTTGTAAAGGAAGGAACTCTTTTGCCTACTCAGCTGCCCGGGCTGTGCGAAGAGGGGAGAATGAAACAAGACTCCAAAGGTGATGCTGAATGTCTTTAATGAGAAAATCAAAGGAACATGCAAAAGATGAGAGCTCAGGCAATGCACTTTGGATGTTTGGCAAAGCTCCGAGAACTGCCCTAATGCTCGGAGCAGGCTTTGGGCATGGATGCTCCCCGTGCCCCTTACACCACCTTGTCTGCCCGGGAAGCTCAGCCGGGAGGGACGACAAGGCAAGTGGACAGTTCACCAACTCTAATCTACAGAGTCTTTTAATGGGAAAAAGGCAAAGAAGAAGACCACCGCAAGACCAAGAAATGCATTCGCCATGATGCAGAAAGCTCAGAGAAGTGTTCCCGTCTGAAGGCACACCCCCATGCCCGGGGTGCTTCTTTTCCAATTGCCCTTCAAGGCAAAGGAGAGTAAAGGTGGGAAAGAGGGCAGGCTGATGAGGAGAAGTAGGAGGCTGGCACAGGCACCCGCCTCCAGGCACAGAGGCGGAAGCTTGGCTCCTCTGCAGACCACTGCCGTGCTCTCAGGGCTGGCTCCAGGGCTCCCTTGGAAGCTTGTGGTGCTCGTCCACAGGCAGGTGATGGACGGGCTTTAGCAGAGGAGATTGCCCCGTCCGAGAGGTCCGCAGAGCCCACGGCCCAGCCCTGACCACCCAAAGCCCCCCAGGCCCAGGGAGCCCCCGGCACTGATGGGCACGCTGCTAGCGCTGAGCGAGCTCCCCACGGCAGCCGATGCTGTGGATCCCACGGCTGTGCTCTGAGGGAAGGAGCTGAGGATTGGGCCCGGCAGCGTCACCAGGACTGGCGAGGGCTGGATCGCAACGCTGGAGTCAGCACACCGGAGGACACACGGCTCGTTGCAGCTGTTTGCAAGCGGGGCTGGGCCGGAGGCACCTGGCAGGCACGGGCTGTAGCACGACATGTCTGGTGGAGGAGGGAGCTGACCCTGCAAGATGGAGGCGGGAGGGAGCAGAAGGCGTGAGCTGTCGCACCCTTTCAGGCCCCCCCAGCTCCCGGCTTAGCTCCTCTCGTGACCTGGGAGCTCAGCGGAGAGCAGGACCTTGGCAAGGGGCCTCGTTCCGGCAAGCTATGTCCGGCAAGAGGGTCCGCCACGGCGCCACGCTGTGTTTGGGCAGAACAGCACAGCGCAGCACAATGCAGCAGTTGTGCAGCACAAGGCACTCTGGTAGCACGACCCGATTGTTGAAGGCCCTGCAGTGGCACCAGAGGGGGTGTTTGTGGGTGTTTGGGTGGGCATGCGGTGGGTAGCTGTTGGTAGCTTAAGGGTGATCACAGAGGGGGAGGCTCCCCCTGTGCAACTCAAGCTCCTGTCCAGCCTGTCTCGCCTCTCCCCAGCGTGCCCGGTGGAGGCACTCTCCAGCCTCCGCTTGCTCCATTTCCAAGGGTACATCTCCAGACCGCAAGGCTGTTTCCTTCGCAGCCTACAACAAGGGTTCTGCTCTGCCTTGAAGGCTGCGCTGGAAAATTTGCTAGGGAAAAGCGAGTCCTCGGTTCACCAGCTCCCGAGGAAGGTAGGAGGAACTGGATGCAAACTGTTTCTCATCGGTTGAGTTTAGCCTTGCTGCTAGTGCCTCAGACAGGGCAAGATTTTCTACCGCAGACCAAGAGGCTCCCTCTCGCCATCACGCTGAGAAGGTCTTGCTCATCAGCCGCCGTTCCCCGCAGAAGGCAACTTATTCTGCCAGCATCTGGACCTCAGTTTGTTTGCTCTCTCAAACAGGTCTCCTCCCCCTCCCAAGCGCCCTGGTCTTGTCAGGTAAACTCCTCTCTCCCACTTCTTTCAGCGGGGGACAGGTCTGAGTAGAAGACAACGGGGCTCCTGAGGACATTAGCCACCATACCGCAAGACGTCTGGGGTGCGGGGGGGGGGGTTGGTCTAGGTCTCCTTTGGGAACTCCTCATCACGCTAATAATGAAACAAGGGCGCTGCTTCCCCACGGATGGTGGAGGAAGAAGCCCGGTCATTGTTTAGAGAGCGTCGGCCGTACCCGCGGAGCCTTGAAGAGAGCTACGACTGGCAAAGAAGGCCACCCAAGCCCCGTTTCAGGTGAAAGAAGCTACGCCTTCCCACGTTCCCTCCCAGAAGAGAAGTCAGGCGCGGTTGTCGGTCCAGGCCATTTGCGGAGGACGGGGGAGGAAAACGAGTGCAGCCCTCTCCACAAAATCCACTCTGAGCAGTGAGGAGACAAGAGGCAAAGGGAACTGAACTGAGACTTACCGATTTCACAGAGGAGAGGAAGGCCCAAGCAGAGGATAGAGCAGCTGGGAGCTGGGCACCTTCTTATACTGCAGCCCAGAGCCCTGAGGCAGCTGAAATGGCATGAACGTGAAGCACAGGCAGAAAGGGTAATTTGGGCTTTCAAAGCTCTGCTGGCAGATGAAAGACATTCCTCCTTCCCCTGAACTGTTTGGCTGTCTTGTTGTGCCACGTAAGGTGGAAGAGATTTGTTTGAGGGCAAATCTGTTTCTGCCTCAGACCAATTCTCCGTTTGAGGGCTCATTGCAGTTGCTGGTGAGGACGTGCAGAAGATTCAGGCCACGCGCAGGTGTTGCGCTCGTCCTCCCCTTGCTGGGGATCATGGCCACCACTTAGGACTTCACCCGTGGAGCGCTGATGAAGGGACCTCTCGAGCGTTTCCCGTTGACAGGCGGAGGCCGAGCCTGAGCAACAGCGGTGCCCGCAGGCTATGGAGGAGCTCAGAGCACAGGCAAGCCTCTGTAGGAGGACTGTCCCAGTGCAGGACAGAGCCTGGAGGAGACTCAGGTCCGCTGGGGTGGGCGGAAGGTGGCGGTCAGGCAAGGCCCCCTGCGATCTGGATAGAAACCCTTGTGTGTGTGCAGGGCGAGGGACCCTGAGGCCAACTGCTGCAGTGGGTCAGGCCTCCCCATGGCAAGTCTCTGCTCCCCTCCGGCCTCGATGATGCACGCACTTTGGTGCCACGCAAAGGGCAGTTCAGCTGTTGCCTTCAGCCAGGGAAGGTCAGAGTTTTTTCCTGGAGAAGGGCGCAGCCCGTGCCTTACCTGACTGGCCGTACTCATTCCACACCTGAGGAGAGGCCAGAGCTCCACGAGGCCCTGGAGAGTGATGAAGGAGGCTGCTGAGTCATGCCCGAAAGTGAGCCGTAGCCAGGAGAATCTGTTGGCTTCAGCACTGTGTTGCAGAGCCACAGTCATCTTGGCACCGTTCCCCGGTGGGTTGTTTTTGCGGTCACTGACCCAGAGGCTCTGGCTTGTTTGCTCTCGCTAAGGGACAGAGAGGCACATGCAGTGCCCTTTAATTGCAAGGTGGTGTCAGCAGACCGCCTTGCGCTTACCTGTGAGTCACCAAAAAGTGCTGAGGCATTGTAAGAAACCTCAGGTGAACCTCGGTGCGAGTCATCCACGTCCTGGCATCCGCGATACTGGGGAAAAAGCTTCCGGTGTGTAAGTGACTCTGGTCACGACCCCACATCCTTGTACTTGCAGAAACGTAGCCTTCCTTGCAGTGTTGTCGCGGCCATTGGCATCTTGCCCGACCGCTTGGTGATGCCTTGAAACACCGTCACACTCCTTGATGAAAGGGCAGACAAAGGAGGACAGCAGAGATGTGCCCTGGCGTTCCTACTCTCGGTCACTGGTGGAGCACAGACCAAAAAGAGGAAAGTTGCTGTCCTTACGTGGCCAGGGGCTGGAAAGGCAACTTTTCTGATGGGCCGGTGTGCCAGAGCATGGGACTGAGGCAGCAGGCGTTGAGTGGCACCGCGTGGTTCAAGCTGTCACTCAGCAAGATATCGAGGCAACCGTGCTGGTCTGGAAAGGTCCGGGGACGCTCTGAGGCCCGGTGTGGGTCTCCAGCCCCAGGCGATGGCTAGAAAACTGTCAGGAGATGTCCCGTGCTCCTTGGGAAGACGAGCCACGCTCTCACTCGGGCAGAATAGTATTTGGCGGCAAGAGACCAGGACAGAACCTCCGCTTCTCACGTGGTGCCTTCTTTGTCACCAGGCAGGACCACACCACAGCCCTTTAGAGCTGCGGTAGAGCAGGTAGTGAGTGCCAGTGCTGGGCTGCTCTTCTCCATGGCCTGCCATCTTGCCCTGCTGCTGGCTGTGGGAGGGGTGTGGGGGGCGTTCCTCTACGGCGTGAGGAGCGTGTCCTTTGCTGGGACGGAGCGCACCCTCATCAAGTGTGCAGCTGGTACCAAACGCGGAGGGGTGAGTGGTAGACAAGATGGTTGCGCCGCCATCGCGAGGGACCTGGAGAGGCTGGAGACCTGGTCTGAGAGGCACCTCATGAGGTCCGACAACGGGAGAGGCAAAGTCCATCACCAGGGGAGGAGTCACCCGAGTGTTACGCCAGGAACTGGCGGTGAAGCCCAGGGGTCAACACTGCGTCTAATCCTCTCTTTGTCTTCACGAACGATGCGGACGATGGGGCAGAGTGTACCCTCAGCAAGTCTACTGATGATCCCAAACTGGGAGGAGTGTCTGATGCAGCAGAGGGTCATGCTGCCTGCCAGAGCGACGTGGACAGGCAGGAGAAATGGCCTGACGGAACCTGATGGGGTTCAACAAGGGGAAGTTTGAAGTCGTGCCCCTGGGGAGGAACAAGCAGAGGCACCAGGCCATGCCGGGAGTGCCCAGCTGCAAAGGAGCTCTGCAGACAAGGAGCTGGAAGAGCAATGGTCTCCAAAGCAGAGGTGGAGCTGACTTAGGCAAGAGGAAGAGCTTCTGCAGAGGAAGCCCTTGTTGTTCTGAAGAGGAAGATTCAAGGAAACGCAACTGTCCTGATAAATAAGACAGGAGAACTAGTGACAATCGACGTGGAGAAGGCTGAGGTACTCCGACGAGGTTTAGCCTCAGTTTTCCCTGGCAGTGGCTTTTCCCTGGGCTGCATCAGGAGCAGCGCTGCCAGCAGCTTGCTGTGATTCTTCCTCTCAGCTCAGCTGTGGTGAGGCCACACCTGGAGGACTGGGTCCAGTTGGGGGCTCCCCAGTGCAGGAGAGGCACGGACGGAGCGGAGGGAGTCCAGTGAGCGGCAGCCCAGCCACTCCTGGGTGCAGGACTGGAGCATCTCTGCTACGAGGAGAGACAGAGAGCTGGGACTGTTCGTCCTGGAGAAGAGCGGGCTCGGCGGGGATCTCCTCGCTATATATAAATACGCAAAGAGAGGGTGCAAAGAAGACGAAGCCAGGCCCTTTCCGGTGGTGCCCAGTGTCCACCCGTCTCTAGGCAGCCTTGCTTGAGCAGGGGTTTGGAGCAGATGACCTGCAGAGGCCCCTCCCAAACCCTCTGCGAGTCTGGTGTTTTTGCAAAGACTTGAGCCAATGCAGGGTCGTTCAGAAAAAGGAGCCTGAGCAATCGGGAAATCGTGAAGCAGGCTTTGCTTTGATGGGCTTTGCAAGCCCAGGGTCTGTCTGTCAGGCTGGGTGAGGTCGTGGGTGCTGTCACAATGCAACAGCGGGATTTACCCGTGTTGCGTTAAAGTGTAAGGAAGTTTGGCAGGACCTAGCCGGCTTGCGTTTCAGCTTGTACTCAGATCTCAGAGGGGCTTGGGGCGGCTGGGCTTAGATTCTGAGTGATGCCCAATTTGGCGCTGTAAGTCCAGTTCCATTCGGTCTATGAAATTATCCCGATCAGGGATGCACAAATAGCAAAATACGCTTTCAGTCCAGTAAATGACTGGTGTAGTTTATTGAAGCAACACGAGTACAGGTTCTTTTGGATTGCCGGTGATATATACACTGTCTGCAAAAGCATGTGCAAATGCCAAGAATGTGACAAACACAATCTCAATATGACGCAATGCTGACTTATGAAACAATGCCATAGAGAATGTTAGGATTGCCAGGGAAGCACTCGGTATAACCAAGAGTTCGAATCTCACCCAATAGGCGTCCCTGGTGGAGGAGGAGGTGGAGGAGGGGAGAGGTTCAGCCTGTCAACGGATCCCAGAAGTAAGCGATGGCCTTCCAACTTGTCTGTGATGGTGACTTGCCCTCCATTTTCCTTCTCTTGAGCCATTTTTAGACTATTTTCTTACTTGTAGGTGGAGCCTGAGTGACTCTAGTCATACGTGTCTTCGTTGTGATTGGTATAAATTTTTCTCGCTTTTGTTTACAGGTATAGGCTCAGAGAAATTCAGAATGCATGCTCAGTGAAGGGTGGTCGCACCTTGGCAGGCGGGTAGCCTTTGGGATGGAGGTGTGTTTTGGCATTATGATGAGATTATAAGGAGCAAAGTTCACCCAGAGGACATGTTTTGGCAGTTAGACTCAGGGCTGGCCATGCAATCTGTCAGCTCCATAGTACCATCCACTTCCCTCTCCCTGCAGCGACAGCATAGAGCCTGTCTGCGGAGCCTTCACTGCGCTCTACCCTCCGCGCCATCTCTCTTCCAGTCAGCACACCAAGCTCCCGTGGCGTTACCAGTACCTAAGGCTGCAGGCTACGTTGGCGAGGGGACCATCCTGGAACAGATTCCTTGCATATCCGCCGCATCTCACGTTGGAAGTTTCCTCAACGCTGAACCTTCTCTTAAGAAGCGGACAAACATTTAGCCTCAACAAGTCACCTCCAGCACTTAGTCCACAAGGCGGCCCATGGCTGTATAGAGATGGCAACAGTGGGTTTGGAGGATTCCGGACAAGGACACCAGGACACGCAGGCTTTATTTTCTAAAACCCTGTGTTTATTACAGATCAGCAGCAATCACCACTAGCAAGCCTACTGTGATTAAGAAGGCACATGATAGGTAAGTAGATAGCTAGCTAGTTACATTGATTGATAGCTGGGTAGGTAGGAAAGAGAGAGAGAGGCAGCGAGGATGAGCTACTCTGTGTGTATTCCTCGTCGAATCAAATCTATGTCCGAGCTGGATCAGGACATTACTGGGGTTCCCCCACAAGGATGAACTCGCTCCCTTCAAAACCTCCTTCATTAGGCATGCTGACTACATCCCTTGTTACACTGTGCCGTTTGTGGGAAGAGGGTAAACGCACGCAGTCTCTTCCTGCCTCCAGAAATGGAGCCCTGAGGGTTGCCTCTGTCTTGCCCCTTGGCTTTCTGTACTTGTTGCAAGACTGGCGCTGCCCCGTGTGGAAAAGGAGTTGGAAAGCTGACTTTCTACAGGCTGTGCAAGATACTTTGGCTTGACGTTCTGGCTTCTTAGCAGGGCGTTTCCTCGCAAAGTAGCCAGGGCCAGTGTCGGCTCTCACTGACCCAGCAATCTGTTGAGCCCCTGCTCTAGGCAGTGCAGCACAGGGACATTCAACAGAAAACGTGGGCTTCCTTCCTACTTTGCTTTGTGGCTTTTGAGGCGTGCCAATGTGTAATGATTCTCTATCCAAACAAGCTCTCAGCCCACAAATGACCTTATGTCCAGTGCGAGGGATGAAAGACAAGGCTCTTTGCAAGCCCGCAAACTGCGTTTACAAAACGGGGTTTTGTAAAGGAAGGAACTCTTTTGCCTACTCAGCTGCCCGGGCTGTGCGAAGAGGGGAGAATGAAACAAGACTCCAAAGGTGATGCTGAATGTCTTTAATGAGAAAATCAAAGGAACATGCAAAAGATGAGAGCTCAGGCAATGCACTTTGGATGTTTGGCAAAGCTCCGAGAACTGCCCTAATGCTCGGAGCAGGCTTTGGGCATGGATGCTCCCCGTGCCCCTTACACCACCTTGTCTGCCCGGGAAGCTCAGCCGGGAGGGACGACAAGGCAAGTGGACAGTTCACCAACTCTAATCTACAGAGTCTTTTAATGGGAAAAAGGCAAAGAAGAAGACCACCGCAAGACCAAGAAATGCGTTCGCCATGATGCAGAAAGCTCAGAGAAGTGTTCCCGTCTGAAGGCACACCCCCATGCCCGGGGTGCTTCTTTTCCAATTGCCCTTCAAGGCAAAGGAGAGTAAAGGTGGGAAAGAGGGCAGGCTGATGAGGAGAAGTAGGAGGCTGGCACAGGCACCCGCCTCCAGGCACAGAGGCGGAAGCTTGGCTCCTCTGCAGACCACTGCCGTGCTCTCAGGGCTGGCTCCAGGGCTCCCTTGGAAGCTTGTGGTGCTCGTCCACAGGCAGGTGATGGACGGGCTTTAGCAGAGGAGATTGCCCCGTCCGAGAGGTCCGCAGAGCCCACGGCCCAGCCCTGACCACCCAAAGCCCCCCAGGCCCAGGGAGCCCCCGGCACTGATGGGCACGCTGCTAGCGCTGAGCGAGCTCCCCACGGCAGCCGATGCTGTGGATCCCACGGCTGTGCTCTGAGGGAAGGAGCTGAGGATTGGGCCCGGCAGCGTCACCAGGACTGGCGAGGGCTGGATCGCAACACTGGAGTCAGCACACCGGAGGACACACGGCTCGTTGCAGCTGTTTGCAAGCGGGGCTGGGCCGGAGGCACCTGGCAGGCACGGGCTGTAGCACGACATGTCTGGTGGAGGAGGGAGCTGACCCTGCAAGATGGAGGCGGGAGGGAGCAGAAGGCGTGAGCTGTCGCACCCTTTCAGGCCCCCCCAGCTCCCGGCTTAGCTCCTCTCGTGACCTGGGAGCTCAGCGGAGAGCAGGACCTTGGCAAGGGGCCTCGTTCCGGCAAGCTATGTCCGGCAAGAGGGTCCGCCACGGCGCCACGCTGTGTTTGGGCAGAACAGCACAGCGCAGCACAATGCAGCAGTTGTGCAGCACAAGGCACTCTGGTAGCACGACCCGATTGTTGAAGGCCCTGCAGTGGCACCAGAGGGGGTGTTTGTGGGTGTTTGGGTGGGCATGCGGTGGGTAGCTGTTGGTAGCTTAAGGGTGATCACAGAGGGGGAGGCTCCCCCTGTGCAACTCAAGCTCCTGTCCAGCCTGTCTCGCCTCTCCCCAGCGTGCCCGGTGGAGGCACTCTCCAGCCTCCGCTTGCTCCATTTCCAAGGGTACATCTCCAGACCGCAAGGCTGTTTCCTTCGCAGCCTACAACAAGGGTTCTGCTCCGCCTTGAAGGCTGCGCTGGAAAATTTGCTAGGGAAAAGCGAGTCCTCGGTTCACCAGCTCCCGAGGAAGGTAGGAGGAACTGGATGCAAACTGTTTCTCATCGGTTGAGTTTAGCCTTGCTGCTAGTGCCTCAGACAGGGCAAGATTTTCTACCGCAGACCAAGAGGCTCCCTCTCGCCATCACGCTGAGAAGGTCTTGCTCATCAGCCGCCGTTCCCAGCAGAAGGCAACTTATTCTGCCAGCATCTGGACCTCAGTTTGTTTGCTCTCTCAAACAGGTCTCCTCCCCCTCCCAAGCGCCCTGGTCTTGTCAGGTAAACTCCTCTCTCCCACTTCTTTCAGCGGGGGACAGGTCTGAGTAGAAGACAACGGGTCTCCTGAGGACATTAGCCACCATACCGCAAGACGTCTGGGGTGCGGGGGGGGGGGGTTGGTCTAGGTCTCCTTTGGGAACTCCTCATCACGCTAATAATGAAACAAGGGCGCTGCTTCCCCACGGATGGTGGAGGAAGAAGCCCGGTCATTGTTTAGAGAGCGTCGGCCGTACCCGCGGAGCCTTGAAGAGAGCTACGACTGGCAAAGAAGGCCACCCAAGCCCCGTTTCAGGTGAAAGAAGCTACGCCTTCCCACGTTCCCTCCCAGAAGAGAAGTCAGGCGCGGTTGTCGGTCCAGGCCATTTGCGGAGGACGGGGGAGGAAAACGAGTGCAGCCCTCTCCACAAAATCCACTCTGAGCAGTGAGGAGACAAGAGGCAAAGGGAACTGAACTGAGACTTACCGATTTCACAGAGGAGAGGAAGGCCCAAGCAGAGGATAGAGCAGCTGGGAGCTGGGCACCTTCTTATACTGCAGCCCAGAGCCCTGAGGCAGCTGAAATGGCATGAACGTGAAGCACAGGCAGAAAGGGTAATTTGGGCTTTCAAAGCTCTGCTGGCAGATGAAAGACATTCCTCCTTCCCCTGAACTGTTTGGCTGTCTTGTTGTGCCACGTAAGGTGGAAGAGATTTGTTTGAGGGCAAATCTGTTTCTGCCTCAGACCAATTCTCCGTTTGAGGGCTCATTGCAGTTGCTGGTGAGGACGTGCAGAAGATTCAGGCCGCGAGCAGGTGTTGCGCTCGTCCTCCCCTTGCTGGGGATCATGGCCACCACTTAGGACTTCACCCGTGGAGCGCTGATGAAGGGACCTCTCGAGCGTTTCCCGTTGACAGGCGGAGGCCGAGCCTGAGCAACAGCGGTGCCCGCAGGCTATGGAGGAGCTCAGAGCACAGGCAAGCCTCTGTAGGAGGACTGTCCCAGTGCAGGACAGAGCCTGGAGGAGACTCAGGTCCGCTGGGGTGGGCGGAAGGTGGCGGTCAGGCAAGGCCCCCTGCGATCTGGATAGAAACCCTTGTGTGTGTGCAGGGCGAGGGACCCTGAGGCCAACTGCTGCAGTGGGTCAGGCCTCCCCATGGCAAGTCTCTGCTCCCCTCCGGCCTCGATGATGCACGCACTTTGGTGCCACGCAAAGGGCAGTTCAGCTGTTGCCTTCAGCCAGGGAAGGTCAGAGTTTTTTCCTGGAGAAGGGCGCAGCCCGTGCCTTACCTGACTGGCCGTACTCATTCCACACCTGAGGAGAGGCCAGAGCTCCACGAGGCCCTGGAGAGTGATGAAGGAGGCTGCTGAGTCATGCCCGAAAGTGAGCCGTAGCCAGGAGAATCTGTTGGCTTCAGCACTGTGTTGCAGAGCCACAGTCATCTTGGCACCGTTCCCCGGTGGGTTGTTTTTGCGGTCACTGACCCAGAGGCTCTGGCTTGTTTGCTCTCGCTAAGGGACAGAGAGGCACATGCAGTGCCCTTTAATTGCAAGGTGGTGTCAGCAGACCGCCTTGCGCTTACCTGTGAGTCACCAAAAAGTGCTGAGGCATTGTAAGAAACCTCAGGTGAACCTCGGTGCGAGTCATCCACGTCCTGGCATCCGCGATACTGGGGAAAAAGCTTCCGGTGTGTAAGTGACTCTGGTCACGACCCCACATCCTTGTACTTGCAGAAACGTAGCCTTCCTTGCAGTGTTGTCGCGGCCATTGGCATCTTGCCCGACCGCTTGGTGATGCCTTGAAACACCGTCACGCTCCTTGATGAAAGGGCAGACAAAGGAGGACAGCAGAGATGTGCCCTGGCGTTCCTACTCTCGGTCACTGGTGGAGCACAGACCAAAAAGAGGAAAGTTGCTGTCCTTACGTGGCCAGGGGCTGGAAAGGCAACTTTTCTGATGGGCCGGTGTGCCAGAGCATGGGACTGAGGCAGCAGGCGTTGAGTGGCACCGCGTGGTTCAAGCTGTCACTCAGCAAGATATCGAGGCAACCGTGCTGGTCTGGAAAGGTCCGGGGACGCTCTGAGGCCCGGTGTGGGTCTCCAGCCCCAGGCGATGGCTAGAAAACTGTCAGGAGATGTCCCGTGCTCCTTGGGAAGACGAGCCACGCTCTCACTCGGGCAGAATAGTATTTGGCGGCAAGAGACCAGGACAGAACCTCCGCTTCTCACGTGGTGCCTTCTTTGTCACCAGGCAGGACCACACCACAGCCCTTTAGAGCTGCGGTAGAGCAGGTAGTGAGTGCCAGTGCTGGGCTGCTCTTCTCCATGGCCTGCCATCTTGCCCTGCTGCTGGCTGTGGGAGGGGTGTGGGGGGCGTTCCTCTACGGCGTGAGGAGCGTGTCCTTTGCTGGGACGGAGCGCACCCTCATCAAGTGTGCAGCTGGTACCAAACGCGGAGGGGTGAGTGGTAGACAAGATGGTTGCGCCGCCATCGCGAGGGACCTGGAGAGGCTGGAGACCTGGTCTGAGAGGCACCTCATGAGGTCCGACAACGGGAGAGGCAAAGTCCATCACCAGGGGAGGAGTCACCCGAGTGTTACGCCAGGAACTGGCGGTGAAGCCCAGGGGTCAACACTGCGTCTAATCCTCTCTTTGTCTTCACGAACGATGCGGACGATGGGGCAGAGTGTACCCTCAGCAAGTCTGCTGATGATCCCAAACTGGGAGGAGTGTCTGATGCAGCAGAGGGTCATGCTGCCTGCCAGAGCGACGTGGACAGGCAGGAGAAATGGCCTGACGGAACCTGATGGGGTTCAACAAGGGGAAGTTTGAAGTCGTGCCCCTGGGGAGGAACAAGCAGAGGCACCAGGCCATGCCGGGAGTGCCCAGCTGCAAAGGAGCTCTGCAGACAAGGAGCTGGAAGAGCAATGGTCTCCAAAGCAGAGGTGGAGCTGACTTAGGCAAGAGGAAGGGCTTCTGCAGAGGAAGCCCTTGTTGTTCTGAAGAGGAAGATTCAAGGAAACGCAACTGTCCTGATAAATAAGACAGGAGAACTAGTGACAATCGACGTGGAGAAGGCTGAGGTACTCCGACGAGGTTTAGCCTCAGTTTTCCCTGGCAGTGGCTTTTCCCTGGGCTGCATCAGGAGCAGCGCTGCCAGCAGCTTGCTGTGATTCTTCCTCTCAGCTCAGCTGTGGTGAGGCCACACCTGGAGGACTGGGTCCAGTTGGGGGCTCCCCAGTGCAGGAGAGGCACGGACGGAGCGGAGGGAGTCCAGTGAGCGGCAGCCCAGCCACTCCTGGGTGCAGGACTGGAGCATCTCTGCTACGAGGAGAGACAGAGAGCTGGGACTGTTCGTCCTGGAGAAGAGCGGGCTCGGCGGGGATCTCCTCGCTATATATAAATACGCAAAGAGAGGGTGCAAAGAAGACGAAGCCAGGCCCTTTCCGGTGGTGCCCAGTGTCCACCCGTCTCTAGGCAGCCTTGCTTGAGCAGGGGTTTGGAGCAGATGACCTGCAGAGGCCCCTCCCAAACCCTCTGCGAGTCTGGTGTTTTTGCAAAGACTTGAGCCAATGCAGGGTCGTTCAGAAAAAGGAGCCTGAGCAATCGGGAAATCGTGAAGCAGGCTTTGCTTTGATGGGCTTTGCAAGCCCAGGGTCTGTCTGTCAGGCTGGGTGAGGTCGTGGGTGCTGTCACAATGCAACAGCGGGATTTACCCGTGTTGCGTTAAAGTGTAAGGAAGTTTGGCAGGACCTAGCCGGCTTGCGTTTCAGCTTGTACTCAGATCTCAGAGGGGCTTGGGGCGGCTGGGCTTAGATTCTGAGTGATGCCCAATTTGGCGCTGTAAGTCCAGTTCCATTCAGTCTATGAAATTATCCCGATCAGGGATGCACAAATAGCAAAATACGCTTTCAGTCCAGTAAATGACTGGTGTAGTTTATTGAAGCAACACGAGTACAGGTTCTTTTGGATTGCCGGTGATATATACACTGTCTGCAAAAGCATGTGCAAATGCCAAGAATGTGACAAACACAATCTCAATATGACGCAATGCTGACTTATGAAACAATGCCATAGAGAATGTTAGGATTGCCAGGGAAGCACTCGGTATAACCAAGAGTTCGAATCTCACCCAATAGGCGTCCCTGGTGGAGGAGGAGGTGGAGGAGGGGAGAGGTTCAGCCTGTCAACGGATCCCAGAAGTAAGCGATGGCCTTCCAACTTGTCTGTGATGGTGACTTGCCCTCCATTTTCCTTCTCTTGAGCCATTTTTAGACTATTTTCTTACTTGTAGGTGGAGCCTGAGTGACTCTAGTCATACGTGTCTTCGTTGTGATTGGTATAAATTTTTCTCGCTTTTGTTTACAGGTATAGGCTCAGAGAAATTCAGAATGCATGCTCAGTGAAGGGTGGTCGCACCTTGGCAGGCGGGTAGCCTTTGGGATGGAGGTGTGTTTTGGCATTATGATGAGATTATAAGGAGCAAAGTTCACCCAGAGGACATGTTTTGGCAGTTAGACTCAGGGCTGGCCATGCAATCTGTCAGCTCCATAGTACCATCCACTTCCCTCTCCCTGCAGCGACAGCATAGAGCCTGTCTGCGGAGCCTTCACTGCGCTCTACCCTCCGCGCCATCTCTCTTCCAGTCAGCACACCAAGCTCCCGTGGCGTTACCAGTACCTAAGGCTGCAGGCTACGTTGGCGAGGGGACCATCCTGGAACAGATTCCTTGCATATCCGCCGCATCTCACGTTGGAAGTTTCCTCAACGCTGAACCTTCTCTTAAGAAGCGGACAAACATTTAGCCTCAACAAGTCACCTCCAGCACTTAGTCCACAAGGCGGCCCATGGCTGTATAGAGATGGCAACAGTGGGTTTGGAGGATTCCGGACAAGGACACCAGGACACGCAGGCTTTATTTTCTAAAACCCTGTGTTTATTACAGATCAGCAGCAATCACCACTAGCAAGCCTACTGTGATTAAGAAGGCACATGATAGGTAAGTAGATAGCTAGCTAGTTACATTGATTGATAGCTGGGTAGGTAGGAAAGAGAGAGAGAGGCAGCGAGGATGAGCTACTCTGTGTGTATTCCTCGTCGAATCAAATCTATGTCCGAGCTGGATCAGGACATTACTGGGGTTCCCCCACAAGGATGAACTCGCTCCCTTCAAAACCTCCTTCATTAGGCATGCTGACTACATCCCTTGTTACACTGTGCCGTTTGTGGGAAGAGGGTAAACGCACGCAGTCTCTTCCTGCCTCCAGAAATGGAGCCCTGAGGGTTGCCTCTGTCTTGCCCCTTGGCTTTCTGTACTTGTTGCAAGACTGGCGCTGCCCCGTGTGGAAAAGGAGTTGGAAAGCTGACTTTCTACAGGCTGTGCAAGATACTTTGGCTTGACGTTCTGGCTTCTTAGCAGGGCGTTTCCTCGCAAAGTAGCCAGGGCCAGTGTCGGCTCTCACTGACCCAGCAATCTGTTGAGCCCCTGCTCTAGGCAGTGCAGCACAGGGACATTCAACAGAAAACGTGGGCTTCCTTCCTACTTTGCTTTGTGGCTTTTGAGGCGTGCCAATGTGTAATGATTCTCTATCCAAACAAGCTCTCAGCCCACAAATGACCTTATGTCCAGTGCGAGGGATGAAAGACAAGGCTCTTTGCAAGCCCGCAAACTGCGTTTACAAAACGGGGTTTTGTAAAGGAAGGAACTCTTTTGCCTACTCAGCTGCCCGGGCTGTGCGAAGAGGGGAGAATGAAACAAGACTCCAAAGGTGATGCTCAATGTCTTTAATGAGAAAATCAAAGGAACATGCAAAAGATGAGAGCTCAGGCAATGCACTTTGGATGTTTGGCAAAGCTCCGAGAACTGCCCTAATGCTCGGAGCAGGCTTTGGGCATGGATGCTCCCCGTGCCCCTTACACCACCTTGTCTGCCCGGGAAGCTCAGCCGGGAGGGACGACAAGGCAAGTGGACAGTTCACCAACTCTAATCTACAGAGTCTTTTAATGGGAAAAAGGCAAAGAAGAAGACCACCGCAAGACCAAGAAATGCATTCGCCATGATGCAGAAAGCTCAGAGAAGTGTTCCCGTCTGAAGGCACACCCCCATGCCCGGGGTGCTTCTTTTCCAATTGCCCTTCAAGGCAAAGGAGAGTAAAGGTGGGAAAGAGGGCAGGCTGATGAGGAGAAGTAGGAGGCTGGCACAGGCACCCGCCTCCAGGCACAGAGGCGGAAGCTTGGCTCCTCTGCAGACCACTGCCGTGCTCTCAGGGCTGGCTCCAGGGCTCCCTTGGAAGCTTGTGGTGCTCGTCCACAGGCAGGTGATGGACGGGCTTTAGCAGAGGAGATTGCCCCGTCCGAGAGGTCCGCAGAGCCCACGGCCCAGCCCTGACCACCCAAAGCCCCCCAGGCCCAGGGAGCCCCCGGCACTGATGGGCACGCTGCTAGCGCTGAGCGAGCTCCCCACGGCAGCCGATGCTGTGGATCCCACGGCTGTGCTCTGAGGGAAGGAGCTGAGGATTGGGCCCGGCAGCGTCACCAGGACTGGCGAGGGCTGGATCGCAACGCTGGAGTCAGCACACCGGAGGACACACGGCTCGTTGCAGCTGTTTGCAAGCGGGGCTGGGCCGGAGGCACCTGGCAGGCACGGGCTGTAGCACGACATGTCTGGTGGAGGAGGGAGCTGACCCTGCAAGATGGAGGCGGGAGGGAGCAGAAGGCGTGAGCTGTCGCACCCTTTCAGGCCCCCCCAGCTCCCGGCTTAGCTCCTCTCGTGACCTGGGAGCTCAGCGGAGAGCAGGACCTTGGCAAGGGGCCTCGTTCCGGCAAGCTATGTCCGGCAAGAGGGTCCGCCACGGCGCCACGCTGTGTTTGGGCAGAACAGCACAGCGCAGCACAATGCAGCAGTTGTGCAGCACAAGGCACTCTGGTAGCACGACCCGATTGTTGAAGGCCCTGCAGTGGCACCAGAGGGGGTGTTTGTGGGTGTTTGGGTGGGCATGCGGTGGGTAGCTGTTGGTAGCTTAAGGGTGATCACAGAGGGGGAGGCTCCCCCTGTGCAACTCAAGCTCCTGTCCAGCCTGTCTCGCCTCTCCCCAGCGTGCCCGGTGGAGGCACTCTCCAGCCTCCGCTTGCTCCATTTCCAAGGGTACATCTCCAGACCGCAAGGCTGTTTCCTTCGCAGCCTACAACAAGGGTTCTGCTCCGCCTTGAAGGCTGCGCTGGAAAATTTGCTAGGGAAAAGCGAGTCCTCGGTTCACCAGCTCCCGAGGAAGGTAGGAGGAACTGGATGCAAACTGTTTCTCATCGGTTGAGTTTAGCCTTGCTGCTAGTGCCTCAGACAGGGCAAGATTTTCTACCGCAGACCAAGAGGCTCCCTCTCGCCATCACGCTGAGAAGGTCTTGCTCATCAGCCGCCGTTCCCCGCAGAAGGCAACTTATTCTGCCAGCATCTGGACCTCAGTTTGTTTGCTCTCTCAAACAGGTCTCCTCCCCCTCCCAAGCGCCCTGGTCTTGTCAGGTAAACTCCTCTCTCCCACTTCTTTCAGCGGGGGACAGGTCTGAGTAGAAGACAACGGGGCTCCTGAGGACATTAGCCACCATACCGCAAGACGTCTGGGGTGCGGGGGGGGGGGTTGGTCTAGGTCTCCTTTGGGAACTCCTCATCACGCTAATAATGAAACAAGGGCGCTGCTTCCCCACGGATGGTGGAGGAAGAAGCCCGGTCATTGTTTAGAGAGCGTCGGCCGTACCCGCGGAGCCTTGAAGAGAGCTACGACTGGCAAAGAAGGCCACCCAAGCCCCGTTTCAGGTGAAAGAAGCTACGCCTTCCCACGTTCCCTCCCAGAAGAGAAGTCAGGCGCGGTTGTCGGTCCAGGCCATTTGCGGAGGACGGGGGAGGAAAACGAGTGCAGCCCTCTCCACAAAATCCACTCTGAGCAGTGAGGAGACAAGAGGCAAAGGGAACTGAACTGAGACTTACCGATTTCACAGAGGAGAGGAAGGCCCAAGCAGAGGATAGAGCAGCTGGGAGCTGGGCACCTTCTTATACTGCAGCCCAGAGCCCTGAGGCAGCTGAAATGGCATGAACGTGAAGCACAGGCAGAAAGGGTAATTTGGGCTTTCAAAGCTCTGCTGGCAGATGAAAGACATTCCTCCTTCCCCTGAACTGTTTGGCTGTCTTGTTGTGCCACGTAAGGTGGAAGAGATTTGTTTGAGGGCAAATCTGTTTCTGCCTCAGACCAATTCTCCGTTTGAGGGCTCATTGCAGTTGCTGGTGAGGACGTGCAGAAGATTCAGGCCGCGAGCAGGTGTTGCGCTCGTCCTCCCCTTGCTGGGGATCATGGCCACCACTTAGGACTTCACCCGTGGAGCGCTGATGAAGGGACCTCTCGAGCGTTTCCCGTTGACAGGCGGAGGCCGAGCCTGAGCAACAGCGGTGCCCGCAGGCTATGGAGGAGCTCAGAGCACAGGCAAGCCTCTGTAGGAGGACTGTCCCAGTGCAGGACAGAGCCTGGAGGAGACTCAGGTCCGCTGGGGTGGGCGGAAGGTGGCGGTCAGGCAAGGCCCCCTGCGATCTGGATAGAAACCCTTGTGTGTGTGCAGGGCGAGGGACCCTGAGGCCAACTGCTGCAGTGGGTCAGGCCTCCCCATGGCAAGTCTCTGCTCCCCTCCGGCCTCGATGATGCACGCACTTTGGTGCCACGCAAAGGGCAGTTCAGCTGTTGCCTTCAGCCAGGGAAGGTCAGAGTTTTTTCCTGGAGAAGGGCGCAGCCCGTGCCTTACCTGACTGGCCGTACTCATTCCACACCTGAGGAGAGGCCAGAGCTCCACGAGGCCCTGGAGAGTGATGAAGGAGGCTGCTGAGTCATGCCCGAAAGTGAGCCGTAGCCAGGAGAATCTGTTGGCTTCAGCACTGTGTTGCAGAGCCACAGTCATCTTGGCACCGTTCCCCGGTGGGTTGTTTTTGCGGTCACTGACCCAGAGGCTCTGGCTTGTTTGCTCTCGCTAAGGGACAGAGAGGCACATGCAGTGCCCTTTAATTGCAAGGTGGTGTCAGCAGACCGCCTTGCGCTTACCTGTGAGTCACCAAAAAGTGCTGAGGCATTGTAAGAAACCTCAGGTGAACCTCGGTGCGAGTCATCCACGTCCTGGCATCCGCGATACTGGGGAAAAAGCTTCCGGTGTGTAAGTGACTCTGGTCACGACCCCACATCCTTGTACTTGCAGAAACGTAGCCTTCCTTGCAGTGTTGTCGCGGCCATTGGCATCTTGCCCGACCGCTTGGTGATGCCTTGAAACACCGTCACGCTCCTTGATGAAAGGGCAGACAAAGGAGGACAGCAGAGATGTGCCCTGGCGTTCCTACTCTCGGTCACTGGTGGAGCACAGACCAAAAAGAGGAAAGTTGCTGTCCTTACGTGGCCAGGGGCTGGAAAGGCAACTTTTCTGATGGGCCGGTGTGCCAGAGCATGGGACTGAGGCAGCAGGCGTTGAGTGGCACCGCGTGGTTCAAGCTGTCACTCAGCAAGATATCGAGGCAACCGTGCTGGTCTGGAAAGGTCCGGGGACGCTCTGAGGCCCGGTGTGGGTCTCCAGCCCCAGGCGATGGCTAGAAAACTGTCAGGAGATGTCCCGTGCTCCTTGGGAAGACGAGCCACGCTCTCACTCGGGCAGAATAGTATTTGGCGGCAAGAGACCAGGACAGAACCTCCGCTTCTCACGTGGTGCCTTCTTTGTCACCAGGCAGGACCACACCACAGCCCTTTAGAGCTGCGGTAGAGCAGGTAGTGAGTGCCAGTGCTGGGCTGCTCTTCTCCATGGCCTGCCATCTTGCCCTGCTGCTGGCTGTGGGAGGGGTGTGGGGGGCGTTCCTCTACGGCGTGAGGAGCGTGTCCTTTGCTGGGACGGAGCGCACCCTCATCAAGTGTGCAGCTGGTACCAAACGCGGAGGGGTGAGTGGTAGACAAGATGGTTGCGCCGCCATCGCGAGGGACCTGGAGAGGCTGGAGACCTGGTCTGAGAGGCACCTCATGAGGTCCGACAACGGGAGAGGCAAAGTCCATCACCAGGGGAGGAGTCACCCGAGTGTTACGCCAGGAACTGGCGGTGAAGCCCAGGGGTCAACACTGCGTCTAATCCTCTCTTTGTCTTCACGAACGATGCGGACGATGGGGCAGAGTGTACCCTCAGCAAGTCTGCTGATGATCCCAAACTGGGAGGAGTGTCTGATGCAGCAGAGGGTCATGCTGCCTGCCAGAGCGACGTGGACAGGCAGGAGAAATGGCCTGACGGAACCTGATGGGGTTCAACAAGGGGAAGTTTGAAGTCGTGCCCCTGGGGAGGAACAAGCAGAGGCACCAGGCCATGCCGGGAGTGCCCAGCTGCAAAGGAGCTCTGCAGACAAGGAGCTGGAAGAGCAATGGTCTCCAAAGCAGAGGTGGAGCTGACTTAGGCAAGAGGAAGGGCTTCTGCAGAGGAAGCCCTTGTTGTTCTGAAGAGGAAGATTCAAGGAAACGCAACTGTCCTGATAAATAAGACAGGAGAACTAGTGACAATCGACGTGGAGAAGGCTGAGGTACTCCGACGAGGTTTAGCCTCAGTTTTCCCTGGCAGTGGCTTTTCCCTGGGCTGCATCAGGAGCAGCGCTGCCAGCAGCTTGCTGTGATTCTTCCTCTCAGCTCAGCTGTGGTGAGGCCACACCTGGAGGACTGGGTCCAGTTGGGGGCTCCCCAGTGCAGGAGAGGCACGGACGGAGCGGAGGGAGTCCAGTGAGCGGCAGCCCAGCCACTCCTGGGTGCAGGACTGGAGCATCTCTGCTACGAGGAGAGACAGAGAGCTGGGACTGTTCGTCCTGGAGAAGAGCGGGCTCGGCGGGGATCTCCTCGCTATATATAAATACGCAAAGAGAGGGTGCAAAGAAGACGAAGCCAGGCCCTTTCCGGTGGTGCCCAGTGTCCACCCGTCTCTAGGCAGCCTTGCTTGAGCAGGGGTTTGGAGCAGATGACCTGCAGAGGCCCCTCCCAAACCCTCTGCGAGTCTGGTGTTTTTGCAAAGACTTGAGCCAATGCAGGGTCGTTCAGAAAAAGGAGCCTGAGCAATCGGGAAATCGTGAAGCAGGCTTTGCTTTGATGGGCTTTGCAAGCCCAGGGTCTGTCTGTCAGGCTGGGTGAGGTCGTGGGTGCTGTCACAATGCAACAGCGGGATTTACCCGTGTTGCGTTAAAGTGTAAGGAAGTTTGGCAGGACCTAGCCGGCTTGCGTTTCAGCTTGTACTCAGATCTCAGAGGGGCTTGGGGCGGCTGGGCTTAGATTCTGAGTGATGCCCAATTTGGCGCTGTAAGTCCAGTTCCATTCAGTCTATGAAATTATCCCGATCAGGGATGCACAAATAGCAAAATACGCTTTCAGTCCAGTAAATGACTGGTGTAGTTTATTGAAGCAACACGAGTACAGGTTCTTTTGGATTGCCGGTGATATATACACTGTCTGCAAAAGCATGTGCAAATGCCAAGAATGTGACAAACACAATCTCAATATGACGCAATGCTGACTTATGAAACAATGCCATAGAGAATGTTAGGATTGCCAGGGAAGCACTCGGTATAACCAAGAGTTCGAATCTCACCCAATAGGCGTCCCTGGTGGAGGAGGAGGTGGAGGAGGGGAGAGGTTCAGCCTGTCAACGGATCCCAGAAGTAAGCGATGGCCTTCCAACTTGTCTGTGATGGTGACTTGCCCTCCATTTTCCTTCTCTTGAGCCATTTTTAGACTATTTTCTTACTTGTAGGTGGAGCCTGAGTGACTCTAGTCATACGTGTCTTCGTTGTGATTGGTATAAATTTTTCTCGCTTTTGTTTACAGGTATAGGCTCAGAGAAATTCAGAATGCATGCTCAGTGAAGGGTGGTCGCACCTTGGCAGGCGGGTAGCCTTTGGGATGGAGGTGTGTTTTGGCATTATGATGAGATTATAAGGAGCAAAGTTCACCCAGAGGACATGTTTTGGCAGTTAGACTCAGGGCTGGCCATGCAATCTGTCAGCTCCATAGTACCATCCACTTCCCTCTCCCTGCAGCGACAGCATAGAGCCTGTCTGCGGAGCCTTCACTGCGCTCTACCCTCCGCGCCATCTCTCTTCCAGTCAGCACACCAAGCTCCCGTGGCGTTACCAGTACCTAAGGCTGCAGGCTACGTTGGCGAGGGGACCATCCTGGAACAGATTCCTTGCATATCCGCCGCATCTCACGTTGGAAGTTTCCTCAACGCTGAACCTTCTCTTAAGAAGCGGACAAACATTTAGCCTCAACAAGTCACCTCCAGCACTTAGTCCACAAGGCGGCCCATGGCTGTATAGAGATGGCAACAGTGGGTTTGGAGGATTCCGGACAAGGACACCAGGACACGCAGGCTTTATTTTCTAAAACCCTGTGTTTATTACAGATCAGCAGCAATCACCACTAGCAAGCCTACTGTGATTAAGAAGGCACATGATAGGTAAGTAGATAGCTAGCTAGTTACATTGATTGATAGCTGGGTAGGTAGGAAAGAGAGAGAGAGGCAGCGAGGATGAGCTACTCTGTGTGTATTCCTCGTCGAATCAAATCTATGTCCGAGCTGGATCAGGACATTACTGGGGTTCCCCCACAAGGATGAACTCGCTCCCTTCAAAACCTCCTTCATTAGGCATGCTGACTACATCCCTTGTTACACTGTGCCGTTTGTGGGAAGAGGGTAAACGCACGCAGTCTCTTCCTGCCTCCAGAAATGGAGCCCTGAGGGTTGCCTCTGTCTTGCCCCTTGGCTTTCTGTACTTGTTGCAAGACTGGCGCTGCCCCGTGTGGAAAAGGAGTTGGAAAGCTGACTTTCTACAGGCTGTGCAAGATACTTTGGCTTGACGTTCTGGCTTCTTAGCAGGGCGTTTCCTCGCAAAGTAGCCAGGGCCAGTGTCGGCTCTCACTGACCCAGCAATCTGTTGAGCCCCTGCTCTAGGCAGTGCAGCACAGGGACATTCAACAGAAAACGTGGGCTTCCTTCCTACTTTGCTTTGTGGCTTTTGAGGCGTGCCAATGTGTAATGATTCTCTATCCAAACAAGCTCTCAGCCCACAAATGACCTTATGTCCAGTGCGAGGGATGAAAGACAAGGCTCTTTGCAAGCCCGCAAACTGCGTTTACAAAACGGGGTTTTGTAAAGGAAGGAACTCTTTTGCCTACTCAGCTGCCCGGGCTGTGCGAAGAGGGGAGAATGAAACAAGACTCCAAAGGTGATGCTCAATGTCTTTAATGAGAAAATCAAAGGAACATGCAAAAGATGAGAGCTCAGGCAATGCACTTTGGATGTTTGGCAAAGCTCCGAGAACTGCCCTAATGCTCGGAGCAGGCTTTGGGCATGGATGCTCCCCGTGCCCCTTACACCACCTTGTCTGCCCGGGAAGCTCAGCCGGGAGGGACGACAAGGCAAGTGGACAGTTCACCAACTCTAATCTACAGAGTCTTTTAATGGGAAAAAGGCAAAGAAGAAGACCACCGCAAGACCAAGAAATGCATTCGCCATGATGCAGAAAGCTCAGAGAAGTGTTCCCGTCTGAAGGCACACCCCCATGCCCGGGGTGCTTCTTTTCCAATTGCCCTTCAAGGCAAAGGAGAGTAAAGGTGGGAAAGAGGGCAGGCTGATGAGGAGAAGTAGGAGGCTGGCACAGGCACCCGCCTCCAGGCACAGAGGCGGAAGCTTGGCTCCTCTGCAGACCACTGCCGTGCTCTCAGGGCTGGCTCCAGGGCTCCCTTGGAAGCTTGTGGTGCTCGTCCACAGGCAGGTGATGGACGGGCTTTAGCAGAGGAGATTGCCCCGTCCGAGAGGTCCGCAGAGCCCACGGCCCAGCCCTGACCACCCAAAGCCCCCCAGGCCCAGGGAGCCCCCGGCACTGATGGGCACGCTGCTAGCGCTGAGCGAGCTCCCCACGGCAGCCGATGCTGTGGATCCCACGGCTGTGCTCTGAGGGAAGGAGCTGAGGATTGGGCCCGGCAGCGTCACCAGGACTGGCGAGGGCTGGATCGCAACGCTGGAGTCAGCACACCGGAGGACACACGGCTCGTTGCAGCTGTTTGCAAGCGGGGCTGGGCCGGAGGCACCTGGCAGGCACGGGCTGTAGCACGACATGTCTGGTGGAGGAGGGAGCTGACCCTGCAAGATGGAGGCGGGAGGGAGCAGAAGGCGTGAGCTGTCGCACCCTTTCAGGCCCCCCCAGCTCCCGGCTTAGCTCCTCTCGTGACCTGGGAGCTCAGCGGAGAGCAGGACCTTGGCAAGGGGCCTCGTTCCGGCAAGCTATGTCCGGCAAGAGGGTCCGCCACGGCGCCACGCTGTGTTTGGGCAGAACAGCACAGCGCAGCACAATGCAGCAGTTGTGCAGCACAAGGCACTCTGGTAGCACGACCCGATTGTTGAAGGCCCTGCAGTGGCACCAGAGGGGGTGTTTGTGGGTGTTTGGGTGGGCATGCGGTGGGTAGCTGTTGGTAGCTTAAGGGTGATCACAGAGGGGGAGGCTCCCCCTGTGCAACTCAAGCTCCTGTCCAGCCTGTCTCGCCTCTCCCCAGCGTGCCCGGTGGAGGCACTCTCCAGCCTCCGCTTGCTCCATTTCCAAGGGTACATCTCCAGACCGCAAGGCTGTTTCCTTCGCAGCCTACAACAAGGGTTCTGCTCCGCCTTGAAGGCTGCGCTGGAAAATTTGCTAGGGAAAAGCGAGTCCTCGGTTCACCAGCTCCCGAGGAAGGTAGGAGGAACTGGATGCAAACTGTTTCTCATCGGTTGAGTTTAGCCTTGCTGCTAGTGCCTCAGACAGGGCAAGATTTTCTACCGCAGACCAAGAGGCTCCCTCTCGCCATCACGCTGAGAAGGTCTTGCTCATCAGCCGCCGTTCCCCGCAGAAGGCAACTTATTCTGCCAGCATCTGGACCTCAGTTTGTTTGCTCTCTCAAACAGGTCTCCTCCCCCTCCCAAGCGCCCTGGTCTTGTCAGGTAAACTCCTCTCTCCCACTTCTTTCAGCGGGGGACAGGTCTGAGTAGAAGACAACGGGGCTCCTGAGGACATTAGCCACCATACCGCAAGACGTCTGGGGTGCGGGGGGGGGGTTGGTCTAGGTCTCCTTTGGGAACTCCTCATCACGCTAATAATGAAACAAGGGCGCTGCTTCCCCACGGATGGTGGAGGAAGAAGCCCGGTCATTGTTTAGAGAGCGTCGGCCGTACCCGCGGAGCCTTGAAGAGAGCTACGACTGGCAAAGAAGGCCACCCAAGCCCCGTTTCAGGTGAAAGAAGCTACGCCTTCCCACGTTCCCTCCCAGAAGAGAAGTCAGGCGCGGTTGTCGGTCCAGGCCATTTGCGGAGGACGGGGGAGGAAAACGAGTGCAGCCCTCTCCACAAAATCCACTCTGAGCAGTGAGGAGACAAGAGGCAAAGGGAACTGAACTGAGACTTACCGATTTCACAGAGGAGAGGAAGGCCCAAGCAGAGGATAGAGCAGCTGGGAGCTGGGCACCTTCTTATACTGCAGCCCAGAGCCCTGAGGCAGCTGAAATGGCATGAACGTGAAGCACAGGCAGAAAGGGTAATTTGGGCTTTCAAAGCTCTGCTGGCAGATGAAAGACATTCCTCCTTCCCCTGAACTGTTTGGCTGTCTTGTTGTGCCACGTAAGGTGGAAGAGATTTGTTTGAGGGCAAATCTGTTTCTGCCTCAGACCAATTCTCCGTTTGAGGGCTCATTGCAGTTGCTGGTGAGGACGTGCAGAAGATTCAGGCCACGCGCAGGTGTTGCGCTCGTCCTCCCCTTGCTGGGGATCATGGCCACCACTTAGGACTTCACCCGTGGAGCGCTGATGAAGGGACCTCTCGAGCGTTTCCCGTTGACAGGCGGAGGCCGAGCCTGAGCAACAGCGGTGCCCGCAGGCTATGGAGGAGCTCAGAGCACAGGCAAGCCTCTGTAGGAGGACTGTCCCAGTGCAGGACAGAGCCTGGAGGAGACTCAGGTCCGCTGGGGTGGGCGGAAGGTGGCGGTCAGGCAAGGCCCCCTGCGATCTGGATAGAAACCCTTGTGTGTGTGCAGGGCGAGGGACCCTGAGGCCAACTGCTGCAGTGGGTCAGGCCTCCCCATGGCAAGTCTCTGCTCCCCTCCGGCCTCGATGATGCACGCACTTTGGTGCCACGCAAAGGGCAGTTCAGCTGTTGCCTTCAGCCAGGGAAGGTCAGAGTTTTTTCCTGGAGAAGGGCGCAGCCCGTGCCTTACCTGACTGGCCGTACTCATTCCACACCTGAGGAGAGGCCAGAGCTCCACGAGGCCCTGGAGAGTGATGAAGGAGGCTGCTGAGTCATGCCCGAAAGTGAGCCGTAGCCAGGAGAATCTGTTGGCTTCAGCACTGTGTTGCAGAGCCACAGTCATCTTGGCACCGTTCCCCGGTGGGTTGTTTTTGCGGTCACTGACCCAGAGGCTCTGGCTTGTTTGCTCTCGCTAAGGGACAGAGAGGCACATGCAGTGCCCTTTAATTGCAAGGTGGTGTCAGCAGACCGCCTTGCGCTTACCTGTGAGTCACCAAAAAGTGCTGAGGCATTGTAAGAAACCTCAGGTGAACCTCGGTGCGAGTCATCCACGTCCTGGCATCCGCGATACTGGGGAAAAAGCTTCCGGTGTGTAAGTGACTCTGGTCACGACCCCACATCCTTGTACTTGCAGAAACGTAGCCTTCCTTGCAGTGTTGTCGCGGCCATTGGCATCTTGCCCGACCGCTTGGTGATGCCTTGAAACACCGTCACGCTCCTTGATGAAAGGGCAGACAAAGGAGGACAGCAGAGATGTGCCCTGGCGTTCCTACTCTCGGTCACTGGTGGAGCACAGACCAAAAAGAGGAAAGTTGCTGTCCTTACGTGGCCAGGGGCTGGAAAGGCAACTTTTCTGATGGGCCGGTGTGCCAGAGCATGGGACTGAGGCAGCAGGCGTTGAGTGGCACCGCGTGGTTCAAGCTGTCACTCAGCAAGATATCGAGGCAACCGTGCTGGTCTGGAAAGGTCCGGGGACGCTCTGAGGCCCGGTGTGGGTCTCCAGCCCCAAGCGATGGCTAGAAAACTGTCAGGAGATGTCCCGTGCTCCTTGGGAAGACGAGCCACGCTCTCACTCGGGCAGAATAGTATTTGGCGGCAAGAGACCAGGACAGAACCTCCGCTTCTCACGTGGTGCCTTCTTTGTCACCAGGCAGGACCACACCACAGCCCTTTAGAGCTGCGGTAGAGCAGGTAGTGAGTGCCAGTGCTGGGCTGCTCTTCTCCATGGCCTGCCATCTTGCCCTGCTGCTGGCTGTGGGAGGGGTGTGGGGGGCGTTCCTCTACGGCGTGAGGAGCGTGTCCTTTGCTGGGACGGAGCGCACCCTCATCAAGTGTGCAGCTGGTACCAAACGCGGAGGGGTGAGTGGTAGACAAGATGGTTGCGCCGCCATCGCGAGGGACCTGGAGAGGCTGGAGACCTGGTCTGAGAGGCACCTCATGAGGTCCGACAACGGGAGAGGCAAAGTCCATCACCAGGGGAGGAGTCACCCGAGTGTTACGCCAGGAACTGGCGGTGAAGCCCAGGGGTCAACACTGCGTCTAATCCTCTCTTTGTCTTCACGAACGATGCGGACGATGGGGCAGAGTGTACCCTCAGCAAGTCTACTGATGATCCCAAACTGGGAGGAGTGTCTGATGCAGCAGAGGGTCATGCTGCCTGCCAGAGCGACGTGGACAGGCAGGAGAAATGGCCTGACGGAACCTGATGGGGTTCAACAAGGGGAAGTTTGAAGTCGTGCCCCTGGGGAGGAACAAGCAGAGGCACCAGGCCATGCCGGGAGTGCCCAGCTGCAAAGGAGCTCTGCAGACAAGGAGCTGGAAGAGCAATGGTCTCCAAAGCAGAGGTGGAGCTGACTTAGGCAAGAGGAAGGGCTTCTGCAGAGGAAGCCCTTGTTGTTCTGAAGAGGAAGATTCAAGGAAACGCAACTGTCCTGATAAATAAGACAGGAGAACTAGTGACAATCGACGTGGAGAAGGCTGAGGTACTCCGACGAGGTTTAGCCTCAGTTTTCCCTGGCAGTGGCTTTTCCCTGGGCTGCATCAGGAGCAGCGCTGCCAGCAGCTTGCTGTGATTCTTCCTCTCAGCTCAGCTGTGGTGAGGCCACACCTGGAGGACTGGGTCCAGTTGGGGGCTCCCCAGTGCAGGAGAGGCACGGACGGAGCGGAGGGAGTCCAGTGAGCGGCAGCCCAGCCACTCCTGGGTGCAGGACTGGAGCATCTCTGCTACGAGGAGAGACAGAGAGCTGGGACTGTTCGTCCTGGAGAAGAGCGGGCTCGGCGGGGATCTCCTCGCTATATATAAATACGCAAAGAGAGGGTGCAAAGAAGACGAAGCCAGGCCCTTTCCGGTGGTGCCCAGTGTCCACCCGTCTCTAGGCAGCCTTGCTTGAGCAGGGGTTTGGAGCAGATGACCTGCAGAGGCCCCTCCCAAACCCTCTGCGAGTCTGGTGTTTTTGCAAAGACTTGAGCCAATGCAGGGTCGTTCAGAAAAAGGAGCCTGAGCAATCGGGAAATCGTGAAGCAGGCTTTGCTTTGATGGGCTTTGCAAGCCCAGGGTCTGTCTGTCAGGCTGGGTGAGGTCGTGGGTGCTGTCACAATGCAACAGCGGGATTTACCCGTGTTGCGTTAAAGTGTAAGGAAGTTTGGCAGGACCTAGCCGGCTTGCGTTTCAGCTTGTACTCAGATCTCAGAGGGGCTTGGGGCGGCTGGGCTTAGATTCTGAGTGATGCCCAATTTGGCGCTGTAAGTCCAGTTCCATTCAGTCTATGAAATTATCCCGATCAGGGATGCACAAATAGCAAAATACGCTTTCAGTCCAGTAAATGACTGGTGTAGTTTATTGAAGCAACACGAGTACAGGTTCTTTTGGATTGCCGGTGATATATACACTGTCTGCAAAAGCATGTGCAAATGCCAAGAATGTGACAAACACAATCTCAATATGACGCAATGCTGACTTATGAAACAATGCCATAGAGAATGTTAGGATTGCCAGGGAAGCACTCGGTATAACCAAGAGTTCGAATCTCACCCAATAGGCGTCCCTGGTGGAGGAGGAGGTGGAGGAGGGGAGAGGTTCAGCCTGTCAACGGATCCCAGAAGTAAGCGATGGCCTTCCAACTTGTCTGTGATGGTGACTTGCCCTCCATTTTCCTTCTCTTGAGCCATTTTTAGACTATTTTCTTACTTGTAGGTGGAGCCTGAGTGACTCTAGTCATACGTGTCTTCGTTGTGATTGGTATAAATTTTTCTCGCTTTTGTTTACAGGTATAGGCTCAGAGAAATTCAGAATGCATGCTCAGTGAAGGGTGGTCGCACCTTGGCAGGCGGGTAGCCTTTGGGATGGAGGTGTGTTTTGGCATTATGATGAGATTATAAGGAGCAAAGTTCACCCAGAGGACATGTTTTGGCAGTTAGACTCAGGGCTGGCCATGCAATCTGTCAGCTCCATAGTACCATCCACTTCCCTCTCCCTGCAGCGACAGCATAGAGCCTGTCTGCGGAGCCTTCACTGCGCTCTACCCTCCGCGCCATCTCTCTTCCAGTCAGCACACCAAGCTCCCGTGGCGTTACCAGTACCTAAGGCTGCAGGCTACGTTGGCGAGGGGACCATCCTGGAACAGATTCCTTGCATATCCGCCGCATCTCACGTTGGAAGTTTCCTCAACGCTGAACCTTCTCTTAAGAAGCGGACAAACATTTAGCCTCAACAAGTCACCTCCAGCACTTAGTCCACAAGGCGGCCCATGGCTGTATAGAGATGGCAACAGTGGGTTTGGAGGATTCCGGACAAGGACACCAGGACACGCAGGCTTTATTTTCTAAAACCCTGTGTTTATTACAGATCAGCAGCAATCACCACTAGCAAGCCTACTGTGATTAAGAAGGCACATGATAGGTAAGTAGATAGCTAGCTAGTTACATTGATTGATAGCTGGGTAGGTAGGAAAGAGAGAGAGAGGCAGCGAGGATGAGCTACTCTGTGTGTATTCCTCGTCGAATCAAATCTATGTCCGAGCTGGATCAGGACATTACTGGGGTTCCCCCACAAGGATGAACTCGCTCCCTTCAAAACCTCCTTCATTAGGCATGCTGACTACATCCCTTGTTACACTGTGCCGTTTGTGGGAAGAGGGTAAACGCACGCAGTCTCTTCCTGCCTCCAGAAATGGAGCCCTGAGGGTTGCCTCTGTCTTGCCCCTTGGCTTTCTGTACTTGTTGCAAGACTGGCGCTGCCCCGTGTGGAAAAGGAGTTGGAAAGCTGACTTTCTACAGGCTGTGCAAGATACTTTGGCTTGACGTTCTGGCTTCTTAGCAGGGCGTTTCCTCGCAAAGTAGCCAGGGCCAGTGTCGGCTCTCACTGACCCAGCAATCTGTTGAGCCCCTGCTCTAGGCAGTGCAGCACAGGGACATTCAACAGAAAACGTGGGCTTCCTTCCTACTTTGCTTTGTGGCTTTTGAGGCGTGCCAATGTGTAATGATTCTCTATCCAAACAAGCTCTCAGCCCACAAATGACCTTATGTCCAGTGCGAGGGATGAAAGACAAGGCTCTTTGCAAGCCCGCAAACTGCGTTTACAAAACGGGGTTTTGTAAAGGAAGGAACTCTTTTGCCTACTCAGCTGCCCGGGCTGTGCGAAGAGGGGAGAATGAAACAAGACTCCAAAGGTGATGCTCAATGTCTTTAATGAGAAAATCAAAGGAACATGCAAAAGATGAGAGCTCAGGCAATGCACTTTGGATGTTTGGCAAAGCTCCGAGAACTGCCCTAATGCTCGGAGCAGGCTTTGGGCATGGATGCTCCCCGTGCCCCTTACACCACCTTGTCTGCCCGGGAAGCTCAGCCGGGAGGGACGACAAGGCAAGTGGACAGTTCACCAACTCTAATCTACAGAGTCTTTTAATGGGAAAAAGGCAAAGAAGAAGACCACCGCAAGACCAAGAAATGCATTCGCCATGATGCAGAAAGCTCAGAGAAGTGTTCCCGTCTGAAGGCACACCCCCATGCCCGGGGTGCTTCTTTTCCAATTGCCCTTCAAGGCAAAGGAGAGTAAAGGTGGGAAAGAGGGCAGGCTGATGAGGAGAAGTAGGAGGCTGGCACAGGCACCCGCCTCCAGGCACAGAGGCGGAAGCTTGGCTCCTCTGCAGACCACTGCCGTGCTCTCAGGGCTGGCTCCAGGGCTCCCTTGGAAGCTTGTGGTGCTCGTCCACAGGCAGGTGATGGACGGGCTTTAGCAGAGGAGATTGCCCCGTCCGAGAGGTCCGCAGAGCCCACGGCCCAGCCCTGACCACCCAAAGCCCCCCAGGCCCAGGGAGCCCCCGGCACTGATGGGCACGCTGCTAGCGCTGAGCGAGCTCCCCACGGCAGCCGATGCTGTGGATCCCACGGCTGTGCTCTGAGGGAAGGAGCTGAGGATTGGGCCCGGCAGCGTCACCAGGACTGGCGAGGGCTGGATCGCAACGCTGGAGTCAGCACACCGGAGGACACACGGCTCGTTGCAGCTGTTTGCAAGCGGGGCTGGGCCGGAGGCACCTGGCAGGCACGGGCTGTAGCACGACATGTCTGGTGGAGGAGGGAGCTGACCCTGCAAGATGGAGGCGGGAGGGAGCAGAAGGCGTGAGCTGTCGCACCCTTTCAGGCCCCCCCAGCTCCCGGCTTAGCTCCTCTCGTGACCTGGGAGCTCAGCGGAGAGCAGGACCTTGGCAAGGGGCCTCGTTCCGGCAAGCTATGTCCGGCAAGAGGGTCCGCCACGGCGCCACGCTGTGTTTGGGCAGAACAGCACAGCGCAGCACAATGCAGCAGTTGTGCAGCACAAGGCACTCTGGTAGCACGACCCGATTGTTGAAGGCCCTGCAGTGGCACCAGAGGGGGTGTTTGTGGGTGTTTGGGTGGGCATGCGGTGGGTAGCTGTTGGTAGCTTAAGGGTGATCACAGAGGGGGAGGCTCCCCCTGTGCAACTCAAGCTCCTGTCCAGCCTGTCTCGCCTCTCCCCAGCGTGCCCGGTGGAGGCACTCTCCAGCCTCCGCTTGCTCCATTTCCAAGGGTACATCTCCAGACCGCAAGGCTGTTTCCTTCGCAGCCTACAACAAGGGTTCTGCTCCGCCTTGAAGGCTGCGCTGGAAAATTTGCTAGGGAAAAGCGAGTCCTCGGTTCACCGGCTCCCGAGGAAGGTAGGAGGAACTGGATGCAAACTGTTTCTCATCGGTTGAGTTTAGCCTTGCTGCTAGTGCCTCAGACAGGGCAAGATTTTCTACCGCAGACCAAGAGGCTCCCTCTCGCCATCACGCTGAGAAGGTCTTGCTCATCAGCCGCCGTTCCCCGCAGAAGGCAACTTATTCTGCCAGCATCTGGACCTCAGTTTGTTTGCTCTCTCAAACAGGTCTCCTCCCCCTCCCAAGCGCCCTGGTCTTGTCAGGTAAACTCCTCTCTCCCACTTCTTTCAGCGGGGGACAGGTCTGAGTAGAAGACAACGGGGCTCCTGAGGACATTAGCCACCATACCGCAAGACGTCTGGGGTGCGGGGGGGGGGGGGTTGGTCTAGGTCTCCTTTGGGAACTCCTCATCACGCTAATAATGAAACAAGGGCGCTGCTTCCCCACGGATGGTGGAGGAAGAAGCCCGGTCATTGTTTAGAGAGCGTCGGCCGTACCCGCGGAGCCTTGAAGAGAGCTACGACTGGCAAAGAAGGCCACCCAAGCCCCGTTTCAGGTGAAAGAAGCTACGCCTTCCCACGTTCCCTCCCAGAAGAGAAGTCAGGCGCGGTTGTCGGTCCAGGCCATTTGCGGAGGACGGGGGAGGAAAACGAGTGCAGCCCTCTCCACAAAATCCACTCTGAGCAGTGAGGAGACAAGAGGCAAAGGGAACTGAACTGAGACTTACCGATTTCACAGAGGAGAGGAAGGCCCAAGCAGAGGATAGAGCAGCTGGGAGCTGGGCACCTTCTTATACTGCAGCCCAGAGCCCTGAGGCAGCTGAAATGGCATGAACGTGAAGCACAGGCAGAAAGGGTAATTTGGGCTTTCAAAGCTCTGCTGGCAGATGAAAGACATTCCTCCTTCCCCTGAACTGTTTGGCTGTCTTGTTGTGCCACGTAAGGTGGAAGAGATTTGTTTGAGGGCAAATCTGTTTCTGCCTCAGACCAATTCTCCGTTTGAGGGCTCATTGCAGTTGCTGGTGAGGACGTGCAGAAGATTCAGGCCGCGAGCAGGTGTTGCGCTCGTCCTCCCCTTGCTGGGGATCATGGCCACCACTTAGGACTTCACCCGTGGAGCGCTGATGAAGGGACCTCTCGAGCGTTTCCCGTTGACAGGCGGAGGCCGAGCCTGAGCAACAGCGGTGCCCGCAGGCTATGGAGGAGCTCAGAGCACAGGCAAGCCTCTGTAGGAGGACTGTCCCAGTGCAGGACAGAGCCTGGAGGAGACTCAGGTCCGCTGGGGTGGGCGGAAGGTGGCGGTCAGGCAAGGCCCCCTGCGATCTGGATAGAAACCCTTGTGTGTGTGCAGGGCGAGGGACCCTGAGGCCAACTGCTGCAGTGGGTCAGGCCTCCCCATGGCAAGTCTCTGCTCCCCTCCGGCCTCGATGATGCACGCACTTTGGTGCCACGCAAAGGGCAGTTCAGCTGTTGCCTTCAGCCAGGGAAGGTCAGAGTTTTTTCCTGGAGAAGGGCGCAGCCCGTGCCTTACCTGACTGGCCGTACTCATTCCACACCTGAGGAGAGGCCAGAGCTCCACGAGGCCCTGGAGAGTGATGAAGGAGGCTGCTGAGTCATGCCCGAAAGTGAGCCGTAGCCAGGAGAATCTGTTGGCTTCAGCACTGTGTTGCAGAGCCACAGTCATCTTGGCACCGTTCCCCGGTGGGTTGTTTTTGCGGTCACTGACCCAGAGGCTCTGGCTTGTTTGCTCTCGCTAAGGGACAGAGAGGCACATGCAGTGCCCTTTAATTGCAAGGTGGTGTCAGCAGACCGCCTTGCGCTTACCTGTGAGTCACCAAAAAGTGCTGAGGCATTGTAAGAAACCTCAGGTGAACCTCGGTGCGAGTCATCCACGTCCTGGCATCCGCGATACTGGGGAAAAAGCTTCCGGTGTGTAAGTGACTCTGGTCACGACCCCACATCCTTGTACTTGCAGAAACGTAGCCTTCCTTGCAGTGTTGTCGCGGCCATTGGCATCTTGCCCGACCGCTTGGTGATGCCTTGAAACACCGTCACGCTCCTTGATGAAAGGGCAGACAAAGGAGGACAGCAGAGATGTGCCCTGGCGTTCCTACTCTCGGTCACTGGTGGAGCACAGACCAAAAAGAGGAAAGTTGCTGTCCTTACGTGGCCAGGGGCTGGAAAGGCAACTTTTCTGATGGGCCGGTGTGCCAGAGCATGGGACTGAGGCAGCAGGCGTTGAGTGGCACCGCGTGGTTCAAGCTGTCACTCAGCAAGATATCGAGGCAACCGTGCTGGTCTGGAAAGGTCCGGGGACGCTCTGAGGCCCGGTGTGGGTCTCCAGCCCCAAGCGATGGCTAGAAAACTGTCAGGAGATGTCCCGTGCTCCTTGGGAAGACGAGCCACGCTCTCACTCGGGCAGAATAGTATTTGGCGGCAAGAGACCAGGACAGAACCTCCGCTTCTCACGTGGTGCCTTCTTTGTCACCAGGCAGGACCACACCACAGCCCTTTAGAGCTGCGGTAGAGCAGGTAGTGAGTGCCAGTGCTGGGCTGCTCTTCTCCATGGCCTGCCATCTTGCCCTGCTGCTGGCTGTGGGAGGGGTGTGGGGGGCGTTCCTCTACGGCGTGAGGAGCGTGTCCTTTGCTGGGACGGAGCGCACCCTCATCAAGTGTGCAGCTGGTACCAAACGCGGAGGGGTGAGTGGTAGACAAGATGGTTGCGCCGCCATCGCGAGGGACCTGGAGAGGCTGGAGACCTGGTCTGAGAGGCACCTCATGAGGTCCGACAACGGGAGAGGCAAAGTCCATCACCAGGGGAGGAGTCACCCGAGTGTTACGCCAGGAACTGGCGGTGAAGCCCAGGGGTCAACACTGCGTCTAATCCTCTCTTTGTCTTCACGAACGATGCGGACGATGGGGCAGAGTGTACCCTCAGCAAGTCTACTGATGATCCCAAACTGGGAGGAGTGTCTGATGCAGCAGAGGGTCATGCTGCCTGCCAGAGCGACGTGGACAGGCAGGAGAAATGGCCTGACGGAACCTGATGGGGTTCAACAAGGGGAAGTTTGAAGTCGTGCCCCTGGGGAGGAACAAGCAGAGGCACCAGGCCATGCCGGGAGTGCCCAGCTGCAAAGGAGCTCTGCAGACAAGGAGCTGGAAGAGCAATGGTCTCCAAAGCAGAGGTGGAGCTGACTTAGGCAAGAGGAAGGGCTTCTGCAGAGGAAGCCCTTGTTGTTCTGAAGAGGAAGATTCAAGGAAACGCAACTGTCCTGATAAATAAGACAGGAGAACTAGTGACAATCGACGTGGAGAAGGCTGAGGTACTCCGACGAGGTTTAGCCTCAGTTTTCCCTGGCAGTGGCTTTTCCCTGGGCTGCATCAGGAGCAGCGCTGCCAGCAGCTTGCTGTGATTCTTCCTCTCAGCTCAGCTGTGGTGAGGCCACACCTGGAGGACTGGGTCCAGTTGGGGGCTCCCCAGTGCAGGAGAGGCACGGACGGAGCGGAGGGAGTCCAGTGAGCGGCAGCCCAGCCACTCCTGGGTGCAGGACTGGAGCATCTCTGCTACGAGGAGAGACAGAGAGCTGGGACTGTTCGTCCTGGAGAAGAGCGGGCTCGGCGGGGATCTCCTCGCTATATATAAATACGCAAAGAGAGGGTGCAAAGAAGACGAAGCCAGGCCCTTTCCGGTGGTGCCCAGTGTCCACCCGTCTCTAGGCAGCCTTGCTTGAGCAGGGGTTTGGAGCAGATGACCTGCAGAGGCCCCTCCCAAACCCTCTGCGAGTCTGGTGTTTTTGCAAAGACTTGAGCCAATGCAGGGTCGTTCAGAAAAAGGAGCCTGAGCAATCGGGAAATCGTGAAGCAGGCTTTGCTTTGATGGGCTTTGCAAGCCCAGGGTCTGTCTGTCAGGCTGGGTGAGGTCGTGGGTGCTGTCACAATGCAACAGCGGGATTTACCCGTGTTGCGTTAAAGTGTAAGGAAGTTTGGCAGGACCTAGCCGGCTTGCGTTTCAGCTTGTACTCAGATCTCAGAGGGGCTTGGGGCGGCTGGGCTTAGATTCTGAGTGATGCCCAATTTGGCGCTGTAAGTCCAGTTCCATTCAGTCTATGAAATTATCCCGATCAGGGATGCACAAATAGCAAAATACGCTTTCAGTCCAGTAAATGACTGGTGTAGTTTATTGAAGCAACACGAGTACAGGTTCTTTTGGATTGCCGGTGATATATACACTGTCTGCAAAAGCATGTGCAAATGCCAAGAATGTGACAAACACAATCTCAGTATTACGCAATGCTGACTTATGAAACAATGCCATAGAGAATGTTAGGATTGCCAGGGAAGCACTCGGTATAACCAAGAGTTCGAATCTCACCCAATAGGCGTCCCTGGTGGAGGAGGAGGTGGAGGAGGGGAGAGGTTCAGCCTGTCAACGGATCCCAGAAGTAAGCGATGGCCTTCCAACTTGTCTGTGATGGTGACTTGCCCTCCATTTTCCTTCTCTTGAGCCATTTTTAGACTATTTTCTTACTTGTAGGTGGAGCCTGAGTGACTCTAGTCATACGTGTCTTCGTTGTGATTGGTATAAATTTTTCTCGCTTTTGTTTACAGGTATAGGCTCAGAGAAATTCAGAATGCATGCTCAGTGAAGGGTGGTCGCACCTTGGCAGGCGGGTAGCCTTTGGGATGGAGGTGTGTTTTGGCATTATGATGAGATTATAAGGAGCAAAGTTCACCCAGAGGACATGTTTTGGCAGTTAGACTCAGGGCTGGCCATGCAATCTGTCAGCTCCATAGTACCATCCACTTCCCTCTCCCTGCAGCGACAGCATAGAGCCTGTCTGCGGAGCCTTCACTGCGCTCTACCCTCCGCGCCATCTCTCTTCCAGTCAGCACACCAAGCTCCCGTGGCGTTACCAGTACCTAAGGCTGCAGGCTACGTTGGCGAGGGGACCATCCTGGAACAGATTCCTTGCATATCCGCCGCATCTCACGTTGGAAGTTTCCTCAACGCTGAACCTTCTCTTAAGAAGCGGACAAACATTTAGCCTCAACAAGTCACCTCCAGCACTTAGTCCACAAGGCGGCCCATGGCTGTATAGAGATGGCAACAGTGGGTTTGGAGGATTCCAGACAAGGACACCAGGACACGCAGGCTTTATTTTCTAAAACCCTGTGTTTATTACAGATCAGCAGCAATCACCACTAGCAAGCCTACTGTGATTAAGAAGGCACATGATAGGTAAGTAGATAGCTAGCTAGTTACATTGATTGATAGCTGGGTAGGTAGGAAAGAGAGAGAGAGGCAGCAAGGATGAGCTACTCTGTGTGTATTCCTCGTCGAATCAAATCTATGTCCGAGCTGGATCAGGACATTACTGGGGTTCCCCCACAAGGATGAACTCGCTCCCTTCAAAACCTCCTTCATTAGGCATGCTGACTACATCCCTTGTTACACTGTGCCGTTTGTGGGAAGAGGGTAAACGCACGCAGTCTCTTCCTGCCTCCAGAAATGGAGCCCTGAGGGTTGCCTCTGTCTTGCCCCTTGGCTTTCTGTACTTGTTGCAAGACTGGCGCTGCCCCGTGTGGAAAAGGAGTTGGAAAGCTGACTTTCTACAGGCTGTGCAAGATACTTTGGCTTGACGTTCTGGCTTCTTAGCAGGGCGTTTCCTCGCAAAGTAGCCAGGGCCAGTGTCGGCTCTCACTGACCCAGCAATCTGTTGAGCCCCTGCTCTAGGCAGTGCAGCACAGGGACATTCAACAGAAAACGTGGGCTTCCTTCCTACTTTGCTTTGTGGCTTTTGAGGCGTGCCAATGTGTAATGATTCTCTATCCAAACAAGCTCTCAGCCCACAAATGACCTTATGTCCAGTGCGAGGGATGAAAGACAAGGCTCTTTGCAAGCCCGCAAACTGCGTTTACAAAACGGGGTTTTGTAAAGGAAGGAACTCTTTTGCCTACTCAGCTGCCCGGGCTGTGCGAAGAGGGGAGAATGAAACAAGACTCCAAAGGTGATGCTCAATGTCTTTAATGAGAAAATCAAAGGAACATGCAAAAGATGAGAGCTCAGGCAATGCACTTTGGATGTTTGGCAAAGCTCCGAGAACTGCCCTAATGCTCGGAGCAGGCTTTGGGCATGGATGCTCCCCGTGCCCCTTACACCACCTTGTCTGCCCGGGAAGCTCAGCCGGGAGGGACGACAAGGCAAGTGGACAGTTCACCAACTCTAATCTACAGAGTCTTTTAATGGGAAAAAGGCAAAGAAGAAGACCACCGCAAGACCAAGCATGATGCAGAAAGCTCAGAGAAGTGTTCCCGTCTGAAGGCACACCCCCATGCCTGGGGTGCTTCTTTTCCAATTGCCCTTCAAGGCAAAGAAGAGTAAAGGTGGGAAAGAGGGCAGGCTGATGAGGAGAAGTAGGAGGCTGGCACAGGCACCCGCCTCCAGGCACAGAGGCGGAAGCTTGGCTCCTCTGCAGACCACTGCCGTGCTCTCAGGGCTGGCTCCAGGGCTCCCTTGGAAGCTTGTGGTGCTCGTCCACAGGCAGGTGATGGACGGGCTTTAGCAGAGGAGATTGCCCCGTCCGAGAGGTCCGCAGAGCCCACGGCCCAGCCCTGACCACCCAAAGCCCCCCAGGCCCAGGGAGCCCCCGGCACTGATGGGCACGCTGCTAGCGCTGAGCGAGCTCCCCACGGCAGCCGAGGCTGTGGATCCCACGGCTGTGCTCTGAGGGAAGGAGCTGAGGATTGGGCCCGGCAGCGTCACCAGGACTGGCGAGGGCTGGATCGCAACGCTGGAGTCAGCACACCGGAGGACACACGGCTCGTTGCAGCTGTTTGCAAGCGGGGCTGGGCCGGAGGCACCTGGCAGGCACGGGCTGTAGCACGACATGTCTGGTGGAGGAGGGAGCTGACCCTGCAAGATGGAGGCGGGAGGGAGCAGAAGGCGTGAGCTGTCGCACCCTTTCAGGCCCCCCCAGCTCCCGGCTTAGCTCCTCTCGTGACCTGGGAGCTCAGCGGAGAGCAGGACCTTGGCAAGGGGCCTCGTTCCGGCAAGCTATGTCCGGCAAGAGGGTCCGCCACGGCGCCACGCTGTGTTTGGGCAGAACAGCACAGCGCAGCACAATGCAGCAGTTGTGCAGCACAAGGCACTCTGGTAGCACGACCCGATTGTTGAAGGCCCTGCAGTGGCACCAGAGGGGGTGTTTGTGGGTGTTTGGGTGGGCATGCGGTGGGTAGCTGTTGGTAGCTTAAGGGTGATCACAGAGGGGGAGGCTCCCCCTGTGCAACTCAAGCTCCTGTCCAGCCTGTCTCGCCTCTCCCCAGCGTGCCCGGTGGAGGCACTCTCCAGCCTCCGCTTGCTCCATTTCCAAGGGTACATCTCCAGACCGCAAGGCTGTTTCCTTCGCAGCCTACAACAAGGGTTCTGCTCCGCCTTGAAGGCTGCGCTGGAAAATTTGCTAGGGAAAAGCGAGTCCTCGGTTCACCAGCTCCCGAGGAAGGTAGGAGGAACTGGATGCAAACTGTTTCTCATCGGTTGAGTTTAGCCTTGCTGCTAGTGCCTCAGACAGGGCAAGATTTTCTACCGCAGACCAAGAGGCTCCCTCTCGCCATCACGCTGAGAAGGTCTTGCTCATCAGCCGCCGTTCCCAGCAGAAGGCAACTTATTCTGCCAGCATCTGGACCTCAGTTTGTTTGCTCTCTCAAACAGGTCTCCTCCCCCTCCCAAGCGCCCTGGTCTTGTCAGGTAAACTCCTCTCTCCCACTTCTTTCAGCGGGGGACAGGTCTGAGTAGAAGACAACGGGGCTCCTGAGGACATTAGCCACCATACCGCAAGACGTCTGGGGTGCGGGGGGGGGGGGTTGGTCTAGGTCTCCTTTGGGAACTCCTCATCACGCTAATAATGAAACAAGGGCGCTGCTTCCCCACGGATGGTGGAGGAAGAAGCCCGGTCATTGTTTAGAGAGCGTCGGCCGTACCCGCGGAGCCTTGAAGAGAGCTACGACTGGCAAAGAAGGCCACCCAAGCCCCGTTTCAGGTGAAAGAAGCTACGCCTTCCCACGTTCCCTCCCAGAAGAGAAGTCAGGCGCGGTTGTCGGTCCAGGCCATTTGCGGAGGACGGGGGAGGAAAACGAGTGCAGCCCTCTCCACAAAATCCACTCTGAGCAGTGAGGAGACAAGAGGCAAAGGGAACTGAACTGAGACTTACCGATTTCACAGAGGAGAGGAAGGCCCAAGCAGAGGATAGAGCAGCTGGGAGCTGGGCACCTTCTTATACTGCAGCCCAGAGCCCTGAGGCAGCTGAAATGGCATGAACGTGAAGCACAGGCAGAAAGGGTAATTTGGGCTTTCAAAGCTCTGCTGGCAGATGAAAGACATTCCTCCTTCCCCTGAACTGTTTGGCTGTCTTGTTGTGCCACGTAAGGTGGAAGAGATTTGTTTGAGGGCAAATCTGTTTCTGCCTCAGACCAATTCTCCGTTTGAGGGCTCATTGCAGTTGCTGGTGAGGACGTGCAGAAGATTCAGGCCACGAGCAGGTGTTGCGCTCGTCCTCCCCTTGCTGGGGATCATGGCCACCACTTAGGACTTCACCCGTGGAGCGCTGATGAAGGGACCTCTCGAGCGTTTCCCGTTGACAGGCGGAGGCCGAGCCTGAGCAACAGCGGTGCCCGCAGGCTATGGAGGAGCTCAGAGCACAGGCAAGCCTCTGTAGGAGGACTGTCCCAGTGCAGGACAGAGCCTGGAGGAGACTCAGGTCCGCTGGGGTGGGCGGAAGGTGGCGGTCAGGCAAGGCCCCCTGCGATCTGGATAGAAACCCTTGTGTGTGTGCAGGGCGAGGGACCCTGAGGCCAACTGCTGCAGTGGGTCAGGCCTCCCCATGGCAAGTCTCTGCTCCCCTCCGGCCTCGATGATGCACGCACTTTGGTGCCACGCAAAGGGCAGTTCAGCTGTTGCCTTCAGCCAGGGAAGGTCAGAGTTTTTTCCTGGAGAAGGGCGCAGCCCGTGCCTTACCTGACTGGCCGTACTCATTCCACACCTGAGGAGAGGCCAGAGCTCCACGAGGCCCTGGAGAGTGATGAAGGAGGCTGCTGAGTCATGCCCGAAAGTGAGCCGTAGCCAGGAGAATCTGTTGGCTTCAGCACTGTGTTGCAGAGCCACAGTCATCTTGGCACCGTTCCCCGGTGGGTTGTTTTTGCGGTCACTGACCCAGAGGCTCTGGCTTGTTTGCTCTCGCTAAGGGACAGAGAGGCACATGCAGTGCCCTTTAATTGCAAGGTGGTGTCAGCAGACCGCCTTGCGCTTACCTGTGAGTCACCAAAAAGTGCTGAGGCATTGTAAGAAACCTCAGGTGAACCTCGGTGCGAGTCATCCACGTCCTGGCATCCGCGATACTGGGGAAAAAGCTTCCGGTGTGTAAGTGACTCTGGTCACGACCCCACATCCTTGTACTTGCAGAAACGTAGCCTTCCTTGCAGTGTTGTCGCGGCCATTGGCATCTTGCCCGACCGCTTGGTGATGCCTTGAAACACCGTCACGCTCCTTGATGAAAGGGCAGACAAAGGAGGACAGCAGAGATGTGCCCTGGCGTTCCTACTCTCGGTCACTGGTGGAGCACAGACCAAAAAGAGGAAAGTTGCTGTCCTTACGTGGCCAGGGGCTGGAAAGGCAACTTTTCTGATGGGCCGGTGTGCCAGAGCATGGGACTGAGGCAGCAGGCGTTGAGTGGCACCGCGTGGTTCAAGCTGTCACTCAGCAAGATATCGAGGCAACCGTGCTGGTCTGGAAAGGTCCGGGGACGCTCTGAGGCCCGGTGTGGGTCTCCAGCCCCAAGCGATGGCTAGAAAACTGTCAGGAGATGTCCCGTGCTCCTTGGGAAGACGAGCCACGCTCTCACTCGGGCAGAATAGTATTTGGCGGCAAGAGACCAGGACAGAACCTCCGCTTCTCACGTGGTGCCTTCTTTGTCACCAGGCAGGACCACACCACAGCCCTTTAGAGCTGCGGTAGAGCAGGTAGTGAGTGCCAGTGCTGGGCTGCTCTTCTCCATGGCCTGCCATCTTGCCCTGCTGCTGGCTGTGGGAGGGGTGTGGGGGGCGTTCCTCTACGGCGTGAGGAGCGTGTCCTTTGCTGGGACGGAGCGCACCCTCATCAAGTGTGCAGCTGGTACCAAACGCGGAGGGGTGAGTGGTAGACAAGATGGTTGCGCCGCCATCGCGAGGGACCTGGAGAGGCTGGAGACCTGGTCTGAGAGGCACCTCATGAGGTCCGACAACGGGAGAGGCAAAGTCCATCACCAGGGGAGGAGTCACCCGAGTGTTACGCCAGGAACTGGCGGTGAAGCCCAGGGGTCAACACTGCGTCTAATCCTCTCTTTGTCTTCACGAACGATGCGGACGATGGGGCAGAGTGTACCCTCAGCAAGTCTACTGATGATCCCAAACTGGGAGGAGTGTCTGATGCAGCAGAGGGTCATGCTGCCTGCCAGAGCGACGTGGACAGGCAGGAGAAATGGCCTGACGGAACCTGATGGGGTTCAACAAGGGGAAGTTTGAAGTCGTGCCCCTGGGGAGGAACAAGCAGAGGCACCAGGCCATGCCGGGAGTGCCCAGCTGCAAAGGAGCTCTGCAGACAAGGAGCTGGAAGAGCAATGGTCTCCAAAGCAGAGGTGGAGCTGACTTAGGCAAGAGGAAGGGCTTCTGCAGAGGAAGCCCTTGTTGTTCTGAAGAGGAAGATTCAAGGAAACGCAACTGTCCTGATAAATAAGACAGGAGAACTAGTGACAATCGACGTGGAGAAGGCTGAGGTACTCCGACGAGGTTTAGCCTCAGTTTTCCCTGGCAGTGGCTTTTCCCTGGGCTGCATCAGGAGCAGCGCTGCCAGCAGCTTGCTGTGATTCTTCCTCTCAGCTCAGCTGTGGTGAGGCCACACCTGGAGGACTGGGTCCAGTTGGGGGCTCCCCAGTGCAGGAGAGGCACGGACGGAGCGGAGGGAGTCCAGTGAGCGGCAGCCCAGCCACTCCTGGGTGCAGGACTGGAGCATCTCTGCTACGAGGAGAGACAGAGAGCTGGGACTGTTCGTCCTGGAGAAGAGCGGGCTCGGCGGGGATCTCCTCGCTATATATAAATACGCAAAGAGAGGGTGCAAAGAAGACGAAGCCAGGCCCTTTCCGGTGGTGCCCAGTGTCCACCCGTCTCTAGGCAGCCTTGCTTGAGCAGGGGTTTGGAGCAGATGACCTGCAGAGGCCCCTCCCAAACCCTCTGCGAGTCTGGTGTTTTTGCAAAGACTTGAGCCAATGCAGGGTCGTTCAGAAAAAGGAGCCTGAGCAATCGGGAAATCGTGAAGCAGGCTTTGCTTTGATGGGCTTTGCAAGCCCAGGGTCTGTCTGTCAGGCTGGGTGAGGTCGTGGGTGCTGTCACAATGCAACAGCGGGATTTACCCGTGTTGCGTTAAAGTGTAAGGAAGTTTGGCAGGACCTAGCCGGCTTGCGTTTCAGCTTGTACTCAGATCTCAGAGGGGCTTGGGGCGGCTGGGCTTAGATTCTGAGTGATGCCCAATTTGGCGCTGTAAGTCCAGTTCCATTCAGTCTATGAAATTATCCCGATCAGGGATGCACAAATAGCAAAATACGCTTTCAGTCCAGTAAATGACTGGTGTAGTTTATTGAAGCAACACGAGTACAGGTTCTTTTGGATTGCCGGTGATATATACACTGTCTGCAAAAGCATGTGCAAATGCCAAGAATGTGACAAACACAATCTCAATATGACGCAATGCTGACTTATGAAACAATGCCATAGAGAATGTTAGGATTGCCAGGGAAGCACTCGGTATAACCAAGAGTTCGAATCTCACCCAATAGGCGTCCCTGGTGGAGGAGGAGGTGGAGGAGGGGAGAGGTTCAGCCTGTCAACGGATCCCAGAAGTAAGCGATGGCCTTCCAACTTGTCTGTGATGGTGACTTGCCCTCCATTTTCCTTCTCTTGAGCCATTTTTAGACTATTTTCTTACTTGTAGGTGGAGCCTGAGTGACTCTAGTCATACGTGTCTTCGTTGTGATTGGTATAAATTTTTCTCGCTTTTGTTTACAGGTATAGGCTCAGAGAAATTCAGAATGCATGCTCAGTGAAGGGTGGTCGCACCTTGGCAGGCGGGTAGCCTTTGGGATGGAGGTGTGTTTTGGCATTATGATGAGATTATAAGGAGCAAAGTTCACCCAGAGGACATGTTTTGGCAGTTAGACTCAGGGCTGGCCATGCAATCTGTCAACTCCATAGTACCATCCACTTCCCTCTCCCTGCAGCGACAGCATAGAGCCTGTCTGCGGAGCCTTCACTGCGCTCTACCCTCCGCGCCATCTCTCTTCCAGTCAGCACACCAAGCTCCCGTGGCGTTACCAGTACCTAAGGCTGCAGGCTACGCTGGCGAGGGGACCATCCTGGAACAGATTCCTTGCATATCCGCCACATCTCACGTTGGAAGTTTCCTCAACGCTGAACCTTCTCTTAAGAAGCGGACAAACATTTAGCCTCAACAAGTCACCTCCAGCACTTAGTCCACAAGGCGGCCCATGGCTGTATAGAGATGGCAACAGTGGGTTTGGAGGATTCCGGACAAGGACACAAGGACACGCAGGCTTTATTTTCTAAAACCCTGTGTTTATTACAGATCAGCAGCAATCACCACTAGCAAGCCTACTGTGATTAAGAAGGCACATGATAGGTAAGTAGATAGCTAGCTAGTTACATTGATTGATAGCTGGGTAGGTAGGAAAGAGAGAGAGAGACAGCGAGGATGAGCTACTCTGTGTGTATTCCTCGTCGAATCAAATCTATGTCCGAGCTGGATCAGGACATTACTGGGGTTCCCCCACAAGGATGAACTCGCTCCCTTCAAAACCTCCTTCATTAGGCATGCTGACTACATCCCTTGTTACACTGTGCCGTTTGTGGGAAGAGGGTAAACGCACGCAGTCTCTTCCTGCCTCCAGAAATGGAGACCTGAGGGTTGCCTCTGTCTTGCCCCTTGGCTTTCTGTACTTGTTGCAAGACTGGCGCTGCCCCGTGTGGAAAAGGAGTTGGAAAGCTGACTTTCTACAGGCTGTGCAAGATACTTTGGCTTGACGTTCTGGCTTCTTAGCAGGGCGTTTCCTTGCAAAGTAGCCAGGGCCAGTGTCGGCTCTCACTGACCCAGCAATCTGTTGAGCCCCTGCTCTAGGCAGTGCAGCACAGGGACATTCAACAGAAAACGTGGGCTTCCTTCCTACTTTGCTTTGTGGCTTTTGAGGCGTGCCAATGTGTAATGATTCTCTATCCAAACAAGCTCTCAGCCCACAAATGACCTTATGTCCAGTGCGAGGGATGAAAGACAAGGCTCTTTGCAAGCCCGCAAACTGCGTTTACAAAACGGGGTTTTGTAAAGGAAGGAACTCTTTTGCCTACTCAGCTGCCCGGGCTGTGCGAAGAGGGGAGAATGAAACAAGACTCCAAAGGTGATGCTGAATGTCTTTAATGAGAAAATCAAAGGAACATGCAAAAGATGAGAGCTCAGGCAATGCACTTTGGATGTTTGGCAAAGCTCCGAGAACTGCCCTAATGCTCGGAGCAGGCTTTGGGCATGGATGCTCCCCGTGCCCCTTACACCACCTTGTCTGCCCGGGAAGCTCAGCCGGGAGGGACGACAAGGCAAGTGGACAGTTCACCAACTCTAATCTACAGAGTCTTTTAATGGGAAAAAGGCAAAGAAGAAGACCACCGCAAGACCAAGAAATGCATTCGCCATGATGCAGAAAGCTCAGAGAAGTGTTCCCGTCTGAAGGCACACCCCCATGCCCGGGGTGCTTCTTTTCCAATTGCCCTTCAAGGCAAAGGAGAGTAAAGGTGGGAAAGAGGGCAGGCTGATGAGGAGAAGTAGGAGGCTGGCACAGGCACCCGCCTCCAGGCACAGAGGCGGAAGCTTGGCTCCTCTGCAGACCACTGCCGTGCTCTCAGGGCTGGCTCCAGGGCTCCCTTGGAAGCTTGTGGTGCTCGTCCACAGGCAGGTGATGGACGGGCTTTAGCAGAGGAGATTGCCCCGTCCGAGAGGTCCGCAGAGCCCACGGCCCAGCCCTGACCACCCAAAGCCCCCCAGGCCCAGGGAGCCCCCGGCACTGATGGGCACGCTGCTAGCGCTGAGCGAGCTCCCCACGGCAGCCGATGCTGTGGATCCCACGGCTGTGCTCTGAGGGAAGGAGCTGAGGATTGGGCCCGGCAGCGTCACCAGGACTGGCGAGGGCTGGATCGCAACGCTGGAGTCAGCACACCGGAGGACACACGGCTCGTTGCAGCTGTTTGCAAGCGGGGCTGGGCCGGAGGCACCTGGCAGGCACGGGCTGTAGCACGACATGTCTGGTGGAGGAGGGAGCTGACCCTGCAAGATGGAGGCGGGAGGGAGCAGAAGGCGTGAGCTGTCGCACCCTTTCAGGCCCCCCCAGCTCCCGGCTTAGCTCCTCTCGTGACCTGGGAGCTCAGCGGAGAGCAGGACCTTGGCAAGGGGCCTCGTTCCGGCAAGCTATGTCCGGCAAGAGGGTCCGCCACGGCGCCACGCTGTGTTTGGGCAGAACAGCACAGCGCAGCACAATGCAGCAGTTGTGCAGCACAAGGCACTCTGGTAGCACGACCCGATTGTTGAAGGCCCTGCAGTGGCACCAGAGGGGGTGTTTGTGGGTGTTTGGGTGGGCATGCGGTGGGTAGCTGTTGGTAGCTTAAGGGTGATCACAGAGGGGGAGGCTCCCCCTGTGCAACTCAAGCCCCTGTCCAGCCTGTCTCGCCTCTCCCCAGCGTGCCCGGTGGAGGCACTCTCCAGCCTCCGCTTGCTCCATTTCCAAGGGTACATCTCCAGACCGCAAGGCTGTTTCCTTCGCAGCCTACAACAAGGGTTCTGCTCCGCCTTGAAGGCTGCGCTGGAAAATTTGCTAGGGAAAAGCGAGTCCTCGGTTCACCGGCTCCCGAGGAAGGTAGGAGGAACTGGATGCAAACTGTTTCTCATCGGTTGAGTTTAGCCTTGCTGCTAGTGCCTCAGACAGGGCAAGATTTTCTACCGCAGACCAAGAGGCTCCCTCTCGCCATCACGCTGAGAAGGTCTTGCTCATCAGCCGCCGTTCCCCGCAGAAGGCAACTTATTCTGCCAGCATCTGGACCTCAGTTTGTTTGCTCTCTCAAACAGGTCTCCTCCCCCTCCCAAGCGCCCTGGTCTTGTCAGGTAAACTCCTCTCTCCCACTTCTTTCAGCGGGGGACAGGTCTGAGTAGAAGACAACGGGGCTCCTGAGGACATTAGCCACCATACCGCAAGACGTCTGGGGTGCGGGGGGGGGGTTGGTCTAGGTCTCCTTTGGGAACTCCTCATCACGCTAATAATGAAACAAGGGCGCTGCTTCCCCACGGATGGTGGAGGAAGAAGCCCGGTCATTGTTTAGAGAGCGTCGGCCGTACCCGCGGAGCCTTGAAGAGAGCTACGACTGGCAAAGAAGGCCACCCAAGCCCCGTTTCAGGTGAAAGAAGCTACGCCTTCCCACGTTCCCTCCCAGAAGAGAAGTCAGGCGCGGTTGTCGGTCCAGGCCATTTGCGGAGGACGGGGGAGGAAAACGAGTGCAGCCCTGTCCACAAAATCCGCTCTGAGCAGTGAGGAGACAAGAGGCAAAGGGAACTGAACTGAGACTTACCGATTTCACAGAGGAGAGGAAGGCCCAAGCAGAGGATAGAGCAGCTGGGAGCTGGGCACCTTCTTATACTGCAGCCCAGAGCCCTGAGGCAGCTGAAATGGCATGAACGTGAAGCACAGGCAGAAAGGGTAATTTGGGCTTTCAAAGCTCTGCTGGCAGATGAAAGACATTCCTCCTTCCCCTGAACTGTTTGGCTGTCTTGTTGTGCCACGTAAGGTGGAAGAGATTTGTTTGAGGGCAAATCTGTTTCTGCCTCAGACCAATTCTCCGTTTGAGGGCTCATTGCAGTTGCTGGTGAGGACGTGCAGAAGATTCAGGCCACGAGCAGGTGTTGCGCTCGTCCTCCCCTTGCTGGGGATCATGGCCACCACTTAGGACTTCACCCGTGGAGCGCTGATGAAGGGACCTCTCGAGCGTTTCCCGTTGACAGGCGGAGGCCGAGCCTGAGCAACAGCGGTGCCCGCAGGCTATGGAGGAGCTCAGAGCACAGGCAAGCCTCTGTAGGAGGACTGTCCCAGTGCAGGACAGAGCCTGGAGGAGACTCAGGTCCGCTGCGGTGGGCGGAAGGTGGCGGTCAGGCAAGGCCCCCTGCGATCTGGATAGAAACCCTTGTGTGTGTGCAGGGCGAGGGACCCTGAGGCCAACTGCTGCAGTGGGTCAGGCCTCCCCATGGCAAGTCTCTGCTCCCCTCCGGCCTCGATGATGCACGCACTTTGGTGCCACGCAAAGGGCAGTTCAGCTGTTGCCTTCAGCCAGGGAAGGTCAGAGTTTTTTCCTGGAGAAGGGCGCAGCCCGTGCCTTACCTGACTGGCCGTACTCATTCCACACCTGAGGAGAGGCCAGAGCTCCACGAGGCCCTGGAGAGTGATGAAGGAGGCTGCTGAGTCATGCCCGAAAGTGAGCCGTAGCCAGGAGAATCTGTTGGCTTCAGCACTGTGTTGCAGAGCCACAGTCATCTTGGCACCGTTCCCCGGTGGGTTGTTTTTGCGGTCACTGACCCAGAGGCTCTGGCTTGTTTGCTCTCGCTAAGGGACAGAGAGGCACATGCAGTGCCCTTTAATTGCAAGGTGGTGTCAGCAGACCGCCTTGCGCTTACCTGTGAGTCACCAAAAAGTGCTGAGGCATTGTAAGAAACCTCAGGTGAACCTCGGTGCGAGTCATCCACGTCCTGGCATCCGCGATACTGGGGAAAAAGCTTCCGGTGTGTAAGTGACTCTGGTCACGACCCCACATCCTTGTACTTGCAGAAACGTAGCCTTCCTTGCAGTGTTGTCGCGGCCATTGGCATCTTGCCCGACCGCTTGGTGATGCCTTGAAACACCGTCACGCTCCTTGATGAAAGGGCAGACAAAGGAGGACAGCAGAGATGTGCCCTGGCGTTCCTACTCTCGGTCACTGGTGGAGCACAGACCAAAAAGAGGAAAGTTGCTGTCCTTACGTGGCCAGGGGCTGGAAAGGCAACTTTTCTGATGGGCCGGTGTGCCAGAGCATGGGACTGAGGCAGCAGGCGTTGAGTGGCACCGCGTGGTTCAAGCTGTCACTCAGCAAGATATCGAGGCAACCGTGCTGGTCTGGAAAGGTCCGGGGACGCTCTGAGGCCCGGTGTGGGTCTCCAGCCCCAGGCGATGGCTAGAAAACTGTCAGGAGATGTCCCGTGCTCCTTGGGAAGACGAGCCACGCTCTCACTCGGGCAGAATAGTATTTGGCGGCAAGAGACCAGGACAGAACCTCCGCTTCTCACGTGGTGCCTTCTTTGTCACCAGGCAGGACCACACCACAGCCCTTTAGAGCTGCGGTAGAGCAGGTAGTGAGTGCCAGTGCTGGGCTGCTCTTCTCCATGGCCTGCCATCTTGCCCTGCTGCTGGCTGTGGGAGGGGTGTGGGGGGCGTTCCTCTACGGCGTGAGGAGCGTGTCCTTTGCTGGGACGGAGCGCACCCTCATCAAGTGTGCAGCTGGTACCAAACGCGGAGGGGTGAGTGGTAGACAAGATGGTTGCGCCGCCATCGCGAGGGACCTGGAGAGGCTGGAGACCTGGTCTGAGAGGCACCTCATGAGGTCCGACAACGGGAGAGGCAAAGTCCATCACCAGGGGAGGAGTCACCCGAGTGTTACGCCAGGAACTGGCGGTGAAGCCCAGGGGTCAACACTGCGTCTAATCCTCTCTTTGTCTTCACGAACGATGCGGACGATGGGGCAGAGTGTACCCTCAGCAAGTCTACTGATGATCCCAAACTGGGAGGAGTGTCTGATGCAGCAGAGGGTCATGCTGCCTGCCAGAGCGACGTGGACAGGCAGGAGAAATGGCCTGACGGAACCTGATGGGGTTCAACAAGGGGAAGTTTGAAGTCGTGCCCCTGGGGAGGAACAAGCAGAGGCACCAGGCCATGCCGGGAGTGCCCAGCTGCAAAGGAGCTCTGCAGACAAGGAGCTGGAAGAGCAATGGTCTCCAAAGCAGAGGTGGAGCTGACTTAGGCAAGAGGAAGGGCTTCTGCAGAGGAAGCCCTTGTTGTTCTGAAGAGGAAGATTCAAGGAAACGCAACTGTCCTGATAAATAAGACAGGAGAACTAGTGACAATCGACGTGGAGAAGGCTGAGGTACTCCGACGAGGTTTAGCCTCAGTTTTCCCTGGCAGTGGCTTTTCCCTGGGCTGCATCAGGAGCAGCGCTGCCAGCAGCTTGCTGTGATTCTTCCTCTCAGCTCAGCTGTGGTGAGGCCACACCTGGAGGACTGGGTCCAGTTGGGGGCTCCCCAGTGCAGGAGAGGCACGGACGGAGCGGAGGGAGTCCAGTGAGCGGCAGCCCAGCCACTCCTGGGTGCAGGACTGGAGCATCTCTGCTACGAGGAGAGACAGAGAGCTGGGACTGTTCGTCCTGGAGAAGAGCGGGCTCGGCGGGGATCTCCTCGCTATATATAAATACGCAAAGAGAGGGTGCAAAGAAGACGAAGCCAGGCCCTTTCCGGTGGTGCCCAGTGTCCACCCGTCTCTAGGCAGCCTTGCTTGAGCAGGGGTTTGGAGCAGATGACCTGCAGAGGCCCCTCCCAAACCCTCTGCGAGTCTGGTGTTTTTGCAAAGACTTGAGCCAATGCAGGGTCGTTCAGAAAAAGGAGCCTGAGCAATCGGGAAATCGTGAAGCAGGCTTTGCTTTGATGGGCTTTGCAAGCCCAGGGTCTGTCTGTCAGGCTGGGTGAGGTCGTGGGTGCTGTCACAATGCAACAGCGGGATTTACCCGTGTTGCGTTAAAGTGTAAGGAAGTTTGGCAGGACCTAGCCGGCTTGCGTTTCAGCTTGTACTCAGATCTCAGAGGGGCTTGGGGCGGCTGGGCTTAGATTCTGAGTGATGCCCAATTTGGCGCTGTAAGTCCAGTTCCATTCGGTCTATGAAATTATCCCGATCAGGGATGCACAAATAGCAAAATACGCTTTCAGTCCAGTAAATGACTGGTGTAGTTTATTGAAGCAACACGAGTACAGGTTCTTTTGGATTGCCGGTGATATATACACTGTCTGCAAAAGCATGTGCAAATGCCAAGAATGTGACAAACACAATCTCAGTATGACGCAATGCTGACTTATGAAACAATGCCATAGAGAATGTTAGGATTGCCAGGGAAGCACTCGGTATAACCAAGAGTTCGAATCTCACCCAATAGGCGTCCCTGGTGGAGGAGGAGGTGGAGGAGGGGAGAGGTTCAGCCTGTCAACGGATCCCAGAAGTAAGCGATGGCCTTCCAACTTGTCTGTGATGGTGACTTGCCCTCCATTTTCCTTCTCTTGAGCCATTTTTAGACTATTTTCTTACTTGTAGGTGGAGCCTGAGTGACTCTAGTCATACGTGTCTTCGTTGTGATTGGTATAAATTTTTCTCGCTTTTGTTTACAGGTATAGGCTCAGAGAAATTCAGAATGCATGCTCAGTGAAGGGTGGTCGCACCTTGGCAGGCGGGTAGCCTTTGGGATGGAGGTGTGTTTTGGCATTATGATGAGATTATAAGGAGCAAAGTTCACCCAGAGGACATGTTTTGGCAGTTAGACTCAGGGCTGGCCATGCAATCTGTCAACTCCATAGTACCATCCACTTCCCTCTCCCTGCAGCGACAGCATAGAGCCTGTCTGCGGAGCCTTCACTGCGCTCTACCCTCCGCGCCATCCCTCTTCCAGTCAGCACACCAAGCTCCCGTGGCGTTACCAGTACCTAAGGCTGCAGGCTACGTTGGCAAGGGGACCATCCTGGAACAGATTCCTTGCATATCCGCCGCATCTCACGTTGGAAGTTTCCTCAACGCTGAACCTTCTCTTAAGAAGCGGACAAACATTTAGCCTCAACAAGTCACCTCCAGCACTTAGTCCACAAGGCGGCCCGTGGCTGTTATAGAGGTGGCAACAGTGGGTTTGGAGGATTCCGGACAAGGACACAAGGACACGCAGCCTTTATTTTCTAAAACCCTGTGTTTATTACAGATCAGCAGCAATCACCACTAGCAAGCCTACTGTGATTAAGAAGGCACATGATAGGTAAGTAGATAGCTAGCTAGTTACATTGATTGATAGCTGGGTAGGTAGGAAAGAGAGAGAGAGACAGCGAGGATGAGCTACTCTGTGTGTATTCCTCGTCGAATCAAATCTATGTCCGAGCTGGATCAGGACATTACTGGGGTTCCCCCACAAGGATGAACTCGCTCCCTTCAAAACCTCCTTCATTAGGCATGCTGACTACATCCCTTGTTACACTGTGCCGTTTGTGGGAAGAGGGTAAACGCACGCAGTCTCTTCCTGCCTCCAGAAATGGAGCCCTGAGGGTTGCCTCTGTCTTGCCCCTTGGCTTTCTGTACTTGTTGCAAGACTGGCGCTGCCCCGTGTGGAAAAGGAGTTGGAAAGCTGACTTTCTACAGGCTGTGCAAGATACTTTGGCTTGACGTTCTGGCTTCTTAGCAGGGCGTTTCCTTGCAAAGTAGCCAGGGCCAGTGTCGGCTCTCACTGACCCAGCAATCTGTTGAGCCCCTGCTCTAGGCAGTGCAGCACAGGGACATTCAACAGAAAACGTGGGCTTCCTTCCTACTTTGCTTTGTGGCTTTTGAGGCGTGCCAATGTGTAATGATTCTCTATCCAAACAAGCTCTCAGCCCACAAATGACCTTATGTCCAGTGCGAGGGATGAAAGACAAGGCTCTTTGCAAGCCCGCAAACTGCGTTTACAAAACGGGGTTTTGTAAAGGAAGGAACTCTTTTGCCTACTCAGCTGCCCGGGCTGTGCGAAGAGGGGAGAATGAAACAAGACTCCAAAGGTGATGCTCAATGTCTTTAATGAGAAAATCAAAGGAACATGCAAAAGATGAGAGCTCAGGCAATGCACTTTGGATGTTTGGCAAAGCTCCGAGAACTGCCCTAATGCTCGGAGCAGGCTTTGGGCATGGATGCTCCCCGTGCCCCTTACACCACCTTGTCTGCCCGGGAAGCTCAGCCGGGAGGGACGACAAGGCAAGTGGACAGTTCACCAACTCTAATCTACAGAGTCTTTTAATGGGAAAAAGGCAAAGAAGAAGACCACCGCAAGACCAAGAAATGCATTCGCCATGATGCAGAAAGCTCAGAGAAGTGTTCCCGTCTGAAGGCACACCCCCATGCCCGGGGTGCTTCTTTTCCAATTGCCCTTCAAGGCAAAGGAGAGTAAAGGTGGGAAAGAGGGCAGGCTGATGAGGAGAAGTAGGAGGCTGGCACAGGCACCCGCCTCCAGGCACAGAGGCGGAAGCTTGGCTCCTCTGCAGACCACTGCCGTGCTCTCAGGGCTGGCTCCAGGGCTCCCTTGGAAGCTTGTGGTGCTCGTCCACAGGCAGGTGATGGACGGGCTTTAGCAGAGGAGATTGCCCCGTCCGAGAGGTCCGCAGAGCCCACGGCCCAGCCCTGACCACCCAAAGCCCCCCAGGCCCAGGGAGCCCCCGGCACTGATGGGCACGCTGCTAGCGCTGAGCGAGCTCCCCACGGCAGCCGATGCTGTGGATCCCACGGCTGTGCTCTGAGGGAAGGAGCTGAGGATTGGGCCCGGCAGCGTCACCAGGACTGGCGAGGGCTGGATCGCAACGCTGGAGTCAGCACACCGGAGGACACACGGCTCGTTGCAGCTGTTTGCAAGCGGGGCTGGGCCGGAGGCACCTGGCAGGCACGGGCTGTAGCACGACATGTCTGGTGGAGGAGGGAGCTGACCCTGCAAGATGGAGGCGGGAGGGAGCAGAAGGCGTGAGCTGTCGCACCCTTTCAGGCCCCCCCAGCTCCCGGCTTAGCTCCTCTCGTGACCTGGGAGCTCAGCGGAGAGCAGGACCTTGGCAAGGGGCCTCGTTCCGGCAAGCTATGTCCGGCAAGAGGGTCCGCCACGGCGCCACGCTGTGTTTGGGCAGAACAGCACAGCGCAGCACAATGCAGCAGTTGTGCAGCACAAGGCACTCTGGTAGCACGACCCGATTGTTGAAGGCCCTGCAGTGGCACCAGAGGGGGTGTTTGTGGGTGTTTGGGTGGGCATGCGGTGGGTAGCTGTTGGTAGCTTAAGGGTGATCACAGAGGGGGAGGCTCCCCCTGTGCAACTCAAGCTCCTGTCCAGCCTGTCTCGCCTCTCCCCAGCGTGCCCGGTGGAGGCACTCTCCAGCCTCCGCTTGCTCCATTTCCAAGGGTACATCTCCAGACCGCAAGGCTGTTTCCTTCGCAGCCTACAACAAGGGTTCTGCTCCGCCTTGAAGGCTGCGCTGGAAAATTTGCTAGGGAAAAGCGAGTCCTCGGTTCACCGGCTCCCGAGGAAGGTAGGAGGAACTGGATGCAAACTGTTTCTCATCGGTTGAGTTTAGCCTTGCTGCTAGTGCCTCAGACAGGGCAAGATTTTCTACCGCAGACCAAGAGGCTCCCTCTCGCCATCACGCTGAGAAGGTCTTGCTCATCAGCCGCCGTTCCCAGCAGAAGGCAACTTATTCTGCCAGCATCTGGACCTCAGTTTGTTTGCTCTCTCAAACAGGTCTCCTCCCCCTCCCAAGCGCCCTGGTCTTGTCAGGTAAACTCCTCTCTCCCACTTCTTTCAGCGGGGGACAGGTCTGAGTAGAAGACAACGGGGCTCCTGAGGACATTAGCCACCATACCGCAAGACGTCTGGGGTGCGGGGGGGGGGGTTGGTCTAGGTCTCCTTTGGGAACTCCTCATCACGCTAATAATGAAACAAGGGCGCTGCTTCCCCACGGATGGTGGAGGAAGAAGCCCGGTCATTGTTTAGAGAGCGTCGGCCGTACCCGCGGAGCCTTGAAGAGAGCTACGACTGGCAAAGAAGGCCACCCAAGCCCCGTTTCAGGCGAAAGAAGCTACGCCTTCCCACGTTCCCTCCCAGAAGAGAAGTCAGGCGCGGTTGTCGGTCCAGGCCATTTGCGGAGGACGGGGGAGGAAAACGAGTGCAGCCCTCTCCACAAAATCCACTCTGAGCAGTGAGGAGACAAGAGGCAAAGGGAACTGAACTGAGACTTACCGATTTCACAGAGGAGAGGAAGGCCCAAGCAGAGGATAGAGCAGCTGGGAGCTGGGCACCTTCTTATACTGCAGCCCAGAGCCCTGAGGCAGCTGAAATGGCATGAACGTGAAGCACAGGCAGAAAGGGTAATTTGGGCTTTCAAAGCTCTGCTGGCAGATGAAAGACATTCCTCCTTCCCCTGAACTGTTTGGCTGTCTTGTTGTGCCACGTAAGGTGGAAGAGATTTGTTTGAGGGCAAATCTGTTTCTGCCTCAGACCAATTCTCCGTTTGAGGGCTCATTGCAGTTGCTGGTGAGGACGTGCAGAAGATTCAGGCCGCGAGCAGGTGTTGCGCTCGTCCTCCCCTTGCTGGGGATCATGGCCACCACTTAGGACTTCACCCGTGGAGCGCTGATGAAGGGACCTCTCGAGCGTTTCCCGTTGACAGGCGGAGGCCGAGCCTGAGCAACAGCGGTGCCCGCAGGCTATGGAGGAGCTCAGAGCACAGGCAAGCCTCTGTAGGAGGACTGTCCCAGTGCAGGACAGAGCCTGGAGGAGACTCAGGTCCGCTGGGGTGGGCGGAAGGTGGCGGTCAGGCAAGGCCCCCTGCGATCTGGATAGAAACCCTTGTGTGTGTGCAGGGCGAGGGACCCTGAGGCCAACTGCTGCAGTGGGTCAGGCCTCCCCATGGCAAGTCTCTGCTCCCCTCCGGCCTCGATGATGCACGCACTTTGGTGCCACGCAAAGGGCAGTTCAGCTGTTGCCTTCAGCCAGGGAAGGTCAGAGTTTTTTCCTGGAGAAGGGCGCAGCCCGTGCCTTACCTGACTGGCCGTACTCATTCCACACCTGAGGAGAGGCCAGAGCTCCACGAGGCCCTGGAGAGTGATGAAGGAGGCTGCTGAGTCATGCCCGAAAGTGAGCCGTAGCCAGGAGAATCTGTTGGCTTCAGCACTGTGTTGCAGAGCCACAGTCATCTTGGCACCGTTCCCCGGTGGGTTGTTTTTGCGGTCACTGACCCAGAGGCTCTGGCTTGTTTGCTCTCGCTAAGGGACAGAGAGGCACATGCAGTGCCCTTTAATTGCAAGGTGGTGTCAGCAGACCGCCTTGCGCTTACCTGTGAGTCACCAAAAAGTGCTGAGGCATTGTAAGAAACCTCAGGTGAACCTCGGTGCGAGTCATCCACGTCCTGGCATCCGCGATACTGGGGAAAAAGCTTCCGGTGTGTAAGTGACTCTGGTCACGACCCCACATCCTTGTACTTGCAGAAACGTAGCCTTCCTTGCAGTGTTGTCGCGGCCATTGGCATCTTGCCCGACCGCTTGGTGATGCCTTGAAACACCGTCACGCTCCTTGATGAAAGGGCAGACAAAGGAGGACAGCAGAGATGTGCCCTGGCGTTCCTACTCTCGGTCACTGGTGGAGCACAGACCAAAAAGAGGAAAGTTGCTGTCCTTACGTGGCCAGGGGCTGGAAAGGCAACTTTTCTGATGGGCCGGTGTGCCAGAGCATGGGACTGAGGCAGCAGGCGTTGAGTGGCACCGCGTGGTTCAAGCTGTCACTCAGCAAGATATCGAGGCAACCGTGCTGGTCTGGAAAGGTCCGGGGACGCTCTGAGGCCCGGTGTGGGTCTCCAGCCCCAGGCGATGGCTAGAAAACTGTCAGGAGATGTCCCGTGCTCCTTGGGAAGACGAGCCACGCTCTCACTCGGGCAGAATAGTATTTGGCGGCAAGAGACCAGGACAGAACCTCCGCTTCTCACGTGGTGCCTTCTTTGTCACCAGGCAGGACCACACCACAGCCCTTTAGAGCTGCGGTAGAGCAGGTAGTGAGTGCCAGTGCTGGGCTGCTCTTCTCCATGGCCTGCCATCTTGCCCTGCTGCTGGCTGTGGGAGGGGTGTGGGGGGCGTTCCTCTACGGCGTGAGGAGCGTGTCCTTTGCTGGGACGGAGCGCACCCTCATCAAGTGTGCAGCTGGTACCAAACGCGGAGGGGTGAGTGGTAGACAAGATGGTTGCGCCGCCATCGCGAGGGACCTGGAGAGGCTGGAGACCTGGTCTGAGAGGCACCTCATGAGGTCCGACAACGGGAGAGGCAAAGTCCATCACCAGGGGAGGAGTCACCCGAGTGTTACGCCAGGAACTGGCGGTGAAGCCCAGGGGTCAACACTGCGTCTAATCCTCTCTTTGTCTTCACGAACGATGCGGACGATGGGGCAGAGTGTACCCTCAGCAAGTCTACTGATGATCCCAAACTGGGAGGAGTGTCTGATGCAGCAGAGGGTCATGCTGCCTGCCAGAGCGACGTGGACAGGCAGGAGAAATGGCCTGACGGAACCTGATGGGGTTCAACAAGGGGAAGTTTGAAGTCGTGCCCCTGCGGAGGAACAAGCAGAGGCACCAGGCCATGCCGGGAGTGCCCAGCTGCAAAGGAGCTCTGCAGACAAGGAGCTGGAAGAGCAATGGTCTCCAAAGCAGAGGTGGAGCTGACTTAGGCAAGAGGAAGGGCTTCTGCAGAGGAAGCCCTTGTTGTTCTGAAGAGGAAGATTCAAGGAAACGCAACTGTCCTGATAAATAAGACAGGAGAACTAGTGACAATCGACGTGGAGAAGGCTGAGGTACTCCGACGAGGTTTAGCCTCAGTTTTCCCTGGCAGTGGCTTTTCCCTGGGCTGCATCAGGAGCAGCGCTGCCAGCAGCTTGCTGTGATTCTTCCTCTCAGCTCAGCTGTGGTGAGGCCACACCTGGAGGACTGGGTCCAGTTGGGGGCTCCCCAGTGCAGGAGAGGCACGGACGGAGCGGAGGGAGTCCAGTGAGCGGCAGCCCAGCCACTCCTGGGTGCAGGACTGGAGCATCTCTGCTACGAGGAGAGACAGAGAGCTGGGACTGTTCGTCCTGGAGAAGAGCGGGCTCGGCGGGGATCTCCTCGCTATATATAAATACGCAAAGAGAGGGTGCAAAGAAGACGAAGCCAGGCCCTTTCCGGTGGTGCCCAGTGTCCACCCGTCTCTAGGCAGCCTTGCTTGAGCAGGGGTTTGGAGCAGATGACCTGCAGAGGCCCCTCCCAAACCCTCTGCGAGTCTGGTGTTTTTGCAAAGACTTGAGCCAATGCAGGGTCGTTCAGAAAAAGGAGCCTGAGCAATCGGGAAATCGTGAAGCAGGCTTTGCTTTGATGGGCTTTGCAAGCCCAGGGTCTGTCTGTCAGGCTGGGTGAGGTCGTGGGTGCTGTCACAATGCAACAGCGGGATTTACCCGTGTTGCGTTAAAGTGTAAGGAAGTTTGGCAGGACCTAGCCGGCTTGCGTTTCAGCTTGTACTCAGATCTCAGAGGGGCTTGGGGCGGCTGGGCTTAGATTCTGAGTGATGCCCAATTTGGCGCTGTAAGTCCAGTTCCATTCGGTCTATGAAATTATCCCGATCAGGGATGCACAAATAGCAAAATACGCTTTCAGTCCAGTAAATGACTGGTGTAGTTTATTGAAGCAACACGAGTACAGGTTCTTTTGGATTGCCGGTGATATATACACTGTCTGCAAAAGCATGTGCAAATGCCAAGAATGTGACAAACACAATCTCAGTATGACGCAATGCTGACTTATGAAACAATGCCATAGAGAATGTTAGGATTGCCAGGGAAGCACTCGGTATAACCAAGAGTTCGAATCTCACCCAATAGGCGTCCCTGGTGGAGGAGGAGGTGGAGGAGGGGAGAGGTTCAGCCTGTCAACGGATCCCAGAAGTAAGCGATGGCCTTCCAACTTGTCTGTGATGGTGACTTGCCCTCCATTTTCCTTCTCTTGAGCCATTTTTAGACTATTTTCTTACTTGTAGGTGGAGCCTGAGTGACTCTAGTCATACGTGTCTTCGTTGTGATTGGTATAAATTTTTCTCGCTTTTGTTTACAGGTATAGGCTCAGAGAAATTCAGAATGCATGCTCAGTGAAGGGTGGTCGCACCTTGGCAGGCGGGTAGCCTTTGGGATGGAGGTGTGTTTTGGCATTATGATGAGATTATAAGGAGCAAAGTTCACCCAGAGGACATGTTTTGGCAGTTAGACTCAGGGCTGGCCATGCAATCTGTCAGCTCCATAGTACCATCCACTTCCCTCTCCCTGCAGCGACAGCATAGAGCCTGTCTGCGGAGCCTTCACTGCGCTCTACCCTCCGCGCCATCTCTCTTCCAGTCAGCACACCAAGCTCCCGTGGCGTTACCAGTACCTAAGGCTGCAGGCTACGTTGGCGAGGGGACCATCCTGGAACAGATTCCTTGCATATCCGCCGCATCTCACGTTGGAAGTTTCCTCAACGCTGAACCTTCTCTTAAGAAGCGGACAAACATTTAGCCTCAACAAGTCACCTCCAGCACTTAGTCCACAAGGCGGCCCATGGCTGTATAGAGATGGCAACAGTGGGTTTGGAGGATTCCGGACAAGGACACCAGGACACGCAGGCTTTATTTTCTAAAACCCTGTGTTTATTACAGATCAGCAGCAATCACCACTAGCAAGCCTACTGTGATTAAGAAGGCACATGATAGGTAAGTAGATAGCTAGCTCGTTACATTGATTGATAGCTGGGTAGGTAGGAAAGAGAGAGAGAGACAGCGAGGATGAGCTACTCTGTGTGTATTCCTCGTCGAATCAAATCTATGTCCGAGCTGGATCAGGACATTACTGGGGTTCCCCCACAAGGATGAACTCGCTCCCTTCAAAACCTCCTTCATTAGGCATGCTGACTACATCCCTTGTTACACTGTGCCGTTTGTGGGAAGAGGGTAAACGCACGCAGTCTCTTCCTGCCTCCAGAAATGGAGCCCTGAGGGTTGCCTCTGTCTTGCTCCTTGGCTTTCTGTACTTGTTGCAAGACTGGCGCTGCCCCGTGTGGAAAAGGAGTTGGAAAGCTGACTTTCTACAGGCTGTGCAAGATACTTTGGCTTGACGTTCTGGCTTCTTAGCAGGGCGTTTCCTCGCAAAGTAGCCAGGGCCAGTGTCGGCTCTCACTGACCCAGCAATCTGTTGAGCCCCTGCTCTAGGCAGTGCAGCACAGGGACATTCAACAGAAAACGTGGGCTTCCTTCCTACTTTGCTTTGTGGCTTTTGAGGCGTGCCAATGTGTAATGATTCTCTATCCAAACAAGCTCTCAGCCCACAAATGACCTTATGTCCAGTGCGAGGGATGAAAGACAAGGCTCTTTGCAAGCCCGCAAACTGCGTTTACAAAACGGGGTTTTGTAAAGGAAGGAACTCTTTTGCCTACTCAGCTGCCCGGGCTGTGCGAAGAGGGGAGAATGAAACAAGACTCCAAAGGTGATGCTCAATGTCTTTAATGAGAAAATCAAAGGAACATGCAAAAGATGAGAGCTCAGGCAATGCACTTTGGATGTTTGGCAAAGCTCCGAGAACTGCCCTAATGCTCGGAGCAGGCTTTGGGCATGGATGCTCCCCGTGCCCCTTACACCACCTTGTCTGCCCGGGAAGCTCAGCCGGGAGGGACGACAAGGCAAGTGGACAGTTCACCAACTCTAATCTACAGAGTCTTTTAATGGGAAAAAGGCAAAGAAGACCACCGCAAGACCAAGAAATGCATTCGCCATGATGCAGAAAGCTCAGAGAAGTGTTCCCGTCTGAAGGCACACCCCCATGCCCGGGGTGCTTCTTTTCCAATTGCCCTTCAAGGCAAAGGAGAGTAAAGGTGGGAAAGAGGGCAGGCTGATGAGGAGAAGTAGGAGGCTGGCACAGGCACCCGCCTCCAGGCACAGAGGCGGAAGCTTGGCTCCTCTGCAGACCACTGCCGTGCTCTCAGGGCTGGCTCCAGGGCTCCCTTGGAAGCTTGTGGTGCTCGTCCACAGGCAGGTGATGGACGGGCTTTAGCAGAGGAGATTGCCCCGTCCGAGAGGTCCGCAGAGCCCACGGCCCAGCCCTGACCACCCAAAGCCCCCCAGGCCCAGGGAGCCCCCGGCACTGATGGGCACGCTGCTAGCGCTGAGCGAGCTCCCCACGGCAGCCGATGCTGTGGATCCCACGGCTGTGCTCTGAGGGAAGGAGCTGAGGATTGGGCCCGGCAGCGTCACCAGGACTGGCGAGGGCTGGATCGCAACGCTGGAGTCAGCACACCGGAGGACACACGGCTCGTTGCAGCTGTTTGCAAGCGGGGCTGGGCCGGAGGCACCTGGCAGGCACGGGCTGTAGCACGACATGTCTGGTGGAGGAGGGAGCTGACCCTGCAAGATGGAGGCGGGAGGGAGCAGAAGGCGTGAGCTGTCGCACCCTTTCAGCCCCCCCCAAGCTCCCGGCTTAGCTCCTCTCGTGACCTGGGAGCTCAGCGGAGAGCAGGACCTTGGCAAGGGGCCTCGTTCCGGCAAGCTATGTCCGGCAAGAGGGTCCGCCACGGCGCCACGCTGTGTTTGGGCAGAACAGCACAGTGCAGCACAATGCAGCAGTTGTGCAGCACAAGGCACTCTGGTAGCACGACCTGATTGTTGAAGGCCCTGCAGTGGCACCAGAGGGGGTGTTTGTGGGTGTTTGGGTGGGCATGCGGTGGGTAGCTGTTGGTAGCTTAAGGGTGATCACAGAGGGGGAGGCTCCCCCTGTGCAACTCAAGCTCCTGTCCAGCCTGTCTCGCCTCTCCCCAGCGTGCCCGGTGGAGGCACTCTCCAGCCTCCGCTTGCTCCATTTCCAAGGGTACATCTCCAGACCGCAAGGCTGTTTCCTTCGCAGCCTACAACAAGGGTTCTGCTCCGCCTTGAAGGCTGCGCTGGAAAATTTGCTAGGGAAAAGCGAGTCCTCGGTTCACCGGCTCCCGAGGAAGGTAGGAGGAACTGGATGCAAACTGTTTCTCATCGGTTGAGTTTAGCCTTGCTGCTAGTGCCTCAGACAGGGCAAGATTTTCTACCGCAGACCAAGAGGCTCCCTCTCGCCATCACGCTGAGAAGGTCTTGCTCATCAGCCGCCGTTCCCAGCAGAAGGCAACTTATTCTGCCAGCATCTGGACCTCAGTTTGTTTGCTCTCTCAAACAGGTCTCCTCCCCCTCCCAAGCGCCCTGGTCTTGTCAGGTAAACTCCTCTCTCCCACTTCTTTCAGCGGGGGACAGGTCTGAGTAGAAGACAACGGGGCTCCTGAGGACATTAGCCACCATACCGCAAGACGTCTGGGGTGCGGGGGGGGGGGTTGGTCTAGGTCTCCTTTGGGAACTCCTCATCACGCTAATAATGAAACAAGGGCGCTGCTTCCCCACGGATGGTGGAGGAAGAAGCCCGGTCATTGTTTAGAGAGCGTCGGCCGTACCCGCGGAGCCTTGAAGAGAGCTACGACTGGCAAAGAAGGCCACCCAAGCCCCGTTTCAGGTGAAAGAAGCTACGCCTTCCCACGTTCCCTCCCAGAAGAGAAGTCAGGCGTGGTTGTCGGTCCAGGCCATTTGCGGAGGACGGGGGAGGAAAACGAGTGCAGCCCTGTCCACAAAATCCGCTCTGAGCAGTGAGGAGACAAGAGGCAAAGGGAACTGAACTGAGACTTACCGATTTCACAGAGGAGAGGAAGGCCCAAGCAGAGGATAGAGCAGCTGGGAGCTGGGCACCTTCTTATACTGCAGCCCAGAGCCCTGAGGCAGCTGAAATGGCATGAACGTGAAGCACAGGCAGAAAGGGTAATTTGGGCTTTCAAAGCTCTGCTGGCAGATGAAAGACATTCCTCCTTCCCCTGAACTGTTTGGCTGTCTTGTTGTGCCACGTAAGGTGGAAGAGATTTGTTTGAGGGCAAATCTGTTTCTGCCTCAGACCAATTCTCCGTTTGAGGGCTCATTGCAGTTGCTGGTGAGGACGTGCAGAAGATTCAGGCCACGAGCAGGTGTTGCGCTCGTCCTCCCCTTGCTGGGGATCATGGCCACCACTTAGGACTTCACCCGTGGAGCGCTGATGAAGGGACCTCTCGAGCGTTTCCCGTTGACAGGCGGAGGCCGAGCCTGAGCAACAGCGGTGCCCGCAGGCTATGGAGGAGCTCAGAGCACAGGCAAGCCTCTGTAGGAGGACTGTCCCAGTGCAGGACAGAGCCTGGAGGAGACTCAGGTCCGCTGGGGTGGGCGGAAGGTGGCGGTCAGGCAAGGCCCCCTGCGATCTGGATAGAAACCCTTGTGTGTGTGCAGGGCGAGGGACCCTGAGGCCAACTGCTGCAGTGGGTCAGGCCTCCCCATGGCAAGTCTCTGCTCCCCTCCGGCCTCGATGATGCACGCACTTTGGTGCCACGCAAAGGGCAGTTCAGCTGTTGCCTTCAGCCAGGGAAGGTCAGAGTTTTTTCCTGGAGAAGGGCGCAGCCCGTGCCTTACCTGACTGGCCGTACTCATTCCACACCTGAGGAGAGGCCAGAGCTCCACGAGGCCCTGGAGAGTGATGAAGGAGGCTGCTGAGTCATGCCCGAAAGTGAGCCGTAGCCAGGAGAATCTGTTGGCTTCAGCACTGTGTTGCAGAGCCACAGTCATCTTGGCACCGTTCCCCGGTGGGTTGTTTTTGCGGTCACTGACCCAGAGGCTCTGGCTTGTTTGCTCTCGCTAAGGGACAGAGAGGCACATGCAGTGCCCTTTAATTGCAAGGTAGTGTCAGCAGACCGCCTTGCGCTTACCTGTGAGTCACCAAAAAGTGCTGAGGCATTGTAAGAAACCTCAGGTGAACCTCGGTGCGAGTCATCCACGTCCTGGCATCCACGATACTGGGTCATGCTGCCTGCCAGAGGGACGTGGATAGGCAGGAGAAATGGCCTGACGGAACCTGATGGGGTTCAACAAGGGGAAGTTTGAAGTCGTGCCCCTGCGGAGGAACAAGCAGAGGCACCAGGCCATGCCGGGAGTGCCCAGCTGCAAAGGAGCTCTCCAGACAAGGAGCTGGAACAGCAATGGTCTCCAAAGCAGAGTTGGAGCTGACTTAGGCAAGAGGAAGGGCTTCTGCAGAGGAAGCCCTTGTTGTTCTGAAGAGGAAGATTCAAGGAAACGCAACTGTCCTAATAAATAAGACAGGAGAACTAGTGACAATCGACGTGGAGAAGGCTGAGGTACTCCGACGAGGTTAAGCCTCAGTTTTCCCTGGCAGAGAGACACAGTGAGGCTTTGTAACGTACTACCCAGCGCAGCCTCAAGAGTAGGGCCTTGTGAGATAGTGTCGCGGCATAGTGTCACAGGAGGGCTTTGTGAGCTTCCAGCCCAGCATAGAGTCACAGTTGGGTGTTGTTACATGCAGGCTCAGTACCGTGTCACAACAAGTTTTTGTGACCTCATGTCCTCCAACAAAGTCAAAAAAGTGTTGTCATAGAGTGGCAGAGAACAGAGTCACCATAGGGCCTCATAAAATCATGGCCATGCGCAGAGTCACACTATGGTATACTAAAATCATGGCCAAGGAGAGCGTCACAGCAGGCCCTCACAATATCACGACATGGCAAAGAGTCACGTTGACGATTAGTAACATCAGTGGCAGGCAGAGAGTCAAAGGAGGTCTGTGTGACTACATGGGCCTGCAGAGTCACAGTGGGGCATTATATTGTCACGACTGCAGAGTCTCAACAGGACCTATGGACATCACATCTGAGCACAGACTCTCAGAAGGCAACCTTGTTCCTCTGTAAGATCGTGGTCCGGCACAAAGGTAGTGTAACTTCTTGTGACCTCACAACCAGGCTCAGAGTCACAATTGCACGTTGTAACACCATGGCCCAGCAGAGAGTCGCAGCAGAGCTTTGTGATCTCATTTCCCAGCCTGGAGTTACAGTGGGATGTTTAACATCATCGCCCAACACAGCATTCCAGCAGGGCCTTGTGAGCTCACGGCCCGAAAGAGTCGCAGTGGTGGCTTGTAACATCGTGGCTCAGTACTGTAGTCCTAAAGCTAGGAAAAAACAAGAAAACCTTGAAGAAAATAGGGAGGCCTGTAGCTTGTGTAGTCTTTCTATAGCTTGTGTAGTCTTTTAGATGAAAGAAAGAGACAGGTAGCCTTGAGCTAGCAGAAGCAAGGAAGATAAGGAAGAAAAGGTAAAAAACAAGGAGAAAAATAGCTCCAGACTGACCTATAGTAACCTTTTGCTCATAAAGGGTCATTAACATATTAAAAATCACACCCATCAAAATGCTAATGTATGCTAATGTGGGATTTGGTGTTCCTCTGTAATGCACAAACTCAGTAGTGATAAGTTAGGTGAGCTGTAATGTAATAGCCAATCAAAAGTAGCCAAAGAGAGAGTTTTCACAAGTTTGCTGTGTATAAATTATGGTGATTTGAGTCAGAGGTGTGCTTATTTCACGAAAGATCACCAAGCATTTGACTCTGCAGAGTTATATAATTAATTATTTGATTAAAAGACCTTCGTGTGGATTCTGAATTTGTGCTTATTGGCACAGTGCACTGGGCACGAACCTATGGACAACAGTTTTGGCAACCCAGATGGGACCCCTAAATTAGCCTTGCCTGGTCTATCTCAACAGCATCGGCATTGGAGGGGAGCACGCCAGAGACCAAACGCGCACTGGTGATTTTCTCAGGGTCTGGCCTTGACCCTCCAAGAGTCCAGACCCAGCAGGTGGTACAACAGCGCAACACTCTGAGGAATACACCGAGTGTCTGGGGATCAAAGGGAGTCACTGGACTGGTGAGTATGATTCATATCTTCCTATAGGTATACAGAGAGCAGATTGTCAGCCTCACATGTAGATGCTGTGATTTAGCAAGAACAGGAAACTGTTCTGTGAGCTATTGGAATAAAGTTAAGTGATAGCAGCTGCTAGAGGAAATGGGAAGCAGTCGGTCCATACACCCGCCTCCCCCCCCTTTTCCCACCGGGATGTATCCTCAGCAATTGGTGATTATTTGATAAAAGGTGATTATTTGATAAAAGATAAAATGAGGCTCTATTGTAATCAGGAGTGGACTCAGTACAAATTAGATAGTGGAGAACAAGTGGCCAGAAAACAGATCCTTTAAGTATGATACCGTATGGCAATTGTTGTTATTTTGCCAGCAGGAAGGAAAATGGGATGAAGTGATGTATGTTAGCACTTTCATGTCACTGTATCGGGACTTGCAAAGTCAGACGGAGTGTGGATTGCGGGGAGATCGTGTTATGTTATGCGCTGAAAAGAAAGGGAAAAAAGAGAATGATAACCCCCCTAAAATTTATCTTAACTTAATTTTATCTTTATCTTAACTTAATGTTTTTAAGATCACCAAGCGCCTGACTCTGCAGAGTTATATAATTCATTATTTGATTAAAAGACATTCGTGTGGATTCTGACTCTGTGCTTATCGGTAAGGCGCACCAGGCACAAACCTACGGACAACACTGAGGCAACCCAAACACCTCCCTAGGACACACAAACACCTCCATGAGGCACCCAAGCATCTCACCAGGAGAGCCAAGCATCTGCCTGGAGTACCAACACACTTCCTGACAGAACTCAAGCATTTCACTGCAGCACCAAAGCATTTCCCCTGGGAACCCAAGCACCTCCTGAGGCACCCATTCATCTCCCCAGGTGCTTAGTGTCTGGCTGTCACCAAGCGTAGTTATGTTTTGGAAGGGATCTTAAAAATTATCAAACACAACCCCCCCCCCCGCCATACTCAGGGATTCCACCCACTAGATCAGGTTAGGCAAGGCCCCATACAGCCTTGCCTTGAATACTTCCAGGGACTGGGCATCCAAAACTGTTCTTGGTAACCTGTTCCTCAGCCTTACTATCCTTACTGTGAAGAATTTCCTCCGAATATGTAATCTAAAGGAATCCTCGACTAGTTTAAGAACATGTCCAAGAAGATGCTTGGGTGCTCCAGCATGGTGCTTGCATGCCCTGGGGAGATGCTTCAGTGCTCAAAAGGGGAGATTGGGATATGCTTGGGAACTCCAAAGAGGTGCTTGGGTGCCCTGGGGTGATGCTTGGGTGCTCCACGGAAGTGCTTAGCTTCACCAGGGAAGTGCTTCAGTGCCCTGTGGAGATGCTGAAGTGCTCTGGGAGATGCCAGAGATCCCTGGGAAATGCCTGATTGCTATTTCCAGCAGCAACTGTGTCTGGATTCTCTAGATTTCTGAAAATGACGGATCATACTCAGTCCTGGGAAGGAACAGATTTTGAAGTTGAGCTCCCTACACATAATCCTGGCTACAATAGACTGTGTTATCAAAGGTGCCTTTTAAACAACATTGATAGAAACTCAGGGGGCAATAGTACTGACCCTGGTTGTGGAAATATTATCCATGAAGTAGGGAATAATCCATACTGTACCTGGTAGCTACGGGAATGCTAATATACATAATGCAAACCAGATAGATACAACGGGAGAATCCTGTAACCGGATGGTCAGTCCCAAATGGCAAGGGGTGGTACTGACTATGTGGCAATCAAGCCAGGAAGGTGTTGCCCCTAGGATGGAAGGGAGCTTGCACCCTGGGGGCAATAATTCCAAATGTAACTATTACTGAAGACCCGCAAAGCCAAAGCCCCCCTGAGACCCTACACAGAATGAAAATGAATCCAGATGATCCTCTAGTAAAAAGAAACACAGGGCATTTTGTGGTTTTGCAAGGTGGTTTTTACCTTGGTTGGTGCGAGTGAATTAGAAAAAGCTACTGTAAATATCTCAGCTCTAATTGAAGAACTAGAAAGTAACACTCTGAGTGCAGTCCGGGCACTAAAAAAGGAGGTAACAAGTTTGTCAAAAATAGTACTCCAGAACTGAACAGTACTAGATTTATTACTAGCCTCACAAGGAGGAGCATGCAATTAATGTGTGTAATTAATGCTGGCTGCTGCATACATGTAGATCAAACGGGACAAATTTGACTGATCTCAAAAACATTTGGGAAAAAAAAAAACAAGACCCTACATAGAGCGGCCGAAGATGACACTTCCTGGGGATTTAGAAACAGTTGGGAGAAACTAACTTCTGATTTGTGGAAGAACTCTATAACTCAAAGCAAACGAGTTATAAAGTAGGTTATGTGGTTTATGTCGGTGCCGAGCACATGCGGGATAGCTCCCAAAGGCATGCGTGCCCCAACGCAGCAACTTGCCTTGGTTATATGCAGTAAAGAGTTACATATGCATGAAGTTTCCCAATACGCCTATACATATTCATAACCTATCCCCACTTTGTATTAAAATTAGTTCCAATCAGTCATTTCCATGAACTCCTCCCATCTGCGCCTGCGCAGTGCCTTCTGGTGGTGGTCGCTGGGGGGTTGTGGGGATGAAGTCCAATAACTCCTCTTCATCACCACTAGTTGACCCCCTGCCTTTGTACAGACTCAGCTGCTCCTTGGCTCTTGTCCAAACCACAAGGTCCATCTCAGCTGGTTTTTGAGACAGGTTCTCCATTTTTATCAGGAAACACCTTCCGTGAGGGGCCCCAAGACCCCTTGTTTCGGTTAATTTGCACAGTAGTAAGCAAAGACATTCAGCAACATCTATTTTTAATGCGATTACGCAAGCCCCCATTCTTCTACCCCTGGCTTCAACAAAGCAGGGATTTGGCCCTGGGGTGTCAGGGCTGGGAGCGCCTTGCCCCGCAGCATGCCGGGAGTTGCGGTCTTTGGGCTCCGGGCTTCCTGTCGGCCACGTTGGCTTCTGCGGTATGCTGGGAAATGTCGTTCCGCGCTGCCGCTCGGCTTCCAAGCCGGGAACAACACGGAGACAGGTAGGAAGGGCAGTTGTTTCCTCCGCACCAGTGGACCGGGGTGCCTCTTTTTGCCGCTTCCGTGTGGTTTTCCGCGCGGATCCCACTGCTTCTGTTAACGAGAAAACCTTTTGAGAAGCCGTGCCTGCTTCCACGCGTGCGCGGAGTCAGCTGGCGAAAAAGCAGTACCTCCGGCGGGGGGGGCGGCGCGCATGCGCAGTAGTGGTGCGTCGCCCTATGCCGCCACCTGCTGCTGGGAACGTGGCACTGCAGGCGGAGCGGCTGGGGCAGGGAAAGCCCCGGGCGGGGGGTGGGGAGGGGCGTCGGGCCGCAGGTCAGGAAGCCGGGGGCTGGCTCCGGGCCATCCGCAGCGTCAGGTGACCTGAGGGTCTTGCCCCACAGCATGCTGGGAGTCATGGTCTTGGGGTTTTGAGCTTCCTGTCGGCCATGTTGGTTTCCACGGCATGCCGGGAAATGTAGTTTTTCACGTTGCTGCTCAGCTTCCTAGCTGGGAAGGGCACGTTGCTCAGGGCAGTTATTTCCTCCCCAAGATGATGCGGGGTGCGTTTTTCTGCCGTTTGCATTTGTGGTTTTCCACGCGGTTCGCACTGCTTCTGTTACTGAGAAAACGGTTTGGGAAGCTGTGTCAGCCGTTCTCAGGATGAGGGTGGTAGCGCCCTCTGCCACCCACCTGCTGGTGAAAAAAATCAGTAACGCACTCAGAGCCATGTAGGACCTCTCAGAATCACAGAATCATCTAGGTTGGAAGAGACCTCCAAGATCACCCAGTCCAACCTCTGACCTAACACTAACAAGTCCTCCACTAAACCATATCACTAAGCTCTGCATCTAAACGTATTTTAAAGATCTCCAGGGATGGTGACTCAACCACTTCCCTGGGCAGCCTACTCCAATGCCTAACAACCCTTCCAGTAAAGAAGTTCTTCCTAATATCCAACCTAAACCTCCCCTGGCACAGCTTTAGCCCATTCCCCCTCGTCCTGTCACCAGGCATGTGGGAGAATTGACCAACCCCCACCTTAATACAGCCTCCTTTAAGGTACCTGTAGAGTGCGATAAGGTTGCCCCTCAGCCTTCTCTTTTCCAGACTGAACAACCCCAGCTCCCTCAGCCGCTCCTCGTAAGACTTGTTCTCCAGACCCCTCACCAGCTTTGTTGCCCTTCTCTGGACTCACTTGAGCACCTCCACGTCCTTCTTGTAGTGAGGGGCCCAAAACTGAACACAGAACTCAAGGTGTGGCCTCACCAGAGCCAAGTACAGGGGGACAATCACTTCCCTAGCGCTGCTGGCCACACTGCTTCTTCTCAGAGATAAGAAGCCTTCAATGTATGGGGACTACTAAACTCATGCGCCAAGCCCACGAGACAAATGTCCATGGCACGAAGATCAAGGACGACTTCTCAGAGATAAGCAGCTTTCCCTTTGTTTCCCCGTCCTCTTAGGAGCCCTCTTTACGATGCTTGTACACGCTTCAGGCTCACAACACTCATTTTCTTCTCTACTTAATATTCCTAGTCCCTGCCTAACCCCCCCCCCACATACTTTCCAAGGACCTACGTGCTCTGCTCAGGTCCCTCCTGAGGTCCTACAAATCTTTTAAATCTTCTTAGTGACCTTTCCAGCTTGTACTGTGCCACTGTTTTTTCCCTGCTCCTTTTGAGAATGTCTGTACCCTTCTCAGACCTTGATTGGGCTGGCTTTTTTGGACCCATCTGCATAGCCTTTTGTGTTTTAGATAGCCTACTAAGGTATGTTACTTCTCCTGTGAGTTATTTTACTACATTGAATTGCTTTTTTCTGTTACACTCCTAGATTATTTCTATCTATGTAAAGAAAGGTTTCAGCTAATTACAGTCAAAAAAAGTTTTAGCTACCTACTTGGTCATATAGTCATTTCAATAATCAGAACTGAAGCAAAAGCACAGGAATTTTTGTTTCTAGCAACACTCCACACACCGTTGAGCTAAGCCAAATAAAAAATGCAGCTGCTGCTCCTCCTGCTCTCTTTATCCCTTCCTGTGCTTTGCTTCTCCTCTTTCCCAGGTGATTGGGGCAGGGTGCCGGATGGGGCCTAAAGGTATATGAGCCGCAGGTGTCCTATCAGAGAGCTCATTCTGCCTGAGCTGCTCTTTGAGGGTAAGTGCTTTGTTTTTCCTTCAGTCAGTTGCAGGTGTTTTTTTTTTTGGGTGGGTCAGAGTCTATGGGTTGATGCGTTTCCAAGTTGAAAGAGATAAGTACATCTATTTAAGGTAACATCTAGTAGGATCATTTAAAGTAAATTAATCTGTATTAGTAGTAGAAGCCTTTATTGCATGCAGCTCTTCTTCAGGTGAGTAATTCTTATAGTAATTCTTATAGTAAAAGTAATTCTTCTCCTGTGTTTTATTCACGATGTTTGTAGCATGCCTTTTTATGTGTGTGTTTGGCCCGGAGCTGTCCTGCCTGGCAATCAGTGATGGTAGCTAACATGGTGGTCCATCAGTGCAATAATACATTGTCCTGACTTTTTTGAGAAAGACATCTGGTCTGTCTCTGGGTGAATACTCAAGCTCTGGGCAAGTACTCAAGGGCAGCTGGCACAGAGTCTTTTTTTCTTTTTTCCAGTAGTAGGTAAACCTTAGGAGGAACCGGTCAAAGGAAACAGCACTTTCTGGAATATCAAGTTCTTGTTCGGCAGCTTGGTGACCGGTTTGATCTATTTTTCAGATGTAGAGGCAAGTGGACTGCTGTTTTGAAATCATAAAATTAAAAACATGAAGTTTGTCAAACGTGGCAGTGCCTGTTTACAGTCTGTTTGTTGCTTTTGCCAGTGGTAGATAACACTTATAAGGAATCAGTCAAAGGAAAGAGCGCCTTCTAAAACTATGAAGCTCTGCGTTGGCAACTCGGTGACTGGCTTGACCTACTGTCCAGCTCCAGAGGGAGGCGAACCCCTGTTTTGAAATTAAAAGAAATAAAAAATAAAACTATGGTGCTGCTCTATGGCACCCAGAGGGCTGCCCCTCTACGGTGCCCAGAGGACTGCCGCTCTGTGTGGCAGTTAAAAGAATCTGATTTGGAGATAGAGAGCAGCAGAGGTAAAGCAGCTGGGAAGAGCTAGGTATTGCAGTAGGTAGGCTGTGGCTATGAGGTGCCTCAGGGTGTGCTTTTTGTCTGTGCTTACCCCTGCCGGGGCTGCTGTGCATTCATGGCCTTCTGGCATTTGTGGACCTGAGGGGTTTTGTTTTTTTCTGGTCTATGTGTTTGAGTTCTCTGCAAGGAGCTGTACTGTTTGCATGTCCATCACAGACATGACCTTGTCTCTATTTCTTGTAGCCCAGGTCATAGGCATGGACTAAGCTGGAAAGTTGAGTGAGGCACGAGGGTGAGTGGATGGCAGTGTGGGCCCTGAGTTGGTTGGTGGATTCTGCTAGTCTGTTTTGCCTGTTGGGCAGGCTTGGCAAGCACTTGTGACAGCAGAATACATCTCCTGCCACATTCCTGAGGCGCGCCAGACGTCAGCGGGTCCAGTTCCTGAAATGCTGGAGATGCTTGGAGTGCAAGAGGAGCAGAGTGTGATGCATCTCTTTGGGACGTTAGGTGAGCGAAGCGGTGGTACTGGGTTGGGGGATGTGGGTCTGGGGCTTCTTGGCTGTTGGGGCAGGGGAGGAAAGAAGAGGAGTGGGTATAGGCTTTTGTGGATTGTCCATGTTTGTCTGTTCTTTCTCCTTGGTCTAAGCCACGTGACCTTGGCTCGGCACAGCAAATGGAAGCGCTAAGCCTGGATTGGGAAGGTGAGTGGAGAAAAGTTGAAAAATGGGCACTGTTTTTGGTTTGGTAGTCCATTGGTCCACCTCTGGGTGACTCCTCTTTTCCAGGGACAAAGAAAATACTGGGAACATCCTAGTTGGCCTCTGTGGTCCACATTGAGGATGGATTCTGAACCCTGAGAATTAAGTCCAGGGGCAAATACTGTGTGTTGGGGGGTGGCTGGCAGGGGGAGGCGGGGAGTTGTCTAGTGGTTGTCTATCTGACTTCAGTAGCAGAGCAGATCAGTTGACTACTGTTCTCTTTCTGAGGAGAGTGTTGCATTGGAAGAAGTTTGGCTGGCATGCTGGTGCCTGATGGCACTTTATTTCTGCAGGTGAAGAGAAGCCTCGTGCCTGAAGCAATGTCCTGCCTAGCCTTTGTGTTCCGTTTTGAGGATGGAACATGCCTCCCAGCATTCCCAAGCTAAGTTGGGGGGCAAGTGCTATGTCTGGGTTGGGGTTGTGAATGGACACATAGGGCGAGGGTCTGTGCTTCTAAGTCATTGCAGCAGATAGGGCCTTTCAGGATTGATCATGGTCAGGCAGAGAGAGGGTATGTGTGGGGGGTCCTGTCAGGTATTGCTTGAGCATGTGCCAGGCAGAGCAGTTCCAGCTTGGTGTCTGTGTTCTGTGTTGTCTGTGCTGTGCTGTTGCTCTTGGTGCTCGGCAGGCCCTGGGGAAGCCATCCTGAGGGTACTGAACACTTGACCTCATTGGAGTAATGCTGATGCTCAACCAGAAGCTGAGCACCTCTTGTCTTGCAGTGGGAGCTTAAAGAGATCATTTCTTCTGTGCATTAATTTTTTTGTATCAAATGTTTCCTGATATGATCATCATATGTTACGTGTTCCTCAGGTCTTGATATCCTCGTTGCCTTCTTCTGCTGGACAGACTAGATAGGCAACTTAGTAGCTACACTGAAGGTCCTGAATACTTGTTTCATCATGGTAGGGCTGATCTGAGCGCTTCTTGTCTTGCAGTTGCAGCTTAAAGCGCAGATGCATTTCGGATCTTCTGCATCATATTCAGTTTCAGATCGTGTCTGTTTCTATCCTCGCTGTTGCAGAAGTCATCTGAGCTTCATCAGGAGCTCTGGCTTGGGAATTCATTTCCAAAGCATTTTTCTTATGGGGTTTGCACTCCCCATCCTTCCGGTCTCTTGTCTTTAAATGCAGGCATAAATGCCTCCATCATCCCAGTTCTGGCGGTCGCTTTCAGTTGCAGGTCATGGCATTTGAGTCTGTCCCTGGGGCTGCCGCAGATCATCTGTTCTGACTCCCTGTCGCTGTAGGGCTTCCCTCTGGGAGTCATCATGCTGCTACCTGGTGTTCTCCTGTGTTTTGTTCGTAACGTTTGTAGCGTGCCTCTGTGTGTGTGTGTGTGTGTTTGGCCTGGAGCTGTCCTGCCTGGCAGTTAGTGATGGTAGCTAACGTGGCGGTCCATTGGTGTACTAATACATTGTCTGGATTGTTTTGGCAAAGATATCCGGTCTGCCTCTGGGCATGTACTCAAGGGCAGCTGGCACAGAGTCATCTCTGTGTTGTTTGGCAGATGTGGAGGGGGAGACTTGAGCTGCTTGCGAGCAGCTGTTTGCATAGTGTTTGAATAGTGTTAGAGGAGAGGTCTGTTGAATCTTGAAAGCTTGCAGATGTGGACTGTTTCTTTTTTTGCCAGCCTTAGATAAACCTTAGGAGGAATCGGTCCAAGAAAAGAGCGCCTTCTGGAACTGTCAAGCTCTTGTTTGGCAGCTCGGTGACTGGCTTGGCCTAGTTTTGAGGTGCCGAGGCAAGTTGTCTGCTGTTCCGAAGTGATAAAAATAAAAATGGGGTCCCTTGTGTTGTTTAGGGATGGGTGCTAATGCTGGCAGCTGAATGGTTATCTTCTGACTGTGTTTTCATTTGTTAAAGCTGAAATGCAGTGTACAACCTGGGACGTCGCACCCAGAGCTGCCTCTGGCTAGGTGAGTGATGAACAGATGGAGCAGTTATTTTTGAGTTGCAGTTCTCACTGTCATTCTAAGTGTCCATTCTTTCTCTTTTAGAGGTGTTGTAGCTGGCTTAAGAGGGCAGATGGAAGCATCTGCCTCAGGGGCAGGTGAGTGGGCAGAGGTAAGGCAGCACATGAGAGTAACTGTCCTAGCTGTGCTGCAGCTTTGGATGCTGCCTCGGCCTATGCTTTTTTTCCTCTTTTGCAGGTGTCTCACACAGGCTCAGAGGAGTAAACTGCACTCTGAAGAGCTGTGTAAGAAGGGGGTCTGGTCATGAGCTTGGCTGGAGCGGAATGGCCAAGTAGTGCAAGGTGACTATGAAGGGTCTCCATCTTGTTTTGCAGGTGCCATGGCAGGCTCTCCACAGAAGTGGCTGAGGATTTGAGATGAGGCTAGAGAGCAACAAGGAGCTGCATGTGCAGTGATGGTTTCCAAGCGCTGCGCTTGCTTTCTCTTCTGTTTATCAGGTGCCACAGGCAAGGTGGGTTGTAACATCAGTCTTTAGAATTGGAGCAAAGCAGGTCACTTGAATTCTGTGTTGTTCCTGAGGAAAGGTGTTGTAGAGGAAAAAGGTTGTCTGGCGTGGCAGTTCCTGATGGCGGTCTTCTGTAGGTAAAGAGGTGCCTGGAGCCTCATCTCATGTAGCCTGCGCATGCCTTGAGCATGAAGCCTGCTTTCCAGCAGTCCCTAAAGCTAAGTTTGACCTGAAATGCCCTGTCTGTGTCTTGGGTGGGGTTGTACCTTGGGGTTTGTGTGTGATATGTGCATGGGGATGGCTTTTAAATCAGTGCAGCAGAGGACCAGGATCCAGTAACAACTGGGTAAAGAGGCCCCAGGTTCATCCTTTTCAGCCTAGCATGTGCCAGGCAGGGCAGTTCCAGCATGTGTTCTACAGTGTATGTTTGTTTCTGTGTACTATAGTATCCATTTATCAGGTCTTGTTCCCATACTTCTTGGCTTCTGCAGTGCTTGCTGAGCACCATATCATGGGTCTTAAATGGATTGTCTTGTTGGCATGGGACTAGTAATGAAGTGTTTCTTGTCTTCCATTAGGACTTAAAAAGGCTGATCTCTTTCAAGAGCTTGATGTCTACATTTCTTGATGGTAGCCATCATGGCCTCAGTCTTGGGCTTGTGTGTCTTCATATACAGTTTAGGAGCCTGCCTCTATGTGGTTTGGGGTCCTGGTTCTGTGGTTTTGGACTAATGTTTCTGGTTTGGGGGGGAGTGTGGGTGGTGTGCTGCCGGCCCGGCCCGCTGCTGTGTGCTGCCAGCGCAAGGTGGGCTGTGACATTAGTCTTTAGAATTGGAGCAAAGCAGGTCACTTGAATGCTGCAGGGCATCTGAGAACAGTGTTTTAGCAGAAAAAGTTTGTCTGGTGTGGCGGTGCCTGATGGCAGTGTGCTTCTGCAGGTGAAGAGGTGCCTGAAGCCCCATCCTGTCTAGCCCATGCACACCTTGCTGAGGATGAAACCTGCTTTCCAGTAATCCAGAAAGCCAAGCAGTGTCTCAGCCTTGAGCATCGGGGGCCTGTGCCTGGGCTTCTGGGCCTGTCTGTAATGTTTGGCACCTGCATTAATACTTTTTTGGCCTTTATTTAGTGTTTGGGGCCTGTCTGGAGCCACTGGGGCCTTTGTCATGGGTTTTGGGGCCTGTCTGTAGAGTTCAGGGCCTGTGTTTAGGTTTTTGGGGCCTGCGTCTTGGTGGGGAGGGGAGGTTGAAAAGCTAAAAAACTTTAAGTCCGTTATACCCATTCCTTTTCTTCTTCAGTAGCTATCATTAGTGTATTGCAAGTGTCCCCTTTTCCTGAAGGGGTCTTTCAAGCTTCAAGATCACAGGCTAGTTGTTTCCCGAATATGGTGAGGCTATTCTTGAACCCCCGTGGTAACACAGTCCAAGTAAGCTGAGTTTTTCATCCTCCATTAGGATTTTCCCATTCAAAGGTAAAGAGTTTCTGGCTTTCAGTTGCCGCGGGCAGGCAGAAAAAGGCATCCTTTCAATCTAGTATCGTGAAACAAACTTGTCTGTTTTCTAATTTTTGTCAAAAGGTTATTTCCATTTTTCCTTGTTCACAAGAAATTTTTGCATCCAGTTTTTCCAGCAAGTCCCTTCCTAAGAAGGACATTGGCAAACTGGGTAAGTACAAAAATTGATGAATTCCAATCATTTTTCCCAATTTAAATTTCAAGCATTGCAAATAAAAATGCCTTTTCCTGTTTCCATGACACCTGTCTCGGACCCATCATCATCACTCTGTCCCAGAGGGCTCACACCCGTGATTTTGAGATCTCTGCCTTGGGTTGAGGCAGAACTAGTAATATTAGTAATATTCCTACATCCTCTTTCCCTGCTCATTCAACTTCAAACAGCTCTGTTAAATACTGCGTGCCACACCTTTAACACCTTCAACAACCCTTTTAACACTTCTTTTGTCTTTCTCTAGGCTGTACTTTTCTAATGCCAACACCAAAGGCTCAGTCAGGGGCCAACTTAATTCCATACCTTTTCCCTCCAAGATGCTGAAACAACATATCAGTATACAACATTTCATCCTATTTTCCTTCTCTCCTCCAAAGCAACATTAATTGCAAGATAGTGTTACAGTCAATTGATCCATGAAGTGGCCATTTAGCTTATATAGTGGCCACCACTGATTGCAATGCTTAATGAAAGTCCTCTTGGTTTCTGTGCCCCGACTTCTAACAATATCCTTCCAATATGCCAACATGTACTCAAGGAGGCTTTCTTTAAAACATCTTTGTTTTGGGTATTACTCATTTCCGTGATTTCCCATTTATTTATTTATTATTGTTCCTTATTAGTTACTGTCTCTTGTTTCATTTTCCCTGCAAACCTTTTTATTGCAGGCTTTTATTATCTTTTCCTTATCTTCTTCCCAAATGTCCCAGTTCCCTGGGATTAAACTCCTCCTTCCACATACAAACTTGACTATTTCAGATTTTAATGAGCCCTATTCCAATCATAAATCCACAGGGCTTTGGGAAAACACCTGAAGTACTCAGCCCTCTGTCTTCTAGACAAACAATACCACCTTTTTCACAAAATTTACATTTCAGCAGGACAATTTCAAGCCAAATGCTAATTTTTCTCATGCACTTTTTTAGTAAGCCCCCACAAAACAAGGAATCACTCCCCCCTATCCACCAATATGGGGGTTTAAAAAGGTATTGAGGCCTAAATAAATTTACTCTCCCCCTTCTTACCAAATTCCAAGCACTCAAGCCCGAACCACCAAAGAAGTGACTCTCTGTTCTACGGCTTTGATAAGCAGTCCAGCCCCACCCCCCAATACTTGGGAAACTGACCAAACACCACAGCGAATATACCAAAACTTCTAAACTCTTACTCCTTGTCACACTCAAAACATTTAAGTACAAAAAACAGGATTACAAGATGCACTGCTGGGCCCATATATTGGGCACCACCCATCAACACTTGGATAAAACAGCACTTCTTTTCGGTCTGTCATGCGCTTCGTTTGTCTCTGGCTGTTCCCCTCATGGAGAATACGGAACTGCAGATCAGAACTCTGCACTTGCTTCGCAGCGATGCTGTGTCTCACTCACAGCACAATCATGCAATCACACAAAGAGGCCCCTAGCACCACAAGTATAACAATAAACAACTGCACAAAATATTCATTCAACCTGTCACGCGCTTCGTTCATCTCTGGCCGCTCTCCTTGTGGAGATTATGGAACCGTGGATTGGAACTCTGCACTTGCTTCGCACGATGCTGTGTCTCACTCACACAGCACAATCATGCAATCACACAAAGAGGCCCCTTGCACTTCTCATTCATACCACAAGAATATATCACTTAATAAGCAAACTTGTTTGTATCATCTCTGGCCATGTTCCTCGTGGAGTAACTCATTTCACAACAATACATTGTCTCAAACACGTTATAAATGAAGATACAACTCAATCTGAATTTAGTAATATTTATAAAAGGCAAGTAAACAGCGCTGGGTGTGTGGGGAGTCTACGCTCTACCAACACGCACACACAACCGTCAAACTTTCTAAATATATAGAACATTGCTTTTACATATTCATAAGAAACCCGAGTACGCCTATACATATGTACAATCAGAAAAGGTATCAATTGAAACATAAACATGGCAAAGTTTTCCGAATTTTGGCGAGTAATTAACAAACAATCCTTTAAGTCTATTACTATTAATGTCCATGACTGGGGGAGCATAGCTGGAGTTGGTAATCCTGGTTGAAGTGCTCCCATATCTTCTGTGACTTCATTATTTTTTCTCAGATCATATAACAGTCTCCATTTTCCATTCCTTTTCTTGATTACAAACACCGGAGAATTCCAGGGCTAGTCGTGGGAACAATATGTCTCGCTTTAAGTTGTTAAGCAACTCGGCCTTCGGGCCTTATGTATCATATTCCTCCCGGATCGAAGGGAAACAGATCAGTTTGCTTTTCAGGGCCTATAGGGCCTGGATCAAAACGAACGTCCAGGTCACCAGGGGGCGTAACAGCAAAGGCCTGCGATGGCAGTAGCGGCGGGGGGGGGCGGTGGTGTAGCAGAAGGATCGGTGGACGAGCCCGCAGCTCCCTCACTATCTGGCAAACCACACGTTTCTGATTGTGGTCACACACGGCTCTTTAAGGCCTCAGGGACTGCTCGCCAGGTGCCAAGCAATCCCACCGCATCCCCGTCCTCTCTAATAGCAGAGTCCCACACCTTGACCTCAATTTGGTCCCATGTTTCAGGATCATAAACTGTCTGAATAAGCTGTGAGGTTACCAGGACAGTCTTTGTTTCTAAGGACGTATGATTCCCCATAATGCACAACTGCTTACCTTCGGCCAGCAAGGGACAGTTGTGTGCGTGGGTCTGCTTCTCTCGGCTTGAGCTTCCTTCCAGCTCCAGTGCGCCTATTTCCAGCGACTTTCTATACGAGCTTCTTTGAGCTGTTTGCTGAGTTTGGCTGAACCTATTTTTGTTAGGCAATCAAGGTCCCTGTTCTGTTAGCCCGTCCCTGTTCCTGTTGTTCATGCCCCTGTTTTTCTTCATGTCCCTGTTTGTTTTCTTCAGGTCCCTGTTCGGGTGCCATTTGTGGCATAACGACCACACAGACACCAGGGTTCTTTTAGGATCAGTAACTGCTACTACTTTATTGATGACAGAACTTCATCATATCGTGTTGCATCCCATATTGAGGACAGGCTCCCTTCTTACACTATTCGCCCCACGGCAGTCCTTTTCCACTAACTCTTCATTGGTCAAACAACTTTGCCTGGCAATCAGCAAACACCCAGCAACTTCTATGCCTTAACGGCTGGAGAACAAGCAACTCCAGGCGGCATGGGTCTCCTGAATCACCCTTCTTTGTTCCCTCTAAACTTTTTATATTCCTGATGGCCTCATCGTTAAGAGTCTGATGTTATCACCAACCATGGGGCTTGTCGACCCCCATGGCCACACTCCCACATCTCCCCCTTCTTTATTAATATCAACCATCTTCTCGACACAAATTATTACTCCATATATCACACACATACACTTACACAAATGCTTTCAACATGAGATACCCAGACATCTACAAATAAGACATACAATTATTAACACTCCAATTAATATCCCTCCAGCAGCTGCAAATATTACCCAGGTAACCTTGTCACAATTGTGAGAGGCCCACTTACCCTTTTCCTGCTTCTTATACAGTCATTAGCAGGTCTGTCCTGGCTCCCAAAACTGGGATGCAGCAGTAACCTCGGATTTCCTCAATCTGCTCCCAAGATCACTAGCGGCTGTTCCACTTGACCACTCTATCAGTCAGCCTGTAGGGTAACCTTCTCCCTTATGGGGACTATGCTGCATGCTAGACGTCTCTGCATGATTTACCAGCTGCCCCAGCCACGTGTACAACTTATAGGCCCTTGCTGGTATGTTACACATACCATTTGTCCACGGTCCAGCAGGTCGTTGTCTGTCCCCGCAGTGAGCAGCCGAGGAGCGAGTTCCTCCAGGGAATTGTGCCCAGTGCACGCTAGGTTATCCGTGGCGCGGCCACTCTTGTGGGCAGACAGAGAGCCTCCTGCCTGGCTCGCCAAAATGATTCGTGGAAGAACTCTATAACTCAAAGCAAATAAGTTATAAAGTAGGTATGTGGTTTATTTCGGTGCCAGGCACATGTGGGATAGCTCCCAAAGGCATGTGCACCCTAATGCAGCAACTTGCTTTGATTATATGCAGTAAAAAGTTACATATGCATGAAGTTTCCCAATATGCCTATACATATTCATAACCTATCCCCGCTTTGTATTAAAATTAGCTCCAAGAAGTCATTTCCATAAACTCCTCCCATCTGCGCCTGCGCAGTGCCTTCTGGTGGTGGTCGCTGAGGGGTTGTGGGGATGAAGTCCAATAACTCCTCTTCATCACCACTAGTTGACCCCCTGCCTTTGTACAGACTCAGCTGCTCCTTGGCTCTTGTCCAAACCACAAGGTCCATCTCAGCTGGTTTTTGAGACAGGTTCCCCATTTTTGTCAGGAAACACCTTCCGTGAGGGGCCCCAAGACTCCTTGTTTCAGTTAATTTGCACAGTAGTAAGCAAAGACACTCAGCAATATCTATTTTAAAGCGATTAAGCAAGCCCCCATTCTTTCATTCCTGGCTTTAATAATTGCGATTGTTTTATTTAGAAATCATTAATACGATTAAGCAAGCCCCCATTCTTCTATCCCTGGCTTCATTAGGGGGTTGATATTAAGGATTAGGGTTGTCGTTAGAGTTGTTAAGGTTAAGGGGAATAAGGATTTTAGGATAAAGGGATCAAGGTTGTGGGAATAAAAATGTTGTTTTTGCACAGAGTTACGTTGTTTAGAGGGAAGGAATGTGGTATTGAGATATGCTTGCACTGATAAGAAAGCTTAACAGAGACCTTGGAAAATGCAGACAATCAGAATCCTTAGAGCAATTAGGTGGAAATCATGGTGCAAGAAACATTACCACCTCAAAGAGTAAAAAAGTCGAAAGAAATTTGACTTATAACAGGCCAGCAACTGAAAGCCATGTATTGTCTGTGAAGCACCGGATAGATTGTGAACCTGGAATACCCAGTCAATGGGGAAACGGGAGGGTCCTGGTTGTCGAGGAAAAAAAAAAAAATATATATATATATATATACACTGTGTTATGGAACTAGTAGGCGCACTCCTGCTTGTGGGACGCACGCCATTGCAATCGAGATTAAAAATGCTTTACTGAGATCCTTGCCTGAGCCTATGTTATTGGCTACAGAGTGTTTCTCAAAAGGTGTTAGGGTTTTAAGGTTTCAGGACTAGGGCACTAGGGTTTGGTTTCAGGGTTAGGGTTTTCAGGATTTAGGGTTAGGATTTTAAGGTTTTTAGGGTTGGAGTTGAAACGATTAGGGTTTTAAGGGTTTGGGGATTAGCATGTTAGGGTTTTAGGGTTTTTTTGGGTTTTGGTGTTGATAGGGTTTTTAGGGTTAGGGTCTTCGGGTTTTAGGGTTAGGGTCTTCGGGTTTTAGGGTTAGGGTCTTAGTGGCTTTTTTGGTCAGGTATTTAGGGTTAGGGTTTTAAGGTCTTATTTTTTAGGTTAGGATTGTTAGGGTTTTACGGTCTTAAGGGTTAGGGTTTTAGGATTTTACGGTTCTAATTTTTTTGGTTAGAGTTTTTAGGGTTTCAGGGGTTTTGGGCTGTGGGTTTCAGGGGTTTTTGTTGCGGGTTTCAGGGTGTTAAATATTTTTGGGTTACGGTTTTTAGGGTGGGGCCGGAGGGGAAGGGGCTTTTCTTCATGATTGGGACCAGAGGGGAAGGGGCTTTTCCTCAGGATTGGGGCCGGAGGGGAAGGGCCTTATGTATCTTATGTACCGTGCCCAGGCTAACTTGCTCAGATAGCACAGCTGTCAAGTGATCAGTCATACAGCATCTACAGTGAGTCTGGGGGCTGTGGGCAAAATGGTCGTGTATGGAACATACTTCTTCACGTCTGTACTTTTTTACAGGTATACTAAGGCTCACAGAAATATGTATGTTGTTGGTTAAGAACGGCAGAGCTGCTGATGGTTGGCCACAGCAAGTTAGCAAAGCTTTACTTTGGTGTGCCTGTTACCCCTGGGTGACTGTCAGAACAGAGCTCTTCAAATCTGGTGGGACTGCACGCTAGCCAGAGGTTTGCTGAAGCCTTTCTTGCTCTGAAATGCTTCTCTTTTTTGCCTTTTCCTTCAAAACTCTTATTTTGGTATTTGTTTTTTTGTTGGTTTTTTTTTTTTTTTTTTCAGTCTACTTGCTCATGGAAGCTTTCTATGCTGTTGTTTCATGTTGGGGTTGGAAGAATGACCTTTCAACTGAAAACTGTAGTTCAATGTTCTGTTGCAACTGAAGTACTCGAAGCAGCTATGACCGCCTGCATGCATAGTGACTTGTAGCACTGTCCAATTTTTAACAGGATTTACTTAAGGTAGTGTTCAGTGTTTATAATTTTTGAACAGAACAGAAACCAGAATTACGTTTCCTGTGCAATAGCAGGCCTTTCCTAAAACTTAATTCTGACCATGGTTTCATGACAGTACTGGTTTGAGTGCATCTGTCTTAATTGTTGTTCAATGCATTTGTTTTGTCAGCTGAAGGCAAATTACAAGACACATGCTATGCAAAAACAACATGGCACTTAATTGTTTTAGGTGGTATGTCCAGCTGCTGTCACCACTGGGGGAAATCGTCCGGGTTTTGGGTAGAACTTTTGAAAAGTCCCAAGACTGCTCCATTTAGGGAGAAATATTTGGTTTACAACTGTCCTTTAATCAAATGCAAACGAGGGCTTCCAGGGATTGTAATAATGTCTCAAGTTGAATTTGGCTCTTTTGCAGCCCATCAAAAGAAGTCGTCCTTGACAAAAACAATATTTTAAATATCTGCTCACAAGCTCTGGAGCCAAAGGGTTGCTATTTCATTTGGCTAAATACCTTCCCAGGAACAAGGCAGACCTGAAGCTGAGCCAAAATAAGCCCTAGCAGATGCTTAGCCTAGAGAACACTAGACTGAACAGCTAAAATTGTTGAAAGAATGGGAAGGACAGCTGGCCAGTTCTGCTCCTGATTTACTGTGTGGGCAAGCCGCATCCCTTCTGTCCCAGTGCTCTGCCAGCTACAGGACCTCTCTTGTCCGCTTGCCACCTCACTTCAGCTTCTAGGGCTTAACCCAGTTCTTGCTGTAGTCAACAACAAACCTTCTTCTGTTCGTGACAGCCGAGGAGTCCAACGTCATCCTTTCCTAATGGACTCTGTTTAGCTTTAATAGTGGGAACTCTTTGTATCAAGAGGTTCTGCTGTGGCTTTTCATTCCTGCTTTTCATAACAAATCTAATACTGGAGCTTGCAATAATAATAATAATAATAATAATAATAATAATAATAATAATCAGATGAGATTCAAGAATTGTGGAAGCTGTGCTACTTTTATAATTGAGATTGATCTAATTGGCTACATGGATCTCCTTTCCTTCCCATTTGCTGGTTCTGGCCTTGTCAGTCCTCATAGGATGCTGTCTTGGTGGTCAGATCCGGTGAGAAAGCTACTAACTTTCCTGGTGTGTTTTTTCTTAGTGCAGTGTAGGGGTTTGGGACGCTGAGGCAAGGACAGAGCAGGACTGTGGTGGCCAGCAGCTGGATTGGTTGGGGTAGTTGTAGAAATACAGCCTGATGATGGTATTCTAGGACAGTTTCTCTGAAACTGCAGCTTCAGGACTTGGTCATTTACCAGGTCCTGGCAGTGAGACGAGGTGAGGACAAACAAACCGAACAGCTTTCCTGGGGCACAGAGATGTTTGATCAATAACCAGAACTGTTCAGACTGGAAGCACAGATCTCACCAGGATCTAAGCAGCTAATCGCTGCTCTTCTGGAAGCAGGCAGTCACTCTAGATAGCTTTGTTCGAGTCAAGAAATAGCAAGTGTCAGCGCTCAAGGCGAAAGCTAAATATATGCTAGTTGTGCTTTGTGCTGCAACAGAGGCTGGGACAGATTCTTATCTCGCTGACTTTGGGGTATGCCTGGAAGAGATCTTCTGTCTGGTGTAACTGATACCAGGGTGTCTTGTGAAATTGACGTTTTCTGGAGTTTGAGGGGGAGAGGAGTGGTGAGGAAAGAAGGGCAAGTGGCAAGGATACCAAGCCTCTTCAAAAATATCTAAATTCAAAGAAGCAGCTGTTTTTTTGTATGTGTGGCTCTATTTATTTAGACTAGCTTTGGCTCTGGGTTTCTTCCTGAGAAAAAATTCAGAAGGAGCTTTGCCTTAACTGCTCCTGCGAAGCCTTTGCCCATGGAAATCATACAATGTGATTAATGCTCCTTTATATAAACTCCAGCATGTCTGAATCTAAGGTAATCTTCTTCCATAACTGTAACTCCAGGATCACAGAGGAGAATGGTGGTGGGAGAAAGACATGGATTAGTTCAAAATGGGAGTCATTTGCACTTAAAAATAGCCAGTGTATGCTTTGTCAGAAGCATGCTTTTCTCTGACATTGTACAACCAACTAAGAAGAGATTAGTGGCCAAGCTGTACTCATGGTGAACAGGAGATGTCCTTCAGAAGGTGTTGGCTCACGTTGTCTCCAGTATCTTTTGTTGGACAAAGGGGGTCCCAAAGGCACTGAGCTGGGCTTATCGCAATCTGGGTAAATTATTATCCTGATAGTACTCTAATGAGGTGGCATAAGCAGGCAAAGTTCTTGGGAAGTCAGGACCCAGGGGAATACATTGGAAAGCTCAGCTTGACTAAGAATATCTGACTCCTCCTAGAAGTCAGTACTAAGTATGTAGCAGTGCTGGGTTACCAAGAGTGCATCTGAGGAAAGAGCCCTGCCAGAAAACTCTCGTTCCCTGTGTTTCCTAGGGGTCAGTTTAGGCACATCTTGAAGAAGATTGCTGCACTGCAGACTGCTTGGTTTGTATGGCTTGGCTAGGGCTGCTGTTGGGGGACGTTTGAACTTTGGTTTGCTTACTGGTCCAGATCTTGTGAGGTCTGGTGGAAGAGGCTTTCTCTGTCCTATGTTTAAAAAACCTTAGTGGTTTGTGGTAAAAACTGGAGTATTGGCTTCAGCTTTGAGTTAATGAAAGTATAGCAACGTGCCACAGGGTGCAGCAATTGACAGACTATATACTAAGAATTGTTCAGTTCCTGTGGAAGTGGGAATAAACCTCTGATACCTGATATTAAAGAACTCCTACGAGTTTGGCTAAGGCTCTTCATTTAACAGTGCTGGGTCTAATACATAAGTTAGCCATTCAGGTTCCGTCTAGCAGAAGCTAGATGTGGTTGCTTTGAGGTAACTACAAGGAACTATATCTTCAGAGAGGGACTTAATATAATCTGAAACCAGCTGTCTCTCTTTCAGGGTAGACAAAGTCACAACAAGAAAGAAATGCTGCTCATGGGATAGAAAATGCCTTGGGGAAAAAAAAAAAAAAAAAAAAAAGATGGCTCAAGGAGCAGGCATGTTATTCTCTGTAATGGGATACACATGTTTTTCCTCTAGTTCCTCTCTGACCTTGTGCAATATTTCAATTCAAAAAAACCTAAATTGCTGCGATTAACTTCTTTGGTGTGTTTCGGGGGGTTTTGAGTGCTACCATTAAAAAGACATTCACAATACTGCAAGCACTTACTGCTGCTGTATAAAACCAGAGTGCAGGCAGTATTTATTCTTGAGCATTGTTAACTTGCAGTGTTTCTGGCACATAGGAAATCTTAGCTCACATGTATACAAGTTCAGAATAGAACCACTGCTTGCAGCAATGTGAAAATCAGAAAATTTTGTATGCCTCCTTGGAAATGGCAGCTGCTGATTGAAGTCACCTGTTTGCTTCTTACACAATGAGTTGCTGAGCAGCACAGAACAGCTGAACAGAATAGGGATGACTCCAGCTCTACCAGTGTCTTCTATGTCATTAATGTGATCTTTATTGAAGATGTGCTTGGGTTTCTCAGTTTTTTTGGATTTGAGATTGGCTCACAATTTAGCACAGATAAGTGCACTGGCAACTAGAAAGGAAACAGATACAACAATACCTCTTACTTGGGACCTTATACCAGGGATCTGTGTTCCTCTTCTACTCCCTTTTGTTGTTGTTGCATGGGTTGGAAGTGAGAAGGGTGAGGACACAGATGAATTAAGAAACATAATGTCTGCTTTCCTCTTGCAGCTCCTAGCAAATTAGGGAGTGCTTCTGAAAGTCTAGTATGACACAGATGAGACCAATTTGTTCCTCAGTTAAAGAAGATAAATAACAAGTGTACCTATAAGCATTTTTTCTGATCATGTTTATGCAATTTATCAAATCTATGTGATTTACAATCCTCCTGTAAGTGGAGGACAACATGTTTTAGGGTAGTGAAGACCTTAGTGCTCTGGCAGCTGATTTTGATCCAGCTAATAACAGAATTTCAACTGCTCTTGACTGATCCAAGACTTTTCCCATGTATGAAAATGAGCTGCACTTGAAAGTCCTCAAAACATTACTTCTGAAGTATTCTGTTTCTAGATAAACCTTTTTTTTTTTTTAAAGCTGGACTTACTCTTCTGAGTCTTCTAAAGCATTGTTCAGGCTTCTGAACATGTTCATTGAGCACTATATTAGTGCGAAAGGTAGAAGTGTTTTCTATAGAAAATTACGAAATTGTTTCTATTAAAAGCTGTCATACCTCCACCTGCCTGAATATGACATCTGGGTAAGTCAGCTGATGGCATAGCATTGAATAAAAAAACTCTTTCTTACTTAGGATGAATTGGAGGTGGTTTTTTTGTTTGTTTGTTTTAAACGGCATTGTTTGTGTTGCATCCTCTGTTTTAGCTTAAGTTTCCTATGCTTGGTTTTGCTGATGGATTTAGTGGTATTTCTGTCCTACAGTAATAAATTAAAGTTTACCTCCCTTTATGGTGTAAGTGGCCTCATGTGGTGGGACTTCAGGTCAATGTTAAGTTGTATTGGGAGAAAAAGAAGGTTGTGTATCAGCTCTCCAAGTGCCTGTCCATATGACTGAGTCTGACTAGATGAAAGTTGATGGCTTTGTTTTGCAGTTGTTCTCAGGACTTCATGTGGGAAAGTGACCTTCTTTGTTGGGATTCCTTGCCTCTGACAGCTGTAAACAAATAGCAAGTAAATAGGAACTGCCACATTTAGTCAGTTTGTGTTTCTAGGCCAGTATCTTTCTCTCCATTAATACATACTTGCAATTCCTTCTAGGCCATTGCAAGGGTTGGGAAGATACTCTGTACCATGAAGGTGTCTTCCTGAAGGAATGAAAAAATGTTAGATGAAGTACCAAAACTAATATGAAACAAGTCCCTGAGTATACCATCTGTTCCCTTTTCAAATAAAGGGATGTAGCCTAAGGACTGACTCCATGAGCATCTGAAGAATTGACAGATCCACCCTCAACCCAAACATCTCTGGGTGGTTCTCCTGCGCTCGGAGGGAGGGAACCGATTCCACTAGAACACTCCCCAGCGTGTTATGCAACCTGAGCATGCAGGCATTCGAAGCATTTCCCATAGGTGATCATGATGTTTTCAGCTCCCTAAAGAGACCAGCCTTAGCCTCCACTTTGATGAACTTTGGCTGCCTACCTGCTGTTTTGGGAGGTCAAGGGAGTGGCATCTAATCACTTCTGCAAAACCCTGTTTAACATCATGGTGTGTGGCACTGTCGAGATCTCACAAGAAGGGATACTTGCACCAGATAGCAGTAAGGCAGAGCTGGCAAACAATAGTGAGCCAGAGGAGCTGGGAGTTTTGATCTGCAGCATATAGAGAACCTTATAAGCCATGCTTTCTGTGTGCAAGACTATGCTGTTTATTGACACGTATAGGTTTGATTTTTAGGACAGATCTTGGAAGTATCATCAGATGTTTGAGACCACCAGTCAGCCCAGTGGTCCTCAGTTTTGTTGAGAGGGCATTTGATACAAACAAAGATCAATACAGGAGGGCATTTACAGTGAAGAACATACAAGTGATAGTAGAAAGGTAAGGTTTTGTGTCAACTCAGTATATCCAATACCATTGATTTGAAGATGTGTACCATAGTTCTGATTTGAAGATGTGTACCATAGTTCTGCTTTCTAGCAGGCCGTCTGCCCTCTTGAGATGGAGAAGGACCCAAGTGTTTCCTGGAGATCTGGGGGCTAGGAACAAGTCAGGAATTGGATGAAATGTGTCCAGTCTAATGGATAACTGATGGAGTGGGGGTGATACTAATGTTAAAACATGAAAACTGAAGCATTCTGGGGATTGTCTGTAAAATTTCTGAACATATCAGGTGAGAAAAGCTCTAGTGAGAGACCAAAGCAAAAGGGTAAGAAAAGTGATGAAAGAACTTGTAACTAATATTGTCTATGTCTCTGACTCTCGATGAACAGCAAGATCCAGTTTCCATTGCTGTTGGGAATCTTTCAACTGTAAGAAAAAGAATCTGTAAAGAAGGAAGCACGTAAAACTGTAAGATGGTGGTGCGCTAAAATCCTTGCCACAGCTAAGAAATATGAAGTTGGTCTTAACATATCTACTTGCTAATTCCTCTGTTGAATTCTTGCTGCTCCTTGGAAAATTCTGCCTCTATTTTTATTCAGGAAAGCACTGTGTTTACAGTTCTGCAAAGAATTACCATGGGTTTCCTGCAGGCTTGTAAACCAGCCATTTATTTCCCTTAGTCGTAATCTTATGCTTGCAAGAAAAAGGGTTTGGAGACTTGAAGATATGCTGAATTGTCTTCCCATTCCTTCAAAGCATGGTTGCAGGAGCTGTCTCTGATGCTTATTACTAGCATCCTGTTACCTTATTACTACCATCCTGTTACCCATGTTACCCTTAATGCTGAGTTTGTCAGCTCTAGATGGGCTGCTCTTTCCCAGTTACTGTTGGACTGGAGATGGTAAGGGTCTGGCAAAATCACTTAAACAATTGTGTTGGTTTAAATACCTGGATCTAACCACAAACTTCTTTTGATCATCTTGTAAACATAGGTCAGTATTTCCTATCTTCCCATCACATGCATAATTATAAGCTCTTTAGGATAGTGACTTTTCTGCTCATAAGGCTTTGAGGGCTGCTCATGACCCTTAAGCACAGTATCAATGCTGTCACCAATAAAATGAACCCAAGTCATTGGCCACTGGCTCATTATTCAAGCCACGGAGCACAGTCAGAGCTGATACTTGCAGGGAGCATATCCTAACTGAGCTCTTGGTATAAAGCAAAGCACTATTTCTTGTTATTCTTGACATCAGCTAAATACTGTTATGGCGTGGTTTGTTTGTTGTTGTTTGTTTGTTTGTTCTTCCAGCCAATATTATTTTGAAGGATGTTTCCTCTATTGTGTGTTTCATCACAGAGTACTCTGTTGCATTAGCAAGTCAAAAAAAAAAAAAAAAATCTAGCTCAAGTTTACTGTTCTGGAAATGCAATTTCTACTGGTATGAGCTAAAACTTTTCCAAAAATAACTGAGGGTTACATGGAATATACAGTTCCATATACAGTTCTTTTTTGACATTAGGTATATCTGGCATTATATGTTAATCTAAAAGATAACTGATACAATTAAAGTAGCTCAACACCATCTCCAGCTTAAAGTAAAAAAAAAAAAAAAAAGAAAAAATTTTATACAGTATAGCTCGGGCAGTTTGGATTTGTGTCTTTTGGAACATTTTTTTTTTTTTTTTTAAGTTGGAGACCAGTTTGGAATTTTGGATCCTGTTTGTTAAGTTTAAAATATGACTGAGAGGGCAAACCTGGCATGTAGGTTCTCTGTGTCTGCTGGTTAAGAATTTAGTGGTAGGAGTTCTTCTGAGAATCAATTCAGTAGCATTTTTGGAAAAATAATCTGATATTAATAGAATATTATACAATGAAACTATATATGGCTGATTCTGTACCTGACCCCTCCATGCCCAGAAATTTTTTTGGCAATTGTCTGTGTGCTGAAATAACTGCCCGGAGAGGAAATTGGATAAATGTTTTCTGTCATGATACCTGTCTGAAAAGGGTCCGAGTCACTTATAGGGTGATATGGGACGCCTTCCATATAGATAGCAGTTGTTGCTGCAGAGCTGGTTGGGCATACTGACAGGAGCTATGCAGTTAGGTGTGTTCTGCTGAGCACAAAATTCTTCAGAAAATCAAAGCAATTGCTGCAGAATGGAAAACTACTAAAGTGCACCATAGAAGACGTGAGGGTATAAACTTAGTATCTAGTCCTTCTCTTCATTCCTCATTTAATTTCCCCTTAGGGTGAGTACCAGTAAAGTTCAGTTTAAGTCATGAGCCCTAAATTTGTCAAAAGTACTTGAACAGAATATTCAATCAGTAAATATAGGTGACCTGAAAGATGGAGAAGATGGTTTGTGATAGGCATGTGAAAAGTCATATTGTTTAACCCTGCAATGGAGTTTGTGGTATTTGGGGTTGACCTTTCTCTTTTGGCAATGGAGAATATTTTCCAAAATAGGCACAAGCCAGGAAATTCCTACTCAAGAACTCTCTGAGTTGAGTCCATTCCTAGCAAGGGTTCAGATTTAAAGCATCCACTGTCTGGAGATGCAACTTCTTATCCTTTTCAGATAAGGAGTGGGGTTATTCTCTTGTAGTGAATTAAACAGCAGAGGAGAATTCTTATTCATATGTATATTTTTTTTCTAGAGTTCTGAAGTCTATTGCTAAGTTGATGAATTGTCTCATTCATCCCCAATCACTTTCGCATTTCTGCCCTTCTCCACCACCACCCCCCAGTTCCCAAATGTCCAGATTTTATTTTAATCATCATTTACCTAAAACCTATCTAGCTATGACCTTAGAAATACTGTTAGTACAACTGATTACAGGGCCAAACTCTGCAATAATTCTTTCTCCCTTCCCAGTTAAGATTAAAATAGGCAGTGCAGTGGCAATGGGGAACATCTTGCATGCTTGACAGATACAGAATGGTATTTTGGTATGCTGGCTTACAGCAGGGCCAGGAGTTAACCTGGTTGGAATAATTGACAACCAGCAGAGTCAGAGTTCCCCTTGATAGAGGTCTGTTTCTGATGAAGGTCATAAGGTTTTGCATGCTACATTTGAAAAAAAAAAAAAACAAAAAAAAACACACACAAAATAAAGTGGCCCAACAGGCTGTTGTTTGCTGCTTCCTACCACATGGAAGACTTGCATGCAGACTGCTTCGATGAGATAACGTACAAGCAGAAAGAAGATGGTTTTCTTGTTTTACTCACCTTTTAAAAGCATCCTCTCAGGGGAGTTGTGGATGATGGCTTTCAGAAAACAAGGAAAACTTTGCTGCTGGTAGAAGAAATCAGAAGGCAACAGATAGCAGCTCTCCCCCCTCTTAGCCAAGTTCAGTCTGTTTCTGGCTTTTCCCTGCATGTGGTTAGTCCTTGTCCCATTCTCTTTTGTTTCACAGCTGTGGGACATGTAGGACTCACCATGATTTAAGCATTGATCTGAATACGTAGTTCCCAGCCCCATGTTCTTGTAAATCTGGTGTCCATTAAACACTGCCTAATGGGAGTTTTGATCCAGATTGACTGTAGATTACAGCCAATAATAAACAAAATAAATTCCTTTCCCTTGATGGCTGGTAGGTAGTATTAAATGATGGCAATGATATTCACCTGCTTGTAAAAAAAAATTAATCTTCTCTGTGGGCTCCTAACAGCTGTAAATGGGGGAATGTCTGGCTTAGTTGATATAATTACTGTTTGTTGTATAAACTCTGAAAACTGCTTATTGTTAGAGAAGTGGTGGGTGTAGCAATTACTCTCAAACAGGCTCTGTTAATTAAACAACAAAGATTTTGCCCAAAAAGGCAGTTAAGAAACCAATAAAAATGAGGATCACCTCACCGTTTACAGCAAATATTTCTTAGCAGCAGAAGGTGGTGCCAGTGTCACTCTGTCATTGACATTATGCAACGGACATAGTAGAAAACTGCCCGGGCTCAGTGGGACCTCAAGATGTGCGTTCCTCAGGTGGCCCCTTCTCTGCCCTTTGCTTCTCTGTCAGTAACTGGTTTGTTCAGTAGCACAGCTTTACGGGGCACGAAGCCAGAGGGTTCTCTGCTGCTTCCTGGAAACCTGATAGCCTGCGCTACTGACTATATAGAGTTTGCTTCCTTCTTTTCTACACAGACTTCCAAACCATTTGTTCATTTGCATTCTGCCAGAAGATACACTCCTCCAGGCAGTTGAGACAATACTCTGCAATGCGTAGTGCCAATGCAGAGAATGAGAGACTGCAGCTTCTTGTGAGATGCTTTGGAAGAAGTCGTGCATGCGTGTTGGAGAATTTTTACATTTTTGCAGAAGTGGATAGGGAAAGGCTTTTGCAGAAGAGTGCAGGATACATCACAGCAAACTCAGAGTAGAACACCACATGGTAATGACACTAAGTCATCACCAAACGTTTTAAGGTCTTCCTGGAATGCTGTTCCAGTGGTCTGCGTGTACTGCCTGAGAGGAGTTCGAAACCAGACTGGCAACAGTACACATCTGACCTGCCCTTCTGCAGGCCCAATGTGAAGAAGAAGGTTGTTTAGTGTAGTTGGTAGTCGCATGAGTTAAAAAGGATCTTTAGTTGCCCAAATTCATGGCATGAGTGCAAGACATATTTGAGAAGTAGCTTAAGTGGTAATTTGTTCTTGCTCTTTCTTATGATTTCCTTTATCTTTAAGCTTTCCCTTAGACACGTTATTGCAAGGTGAAAACTGGAAAAGGAATGAGAAGAAAACACAGAAACAAAGGCTAAGCACTGAAGGTTGAATAGCATTGCCATGCTGATTTCTATGCTTGCATAACATAATCTGAAATGCTGGGAGCTGCTGCGTTCTTTGTGCTCCGTTTTTTTTAATGTTGCACCTTGCATAACATTATACATAACACATACATGCATAACATTGTTCATAGACTGCAGTTTAAGGAAACTCCCATAGAATCATGACTCCACTTAAGAGCAACAGGAATCTGACAAGTTGCTTTATTTTTTTTTTTTCCTGTTTAACACTTCCAATAAACATGTTTAATTCTATTAGGAAACCTCATACCACTTGTGGATTTTTTGGTCCCCCCTTTCCCTTTTCAGAGGGAAGAAGTAGCTGGAGCTGTGAACACTTACTTTAACTGGTTACTGTTATTCAAAATCATCTTCCTTTCCCAGAAATGATACTTGCAAACTCATCATGCAACATGAACTCCAGCTTGTTGTGATGGTAAAGTTGCCTGGTTCCAGTTTCACAGAGACGACCTTTAGTTCAATGGTTTCTACTGTTAGCAGGCTCTCAAGTATTTTTCGCAGATTGAGGAGATGCTCTGCAGAGCCCTGAACTCCTAGATTTCTTTTTCATTCAAGGATCAAATGCTTGTAGCTGTATGTGGAGAAGGAGATTGACAGGGAGAGAAAGGGCAATGTCAGATGAAAATACTTGGTGTGATTTAAATGTCAAAAATTATGTCAAGACTAAGTGATCCATTTAATCTGCTCTCCATTTTAAATGATCAATGCCATTATTTTTCCAAAGCAATTAACCAGGTGGTTAAAGCATTGTCTTCCTAAGTTTGCTAGCAACTACAGAATAATATCGCAGTATAAAAGCACAAATTAGTGCTTGGCACAACAAAATTGATCTGCAAATTGTACATATCTATGAGGAATCATTCTCCCCACCCATCCCTAGCTCTGGAGAACATTTTTTCCAGTTCTGCAGTGTGATTTAAGTTCTTGATTTTTGGTATTTAAATGACTGATGCTGCATGCAAAAATCTGAGCACAGAAATGTTGCTTTTGGAAGGATATCGTAGCTGAAATTGGAGAGTCACTGGACTAAAAAAGCCAGAGAAGACAAGGAAAGAACAAAACTGCTGAACCTTGGATTGGTTAGTGGAGTTTCCACTCTGTGAAAATAGAGCTGTCCCAGAAACTACTGTTCTGAACAGACTTCACAATGGGTCCCTACAGCTATAAACAGGCCTGCATGAAAAGCCGTGTATTTTAAGAAATATCTCTTATTCATATGCTAAATGAATGACTTGGTTGTTCAGTAGCTTGAACTTGTGCAGAAAAACATTAAGAAGCATAGCTACTGAAAACAGTCTCCTCTTAGTGTGGATTTCAGCCTGAAAAAGTCTCATGTGTGATCTTAAAACTAATCATACCAATTTAAAGCGTTCCTCTTATGTTGTCTAACATAAATCATGGATGTCTTTGAGGCTTCTCTGTCAAATTTAAAGGTCAGGGAAGTATGTTTTGTACTTGTGACCCAGATAAGGAAATGGCATACCACGTACAAACTTCTGAAGAGGCTCTTCAATGAATATGTAAACAGCAGGTAGACACTGATATGTCATAAATCTCCCAGCTGATACTATGTCTGGGGCAGGGCTTGTTGGAGGCATGGCTTTGCAATAACTTCTCTGACTGGGCCAGAGTTTCGAGAGACCGTCTTGAAATCTTTTGTCTGGGTCCAGAGGCCATCAGTGGGAAAACTTTACCTCTGGGGAATGGCTGGTACCAAGCCAACATGGTATCTGAGGAAAAGATTTGGGGTGAAGTGGTGAAACTGGAAAATGAAACTGCTTTCTCCAAAGTCTGAGCTGAGCTGAGAGTCAGACTCTGAGGACACTCAGACTTTACAGAAGTTTTGGAATGATGACATTACCGAATGTTTACTGACCCAAATGATGGAGTCTCTCTGGTGGCACTTGACTATGATCTCAAATTATAATTCACTTCACAAGCTTTAAATGTCTGGAAATTATGTGTGTGATGTCTATGTTGTCTCTTCTCCCCCACACCCATGGGGATCTCTAAACCCTGTAGCTGAAGGGACTTTGTTTTCCACTAGATAGAAATATTCTTGTGCATTGGATAACTGCTCTCTACTTGCAGCTAAGCTCTTTAAGGATTACTAAAATGACAGTCAAACTGTAATTATGCTACAAATACTAATTATTGGAAAAAATATGAAATTCTAATTTTAAGACTGCTAAATATTCAAAGCTGCTAAATATTGTTGTTGGGTTTGCTTTTTTTCCCCTAAGACTAAGCTTCAAATTAACTTCACTTTTAATTTAAGCAGCTTTATGAAATTGATTACATTATTTTGGAATTCAACTGGTAAGCTCTAATAGTTTAAAATAACTCATAGTTTGAAATCAGTGAAAACACTTGAATGGGGAGAAACAACCATAATTCCTTAAAGGGAGTATTCTTGCTGTAAAATATCCCCTAAAAGGCAAGCACTACCTTCTTATTTTTGAAGAAACACGCTCATTTTAGAGCAACTGCTGGTGACTGACCTTGGTCTGGAGCCAGGCCTCAGGGAGCACGGTGAATCCTTGTCTCTGCCACGAGCTCCTGTGACCCTGGAGCGCCAGCAGGTCCCTGGGAGCTGTCAACAAGTCCCGCCTGCTGATGCCTCTTCAAGAAGAAAACGGGGAAAAGTAACAACAAGCTACTGACCCCATTTACTTTTTTAATTGTAGTTTAATGCTTTGCTCAAGCTCTGTTTAAAATCTTTGTAATTAAAGGAAACACCATGTGAAAATAAAAAAGCCATGTAATCCCTGCAACCCAGCAAAAGGCACTTTATATCCCAAAGAAGGAGACAACTACACATAAATTGATAGCCTATTAGGTTTGTTAAATGTGATCAGTAGCAGGAATCAGGATATAACCCATGGTGATTAACAGTCCTGTCGCCATAGTAACTTCAGCTGAATTTAGAACTGAAGCCTGCTGAAGAACACAGCGCAGGATAGTTTGTTAGCCTTAAGCCTTTATGTACGTGTAGTAGCTGTTCGTAATGAATACATGATGTGGTTTCTTTTTGCCCTCCAAACTTCTATTAACACTGCAAATGGGCTGTTTATGGCTTATTCTGCAGTTGTTCAAGCTGCTGAGGCTCCCTCCATACCGAAGGCCTGGTGTTGCAGATATGGTGTAGGGAACCATAGGCTGCAATTCGGTATTTTAGCTTTTGCATCCAAATGGCTTTGGTGGCCACTGGCCAACTTCAAGAATTCACATGTACCTAGCAGGTTATGCTCATTCATATACTGTTCGTTCTTTAAAACTAATATATATAACTGAGTTCACCAGCTACCACATCTCAGCTCCTAAATTGGATCTAGAGTGACCCTCTGTGTGTGATTCAAAGGGCAGATGACAGCAAGAAGACCTTACGTTTCTAGGATGGTGTTTTAAATCTTGCTGTCTTCTCATTGCTGTTTCTTCTGTGCTTGTTCAGCTCTGCGCATGTGCAAATTAGACATCTACAGCTTTTGAGAGAGGCTACCATTATAGTACGCAGAGAAACATGTTGCTGAAGCCCACATTTATATCTGCCAGCTGGATCCTGGTGAGGAGGATGAAAGCCTGGTCCTCTACTCCCCTGTGGTGGGTGCTCTCTGTAGCCAGGTCTTTTGTCTTCAGAGCTGTTAATCTGATACGTCTTGTGCTAATGTCCTTTGACATAGAGATCTTACTGAACTGCTAGGGTATAAAACTAAAAACAAGTGACTTAGTACAAGAGAGACTGTCAAAGCCTTCTTCAACTGAGAGTGAAGGGATATAAGACAGGAGTTTTGATGCAGACTGTAGATGGACCTCCAAGCCAAGCAACAAAAAAAAATTATCCATAAGGATGTTTTATTCAAATCTTTGTTCAAAATTGCTATTTTAAGCAGTTTTGTCCTGGAGAAATCTGAGACTTGGCATGAAAAGAGACAGCAAAATCTTTAAATGGTGACCAGACAGCCAAGCCTGGCTAATCCACATAGCTTTTAAAATCCCCTATTAGATTAAAAGAAAAGCCCGTGTTGCTGACCTGTTGGCTTGCTTACACTGTAAGCCTTTGGATACCTAAACATCTGGATGAGGCATCCTTGGGTTAATGAAGTCTCTGTGTAGTAATAGTTAACTGAATCCCTCTTTAACCTTTAGCCTGCTGTTTGACGTGTATCCATGTGTGCCCAGTGCTTTGTACTTGACCAAAATGTAATATGTTTTTGAACTCCTATTAACTGATGCAAACGCATATTTGAAACTGTACTGCCTTCTGCGCTGATTTCTCCGTCAAACTAAGTCTGATTCCTCAATTTTCAGCTTTTTGTGTCTTGTGAGATCTAGCTCTTTGCTGCTATTTTCAATCTGTTCTTTTTCTAGGAGTGCTGTCTAGATTTTAACTATTTATAACGGCCCTGTGATGTGCATTTTGGCTGTCCTTACCACTTACAGGAAACTAAGACTGGAGTATTATAACTGCATAACTGGTGCATGCAGTCTTGGGCTGTGTGCCAAAACCAAGAGGGGGCTGGGGGGCAGGGGGAAGCAGGAACGAGAAAGGTCACGTTCTCAGAATAAGTGGCTGCAAGTTGGCATAAATTTGGAAATTACATCTGCTTGTGCTAGTGATTAATTTGGCATGAAGTGGTTGCCAATTCTTTTCAATCTAGAATTCAGTTTTGTAGCCCTTGTGAATATCATGTAGGACTCTCATCTTGACTTCGTTAGTCTTACCTTCTTTGTTTCTTCAAAGATGATGGATTAAAAACGTTGGATGGCTAGGTCAGAAGGTTTGGAACATGATTTGTTTGCTTAAAGGGGCTGAAATCCTAAAAACTCCTATTCTGGAGGTGAGATTTTAGCGTACTTGGTAGCTTCACTAGGGTTGTGTGTGTGCTTGCTGCTCAGATTGGCTCAGAAATAATAGTCACTGATGTAGTTCAGAAGTCCCAGCCTAAGAAGATGCCCTCTTTTAGGCACTCTGTGAGCAGACATCCATAAGTTTAGGACTGTCTCTATGATAAACCTGACATGCTGTTAGGCTCTAAAGAGACTTCTGTGTGTCCTGAGTAACACTCCTCTTACAACACAGGAATAGGCTCTGATTTGGAGGTGCTTGGCATTTCACCTATCTGGGAGCTGTGGAAACAAAGTGAAAACTAAGTGAATGAAACTATAGCAAGTAATAATTTAATAATGACTTTGTAAAAAAAAAAAAAGAAAGATAAAAATCATTGAAGCTGTAGTTAACGGTTACGGTAGAAGGAGATATCAGTCTGTTATGCCATAGTTCCACCTAGGACATGAGCCCAGAAAAAAAATCAGGCTCCAGTATAGAAACAATCAATGCAATTGAGTCTTTTTTTTTTCTTTATAGGGCCCTGCAGAAGACCTACAGTTTGCAGGAATGGGACATTGACTTTTACTGTATGGAAGAGTTGTGACAGATATTCTTTTAGTACGTTGCGTCCTACTATTTTCATGGATCTGATAATCTGCACAGCAGTAATAGTGGGTATTAAGCATCCAGTGCTACTGGAGCTAGCAAGCCTGGACAAGTTTGTGTTGTGCTGTAGTTCTGCTGTGTCAACAGGAGAAGATTTAGAACCTTTCATTTGTCTGCAGTTGGGTTTCTCTCTCTTTCTTTTTTATTTTTTTCCCCGATCTGTTTAATTGACAGCCCAGCTGGTTACTGTGCCACAGAAGGGAATACAGTTCTGTAGTGCCCAGAAACCTACAACTGTTTCTAGACTTTATACTTGAATCCTTAGTAGTAGTGGAGTTGGGGTGGGAAGGGGAATGGAATTACATAATTGCAAAACCAAAGATAATTGGAGTGACATTTCGTAAAATTATGAACTAGACTAATGGAAAACTGCAGATAAAAAAAAATGGCAGGAGATGTACACAAAACCTGATCCCGTGGGAATCACTTTCCACAGTCCTCCCCTTTTGACAGCGTGTAAAGGGCAGGATCCTTGGTTGGTGTTAGTCATTCCAAAACTGGATCAGAAGAGCTGCAAAGATTGCCAGCTTAGGCTCTGACACAGCCCAGCTGCCTTCCAGCTTGCACTAGTGCATGACTTTGTGCAACTGATACCACTTCTGTTAGCACAAGATATAAACACATGCATGGCAGAAATAGGAAAATGCCACAACTTTTCTGCAAGAGTAAAGGATGGCACAAACAGACCAACAAACAAACAAAAAATGAGCTGAAAAGCCTTGAATGTTACTGTACTTACTGTTTATTGGTGTTTATCCGTGCAGTCTTTTGCTCACAAGAACTTTCCTGGGAAAAGAAGAATGAAATAATTGCAGAATGTGCTTGCATGAGCACTTGTGCATGATTTTGTGTACTCACTGTGGTTTGAGTCATGTAGTGAGCCACAAATGGGTACCATGTAGGTTAGCAGAATGAAAAAAAAAATGGTGGATGACTGATGTAAAACAGCCTCGAATTGGCTGCCTTAAAACCGTCAATTTATTCATGCTACTAGGAGCTCAAATAATGAATAAGGAGCACACTTCTAAACTCAGTGTTCCTATTTTTTTAACGGTTTCATAAATGTTTTTTGGAGACTTCTGTTATAAGCAATTGCTTACATCAGTTTTCAAGCATGTTTTGCAAAATTAATTAGAACCATGACTTCACAGCAGAGCACACTCAAAAATCTGAACCACAACAACTTTGCAAATAGATCTATACTCTACATCTTCCCAATGCACTTGATCACTTTACAGAAATAGATTCACTGAATGAAACAGGTTCCTTTATAGAATAATGGAAGTACAGTCTAATGCTGGACTTCATTAAGAAAACGCTGCAAATGCTATAGCTAGACACAGGCCTGGAACATCTGGTTGGGACAAGTGTTGCAAATATAAGGGGATATGGGCCTGCTGAGGTCACTGGATCCCCTGCACTTACAATTTGCTATAAAACCTTTTTGTGCTGTCCATGCTTTTCACATAAAGTGCCTCTAACAGTAGCATTACAAGCTTACTGCTACTTTGTCATCAGGTTGCTTCCTGACTGTAAAAATTGCTCTTACATTCTCCAAAACTGAATCTTAATGAGAACAGACCTCTTACTTTATTTGGTCATAAAATATCTGTGCCCAAGAGTGATGCAAAAGCTCTCGGAAAAATATTTACCTCCTTCATTGATTTTCCCAGAACCTCATTTGCTTGCTCTTCTTTGCAGCTATGAAAAAGAAGCCTAAAAAGAGGGACATGTTGTACGCAGTGCAGAAAAGAAAAATTCACAAGATACAAGGCCAGTGAAGTTCAGTCACCTTCTTTGTGCAAGTAAGTTTAAATTTTGCCAGAGTAAACGTGTTAGAGACTGAAAGAATTGTATGCTTCCTGTAGTACAACCTAATATACACAAACTGGCAGCCACACAGCTCTTTACAGTTACATTGCTGGGCTGCTCCATTGTATTCAAAGTGTCCGGATCCAGCTCTGCCCGCAGTTGTGCAGCATCACCCTTCCTTTCTTGGCCTTACACAAGCATGGCCAATTGCTTAAAATGATGTGAATGTTGCCTAGTAACATCCATGCACGGAGTAACTGTCAGAGTAGTCCCTGCAGGGATTACTGCCTTAAGGAGTGCTAGACTCAGGGAACACTTAAAGTGTGTGTTTTAAAAATACATGACTACATTACTATGCTTACTCATTCCTCTACTTCTAATGTGAGGTAACACTGAGATTCTGGTAACATGGAGATTGGCCTCATTATCTACGATATGCTGCTCAGATCGGCTCAGCAGTAGCAGTCACTGTATCATTATCTGTAAAAAGGGTAAAATATTGGCCATTTTTGATGTTATCTTTTATTTGCAAAAGATGTTCAGTCACTGCTACTGACATGAATTTTCAACTGCTGTCTTGTAGTAATTGCACGATGTAGTAGATTAAATTTTTTTCTTGTCATCTGTAATTTTGCAAGTGGCAATTCCTTTTCCTGCTAAATGTGTTTCTGAGCATTTGAAACGTTTAAAAAGCGACTTGAATAAAATCCTAAATATAAAGCACCTTAGATTATCAGGTTGCTTTTGTCTGGTAAGCCATGATAATCACCATGTACCACAGGATTGTCTCTCAAGAAGTAAATTATATTAAACATTTTGTCCTTGGTGAGTTCATAAGATCTGGCAGCTCATGTGAAATTGTGTTAAGCTCCACTTCAGAAAAAGCTTCTAAGCTGACCAGAGCTAAATTTTATTTAAAAAAAAAAAAGTACAAAGTAATTGAAAAACTCTTTTTGGTGTGATGAAGAAACAATTGAGGATTGAAAAGCTTGAGGCATTTTGAAAGGCAGATGATGACTAGATGAGGTAACTGGGTTTAAAACAAGCAAAGAAACCTACACAACTATAACACTATCCTGTGCATGGGATTTTCAGTCAGTAATGTTTTCTAATCCATTGTTGTTATCGGGCTCTGAATTGATCCTGTTTGTAGCCAGGCCATATCCTGCAGGGGAATTCTCAAGGTGGAACCTCTGAAATAAGACAGATTTTAGTTTCTGTCTAGCTCATGCAGCTGAAGTTACCTCCTTATTTTAAAAATAATAATAATAAAAAAGGTTGTTCTTCAGCTATCTGTTCAGGATCCTAGTAACTGCCATTCAGAAATTCAATGAACTGAATATAGTTTTCTCAGTAAAACTGAGAATTTCTACAGTTAGTACGAATCTGGTGCAATTTAAAAAATAAAATATGCTTGGAGTTCATGGTTTTTAGCTGAGGTTGGCAGAGTGAAATATCTCACCATGGCAATGCAATCTAGATAGCTCAGACTAAAGCACAGACAGATAGTGGTGGTAAGCAGAGGTCAGCAATTTTAAACTAGAAATGGTATGTAAGCTCTTAATGCTGTGAATAAATGAATGGCTGCAAAATGTGCCTAGAATGGAGTGAGCTTTATGTAGCTTGACATCTTTATATCATGCTTTCCCTCTAGTCCTCAAATAGTGGCCTCCTCCTCCTCCTCCTGAGCAGGGAGTGAGTGCTGTTCTTGAATCACAGTGGCAGAGCACGGGCCCTGTGGAAAGCATCGCTGTTACCAGGTTTGGGAGTGCCAGCAGGTGGTCCCTGACAGGCCGAATCATCACGGTTATGGCTTGGCTCTGGCACTTTTTCTTTGCCTAAGTTGATGCTAGCCATGGGAAACCACACGTTAATATTCTCGTTCAGCTTTGTGGTTTATCCCCAGCTACTAGCCTGCTGCCTCCAGAGACAGATGTTCTGCAGTTTGAAGAGTAGGAGCTTAATGCACCTTTTGGAGCCTGCCTGTGTTTTTGTGCGACTTACATGCACTCTGGGAGTCTTGGCCTCCAGCTACCAATAATGGTTTGTATCCAAAACACAGAGCAGAGGGCTCAGAACCATCAAACAAGGAATGTCGTGACTGATGTGAGCTGGGGCACTGGGGAAACTGGCTGTGCAAGGCAGCTCAGGTTGCTCTGTGGTTGTGCTTGGACACATTATGGAGAGGGTGCAGCACATGATGGAGGGGGGTCCTTTCCCCAGATCTCGTGGGATCAGGTTGGATGCTGTGGCAAAAATGCTGAAGCTGACTTTTAGCTCTCTCATGCTGCGGATTCTGGCTCTGATCCTCACTCAGACCCTTTGGACAAGTTCAGCCTATTAGTGCAGATTATGTTTAAACTACTGGGAGTAAGGACTTTGCCTGCTGTCACTATGTTTTCCTTGCCTTGAACATCAGTCCTGCAGAGAGCACAAATCCTTTTTTGTCTTGCTTTCTCTGAAACAAGATTACCTTTGTTTCACCCTGGGGTGAAGAACCTGACCCTTTTAAATGACTAGTGGTGACACAGACCTTCCCTTACCGGTACTTTAACATCTTCAGTGCTCTGTGCCATTTCCCAAACACCATGCACATGGATTTACTAAATGTACCAAAGATGATAAATTTACTTGGGGAACTATTTTCAGCTCAGATCACAGTGCTGCTTTTATTTGCTGGTGGGCCTCTTTATTTCTTTGCCAACATTCCTGCATGTTTCTGGTGCTTATTTATTTATTTTTCTAATGCTGGTTTCCTCTCGTTAATCACTCTAAACCTATACAAAAGTGATTTTCTCATGTTACGAGAAATCTCTTACAGGGCATGGACCTTATGTTACTTCCTGAATATTTAATAATCTCTTAATTAGACTATATATTAAATAGCAAAATACTTGCTTAGATCACTTACTATTTCTGTCTATGGCAAACTAGTATCTGCAAGCTGAACCCTAGGGACTGATTCTGGCTAATCATATAGTGCATAAATCATAAGCAGCCTCCATGTAAGCTGCTTTGCAATACCTCAGTGTCTCAGCCTTGATAGGACCCTTCCCTGGAGGACGATCCAACACCTGCCTATTAAGTGTGAAAAGACAGAAGTATGTAAGGTAGATTCATTTGTCTCCCTCTTACCCAGCATAAAATGAGCTGGCAAGCTTAGATTTTTGGGAACCTGGTTTGGGACTAAAGATTTGGATTTTTTAGCATTTGGTGGCTGAAATACATGAAGCAATCCTTGCAGCAGAAATATGTCATTTATAATTAAGCGTCATCTGTATGTGTGTGGGGGAAAAGGACTGAAATGGGTGATTTAAGAGCAAGTTCCTCCCACACTGCATCTCCGAGTGAGCAGGGGGGTGAGCTGTGCTGCACTGCAGTGTTTTTTACATCTCTTCTGTTTTGAGGACCTAAAAAGTGCTCAGGAAACAAATGAGAGCCTAACAGGAGGGGGGCTTGTGGGAAAACAGTCTCAGGCCTTCTTATCCCATGCTGTAAATGTGTCAGTCTGTGAGGTTCGGGATGACTGTGCATCGGGAGGATAGTCACTGAAATTTCAGGAACCAGCACTGGTGGAAGAGGTCACATTGAGTTTTCTGGTTATTACTCAGTCATCTCTTTTTGAGGTTCATGCAAGCAATTTTGGGGAGTAAAACTACATTGCTTTTAAAATGCATCCCCTTATACTTGAAGAGCAGGTATTTGGGGAAGGGAAAGGAGGAATATTGAGGGAAAGATCAATCTCATTCCCTTCACAAAGCCTTCAGCACTGCTTTCGGTTATGCCTGCTGAGCACTGTGCACAGCTATTGAGTGTGCTCACTCCAGCTTTCAAGAACGGAGAATAAACACTTGCAGCCTATTTACTCAGGAGGAACCTGTCTGCCAAGTGGAGCCACCTCCCTCCTTGGTTGTGTTTATGAAAACGCTGCTTAAATGGGGAGAAACAAGAGAAGAGCAAACAGATTCCTTGACCCACCCAGCACTTCTCCCTGCAGCACGGCCACTCCTGCTGTGTGGGATCCGTCACATGATGGGGAGATGCTGCTGGGAGCTGTTATTTTAAAATACTGGCAGCACATCATCGGGTGGGACCGCTCTGTCTCGTATCTTCTTACATTCTCCTACTAGCTACTTTTCTTGTTTTATACCTCTTCTTGTTCTGGCTGTATGACCTATAACAACATAATTCCTGCTTGTCCTCTGTCTGACTTTTTCATACGCTTTGAATAAAGGCTCTTGTGTGGATGGTGTGCCCAAGACCATTCACCAAATCTGACTCTTGTGAGTCTCCAGTACCCTTTCCTCCTCTGGTGAGGAAACAGTTACTCATCTCCAAAAGGCCTGGATGGCTTTCCACAGGGCATTAACCCACCTGCATGGGCCAAAGTGTGCTCAGCTGCATAAGGAGGCGGTGTTATTCCAACCGCAGATCATCTGTGCAAGGCATGGTAAATGTCCTTGGGTGCCCTTGCTGCCTGGTACTGTAGCGTAGCCAGAACTTCAGTCAGATGGCAGGTTCCTGCTGCGCACTTTGCAGCAGCTTGCAGTTCTCTCTGAGCCTGGCTCCAGGAGGTCCTGCCGTACTGTGTCCCCTTCCACTCACTGCACAGCAGCCTCCTTCCCTTTTATTGTTTGGGACGGCGGCTGTGCGTAGGCAGGGGGAATGGCAGAGAAGTGACAAAGCATATGTGAGCCCTCACATTGCGTTTTTTCAGTGTCTTGTTGTTTTGAATGGTAGTTAATGATATTTGCAAAGCTTCTTGCTGTTACACCGGGTCGTTCCGTTCCAGCGAGGGACACCCACTGGTTCTTGCTGGGTGTTCAGAAACAATGCACTGGTCACAATAGGATTTTGCTTTAGCAGTTGTTTCTGTTGGCTGGCCTGCTCCTGATAACATCTCCTCCTGTCATGTACAAAGAGTGCTTGAGCTAAGGGCTTCAATATCTTGCATGGTCAAGGTTTGTTTTAAGGGTTATAGTAGTTTATTTTTGGAAGGAACTGAGGAGCGGTCACATAGCATTGAACTCTCCTATCCTGTTTATCATCTCCAAGCCCAGCCCTTCTCCCAAAATGGGTTTTCAAGATGTAGCACTGTGCTTAACTACAAGATAAGATTTGGCAGGCAGTTTTTTGCCTTTGGAAAAGTATGGGTTGGCACAGGAGTTTGAAAATGACTAGAAGATAAACTGCTTAGGCTAATTCACACCTAGAATGATATCACAGACTGCTGGAATTCCCTTACAAGTGGATTTGGTCTCTTTTCCCCATATGTTGCCTTAGATCTGTTGGAGTGTGACTGCTGTGGCCAGGGAAAGGCTGATTAAGTCAAAGAAGGGCTGATTGATACCTTAGCTGAAAACACTTCTTTTTTTCTTTTTTTTTTTTTTTAAATAAAATGCTTGAATTTTCTTGTTCTTATGTATCTTGTCCTGTTTAGTGTTTTGCTTGCACTCTTGGCAGAATCTCCTATACATGGCTATTTCCGTAGTGCAGAAATGTGTGAGAGGAAGGTAGAGAGAAAATTACCACTTGAGAGCTGTCTAAACTAGACTGATGGATACCAGCAACCCTAATTTGCAAAGTAACGGAGTTCAGAATAATCGAATTTAGCTGTCTGAGAACTATAATTTTGCTAGACTCCTAGTTGTGTGCTTAAGGAGCACAACTTTAGGCTATAACAGAAAGTCTGATGTCCCTAAATGCCTTGCTTATATAGTTCCTCGAATGAATGCTGATAAGCAAGGATGTAACAGCCCAGATGCTTAGGTCTATTGACTTTAATGAGACTTAAGGATGTTCTCAAGTGCCCTTCTTGAATTGGTGTCTGACTACTCCAAGACTTTCCCAGAAATTGGATCCAAGTCAAGAGAACTAAGTAAACTCAAGTTGAGCAAAACTTTACAACCTGCCTCAGTTGAGGGAGTGTGATGAATATTTACATTAGAGTGATGGGCAGAAGATAAGGAGTACAGAAGGCTGCAGTGCATTCCCTAGTGCTGTAAAAGCATCTTTGAAAACATTACCAAAATCCCCTGCCTATCACTTTGACTAATCAATAGATATAGGGTAACCCTTTTTGTTTGGAGTGACAGTTATGCAGTGTAAGCTAACAGGGCTCCTCTTTGTATAGGCATATCTACAGTGTTTGAAATGGACCTTTCAACTTTAGAAAAAAAAATAATATGAGTTCTAATCAAGTTCTTCTTCCCTTCTGTAGAAGATGTTGGTGTATGCATTTGAAATGGTAGTTGAGCTCTGTGCCAGACACTGCGAACCTGTGAGCAGATGTTATCTAGCGAGGTTCTGAATTAATTGGACACCAGCTCTCTGAAAGACCTGTATGCTACAGGGCTGTTTTCTCAAATGTAATTAAGTGCTAAATGCAGATGGGAATAGGGCAGAAGAGAAGGCTAGGGTCGCAATGAAAAAAGTGGTTTCACTGTTTTGTGGCAAACTATGTGCTAAAATTGTCCCAACAAAAATTTGTCCCTTTGTACCTTGCTCTAAAAGTTATCTGGACTGTTGCTGAGAACAGAGGAATTGTTGCTGTCCAGGCTTTGCTGACTTTCCCAGCTGCATTTCTGACAGGAGGAGCCGAGGAAGGAACAGCTGCAATTGTCCCATGCTGCAGAAGGATTCCCTCCCACAGGAGAAGTCCCCCGCTGAGTGGATTCAGTAGCATTTAAGCCTGCTTAGTGTCAGACATAAGGCAGCTGTAACAGCTTCAGAATTGGGTCTTTCAAAGATAACCCTTGGTGCAGAACAGCTGATTTCCGAGAAGTGGTGTCAGAATACCTTTTTTGATGTTTGCCTTTCACGGATTTCAGTGTATAGTCCTGTGCAGCCCATTAGGCACTACATAAGTGGCTTGCAGTTGTCTATAATTAGCATAGTTAATCTGTAACCATGAGGTTTCAGGGCCTTGTAAGTAGTACCATCTCTGACAGTAATGCTCTGCTGTCCCCAGAAAGGATTCATCCTTCTGGGTAGAGCACTATATGAAATTATATCCTCTTTCTCAAACTGTATTTCTAACTGTAAAGTCTCTTTCCATAGCTTAATGTACTGCCTTTGCTTTCTCATATCTTATGTGGATATCTTATTCCTAATGGTGATGTAGGTAGCTAACCATGCCTACTACATGGGTATTTCACCTTGGTCTCTCCTTCCATCAGTCCCGGTGATCTCTTCTTTATTAAAAATAAATTGTATTGACTAGGTCTGTTTCACAAAGCATTAGAGAGATTACTGGCAGAAATGAAATGCAGAGGCAGTTGCTGTTTCTTCGAGAGGCCATGCTGGCTTGTTAGATATGAGAAGCCCCCGGCAGTACCCTGTCATCCTTGCTCTTTGGGTACAGGTCTTTGGGATTAGAAATGCTTAGCAGTGGCTTGATTTTAGGATAAGTGTAACTATAATGAAAATAGAAGGTTTATCCATAGTGCAAAACTTTTGAACAAATCCACAGATTCTAGAAGACTGGTCAGAACAACCGAAATGGTGTGTTCTAAGTGCTGTAATTTTACTGTGGGTTTTGAACATCTAACATTTTACTGAGTCCTTGAATAACAGGTCATGTGGATAAGAATTTTATCAACAAGTTTCTGTTCCTTTTAATAAAATAAAACACTGTGGCATCCGTCCCAGCCAGAATTGCAGTAGTTGCCTTCCCTGCTGGAGGTCATCTTGTTCCATGAACAGAATATTTACTTAAGCATAGAAAATTCCTTCATGTTCCCTGATAGTTTGCCTGGAAAATAGCAGTAAAATCACAGTGCAAGCCACGTAATTACTGTGGTAGTAAACAGCAATACGATGCCCACACATTTCCTAGTATTTAATTCCTGTAAGCTTCTGATATGAAGCACTTTGTAAAGCTGATCAACACATGCTAGATGAGAGGCTTCCAAACAGACTTTCGCTGTGACAGCACACGTAGCTATGGAAAGTCCATGGTGGATGGAGTCCTGGAGGCTGCGCTAGGAGTTACTTGGATCTGTGCTGGCCTTGCACAGTGTTCCTGGTAGCTTCATCTGAGAGATGCTGTGCTAGGCCCGGCCCAGCGTGAAGGTCTGCAGGACAGTAAGTGTCATCCCACCTTTTGTCCTATGAACTGCAAGGGAAATGAGCATGGCGTAAAGGGACTTGCCTAAAGCCAGACTGCAAGTCTGTGACAACAATAAGCTAAGGTACATGGTGGTGGGAGGACCGCAGTGAGTCACCTCTCCTCCTAGTTTATCTCTGAGATCCTTCATTACTGGGGGGGTGAGGGAGCAGGTGGGGTTGCTACAGATCATTGACTGCCCCATTACCCAAACCAGTCAGCTTAAACACAGTGAGGGGATGTTTGGCTGATACAGCCACAGAAGCGCATAGCAACAGCATGGCCAAGCTCCCAGCACAGCCTGCTCGAAAGAAAGGCAGGTATTAGTGCTGAACGTTTTATTTGGGCTGTATCTGTGCTAGCAAAATAGAAAGCTGTGTTCCTCTTTTTGAATAGCCTGACTAGGACTCCAGGTGTTCTTATCATCATGATATCTAGCCTTATTTTGATAGCAGTGTTGCTTAGGGCAACACAGGAAAGATTGCCGGTGGTTTGAACTCTTATCACTGTTCAGCAGACCCAGGGTCATCTCTGTTGGGGAAAGCCATTCTCTGCAGCCTCCTGGGGCATTCTGCAAGAGGAAGAGATTTGGTTTCTGGAACTCCCATAAAAGAAACTTTGCTAGCATTGACGAAGAGGTGTCAGACATCTCACCCTGTGGTGATTTTCTGTGTTGAAAGCCTTGGATGATTTTAAGCTGAGACTGGATATGCTCGTTGGCAAAATTATAGAAGGTGTAGTGGGAAACTTCATGCCATCTATGCGACTCAGCAGTAACGACAGTCAGAGCTTATGTGGGGACAGATACCCAGAGGCTCTATAAACAGCACAGCTTTACATGGGCTGGAGCTGACTTACGCTCTCTGAAGATTTGGTTCCTTTTCTCTGGAAGACTGGGCTACGAAGTTTGTGACTAAGAGAAATGTGCTGCCTGTGGCAGCTGTGTTAGCTGGAGCACTAACTCATGCTAAGCAGTCACCTAGTAGCCCCTTGCGTAGGTGCAAGACACATTCACAAGGGGTAAACCGTGGCTTTGACAGACCAGTACTGACCAGTTCGATGCGTTCTAACCTTCATCTCCCTCCACAGCTGATGCTGCAGCACTAGCATCACTTCAGCGATGCACTGACGTGTGAGTCAAGTTTCTTTCCTCTGCCAGTTCTGAAATATCATGCCAGTGTTCGTTCAAATACTGCTGCTCTCATTCAGCTTGTGAAATTCACGGAAAATTTTAACAAATGCAAGCTTGCAAAATGCTTGCTTTTTTTTTTTTTTTTTTCCTCTCCGTAAGCAGCAGTTGGAGAGCAAGGTTTCTTGCTAGGTTCTGTACTAAGTATGGCTCACCACAAAGCAAACAGATTTGTGCTCGATCTGCTCTTTGTGGCAATTATTTTAGGAGGCTTGTTCTTGCCATGAGAAGCCATGTTTGAGATATGACAGCTAACACAGTTTTTAATCTGTAAAGTCTGGTCTTTAGGTGGTGTTTGGAATACAAAAGCATGTGTGTAACAAACCTCTTCCCCTGAAACAAGATTTTATTTTAGATATTTATCTTTCCCATTCCCATTTTATTTGAAAGACTTGTAGTCTTTATATAGGAATTACCTGAGTGAAAACAAGGTGTGCATCTAGGAGATAGGCATGTGTGGCAATAGGCTGGGGGATTTTGCCTTTGATATTTGACTTCAAAATTAATTTTAAACCTGAGATGATGAAAATAGGCTAGCGCTGGAGCTTTCTAGCTTCTCAGCACTGGCTGAGAGATGGTACTATGAGACATGTGCTCTGCTTTCTTATCAAATGGCATTTCTGGGGAAGCTTCAATATTCCCCTTAAGCTGCAGCTTTGTGTGATGTGACCTGAAGGCTGTGACAGGGCGACCCTGCACTCTGGCACCACCAGCTAGGGCTCTTATTGCTGCCTTCAGCAGAGTTGCTACTGAACAGAAATTATTTCCTGAAGAACATTTTAGCACCTACCTTGAAACAGAAGAATCTGTGAGCAGAACAGTGCATGAGATCTGCCTCAATTCACAGAAGGGTGAGGGGAAGGAAAAAAGAAGTGTCTGCCCCAGCATTACAAAGGAGGGGTAAATCTTACCAGCATGTTGCAGAGGGGGAAGTTGAGTCAGGGAAGGGCCTTTTCTGTTGTCACCCAAAAGGCGGTGGCAGATCAGTTTCATTTCCCTGTTCCATGTTACCTGTGCTGAACCCATCCTTGGTTTGCTTTAAATCTCTCTAGTTACAAAACCAGGCAGGCCAAAATGTAGTTGAGATCCAGCTAACTCATCCCCCTTTGTCAGGGACACTAAATAAATTGAGAAAAAATGCTGAAGATGACTTCACTGATGTTGGGGTGGAAGAGAGGGGCAGGGGGAGAAAGCTAACATTTGGACAAATCCTCATCCCTGATATTTTAAAATTAGAACACATATAATTTAACTATTTTCAAAAATTCTGCACACTGCAGACACTCAACATTTGTGAGGAAAGGCATACAAGTCCAAGAAAATTCAAACTGGGCACCTGCAATCAGCAGTCATTTAATCTTTACTCCTTGCATTTGCTGCTCTTCTTTTTCTTTTATTGCTTCTCCTTCCCCAGCACAGCTCTGTTTTTAATTTCCATGCTAGTGCATTCCTAATGTCATGTAAATAATGCTACGGGACATGTTTCTACCTCACCACATTTAATTTATTTGACAGTTATGACACCAAGATACTTGATTTGTGCATTCAGAGTGTCAGTTTTAAATAAACATTTCTCATTTTAATACTTCGGAGAAGGCTGTGAGTGTTACAACAACTCACTCACCAACACTGATTTTTGGAAACTACAGCCATCAAATTATCCCAGTACACAGTCGTAGAAAAAGAGCCCGCTATGTGCAATGATTTTTGCAAAATAAAACTATGAGCACATGTGGTTACAGTATATGCTTTGCCTGTGTTTGCTGAGCTCTAGCTCGGGCTCACCAGAGCCTGCACAGTTTGAGGTTTGGGATCAGAGGTCAGGAAATACTTGTAGCACTGCTGCTTGCTGACTGTCCTTGGACAAGTTTCATCTGTCTCTTCAAGAATAATTAATAGAATCTTAGATTACCTGGGATTTCATGATTATGTGGAGATATTTGGAACACTGCAGTGACCTTGAGTTTTGAGGTGCAGAGCTAAGTACCCCTGTTTTGTATTTGGATAACAGGGATCTACAGCACTGACAACTTCTGAAAGAGAAAGATCTGATAACAGAACACAAAGAGAAGCCTACGTGTGACAGATCACTCGCACCTTGTGTGCTTGACCCTGCACCATGTGGAACCTATTACCCTCTCCTTCTAAAGCAAAAAGAGCTCTCTGATGATGTTAAAAAAAAAAAAAAAAAAGGAAAAGAGAAAAGCAGCCCCTCTGTGCCGAGTGCTTCATGGATGCCTGGACGCAACAGGAAGAGAATGTAGAAAATGTTTGTCAGAAATGTGAATGCATCCAGATTGCACAGATCTCATTTTTACAGGAATGGCAATCACACAGAACAGAGCGCAAGAGTATTTCCTTTAGGAGAGTCTGCAGGTAGATACAGAGTAGTTTCTGTCAGAATAAAGGAAGTGCTGTTACAGAGAGAAGCTCTGTGAAAGAGCTGGTATAAGGAAACCAGTCAGTGGAGGAAAGCAGACATAGCTTTTGGGACAGAAGGAAATCAGAAAAAAAAGAAAGGGGAAAGAAAACAGATGGAACATGGCATTTATATAAAAGCAATTAAGACGCTATCAGTTACTTGGCAACTATATTGCTGTTTCTACTACAGGGAGGAAAAAGTGAGCGCTCACTGTTAGAGCTTTTCCCTTGGGATTCTTGAGGTTGTTATTACTTAAGTTCATGAACACCATGTGAGTTAGCAAAGGGGGCAGGGAAAATAGATGGACTTGGACTTTCAGGCTCCCAGGACCTGCAAAATCTCCCCTCACTGAAACAGAAGGGAGCAAATAATGTACGTTCCCCCAGGTCCAAAGAGTCTTTGGTTGTTCTGATTACCACACAAGTGCTGACTACACAGGGTCTCAACAGAACCTCAGTCTTCCCTTACTTCAGTCCCAATAAAGTCCCTTAATAAATGTTTCTCTTTTAGCAGAATATCAAGTAGTAATAAAGAAAAGAAAAAAAAGAAAAAAAAAAAGTAATATGACACGAAAGCATGATAGTTCTGTCAAGTAGAAATGTCAAAAGCTTCTCTTAAATGCAAGTAAAGCAAGCTTACAAAAATTCTGATCACTTTGTGGCATGAAAAAAAAACACAAAACAACACTTTGGATAAACACAACCTCCACAACTATGTCCTGGCCTTTCCATAAAGTAACAGGACTGGTTTGCCAAGGCTTCTTGTTGTTTTAGATGCCTTTGGTTTCCTCTCTTTTCTCGGGGGTAGAGCAAGAAGGTGGCATTTGAGGTGTGGAAGCTTTAGGCAAGATTCAGATCAGGATTTTGTAGATCTGGCGAGCTGTGACTTTAGCTGCTTTTTGGTTCCAGGAAGAGAAAGTTGCCCTCAAATGAATCCTGGATTTTGTAGCACCTTGTAGTCTACAACTGGAAAAAGTATTAGCCATGTCCAAACTCCCATCTGACCCAAACTCAAAATAGCTGAGGGAGGGGACATAGCAGTTAAAATTTAGATTTACTCCATGGGTACATGGATTGCGTTACCAGTTCTGGCCTGGTTCCAGCTTGTGTGTGGGCCTTGTGCAGATCGGTGACGAACTCAGCAGGAGTTTGGACACACCAAACGGAGCAGGAACCTCCTTCTCCGTACAATGCGCCCTGAATGTGGGAGAGGAGTGTGTGGGTTGGCAAACCCCAAGGAGCTCCTGCCTCCTCCCACTCGTCTTCCTCCTTACAAGTGCTAAAGTCAGAGCTGGTCATTAACTAGCAATGTCAGATACCTGCTACTGGAAGAGTCCTTCTTGCCAGGTCACTTCTACCGAGGCACTCTTTCTCTTCTTTGATTTTTATTTTTTTAAGGTAACGATGTACCGTGGATATATTTCAAGCACAGTTGGCTTGTTTGAAGTTTCTCTTTGAAGAGCAGCACACTGCTCAAGCTGTAAAGCGTCACTTTCAGGAGTCAGATACATGCCCAGAAGCAGAATTTTTGTCTTGCAAAGAATAAGCTGGTTCTGTAGGTTAGTGTTACGCTGAAATGAGCCAGTGAGTGGCTCCTAAAGCTGTGGTGTTTTATGCTTGGATTCTTATCCTCAATACATGGCAGTAAGGATGGTGTGAAATTACTCTCCACCTGCCTAGAAATCTAAGGAAATCAGTGAATAGGATTTTGCCTCCTTTCTCTACTGATGCAGAGGGAAATTGGGTGACAGTTTGCTACATTTCCAATGATACTTGAATGGGGCTCCCCCCTCTTGATCACTCCCAGAGGCAGATGAAAGGCATGGTGTCTGTCTGGCAGGCCTTCAGTGGGCTGGGATCCAGCCTTGGAAATCTGTCCTAGAACGGTGCTTATTGGAAACGTCAGATTTTGGCTTCTTAGACAGTAGGTCCTTTGGAACAAACCTTTTCAGTGAACACATGTATTACAGAAGTAAAATAAGTAGTCTAAACATGTCTATGTCTCAACCAGGACATTATTATTCTCTGTAGTTATATTGGTAGTGAGTTGAATGGCATAGTCAAAGGTTTGAGTCAGAGGGTCAGGAAAGGTAAATCCACTGCGAATGATGGAGTGTTTCTGCCAAAGACTTAGGAAGCAGACATTACCAGAAACTGGTCTGTTTTTTCTCAGTTGTATCAGTTACTTTAGGAAGAGATATTATCTTTGTCTACAAAACTTGCTCCAAAGGATTTTACTAGCAACATAACTACTAGCTGGGATTTGGTAAGCACTACCCATACCCAAACGTGGTATTAGTGAAAGATACTATCTGGTTAAGTACCAAGTACCAAGTATTAAATTATATTGTATCAGATTGATTTCTCATGCACCTGGTTTCTTAACAATATATTAATATACACAGCTTTCACTACTCTTCCAGTGGAAGTTTTTACAATTTTCAGAACATGGGTGTTCATTATTTCTCCAAGAAAAAGAAAAAAGACAACAACCAACACGCTTGTTAAGATAGGATAAGCCAGACATCTGAAAACAAAACAAAAATCAAATTTTACTACAAAAATACAAAAAAAGTTTTGGTACATATAACCAAAAAAGTTTTTGGTACATATAACAAAGCCAGAGAAGCAATTTCTTTTTCATAGCTAAAATTTCACCTACTGTTTAATGCAATTACACTCAAATTCTTGTGTCTCTGCTTTGTACCATTGACATTTATCTCCTTGTTTGACTTCTTTTTTCTGCTCAGGCACCTTTTTTACAATGGGAGGGACTCCTTCACTGAACTTCAGCTACTCCCCAGCTGTCCTTCACAAGCCTCCTCAAGGCCTTTCTTTGCTGCACTGCCTACAAATCACTGTCACCTGGTAGTCTTGAAGCTGGAGGCCATCTGTGACCATGGTGACTGCTGATTTATGGAAGCACACCCATCTTTGTTATTCACACCACCTTCTTGTACACATTTTCCCCTTAGTCACCGTATTTCTTTCTCGTCTTGGGAACATGGAGTACAAAGAGTCTGGGGTGGGAACTGCCTAAAGTAATGAATAAGAGGTGCAAAATAGACCAAGTAGAGCGTTGTGAAAAATATATTGAGAAATAATAATATGTTTGGAGTGCATATTTGTCAAAACAAGATTGTATCAAATATAATTACAGAGGAAGACGTATCTACCGAGGTATGTAGGCCAGAATCACTGATCAAGCCAAAGACTGGAAGGACCGTGGTGACATAATACTCACTATCGTTAAACCTAGACAAGCCTCCATCTAATTTAGTGTAGCCTTGAAGCCGTTCTGAATTTTCTTGTCTTTCGTAGCTCTCAGGGTGCAGTTGTCTCCCAGGGCTCACCAGAGCTTTGACACTTTTGGGACATGCGTGTAAGCCCCCAGCGCTGGTGGCTGAGAAGAGGACACAGTGTGTCAGAGATTCTTCTGGTAGATTTGTCCTGTGTCTCCTCTGTCCTGGAGAATTCTCAAGGGACAAGTTAGAAGAGCTTTATGGCTGCCATGCCTCTCTGGAAAGAGGCCAAACATTTACCTTTTTATAGAACTATATTAAGGCAATCTAGGAATGTATGTAAGTGGGAAGCACTTGAATCTATGTAAAGAAAACTTGTTATATTCATCAGAAGATAAATAATATGGGAGAACCTGTATCTAGCAGGTATAAAATCAACTCATGGTAGTTCAAACATTTCAGAGAAACATGCTATATTCAACAACAGGGGCCCAATCCTGCTACTGCTGAAGCAATAGTAGATGGACATAGTCAGGACAGAATTCCTGAGCTGCTAGCTGAGGATTATTTATTTTTCATAGCCTTACATGACATGTAATCTCTTCATTGCCCTTGTCCTGCCTTCTACATTTTTATATGCCATAGCATCAGTCTGAGATGATTTTGGTGGAAGATGGTTTATATATGCACAGATCTGTGGTGCAGAATCAGCTTAGCCTTTTTGATTTATTTCTCAAAGCTCTCCTGCATGGTTTCTGTCTTGATTTTCTTGTCAACATGATTTAGTGCAAGTCTCTGGGGATGCCTGGTGCATTATGTGAAACTGGTGTTATTGTTGTCCTAGCAGACTCAAGCGAAGGACTGCTTTTTGTGGAACTGTTTCATGTTACATATGCTAATAATGTCAAACTTCTGAAGGAAATTCTCCTGGAACAAACTCAAGCTGCCTTTGCAAAGCAATCTCTTTAGTCTTCCCTGTAGTCCCCTTCTTTTCTATTCCTTGCTTCCCCTGATGAGCTGTTTTTGATTTGAGACTCTGCTGATTAATAGTTTCATCTCAGTGCTCTAATTTGAGCCTGATTTTCTAGCAAGGTGCTGAGTGCACTCTGTGAGTCAGTGGGAGTGGCTGGTATTCAGCACTTTTGCAAACCAGGAAGCTTACCTCAATGACTTAGTATGGGTTTAGGAGCTTAATTTAGGCTCCTATTTTTATAAACCAGAATCGTGACATCCAAATATACTAACTGATGTGTTCTTTGAATAATTGCAGCTAGTATTTTTTAAAAAAGATGAAGTCACTTAGCCATTTTTAATGAGATTTGGGTGTCCGGCTCCTTGAACTTTGCTGAAAATCCTGTCCTGTCCCTTTTGTTCTGCACAGCTTAGGGCCAGAAGGGATTTCTTTCCTCTGTGTATCAACTGAATATGCTGAATACGTGCTGTGTACCTCTGCTTGCCTGAAACTACCATGCCAGTGTAACTGGGACATGGTGAATGCCTTAAAACGTGGGAACAGTCAAAATGTATAGATTACTATAACTGTGATTTCAGTATGTGAGTGTGCTGAATGTGCTTGGGAATGTAGAGGGGGAACAAGAACGTAACAATAAGAGTTTCCATGTTAAACATTTCTTCAAGAGGTCCTGCAAATCTTTGGTGCCACTGGCTCTCTCTTGCTGCATAACTTGATCTGATGAACATGTCAGATCCTGAAACTTCAGCAAGCTTTTTGCAGGTGGTGGCTGAAGCGAGGTGCAAAACAAGACAGCCTTTGATAGGTATATGAATTTGTAAGTGTATGAGGAACTGCTCACATAAATTCCCGTGCTGCCACAATGATTTATTATATGTGCAAACCTCAGAACATGGAAATTGAGCTGTTGCTGTGCTGGCTAATAGCTAGACCTGGAATGAATTAATACAATGTCATAATTCACTAAAGGAGCTCTGCTCATGCCACAGAACCAGAGAGTACAGTATGAGTGTTTTATTACCCAAGCAGTGACCAGAAAGTATATAAACAAGTATGGAGTATGTACAGCTGTTCTATGCACTGTCCTGCTTAATAGTTTCTATGGCATTGTACTTCGGATTTAACTAATATGTGCAATACAGGTGGTACTTGGATGAGAGATGTCAAGTAATACTAATTCATGCTTTATAGGATAATCTCTTCAAAAATAATGTTTGAGTTTTGTTTTAAATTACCTCTCCAGAGCTCCACACTTCATATAAGTCTGTAAGTAAATACAACTATTTCCACTGCAATCCAGCTTTTGAAAGCCCTTTTTGCCCTGCTACCCAGAACATCCCACTTTTAACTCTGTCCCTCAGCCCACTCCCTTGCCATTCAGACCAGACTCACCCTGTGCCCCATCAGGAGCTACTGTCCTTCCAATGTCGGGGACACTGCTGGGTTCCAGGCTGGGGAGTCTCTTTTCTGAGGATGCCCTGTCCCACGCTTATATCTAGGCACTGTCCTCTCGAGCCATTTCAGTCGGTGTGGAAGAAGTGCTGTCACACGGAGAAGGAGGTAGTACTCAAACTAATGAAAATATCAACCCCGTGCAGCACTGTTCTCCATTAGCTGTAATTTCAGAGTGGTCTTTTACTAAAGCGTATTTCACTGGAGTGATTGCAATCCATCCTGGCTGAGAGACAGTGAATAATGTCTAAATTGAAAAGGAACAGCCTTTGCCCTTTACTGCAAAAACTGATAAATATAAATACCATTGACTACCACAACTGTTTGAATATGTCAAAGTAGACAAGAAGCTAAAAACAAACAGCTAACTGAAAATACTGGTAGAAAAAAAAAATAGAAAGTAGACGTAACTTCTGCCATTTCCTTTGACTTTTTTTTTTTAATAATTTATTTATTTATTTTTATAATATCCTATCATCTTCCCCACCTGAAGTGATGCACATGGCCAGACGTCTCAAAACCTCTCCCAGCTGAGCATGAAGAAAGCTGCACAAGGCAGGTGAAATGCATGGAAACTCTGGAACTGGATGGCCTCATCATCCTTATCACAGCCACTAGCAGAGACAGTGAGGCTCTGTCGGCTGTGATGTGTGGAGAAGCTTGCCTGTGATATATATATTACTTATCCATGTATTATATACAGAGATTTTCAGGCAGGAAAAAAAAATCATACACAGTATTTCACACTTGGTCTGGTCAGACATAAGAAGGGAGAGAGATTTCAAGAATAGTTCCTTCTTTTTTTAGGGTGCCCAGAGACCGGCCAGCAGTACTTACTAGTCTTTGGAGTAAAAGGCACAGGGCTGAGCGCTGCCTTCCAGTTCCCATGTTTATGTGGGTGGGATGGCTGCCTTGTGGGGCTGGGCTAGGCATAGCAAGCAAATTTAGCAGCTGTGAAAACTCATCTTTTCCTCATCTACACACACACATAAACATAACACTTGGTGATACATGGCATAAGGATGTGGCAGGAGGAAGAAGACTACATTCAACAAGATGTGGACACTGCTGATCCCCAGCCTCATGTAGCATGTGTTTCTGTGCATATCTCTGTGTCCTTGCACAGGTATCTTGTGAACAATTTGTGGGTATTTTTATATGAAAAACACATTCTGAAACATTACATCACAGAGCTCTGTGGGTTAGCATAAGGGATACTATTTTTCTTAATCTCCCCGTATTTCTTTATCAAATACTGCCTTAATCTCTCTAATCTAGTAGCCCTGCTGTCAGTTTCAGAACTGCCATGAAACTGATGCTTTTATGATGACCTTTCCAGATATGATATTCTTCATTTTTATTGTATTATAACTCCTGGTCATAATAAGCTAATCTGTTTTCTAGGAGTAGACGCTATCTCTTTCTTCACTCTTACAGTTGGTGTGAACACATGATCAAACTGGAGAGGGATGCTTTGTTGTCCTCCATTCTGTGCCCCTTCCAAAGCTCTCCTGTGACTTGGGCACTTCATTTATTTCCCAGTCCCCATTAATCATTGCCATGTGTGCATCATTCTGCAGCACGAACTTTGGGCCACGCATGGCTGTTGGGCAAATGTGGCAGACAGACGTGAGTTGCTGGTCATACTTCCCAGGGTGAGCAGACCACACACAGGCACAACCTCCGGAGGCTGAGAAGTCAAAAGGAGCTGATAATATGGTACAGAACAGCTTTTTACAGTCAGAGGGAAAGGGGGAACTCTGACTCTTAGTTTTGCACAGAAACTGATTACATGGTGATTTATTTTAAAGGGAGATCAGGTCAAATCTCTGCTGATAGTATATTCCCAGGAATCTATTTTAATGTGTAGCCAGCTTGAAGTGAACCTTATCAGTTTAAGAGGAGTTTCACAAGGCAGGGATTTGGTCTTTTGTTCTTTGAATAAAGTATGCCTCACATAGGTGATGTAAATCTATCTACACATTCTAGGTTGTGTATAAGTAATGTTTAGCTGCTTTGAGATGTTCAGTTAGTTCCAGGATCTGAGTTGCTTAGTTGTATGGTTCTTCTGGGTTTGTAATGTGCCTTGCTGCTGCAACAAAGAGGGAACAACAATAAAATAAAATAAAAACAAAATGTGGTGATGTAGCTATAAAAGAAATATGTATATATATTTTCATATAGCAAATATTTAAGTAGCAGAACTTAACTGTTGATGAATGTCACAGGTCAAGATTTTAGCAAGATTCAAAGTGACACTGGGTTTTATATGCCCCTCTACTACTCTGTCTAATCACAAAAATAGCAACAGCAACAAAAAATTGTGAAAAGTTTTGTGTTTCATGATGAAACCTGAAGTTTGTGACCATTTTAAGATGACAGCTAGTAAAGACATTAAAATATGAAGTTTTTGCTAAACCTTTTTATGTTGCCAGTGGTGGCTTGCCTGAAATCTGAGCCCTAGTATTTTCCTAGTACTGACTGTTTATTCTGCTACCACATCCCACTTACTTTTTATTTTCGTATGTCTATATTCCAGTCTAAGTGTTCCTGAAACCAAAGTAATGAATTTTAGTGGATTAAGCTTATATAAAAATATTAGAATTAATGTATCATGTGGCATGTCATCAATGCAATTCTCTATATAATTATTATTTTGAAATGTTGTCTTCTCTTTCTCTTTCCTAATAGTAATAACCCAGATTGGTGCATGTGTAAGAAGATATCATTGTGTTTCATGAATATACACAGACTTATAAACATTTAGAAAAGACAGAAAAAGGAATTTGCAGAAGCATGCAGCATAAAATGAATAAGGAAGCAATGAAGGCTTTCCCAACCATCAGTGCCTGCTTTGCATGCCCCCTCGGGGCCCCTGGGGCATTGCAAGTCAGTGTTGTCAAACTTGTGGAGGGGCCTTTCTCAGTGTGGTCCCAATCCAACCATATTCTGAGATGAAGGAAACTCAGGTGCAGGAATGATGTGCATAAACCCACCAGTCACCTGTTCAGCACGTAGCTCGCGTACTGTGTTGTGCCAGAGCAGCTTTGCCCAGTGCACGCAGTTCCAGAGCACTGCCCTGCTTCGGGGCCTCATTGGGCTGATGGGATGGGTTCAGCAAAGTCACGAGGCCTCCGTCAAAGACTGAATTGCATCACCTGTTGATTTTGTTGAAGACAAAACCAACACAGTGATCTGAAAGCACAGTTCACTCCTGTTCTGCCTTCCATGTCTCTGGTGTGTTCTTTTTCCTTCTTCAAGCAAAGGCAGCTGTGCTGCAGTCAGTTTTGCCATGGCACACTGGTATAGCCCTTGATTTGCTTGGCCCAGGTGAAAAAAACATGTCTTGACTGAGCGTCCCAAGACCTTTCTACACCTCAGGTACCTGGCCTGTTTGTATGGACACTGTTGTGCAGGCTGCCTTCTCTGCCCCAGCTATGCGTGAGAGCTCCAGTGCAGCCAGACATATGCAGTGTCACTCTGGTGTCTGCTTCCTCATGCTAGTAGAAGGAAAGGCAGGCCTTAAAACATGTGGAGTCACTGCAGGTGACCCCACAGCTTGGTCACTTGCAGTAATTATACCTTTGCTTTCTACAGATTTTTTTATTTTTTTCCCTTCACTGTTGATAAAAGTATGGCTAGCTTTCTGCCAGAGGTTTGGAAAACCTCTGGACTTCTCCTTTTCTACTTCTAGTCTGAGTCTTGAGACTTCTGGCAGCACAAACAGCTCAGCCTACAATCCTGCTGCTGCGACTCAAAGGTATGACAGAAAACATTTCATAGCATAGTCATTAAGTGTGTTGCTAGCATCAGGTTTCAACATGTTCAGCATATTGCTCCATCAAAAATGCTGGCATCAGTGGCAGGAGTTGTACCTTGAGGTTGAAAGATGATCTCTAGAGTAGCCATCAGTTCACCATTCTTCTTTCCAAGGCGATCTTTTTTCCATCACATTTTTTTCTGAAAATCTTTGAAGTTTCATCCCCTAACACCTGCAGCAGGGTTTGTGCCATTGACAGAAGACAATTACCATCTAGTCTAGCAACTTCTATTTACATGAAAAGTGCATTCAAATTATGTTAACATCTGATATTTTCTGCAAACCACATATGATGTGAACTGTTTCTGATTCTACTGCAGTAGTCTCTATTGCACTTTTGTCCTCCAGACAAAGACCATTTTTACCTGGTCAGTGAAGGCTGACTCCATGGATGACTCCATGGATGTACCCAAGTCACGAAGGGATGTGTATCTTTATATTGTTTTGAAGCATTATTAAGCTGGTAATAGACTTTCTCTATTATATGCAGTTAATTTTCCTTAGCCACTGAGCACCTTTTACAGACTTAAGCTGCAATGAAATAACAGAGAAATGGATTAAATTTTCCAAGACCACATTTATTACAATCTGTTTATCATAACAGCCAACATTCAGGCAAATTAAATGTTCAGTGGAAGGCAGAGCAATTTCTTTAATCTGTGTAGCTTCAAGCATCACCAGAAGACAATGTTCACAAAGGATAATGATTTTTACATAATGCATTGTGTGCCTTGGGCATGAGAATATACATATGTACCTACGTACTTGCATAGGTTTTCGCATAAGAATGTATCTTGCAGGCTTATATTTTTCCATACCTTAGATTGTGGCTGTGCCTGACTATCAAAATTGCTAGTGACTGTGTCCTTATAGCAATCACAATAAAGCTCTCATAAATAAAAATAAAGAAAGAAAGAAAAAACAATGGTACGCTCTCTGGACACAGTGCTATAAACTGACATGTGGTTGTGTACTTAAAATGGTTGCCACAGCCAGTATGGCATGAGTGGTCCTGATGCCATATCTGCATATATTTATTAAGTTAAGCTATATGACTGATGGTTTTAATGTTTGTTGCATTTGCATATATTCACTTAGTTAATATGCAGAGGACAAAAATCTATCCCCAAGCTTCTGGGCAATAATGGCAATCAGACTGCCTTGGCACTTGAGATTCATCATTGTAGTCCAGCGTCTAAATCAGCACCCCCAGGCTTTGCCCAGCAGTCCCCAATGTTGTTATCCTGCAGACACTTATGGAGTACGTGTGTTAAAAGTTACTTGGTGTGTTTGCCTTTGTCTGTCCCATCGGGGTCAGTCAAGCAAGGGGCCAGCTAAATAAGGAGAATATTTGTTTGATAGGAATGGTATTGCAACAGTCTGAGCAGAAAGGCAATAATCCAAACACACCACTGAAATACTCCAGTAGTAACAATACCTGTCACTGTTTAACCCAGTGTGGTTTCATATCCATAATCCTTAGGTGGAAGCTCTATATTTCCCTCCTTCCACTGCATTATGTTACCTGCTTTTAAAAAAAAAAATAGAGTTTTGTTTATCATAGATAAGGTTTGTCTTGATAACAGCTCTTAGACAAAAGCTTTCATACAGATAGGCTTGCAACTAATGGAAGTGCTGGGACTGTGAAATAAAACTGAGATTATACTAATGGCTTGCAGATAATGATGGAAATTTTGAGGGTAATTCAGAGGTATGAAAGAACAGATTTCTGTTCTGGAATACAAAAGCTGTCTCAATTTGAGTTAACAGAAAGGATCATGCCTTGCAGGCAGTGTCCAGTGAAGAAGGATTTGTGCACAGGACCTTAGGCTGGGACTCAGAACAGCAGGGTTTCTGTCCCAGATCCCTGGCTTGATTTTTGACTGTGTGCCAGTCGTTTAATTTTCTGCGTCTCAGAAATAATGAGCTTTGCTTTCTGTCTGAAACTGCTTGAAAGCTACAGAGGAAAGGTGACTCCCAGCTTCGTCATTAAGGGTATCCCAAATTAAATAGCAGAAGTATTTCTTTATGCTTATAAGATGCATGTCATAAAGATGAGGCTCTTTGATCCTTTGTGTGTACAGTATAAACCACTGACACTCCCAGAGTGGAGAGGTTTATTCAGTAAACCAGTGACAGTGAAAGCCCAGTGACTCAGGGTATGTCTTTAAGTAATTCTCCATAATTTGTATATGTTTATTTCAAACAAATGCTAGCACAATGACATGCAATTATCTAAATATTTCAGAGCATTAGGGATTCTGTATACAGAGTGTACTTCTTTCTCTGTATATAGAGTGTACTTCTCACTCATCAGTTTTAAGCCTGAGATGGAGACAGACATAAACTGTGTAGCAGAACACAAACGTGAGGACTCAGAGTTTTGCTTGACTGCTTGTGAGAACCTAAAACATTGCTGCCCCCAGTTTTCCTTTTTGCCCCTCAGTCAGAATTAACCGCCCTAGAAAGGGGCAGCAGAGCAGGATGTGGGCTCTGTATGCGTGAGGTGTACCTCACGTACTCCGGTCACTCCTAGGACTCCAGTACTGGAATCCCAGCTCAAGCTCCTTGGTCAGTCAGCTGCTAGGTGGCAGGCCCATGCCTGAGGCTTGTGGATAACACTTAATTTACCTCAGAGGGATGGTGACTACTTGGAAGAGATGATTCGTAGAATGTATATAACAGATAGATTTAGGAATTAAAAGAGAAAATGGATGAGTCAACAAGGCATTAAGGCATTAATCAGCTGTGAAGGATACAAAGGCCTGGCACCGAACCAGGTGCTGGAAGTGGGCGCCCCATGACGGGCTGGGGCTCAGCAGGCATTAGCAGCCCAGTGCCAGGGAGGTTTGTCGAAGGACAAGGAGCTGGAGTTACTCCTTCACCCTGGCCCTGGCATTGTACAGGTTTCATTCTAAATGTCCACTCATCAGGATAAGAGGCTGCCCAGGTAGGAAAAGGACTATTTTGGGAGGCTGGGAGAGGAGAAGGGCTCTGCAGCTGGAAACAAGTCTCCCAGAGCATGTTTTGAGCTGGGCTTTTGAGTGAGGCTTTGCAGGTAGTGACTCTTTTTAGCCTAAGTTGTAAGGAGGTGAGAGGGAGCACTCACACCATATTACTTCATTCTTTGATGGAAAAGAAATTTGAAAAAAAAAAAATCTGTCTGTCTAATGGCAGGGCTGTGAAAATTACTTTGCTGATGACCCCAAAACGCCTTTAGAGCCTTTAATGGAAAGCAGGAAAGCATTATGATGATGATTATTATTATTGCTTCAAATTCTGAGAGATAAGTTTACCATTATTTATTATGATTCTTTATGCAAGATAGATCTGAACTTAGATGTAATATTATATACAAGCTTAAATTTCCATGATTAAGGAGTGATGAAGGAATCTGTTTTTTTGTTTTGTTTTGTTTTGTTTTTTGTTTTTCTAACACTATTTTTTCTTAACCTTAGCTTTATTTCAGGTTTTCCAGTCTGTATACTGTTGCTATGCTCAATTCCTTCACACTGCAAATGTTTTAGGTTTGCTGTGAATGGAGAAAGTTTCCCTCATTGCTGACAGAAATACAGTGAGAAAACAAATTAACTCCTGGCAGAGACTACTTTGCTACTCTCCCAAACTGCATTTAAGACTTGAGTTTTCAAGTGGCAGTAGTGAGGAGTAAGCCTGGCAGTCAGTGCTGCCGAGTGAGAATCAACAGGCTGGGGCTCTGGGGATGGGCCTTGGTCTAAAATATCACAAGCTTGGGCTCTCTTGCCTTATTCATTTCCAAAGACATTTAGATTCAGCACATCTCTTGGGTTGTTTCTGTTCTTACATTTGGGTTAAGAACAGGTGTAAAGAAATGCAAAGATGCAGAAATCCTAAAGGAAATAACAGATCTTTTCCAGATCTGTTCAGTTTAATTTGCATTTATAATGAAAAATTAGGCTGCAGAATCTGGATTGGTATTTTATCCAAAGCAAACAGCCTTAAATGGTTCTGAATGAAGGATAAAATCTATCATCACCTGTACTTTTGCTCATCAATTTGTCCATGCCAACAACTGAATCTGTCTCTAAACCTATGTTCTTTCAGCAATTTCACTTTTCAAATCTGCCCTAAAAAACACAGCTCAGCTTCTTTTATTTATTTATTTATTCACTCTCTTTCCCAGGTTGGATGGAGCAAGGAGGGGCAGAAGAGGCCTCCCAGTTCTTCCTCAAGTGGAAGGGAAGAAATTGTCCTGAGTCACAGACTATTCCTGTTCTTTTAAGGTAGGAATAATACGAAATCTTGAAAAGGAAGATCACAGGAAACACAGGCAATCTGAGGAAGTTATTTTCACAGGTAGTCATGGACATTGCACAGTCTTATTGATTGTTTTGCAGTTTCCTCACTATTGACTTCTGAGATCTGGCACACTTGATGTATTGCCCAGCTTTAGTCTCTAGCTAGAAAAATTATGTTGCTACCTTTGGGGGGGGGGGGGGGGGGGGGAAGTCTTCTAACTGGTGAATGTATTTGTTCCCTAGTTTAGATCTTATCATTCTTGAGGACTGGATTTCCCTATGGATTTTGAACAGAGATGAGAACATATCAGTTAAAATATCAGTTAAAGAAAAATATGTTTAGATTTCCTCAAACCAAGTCCTGAAATGCACTTGGGCTTTCTTTGTGCTCTTTTAATGCTATTTATTGTTAGCTGCTCGCAAACATTCTGGTCTGTTGTCAGAACTATTCTTCACAACAAGCTGAAGTAACCATTATAATGCATTTATGGAAAGCACTTCAGGTTCATAAACGATTACCATTTATATGGAAAACCTTATTCTAAGCTTTATCTATATCTTATCAGGGAATGCAACATTACCTGTTAAAATAACGAGCTGTGTTAAACTAACAAAGATGGCTTTGTATTTTGTGTGTGTACATGTGTATATATATTCATATATACAAATGGCCCTGCACAGCCTGCCAGAGAAGAATCATTTGTTGAAATGGTTTAATGATTAATTATGCCAGGCAGAAACATGCGCCCACACACCCTGTCACAACTGCACAGCAAGACACTGCCTTTGAGGAAGCATGGATTTCTTGAACATGTGGTCTGCAATCAACTCAGCTGAATACAAACTTTCCTGAATTTCTGCATTAGAGACAGGGAACATCTCTGTGGAAACTGGTATGCGTGGCAGCCCTTGTTCGAAATGAAGGGGCAATGCCACAGGGGGGAGAAGTGTTTTGTACAAGGCTGCACACAGAAGTGGTGGCAAAGCTAGAAACAGAGCAAGGTCTCTGAACACATAAGTCTGTATGTCATCCTCCATATCACCCTGTCTACCAGGCAGAGAAAGGAGTAGGCTGTGATGGTGGAAGCCAGTGCAGGAAAATCCAACTATCCCTCTGTTCAGAAGAAACTGTCCCGGTTGGCAGAGCCTGCTTGTTCCCTTTACCTAGTTCCCAGCAAGAGAAGTGTTAAACCAACACTGAGAGCCCTCATTCCTCCTGGGATTCAGAATATAACAGCAGATGCCAAGGTTATCTTTGTCCTCTCTTTCCAGTGAGGCTCCAGAGCAAGCACAAACAGAATGTGGCTTTCTTCCCTTTTTCCTATCAATACCAACAAGAACCATATTTCTTTACTGTGATTCCATTTATATTTTGAAGAATAACGGTAGCAGAACTCTCTGGAGACTCTAAAATGGTTTTAAAGTAATTCTGAGTCTTTCAAGGACAAATAAGGGCTGCTAATAGAACAAGTGCAAATCTTTTTTTATAAGCATTCCTAGAAGACAATGCTATCTTTACTCTTCCCGTATCAGCTGGGAGTCTGCAGCATTTACCATACCCAGTGCTGCAGACCACCAGGGTTGAAGACTGTGACACAAAATCCCTGTGTTGTCCAAGATCACCTCATAGGTAAGCCTTTCCAGAGAGCAGCTCCCCTCGTTAGTCTGTGAAAAATTAGTATAAATCACTGTAATCCTGATTTAATAATTTGAAATGATTCGGATGCAAAACCAAGGCAGTGCTGCGTAGTGGATACAAGATGAGATTAGCATTAAGAAAGACTGGGATCACTGCTCCGCTCTGCCACTGGTTTGTTGGCTGGCCATAGTCGTATTGCCACTCTGCCTCAGTTTCTCCATTTGTAAAAATGGAGGCAAGATTGTCTCCTTACCTTTGCTCACCACGGGTGTGGACGGAGGTCTATGATATAGATGAGGTGGATTCTGCCTTTTAATTTGCCTTTTATATTTGGGCCCTCACACTCTGCAGCTTTGTAGTTCACATCATCATTTCCACCCTGCACTTTTCATACAAGACTAAATGGGAGAGGACTCCTTTTTTGATGGAAGCCCATGTGCCTTAGCCAAGATACAAAGTCGACAGAAACAGCAGCGTGATGATGATCCAGGCCCATTCATCCTGACAGCAGAAACAAATGTGTCTCACTTTTGCTCTACCATTTACTCAAGCAGAAAACAAAACAATAGAGATGGGAAAAGGTCTGAAAGAGCTGTCACAGAACAAGTGCACCATGCCAATAATTTGAAGGATTAAGAACCCCGAGCCACATGTACTGAGACAATAGCCAGGGCCATCCTGTTCACTGGGTTCATGGATTAGAGGGATATTTCATATCATTCTGTTTTTCTTTTCAACTCTGATTGAACAAACATAGCCTGCATGCTCATAAATCCCTTGTTAGTAATGCAAAATTCAATACAATTTCCCTTTCACCACACTCTATGATTTTGCCTTTGGAAAATGTTGCAGTTGTTCTGTCTGGATGCCTTCACATAATAAGCATGACTTTGTCTGGTTCAAACAGTGTGATGTCGAAGGGGAGCCCTGAAGAGGGGCCTGGTGTTAGTATACTTCCACTGAGGCCGTGAAGATGAGAGGCTGACCCTAGCTCCATCACTTGATTCGCTTGTCTAAGCTCCTGTCTATTAAGTGGGGCAATTCACCTTCGAGGTGCACTTTTGCTCAGAAAATAGCTATGGAAATGTCATGCTTTGGGATCAGTGCTGTCACCGATTTTGTTTTAAAAATATGTTTGTATTTTTAAATAATAAGATGCATGTTTAAATAGGATGGCATTCTGCTGTGCAAAGTGTATATGGGTTTGAGTCAAGCAGGGATTTTTCTTCCTCTCCAATCACCGCCAGCAAGGTGCTGGCAAGCGGTGTCCCATCCAGTTCCCACTCAGGGCATCCCCCTCCCAGCACTTCTTGGCAGCACTGAGCCTGTTTTTGCAAAGACCTGATGGGTGCCTCCTCCAACATAATCTAGAGGTACAGTTTGGGGAATGTAATGGTCAATCGGGTAAACCCTCATCATCATGAAGATGATCACAGAAGTCTCGCAGACTTCAATGACTTTGGAGTATTTGTGACTGTATATTTATCTGAATATTTATCATTTAGAAGGTACAATGATGTTGCATCTTTTGTGAGAGTACAGAAAAATTCAAGGGAGGTATCACAGCTCCTGCAACCTGAATGCGGACTCAAATGCACTCAGCTGTCTGTTGAATGTTTGTGTTTATATTTTTGTTCAAAAAATCAGAATTTCAGTCTAAAAGGGGGAAAAAGCAAATGTGGTGAAGCCAAAGCCTTCCTAGTAAGAAAGATTCTGATCTTCTTTTGAGTGCTTTTTTTTTCTGTGTTGCACAGTAATCCATTTATCTCTGTTTTCTCATAGCAGCTATTTAGCCATTACATTTATCTTGTTTCGGTGGGGGTATTTAGATTAGCATTAAAATTCCAAAGCACCTGGGTAATGTCTCAAGGTTGCAAGTGTGGGACAGTCATTAAATTAGCACACAGGACAAACCCTTAAAAGAGAGGGATGGATGCCTGTCAGTTGGTATCACTGTGAAGGCCATTAGACGTATTTACAGGCCTTTAACTGAAGTATCAGCAGTGTGAGCAGCCTCCCTGTACTTGTCCTAGAGAGAAACCATTCAAGAGAAAAATAGAGCTCAGTCCTTGCCCTCTGGGGCAGTTTTGCTGAAGATGCACATCATCACGGGGAATATTCATTCAGACTGAGCTGCCTCTGCTAAGCACCTTCAAACACTCAAACTCTATGAAGAAACCTAGTGGGTAGCCTCTTCTCACCAGTAGCTTTGTGATGAAAGATTCACTCCCTCTGCTAACGCAGCACCTCATGGGAAGGACTGAGCTCCCTTCCTAACAGTTGACTGGCCCTGCTATGTACCTGCGTTCATGCTCTTTTCTCTCTGTGTCATCCTAGAAGTGAAATGGCTAGCTGCTAGTAACATAACAGTCAATGACAGGTCTTTAATACAGCAGGGGCACAAGCAGGAAGGCAGGCTTCCTGTTCTTGAGTGGAGTTCAAGGATGGGGCATTTCAGGAGACAAGCTTTTGCAGTTTCCAAAACTCTTAGCAGATGGGCATCTGTAAATTCACCTGCTGACAGCAGTAAGGTGCAAAGCCCTCTCCTGTTACGCAGGAAATGCTGGCTTCTCACAGATAGCCTGAGTATATTTTGGTGGTCTTTTACCTGTATGAACTAAGTAGTGCAGGCTTGTTTTTCTGGGGATGCATTTTTTGAAAGCTGTCTGCTCTAACTTAGGTAGATGTTCAGCAAAGCTTGACAGGTCTTGAAAATTGGGTTGTGTATGTAAGTATGCAGTCATAGTTTGTCCACGGTTTGACTTACAGCAGCCTGCTGCTGGAGGTAGGACATTTGGTGGTCATTCCTCAGATGTCAGTGCTCAGCCTGAGTCCTAACAGACGTGTCTCCTCTGTTCCAGGCAAGAAAGACCATCATTCATGCATGCCTTGTGATGCTGTCATCTCATTTGTACTGATGCAGAAGGTCCATAAAGCAGCTGTGTAATCTTTCTAAGGATTGTAGGAGTGTACACTGACAGTGCAGACACAAGGCCCAGGACTTCTAGCACTGATAGGTGCTAATGAGGTAGAAGGGTATGGCCAGCTTCGCTTTGTGTCCCTCATGTATCTGTCTGATATAAAGACCTGTTGTGCTTAGCACCTGTCTGCCTTCCCCACGCAGGAGCCTGTGACAGGACATTCTATTCTAGATCAGCATTGGCATTCCCAGGACCAGGGACAAGCTAGCAAGCTTACTACTTAAATTGAAGGTCCTTGAGCTGGTCCTTAGAAGCACTGTTTCAAGGCAGGCAAATAACCTTTACAGACCCTGACCAGGTCAAGAGAGATCAATGCTACAACAGTTATCTGGCTTTATGTTGTTCTTGGGCTCTGCCTCTTTTGTATGGAGATGTATACACATGCAAATTCACACATATTTTGCACATCAGCAAATCCCTAAATTGAAAACCAGCGCTTCAGGTGTTAGGTCAACCCTAGGCCTTGGGATTATTCTCACAGACTGCTATCCTCACAATGCAGGGAGTCTTTTGCAGGGGAGAGAGGGGAATCAGTGAATGAAATCTCACTAGTTTTTCTCCTTGATGATATTCAGTACCATGAGGTTTCGCGCCTATGTTGGTTCAATGGTTTTGGCAGGATGCCACAAATTTTATCGCCCTTCTCCCCATTGGGCGAGAGAGAAGTGGACAGGTGTGGCGAGCACTTGCCCCACAAGTTATTTTCTGCCCAAGCTGGATTTCAGATTTGGGATTTCCTGGCTGGCTGTTGTGCTCTGCGATTGCGGTCACGTTCCTCTCTCGTGGGGATTGCGAGAAGCGGAGGGCTGCTCAGCTCGTCGCGGCAAACTTCCGGTCCCCATCTGGAAGGCAGATAGCTTGCCTTTTGTACGGATTCAGCTCCCTGAAATTAAGGAGGTTTTTCCAGCTGTCCTTGAGAGGTTAGTGGGCTTCTGAATGGGGCAAAGTTTGGTGCTGAACTTCCTTTGCATCTTCGGGCAATTGTAGCCAAAATACATTCGATCTTTTCTCAGCTGGACAGATAGATGTCTTCGTCATTTCTTGTGACAATTGCTTTGAATTATTTGGGGATATTTTTGATCCATGGGTAGCAACCAAGTTGAGACAAGATAGATTTCTATGGCTTTCAGCATATTAAAGGTAAAAAGAACTTTGAAGGAGAAAAAGAAAGAAAACAGAATTGTGACTGCTGAAGAAGAGAAAGGGACGCAAGATGTCATGGTAGTCTGGGGAAGATGAAATTCCCTCCGTGTCCACTGCGTTTCCCCCTTACACAAAGGAGCTCCAATCAGACCTAGCGTGGATTGATTCATTTCGGTGTTGTGTGCATGTACTCTGCTCGGGACCGGCTGCCTTGCCCTCACTTTAGGAGAGCACCTAGGCTGATGCTGTGCCTCTGAGCATGAACGAAGCCTAAATGGCAATACCGCTCCCACGGAAGGCAGGGTGAATGGGCAGGGATCTGATAGGGATTTCCCCCCTCTATTTTATTTTTTATTTTTTTTCCTCTCCGGATGAAGCATTCAGCAATGTACCGGTTCTCTCTTCGCCCTTCCTTCACCCCTTCCTCCTTGCCGTGTAACCCACGCTAAACCCAGCGGCGGATGCACCGGAGCCCCCCTCGCCCAGCACCGGTAAGCCCGCGCCTGTCACCCCCAGACCCGCACCCCCGCTGCCCCCCCCCTGCAACAGGTCGCCGAGGGGCTGGGGCCGCACGGGTGGCTCTCCCCCCTCCCCAATTTTCATTTTAAAATTTTAATTAATTTCTTATTTTTCCGACACCCCCCCTCCCGGGTGCTGTGGCAGGGCCCGCTCGGTGCCGCGGGGGGGCGGAGGGGGGGGGGGAGGCGGCGCCCGTCGGCCCCCGCCTGCCGGGGAGAGCCGGGGCCGGGCCGAGCCAAGCCGGGAGAACCGGGGGCCGAGGGAGCCGGGAGCGGGAGAGCCGCCGCCTGGGCTGCCCGGTAAGCACCGCCGGGTGTCGGGCTGGCCGGGGCGGCGGCGGCCGGTGGCTGCCCCGGCTCCGCGCTGGCAATGTCTTTGGCTCCATTTTATTCCGGAGATTATTTATACCCATAAGGACTAGGTGTTCTTTAAAGGGCCACTCTGCTGGGGGTGTCAGCCTCTCTGTGTTGAGGGCTGTAGATGTGTGTGGTCGGCGTTACACCGCGGGTTTTGTGAGCTGTGATTCACGCGTTGTTATGTGCAGGTTAAAGAGATCGCGGGTGCAGAGAAGTAGGTTTGGGAAGGACTTTCTCCTGCTTGAGAACTGAAATGGTATTTTTCTGTCGGTGGGAAGAGGGAGGAGAACATAAGGCTGCTTTTAAAATTAAAGGCAATGCACACGGGCATTTTCTGTGCACCTTCGGACTCAGCAAACTGAGCGAGGCTGGCGTGGGGAGGTTGCGCCTCCTTGTCCCGGGAGAGCTCGGGCCAGGATGTATGCATTACAGTTGTTCATTCATCAGTGCCTGCGGATAATGCAATTACCAAGTCAGCAGCGCATGAGGGCTGCCCTGCGTGTGACACGCTGAGGGTACGGTACCTCGGGAACCCAACACTTGCCATAGTTTGGGTAAAACAGGAGCTGGGAATGAAACCGTTGTGCTTGAGGTAGAGAGGCTGCTGGTTAGCCTTGGTCACCGTCACTTCTGAGGACTTGGATTTTGTGTGCTTCTATGCAGAGATGTAAATACCTTTTGTGATCCGCTCATAAGCAATTCAGGAGCGAAAAAGAATTGGTAGCAGCTTCAGGTAGCCCCAGTGCCTGGTGAATGGTAGATGGGTTAGATGCTTGAGAATTCACAGTGGTTCTAATTAAATCCTGTCACAAAAAGGGCTTCGTTTGGGTCTCTGTTTTCTATTTACATTATCAGATTCTGCAGCCCCGATATGACTACCTCTTTCCTAAGTCATCTTGGAAAGAAAAAAAATCACCAGCATGATTGTCATGGACCTTATTTATTTATTAGGCTATTAGGGTAATGAAGAAAAGCCATGCATGCCCTGCTGTGCAGATCTCATTTCAGCAAAACTGCCTGTGCTCCTGCTGCTACCACATTTGATTTTTAACCAGTGAGTGCCCTGTGCTTGTGGCAGTGCCGCAGCTGCTGCGCCTCCACGCGTGGCTACTGATTGCAGCCCCCTAGTCAAGGGGATCGGAGTGGAGCCCACAAGATGCTGGTTGGGGGTTGTTCTAAAATCAATGTGCTCTTCACTCTTCCACCCAAAGAGCAATGTTTGCTTGCTTGCAGTTTCAGCTTCTTTATTCTGCCTAGTACTGCTGTTCATGCCGCTATTTCAGGGCGAAATCTGGTCCATTAGTATTTTGTTTTTATGAATTGTGCCACTGAAAGAGTGCTCTCTTTTGTATCTGTTACTGCTGTACCACAAAAAGGAAGTGTTTGTCCTGGACAGCTTCTCTACCAGGAAGGTACCGGGAAGGCAAGGGGACGCTTAGCTTGCTCAAGGTTACTAGAAGAGGTAGGTACTGTCTCTTGAGTTGTAGGGACTGGACCATGTTGGTTCCGCTGCATATATGAACATACAGAAAACATACATATGTGTCACATTAGTGTCCCTGTTGACTCTCATTTCTTCTATGTTCCCTTTTCTGGTGCAGTAAGTATACTTATTACCTTAAAATGAGAATAGTATTTTTAAAGATAATTCCGTTCTGTAAAGCCAATTATATTGATAATATTATAAAAAGACAGAAGTAGTTATATTTAGGCAGTCAAAACACAGTGATTGTGCCTTCTTTGCAGTGTATCAGATTTATTGCAAACATAAACACACACAAACACACAAGCTCATGCCTAGCCTGACGACGAGAAGAAAGAAACAGTACCCAGTAAATTGCACATGCCCAGAAGGCTAACCTAAAAGTCAAGAAGGTAAGAATTGTGTTTTCTCTGTGAATGCTATTTGCAGCTTCCTTTTTCTTCAACACATAGGCGACTCAGAGAGTACAAATGTGAAGATTCCTCCAGAGGAAGGTCATGTGATGAGCAGGTCTCTTCTTGTGTTTTCCGTATGTAGGGGAGGGAAAATATCTGGGGGGAGTGAGGAAGAAGGAGAGCTCAGGAAAACTTCGAACCACCTTGCAAACGTGGAGTGGCTGAGTTTACTGATTTTGCAGAGGTTGAATCTGGAGGAAAACCAGGAATGTTAAACCTTTGTGCAAGTTACATGTTCCGTGTTTAAGAATGTGCTCTGCATATGTGTGCTAGGGTGCATGCATGTGTGTGCACGCGCACAGGTCTCTATTAAGAGATGGCAGCAGATTTTGGTCACAGAACGTATTTATTCTGATTTGTTGCTATATCCAGTGTGATAATCAATTGATGAAACTAATAAAAAATTCTCTGTCTCAATGGCATCCTGCAGCAGAGAGCTACACCAGTTAATTGCCTGTGCCTGTATGTTTCATGGGTGTTTTTTGAGTTTTCTGGTTCTTAACTTCACTAAATGCCACTTTGTTCAGTTACAGAATAGGGCAGACAGGGAGACCAAAGCAGTGCTGTTGATGTTTTTATTTATTTTGTTTGAGCAAAGTCTATGGTATATGTCTCCTAAGATGGATGAACAGTCATGAGTCCTTTACAATGAGCCAGAGAGGTTCTGTTGGTCTAATCCTGAAGTCTTCAATCCCCTCCATAATCCCATTAACTTCTGTGGAGCTATATATGTGAATGAGCATTATGGAATTAGGTTGTACAGTATGTGTCATTTCTGGTGCAAGTGCTAAGACAGGGTCAGCACTTTCGTTGCTAAGCCTAATTTATGTCATAGCAGAGACTACCCGAAGAGTTGTAGAAAATGCTTGCACCTCTAAAAGTGAACAAGAAGTTTTCAACAGAGAAGTTTGTTTGTTTGTTTGTTTTGTGAGATTTTTTGTTTTGGATTTATCTCCCTCTGGGAAATACACTGGCAGAAGGATAACGTCCAGTGTTCCAGTGTGCTTTGATTTTTTTTTTTTTAATTGAAACCTTTGAAGTTCTTAGCCATGGGTAGGTTATTTTATTCATTGCTCTTATTGTGCAAAAGAATATGCTAAGGCTTTTTCTTGCTGCTCAAGATTTCTGAAGTAGGAGCCTAACAAAAGACTGAGTTTTCAACAATGCTGAGTATCCAGATGCTTCCCTTCACATCTTTTGTTTTCCTTGAGTGATTAGCACTTCTATATACCTAAATAGGCATTTACGAACCTGACCTTCAGCTTCAGTGTGATTTCAGCCTCATTTCCTGTGCAGACCCTATTCCTGTACTGCTACCCTTCTCCATGCAGGTTTTGGTCTGACTTGGTATTGGGATCAGCTAGTGGAGAGGGTTCAGGAAATGATTGTGCCATGTCTTCAGTCTCAGCTGAGACAGCACTTATCCAACCAAGCATGGAAGTAAAGGCAAAGGTGCTACTGGAGATGTCATTCAAAGAAGGTGTTGCACTACCACACACGCTCTGGTTCCTCAGAACTCCACTGTTCTTTCTGCATGAGAATTGGTCTCTGCCAAACTGCGGCATGAGTAGTGGTGACCAGCCATGCTGCAATAACACTGCTAACTAGGTGCAGTTATGCCTCACTCTGCTTGTTGCATATTGTTGCTGAATGTTGCTAAAACAGACACTATGTGCCATCCCACAGATAAACGCTATTTAAAAACTGGAAGGAGTAATACCTTTATATATACCTTCTCATGGTCTCACTAAGAAGTCATGAAGCATGATTAAATAATTTTGGATCCCTGTGTCATAGATGCTGTTCATTGGAATGTGTTTAGAAAAACAAATAGTATTAGATGAGAATTATTAGGTAGAAGAACTGGTTTAGTGATGTGCTTTTCCAATCAGAAACTTCATATCTAAATTTGGGGTGTAAACGCCTACATGTCAGCCAGTGTCTTATTCTCTCTCTCTTTTTCTTTTTCACACCTGTCCAATGTATACAACGTAAATCTGGGTGTTTGGATTTCTTACCCATTCACAATAAGAGGAAACAATCTGGATTGATTTTCAAGTATTTTTGTCTCGTATCCTGCATGCAGCCCCTCAAGCATTACAGAGTAGCACTAAATCTGTTTATCTACAGATGTCAGCATAGGCAGGCAACTTTGCCACCATTTTACAGCTGAGAAAAATGAGATGTGGAGAGAAGAAGCAATTTCTACAAGAAATTATATTTTATATCCACAGCCTATCTTGTAATAATTTATTGATGTTTGCCCTCTTAAAAAACAATGCAAACTTTGAAGTGAGTAGCCTTATCTTAGAAAGCAAACTGTTGCTAAAATTATTCTTTGTTAGGATGACTACTGAAATAATTCCACTTCCTCTTACCCTGAGAACCAGGAGAAAACTACTCAGTGCTCTAATGGCTGGGATCTGCAATGTCTGTATCAAAATGAGTAAACAGGAAACACAGCAGCATGCATGAAAACAGTTTGCCTACAGGTTTGATTTATAGCTATTCTGGTCTTTCAAAGAATTGATTGTTTACATAATATCAATGAAATATACCCTAAGACCAGGAGGCTCTTCTGGTCTTGAATAAACACAGTGGCACTCATTCACACAAACAGTAGAAGTTACCTTTCCTTAAATCAAAAGGAGCACAATTAAGCTGAAAGTAACTGTGTGGAAAGGGAGACTCATAAAAGAATGCGAGTCCATTTTTCTTTGTTTCTATGTTTGTATTGATCCTAGCATATAAAGATCAGAAGTAGCAGTTGTTATTATGGGTTTTGTGATTTCAGCCCACTTTCCAGAGCCCACAACATTGCTGTTACAAAGATCAGCAGTGGTGCCCTCACAGGAAGGCCAAGCCAAGGTCCTCACAGTCAAATGCCCTTTGCAATCATAGCCATGGCTCTTCCAGATCACACAGGGCCAGATGGTCATGTGAGACCCTAGGAGGGGAAGAGGCCAGATTTAGGGACTGTCCGCTTGGAATTTTGCCCAGCTGTGTCAATAGCAGCAGTGACATGAAAGGTAGCCTTAGCCCTCGCTTAGTTCAGCTCAAGTCCATAGTTCAGAAAAGCTGAAAAATAGCTATGATCCCTGTGTTGGAACAGAATCTGGTATGATGTGATGTCAGATTATAGCTATTATTATCCCAAAAATATTCAGATCAACTCATCCGAGAGTTTATACAGTATTTATGGTAGATCATGATACATTCAAAAAAACTGTCCCAGTCTAGGAAAATTTATAGGTATTATATGGCTGGTGTTATTTAAACAAAGGGTAGTACTTGATCATGCCAGGTCTGTTGTGCTCAATAGACAACTGTTTCCTACTCTTTATGTTCTTTTTTGCAGTATGCTCTGAGCTAAGTACTGTGATAAACTACTTGCAAGTAGTTCTTCATATAAGTTGTCTTTGCAGCGGTGGTATTTGTAACTCTAATTTATGATTTTGTAGAATTTTGTGGAGGAAAGTGTTGCTCTTACAAATAGTTGCTTTTCTAAAATAATGGTTGGAATTTATTTGCACACGAACTACCTCCTATCCTTGTGGAAAGTCATTCTTGTGTTTAGGGGCAAGCCCGTCACCAAACAGAGGCTGGACTGAGGGAGCAGCCAGTCATGCAGTACTGAGCTCCACAAGCATGTAGTGGATTTTGAAGTGTGGCTGGCTGTCTTTTGCTTAACTCCTCACTGAGGCTTGTTTGGTCATCATAAGAGGCACCCAGCCAGAGCTAGGTAAAGGGTGGAAAAGCCAGGAAGACTAATGTGATCTGCCCGTATCCACATTGTATGTTGGAGAATGACCCAGGTCCCAGATGCTGGGTAGCCCACCAGCACCTGGGATCTGACATAATGCTGTCTCTTGCAAAGTCTGAATTCAGTGTGAGCTCAGGCTGCTTAAAAATCCTACATTTCCTTGCTTCAGGTGATGTGAGGCTGAGGGGTATTTTCAATGGATTCCCACCTCATCTTGGCCACCTGAAATCATCCCTGCAAGGGCAGATGGTATGACTAGAGTCTGTACCACATCAGGTCTCCTCACAGTGCTGCCTGTGTCTGAGCTTTTCTCGGAGAACACCAGCAGGGTCACTTTATGCCCATCCTGAGGTTCCTTCCAGGAAGTGGATTCACTTCTCTATACAACTACTAGGATACAATCTCTATCTCTAGAAGCCTTACAGAGGAACTTTGTATTAATTACAATGGAGCCCGCTCCCTCACATACTGGGAGTGGTACTGCACATAGTATTCTGTATGTTGTCTTAGACTTACCAGTCAAGTTTTGTGCTGCAAAGAAAATCATGATGAAATACTGCTTAGCACCCTGTACCAGCATAACATGTCCCTGAAGAAGAAATATTCTCAGAAATGCTTTGGGCACAAGTCAGCATCACAAAGAAATTGGGAAAGAACACGTCACATGCTCAAACATGTTGGGTGACAGTTACAAGCTACACATGCCCCAGACTTACAGCTTCAGAAAAAATGATTAGGTTTTGCAGTTTCTCCTGATGCAGTGTGACATTCAGAGGGCTAGAAATAGCACTCTGATAACACGTTTTAATAGATGACTAGGTATTTAGTTTTGTTTCTTCTCTTGGAAGGTCTGGCTATGCTGTCAGTACAGCTAGTCTGAAAAGCTCTTGGGCTGATTAATTATTAAAAGAACCCTCTAAATATTTTACACCTTTATATTTTTTATCTTTTTATCTTATCTATTGATATTTTTCCTCTTCTAAGAGTTTACAACAGCAGAGCAAAGCCTACTCCCAGTATGCGCTAAGAACCTGTATGTCTCCCTATAAAAGATTCAAAAAGAACAAAGATTCTGTAAATATTTGTTTCCTTGCTGCATCCTTGCTTCAGTTTCTTCCTTCTCACTTTCTGTACAGCATCTCTCGGAGTCTGTTTTCTTGGGTAAGTAACCAAGGAAATGATTTTGGGGGTGGTGGTGTTTGTGTGTTTTGTTTTGTTTTTTAAAAGAGATTTCTGTTGTACATTTGTATGTCCAGCAAAGTTATGCAAGGTGTTATGTGAATATAGTATAAATGCAAATCCGTGTGGCAGAAGAATTACTTTTCTACGAAGTAAGATATACCAAGCAAGGGTGGCATGGTGTTGTAAGACTAGGTGAGACAAACATTCATGAAGAATTCTTAGTTTGGCTCCTCCCTTGCCATGCTGTTAGGCACCTGGCTCTTGCCTGTTGAGACTCACAACTCACGTATATGCCAACTACACAAATGTGTGAAAAATCACAGAATCAGAGAACCCAAACCTGGAAATCACGTTTCCTCAACATTGAGGATACTTGGATCTGAACTTAGTACCTTGTGCACATCAACAAAATACGCACCTTGTGCGCATCTACAGCCTTTGCTTGCTGTTCTAGCATCTGGGTTTTGCAAAGACTTGCACAAACTGTGTTGTGGTTCTCCTAAAAGCGGTGCTTGATTACACATATCATGGCAGTGCTGTAATACAAACAATGTATAATTATAACTGTAAGGTGCTCTTGGCCTTTTTTTGGAGCAGGTTCTATTTTATTGCTTGGATTCAAACAGCATAGGTACCAACCAAGATCAAAGTCCTCGTAACAATAGGCCTTGTGCAAATATGCCAGAGATGGCAACAAGCACGCTTTTAGTCCAAATAAATCAGAAGATTGGGAGTGGGAGGATTAGGAGGACAGAGAGGCAGTGGGGCATAGTGCTGCTGACATGGACTCCAGCGTGAGGACTGAGATGGAGCCTTGCAGGCTGATGCCTTTTCCTGTCTGTGGCTTTGCAGCTAGACTTTGGTCTGTGACCTAGCATCCTTGGACAGTTTGCGTATTCAGTAGTGAGTCCTCTCCTGCCACAGACAGGTGAGACAAAACTAGCAGTAGAAAACCCATAGGCTTTCTGTCCTTTCTTTCTTATCAGTCTGTGTAGTTTTACAAGAGTTCTCCTATGAAATGGAGACTTTCATAAATAATACACTGTTCATTCAATCATGAGATACATTATCCATAGAAAAAATGACAGAAAGTACTTAGAAGAAGAAACTAACAACATCTTCACACAGAGATGGCTATCTGACTGTAAGACTGATACTCATGATAGAACGGATCTTCAGGCCTGGATACGCTTGGTCTTTATTAATGATGAGGTTTTTATTAAAATTTTTCTTAAAATATGTATCATTTATAGCTTCAGTTTGCTGATCAATCTCTGGAAAACTATTTTTAAAATAGTGTCAATATTTTAATTGCAGGACTGGGCTTGTTTTATTAAAAATAATTTATATAGATAGAGAAAAATGAAATGAAGAAAGCCCCCAAAGACTGTTTCATATTAGAGATCCTGGGTCAATGTGTCTCTTTGTATAACAGATGGATGTGAATGGGGAAAATGACTGGCAATCAATCTTTTTGCTTATGATACTGAATGAGAGATTATTACACTTATATCAGGCTGTTTATGTTTTATTTCTAATTAGCTGAGAAATGTGATGCACATATCTTTACATGATGGTTATGATCTATAAAAATGCTAGTCTGTCTCTTGGTGCTAAAAACAAGCAGTAAGAATTCTATGAGAAATGGTATATCAAGCAAATAAATTTGCTAGAGATTCTTGGGCAAGAATCCATGGAGGGACAAAAGGGAATCCTGTTATTTAGCTCAGAAGGATGGAAAGTGGGATAGGCTGGGCAGTCAGGCATTCCACATAAAATCATTTTGTTAGGTGCAGGAAATGAAAGAGGCAGAGGTGTTCCTTCTCAATGCAGCTGGCTTTAACTCGTGGCACTCCTGCCAGTAAGTCTTTTTCCTCGATTTACGTATTTGGTACGTCTGTTTCTCTTTGGGTGGAATTTTGATTAAAAGGAACCCAAGTGTCTTGCTTTGCGATCAGATTGTTGGCAGAATTTGGAGTACCTCAGCATCTCCGCTCGACTCCTCTATCTCCTGCCATCTCCTCCCTTGGAGGAAGGTTCATAACATTAATGTCTCTGATGTGCATAATTGTAAAGTTGGGAGATGGCTGCTATTTTGTGAGGCCTTATTTAAGAGAGGGCAACAACTGTCTGCCATCTCCCAGCCTTCACTTTTGTTCTTTCTTGCTGTCTTGCTTTGTATTTTACCGGAACAAACAAGCTATGAGAGCACTCAGATTTGCATATTTGTGCTCACTGAAAACCATAGTGTCAGGCATGTGCTCATTGTGTTGACCCAAACAAATGTTCTGCTGCTGATACTGCACTCAATAGAGCTCAGACACTGCGAGCTGTGGTATGTTGTGACTCATGTTTCATCAGACTCTGTGAGCTGCCTTCCAGCCTCAGATTCTTCTTGCCAGAGCAAGGGACCCAAGACCTGATCCAAACTTACTGGAGTTGATGGAAACAATCTCGTTGGCTTCAGTGAACTAGATTCATCCAGGAAGGTTTTGGGCTGAGTCCTCAGGACAGGATGTTAAATAAATTCTCCCTTTTGGTTTTTAAATTGAAATAAGTTGGCCTGGAATTAATCGGGAGTGAGAGAGAATGTAGAAATACTGCAGTGGCACTTCAGTTCTTTGTTCCTTTTGAGCAGTGCTGTAGGCTCAAAGGCTGGAAGCCCCTTACAGCTGTCCCACAGTCGGCATGGTTCACAGAAGTCCTGTCAAACACCACGCCGCTGGCCCTGTAATTCTCCCTGATGGTGTGGAGGGCCTGCACTGACAAGGGCTGGTGCGGGCAGAGGCTGGCTGGCAGGGAAGGCACAGGCACGAGCGGTTCAGTGCTCCCTGGTGGTCTCAGGCCTCCACACATTCCTCAAAGGAGGAGCTCTGATGGATGAGCTCTGGAGAGGGCCCAGGACATTGCCAGCTCACAGCCCAGCAAATGAAGACAATGTGGGCATCTCCACCTCTCCTTCCCAAAGCAAAGATGTTAGAAATTTCCCCAATCTTAATCTGTATGCACAAACATTTAATTTTTTTTTGATTGTCACTAAAACTGGGTGGAGTTTTGTTTTTTCTTTTTCCATTAAATGTGACGTGTCAGCTGTTTTTGTCAAATTTGTCCTGCTTTTTTCTTAGATGAATTACTGTGTATTTTGGTTTGTTTGTTTTTAAAAAGTTAATTATCATTTAAATTACAGAGCCTGGTATTCATAAAGACTCGTAGGTCAGCCATATGAAATACTGTGACTAATTCATGGCATGCCCTTGTTCTCTTATAAAAGATTATAAACCATTGGAGAAGAGAGATGATAGATGTTTCACTTAGTAGATTGTTCCTTTTATTTTACAGGAAGATTAAAATTTTATGACAAACGATTTCCTGTCTATCATAGTTTTTAGTCCTCTACTAATATCTGTCAGTACTGTAGCAGTTCTAGACCACTGGGTCCCCTATTTTTGTTACAAAGACAGAAAAATCTGTAGGAATTTCAGGCTGATTATGGACTTTAATTGTGCTCTAGTATGTTCCCTGTTACTTGAGGTAAAGCAAAATCACTGTTACGGGATAGTTGCTCATGAATCTGCAATTGGATTCTGTCCAGGTTATATACACACATAAGTCAATTCAGGGAATTTTTTTACAAGTGAAATCTAGCCATTGAAATGAAATTAAAAAAAAAAAAAAAAGAGGTAATTTTATATAGATTCATGACCTTCAAGAATATCATGCTGCTTCTCTGGCACATCAACTAAGACAAGAATTCAGTCACCTGGCAACAAAAGTCCTTCATGAATCCCAAGGTATGAGTACAAGGGCACACCAGAGCCTTCTGCTCGCCTGCTAGCAGTGAGTGACAAATTTTGGCTTCTTGAGCTGCTGGATGCCAGAGACCTTCTTATTGTAGGCAACTTCCTGACGCTGAACTAGTTAATGGCTGACAGTTAGCTTCTCAGACAAAGCTTAATCCTGTGAAAAGTCTGCTTTACTTGGCATCTTGCCAAACCATGATCCGTCCTTGCATTAGTTAGAATTAATTAATTCTGTTTCTAATAGCTTAGTAAACTAAGGTCAAATCTGAGAATGCAATTCATTTTGTGTTTGGGAAGGCTCCCACTGAAGTGAAGACCAGTCTGCATGAGTGAAGAGCCCTGGGATTATTGCCTTTCATTATCAAGGCTCTATCAGAAGTGAGTCACAGTTCTGTTACCTCTTCTTGTCATCACGTAGGTGCAGACAGAACGATAAAATTCATCTCCTGCAAGTTGTTGACTGCATGCAGGATAGATGCAGGGGAAAGCATTCGCCAGCAAGCCTAAGTGAGCCTGTCTCAGCACCCGTCCTTGTCTCCCCTTGACGTTATGCCCATGTTCTAGTTTGCACATGCTTTGGAACAGAGCTCCACGAAGCACCTGTCATGCCTCTTGATGTGGTGTCTTTAATAGGGGAGGTTTCTATTTCCAGCTCTGTTACTGATATAGAGCAGGGTGACGGGTAAATTACACAACCTTCTTTTATGCTTCCACTCTCCCATCTATAATGCGACTGGAGAATTTTTGCCTGCCAGTCAGTGTTATGTTCTGCTGTACAGTAAGAACCCTGTTTTTTTGTGCTGGTGCTCAAGGCTGTGATTTTTTGGAGGTGGGCAGGGAGTGTTTTTTTCCATCGCTAATATTCAGATTTACGTGAAAACATAAATGATGCAGGAAGTTGATGGCTTACTGCAAGGCAGTCCTGATAGGTGCATGCTGATCATGATACCATCCGTGGTGAGTAGTTAGTGAATTCGTAAGAGAAAATATGAGAAGGAGTTCTGACCGTCTCTCCCTGGCACTGTACAAGTGTACAGAGGCATTAATTCAGGTGATAGCCCTTTTTTTGGATATGGCATAAGGGCACAGTTCCCAGCACCCATTGTAACCTACCCCAGAAGTGTCTGGGTTCCCTGCAGTGAGTGGAGGAACTCCCCGCCTGTGGTTTGTGGGAGTGATTTTTGAGTCATTATAAGTGGAAAGTACAGCAGATGTGTGAGACGCTATCTTTGGATTTAAAAAAAAAAGTTGTCTTAATGATCTTCATTACCATAAGCTTCTGCTCTAAATATTGGAGCTTTCTACATTTTCTTTTGTTCGGTCAGTATTTTATGCAAGTCCACTAATCACACGATTTTTCAGAAGCCATGTGTGTTCTCTTTCATTTCTGTTTTGCTTTCCCTTCCATGAAGTGTTGAGATAAGCACTTTTATATCCACTGAGTGGTTGTGGACCATATGTTTGTGTAAAAAGCTATCATTTCCCACTGAGGACTTATGTTTCTATTAAGCTGTTCTGGACGTGCACTACATGCTGGAATACCCACTGACTTGACATGCTGCATTGTAACCCCAGCTCAGTACAGTACTGAGGCTGAGACTTCAACACAAAGCACAGCTCAAGTATTTAGAACCTAAGCAAATCAGGATCTGAATCTGAATGAGAAAAAAATTACTTGTTTAGTTGTATGCAACAGAAAACACATCCAAAAATTGTCCTGGCATGATCAAGGATAGAGGAGCATTGTTTATGCTCCTGAAACATCTAAGAGTACAGGGACACTGAGGCAGATACACAATGAAATAGAGGAACATCCATGTAATCCGCTAGATACCCTGGGTGTTAAAGAAATGAAATAACAGACTGTCACTTTCCCCAAGTCATTTTATACCTCAGAATACTCACCTTGCATGTCACATAAATGGCTTAAATTAGTAAGTACCATGCATCTTCCCAATGTCCATACGGTTGGTATAGAAGAGCCACTATTTCCTGAATATCAGCCAGAGTGATTGCTAAGTTCACCCAGTATGCACACAGCGTTCACATCCTTGTGTGTGAATTACATGCTTGAGCCATCCCAAAGTACCCATGTAATTTTACTCCATTTTTATTAGCATTATTCTAATAAGGGGTGACTGACCTATGCCTGAAAAGGTATCTGCCTCTGCCTTTCTTCTTCTTTTTTTTTTTTTTTTTTTTTTCCCAGCTAATTCAGAATCAAGCAGGGCTGTGGCTGTGATGGAATTAACTGTTTTTGTTGTTGTTGTTGTTGTTGTGGCAGCTGCTTGCGTAGCATGTAATACAAATTTGGATTTACATTGAGGAAGGGGCTGTGCACAAAGTTCACTGCAACTATTCAAGTAAGGTGGGTAGTCTTCCTGCTGGCAAAATTGAGTTCTTGTGCGTAGGAGCCCCAGTCATGGACAAGGAGACTATTGTGCTCTGTGCCGTCCCAACCAGAACAAAATAACAATCTTGTCTTCAAAGAGTTCAGTCCAGGGACTGAACCGTCCATGGACAAGGAACACCAAAAAGATAAATGTGTGGGCTTCTTCTTATTTCATTGTAGCCTTCTCTGGTTACTCTGAATGATAAGTTATCCCAACTCCATTTACTATAGAAGGAGTCTACATGACAAGTCCTTGGTTAACTTTTGGATGCCCAAATTAGGAAAGCTGGAAGCACATAAGCCAAGGAGCACAAGGAAGCAGAAAACAAATACACTTAGCCTGGGGAGCAAGCAACTCAGCACACAAACTTCTGTCAGATGGTGTCTCGTGCAACTCTTTTCTTTCCTTAATCTTAAAAAGATCAGAAGTGTCTAGGGTTTAAAATTGTATGTTTTTATTCCAAAAAAAATTAGCTTGTTATGCAAATCTTATGATAATTTCCCTTCCTCCTACTTTAATATTTTATAAGATAACATCATTATGAATTTAAAATTTATGTTTATCATATGATTGCAGAGCAGCTAGGTGCCTGCTAGATGGTTGTCCTCAAGCAGATTTTTTTTTATTTCTGTAGTCCTTACCCCCCATATGCAAAGTGGATGAACTAAATCAATGAAATATTTAATGTCCTTCCGGGGACTTTTGCAAGCTATCATTAAGTAATCTATAAAGGATAAAAAGTACACTTGTGATATTTTTTTCCCCTGTTCTATATAAAAAATAGGCCAAAAGGATCCCTCTTTTTTTTTTTTTTTACCTCTGATTTTCTTCAATAGGAGAAGAAGCATTTCTCATTTCCTCTGTTTATTTATTTGCTTCTGCCAGGGTGTATGATCATAACTGATTATCTGGTAGAATTATCTCAAGGATATTGAGAGGATGAAAACTAACTACCTATCTAGGGAAGAGGTATTTTCATTCAGATTGCTTAAAAGTTTAATATAAACAAAACCCCCAAGTATTCAAGCACCTGAAAAAAAAAAAAAATCGGGAGAGAAGTTGTTCTCTTCTAGAGTGTAATAGCTTGCTTTGATAGATGGCTTAAGGAGCTCCAAGTCTACATCTAATACCTCTAAGGAAACTACAAAGTTCAGAATGATGATGAGATATTTTTGAACGAAAAGGATAGGCATCAAAAAATCGTGTCCCAAACACCCTTTTCTCTCATTTTAAACAGTTTTCAGACCTTTAGGAATTAGCAAAAGAGGATACAGAGCTTGAAAGGTCATCTTTTATGTATTTTACTGTAGAAGTCAATGTTAAATAAATTAGACTGTTAAGCAAGATAATACTTGTGTCAGTAAATATTAACTAAATGTGTTGAACAAGTCTTTTTGTATGAAGTTAGTCAAGCTGCCGCTGTTTGCTCTAAGTGGAAAAATCTGTCTTTGAATTGCAACTTTTTTTTTTCCCCTCACCAGTCACACAGCTTCACAATTTCTGTGCCATTGAAAATGGAGGAGTTCGGAGAATATCTGTTTTTGCTGCTGTTGATGATTTGTAATTACTTTGGCTTCAGGGAGTGATTCCATTTCTTTGTGTGTGAGGGTTTTGCTTTCATTTGATCAGGTCCTAATCATGGCACAGTGGTTGCTGTATAAAAGCTGACTTGAATAAAGGGTCAGTGCTTCTGTCGGTGTGCTGGTGTGACTGGGGGTGAGAGATGAACAAGGCTGGGAAGGAAGGGATGGGGAGGCTGCTAGGCAGAGACTGTCTGGCAATACAGAGCAGGGTTGTTCTCCTTGCCTAGGAAACAAGATAAGTCATAAAGTCACACCCTGTCCTTTGGTTCTAGGCAGAAAACAAATGCTTGACTCCTGCTTCTCTCTTAGTTATCTCCGTTTATCTTGTTAATGCTGCGAATATGTCTTAGATCTTTCAGATTAGTTTTTTTGTTGTTTGTTTGTTTGTTTTTTTAAGAAGGCTTCCAGATATATAAATTCGTTTTTCTCATCAGGTGTTTGGGATTGTGAAGTACTTACGGTTTGTGATGGGCTGGTTTTCTGCACAGCAGCATTGGAGAGTTCAGGTTCCTGTTAAATACTGTATCGGGTTTGTATGTGGGTATAGTCGGTACTCTGCAGGATAGATGGGAGCCATTCACCTATGTATCCTAAGTCCTCCGCTGCCTTTGGAGTAGCTGTTAAGTATTCACTATCTCTTAGCTTAGGGATTGCTGCTTCTGGGACAAGAGGGTGTGCTTGCCATCCATCCTCACTGAGGAACCAGTGCTGTGTTGCCCCAGGTAATTGTGTGTGTTGTACTTGAAAAGGCCACACAGTGTTACTGCACTGAGATGCTCATTCTTTGCATAAGCTATTGTTTTATAAATATTATGGGGAATATGCCTCTCAGTGCTTCACTGTATGAGAGACAGCAACTACAAGAAGATGTCATTGAGGAGAACGCAGAATGCAAGAGGAGAATCCTAGCTGAGTCTACAGCCTCAGCTCCTTGCCAGATTGTTGATGCTTTCTTTTAAGAATGGATGAGGAGGTGATACATTCTTCTGTAACTGGATCACTTTAAACTCAGGCTTAAGGTCTAGGCTACATTAAGAACAGAGTTTTGATGTGGATTTGAGCAAACCGTTCTCACTAGAGCTCCTCACGTAGTAGTAGCAATATAGGCTGTTACTAACAGTGGACCATCCCAGCAAGGTGTGAATCTGAATTTCCTCTCCATCTGGGTATGAGCTGGAGGTATCTGGAATAGTTAGGTGTAGATTTCATCCTTATAATTCTGTGCGTGTAAGTACCTGTTGTGTGAGACATGGGGTGTCCCAGTGCATCAGTCAATCCTTTCAGCCTTACAGACATCGTCATTGTGAGTTTGGAGTGATCATTAGTGTGTGTTTTCCTGTAGAGTACAGTGCCTGTCCATTTTCTCTGAGGGAAAATGCTTTCAGTTATTTTTAGCTCATGCTTCAAGAAACCTTTGTATTCTACAGTATTAAAAATGTAGCTACTGACACCTACAACAGAGGCAAAAAAAAAGCCAATGTAATGCTAAAAACCTTTACATTTACTTCGCTGAACCTGACATCATTTCACTCTGACTCGTCTTTCAAGCTAATCAATCTATACTAGAATTTAAAGTCAGCATATTATTTATATTGTCATGGTTTCTGTTTGAAACCTTAAGCATTGGTCTTAGTATTTCCCCTCATGAGCAGGGTGCTGGTGAACTGTGAGGAGCTCAGTGCCAGTGAGAAATTGTTCAATGATCGTGGAAAGTATCTACAGCAGTACTCGACTTTCATATGTGGGTACCTCCAGAGCTGATTCCCCAAAATGAGGTCTGAGCTCTCAAAATTCTCTGACTACTCCCAGAATTCCATTTTGTCTTCCTTCTTCTTTCACTAGCAAGGCTTGAACTAGTTTCCTTCATCTGAGCATCCCTAAAGATTGCATTTATGTGGTATTTTAAAACTGAGATCAAAATTGGATGTCTCAGGCTCAGATGGTCAGACCTAAAGTAGTTTATTAGTTACTGATGTTTTTCAGGCATTTAAAATGATTAAGTAGGTACTTCAGATGATTAAGTAAGGGTCCTTTTCTCCTACCCAACCTCCCTCTTAACTTCCTTGGAAAAGAAAAAGTGAAGAGTTATATCCATGGCAGTACTGAGGTGGTGGATTGTTTTTCCTCTGCAAAGCATCAGAGGAAATTTTCAGAGGAAAGCATCAGAATGTGACTTCTAAAAGCTTTGAACCCAAGAAGTAAAAATGAAATACTGATATATATATATATATGTACGTATATTTTTCTCAGACAGGCTTTTCAGTCTCATAGCCATTACTCTGATGCATCTAGATGCAGGTTATTGATGAACAGATCCTGCTAACCATTTCCATGCATGCAGGTAGGCTTTGGCATAAAATGCCCACCCACTTTCTATCAGATGTGTTCTGTTGTGCCGCAGCACATGTTGTACTGTTTGCTCTCCCATGTGTTTCATAGGTGGCAATAAAGCACAGGGGCAGGTGTTTAGAGAGAGGAGCTCTGAATCACTCTGCTTCTGATACCAGCTCTGGTGGAGTCTGACTGTCAAATTGGGCAAACTCCTTCACTCCTGTGCCACACAGCTGGTGAACCAAAAGTGCTGCAACAGGTAGGCACCAGAGGCCGTGATGGATAGTCGTGGCGAAGCATCCCAGTTTCACGCTGTTGCTTGCTGCCTGAATTGACACTCACCAGCTCTCAGGGCTGCTGGCACCCATCACAGGCCTGTGTTTCTGCTGAGGGCCACCCACCACTTTACGCTGTGCTTAAATCACATGTGAAACAGGTAGGAATGCTACCTATTCCAACAAATCCACCCCTGCGCCTATAGCATGAGTTGAAACACACTTTGATAAATGTTTGTGATGTGCTGTGGAGGCTTCAGTTACAACATGCTGTGGCAGGAGGCCCCAAGGGAGGGGAACGGGTCCTAGAGTGTCCTGGAGTAAGGAGTCGGACTCAGGGACAGGCTCTGCAGAGCGCTGTGTTTCAGGTGGCTCTACAGTGCTTTCTGTCTGTTCGTTTTGGTGATTCTGTTTGTGTGTAAATCCATGCAGTTCTTCTAGCAATTTTGATAGACTTATTTTTAGGCGTTCAGTAAAGATTGTGAAGCAGAGCTAAGAGATATAAGCATTATTTACAGTCTGTCTTTATGCAGTATGTTGCTGATCAACCTTTTTCTTTTTCTTCCCCTCTGCTCCCAGATAAAACGGGAATCGTGGTATACAGTGCACCAGGAAGTAGTGAGGGTTAATTACTCATCCCACAGTGCTTTCAATGTGTACAGAATTCTTGACAGGGTTTTTATGTCTGAATACAGATTCTGCCTCTCTGATCTATGGTGAGGTCTGCAAGCAGGTACTCTGAAAAGCATCCGTCTGCATCTAAGTCATGCTCTCTGAGAGCTTTATGTAACTTTTGTTAAAAGTTTATTGCAACAACAGTGTGAGGACTTGAATCACCAGGGAGGTTGCTCGAAGAGTAGAAAGGGCAAAGCTATTCCACTTTTATCAAATGAGTAGGGCTGAAATTCTGCCTTTGCTTTGAGCGGGGCTCATTTTGTTTGGTGAAATATAAAGTAGATTATAGAAGTGTTTGTTATGAAAGATGAATTTATAATAAGTGTTGCATTCAATACATTTCCTTTTTAAGTAGAAACAATATAAAGAGCTTAATCCAGCACAGAATAAATCTCAGTTTTGTTGCACAGATTGTATAAAACTAGGCTGCTCTGCTCTACATTTGCCTTAAACTGTTTATGTTACCTAAAATGTCATTCCAGACGAGAGTTTGGCTTAGGACTGCAGTGAAAGCCATTTTATTCCATGTATGGACCTGGCCTCTCAAAGCTATTTTAGTGGGTAGCTAGAAAGTGTTTTTTAGTGAGCCATAGTTTCATTTGTGTTTATGTGCATTGGCCAGTTTGATGAGGGAACTACATTGTTCTGCAATTCTGCTCTGCTCTCTTTCAGGGAAGAGACGGGAATTTTCAGGTGCAGGCTGGTGTGTTTTTTTAAACACTTCATTTAAAAACACATTTCAAAATCACTGTGCTCTCAGTTTAGCTACTAAGGAATGAAACCCTTCTGTGAAAAGAAGAGGCTTTATTAAAAAACAACAAAAAAAAAACACCACAAAAAAAAAAAAGCTTAAATCCCCTGTTGGGGTGTTAATCAACATTGCCTTTAAGAGAACCAGACCATTTAAACCATTGCAAGCACTGGTTGCAGCTTTCACATCTCAGCCTTCATAAATTCATTAATTTCTCTTATTAGAACACAATTATAAATGGGGTGAAGAATATCCACTAAACCAGCGGATATTCTTCATCAGTGAAATCAAGAGCCTTTATTTAAGCTGTTGTCCTTGTGACTACATTGTGGCAGTTCTGCAGCAGTCTGATGTAAGGATATGGTGTAGATCTGTTCAGCTCTGGGAAGGGCGGCAGGGTATTTGCTCGCAGGACAGCTTCCCTTAGGGTGGATCCCCAAAGAGTGGTAAGGGAAGTATATTGGTTTGACTGTATTTTTAATTCGGTGTTATGCCATCCCAAAGAAACCATTTGGAGTCTTTTTATGCTTGAGGCATCATTTGGTGCTCATTCAGAATACTTGTAGGTAATAATTGGTATGATGCGATCTTTTAACTTAGAGAAAAAGTTTTAAAAGTGATGTATATGTATAATATTATATATAATTATGCCACTGAATACTCATTTGAAAAGTGCAGAACCAGCATCTTCTGCTGTAAGTAGCAAACAGCCATTCTAATATGGCTACCTAGTTTTCTCCACATATTTTCTGATAGATCCTTTATTCCTTCTGCAAAGGATTTACCTTTGGAATTAAAGGCCAAATTGCGTGTCTGACAAGGCAAGCAGCCATTGCATTGTGACTACCAACTGCCATCATTCGTTGTTATGATCTTTATACTTTAAATGACCTAGAGTCAGATTTTCAAAGGTATTTATTTGCTTAAGAGCCATTAGACTCTAAATGGGATTTCAGAACCGCCTAAGTAAATTAGGCTCCTAATTCACACTGTAGATCTGATTATGAGGCTCCATGTATCTGTAGGTGCCTAAACACCTTTGGATAGCAGCCTGCTGGATACAAGGAACTAGCCTGAAAGCATTATGGCAATCTCTGAAGGCCATGAAGCATTGGTCAGAATGCAATAGTTTTGGATGGATTTTGAAATGAGTAGTATTTAAATTACTGAAGAAGATGTGAAAGGCTCTGGATTTTATTATTGATGTTTGTCTTCCAGAGCGCTGTGAATCAAGTCACAAGCTTGAGTGAGCCCATATTGTAGGGCTGGGCTGGAGTGGACATGGGGCTGATACGTAGCCTATGCTCCTTCAGCATCAGCTGGTCTACAGTCTGGAGCCATTTCATGCTTCTTCCTATAGATATTAATAAAGTCCGAGAACAGGCGTTAGCAACTGTCAGAGAGATCTGTGGACCTCAGTGTTCCTTATTGCCTTTCCTTGAATGATTGCTTTCAATCAGCCTCAAGTTCTTGCAAAAAGTTTGTCCTTTGGGCATATGTTCAGTAGGCAGTCCTTTGGGAGCTTCTGTTTGTTTCCAAAGAAATTATAGAATCATAGAATCATAGAATATCCCAGGTTGGAAGGGACCCATAAGGATCATCAAGTCCAACTCCTGGCACCACACAGGTCTGCCCAAAAGTTTAGACCATGTGACTAAGTGCACAGTCCAATCGCTTCTTAAATTCAGACAGGCTTGGTGCAGTGACTACTTCCCTGGGGAGCCTGTTCCAGTGTGCAACCACCCGTTTGGTGAAGAACCTCTTCCTGATGTCCAGCCTAAACTTCCCCTGCCTCAGCTTAACACTGTTCCCGCGGGTCCTGTCACTGGTGATAACAGAGAATAGGTCACCTGCCTCTCCACTTCCCCTCGCAAGGAAGTTGTAGACTGTGATGAGGTCCCCCCTCAGCCTCCTCTTCTCCAGGCTGAACAGGCCAAGTGACCTCAGCCACTCCTCATATGTCTTCCCCTCTAGGCCCTTCACCATCTTTGTCACCCTCCTCTGGACACTCTCCAACAGTTTAATGTCCTTTTTGTACTGTGGTGCCCAGGACTGCACACAGTACTCAAGGTGAGGCCGCACCAGCGCAGAGTAGAGTGGGACAGTCACTTCCCTCGACCGACTAACAATGCTGTGCTTGATGCACCCCAGGATACGGTTGGCCCTCCTGGCTGCCAGGGCACACTGCTGGCTCATATTCAACTTGCTGTCAACCACAATCCCCAGATCCCTCTCTGCGGGGCAGCTCTCCAGCGTCTCGTCGCCCAGTCTGTACGTACAGCCAGGGTTGCCCCATCCCAGGTGCAGGACCCGGCACTTGCTTTTGTTAAACTTCATGTGGTTGGTGATCGCCCAGCAAATTTATTGAAAATATTTTAAGTTTATCCATTAAATCTAGTACTTCCACTTTTTCCTAGTGGAGAAATAAGAAAACATTCAAAAACTTCAGAGGTTTAACAGGTCTTCAAAAATTAAGTCGTGTGGCAGTCTGACTTCTAGATATTTGGAATTAATATGATCATTATTGTTTTCATATGCCTCAGAGCATTGTTGCTAAGCTCTTAACAGACAATTGAGAAGGTTCTTGCACAAGAGAGAAGTTTCTTTCCAAGCCCGAGACTAAACTCAGCTAAGCTGTAAGTTGATCCAGCTCACCTATCCCCTCCACTTTTGTGTTATGCCCACTTATATCGGCATTGAAACTCATATATATTCTGTATGAATATTCTGTGGGTTGAGAATCTTATGACCTACCTGGGATATCACTTTGGGCTATATGCAAATTCCAGTTATAGGTGTGCAACATAGACATTATGTTACTGTCTTTCATTGATGGTGTAAGGACTTTTAGGTAGTCTGAAATGCTCAATGATGTCTTAAACATAAATGACAATGGACAAATTCCAAAAAACTGTTTTGTCTCAAAAACTAACTTTGAAAAGTCAAGACAAATTCCTTTCTTTCTTCAACTGGGATTTTCACAGGTGCTGAAAGGCATGAAATTGTTAATAACAGTTGGGTTCCCAAATACCTTGAGTCTCTCTGAATATTTGGAGTAGGAGAAGTCAATAACACTCTTCTGAGAATGTACCATATGGAGAAAATAAAACACCTGGTTTTGAACAGTGGTTTGCAAAAGGCTGCAAATAGAGCTGGGGAAACATTATTATACTCACAGTTGTAATGGCATACTGCTGTCATTTGAAAATGCTGAAACTCTGTAATAAGCTGTTAAATGGAAGTCCATTAATATACCTTTTAAAGTTTTCCACTGCAGGTTCTTGAATGCGTCTGCCTCCTTTTTTTTTTTTTTTTTTGCTACAATAGGCAGTTTTTGTTTGTGCTGGCTTGAATGCCAAGTACAGTTAGTTAATAAATATTTAATTGCTATTAATGCAGAGACTTCTGTTACATAGGAAATTATATTGTTCAAGAAAAGCCTCAGACCTGTCCTCATACTGGGAATGGAGTTCTAAATATTTATTCTAAGTCCACTTTTGGAAAGTTTGCTAGTTCATTCTGATTTAAGTTATCTTTGAAATGGCTTGGTGTGAAAGCTCTATGTTCTACTGTGTTTTTCTTGTGATCATTATGGGGCAAGGAGTTGCCAGATTATTGAATTTGCTAAAAGGGGAAGGATCAAAATAACGAAAAGGGTTGTGATGTTTGATTCTTAGGCTGTAAGTCTTTAAGGCAATACACGTTATGTGTTTGTATGGTGTTTTTTAGGTACTATGATAATACAAGCAATGAAAAACTCATTCCAGCTTTCATTACTGTCTAGAGATACACACAAGCAGGAGAGGAACCTGGCTTAGAAGTGAAGATCACTCAGGATCTGGAGCAAATACTGGTGGATGAAGGGTAAACAATCTCAAACCATCAGAAAAAAAATGATGTGCATCTTAATATCTAAACCCCAAAATTAATTTGTCCTTCAAGACGGTCTTTCTCTTCTGTATGCAGCAACAGGTTGCACTGTGGTTTGGCCAGTCTGGTTTACTGCTTAACAGGCATCAGGTTGCTTCTGGGTGTGGATAGTGAATTAGTACAAAATCCCCACAAATAGGGCATTGAATGCTCAGACAAACAGTGTTTTGATAAATGACATTGTAGCTTGAGAACAGAGTAACACTGTTACATGAAGTGATCTGTCCAATGTAACGATCTGTCCATTTGATAGCATGCCTGGAGTGTCCTAAATATTATGTTTATTTGTTTGACAGGCATTGTGTTCTCCTATTGAGAGTTTGAATGGTTCATTGACAGTAGCAATTTATCTATAATAATCTATCTTGAAGAGCTGTTTTTTTTTTTGTGTGTGTGTGTGTTTTAGCTTTCATTAAAAATGAACTAAAATGATTTGTTGGGGAATCAGAATGAAATGCCATTTAGATTTAAAACACTTTAAGCAAAATTGCTTTTCATGCAAGTTCCTTTGTAATGTCTTGTTCTTTTCAGTGCTTTTTGTAGCACTATTCCCGAAGAGATGAGCTCACTAACAAACAAGAGACAGGGACTGTAAGATAAAAGTCTAAAGCCTTGATCAGATACCTCAGTGTGTGCTGTGGGAAATCTTTGTATCATGGAAAAAATTGTTCAAAAAAAAAAAAAAAAACCACCCCATTGTTGTGAGGTCTGTGGATATTATTCTTTGTGTACAGCCAAGAAAAAGATCCAGACTCAGGAAATGGTATTTAATTTTGTTTGTTGTCTTAGAGTTTAAACTCCATGATCTTTTCTCAGTAGATACCGAGTCAAAGGAAAGGAGGCTAATTTTCAAAGTACCTTATGGAGTTCCCCGAGACTGGTTTTCCCCAGGTCATTCAATTGATCTGTGCTTTGACTAGGAAGACCAAGATGATAAGTTGTCTTCTACCACAGCCTGCATGTTAACAAAGGGTGGGAAGGATGAAAAAATGTTGTTCCTCCTTTTTCTATATGGCTACATTTGATGGATCTAGCACTTCATAGATGGGAAGAAAATCTGATGTTATCTTTTAACTGCTGTTAAACAGTCAGGACCACAGATTCTGTTCCTTAGGCTCTGAACAAAGGTAAATTTAGTTCCTGCCCCAAAAGCTTACAGTTCAACCAGACATTGTAGGACATACACATTTTGTCCGTGGCCAAAGGAAAATGCCTTCGCTTACCAGTCTAGCTGAAGAATAGTATAATGAAGTGTAAGCTTGAGAAGAAGTGGAGAACAGTTTTTCCTTGGCCTAAAACAATACAGTGGAATTCTACCTTATGACATTGTTGAGTGGTTTTGCATACTCTTAAACTATAGCAATGGCTGCTACTGAACCTCACTTTATCTAATTTCGGCTCAGACGTCTTCCAGTTATTTTATTCTCACTTTATTTGACATATACATCCTGAATATAAGTCTATCTACCTTTTGACCATCAACAAAGGCATTTTTGAAGTAAAATGTTGTATCAGTTCAGCAGTACTAACTCAGCAAAGGAAGCTGTGTATATTGTGTGTCAAAAAAAACACAACCAGCCAACCAAAAAAAAACATCTTTATTTGAAAGTCTTTTATCTTCTTTTGTTATCTTGGCTCAATTTGCAGTATATTTTGAGCATACATGTTACTGTGTGTGCATGGTCACAGTACAGATAAAATTGTGGGATGAAATATGGGTGTGCTTTTAGAATCAATTCTGCATGGCTTTTTTCAATGCCTCATTACAGGAAGAACATTTTTATTTCAGCTATGCGACAGATCTGTTCAACTTGTGCATACCACGAAAAAGATGTCAGTAAAATGAGTTCAGGCCTTGTGGCTTTGAGAGCCTTCTGAGCAAGTGTAATGCTCCAGATTCTTGGTGCAGCAGTTCATGCTGAAACAAATATTGTTAGGAAATTACACAAGAGAAGGTATTTCTTTATATATTAAATTCACTCAACAAATCACATTGACTTTGGGTTTCTTGGCAAATCACCAAACTTCTGCAATGGCTTAAAAAAAAGAGGAAAAATACTTTGTTAGAATGGCAGAACTGTTATGTCCTAAGGAGTCAGGAAAAGCATACAAATGTTGCATAACGTTGTGTTTTTCAGTACTGTTAAAGTAGCTTCTTAATTGTGACTAGAATTTGGTTATATCTTTCTAGCAAAATGCTAGATATGTTTCCACAGGGAATATGTTGTTTTTCTAACGTTGAAGAAGCTTGTTGATTTTTATTTTTTTAATGGAATAGCTGAGTCAGTTGTGGTTTAAACCCTGTGAAAAGGTTGAAGCCTTTTTATTTGAGATATTGAACAATAAATGGCCCTTTTATTCAGATGGTCCCAAAGCAAAACATAGGAAATTCTAGCTGTGGTGGACTCTTGCCAAGCAAGGCACATACTAAAAGCTTTTTTTTTTAAAAAAAAGAAATTACCCAAATTTTACTCAAACCCAAATATCACTCATCAGAATGAACAATCTTAGCCAATGCATGAAACCAAGAAGTATTCTGATCATGAGAACTCTTCATATTAAACCTATAAATACTATCTGAAGCTTAGATAACACTGATGCACATTAAAGCACATTACAGTTTGTTTCCAGTGACTGCAACATTTTGGAAAAATTCCAGTACAATATATTTAGCAAGTCACAAATTCCTTGAAATCGAAATGTGCTGCAGAGATAGCTCAACTTTGACAAAACGTTGACAGGATCCTAACTGCCAAACACATTTCCTGTCTGGGTGCCTGTCTGGTTCCTTGGTTGTCCATTTGCTGGCTTACCTTGCCTCTGAGTCACTGTCTTGGGGAGATCCTAAGTGAACCCCCTCTGAGCTCCAGGTGCCCAGGATCCCCAGCTTCCCCTGGACAAGTACTCTGCACCTTTTTTCAAAGAATGGATAATGCTTGATACTCCTTCATTCTAAAGAAGAGAAAAAAATAATTCAAGATGGAAAACTTCCCTGTGAGTAAGAATTGCCTTTTTGTGCGCCATTCTAGAACATGCATCCTGCTGGCACATAGAAGGACGACTTAGGTATTGTATTCCTGCATGGCAGAATATTAACGCTATCCTTACATTTTGGATTGTGGTGGGGGAGGCACTGTGAAACTGAATGATTTGTCCACATTGTTCAGAAAGCTTCCTTCGAAGGAAGCTGAACCCAGCTCTTCAGCCTTTAACGCTGGGTCACCCTGCTTTCCTTTACGAAACAAAACTGGTGTGATCTTCAGCACTGAAACCTTTCCACTGTATTCCTGCTGGCAGTCATGGTGTTTGATGGTCTCTTTGGCTGTAATGGCATTGCTCATGTTGCAAAGTGGAACCTTCTTCTTCCCACTTGAGTGCTGGCTCCAGGTGCCCGTGTGGGTGTGCTGCTGCAGTTCTGGGTGATGGTATGAATTGTAACTAAATCAGAAGATCTGTTCCTGTGTACTTCAGCTATAAATACAGACATCTTGTGTCTGTGCTTTGATTCAGCCACATAATGCTCAAGAGAGGCAAGTGGGTGCAGTTGGGGGAGACTTCTACTTTCTTAGCTTTTAAACTAAAAACTGGTAGACTTAGATCATATTTTCTTTATTGTTCTGTTTCTTATTTAGCTTTAACACAGCTTGGCAAAAACAGGAAACATCCACAGAAGTTTCTGGCCTTATCTCCAGTAGCATTTCCCTTCCCTCAGCTGCACTAGTGCTCACAGCAGTTATAGCTGCCGATATTTTAATTGCTGCCTGGTGTCCTCTCCCTGTCAGCATGCCTGGATTATTATTTGGGAGTCCCAGCTGGTGGCCATGGGCCACTAGGGCTAACAGGAATGCAGGCACAGCTGGTCTGGGTCACGTCCCTGCATCATTTAGTTTGTGAAAATTTCTGATGGCCTCCAGCTTGTGGTGGAAAGGATATAGCAGTTGAAAAGTATCTTTCATTATCGTAGACTAATTAGAGCTGTCCTGTCTTCCTGAGGGAATACGTACTAATACCTAGTAGTTACAGAAGATTAAAATCTGGCAGGAGTTATTAGGCTGAGGAGGAGAAAATGTGCTTGTTTCTGCTCCTATGTCCTTTAGCACCTTCTTATACCTTAATGAAATGTAACTGAATGAAAAGAAAAACTGGGAAAAATGAGAAAACATTCCCCATTCTTCAGAGTCTGTATAGCCAGCCCCTAACCAAGGCTACAAGTGTTTTCTTTCTCACTGTGGAAGTGTGATTACATGGCAGCCTTGCTTTTCATAATTTGGATATTTTTTTTCCCTTCTTTTCTTCTCCTTCATTTTTGTTTTGTTTCTCACTTGTGCTGCTGAGGTTGGTGCTATTTTGCCTGCATCTCAGTGACAACAGGCTTTGCATTTGTGCGCTCCTAATCGGAAGTGATGACAAGCCCTTGAACAGAGCACTGTTGTCCTTGTCCTCATGAAATATTTTATCCCCTCTGATATCGTTGGACATGCAACTGTAATAAATGCCAGTTTCTGCCATTGGATATGTGTAGAAGCTGATCGCTGTTATCTTTGTGCAGGAACACCTCGCAGTGACATCTGTGGCTGTGCTGAACACGATTTCCTCCATTTCATGGGAATAAGATGATGCTTGTGCATTATTAAAAGGGCCTAACAAGTTTCCTGGGGAGAGGATGTGAAGTGCAGTGTACAACAGTATTTATGTAATTAGCTCCTTGGGATTTTAATGAAAAATGCTGCTATTTTGCAACCATAATTTTCATTTTCTGGCAGCCTCAGGGTAACAGGGAGACTGTAAATAGAACAGGGCCCCTAAACTTGTTTCTGATAGAAAAAGTGGATGATGTTGCTGTCTTGAAGTGATGATTAGCTGGGATGTGATCAAGATTTTAGTGTATAATCATGAGGATTTAGTGTTTTGTCATCACAGAGTCATTCCAAGGGTGAGACATAGTGTGAAACTTCACCCCTGCCCCACTTCGCGCCCCCCCCCCCCCCCCCCCCCCCCCCCCCCCCCCTTTTTTTTGAGAATAGTTAAAGGAAATTTAGAAAACAAGCAGCAGGAGCCGAGTCAGAATATGTGTATTGGCTTTGACTTCCCACTGCACCCTCTTTCACATGGAGTTAGGTCAGACACCTGGTCAGACACTGGATCTCTTTCGATGGAGGGTGGGATTAAGTCCTAAGCAGACTTTGCCAAAGAATTTTTACATGTCTTATAGTATGCCTTGGACACAGTCATTATGTTATCTTCCACACATTTCAAATGCTTTGTGTGGTTCAGTCCTGTATGTTTTTCCTTCAGACAAAATTTTCAGGTCACCTGCCAAATGGTGACGATGGAGAATACAGGCTGAATGAGGCAGTCTGAAGGACTCCTGGGGGTTAGATAAAACCTTGCTGGTGGCATTGTATTTCTTGACAAAGTTCTGTCTGTCATGTGTCCCCGAAAGTGTGCAGGTGTGGTCTTGTCTTGTAATGATCGATCTGTTTTCCTTGAGTTGCAGCTATCTTACTGCAGCTTCAGAACAGCTTAGGTCCTCTTGGTTCCAAGACAATTTCTGGGAGAGTTTCTCAGGTCAATGGCTTAGTGTCTCTTGCCCTGTTGCCTTCTCCCACAGAACAGAAATATTCTAGTGACCTCAAAACTAATGCATTCCAGCATCTCTGGTTGGAGACACTGACATTTTTGGCGATGTAGTTTTGGAACATTATTCTCTGTTCATTCCCACCATCTTTAGGGAGGCTTCTAGCAGAAGTTAGAACTTGGAAGCATGTGCTGGAAGCTAACTCCTCCAGAAACACCAGAGAGACAAGTTTTGCTTTTTATACCATAGTACCCCCAGTGAAGTCAAAACAGATTTCTGTCTGTACATAAAGGGAAAGCATGTCATTGTCTGACTAATTATGAACCTTTATCTGTACTGCCTTAATCAGACCGCTGAAGTTCATGTTTATTTACTGAAGTTTCTCATGATCTGTGGCTACTGCTATATGTCAAACGCTTACAAACAAGTTTCACTGTGGCATTTCACATCTGAAATTTTCAAAAAATTTTCTATAGTGAAAAAAATATATATTTGGCTTATTCCCCCTACATTATTGTAGATTTCCTTCCCAAATCTTTGGATGTGATTATTTAGTTGAAACCAGTTCTTGCTCATACAAATAATCTTGCTCATACAAATAAGTTGAATATGCCGCTGTTGTGAATATAAGGTTGTCTCCATTATCCTGGGATGTATTTCATAAGGTTTGTTAAAAGTGACAAATAATTGGCTCTGCACTGAGATGGACAAAGAAATATATTGGGTCTTGACATTGGTACATTTCCATTGCATGGGGTGAAGAGCCAAATCTGCAAGTTTAAGGTCCGGATTGCGTAGTCTGTAAAGTACTCTTGTTCATTTGTATTGAATATTGTTTTACCTGAAACAATGTAAGGAATTGGACTAGTTACAATGCCTTATGTATCAAAGATATTGCATCTCATTCTTAACTACACTGGTGTAAATCTGGAGTAATACTCTTAGAGTGAAGGTGTTGGCTCCAGTGTAATGAAGATCAGAAGCTTGTATAGAATCTGTCTGAGAGAAACTCAGGTATCTGAGGGCTTGAAATTCCAGTGTTGGTAAACAAAAGCAGATAGAAGTGAAGTAAAATTATGCGTTAGTATTGGTATTGTGGCATTACACTATAAACTGGTGTAACACCATTAGCTTGAGAAGATACTTTCACTGTACCAGTTGAGGATCTGGTCTTTTGAGCCTTTATATACTCCAATTAATTCTGCTAATATCATAATAGGTTATCTTAATTACTTCTAAAAATGTTCTCTTCATTTTCCAGATGGTGCCCTGGATATGATGGGAACTTGCCCACTCAATTTTGCCTTCCATGGGCTGATAACAATCTGTTTATAAAAGATTTAAAATCCTCTCTTCCTACATTCATGTTCTGCTTTGGCCTTGTTTATTCACAACTGAATGCCTCTGATTATTGTAGCTGTCATGTGCTCAGTATTTGATGCTTTGCATAGCAGAATTAGAATAAACTGACTGTGCTATAAGATGTTCAGTGTATACTTAAAGCAATGACCATTTAGCTATCTTATTTTCTTAGCAATATTTTAAAGATTAATCATAGAGAGTGATGTAAGCCAAGAAAAAGATGGTGGAAATAGATCAGAAATTACATATTTTTCCTGATGATGTTTGCTTGAAATTAATACTTTGGTAACTTGTTGCAGAATTCACAACAACCGCAAATAACTTGTTTTGTGATCAGATATGCAAGGCTAAACTTGCTGAGCCCATTTCTTGCTCTTTGATTAGACTATAGTAAGCCGTCTAATGATTAATACCAGTGGCAGATGTGGCTATGTTTCCCTTGGGGTTTGGAGGGGTGGTTGCTCATTTGATAAACCCCAGGCGGGGCCGGTGATTCAGTGTTGTGTCAACTTCTAAGCAGCTCAACAACAGCCTCTGTCCCCCCAGTAGGGGACATCTGGGGGGAATCCCTGAAGCTCAGGCAGGTCTGCCTTGCCCATATGCAGCCTAAGACAGCTCCTCAGAAAGGGTTACCTGGTCACTGTGCAGGGGAGCAGACCTTTGCTGGGCCATGTTTATCAACAGTTATGCCTTGGCTAAGTAGATAGGGCCTTTGAGCAAGGCTCAGATTTGACAACTGAAATAGTGCTTTTCACGCTTCAGCCTCAAGCATGAATTAAATTTCTCAAACTCGCATCTGAGATGATGTCAGCAAATGAGTCTTGTTCCTGAAGGAAAGGGGGTTGTCTTCTGTGCTATTTATTGTAGCACTTTGTGTATCCTCTGTACCTCCTTAGTTGTGTATATATGTTTTTAGTTACTTTCTAGGATGTATTTCACATTGCTTGGTCCTTTGTACATCAGCACGAAGAGAAGATTAAATTCTGTCATTCTGACTGGGAATTGTTCGGAGCAAGATGTACACTCATCTTGCTCCCACTGGGGCAATCGTTTATACTGCTCACCCAGTTGCTTGTCGTTGTACCCAGGGATACGTAACTTTTTACCTAAAGGGAAAATTATTTTCTTATTGCATTGCTTGGGTAGTTTGGCTTTAGGTATAGATGTTTGGTGACAGAGCACTTTTGGAACTGCTGAAATAAAAACAGTAAATAATTTGTAGCAGGTTTGATTCCATTGATTCCTGTTTTTCAGTGTTAAACTATTTGTTAGTTAGCCTTAGTTGCATATAATTTTTATATATGGTGATTCATTCGTTTGTATTGTGATTGTTTCAGTCATGAGTCAAGGTCTTCACGTCCAGGATTTCCACAAATGCAAAAACAAACAAACAAAAACCAAACAAACGACACCTTAGACCTGCTTAGATCTATCCTACTTTACATGTAGAACAAATGTGAAATTATTATTAAATACAGTTCAATTGGTTTTGAAAGTGGATTTTTGTGCTAGCATCACAGAGAATGCATAAAGTCTATCTTCTGTGCCATGTAGATATTCAGTATTACAGCCAGAGATGGGGAGGCCATATGCAGTGAACTGTCCCAGGTGACACAAAAGATTTCATTTGGCTGGGGGCTGCCTCAAGCCAACACAGGTGGTGTTCTTTCATTTACAATAGCTCCCTTTAAAATATAAATGACTGCATTTATAACATCAGCTCCTTTTTTCTCTCTAGAATACCCCCGCTCAAGTTACGTTACACATAACAAATGTTCTCACTCCCTTGAGAATTAGTTTAATTACTGATATAGGTGGGTAAAGGATACATTGTGTCTGAGATATTAATTTTACCATGCTTTAATTAAGAAGTCAAGTGTGAAAGGCTGCAGAACATCTTCGATGTAAAGGTGCTGAACAGAGTGGTGGAAGGATAGAAGGCTCTGACACTGTGAGGCTTTTACTGTCTGCAGGAGTATTGGTTTTCCTTCTGCATCTCATTACAGTGAAGTTTGCATCTGGAAAATACATGCTGTCTTTCATTCAGTCATCGTATTTTCTAACATTAAAGGCTTTTAAGTCCAGAATCATCTGAGCACCAAAATCATGTGGCTTTTGCCTTTCAAAGGTGCTGGCCACTCCTAGGTACCACTGGTTCCCATTAGAGCTGTCAGCATCACGTTCTCTCAACCAACATGTTTGAAGAATGGGGCTGCAAATATCCCGTGCCCCTGTGCTCTGGCAGTGGAGCGTGAGGGGGATGTGAAGGGAGTATTCACCAGAGGGTACCAAGTGCTGCCACTTCTGAACATCCAGTTGTTTCTTCCTTATGGCTTACTGTGAGTGTGGGTGGATTCCTTTCAGCATGTAATTTGGAAGTCTTGTTTCTTGCTAACTCAAAAATCAAGGAAATGGACTTGGAAAACATTCAGGAAGAAAGAAGTAAAAAATGGGGAGGCAGAAGGAAGGAATGTCTCATAACAAGATTACAGAAAACTAGACAGTGAGTGCCTTGCAATAGGGGGGGCAGGACATCATCAAATGGGTGTGTTTTGCTTGCCTTGGAAGCTGCAGCAGCCATAGATAAATGGGTATAGATAGGAACAGATGTTCACTGGATAGCAATTGAAAGTTTCCTCAAAAATTAACCTGTTATATGTTCAGAAAGACTAGGTGATGAAGTAGAGCAGAACTGTCACTCTCCAAACATCTGTAGAGAGGACAGATAATGATTTTTATTTACATCTTTTTCATCATTTATTGTCTATATGAAATGCTGGCTTATTATGATGTTTTTGTGATGTGATATACAGAAAGTTTCTTTACAGAAACTTTTTTCCTCTTTATTGTATTTTCTGTAGCTGTTTTCTGTGAGTAGTGGCTATTCTCCTTATTACTTTTAAAGGACAGTAATGGTTCAGCTATGCCACTGCCTTCCTTTGTATCCCTGGAGGAAAACTGGTGTAATACTGGAAAAACACAGAGTTAAATATTTAACATGTACTATTGAATGTTCTCGCTGAAAAAATCAGGAACACTTCCAAGCAGTGAAAGCAGACTTTCCTTTCCTGTAGTTAAGTTTTGCTGTTTAACCTTCAAAACTACAGCTTGCTTGGTCATTATTTTAACGTGGTTAAACATTAAAAATCATGAGTCCTCAGTTTCTCAAGTGCTCTGACCAGGGCTGCTTATCCTTTCCAGGTGATAGACTTAGTGGAGAAATCTCATGCAGAACATTAATGCTGAAACATATAATACATTTTTTTCAAGGTAAGGGGCTGATATTTTTCCTCTGCACTTGGGCTTAGAAGTACGAGTTCAATGCTTGCTCTTTTAGTCAGAAAGGTAATGTTAATAAATATTGCGATTTGGTATTGATGCTACAGTAACTCCTTTAGGCAAAATCAGAATAGCATTCCTATTGTGTTAAAACAGACATAGCCAACCCCTTTCATATTTGCTGAGGACTTGACTTGTACTTTCAACAAATCTAAGAAGAAATATCACCCTCTTAACAAATTTCTTCCTTGTCTTAACTGTGTTTACTGTAACTTGGCTTAACTCTGTTTGCTTTTTTTTTTTTTAATGTGGCAGCAGCAGGAATTTATATTAGATAATGTTTTTTGACTTACATTGGAGTCTTTTTATCATTAACAGAGTTTCTAACTAACTTTTAACGGCAAAGTCTGCTGTGAGAGTACATGAATTAGACAACCTACTGTGCTTTCAGAGAGGCTTTTTATTTGTTTTTAATCTAATTCAAGATCTATTCAAATCTATTTCCCTCAGTAACTCATAATTTTCAAAAAAATCAACCCCTCAGAGGGAAAGCCCAGGAGACACATATTACCTATTGTATACTTCTCATCATCTCTTTTAACTCTTAACGTAGTAAGCAAAATGACTTTAGCTATACAAAACTGTGGGTGCTCCCTAGGACAGGAATTGTAGTCCTGCTTCTGTTAACTATACCAAAGTACTACCCCTAGCCACAGCTGTAAATGTGCTCTGAGGAAATGCCTCCTTTTCTGCTGCTGACTTGAAAAGTCACTGCCAGTCTCTGCTGAGATTTTTTTTCTTTAAAAAAGGTGCACATAGAGGGTTTTTTTCTCTCTTAACAGAGTGATATGTTCAAAACACATATTTATTCTGTCTTCCTGATTGTCTCAGGTGTCAAGGCTTCTGCCTTCATTCACTGGGAATCTCTGCTAAAGTTCTGATCTTTGAAGAGCAGTGCAGGTATCAGCTTTGATGAATCAGGAGGTGTAAAGCCTGTGACCCTGAACTGGAAGGACTAGATTGGTTAATACACTATTTCTGGTGTGGTATTGTTGAAGCTTGTCTGTATATGTAAAAACTATGCAAGGTGATATGGAGTTAGTCCTACAGAAAGAAAATAATGTTTGTTTGTTTGTTTGTTTGTTTTAATTCTGATTACTTGCACTTGTACAATAGCATCACAAAGCAAGAGAGGTTTTGGCATTTGCATGAGGCACGTGCTTCTGCCCACAAACAGCCAGTAAGATAAGTCAATAAAAACAAGCCATGCAAGGCATGAATTGCTTAGAGGTAGAAGAGACCTATTAGGCTATCTAGCCCTCCTGCATGCCAGCAAAGAATAGTTTCATTTGGATTTGCTTTAGAGGACAGAAGAATAGCTGAGGAAAACATAGGATAGCATTTTTCTGGGTGATAGGGTGGAAGCCCCTCTGTGCTTCAGTTTTTACATTTGCATCTACCTTTGAACCTTTTAAGCAGTAATAGCACACATTTTTTTTTTTTTTTTCAGGATCTTTGAATTAAAGTCTAACAACAGGCTGAACTGGGGCAGTCCTGATTGCACAGATGTGCGATTTTGCTCTGTGGTGATTTTTTCTCATTGAAGAAGAACAAGAAGTAAAGGCAAAAATCTGTGAGTATGGTTATCTGTGAGAGTGCAAGTGTGTGTGTGTGTGTGTGTGTGTTTGACAGATCTGTCCATGTTATACTAATTGCGAGAACAAAATGGCTACTCTGCCTGACCATGGGGAAGGAATTTTACAAAGGCAACACATTGCAAAGAGAACAAAGGCCTCACTGCGTTGTGGCTCTGTGCAGCACACCGTTAATGCAAAGCAAGCTACCATTTCCTATTAAAGTAGTGTCTCACATTCGTGAGAGGCTGTAATGCAAAGTGATTTAACTTACTGGGAGCTGATGCATCTAGTCCTGGCACAGACATATGAGGTCTCTGTGGTCAAAAAGGCAGGCAAACATGTTGGAGCTGGTGTTTTAAGCAGCTTCATCTGGTGACTGGACAGGGAATTGCAGGCACATTTGTTTCATTGCAATAATTTCTTGCATTATTCCCCCTTTTGTCTGTTATTGTTTCTTTACCAGTATTTGTGTTTGAATAGAAAAAGAATTCAGTGGTAAATTATGGGCATGTCCCACTTCTTTCCAGGCCTGACATGTTTATATATACAAAGAATTATGGATGAATTAAAGAGGACCAAAGAAGCTCAGAAATTCTTTGGAAAAGCTTGTCAGATTTTTAATTAATGGGCATGTAGAAGAGGGAATGAAATCTGTTGCTTAATACCATAATAGGCAGTGCAGTGCTTCTGCTTCTCTCTGTCATCCTTAACAGACGGATTTATTTTTGGTAATGAGACATTTATCTCTTTTGCATCTATTAAAAACCAATTCCAATGTCAAAAATCAGTTGGAAATAATATGAAGAATGTTAGTGGTGAAATGTGTTTGGGTTTTTTTGGATGTTTGTCAGAGGTCTGCCAAATCCTGAGGATCCCCTTTCACTTTATTTTAGTGTATTTTTGCCTTGCTGCAATTTGCATTTCCAGATGATTAAGGTGTTATCTTGATTGCACCAAAAAATGGTGTGAATATTTAGATTCTGTAAAGAGGTGTAATAGAATTACTTGCAGGACAGTAATTAATATACTGTCAGTATCAGTAAGTGTTTTTCAACATTTTTTCTATGTGTGGACCCTTAATTGTTTGTTTGTTTTTTTAGCCCCAGATCCCCCCAGTACCTGACTTAAGCCCCTTGGCAGCAGGCTTGCTTTTCTTCATTCACAGAAAACCACTGAAAAATATCAGTGGTAAGCGGCAGCCTCGTTCAGCTCACCTGGTGCCATGGAGAAGGAGTCCACACAGAAGTAATTGTGGTAAAAGAGTGCCCATTAGTAAAAATAAATAAATATATAAACATATTGGTTCTGCGTGCATTTCTTACCCTGATTCGAAGCAATTCAGTTAGGAAAGTATTTTCATACTTGTGGACTGGGTCATTAATGTCATATGTAAGCAGGTCAACGAGCAGACCAGTTTTCTTTATCTGCCAATAGAGAAGCTTGTGTGGGCTCTAGATGAATGCAATGCATTTTTATAGGCATTTGTTTGAAATCCTGTGGGATTTATTAGATGCCCCTTAATAGATTTTCAAACTATTCTGTGGCATTCTGAGGGTGTGATGTAATTTTCCTAGTGAGATCTGAAGTGCTTGACAACTGGTGAAAAAACAACTGCTTTCTTTTAGGTTTATAAATAAGCATTTTTTTAAACAATCTGTTTGGTGCCTCCGTGCACTTCCATTTTGTTTGCTGTAGAAGAGAGGAAACGGCCAGGATATCAGAAAGGCTTAGTGATGCGAAATGACCTAAAAGCTTATTCCAGGAAGTTTATTTTCAGAAAGTGTTGAGTATTCAAACTTTGAGAACCCTTTAAATATTTGTGATTCACACCAGGCATTCCTTTCAGTCTTGGTCGATAAGCATCTTGTAAAGGTGACGTAAGACAAAATGGATTGATGCACAGAATGCTTTGACTTTTTAGCTGATAAAGTGCTAATTATAAGTAAGAACTTTAACCTGTCTAGTAACAGAACCACAGATAACAAACATTAAAAGGTTACTATTCCAGATGAGTTATTTCATCCAACTCCATGGGTGAAACATCTTTTCCATGGAAGAAATTGCATCCTTTGTAGAAGTAATTCTCTTCTGTACAGTACAAATTCTACAATTGTCCTTACCTACCCATTTCCTTCCATTCTTTGGTTCATGCATAAAAGTTATTCTCTCCATTTGGCTACTGCTGCAGCCTCTATTTCTATGTACTATAAACAGTGCTACCCTTTCTTCCCTCTGTCCTCCTACACACACTTTTGAACGGCTCTGGTTGCTAGGATTACAGTACTCATAAGGCTGGGGATGGGAAATGTCCCTTCGTCATCAGCTTCCTTTTGTGATCTTCTGTTCTTCTTTGCATTACTGACGTCATTTTTTCCAAAGACATTTGTTGTAAGACCTTTCAGCAGTGCTGTTGCTGCTGCTGCTGTGCTCCTCAATGCTCTTCCTGGCTTTTTTGTTTCAAAGGCATGGAAAGTCAGTGACTAAGCTGGAGAAAATGACTTAATTTCGTTCTGTGCTGTGAGTTGAACCTTCAGTGTCTTGCCTGGGGCTATTTTCATTTGTGATGAAAAGGGGCAAGCACTCCAAAACGGCAGAGGCAGTGACAGTTTTCTCTTCCCTCTTCTTTGTCTCTGCTCCCCCATACTCAAGTTTTACAGACATGGATGCTGACTCTGTGGTGCATCACATACAGTGCAGAGGTGGGCATATTTCTACTTCACAGGAAGGTGCGTGGAAAATGACAGCCTTCATATTGCTACAAGTGGCACAGCAGCCGTCCTTTGATGTGCAAGACTAATTTTTGCAGGCCAGAATTGAAATGGTGTTAGACTCTTGTGGGTAGCAGGATGGATATACATGGTCTTTGCTTTCTAACATGTGCTTCTATTCCATGAGGGCACTGTTTTTTATTATTATTTTTAAATTTAATTTCTGCTTTAAAGGCTTAAAAGGGGTGATAGAAGTATAGACTGGGAGGATGAGCAGAGAGTGTGTGAAAAGCTCAAAGCTCATGGTCGAGATTGATTTGAGAGGAGGCAATGAAGTGGAATAGTTATGAATGAGATTTCTGCATGAGATTTCTGCAGGAAAGATTGCCCAGAATATATCTCATTGTACCTCCAGCAGCTTCCAGTATCATAACATCTTTGTTCTTGGTATCCAGGATGTGCTCTTTTGCTGTCAATATTTTGATATCCAAACATTTCCACCCTTGTATGTAATTTAGAAAATTTACTTGAACTCTAAAATAGTGTCCCAGTCAGAACATATGTTCTGTACATTATTTATACTATTTAATTTAAAAGATAGTAATTCCAATATTTTACTTCATCTTTCTCAAGCTGTCTGGAAGCTGCATGGCTGCCACATAAGCAGGTTAGACTGTTGTGCTTGCCAGAGAGGAAATGTGTACATACTTTGCCCTCACCAGACCATTCTGCAGGGAGCGGGCAGCATCCTGGACACTGTTTCTTCAAGCTGTAATCCAGCAGTTTGAAAGTAGAATTTGGTTGTGCTGTTACTGCCCTTCTGGCTGTAAGGAATGTAGTTGTAATATGTGCTTGATCCTCAGGGATATCTGTAGGAAGCATGTGTTCGTGATTGAACTTAATTGGGCTCTCAAAGAATTTCTCCTCTGTGGCAAACCAGTGGAAATAACAGTCCTTTGGCACTCCAAATCAACATTAGATAAGAGTGGTTCATGTCAGAGTTGCTTATCTAATGGCAACACTAACTGTTACTGCTATTCATAATGATGTGTGCTCCAGTTATACTTATGTGTTTTGCTGTCTTCTGGCAAGTGGAAACTCTGTCAATTTCCTTGAGTAATGTTCTTGGAGTCAGGGCTTATGTATTTTGCTTCATGTTCTCTGTCTTTGGACTCTACATTTTAGCCAAAACCATCCAGTAGTTTTTCTTGAAATGAGGTCTGACTTTTGTTAGTTTGTTTCTATTTTCAGAAGCTTTTTTTTTTTTTTTTCAAAGTATGGCTGGGGATAGGGTGTGATTTGAGTCAAAAAGCTGTTTTTGCAGGTAAACAATCCAAGTTTGACACATTACAGGTAACCTGTACTCAACATTTCCTCCTCAGGTAAATCAATAGAAAAGAAAAAAAGTGTTGTACCTCTATGTTTTCCATAACAGCACTGGCATTAGAGCAAGAGTAAGTAAGATTATGACTTGAGTAGGCTTGGTTGACCCCCCACCCCATGGAAAGACAGACAGCCAATCTGGGCTGGCAAAAATGTGTCTGTTGGTGGAAGAGGCTTTAGGGTAACAGTGGTATCACACCATGTCTTACAGGTATACCCAGTAGTGTTATGGCATGGTTATGGGTTGCACTGTCCGATGTGGCAGGCTTGATGCATTGAATTGTGAGGAGAATGAGCCTTAGAACCTGAGGAAAGGGGAAGAGAGGTGAGATGTGTGTAGTGCCTTAGTCCTTGCTTCTGGGTTAATGTAATTGGTGAGGTGGATTGGTTCCTGAGAGGAAGCAAGAGGTAGGAACACCTGAAGGATTTTACTTGCTACCCAAAACAATACTGCTGAAAGGGAGAAACTCCTCACTGACTGGCAAGGACATACCAATGAGTGCACAAACCTTACAAATGAGAAGGAAGGGCAGGACTGAAAAGACAGGCTGTCTCATGTGGAGCAGCTCCCCGGGGGCCTGCTAGTGCACGGGGCAGCAGGCATGAGGGATCACTTGCCAGTGTAGGCCGGAGCCCTTCCCGCTGGCTGGAAGCGTGCTCGGGAGACTTTTTCTTCTTCCTATTTCTGGACTGCAATTGTCCTGACAGGGATAGAACTTGTACGATGAGAAAGGGAAGTTTGGATGTAATATATTCAGCTGAAGGAATACTTTAGTCCTATAATGCCCTTCCCACAGGGGAGAAGCTGGTGTCTTTTCCCCATCCAGAGGTACCTATGGGCTACCATTTGAGAAGCCCATAAAGAAAGAAGCAGGAAGGAGGTTTTCAGTTTCAAAAAGCGCCTACTTCTGTATTGCAAACTGACAGGTTTTCATTGGGAATATACAGGACCCTTGTCATGGTTGTAGCACAATGATGTTGCTAAACTGTGAGCTCTCCCCATTCTGAGGCTCTGTGGCAGGGGGACAGCTTGGCGTATAGGCCCTGCTCGTATCATCCACACTGAACTTGGAGAGCAGCAGTAGAAATCTGCTGCTTGCTGGCATTTCTGATCACTTGTCTATGGTGGCAACAGCAGAGAATGGATTTCCCATCTGCTGTCACTTGTAGTTGAAGACATGTAGAGAACTGCCTGTTGTGGGCAGGGAAATGGATGGGTGAGTTCCCCCTATACGGCCTTAATGAGGTCAGAAACACCTAGAACCTAGACTTAAATTTGAGCAGAAATTCTGAAAGCAGAACTTCTGCAGGGGTTAGATCTCACTGAAATGCTCTAGACAGCTTTTGTAGATCTGTCTTTCTGGGCAGCTGTTTTCCCACTTGATTCTTAGGGAGATGTTCAGGAAGAGACAGGCAAGAGACAGGAGGAGGCACATTTCTGAGAGACTGTAAGATGGAGAAGCAGCAGCATAGTGTCCACAGGAGAGAGCTGGCCCTGTGGCACACCCACTGTATCCCTACATGTGCATATCCACAAGCTGCATCCTCTGCCAGTAGGAAGACACCTGACCAAACAGCAATAGCCCCAACTGCAACACAGACGTCTCTCTTCATGAGTTTTGTCCTAGTCCTGTCTCACGAGTATCTTTGTATTAAATGCAATGTAGTAAGAGTAGTGTTAAAACATCAGTATGCATCAATTAAGCTGTGATTTATGTGATGACCTGGGAGAATTCAACTGTTTACTGACTTTCATGGTATTTTTAGGGTGTGTAGAACACTTGAAAATTTTCAAAGATGGTGAATAGAAGTTATCCTGTATGAGTTGCGTATTTCACACTATTTTAACCTGCTCTGGCATCCAGTATCTTCTTGTTACCAAGCAAGCCTGTGTCTAATATATTAGATCAAAACATATTTCTGTTTCCAAATGCTAACAGCAGCACATTCAGTTCTCTGGATTTCAGCAGCTAAAGTGGGTGTTGCAGGAAGTTTGGCACTGTTTCTCTTTACCGAATAATAAACACAGATGATGTTGCTTTGGGTTTCATGTAGACATGGAGGCTCTTTCCTCATAAAAGCATATTCATAGTCAAATGGTGACTTTTAGCTTTTAAAAAATAACAATAGTAGTTGAAGTAGATAGACTAGAAAAAATTGTATAGATTTCTCACAGACCCCAGTGTCATGGTGGTTTCTTCTGTTTTAGACTAAGAGACTATTTTATAGTTCATTTTTCCAACAGATACGTTAGATTATTATATTGTAAAACACTTGCTGCTTTTCTCTTTTTCCAGGAGGAGGCCAGGGTATACCTGTGGAGCTGTGGCTTCTCTTTCTGCAAGCTCTGCCAAAGGTATGTACTTTATGCATTGTTACACTCCCCAGTATTCATCTCAAACACAGTATGGAAACTTTCAGAAAAATGACTTGCGAAGCCATTGGTAGAAGAATACTTGCTTGATTTTGAATGCAATATTTTAAACACCAGATATATATCTTCCTCAGAAAGTTGCATTGAATTAGAATTAAACTTGAGAATTCAAGTCAGTCTGTACATCATTTACCACCCTGCTTGCACTGTCTACTGTGAATGATGTTCAAGACTGGGCTTTGTGGTAATAGAAAAACACTTGGTTTCAGAGGCTTCAGGACAAGAACAAAACTATATAGCGTGTATACACTGGCTTCAAAATCATGGCCAGTGTCTGGAACAGGCTCCCCAGGGAAGTAGTCACTGCACCAAGCCTGTCTGAATTTAAGAAGCGTTTGGACTGTGCACTTAGTCACATGGTCTAAAATTTTGGGTAGACCTGTGTGGTGCCAGGAGTTGGACTCGATGATCACTATGGGTCCCTTCCAACTCAAGATATTCTACGATTCTGTGTTGATTAACATGATTCCCTAGGGTCGTGCCCTAACTTAGTTATCACTCCTGGGCAAATGCAAGACATAGTGGAAGTGCTGTGTCCTTCACGTGCTGAATCTGAGAGTCTCCCTAGACCTCTGTAAGGAGGTCTTGTTTTCTAATCAAGGACTGAGTCAAGGTTGTACTGCTCCTCCTCAGCAGCTTGGTACCTGAAGCGGTTCTACCAGGAGAATTGCCTCAGGTGGAGAAAGTGCTTTCAGCAGATGTGTAAGATTTTGACCTAAAGATAGGATGGCAAAGTAAATAAGAACCTGATGTTCAAAGGTTCAAAGCTGTTCCTGCTGTCTAGTTTGTTTTATAACTTGGAAGAATTGAAATAGCTTTTGTGGCGATAATTGTTAGCATATGATTACGGAGTTAAGAATAAAGAATAGCTTTTTTCTATAAAAGTTACTATGAAACATCAGAATATAATTTCATATTTCCAGTTTTTCTGAACTAATGTAAATAACTCTGTAGTCTGATGATTAGTTTCTATTTAATTCTATAGGATGCTGCAAAATTCCTGAGTAAAATTCTGTGGTTTGTAACAAACTCTGGATTTCCATGTGTCTGCTTTGTCAGCTTGGCAATGTCTGCCCGGTAGCAGAGAAAGCAATGTTGGATGAGGAACAGTGGGACTGATTTATTTATTTATTTATTCATTCATTTTGGTTTTTTTTTGCCTTTTGAGCAGAGAGCAGGAAGTGGTTCCTTTGAACCGTCACAACACATAAGCTTTTACTGCTGCAGTTTGTGCTCCCCTCTGTACCTTCTAGCCCCCCGCCACTTCCTCCACATAATTTGTTGTTGGTTACATGTAGAGGGTGCCCCAGTTCCTCAATGAGCCATGGGCAGGGAATATGCTCAGTCTGCCTTTCAATATCCCAAGAACAGTGAATGGTTTCTAGTTCTGCATTTGGAAAGCCAGATATTCCCTGACCCTGTGTGAACTCACCAGTGCTTTTCTCCCTCCATAGACCCCTCTTTTCAGTGAGGAAGAAAGAACTGAGAGTGATTCAGAACTAATTTACACAAAGTTTTCCCAAGTAATTCTCAACCACCCATGGGTTTTCCTGGAGGAGCAATATACAATAGGCTTTTGTCTCCAAATGGATTTATTTATTATTTTTGGATATAAATGCCCAGCTTGACCCCAATCTTAAAGGGTTTTTTTGTCTCTGAGGCATAGCAGTTTGTCCTTGAAACCTTTTGAAGATGGGACTCTTCTGTGAATACACGAGGTATCATAAATCGTTCAGTACTAGAATTAATGCAAATTATTCTAATTATATCTGATTCAGAGCTTGTTACATTTTAAAGGAACTAGAGACAAAGCAAAGTGGTCATGAAAGAAGTTTTATAGTTTCTACAGAAAGATATTTTTGTGAATTAGATATGGATTCCTTGACAAAAACAATGAGGTGGTGGAGGGGGAGGAGGGGGCAACAGGTTTGCGGTTCCTACAAGCTGTGAGCACTAAATAAGCTGTGTAAAATTAGTTGTTAACTATTCGTTTTAACTATTCATTTGGGTACTTGAAACCGTGTTCTTCAGAGGCAAAATAGAATAACTAACAGCTCTCAATCTTATTTTCTTCACTTCGAATTACTTTGTGTTAAGCATGAAGGCATTGTACCACTTGTCCAGCTGGTGATAAAACAATTATTTTAATTTGAAAATAATGTTGTTCAAATAATAACTTCACCAAGAGGCTTACATTCTTCTACTTAAAAGTGTTTTTTGATGGTCTCTGACTAGGCAGAATAAGAGAGTGGACTTTCAATGTGGTCTGTTTGAAGATCCTTCCTGTTTTAGTTTGATCGTAAGTATTTGGCCTTGTAGAACACAGCTTTCACATGTAAGCTCTGGTATTTGATGAGATGAAAAGTTAATGAAAATTATTATAGCTCCAGGGAATGTGTTTCTGATAGCAGTTAGTATAGGTAGAGGACTGCAGCCAGTTTTCTTGCAAGAGCCGAATGCTTGCAACTGAGTGAGAATCTCTGTAAACAGTTCAGCTTCCAGTCATACGGGAGCAGATATTCTGAAGTGTTTCAGTTCTGATCTTTCCAAATTCTATGCCCCTAGCTCATCTTCACTTAGGAGCCTTGCCTCTCTCTGCCCCTATAATACTTCTAACTTGATAAATAGTGGACAACTTTCTTCCTAAAGAGTTATTGTCACTAAAATCTAAACCCTGAAAATTGTGCTAGTCACAGGTAAATAAACTTTGACTGGTACTGAAATCTTGTCGCGCACAATCATGAAAATGGGAGAAAAGGGGGTTCTTAGCTCATCTGTTTTACAGCCGTGATGATATATCTGTGTTCCCTGCAATACTGCTTGGTCAAATCTACTTTTAAATTGCTACAGTGGTGGTTTATGAAACTGAAGAAACTGTATAAAGTCCATGAGATTTGACTGTAATAGGATTTTTTCATAATAGAGTCATCTTTTGCATTTTAGACTGACTTCTCTTTGATACAGCTCCTCTTCTTTCCTACTGCCCACTGACAATTGTCAAACCTTCTTAATTCATCACTTAGTCAAATCTCTTTCAAGGATAAAATATCGTATTAGTGAAACTGTATAAAAATTCATAGGAAAAAGATCCTGACCCTACGATGTAGTATTGGAGGTAGATAGCTAGACAGGAGCCCCCTTCCGCTCCTTGTTTCAGAGCCCCTACAAACATGCCACAGTAGCAATTCTTAATATATCCCTGGATTTCATGTCAACAGTGCACAAATTGTTGAGATTAAGGGATAAGACTTGTCATCACCAGCTTCACCATCAGTAGCAACCTGATACAGAGAGAACATGGGCAGAACAAACCCCAAAGATATCTATTTGTGCAGGTTGTGGAAATTTATGTTGTGGTTTGTCTCTATGAGTGTTAACCTGAGGCTAGATGACATGAAGACCTGAGATGCTTGCTGCCCTATTGCATATTCTCCGTTAGCATCACCATATTTTATTCATTGGCCCCGAGGCCCAGACATCATACATTCCCTGTTTGCTTGAGCATTCATTGTGTAGTGTCAGTGATGAATCATCTGACTCCTATTTGGTCCATGAAATAAAAACTGTGTGTCCAATCTGCTACTGGGTTTTCTCTTTCAGAATTATTTCTAACACGGGTTGTGATACACTCAAAGAAAAATCATGCCAAGAGCGGAGTGGAAAATGGACAGAACCATTCTAGAGTCTTCAGCCAACATTAAAGAGGAAACAAAGATTTGAATTACTTCTTTAAAATCGTGTTAATGTGGAGGTCTGGATATAGATAACATAAAGGAGATAAGGCTCAATGGTTGAAGCTGAGCCTACATCCATAGCACCAAGCTCTTGAGCTCTATGCTGATTCAAAAATGGCAAGAGGAGATATGGCCATTTCCAGTGTTATGGTGGATGTTTGTGGACCATTTCAACTATTGCATCCTTTAACATTGAGACTGCAGTGTCACCAAACAGCTGCATTTATTTATTTATTTATTATTCCAGAAGCTTCTGACAGTCAGCAAGTATTGTATCCAAACGGTCTCACTGAGTAGTAGCGCACAGCTTGTTCCAGCAAATGCATTATTACCTATTAAACATTTATACAGCAGTATAAAGTTAGACAAGGATTCACAAACATAAACAAGACCTGTTCTTTGCACTGTAGAGCTTCCAGTCTAAATCATGCCCAGACGATGACATACAGCACAGCTGCTTGTAGGAGGAAGGGTGAGAACAGTTTGAAAGAGAAGTCATTTCTGAGGAGATGGTGACTGGAGAAGGGGATTTGCAAGTCTATGAAATAAAAAATGAAAAGGTGCAAAACAGAGTGAAAATAGGTTTAGGAGGTAGTAAGGAACAAAAAAGAAGTTGTTAGTTATAAGATAAATTTAACATGAAATAGATTGGAGAATTCTCTGTTTTCACCATTTTTTCAACATTCAAGCTCGATGGGACACTCTAAGTGGCTTTCTACCAACTTTCTCTGCATAATAGCAGAATGGAATAAAGTCTGTGGAAGTCTCTGTCTTGAAAAGCAATTAATATAATTTCTTTGGTCTGCCCTGATCAAAACACAACAGTGTTCCTTCAATACCTATTGATCTTCTGAGCTTTGCACTTTATCCTGAACAAGCGCTCATTATGCTGCACCAGGGAAGCTTCTTTTTTTTGACTGGGAACTTCCAGTACTGGATTTATTCTCTCTAGGTTCATTCAATCTGTGTTCCCTCTCAGCTTTTCTTTTATTATTATTATTATTTTTCTTACAGCAGTATGAAGGAATTGAAGAATGAAGGGTTGCACAGATGTTTGTATCTGTTGCCTGGAGCCTGTCCTATAAGGGAGCTGCAGAAAACAGTGCCTGATTAGTCTAGTGAACTGTATGGGAAGAGAGAAATAATGGTATTATTATGGGGCTGGCTCTAAGCAAACCTGTCTAGGGCACAGGTATTCTCTGGTCTCAAAAACCAGGCTGACTCCACTGTGGCATTGTGGCACTGCTGAGAGAAAGAGTACGTAAAACAGAGGGTTAGTTGGTGTTGAGAAAGGAGTGGCACCTTCCATGAGCATCAGTTTCTATTTTTCCTCTTTGCTCTCTGTTGACAGCATCAGGAGCAGCGGGGCTCCTCAGCAGCTTTGACACAGCCAGATCCATCATTCAGATGCATTCAATTTTGCCCATACTGCTAGGAAGCTTTTAGCCTGTTAAAACGAGCTAGTGCTAGTTCTTAGTAGTCCATACAAGTAATTTCATGGCAGTACTGTGAAATTATGTAGGTTTCTGCAAATTTCGTTTATGTTACCTTGAGGTTTCATCTAAGATCTAGGCATGGAGCAAGTACAGTGAAAGACAATTGCCACTATGAGGAGGGTGCACTGTGAATATACAGACTCGCTGTATGTAGCATTACAGACTTGCTATATGTAGCATTAATGTAGATTTTTGCCTGTTTTTGAAAAAGCAGAATATGAAGTGACTTAGCTGAAGTCATCGAGAGTCATCAACTCTGGGCAAGGCTGAAAATGAAACTAAAGTCTTTGCCTGGGGCTTCTCAGTGCCTATACACCCACCCATTATGTCCCCGCAGTAAATCTGTGTGTGGCATTTGGAAAGCAAAATTTTTCTTTGCCCCAGGACTGCACTTAATGATCTCAGACCATTACTTTTTTTTCTCACTCCCACGGTCATTTTTAATACATAGCTATCAGAGGAGTTACTAAACATTTGGCTGAATGCAGCAATTTTTATCAGAGCGTTCATGGAATGTGAGAAATCACACGCTGGAGAGCTACTTGCACAGAGGCAGCAAATTCGGGAGCAAGCTGTCAGGAAAGGGACGTCCTGTCACCAGCTCTTGTACTCCGACACAGTTACCAGCAAAGTGAGCAGTTGGTCACGCCATCCGTCCTGCCTGGCCGGCTCTTCCAGCTCAAGTCCGTTTGTGAGCAGTGTAACAAAGGCCACGGCAGGGAGGACAGACGCACAGACAGCATAGCTACTGGGTAGTCCCTGCCTGCAGCTGGGACCAGAGTGAGGGCTTTAAAGAACTAAGTCCCTGTCAACAAGGACTCCATAGACTGTCTCCATGTAAGTCTCTGTCTAGAGCACTCTGCCCCTGTTTTGGGCAAAACCTGGGTGACTTAGTTTCATGTTTCTGAGAGCTTCATCTGATCCTTTGGAAGCTGCTAGAAATTCATAGTCTTATCTGCTGTTTGTGGCAGAGCTGACCAACCAGCCTACGTGGCACAGTTACATGCTCCTTTGTAGATTGATGGCACTTTCAGGATTTGGCCTAGGTGAGTAGTCCTGCTCAGAGAAACATCATACTGCATGGGAGGGGATGCAGCCAGCCTTCTCCCAACAAAACCTATCTCTACATAAGAGTAACTGAATTTGTCATATCCTAAAGCTGGGATTACAGTATCCGTCCAGCAAAGGTGTGTTCCTTTTACATTTAATTTAGGTAGCATAAGGCTGTGAAATTGTCTTGAATTGGCTTGATATTGAAAGCAGTTTTGGAAACGTGAAGCAGAGCAAAGGTAATTTGTGTAAAAGTATAGGGCCACTGCAGGCTCTGGTGCCAAGGACAGACAGCTGGAGAGAGAAATGTCACAGAGAAGGGGGATGGGGCACATGAGATATCCGTAAACTGAAGATTTCTATTTCCAAATCACAGTTTAGTGGCAGCTAGAAAACAAGGGAAAGAGATAGAAAAGAAAGTGGCAAATAATTGAGATAATAAGTAATTCTGCTTAGCAAAATATTGCTAAGAAATAAAATTTCATTCCTGGAAAGAAAACAAAAAGTGCCAGACTAAAGCTGGTGATGTGGAGGTGAAATGGGAACCAAAGGCTGTGCCAAGGTTAAACCTTTTTTTCCTCCCCGCATATTATCACAGGGAAAAGTCAAAAAAAAGTTTTTCTCCTGTTCTGGAACCAATCTCGGTAGATTGATAAAGCTTGCACTATTTCAGGTTTGGATCTGAAAGATCAAGGAGATAGATTGTTATTTGCATGGGAACAAATGGGGGGATGGCGAGAAAATAAAGGGTGAAGCACATGGGAAACATCTGCTCCGAGGAGGCTCTTTAGAAATAAGCCTCAGCAAGAGGGCAGGAGAAGCAGCTGTGCTGCTTGCAGGAGACCACCAGAGCTGCAATGACAACGAGGAGAGAAGAGGAGAGCTAGTGATAAGGTTTCAGCCAGACCTGAGAAACAGACAGAGTAAGGACCTAGACCACAACTTTGTGGCTGAGGTGCCTCTCTAGTCTAGACTGAAGGTGAAAATCTGGAGGGTGTGTGAGTAGTGCACTGCCTTTAACCCAGACCTAGCTCAGGGAAAGGTATAGGGCACTGGATTTGTGCTGAAAGCAGGGTAGGTAGTTAGTTTACAGAATGATTTACCAGAAATGGTGCCTCCTTCACAAAATGGATCTTAGCACCCTGTAATCACAAGGGAACTGAGCTCTCTGGAGAACACCCAACCATCCAAAGAGGGATGGTGCTAGGTTAGGGCTTCCAAACTCTGCTTTTTGCTGTGTGAGAGGTTCTTTAGGTGACCTTGACCAGAGCACTTATGAGTAGATTCAGGTGTTTGGTTCCAACTCTTCAGAAGTGCCAGGTGCACTGGCACTCCAGACATACAGACAATCCTACTTGTTCCCAAATATTTGTCTTACCTGAATGTGTCTTGTTCTCTTGGCTTCTACTTGGTAAAAGATTTCCAACTCTAAGAAATTTCACTTCTAAGTTCTTCTATGGAGCTATCTTTTCATGACTAGTGTGAACTGATCCAAATCATGGCTAGCACTGGTGAGGTAAATTGGGAACTGATCCAGCTAAAAACTTATCCATCAAATACAAAATGCAGATATTCAGTATTATATACATCATATATACATCATATATTTTGCAAAATACAAATACTGATGCAGGGAAGTTGCTTTGTGTTGTCTTAAGGAGGAGAGGTGCCCAGCTGCTGCTTTCCCAGAAGTGCTGATCCATTTCTTGTATTTGACCTTGAGGCTTCTGGTACTGATAAAGGCTTTTAGATTAAGTAAATCAATGATCTGACCAGTGGTGGCACCTCCCAGCTCCTGTTTTTTCTGAAAAGTAAAAAATTTTCCCTGCATTGCTAAAATTAAACTGTCTTTCTCTAGTTGTCTGTTTTTTTTCCACACTGCTTTTGGGAGACAGATCCAAAGCCCACTGAAAGCAATAATAGGATTCATGTTACTGATAGCAGACTTTGGATCAGTAATAAACTCAGTTATTGTGCCTGGGGATTGTACTGTTTATACTCCACAGCTCAGTCTCTATATCTCATAATGTATAATAAAAGATAAGTTGGAATAAAATTCATCCTATGTACCCAATTGTCTCTTATTACCCTTCGAATTTATGGGAAGTCTTCCTACACTTAAAGACCACAATTGCCCTAGAATTGATCTAATCCCTATTTTCATAAATCTTTTTTGGATGAAAGCACCTCAAAGTGCTCTACAATGACTGTTCATTCCAGTACAAGTCTTTCTGTGGTTGTGCTACACCACCATTCCCATAATGAACCACAAGAAATGCAGTTGTGGGATTGCTTCCTTAGTAGTTGAAAAGAACTATCCACAGATGGGAAGAGTTGTTAATACTGCGTTTTGGCTGAGACTAGTATTTTTTTTCCAGGCTAGGTGGGCTGCAGAAAGAAAAAATGACAAAACTTTCCATGAACCACAATAAAAGAAAGTTTTGCCTCCCTGGTGAGAAGTGCCACTCCCAAAGCAGAATGCTTTCAGGGCAGGTGCAGAAGTTAGCTGGAAGGGAGAGGCTCCATGCTCCAAAGAACAGATTCAGACCATCGAGATTCTGTTCAGCATCTCTGATGCTTGGCTGCATTTCCTCAGATTGCCAGATTTCTGAGTTAGGTCAATCTCTGATTTTATGCAGCATGTGCATTTTGTGGAAGAATCCTGAGACACTTGAGCCCTCTGTGCTCAGGATGGATATTAAAATATCCCATTGGACTTCCATATAAATCAATTTCCTTGGTCAAGAAAGATGCTGGGCATGGGCACCCTGCTCGTCTCTGTTGAGGAAGTGCTTATTTTTTTGACAAGATTGCACTGCTGAAAAAAGAATTAGTGTGTTAGGTTGAAAGTGGTGATTGAGAGTTTATCCAAAAGTACCGCACTTAAAGTCCAGGATCATGTTTGATTTTTAAGGAAAACAGATTTGCTTGCAGATGCTAGTTAAGGAGCAGTGGCCCTTCATTATCTGTTAGCTTCTGTGATGAGAGACCAGTTAGGATATAACTTGTCCACCAACAGCCCTTCAGTGGTCTTTGTCTCTGTGAAAGCACAAAGCTGTTTTTCAAGGTAGACTATAGAGATGGCTTGAAAAATTCTAACATGGCAAAATATGGGAAAGATCCTACGAGCCCCCTCATTATGTCATAGAAATGATGGTCTAAAGCCAAAGTTAATAATCTGGGTATTGATAAAATCACTGGGAATTTTCCGAAGATAATAACATCACTAGTAAATCAGCGCATGCCATTTCAGAACCAAAAACTGGAAAGTCATTGTTTTGATACATTTAGCCATCCAGTCTGTTTATATTGCAGCTCCTCTCTCCCTCTCAATATTTAATTTGAAGTAGTTATGAGTGTTTCCGGAAAGAAACGATTGCTAATGAAAACTGTAAAACAATGTGGCAAAATAAGATCTTACATTTTAATGGCAGGATTAACTATGCTATGTTTTCAAAACTGGGAAAAAATATTTTTCACTTTTCAACTTTTAGATCCATTTTTGCCATGAAAATCATTCTACAATTTCGCCTTCCCTCACCTGAATACCTTTGCTTTCCTTTCTTTTTCATTTCTTTGCTCCATCCAATGGAAGAGGGGCAAGGAGGACTTGGGAGAAACTTACTGATACACCTAAACTAATTTATTACTTAAAAATTAAAAAAAAAAAAAGAGACAATACAAAAACTCTGAGGAACTGTACAGAAAATCTTACCGGGTTACAGTTGCTGCAATAAATTATATTAAGCTGCTTTAGATCATAATGCAGGTATAATTCTTGTCAACTGGGCATACAGAAGTCTATATGGGTGGACCCTCAGACCCTCTAGTGACTCTCCTGATCTGTACAAGTCCATGTGTTTGAAGGCTTTGTGCTAAGGCACTTGTTCAGAGGAGAAAAGCATCATTCACTGAACCACTATCTCCCTCTGTAACACCTGAGGGACTTCCTATTCAGCTCTTGAATTGTCACAAGTCTGCTTATTTTAGTAGATTTTGGTGCAGTTGCTGTATAAGGAGGTATGTCCATGGATGTGAGCATCCAAGAACCTATCCCGTCAGTGCCCTGAGCTTTCATTCACCTGCTGAACAGAGGATCTGGTTGCACCTTGGCTGTTTGGATAAACTAGATTCCACTGCCTTGTAGTTACATGGGTTACTCCATCACTAGTTCCCTGAATGTCTTCTGCCAGGAGGTGTAGTTGCAACTACATGAAGGTAATGACATTTCCTCTGATCTTCTCTTGATTTACCATGTGACTCTTATTTAAAAGAGGGAAAGAAAGGGGTAATGGATGGAAATAGCATTTTTAGTCAAGCCTTGAAGAAGGGAAGGTAGGACTGTATTTAGGAAAGGCAAATTTTCTCAAAGTGACTTTTAATTCTCTTTTAATTTGGTTCTCTAGCAGTAAGTGCATGATAAAGTGAAAGAGAAAGGATGGACTTGTCAAGACACAGTGGTAAAGAAGACTCAGGGCTACAGTTTGCTTCTGTGAATGGGTCAAAGACCAGAACTTGAAGATTGTTCAGGTGTTCCTCCTGTGCAGGAGGAAGGAGAACATCGGTTCTTGCTTTAGCTTCCCCTACACTTGCTATGGAGGGGATGTTACATGCTCTTCAGGATGGGTAAAGTGAGAGAGTATAGAACTAGGAAAGTCTTGATTTTTCCAGAGTCTTGAGTTTTCCAGAAGGCTCTTTCAATATAGGCATGAATCCTTGCACAGGAGGCACTCACTTTCTGAGGTAGACCAAAAGGTCTGTGATTTGATAATATGCAGCTTTCTGAGGTTTGTGATTTGATTCTGGTGAACTGATTTGTTTCTGGTGACCATGCTTCTTGCACGAGCAGGAAGGCTTGACCAGCCCAGGATTTAGAAACCAGCTTTCTCTTCATGAGGTGTTTTGCAGCTTAGAGGAACTGTCTGGCAAAGGCGGTAGCAGAACTTTCTTTTGATATGAAAAAAAAATCCGACAAAGAGAACAACAGTACCAGACCTTAGCCTGGAGATTGCTTACACAAGAAGTAACCAAAAATAGGCAGCATTTGAATTCTACAGTGTGTACGGAAGGCAGTAAATATTTATCTGTCCTTTCCTTCCCTTTGAAATAAACACTAAGGACTTCACTGTCATTCAGACGATCTCTGTTTCTATACTAACCCAGCTCTTTAAGGGAGACATCTATTTCCTATTACAACCATATAGAGGCCTTGAACTAAAATATTTTGCATGCTTTTGCAGGCCTACAGGAAACATTAAACACACAAAGACAGACAAACAGCTCTTAAGCCCCAGTTTCAAATTAAGTGGAGAAGGGAAGCAGAGTTTGTGGCTGCTTTTCTCAGACACAGTCTGAAAAGGATCTCGAGTCAATAGGTTTATTTTGCATAGAAGTATCTTGTTTCTGAATATTAATTAACACCAGCTGTTGAACCAGCAGACCTAGTGGGCAATTTCGCCTTTTGCCACACAGTGAATGCTTGGCTACTACAAGTCTATTTTTAAAGTATGTCTCTCATTTAAAAGAAAAAAATAGGAACCTTGATTGTCCAGCTCTTTGCTGCTCTAAGAACAGTCATTACCTAGTGATCGTCTGCTTGTCTTACATTGAAAACTGCTAACTGACAGTATATAAAAGTCCCATATGTATTTAAATTAGCTTTGATGTTAAATATCAGATTTCACTACCAGAAAGCGTTAGCTAGTGTAACTGTAGGCAAATGGACAGAGAACAGAAAATAGGAGAAATGGCTTCTGAAATCTATTAGGGAAAAACTGTTAGTGAGAAATTTTGCATGTGAAGTAGTTATACTGGAGTGAATGATACAGCAGGGAAGAGACGTAGGCAGCAATGTGAAAATCAGGACACTTCAGGTGCTGCCTTTGAGGAAGCACAAAGTCACTTCAGGCCAGCTTTTAAGGGCAGTATCCGACTGTCTCATTTTGGTTAGTGGTCAGAATTTCTAAATAGTTTGATGCTTGGAATCTTAATGTACATAGTTAATGCCCTATTTGTGAAATAGACCTAATACTACTGACAATTTCCCATTAAAGGAAATTCACTGTAGTGAAAATTAGGTAAACGAGAATATAAGACCACAGGTGTGGCTCAAAGATCCTCCTAATCCAGTCTGCTGTCTTGGCACTGGCCAGTGTTACAGGTTTAGGGAAAGAGTTAATGTAGAAGGCAAATGCAAACTGCTACTTCACCTGAGGTATCTGCACCTTCTAGTAACTTATGGCCAAAAACTTTCCAAGCTAAGTGTTTTAGTTTAGGATTATACTTCTTTTTTCTTTTTTTAATATATATATATTTCATTTTTGAGCTTGCTTACAGAGCAGAGATCCACAAGCTCCTGTGGCAATGAGGTTTGCAGTCCAATTATGTACTCTATGAAAAGGTATTGTCCTTTGTTCTAAAACTTCTGCCTGTGGATTTCTTTCAGTGCCCTGTAGTTCTTGTGTTACCAGAAGGAATGAGCCACCATTCCCAGATTAGCGGATTTGATGCATTTCAAGATTTCGTAGAGCTCTCTCATTTCCCCTCTGTCAACACTTTCTCAGACTGAAGAATCCTCGCTTATTCAGCATTTCCTTGTCAAGAGACAGTTGTAGGTCTTTGATTGTTGTTACCCCCTTCTTCTCTTCCTTATCTAGTTTTAACTTTGAGGTGCTAATCTGTAAGAGGCACGCTATCAATTCTAAATGTTGCTATTCATGAATTAATACTTGCTGTTTGCTTGGGACTTCTTGATGGGCAGTATTTCTAGATGAATAGAGTACTACATTACATGCAGATTTAAGCCTCAGAAAGTGCACACGTACTCACACTAGCTCTTGCGGGGAGGCGAAGGAGGATCTTCTAGGGATCTATTTCCCCTAATACAGTGTAATGATTTTGAAAACGGAGAGATAACTATCCAGTATGTTATATTAATTTCTGAGCTGAATTAAAGACAGATTTCCTTTCCTTTTCTTCAACATTGCAGACTAGGAATGAAATTAAGAAGAAAAAATGTTTTTCTTATAAAGATTCCAGAACTAAACTATTTTACACCCAGGAAACTTAATCAAAAACTGCCTGGACATCCTTTTCCTTTCTATGGCAGCTGTTTCCACTCTGTATTTTAATGAGTGGGCTGAACTTAAACCTTTGGGGAAGGGCTTTCCTTTCCTTTTGCCCCCCCCCCCCCTCCTGGCATCAGTACGTAAAAGGCTGCACTACACTATCGTGCTCTGTGCTTCTGGTGAATGAGTAAATGCCTGTGGCTGGACAGCCCAAAGGAAGGGCTACATCATGTTCTCAGCTGGTTAAGCTCCTTAATGCAAGCTTTTTAAAAATTTCCTGGATGTTCATCTGACGTGATTTTGGCTGCAAGAAGTAAGTATTTAAAACCTCAGAAGATTTAAGACCTTTCCAATCTCTTCTAATTTTTCCACTATAAATAATTTGTGGTGTATCTGTTGCCTTTGGAAGGAGATTCTGTTTGAGTTGTTTTATTTTACATTTCCTGTTAACTGTTTGAATCTCTTCTGAGCGATTTAGAAATTCCTGCCTAATGTTGCACGCTGAGATTCACAAAGGAAAGTAGCTCAAATGGTGTTGTATGTGATGTGCAGTGGAAAGCATCGATTCCCTTTGACTGTATAACTAAATGGGACTTACTTATCTCTACAGATGTTGTGTCCAAAATAGTTTTTTGAGTCTCCTTTTTCTTGTTTTTTTTTTTTCTCTGCTAGCTGAATGACTTTAAAAAAAAAAAAGTAAAAAGCCTGGCTGTGTAGTTTTGTTCAACGTCTAATCAGTTGCTCTAATTTGTGCTGAGAACATCTGCTTTGCAAGTTTCTGTCCGCTTCCACAGCAACACAATAATTTCTCTGTTTTCTGTATGCTTTCTCATACTGAGTAGAACTGAGAAAATGGTGAAAGCAGCAGTACTTCTGTGTTGCCTTTTTTTTTTTTTTCTGGTTTTCCTTCAGCACTAGATTACATTCACTAAACTCAGCAAATAGCAGAATTCCCTCTGGAGTACTGGGAAGCAGCCCAAACTCACTACAGTTGCATTTCGCTGGGCTGTTCTTGTAGCAGGATTTGCTTTTTTCTCTCTCTCTTTTATGGTGTGCTGAAGTTCTTTCTGTTGTAGCTGCATTCCTGATTGATTCCATTCTCAGATAGGCATCTCTTGCCTGTGAAATTTCCCCAGACGAACATCCTGAAACAAAAGTAAAAAGGATGCCATGTGTGTAACTGCAAGTTCAAGTTGAGAAATTCTTAACTAAAACTCAGAGTAAAATGAGCTCAACTTAAAGTCTACTTAAGAGGTGTTAATTTGGACTGAAAACGTCTTAATTTATCAGAAAATTGAGCCTGACATGAAGCCTTAGAAACTAAGTTTCTAAAGACAAATGCAGGTCATTATGGGACTAGAATAAAACCAGAAAAAAAGACCGAAGATCCAGCCCAAATATCAGTCACTATTCCTGCCTTACAGTCCAAGTGTCCACATACTCACACCGACTGGGACTTTTAAAATGAATTCTTCCATATTTATATCAGCATAACCAGAAGAATCTAATCTTAGGTCTCATCTAAAATGTTTTAACTGTGATAGGAATTACTGAGTCAAGTCGTTGAGTTTGGTGTGCTGCAGCTGGAACCTTTTAGACCAGTCTCGATCTAGAACCAAACCCAAATATTTGCTTTTAGGTAGATTGGGGTGATAACTGAAGATTGTAACCTTGTCTCTCTTTCCTGATTGATGCTGGTTTTAATGTTTCCATTAGGTATATTTCATCTTCTTGCTTAGTAACTTCTGGTAATTTTGAAAGATTGGAGCTATACTACATGATGTTTCAAATGACTACCTGCTGCTGCTCCAAAGAGGAGCCCTGCTCACCAGCACCTTCCAAAGCACCCTGAGTGCCTTCCCAGTCCCCCCATCTGTGACTGGAGACAGCTGTTAGTGGTTTGAGCTCAGGAGGCTGAACAGAACTGAATGCTGTGCCTCATGTCCCTGTTAAGTTTTCCCAGATGATTTCCTTGAGATTTAAATACCAAGTTTGCTATTTTAAAGCATTCTGAGGCAAACAGGCCAACAGAGGCAGACACTTGGAGAAGGAGCCAGAGCCTGGTTGCTAATAGCTGTTAAATCTCCTTGTAGAGAGCTTCCAGTCTGTTCTACAGGAGGACTCCCCTTGCAAAGCTCCTCTGAGGTGTCCAAGTGGTCTCCAATTATAGAAAATCCTCTCTCTGTTATAACCTGTATGATAGCTTACTGTCCTGTACAGCTATCAGTTCCTGCCCAATGAGAGAGAAAATAACTGGGCACAGCAGCCTGGGAAGTCTAGCCTCCCTATGGCAGATGAAAATTAGTTTTGGCAGTGAACTGGGGCTCACTAGGAGGAATAAACTGAATACCTAGCTCTGCTGCACACGCAGTGTGATCTCTAGCATGTTATTTGATCTATCTGCGTCAAATTTCCCCACCTGTGAAAGTAATAATGCTTTATTTGTCTGTGTTGTTTGTATCAGCTATGAACTAGTCTGATAAGGACTGCAGTCCTAAATGTCCCTAGCACTTTAGGGATGGGATGTGACTGAACTATTACATACTGCTCTAATAAAAACACTGAAATATGAAAACAGATTCTTTGAGGTAACTGCATCATCTGCATGTATCCATATAGAAAGCATTTGCTGAACTGAAGATCTACTGCAAGCCTTATTGGGAAAGAATTGCATCTGTCACACAGCATATCTATTTTACTTTGGTTTACTTCAATTAATCGGTAAAAGTGAGGTCTTGGTTTCTTATTTTTGATTTCAAGTTCTGGTAATATCTGAATGGAGGCAAGCACAGATGTGTGTTGAATGTGCCCTATGAGGCAGGCTGCAGTGATGTTTAGCACATGAATATGTTTTAATGTACCATTCTAAATTATTTTTAGATTCCATTGGAATCTGCTGGCTCTGTCTGTATGTGGTAAAGATACCCCAGGGCCAAAACTGTGTAACTCAGGGGTGTCCTGTTGTACAAGAAACCCCATATAAAAAACCCTCAGTTTCTGAATTCCAAAAATTGTGTTATGAGCTTCCAAAACTCTTAAGACCTACGTAATTTTCACAGAGAATAAACCACGAGAAACAGAGAAAAGCTAATTTCTTTTTGTTTACCTCTCATCATCTTGCCATGTTCGTGAGAAGCTTTTGGCACTCAAATCTGTGCTAACCTGTTTTGCAGCTCCCTCTCAGATGCCTCTTCAGAGTTTTTATTCTCACCATGTCCTGTCAATTTCTTTGTGACTTAATTGCTTTCAACTCTGTTGATTGTAATGTTGAGGAAAAAAGAACAAATTAAGCAAATACTGGATAAACAGAACAGATTTGAGCCCCCCTTACCAAGAAAGGAAGAGTAGGTAATATATTAAAAAAAACTTGTAGAGAGCGTGTTTAAATATGATTTTCTGCATGGTGTGTGGCTCTTTAAAGATACATACTCTTAAAGATTATATACTTTATGAAGAATAGAGTATTATCTGTAATGATGTACTTTATTGTGGATAGTGTTATGTAGAAGGATTGTTATCTATGAAGTACCTAAAATGTATGGGTGGATTTTGCCTTCAGTGTACTTGGTATTCTCACTCTTATGAACTTATTCATGTTGTGAATTGGGGAATGGTTGGAGTCGGAGAGAAGGTGGGGTTCTCAAGTGAAGTAATCATTAATGATGCCAGTGGAAATCAAATGGCACTAGGAATCACTTTGGACTAGTCTTTCTCTGTTATTCATCCCAAATGTTTCTTGTAATTGGGTAAACACAGCCCTTCTGGTGGGGATCTGTGTGGCTGCAAGTGCTGGCATGGATCAGATGCTATAATGAGGACCAGAGGTTGAGTTCACAGCACTAGAACTGAACTCCAGAGTAAATGCATTTGAGATTTATTCTGGGTAGAGACGGGTAAGTGGAGTCTCTGCTGTTGAGAAATGCTACTGTGATTGAATTGGCATAAATATTAGCCAGAGTGTTTCAGGAGCACATAGCAAGTAAATGTCAAAATCCTGTTGTTTTTAGGGTGGGGAGACTGAATAAGTGCATAGTTTGTACATGGTATTGATTTTTTTTTTTAAGTGCTTGAAAAGGAGATTGGTGGTTTTAGTCCTGTTTTTTAATTGAGAAAAAGAGGTGCTGTGCTGTAATGTGGAGGTAGCAGAAGGCAGGGAATAAAGCTCGGATTTCCTGAATCCCAGTTCATCAACAACCTCTTTGAGAATCCAAGTCCTGCTGAATTATCTTGAGGGAGGAAGCATGATGCTGAATTGTGATTACTTAGCAGCACTCTGGGAACATCCCAAAAGGTTTGAAAGCTGACTGTTAACAGTCTGTTTTTCATACAGGTAAATCTTGCTGATGTGTGGCTACACATCTTCTAAAAACATGGAGGAGGGAGAAGAAAAAACATAACAATTGATTTTATTTGTATATTACAGTAATACCAGGAGCAGAATATTGTCCCTGTTAAATCGCACATGCTCATGGGTAATGTCATTTGGTTGTCTGAGCTTCCACATGACATCTACTGGATCTTTCCTCAGCACATTGCGTTGTGATTTTTTTGCTGTTGTCTTTTTCTTCCCCTCTGATATGTTTGGTTTTTTTTATAGGGAAGTTGAAGACTGCTGTAATGCTCTCTCCATTAAGACAAGTACTGTGAAAAGAATTTGTAACTTTAAATTGTTAGAGCTTTTCATATGATCAGCCACTCCTAAAAATGGCAAAACATCACTGTTTCATGCACGCTGAGGGGTTGTAAATAAGAAACTATCCAAAAATACTGTAGCTCTTGGCAGGCACTATAATATTTGGCAGGAAGTTTGTCTGCAGATAACACACAAGACTACTACTTTAAACGTTGGTTTCTTTTTTCTTTAGTAAGATCAAAAGGTTTCCCACAGTTTTTGGCATAATTTGTATTTGAACTGTTTGGGGCACATTGTGTGTAATTAAGTTTAGGGACTTGTCCAAAACCTCACATTGTCAGCTCCTACACATAAATGGTAACTCATCTATCACATCTTCAGTAGCAAGGGGGAGCAGGCTGTCTCAGAGCCATTTAAAATGCTTTGCTTTCATATTTGCCAAGTTCTTTTATTCTCTGTAGGTTTTAATGACTCAGACTCTGAAGTCTCTTCCATACATGGTTAAAGTGTAACTGCTGCTTGGAGGTGGAGGGGGAGGATGGAGGGAACAACTTACTAAACTGATAGCTTTAAACAAACTTGGGTGGTTTTCTCAAAACAGCATTTTGATCCCCTCAAAGTCAGATGTGTATGTTCACATAGGGGGCATCTGCGTCTTAGCTTCCAGCATGACTAATGGAATTAGGTCCATGTACAGTGAATGCCATGTATTCGCATACAAGAGTAGCCAGCTTTAATCCTCTATCCAGGCCTATCGGAGCAAGGAGCCTTTTCTGAGGTGGTATTTCTTCCTTCAGCCTTTCTGCCTTCATCCATCTCTTACTCACACCCTAATGAAATAACTTTACTGCTGTCATCTTCTAACAATGCACGCCTTAGTGCAGACAGCACATGGGAGCAGGTCAGTAATAGATGGTCGGCAGAACTGTCAGGTCACATGTATTGCATCTGTTTCTATTCTTAAAAAATCCTCCAACATAATTTAAAATGTTATGTGTGACTTACTGAGCCCTCTTCAAAGCAAGAAGTGTATTCAGGTGGGCTGGTCTGCAATATTGTTTGCTTGTGTCAGACAGAGTTGTCATATTCTTCTCTGTTGCAAGCCTGTTGTGTCACATTGTTCAAACTATCTAGCTGTTGTGGGTAGGAATTTCAGAAGTATGTAGCACAGTAAAATCTGTTCCCATTCAAGCTGATGGAGGCCCAATTCTTATTTCCAGTAAGGTTTCGTTATGCTGCTTGGCAAGGTCAGGATCCTTAAAACTAGGCTTTTTGCTCTGCCAGAGGGGTATAAAGGGACCCCATGCAAATGCAAATCTGGCCCTGGCAAATTTTCCATTGACTTCAGTGAAAGGAAAACTAAACAAATGGAGCAGCTTTCTTAAAACTTTTTGTCCTTCATTTCCTGACTGTTAAAATAGGCCTAATAACACATACTTATCTCATGCAATTTCTGTAAAGCTAAATTAATGTTTGCACAGCCATCTGAAGTTGTCTGGTGCTATGAGTGTCAACTAGCAACACCAACTTGAACTAATTAGTCTGCTAATCAGTGAAGTGTATATGGTATATTTTTGTCTCCTTTAGAAACATTACCAAATTCAAGTCATTTAGTTTTATGAAGAAAAACAAAGTATTGATTATGAATTGGAGAGCCCAAGGCATGGTGTGGATTTGTGATGTGGAGGGTTTCTGTCCTGTGCTAACCATGCTGTAGGTCAGAAGACTGTTATTGGAAGCCAATTTCTGTCGTAACACTACAACAATCCATCATTTGCGCATGGCATTTTGTAACAGATCCTTGCTAAAGTTCACAAAGATACGAGGATCACTGTCTTCTAAATGCCACGGGTATTTTGCAGATAGATAATAAAGCATTTTGTTACTGAAATGAACTGCCTTTTCTTCTCCCGTTGACATTCTGAAGCTCAAATTAATACCACGCCCTGTAGCTCAGGATAACATCGCTCAATTCGTATTAAAGTGCTAACAGTAAATAAAAAATGTATTTTAGGGTGTTCTTGTTACGTGATCTTTTTGCATGAGCAGTTGTTAGGTAATTTAAGAAACCACTATATTAAGCGTTGATTTAATATGAACACAGATTACCATACTAAACAGATGCCTGAAAACCCTGTGATTGCGAGAAAAATCCTTGGTTACATGAGTAATTGCTTTGCTGTTGGTGAAATCACTCATGAAAAGGCTGTTTGCATATGATGGTGCAAAATCACATCCTAAATATAGAATGCACCATGGTTATTCTGTGGAAATGGGGGGCTAGTTGAGGTGTAGGGCTTTTGCCTTCCCTTCAAATAAGTGAGTATGGTGCAAAATTGATTATGATCTAAAATCTTACTTCAGGAAACCTCTCATTCCACTTCTGTTCCTTAGTGCTGTCTCTGGATTTACATGATCAATAATGTACATAAATCTTTCATGGGCTTAATCTGTATTTCCTTTTTCATGGTGGTATACTTAATCTCTTTCAACATTGAAATAAACAGGATCTGCCAGAGCGGATTATTAAATACAGCTAACAATATTGACTATTTCTGGAATGCAAACTGGTTTACCAATAGAAAAATTAACTGTGGTTTGTGAATACGGGTGTAGTAAAGCAGGCTGAAAATGGGTGAATCACTGCTCTTCCAATAACTGCAGATAGCTGAGAGGGCTCCTTACCATCTCGGATGTGCAGTGCATGTAAAGCATCTTGTTTCTAAATGCATTATATTTTATCAGCTACGATATTTTATAACTGATACAGTTGTCCAGATCTCCCAGTACGCTGAATGGGCTGTATCCAGGAACCCCCAGTGATGAATAGCCATGTTTAAGAATAAGGCTGCAACCAGGGTGCGCATTTCCTCTGAGGAATCTAGACCCAAATTCTGCCTTTAAGGAAAGAGCCCGGACCTCACCTGTATCAGAGCAGGGAGGGGTGCTGGGACTTTTGAGTCTCATTTGAGCACTCAACTGCACAACCTGTGTGGGATCTTTGGGAAGGTGAAAGTGTTATGAAATTGCTGTTTTAATGCTCAAGACTTCCATCAATGAACTGTGGGCATCTGATTAGTGATATTTAATGTTACAGGATCCCAAATATTCCATCATAGGCTGGTCTATATTTTAAGTACAACCCAATTTACAGTCTGGAATTGACACCTTCAGCTGTGGTATTTGTACTGTGTGTGTGGTTGTGTCCAAACCACATTGCTGTCAAAACACAAACCACAGGTTTAAAACCCACAGCTTGAGGTCTATTACAAGCTGACACAACCTGACTATGCATTTACTGTTCTTGTAGGAAAAGACAACAGCTGTTTGTCTGTTCAATGTTTCCTTTTTCTTTTTGTAAAGGGTTAAGCATCTACATGTAGCAGGGAATGAGGGGAGCCCTGCAAAGAGGAGCTGCTGCCTGGGTGCCATGATCTAGGTCTAGCTAGTTGCCATCATCTCAGCTGTTCCACTTGGGCCTGTGACGGGGCGGGGGGGTTATTGCTGTGCTTGCTGAGGTGAGGTAAATCTCTTAAACTGGGTTCCCAGGCTCTCTCTGTAGTTAGCAGAGAAAGAACAGCACTGCTGTGGGGTGCTTCATTCCAGCTTGTATGCATGCCTTAGGACAGGATGACTTGTCCTCTGCATTTGTCATTTGCCATTGACTGCAGAGGTAATGGTCTAAAAAGCTGACATTTCTTTAGCTGTCCTGAGGTGAAGTGGATCCTGTCGTTAAAGGATTATTTATCCTTTGTTTGTGCATGCGGAAATGTCCGTTTTTAGAATCAACAGAGTAGTGAATTGTTTTCGTTGTTATCTTGAGTGAGGGTTATGTTTTACAAAGTTCGTTTGCAAGTCGCACTTTGACAATGCTTTTTGAAGGGGAAGGGGACGTGGATTCCTGCTGCTAAAGGGCACTGATTGGCTGATCTTGTTGGGAAATAGAAAATAGAGGATTGCAGAGATATTACACCTGCAGCAGTCAGCAGGATCTAAAACTTCTGAAAAAATAAAACCCTGGGAGTTTAAGGCTACAAATGTTTCAGATGTGTGGTATGTTTGGTGGTTATTTAGAGCCAAATTGGATTTTACCTGTTTGCCTGCGTGAAGTTGTTAACAAGGAATAGACAGTTTTGCTCTGAACATGTCACATAATTGTTGTGAAAATTTACTGTTACTAATTTCTGAGGTCTCTAGTGTTCTGTCACTGTATTGCTTTATTCCATGTGGCTCTTAAACTATTCCATAAATATTCTTATTATAAGGAGGGCCATCCTCATGATGTTAGGTTAACTAATATTTATATTACACAACATGCTCAGCATCAGCTCTTTTAACTGCTGTTGTAAGGTGCTGTGCACATAACACCTTTGCTTAAAGATAATATTAAATGAAAAGTTGCTATACCTTTTGTTTATTTTTTTTTATTTGCCTATCTTAACAGAGTAGGGAGGAGAAACTCTTCAGGTTTACCTACTTGTCTTTGTGTTCAGTAAATACTTTGCAGGCTGAAAAGGAAAAACTGCAGATCTGTGTGAAGATGAAAACTGAATGCCTGCAATGTGAGGGGAGCTCAGTTCTAGCAAAGAACAGAAGTATCTGGAGGAAGTTAGGGACAAAGTTGAATCTGTCTAGCGAAGTACAATGGCACTTGCTTGTTGTTTGCTGCCTCAGAAGCCATCTGCAACTGCAGTTTTATCCATGCCAAAAGTTATGGTAATACATAATTCTGGTTAGTGGCACTGATCATGTGCACAGAGTTAAATAGCTGCAGGAGTATATTCTATTTCTGTGGGTTTTTTGAAACCTGGACCTGCTGGAATCCAAGCTACACCAGGGATTCCTTAACAAACATCGCGTGGAGAGATCCAGGTTTTCCTTTTGGCAGGGGGGCTGGCATACTGTTTGTTTTCCTTCTGTCAAGGGTGGGAGAAAAGAGATGCAATACGATACTGTCTGTGCATGTCTTCTCTTTTTGGATTGATGGAAGAAAAAAAAAAAAGGACTAGTTTGATTGCCAAACACACTTAATTCCTTTAGTCACAGGCCTCGTACCATGGGCAGAAGCAATGTCAAATCCCACTTTCCAGACAGCAATGTCAGCCTCGCTCTGATATGACCCAAGCTGTTTCCTGGTGGCACAGGTTTGGACAGAAGGTGCTGTCGTGCATGTGTGGTGAGTTCCTCTTCGCAAGGCACTGGGCAGCTAATCTGGGGGAGACTTTTGTTCGCTCCTGGACCAGTTTCAAAATAGTGTTCTAGTGGGATGGTTACCACACAGAGAGCAGCTCTCTTTGGAGTCATCCAAATTTTGTTATGCTGTTTACATGCTTCTCTAGGCACATTTGTGGAGTGAGTGTGACTGTTGAAGGGTGTCAACACTTCATTGTACAACCTTATTAATTAACTCTTAATATCTTGATCGTAGACATGAATTTCCAAATCACACTGGTTATTTAGAGAAACAGCGTGGAGAGGGCTTGCCCTTTTATTAAGGATTCCCTTTGTGCTTTGGGAGTCTATTGGCAACTGATTACACTGCATACTCAGTTCATGTGGCTGCTTGTGACTTCCTTGGGGACTTCAAAAAAGTCTCATCCTGCCTGTGCTCCAATTTCTGCATCAGTGGAGTGGGAGCAACACTTGTATAGTCACAGTAATAGAGACTTCTCAGCTTAGAGTTGCTGTGAAGTTGAGATGACGTGCTATAGAAATGCATCTTTTTTTTGACTGAAATGCGGCATTACCATTCCCCTCGTGGTTCTTGGTATGAATATGCCAGGGCTTCTGGACCTGTAGCAGTTCTCTTATTGCCTCACAGGACAAGTTCCTGTTATTTGTAACAGCATAGTTTCCATTTGTCATGACAGACTATTTCTAAGCTTTGCTCATAATTTAGGACTGGCTTATGTCACTTTATTTGTCTCTATAGATGTTTTCATCAGAAACTAAATCCAGATGCAGTGGGTTGGCAGTGAATCAGGTTGAACTACCCAAGGTTTTGCTGAGACTAAATAAGGCTTAAATATTTTTGTTCTGTTTCCTCTTCACCTTACTTATCATGCTGGCATCGAGAGAAGCATGTCTGCTTTCCTAAGTGTTGATCACCCTTCTGCATAGTCAGTAAGTGCTGTTAGCAATGTTTAAAATACAAGTGACTTGTTGATGCAAGAGAGAGACAGGGGTTTGAATTGCCAACCCTCCTTGTTTTGGCAAACCTATTAAGATGTCAAGTAGCTTGTATGGTGGACAGGGTTGGGAGATCTGCAGTAGCACAGCCCTGACATTTGGAGCTGGCAGCCAGCCCTGAAGGTAACAGTGCACTCAGTCTGTTCTCACAGCGACTCTCCTAATAGGTCTATATCTGGTAAGATGCTGCTGCTGGCAATTTGCATGGCAATTCAGACTAATTGCCAACAGCATTGTCACCTGCCGCTATTTGTAATCAAATACTGCCTCCCTGCATCTCTGGGTAATTACCGTGTGTGTTATAAGATGTGCTATAACATCCCACATTCAGTAAAGAGCATTGTTTTAACTTTTGCCTTCTGCTTCCTGAAAAGCATTGGTGGAAGCCAACTTTCTGCAAGATGTGGCTACCTCCAGCCCATAGGAGATATCCTTAGTTTCCTGTGCACAAGAGCTGGGGGTGAGGGATGGCTTACACCCAGAGGAGGGTGTGTGACAATACTGCTTTAGGGGCACTGATAGCCCAAAAGCCCTCATGTTAAGGCAGTTTGATATTGTCATTTTTTCAGAATAAAAGCCTCAATCTCCAACCCCTCAAACTTTAGTCTTAGAGCAATAGAAAGTGCTGTTCTGATTCCTAGCAGTTGAGTCAGTGAAACAGCATGACTTGGCACCTAGTTATAGAAGAGGTTGGGGAAGGCTGTTGCTTGCCAAATATGCAAAGCGTTTCTGTGATTTACTTCAGCTAAGATGTGAAACACATCCCACTCAGCCTGGGCAAAGGAGGAACCCTGGGGCTAGCAAAGTGCAGGGATTTGAATGGCAAATAGAGATCGAAAAAAGCTGTGGACCCCCAGGGAGTTGCCTCGTCTCCTGCCTGCTGGAGGTCAGCCTGTGGTCATGAGAGCACTACCTCTGAACTAAAGCCCTAGAACAGCTCTGTAACGTGACGCAGTGTAAAGATGAGGTTCATCATGAGATGAGAGTTCAGGCTTCTCTTGCCAAAGAGCCCCTGTAGTGCTTTGTTCAAAGGCAGATACTATTGGAACTTCCTGGTGCAGTTAGGGCTTGTTGCTACTTTTCTGCTGGTAGGAAGATCTCTAATTTGTGATTACAATTTAGTTATGCATAAGGATAAAATGCCAACTGTTCTGGTCTTGTTTTCTTAAAGCTATTACAGGAAACATCTGAAACACTGCAAGTTAATTAACTGCAGACACTACTTAGTTACCACTATTAAATCTGTTGTATTATCATCTATATATGGACTTCTGCGTTCTGAAAGCTGTAAGTTAGGATTTGTCCTTTTACTTATCTTAGGCTTGCTGAATACTTTCACATGAATTATGCAAATGGCAAGGAGAATAAAAGAAGCCAGTATATATCCAAATTTGGTTTACAGAAGTTACTGAAGTAGAATTTCTTTGTATTTCAGAATAGTCTTCCAGGAAACACATACCAGTGACTTCAGCAAATCAGTCTTCTATGGAAGATCTCATCCTGTACCATTGAGATAATTCACTTCATGTAGTCTAAACTGCATTAGAACATGTTTAGTCACTGACCTCTTCACTGAGCACATGTAGCATTCCTCTTTCCTTGTTCCTACATGACAATACTCTGATAGCAAAACAAGAGGGGATTAATTTGTACAAGAAGTTAGGCCCACATGAAACATATGACTGGTATGCTCTGACAGAAGTATGTGTACTGTGAATGTAAGTTATGGAAAAACTGCACCTTCTGGGTGTCGATGATGTCACCTCCCTCTTTCTCCCGGGGGGGGGGGGTGGAACAGCAGGATCCCAGTGCATAGCTACAACTTCACTGACACGAGCTTGGTAAAGTTGGTCATGGATCTTGCTTCATCTCAGCAGATCTATTTTCCCTTCATCAGATTGCTCTCTCTTCATGGGTCCTGTTGTAATAAAGATGACACTTTGTTTCTTTCACATGGAGCTCAAGAATTCATTTACATACAGCTGCCTAATTTTTTTTTGCTACAATGAAGCCTTAGGGATCTGCTTCACCTGAAAATTGGTGAATGTTTTGCCATAGAGTTTGTAAATTCGAGTCCTGAACTTGGATGATTTATCCTAATTGCATCATTAGCAAACCCAAGAGGTGTGTTAAGTGCTGCCTCGAGGGGGCTGTGAAAAGTGATGGGCTGGGCTCAGGAATTCTGGTATGGAGGTGACTGGGGTGAAGAGAAAACTGTATGAACAATCTCTGTCTATTGAGCTATTTCCATGGCATGGATGCACCTCGGTGGTCAAAGTAGTGCATAGTGCTTTGAACTGTTAAAGAGTCTCCTTGGACCTGTTTTGTGGAATCCTGGCTGGAAGGAAAATGAGAACAAAACCAAACAAAATTTTGAAGTGTCTGTCTTAATAAAATGTGGGAAAGGGGGAGAAAAATTTTCATAACTATCGTGAAAGCTTGTTCAGATTCTCTTGGCACGTGATACAGCTGGAGGTTTCTATACCATATGTGAGTTCAGAATGAAATAGTTCTCCTTCTAAGGTCAGAATGTGTTTCAGAAGTAAAATGTTAGCCATGAGTGCACATTGCAAATAAATATAACAGTTGAACAGAGTCACCTTTGCTGCTCTCAGGTCCTGTGGATTTTAGCAGCTGAGTAACAAAGAACTGAGTCTGTAATGCTGGCTGGCTGCTGCTATTGATCTTTGGAATGGAAATATCTTCCTAACTCATTCCAATCCTGTCATGCTGGAGCAGCCCTGTTTGCCCCGATTACAGGGAAATGTGGTGGAACAATGCTGGCTAAGGCTTGCTGAGATCAGAAGAACAATGCAGTGGAAGTTCCCAAGATCCTGGCAGTTTAGCTAATGGACATCGCATGTCTTGTGGTTTGCTAACTAAACAGATGTTCACTTACAAAAAGACAAGTGAGTACCTTGCTCTTTTTAGGACAAAACCAATAATGTTTGAACAACTTGTTGAAAATATTTTGGCCAAGTGTCCTTATAACTAGCCCAGTTGTGTTATAATAAAGCCAAGCTCTCTATTATCTGAATGGATGGGAAGGAAAAAAGTATTTGTCATCACATTATGGGCTAGATATGAAGCAGTGGAGTTACAGATCTTCTGAAACGGGCTGCTTTTACTGTGAAGTCATATTCAAAAGGTCTGTCAGCCCCTGCTATTCGGATAAAATTGTGTGCTTGGGCCAAAGCATTCTCTGCTTTTGAATGAATGGCCAGGCTCTGTGTATCAGCCCCTTGGCTAGGTCAAGCAAGCTTATAGGGGAGTGATTGCCAATTTCACTGCCTTTGTTAAAAGGAGCATAGGTAGGATTGATGATAGATGAGTGAAGGGGATGAGAAGAGAATTTATCCTTTTTCTGTTGGTATACTTGTTTCTGCACAGCACTGATATGGTCTAGCTTGTGAAGTTCCGTGATGCCAAAATAGTAAAATGTGAAGAAGTGCATGACAGTCTGCATGAACTCTGGCATAGGGTTAGTACAGAATTCATCCAACCAAGATGTGGTTTCATAAATGGCAGCACTGTCTCAGACTGAAAATGTTGACTTGGATTGAATGTATAAACATTTGCAAAGCCATCAGTAAGAGTAGTAGAACTTTACACAGTGCTGAATAAGAAACGAGCTGGGTTTGATCTGGGTGTTTGTCAGAAAAGTTAGGCTTGCATGTACTTCTTGCATTTCAACACATTTTCGTGTTTTAAAAATAGAAAAATGGAACAATTTCATTTCAGAACCATTTTGCAAATCACAAGATTACTGGATAACTTTCTCAAAGCCCTGCAACGGTATCCTTCGTCCCTTTTTAAATTCTGCGACCATATTTGACTGTTTTGTCTGAGCTATCCTAGACATCTGTTGCGTTTGTCAATCGCGTGGTTTTGTCGTCTCTTGGCTCCAACATGTAGTCTGGCATATCTTTTGTCTCTGATTTTTTTTAATGATAAATCTGAAAAGTTTATCGTTCATTTGAGTATTTGTGAGGTGTCCTCATCTCTCAGACATTTAATGACCATATTAGGGAAGCTCTGAAAGCCCAGAGAACCTAGTTTATAGGATTAGTTCTGAAAGTTTAGCATGCTTAGAGAATTTGAAAAACAACTTGACTTAACGGCTTGCATCTTATGCAAAGCTGTAAACAAGAGCAGAGTAATCAAAGCTTGGCTGATTCACCAACATGAGGACTTTAATAATATCTCACGGGAAATACGAGAAACGTCCAGTTAATCATGTTCATGGGTAGCAACTATTCTGACAAGTGACTTCTTGGAGTAGGTACAAAGGTACGTACATCATGCTGATCTTTCACCATTCCAAGTGACACCCCTAAAATGTTGGGGACCACTGTCATGGTGCAGAATGAGAAAGTTATAACCACAACACCCATGCTTTCTTGTAGGTAGAGAAATTCTGTGATGTAGTCTGCACAACATGAGAAGGTATGCTCTATTCTTAACTGGATTACCACTATGTCTCCCATCCCCTGGAATATTTAGCTATGAAATGTATGTGCCTCTGCATTTTGACAGTCTCAATGCATAGAAGCACCTTTGATGGACAAACAAAATTGTCATGGTTAATTCATTATGATACAGATAAGAATCCGTTGGATTTTTTTAAAAAGTATACCAGGATTTTCTATGCCATTTTGATTTTTTTCTTCTGAGCCTTTAATACTTTTTTCAAACTTATTTTCTGTAGCTGCAAAGAGGGCTGTGGTTGTTACATATTCATATGTTTCTTAAAAGTAGAAATTAAGAAGGCAAGGCCGAGGAAAAAAAAATAACCCTGTAAGAATGGAGGTACCTACTCAGCAAGGTGATGGTGCCATTACTGTGCTCCTCTGCCGTGGAAGTACAATGCTCACTCTTGCAGAAAGTGCAGGTAGTTGTCAGCTCTGGAGGATGGTGCTGACAGCTTGGGTCTTCAAAGGTGATAAATAAGGCCTCTATGGGGAGCTAAGTCTTTAGGAATGTGTGAAGTAAACGGTGCCTAGGCCTTGTGTATATTTACATTAGGAATACCTATGTGAACACTTAATTGATCTCACCTGGAGACCCTGAGCAGCCTGTGTTGTGCCCTGGAGCGCAGTGCTAAGGCTGCTATGTAGCAGCCAGCTCAGGGCTCATGCACATCTCTGCGCTGTGTGGAATAGACATTCCCAGAAAACTTTTTATTTAGTTGAAATATAAATTGCTGGTTACTGCATGAGTTACAGCAGCTCAGATCTTAGAGAAAAACAAACAAAAAAAACAGCTACCATAGGAATTGCAGTTCAAACATAAGAGTTGATAAGAGTTGGCATGACTGGGCCTCTTGTATTCAGTTCACATCCTACTTTCAGCTGCTTACTGTAGTTTGACTTCACAGGGAGGAAAAAACCCCTGGGATAAGGGTACAAATTCTGTTTTGTGCCCACTGTGATGTAAACTGTGGAAGGAGTTGGACCCAAGGGGAGCTACTGCTAAGACTCCTATGCTGTCTTTTCATGGAGCTAGATATGCTCTTGTGTTTCTCAAGTCAAAGCTAAGCAAGGCGTGTTCTCCTGGCGTGAGAAGAAAAGGACAGAGCTTCCTGCCATACATTCGTAGAAGGCAGATGGGAAAACAATGTCCCCTGTTAAATTTAACTCTCCCTTTTCTTGAGCTTTTGGAGTTACTGGATATGTTAGACCTCAGTGCAAAGAGACTGAAGAAAACCTCTGACTTTTGTCCAGGTTTGCTCTTTTTTTTAGTGATGTCTGGCACCTGGCAGGATGCAGCAGCAATCTGAGGCACTTTCTGCTCTGTGCCTGTGCATGGGAGAATGATGGAGTCCAACTGGGGATTCCTAAATCCAGCATAGCCGGGAGCACCAGCGTCATCCTGCCCCTAGAGCACTTGTGCAACGATCAAAGGGAAGCAGTGGCTCCTGAGAAATGTCACCAAGTACTTCAATTATTCTACTTGGCATCATTTCAGCTTCTTATTTTGGCACTCCCCTCCCTTGTCCTCTGGTTCTGGAGGTCTTTGCATTAAAACAGGATCTGTTTCCCAAGAGAGAATGGTCAGAGCATGCTGTGAAGTCATGTGCTTTAACTTTGTCATACTGACACTTCAAATATTGAAAATATTCAAATATTTTTGAATCATCATAGGGATTACCCCCCACCCCATATTAAGGGATTTCACTTAAAGAATCGTAACGGGTTTTAGTCTGTCATGAAAGAATATGTTAGAATAACTTTCATTTGCCTCCTGGTTCCTGATCCATTCTGGTTGTTCAAGTCTTTCCCTTCATCATGTCAGTAACTTGTTGTGTTTGTTCTGGGGACTTGTTTTTTCTGTGCATTTTAGTTGAAAGCTGAGATTCTTGTGCAATCTTCTGTTTCCATCAGGTGAGGCTTTATGAAAACATCACACATCGTAAGATCTGACAACACCATGCTAGATGTGCGGTGCTTAGAGGTGTATCGAACTGGGAGATGGCACTTTGTGCTGTGCCCATTCTTAACTGAGAGATTTTATAAGGTTTAGAGCAGATCATAATTTCTTACAGGCAATTCTGGACAGGTTCAAGCTTAGAGAATTCCCGAGAATATGCTTTAGTTAAAGACTGGATGTCAGAGCTATGTGAGAAGACTTCAGTATTTTTGCAACAATGCTTTGGAACTAGGGCAGTTGCCAAGCAGGGGAAGCTAAAAATCTGGACTGGTATTTTAGCACCAGGCCATTGCTGGAGACAGGGTGGTTTTTCAAGCCAGTTTATAAGAAATGAATATCTGTCAAAGTCTGCATGCTTTGTGGTGGTCTGAGTATGAAGACCAAAGATGGAGTGTTTTGGTCTTCATCTTCATTCGTAGCAGTGGACTGAGTCATTGCTGGGACAGATTCTAGGGGGAGAAAGGCTGTTGAGCTAAAGTAAGCAACTTGCTGCAGTGCTTGTTAGCTTTCCAGCTCCCTGGAGGAGTAGAAATAGCAGTTGCTGTACCAGACTTTTGCTGTAGGCTTTCTTCTTGGCATTGGTGCAATCCAAAATTCTTCAGAAGAGCTTGAATCAGTGCTCCCTCAGAGTCTGAGCGCCCACCTCACACAAGACGATTTAAAGACCAAACAGGAATTTTACATCCTTTTTAATTCTGACTATGACTTGGAAAATGCACACTCTGCCTGAAGGTGCAAATACAGGATGGCAAATGGAATAGAGAGCGATGCCTTTGAGCTGATTATTTCTGTAACTCTTCATGTAGCTCTCCCAGCTGTAGGTATTATTTATGCTAATAAAATTGTCTAATCCTTTTTGAAAGCCAGTACAACTCTAGTATTCCCTCCTTGCCCTGTGGTAATAAATTCCTCAGACTGATTTTATGCTGCTTTATTATAATTTTAATAAAAGAATATCAATTACATTTACTGCCTTTCTATAGCATGAAACAGGATAAATCAGCACATTCCAATCTTGCTTCACAATTATTCATTGCTTTACTTGTAGCCTGAAATCAATCGGCTTTTCTTCTTTGCTTCTGTCTTTTCCAGCTAAATATTCCTCTAATCTTTCATTATAACGTCAATGTATGTTTGCTACTTTTGGTCTCTTGAGCATTAATTTGACTCAGCTGTCTAATCTTTTGAGGTTCCCTGTTATTATTTAATTATACACTGGTTAGTGAGTCAGGTTTTCTGGGTGGCTGCTCCGAGAGTCTGCCTGGGTCCTGGAGCACTGCGAATCTCAACCCAGGGAGTGATGTGGTCCCCAGGAGTTCAACAGCTTCCAGGTACATGCTCTGGGGCTGCTCAGCCTTTGCTGTAGCAAGCCTAGTTTTTCCATTCCTCACTTTCTGTGCTTGAAATGAGCAGAAATTCTCTTAAAACATGTCTGTGGTGCAGCAGGGAGCTCCGCAGTCCAGCAGCAATCATAGCATCCTTGAAAACCCTTCCTGCATTTCCCCTTTCAGAATCCTGTAGCAATACCCTGCAGTATGTGGTAGATGTAACCCAGAGTGTTCTGAGAGCTGCTCTTCATTTGCTTTTTAAATTCCTTGAAAGGCTTCTTAGCAGAAGTTTCTTATTGAGTTGTTTTCACCCATTGTAAGGGGGCCTTGCAATTACTGTAACCGCAATTGTACCTGATGTCACTTTGCCAGCTACTTTGTCACTCGCCGTGTTCAAGCATAAGATGCAGAGTTGGCAGGGAATCTCCTGAGAATCTTTCACATAGCACTTACAATGAATTTTCTTTTGTGTTCTATATAACAACATCAAAACAGCATGAAGTTTAAAGAAATATGGAAATGTGAATTTATTCTTTAGAACAGGAAGCTTTTTTTCTGTATTTCTGGTATAGACCCTTAGCATTTGTTCTTTGTTTTGTCAGGAGCAAATCATGTTTTAGACTCTGGATCTGAGTCTAATTTTCTCAATTAGGAGAGCAACAAAGATAAAAAATATCCTATTTACTAAGTCTCTGCAAAAATTAGTCAGATATATGAACAGATGTATGCAAAGGTCTGTAAGCATGTGCACAGTTGAATAGAAGCAAGGAATGAGGCTTGCTGCCATAAGACACAGTTGTGGTTTTATTCCAACATGGAACTTGCATAGAGAAGAAGCACAGGGGTGTTTCTATCAGTTATGCAGCTCTTGGATAGTATATTTGTACTAGCTTCTCTGTGAGCTGATAGTGACCCCGTGCAGTGCACTCTTCCTTTTCTTGTTTCCATCTGTTCATCTTTTCAGTTTCTCAAATGACTGGAAGCCTGCTATTGATTTTGAGATGCATCCTCTGTTTGATGTATATTTTATACAGTGACCTCATACTGGCAGAAAGAATTATTTCAGGACACCTTCAGTCTACCCTTAAATAAAAGGAGGATGTTTCCAAATCACTGCAGTCTATTTGTAACCCGCTGGGAATACTTGAACTGAAAGAGAATCACTATGGCCCTAGCGGTTATTGATCTTCACAGAGTAGGTTCTTCTATTCATGGAAGAATTTGGCCACTTTACACCAAAATATAGAGGACAGTATGATAGTCTTTCTCTCGGTGCATGCACAGCAGCACCAAATTGTAACGGTTGTTTCTGTCTAGCCTGTTGTGATTTCATTTGCAGGCAATGCCGTCACTGAATTAGATCCGACAGATTCTGCTCTAGCAACAAGACATCTGCCTGACATGCCCCATTGCTCCTGCAATCCATAGCAGAGCCCTCCCTATGCCATTCCACTGCTGTATTTCTCATTTCCATCTGTTTGTCATTCCATTGTTCCTTGAATCGTGGAGAGACTGCTATTGCTTTTGAGATGTGTCATAAGCTTGTTGTAGGCATTTTCTTTCCTTCAATAGCCCCCTTTGCCAAGCAGTGCAGTTGAAGATACAGTAAGGGGAACTGACAACTTACTCCAGCTGTTCTGCTCAAGCAAATGCCAGTGGCTCTCCTGCGTGTCTCCCCGCTCTCGGTCCGCATTGATTTTCTGTTTTTCTTGGCAGAAATTCTGAGGCCCATTATTACAGCCACTTAAAATTAAGGGGGCCTCTTCTCTTGAAGTGTTAGAACAAGAGAGGTTTTACCATTATGAGGATGAGGAAAATAAGTGCTTGTACTTTAAAGGATTATTGATATAAAATCTAAGGCCAAGAAACTTATTCCTGTTCTGAATTCTGTATGCTTCATCTTTTCTGTGTTCATTGAGATAAAATTCATTACCACAGTTGTTAGCTATGAAAAATTATATTCACCGTGGAGTTAACTCATGCAGCTGGATTTAAAGTCCCAGCTTTATTTACAGCCACTTAATGTTTCTCTCAACCAGTGAACAAAGATTTTGTACCCTAGGGCTTAAAGTGATTTGCAGGAAGGTCAGGTAGATATAGAAATAGTCTTTCTTGCACAGTGCTGTTGAGATGCAAAGGGAGGGAGGCTGTGGGAGCAAAAGGCTCCTGCTTTCTCCAGGGATGCCAGGTGCTGGTTGGGGCCACAGTGTGAGTGCAGCAGGGCTGCAGCCTGCACAGGGCTCCTGCACCCCAGAGCTGTGGCTGCTGTCCCTCCCCAAGTGCAAATACCTCTCTTCCTTATGGCTAATCTTCCCGTGTGCCCCGCAGAGCCGTGGGTGGAGAATCACAGTCTGACTGCAGCATTTTCATCCTTGGCACCCAGCCCTTTGTGAGCGGTGTTGCACATGGTGAGGAAGGCATTCGCTGCCTCTTTTCTGCTGGTGCCTCCTGCCCCAATCCCCCTCCCCCAGGCATTTTTACTGTCTCAGCTGTTTTGAACCAAGAATGGTGAGCTTGACCTCAGTGAGATTTTGTTGTGCTTTTTTTCTTCCCCACCCTCCCTGGTATGTACTGGCTATTGAGTCTTAGAGATCTGTAATCGATGCCATGCCCAGAGGCCAAGTCACTGTGTATTTGACCCTTTGCCTTGGTCATTGACCCACATTTCATTCAAACGCATTGGTAAACAGTGGCACTTCTTATGTCTTTAAGATTCCTGTAACAGGCAGGGAAGATTAGTTCTGGAGGTATCTCCTACTATCTTGGGGCCCGGGCTGCCTGCCAGCTCTACTTCTTGAGGAGTAAGTGTTTAGTTTGAGAGTGAACAGTGTGACTCATTCTCCACCTTGACATGCTGTAGTACATGTAATGAGTGGTGACTTACATGAGGGTGCACTGAGGCTCTGCTGGAGCCGACTGAACTTGGGACACTTTAATCTCACATGTGGAAAGAGGAAATGAGTTAATCTGCAGTTAAATATAGAGGTGCTGAAAGAGGTGGGAGTGGGAGGGGGTGATTCTAATCTCATGTAGGTTGGGGTCAGGCAAGAGTAACCTCTGTATCTGGATGGTATTACTCTGCAGTAAGTCATACGTCGCCTCTGTGGAGCTGACAATATTAGCTAATGGAAAACGGAGACAAAGTGAGAATGCGCCCTGAGCTCTGGCGTCGCTGCGATACTGTTCTTTCAGTTCAATCTCTACATGGTGCTGACAATTTTTCTCTTTCAAGAGGTAACCACTGAATTACAGGGGTAAGCAACTGCACGTTGCTAAAATTGTATCTCGTGGACTAAATTTAAGAGCTGATACACAGCCTTGGTTCTCTGTGACCATCATGAAGATGTACCGTGACTTTGTTCCTTTATTTCGCAGTGCGTGTTTTTCTGATTGTTCCTGTTCTCAGTATTGAGCTGGGGATGCAGAAGACTCAAGAAACCAGGGCTGTAGCACTTAAGTTTTTCTTGTTCTAATGTGGTTTCCTGATCAATGAAAAGTTCCTTGAAAGACAATGCTGTATCTGCCCTGTAGCTATCCCCTTCTCTTCTCCCTCTGTATGCAAATAGGGTCTTAAACTCTGCGTTAGACTGTGAGCTGCCACTGGTCATTCTCTACATCCAGCTTCCTGTATATGCACTTGTTAGGAAGGCTGTGTTATTGGACCCATTACTGGTGTATATTAGCTGCTTCCGAGCAATTTTTCTCTACGAGGCCTACCTAAAAGACTGCCATGCCTGAGTAGAGAAGGGTCTTATGTACTGAGCTGGCACTGCTGACCAGAAAGTGTGTACTGCCCACACCGCTAGGGAAGAGGTGAAATGGATCTTGCTGACTCACTTGGGTGAGTAAAAGCAGGCCCTCAGACATGGGCTGAACAAACCTGAGAGGAATTTCAGTGGCAGTTAAGTGTTGCTGCTTCTGAGAAAGCTTGAGCTAATGTGCCATGTGCTGACAGTGTTTCTTCAACACAGTTGAATCCCAAATAGTCCGTGTAAGGAATTTGTGTTTGGAGGCCACATACTATATAGGGCATGTTTGCTGAGCAGTAGGTGAGTGAAGCTACTGGTTTACATTAGCTCTCTGAGGTGAAAGGTCCATCAGTTAGAGGAGTTCAGTTTCATATTGGAGAAAATCTAAAACAGCTTTTAGTGATCAAGATCTGCCCTGGAATGTACTTGTGCCTCTTCTGTTGATATCACTGGGAATCATATGCTTTCACAAGGTTTGGCCTTGCATGCAGTTTCATAATATCATCACTGTTCTTTTTACTCTTCCTTGTGGCCCAAAGCAATTTTCTGTGAGTCATTCAGTCCATAGACCCTGAACACTGGTCATCTGATATGGACTGGCCTTATGTCCATGAGCAGTCCATATAGATGACATACAAACAGCTTGGTAAAATCTAACAAACTATCCAAAAGTTAACAGCCGATAACATTGGAGATAGCTGATTATAATTAGGACTGAATCAGCTTGTTATTGACAAGCTAAAATGTTTCCAGAATCTCATCTTTGCTGCATTAGCTAAGGGCAGCATTTTTTTTGGATGTGACTTACTAAACTAGAACTCGCATGATGGAGTGGCGCAGATAAGATGCTTTTAAAAGATGCATTGATAGCTGTTCTTATCTGAACCACCAGTCTTATGACTTCCGGAGTTGAACATGACCATACGAGACCAAGGACAAAAATAATTGCTCTGGCTGAAGATGTTACCCTCGTCTTCCCTTCCATGCTCCTGCTTGTTGCTATATTCGCTCACAGCTTTACCAGCTGCACAGTACATGTGAGCAAAGTCTGCTAACCTCCAGCTGATGGGATGGTAACAGGCACCTTGTGATGGAAACACCTTCAGTCTCTCTAGCTAGGCCCAAAAGTTGGGTGTCTGCTTCCAGCCTTGGAAGAAGTATGGACTAGTGAAAAGCATTGTGCTAGGAGTCAGTTTCTTCCTGGCACTGATCCTGGTGTTATGTGATCAGGGTCAAATCACTCATCTATGCATGTGTTTCCCCTTCATCCGTCTTGTCCGTTTAGATTCCTTGGAAAATGGACTGCCTGTTCTTACGTTGGACAATGGCAAAATAAAAATATTGTTATCCTGCTAATCTTAACAACTTCAAGCAGCTCTTTTCCGAAATGGCTGTAGAAATGGCCTTTAAATCTGAGTATTGTTTTTTCTTTACAAACCTTTGCTTTTCCATTGCAAAGCTGGCCCCACACTGATGTTTGATTGTTTTCATTGCCATTGTACTTGCTTTGATTTTGCAGCTCAGTGCGCAAAGCTCAGGGCCCTGTACAAACAACATGAAGTCAAGCAGGGTCAACCCCTTTCTCTTTTTACCTTGGAAACAATGTGGAACTCCTGTGTTTCTTTTGCTTGGCACCTCCAGTTCTTGAGCTTGAGGCTCTGTGTGTGTCTGCTGCCCTCCTGTAGTGTTCAGGTGTGAGATCACTTGGACAGTGTTTTTCCATTGCTGCCTCCTAGGGGACAGGAAGCTGTGCCGTCTCCTTGGTGGTTGCTGGGGCTCAAGCTGTGAAGAATGGAAAAATCAACGGATAGCAGTGTGCTGAGCAGCTGTCCATGTCTACAGTGGATCAGGTGTTACCTGGGTTCACATAGGCTTGTCTTGCTGGGTTATGCTTGGCTGCTGTTTGGGATAGTTTTCTTCTGTTTCTCACCTCTCCTTTCTGCTTTTGGCAATGTTTCTTTCTCCATGGAGATGTGGTTTGAGTGAGTGTGTCCTGTGTCCAGCCTTTTTAAGAAGTGCCAGGTTACTGGTTGTTGATCTGAGAAAGGGAAGAAGAGCTGGACAGTCTTATTTTGTGCAACCATGGTATGGTCAAGCATTGTATCAGCCCTCAGCACAAATAGAGCAGCCTCGAGAAACACTTGTAAAATTGCGGAGCTTGTTGCTCTTGTCATTTCGGCTCATTCCCATCTTGTTTCTGCTATCACCTTCCTATGTCATCGTGAAATGCCCCCTAATCAGGTCCAGGTACTGGGACTGGCTGAGGTTGTACTGCGGTGTGCCATAAGCAGCAGTGATTTATTCAATTAAGGTCCAAATGTTCTAAACTTGAGGAGTGTTTAGACTTTACCATCAGTGTTAGATTTTTGTTTTAGATATTTATTTTTTCTTCCCCTCAGTTTGCTTGATTTCAGCACTCCCCTGTTACATGGCCACATACACTCGAAGTACCTGGGTGGGAGCCCTGGCGTGGTTACGTGTTCCTGTGTGCTGATTTTGTGGCTGGCCCAGTGGCTCAGTTGCTGTTGGGGGGCCTAGCAGCTGTTCACACAGGACCTGTCAAGTAGCTTTTGCACTATTCAGTGCAAAGTCTTCCAGCAGACTCCTTCAGTAGACTCTTCTGTTACAGCAGAGATCAAATTCTAACAGCACATAATATAAGAACATGGCTGGAGTCTAACAAAATTAAAATGTTAAAAATCATCTCTGCACTGTCGGGTTCACTGGCAGGAAAGGGAGCTTTGTCACTAGCTCTAGTGGGCATAGAGTTTGTCCAAGCTGAATCCTCTTGTTAATCCTAAATTGATTTTTACCAAAAATAATTTCCTATGGTTCTCCAGTAGCCAATGTGAGGCATATTTCCAAGGGGGGACTTTGAATGTTGAGCTGTCTCTTCAAGACTGGGACACAGAACTGGCTACAGTGTCTGTGTTCCCGCATCTTCCTGTGCTCCGTGGCTGTGTGCCAGGCGGGAGCCATCTCCAAAGCAGCTCTTAGCATCAGAGGAGATCCTATCAGTTGCTTTTTGTACCACTTATTCTCTCCTCCCCCTCTCCACCTAGCTGCTAGTCCTTGTGATGAGCAACACATTCTCTGCTTTGGGCAGCTTTTGGTAGCTGGGGCTCAGGCCAGCTTCAGACTTCTGCCAACTCACAAGGACAGGTCAGGTTGGGAGAGCAAATAAATGGTAGTTTGTGCCAGCGTGGCAGCTCCTTGTCTCCCAGTAAAACCAGACTTGACCTTGCAACTGGAGTGTTAACTCTTGATGCGTTCTCCAGACAGCTTTATAGGAAGCTGTCTTCCCAGTGCTATCAAATAATCCTTTCAAGTGTGCTGCTTAATGTAGGGAGATATTTGGGTACTTTCATCTATCCCTTTTTACCTGTTGGAGATGGAGAAATTAATAGGCTGTCCTGGACAGAAAACTGATTTGTTTCATCTTGTCTTCCTAGAACTATTCCAGTTTTATTGAAAAACTATCTTGATTCTTCTAGGTTCGTTGTTCAGGATGTCAGTGGTTCCTTAAAGAAATCATGAGCTTCTTTAAAGTTATTACTGGCACTCTGTGAGCATGTTCTGAGATGGCTCCCAAATAAGATTGCTGCTAGTCTGAGCTTTTACCTCTGACCATCACCTTCTGTTTTCTCTGTGTCATGTTCATGCACACCCTGTACAGTCACGAGCACATCCAACCTGCAAGGCTCGCTGGCTGACAGACTGGTGTCATACCCAGCCCTTGGAGGTTCTGGACCTGCATTGCTTGTCCAAGGAAACGTGATTCCACTGCCCTCAAAGCTTGGTTAAAGCACACAGGGATTTGCTTAGTCTTCTAATGTGGGCATGTAACTTGGTCAGTTGGTCTCCTCAAGTTCTTTATAAAATTATTGTATACAGGCAAGTGCCAAGAAGGCAGCATGGGGGAGAGACTGAATTGCCCACTGGAGAACCCCCCTCTCCATTTAGTGCAGAAGAAACATAGGGAGACTGACTAGTTCAATGCAATAAATGACATGATTAAAGTTGAGTGGTGTCAATATTTACCTTATAAATCGACCTGCAAAAACAGCTTACTAAAGCCAGGCTGCTGTTAATGTTATTGAGTGAAACAATAAAGCTGCACAGCCATCTATCAAATCAATGTCAAATCTAACCATTTAGATTTAATAGTGGACTGGAGTTAAATTGTCACATTTAGTAACCATCAACATACTAAAAGGGAATTTGTCCTCTGCAAATTCAGCCTCTGTGGCTGTCTGTCTAGCTGTATACCCTAACCAAGGAATTTGTCTGAAGAGAAAATGGTGTGTTTCTTAGTGCGTCTCTCCTTCTTTCTGAGGGTTTTTGCTCCTTGCGGCAGGGAGTTCCCATCTTACAATTGTTGCTACCCCAGCTCCCAGCCTAGGCTCTGTATCAGACAAGCCTATTCATGCATCAGGGATAGCTGAATAAGATGTGTATTCACTCCTCTTTCTCTGCATTTTGCGAACAAGTATATTAAATTAAGCTGATATCAGCAGTGATTTACATCAGTAAATAGACTGTAGGTTGTGGGGAGGCGTGAGTATTTGTGCTATTCAGCTGTCCTTGCTGCTTGGGGGGATCTACAGCAGAAAGGCAAGAAAGCGGATGTGGTTTCAGCCTTCCCCGGAGACAACCCAAAACATCAGTTCTCACATAGGGGATGCTATGATGTGGATCTGGGCAGCCTGCTGCTTATGCTAACTATGCTTCCTGCACAGTGAGCGGAGGGAATTTTTTTTCCTAAAAGTAATGCTATTTCTGTGAACAGCTAATTGCTTCAATACAGATCTCTCTGTAGTTCTGTTGAGCAGCCGGACCAGTGGCAGTCATCTTTTCTTCCCGTTTACCTTTTGTAGGTATGTGCTGTAACGGAACAGTTGCATGTGAAGAAAAGCTGGAGTGGAAGTCACTGGCAAAGGATCCCATCCTTCTCAGCTGGGTTTGAGGAGTTCGTCGACTGTGGTGAGTACCCTGAAGGGAGGGGGATGGAGCACATCACTTGGAGACCTAATCCTGACCCGGGGCACCAAAATTGTATCTATCTCTTTCTCACTTTACCAGTGAAAGAGGTTTTTGTTCCTAGTAACAGCATACTTGGGTTGTGCAGCAGAAAGCTACGTGTTGGTCAGAGCATTATCTGGGATTTACTGTAGGTGACCAATCAAAAGCTCCAATGCTTGAAAAAGGGTCAAGCTCCAAGTGCTATTTTGTGGTGACTCATGGATGCATTTGATGCTTGCTGGAACTACAATGTTTTATCTAATTTACTTATTGCATCTTCGGATATGTTCTCAGATATATTCCTCACTTGTTATCTGCATTTGTGATATCCTTTGTCACCAGCATCAAAATAAACAGCAGATATTTTGTGACTTAGTCTAGGTCAAGACCATGTGGTGATTATATTTTGGAATTGCAGTGAGGGTTGGGATTTAGGGTAAGGACCAAAGTTCAACAGTTGACCTTGAATAAGCTACAAATCCAGGCTTAGTGCTGGTGCTTGCCTGAAAGCTTTGTTAGTCTTGGCTACCAGGCATTGAATTAGAGAATGGGTTTGGGTTACAGCAGTAGTGAGCTAGACTCATTGCCTCAGCTCTAAGAGACCATTGGTCTAGGTTGAAATGGATATTGGGATGTGTGACATGACTTGGTGTAGATTTGGAACAGACAGAAGCTTTGGGCCTGGGATCAGGACGTGGGGCAAATTTTGGAGTTGATGTTAGATGAAGTCAGGTCCCCAAGGAGCTACTGGGCTAGATTTAGGGTTGCTGCAGGCAGGACAGCTACAAATACTGGTGATTTTGCTTTCTTTAGAGGAGACAGTGTGGGGTCTTTGGTACCATTTGGTCTAAGATTAAGTCCTGGATTGGAAGAGGCTTGATAGTGCTGAGATAAGATTTGATATTTTTACTTGCCTGAGAAAAGAGTGTCTCCTCCTTTGAAAGCTCTGCATTGAAGGACAAGTCCTAGACAAGATCAAGGCTGAGGCTTGCATGTCAAGCTCTTGAGACCATTTTTTCCCCTTGGTGACTGATGTGGATCCTGTCTGTGGTCAGGGAAACAAAGGTCAAAGCAGCAGTTACTGAAGACTGAATCTTTAGCATCCAAGAAGCGGCAGATACAACTTCTTTGTGCTACTTATTTTTTTTCCTTTTTAAAGAGGCTGAAAGCATCAGGGGAGCAGTCTTTCCTGTCTCTACCCTTCTCTTTTCTCTGTACAGGTGCTCTAGTGATCTCAAATTTCAGCTTGGTATGATCATCTTGACTCCTTCCCCACGTAACACTGTACCTGATGCTTGTCTCTGTGCCAGAGTTGCACATATGTACTGACAATGATTCTCAAGGGTTGCTAATATCTCTTCTTCAGTCTGACTCTTTTCCTTTTTCCAGAAGCTTATGGAAATGCAAGAGAGTACTCATACACCATGCTAGTTTGCATTTCTTGTTTTTTAAGATCTAATTAGGGCACTGTATTTTTTTTTTTACCATGACCTATGACCTAGGAGAATACAGTGGGGAAATCCTGATCATATCTTTTGCTGTCATATGTGGGGGAGCAAGGTGTGGAAAATGCTAAGCAACTCTGAGGCTAGACTAGATGTTGATTCTTTTCTTTCTCTCAGAAAAGAGCGAAACTAGCTGTTAAAACATTAAACACATGCAGAGAATGCTAAAGGGCTGCTGTTCTCACTGGTGGCTGGATTTCCCAGGGCTTGCAGGCCAGTAGCTGCTGCCTTACTCAGTTCCTTAATTCATTGCTTCAAGTGAAAGCTGAAGGTTATTCAGGCTGCTGCGAAGTGCAAAAAGACATCCTTCCACTACTTCACCTGACTATCTCTTAGAGGAAGGTGTTGCACAAAACTTTGCTTTGGCTACAGGCAGCTGGTCACACCAGCTCTGCCCGTGTTGGACTACAAAAGAGGTTTAAACAGTGCAATACTGCACCAGAAACCAGAGCAGTAACAGTCAGTTTGTAGAAAGCAGGAAAATGGCATTTTCATTTTTTCCATTGAACTTCTGAGAACAGATGGAGAGCTGATGAGGCAGAGATGCTGGAAGGGACAGTGTGTTTCAAATGTTTTCCTTAATGTCTTCCCAGTTTGCTCATAGACTCGTAGTTCTTGCTTATTCAGTACAAGGTAGTTAGTGTAGGACATGAGAATTTCAATGCCCCAAAGCTCTCCTGTTGGGCTGTGTTTTTGGGGCTAAGGGACTTCTGACACACAAGGCTGTGGGAGCAGCTCATGGCCTGATAGGCAATATCCTTTTTTACTCCATTCCAGGCTTCCACGGCAAAGGGTCTAGACTTTCTGGATAGAGACGGTGATCCAGGAGTGTCTTGACTGAGCCCTGTACTGGTGCTAATAGGCCAGTCCTGCCTTTCCAAATAGCCTTCTTGTTGTTCTTTTTAATCTATTTAGAAGCCAAGAAGAATCTAATCAGAGCCCAGCAGCGCACGCAACAGCAGTCATTATCATTACTTAGTCATCCAGTTGCTGTTTCTCTGCTCTGACAAGAAACATTGTAGTGGTGGAGAGGGCATGGGGGAAGATTAGTTTTTTTTTCTCTTAGGCTTGAACCTCTTCATGGACACCATTTCCTCTCAATAAACATATTCAGGTGTTCCCCTTATAGGACAGATAAGAGTTCACTGCCTTCAAAGCATTATGTGGCAGCCAGTTTGTGAGAGGAATCAGTGAGATGGGGTTGTTAAACCTTTCTTAACTCCAAAAGGCAGTGACTTGCTGTGAACTGTGAAATCTGATTACCCTCTCATTAGCTTTCATAGTTACAAATGTAACTGGTTAATAATTCCAGCCAGCTGGCCAAGTTAGAGTCAAATGCAAATTTCTCTTCAGCCTGGTGTTTTGGGCTGGATCTCTGTTAACGACACATTCAATAAGTGCAGTGGGCAGAGCTGCTGGGACTTTATTTCCATGAACGCACAGGCTTCTCTACTGGAAAACATGTTGCCTCTTTTGGCTGTATGGTTGTGTTCCTGGAGAACGGAGAACCAGCTGTGGGTAGTCTGATTTGATATTCACTTGTCTTTAGCTATTAGGGTACAGAGAAGATGCATTGCAGGAAAATACTGAGATGGGTAGACAGCACAGTCTGGGTTTTCTTTGTTGCTGCTTCTGCTAGTTTCTTTCTTTACTGTTCTCCTACCTCTCTTTTTTTACCCTGGACCAACCTATCAAATCACTGTTGTTCAAATAGCCAGTAAGCTCATCTGCTGGCCTGGGGACTGTGCCAAATATCTGAGTATTCTGAGCCTGCAAAAAGGGTAAGAGGATTTTACAAAAAAAAAAAAAGCTTCCTCACATGTAATGTAGGAGATGATTTTCTCTTGATTGTACCTTAATGTTGATTCAAGCTCTACAGCACAAAGGTTAATAACACTGGTAAATAGCTAGTGCTATTACACAGCTTTTAATATTGGTTGGGTTGTATTCTGTTACTTTCACAGCCAACAGTACCTTTCATTAAATGTGGTGCTGGTTGGATTAGTAAGGATTGGGGAGTCTGGACACTGGTTAGCTAAGCTTACTTCAAGAAGCGTCATTATTTTCTGTAGTAGGGGATCAGAGCCTGCATTCTCCTGCCACATACTCTAGTGATCTCTGAGTCTAATCCACAAATCAGTGTGTAAGTTTTGCTTCCACTTTGCCTGAGTGTAAGTGGCAATGTTGGGTACAAAGGGCTGGGGATACTGATGTGCAGCTGAGGGTACGCGTTTCCTCAGTTGTATGGTGTAACTACCATTAATTTCCTTAGGATTTGGATAAGCATAGCTGAGTCCTAAGTTTTTTTTCTCCTGCAGTGTTGTATTTATCAGGCCCTTAATTATACAAGATGGCTTGGACCGAGATCAGTAACTATTCAAGGTAGATGGGCAAGGTTGTACTTCTATGCATGGGAGTTTAAATAGGCTAGCAGCTCAGTGGGATATGGGAGAAACTGCTGCTAGGAGGCTGCTCAACAGCTGATCACTCCCTGCTTGCCTCAGTGTGAGGCAGTGCTTCCCAAATCCTTCTGAGTCCTCAGTTCAGCAGGAGCCATGCCTCTCTCTGCTGGCTCCCTTAAGATGCTGCAGACCTCAGATCCTGATCAACTGTGACCCTACCAGTTAGTATTTCTGGCCATTTTAAATACGCTTACAACATGTCCCTTATCTCCAACAGCCAGAAGGGACACTTAGGCAGTTCTTCAGTCCAGCAAGGAAGCTGAATTATGCTGCTTCTTTTTTTAGCTGTAAGAAACAATATTCTAGCTGTTGCTCTACACACTTAGCTGGCTACTTGCTTTCACCATATTGATACACAGGTTACTGTTACCAGGGCCTCTTGCAGCTCTTAACTTCTGCCTTGCAAATTTGTTCCTATTAGCAGATTACATTCCTGTCTCGGGTTCCTAAAAGGCCTGTACACATCATTGCAAGGAGTCTTGCTCAGTCTCTGGTGACAGTCTGAACCCCTTTGTGCCACACAGATCATCTGTAAGTGCTTCCTGAGTCCTTGTGCGGTTGCACGGAGCTGCCTGGCAGGCTGCAGGGGCTGCTGGCTGCAGTGTTTCATATTCCATGGTGATGCTGGTTCCCTTAGCTTTCGGCTGGGGATGTCTGAACTGTGGGCTTCAGGCTCAGGTCTGAGACATGCAAGGGCATCTGGATGTTGGGAGCTTTGGGGCAAGCTAGGGCTCATCTCTGAGCAGAAGTGCTGTAAAACTATCCTAACCAGAACCTGAGAGGCTGTTTTGTAACACAGCAGAAGCTCCAGCCCAGCAGGGCGAGGATTCCGGGTGAGTGATTTTGCCTGATAATGGTGCTGGGTGTAACTCTAGCAACAGCATGTTATTTTGGCTGAGTTTTGCTTTGCGATTCAAACCCCAGTTTCTCAGAGGAAACTGAACTAAAAGCATGAGCACAATGCAAGTTTGCTATCGTCTTCCATCTGTAGAACCAATAAACTCTTTCACTTTTAATATCTCCTGGATCTATGAAAAGTACCTTCTTTTCTAAACTGCTTTTCATGGTTTCTCTTTGACCATGGAAGACCCAGCCCCATGGCATATTGGGGTGGCATAAAAGAACAAGCATGGCTGTATGACATTTATCAAAACAAACTATCAGTTGTGCAGCAGGCTTTCCAGGGTAGCTTATAATGAGAACAACCCATTCCCTCCAGTGACAGGATTTGTGTATGGGTGTGACAGCAAAACAGATGTGATGAGGGTAGTCTTGTCCAGGGGCTAGAGCTGTGGTCCAGGACATTCTAGAACTGGTAACTGTCTCTGTTATGCCGAAGACCTCCCTTGTTGTTTGGATTGTTTAGTGTCTTTTGCTATTTCTTTCAGCTGTTGAAATAAAGACATGGTTATTGTGGGGAAATAATGCAGCAGCGGCTGTGCAGCACTAAGTGCCGGGATGATTGCAATGGATACTACACTATTGCTAGGGGTTGGTGGTAAAACAGCAACAAAACTTCAGAAAGCTTTTTATCTCATAGTCAGGGCTGACGTCTGGGGGGCAGGGAACAAGACTTATGGCTGTGCTGCGCTTTCTGCCCAGTCCTCCCTTCGCCCATGTGGAATAGCGATTTCTGTGAAAGTCCTTCAGTTTTCCATCCAAGTGTTTGTCTGTAGCAGAAACTCCTCTCTCCTTGCCAAGCTATTTGAAGGCTGTCTAGGCTGGTTTCTGCAAAGACCAGAAGTGTTTTGGACCCAATTCTTGACCTAAATTTACCAATCTGAATTTGGATTTGGGCCAGCCCCTGGATCCTTCCCTACTTTGCTTCTCCATAGTTGCCATTCTCTCATTGACTAGAGAGAATTATTTTACAGTATGGTTTCTGCTCTGTTGACACTTTAATCACAGTCACTGAAGACAAACTGTCAGAGGCTTGTTTATAACCCCCTGCTACACACAAGCAGGGCTCCCAGCTGATAGAAACTCCCACGTGGTCAGGCTCCAGAACAGACTTGAGGAGGAGATCAAGGAGGTTATCTTTGGGTAGTGAGGGAGGTCCCCTATTGTGTACTGTTGTATAAACAAGTTTGCTTCAAGTAATTGAAGCTGGTGATGATTGCACAGTTTACTTTGGAGAATGTAGTGTTTTGCTTTGTTTTTTTTTTCTTGGCTTTCCTGGTTTATTGGTGAGAACAACTTTTTTCCCCCAGTTTGATGTTTTTTGTTGTGTTTTTTTCTTTTTGTAGAGGGGACACTAGGGTCTGACCACTCAAAACAAACTGTTTTCTATCATCCTTTATTTTGACTGTTGATATGTCTAAACCTTCCTCCTCCACCTAAACCAAATATACCTGACTTAAGGGGCTGGAGCCTAAACCTAGATCCAGACCTGAATTTGGGGTAGATGAAACCAAAACTCCAAATCCAAGCTCTCCCCAACATTAGTCCTTCGGGACTTAGTAATAAATGTGGGCATGGAGCCCCTTTGTTTTCTGTAATCAGGTACTACCAATGACATGTTCACATTGAGGTGTGGGATTAGTCTTTAAAAATAATAAATAAAAAAAAGTATAACTTTCCAGCCTCTTCTGGCCCCTTGGCCAGTTTACTGAGTCAGAGCTGTGCCTATATTCGCTAACAAATGCTTCATTTGGTGGGGGATAGGTATTGTGATACCAAAAGGTATATTGGGGAGGGGGAAAAAGAACATCTTGTGTTGAATATCAGAATCTCAGTCAGCATTTCACAACACGTTGGTAGGGGTTTACATACAGGGGTATTTGGAGACCTTTGTTCTGTGTCCTTCACTAACACTTTAGTAAGAGTCTAAAGGTACACTAAATGTTGACCCACATAGTAGCCTTTGCTCTGTGTCCTTCTGCTATCAGCAACTCTTGCCATCAGCGTTGCTTTCTAGGTCTTGAGTGTTGAGCTGCTTGCCTTGCAGTGATTTTCAGTACGTTTTTTTCAATTCCTAAGTTTGGCAACAGATCAGTGCCTGTACATGCATGTTTGAGGCATCAAAATCTGGAGACAGGCTGCAGGTAAAGACACTCTGGAGTGTTAGTCACAAAAGCCTGCAGTGCTTGAAGCTCTGTGTGCTGTGGTCTGGTGACAAAGACAGTACTGAGAGATTTGGGGGTCTCCTTCAAATTACTTCCCCTATTAAACTACCAATTTGCCTTGAATGAACCAATCTCTAAGTTCTGGTTTCAGGGAGTCCTGCTCTCAGTTGCTTGTTCTATAGATGTTCACTGTGGAGGGAGAGGTGATGCTGTGCTGCTACCACAGCATTCTTACCAAGAGGTAGACCAGCCCCTTGCCCTCCTGAGAGCTGGCACCGCTTCCCCTGCAGCATGCCCCTCGGGCTAAGGGGGAGCCAGGCTGTGCTGTGGTGGGGATGTTCCACGCTTTACATCCTAGTACAGCTTGTGACTTAAAAGGTCACTTAATGCCCTGTAGAGTGGGCATCATGTAGTAGCTAGTAGCAGTGCAAGTGGTTAGTTTGTGTCACGTGAGGTATTTATGTGACAAATCTGGGCTGCCAAGTGCAGAAACTTTAGCTGACCCTTCAGCTCCTACCCATTGAAATAAGATCTGTCGTGTCTAGTGTTAATGAAAATGCTCCTCCCTTGACAAGCAGATGCTCCCTGGTTATTAAAGTGCTTTTTCAAGTACTTCCCCTGTGCTTTAATCAAGTATTTCTTCAGGGTCTGCCTGTCACTTCCCATCCCCCTGCTACCATGGCGTGTCATCTCCCAACTCTCTCTCCTTCTCTCAGCTCCGGAGCCCGCGCAGTCACTGTCTTGCATGATGACAGTGGCATGCGAGTGACAGGCAGGCTGGGTGGGGGTGGCTGGTGGTGAGCAAGCCTAGTGACGGATGGTGTGACTAAGAACCAGCTGGCTAATTAAAGCACAGGAGGAGGAGGAGCAAAGTACTTAAGGGTGCCAGAGAGGGGGGAGAGGCCTCCACAAATTTCTTGTTATACTTCTGCAGCCAAGTGACTGGGCAGCACAGTGAAAGGGTTCCTTTAACTCCTTAGTGCCTTGTATGGGGTGAAATCAAGGGACTAAGAAAATGGCACCATTAACTGAAAAGTCTGAATCAAGGTAAGGGCACTGTTTATTCCCAGTTAATCGAAGCTGGCTCTGCTGGAGCTTCTGTGAGCTGAACTCCCAGGACTTTACGTGGCACTGTCATCTGCTGACACGCAGTGAGTGGATAGGTCTGTTGGGACACTACTAACTGATTTTGAAATTGCTTCTCTTGTTTGTGTAGGTATTTCCAGTTGCTGCTTGAAAAGAGAGGGGAGATATCTAAAATGGTCATTATGTGGGCTTGTGCTCTGGTTTGGAGGAATGGGCAGGTCCTCACCTCCATACCCAAGTTATTGCATCTTTCTCCTGACTAATTTTATGGGAAGGAGTAGTTGAAAGCAGTTCCTGAGAGCAGATTCCAAGGCTGTTGCTAAAATGAAAGTGAGAATGGATGTGGAATTCTCAGCAATAGGGAACTTGGTCACCTGAGGCTGGAAGAGTCAGGGAAGCAAGGACGAGGTTTGGTTTCTGGAATGTGATATCCTGCTACTTCTGGAGACGCTTCAAGTGTCAGACCATTACTTAACCCAGCAGTTTGGTTTTCTCCCAGCATTTCAGTACCAAGCAGAGAAGGAATCACTCTGTTCCCCATTCCAGCATGTTAAGTGCCTTTAGAAGCAGTGTGGTCCAGTGAGGTTAGCCAGCCAGGACTTCAGCCTGGACTCCCTGACAGGCACAGCTTTGTTGCCTGGCGTGGGATGCGTGACAGTGACCAGCATTCTGGGTTTTGCTGGGATCTTTTTGTGCCTGATATTCAGGTAGATGAACTGGTTCTGGGGAAATTTTTCCTGAGTAGGTTTTGCCAACCTGGAGGCATTGCTAAGGAGAAAGACCCTGTCTAACTTCCAATGCACCTCTGACAAGGCTATAGGTGCAATTGGAGGTAGGGTATGCCTGAGTCCCTTTATTTGTAGCCTAAACTTAGCTTTTTCTGTGGTCTCTCGGAGGTCATTGCAGTTGTGTGTATATGAAAGCAACTTTCAAACTGGTTTTGCTTATTCTGAAGACATCGTAAAACACCTATACAGCTGACACACACACCTCGTTTACACTGTGTTGGCTCAGTTAATTTCAGATGTTGTGTAGAATAGAGGCTTGAATCTTCCCTCTTTGTGAAATAGGAGTATCAGCTATATGACTTGCAAAGCGTTGCTTAGTATGTGTTTGTGCAGAGCTTGAAAACAGCTAGTGCTAGCAGAGGTTGGGAGTAAAAATTGTTAGATATGGTTGCCAGTGTGAGCATTCAATACCAGTGTAACTCCTCTGCCTTACATTCTGGGATTCCTAGTTGTGTGTCTGGGTTTGTATAAGGTGATCTGTAGTATTAAAGTTATCTGCTTCATATGTCTGAGGCACACAAGAATCTTTTCTCTACCTATATTTCACAAAAAATAGGCTAATGTGGATCTGAACTTTGTGACACTAGTCAGTCTCTAATTGATATTTCTATTTAATGCAACTTCCACTTATTTACTACTTCACTGTTTGGAAGTGTATGACAGCAGTGAAAACAGCCATTGTAGTCTTCACTATACAAAATCATGCAAGAGAAGCTGCTGGATGTTGTTTAGATGATCTAATTAATTGTATTTACAGAATGCCATTCACTGTATTAAATGTGATGTAGTGTATGTGTGCCCCTCAATCCTGTGGTTGGCTAAATAGATCCATTGTTATACATAATTAGGGCTTCTGGAACTTGGGTTTGTTTATTTACAGCAATTGTTCAGCAGAGACACAAGTGGCCCCATATCAGAGGTGTACACTGAGCTGAGTGCAGCAAACAGAGCACCACAGCTGCACAGAGCGTACAAATAGTCTCAAACCAGATGGAACTCAATGAATCTTCTGTTTCTTCCAGCTGAAGTGTAAAACCAGCATCCTCGTGGCTAGGTGTGGTCACTGCAGATTGCCCAAAAGATTTCCCTTTTGCAGAAAGGTAAATCTGGTGTTGAATTAATTTCCACTTATTAACTGTAAATTGTGGTTTCAGTAGTTACGTGTGCCCTGCTTGAATTCCTGTGTTAAGTGTCCTGAACTGTCCCGGGTTGTGGCAGGCTGTTAAATCATTTGCTGCTTTCCCTCTGGAGCTGGCAGTCTGAGAGCTGTGCCCAGTGAGTTCCCATGCATAGGCTGTGCATGAGGTGTTAGCATACTTACCACAGATAAATCTGAGCAGAAAAGCCTATTTCTAATGTTCTCAGATGCTGTGCCTTGGATCTTCTGCTAAAATGAGTACGAGACTTTAAAATATTCTAGATTTTTTTTTCCTGGATTTTTGTGATGTACTATGAGCTGCTTAGGCATATAGGTGTGGCACAAAAGCATTTGTTTCTTTAGTAGACACAGATGATACCCAGGCTGCAGCTAATGTCACTGTGATCTCAGCCACCAAATACAAAAAATAAAGGGTGGTCATGGCAGACTCAGGAGGAAGCTGAAGCCCAGTTACAGCGCATTTAAAAATCTATTGTCATAAGAAGAAACGTTTTTGACTGGAAAGCTACTGATAAGAGCAGTTAACTTATTCAGAGGGAACCAGTGACCCACTGCATGTCAAGTTATTTGTTTCTCTTGTTTGCCAAACAACCCTCTGAACTGCTGTTTTACAAGCCCTAGATCTGTGGCTGAGCAGAAAGCTGATGGCTCGCTCAAGCAGGAAGCCACCTTTGATCCCCGAAACCCTGCAGGTATAAGTCATCATCACTTAATGAGGGTTCAGTAGCTGATGAAATTTCTCCGGTCTGTTTCTTTACAAGGGAGGTCCCTGTAGACATCAAATCACTGTCTGAACTAGCACTGATCATAGAGCTGTGTCTAGTAGGCAGGCCAGAATTAGAGTGGACCAAAGAAGCTGATCTGCCTTTTAAACCTTGCTTTTTCAGCTCTTGGGCATGCCAGCTGTAGGCTTTCCTCTGATTCTGTGATATTAAGCAGAGTTTAGGGTTTGGACTGCCAACCTTTAAAAAAATCTACTGCTGTTTACTAGATTTTAATGAGCTGGATGACAACATGCAGACTAGTTGCTTTGGAAACATCTGTTTATGGGTTTGTGAAATGAAGACTCTGAGGTGCAATCTCTTTCTGAAAATGCACGGAGAGGGGAGCACACGTGCTACTTAAACAGAAAAAAGATGTTCATGCAAAACAGTTGAGTGCTAGCTGTTCGTAAACTAAATTTAGGCTGCAAGTCAAACTTTGTTCCAGCTATAAGAAAGGAGGAGTTGTGGAGGCCGGCCATGTTACCAGTTTCAAGCTGGAACTTGAAATGTTCCTGCCCAGGATTGTATGACACAGTTGCCTGCAATAGCATGGGAGTAGGCTTTGACCCCGGAGATCCTTTTCTGCCCTGTGTTCCCAAATGGTGACCTTGAACTTGGTTCAACTCAGGTTGTTGGTAAATTTTGTTTACTCTGAAGTTGGTGACTGGAAGATGACTTGATTCAAAAGCATCTGAGTTCTTAAAGCCACATCTCCTGATTTACATTTCCTATTTGACTTTTATCTATGCAGTGACACGTTATTGCTAAATTGCACAAAAACTGGCACATGCCTCAGATATACCCATTAGGAAGAAAACAAACGCACCATATTTAAAAAAAAAGACAGCAATACTGCATATGAAACGTGCTATGCTTGTTTATTCCAACAGCTGTAAGTTCAATTATTTATAAGAACACGCTATTCTAGCTTGTGTTCAGTGCTGCCATTTGTTTCATGTAGCTGAGTCTTTGCTGCTCCCTCTTTGCTGTTTTAACACTTGCTGAGGAGTGTGGGGCGGTTGTGTTGTTCAGAATCAGTATGACTCTTCTGTGTACTGCTTATTCATAGTCCTTTCATGCCATTTATTCTTAGGAGCATAATGTCTTCTGAAGCAATGACAGAATGTTCTTTAACTCTTAAAATAAAAATGACAGGCAACATGTTTCTGTCTTATTTCAGGATAAGAGAATAATGATACTTAAAGTTGATTGCATAGGTTAACCTGCAGCTGCCTGTTATATTCTGGTATTTTCTATTGCCACATTTCACATGACAGAGTGTGAGAGGTACAGCAGAGATGTACTTTCCAGAGGCTTCCTTTAAACAGAATCTTCTGGTAGGAGACACTGGCTACAGTGCAGCCCTTTGCCTTCTTTCCAGCTTTGGGAACCCATGTTGCCAGCACAACTGGTTGAGCAGAGGATCTGGATCAGAAACACTGGTGACAATGTGAGAAAGGGTCTGAGCCAGGGACTAAAAGACTGAGTGACATCAGTGATGTACAAAATCTGACGAGTTTTTGTGATTGCCAATCCTCCCTTAAGTCTGAAAGTCTCATTTTTCTAAAAGCCTTATCTCATAGACTATTTATACATAAGATTTTTTTCCATTTAAATGCAGCCACTAAACCCTTAAAGCTCTTATACATGGACAGAAACCTGCAAATTTAAAAACTCAAAACTGAGAAGCTAACGTAGGAGCCTGAATCTCAGGGATTTAAGAGGCCTGTCTGATAAATCTTGAATGCTTGTGGTTAGCAATTATTTTTAAATCCTAAGCAAGTCATCAAAGCTATCAGTAACAACAAGAGAAGAAACCAAAGGAAATTACTTTTCCCCACGTGTACATTAGACCACCAAAAATAACCACCGCCTGTGACTCTTAGCTGAGATACCAGTGACTTAAGAGCGTGTGTCCTTACTTGGGACTATTAATGAGCTGTTTGTTACCTCTGGCCATTGTAGGGGGAGTACTTGAATGTTTAGAGCATGTGAGATAATCCAGAGACATGTTGCACAGCAGTAGTCACCACTTATCTGCATTCCTCCTAAATAGGGCTCTAAATCCACTGTGCTGTGTTTCCACACCAAGTAGGGAAGGAGCTGCAGCCTTCGGAGAAATGTGCTGGGGTGAAAGGGAGGAAAGAGCTGTTGAACATCTGTCTAGATGTACAAGGGAACTGGCAAGGAGCTGGTGGACGTTAAGTACAGACATTGGCATCTTCAGGACTACAGTTGCTGGCGTATGCCGTTAGGAATTCATTACCTTTCATTGTGTTTTGAATGTTTGCAGCTTTGAAACCATTGTTGCTACATCTGTCATATTTCAGGAAAGGCATGAAAGTCTGGCAAGGAGACGGGACTGCTGGTTACATCAGGGAGCTGGAAGGAGATACTTGGGTGATTTTTGTGTGTGTGTGTGGTTTGGTTTTTGTTTTGCATGATCTGGCAGTACCAGTTTTCAGTTTCTAAGACTGACACGAGGGATCTCTTTCTGGTTCCTTTTGAATGGCTCAGTTATGAAGTGTGGTTGAGCATACTACCCATGTCTATGGGACTGGTTTGGCTGTGTCTACAGGAAGTTCTCTAGAGCAATTGGGAGCAGCAAATGCTTCCAGATCCATCCCTTTTGCAGCCCATGGGCAGGCTGTCTGGCTAACCTGGCAGAGGTGCTTTGCCCAAGGACGCACCACCCAAATACTCACAGTGCGCTGACCTTGTGTGTACATCCCCAAGTGCTAGAGGGCAGCACTTTGCTATGTGGGCACCATGGAGCCAGATGTGCTCTCTGTCTGAACCATGTGTCTGGTCCCAAGAGCAACCTTAGGCTACTCCATAAAATACAATGTGGATGTAACAGGACTTCAGTGTGTGGTTTAGGTTAAGCGTATGGGAGACAGGTAGGAATAACTCTGTAGCCCTGATGCAAAAAGGCACTGAAGCATGTTCTCAACTTCAAACATGCACAATAATTTCCTCAATCTAAACAGCAGTTATTTCTACCTGTGCGCAGTGAATCTGCACAGGGAGCTGCAAGTGACCTAAATCAACTTTAAAACGGAACCTCTGGAGTTACAGGAGTTGAAGCGCTCTGGATTGCTTATACTAACCCCCAGCCCTCTGAATCCAATCTTTGTGTGGGAACCTGCGTTAAGTGTGCATTCAATGGAGTGCTTGAGTAGTGCCGATCGGTTTCACAGTTAATGAATGCTGAATGCTTGTTATTTTAATTGAATTCTGAAATCACTAGTAAGCATGGGGATATGTAGAAAAGTCATTTTTCTACATCTAGTACTAATGAGTTTGTACACCTTTATTTAATTTTAGAAAGCTTATTTATTTAATGCAACTGTATTTTTAATCTCAGATCACTTTGTGAAAAAGTAATTTGTACTTTTAAGGCAAAATAATTGAGGTTTACAGGTGTGGGGTTTTCTTGGCCTCCCCTCAGCAGTCTCCTGCTCTAGGCTGAACAAGCAAAGTGACTTCAACCACTTCTCATACATCTTGCTCTCTAGATCCTTCACCATCCTTGTAGCCCTTCTTTTGATGCTGACTGAATTTTATCCTGTGGTGCCCAAAACTGCACACAGTGCTCCAGGTGAGGTGTTGCACCAGGACAATCACTTCCCTCGACCAGCTGGCTGTGCTGTGCCTGCCGTACCCAGGATATGGTCGGTAGAAACCAAAGACAGATACTGTATTGGTAGGCAAAGTAGGGCAGCAGGCCTTTAAGCTTCTGCTCAGGTGGTTTGAGGCTGCATCTCCTGAACCCACACTGTGTTCTGGTGGGATCAGCTTGGAGTTGGGCTGTGTCTTTCTGAGCCTTCCCTGGCCCACAATGTATATCTTATGTGGACATTTTAATGAATAAAATAATTAAGTGGTGGTAGCTCTTCCTAGAGTGACATGCTTGGAGCCCAGGTATTGGCTAGTTCTACAGACCAATCTGTTACTATATCTGTTTGTTTAATTTTCTTTACTTTCCCTTTTGAGTATCTGTTGAACATGCTCATTATACTCTGGCTGGTACAAAATGAATACTGGATAAGAATGAGGGGATTTCAGGCAAGAGAGCAAATTTACTTCCCTGAAGACGATTTCCACCTCTTACAATGCTGTATTGCTGGCTCCAGTTCTAGTAACAGGAAAACAAATATCTCTAATTCTCTTCAGTTTCTTGTTTTTCCTAGCAGATTGGAAGGAGAGAAGGTGGGGAAGGTGTTGTATCCCCTTTCTCCCATGTTCCACAGATTAGGGTCTTTGGTTCTGCATGATTGCACAGCTTGTGATAGCTATTTCTATTCATGCCCTGGGAGGCATTTAATTACCTGGAGTCACTCTTGCTCTCTCTAGCGCTAATTTTTTTTTTTTTGTGGGAGTGGGGATAAAGTCAAAATGAAAGGGTTTTTAAATCAATCTAGAACCTTTAGAGAGTTGAGACATCCTGGCAAACAGACCTGTTTTGTAGACATGCTGCTCTTTCACTATTGAGACCAACATCTACAGTGTGATGCTGTGAAAGCTGTTAAGCTACAGACATCAAATCCTGCCCGGAGTGGGCGCTCGGTAAGAGTAGGCTCTCACAGTTGTCCCCTGTAGTTTCTCATGACTGAAATTTGACTTTTTTTTCTGGTCCCAGGCTGGTAGTTTTTCCTCTTGGGTTGGTGATTTCATTGCCTTTGGTCCCAGAAGGATTAAAGCTTCTAATTTTAAGTTTCACCTATTGGAGTCTGTTCCTGAAGATACCAGTAGCACTGTAGGACTGGAAATAGTTAGCGCAGAAGTTAATATGCATTTCTACAAATGTCTCTTCTTCACTGTAACATCTTCCAGAGGAGAGGCTGACTTTGATATGAGCAGCAGATTGCCTTGAAATCTGGCAGTGGCCTAAGCTGAGGGTTTTAACTTAAAAGATGGTCTCACTACAATTTTTTTCTCCACAAAAGTGATGCACTTTTCATATGTTAGAAGCTAACCAGACTTGTAATTTGCCATATATAGACTCTTATGCTTTAATCAGCATTTCATGATTTGGTGTTGAGGATGCACTTTAAGGTTTGAAAGTAGTGCCTGTAATTGGGTGGAAATACTCTTCAATTTCTGATAATTATGAATAAAAATTGTAACTGCTGACTGACATGAATTCATTTGGGTTTTGAACTAAATTTGTTGATGAAACTATAATTCTTACCTTGATTTTTGTAATGATTGTTCAGCATTATATCTACTGCTGCCTAGGCAGATGTGAAAGAAACTAACCATTCTGTCTTTCACTTTGAACAGAGATAAACAAAATCCAGAAGTGAAAAGGGCAAGTCCCTCTGCCACAATGAGCTCTGGTAAGTCTGTTATTTTCTATTTGCAATCATTATCTTACCTCTTTATTGCTATTCTCTTTTTATTCTTCTTCTGTATCTTGCCAGGCAAAGCCCTGGCATCATAGAATGGTTTGGGTTGGGAGGGACCTTAAAAGACCATCTAGTTCTAACCACCTTACCTCAGGCAGGGATGCCACACACTAGATCAGGTTGTCCAGGGCCCTATACAACCTGGCCTCAAACACCTCCAGGGATGGGGCATCCGCAACGTCTCTGGGCAACCTGTGCCAGTGCCTTACCACCCGTAGAGTAAAGGATTTCCTACTAACATCTAATCTAAATCTCCCATCTTTTAAGTCTAAAGCTGGTACCCCATGTCCTATCACTACACTCCCTGATAAAGAGTCCCTCTCCAGCTTTATTGTAAACCCTCTTTAAGGTACTGCAAGGCTACTATAAGGTCTCCCTGGAGCTTTTTCTTTGCCATGCTGAACAATCCCAGCTCTCTCAACCTTTTCTCATGGGAGAGGTGCTGCAGCCCTCTGAGGGAAAAGCTCAGGGAACCTAACTATTGGAGAAAGAATGGGGTGGCTTCTTAATAAAGAGTGTCCTGGCTTGACTTTTATAAGCCAAATTGACATAGCAAAACTCAAATAACTAGAAACATCTTGAGACAAGGTAGGTCCCTTCAGCTTCTTTTACTTTGTAACACAAGATTAGAATTCAAAATTATTGTGATTACTTGAAAAAATAAAAGATCTGAAAGAACTGGGTACATTTCAGTAGTGGTGAATGTAAAATTTGACATCTGGACAAGAAAAATCAGCTGCTCAAACAAAAATGAGGGAAGAGGAAATGGGGCTAGTTGGCAAGAGTAAAACTGCTGGGCTTGTCTAGGTAACAGGCAAGCCACAGTGAAAAATTAAAGCAGACACCATACTGAAATGCTATATGTAGGACCCATGGAATAATGTTCTCAACTGATTTTAGCACTTTATTATGTCTCAGGTGGGGTATCATGTCCAATGTTTAGCACCACATTTTGATAAAAACATGAACTATTTGGAGACAGTCTAGAGGAATTCTAGAAAACTAATCAGAAATCTGAAAAACACGAGCTGGGAATTTGTTTTAAAAGTTAAGACTTTCAGACTTCCAGGTTGTAAAGCACTGGAGTAGACTGCTCTAGGGTAATACCATAAGTTTGTAAGAACTGGTTAGGCAAACATCTGTCAGCAATGACAGAGGTAGATTTGTTTCTGCCATGGGTCAGGAACAGAGCTTTAGATGACTTTTGCAGGTCTTTCCAGCATTGTATTCTGTGTTTCTCTGAATTCACAAAAGCCAGTTTTATTCGTGTCAGCTGAGGGCCCTGCAGACTCAAATCTCTCTTTTTCCATAGAGAACATTGTGATCTTTATATTGGCCCTGAGTTCAGCAAATGTTTTCTCATTAAGCTGGATTTCACATTAAATTTCCTTCAAATCTCATATTTGAAGTGGTGCAAAAGAGTTATCCCATCAGCTTTAAGAAGCAAGGCTTCAGCATGCCAGATACTTGTAGCAAAAGGTGGCTGTTCTCCTTGCTCTCCTTAGGCCCCAAAGTCAGTAGTTATTGGGAAATTGCAGAGCGGTCCAGAGTGCTGTAACGTAGCATGCAGCTTTAAAATTTGGGAGTGTGGGCCAGCTCCATTATCTCTGGGTTTCTACACACATCTGGCTGATGCAATAGTGAAGAGTATTTACTTTTCCTGTGCTACAGTGTGCATGTCCCGTTCAGAGCTGGAACACCACTGAGTTGGGTGCAATGTGCACGTATAGAGGAAGTCCCTGTTTAAAAGAGGCTGCAGTCCAGGTAGGCGAAGAGGAAGGAGAAACAGAGCTGTCATCCAAGGGAGATCTGTCTCCAAGCAACATCTCCTGAGATAGTAGGAATACTTCCTAGCTCCTGAATCAGTAGCTCTGACCCATGTCATGCCCTCATAGTCAGATGTTAAATTCAGTTGCAAATACTTTAACCTAGAAATAATCTGTTTCTTTGTTTGTCTTGCAGAACACAAAGAAATTGATGTTGCAAAAACTGTTGTGAATGGGCTTAGCAGCAATGGACAGGAAAAAGGTGGGTTAAGAGCTTCAGACACACCTCTGCAGCTCCCCCTGCATGTCAACTGAGTGATGTGGTTGACTTCCCTGGGCATTCACTGCAGCAGGGGTTTCCAAATTTAGTTTGCCTGGCGACTGATACAAGAAAGGCTTTGTGCTGCAGCATGCCAGCAGCGTTTTTTAGCTGAACAAGTGTTCTTTGTCTCTTAAGCAACAAAAGGTGGCCAGCTAGATTTGCATCTTTGTATATTTCTAGTGCTGTTTTGAAGAAATTTGTGCACTGCTTGTGTTAATTGTGACCACCTGAGAATCCATATTTCAGTGTGTTTAGACAGCATGGATTTTTGGGTACCTATGTATGAATCCTGTTCATTTCAGAGGGAGGTGAATGTTTGAGCCCAGGATTAAAGAGCTGGAACTAACTGTTAGGTAATAAATAAATCTGTCACTAGTAACAAGGATTTTAAATCTCAACTTACCTGAACAAACTAGTCATCACGTTAATGTCAACAGGTCTGAAACATGCTTTACAGTATTCAATATTATATAGCGATGGTGTGTGTTTTGGCACGGTGAAAGTATATGAGTTGGTTGTCTGCTGGGTTCATTTCCTTTCTTTTCCTTTGATGCCTTTTTATAGTGGTTAGTATTTTGACTGCTTTGTAGATGGCTGAATTCCATCAGTTACTGAGCAGAACAGAATTAGTTTTTTTCCAAAACTGTAGACTGTTTGGAGTTGGGATCTGTTGTTTTCACAGGATCTGCAGTACTCAGGGAGAAGCTTGGAGAACAGGGTTTGATTTGGGTTCCTTTTTAATACAGGTGGATTTAAAACCATCTCGTCAAATAAAAATAACAATTTTATCTGGAGTTAGAAAAAACTCTTATCAAGCTCTTCTCCTGTCCTCTTGCTTGAAATCCCTTTGCCAGATTGAAATCTCTGCTTCCTAGTTTAGCCTAGGGCTAAAAAGATCCCCCAAGAGGGGGTGTACACACCATCCTGATGTTCATGCCTCCCTCAAAGTGGCCCAGCACTGAGAATTGGTGTGTGAAGTATTAGCAATGTAGTTCTTCTTGCTTCTGATTTTGCAGGCCTGAAGGAGGTGGAAAGGAGGGAGCACCTGGCATTTTCCAGTCAATACTTGCAGAAAACTAGCAGGTTTTAAAGGAGAAAATCCTGGCTCTGCAGAAATCAACAGTACAATTCATTACTCTTGTGGAACTGTGACTTATAAGATGTTTATCTTGGCAGGTCTCGTTGAGCTTTACCGATGAGTAGGGTGTGTTTTTTTTGTTGTTGTTTCTAATAGTTCTACATTAGTAGCAATAAAGTGTTGGAGAGGAAGTAGCAGGTATTTTGGAGAGTTTTGCAACAATTGCTAGCTCTTTGCACAGTGCAATATGATTTCCCCCTGTGTTACTATGCCTGGCATAATTAGTATGCAAAATGGTGAAGTGCAGTAGAAATCTTTAATTCTTAAATTGATATTTTTTTCTGAACTGGATATTTGACGCTGCACTTTGTCATGAGACTGTTTTCAGGATTATTTCATATTTCTCTACTCTCTGTTGAACTTGTAAAGCACGTGCTATAAAATCCAGAATTCATGTAATGCAGTAGTTTAATTATCCATTCTGAACTTCTCAATCTTTGTGTTTTTCACTTTAACCGAGCCGTTTTAATGTTGACTTAACATTTTTATTTTTTGCATCTAGTGTATCTCAGGAAAATGATTACACTAAAAGTTTTTGATTGCTTCTAAAAACTAATGCTTCCAGATTCTCATCCCCTGCAGCACAGTGGCAGTCAGCAGTTAGTCGATTCAGTAAACAGTTCTGCACACTGCATAAAACAGACATGTCCTGAATTAGGACGAGCGAAGGGATATTTTTAACGGTTGCATCAGTGCTCTCTGGACTGCTTTTGTATTTGAAATTTCCTGCTATTGTGTCTCCAAGTACGTTAGAAATTTTTGTGGCATGCTTCCCAAACTCTGTTCTTCCCTTTTGGATGTGCCATTTACACTTTTGTGTTTGCAGCTGTTGATGTCCCTTTATATACACGCTCTATTTCTGCCGTTAAAATAATCCCTGTGAAGAAAGTGAAAACTTCTCCTCACCTAGTGCTGCCTACAGGTATCTTCTCCCCCCCCCCGTCCCCTCCCCCTCCCCCCCGCATTAGTTGGCCATCCATCATCTTTCTCTCTCTCTCTCTCTGTCTCTCTCTCTCTCTCCCTCTGCTTCACCCACATGCTTTGGCTAGTTTTCAGCTTCATCCTTCTCACTGTTTCCAGAGCTGTAGATTTCATCAGTAGGTAATAAAGTTAGCTCCTGATGGCACAATGCACTGTTCTCAATTATGCTGCTCCTCTGCAGACATAATTGTGTCTACTTAAATTTGGGATCGTAGTAAGCTCTTCTACTAATGCTTAGTTATGAATGATATTGTTATTACAGCCTCATCTTGAAACAAGCTCCTGATGAATCAAAGAATGTTTCCTGCCTATCTTTCTGTTTTTATGAAAGTAAACAGACATCTGTGCACACGCTGACTTTATCCATGTAAAGAATCTGTAAATAAGGATGTTAGGCTCTGTTATAACCCCCGCCCCCAAGCACATGTTTTCCTGCTAAAAGTACAAGATTATTTTTGTACTTTGCTGGATTTGGACAGTCATGCTAGGTTAGCTGATACTGCTTGTCTCTTCTGATCTGCCACACATGCTTTGTTGTACTAAGTACAGGGCTAATGTCCTCGTTTGTTAACATCTGGTGGACTCCTATAATGAGAGATCTGGATATTTGTTTTCCTTCTTTTCACCTGATTTGTGAGGGAATTCAACATCTTAGGTGTTTGTCTTCCTCTCCCAAAATGACATATTCTGACAACTTTATTTTCAACCCTTCTTAAAACTCCGTGATTTTTTTTTGAGTTCAGACTTTTTTCCAACTCTCATTGCTTTGATTTGTAATACATTTGTAATTTGTTATATTAAAATGAAATGCTTTGGTAGTATCCCATGAGAATTTCTATTAACTTGATCGGTTTCTTAATAATATTTCCATTTTGTTGAGTCACTATTTTCAAACACAACTTCTAATGGAAAATTCTCATGCAGATTACATCTATATCTGGATTTTTGAAAACTCAAAGTTCGGGGATGGTCAGATCTGATGAGAGAAATCCAGTCCCATCTTTTATTGTTTTTATGATAAGCTTAAGAGACTAGTTAGTGAATGTTTTTCTTCATACCACGGTAGACCTTGTAAAAGTGTTGTTTTATGGACCCTGAAGGTTAGAACTGTGCCTTTGAGAATTCACTCATAAGTGATAATTTGACTATTGTTTATCCAGTTACCTTTGGAAGAATGAGTAGCAATATACTATTGCTGTTAATAACAGTGGCTGAGATCATACCTGACACCTCACCAAATCACAATGTATGTGCAATATTTGTTGCAAAACAGCCCAGCAAACATTTGTGATAAAAGAAGCCTGATACAAACAAGGAGAGTGTGCAGCATTAACCAAACAAGCAAAATAGTGGAGTCAGAGCACAGGGGAGAGCTTCAGGATCCAGCTGTAGTTCAGTGCTGGTTTTTGGGTGTGGACCTCGGTCCTTTGTGCAAGCTGCTGGTATTTGCTGGATAGCACAGAGGAAGTCTTCCATGTCCTGCTAAAACATCTCTCCTCAATCTCTGCGGAGGGATCAATCCCAACATTTTTCTGTATTGTCAAGGGTCCTGCCACCCAAAACTTAGCATCTAAATGGAGTACAGAAATGACAAGAGGAGTCGGGCACAAAGCAGTTACAAATTTTTCCTGGACTAACAGTCCGTGGTCAATTCCAGGGCCTTTTTCCTCCAATACAACGGAGGCGTTTCTATTTTGTGTTAAGCTCTAGGTGTTTTTCTCTCTGTCCAGCGGATGTGAAGGATGCATAGGGGAAGAATGTAGAACAACAGCAACCCTTTACTCTGTGGATGTCTGAATCAGGCATGGTGACTCCCAACAATGTGTCTATGCCTCAGTCACAGTACTCTTGAAACTGGATTCACAGAGCTTAAACCTTGGTACTCTGGTTTGAACGTGAGTCCAAAGAGTCCTGAGGCTGTGTGTTGTGCTGCGTGGATGTGAACTGTAGCCAGAAATAGTGTCCTGTACAAAAGCATTTCCTAACCCTGTTCTGCATCCGATTCTTAAGGACTTCTTCAGAAAGGATAGCTTCGGGTAGCAGATTCACGTGTAGGACTACAGAAAAAGTGGATTAAGTAGGGAATCAGAGGATATTTTTTATCAGTACAGCCTTTACTTAATTTGCAACATTGAGGCAGCCTCTAGGAGGGGCAAAACTATCCACACAGATGTATTAAATGCTTCTCGGTCAGAGAAGTCGGTTTTATTTCAACAGCTATGTGGGTGACCTTAAAGTGTGGTCAGTTGTGTGGTATGAGGGTGAAGTTGGCATACTTCAGCAGCATTTGCTAAGTGTGGATCCGCTACCTGAAACTGTGCTTTTTGAGAAAGCCCTAAAGCATTGGAAGACCAAGTAAAAGCTTTCACCATGGTGATTCCAGTGTCAGTCTTTTCCCTTACTGCTCTTGTCCACCTCTACTCTTGGTGTTTCATATGTTGTGGCAGTGTTCTGCAACCTTGGCGGAGGCATTGTCATGGTCTGTAGGCGCGATGTGGATGTAATTGAGCATTATCTTACTGATGTCAGCCAGGGGATGCAGTTTTGCAGTAAACATGAGCTGTTATTTGGGCAGCAAGCAGCAGCTTTTGCCCCCTCTGTCCAGTCTGGAGGCATAATTGTCACTATAATAACACTTCCTAAAAAGCAGCTGCATTCCTCCCGGTGCATAGGGAGCTTAATCCTCACCCCGTAAAGCTAAAAATCATTGTTGTCACTTGTGCAACACAGCATATCCTCAGAACACCTTCAGGCTCCCTGTGCGTTGTCGTGGTAGGACAAGCACTTCTGTTTAGGTAGGTCAAAATGAGAAATCCAGCAGCTGCAGGGGCAGTAATAGTGCATAAGAAAGGGAGGTGATGTGTTTTGCTATGGAAGTAGCTTGGGTAAGTAAGAGTCTCTTTAGGCTTATTGTTTCTACAGATATGTTAGAGAAAACAACTCTCCGGAAAGGTTTTTAAATAAGGGTAAGAAGATAACAAACTTGAACTTCAAGGCTATTGATGAATACGGTGACAGGGAAAAAACCCAAACCATGGACTGAAATGCACAAGGGTAAGCATGCACAGAAGCTGTGCTGAATCAGGCCTTAGCCAGGAAGCTGACATGACCTGGTGTTGTGCTCCACAGGGTGATCTAAGCAAGTATGTTAAATCTCCTTCTACTTTGGAGATTTGGGTTCCTATATCAAAAAGGTGTAATACCACCATGAAATGGGAGGAGATGGCGAGGAGGTAGCTTGCATTGTCCTGCCGTTAGATCGTATTTGGCATAGTTGCAAGACTTTGTCTTCCAGTAGGCATAAGACTTTTTCAGTCCAGCACAAAAGGCATTTTTAAGGCCCTAGCATGCAAATCCCATTGCTTTATACCACTGGGACGTCCCTACAGAACCTACAGAAAAGTCTTGGGTGTAATTGTGTCCTGCTAATACAGTACCTACATGCAAAGCAGACCAAATAAAGCAAGTGGACTCATGAAATTTGGTTCAAACACTCATGCTTTTTTCCTCCTTTCTTAGCTCTGTTACACTGACTCAGAACTTATTTCTACATTCATCAGTTACTTGAATACAAAACTGCTTTGATTTCTCAATGCTTTAAATCCAGAGCTAATCTTCATCAACATAAACATTACTAGATCAATTCACCCAAAGGCAGCCATGCTAAAAATACTTCATAGAGCTCTGATGGCTTCTAATAGCTTTCATCTAATATCATCTCTTTCAATGTGTCTTCTCTGGACATGTGCATTTCCTGTAGAAATGGATCCCACTAGAGTCTGCAGCGGAAAAGGAGCTGTGACCCTCCGGGCATCTCCAGCCTACGAAGAGAATCAGAATCTCTCTTCACTGTGTCCTCAGGATGCTGAGCAACCTGAAAGTAAGTGTAGTGGGTGCAAGGTTAACTGGAATATGTTACCTCACGGTAAGCTCATATTATGAGGTCAGTCCAGAGTCTTGGGGAGGTGTTGTTGTTGTTTAACTTTTAAACTAAGACTTAAAGCCCTAGATCCTATACCGGTGTCAGAAACCTCTTGTAAGAACCAGACCAGCAGAGGGAGATGAAGTCCTGCTGTCTCCTAGAACAGGTTTCATGACCACTCCTTCTCTTTAGTTTGTTTACAGCTCCCTTTTTTGCTGTCAGGAGCACCAAAAAATCTCAATTGGTTGTTATTCTTTAGTTCTGTTTTCCTGGCAGGCTCCTATCCACCTCCTTTTATCCCAAGCCAAGGTGGATCAGAAAAAGGCCGGGTGGTGCTGCTGCCACCACAGCATTCACTTGGGTTGTCAAGGCAGCAGGAATGGCATCCCAGACAGACAGTGTCGCCACAGAGTTCTGCCATCGTTCAATAGCAGACGTGTAATTACTTAATTGTAGGAGACAGGCAAAGCATAATAAACCTGTCCAGTGTTGTGGGTCTGGCAGAGAGGATGAACTCCCCAAGGCAAGATGCTGTTAAGGGGAAAGGGGGGTCAAACTTGCTCCTGAAAGCAAAACACACATCATTTCTGGATGCATTGTTGTAGGAAGGGTGATTCCATTAATTCCAGCCGCAATGTGCCACTTTCTGCTCTGTCTTCTCCTCCCCATTCTGCTCCACCTATGACCTCCCCTCTTTTCATGCTTGCCATTCCCTATTTCTTCATTCCTGCCCCCACCATTGCCTGACTCTTTTCTGCTGATGGCTTCATAAATTTCCTGCAGCCTGAATGGCAATGAGCCTATTACTATGGAAATGAGATCATTAATACTACTTTTGCTTACTCTGTCAGTCACTTTGTGAAATGTACTTTGTCGCTGGAAGTCCTTTTTGCATGTAACTCAAACAACAAAATGACTAGCAGGGGGAGAGTCGGTGGGGAAGAACCCAGTGGGAGGTGGGTAAATAGTTGATGAGACTAAAGCATCTATCTGCAAGGACTCGGTTGTAAAGTGATGTTGTATTTTATTTTTTTTAATCCTCTTCACATGCATGCCCTTAGTCTGCAAAACCTGATCTGTTTGCTGGCAGTCCTCTGCCACTGTTAATCATACAGTGATGTTGACAAGGGTAGATGTGTCTTCATAGGCTGTATCAGGGCTGAATATGGGGTCCCTGTATTTCCAGTAATGTGTGGTGTTTGGACTTCAAGCTGCAGCTTTAGAAACTAGCTAGCTGGGCTGCCTTTTTGTCTCTGAAGTAAGAATGTCAATGAACAATTGTTTCTTCATTGCTCTGAATGAATTGCCTTGTGTTTACAAAGGTCAGAAACAAGGAGGGCATCATGTTTAGGACTGGTCTCTATGGTAATTAGGCAGCCCTGTCAGAGAGCATTTTATGTGTGAAATGAAGTAACTTGACTCTTAACTTCAATTGGTACATGTTTTCCATAAATGTAACAGTTTATTCCCCCCCCCCTTTCTTTTTCCTTTATGCTTATCCTCCGCCCCCATCTCTTCTGTCCCTCTTTTCTGTGAAATGCCTAGGTCTGGAGCCAGAAAACACAGAAACAGGTACAAACATTGGCTGCATTTGTTGTTGCTTTCTTGGAAGTATTTCTTGTTGACTGGGGAAAAAAAATCCTCTCCTTTCACTCATTCTGTAGCTGGGGGGAATCCTCTGTAATCTGACTTTCTTCCTTCTGCTTCTAGATGATTGGAGGTCGTCATCTACCACTGATGCCAATGGGGATGCCCAACCATCTTCTCTGGCTGCCAAGGGCTATAGGAGTGTGCGTCCAAACCTTTCCTCAGACAGCAAGCCACAGGTAAGCCTTTCTTCTGCGGCTCTGAGGGTGATCTTCTGGGTTCAAGCACTCATTTCATGGTCAGGAGTCCTGGGTTGAACTCCAAGCTTTGCTGCAGACTTGGGTAAGTTGCCATGCCTCAGTTTTTCCTACCTGTCAAATGGGGACAACGCTGATGTCAGCAGAATGCTGTGGAGCTTTTGTGTTCAGACAGACCACAGTGTTTCCTTGGTGGATGAAGAAGGACAACAATGCTATTTCTTTGCAAGAAAAAGGTGAAGTAGCCATCTATTAGTCTGTCTTTTGTGTTGGTTTATTTCCTGCTGCAGGCTGAAAGCAAAGTTAGACAGGACGTTGAAAACAAGTTACTGGGGAAATGCCTTTCAGTTTTAATGCTGTAACTGATACAAGCCTTCTAAGGCCATCAAGGGAAAGGTTATTTGAACCCTAAGATAAATTGCTGAAATGAATCTATTAAGAGAAGTGTAACTTCATCCTTTTTTCTTTTGGGTGGTTGGTCTGCAGAGCAGCAGTCTGATAAGGAAGCCCTTTGTTAGAAGCTGCTTTCTTGTATGAAATGGAGTCCCTTGAAAGCTTTGTCTCCTAGCAGGGTGACTGCTCCCATCATCAGGGACATGTAGCAATGCTACAGAACAGACACCATTCTTGAAATTGTAAGTGAAAGTGGAATATGGCACAGCTCAGAAGATGATGGGGAAGGGAGCAGCACCCTAATGGAGAGATCCATTTACTGTCTGATACTTACAGCTGTCCTGTAGTTGCTTACTGATCTTGTTGATGAACAGACAGAGCACTGATGCAGTTGGTAATTCTTACGGAAGTCACAAGGACTATTGTCTGAACAGAGATGAAATGGAACAGAATGGAAAAAGGAAATTGCAGGTAGTGAATTAGTATTTCCTGATACCATACAGTGATAATGGGAGGCTTAGCCCAGTCCTTTAGGAAAATACTGTGGCAATTTGAATTCTCGAAACTGAAGCTACTTTCCTTAAGGAACCAAAAGAGTTGAGCCTGTTCCAAAACCAGAAGCCCTTCAAAAGGAGCACCTACCAACCCACTTCTGCAGTCCTTGCACATCAGGGATGAGGATGAAAGAGGAGTAGCATGAGTTCAGTAGATTTTGAGACAGTAGCTGCGGTTTTATGAAACTATTCTAAATCTATATCCATGTAACAAGAATATATGCTGGTCCCAACCTGTTGTGTGGATTAATATTAAAGGTGATATTTTTTCAGATTTGAATATTGTGAGCTGTTAAGGCATCTTCATTCTGTTTTTGTTGTTTTTTTTGTGTGTGTGCTTAACTATTTTAGCAGTGATTTATCTAGTCTTTGCCCATAAAGATACAACAATGGTGTGTATGTGTAAAACCTCCTTTTATAGTCTCCAGAGGGTTAATTTGCAGGAATGTACGGAGCTACTGTTCACTAGGCTGGTGTTTTAGTTCTATTCTTTTCAGTAGTTCATTAGTTTGGCTACTGGCAACAAAGCAAAAAATAAAACATTTCTATAGCAAAGTTACTTTACTTCAGAACAATCTGGCTTTCAGCAAAAATTCACTGTGATTAGAATTGGAGTTTCAATCAGCAGGCAGTTATGGAGTACCAATCTATATGTTGCAAAGTACCAAAAACAGTAAAGCTGCTCCCCTAACCCTTACTCCCCTTCCCCACCCGTATCTTGGTTCTGGAGACAAATTGTTATGAACTCAGTTTCTCAAGAAACTTTAATTGTTCTGGTTTTGTCAAGAGCATTTTTAAGACTGAAAAGTCCTGAAGAAAATGTATTCCTGCTGAAAAACTGGCTCTTAAATGCTGACTTTTTACTTAGTCATCTGTGACAATCTATTGTGTTTGCAAGATGTTTGCTTTCAATAGCCCTGGCAAAACTGCGTAATGTTCATCTTCTGGCGATGTACCTAACGTGAAGCAGAGATGGCTTAGAGCTCTGAATTCAGCTTTGTGATTCAGATGTACCCAGTGCTGGAGAGTATGTGGTTACGGAGACATGAGCCAGGGTTTAGTTAGCCAGGATGTTAGATCTTAATTCAGCAATGTGTAGGCAGGGACTTGAGATCTAGGTAATGCTTGTGCGCTGCAGTGAGCAGTGCTGAGAGAGGCTGTGTGAGATGATGTATGTGGATGAGTTCTGTGCTGGCCTTCCAGATACCGTATTTGCTTTTTGTTCTTGCTGTATTAAAACCTGCTTAACCCAAGTCTAATGACTGAATTCATTCTTCAAATTTATTTTTTCCCTCCTTTTTCTTTTCATTTTGTGCTGCTTCTTCTATCCCTCTGTTGCTTCTTGACTCTGCCTGGGCAGGCCCTTCCTCCTCCCCGTCCCCCTCTTCCCAAAGAGGAAAGCTTTGCATGGCGCCCTCGCACTGACACTAAAGTGACCAACCTGCTGCCGGTGCCCATCATGGACTGCGTGTACCTGAATGCGCCCAAGCCTTATCCGCAGCGTGCCTCACCAAATGCCAGTGCACGGAGTTACTTCTCATCACCCACCCCCTATGGGGCAGTCCCCAGTGGGAAGCAAGGCTTGCCAGCAGGGCATTTTTCTTCAGGTTCCAGACATGAGGTGCATGCTGGGCAGCCACTCTTGGAAAGTTGCTCCTTGTCAAATGCATCGTCCATACAACGCAGCTCTGGCGGGGCAGATCCCAATAGTAAGGCTGGAATGAATTCCAGTCATGAGACGAAGGCGGATAAAAAGGTCACCAGACTATATGTAGCTTGTTTATCTAACAACACTTGCTCGGCCGCATCTGAAAATTCCACTGGCACCACACATGACCCAGCAGCCAGCACCAGTTTGGGTGCTGAGCTCACTCAGGCACCAGCCACCGACATTGTTTCCTCTGTACCGGGAAAAGCTCTTCCTGCTCCTTCTCCTCCTCCTATTCCTCCCAGGCCATACTTTTACATTGTCCTCAATAAAGACGCAGTTAGTTATGGTGCGGGCCAGCCTTCCTGGACTCAGTCATCACCTCCGCAAGCTTTGAGGGACAGAGTGCTAGAGCCCCAGAGCACAGCTGCTGCAGAGGACAGAATGAGAAAAGAGCCTTACCTTACTCAGCAACGGCAGCCGCCGTACAAGGCAATGGGACGCAGCATGGTACATGTTTTCTCTGTAACCTTGTTTTCTTTCAGCCACGTGAACGGTTCTTTAATTCGTTATAATGTTCCCTTAATGCTTTATTCCCCTCCTTCCTAATTTCTGAGCATCTGATATGCCACCTGAGTCTTGTGGTCTCCCACTTGATAATATTTAACACTCTGTGCCCCCCAACATTGATGTGTGTGTTTGTGCGTGTGTGTTGTTTGCAGGGGGGTTGGGTTGGACTGGCTAGCATCCTGCTATTTTAGGAAGGTGTAAAAGGATGAAACTCTGTAATGTGATGTTTAGTGCTTCTCAAGTGATGGGTGAGTGCAGCACTGTTTTGTGGTTTGATTTAGCCTCACTGGGAATGACAGGGGAGAGAGGGGTGGTGAGGGAAAGGAAGATATATATTATCTTTTTATTATTATTATTATTATTTTTGTGAGAAGTTGTGTGTGTTCATGGAGGCCAAGGCCAAAAAGCTGAAGAAGTATGTTTCCCTAGGGAAAGAAAATCTTCTGGGGCTTTATATCATTTTGGGTGCATCTTTGCATGACACTATATGGCTGCGTTAGACTAAAGTACTGGTCTTCCCCATTGCATAACAACACCTTGTTTCCTACAGGATGCCACTGCCACCACCACAACTCAGCCTGGAGTTATAGTAGTCCCCCTCCTCCAGGTTAATCCAGACAGACAGCAAGAAGGCAGCTCCAGCACTCCACCACCACCTCTGGTTCCTTTTGGGCAAGGCTCCGTATTCCCTGAGACTGTTTCTCCTGGCTCACCCTTGACTTTTCCGACTTTAGATGATTTCATTCCCCCACATCTCCAGAGGGGTCTCCACCATAACCAAGCACCCTCTTCATCTGACACATTGTCCTCTGCTTACCCGAAACTGCCATTCTTCTCATCACCACCTTCACTTGTCCCTCCGGTTACGGGGGCTTTGCACAGGGGCTTGAAGCCTGAAATCACTGGAGTCATCTCACGTACAGTAAGCTTGCCAAGTACCCTCCTCACCCTTCTCCTAAATTTATATTCCCAGATAAAAATGACTTTCTCCTTGGCATACTAAACTTGAGAGGAGTGATGACTCACTCTCTGCTAGCAGCATGACAACTGAAACCTTGTTTATGTCCTGTGCTAGTGCATGCGTGTTGCCTGCCTTGTGCAGCTTTGAACTTTTTATTGACTTCTCCTACATGACATTTGACTGTCTACCTTTGTGTCCATTCTGCTAGGTGATACATATCTTAAGAGTCTTCACCAGAATTATCTGAGAATAATTAACTCTATATAAACAGAATAGCTGCAACTAACTGATCTCTTCAGGCTCTCTTAATAGCATCATTAATTGTGTTTCAATAACATTTGAAGTAGCAACAGCAGACCAGTTAAAGGTTAGGGCTGGCTTTCTGTTCCACTTGGAGCCACAAGACTGTATGGTGTCTACGCAAATTCCTGCTGAAGCCAGTGTAAGATTGCTGCTGATATTCAATGACCTAGAAGCAATAATATCAGTTACTGAGCTAAGACTCTTCCAAGTGCGTAGGCGCCATGGGATAGGTCAAGGGGAGAGTATCTGTTCAGTTTGGAATTCTGTCTTTCACTGAAGTCTTCACAATTTTCAAAAAGTACTGCGATAATTTCAGCTTGAACTTTACTGCTTTCTTCCTGGGTTATTTTTTTTATAAGCTCATCACCTTCTTTTAAAAAGTATTCAGGAACAAGGAGGAAAATGGCTGTAAGTTAAAGCTGCAGAGCAGGAGGTAAAAAAAAAAAATGACCCTCCTCCCTCCTTGTACTAGAAGTCTTAAAACTGCCAGATCTGTTACAGTTGTTTGAGGGCAAGTAAGCAGCTCAGCAGATGCTCCCTTCTCTTAGGATGGTACTTTCTTTACTTTCTTTGGCCTTTGAATATAGGCCAAACATGTGCCCTGAACAGGCATATGGGGTCAGGGCACAAAGGGAAAAAAACAACCAAGGATGACTTTTTAAAAGTTTTTAGCATTGGCCTTTCTGCTCCTGTTGGAATCAGTGGGCTTCTATTGTTGAGAATAGTAGAAGTGTTTTTATGGAACCTGTCTGCAGGCATCAGAAAAAATCAGCAAGCATCCAAATCATAGGGGAGTAGTAGAAATTTTGTTCTACCTGGCTTTCATAAAATGAGTTCTGAAATGTTGTTTTTATGCATTCTCACTTCAGGCATGTGGCCAGAGAGCTGTTTCCCACAGTGTTTTAAGTGGTCTTTGTTCACCTAGATTGGTGACTTAACTGGGACTCCGAAGTCTAGACTTAACTCCCCTTTTCTTTGAGGGATTCTTTGTATGTTGGCTATCAAAGTGAAGCTCAAGCACATCTCTCCTACTTCTCCCAGATTGTGTTGCTGAGAATATTATCCCAACCAGTGAAATAGGGCAAAGTGTCTCTTAGACCTCAATTTTTGAAGACCGTTGATTAGAAGCCTTCTGTTCTGTCCTTATGAAATGTCTGTTGCCTGATCAAGATGCTTCTTGGAGCAACATAGCTCCATCCAGCCTACTCTTCTCCTCTAGGCTGGACTGACTGTAGATGCTTCTTTAGATTACAGCAGAGTCTCAGTATGATTTGTCTCTGATCTCTGGCCCAGGCTCAGCCCCTTATCTGATCCTGTAAGTCCTTTCCACTGACGCTGGTGGGTGTGAAGGGCACTGACTTGCACTTAGCCATAAACACCAGGAGAAAGGATTCTTCTGGAGTAATAGTCTGTCTATTGATTATTTTTTTTTCCAACAGTGTTTAAAATCCCCCTGAATGCTCAGCTCCATTTCACACACCAGTAGCCTGCAGCATTCCAATCTGATGGTGGAATAGTAGGAGTGCAGAAATTTGGTACACCATTATTCCACATTCACTCTGGTTAGATGCTTATTCCCCCTTAACTTTAATTGTAATTGTGCGTCCAGATTCCTTGAGAAGCTTTGAAAAATCTCAGCCTAAACTGGTGCATGCATTCTTATGCCATCACCCCTTCTTTATCTTTTCCCCTTACTGTCAACAAAAGCTTGATATTCTTGGACTGAGAGTTTTCAAAGATGAACTAATTTTTAAAGTCTCCCTGTGGACACAGCTTGTATTTCTACAGAACAACCAGAGCTGTGGTGATACTAAAGGTGGGTTTGAAATTAATAAACAATGGAGCTGGATGCTTTAGGAAAGCAAGAGCAGCTTGCTATCCATGTTCCAGCAGCAAAGCCATGTTGAGTATCTTCCTTTCAAGAATTCTACTATTTATCCTCTATCTGTTTTGTTTTGTTTTTCATGATTTTAACCATGTAGATGTGTCGTGGTCTCCTGAGCAATGGTGCTAACCTTATTTCCTGGACCTTCTTTACCATACCAGCTGCAGTAATAATGTTTCACTCCAGAACTGCATGAGTTTTGCATGCCTGACTTCTTGCAATGAAAGGGATTCTTTTAAAACAACTTCCCCCCCCAAAAAAAAACGTTTGTGTGTGTATGTATCAGGGGAAGGGTGTCTGCATCTTTCCCCACAACCAGAATTGCTTGGTTTTTTGGCACCCTGTGTTTGCTTCAGGAAGCGGGATTAATTTAGTGCCTCCTTTTGGGGTTGGAGTTGTGAAACCCAACACCAAAGAATTATAGTACTGCCTTAGCAAACTAATTGCGTTAACAAGGAGCAGGGTACATACATGTAGCAAGGTAATGCTCGTGCTTATGCCTCTTTTTACTAAAACTTGCTGTGATTATGCTTATCGTTCAGTCTAAAATGGCTTTTTTCTTCAGACTTTCCCAGTGTTGTAATCTTCCTGCCTGCTGATGGTATGTTGTTCTCCTTTTCAGGACCCAGGTCCTGTGCTAAATGAAGTGTCCCAGCCTAGCACTGGCACTGACTACCCAACCTCCTTCACGTCAATCAACAAGTCGTCATCTGCCTATCCCTCTACCACAATTGTCAATCCCACTATTGTCCTCTTGCAGCACAATCGAGGTAAGGAGACTTCCAGATAAGTATTTGGACTCAAACTGAGTAATCTGTTAAACTGCAAGAAACTGGAGAACGTGTGTGCTGTGGACAATGAAGTCCATGCTACTATGAGATGATAAAGCTGCCTTCATGAATTGTTGTGACCAGAGCATACAATACACAGGTGACAGGCTAGAGGTGAGGGGCAATGCCTACTTTTTCTAGTTAGAACCTGTGGATCAGAAGCCTCTCTGACATTGAGGGAAAGGTCTATAACTGGACGTGTGAATAAGCTATGGCAAGTTGCATTTTCCAAAGGAAAAAAATATATCAGAAAATAAAGGAAAGGCCTGCACTCATCTCCTTTTAAGCAGTCTAATTACAAGCATTCATTGGTCTGTTCATTTGTGTTTCTCAAGGTATTTTATTTTTTCTTCAATGCCTTTGTAAAACAGTCTTCTGTCTTTGGCTCCAAAGATAGTGTCCTCACTGTAGCCCAGCTGATTGTATCACTCATGTAAGTAGATTATATCTTTTCCTTTCTGCTAGCATCTGAAGCAGCTTTGTTTATGCCCTCCTGAATGAGGATGCCTAGATTCCCAAATATTTTGTCTGTGTCAAGAGGAGAGAACATTATCTGAGGCAGCCTTTTTACCTCAAAGCTTTTTGTTGCCTTCCTTAAGCAGGGATACTTTTTAGTAGGTTTTTAGTATTAAATCTGGAGCATTTTGAAGCATGTGCCAAACAAGAATATTTTCTCTGTAGATCTTAAGAGCACAAGGGACAAACTTGTATAATACGATGGTCTGCATACACACTGGCATTGAGACAAGTGATGTCAAGTTGTTCTCTTGATCAATTACCTTCACAGACAACAATTTGTTCTGTCTTGAATGTCTTGCCTCTGACCATCAGCCCTCATGATACTGTAGCCTGATATATTGAAGAGCTTCTCTTACAACATTTTTTGTCAGCGTATAGATCACAACCTGATAAGCAATGTGACTGAGCTATGGTATCTATATTCTGATGCATGTTTTCCAGTCTTCACTAATCAAACCTGTAATTTGCAAGAATCATATTGAGCTGATTTGACAAGGCACCTTAGTCATCAATTTGTATTGACTGGTGCTGTGTGTGCCACGCCGTTTTTAATAATAATAATCTTGTATTAGTCATTACGATATATTCTTTTCCTGGGATTACTGTCAATGTGACAGACATCTGGCAGTCACATTTATGCTTTTCAAATATTGTCACATCTACCTCATTCCTGTCCTGTGGAGTTTCCTTTGTATTCCAAATCATACTGAGAATGAATGTCAACAGTCCAGCAAGCTGCCCTTCCTGAACATGCTTTCTTTAGAAAAGAAAACTGTTCTAAAAGTCTTCAGTACAGTTTACATGAGCATGCTGATTTTCAGCAGATGACCTCACTTGTTGTCATTCAGCATGGACCTTAGGTACTGTTGAAGTGGAAAGCATTTCTCCACCAGGCAGTAGGATGTCAGACTTTTTTTCTTCATCCCCTCCTCAAAATACAGAATGGAAATAATGATTGGATGTGTCATCTTTTCAGCCCTCTTACAAGCAGTTCCAGTGTGCCTATTTGGTAAAATACCAAGACAATCGCTAGGTTTCTGTTTGCTCTTCATGAACCTTGAAATGTCTTTTTGAGTCTTCTTGGACATTCTGTGAATTTTCACTTCCATTGTTGTCATCTTGTACTTCCTAGCATATATTATTTACACATAGGTATGTTTTCTTATTTTTCTATCCATGTATTAAGAGTTTCTCACAGTTACTTATGCTTCCTCCCCTATCTAGACTTTATTCCAGCATAGCATTAAGACTTTTTTTTTGTAGTGTAGTTGCTGCATTTAAGTGGTTCTCAGATTTTAGTGATCTCTTGTGTTTCTCCCCTGGCTGACATAATTCATGTTTGGTTTCATCTTTATGGATCTTATCCATTCAAAGCTGTTTTGGTCTAATGGCACATAACGTTTTTATTGGATTATGGTTCCCCTTCCCCTGATAATTAATTATATTTTGTTCTTAAATCAATTTCTTTATGTCAAGAACAGGTTTAATATAAATTCCTCTTGTGTGCTATGAATACCCTTAGAGTTAGAAATTTCAAGGTCATCTTAATGCTGGTAGTCTGAAGTCTCCAATAGTTCAGTTACTCTTCCTGATGAATAATGTTTTTTTCTCCTCAGTGGATTATTGATTGATCTTTAAGGAGCTTGTTATCTTATTCTTTGGAGGGACTGTTGTAGCAAACATCACCTACTGTCCTATCTTATACTTTATTTGCTAGTTCATTAATCTATAAGCATGTAAGATACTTTAGTGCTATTAGAATCTTAGAAACAGGTAATGATTTTTGAAGCACAGAAGATACTTTATCTCTTTTTTTTGTCTGCTTGATCTTACTTGGTAAATCATGATGAGAGATCTCAGATTTTTTTTCTACTGGATTTCAGTAATACCAACTGGTATCACTGACAGCAATGCCAACAATACCATTAATGCTTATGAACAAGTCATTTCACATCCTCTAGTTCATTCCTAGCACCAAAGTAAGAATTTCTTCCCTTCACAGTTGTTGGTGCCTTGATTTTTTTTGGCATAATTTTTCAATAAATGTACTCAAATATTTGTTTCCTCTTCCCCTTTTGTTATTGGTTTCAAGTGTTTGTTTCTTCCACTGCTCCTCTGGGAACTCTCACGTCATGTTTAATCACTCCTTTACTGTTGCCAGCAGTTATATTCCTCTACTCAGCCCTTTCTCTGAGAGGCCTACAAGTCTTTGGCCTTTGCCTACCATCCTGGAACACAAGATCAAGGATAAAATTCTCATTAGCTGGTGTGGGCCTGAGGCTACAAGCTGATTTTGGTCAGGTGGGAGAGTGAAATAGCAGATACCTCCACCTCCTCAGTTTCTATCTATCAGCAGCTCTCTTCTCTAGTCAGAGACACAAGTGAAAAGAAAACCCGCACTTCACATAAAAAAATACATTTTTTCATGAAAAGTCTATTCATCCATGATATTCTCTCCCCTGTGGAAGAAGAGGCAGGGAAGAACTCTCTAGCATAGATCTTTAAAACACCATTTTTTTTGCCAGAAGACCTTAGTGACTGAACACCGTTCTCTTCAGCGATAGCAATGACTGAGGCTGAGATCATCCTCGCATCCTTTCTCCTCTCTCATAATACACAAGACCAACTCTTGATGGCCTGCATGGAAGAGCAAACCCTGCAGTAGGTGGTCCCCATCTATTTCTTGGCGTCAGATTGCAAGCCCTTTTCCTAACTGCACACAGGCGTATGTTGACAACTATCACGTGAGCATAATGCACACAAGCAGCTTGCCCCTGGTGGTTAACAGAGCAGAAACACTGGGATTAAAGATCAAAGTTCATACATACTGGCGAGGGAGCTGCCCTTAGTGAAGAGACACATTGTCCTCCCTTGCTAAGTTGATCCATTTAGTATAAATGTCCATTGAAGGTAGGTTCTGCTAGCAAACAACATACAACTGGAGGATGTATTTTACCTACTACACAGTTATTTCCTGGGTAGACATTGCATGGCGTGATTTATTATGAATATTTAACAGGTGTGATTAATATATTAAAGTTATGGGATCTTTGCATTAACTGTATGAGCATTCAAGAGTGTTTGCATTTTGTATGTCAGTAAAATAACTTCTTTTCAAATGTCTTTTGTGTTGGTTGACTGGATTAATTGCTGGGGAGCAGGTAGAGCAGAGAACAGATCTAAGAATCCTTTCTTTATTCCTAGCCATGACTTGGAGAAGTCATTTGGGCATCCTTTAGAAAGCAGTTCTGAGTGTCAACTTCAGGGTGGTGAAACACTGTGAAAGCTACCACAAATGTCCTAGTCAGGGAACTCAGAAATGGAAGGCCCTAAAACAGTGATCATTCTGAAACTGATAGCCACATCCCATCTGTGACTGGGGGCAGATCACTCAGTCTATGACGCACTAGTGTGTGATGAGACTCAGCACACCAACAGTGGCTTGGTCTTTTCCTATATCCCTACAACACGCTATGGCATTATTGTTTAAAAATGTACTTCATGTTAATAGTAACAGTTATTTGTCGAGTTGTTTGACTGAGAGTCTTTATTTTTAAAATTTTCTCCTGTCCGACTTTTTCCATTCTCTCTGATATTAAAAAACAAAAACAAAAAAGCACCTCTCTGCAAATGTATTGGTCACTGCATCATAAGATTTGTGTTATCCACGAGGCTGCTGTGTGGAGAAGAGGCTGTGGATTGTCACTTTGGCAGGGTATTTGAAAACAGATTCTCTCCAGCAGCTGCTGCTGTTGTCTACAGCGTATTTCTTGCCTGTCAGAAGTGCAGCACCAGAGCACTTGCTGTTTGTCTCACCCATTTGTTCTGTATTTCTGTTTTGTTTCTTCCTTTACCACAGAACAGCAAAAAAGGCTTAGTAGCCTGGCAGGTATGATGTGAAAGGTCTTCTGCCTCCTAACTGCTGCCTCTGCTGGAGCAAAGCTGCTGCTTCTGCTCTGATAGCTTGTGGAGTGCCTTGAGCAAGCACACTTCCTGGGAACTGTAACAATAAATAAATGTTTGTCCGGGTTTAGTGTAGATCACTGAATGTCTGATTTCAGTCTCTTCTCCTAAATGTTACTGCTGTGGACATGTTAGTCTACTTAGGTCCTAAATTATTAGTCTACTTCTCCTAAAACATACACCACTTTAAACATTGCAAATGAAGATGCAAGGAAGCCACTACTCCATGCTCTGGCTCTGCTGTGGGGGACCAGGTCTAGCAGGGTGGGTGGAGCCTGCCCTTAAGGCAGGTGCAGACCTAGTCTGACTTCTTCCACCAGGCTCTTCTGGCTGCTGTACCAGCCTGACCCTCTATGCTGCCCCTGTGCTGAGGTGATGGGCTGCCCCTAGCTCACAGCTGTCTCCGTCCTCCTTCCCTTGGTGGTGCCAAGCAGACACCACTCAGTTGTGAGTTTAATGCTGGCCTGTAAGCCCAGACAGAGGTTTCCTGTTGGTTTTCTCTTTTACAAGGTGTTTCCCTTCATGATCAGGAACTCATTTTTTTTCTAATTTTCTAAACTAGAGCTAACTCATGGTGCAGCTTGTTCTGTCCCAAATGATCCTTGATCTGCAAATGAAGCCTGTTTTGCACAGCTGGGCCTGCACCTGCTCTCAGTGTGTCAAAACAACCACAAAGGTGTTGCCTGCCACCTCATCCCCCTGCTTCTTGCATCTTCTTGGTCACAGTGGTAAAACACTTGCTGTATGACCCCATATTGATGATGCTGCTCTGGAAAAGGATGGCTCAGGTGCCATGGGATGTACTACCTAGTGCAACCTGGTTATCTGTAGGGTCAGGCACCAGATTTGGCTATTTGATTTTTAAATATCTCAGAGCCTGGTATATACCTCCACCAGTACTTATGAAATCATTGGAGCTGTTACAAATAGTTCAGTGTGGAATTTAGCTGTTAATTCTTCCAGTTATAGGGGAACAAACCAAGCACTTCGTATAAAATAGCCCTTTGCACCAGGAATGTAGAAGGACCGAAAGTGCATTTGCATTCCCAGGGAGGGGAAACAGGATGAAAAAGCTAAACAAGGATTTAATTGATGCTTTGCCCCATTTTGACCTTTCATAAATGTTATTTCATTTTTTTAAGAGGAAGAAGACAAAGATTGGTAATTTCAAGCCGATCACTCAAACACAAATCCTTCATGTACAGAGTTTCACAGGACAGAATTGTGTTTGCTCAGGGTACCAACAGACCAAAGCTTTGTTATGCACGAGCTTTTCCTCCGCTAACTGCCTCTTTCATTTTCCTTCACCTTTAATGGCTTTGGGCAGCATGGTGATGTGCATGTGAATAAAACCTCTTTCTTTCTCTTCAGTGCATGCAGTGATGTAAAAAGGATAGGATCCAGCAAAGCCTTGATGAGGCAGACTGTAAAATCACTGTTTCCTCCCCAGAAATACACACAGAAAAAGTCTTCAGCAGAGCCTAAGGATTGCAGTGCTGCAGCTCTCCAGAGCATAGCAGATCTTCAGAGCAGTGTGAGCTCCCTTGGTTCCTTGCCCAGGGGTGGGGTGCTGGTGCCTGCTACTGCCTATGGCTGTCAGTCAGGCAGCATCAAGGGATTGCAGGTGGAAGCAAAGCAGGCTGATGCAATTAGTTGTTTCCCCTTATAGACAGGAATTGTGCATATGCTAACCAAGAGAAGAATTTGTTGCTTACAAATTCTGATTAGGGCACAGAGGTGACCTGGAAATATCATATACCGACTGTAACAAATAGGATTGTCAGGCAGGTGAGTGCAACCAGTTAAAAAGTAGTGCCTCGCTACCATGTGGGATGCTCTATTAGATTGAAATCACCAGCAGAAAAAGGTGAAGAATGAGATTGCAGTTGCTAATTAGATCAAAAAAGCAGTCTCCAAAACCAAAAATCTCTTGTCTTACATAATAGCTGAGCCTGTCTCAAGGTGTGTGAAGGTGACTACCACAGAGATGCTAACCTGCTTTTGCTGATACCAAATATTTTCTTGGTAGATTCCTTCAGTCTGTCCTCTGGCCACAGCTGATGGTGGCACAGTCTGTCTCATCAACTGTTTGCTAGGATTTTTGCCTTAAAAAGAGTGAGATACAGTGAGGTGGTAGAATGCTGGGATGAGATGATAATCTCCTGTTTTCATTTCCAGATTCGGTGCCAGACAGACTAGTTTCTGATAAAGTAGATTTGGCACTCACACGGGACAAGCCAGTTCAGGAGATAGCACCAAGTGAGAAGAGGGCAATGGAGGAGAAGAGAAGAATTGTCAGGAGCCCTCAACACATGCCTGATACCTCCATTGATGATATTGGCATTCCATTGAGGGTAAGACAACACTGGACGAGTGATCACTGCAAAAGCATGGGCCAGATTCTGCCTGTCTTGAGACTTAGGGACTAAAGATCCAGAGGCTGCAAAGATAGAAGATGTAATTCTAGTTCCAGCGTATCTTACTACCAACTTCGTTATCAATAACATGTTTCAGCTGTATCAGGTTAAAGAAAAAATAAATATGATCATCTCTTTTCATCCTATTTGAGAATATTGTTCATTCACTGCTAGCAGCTAAGAGAGAGAGATTAATCTTGCATTATTTTAACCATCTTAAAGGCAGTTATCTCTTCTAAACAACATGTTTAAGTTCCTTCAGTGATTGGGGAAATCATAATGAAAACAACAACTCATTCTTACAACTAGTGTCTGGAGTGACTTGAGCACTACATGTGTCTGACTGTCCATTGGATACGGAGGAAATAAGCGTATTATGACTAAACTAGGCATAGTGTCTACTTTTAGATGAATGTAATAAAATCGGATTACAGTGGACAACCTTCCGCACAATGTACAGTTCTACACAGTCTAGAACATAGCCCCTAAAGAACTTTCAAGGTATTATTAAACTAGAGCAAAGCCCGTAGCTTCATGAGATACGAAATTCTATGTCAATTTTATTATAGCCTTGATTTTGAGGTAAACATAATAAATGAACTAGGAATCAGGGTGCTAACCATACTGCTGCAAGATTTGTTTAAAAAAAAAAAAAAGCTTTGAAGTGCTGGTAGAATTCATGTCTGTGATTATTTATTTGCATATTTATTTTTCTGATAGAATACAGACAGATCGAAGGACTGGTACAAGACAATGTTCAAACAGATCCACAAGCTAAATAGAGGTACTGTAAAACAGATATTTTTATTTACTTCAAAAGACCATCATGACAATACTTTGTTTCAGATATGTGAAGAATTGTACTATGGATGATCAATAAAAGCCTTTATGTTAACTAGTGTTTATCTTGCACCACAGAACACAACAACATATTTAACATCTCCAGAGACAAAGGTGAGAAAATAGTGAAGTCCAAAGAAAGGTCTGAGTTATTCTGAGGTGTACTGCAGTGCCTTCATGAAATCATGAGTACTGTTTGAGAACCGAAATCAGAAAGCTGTCGTTAATTTCATACTTAGAGAAAACAGATCCCTGAACTTCATCTTTAGCAGCTGACCCTCCCTGCCCCTAACACTTTTAAATGATAGTAAGTTCTCTCTGAAACAGCACTGTACACAAAAGAACTTTTTACACTTTAAAGCTTTAGTACCTGCCTAATAGAGCTTGGTTTGAGGTACACTGAGACCAATGGAAAGATTTGCATTGATTTGGGGGAGTTCAGAATCTGAATTCTCTCTTCAAAACCTCAGATTTTCTTCTTTCAAAATTCAAAATTGTGGTAAGCTTTTGCAAACTTCATCATGGTGTGTTCTCAGGGAATCCACTACTTTGAGGCACTTCTGTGCCTGCCTGCTGATACGTTCACATTGTTTCTTCTGTGTGAGAAATGGCTGCAGTAGTGTTTGCAGACTGAACGCTCTGAACAGCCTGATGTCCAGGCAAATGCAATTCAGAACTGCGCTTACATAACAAACCCTACAGCATGCAAAACTGGAGCTGTATTTGCCACTGCAGATGCTGTCATGGTGAGCTTTATGCATATATAGGCACTGCATTGTATTAGATGGAATGAGAAAGAGTTGAACAATTTCCTCCTCCCAGCGCTCCTAACAGAAGTTCTTCAGCTCAGCCAGAGCCTGTACTTCAGGATGTGGAGAATGAGTTCAGTACTTTCTGCCTCCAGGATCTCCCCCAGGGCCTCTACATGCAAGGCAGCAATGAGCAAGAAAGCATCTGGGTAGTGTTATGCTGTAGCATCAGCATGTGAGAGACTGTTCTGCAGCTTGTGTGGATTCTTGTCTCTCCATTCTTCCCCTTTAAATCTTTACTCTCTGTTCTTTTTTCAAACCACGTTCCTCTCCTTAGACACTCCTGAAGAAAATCCCTTATTGCCCTACCTACATATTTCCTGAACTTCCTGAAATCCAGCAAAAACCTGAAGGTACCAGAAGCTTAGTCAGAGTGTATGTTGTCTCGTGCTTTGAGTTAACTGTACTATAGCACCATAATAGTAACTAGATTCAGGTTCTAGATTTCTGTTATCCATTTGTTACACTAGCTGGAAATTCAGTTATGCCCAGCATACCTTCTCGTGTGATGCATAAAATAACTAAATCTTTGCTAATCCATTAATCTTTTTTAAAGTACAATGATGTTTACACAAGTGTTATTAAAGTAAGCAATAAAACCATTTGGTGGTAGGAAATTGGGGGATGAAGCAGAACCTCCGCTTCACTGTGGATAGTCTCAAAATCCACTGCTTTTCTCTGCTGCAGAAGACAATCCTTATTCTCCTACATACCAGTTTCCTGCGTCTACTCCTAGCCCTATTTCTGAAGGTAAAAATAAAGGACCATATCTATTTTTCTGCACAAATGCTGCCTTGTCCATTTATTTTCTTCTTGAAGTTTTTTCTAGTTGCTGAGCATTATCCTGCATCATAATTATTTGCTGCACTCTAAGCATTGCCTTGACTGTATGCCGCCTTTTGGCTTCGCAGTGCTCCTCTGGCTTTCTAACTAGTAGTTGACTAATGCTGCAGACCTGGGGTTTGCTTGGTTTTATGCGCTTATCAGTTGTACTTAGCCATGTGTGTGCAGTGATTATTTAACATGCCTAAAATGCTGATATACATGTAAAAATGTGGTTTAACTGAGATTTATTCTGCCCCCCCCCCCCCAAATCAATATGTTTCTTTAATTATTCACTTCTGTTTTTGACTATTAACACAGTAATAGGGCCAGACCAAAATTCCACTGAAGTCTATTGGTGAAATGACTGCTTGCTTCAGTGGGTTTTGGATCAGTCCCTCAACGTAGTCTTTTAAAATAAATATAACTTAGTAACATGGGTTCAGGGCTGGTCTTAGGTGCACTGGCATATCTAGGCAAGGACAGATTTTGACAGTCTCATCAGCACATCTTGCAACTTGTAGCACTGTATTTACACCAGCTTCCTCATGTGCTCAGCGGATTCTTTTACACTTCAAGTACAATCTAGAATCCTTCGTCAGTCATGTTTCAGGGATGTTGGAATTGTATTTATTATCATGACAACCCTATAACCACGTACATGTGTATGAAAATATATATATTTATATATACGAATGATATACGAAAAATATTGGAATCTGCTGCGCATATTGGGTATACAGACATTTCCTGATTAGAAATTTGTTGGTGGTGACAGCCTTGTTGGCTTGGTGTTTTGCTATTGCTTTGGATCCTGCAATTTAGGAACTTGCCTACTTAGCCTGTGCCTCAAGCCAACCCTAGTGAGACTGTTAATTAACCATTTTATTCAGTGTTTGTATTAAACATTTGGTGGGTACTGTGTAAAAAGAAAGCATTCAATCTGGGTTCTAGCTGAGATGCTCAAAGAAGAATAGGAGATGTAAGATGCGTTTCACTGTGACAGTGAATGTGGACTAGTGTCATGGAGGTATCTAAGATGTTTATTTCTTGGTGAAACCTGCAGGTGAAGAGTCCTGTCTAGCAAATCACAATGTAGTGGAAATTGTCTTCTGTTGGCAGAATGGCATTTCAGTATGGATGAGAGAGAAACAAAGAGCCTCAGTAACTAGTTGCTAAAGGAATTTTACAGTGATTCAATTTTCTTGTTTGTAATGAAGTTTGAGAATTCATTTTACTCTTGTCTGAACTAACGTAGTTTGCAAAACCAGTGATCTTAGTATATTAAAAGTCTGGTTTCCCATAAATGTCCCCTATGCACTTATGAATGTGCAGGTGAAAGTAATTTGCTGGTTTAGGTAGCTGAAATTTTATTGGACCAAATGCTTGCTCTTTATTCTCAATACATTGGGAAATGCTTCTCTAACACCTGCTTGGATTCTTTTGTTGATAAGGAATCCAGAATATCTAATGATATAGCAGGGTTGAAGTCCATGTTTCATGTTCAGAAAACATTTGAAAGTGATATATTCAACTGCAGAGTGCTTATACACAGATGGGTTGAAACCTCAAGCCTCAAATTTCATACAATCTAAGTGTCATAGTCTTTTTGCTTTGGGTTGATGATCTAAAAATGCTAAGATTTGTGTTTCTCTTTAAAATACCTTCAAAGTTTAAGGATATTGAAATCTAGAGATTTTGGCCAACCCCAAAAAAAAAAAAGGCACCCCCCCCCCCTTTTTTTTTTTCAAAAAAGGAAAAACTACAGATTTGCTAGGAACTACGGGGGAACTGCCTCTTCTCACAAAGAAGGATCGGATTTTGAAAGTACAAACTGGTGATACTCAGCTCCAGTAAGGAGCGTCCCATAGATAAAATGCAGCTCTGAGAACCAGGAGATCTTATTCTAATGTTCATCTCTGGTTTACTCTTTAAACTTTATTGAGTCGTTCCAATTTTCTATGTTTTAGTATTCATTGTTGTAAAGGGGAAGAAAAAATAGATATTCTTCTTCAAAAGGTACTTGAAGAGATAAAACGCTATACCTGTCTTCCTTATTATTGTAGGTATTAAAATATTTGCAATTGGAAACTTGCATTTATCTGAAGTGATTTTTTTTCCTGTTTTTCCTATCTGAATGATAATCTATAACCAATATTGGTATTTCTCTTCAAGTAAGTAGATCGACTTTTTCATTTATCACTAGCATTAAATACAAGAACTGAATGGGTGCGAAGATGTTTTTAGACATGTTTCCATGTATTTGTAGGGACAGACACTGACTTACCAAGTATTTTGCTACCTGAATAAACCCATCTTTTGTATGGGAATAGCAGTCAACTTTTTCAACAATTCAGTATAATAACATTAAGTAGATCAATATTTATTTTCTGTCATTTAGGTCTGAAACATGGAAATTGGCCTGAAAAATGTCCTTCATTACTTTTTTAGCCTGAAGGTTATAATAAGCGCTGAAGAAACAATAACCATCTGTTTGGAACTTAAACCTTCAGTTTAATTCATTCACCAAGAGAACACAGCAGAGTTCTAAAAGTTAAGACTTCTTTGAGCCTTTCCGAAAGGCTCAATTAAGCCACAAGTGCAAGCTGAGGTCAGCTGTATTAGCCAAATTGTTTTTCCAGGGGATGAGGTAGTGTGTAGCATCTCCTTGATGTCCTTCTTGAGAGAGAAGCTGCAAATTGTTTCAATCTGTTGATTGGCATCACTGAGTTCATGTGACACTTGTATAGTGTATTCTTTTCTTTGTATATTTCTGGTTTTCTGTATTTTTCTCTGGCACTTTTAGTTGTTTATTCACAGAGATAACAGTAATACCTTAGCTCACAGTTCTCTTTGCAGTCATTGCATTGTATTTTCCTGCATTTTTCCTTGAAGTCCTGTAGATATCTCATGTATATTTCCCTGGTAGTTTGAACCTCATCTGTAGAGAAAGGTGATGGGCCTGTGGATCTACTTTCCGGTTTTGAGCCCAACTCCCCCTGCTACTATATATGTAGTACTTGGAAGATTTATTCCAAAGCATGCTGAAAATGGTGGAAAGATACTGCTAGGTTTTTGATCAAGCCAGAAATACTCTCTAGGATGACAGTCACTGTTAGCCCTTATAGAGCTGCTCGAACATCTCTATTACATTCTGTAGGTGTATCTTTCTTATTTAAAACATAAGCTCTTCAGTCTCTTGGTGCAAGTAATGTTCCTGGCATGATACACACACGTATATCTGTGCTTAAAAGATAATGTAAGTCTGTGAACATACTTCAGTTTGGTGTGCTACTTAATACAAGGAAGATGGCCCAGTGATTATCATATGTGATTGAGAGCAGGACTCCTCAGATCTATTACTGTGTCTAACACTTAATGAGTAATTTTAGGCATATACTTCATCTTTTAGATCCTTGATTTATCTTTCAGCTTTTGATAGAGTGGGTCTAATAACACTTGCTCTAGAGGCGTTTTGTGACAAAAAGTGATTGTTTTTTAAAGTGCTTTGAGAGGCTGGAGAAAGGTATTAGTGTAAGTACAACATTAATATTTATATCTCATCTAGGAATTATTTTTAAATGCAATCTAAACCTCATTGGGATTTTTCTTTTTTAGGATCCTCTCTGTGGTAAGTATTGGGCATATTACTCTCAAATTATGTCCAGTGTATTAGTAGAAGAAATGAAAAGGGTCTCTGATGTTTCTCTGGGGCTTTTTCATCTCACTTGCAAAATGCTTTTGTCTTTCAGATGAAGATTCTGATTCATACTCTCCTCGTTATTCCTATTCTGATGATAGTAAGTAATTCCTATTTCTTATGTAAACTTTCAAACATAAGGGGTATGTAAAGGATGTATTTGTTGGCCTCCTGTCCAGTTCACTAACATTCCTACATTTGATTTATTCTACAGCCAGAAGCCAACCTTCAGTTCCCCGCTCCAAGAGTGAGATGGACAATATTGACTCGGAGAAAGTGTTTAAGAGGTCTGCCACTTTGCCACTGCCAAATCGTTCTTCATCGCGGAAGTCAAGCCCAGAAAGGTGACCTGAACTAAGATATGTTTGGATCAGTACTGGAAGAATCTCTGAAAGTTGTAAATGGGAAGGGAACAAAGGTGGAGAATGTAGGTCCACAACTCCAGTTAAACTTTTTTGGGGAGGTGGAAGTGTGGTTTCGGTTCTGAATCTTCTACCAGGCACCAATGAACTCCTTCATTGTCATAGCTCAGTCACCCATTGCATGTCTCTCTGTGGTTGTGTTTGTTACCAGGCGTCACAACCTCTGTTAGATAGGTAGCTTCCTGGTGGGGTGAGGAATGTTTCCTGGATGTCATGTCTATACAGTGCCTACCACAGGAGCACAGTGGAAGATCTCTGCTCAGTGTGACACTGTAAAGGCACCTCAGAATACAAGTAAATAGCAATAATTGCAGAGGAAAAGCATTTGAATTTATGTTGAGCCTTGGTTAAAAAAAGAAAATAAATAAATTGTATACTGTTCTTCTCTGAGAAGTCCCACCCACATGAACTTTTTTGGAAGTAGGTTCTAATTAGATGCGTCATTTCTGATATTGCAGTATTACTTCTATCCTGATCATTTGCTTTGTTTGTTACCATTTATTTTAAAACTGCTTGTAACGGTAAAGAATATATTTACCAAATGAAGAAAAATGTTGGACAATTAATATTTTATATCCTCCAGAATTCTCCTCGCTTTGAATATACTACTTTTTGGGAAGGAGCTGGACATCGTAGGATATGGACACTGAATGTGTTGTGATTGATACTGTCCGAACTGTGCCAGTGTGTACACAGAACAAAGTTTTAGTTGTTTGGATAGTTAATGGACTTTTAGCTATTTTTACAAATGCCAGTCAGAGATAATGGGTTCTTGTCTGTAGAAAAGACCATTTCTTGGACCCCAGAGTGCCACCAGTCGAGAGCAGTTCCAGGTACTGCACAGTAGTCAGGTAATCAGTGACATGACCAAAATGAAGGGGTTTAGCAAAAAGAGATTTTATCTGAGTTCTGCTCAAATTTTGGAGGTGTTGGTACTCGTAAGTTTAGTTGAAGTCCATTATTAAGCTATTTCCAATCAGGAAAGATATGAAAGTCTGGCAGTTTATTGAAAGTACAAGGAAGAACCCCCTCTGTTCCAGTGGTTTCAGTGTCTGAGCTGCATCAAACTCTGCCTGCTGTAGAAAAACAACTACATGCTCAGAGCCCTATCTAAACTGGGCCTCTTGCAGCAGGTTTCTTTCCTAGATGAAAGAAGTACCCTGATTAAACCAGGATTAACAGGGGAAGGCGTCTGTCAAAAGAAAGTATTTGTCTCCGTGGAAACCACAGCGTTTTGTGTTAATTGATCTTTCTTTCCTCAGGACTGACTGGGAGCCTCCAGACAAGAAGGTGGACACTAGAAAATACCGTGCAGAGCCCAGGAGCATTTATGACTATCAGCCAGGAAAGTCCTCAGTTCTGAACAGCGAAAAGATGGTAATGTTTGTCTTATCCTAGTCTGTGGCTTGATCCCATGAATGTAATACAATCCCTGAGTGCTTGTCCAGTTCCATTCCAAAAGGACTCCTTATGTTTACATTGCAGTGCTCATGTGATGTCTTTCCTGTATATTTTGTTTAGAAAACTGTTTTGCATAACTTCTTAACATTGTCTCTCTCTATAAAGCAAGATCCAGGGTGATTGAGAGGCTTCTTTACTTTTGGACATGTTGTTTTCTGTGTTAAGTATGGATCACTAACCCTAGTTTTTAATCCGTGTTTGACACTGACCTCTTCAGCAGCTGTTTTGCCAGTTGTACTTTTTCTAGGGCACAGCAGTAGGGTTGAAGAAATTACACAGCAAAGCAGGATGGTTCAATTTCTGCGTTCCTCTGATGCCATTAACTTTAAACACCAAAAAACTGTCTTTTAGAGTGCCTGTAATGTGCTTCAGGGAATGCTTCTGAGGTGTGCTACGACATGGCCCCTTGGCTGCTTTATTCCTCAGCCATGGCTGGGGTGGCAGAACTGAATGTGAGCAGGCTCCCCAGCTACACAGGTGCATAACCTGGAGTGTTAAGTGAACTGTTACCAATTTCAGTTTGAATTAGTGAGTAAGCTGTGAGTTTTAATGGCTAGGGGACATATAAAAGTCTCATTCTGCAGGCTTAACTGGGAAGACTTAGCAAGGGGTAAGGCAGAGAGGTGGTGCTAACCTCAGCCAGTCCTTTATAAATCACCACGAATCAGTGTCCTTCAGGGTACAAGTACAATACTGTAAGTGCTTGAGTGGGGTTATTAGTGAATAGCCAGTTTGGTAGATAAAGATGTAATTGTTCTATATAGGCATTAATTTAAAGGATTTGATTGGAAGTGCTAATTGCATGTGAGATTCCAAATGTAAACTGGACTCTATGCCTTAATAGCTCAGACAGTGATCTATACATGGAGTAGGTAGATGAACGATCCTGAAAAACATACCGTGGATTTTGTGCTGAAACACAAGCATCGTACAGCACTTTAAATCAATAGAAACATAAAAATCAAGTCTGATCTGGGACCTGGTGTTTCTTATTACTGTCTTTTTTCCCCTCTATGTGCAATCAAGGTCCATCACTTTTTAAAGATCCTACAACCAACTTCTTTTCACACCTGTGTCCCTTCGTCGACTTCAGTGAAGTTGCTCCTGGTTGGAGCATGATCTAGTGCCGATTGAAGTAGGCAATGGATTACTCCCTTGATTGTGATGGGAGTTGGCTCAGCCCAGTACAGAAAGAGCAAGTGAGGAGTGGTTTGAACATAGTATGACTACTCCATTCCTGAGGCCCATCCTGGAGCAAGATTTCTGCTGACTTCAGTGGCAGTTTTGTCTCATGATAAACAGCCAAAATTAAACCTTGTGGCAAAAGGCCTGCTTCATCTGTGTATTTAAGCCTTTGCAAAAATTCTGACATCACCAGTGGCACTGTTTACATGTTCAGACTTCAGAGTATTTAATTGAGCTGTTGAATCAGAATCTAAAAGCCATGAACAGGATCATCATCAGCATAATTGAGAAAAATTGTACAGAGCTCATCAAAGATGAGAAGAATGTGATAGCTGTGTTACTTCCAATGTTATTTTTTGAGCTTTAATTTCAAGCCATAGAAGGAACATCTTGAAATAGTGGCTTCGTGGTCTCCATCAGTCTCATTAAATACAACAGTAAGATGCTGTTTAGCAACTAGGTCTTTCTTTGTGTTTCTGAGGAGGCTGTAGGAGATTTGTGGATATCTGCTAGTAATCACACCCAGAGCTGTGGCTATCAGAATCCCCCATCATGTGAAGCATTGGGACAGACTTTGTTTTGTATGATCAAAAGGGAATTTTCTTTTCAACTGTACTGTTTTCTGTCCTTTCTGATTTTCCTTCATTTTAGTTTTGTCTGATTCTCTAACATTTATTTGTGCAGAAACAAGTAATATTGTCTCTCTCTCTGTGTCCCTTCAGAAATTTCAGAAATGCTCTCTGTCTGAACTGTGTCCCCTTTGTTTTAGAAAACCACCTTTCATGCTGTTTGCAGTGTATAGAACAGGGTTTCTCACATATTCATGTACTGTTAAAGATGCAGTATTTTGCTGTATTTGGTTTGCGTCTCACTGAAACTGCCTTTTTTTAAACCAAAAGATGATTTTAAAAAGTTCAAGAAGTACATGCAGCTTTGGTCTTAGTGGAATTGTCTGATAGTAGGACTGAGAGACTGGTTGACTCCCAGCTCTTCCATTGAGTCTCCCTGTGACTCTGGGCAAGCTGCATAATCTCTCTGTGTAGGTCTCCTGATCTGTAAAATGCAATTCATTCATATTCATGTCTCTCACAATGATGCCATTAGGCTTAACTGATGTTTGCAAAGCAGTCCATGGCTTTTGTGAGAGAGGTGCAATAGAAATTCCAAATTATAAGGCTAAATATCAGCATTTTAGAATGGAAACCATGGGATCTGCATCTTTAACAGTCCCTTTCCGTGTATTCTTTGCATAATGTTATCCTTCTCTTTCTTCCATTCCCCTGTCACCAACTCCTTTAGACTCGGGATATAAGCCCAGAAGAGATAGATTTAAAGAATGAACCTTGGTATAAATTCTTTTCGGAATTGGAGTTTGGGAAACCGGTAAGTTTGATAGTTGCAGTGACCAATAAAGTCAACCTACCTTTTTTTTTTCTCGTTTTTCTTTCTTTCTTTCTTTTATTATTATTATTTTTTTAATTATTGTCACATCTCTTGCTAGGCCCTAAACCTGGAACAGCTGTTTTACTCATTTAAAAATGTGATTGTTCATAACATCATTCTGGTGTTGATGTAAAACAGCTGCTGTGTGACTGCTTTAAAGCATCTTGAAACCACTTACCAACACTCCCCACCTTCCAGCCATATTTACCAACAAGGCAATATTTTTTTACACCAGAGTTCAAGCTTCATTTTTATTGTTAACAGTAGCAGTAATGCCCTGTTCTTATTAATGAAAGTCCTCTTTCAATGCTCTTATTCTCTCTCTCTTCCTAAAAATATTTGGGATAGCTTTAATTCAAGGCGAATCACTCGTTTATTTCTGGCCTTGGTTTGTGAGCTATAGGTCAGTAATTTCCAGCTATCCATAACAGATTATGACCCTGCTTCCTGCTCCTTTCCTTATACACTTAGCTGCCAGTTGTCTGAACGAGGTGCATCAGTCTGTTTGAGCAGCCCTGACCATTCCTTGAAACCAAAGGAGTCTGAGAACAGAGTGCTTTCTTTTCAAATGGAGCTGTGTTGCTATATGTGAAAAAGCATAGCCTTGATTTCTTACTCTGGAAAAGGATGAAGCAAAGCTTAATTATTTGAATTATTTGTCAAAGGACCGTTCTGATGGAGGAACACATCAGTGGTCAGGGCTACCTGCAGAAAAAAAGAGGTAGTGGACTTTGAGAACCAGGCCATAAAATGTTACCCTGATAAAACGTTCTGCATTTCATTATTAAATACTGTTTAATAATCTATTCTTACTGCATCAGAGGGTCAGCATCAGCCTTTCACATTTATTCAAGTGTAGGAGTGATTTCTCCTTTCTCCTTGAGGTCAGTTGTCAAATGCTCATGCACACCACTTCTGAGCACTGCTGGGATTTCCTTCCATGTGTAACAAAACAAAAACATTTTAGGGTTCAGTACTGGCTTCAAAGGCTATTGATCATGGACACCAGAGGGCAGACTTTCTTTAAACCTGAGCTTTGCTCACACTTCTCATGAAAGTGACAAAATTCCTCTGCACAGAATATAGCTGCCTGAATTTGGGTACCTAATCTGATCACATTATAGAAATAGTGTAATTTCTACTGAAAAACAGTCATGATTGGTGTCTGGATGTTCCATTCTGTGTTTCAGCACATGCTGTTTCAGCATTACATCAGGCACTTTAATTGAGGATGCCATCTCAGACTTCTATAGATAGCTGCTCTTGAACCTGACAAATTCAGCAAAGATCCCTCTGAGTTCAGTGGCCAGAGCCAGCAGAGTACTCTTTATGGAGCTGTGCTCAGTTGAGCCATGAGAGGACCAGATTTTTGTTATCAGCTAGTGGTTAGGCACAGAACCTGATGCCCAGAGCATTTTAAGAGATATCTGCTAGGGCCTGGGATTTTCAAAAATTCTGTTTGAACAAGCTTCCCCCCACCCTTCCCAGTGCAGCAGATAATGTGTCCTTCTAAAAGCATGATTTCCCCTAATTTTGTGACTTTAGCTGCAATTATGTGACATGGGCAGGAAACACCCTTGCTGAAAGGAAGCACAGGATTCTTGTGAGGCTGTGGTATTGCTCCCCAAACACACCAGAATGACCACGAATAGGGATTTACATTGAGGAAAGCACATGCACTTCCTAGGACAGCCAAAGCAATGCTCTGCTTGTCCAGCATCCCAGATGCATTTCTAGGCAGATCTATGGACACGCAGCCAGGGAGATCACTCTGCAGCATGGATGATTTTCCAGGGCTCTGCTGAGGCTGAATTCCCACAGGTTTCTTCCTTCTTCCTCCTGACTGTGACTTCACAGCTGCATGAAGCCCCCCCAAAAAAAACTGATGGTCAGTAAGTCTAGAGCTCAGTTGCCTTCTGTTGTGATTGTGGGCACTTTTCTCCTACCCTCTCCTGGGATGGCACTGAGCAAGCTCTTTGCTATGAACAGAGAAGCAGGGTGTTGGAAAAAAAAGGAGTGTGTCCTGTCTTCTTACCTCCTATCCTCCACATCTCAAACCTAAATCTTTGCAGCACCATCTTACCTATTCACCTGCAGCTGCTGATCTTATAGATAAGAAATAGGGATTTGCAGTGTTTGCAATCCCCACAGTGGGTGTCCAAGTTTAGAAGTGGGACTGGTTCACACTACAGATCCAGGCCATCCAGAAACCTGAAGGACTTTGGACCAAGACCCAAGCATTGTAGCTCAGTCTTACCTTTGATGAACTGACATCAGGAGATTCTCTGTCAGAGATGCTTTGATAAAATAGTTATATAAGCCAGTATGGACATACATATAGGGTGAGGTTAGGCTTGCCAACCAACAAAGGTTACTTTTGTTTGGAAACACAGAGTTTGAGCATATCAGTGAAGTGCATGTTTGATGAGAAACGGTTATCATGGCATTATTTGGATATGACAAAGGTCTCTCATTTTGAATAATCCTTCCCAATTTATTTACATGTATATAAAACAGGAAAAATCCTATTTTGAAATAGGAGCCTTTACCTGTAGAATATATTTTAAATAACTTGTTTCCAAACTTCACTGTCTCCAATGAAAACAAAACAAAACAAAAACCACCACAAACACCCCCCTCCTCCAAAATAGAAAAATAGAAAATAACAACTCTGCGTTCTCATTGCCCCACAATGCCAACACTGGAAATTCAGCCATTTGTTCACATGGTATGTATTCAGAGTCTGCTGGGGGTGGGAAAGATATCTCCCTTTTCTTTATCAAAGGCCCTTGTTTTACCCTTTCCTTTTGAAAAGAAGAATGAGCAAAACAAATGCTTTTTATGACCATGTGTTTTTTTCCTTGTTTTGCTTTGTGGTTTTTTTCTTTATTTTTTTTCCTTTTTTGTGTGTGTTAAGAATGCTTTAACCACCAGCTGCGGGCTCCTCCTAGAGAGTCCAAAATCCCTTAGAGCACCTTGCAAAAATAAAACTGTCCTCAAACATTACTGAAAACAGCCCCTCCCTGACTTGCATGTATGCTCCCTTTTACCTCCCATGATCTCCTGATATTTGTGCTAGAGTGGTTTTATCCCTCTATCTCTCTCTTTCTCTGTTGTTGTTGTGTTGTTTTTTTTTATAATTTCTTTTCAGTGTTGATGCAAAACCCCTATTGTATTCCCTCTCTGTTCTAATCCAGTTTCCATATTCTCTGTGATGTCTTTCCTTATCTTCATTTCCTCATTTCCTTCCTCTGCTTTCCATCAGCCTCCAAAAAAGATTTGGGATTATACTCCTGGAGATTGCTCTATCCTTACTAGAGAGGATAGAAAGGTAATTGTGTCTCACATACGTTGTACTACGGCATCCAGTGCGTATGTATGTGTGTATGTGGATTTATTTCTTTATTTCTTTTGTAGCATTGCTTGGGTTTTGTGTGCTTGTGATTTTTTTTTTTAATTGGGCTTCAGCTCATTAGCCTAACAAGTAGCTAGTGAATTGATTTAATAAACACTTCTGAAAAACATAATCAACAGTAGTTTAGAGTGGTGGTTTTGCTATCTTGACTTGCAATGATAATTATACTAACATACTATTGAATATTGTTATAGTATCTTTTTTTTTTTTTACAGGTGGGTTTTATAACTTTATGGTTTGTAGAAGTAGATTCTAGTAGGCCTGCTGTGCATCTTTTAATTTTGGATCTTAAATGCCTCAATCAATTTCCTCTGTAATGATTGAAATGCGATTAATTACTAGTGAATTTCTGTGTATTGTCCATACCATCTTTGTCTTTTTCAATTAAAAAGGCTCGCTTATTTTTTTTTTCAAAATTAACATTCCTTTGGTTTCCCCTAACCCTAAGCATTATTTTCCCATTCTTCTTCTCCTTCTTTAACCAGACTGATCTAGAAAAAGACCTCTACCTCTACCAGACTGAGTTAGAGGCAGATTTAGAAAAAATGGAGAAGCTTTATAAAGCACCACATAAAAAGCCACAGAAGGTATTTCCTATTCTTTTCATGCTGCCAATCCCTGTTTCCAAACTCTCTGCTCTAATCTATTCACTGCTGGATGATTATTAATTGAGGTTGGGATAAATAATGGTTCTGACCATTCTGACTGCATGGCTTGCTGTGTCGCTGTCAGAAATAATAGAATGTGATGCTGAGAATCCGGCTTGAAATCCATTTCAGATACAGTGATTTCCTCTCCCCCCGTTCCCTTTCAGCTGTCCTCCACCCTCACCCACCCCTTTCCCCCTTCAGGGTTTTGAGTTCGGTGTCTGCAAAAAAAAAACCCTCTCTATTTTTCACATGAATAGGCAGCAGCAATCAGATTAAAATTCTTGGTTGGTGTCACGTCATCATCTCGTGCCTTTCAAGCGTGTTGCCATCAACCCTCCCTTCATACAAACCCTGCTGCTCCCTGCTAGGAGCGCATGCCTACCCAAGATTTGAATATTCCCAAGAGATTTTGCACAATTTTTGTTACGCTGCACCTTCCATGGCCTTCTAGGGCAGGTCAGCTGCTGCTGCTGGTCCGAGGGTCTGCAGGACTTGAACCATGAAATGACAGATTAATTTGGTAACACGCCATTTTTTCCCTTTGTTGTTGGCTTTTTCTTTTTTTTTTTTTAAGCTGCAGCATTTCACCAGGACTTGAAAAAGCTTCTTTTTCAAACCCAAGATTTGCTTTTTTTTTTTTTTTTTTTTTCCCTACGTAGGAATCCTCAGGTAGATGAGAGGAGACCAAGTACAGCATTTCTTTTAAAATTGCCATCAATTTTTTTAAATAACGTACCTAGGAAGTGTTAGATGGATTTAAAGCAAGCGGATAAGAACTGGCTTTTGCTATTGAACCTGTGCAGCTGGCATTGCTTCTCTTAAGTAAGGAAACTGAACTGAAACATTGCTTTTCTTGTTAGTGCTTTAATATTCATTTGAACGCTTAGGAATGTATTGTGCTGCAGAAATGTAATGTACCTTTAAAGCAAAGGCGGGCAGTGACTGGTTCGGGGGAAAAGCTTGGGGAAATAATTATGAGCATGTCTCCTGGTCCTGGCCCAGCTGGTTATCTCTTCTTGCTTTTGGCTTTATGCACAATGACTCATTGGCAGACAAAAGAATAGGCGCTGCAAAAAGGCATCGGCTGTGCTAAAAACCTGTCACTGCCCTGATGGAACTCAGGAAAATTGTCGCTTTTCTGCAAAGACATTGACAGCTTAAATTGCATTTAGACTTAAACTTCAATGTCTCATAAAGGCTAATATTCAAGCAATAAATGGAAAATTACTTAAGCAAGCCTTTTTCTTTCTCCTCGTGTATAAGTGGATATCAATGACTCCTTTGTTTGGACTTTTGCAGAATACAGCAGGTGTTACTCCTCTGGAAACTTCCACAGACCATTCTTCCTAGTAAGTTTTCCAATTGCTTTTTGATGCCTCTTGTACAGTCTGAGGGCGTGTGGGGCAGGGTTTAGGGTGTTGGAAATGGCCTGGCTTTATTTTTTGGTGATAGATATAGACAGCTATATATCCCATGAGAATTATAAGTGTGCTTTAGGTGAATCCAGATACTATGTCTGCTCCTTGATCCTAAATTAATTTTGAAGTGATTACTTAAGTGATTGCATTGTCTAGATAAGAACTGCTATAGTGCCTAGGCAGCTACTTTTAAAAAAACAAACGGAATCTTAACTCCATTTTTATGAAACTGCATGAAGCTACAGCCTATTTCCAAACAACTTTATAGCCTGGAAAAAAAAAAAAAGAAAAAAAGAAAAAAAAAGTTTGTTACTTGTGTATGGTATATTGGTTCCTGTTAGAAGTTTCCAGTTATGCATTCTAGAGGAAAAGGATGCTGTTGATGAAACACAATAATTTTCTAGCTTCCAGGAAGGGAAAAGTAGTAGCAGTTGCAATATTTCTTAGAGATCTAATGTGGCGCTGGTTTTCTGGATGAACACTTAATATAACAGTGAACTCTCTGTAAATGAGTTACACATTGAGCTGGTTCATTCTGAAAGAGGAAGAGAAAAAAATCGAGGGCAATATGCTGAGTAGTCCTTGTAACTGGACTAGGTGCATTGCATTTCTCATAGACACAATCTCCCCTGCATGCATGGATTGTTAGGAAAGGCACTCTCTCCTCCAGGCACCCATCGACATCATTTTGTTCATTGCTCCTATGACTGTTTAGTTTTGTTTAGGTAGGGAGAGAGCAATAAAATACATGGAAATCTCAGAGATTAGCATAAAAGGGTAGCTTATATTTGCCAAAGACTGGTAAGAATCCTGAATTCCTGACTGTCCCGAAAGTGTTACAAAAGTTGTGAATCTTGCTGTTTGATTTGCTAGGCGGGCCAGGTTTGCTCTCCTGCATTCAAGTCATCTTATAGAGCCCATGTTAGTTGCCACTGATGGTTGTAGGAGCTGTTCTGGACCTTGAAAGCTGTGTCTGTACATACAGAATTAATATTTACAACTCAAGTCAAGGAAATTACCCTTCAGCTAAAAGAGAAGCATGTGCATAATGTATATGCGTTATCATACATTTTAAAGCCATCTTACCTCTACTTTTCATTACATAGAACAGCATTCTGTTCTGCAAGGCGTCTCTCCCCTGTGCACAGACTGATCCATTAGCAAAGCCAAGGTTTCTGCCCATGGCAGCATTGTCTGTGCCCTTTCTGATACTATGCAAAGCATTCAGGAGTGCCAACATCTGTGCTGGTGGATGGGAAGCAACCTGGGTAGGGTGGGAATGGGAGACAACAGAGAGGGCCAATGAAGTCATACATTCTTCCCTAGCCTGCCTATAGAGAACAGGGAGAAGAGATATCTGGAGTTTATTGCTTTTTGTTGTTGTTGTTCCTCTTTGGTGTTGCTCTTCCCTCTGCTCACCTGATTATTCTAACCTTCTTGCAGACTGCCTCAGCTCTGCCGTACAGCTGGCTGGCCCTGTAGGGGGAGCAACCAGTATAGGGACTCCTTTGCCAAATACCTCCTCTCTCTCCCCTAGGTGTTTTCCCAAAGCAGGGAAAATATTTTAACCCGTTGTTTTTAACAACTGGGTGCAAGTGCTCTCACGTCTCAGGTGAGGAACCTTAAGGCAGTCATGAGTCCCTGCAGCAGCTGGCAGGGTTTCCTCAGAAACCTGACAAATAGAGGCACTGGAGCAATGCACACGAGACAGAACAGCTCTGTAGCTATGGTTATAGCTTGGGCCCTTGCTTCTATTTGAGCATTGCCTAGGTAGAAGTGGTGACATTATTCCGTTTCTCTTTGCTGGTGTTTTTCACAAGCCCTTTCACTTCAGAAAATAATTTATGGGACTGCCTATGATCTGGTTTTCCTTGTCCGGAAACTAAAATCTTCTTTGTGATCCAGACATTGTGTAATTCCACCCCCATAGCCAGTCCTCTGATGTATTTGAAAGCTTTCTCTTTACCCTGTAACTACAGTGTCCATCCAAAATAACCAGATGCATGTACAAAGTTAGCCACAACAAGCAGGCCTAACCACAAGCATTTCCACACTCTCATAAATTTGAATCACCCCTGGATATCACAATGAAAACCAGCTTTCAAAAGTTTCTGTGATTTGGCAAAAAACTTTTTTTTTTTTTTTGGTTTAACTTTCTAGCAGGCGTGCTTTGGCCTCAGAATAGCTTTGTGTGTGAGACTGCATCTTATTCCAAAGAGCCTGGGTGAGCATGTACAACAACTGGTATCGGATGAGCTCAGCTTTTAGGAAAACACAGTCTGCCTGATTGTTCAGCAAATCTTTTGCACCTGGGAAAATCATTCATACCATGAAATATTATTTTTTTTGTTTGGTTTGGTTTGTATTTCTTTTTTAGAGAGAGTACAGTGAAAATAGAAAATAGTGATTTAGAAATCACATGTAGGAGATTACTGGTTCTGTTTCATGACAGAGGAAAGGGATTTGTAATAATTCTTCACTATTTAAGGGCCTAAGGAATTACAGTTGTGCCCATTTTTAACATATATCTCAGAATCCAGCATTTTGTTTGTATGTCTGCATGGTAGACCTAGAGTCTGTGACTTTGTATTTCCTCTAGCACAAGCTTGAGGCAAAGCTGAGCAGAATTGTGCCTATCTGGGAAATTTCTCTGGTGTTTAAACAGTAGTGTCTGTAGCCCAGTGCTTGTGCTTCTCTGCATGGTCCCTCACTGATGGGTTTGGAAAATTGCTCTGGGAGTCTTGGCTTATAATGTTGGCTGGGAGGCTGAACTGGTTGAGATGAAATCCTGAGCAGCTGTGCTTTGTAACCAGGGGACAGGAATGGCTGGTGTTTAAGGAGAGAGGGCTGGAGCCGGAAGATGTATGTGCTACTTCTAGCTAGCCACTGAATTTCTGTATGTTTGCAAGGAAATCATGCATTTGCTCAGTGACCCTGTTGTCTCGTCTGTGAAATAAAGGAGGAGTGCTTTCCCGTCACCTGTTTTCTGGGGGATTGAGGTGGGAGAGTTCCCTCAGGTGGAGAATGTTGTGGTAGTGCAAAACTTGCAGCACTATTGCAATGTACTCATAACCTCTTTATTCAGCATCAGTTCTTCATGCACAGTCCATTTTGGGTTTATAAGTGCGGTTTTCTCTTTCCTTGCACGAAGCAAACAGAAGTGACCCATTGCCGTTCTTCGCCATTTTTCTGTTTTGCAAACTGTTTTCCAGCTCCACATATTCTCCCAGCTACCACACAGTGAAGAGGGAGACAGAATCAGCACCAGGGGACTTTGCTGGCTTGGAGAATGAAAGACAGATTTACAAGAGTGTGCTGGAAGGTGGAGATATCCCGTTCCAGGGGCTGAGTGGTCTCAAGCGACCTTCTAGCTCTGCTTCCACAAAAGGTAGGCAGTCAGGGCGCTAACCTGACTTTTGTTCTGCACAAGGTGTCAAAAGTCTGGTGATATGGGGCAAACTCCTGCAGGGTTTAGAGTCCTGTTCAAGCCAGTCGAGGTTTCCTCTGTCCTTCCTCTTTGGCATCCCTGGTTTTCTCTCTTTTTATCTCTCAGACTACACTGGCCAGTATTTTTCATGACCCCTTTATCTGATCCAGGTTCCTCTTCTTAACAGGAACCAGCTCTCTCCCTCCCGCACCTCAGCCACATTCCACACCTTCTTTTTCTTCCTCCAGGCTGCTCAGGCTGGCCTTGCTGTCCATCTGCTCCCACTGCCTTGTCATGCTAGAGCCCTTCCCTGCCTTTCCTGCTCTTCCTGCTGGGGGGTCTCAGCAGGCCACACCATGGCTGCTGGCCTGGCCACCCTGGTGTAGCCAGCACCATGTTCTCTGCAGCCTCCTGCCTGCAAGGGTTGTACAGAGAATGCACAGGACATTGAACCAGCAACACCCTGCGGTCTCTGAGGCAGCAAGACAGCAGAGACTGCTGCATTCTCCTCCCCCTTCCTCCCCCCATCGTGGACTTTCTAGAAGATTAGGTCAAGGAAGAGCCTAACTCCCATCAGGGAGTTGTACTGGGGAATGTGTCCCTGAGCCAACTTCAACCTAAAAATGGATCGAGATGGGGAGAGGACTGGGGCAGGAATGCATTGGGTTTCTGAACTGCTCTCCCTAAAAATAGTGCATCACACCAAAAAGGTCTCTGTCTCCATCTTCCAGCTGTTTTTCAGTATTATGTCCGGCCTGTAGGGCAAGGAGTCAAACTGGAGCTGAACAAAAAAAATCTGGTCAAACAGTTATTGTTCCCCAAACTGCAATTGAACCTGAATGGTTATTTTGACAGTTTAATTTGATCTCAGATTGGAAACAGACCTAAAAAAATTCAGTCACGGCTCAACCCAGTCTGGATCTGATGTTAAAAAAATGTTCTCATTTGACTCCTTGATTTTTAAAGCAAACACGGGCCACACCACATTGTCTGAAGCACACTCAGCTTATTCCTGGTATGGGAAATCTCTAAGCAAGCAGCTCTTCTACAAGGCCAGCTAATGTGGCATGCTTGTCCTTGCATGGTCAGCCCTTGATTTTCTTCTCCCTCTCAGGAATAAACTCTTTGGCACACACTGTGGTGAGACCATAGTAGGTGTGATTACAGGCTTGGTGCATTAAGCCATTTTTGCAATGCTAGTGCCTCTGCATTCGTGCTGACACCCTGATCCTGCCCAGAGTTCAGCCGCCCTTTTCCATGGTGCCACAGCTCCCCTGGAAGCTGATGATGCTCAGCACTTTTTAGGAGGGTACCTTGAAAGTGCAACAGGCCTGTTTTTGGCCAAGCCTCTCAGCTTAGAAACATTAGCAGCACTTCACCTACTCCTGTAAGTGCAGCTTGTTATGCAGTGTCTTCCTGCTTTTCTTTATGTTTTGGAACTTTGTTTCTTTAAAGTGCATTGTATGAAATCCAAGCATGTTCTCTCTCCTTTCTCAATAGCTTTCTAGCACTTAAGCTAACAGGTTGTATTTATTTTATTCTGCATGCTTACCAGTGGATCGTAAAGGTGGGAATGCTCATATGACTGCACCCTCTTCAGTTAATAGCCGAACCTTTAACGCTAGTCATACCGGTATGTTAGGTCACTCATGTAAAAATAAGAAGCCCTTATCAGCTGCAAAAGCCTGCATTACTGAAATCCTCCCTTCTAAATTCAAACCCAAACTAGCAGCTCCAGCTGCTCTTGTGCAGGACAAGAAGGGTATCTTGCTATCTCATGAGAAAGCTCAAAGCTGCGAAAACCTTCGTAGCTCCATTGCCTTGTTTGATAATAAAAAAGCTTTTATGGTAGACATAGGGGAAAGCATAGAAGACATGTTGATGAAGTCGAAGCAGGAGTATGCCATCAAATCTGGCAGTACCATGAGCCTACAGGAGTATGGCACCAACTCTAGGAAAGGCTACCTGTTCCCTGCCTCCAGGAAGAGCGGGATGGAGTTTACAATGCTGTATAAAGACATGCACCAGATCAACCGGTCCAGGATCAATTTGAGCACAGTCTCCTCCTGCAGTGTGAGAGATATTGCATCTCAGTTTGAGAATGAAGCAAAGGACAGGATGGAGCACAGCCTTAGTCGAGAGGATTCAGAGCAGATCCCCAAACACACCGTTTCCTCCCGTATCAGTGCCTTTGAGCAGCTGATCCAGAGATCACGATCAATGCCCGCGCTTGATTTTTCTACTGGACCAAACAAGTTCACCACTTCTCTCCAATCTAAAACTTGTCTGAGTTCAGCCTACTCTGCAGAGTTTCTTCTGGATTTGCCAAAAACACAGCGAGAAGAGAAGGATGCCACCAGCTTGGCAGAAAAATCCTCCCGCTCCTGCAGCAACGTGGAGGACACAGCTTCGGATGTCAGTGATGCCATCCCTATGGACACACTCTCAGCTTGCACGGATGAGATAGATCTCCTCTCAAATGCATCCAATGACAGTGGCGGCAGCAGCAGCAACCTCAATGGACCTCAGAAGCATAAAATCAACAGATGCAAAGGCACATGCCCAGCTTCCTACACCAGGTTCACTACCATCCGAAGGCATGAGCAGCAGCAGGCCTCCAGGAACCCTGATTCCAAAGGAGATATCTATGGGGACAGACACACACTCCCCAGAAATGTCTACCTGATGAGCCCACTCCCATTCCGATTGAAAAAACCCTTTCAACACAAGTCCAGCAGGACTCCACCCCCAGGCTGCCTGGAAACCCAAGCCATGCCCAGGCCCGACAGCCCAGGCGACCCCATACAGCTCCAGGGGAGCACAGGAGATGAGAGTCACCACTCCCAGCACAGACTGTGCTCCAGAAGCAGGCCGCTGGCTCCCAGGCGCCTGTCTTCCTTTGACATTGTGGAGAGGCTTAGCTATTTCCCCACCAGGGGATCTAGCCGAGATAGCTCCATGGGCCGGTCTGATACTCCTGACTCCTTACACAATGGGAACCCAGTCCCATATGCTCTATATCACAGCTTGGACACAAACAACAACCCGCAAAGTGAACTTGGGACGTACCTAGGAGGTGGCTTTTTGTGTTCTTTACTAGTGTCCCTTCATCTGTCTTCTTGCTTTCCTTTCTCCTCCCCTTTTCTTCCACAATCCCTGCATTTTTACTGCCCATCTTTGAATCCCCTGACTCTCTATTTTTTTTATTATTTTTTTTCTGATATGTCTAATGTCCTTTGCGTGTCTTGCTGAGCATTTTTGTTCAGGACATATTAACAGCTGCACTTCTGAGAAACGATTTCTGCTGCCTTTCTAATCACATCGTGTTCAGTTGGTCTCAAGCAGCTCCTGGGATACAAGAATCTCAACATGAGTTATTTCTAGTCCTATATCATTTGCAGACATGGGAGTATAAAACAAACCCAAATGATTTGCTATAAGGAGCAGTTTCTCAAGGTCATGTAGTGTGTGTGTGTGCGTGTGTGTGTGTGTGTGTGTTAAACTTTTCTCAGCAGTAAAATGCCAAATCATATTTTGATGGCAGCAAATCTTTTCTTCACAAAGTCCTTCTGTGTTTTTACTCTTTCCCGTACCTTTGTTTTCTTCCTGGTTTTGGATCTTTGTTAACAAGTATAGTCCAAAAGGGAAAAAAATGAAAATGGTTAAATTATCAACATCTGATTGGCAATTTGGTCAATGACAATTGAGAATCCTTACCATTGTAATGGAAGCAAATTTTTAAAATATATTTATTTTTTTCCTTTCTGGTTATGCTAGATAAATCCATCTGTATTTTAACTTCCTTATGTTGTTTCGAAGTAGATTCAGAATCACCAAGGCATTTTGCACCACTTGATTACATGGAAACTCCCGAAGAAATTCTCCGCAGGCGCTATGATGATAAAGAGGTAATAATGCCTTCTTTTATGGCCTAGTAACAGTTGTGGCAGCTCCACATGCAAGAAATACAGCAGTAACTCTTTTAGAAGGACAACTTATATGTGTATTGATATGTATATTGGAAGTTAGAGCAGAAAGGTAGAACCAGTATATTTTATTTTTAATACTACTTTTGCCACTAATTTACTGTATAATGTGTAGTCCAGTTTAGCTTTTATTTAAAAGGAACCTGATAGTTCTTAGCAATTGCACAAAACGATATATGGGGGCTTTAAAAATGTAAAAAGGCTGGAGAGATATGTGAGTTGTGGTATAACACCTCAGTACTTGCAGATAAAGCTGAAATGGTATTTCTACAAGTGAATTATATTTTTATTGTTCTCCACGAAAGCCACCTGAGCCAGTATTAATCAAGCTGGTCAGAAAGGGTTTATTTTCATGCAAGAGTCCTCAGGTTTTGAGTAACAAATGTAAGGCATATCAAGCCACCAGGAAGTGTGAAGCTTTTCCCCAATGCAAATTAGAATTCTTTGATATCTCAAATTGTCAACAGAATGTATCAGTCCTTTTTGAAATGGCTTGGTGATGTATGGACAAGCTGAAATACTAAGAAAGCAACAAAGGATATTCAGCACTGACTGTATTCAGGTTGGGGTTAAAGAAATTATAAAGTGATTGCATTCTAGGAAGCTTGTTTAATAAATAAAAATAAAACCAAGTGACAATTTTACTGAAGAATCATGTTACCTTTCTGAGTTCAAATAACATTTGTGTGGGTTTTGAAATATGTGTAAAATCTGTTCTTAATTCCAATGTGAAAAATATACTTTTTGCTGTCTTCTCCCATGAAACAGTAATCCCCCCACTGCCAAAATCCAGCAAGAAAGCTCATGTAAGAGCACAACTCTGAGTTCACTAAGACGTGCTGGCTTCAAATTATAAAATCATTCAGTTGGAAGGGACCTACAAAGGTCATCGAGTTCAACTGCCAAATGAGTTACCAAAGAGCCTAACTCTTCAGCCTACAGTCAGCGCCAAAACATGCAAGAACCCTTCTGCATGGTTCCCGAGAATTCTCATTTCCATTAATGTGCCAGAGGCTAAAGAAGTCCAAAATATTTCTGTGGGGTTTGTTTATTTTGTGAAGTGTGTTACATGAACCCAAAAGGAAGTATGGGAGAATCTGATACCTGAAGGTGGGTTAGGCACTCTCCCAAGCTCCTTTCAAAGCTCAGAGGGGTTTGGTGCCTCAACTTACCTGTGGATCTGATTCAGGTCTCTTGGAAGTCGAGAGAAGCTCCTTATTGGTTGGAGGGGGTGTTGCATCAGCCCCCTGCATTATCAGCGAGCTTCCCATTATCTTAGAAGTTCCCAAGACGTGGCCAAAACTTAGAAAAACTCATTGACTTCCATTAGTGTTGGATCAGATCCACTGTATGAGCTGGATTTCTGTTATGTGATAATGGGAATGTATTTTTGTGCTTGCTAAATCAAAGGGTATTGTGTAGTTAGTAAAATCAGTGTTTTATGTTGAACTGTAAAGTTCCAGCTTTTTGCTGGGACCTCAGGAATTTTATTCAAGTCACATTTGTGGCAGCTTTCAAATGGCCTTAACTAGATGATTTACTGCCCATTTTATGCAATTTTATGGCAGAAACTTTTAGAGGACCAGAGACGGCTTAAACGTGAGCAAGAAGAAGCTGATATTGCAGCTAGAAGGCACACAGGGGTTATTCCAACGCACCATCAGTTTATCACTAATGAGCGATTTGGGGACCTCCTAAATGTAGACGATACAGCAAAGAGGAAATCTGGGTCAGAGGTCTGTTTTAGTTACCTCAGTCTGCTGCTTGACCCAAAGCAATATTTGCCTCTCACAATGTTGTGCTGTAGGCCAACATTAGCTCTTCGGAGAATGTCGTTTGTTTTTTTTATCCCCCTTCCCCTTTCCCATTCTGGCTTCATTTAGAACTGCTTTGACTCTTGTGCCTGGTAAATTAATAGATATCTCTATACCAAGCTGCATATGTTAAAGCATGCCTGCTGAGAATTGCTGGTGCACACCTGTGATGCATGCCTTTAAATATCAGCTACTTGTAGTAAATCAAAGGCATTCTACATCCTTTGCATCATATTGCTACATTGCCTTCTTGTCTGTGCCTTATGCTTAGAAACTTCATGTCTTGTTGATTCTGGCCATGTGACTGTTTCATAGTTGTTGTTTTTTTAAAAAATAGATTGTTTCTTCTCCTATCTAAAGCTGCTTAATGTCCTTGGGAAACAACTGGAAAAAGTCTCAGCATGTTTCACTGAGTACAACCTGGTCAGTCTTTCTGAAAGAGACAAAGGAGGAGATTTTTTTTTTTTTTTTCCATGAGCCTGAGGCAGTTCTCCCTAGACTCTCCCTGGATGCTAGGCCAGGTGTGTTGGCCACATGCTATCTCCTGCCTTATGGATTGCTGCTGTGGCTCTTTACAGCTCCTGTGTTTCCCCAGAGGTGCAGCACAGTGGCAGTGGGTGAAGTGATCACCATGTGGATGGAGTACATTTGTCTGCCTCTTGTTTACATAGCTTCAAATGCAGAAGTGCCATATAAATGCATCTACTTCTTATTTTATGCTTCATTACCAAAATGACTTTTAAATTGTCTAAATATTTAGTAGCTATTAGAAAAACAGCCAGATAAATCATGTTTTGAAGCCTAGGCCTGCTGTCAACATGTCCTCTTTGGCTTTTTAGCCACTGAAGATTTTTTTTATGCACAGGCCTGATTTATTTGTACTTCCTCCTCACCTTCGTCTCTTTGCTGCCAATCCATATGTGGATCACATTGCAGAATTCATCAAGGCCAGGTAATAACCAGTAAAGAGCCACATCAAATAAAATCCTACTTTTTTTTTTCCCCCCAGCTGGTTAATTTTGCTTTCTGATTCAGACACTGAGGGGAATTTTTTTCCAGAGTCCCAGTAACTGTAGTTACTGGAGCAGCTCTTGTTAACCAGGGTTTGTCACATTTAAATGTTTACTGCTGTTAAATCAATTTTCTTTAGAGCATTAATTACAGTTATACCAGAAGTGTTATACCACTTTTTGCCCTGGTAATGGAGACCCATCCAGCATATTGGGACTGTCATACCAGTTGCACACCAGCTTGTGGCAGAATACCTGCATTCAACATCCTTCCCTAGACTAATGGTAGCTATAGAAGAGTTTGGGTTCTTTTTTTCCTCAGAAGAGGATGGAAAACCTAATTATTATCTTAATGTGCTAATTTTTTTTTTGATCTCTAGATGAGACCTGCTAGAGCCAAGTTTGACTTTAAAGCGCAGACACTGAAGTGAGTATAGCTTGTTACTATTGCCTTTGGTGTTCTTCCTCTGCCTTTTCCCCTAGGATGCAGCATTTATGAAGTTTCATGCCATTGGATTTGAGTGTGTCTTTCCAGCAACTCAGTCAAAACAAAGCGTTCACAGTATGGCAGGTGAAAGTAATATGAATCTTGCAGGTCATAGCCTGTAATGGTCCTTCAGGAAAATGTCTTCTTTCTCAGTATCAGCAAGATAATTTAAACAGGTGCCTAGTTCTAATCATGTAGCTGGGCCTTTGACTCAGGATTTTCCTGATTCAGGACCTATAAGGGTACAGACTGGTCACTGCTCCCCTGATATCTGTGGATATACCAGCAGATGTTTCTAGTGGCATTGTACCTTCAAACCCTTTTGTGGTCCTTGTGATGAATCAAACAAGAACAAGAACCTTACTCTTTTTTTTTTTTTGGGGGGTGGGGGGGGATGTGGAGCAGGGGATTTATGGAGGGAAGGGAATGCTGCTGTGGAAAAAAAACTATGAAAAGCATTTGCCTTTTCATGAACCTGGAGAGTCTCTCGTTTTAACATTGCTAAGGAGGGAAGAAAGAAAAGCAGATTTCAGTGAAGGAGCAGCTGTTTTTCTTCTCAGGTGCTAATGCCCTGGGATTGTTTTGTTTTATGTTCTATAGGTGGTGATTTGTAATGATTTACACAGCATCTCCCCAGGACCTGTAATAAAACTGAAGCAAATGTCAGGATTAACTGTTGTATCCCTAGAGGAGAACATAGCAGAGTACCAGACAAAAATAAAGCAGAGCTTATGAAAATCATGGTAGGAAAGGCTGGGTTTTCTTGTGAGGACCCATGTAGTAGGTTTATAAGCCTAGAACAAGCTTCCCACGGTGGTTGTTCCTCAAGGTGCAGACATTGGTGATTTTAGCACTGAAGACTCTGGGTTGAAATCCCAGTTTTTAGGCCAGGTGAGGTCAGTGGTTGTACAACCACTGGCTGACCATAAGCATAATATTTACAGGATCAACGTTTGTGTGTGAGAGAGGTCATCTAATCAGCAAACTAGTTTCCATTAAAATCATGTGTCCTTTTCAAAGGCTCTTGTGTAATGCCCATTTTCAAAACAGGAATTGAGCACAACTTTCAGTCCTTCCATATCCAACACAGAAACCAGCCAGTGGCATCTGTTGCTTGAGTTTGACCCCAATCCTGCTGGGAGGGTATGTGGTCAGTAGGGCCCTCATAGGTCTGCTTTTTTGACACGATCCCAAAGAACAAGAGAGTCCCTGCACATTGTGGTGTGAACAGAATAATAATTCTCAACATGTAGCTTTCACTTTGGTTGGAGCGTGATATATCAATAGGGCTGATGCAGATCTTGGTGCCTACGAGTTGCTGGACAGATAACACATCTGATCTCCAGTGATATTCTGACAGAGTGCTTGTGTTGTTAACAGGGAACTTCCTCTGCAAAAAGGAGATATTGTTTACATTTACAAGCAGATTGACCAGAACTGGTATGAAGGTGAACACCATGGCAGAGTTGGCATCTTCCCACGATCATACATAGAGGTACCTGGAAATGTTCTCTTTTCTCACTCCCTTTCTCCAGTGACCACTTCATGAACTTTCTGCATGTGACTCACTTGATTTTGTTTGTTCATTCTAGCTCCTTCCACCAGCTGAGAAAGCTCAGCCCAAAAAGCCATCACCATTGCAAGTATTGGAATATGGAGATGCTATTGCTAAGTTCAACTTCAATGGGGATACCCAAGTGGAAATGTCCTTCAGAAAGGTGGGACTTCTGTTGTGCTGTTGAATTGAACCCAGACAAAAGTTTTTTTAATGCTAGTAACTTGAAATTTCCAAATGAAAGCTACAATAAGATTAAGTCTTCAGTGGTCTGATCCTCCACAGTGGAGATGCATACTGTCATATAAAAATGGTGATTTGACAAGAAGAAAGCTGTTTTCCCTGTCCTTCACGCTACAAGCTAAGTTATTCAGCACAGGCAGGCAAGGTTCTGTGGTGCTGAAGTGGCTGCCTAGATTTGACTGCAGTCAGAGAATAGGAACGGGTTGTGTAACGGCGGTTCAGAGCAGTCAGGCATATTTACAGAGAAATGCTATTTAATCTCTCAACCAACTCTAGTTTTTTTGATGATCAAATTAGATCTTATCAGCCTTCTTTTCATTATATGTGAAGGTGGTACTTGTAGTTTATATTAAGGGTCTGGAAGTCACTTCATTTGTAAGCAAAATATGAGAGAGCATAGAGACACCTAGTTTAAACTGCAGACCAGCTCATACTCCCTGTACACCTCATACCCCTAAAGGTCTCACAGTCATTCCGTTTTTTTACCTGGCTTTAATACATACGGTCTTTGAAAACATGAGGTAAGTGTAACTGAGTCTGCAGGCAGCATGAAAGAACACCAGAAGATCTGCACCTCCTTCTTCTGTGAACTGAAAAGTATCATTCCCACCCAGAGGTTAGTGTAAGAACCGCATAATTCAGGAATAAGAGAGGCTCAGAGCCATAAATTATTTTAAACCAGCTGCAGCAAGTTTAAAAACGTAATCTGCTTTGGAATGATCATATGTTAATATGTTGAAGTCAGAACTACATTGCCATTCTTTCAATAGGGTGAAAGGATCACATTGATTCGACGAGTGGATGAGAATTGGTATGAAGGAAGAATCTCTGGCACCAATCGTCAAGGCATCTTCCCTGTCACTTACGTGGAAGTACTCAAACGGCCAGTGGTCAAAAATGCCATTGATTATCCAGACCCACCTATGTCCCTCTCTCCTAACCGCAGCATGACAGCTTCACCACAGGTATTTGGACTGGCTGCAGGCAGTTACTGCACCTTGTGGAACAGAGGGATATTGCCGTTGTTGTGCAGGAAACAATAGGTGGATAAAGCTCTAGCTAACACTAGTAATCTGTGCATTAAAGCCCTTGTGTTCCCTGCAGTATGCTGAAACTGCAGGAAAAGGTGATGTTTCATTTACCAGAAAGGTTAATGAGTGGGTAATTTGGGGATTTGGAGGCTCAGCTTTTCTTCTCTGATCTGTAGGTTGAATTCAAGCCAGGGTGAAAGGGCTGTGGTTAATAGCCATCTGAATAAGTTTCAGTGCCAAAGATGGAATGACTTGGTGATCCAACCCCTCCTGAGTGGATGTTTGCAGACCTCCACTGTGATGAGTGGATTTTTTATTATGATTATTAAAAGGACATTATCATGGACTGTTACGTTCCATAGGAGCCGTTACTGTTGATCCCAGTCAGCTTGAATCATGCCATACCTTTACTCCAAAATGTTCCAGGTCAGGACCAAGGTTTTAGGAGACAGGGTCACGAGGGTGTCCTGTAGTATTTGCAACTGTTGCTAAATGAGCTCAGGTTTAGAGAGTGGACCTCTCTGGGATCTCTCATGGATTCGCTATAAACCATACTACAGTTCAAACTAGAAATCAAAAGGGGAGCAGATAACTGCATGGGGAATGTGGGAATCCCAGAATGTTTACCATGGAAAATGTGTCGGGGAGGCACTGAGTCTCTAAATCCCTTTGTTTTGCTCTCATTCTGCAAATACTCATGCTTTTGAAGGTCAGCATACATGTCGAGGATGTGGCTGTGAGGTTCTGGTGCATCCCTTCTCTCACTCCGGGGACTGAAGTAAGGTCATTCTGAGGTTGAGACTGCAAGGAATGAAAGTGGAGAATTGGGATCAGGAGGAGGGGATGTACAGTACAGGACAGATGGGAAAGACAGCCATGACTCAAGCCTGGAGTCTGTCTGGATCGTCCCTAAAAGGAGTGGTTTTATTCTTGACTACTGTGTAAAGAGGAGAGGCTTTTTGCTTCTTTGGGGTTCCCTGTGAAAGTGGTCCCAGATGCATTTTTCTGTTTGAGCTTGGCAGAAGGTAAGAAGTATAAGGTCTTCCACAAGGCATTTTGTGTCTGGAATACTGGCAAAGACTGGGGAAGTGTATTTGGAGCACAGATGAGGACTGGACTCCGTGGTTGGGGTAGCTGTGGACAGCACATTCTCTGACAGGGTGCACCTGTCCGTGGAAAACTTATGCACATGCTTAGTCACAGATCTGCTCTTCTCCATGCTCGCTCACTTTCCTTTTACTTTTGCTCAGTTGTTTCGAATTTTCCTTTCTTATTTTTGTTCATTTCTTTCTTTTTCTCTTCTGCTTTTGTCTCCTTCAAGTCTCCCAGCTCTGAGCTGCTCCATACACCAACTCCTCCGCCTTTGCCTTTCGCACGCCGCGCCTTATCTCCAGAGGTGCAGGCGGTCACATCCGAGTGGATTGCTCTGACCGTGGGAGTGTCTCCTAGCACCACTCCTGCCATAACTCCTCCATTGCCTCCTCCGCCTGAAGCCTCCCTCCCTCACACTGACTCTCTTGCGCCTTCTGCTGCAGCCAGCCCTTCCCCCTCGGTCAGCCTCCACCACTCTCATCTCTCGGGCTCCTCGACTCCCAGGTCCATTAAATCCCCATTGCCCTCTTATTCATCCAGGCCTCAGTCCTCCGCTCGCAGTTCCTATCAGGCCACTCCGCAGAGCGAAGAAAAGTTTGTTGGCTCCCCGTCTCCCAGCGTGAGCTACTCTAACTCCCCTCGCTGGGAAGGTGGGAGCCCTGAAAGCGTCCTCGCAGAGCAGCGTGGCACCCCTGGCAGCCAAGCCTGGCTCCAGAAGACCAGAGAGGGCAGCAGTAACCCCGAGCAGGGTTCCTATGCTGGTCCCAAGATCTCTGTTGAGCGCTGCCTGAAACCGTCCCAGCTAGACATGCGTGTGAGCCCAGAAAAGAGACCTCTGAGTTGCTCTGAGGACAACCAGTTGTGTCAGGAGCTAATGGCTATTGTGCAGGGAGGTAAAGCAGAGAAAAGAGGCATGAGGAAAGGTGATCTGGGAAAGTTTCAAAGCGGGGAAAAGAAGGTACTTTTCCTGCATGTGTGTGCGCTGCTCTGAATCCCTGATTTTACTGGTGTGTTGGGGTTTGTGCTGCTCTGCTGGCCACATAGAGCCAGTGGCTGCCACGTGTCCTTTTGGTAACTGTAAGACCTTCATCCAGGATTTACCAGTGGCATTCACTGGACAGCAGGTCAAAAACTTTTAGAACAGGCCTCAGGAGTAGTGTAGTGAGAATTATTCTAGAATAGATAATAGCACAGGACTGACTCAATTGGTCGTGTCTAACAAGGTGACTGTCCCAGGCAGTGGCTATTATCAGATGTGTCATATCACAGAATCACAGAATGGTTTGGGTTGGAAGGGACCTTAAACATCGTCTAGTTCCAGCCCCCCTGCCATGGCAGGGACACCTCCCACTAAATCAGGTTGCTCAAAGCCCCATCCAACCTGGGTTGGATGAAAGTGTCACACAGGCCTCATACCCCTGTAATTCACCACATAGAATGCAGGCAATTATTTGATATTCAAAGATTTTCCAGTGTGCAATGGACCATCTTTGGTAATGGGATTTATTTCTTCCCCCTAAATGCAAGCACTTCTTATAAATGTCAGCCTGGCTTGTGGAATCACAAAAACTATTCCTTGCTGTGGAAGTACAGGATGGTTGATCCTGGAGTCTGTGGATTAGTGAGCTTTAGTTTTGGATGTGCAAGACTAAGTCAGGGAGGCTTGTTTCTTATCTGTGCTTTGAGTGGGATTTATTAACTTTGCATATCCAAAATGCTGTGATGTGGTCCAGCCCCAAATGCGAATTAGACCAAGTGTTATTTTCCCCCAAGAGTATTTAGGTGTGTTACAAGAAGGAACACAGGGGAACCCTCTAGTGGTTTCTACATCTTCTGCCCACAGTCTTGGTATAGATCTGCTTTACTTTGCAGCCCTAAGTTGGCTTGGTGTCCATTGTGGGCTACAGCCAGCCAAAATACATTACAGCATCCCCATGCTACCTTGTACAGGAGTGGGAGTTTGGAGAGCTCAAAATCATAGTGTTATAAGTAGCTTCTTGAATGCAATGTGATAGCCTCCTTGGCATGCCCTATCTAGCCAATGTTAAATAATGAAGGACTGTGGTTTCCAAGATGACACATTTCACACTGGGAAATCTTAGGACGAATTGCTTGATTTCTGCTTGAATCATAACCAGAAGCATATTGAAAGCTGTGTAAAAACTATGCTGTTTACCATCTGGATGTATTTTTAGCAGCATTTTCTACAGGCATAACTTGCATGTTTAAAACAGAATGAGGTGGTGAGTTCAGACAAACCAACTAGGTAACTGCACCTGCCCTTGCATGGAGTTCAGTTTGCTGTGTGTGCATCAAATTTTACTGCATAGCAAATGCTCTTATCACTAGGAGTGATTGTGATAAGAGTGCGTGTGCCAAGCTGACCAACTTTTCTTTTCTTCAAAAGACTGCAGACTCAAAAGCATTCTCTTCATCTGCTCCTCTCTCTTCTTCTGCCCTCTCTTCCTCTACTGTCACAACACAGCCACCTCCCAGACTTACACGCAGAGTCAATAAGCCACAGGTAATCATCTTTGCTGATTACTCTTCCATTACTTAGAGTTGTTTCCATGCCACGACATTGTTTTGTCATATGCTTGTTTATCCATTCACTGATTCGACAGATATTTATCCTGCCATTTAAATAAGCATTTTCATTTAAAAAATAGAAATAAAATAAAATATAATAATTTAAAACAATTTCCAGGCTGTGCAGAAGGACAGGTATGGGCAAAATCTTCAGCTGGTGCAAACCCACATAGCTTTGCAAGTCAATGGTTTTCTGCCAGTTTGCACCAGCTGACGATCTAATTTTCTGTTCCTTCAAAAGATTAACTCAGGACCTTTCAGTTCTTCAGCTGCTAATAGGTTCTGACCTTGCATTCCTACTGCTTGATTTCATTGCAAGGCAGTATCGGTGCTTTGTTAGCAGGAACAATATAATGTAAGGTACTTTGGTTCAGCTTTTGTTTAACCACATGAGATCAGGATTCAGAGTTTGAGTGTCTCAGAGCTGGGATAAGGCATGCTCAGGTTGGTATCAGCTGGGCTGGGGACCTGTCCCAGCCCTCTCAGGTAGGATACCTGTAGTTCAGAGGTTCTCAGCTCAGCTGCTGAGAGCTATAGTCATCTTTAAAGAGGGGCACAGCAGCGTCTGTGCACCGTAACCAGCTCGGGCTCAGCACTGTGTGATGGCTCTTCCCGGCTCCAGCAATGAGCAATGCCCTCCGCTCCTGGTGACTCGTCAGTCCTTCCATGCAGCTCCCACACGATGGCGATGTTTGAAACAAAATGCTCAGAATCAGCAAAAAATGGACTGAGGTTGGAGCAGTGGGTTTGGGGGCAGCACTCGTGGCTTGATCAGTGAATCAAGCAGTTGCTCACACAGAATGAGTGTGGGAAAGAGTTGCCAATGATACTCATTTTCGTGACTGCTTTCTGAGAGAGAGATCCAGTTTTAACCCTGAAGTTCCCGTGTCCTTTACTCACCTCATTTCCCATGCTGGCTAGCATACACTTCTATTTTGGGTGTTACACCTGGATGTAACAGGACTCTGTGGCCTTTTTTTTTTCTTGGAGTTGAAGTCAAGCCAAAATTTATGTTATGTGCCTTGACAATCGGCCCATTGTCAGTATCAAGTTAAAATTGTTTGACAGTCAGTAATCTTGGCCTCCTTTCCAGCTCTGAGCCTACAGCTATTTAGGGAGCAGGAGTGGGATTTATATGTGCAAATGACTTTCCCGTCACCTGCATGGCCCATACAGAGGCTGATACCTTCAGCAGAACTGCTGCTAATCCCCTGGGAGCCTTCTCAAAAATCTGTTGTCTTTTCATTGATTTTAATCAAATGTGAAGAGCATTTAGTAGACATGGGAGCGAGCCATTGCAGACATTGGGAAGGCAGGGTTGTGCCCTCATGAGCAGCTGGATGAGGGTCCTGGCTTTGCCCTGGCAGTGTGAGGAGTCTTGGTCTGGGGACAGCCTGCTCCTTTCTGCTTGTGCAGAGGCATACAGGGAGGTGAGTAATTTCACTCACTTCATGCTGGCAAAAAGGAGAGGAGTGGGCAGAACAGGCCTGCTCAGACATCAGCACAGGCCAGTTATGCTGTGTTCATTACTTAGCACTGTCTCCAAGGTAAGCTTTTACCCCCACCCAGTGGTTTGCTGCTGCTGCACTGGTCCAGCATCACAAGGCTGGTTATCCAAGGCACAGCTGCACGTCCTGCAGCAGGCACTGGTACCTCATGCCCACAGGAGATTCATTTTTCTGCTGTAGACAGAGCCTTTAGCTCCTGCTCTTGGGGCCAAGAAGTACTTGCATTAACTCTGACAGCCTTTAGGTCAGGCTGCTGTACACTGCAGCCTTTTCAGCGTCCTTTGTGAGAGCTCTTGGGCCAGCTTTCCCCTCACTCCCACCAGAGCTGGGGTTTGCCATGCACAGCAGTTTTCCTGAGCAGTCCTCCCTGCTCATGGTTCTCTGTCCACGTGCAGGAGCATCGCTGCTGCTGTGTGCCCGTCTCTGAAGGATGCCGATTTGTCTGCCTCCGTCTGTCTGTCTTGTCAGTCTGTTCTGCTTAGCTTTCTCTTTGGTCATGTGGTCCTTTTAACTCCCGCCAGAAAAGGATTGGAAGACAACACATACACAAGAGCTGCAACAGGCAGACACACTGATGACACGGGATTCCGCTAGGAGCGTGGTGAAAGTACTGTTGAGTAGCCCCAGGATCTTTCTTCCTAACAGTAAACACCTGCCTCGGGACTTTTCTAAGCTCTTAACATGGAACATCCTTCTGGTATTCCCACAAACCTGTGGTGCTCCTTAGATCCATTCTCAGACTCCATATGAGGTGGAAACAGTGGCCAGCTGTGCTTCAGAACTGGCTGTATTGCATATTTGTGTAGTCTGGAGACAGAGGCACTTACGCATCTGCTTAGTCTTAACAAAGCACTTAGTGTGACTGAGAGGGTAGCACTTGGGTTGTCCTGATGGTTCGCAAATGCTTTGTCACTTGTAGGGCCCTCAGTTTAACTGCAGCAGCTGCAGGGCTGGCTCAGGTTTTGTTTGTTTGTTTGTTTGTTTTTGGGGGGGGGAACCTCTGTGTTTTGTGCTTCCAAGGTGCCAGGAAAGGGAATGTGGCCAAGTTACTGATGTTTGTAGGCTGTGCCTGCGGATATTACAGGTATAAGCCGGTACTATGGAGCATTCAGAAGTAGTGCTAATTTTTTAGCTCTTAAATAACTAATTTAACTCAGAGTTATTAATGCTTTTTAGAGAAAAGCTGGCCAGGGAGGTCACAAATAATCAATGAGAAATAGACCGTGTGGTCTTAGGGAGCTCATGGAGCAATTCCAGCTGTTAATGTATTAGTAAGGAGCAAGGAAGCGCTTTCTTGAATTAAAAAAAAATCGTTCTTACAGCTGCCTCTCACCTCAGACTGGAAATTGGTTTTCCCAGCTACTTTACCACCTGGGTTAGGTCTGATCTCATCAAATTTGATGCATTATATTCAGTAGCTCTGCACAACATTAATTTTAAACTTCTAATTATTCTGTTAACCTTTCAGGGCTGATGATAGACAGGCAGAAATGACTTCCAGAAATTCTGTCATTATTTCAGGCTCCACAGTAAATTCTTTGAAGACAAATTCCACTGCAATTATCCCATCCAAATTACATTTTATTTTCTCTCTATAGAAATATGCATGGTAATGGGACATTGTGTTTTAGGGCAGTGATCCCAGATCCCAGCCCCAGGCAGCACAGCTGATTAAGGGGGCGTTGTTGTGGGGTTGGGTTGGCTCGGAGTGGGTCACAGTCCTTGAGAAAAGAGACAGCTCTCTTTGGAACCATGCCAAAGAGTATTAGAGGTCTGAGATGTGGTTCAGAGGAGCTTTGAGAAGGGGAAGTAGGCAGGGATGAGCTCATCACCCCACACTTATCCAAACTCCTTGAGCATGCTTGCGCTGAAGGTGTCACAAAACATCTTTATCCTCTGCTTCTGCTCAGTGCCAGTATGCCATGAGAAAGCAAGCCTTTCCCTAAGACTGTGGTGCAGCCACATCTTTGAGAGCACAGGATGACTGAAGGGCGCTGTTGAAGTAAAGAAGAGGAGGGAAAGCATACATTTGAGGCATTTGGAGTTTGGGTTGAGTATTATATTGAATGATCACAGAGGAAGGCAATGTTCTGTATCTTATCTGATCCGGTTTGCTAATCAGTACTGCACGGATTGTTAGAACTGCACTAGTTCAGGCATCCCATTTACTAGAGCACACGTACAGCATTCCCCTTGCTTTCAGTAGGTGTTCGAATATACAAAAGCATGCAAAACTAGGCTCTGGATATCTGTGTGACTTTCTCAGCGACAGTCCCCTTCCCCATAAAACCTCCACCCCCTTAAAGCCTAGTTTTCCTTGCTGTGCCCTAGGATGTGTGAGCTCCTGTGCAGAGGTGTGGCTGGAGAGGAAGACAGAGTCATAGGTGGTGGTGTTTGGAGCTGAGTTTTCAGTCAAAAACCTGGAGCTCTGCCTTGTTTGGGGAATTAACAGAGCAGTTCGCATCCTTGTGTGGTACAAGCCAGAGTGATATTGATGATGGAGCTACGCTGCATTGTGCCTTTTGAGGACCTGAGCTGGTCTTTTTTTTTTTTTTTTTTTTTTTTAAGAAGCAAGCAAGTTCTCTCCTGTGTCAAAGTCACTGAGGATTTTTCTAAAACCAGCAGCAGATTCCTCTCAGCGAGTTTGATGCACTCAAGCACGAGCTTCTGTCCTTGTTTTTCACCCCTACAGGAATGCAACATGATGCTGTGTATCATTTCTGGTTGTAGCTGTGTCCACAGTCTTCCAGCTCATTCTCTGAGTCCCTGCTCTAATCTTCTGTTCCACTGTCACCTTCCTCTTTGCAGCATCCTGTGTGCTGCATTACTGTAGCCCTAATGTCTTGTTTAAATGAAAGACCTTGTTTTCCAAAAAGAGTGGTGTTGGGGTGGGGAGGGGAGGAGTTGTTCATTTTCTTTTGTTGTCTGCACACCATTTATTTATTTATTTTGAATTCTGACCAGTATGACATCTGCTAAAATGTCTTCCTTATCATTTGCTTGGTGATCACACAGCCTTCCCACCATTCATTGAGAGCTGGACCAGATCTCACAGAGTCTGAAAAGAGCTATGTGGTAAGGCCACTGTTTAAATCAGATGTGTAGTCCTAGCCTCTCTTCACCCAGGCAGAAACATCTCAATAGAGTATAAAATGCCAGCACCATTTTTAGCTGCAAAGTAGGTACATTTTTATCTATTTACGTTGTTTTGTTTGCAAAAGAAGCAGGGAATTTAGCACTTAGAAAAACTGACATAGTCAACAAGAAGTTGGGCTAATTGTGCTGCCAGTCCCTGGATATAAGCTAAATGAAGCCAAATGCATGAATGAAGCAGCCCACCTTGCGGTCTTGAACTGACTTCATAGCATTTTTAATGATGCCACTGCAGAACTAATTGCAACCTCTTATGCTACTGCTTTTTAAAATATATGTATATGTATTTGTTACAAATCTTTAAACTAAATGCCAAATTCTTCTGTATCTTGCCTGTTTTTCCATGCTTACACCTGGATCCCTTCTGCACTCCACTACCTGGATGTTTACCTGGATCTACAACTTTTTTCTTTTTTTTTTTTTTTTTAACTGGACTTGTGTGCTGCATCTGGAATGTCCCATCTCTTCCTGTCTATATTTTCCCCTCCCTCCCCCCTGTTGACTGTTCTTTGGGTGTTCTTGGATGTCAATGCTGCCTACCACGCAGGAAGCTGTTTGCAATGAGATCATAAACATTGCAGAAAAGTCTGTTCATTACTGCAGTACTATTTCTCAGCCTCTTGACTCTCGCCACAAGGTGACCTCTAATGACTATAAACCATCTCTCATCATTTCTCAGCAACCTCAAGCACAGCAGCAAGGAGCCAGCCCTGACAGAAGTCATACACCACGAGACATGTAAGTCCTTTTGGCTCCTGTCTCTTCCAGGAGCCTTGTCTCTCACTGGTAGTGAAGATGGGGTGGTGTGAAAGCTTCAGCGTCTCAGGGGTTACAGGGAAAGTGACAGCTTTTCTTTGAAGAACAAAAATAGCCACATGATCATAGTGAGAATTCTAAAACTGGGACCTTTGTGCCTGTATACCACCTGAAGCAATGACCTCATGATCCAAGACTGGGTCGCCTTTGGGCTCTTGATTCATGCTGCTTACAGAGGCTCTCTCACTGCCTTTGTATCTGAAGCTTGAGGTGAATTAGCATCCACTAGCTACACCTGGCTCATATGGCATGAATAATTATGTTCACCCCTTTTCTTAGCTTCTCACAGCACATTGAGCAGTCCCAACACCAGTCATCTCATGCGTTGTTGGGTAGGTCCAGAGAAGAGTAGTTGGTTTAATGATCTGAGAGACCGAGGCTGAGATCTTCAGTGCTCTCTGTAGGGTTTAAACCTGAAGCTGCCATTAATCTCGATGGTGTGTTTCAGCATTGGTTTTGAGAACAGTAACCTGCACTGTGCACTGGTGACTGAAGTTCACTGACAATTGGCTCCTAAAATGAGTCTTTACTTCCCCCAGCTTCTTCAAGCAGAATTGAAAGTCTCACATCAGCTTTATTTTCACTCCCCACAGCCAGGGGACCCAAGCATCCACCAAATTTGCCCAGAAATTTCTTAACAAAAGGATGTCAGGAAAATCCAACAGCTAACGTGTACTATTTTTCTGATTTCAGAGTTAGCTACCAAGCCCTCTACAGCTACACTCCTCAGAATGATGATGAGCTGGAACTGAGGGATGGTGATATTGTCGATGTCATGGAGAAATGTGATGATGGCTGGTTTGTGGGTGAGTGTGACACTTGCCAGGCAGCAGGGCTCTTTGAGAGGCAGATGAGTGATTTCGCAGAGCATCTAGAAGATGCTTTCATCTGAAGGATCAAAACAGGATGAAAAAAGATCAACTCAACTTTTTCAGTGATTTCTCATCTTTTTACGCCAAGAACATTAAAATTAGGCTGCAGGGTGATAGAACTTTATTTTCCTTGCTAGCTGTCTAGATTTTCCTTTTTTTGCTTTCAATTTCTCCATTTCCCTTTTCCTCCTGATCCTCCTTGCTCACACAGATAGCAGAGCAGCAGAGGGAACCAAGGAAATCTGGATTTCTGGATCTTTTCCAAAGAAAGGAAAGGAGGGAGCTGAGGGAGCTATGACAAGTTACAGAAAGTGGCAAGTAGGGGACAGAGGGAACGCTTGTATGGGAGTTGCAGTCCCTGGAAACCCAGCCTCATTTGTAGATGTATATTTAGCAAAATCTAGCCCTGTATTTTCAAATAGTCTAAGTCTGGATAGTGCTATCCATCTCAGCAGTGCAAATCTAGGCTCATCCTTGGTTGTTGAGGAAGATTATCTCATCTGAACTGGTAGGAGTTTGGCTCCTAGACTATAGGCCCAGAAGCTTTCACCAGCATCTTATCCATTGTTAAAAGGAAAGACCAAAGATGATTATTAGCAGAACTAGTTCTGATCTCTTCTATACCAAAAGGCTCTTTGGCCCAGACTCCTATTTATTTTTAGAAAGCAATGCCTGGAAGCAGAAAGGGCTGCCATTTCAATGTTGTTAAACCCCTAAGTCTTCCTTGCATGGCTCTGTCTTACTCTGGCTTCCGTGTGTTTTATTTTGCTACAGGTACGTCCAGGAGAACAAGGCAATTCGGCACCTTCCCAGGCAACTACGTGAAGCTTCTGTACCTGTAAAGTAACAGCGATCCCACAGTGACAAAGATGGGGTTGTTTTCCAGATGATGTTTTTAATCAGCAATGAAAGGACAATTTATGAATGTAATAGACAGGAGACAAAGTGTTAGGAGGATGTGGTTATGTGGTACAGTATTGAGTTGAATGTGCAGCCCTGCTTCCACTGATTCAGGGTATGATTTGTTTGCTGAAGAAGAGACAGTTTCTAGTTTACAGTGCTGCCTTTGTGTATTCTTCTCCCCTCCCCAGCAAGAGTTCTGGTGATAATCTTAATTTGTATGGAGTACTTTACCTCTGAGAAGGCTTCAGGGAAGCAAATGGTATAGGTTTTGTTTGTGTGTTGAGAAATGATAGTGCTTTTGGAAAGTACGCAGCCTGCAGCTGCTCCTTTTCACTGGCAAGGTTCAGGAAGGGCAAGCTTTCTGCCTTGCTGGAGACTTACTCTGCTCTGCCTTCCATTTCCACAGAAAACCTTTCCTTCATGTCATGCACCTTAAGAACCAGCACAGGCAGAGGATAGTTGGTATGGTTTAACTGCGGAGTTCTGTGTGGAAAAGGAGTTTGGGACTGGTAGTTTAAACCAGAGAGGTCAGCCAAAACATACTGCAAATGCGCAAAAAGCCCAAACCCCTTCATATACGTAACATATTACCTACTTCTGCAGGGTTTTTTCTTTTGTGCAGGGTGTGTGTGTGCGAGTGTATTGTGTGCATCAAAACAAACTGAATCATCTTTTCTAAAGAGAAATCAACCTGGTTTTGAAATTTATCTGCACAAAGACTAGAACCAATAAACAAAACGTCAGTGAGAGCAAATCCTGCTTCTGAGTCCTATGGCTGGTCACTTTCTCGGCTTCTCCTGTCCTGTTGGTAGCCCTAGAGGATTTGAAGCATGCTCTTTGGGATGAAGACTTTGCTTTTTTCCTGGCATTAAATCTTAGAGGCGTTGATAAATCTGAGCAATGTGTCATTGAGGGTGCCTTTCTTTGGGGGTGGAGGTGGGAGGGAGGTGGTTGACAATGTTGATGCTAGATCTCCGATGAACACAAGCATTTTGGCCGCCTCTTAGTCAGACAAAAAAAATCTAATCCATTTGGAAAGCTGTGTTTCCAACAGTTATTACCAGTTATAGAGATTTGTATTTCCTTGAGAAAAAAAACATGGCTTGCCTGTGTGCTTGCCTGTAAACCCACTAAGGATACTCTTTTGATAGACATTTTGTTATTAAGAAAAAGCATAAACAAAAAACCAGTTCTCTCAGACTCTGCTTCCTACAGTTACCATACAAATAGCAAAGGGTTAGATTGCTATTTTGTCATAAGCCGTATTTAATAATATAAAATGCCTATTTTTATGCTGATGCTTTTATACAGATTTATTAAGAGTAACTACAACTAACTGTTAGCACGACTTGCAATATGTTTTGATAAATTAGCCATGCTCCTGGGTATAAAATCAAGTAGGCTTGTCTTCCGCCTAGGTCAGCGGAAGAGAAGACTCAGTGTCTCAGAAGTTTGACTGTAAATATGTATATTTAACTTTGTACAGACAATGTACTTACCTTGTATAGAAAAATAATTTAAACACATTGAGTGAAGGGAGGAAAGAAAGGCAGTTGTGAAAGGTTGGGATTTTTTCCACTTTTATTTAAATGATGGAATTCCGTGTGTGTTCACATAGAGTTTTAGCACAAAATATCCACTATGAAGAGGTTTCAAATATGACACAAAGTACCACTGTTTTGTTTTTTTTTTTTTTCTACAGGAGATATCATTAATCCTGCATCTTATTTATGGGTTTGTTTTTCTGCTTTGGGTTTGTCCTCCAGTTATTTGCAGCAATATTTAGGCCTGTTGTTAAGATTGGATAACACCAAATGAACCTATCCAGCAAATTAACACGATGATACTGACTGTATATAACCTACTCATGTAAAGGTTTATTTCTGTTCTTGCTCTTGCCATTTTAAGTTGCGCACACACGCGCGCACACACACACCCCACAACTTATTTTTGTGTTGATTTTTGTTTCTTATTGCAGTGGATTACTATTTGATGATTAATAAATGGAAGTATTGAATTACTACTGTGTTTCTTGTACAGATTATTAAATAAAGCCTATTCCTGCTGTTCCTGTAGCAATGCACTTTTGTACCAATGCCCCCCTGTGGCTGTGGCCATACTGAGCAGTAGATGTTTGCCATGGGTCCTAGCATCCTGCACCTCCAGATCCTGCTTTTCTTAATGATTAAGAAAATAAGGTCTAGAAATGCTGATGGGAAGGCTGCGTCCTTAACATGCATCTGCCACCTGAGGCAGGCTCTTGCTCCAGGGTCCTGTGCCTGGTCACCAATGTCCTGGCTAGGTGTGCTGCTTTGATACTTTTCTGTGCCACTTGTAGAGCATCTTGTGATTTCATCCTTCCTAAAAGGTGCTTCTAAACCTCACCTTTGGCTTTGTACCTGAGCAGTCCTGCCAGACCCTGCTCCTGCTCTTCGGTGTCAGCAGCACTGCAGGCGCAGGGGCTTGGGGTAGCAAGCCTCGGGCAGCAGGCCCACTCAGCTGGCTACTCTTCTGTGCCTGAGCCTTACCCCCTGCACTCATAGTAGCTCCAGCTAGATCAGCCTATTAATTATGCGTACAGCTCATAGGAAAGCTTTTTAATTTAATTCAAGTGCTGGAGGTTGTGGCTTCACTGCTGAATGAACTGAGTCATTAAATGAACGATGAATTGAATCACTCACACTGTGTTGGATCCCTGCTGGAGGTGGTGCACGTACGTACGTGTGTACGTGATGTTGCACGTGATGTGGTGGGCGGCAGTAAGCTGAGGGCAATAACTGACGTGTGAGGGGGGGAATGCTTGTGATCACTCTCTCCTGGATATTAATCCTAGCAAGTGCCTCAGCCTCACTTACTGACCTGTATGAAGAATTCCTCCTTTTGTTGGTGATGCCACCCGTAAGGGTACCGGGAAAAAAATAAAACCAACATTCTGCCTAAAGCAGAGACTAATCAGAGCTAAACGAGTGAAAATGTAATCCTCTTGCTAGGCTCCACTCGCACTCACCAGCTCCTAGAGGCCTGTCCCTCCGTTTGGGAAACCACGAAACTCATGCCCCCGCCACCATTAGGTTTCAGAGTTAACACCGCAGCTCCCCGAGGAGGAACAAGCCCCGTTTGCCCCAGAGGTGCCGCACCGGGGCACTCTTGCCTGCGGCTGGGTCGTGCCGCGGGGTTTAGCTCCGGCACCAGCAGCTCCGCACCGCGGCAGCCCCAGGGGCTCCGGCAGCGGCCGCCGCTCCGCCTCCGGGGCCGGCCACGGCTCAGCCCTTCTCCTCCTGCCCGGGGCCGCGGGGCCGGGAGCCCGGGGCGGGCCGGGGCGGGCCGGGGGCGGGCCGTGCCGAGCCGTGCCGTGCCGAGCCGTGCCGTGCCGGTGGTGCCGGGCTGTGCGGCGAGGTGCACATGGGGACGCTCCGCATCGTGCTGCAGGGCCCCGGGCCCTGGGGTTTCCGCCTGGTGGGCGGCCGGGACTTCGAGCAGCCCCTCACCATCTCTCGGGTAGGGCTCGGCGGGGCCGGGGCGGGCGGGGCGGGGGGCAGGGGCTGCCCGGGACCCCTGGCAGCTGGCACGGCTCGGCTCGGCTCGGCACGGCACGGCACGGAGCGGCAGCGGGTCCGCGGGAGAGGAGCCGGGGCTGACAGGTGGCTGCCGGTGCCGGGAAGGGGATCGTCACACAGCCATGTGTGTATGGGGGTCTTTTCCTTTTCTCCCGCATTCTTCTATATATATATTTTTGGACGTTTTGGGAGAAACCCGCGGCAGCCGGTGCCCGTGCCGGTGAGCTGCCCCGCTGCGGGACCGGCTGCTTTGACTTGCCTTGTATAGCTACAGGAGGATCCTTTGTTTACAGGAGCCGCATTAACCTCTGTAAGTGCCTCTCCCTGCTTCTGTTGCAAGTCCTTCTTACCCCCACTTAAGGAAAAATTAGGAAACGACGGTTAAAGTTTCACATCCAAACGGTTTTAGAGGTGTAACTTAACTTGCCCATCTGCTCCAGCCAGCAAAACTTCAGGGCTCCTTGTGGCTGCCCCGCTCCCACCTGCACCCCAATGTCACCGCCTGCGGGTGCTCGTGTCCTGTGGTGCTCCTGGCAAAGAGCTGGGCCCTGCCCCGAGCTGCTTGCCACACACCCATGAAAAGTGGGGCCGAGTGTGCCCGTCTTTTCTTGTGAGGGGACAACGCACCCCAAGCCACCCATCACTTCACATGGGGTGTGCTGCTCAGCATCCCGTCGGGGCTGCCCACAGGTTTCCCTCCAATGTCATGGAAATGTCAAGTACATCCCACTTCCCATGGCCCTTCCTTACCTGGGGCCTTTGGGATTTGAAGGCAGTGCAGAACTGGGACCAGGCCACTGCAGTCTGTGAATCCGTCTGAGGGAAACGGGGTGTTAAAACTTGTGATTTTTCTAAATGCCTCCTTCCTTGGGGTCTCCTGCTGCTGGTCCTGCTGCCGGGCTGCGGGATGGCAGAGCTGACGAGCGCTGTAAGACCCACAGCAGGGGGGCCGTTATTAGTTTTCCCTCTGTTCTCCTTCAATTGCAGTCATAACGCCACATTCTTGTAAAGCATTTGTTTTGGACATGAAAGTAGCTTTAGCGTAGGGGAAGTGATATTTAGTACATTGTTATGGTAATTGCTGCCATTTCCTTCCAGTGAGAGACTCTCAGGCAGCACTATGTCTGAAGTCCCACCTCACTGCTCCTACCTCTTCTCCATGGCTGTCTTTGCCAGCGCTCATGGTCGCATACCAAGGGATGTAGATCAGCAAAGCAGCAAAAATAACTGCCTCGTGAGAAATTGGTTGTGACCCTGGAGACTGAAATGTAATAAAATAGCCTTTCTGGTTTTGGTGACGAAAACGCTGACAATTGGCAGCTCCTCTGACATTGTTAATTCACCCTCCAAGCCTTCAAACCATTAATCTTTCCTGTGGTTCACTCTGAAGGCTGCCGGGTTTCTCCCCTTGGCTTAGTGACAAAGCTCTCAGCGAGCTCCCCTCTTCACCACATAAAAAAGGGTGGTGACGGCCTCGGTCCCACCAAGGTGCGAGGTGGGGGGGCAAGCCGAGGTGAACAGGAGGGAGGGGAGCGTGATGAGAGCATCGCCCCGGAGCAGAGAGGGTGCGGCCATCCCTCCCCAGCAGTGCTATGTTTGCTCTGTGCTGCAGCATGTAAGTGGTGGGGGCTGTGGCGCAGGCATGCCCAGAGGGACACGTCCATCCAGCCGCGGGCTTGAGCTGGGTGTCTCACACCTCTCTTTGAAGCAAGGTGCCTACATTCGGCCTGTGTTGCCTGTCAGGCGCTCAGATTTGGCCTCTGAAGACCCTCAGGGTGAGCTGTTCAGCTGGTCTTGGTATTTATGGCCCTCACCACCATTGGACCTCAGCACCTAACCGCTGGCTTTTATCTTTGCAACCTGTGACTGCCACAAGTGGGGCTTATCTGGGTCCTGCTGGTGGGAGGCAGCACTGTTTGAGATGTAAACGTGAATTGTTGGAGCCTGGAGCCTCAACCTCAGGGCCAAGCGGGGTGAGGAGCAGCAGTACCATGAGCTTGGGAGCCGACAGAGCAGCCAGGCCGTGAGCTCCCAGCTGGCAATGGCTGTACGGCACCTATGTCCTGTTGTGTTTTACAAGAGTGGCAGATAAAAGATTTTGGTATTTCCAGAGCTACTCTTGTCTTTAATTGCTTCCCTACCTCCCTTTCCACTTGAACTGCGTGTTCGGCACTGCCTCAGGCTCAAATACTTCAGGAGCATCTTCTGGTGCAAATACTCCTGGTTCCTAGGTCACGTTGGACCAGTCTGCCCAGTGAGAGCCAAGCGTGGGGATTTCCCAAGCGCTCCATGTGTGACTTTCTTGTGGATCTCCCATTTCTTTCAGAGGGATGCTTCACAGGTGTTCCTGGCTTACGTTTCTTTTAAAAAACTGTAGGGTTATGGTGGACATTTTATTTCAGTCTTTGCTCAGAACAAGCATTGTGTTGGTCAGTGTAATGAACCCGAGACCAAAGCCTGCAGGATTCCCTTGCGGGAGTAGGAAAGACCATTGTCTTTATCACCCTTTGGGTGATACCGGCAGTGAGCCCACGGGGCAGAGCTTTTCCCAGGTCCTGCCTGTGCTGTGGACTGACGTGTTACAGGATGGTGGTGATGGTGGGGCTGCCCTGTGCACGGGGTAGTTCCCAGTTAAATTCCTGTGAGACCAGCGGGGCTGGTGGAGGAAGCAAGCAGCTGCATAGGGAGACAGCTGATAAAGCTGCACAGATAACAGACCCCATCCCCCTCTGTCCTTCAGGTAATACGAGCTCTTTCCTGTTAGTTTGCATTTCATGTTGATAAATACTGGATTTCTGTTTGCACTTAAATATACACATGGAACTGTCCCATAAGCCCTGCTTTTGAGCTGAATTTATGTTTTGTGCTAGTGGTGTGTTGGTCTTTTATGGCTGACGCAAAATACAGGTAAAAGGGAGTTTTGATTTACACTTTATCAGGCCAAGAATCCCCAGCCCCACTGAGGAGTGATGTCTGCCGTAATCTGTGGCGCTGGCCAAAGACAGAGCACCTCAGTATCCCCATTTTGGTATGAAACTGAGCATTTTCCCATTGAAAGAGTAGTTTAAAGACAACCCAGTTCTGCAGATATATTAAAGACCTGAATGCCCAATATTATGCCTGTTGCTGATTTCAACCACAGTGACAGGAATTCATCCATGTTTGGTCTGATATTTCATCTACTCATGGTGTTTGAACAGCTCTGGATTTATAGCATGTATAGAACTGGAAGATAATCAGATGTTGGTTCCTTACACCCAGAGACGTGACTCAGTGCTAAAACCAGGCCCAATGGCCTGAAGTCAGACGCCGAAATAAGTGCCCAGGGTGCGAAGCCGTCGGGTTTGGTTTGGCACTGTCACACACACACAAGAGGAGCGGCGCCAGCCCAAAACCTGCGTGAGGGGGCGTGACGGCTTACCTCATGGTATTGTGTGTGTGTGTGTGTGTGTGTGTGTGACAGGCAGAGACTCGCGAGATACCCGGGGCTTCTAGGCTGCCAGGCAGGAGGAGGCATGGCTGGCTGGGTGCGGTTTTCAGGGGTGTGGGAAGGGATGTGAAGCAGAACCACAGCAAAATGCGGACTGGCATGGTACTTGGGGGTGATCTGCCCAGCGCATGCCTGAGAATTTGCTGTGCATGCCAGGGGAGAGCTGTCCCCCTGTGCCCTTCTCAGGCCGCATCATGTCTGACAGGCCTGCCCCGGGCGGAGGTGGCCCTGGTGGCTTTGGCGCGGGTACTGCAGATGCAGCTTTCGGTCACCCCTCTGCTCACCACTCACCTGGCAACCTGGGCAGGAGCAGCCATGCCATGCTCAGCCCCACGGCACTGCCTGCGCAGCTCACAGTGCTGGGAACACGCCTGTCTCCTGTGCAGCATCCAGCGCTCTCAAGGGCAGCCAGGCGCCAAGTCACTACCTGCCAAACCGAGCACCAAAACTTCCCTGCTCACCTCCCTGCAGCTGCTGGGAGCTGATGGCTGCCAGCTCCCCCAGCCGTTTCCATTTTCATTCACACTTAGCATGGAAATGGATATCTGTCTGTTCCCAACCTGTTCGCCTTCCCCACGGGACTGCTGAGTGCCCCACACCACGGCAGGGATGCTCGCCCCCTTGGGCCCTGGGGCACCCCTGGGCAGGGATTGTAAAATGCTTTGGGTTTTAAGGGTGCTACGTCAAAATAACTGTAGCAAATGGACTTTTATTTTATTTTCAGTATAAACAGGGAAGGATTTTTTTTTTTCAGTGTAAACACGGAAATTGAGAGAGGCCTAAACTGCATAAACAATTGATGCAGTTCTGGACCATGACACAGTATCTTAGATGGTTGCTGATTATACCACATGTTGTTTTATTTAGAGGATGAAATAAACCATCAGGAAAGGCTCAACTGATGAGCAGCTTTCTGTAATGTTTTGAGCCCTTGTAAGAAAACTTTATACTTCTGTGGTTTTTTTTTTTTTTTTTTTTTCAATGTGGAGCACATTACAAAATGAGCTGTGGGAATACACAGCCTCCAGCATTACTCCTGTGCAATGCAGTGAGTCTGACCCACGTTTTGCATTGCCTTCCTGAGGTCAGCCCTCTCCATGTTGTGTCTGATGCCTTCCCTTTTCTGTGTTAAGAATCCCCTGGGTGAGCCCTGGGCTGGGCAGTGTCTGACCGCAGCAGTGCACGGGGTGGTGGCAGCCTGGAAGGAGAATCTCCTGGAGCTGCTTTAAGGAACCAGCCCATGCCCCCCCTCCCCTAAAGAGCAGGGGTGGGGAACGTGCTTGCCTGCATTTTCTCATAGCCTCTGATCTCTGCTGACCCAGCTGCATGCTTTTGCTGAGAGAAGCTGTGGCTGCTTAGCATAATGCTCCGGTGCTGAGTACATTATTCATGGTAAAACAGCAATGTGCGCGGGTGGGGAGGATTAAACAATGTCAGGGATGTCTCGTCACTGGTGGCCTTATAAGTATGTTGCCGCACGTCTGTTTTGTCCAGCAGGGACGCAGCTGGATTTTCCTCTCCAGCACAGATAGGTGCTGTTAATCCAGATCTCTTCCCTCGCTGTTGTTCTTAATTTTCTTGTTTTCTTATCTCTTCATCGCTTCTTGAGATGTGTGTCTAGGTGTGGAGTGATGGGTGGTGCCGGAGGCTGTGGGGTCTGTGAGAAACTGCAGAGGTTTGATGGAGTAAGCAAGCAGCATGTCTGAATGGATAGGGAGAAGGGCAGAAAGGGCACTGAATTTCAGACCTGCCCATATGTCTTGACTCACTCTGAGCTGCTTTATGCAGCATTTTGTTCATACTTCCCACCCTTCCTCTCTCTCGTTTGCTGTGGGCAACAGCTTTCCCATATTAATCCCACTGCTGCCTCTCGGATCCTCACCTGCAGAAGCAAAGGAGATGCCGTGTATCTCTGCAAAGGGCTTACAAAGCTCACTAGAGAGCATGTATAGAATTAATTGCAGCAAATGTAAAGTGCGGTTGTATTTGGCTAGTTCTGGGACAGACAGAGGTTTTATAAAGAGGGCCTTGGAGCTGGGTAAGCAGCCAAATACGTCTCATTCCCTCTGCTAAATCAAAGCATTTTCTCTCCTAGTGTAAATGCTCTTTCCCAAAGACACTAGCTGAGGGATTAACATGTCCTAGCCCAGACCTTTGTTGGCTGCCTTGCCTCCAGTGCGAGGGAGTGACAGCAGGAAAACCACCTGGGAGCCTGAAACCTGGACTTTGCAAAGTCCCCATAGTGTTGGCAAGGTGGAGCCCAAAGCATGTGTACTGGGAAGGCAGAGTGGGACCAGGTGGTGCCCATGGACACAGAATGTCACTTTATAGTATGACAAAATAAGGTAGGTTTTTCTCCCAGCCATACCAACCCTAAATCTCAGGGACCACTTTAAAAAGAGGGGTCCAAGCATACATTCATTACTTCAGCGTAAATGTCATAATCAAGCCCATGGATAATGGGGCTTCTTCTGTACTCTGGCAAATGAGTCTGAGCTGGTTCTTAGTTTTACGGAGCTGGTATCAGGGGCCTGGTTGGATGGTAGAGTTGTAAGTGACTAGATTATTGCGGTGGTAGCCCAGGTTATGTGGGACAGGAAGATCTGGCCTGTCAGATCTCCAGCCGCACACCCTCCCCTCCTCCAGAGGTGGCTCTGTGGAGGTTGGAGTTGCTCCTGGCCCAGTTGCTGGAGGACTGCCCCTGCAAGCTGGGCCTGTTCCCACGTCACAACTGGCATTTCTTGTGGCAACTGCTTGACATGAGACAGCTTTGCTTGCATGGATGGACCCAGGCCCGATACCTACCCCAGCCAGACAGCATCATTGATGTTTCTATGGGCAATACCTAAAAAACAGTTGAGCTCTGGGGCCTATTTCAGGTACAATATCAAGCAGTACTGCCAACGTGTCTCAGCATTGTCTGCTCAACAGTGAAATGACCTAATGGCAAAGTCTTACACAATTGCACTGGAGCAAGCACTGGGAGGTAGGGCATGGCTTGTTTCCAAAGGAAGCCTCAGGACATGATGTTACAGGATGTGCAGAGCTTTATTCATCTGACCATAGTGTCCTGAGGGCCTGTGGTGCCACACGTCCCTTCTGCCAGAGGCTGCCGGACCCAGTGCGGAAGCCAGCTGGGAGCGGTTTTTAAGGAGGCAGGAGGCTCAGCCTTTGCACAAGACTTAACTTGTGCAAAATCATGCTTGCAGGTTTTGCTCCTCGCAGCATCTTTCAGCCCTCCTCGCCCCCCCCACGCAGAGGTGTAGCTGCATCCCGTCGTGTGCGAGATGGCTGTGCCACCATCCCCTCTGTTCCCCCAGGCCACTGCTCTGGTGTCCCTCGAGAAGGGAGAAGGGGGAGAGGCTGGTGCAGAGCTTTAGGTGGTCTGAAAGGTGCAAAGCAGGTTTGGGCAGTGCAACATCGATGGGATGCTTGGGAGCCTGTAAGCTGTTTGTTTTTGGAGTCCTTGTCGGGTTGTGCAAGCTGGCCAGTAGCTGCCAGTGCTCTGAGCACCCTGCCTGCAGCCATGCTGCCATGGACCGGGGAGGGACACCACACAAATAAAGGCAGAAAAAGGTCCTTGTTTAATAACAGAAGTGCTTTCTGCTATCTTGACTCTAACTGACAGGTGAGCAACTCTCAAAAGCAGCACGGAGATGAGCCCAGACCATGCTGCAAGGGGGGAGGGAGCATTATTAGTAGTTATTAATCATGCTAAAAGGCTGGGGGATGGGTTCCCTGCAGTGCTGGGCTCTTGTGCAGGCACGTTTGCTATGAGCAGTCCTGGCAGAGAGCATGAGCTGGATGTTGCAGGGAAATGGTTTGTGGAAGGTTACATTTCAGGGCAAGTTATTTCAAGAACTGAAGGAGCTGGGTGTTTAAGCAAGTTTCCTTTTGGCAAGTTTGCTTATCTTCTTCATTACTGTGCATCCTTGTGGCTTCCCCTTAGGGGAGAGGTTTGCAGGGTGCCTAATGAGTGTAATCGCCAGCTCTTATCAGATGGAGAACAGCACTCAAATTTCAAATTCCTCTGAAGTGGACACAGAAGAGGAACCGCAAGCCCAGGCAAAGCACTGAGATGTTTCTGCGGGTGCCTCTCTCTCATCCTGGTGGTTTTTGGGGTTTCTCCAGGAGGCTTCAGTATCAGTGTCCGGCTCAGCTGCTCCTCGTGGTACAGGATCGTTTCTAGCAGCCTGCCAAATGTTGCATAGGCTGTCAGTCTTTAAATACAAGCTATACAGCTGAGCCTCCAGCAGCGTGCCAGTGGTGGTGTTAATCCAGCGTTATTCTTGACCACTTAGCAGTCTTGTCTGATCGAAAATGAAACACGGTAATTGTGTGCTGAGCTCAGCGCTCTTCACGGGGTTGAGTAATGTGCCCCTCTCCTGTCTCAGGCAGTGGAGGAAATAAAGGCACTGAGAAGGGACTAGGTAAAGGCCCAGCGACCAGGGCAGGACCGACAATGTGTCTCCTGCAAGCTCCTTCCGCTGTAATGGTGTCTTCAGGGATCTGTCTCACGGCTTCTCAAGCAGCAGCTCCCAAATCCCGTGGGACTGGCAGCCACAGATTTTCTATATCCACCTGGTGCCTTGTCTGGGCTTTTCATTAGCACTTCCTCTGTTCACAGTCTGCTTACAGCATTAAAATTAGTGAGCAGGTAGACATGCACTGTTGTGTTGACCCCTCGGAAAGTCCTCGGGTTAATGTTGAGCACCTTAGCCAAGTTGGGCATCTGTGATATGCATCTGTGTCCTTCCCTTTTCCATAAATTAATGACTTAGCAGAGAGGTGAAAAAAATAAAAGCATCTTGTCATCTTCCTTCTGGTTAGGGAAAATATCCCACTGCAGCTGTGAGGGGATGTGCTGAATAGCCTCGTTTTTTGGCCCAGGGAAAGATGTGATTGCAGCTAATGTGTGACACCTCTAGGAAGAGAACATTTCCCTAGGGGGAATGGTTTGCCATCCTGTCCCACATTAGGAGCACTCTAAATCTTCTGAACAGTGTTTATTTATGCCTGACAGTCCTGCTGGGTTTGCTCAGCTGCTTTCCAGCATGCTAAAACCTAGCATGAATGTGTAGAACGAATACCAGTTGCAACGGACTCATAAATGAGGTGTGTCCCAGCTGCAAGGCATGTTTTAGTTGGAGAAGGGTGGAAGCAGTCCACCCTTCTCATTTCCTCTGCCTGTCAAATAATTGATGAAAGCCCACATTAATCATGATGCTCCTCCCACAAAATCATTAACACTGCACAAAATCTTACATAGCAGTTGCAAAGCCGCCAGCAAATGTGACATTCTTCACCTTCAACCCTGGCAATAATTTTGCCCCAAAGAGGTCTTGGTTGTTAAGAGGACACCTCTTTAGTAGAAATAGAGAAAAGTGAATGAGCTGTTCAGTTGACTAGCTTGAAAATGCCAAGTTTTAGCCAAGTTCTTTTTTTCACAAGCAGTACCATACCTGTGGCATTGCTGCATCATGTCTTCTGTCTGGGATCTCAGCGGATTACCCTGAGCTCCTTCCCATCCCCCATTTCTCAGGCAGAGCACAGCAGCTCTTTAGCAGTGCCGTAGTATCTCTGGGAAGCAAAGCATGCATGAAGAGGAAAGGGAGGTGTAATATGGCAGAACGTATCAAGGTGAGGTCAGACTGGGAGGCTGGGGATCATGCTGCCAATTTTTCAGATAGTACTGTCAGATTGTGTTTTAAAGATGGGGTTTGTGATGCCTTTCTGGCTCCCCATCTGCTTGTTAGATCAAACACTGCTTTGGAATTGGTCACACTGTAGTCAGTGAGTCTGCTCCACCTGTCCCTGGGCTGAACCAGCTTATTAAAGATGCAATCCAAAATCTTGTGCCCAAACCTTTTTCCCAAGGAAGGAAGCAAATGAGATTGTGATGCAGATGAAGGTGTTTGTGATTAGCATTGACTCAAATTCTCTCTCTCTTTTCTGGCATCTCTTTTCTTAGAGGCTTGGGCTACCTTGCTTTTCTCAGCACCCACTGCTCTGGAGAGCACTTCTCTGTCCAGCAAAGAACAGAGTTGCTTCCTCTGTTGTTACTCTCTATTACAAAGCCAGTTGCCTCAAATGAAAATACAGTGTTTGTCATTTACCTGTCTCCTCCCCGTTAAATCCATCTGTGGGTGCCAAAACAGAATCCCAATCCTAACTTCAATAGAGTTAGTTATCTAAGAGACCTGTAGCCATATATATTTCTGCTGAGATTTGATTTCATTAGTTTTCACCTCCTTGTTTCCAGGTACCATCAAGAGAAGCCCTGAGTGCTGCAGCTGCTTTTCAGATGTCTCTTGGAAAGCGGCTCCCTGGACAGTCCATTCACTCATTTTGTCTTCTTGTAGGTGACTCCAGGTAGCAAAGCTGCAACAGCCAACTTGTGTATAGGCGACCAGATCATAGCCATTGATGGAGTGAACACAGATAACATGACGCACCTCGAGGCGCAGAACAAAATCAAGGGCTGCGCAGACGAGCTAACCCTGACAGTCAGCAGGTAGGTCACCTGGCGAGACTGGGGACGGGGACGAGGAGGGAGGTGGAGTGGACAGTAGCTGTGTTTTGGTTTGACCTCTCTGGCTGGTTTGTTTAATTTGACCTCTTAGTGCTTTGTCTGGCCAGGCACTGAATTGCAAGAGGGAACTGCATTTCAGCCTTTAATCCTAGTGCTGCTTGCATTTGCTGCACTTTGACCTTATGAAAATAATTTTCCCTGTGAGAAATTGGCTGATAATTTGTGGCAGAGTCTGTCAGACTGTTCTGTGGCTCCTGACGGCAAGAAATCCAAGATAGGTCTCACAAAAACCTCACTCATAGCAGAGGAGGTGTGACCAGAGATGACCTTTCTTCCTGTTGCATGAATTTAGCAGATAAAATACATGGCTGTGTGCTGTTCAAACTATTCATTATCTAGGTTTTGCCACTCACAGATTCAGAAATATTGTACATTTTTGGAGTCTCTTGATCAAGCTTCTTAAAAGTGCTGGAGCCTGGCTTTTCAGGGGTGCAGGGGATTTACCTGATTTGGAGCCACAGATACCAGCTTCAAGGCAGGGAAAGCACAAAAGCATGCCCTAAGTGACGCAGTAGCTCAGTTGTTTGCGGCTCTCCTGTGATAAAGGGAACTCTTTCTGTAGCTTGCACAAGGGCAGCAGTTCAGCAGGCATTTCCCAGTTCAGGAAGAAGTGATGGGCCGTGGCCAAAACAAGCCTGACAATTCATTGAGGGAGTTCACAGAGGGAAGACCCGAGCAGAGGGAAGGCAGCGTAAATGAGTGGTGAGCATTACAGCAGCGTGTTAGCCCCAGCATTTCTCAAGACCACCCCTAACTTGGCAGTCTGTAGTCTTCCTGTGAGGGAGTGCTTCTTGTCTGCCCCCAAATATCCGGCTTCTTGATCTTAGCAAGCCAGTGCTGCGTGGTTCTGGCTAGGAGAGAGGAGAGGAGAGGAGGCCAGGCCTCTTTCAGCCTGTGGGCAAGCTCACTCTTACAGGTCATGAGTCTGGAAAATGTGTTTGCAAATGTTCATTATCAAGTCGTTAGCTTTATAGACACTCAATGCACATTTTATCATCCTTGGATGTGGAAGCTGCCCAGAGGGAGATTTCTGTGCAGCTGTGTAAAGCCATGCAGGAGCTTTGAGTTAAAACTCAAACCGTCTTTAAGTGTGGAAGCACGAGGAGTGTGGTGGACCCTGTTGCTGTACTGACCGGCAGGTACCACTAACAAAATGGCCAAGGACAGTAAAAACTGCAAGGATGTGAAAAAAGCAGTGATCTAACTACTCATCCACCCCAAGGTTTGATTTACTGCCCATTGTTCTCTATGAAATCTATTTTATATAGCTCCAGGGAACTTTAAGTCTTTGGTCCTCCTCCTTCTTTGGGATTAAACTTCTGCTTAGGGAATTGCTTACTTGTTTGGAGATTTGATAGCTGCTAGAGATGTGTTTCTATCAGCAATATGATACTGCATTATGTTTTCTCAGAGGAGAAAGCTCTGCTTTAACACCAAAAGGCAGCCATGTGCATCATGCTGTCTTTCCTGGTTGCTGTCTGTTGAGGGTATTTTATTCCAAGCTCTGAGCTGTCTCCTTCTGGGCCCCTGTAACTGCATCTCTTTGTCCCTGTGGCTTTGTAGGTAGTTGCCTATGAAAACAAAAGGATATCACTTGTGCTTCAACACTGCCAGCTCCTGGGTCAGGTCTCCATGCTCCGCAGTCACAGCTTGTTAGCTGGTCCTTGTGCAAAGCAGCCGTGCAGGCCAGGGCTCCAGGTCTGACGGCAGCAGCTCCGTGGGCTGGGCGTCACTGCAGCTGGTGCTGCCGATGTGCCCAGCTGTGCCGGGTTTCTGGAGAGAGAAATTTTCCAGTCCTTCTTGTTACTCATCATCATAAAGATGTCATGTGAAAGCATAAACCTGTATTGATTTTTAATTTGATATCTGATTAATTTTAAATGATTTCTCTGAGAGCCAAGTGTGCAAAATGCTGTCAGATCTGCATTTGGGGTGGCAGCAGAGACGGGCCAAGAGGAATTTTACAGACATGGATTGGAGCTTACATCAGGAATTTTATTTCCACAAAGGGACACCACCGTTGTGACAGTGAGGACATACCTTATGAATGCTGAAAATGCACATCTTCAAGAGGAGATGGGATGAATTCATGCAAATAAAATACGTAAAGCCTAGTATATACCACAGTAGTATCTCTGCTGCAGAAAGCCCCAAAGCTGCAAAGAGCTGAAGGCTGGGAGTGTTTTGGGGAAGTACGGTGCTATGCTTGTCTTGTTCTTGTCCCTCTTCCCCAGGCCTAAACAAACCTTATGTGTGCTCAGCATCTATGCAACCCTCTTCTCTTTTAATGGTAGCTGTGTGGTTAAAATGTCCTTATCTTTGGCTGCACTAATGATTATTTAAGAGAAATGTAAATGTAGAGAACCAAAAGGGCTTAAACACTTCTGGTAAAGGAAATGCTGTTTGCACTGTGTACTTGATTGCAAATATCAACAGCATTCCAATGTTTCCTGTTTCGGTATTTTCCTTAACGATGGTAGCAGTCCAAAAATATTTCAGATCAGATTGTAGGCAGGAAATCTAGTCTAACACATGTCACTGTTAAAAATGGATTGAATTTCTAGCAGAAGAAAACATGCCTGGTCTGCTTATTTCACCCAAAGGGGCAAATTTATCGGTGAAAAATCTGTTTGTTTCCTGGGATTTAAAACCAGCCACAAATTGTTTTCTCTGAGTGTGCCTCTCTAAGTGGCACTGCCAGGTGCTTTGCTGCCTGACATGTGAACAGAACTGGAAAGGTCTGCTTTCTGCCTCGGAAGCAGTTGTTTTACAATGTTGGCACACACACCAAATTCCTGATGGACTTTGCATCTCCAGCAGATCGCTGCTCTCTTCTCAGCCTGTTTGTTTGTTCATTTTGCTTTTTGTTTCAGGCTAGAGAGCCCTCTTAGAGTCATAGTTCACAAAAAATGAAGGCAAAATTTCCATTATTGTCTTCATCAGTGTACGGGCAAGCTCTGCAGCATGGTTTTCTTTGGTACACATAGAAAGACCAACCTACAGCAGACTGCACTTCAGTTAATTCAGAAGTACCTAGTTGCTAAAGCAAGAAATTTCACAGGCAGAGTTGTGAGCCTCTTGGATTTGTAGGATAAATGAAGTTTTGGATCTTGAGTCTTTGGAAAGACCTCTTCTTTTTTTCAGTGAAGGTCTGCCCCCCTCCCAAGTGCACCATTGATTTTCCTTTGACGGAGGTAAGCAGTGACATGTCCAGCAGTCTGGGGAATGCTGTCAGCTTGCTTTGGAAACTTAGTGCATTTTGGGAAATAAACTCACTTTGATGGGAGAGTACTCAAGACAGGAAGGCTTGAGAAACAAAACTCGCCTGATATCCAAAAGGTCCAGGCATCGCCGATGTCACTGGTAATGCTCACAAGGAATTTGGCACACAGCTCTGTGTGGCTGTAGCTACAGATGGACAAGAGCAGACAAATGCTCTTTGCAGTTGCAGTACAGGTGAAAGTTCTCTCTAAAAGAAATGGCTTTTTGCCTACGGCTGTAGTCACCAAGTGAACAAAAAAGAAATATTCCTACAGCGAGCCTGCCCCTCCTTTGTGTCTGGAGGCAGGTTGGGGTGGTAACAGGAGAGGAATATTTGTGAAAAAGGATTGCAAACGTAATCTCTTTTTCTGCTCCTACTGTCCTTTTCTTCAAATATCAAGCTGCTCTTTTGCACCACTGCTGCCAGCATATGATATATTAATACACCTTTTTTTTGTTTGCAAAACAGTCTGTTACTCTGCTAAGAGTGATGCCAAGGAATGAAGCTATGCATTTTTTCTTTGAAAACTGCTCAGATCAGTGAAGTCAGATGTCCTACCAGCAGATGTTAAGTGCATTGTCAAAAAGGATCATGTGTAGATGCTTATGGAGAAGGAGGAAGGGCAGGGGAGAGAGAGAAAATGCCATCTGGGTTTTACTCGGTAGGCTCAGCTGCACCCTCGCTGCGGGAAGCTCCCCATCCTCACTCTGCTTGTCCCCGGTGTTTGGCTGTGGCTGCACAAAGCCACAATAGGCTCGAGGTTGCATTCTGGGAAGTCTGCAGAGTTTGTTGACTCATTTAGGCTTGCTTTTTGCTTCCCTGCCAGCAAGAGTTTTCCAGCTCTGTCATCTTGCTAATAATGCTCATGGCCCTGGGAAGGGCCGGTGCTGTGCAGCAGCTATATAAGGCCATGCACACCGGCCGCCCTCCCCGGCAGCTCGCCCTGCTGCTCCCCAGCCCTCGCAGGTGCCCGCCAGCAGCTTTTACCAGTGATGGGAGCATTCAAAGTCATTTTGGCAAGTCAAGCCTGGCTTTTGATGTGTTGTTACAGCCTCTTTGGGAAGGCAGAAGCTGTCAACACTGCAGCTGGCTAGTGGAGGAACTGTGAGCAGCCAGGTGTGCCTTGTCCTCCGCCACACTGCAGTGAAAGGGCTCGTGGTGCTCCTCTGGTGCTGCTGCTGAAGCCAGAGTTGCCCTTTTGCTTTTAGTGGCTGTATGAAATGGAAGAAATTAATTAGGGGCCTCTAGTCTCAAGGAAGTTGTGACTAGCATTGCAGTTCGAGAAGGTTTTGCTTGCCAAAGTGAATTTGTCCATTAATGGATGGCTTGCTAAAAGAGTCTGCTGGTGTTTAAATCCAAGGGCATGTACTTTACAGCTGTCGTAGCTAACAGGCTGAGTAAACAGGTACCTTCCCGGTAGCCTGAAAGCTCTTGTAGTTAGTCACTAAAGCTGTTAAAATGCCTGTCTAAAACCCTGGGGGCTGTTGAAAGAGGAATTGCCTAAGCCTTTTTTCATTTTTCAGCCGTCAAACCTTCTGCTATGCAAGAAACTTTTCATTATTTAGGGGTTTAGTTGCTACTTGGGTAAATTAGTTGTGCCCATCCCCGTGTTTGAAACGGGAATGTAAATGTGCCTCTGCCCTACAGAAGTTACTTACGCAGTTCCTGGCTACAGAATTAGACCCTCATTTTCCAGCAATGAAATTTCCCTTGAAGCTATAGCCCAGCCCTGCACGCAAACCCCATTGATAGCAAAATCTAGCCTCTTGTGATGTTTATATTATACCATGTTTGAGCCAAGCTTCTTGAAAAATGTTGTGTTTCACAAATACCTCTCCACATTCTTGCCTTGACTTGCATGCAGTTTCCTTCCTCTCCTTCCTACCAGTACCTTCCCATCCAAGCTAACCTCAGACAAATTTTCTAATCTTGGGTCTTGTTTTCTGCCTGGATGGAACAGCAAACGCATGGCTCACTCCCTGGCCCTGCCTTGGTTGCTCTCTCTCCTGTGGTGAGGAAACAGCATAGAAGTGTAAACTGCAAACACGATGAAATTTGTATATTTGCATGCCTTCTATTAATTTGTCTGGCAGTTGTTCCTGGGCTTGTTTGACTGTCATGTTTTTGTCTTCTCTTTCTGCAATGTTTGAGTGTCGCTCTCTGTCAGAGTCCCCTTTGCTGGAATATAGAGGAGAAACCATGTTATAAAACAAATTTGGATTTGAGCTAGCCACTCCAACACCTGTTCACTGCTTCATATAAATGATATGAGCACATGCAGATATGACAGAGACACGATGTCTAACCAATCCACCCAACTCAAGCCTTGTACCTGTACTTCCCAGCCTTACAGAAGCGAAGTTCTGGGCCAGCAGTGGAACGTAGGTGAGCTTTAGGGTGCTTTTTCTCTTTTTCCTGCCATGCTTCAGTACAAGTGCAGACACTGATTGTGGGAGCAGAGGCAGGAGGCCTTTGCCAAGAGCTGGGATCGCAGCTCCACGGGTGGTGTGGTGGGACAGGACACGCACTGTGCTGGCCCCTCCAGGCAGTGCATCCACAGCAAAGCTGCCTCCTCTTTGCTGGGGCCATAAATGGGTGTTGTGAGAGCAAGTGAGGGGCTCTGTGACAGCTGTTGTAAAGACAAAGGGAAGCTTTGTCCTCCTTGCCTTAGAGGGACAACCGCATGGGCTATTTAACCTTTCTGCTTGGATAACTTTTAAGCTGAATTGAAAGTAAAGCCTGGAGTGACCTTGCTGCTTCCATTTATATCCAGTGACAGATTGGAATGGCAGCAGGCTGGGAATCAAACTGGGGCTTTTTGCCTTGCTATTAAAAAAGGGAGAAAAATCTGGTCAGAAACCCAAATTTGGTTGTGGTAACTAGCCCAAGGTGCCTCCCAAAAGGTGGAGACCAACACGCTGTGCCACCTCCAATGCTCCGAGCCAGGGCAGTGGGATGAAAGCAAGCACCCAGGGTCCTGAGGGGAGGTTTCTGCTCTGTGCTTGTACACTGGCCTGCTCCGAGCTTAAATCTGCAGTCTGAAAAAGGCCTTTCGGTGCTTCTGAAATTTGGTAACACTAAGCTGCTGCAAAAGAAAGTACTGCGTGGAAAATACTTAGGTCAGGGCTAGTGAGAATTGGCACCAGGGATGCCTCATGCCAGAAATCAGCTGAAGTGTTTAATGCTTTCTGAACTGCTTTTTCATCTCCAGCCAGCGTCCACTTGCTTGCAGCCTGGCTGGCAGGGTGTTTGATTTCCATGTGCTTTGCTGTGCCCCCTGTATTTCCAGAAGAGGTGAAAACTCAGTCACATGTGATCTCCAAGGATTTCCACAGAGTAAGGCTTTGCTCTGGTCAATGGGCTGCTTCCCTCTGTGCAAATACAGTCTTCAAGTGCAAAAGCCAACCATCCGAGAGGTGTCTGTGACTTTGTTACGCTTGATAGCTGTGATCTTGGTAAAGCTGCTGGTTCCTCTGGCCCCTTAAAGCACCGGTGGTCAGAAGCAAGGTGGGAATGATTGTTTTATACTCACCTTGGGTATGTTGTGCATCCAGCAACAGCAGCTGTTGGGACAAGATAATGATCAGATTGTCATAGAGTTGACCCCATGCAGCTCTTACATCCATAGTTGTCAGCCCGTGTGTGCTCCAGAGCATCAGATGCCAGGATTTGGGTGAGGTAGGCTGTGGGCTATTGGCACTGCAGCTGTGCCAACAGGATGCAATAGCCCAGAGCCAAAGGTTTGCTCTGCCTGACTCATGGTGTGTAAAGGATGCTATCAGGTGTGACCTGTGTCTGTGAATTTTCCTGAGAAAGGAGGTACAGCAGGTACAGTACAGCAGGTTTCCATCAGGGTTTCTTCTGGGTAAAGTCCAGAGTGCAATAGCCGCTGTAGCAGGTAAATAAATGTCCTATAAAAATTCTCCTCTTCCTTGAGTAAGAGTGTTGGCTCCCATCTCCTCCCACTGAGCTACCCTCTGGATGTTAAGCATTAAAATACTATTTATGCAGCAAGTGTCTGGAGTATACACATGTACCACAGTTAGGCTTTTTTGCTTGTTTTTATTTTAAAATGTACTGACATTGGAGGGCTTTTAGAGAAATGGGGTAGACGAGATTGAATTTATTGTGGGAAGCTCTACGCCCTGTTTCTCTACCCCTGTCAGTTTTATAAGCCTTTTCTGTTTAAAGTATCTTTCCAGTTGTCCAGTTAATTCTCAGTGGAAACATTCCTGTTTTGCTAACTAAGAACTTAAACTGTAGCTGGCCCTGGCCCCACAGATATCTGGGAAGAACATCTATCTGCAGTTGCAGAGTCACAAAGTTGCAGGATCTCCTGTCAAAACAGGACATGGCTTTCAAAATTCATCCTAAGAGTTTATCAGCTATCTAGTTGCTGCATTGTGCAATGTGTAACATCCAACAATGGGTTTCATTCAGCAATTCTACAGCAACTTGTTCCCTACTATTAAAAAGTTTGCAAAAGTGGCGCTATTTGGTCCCTCCTTGATGCTAGCTGCTCTCTGTATGTCCGAGAAACTTAGGTAGCATGTGTTTCCCATAAAATATCTCAAGCAAATCTAAGCTTAATTCTTAATTCTCCCTCACTGCTTGCTTGTCTGCTGTTCTTTGGGGCATAGCAAAACTCCAGAATGATGATGGTAGAAGTGATTGGTTTTGGTCACAGATCTTGATTTGTGTTTCAGGCCGCTGTGAGTAATTGGGTCAGACCGCAGAGCAGCAAAGGTTAGGCAGACTTTCCCTTGGACACATTATGTCGTCTCAGTTCTTAGTCCCATCGCAGACTTTGACCCATTTTTTCATAACTCCCGAACGTTTCTGTTTGCTCTGCATGGATACCACTGTATAAATAAGGAAATTCTGGAGACCCGAACCAAGAAATATTTCCGGCAGCTCAACTTCAAGAACAAAATGTTCTCTGTATATTCAATACAGACAAGAATCGTTCCGTTTCCCTGCTACCCATAAAAGCTGAAACACACAGTAATTTGAATTGTCCCACTTAGTTAAAGGATATGCATCCCAGGGGTATTTCCAGCTTCTGCTGTTGGGTGACTCCCAGCTCTACTGCCTGGGCTGGAGCCCATGCTTGTTGTGTCGCCAGTGGAGTCCCAAAGGACGAGCCAGGGCAGTCTCTGCTGAGATCCTGTATTGCTCCAAGGACCTCTTACAGCATTACTCAGTCATCCAAATTATGTACCTGGAATGAGGCTCTAGTATGGATTCCCTCCAGTATGGATAGCGCTGTATGCAGAAGTCTGGGGGAGATGTTTTTAGCTAATGAACTTCAAATCCTTTAATAACAATAATGTTGCTCTGTGATGGAAGTAGGTTAACTATTGAAAATTCATGTGTTGCAGAACGGAATCAAAAGTCTGGTCACCGCTTGTGAACGAAGAGGGGAAGACGCATCCTTATAAGATGAATCTGGCCTCCCAGCCCCAGGTAAGTAACAGTATCTGCATGTTCCTGTTCCCACTTACTCCTGGCTGGCTTTGGAGCAGTTTCTGGCCTGATCCTCCAAGGAGTCAAGCATGTGTCACTCCACTGGTCACACTGGGGATAGCGTGTGCCCCATACCTCCTTTGGAAACCTGCAGAGACAGACAGACAGACATGGTCAGAGCTAGTCAGATACCTCGCCGCAGGTAAGCTGCTTGGGCCGGAGGTGGTGTCTCCTGCCATGTGCATGCTCACACCTGTCCCAGGGCACACTGACGGCACTGTGGAGGTGTGGCTCAATAAATCATCACTACCGTTGCGAAGCCTGTTGATTTTCATAGATAAGAAAGGTCTCGAGAGGAGAGTAAAGTGATTTGCAATGTTTTCTGGTTTTGCTTCTCTTTTTTTTCCTCTTACTAGTAGACTCTTATCAGCAGTCTAGCCCTGGAAAAAGCAGAAGAGAAATATATCAGCCTTTTATATTTTTATCTGTGTGGCAGATCTTGCAACTCCTTTCTAGGAGATTGGTTCTGTAAACTGTTGGTAGCCTTGCTTCATCGGTCTGCTGCCTCTGTCAAGTAAACGTAGTAATAACAGAGATCTGTGCAAGGGCATTGCCTGGGCTAGGCTCAGAAGATTACACTGCAGAAATCTACAGCTGTGCTAAAATCAAAGGCATTGCTCTGGATTTCACTGGGGTAGTGACTTGGATTCTGGCCCTAGAACATTTCCCCTGTGAGTCTTTCTAGCAAAATGAGTAAAGAGAAAAATAGTTTGACTCTGCAATTAATTAAGTGCTAATATGTCTGTTTGGGATGGAAAGGACCCGAACCTAAAGTAGCATGTGTGCAGCAATGCCCGGCCCAGACCTTGGCTTGGGATCGATCCATGCTCCTTTTCATGCCAAGCTGCTGTGTGTTGCTTGGCTTGAGAGCGTGGTGCTGCATTCTGCAGGTATTTCATGACTTAGCCAAGCCACAGTGCGAGACTGAGCTGTTTGGACTTAGGTTGGGCTGGGGCCATGCAGTGACACCTGCCTATCACACTGTTGAGCTGGGATCTGCTCTGTGTCTTCTGCTCTGAAGATGCTCTGCTGCAAACCTCAAGACTGTGGGGCCAACTCTTGCCAAAAGTGTGGCAGAGGCTCCCCTGCAAGGCTGCAGAGGGCTGTTGTTTAAACAGCATGTTCTGGGAAAGGTGGATAACCCACAGCCTTTGAAAATAACCTCATCTAGTGCTCTCATAAAAGGCAAAGATAACTCGGTGCCTTGCTGGCAGTTCATCTTGGAACACAACAGAGTTTGTCTTGGTGCTTTGTAAAACTCAGTGTTGGCTGGTGAATCAGACCATACAACTGCTTTATGGCATGATTTCACTGCTCACTAAATCTCCCTGAAGCACTCTATTTTGAATAGAACCAGCAGTGAGTTTCTTCAGAGCTCAGTGTTGAAAGGCTCCAAACTCCAACACACAGAGAAAATTCATGCTTCTGAAGTGCAACTCAAGCAACACTACAGGGCAAAGGAAGAGGTGGTCCTGCCGCAGTGTCTGTGCCTGTTGTCAGCTGGAGCAGAAACTTCACCGTGACCTGTAGAAATCAAAGTGAGAGCCTTCAATGGCTTTGAGTATGTATATGCACTGCAGCCCTGCTTCTCCTGGGTGATCCTTGTATTGATGTTGGCAGAAATCAGGAGGAACTAGATGTAGAAATCACCTGATGCCTGGGTCTGAACAAAGATAAGGGTTGTAGCCCAAAACCTAAATCTATGCAACCAACCTGATAAGCCCTGTGTTCATTTCAATGTGCTCAGCAGAGCTGAGTAAGAAAAAGCCCTGTAAAAGCATCCTCTCCTACAGCCTTGTGCAGGTCGTGACTGCAGCACGGGGCTGGATGGGATCCTGCATACTGGGGGAGGCAGTGGAAGTCCCTGCTTAAACCCCCCCAGCCTGGGGGAAGCTTCCTAGCAGGAGAGGATTCAGCAGGAGACCTCACCCTGGTGACAAGACCTTAACCCGGGCATTAACCAGAATTTAGCTCAATGTTCACCCTTTCTCCCACCCTGGAATTAAACATGGGGCACTACTCATGCCAGGAGGAACTTAACTTGGCTCATGAAGCTGAGTTATCTGCAGCAAGGCACCTGCTGCTGCAGTCCCCCTGCCACCAGCCACCACACCACCACCCCTTTTCCCCCAGTCCAGCCTAGGTCACTGGACAGATATCCGCCACTGGTCAAACATTACGCATAGGCTATTTTAATCCCCTGACATCACCTCTTAGTTTAAATCATTTGCTCTGGCATTTTTAGCCCTAATCAATAGTTCTTCTTTAGTCAGATGTCCTCAGGGGCACTTCAGAGTGCTGTTTGCATACGAGTCAGCCCTTGACTGTCTGGGGGAGCCTGCTGCAACTCTGGAAGAAACAAGGGTGTAAGGAACTAATCTTAACTCGTCTTTGACTTACAAGTCATGCTGTGCTTCCTAAAGTCCGAGTAAAGGGCATCACAAAGATCAGACTGTGCAGGATTCATCAATAGCCCTGGCTGCAGAGTGCATTCCCGCTAAACCTTAGCCTTAGCCCTACCCCTGCCTCTGGCTCTGGCTGCTATGTATGTACCCTGATGCTGCCAGCGTGCAAGAGTGGCACAGCTGGGTCTGTGATACTCACCCTTAACTGTCTTCAGCGGAGAATTTGGAGAGAAACTGACTGTGGCAAGATTCCTGTTACACATCTTGTATCTAAGCAGTGACCCCTGTTTTAATCTGGCACTAGGAGCCACCTGTTGCCAGAAAATTAGGCTCTGAGCCTTCGTTATGGCTGATACTAGGAGAGCTTTATTTCCTGGTGTAAAAGCAACAGTCAAGCTCCCACAGAACTCTTGCCTTTCTTCTTCCCTTTATTTTGAAAACAAAGCCAATTAAGTCATTTGTGGTGGCCTATGTGAGTGGTTCTTGTTGGTGTGTGGAGCATGGGGCTTTCCTTCACGTGGCCGTGGGCTGGAGCAGAGGAATATAGCAGTGTGAGCCGTATGGCTCCAAACCACAAGCTGCCATTTACCCTTCCTGCTCCACAGTGCCCGAACATCCTAGTCCGCTGTGCCAAGGGAAAGTGGCATGAACACCATCAAGTGTTAAGGTGTGCTTTTTTTTTTTTTTAATGTACACCCATTTCCTTTTTCAGTAGCTGACTGCAGCGGGGAAGGTTTAGTGGCGAGGGCTGTCTGTTCGCAGCATGATGTCAGCACAGCGTGCTGACTTCTGCCAGATCCGTGGTGAGCCCTTGGCCGCGTTTCTCTGGGGCTGCATCTTTGCAGTGTGCCCAGAGCCCTCAGCCAGGCTTGCTGCAAAGCAGCAGCAGCGTGCAGAAGGTGCTGTGCCTATATACCAGTGTGGCAAACTGGTAGGAATTTCCCCACAAAGGTGCCGATCTCATTTCCCGATAGAACTGGTAGAAGTTGTGAGTGGAGCTGACTCTTCGAAGGCAGTGCTGTCTGAGCTGTTTAGGTTTTTTTCTGGCTGCCTCGCCAGTGAAAACAACCCATGTGCTTTCCTTGGCAGCTGCCTTATACAGAACACTTATTAATTCACTTACCAAAGAAAATAAGACATACTGAGTCCAAGTAGTTCATTTATGGCCTGATCCAGGGTCCTCTGAAGATGTTTCTCGTAGTTTTCGTGCACATGCAGGAACACCATCGTATATGTAAATAGAGTTACTGCAGACTCAAAAAAAAAATAAAAAGGCAAAAAAACTTTAAAGCCTTTGCTGAAGAGATTGGGCTGCAATTATTCAAATAAGTTCCCCCCTTTCTTAAAATGAGGTTCTGTTTGATGTTGCTCCCAAAATTCACCATCTGAACTGAAACTTCTCACAGCACATGTCCACCTTCTTTTCCTGTTCCCGTTTTATTTGGGCAGTTAAATAACTTAAGTGTTTGCAAATGATCTTACAAAAGAAATTATTTTTTTTGTCACGAACTCTATGACTAAATAGACATTAAGATCTCTGCTTCCACACTTTTTACTATTTGAAACAGGCTTTTTGTTTACTCCTGTAGTCCTATTAGAGGCTGATACTTGGTGAAATACTGCGTCTGTCTGTGGAAGTATTTTCCCTTACTTGGAATGCAACTTCAAGATACTTTTAAGTGTCTTTGGAAAAAAAAAAAAAAGACATTCCACAACCTCCCATGCATTCCCCAAAGTCCTGAATCCTAAGACTGACTTCATTGTCTGTGCTGATCTTTGCAAATGAAAGAGCTACAGCCTTATTATTGTTTCATTACCATTATCTTTATCCTTCTAAATTAATTCAAACCGAGGCAAGAGTGATGACAAAATCACATTTCATCGAAAGGTGCAGCAGCCTGTCAGCAGTGATGGCTCAGGGGCTGAACAAGCTTTGTTTTGGATGTGGCTATGGCAACATCAGGGGAAGGAAATGACGGAGACTTCTTCGTATATTTACTCAATTATTTCACTTGCACTTCTCACCCACATCATGAGGGCGATCACTCAGTGTCATTTTCCCATCAAGAGCTTTTCCTCACCATGGTGGGAAAGATTAAAATAATGTCTGCTTGTCCTTTCTGCTTAACTTTTTTTTGATAAAAGTCGTTGAAGTGAGGGAGAGCAACTTATTCTGGTGACCAAAGTGATTTCAGTTCTTGTGGCACTGACCAGAGATGAGGATAACTTGGAACTGCCACACTCTGGTAATCTGGCCTGGGCATTAAGCTCCAGAGCCACGGGCTGCTGTGCGTGGCTGTGTTGCCCATTGGTAAAACGAACCATAAAACTTGTTATTCCTCAGGCTGTGCCAGATTCGGGCTCTCTGGGAGAAGATTTGTCTTTTTCCTGTGTTTGTATGACACTGAGGTCAATGGTGCTGAGGTCTCTGTTTGCTCTGGGTGAGCTCATGTAGGAAGTGAGCCGAGAGAAACCAGTTTTGAGGGTGGTCAACACCAGGACTGTTTCCAAAAAAGCTGAAAGCTCTCAGTTTGACACCACCTCTTTTTAACCACAAAAGATACAGGCTTTTAAACTCAAGAATGCTCTTAAAAAAAAAAAAAAAAAGAGAGAGAGAGAGAGAGAGAAATAACATCCAGACATGTAGCCAGGGGAGTTCTGGAGGTGAATCAGGGTACTTGTGGGATGGCAGGGACAGCTGCTTCTGTCCTCCCGAGGCTTCTTGAGAGAGTGCCTGCCCCGTCCCAGTCCCCGTCCCCATCCCCGTCCTTGCCAAGTGATGTCATTGTTTCCGCCTTGTGTGTTTTATCTCCTTGGATACTGAGAAGGCTGGGGCTATAGAAACTGGGTGTGTGGCTGGCCTGGCCTTTGATAAGGCCTTGCATGCGTGGGCAATGTATGAAGCAATAGGTATATAAAGTAACAAAGTATGGTGACCCGCTGTTTTCGGTTAAAAGGCGTTACCGCATGGATCTGGAATGCTTTGGGGACTCGGAGGGAGAGGATGTGGGAAGCCAGCTTTGTTGTTTTACCCCCCTACAATAACAGAGCCCCAGACCCTTCCTAATTTCTAATCAGATTTCAAAGCATTGCAGAAGATTTTTTCCATAGCTGAAAAAAACCCAAACAATAACAGAGGGAGAGGTGAAAATGAAGGCATTTCTCCTTGCAGCTGCAGCTGGTGGGATGCAGCATCAGCTGGAGCTTGCCGTGAAGATGTCCTCTGCAGAGGTGTTGCTGCATTTGGCTGATGCGCTCCCTGGGCACGAGGCTGCCTTCATTCCCAGCGCAGCCTCGCGAGGGCAAGGATGGGGCTGGGCACTCTGGCTGCCGGTCTCTGCTCTCCCTCCCCACCCAGAGCATGACTGCAGCACTCTCCTTTGCTGAGGTTTGGTCAGGGGCCCATTTTCTTCGAGCTGAGTAAACAGTTGGACTGAGAAACGTTTAATCGTGTTTCCTCTTGGCGTGGCTCTCGAGGAGCACGCGCTGGCATCGTTTGCCCTGAGCCTCCGTTTCTGCAGCCCGGTGAGGCCGCAGGCTTGGCGCTGGTTTGGGGCCTACAAGGCTGCTGCTGGTGAACTTGCAGGGTGCTGTTTTTTTTAATTTGTAGCATAAAATAAGAGCGAGTCCCTTGTGCTAACCTGACTCCATGACCTGGAGCTTCAGGCAGTGCCTCAAGTGGCCTTCAGTTGTGATTCAGCATCTGAAATGAGTGGCAGGGGAAGCAGCCGGCCACCAGGGCAGGCACAGTCGAGGGGATTTCACAGGCTCGGGCGTCCCCGAGCGTGGCCTGGCGCGAGCAGGAGGAAGGGGCCATTGTTCTCCCAGATAATTCCCCATGACGCCGGCGCGGTAGGAAATGCTGAGCCGCTTCCTGCCCCGGCACACGGACGTTTTCCCCGTCCCCGCAGCTGGCACCGAAGTGGCTGGTGGCTCCCTGCCCGGAAAAGGCTGCCCCAAAAACCCATCCGGCAGGAGACCTGTGGATGTGAACTGGAACTGGGGTCCTACAAACCTCGTTATGTGGCTTCTTTTCTCCTTGAAAGGCCACATCATTTTTTTGAAAAGGAAGCAAAATGAGACCACTCTGAATTCAGAAGCGTGCTGGCAGAGATGTCTGTGCAGTTGCTGGTATGTTTTACCCTAGTCTCTGCCACCCTCCAGCCACCATGAAGACACAGTTCAGGAAAGTATTGGCCACACTCCTCTGTGCTATGGAGAAAGAAAGAGCGGGTCAAGCCCGGCATTTCCATGTGTCTGACTGCTGGCTCTCCCTCCACGAGCAGAGCATTGCTTGCTGTGCTCTTGCAGGCCATGCTCCCACTGGGGATGCTGCACATGATGCCTCTTGCCCCCTCTTGGGTTGGTCCTGGAAGATACGCAGCTGCAGAGATGCTGCAGACCCCAAGAATTTCAACTGCCTAAATCTGGCACTGCCCCCACGCAAGTACACACGGCATCCTGGTGGTTTTGTGTTAATGTTTTTTGCTTGCCTGCTGGTGGTCAGGTGCTTGGGAGTGCCACATTTCTGATTTTTTTTTCCAGTGTTAAATCAGAGATTCTCACATAAACAAATGATCTCAGGAGCTGGGGCTTTCACAAAACTAATGCCCAACACAGGGCCTGGTTGGCAAGTCTGGCAAATCACTATGTAAATATATTTGACAGTGAGAAGAAGTTATCTTTTCATCTTGGTTTTGGTACATGAAAGCACTTGTTCTTTGCAAATTCCTTCCACAGCTCAAGCAGAAAAAGCAGCACGGCATGACAGGAAGCGCTGGAGAATTTGGATTATCCAAACACCCTTTATAATGTTATTGCTCTTGCAATATTGTCTGTAGACTCTCAGGTTACAGACCTACATTCTTCCTGAGATGGGATTTTTCTAACCTAATCTTCAGACACCACCTTCAGCACAGCTATCTCTATCTAAGCTATTTTAAACTCCCTTATATTCTCCTGTGGACCTTAGCCACATGAGTGCTGCTACAGATGTCCTGACACTTCTGGAAGCTTCTTTTATGGACTTGGATGCCATTACACAATGGTGGGCCACAAGTGGGCCAAAATCCCCATTGTGGCTTCTGTGCCCAAGCACAACTTGCAGTTCTTGGAGTCAAGGCACTAACGTGATTTCGGTCTCTTTTCTCCGTCTGGCTGCCTATTCTCTCAATATTTGTAGGATCTTAACCATCCTTGAGGCCTATGTCACTCTGTCACAGTGATATGGGCTTGGCTGACAGATTCAGAAGTCCTTGGTGGGGTGGAAACACGCCTGCATGCATACAAAGCATGTAATCGAGATGCCTTACTTCCTTAGGAAACCAGATCTTTAAAAAAAAAAATACCCTAAATTACTTCCCTTTCTGTAATTCTTGGTTAGTAGTTAAATGTTTCCATAATACAGATTGTGACATGATTTAAACTTTGAGCCGATGTGACCTAAAAGTATAACCCCTTTGTCCTAAAACTCCTGCCTCTGTCTTTCATTAAACCAACTGCTCGTACGCACAGCATATCCCCTCTCTGGCTTGCAGCCTCTGAATAGAGTTCTAACATGTGCACTTAATGCTGATAAAAGATCACTGATACTTTTCCCCATGGTGTGATTTACATGCTGAAGTAATGATTATTTTTTGCTAATACCCACAGTTTCTGCCATGGGAAAGACTATTTTTATGAGCCCTGTTATGTGCTTTGAATGAGATTGTAACAAAGAGAGATTAGCTAATTACTCCAGGGTCTTTCTTCCTTTGGTGTGTGGGAAAATTTCGTGGCTGACTTCCATTTGTGTTGGCCAGAAAGTCGTGGGAGAGCAGTCCTGCCACCCCACACCTGAACTTCTCAAGCTGCCCCACTGATTTCAAACGACTTGTGACTCATGAGCGAGTTTGGACCTACGCTCCTCTTCTGTAAAGGGTCCTGTGCTGTGCCTGATGTGTGCCATGGAGCAAGATGACTCCCAGCTGTAAGTTTGGGAAGGCTAGCCAGCTGCATAAGGAAATCTGGGGGCATATAAGTGATTTAAAGGAAAATTTGTAGGGGAATTTAGTCATACTTGTTTCTAATGAGTGTTTATTCTGTAACTATAGCTCTATCAAACAAGTGCCGTGAAACGTTCAAAGGGCAGTGAAGGCTCACTTCATAGCTGTCGAAGTCAGCGTGTGTATGGAGTGGGAGGGAAACCGGTTGTGGTAATTAGGGCTGGGAGCTGGGAGCCCAGCGTGCTGAGAAGGGCCCTGTTTCATCCTGTGCCATTGGGCGTTAGCCCTGTAACGAAGCCATTCCCAGCCTCTGGCTGGAACATTTCAAAATGCACATTTTGGTGCCATCTTTTTGCCCTGGCTATTTCAGCTTCCTCTGTGAACTTTCTTCCTCCTCTCTTGAGGCCCAATTGTGCTCACCTTGCTTTGGTCAAGGAGGAACAAGCCCCTTCTGTCGTTAGCTCTGCCCCAGGGCTGCAATTCCCAGACTGCTGAACGGAGCTGGGGTTACAAAATTCCCCCTTTTTTCTTAGCGCAGCCTGCAATTTGGAAGACTGTCATGTCACGTCTAATTTAACTTGGATTTGGCCACTAAAGTATCCACTAATGCCTTTGGAAGCCTCTGGTTTGCTGTAAACCCAGAACATCTGGGTGATTTCTGGTACTAAAGAAGTCTCTGGTCTTGTCAAGGCGTTTAGCTGTCTCTGCCTCTGGACAATGCTTTGTTTAACAAGGATCATCTTCCCACCTTTACTGTGGCAATTTCTTGTCCAGAGAGACCAAAGTTGTTCATGAAAGACAGCTGTGAACCCCCGTCTTCACTGAAGGAGCAGACATACTCCAGAGCATTTGTAGTCATGACAAAACCCTTCTTTTCGGGGTGCCCTTATCTCTTGCCAGTCTTTCAGCTGCCACTGAAGAGTGCTGCTCTTTCTGGCCCTCATCTCCACTTTCCCATAGAATTCCTGCTTTCAGGGATTTCAAAGAATGCTTACAATCTGTAGTCTCATGTGAGAAGGTGGGGCCTGTGGCTTGCAGAGCTCCCAGGCATGTGGCAGCTGGAGCTAATTGCTCTGGCCATATTTCTGAGCTCTTGCATTCCTGGTACATCACCTCCAAAACCTCCTAAGTGCCAGCCCGAGGAGGGGTGTGTTGGCCAACGGGGATGGGAACGGGGGTCCTGCTGATGTCTGGAGGACCCTTGCCAGCTTTGGCGGTCAGGTCTGGGGTGGCGTGCTCCTCAGGTGACACCACGTGCCAGCGTGACCCTTGCAGCAGCCGCTCGCCCGCCACGTCCCACCCGCACGCCTGAGCACCTCTGATTTGTGCCTTTGCTCCTTTGCATGCAGGAAATAAGGCACATAGGAAGCGCACACAACCGGAGCGCGGTCCCCTTCACTGCTGCCACAGCTTCTGCCCCCAAAGTGATCACTGCTCAGTACAACAGCCCGGCGGGCCTCTACTCCTCAGAAAACATCCAGACCTTCAACAGTGCCGTGGAGTCAAAGACATCACTCGGGGCCCCCGAGCCTAGCAAGCCGTAAGTATTGCCCTCGCCTCTCCCTCCCTGCCCGGCCTGGGGGAGGCTCGCTGGCAGGGTCCCGGTTTAACCCAAAAAGCTCTCTTTCAGGACAGGGGAAGGAGCAGACGTGGCACCCAGGGGCAGGGCTCAGAGGAGCGGGGAGCATTTCGTGCGGTGCAGGAATGAAATTAACGCTCTTGTGTTTCTTTGTTTAGCAGAGACCGACGCAGTTTCCGCGTGCGTTCAGCATGACATACCAGCCCTCTGGTCTGAACAGGTGCCTGACAGCTTGTTACGAGCGCTTTGTACAGTCGACGTCTTGTTTTGGCTGCGCGGGCAGTGCTGGGCAGGAAGGGTACGGTTAGCGCAGGAAGCACGTCCGTCCGTCCCAGCTCCCGGCTGGCCTGGCGTTCACAGACAGGCTTGGATCTTTCTATTTTTGTTATCAAACTCAGTTTGTCACATGAGTTTTAAAAAGTAGCTGAAGCTTTTATACCTGTGTGAGTGATTTTATGTATGGGACTGAAAATTGTCCCAACCCTAAAATGTTTGTGATTGCACCTGAGCTTTGCCAAGACCAGGGCTTTTTCCCAGAAGTCCAAGGTTCCTGTTTTTTTTTCTTTAATAGAAGCTATAAACCAGGAGCCAGGAGCTTTCTGAAATCTTTCTGGCTGTGCTGCTGAACTGCCCCAAGTCTCTGTATAGCAGTACCTAGCTGCCTGGAAGACTTTGGCTACTTCTAAAACAAAAGCTGCAAGATCCATGCTTTTGGAGATATTTGGAGATATTTGACTAAATTTCTGATTTGTGACTAAGGAGACAAAAGTAACTTGAGACACTGCTTTTGCAGAGTACAAAGACCTGAGAGTGTGGTTTAATACAAGCATGGAAACTTTTCCTGGCTGAAACCAGCTTCTTACCCAGCTAGCAGTATGGGCTCTTCTGGGCAGAGAAATGGTGCTGCAGCTGGTGGACAGGTTATTCACTCCTCATTTGCTTCTGGTAGACCTCAGTGGCCTCATTCAAGATCTGAGTCAAGGCAGAGTAGGGACAAGGGAAATCTGGCTTTGTGTTAACCTGCTGGGACCACTTGGCAGTCAAATTCCACCTCTAGTCTAGCCTAGAGTCCCCTCCAGTTGAGAGCACTCCCTGGAAGCCAAGGCTATTTGACAATTAATTTGTCAATGAGGCTAATAAGTTAAATTGTAGCGTTTGGGCTCAGAGCAGATGGGGAGGGCAGGACGAAGCCATACCACTGAGCATGGCCGTTTTGGTATTGGACTTGATATTGCTGTTCAGTGGGATGCCCAGGCCAGCTTTGGGTAGGGCGGCAGTGAAGGTGTCATGCCTAGATAGTAGGACCATGGATTCGTGCTCACCCCTGCTGCCATGTCTTCATTGCTTTTGTAAGTGGAGTGGCTGCATTTCGCTTTGTGTGTGGACACACCTGGAGTGTGAGACTGGTGTCCCAGCATCAGCTAGAAGCTTTTGATGTAAAGTGGTGTATTCAGTGGTGTGTCCCTCTGGCACAAGCAACAGATGGTGTTCTGTTTATGTCACTTGGTGTATTCGGTTTAGCTCTTCATTAACTTCTTCCTTCTTTCCCTTTCTTCCTCCTCTGCATCTTTTGCTCAATTCCACCACGTAAAAACCAAACACCCCAAACACAACTCATACTGTCCATCCCATGTGGGCACCCATGCCTGCAGCCGCCCATCGCCGACGAGTGCACAGCAGGCTCCCTTCGCCTCCGTCTATAACCCTCTGCAGTCGCCCGGCATGGAGACGCAGCGCAGGCACAGCCCCTCCAGCGTCCCCAGCCAGGTCCGCGTGGGGCCAGAGCAGCTGAAGCGTGCGGCCCAGGTCTGCCCCAAAAGCCCCGTGGAGGTGGAGGTGCCGGGACTGAAGGTGCTGCACGTGCAGTTCAATTCTCCCCTGCAGCTCTATTCGCAGAGCAACATCCTGGATTCCCTGCAGGGGCAGATCTCCTCCGTCAGCCCCGATTTCCCCAGGTAACCTGCCTGCTGCCTCTGCAGCCAGTGCGGCGCATCCGCTCGTCCACACCTTGGTGTCCACGAGTACCTCGTCGCTGTCTGTGGCTCACAGCATTGGTGGTCACAAGAAACCAGTGGTTACATTTTGCCTTCCCAAGGGCAGTGCATGACTCCACGGGAGCTTTCTCTGCATTGTGTCTGTGTCCAGCGCCGTGACGAGCACCAAAACATCATTTCAGCCTGCCCACGTGTCTGTTACTCCATGCAGCAGGGAGCTCGGTGGTTTTCCTGGAGGGGTTGCTTGCAGCAGACAGATTTGGGGGTGCAGGGCGTCTTATCTTGAAACCTGGTCGTTCTCCTGGACCAAAAGGGCTGCTTCACATGTCTGTGCACAGTGAGCTGTGGCTTTCATTTTGCTGGCTGTGCCACAGGTGTGCACTGGGCTATGAGGAGTGTTTCATTTCTGGGTGATACAGGTCTCCACAGGTCTCCCTCTTTGGCTGATAATGCTCATGACTTTAGCACAGCCCAGTAGGGACCAGGTGTGTGGAGGACCCGGGCTGTGTTGCCATCCCTCCCCTGCTCACTTGCCTGCACAAGTGGCTGCTCTTGGGGCTCTTTTTGCCCATGGGAGGATGCCTGATGTGTGCTGAGGGCTGCAGGACCTGGGGAGAGCCTCAGCACCACAAGGCCTTGGTGCTCTTTGGTGGTTGCTCTTTGTGGCGGTTTGGGACCGTGCCTCTAAGTGACAGCCCACGGGGTTTTACAGCGAGGACTTCGGTATCAAGACATGAAGCACAAGGCACACTCAGCCATCTTGCAGGAGGGCTCCAGCCAAGGCTGAACTGTTCAGAGGAGGTGAACCTTCAGCAGTTCCCCAGCTACATTACCAAGTGTCTTGCTGCTGTGTGGCCAGGGAGCTGCTTGTCTTTGTCCCATGCATTAGACTCATAGCTCCTTGGCTGCTCCCAGTCCCCTCCTGGCCCCTGGGCACCCACAGCCAGGCTTTGCCGTATGACAGCAGCCAAGTGATAATGGGGGGGCTGTGGTTTTGCTCCCACATTGTTTCTCAGTCTAGTTATTTGCAGCAAGTCGCTGCTCAGGCCTGTGGTCAGTGCTGAGCTCTCCAGGAGCTGGCACGCTGCTGGCTGTCTTTGCTGCGCCAGAGAGCTGATGTCCACTGACAAAGGAGCCCCAGGCATCAGCATTTGTTTTGTGGCACAAGCAAGTACGAAACCTTCCTGAAGCCTGGCTTTAAGACCCTTGTAAACTTTACAAAATGTGCTAACATAAAATAGCAAATTCACATTAGTAATGAATATGCTCTGCTTTCCTGAAGATGCTGTGCAAGGCTGTCTTTGTGGCTTTTATTGTTCCTGCCAATTTTCAAAGCTCAGTAATCCAGCATTATTCCATCAGTGCTGCAAGTTGCCTGTGGTAGAAGCAGTGAAATCCAGCAACAGTTGCTGGAGTTTGAAGTCCAGTAAAGGTAGCTGAAGCTGTCCCCTGCAAAAATGCTGTGTCAGGGTACTGCTGTGCTTGAGCAAGGACGCCAGCTTGTGGTGTTTGCTGCAGGTGAAGTGCCTGGGTGACAGCAGGTACCATGCGTCTGCTGACATAGGGATACTTGTTATCCTGCATGCTCTACATACATTTGTCTGTGCCCATTCAAAAGGTGTATGTGCTTTGTTTAGATTTTCTTTAAGTAGTGTAGCCCTCTGCCCTGACAAGTGGAGGTGTTTCTAGGGTTTGAGTTTTTTTAATGTAGTTTTTCTGAATCCTTTATATGCAAACGTATCTATCTGGGAGAGCTGATCTGTATGTTTTGCACACTACCACAATGCATGGTTGAAATGCGACGGCTCTGTTTGACTCTTGTGCGCGTTAAGATGATTTAGCCTTTGCTTTTCGAATGCATGGTTATGAAACGTTCTCGGTATGCACGCTGTAAGGACAGGCTTCTTGTCCAATGTTTCTGTAGATATACAGAGTAGAAGCAGTATATCAGTTTATGTAAGAGGAATGTAATATGGAGCATGTATTCATTTGGGATAACTTGGGCCATTTTCTGTGTAATTGAAATATTATTTTATATCGGGTGAGACGCTTCAGTAAACGAGATTCAGGCTTCAAGGGTTCATCTGCTTGCAAGTCTAATGTACTTCCTGCTCCAGTGAGAATTACTGAAGATGGAAACATTTTATGAACTAATTGTTTTTGGAAATAGCATTTTATAGCATGTGCAATGATTATACCTCTGATGCTTGGAGAGTTCATTCTGCACAGTACCTCCCAGATGACTCAATTGCACACTGGCATGGAAATCTGCAGTCGCCTCCTCATGAAAAAGATTTCCCTCTGCAATTCAGTCTGAACTTCAGGATGTTTATGTACATGTCAGGCAATCACAGGGTGCAGGAATAGTGAAACCCAATAGCACATTTACTTCTATATGGCTGTGTTATGTAATTGAGCCATCAGAGAAGACTTGTCAGTTTTTACCTCGTTTTTCCAGAGACTTTTTATTCCATCCGCAGAACATTTGGATGGAAGGAACCTCCCATGCCACGTAGTCCAACCCCTACCCCAGCATTTCATCAGTTTAAGCCACTGATTTAAACTAGTAGACAGTAGATATTTGTCCAGACTTTTGTTAAATTCTTCAGTGCAGAGCTTGCTCACCTGTCCACAGCAATCCATGGCATTTTGGTGTCTTGTCTGCTGGAAAGCTTTTCCCAAGGGATACTCTGAATATCCTCCTGCAGCTCAATCCCATGGTTTGTCCTGTACCTACTGGACATGGAGAACATCCAAGCTATTGCCTCTGGCATCTTTATTATTTTTTTTTAACTCTAAAGACCCTGCCAGTGGCACAGTGACCACTGTGTCAGCTCCAGTGTGGAGCTACTGCTGTGCAGTAGCACTGCAAGCTCTAGGCTGAGAATGCAAGTTGCTTGTGACATGAGTGGTGGCCGCAGTGCCTCAGGAAGCAGCTGAAATTTGGGCTTAGTTTTAGCAGGCAGAAATCTCTCCTTGCTCTTGACATGTTCATTAATCCTAGTTAAGTGCTGTAAATGGGCTGTGACTCTCGGTTTCCACCTAAAAAACAGAAATAATAATGCCCACTTGAAAACCAAAGAGAATTCTTCCCAATCAGAGGATCCTTTTAGCTGCATCCTACAGCTGTTACTGTGTGAAGGTGGCCTTCAGGACCAATTCATAGTATACTTGCAAAGATTTTTTTTTTTGATGGAATAAAGAGTACTGAATTTGAAAGTCACAGCAGCTTAAGTTAGCAGTCTCAGGTAGTTTATGCATGTGGGGACCATGCAGTAATTACACAGCTACCACGTGGGATTACCGTCTCAGCACATTCGTTCTTTATTTTCCTGATTCCTGGACAGGAAGGTTTAGTTTCTGGAACACACAGCAGTTGTGAAGCAGGGGTTACACATAGGGGCTGGCCAGGGTCAGTGGGTGAGGACCTACTGACAGTGAGGCGTACGGGTGGTCCTGCGCCTCAATCCCACCAGGGCTGCAGCTGTCATGTGCGAGCACGTCCAGCACCTCTGTGTCTCATGGCGTCCTGTTCTGCCTTCATTTTGCACGTTCATTTCTCAGTCATATGATGCATCATGATGGTTTTGCTGGAGGAAGTGCCTTTAGTTTTTAGCCATTTAACAAGAATGTGCTCTGTTCCATCCTCAGCTTAGATCAGCACAACCAGCCCCCGGGCAGCATTGTCATAGACAGAGAATCTGAGGTTTACAAGATGCTCCAAGAGAACCAAGAGTCGCATGAGCCACCCAGGCAATCAGCTTCCTTCCTGGTGCTGCAAGAGATTTTGGAGTCAGAAGAGAAAGGTAAGCCCTTGCTGCACACCCAACCTGGGTGTGCTCTTCCCTTTTGCCATTTCTTCGGCTGTTTATGGTGTCTCAGAGTAACACCTGAAAATTCGTTCTCCTTTCTTAGCTGTTGCTTCTTCAAGGTAACATGTGTAGATGGTTTCCAAAAAAAAAACCTACAGACTCTTTCACTAACTTTACTCTTAAATTTCTTTTCCTTGGTTATTTTCAGCATCTGTGGTCCTATTATTGTTGCTCATTCATTGACAAAGTGCTACAGAAATAAACACGTGCAATGTTTAGTTCTCAAGAAGGAATTCTAAAAGTTGCAAAAACCCTCTACACTTTCTAAAGTTTTGCCCCTCTAGGATAATATTCACTGATTAAGGACCATCTTAGTTTCAAGACTTCGAAAGGTACCACGAGATAGCGCTCTTTAGTGAGTCCTAAAGCTTCTGGTCTCCATCACTCTACACAAGAAAAAGAGATCCATTTCTGCAGCTGAATGTAAAAATTTGGAAACTGAGTTACAGCAATCAGTTCACAGCTTTGAACCTCTGAAACCTCACGCTACTTGGCACTCTTGATCTGACATCTGGACTAGTGTAGTTCAAGGCTATAGAGTTATAGATAAGAACTCTGATTAACTTAGGTGGGAGCCAAATCATACTCCCTTCTCCCCTTAAATAGAATAAAATAAACAAATAATTAGGAAAAGAATTCGAAGAATGACTTTTTTCCCCCCTTAGACCAGTTGAGACTTTGTCTGTTGTGTTATTAGCTTGGCAGAGGAACATTCAATTTCATCCAACAAAAGCCTGGTGCCGAGATACTCACCAGAAGGGGAAACAGCTCAGCCAAGTGCTCTTAGGTCTGAGTGATCTGAAAGGGAACAGCAAAATGAAGGCAGTAAGGAAATTATAGGAAGAAAGAAACCAGGATTTTGGAGTCTTTAATCTGATGTTAAAATACCTACCTGAAAGCATCTTTTAAATTGTGAGTGTTTGCAGCTCGCCCCTCAGGGTTCAGCTCCTGCAAGGAAGGGACTGGAGGAGCCAGGACTTCTCACGCCTCCGAGGTCCTCCCCCGTGCTTAGTAGTGCTGAAGAAGATAAGAAGCAAAAGCCTCTCTATTTTATCAGTCTTTGAAGATTTACAGCATTACTGGGATTCTCTGGCACGAGGTTTGCCTGCCTGATCAGAGGCCGGGATAGGCTTGGGCATTGCTCCATAGTGAGCTGTAATCACCCATGGGTTACACAGCCCGAGAGGAGACAGTGCCCCAGCTACACCGCTCGCCCCGACTCAAACACCACTGCTGCTGACTGATAACATCCATGGTGATAGCACCCTTGTGGGATCCTTCTCCAAGCCTGTCTTCAGGCAATGGCTTGCGTGCAGCAGCAGGGAGCTGTCATCTCCCCGGCTGGGGCTGGTCCCCGGGGTGTGGGCTGCGCTGAGCCACACCAGCTGGGAGGACCTGGGGTCTGTGTGTGGGCCCTGGTGCGTGGAGGCACGGCGGCTGCTCGCTGTTTAGACTTGAGCCTGCACGCTGAGGCTTAGGGTGTTTGGCAGGGTGGAACAGGTTATGTTTCCTGTGGGTATTTTATTAAGCTGATTCCCCTAGAGAGATTTAAAAATGTGCTGTCAGTGTTATTGGTGTGAACAAAGTGCTGTTCGAAGCAGAGGGAACAAGCAGGGGTGATAGGGTAGACCCTGAAAATGTGGCTGCTGCTGCTCCCTTCCCAGCAAGGGTCACCTGCAGTGACAGTGAAGGGGGCTTGGTGCTTGCTGGCATGGTTGAAGGGTCCATGGACTCCTGTCCCCATTAGGGCATTGCACTTCTGGAGCAGCATCTCAGCACTGAGCTCCTTCAAGTCCCTGGGCTAAATGCTGAGGCTGTAAGCTCAGCCTGGAGTGTGCTGTGTGGGTCTGCATGAGGCAATGCAGGGGTACTTGGGCTTGATGACAGGAATGTGGGGTGGGTAGTGCCCCAAATTGTCCCCTCAGTTCATCTGTCGGAGGCCCTGCCCTGGGCTGCATCATGTCCCAGACCTTGCTGGTCACCAGGGTGAGCTTCTGCGGGGTTCTTCTTCCCTTTCCACCACTAACAACTGGTGCAGTTTGATGTTGGCTTGGTGCTACTCTGAAGGGTTTTGTCAGCCTTCCTCTGTGAGGTGGCACATGCCTGCCCAACAGCCTCCTCTGTTCCTGGTGAAACGTCGTGGGAGCCTCTGCAGCCCTCTTTCCCTTCCTGCCTGGTATTGAACCTCTTGCAAAAGTCGTATAGATAAGGCTGGTTGTACCGATCGTGTCATTTTGTAAGAGGCTGCTTTTACACTGCAGATGTTTGAAGGCTTGCCTCCTATCCTGCATCTAGGATCCACTGCCTGTAGGCATCCAGGTCAGCAGATGTCTCTTGTGAAGGTCCAGCAGAACATCCCTGCCTCAGAGAGGTTGCACTAGGGAGGTGTCATCCCTGGAGCATGCCACACACCCTGTGTCCCTGCAACAACAAGGGGTTTGTTAAACAAATCCTCCAGGAGTTGTGGGGGAGTCAGTTCCATCCTACAGCAGACAGCAGAGTGGAAAAAGGCTTTGACAGGCCTCCTTGTCTGCCAGAACACCCACCTCCACTTTCTGAACCCAAATCTGGCCATCAGCTTGACCCTGAGTGGGTGCTCAGGACATGGCAGGCAGACTCTGGTGCTGCTGAGGCTGGAGCTGAGGCTTTGCTTTGCTTTGTGTCTCTGTGCATGCAAGATACATTAGCTGATGTCCAAAGGGCTTTGAAGATGAGATGGGGCAGAAGCTCATCTTACTGCCCACAACCTCAGGCCCTCGGTTTTCCGGGGCCAGGCTCAGCTGTGTCCCTTCTCACCTTCCTTCTCACACACCCTAAATCCCTTGCCTCCTTCCCATGCATGAATCCCTGCCTCAGAGCTGGTGTTGAAGGACCTCACCCCTCCTTAGCAGAGCATCTGCTTAGGAGAGCCTACAGCCACGCATCTCACATGCTCTGAAGCACTCTCCTTCCACCCCCCCAGGAGACCCCACCAAACCATCTGGATTTAGGAGCGTCAAGGCCCCCACCACAAAGGTGGCCTCATCGATTGGGAATGCCCAGAAGCTGCCCATGTGCGACAAGTGTGGATCTGGCATTGTGTAAGTAAGCCTGTCCCTGTCCCAGGCACCCCGTGTGTCTGCGCACACCTCAGCTCTCACCTCCAGCGCACCCCCAGAAGCCGGCCCAGGCACGTTGGTTCTCACCAGCTTTGGTAGCGCTCACCCTGCAAACCCCTGCAGCAAGGCAGAGTTGGGTTTCCCTCTACAGATCCGTATCGAAGCAAGTCCCTGTGAGACAACCCCCCAGTGCAGTTGTGGCTGCAGTGTTTTGCTTCCTACCTGAAACCTGTTTATAGCACCCAGAAACAAACTGACCTTTCCCTTCAGGGACAGTATTTAATGTTTTTCATGTCTTGGTGTTCCCAGCAATGCAGCAGTGCTGTGCCCTGGCAGTCAGAGGCAGTGTGGACTGGGAGAGCTGCCTTCTGCTCCCTGCTCTGCTGCAGGACGGCACATCTCTGCTGTGCCGAGGCAAAATTAATTTTTGTTGTCCTTGTAAGGGTACGTCTGACCTGTAGCACAGCAAGGACGATACAGAGCTGCTGTACCGGGTGACAGCACAAGGGAACCAGCCCATGTCTTTTATTCACCCTCAACCACAAGTTCTTCTTCACTCATTCTCTCCTTCAGTTCCCTGCAACCCCTTTAGCTTAACAGCGGGCTCCAGCGGCCAAGTGCTGGGAGCCCCCTGCACCACCATGGAATAACTCAGATTTCTCCAGTGTGATCAGACCGTCACACTGCTTCCTGAGACCCAGGACCCTGTAACTGCGTGGTCCTGGCATGCCTCCATCGCCAAGGACTGGCAGAGTCATTACAGAGGCAATCTATAGGCTGTAAATGTGAATCTGACACAAACGCTGCAATTACTCTGTCAGCTAGGGAGATCGGGAGGGAAAGTACAGGACAGGCCTATGAATAGCTGTAAAAACTAATGAATTACGGAAAATATAGGTGGCTGCTGGAACGAAATCATACTCCTGGCAACTTGTGCTGCTGCTGGTGGTAGTTAACAAGTTGCTATGTAGTTTCCCTCATCAAGTGTTGGGTCAAGCTGTGAAGGTTTCCAGTCAGACTGGCCCATGCTGAGTGGGACCGCTGCTCCCGAGTGGCAGCGTCTGAGGCCGGGGCCAGGATCTGGTCACCCTGTGCTCCTGCTCCAGGCATCACAGTCGCTAGCAGAGCGTCCCCCCTCTGTTGGTGCTGGCAATTGTTTCTGGGTTTGTTCTGGAAACAAGTTGTTGTCGACCCACATGGATTCTGTTCCACACACAATGGCCAAGCTGCTCCCCTCATTTCATCCCAGGCCTCTGAAGGCCGGTGGGCTGCCTTCTGAATCACCACAGTGATTCATGCTGCTACAGGTGGTAGGACTGGCCTGTGAAATTCAGGGAGGCCCTTGCTAGGACATGATTTCAAGAGCAGGGCTCCCCTGCTGGGTATAAGTGCTCTGTCAGCACCTGCCCGAGCAGAGGGAGGGCGTGCGCTTAGGGAAGATGGTCTCCTGCAGGCCTTGGAGGGGGTCGGGCCTGTGCGAGGTGGCTAGGGTGGGGACGGCATTGGCGTGCGCCCAGTGCTGAGGGTGCTGGTTCCTTCCCCAGAGGCGTGTTTGTGAAGATCCGGGACAAGCAGCGTCACCCCGAGTGCTACGTGTGCAGCGACTGTGGCACCAACCTCAAGCAGAAAGGACACTTCTTCGTGGAAGACCAAATCTACTGCGAGAAGCATGCGCGGGAGCGGGTGGTCCCCCCGGAGGGATACGAGGTGGTCACTGTCTTCCCAAAGTAACTGCGCTGCTGCGGGGCCGGCGTGGATGGTTTCTCCTCTGCTGCTCTTCCTTGGAAAGTGTCGCCCTTGCCCTCTTGCCCAATCTTGTTTGCAATAAGGAATGCTAGGCATGGCTTTGAATTTCCTTGCCACATTAATCCTCCCGTCTGTTCACGCGAGGTGTCACTAATCATTCAACATTCTTTTCATCTTCTCTTTCACATTTTTTTTTAATACACAGATTATTATTTTTTTCCTCCTCCTTTGTGCTGCCAATTGCACAGGAAAATCGGAGGCCAAAGTCAGATCACAGCCCCACCGTGTCCCAGTTATTTGCCTTCTGTTTGCATTCAATAAATGGGGTGACTCCACCAGGCGGCTGTCTCCACTTTCTCCTGGACTGGGCTTCCTGGGTGCCTGATGGAGGTGCCCAGCACATGGCTGTGCCTGCTCTGGGGAGCAGCGGGAGGGAATTGCTGAATTGGGGCACAGTGGCCTCATGTGTCGCCCAGCTGCTGCCAGACCCCCAGACATTCAGGATGCTGCCTTTCCAAAAATTAGTAAACAAACCACCACAACATCACAAGCCTCTTCATAGGTAAGGCTGACCTGCCACTAAGACTCTGCTTCCAACTGTCCAGATCAACTGTGCAGCTTTTTTGGCGGGCTGGGGATGGGAATAATTCACAAACCCAACTAAATTTAGCTCCTTTCCTCAGGCTCCTTCTATGGGCAGTGGTGAGCGAGCAATGATGGAATAGCTCGGCCGGCATCCACAGCTGGCTCATCCCTGGGGATAGGCTAGCTCGTCTGTGCTGCTGGTGCGTACACATGCATACACACACAGCTCCTGATACTAACACAGGTAGCTTTATTTTTGTGAGGGTGTGATTTATTTATTTATTTATTTATGGGCTGCCTGGGTGGCATCTCCCCTCAGTGCTGTTACAGAATTAATACCCTCCCCTCCACTGCACGTTTTTCCCAGGGAAATGATGTCTCTCTGCTGCTGTGCTGGCCAGTGCAGGCAGGCAGGGCAGGAGCCTGGTCAGTCACAGCATCACCTTCCTGAGTGCCATCTGCCAGGCTTGAGCAGGACACAGTCCACATGTTCACTACAAAGTACTGCTCACAGGTATAGGAATGTCCTGGGTATTCAGTTCAGGTCCCACAGGCACATTAAACTGAAGGTTATGGCACCTTCATGCTCAGGCCCAGCCCTGGCAAGTAACTGTGGCTTCCCCAGCCGGGCGAACTCCTCGTTGCCCACTTTCTCAGCAGGCTGCTGGCCACACACCACGTGTGGCTGCATGCTTGCCTCATGGGGCGAAAATGCTGGCCACGGGCTCCCTCTGTTGTACTGCACACTGACACCAGCACTCTGCCTGTGCCCTGCAGGCTGTGCAAAGTTCCTAAATCTTTCCACACTCTATAACGCCCATCAGCAAAAAGCGGCTGGCTCCAGATAACCTCGCAAGCTGGCTCTTGCACCAGCGGGTGAGGATGGAAGAGCCTGAACCATGCCCGGTATTTCCCCAGCCCCAGCCCCTCGCTGTAAACAGACAACAAGCACTGCTTTGTCCCAGGCCGCATGCTTTATCGCCCAGCCGAGCTCCTGTGGCGAAGGCTGGCAGTGCTGCTGGGAAAACACTGATTGTGCAGGGCCTGACGCACGAGCCGGGAACTACAAAAGGTTTGTGGGCCAGCTCTGGAAGTGGAGGTTTCTAATGCAGATACCAGTGTTGATCCAATTTATTACTATGGGAACAGGCTGGCCAAGGCAATCCACACTCATTGCTCAGGGAGGACTTTGCTCACTCTCTGCTGTAGCTCGTTGGAAAAAGGAATGCGTTCATTTTTTATGATGCAGCCCAAAATATTTGGCAACTGCAGCATTCACTGTAGTCTGACTTTCCAAATTCCTCTTGAGTTTAGCAGTTGGCATCTGGAGTTTGTCAACAATAAAAAAATAGGCAAAGTGGGGTCAAGCCTGCAACACTGAGCCGCCTACTCAAAAAGTATAAAAATAAAGCAAGAAATATGTAAAAGATTCCAATTTGAAGTGTTGGGCAGTTTGAAACTGAGCTAGCATCCTCCCAGAGAGGGACTGGTTCCCGTGGGTGTGCAGCCCAGCCAGTCTGTCATTTTAACAGACTACTTGGGTTTTTGGTTGTGGCCTCTCCCTGCCGCTGCCACATCGCCCTTTCTCCTCACGCCCTGCTGCTCCCTGCTGGCTTGCAGGGCCCTCCTGGGCACAGCACATTGAGCTGGAAACCTGCAGGTAGAAAAGGGCTGCAAAAGTCCTAAGAGCATAATCAAGGCCAACAGCATAATGAAGACAGACCTCTTTTTGTTGTTCACCCCCCAGTCAACGTGCAAGCTGGAGCAGCATGGCCAGTTGCTCCAGCTTGCACTTTTAAATTTCATTTGCTAATGGCATTCTGATAAGCACAGAGATTCTTCTCATGGTGAGGGCTTGGCAGCTCAAGCAATATGTTTGCTAGGCAGGGTAAGTAAAAATACCTGAGTGGTGGTATTTGCTAATTCATTCAACTGCTGGTGAAATGCCATTAGGGAGAATCTAATGCACGAGATAAATTCACCACATGCATTTTCTTATGTTATCACCTGGAAAAAACCACCAGCAGTTTCTCTCTCTGCCTGGCCTCCAGATAAGAATATGAGCGGCTCATCAGCTAAAAATAAAAAAAAAATCTGCATGTAGACACACAGTAGCAACAGGCAAGCAGAGATGCCAGCTTTCCAGCCCCTGCATTTGGTCTCAAACAACGCAGACATCTCCCACACACTCCCAACAGTAGGAACAATAGTTGAATATATTTGGGTGCAGCATGTGACAAGGAGCACTGCTTCCAAGTCACCAGGACACGCCTATGCTTCAAGAATTTGTCTTTATCAGCTATTTTTAGAGTATTTTTTCCCTCCAATGGCCAATCAAGAGGACATTACTTCATCCAAAACATTTTAAAGGTGTTAGCCTCAGTCATCCCCTCCACTGTCCAAGCACCCTTACGTTACCATTACCACATTTACTCGCATATCTTCTCCACCTCCGGAAAAGAAGGCTGCTTTCTGAAACACCAGAAAAAGTGTGGCCCTGACTGTGCTTATAGACATTAAGGGCATAAATGGTTGACTGCTTTGAGCAGCTGGGGGGTACCTTCACAGTTCAGGTGAGTAGCAAGCGTGAAAACTGTTCTTGACTGCTGGCATAAGAAAGGCAAGGTCATGCCAAGAAGATACTGTGTTTGCTTTCATCAACTACATTCTCAGTACTTTGGGAGCCAAAAGAAAGGGAGAATTGGGCTCTTCTACAGTGGCAAGTGCAAAACTTGGCATTGGTTTCACCTCCTGGAAGTGGGCTAAAAAAGCAGCCACACTTCTGCAGAGCAAGTCTCTAAATAACACATCATGCTCTAAATCACTAAACAGTGTCCACATTTCACTAATGCTACCCTTAGTATTAATACTAGTTTATGCATCTTTAGGAAGGAAGCAATTATTACTAAATCCTAGCTGTGCTAGTGTATGGGTTAGAAATACTTGTTCATTTTTGTTTCCTATCATATAGTCCTGCCATGACAGTCACATAGCTGTGCTGGTTGAGCACAGTAAATTAGTCTTCTAAAATTAGGTAAGCCTGCATGGAAGCAGTTATGTCAGTTTTAATAAAAACTGTTGCAATGATTCCATTTAGATACTATTGTAGGCCTATCATTTAATCTCAATTACTGTGGTAGGTCTTCGGTAGCATAAAACAAGGGATGAGACTAGGATGGCAGTTCAGCAAATATACGTAACACACGGAGACAACACAAGTTGGACTTTGTGTTAGTCAGGATAATAAGTAACTGAACGAAAACTTGAAAACTTCTGTCTTCGGTAACTGGACACAAACATGGCTTTCAACAGGGAAAGGTCAAAGCCAGCATACCCGTTAACAGAGTTATTTGTTTATCCTTACTTCTGTAAGGCACCATGTATTTTGTACAAGTATAAAATAACTCTAAATCAGCTAACATATTACTGCCAATGGAGAACAAGTATTTCCTACTTGTGAGGTGGCACTCACCTGGTGTTTATATGGAAGGTCTCATCTACAAATGATCATAAAGTGACAAGAAACTAGTTTCCAACAGTTTGATAAATTAAGTAGTTTATTCTGAAACATTACCCATGCCTTAGTATAACTAGTCTAACTGCAATTGTGACAGCTCCAGCTGCAATGCCATAACTGCCATCTCTCATTAAGCCTAAAAGACATTTCACAAAGCATAATAGAGTTTAAAAGCTGATGCCCACGTCAAAAACCATTGCTTGCAGCTGTCTGTTAGAGGATACATATGCAATTAAAGTTATATACTTCACCTGCTTTATTATCTACTTCCCCTCCTGTCACTCCTGGAATAAAACCATGCTTCCTGCTGATTTGGAATTTGAATTCTTGTCTTTTCTTCCCCAGTGTTGTCTCAGACTGACCCTTGCCCAGAGGTAGTCCTTGGTCTTCCACATATCCACACATTCTCCTCTTTCCAGTACTCAGCTCCCTCTAGATGCTTTAGAGGCCAGTCAATAGATAATTGCTGTCTGCAGCAGGAAAGGTTACAGTTTTGTTTGGGTACTCTTAGCTCCCTCATTTTGGAGGTTTATTGTAGTTGGGCATTTGTTTTATTTTGATGTGTGAAAGGGGCTAAAGGGTTGCATAAGTAGAGAAAGAGTGAATAATAGATTTTTAAATAAGCAAAGCCTACGTGCTGTCTGTGTCAAAAAACCTACAACACTTCGGACAAACCAGACATTTATTTATTTATCAAAATAATTTGCAGAAGTTAAAAAAACAAAACAGAAGCTGTTACAAAGGCATATGCTCTTTCCCTTCCAAATAAGATCATAACACCGTATTAAAAAAAAAAAGTGTTTTAGGACTTCCACAGGAAGATTTTACACAAGTTTGCCAGTTTTTACCACTGATCACAAAGCTAGCTGAAAATATGAAACATGCTCATTTTCTTAATCCTTTATCAGAGGCTAACAAAGCTACAAACATGAAACTATAATAAACATCACACTTTAGGACATGTCAAAATTCACTGAAAGAACTGAGGGATCTGAAAAAGGCCATAAAGAGTCAGCATAAAGGATCAGTATGTATAATGACATCTCTGAAAGAGCTGATGTCAGTCATATTTGTCATGAAAGACAACAGGCCATTTGCACATTAAAAGACACATTCTGCGTTGGAATCCGATGATTCCTCCAGAACCTTGAAGACACCCGTTTTTTTCTTCTTAATTGCTTCAGTTTTCATTTGATCTAGAATTAAAAAAAAAAAAATAGGTGAATTGTCTGCAACCTTTCTTTTCAAGTACAGCAATGCAGAGTGAAAAGTCGTATGTACTCTTATTTCATCTGAATTTGGAAATCAAGTTGATAAAGATCAGTTTGCTCCTTCATAACCACTCAGCAACTAACAGTTCGTGCTTGAAAATATTTTACAGTTGTGTATGAAATTCTGCTTATGGTAGATAAGAAAAAAGAAGCAACCACTATAAAATATGATGCCTGCTAATAACACAACAAAAATAAATGACACCTTTTCCAACCTGAAAGGACAAATCTGATTATTTCATAGCCTGAATTTGTAAAGATAAAGACGGATCATATTGTGTCAGCGCAGCAAGAATCATTTCTATACCAACAGTAAATTGAAATAAGCAGGTTTTTTTTTTTTTTTTTAAAAAAAACATTCTTTAGATAAACCAGGAGAAATTTCAAAGTGTAGTAACTGTTCTCTTCTCCTCAGGCAGTTATTTCACTCAAAATTCACATATCATATGTATTTAAGACTAGCTATGAATTATTTATAAATTCTATAATGACTGTTTTTTCTTCTGTATCTATGTTTTGAGTCTCATCTCTCCTAAAATGCTTTATTTCCTTCAGCATCTTATATGTAATGTTTAGAGAAACTAAAAGTTCCTCTAAACAATTTCTCAGAAGAATTAAGGTTTTTATAATATCTTTGCCTGGTCAATTTACAAAAGCAGACAACTGAAATTTTTTTTTTTCCCCCCCAAAAAAATTTGATCCACTGAGAAGGCATGGTAACCCTTGGTAACCCCAAAAGAGTTTAGGTTTCTCTCCTTGAAGTTTTACTAGGCTATATTTTGAATTATGAAAGTATCAAAATGGGTTTTCAAATAGGTTTGCTGAAATAAGGTTTTTTTTTTTTCTCCTGAGAATGACTTCTACTTTGACCAACTACAGCAACCTGCAGTGAAAATTTCTTTGCAAAACATCTGCTTTTCCTTTACCGTGTGTAAGCCTGGGGCACACTATGCATGAATGAGGTTTCCTGGAATACTTCTGTCAAAGTCATCCTCTTCAGCAGATCCTATTGGAAACATCAGCTTTGGGGCTAAAGTGTCTCTCTTCACATGTAAAACAGTTGCGGGGAAGTGAAACTATGACTGTTTTCTACATATAAAGAATCTTAAAAAAAAAAATGTATTTCTGTCCAACACAAGAGATGGATGAGAATTCTGACACTTACCAATAAGATCGCTTCTATCCAAGAGTAACTCAAGGTCTTTATCACTGATTACTTTTTCTTTAGATCCTTTAACCTCTCTGTTGAAAAAGAAACACACTCTCAATACAGATAAAAGCATGTAAGAGTTAATAAAGCACAGAAGTCAGTCTTCCGTATAGCAGAATCCCTAGGACATTCTTTTCACTCTGAAGATCCGCTTTGTAAAACACGAGAACTATTGACAGCTGCTTGCAAGCTGCAAGTTACAGACTTAATGGTCAACAAAAAAAGTAAAATTCTACATACCTCTCATAGTCTCTGGATTTCAGTAATTCTAGTAATTCCTGAGGGTCCAGACAGCTCTTTGATTGTGCTAGGCCAGATTTGCCACCTTTAAACTGATCTGTAGAAAGGAGAAATTTTAAGTAGAGACGGAAACAAATTCCATAAACTGTTACATCAATACTAGGCACAGATGGAACAAATCTACTTTTGCATATCGAGGCTAATGCTGTCTTTCATTGTTTCAGCCCTGAACTAAACACACCTTAAGCTAACAGGCTAACTGGTCAAAAAATCAGAGGTGCACGAGAAGTTTACATGCAAGCCTTTCACCTTCTAGCTATAGTATGCAGAAGAACCGATTGAAACACCAATTCACCATGCACACACGCACACACAGAGCAGAAAAGCCATTAGTTCTACTTACAGTAAAAAGATTGCAAATAAAGTTAGATGGTAGGTGCTGAAGTTTGTTCGCTTTGTAATGTAAGCTGGTTGAAACAAAGTAAGCAGCATTAACCACAAGACAGGAAATATATGAAGGATAACGTTGTTCCACTGTAGAAACTCCCTCAATTTAATAAGTTTACAGAAATGACAAAATATATCTTATAGCATAATCTCTTCAAGAAACCAACCTAACAGTTATCTACACACAAATCACGATGTCAGCACCAACATCCAAAAAGTTATACAAGATTATTTATTACCTTGCTAAATCTAAGCATGGATGAAGCCAAGCTCGGTCTGTGCACTGCTAGGCCTACTGTCCCATGCTAAGCTTCCCCAGTTTTTATTAACACATGTAGCCATTTCATAGCAAGTCTTCCTCATACCCTTTCAGCAGCCTCACTGCTGTTGTTTCCTGTATCTCAGTCTCAGAACACCTCCCCACATATTTTCCCCATCTTCCTCCAAGGACTAGCTGTTTCTCAGCAAACTGCAAATCAAATGAAAGTTCCAGAGGGGTTAGGGCTATAAGATTTCTCTCCTGCTGTGACACATAGGACACAGGTCACATCCCACATTCTTAGCGATGCAATTTCTCCCTTTACTCATTTGGATAAGTTTTCAGAGTTTCACAAACTATATAGCATTGAATTAGTGCTGTACAGATCTTGGGCTGTAGTAGTAACAGAGAGAAAGCTACAGGAAATGCACGTAACATAAAAAAGAGTTTATGCGCATCACTTCATCTTAGTCTGACATCTACTAAGTTAACTAAAATTGTACTGGTTCTCATGCAGTTTCCTAGGCATCTTTCTATAATAAAGCAGAAACAAAAAGACAGAAGGCACGACACGATGCTGAGCTCAATAAGAACACAGCTTTGCACTATATTTCAATCCTTAAGGTTTGGTACTTGTACTGTACACACCCTACATAGTTGACACCACAGAAAGGCCTGACTTAGACATATAAGCTTTATGATATTCCTTCTTCATTCATTTCTCAAAATTTCTGATACTTTCTAAATATTCAGAATTACAGGATACATTACATCACCTTTACAACTACAGAAAGAGCCTCAAGGACTCCTGCAGGGAACATTCCTACAGGCAGGCTTCACCAAAAGTTAGCAAGATAAACATTCAACTTGCTGCAAAACCAAAGACACGACCCTTGCCACTCAGTTTCCTTCCTGTACACTGCCTCATCCTAGTTCCCACTGCTACTTTAGCATATGGCAGTCATCTAAATATTTGAGTCCATCCTGCCTTGTGGGCTGATGTCATTAGCTCCTCTAGAGAGAAGTCGGATGGCAGTTCTAACAGTCACATGAAGACAGCAGTTACAAAAAGGCTAGGACAAAGCAAGTGTTGAACCATTAGCCAACATCATCCAAACAATCCACAGCAATCCACAGCTTGACACAGGCATGACAAATGGCACACTGCAGTAGACAGTTACAGGTGCGGCCTTTCTGCCCGCCTTCTGCCCTCCCAAAAACATGGTGGTTTTTTTTTCTCCTTTATATACTACAAGACGTTTTTAAATTCTACAAGTTTAATACACAGCTAATTATTGTCAGAGGTTGCAAGAATTTTTTTTCCTTCCCCAGCTGAGCTTACTGTTTGGAAAATACTATAGTAATTGTACAGACTGGGCGATGAGATGCTGGAGAGCAGCCTAGAAGAGAGGGATCTGGGGGTCGTGGTAGACAGCAAGTTGAATATGAGCCAGCAGTGTGCCCTGGCAGCCAGGAGGGCCAACCGTGTCCTGGGGTGCGTGTCCTGGGGTGCATCAAGCACGGCATCGCTAGTAGGTCAAGGGAGGTGATTGTCCCGCTCTACTCTGCGCTGGTGCGGCCTCACCTCGAGTACTGTGTGCAGTTCTGGGCACCACAGTATAAAAAGGACATGAAACTGTTGGAGAGTGTACAGAGGAGGGCTACGAAGATGGTGAAAGGCCTGGAGGGGAAGACGTACGAGGAACGGCTGAGGTCACTGGGCCTGTTCAGCCTGGAGAAGAGGAGGCTGAGGGGAGACCTCATCACAGTCTACAACTTCCTCGTAAGGGGGTGTCGAGAGGCAGGAGACCTTTTCTCCATTAACACCAGTGACAGGACCCGCGAGAACGGGGTTAAGCTGAGGCAGGGGAAATTTAGGCTCGACATCAGGAGGGGGTTCTTCACAGAGAGGGTGGTTGCACACTGGAACAGGCTCCCCAGGGAAGTGGTCACTGCACCGAGCCTGTCTGAATTTAAGAAGCGATTGGACTGTGCACTTAGTCACATGGTCTGAACTTTTGGGTAGACCTGTGCGGTATCAAGAGTTGGACTTGATGATCCTTAAGGGTCCCTTCCAACTCAGGATATTCTATGATTCTATAGCAAGCTAGCATCCAAATACAACACACACAGAGTAAGGTACAGAAGCAGAGCAGGATTCCTACAGCACCTAAACAAAACAAATTTACTCCAAAAGAGAAGCTTTATCCCAACCATTTTTTAAAGACCCTTGAGTATGTATGACCAGCTAGATGATCTAGAACACAACAAGAATCACCATTGTTCTGCAAACACACACGCACAAAAAAAAAGGACTATTGTGCCATTCAGCACTGGTTAATTGCCCCAGAAGAGAACTTATTCTACTGTGGTTATAACAGACTATTCTTAAATTTAAAAAGACAAATGCAGAAAGGATTCTGAAATTTTCTACAGTGATTTTACAGGTCTAAGACTTGCAGTCGCAACCACATTCAGCAGGAACTCCCAGAAACCAGCTTTCTATAGTACCTGCTTACTTTACCAATTTTAATGGAATGCTCCCTATTCAAGCAGCTGCCAGTACAGCTAGAAAACCTATCGGTAAACTTCATATCATTAAACACAGCTCTAAATATCATTAGGTAAGCCTACTGCTTCAAATGAAGAATTGTTATAAGCTAAACTGCAAGCAATATCGCAATTTTTGTCTGCTTTTCCATTTATATTCTGGTTCATTTAATTTGGTTATAAGAAAAAAAGACAGTCAACTCAGACTTGTTACTTACTCCCAGCCTTGACATTTTCCATCCTAGAAGTCTAAAACATTTGGGTTGAACAAACTATCATCTTGCTGACAAGCTGCTAACAAGCCCCAAAGCTGTACTCCCTCATTGCCCGTTTTTACTTTTATTTATTCCAGGCAGGCTCACCATCCCATCACTTTTTTTTTTTCCTAAATTACCTACCAGTAAAGAAGTATTCATAACACGGTACGGCCTGAAATGATACAAGTGCTTTCCTTTAATTTGCTGTAGAAGTTATCTGTAATACGTCTAAGAATGCATTTTGAGGAGCAGTGTTATATAGCCATTTTTGGAAGGATGAAGCTATTTGTGTTTAAGAAAAAATACTTAAGAGTTTCAAAACAGAGTAGAGGTCTCCAAGATTTAAAGAAGCAACACATGCATAAAGGAAGGCATAAGAGAAGGATACTAACTTTTGTGGATAATCAGCTTCTCCAACTTCCTCTTGGCAGCAGCTCTCTCCACAATCTTCTGATCAATTGTATTTGCTGTCACAAGACGATAGACAACCACTGGTTTTGTCTGGCCAATTCTATGACACCTGTCTTGGGCCTGCAAGTCTGACTGGGGGTTCTGAGGGGATAAGAAAACCAAGTTAGCTGCACTGTTAACTTTTCTCTTTTTAAATGCTACCACAGGCAGCATTTTCAGTCAGTGAGCTGAGTCACAGCTGAAGCAAACAGCAGGGCAGCTATTGTATAATAAAACTGTACATCTCTTCGCTCTTAAAACATGCCCCTGCCAAGCTCTGCTGTTGTAGCTGCACAGCCAGAGCAACCCAGCTAGCTTGACTGCTTCTCCATTATATGCTGCAGTTTCCAACAGATAAACATTTTTTGTATCAAAAATTTAGCCGAGGTTGTTGCTACGTTCAAATTACAAATAATAAATTGGAAAAAAGGAAACACATCTAAAATAGTAAAAGAAACAAAAAAGCTCCTACTTTTGGTATAACCCAGGGGACAAACATGCTGGTTTTGCAAACCAGCTCTAACATTGTTTGAGAAGCTATTTTCAAATCAGGCTGTATATTTAACATATAACATGGTAGCATACACGGCTTATATTGTCATTATGTAACACGTCATTAAATAACAGAAGTGGCCCATACCATAATGGCTTACTAAACAATGATTGAAAGCAGCAGTAAAGAAAGCATTTTACAACACATCACTGGGTAAACAGTCTGTCAACATACCCAGTCACTATCGTATATGATAACTGTATCTGCCGCAGTTAGGTTAATGCCCAAGCCTCCAGCTCTCGTGCTCACTAAGAACAGGAAGACTTCAGGGTCATTATTAAACTGATGCATCTGGAAGAGAATAAGACTATTACAAAACAGCAGGTTGATCAAACAAAACATATCCAACGTTTTATTTTTAAAAAGACCTATGTTTGGAATTTTAAAATATAAACAGGTAGAATATAACATACGCTGCCAGAGGTAAACTGAAGTTTTAAGAGACATTATGTGCATCTGGGACAGGGCAAGAACAAGAAGTGAAACAACTGTATTTTCTTATCTCACAATTTTAGTGAGTGTTAGTCAATGAGCTGTCCAACACAGAGTGGAGATAACTACAGTGACATAATCCCAGTCACATTTACCCCCCACGTAATCTACCATTCAGTGATACTTTTTTTCCCAAGTTGAGCATAGTCCAAGTTGGCAGAGCCTAAAAACATATCTACTTTCTGACACATGGAGCAATCTAAAATTCTGATGTCATCTTGACTGTAACTTCCAGCCTCCTTGTATACCTCCTCTTCTTATTTCAAAACTAAGAATAACTTTCTCAACTCCTACTCAGCATCTAACCTACTTTCATGGCAAGATCCTTCCAAGCGTCAGCACAGCTCCTACCAGATCTACGAGCAGTTAAATCTGTTCTCTTGTTCTGCACCTACACCATTCTGCGGTAGGCACTGAAGCCAAGAACAGAGAGGAAAAGAAGCAAATTGGACCAGCGCCTTTAAAACTTGCTGCACTTATCCCTTGTTCCCATGGTTTTCTTGAGCCACTCGTTGCTGTTTATGCAGCTGAAACACAGTGGGAACCTAATGCCAAAACATTTTAACTGTATGCTAAAAAACATAACAGACAAAAAAAAGTCATGCTTAACATGGATACTTCAACGAAGTGAAAAAAATATAGAAGTCACCGGAGACAAAAGATGGATGTAACTACATGTCTTCTCATAAGAGGAAGTACCATATGCAATTCTTAACCCAAGAATGAAACAGGACATCTCGACTTCAAAAGACAGACACATTAGCAGGCAAGTGCTGGTTACATTTTCTATGTCAGACGTGTGCTCGGACGCACGCACTATTTTGAACTTCTCTTGTACCTCTTGGGCCTGCATTGGGCCTATCTGCACTCAGGTTTCCTTTTACACCAAGATTCCCTCTAGCTTTCAAATTACTTTGTAGAATATAGAAGCTGACCTCCAAGTGACTCTTTCTCCAAAGCATGCTTTGCTGGATACATATTACTAAATGAAGTAATGTTCCAACTCACCTCTTGTTACCCTGAGACACTGTTCATTCTCAACTGAGCTATGCACACCCTGCTGGGAGTTTTTCACTGGAACAAGGTTCTCCTTGCTCAAGCATGTAAACACCTGATTTCTTCAGATTTTTACAGCTGTACACTTCTACATTGATTTTTTTAGTACTCTTTTAACTCCCCTACAACAATCAAACTTCCAGAAGCAAGGCACAGAGTGCCTTGTTTCAGAAGTTTCAACCACATCATAGGATGAAAACTTGTGAGGAGGTGAGAAGCAGCAATATGGAGTAAAAGCTTGCCTGTCAGATCACAAAACAGTATGGAACAGTATGGAATTCATACCCTCCAAAAGCCATTCCATTGGCCATTCCATTCACATTCCATTTGCTGACAATTTGCAACCACATAACAACTGCGTAATCAACTCCCAAAAACGCCTAGAAACCAGCAGCACAAAATTTTACCTGCTTAATACAAGTCACATTGCTAGTTAGCCTTTGGCTTTTAGGATCATTTTTAACAATAGCAACTTAAATGTTGAGGGGTGTGGCTTTCCTCAGCCACATTGTGGCAGAGAAAAAACAGTGCAAACAAAAGCAGTTTCTGAGCTAGATGATCAGCAAGTCACTGTTTTTCCTTATCTGCGTAAATACTGGTACATACTTGCGAGATCATATTGCAACTGCAGCACATCGCCTAGACACATTCGGTGTACTTCTTCCATACCGTGTATGTATTGCTTTTTTACATCCCTGCAAATCCTCAAAGCTTTTCCAAAACCACTCTACATGGCTGCTCTTCATGACAAATACATGCCTCAATAGTAAGGCATTCTGTGATCTTTTCGTTATAAGCATGCAAGAACAAAGGATTACACTGTAATGAATCCATGTTTACTTTCAGGCTGAAGTTACAAGTGTATAACTAGGTACACAACACCACTTCCTGGAAATCTATTCTTATCTACTCTAACACCTATTTGGTGTTAGACTTGCAGCACACTCCCACAGACACTGGTATAACATCCTGGATGCTAGGAAACAATAGGGCTGGGATAACACTGGGATTAGCACCTGTCGCAATCTGCATAAATTGCATACTTCACATCTGGGCAACAAGAATATGTGAGCATTCATCATTCTAGGCATACCAAGATGTTGCTTAGTAACATATTTCACTACTTCAGTGTTTCTCAACTGCAGTTTTTAAAGCAGCAGCAAGAACATCAGGTTTCAACATAGATGTCTGTTGCCTATTGAAGACTAAATGCTGTGCAAAGTCTCATCCCAATGTCACATTAACAGGCACAATTTGGTAACAGGCTCAAAGGACATGAACATGTACTTACATTTTCTTCTCTGTCTGAGTAAGACATAGACCCATCCAATCGACTAAATTTGAAGTCTCTCAAATAGCAGTAATCCATCAAGATGTCAAGCATCATAGTCATTTGTGAGAACAACAAGACCTAAAAAAAACAGGAAGATTCCTTAGTACCATTTTTGATCATCAAGAGACAACTGTGCCAAAAAGAAAAATTGGGTTTACCTTATGTCCTCTCTTTTTCAATTCTGGAAGCATCCGGTCCAAGAGAAGGAACTTGCCTGAATTCTTTACTAAATCTTCATCAACCTTAGAAGGAGGGGAAAAAGGGGAGAAGCAGTTGCATATTAGAAGGAAGGATGCCGATGGTTTTCATCATTCAGAAGCACCAACAAATGTTTACTGAAATAAACTTGTACCATCCTTTTAACTAAAAGCCATAACATTGAAATCAACAAATTGCAAAGTAAGCTGAATCAGTTAAATCACGATGAAATTAAAACAAACCCCACTGTTTTTTTACATGCCCAAATATATATATATTTTTAAATGAATTAACTTTCATCCCATTTCTGGAAGGAATAAAAGTCATGAAGGTTTCTCTCTTCACATGGAAAAGCAGTTTCTTTCCCGGCTTCTATCAGTGGTAATTAATGCACAAGGCTTCCATCTGCTGGAGACAAGGAAGCACTAGCTGAACAAGCTACAGGTACTAGCTCCTGCAAGTGTGAAACAACCTGTTTTCTACACACTAGCATGGTGTTACCTTCTTTTATGCACTGACCTTGCATTGATAAACTTTGACAGTTTTCTCCACAGTGCAGCCAAATCTGTTAACCACACACCAAGCAGGAAACATGATTACAAGAGGCCACAAACTGCATTTAGAGTGTTCAAACAAAGCAACTTCAAGTTGATGGAGATTTCCTTCAACTCAAAGTACTTTCTACTTTCCTATATTACCAATTGCCTTGTCTAGATTAAACTGCCAACTGGCCTTTATGAGGTACTTCCATTGGACTTTCTCCCTTTCAAGGCATAGATCAGATTCTGTAATCCTCTGAGTAGACGATCCTGTGGTACTTGTCTGCCCTGGAACACCTCTCCTAAAAACTGCCATCATACCTTCTGCAGTGTTTACAGTCTACGTCATGAACAGTTCACAAACATCAGCGTTTTTAGTTTGGAAAATAAACCTTTTTGAGGACAGCTTAAGGCAGATCCTAAAACAGCTTGGCTAAGCAGAAGCCAGCTATTGTTTCAGTTCAATAACTTGCTTCCAGCAGATGAGTGCCTTCATAATGGAGAACACTACAGTATCACTACTGCAGAGGCTAAAGGGACACAGAGGCTTGAACTGGTTGTTGCAACTGCTGCTTCAAATAATGATTCAGTCACACGCTGGAATTCAGTAGGGAGGCATATGTAAATACATTGTAAAGGTCATTCCTAACTGCTGTCAGCTCATGATCTATTGCTTCTAAATGCCTAGAATAATTCTTCTTCTAATCCTTTTAATATACATACCTTGAATTGTTGTGTAGCAGGGTCCAATGGGTATTCGATAAGATAGGGATGATTACAGCATTTCCTCAGTAACATCATAACATTCTGTAGTTTAAGGTTCACCTCCGAATCCATGGGCATGCTCACTTCTACCACTGGCCTTGAAAGACATGCCGTCTTATTAGTAAAGAAAGCATCAACTTGTGTTACAGAAAAAAATAACCCCCCCCCCCCCAATAATAAATAAAATAAAAAGCAACAGATTCACATGCTGTGTCAAACTTCCTTTAAACCCCTCACAGTTAATAAAGCTATTACCAGACAAGACTTCCTTTAGTGTCACACTTGGCACTGAAGGCACTAGAGTTTGCCACTATTGGTTTAAAACACAAAAGGATGGTAAAGTCGTAATCAGAAGCGTAAAAGTGGAACAGAAAAGGGAACTCTGAAACTTTGTCATATCTCCCACTGAACAATATATGAACTACTCCAAAATCAGCTCTTGGCCTATCCCAGTTCAGCCACATACACATTGCAGGATTCTACTACAGCTATTTTGCTCTTCCAAACCTAAGAGCTATATCCAGCATAAGGGAACCAAGCATGTCATAAAACTAACACAGGCAAATATTTAATACCCGTTCTTTCAGAGTACACTGGACTAAAATAAAATCTAGCAAAACAAATACAGTTCAGTCCTGTAACTTAAGCCCAATCCTGGCTTTTCTTTTGCCCAAAGGAGTTCCAACCAATTTAGAGCCACCAATGGATCTTGTCAAACTCAAGATTACTTAGCACCCTCAGTCTTGGTCCTCCATTCTGATCATAATCACCAACCAGTAAGTGACCTGTAAGTGTCACAAACACAGCAGTAACCATGCTGGCTATTTGGGTTCCAGCTCTCAGTTTAAACCTATATATTTTATAAAATTTAGCAAGGAAACTAATTATCCCTTTTCTCCAGTCCTGAGCCCAAACTTTGCTTCAAGTACTCCTGAGGAACTCTGTAAAAATCTGAGAGTTAACTGTAATTAACACACAAATATTATCCCATGTCCTATCATTGAGCCAATGAAAGACAGAAACATAACTGAACAACGTAGACGAAAGTTTTACCTGAACAAAGCATGCAAAATTTAGCAATAAAAACCACACAAGCAAAGCTCTGAAGGAATATTAAGAGGACAATACTCAGTATAACAAAAAAGATAATCTTTTAAAGCAGGTACCTCTCTTTTTCCACTTCCTCTTGCATCCTGCTGATCAATTTTTCCAAGTCATCAGGTGAACCATTATGTTCTTCACAATAATCAACCAGTTTTCGACTACGGCGTTTTGGTCGGCCTGTTGGACTCAACTCAATTACTTCTTCCTGTGGGAAACAGCATTGTCATCAACAGCAGACAGCTCCAAATTCAGAGGCCTGTGCTGACCCAAGAATTCTCAATCCTGAAGAGAGGTCTCAGCAATACGCTCTATCCAATACTTAGTTTCTGCAGCTGTAAATTTTGCTAAGCAGAAAGAGTGGCCCAAACTCTAAAGGCCTTTAACTGTAGATCTTGAAAGCTTCTGCTCAATTTTTAAAAGCTGCATTAGTACCTTACTGATCTTACAGCAGAAACTGTCAGTTCAATGAAAACTGTCTTTTTCCACTAAGCTACAAGCAACCAAAAGCATACTAACACTCACATATTATCAGTTCTATGACCACAGAGGCCAGTCACATCAACAGTCACTGAAGTGACGAAAGGGTCAGACTCAAAATGTAAGCAAACGTTTTGGTCACACTAGTAATGAAGCAATGTCAGCGTGGTTTTGCTTATAAATGTGCTTGCTATTAATGGTTTATAACACCCATATCAGTAGATACCTCATTATTTCCAAGCAGTTTCCTAATGGTACGATTTACAATGGCAGTATAGAATGTTTCTTGCTTCTTTGCCAGGGGCGCATATACCACAACTTCTCGTTTGGGAGGAACCTCAAGAGCAACGTCAGATTTCAGTCTTCTCAGTAAGAAGGGTGTCAGAATCTGAAACGTTGAGCAGTTGTGTTATAATTACTCAAAGCTCTCAACAAGGCTAGTTAAAAGAAAAAGACACACAAAAAGTTTACTGATAAAACATTATTATTACAATTTAAACTAAGGGATTTAATCTGCAGAGCTCCATACTTCATTTTTAAACAGAGATGCCTACTCCAAAACTTTTACACACATACTGATCACATGTGTTAAAAGAAAAAGAAAACCCCACATCTATGGACATCTTAAAAACTGTCTTTAATAAGGGTTGCAGACCTTTCAAATAATTTTCTTAATTGAAAGTAATCTTATTACAAATTAGCTCATTTTGCTTGTTATATTTCTTCAACTTATTCCAGGATAGCCATAAGCCTTTAAAAGCAATATATAAGTTGTCATCAACAATTATATCTAAAAAATATAAATTGTATCTCACACCATCAGCTTACAATGGGAAGATGTGTTTTGAAAGCAGTTACTTTCCCCTCCACCGCCCCTTAAAAAACATTTTGAATGTTAGTTTTGTTTTGCCTTTGAAGACAGGCAAATTATAAAACTAGTTTGTTAAAAGGTTTTCTGTTCAACACCTCAGAGCGGCATAAATTCTCTCAAAGTTGTATTTCCACAAGTTCAATATACAAATCAAATCTTTTGGCAGACTGAAGTAAGCAACAGCAATTAAGTTTAACTGAACTCAATTCAGTTCCAAGAACAAAAAAGAGTCTTTATCAAAGAAGTACATTGTTCCTTTCAGCACTTATAAACACCTTAAATATTGGAGGAAAAAAGTAGATACCTAAGTGTAGAAGTACCACAATAAAAGCCTTGGGGGTCAGAAGTCAGCCCCACAAACAAGATTTTGGTACACTTTGTAATAATGGTCAATGTCAGAAATAAACCATGAAAAAATAACACAAAAAAATAAGTGAAAACCTGATGTAGCATATGCAAGATGTTCTGCTCCCTTTCTTTAGCAATGATGTCTTCGGCAGTTTCTGTAATGCTGGTAATGTCAAACCATGATTCAAAACTATAAAAAACAAAACAAAAGAAGGAATAGCTTACTTCATAGCTATGATTCTTCTTCCTTATATAACTATGCTATTTTTCCTCTCATCCTGTGATTTAAGAAAACAAAGCACTGGTATCTATCACATAGAGAGGGTAAACAGGAGACACTTCTGAAATACACCTGTCAATTCAGATGCTTGAGATTTTAAAAGCCATCAATAAAAATACCTGTATAAGTTGTAATATTTACTATGATCAATTATATTCAATATAGTCTGTAGCTTTTTCCAAATTTAGACTAAATTCAAGACTGGTTTTGGCAACATTCCTGATCTCCCCATACTGCTTCATAAAAGCATCAGTCTCCCGTGGGTCCCATGCTTGACAGCCTCACACAACTGTCTGTAACACCTTACAAAATCTCAAGCAACTCCAGACACTTATGATCAGATAACCATCTCCCGTCTCACCCCAGCGCCTATGTCTTAGTTCAGAATTGAGTTTCCACTATCCACTGAGCTGATAATTACATCCTTCCTTTCTGAAACTATTAGCGTGAAGACAATACACATTTCAAAGTCTTTACAACCAGATAATTATACCAAATTACAGCCATATCATAAAAGAACTCTTTAAACACTGACAGAAGTTTAATTATTAAAGAGCAAGAATAATGCCCAAACAGAACAAAGGGGAATCTTTTTTTTTTTTTAAACCAGACTGCAACCCACCTTTTCAAATCATCAAACACATCTGGCAACAGGAAGTTAAGCAACGACCAAAGTTCTGCCAAGTTGTTTTGCAGGGGGGTACCAGTCAACAGCAGTTTATTGTCTGCATTAAAACGTTTCAATTCTCTGATAAGACGGCAGTTCATATTTTTAATCCTGTGACCTTCATCTACTATCAGGTATTTCCAAAAGCAATTCTACAAACAAGAAACGGTATTTCAGTAAATCTTAGATTACTCCATCAAAACGTGCCCAATGAGCAGCACTAGTAAGACTGCCTGATCCTGACCGTTAGAAAGATTCTATTTGCTCTTGTTTCTCACTTTGTCAGACTGGAACAGCAGAGTCCAAACAGTTAATGCTTCACAGTGACTGCATTTAGTTCTGATGATTACAGTGAAAACTTCTACAAGAAGCTCTTTTCACTGAAGCAACCACTCTAATATTAACTATGTTACTTATATAAAAAGGACAACTTTTCTCCACATCTCTCCCCTCTACCTATGGAGATAATGGGCAAAAAGCTGTAATTATGTAGATTACAGCTGTAAGTGTTGTAAAAAAGTGAAGCAAGCAATTAATTAAGATAGTATTCTATTTGAAGAATTTCTCAAGCACAAAAAGATAATCCAGAGCCATTTCTACCAAGGATATATATCACAGCAGAACTGAATACCGACATAGCTGCTGCAGTATGACACTCATTGAACAAGCAGCATGCTGGGTTTTGTGTGTTTTTTGATTTTTTTTCTTTTTTTTATTTTATAAAAAAATGCTTTTTAAAAGCATTGCCATTAGTGATGAGGCATTCCACCTGTCACAGGATTTTCAGGAGAACGTAGATACCTGCAGGGCATTTCTGTCTCGCATTGCGATTTCAAAGGAAGTAATGACCACAGGATAGATTTGCAGTGATCCTTGTCGCCCATGAATTTTTCGAACCAGTTTACGACGTTCCTGCTGAGCTCCATGATACAGCATTATTGGAATCTGAAAGAAATAAGACTTAGAAGTCAGTTGAATTAAGCTCACTTAAAGCTGTAAATCTCACAGGTAGCAAAGATAATTATTAGCTTGGTTACAAGAAGACTGTAAATACATAGTAAGACATAGCATAGTGTGTAGTAACAACAAAGAACTACAGTTAACCTGATGTTCTATATAGAGAACGTTTCGATACAAATAATTAAAACTAAGAATTGAGGTAGGAATTTTTAGAAAATAGTTCTTTTAGACCCAAGGAAGAAAAACCTTTGTTTCTCTTACCTCTGGAGTAAATCTTTTGAATTCAGACATCCAATTTGGAAGAGTAGACAAAGGTCCACATACTAAGAAAGGACCAGGGACTCCTCGCTCCACCATCAGCGCTATTGTTGCGATGCACTGGATTGTCTTCCCCAATCCCATTTCATCAGCTAAAATGCCATTGATACCATTTTCCCAAAGCATCTGCACACACAAAGAAAAATACATAAGCATAGAATAACTATCACACCTTAGGAACAAACATCCATAGGAATGTATCATCATGTAGAAACTCTCTACTAGTCACATTCTATATTAGAGATGAATAAGATTTCTCCATGATGAAAATAAAACACCAGCATCTTGTAAGCCCCGGACTGTCATATGTAGGGTAATGTGCTTTGAGCAAATTAAGTGCCTGACTAGGAGGAGGAAAAAAAAGAGAACAGTATCAAAGGAAAGGATGTGAACTACTGTTATATCAAAAAACGCTTCAACAGCAAGTATACCTCACAATACTCTGACTTTTACTCATCCTGATTCCAAATTATTTCCGTAGCTTCCATTTCCAAAAGACCGAGTTACTGTGTTTCAGTTTTATCTTTTCAAGTAGCTTTTATAGCCACTGCTACTTCGGCATAGGAAAAAGGTGCAATACCTGACCAACACTGCCTGCTGTTCTGGCAAAAATTATTCGTGCAGACACTGCCTATTTCAACAAGTGACAGAGCAACTTCTCACAACAGAACAGAAAGGAAGTACCCTTTGACTATTCTATCTACTGTTCTTAAAGGTTATGAGTGATGGTCCAACCATGGAAGCTGTTTATTTCCCCAGAACAGGCCAACCTTCCTTAGGCACTTCCCAGAGACAGAACAGAATGAGTGAGTTTAGTGGCACTCACTTGTGAGATGAGTTGAAGCCTGTTAAAACAGGATATACAGGCTTGTGAGAGCAAGAAAAAAAAAAAAGGGAAATAGGAGATCAGCAGCAGAAGAAAAGTTAGTTCTGCCTGGCTTGCAAGCAAGAACAGGGAAAAAATATAAAAGAAATGCCCACGTACATAAGTTTCATTGGCTTTTGAAATCAAATGTTAAAGACAAAACAATTTAAAGACATTATGCTAATACCACTAGTTAAGAGTCCATAATGCAGAGAATTGAAAGCTTATTCGTGTTAGATGTTTAAAGACTCAACTTGCAGGCTTATGGGGCTAGGCATTCAAGTCCTTGAAAGAGGAAAAACAGAAAGACTGTCCCTCAAATTCAGTATGCATAGACCTACTGCTTTCACAAAGCACTTATAAGGAGAGACTGAAAGGAGTTGAACATGAAAACAGATGGAGAAAGGAGAGATGAAGAACACCAACCAAGAAGCTTACAGAAGCCTTTACAAACCCAAATATCCTCCCCACCCTGTAACTTTCTATCTGCAGATGGGCAACTTTTTTCATGATACAAGAATCTGGTGTTACAAAATCATGAAGTCCTTTCCTTCTTCACTTTGCCTTCACCAACTATAACCACAGATTTCTAGTGTCTCTTCCTCTTTGTTTCCATCTCCAATCAGCAACACATTCAATTTTGTAAACAATTGCTCCTTACCCTTAGCCACTCCATGCCTTCCACCTGGTACCACCTCATTACACCTCCAGTAAAAATCTTTGGCTGTTGAAAAGGCACTGGCTGTCCATTATATTTCCGTACTGGATCAAGGAATTGCTTGGCACTGTGTCGTACAGCTTGACACAATCTATCCTTGATGACACTATTTGAGTCTCCATTTTTCTGCAGGTCTTCTGGACACAAGTTATCAGAAGAGCTTTCATCCTATAGAGGGAAGTTCAAGGAACATGTGACAAGTGGCATGCTTTAACAAAACCCAGCTAAGACATGCTTATGCCAGGTGCTGAAACTTCTGGTAAATTTCTGCCAGTCTGTTATTATGTGGCAGGGGCTGGCTTGTTTTGCTACAAAGACTTCGAGTAACTGTCAATGAAAGAGTGAAATTTATTTTTAGGATTAGTATCACCACAAAAGCAGAGGTAACCATGCAAAATTTCAATACCTTACTGGCATCCTTTATTCCTTTGGAATTGAAGAACAATTAGGCCATTCTACCCATGAAAGCAAGAAAACATAAAACCTTGCCGAAAGGCTGACATTTAATGCAGTGATTTCTTTTCTGTAAGTGGATTCTAGATAATACTACAAAGTAGTACATAGTACTGCACTTGTAGTTCCTAAGCCACAGTAGAAGCAAGAAAAGACCACAACTATTAATCTCCAAATTTAAATGCTTTAAAATGGCTGCATCTTAAGGTCTTATATACTAGCACAAACATTTCTTTACTAAATTATTTCCTTCATTTTTGAAAACTACAGTAAAAATGAGAAGTTTTCACCCGTTATACAATAAAAGGCGTTTAAGTGCATTTACTTGCAGCATGTTTTAAAGCTTTTAACTCAGAACTACAATACATAGCTAAGAGATATTTATTTACAATAAAAGTTTAAAGACATGCTAGAAAGTATAAAATGTCCTCCCTCCCTTTGGGCTTAACACATACCCAATAACATGTGAAAACATACCTGATTTTCCACTTTACTTTTTTTTGCCACTGATAAGATTTCCTGGAAAAAAAAAAGAAAAAAAATACGCTTATGTGCTTTTCAACTCTAAAGGCTACTCCAATTTGTATTTCAAGAAATCTTTTAATTGAAGAGCCTTTACATGCTTGAAGCAAATTTCCATACAACATCATCCATCATACGTGACTGTAACAAGGTAACACATCAGCAAATGCATTTCAGTCACAAAAGATAATTGAACACATCTTCACAGCTTGCCTCCCCAAAAAATTTAAGAAAACCATTTGGATTCTACAGGTCCGACAACACTGCTTGTTATATAGAATTTTGCTGGGAAGAAGTCATACCTTATAGGTAGACTACTGTTGGCTGTCAGTCAATAATTTCTGACGATAATGTATAAGAATGCATTGCTCCAAAATACAGATGTCACACAGTGATAGTCTCACCAGTTAAAATTTGAGCCACAAAAACCCAAACAAGTCCATTTATAAATACAGCCTACCTCTTTAGACATAATTTCTGAGATGTTGTATGTTCCGTCTTCTCTCCCTCTCTTCTTTTTTGCAGCTATAAAATAACATTTGAGTTTATGCAACACATCAAATGTTAAAGAAACTGAAAACACCAGTACTGACTAAAGGCAGAACCTAATACGTTACCTGATTTCTCATCTTTGCCATCAGCAGGACTTTGACCCTAGAAAATAAATATAGAAAGAGGTTCATCATCTTATGCATGTCTAACTATCGTGGCACAGATGAGAGAAATATGCAATCCAACTTAAAGCATTGTCTTTGAAATCTTTTTGAAAGTATTATGTAGTTTATAAAAAATATAGCAAAAGTAGTTACTGTTTATCTTTTTCAACCTTGCTTTAGTACACCAGCACTTAGCCTACTGAATAAGATAAGCAATCATTGCTAAAAAAAAAAACAGAACTAAAAGTCAACCCCCACAAGACAAATCCAAACCACGTCCTTGAATAAAAATTACAGAATCATAATGGTTTGGGTTAGAAGCGACCTTAAAGATCATCTAATTCCAACCCCCCTGCCATGGGAAGGGACACCTCCCACTAGACGAGGTTGCTGAATGCCACATCCAACCCAGCCTTAAAAAGTTCCAGGGATGGGGCATCCAGAGCTTCTATGGGGAACTTGTGCCAGTGACTCACCACCATCGTAGAAAGGAATTTCTCCCTTATATCTAATCTAAACCCACACTCTTTTTAGTTTAAAGACATTACTCCTTGTCAGGGAGTGTAGTGATCAGACAAGGAGTCCTTCACCAGCTGTCTTGTAGGCCCCCTTTAGGTACTGGAAGATCACTCCATATCTCCCTGGAGCTTTCCCTTCTTCAGGCTCAACCACCACAATTGTCTCATCCTGTCTTCATAGGAGAGGTGCTCCAGCCCTCTGATCACCTGTATGGGACTCCTCTGGACATGCTCTAATGTAATAGGTCCTTATTATATTGGGGACCCAACTAGTCAGAAAAGTCTCCTTAGTAAGGCTGTCATGCTACGTGATTTTTAAGTAGATTTAAAGTCTTACTATGGTTAAAAATACTGTACAATAGATCTTTCTGCAAGTCAAATCCTGGGTAAGTCTAACTTTAGCTACCTTGACCAGATGATCAGAATTGACATGGCAATTCGACAGACTTATAGCAAAGAGAAGTTGCATAAAACCTCTAGTTAATCTTACCTTCGCAGATTTTAACATCATCTCTCTCTTTTTTTCTAACTTCTCTTTCCTTCTCTGTTCCTAAAAAACAAACAAAAAGACATTTATAGTATTTAAATGACACTCACAAAACTATCCATTATAAAAATAACAAATGCAGTTTACATTGGTAATGTAGAGTGCCATGTACTCTACAAACTTGAGTGTTTTAGCAGTTTCAGTAAAAGCCTCTATTCTGACATTGTTAAAAATCATAAAACAAAACTTGGGCATGTAAGTGCAACTGCTTTGAATTGCTTGTCAGTGACTACTTTAAACATTGTCAAATACAGTAATTTAAGAAGACTCCAACAAAAATATACCCAATTGCAAACTCCTGAAGAGATCACATTTACTACAGCAAGTTTTCCACGTGTGTTAGCTCCCCTTTAACTTCTACGAGTTACCACTTGTGTCCGTTGTCAAACAGAATGCAATGTAAGTAGCCTACAATGCCTTTAAGGAAGAAATGCTTTCATATCTTTAAAAATCTAAGATTTTTTGTTCCATTTACTATTTTTACTTGCTGAAAGCAAAAGGACCCTGGGGAAAAAAAAAGATACGGAACCTTTATAATTATCAGATGGAGCAATAAGACTTAATATTGAAATAGTCATTCTATCAATAAAGTAATCATGAATTTGAGCTGACAATAGACACTAGAGAAGTACTTTAGAAAGGACGTTTCTGCAGCCTGTCAAGTATCACTTATCTGAGCACATGATTATCCTGACTCTTTTCTTGAGATTCTTCCTCTCTCAAGCTCAAATTCTCACAAGTTTGTACATACAAGGACAATTACAAAAGTAAAGACACAGCCAGATGTGAACCCGTAGATTTAAAAAGCAGAAAACAAATTCATTTCATGGAAGCTCTTATTTGGGAAAAGCATGGTCTGAGATTACTGTAATTTAGAAGTTTGTCCTACATTTAGCATCCTGAAGACAAGCCTCACCCTCAGCCTTCAGCAATCAACAAAACCAGGCTGCACAACTTCTACATGTCAGTTCTTTGCATCCTTCTATCCTCCTTCCAGGTTTTCCAGCTTCCTTAAATTTCGTCTTCCTATCTCTCAGGCCAATAGAAAAATTGTAAAGACATCACCGCTACCTTTATACTGTGATCATAATTCATGCTCTTTCCAGACTGATTTATCTATAAATTTATAGGACAAACTTTGAATATTACGTAAAGCACCACCTCATTCCTGGGCGGTACCTTCCATAGATATTCAGCAGAACTGAAGCAAAAACACAGATGACAGTTCATCTTAAGAATCCCCACCACAGAGAAGAATACACTTACCTCCAGTTGCTGCTGTTCCATTTTGGTTAGCAAGAACTTCGAATAAATGTTGCTTTTTTCAAGCAAATGCTGAAGCCTCTTATACCGCATTTCACTTGATTCCCTGTCCCAAGAAGTGCGAGCCTGGCCAACACAAAAAAAGGTCAAGTATTTAAAGATATAATTTAATTCAAATTTAATGCCTTACACACACGAAAGGGCTCTTTTAGAGGATAATCACAATTGCTTCACACCTGCACAAGCATTTCTCTTTGAGTCATTAAATATTTATGATTCATGGGTGTATTCACCCATATGTATTTCTCTATGAAGCGCTCGCTGCAAAATCAGCATAACTGAGGGATGGATTCACTTGCACACATAAACAGCTCTGCAGCATACCTGCTTCCAGTGCAACAGCACAAGGTATTCAAGGGCTTAAAGATACCTAAACTCTGATTTGTAGATTTAGAGTTAAAAGGAAGTCTAAGCTTATTCATAGCCTGCAAAATCTGGGAGAAAAAAAAAATCACATTTCAAAATTCAGCAGTTTCCTAAGTATTAACTGGGACACTTCCATATAACATTTGCACAAAGGTAGTTTTTCATTAGCAAGATATTCAGATGGCTACAAAGTCATTAGTGCCTAATTTACAGTGGCCAAGTGAATTCCCAGTGTGAAAACAGCAACTTCTCCTTGCTTTGCTTACAAAATCCAAGTGCTTGAGTTGCCACTATTTTTTAAAAAAATGTTACCCATTGAATTAGTCAACACAGTGTAATTCACCAAGACTTCTCCAAAAAGTAAAAAAGCATACACCCTGCAGCAGTCAGGTAAAATTGCCTGTTAGATGGAGACTTCAAGCAAGTGAAAAGGTATAAATTAGCATCTCCAAGAGAAACTCAGGAAAGGCAAGATGCAGAGCTTTACAAGATGCTTATCTATGCCATTGCCTTCAGAAGGAACACTGGGGGAAGGGCACACCAAGACAGAAAAGAAAGAATTTTCTGGAACTAAACAGATTAATAGGTAGGGAAAAGATGTTAGCTGACTGAGAGGAGAAACTACAAAAAAGCAGGGTTTCTTCCTCCGAGAAATCATACCTTTGTTTTCCACAAATGGTATGCCAAGTCATTCTTACTAAGTAGCTATCACTCTATGCATTTGTGAGCAGAAGATCTATCTCCAGGTGTTTCTTGGGGGCTACGTGGCCTTCTTGCAAATTCTCCATAAAGTTTTTGTTTGCTACTGCTCTCCTCATTTCAGGTTTTTTCCTTCAGACAGAACGTACCTGAGTCCAGGAAAACCAACCCTTGATGGCAAAGCCAAGAAACAATATAAGTGAAGCTGAAGTACTTCATTCATTGAGTTGGTATTGCTCAATTTGTGTTGGAGTGGAACCCAGCTTCTTTCCATTAATTACTTCATCTGAAGGACTTCATCCTTTGACTGAACCTCCAAGCCTCAACAAGGTGGTTTTCATACCCGTTATATTGACTATGGAAAAAATCTGCCACTCATTTTTTCATCATTCTACATTCTCATATATTTGCATTGTGGTATTTTGCTCTTAGACCACAAAAAGAACAAGTGACTCATTTGTTGAACTGCTCAAGTCACCTGGCAAGGGGATTGCAGAAGTGAAGCACAAAAAAACATAACAGGATCTTCAAGAAGATCAACTGTCCCCAAGATGTCAGTAAGCCTGAGTTCAGTGACATGAGTAATCTCCCTTGGTCTGACAGACCCCTGAGCACAGGGTGAAAGCATGGTAGAAGCACACAGGAGAGGGGAATAACTCTTGTTAGAGGTAAGCTCTGCAGATCCTTAAGAAATTGAAAGAATAATGAGGGGGAAAAAAATCAACCACCTCCACCACAACAACATAAAAAGGAAACGAACAGTAGTATCACATTACAGCTGTGACACCTAAGTGGCTGGTTGTGAAAGAAAGTAAGTTTTATGTCCTTTTCTCAATACTTCCTGCGCAATGAGACATATTTACTCTACACGAATCTCCTCCAAATGATTACCATCAAATTTTTAGTTCAAGGAATACATGAAGAAAAGTTCACCTAGGCTCTATTATGAGTTACTGCCTGTAAGAAAGAAGACTATGAGACTTCTAGGAGAATGAAGTAATAAATAAAGAATAAAGTAATACTTTTCGACCACAGAATCATAATGTTGCAGCTTAAAAACGTACCTTTTAAATGAAAATCTTTTCTCAGTAAAGACAGAAAGAGGGGATAAAATTAGTTCCAGGCCTTAGAAACTGTATTTCTCATATCCCTAAAGTAATGTTTCAACTTTCAGCTACCATTCTTCTGTGGACTGTTCAATACAAAGACAGATGGTTAAGCAAAAGAAATAATGAGAATACTCTGAAAGATGGAGGGAAAAAAAATAAAGATTTCTCAAGTGTTTTGAGTAACAGCATTAGTTTCTTAGCGAAAAATCCCAGGAGAGCACTTAAGATGCATGTTCTTCCACACTTATGTTTTCTTACGCCTGAAATAGAGCACCTTTTATTTCTGGCACGCTGATACCTTGATAATTTGTATCTGCAGTGCTGAAGCACCCTGTTTTCAGGTTGGCTCTCCAAAACAGACTCTTAATACCAACAGTCACAAACGCTCAGAGCAGGACAAAAATGAAACACAGCCATGATCATGTCATGCGTGCTAGGAAGGCATCATCTCCAGGAGGCTGTTCCAAAAACAGGCAGGCAGGCACACGGCCGGACAGCAGGCACCAGCCCCGGGGGGTCCCGGGGGGCTCCGGGGGGCCCCCCCCCAGCCGCTCACCTTCTCCAGCATCTGCCGCTCCTTCTCCAGCCCCGCCGCCTCCAGCTGCTCCTCCTCCGCCAGCATGGCCGGCGTGATCACCGCCTGCTCGCCCATCTCGGCTCCCGGCGGCTCTGCAACGACGGCACGGTTACCCCGGGGCCCTGCCCGAGCCGTCCCCGCCCGCCCCCCGCCCGTCCCGGGTCCCGTCCCCGTCCCGGCGCTCACCGCCGCTGCCGCCCGCGCTCCGTGCCGGCATGGCGCCCCCTGCACCGGCTCCGCCGCGGGCCGCCCGCCTCGCGAGAACAAAAACCGCGCGCTGAGCGGGCCGCGCGAGACGCGGCCGAGATCTCGCGAGGCGGCCCCGGCCCGCCTCCGGGCGGGCCCCCAGGGAAGCCATCTTGGGGGGGGTGGCGGGAGTCGCCTCATGACGTTGTGAGGGCTTGTAGAAACACGTCGCATTCATTGCATGTTGGTCCTGGGCGTTTCAGTGGGTTCCTGTCCCTGTGGACACGTGTATTTCATAGAATCATTAGGGTTGGAAAGCCCTCCAAGATCACCTGGTCCAGCCATCACCCTACCACCAATGGCACCCACTACACCATGTCCCCAAGCACCACCTTTCCTTGAACACCCCCAGGGAAGGTGACTCCACCATTTCCTTGAACGCTTCTCGTCTGTGCCACGAGAGGGCAGGGGAACGCTTAAAACCGAGCGAGAGCTGCACCGCCACCACCACCACTGATGGAAAACCTTTCCCGCTGCGTAGATTGCATTCAAGTAAATATTTCGGGTGTTGAGAACACAAACACTTCAGCTTGACCCGAAAAACACCAGCTGTCAAAATAACTCTGGACTTATCTCATCACCTCCGATCCATTAAAAAAAAAAGAAAAATTTACTGTGCTAGCAATTTCTCGCACCTGACTGTCCAAGGGGTCACTAGTTTAAACTCCAGGCGCATGGGGAGCAGAGCTCCCGGCTCTAAAAGAGACCTGGGAAGGGAGAAAAGGGGCAGAAAGAAGCAGCAGCGGAACAAACAACTCCAGTAACAACTGAGGTGGATGGCATTCTTCTCATTCCCAAGCCTTCGAGGCTGATTCTGGATGTTGTAATGTGGTTTATGGAAAAGTGATTCTGTTTTGCAAGACATAGTTTGGAGGCTAGCACGAGATGGTTCTGCATTGATGTGAGGAAATGTTAACAGGGAAGAATGTTATTAACCCCTAATAAAGTATTTTATTGGCATTGTGGCAATTGAATGCAGCCTTTTTCAAGATTCTAGTTCACTTTCCACTATTCTCAAGACATCACAATAAATAAACAAACAAAACTTTTATTTTTTAAAGTATCTTCCATTCAGTGAGACTTTAAAATACTTACTAAACTATATCATTAGAGTAGAATAATCACCTAGACAACCGCAGAAATGCAGCCAAGCTGGAACATTGTGGTGGCTTAAGTGACTCCCAGCACCAGTTCCAGGCAGGAAGCAGGGATGAAGGTGCCACTAGAGCTTCTGGAGCACTTGGGAAAATGAAATTGTGAAGATTTTGGCTGGGATGTAAATGTTAACACCTCTGCTTCTTCAAACAAACAAAAAAAAATAATAATAAGATCTGCACAATTTAATTTACATACCTTAGCAAAAGAAAATAAGTCTCTCAATAAAATATGTAACAATACAAATGTTCCATCTCACTCCTGTATGCATACGTTACTTTGTAATATCACTAAAACTGTGATATATCATAAAACTATGTAGTAGCATTAAAACATTAAAAATTGTAAGAGACAGCTGCCTTACATCAGATTATCACTTTAATCACTTTAATTAAATTATCACTTTAATTAATCACTTTAACACAGACAATTTTGTTTCATCTGTTTCCTGCTCTGCCTGACACTGTGCCTGTAAGCTTTTTGGGGCAAGGGAATGTGCTGGTAGGTAGTGGGACTGTGGCTCAAGTTGGCCCCCTCCTCTTGCACTGCTCAGCATCATGATTGCCATCCCTTTCACAGGGAGAGACATTCAGATATCTTATACCCACAAAACTTGATGCAGTGAAAGACTCCTTGTAAAGCATGCCTTTCAAAAACTATCTTAGGCAAATGCTGTGAGATGTTAAATGGGCAGAGCTGGTAGGCCCTTCCAGAAGTGCATCAGGATCCATAAAATGGTGTGTCTGCATGGCATAGATCTCCATTCACCATAAAGCCCAGGCAAAGGGCTTGTAACGTGTAACCTCTATCCCGAAGAAATGTCTTTTATCTCAGTAGTCCTTGACTTGTTACTGAGGTGTATAGAAAGTTGCAGGTCCATCACCTTTTGTTTTGGAAGATGAACGTCCCTTGGAACACACCTGGACATTGATACAGTATAAGGCAAAGCACAGAGAAAGATGAACCTAGAGGCACAGAGGGGGCTGGGGGAAATTACAGTGCAAGAGAGGAGATAAGAGTTAGAAAACTTCAGATTGTAAACAAAGACGGTTCTGTTCTCTGGTTAGCCAAGTGGCTGCCGCTAAGACACAGTAACCCTGGACTGTCACCTTTGAAATTTACTTGTCGCTCTGGTATGCAACACAGGAATGCATGCTGTTTCATCATGCTCCGTGCCTACACAGGTTTCCTTATAAGTTTATTCCTAACTGTAAAAGCAGTGCCTTGCACTAATTGCCCTGACTGCTGAAGGACCGAAGAGGAAGCTGAGACTTTGAAATAAGCTGTTTTTCTCTAGATGAGAAAAGTGAGAAATATAGATTCAGGATATTTGTTCTACTCATTCACAATATATGTACAAAGCTTTCCTACTCCTGAACACATAAGAAAGTCTCCAAAGCAATGTGGAACCTGTATACTGGCAGATAGCAGTGGCATTCGTTAGGTTTGCTCACTGATCTTCAAATTTAAATTCCTTTCCTTTCCTTTCCTTTCTTTTCCCTTTCCCAGGAATCAATGCTGCTAACATGCAGCAGCTCTTCCTGATAGTAGCAACCCATACCTGCTACAGCTAGAAGAAATACTGTAGTAGCAGCCTCTTCTCCATCCACAAGCACAATTTTCAGGTGGTCAAAAATATCAAAGGTCACTAAGATTAATGGATTAGCAAGTTTAACTAAATTTCCTTTGCCTTAGAGTTAAACATTCAGCTGGGAGACGTGTCGGAGAAAAGCACTGAAGTGACCTGGGGGCTGACGTTAACCAGCCTGCTATATATATAGTAACGCTAGATGGCTGCACAGCCCCCGAGAAGAGGCTCTTGCCTTCAAGTTCAATTATGTAGCTTGTGGGCCCGAAACATACAAGGTGAGATGTGTTGACCAGTGAGGCAGGAGCGTGTTTGTGCGCCATCCCCTCTGTAGTAGTAGTAACCTAGTTCTCCTCTGAGCTGGCAGCCAGGGCTGCAGGGTACTGGGAATGGTGTTTGCTGATGGCTGGACTGAAACTCCTCACCAAATGACAAAAATACCAAGCTGCAGTGAAGCAGCCTTCCTTCAGATTTGCTCCATCTCCACCAGCAGGAGCTGAACCATATGTAAAGTAGTATCTGAGATACCCATTTCCAACCCGGCCTTTCAAGTACCCTGTAATCCTCATAGCTGCAGAGAAAAGGGTGGGTGTGCAGAGAGTGGCAGAAACCTCCATGGGCAGCCAGCTTTAATCGGGTGTATTTGTTTGTTTACAAAGACATCTAAATAACACCACCCACCATTCTGCACATCGACATCCCAAGACTTTTCTGCATACATCTCTCAGTTTTCTAGCTCCTGCTGCAGCATGCAGCCCAGGCAAACCAGAGCAGGATTAAGGTTGTCAGGGATAAGGATTGATAGTGTAATTCAGCAGGTAAGCAGTTCTCTTGGAAGGCAGGACCCTCCCTCAAAAAACCTGCTGCAAAATTGGGAAAAAAAAAATCACCACGTTCATCTGACCATTACAGTCAGCTCTTAGCCTGGTGCTTGAATACGGACCTTTTATTTGTGCATTGCTTAAAAGATTGCTTGTGTTCACTATGATTAAATCTGGGTGTTACAGCCCTTTCACTTTTAACTGAGAATATGACATCTGTTAAGAAATGACAGTTTTATCCAGCTCATCACCTGGTCCAAATCTTTCAAGTGTAAGCTCTGCCAGCAATGCATTTCCCGACTTCAGGTAACTGTAACAAAATCCTCTCCTAGTTTCTCTGCCCATAAGTGCCTACCTCTGCAATGATTTGTGGCTGTGCTTTCAGACAGGCACCAACTTCGTACACGATGGTAGGAGAAGCAAAACACATCCCGATAACCTTCTGCTCCAAAACTCCAGGCTGTTCTTACTTGATGCAAACACATACTAAGATCAGAGCTTATAGCTTTATTTCCAGTCATCCCAGGAGTGCGAGGTGGCTCCAAACCCCAGAAAGCATCCGATTTAGTTGGTCCCTAAACCACTTCATTGCTTTTGGCTGCCAGAAATGAAAACCTTACAGCTGAGGCAGAGGGGGAGAGCACAGCCTATGATCTGTGGGGAGTTTGCAGGCTGTTTCTTAGGGATCTAGAAAAATGATCACAGGGTGCAACTTTGCAATTGCTGCGCTGCAACCCATAGAGGTACAGGTCCAGAGAGCCCTCTCCTGCATTCAAACACGCCAGCCCCCTGCTTTTCCTCATGGTCTGAGTCAACTCTGGCCAGGAAAGATTACATTTTTGAGCTGTCACATGAGACAATGACCTCTAAGTCATGGTAAAGAAAAACTCTTGTGAAATGTTTGCTGGCGGGGAAAGGGGGAATACAAACATCGGTAGACCAAATGTACCAAACATGCAAGTTGAGAGCTTGGTACAGGCTGAGAGCACAGAGAGAGGAGGCATGCACGTGCAGGCATACACTAGCATGGACAGCATGCGAGTGTATTCGAAGCACCATCCATCTGTGGGCAGCACACCAGTTCCTTCTGTTGTGGCTTTTGATCACCGACTCAGTCCCACTGCATGACAGCTGGTTTGCCTGAGATGATCAGTCTTGTTCTTTTGTAACTCCTTCAGAAGTGGGCTAGCATACAAGCTTTATCAGCAAGAAAATGTTCTCTACCCATTCATTTGTCATAACAAACACCAGGAAATGCTGCATTATTAGCAAGACCATGGTTTAACCCTGCAGTAAAGAGGACCAGAATCCCATTTACATCACCCCAGGAACCACACCACAGCCATGGTGGAAAGAGACTTTTCAGTGCCATTGAGAACCTTTTTCTAGGGCACAGACAACACCTTTACCAAGCTCAGACTGTCTTCAGGGGAATCTACATTATACATGCTTTGCCTGCAACTGTACTTATAAATGTAATTTACTTAAGCTTTGTACCCTAGACAGGGCACAAAATTCACTTGGTTCACAGCATGCAGACAGCAAATGGAAGTTACTCTCTCATTTGAAATCCCATTCCTTCAGATTCCTCCCTACCCAGTTTTTCAATGAGTCAGAAGGGGCTTACACCTGGCAAGACAACATTGACCTCCCGCAGCAGGCAGCGAAGTACCCAGAGCCACTCTCCAGCCCGTTAAGTCCACCAGGTGCCAGAGATGAGGGATCAGGGAACCAAAAATGTCTCCCTGCAACCTGGGTGGGGTGGAGAGCTCAGCCCGTAATGTATGCTTTTAGCATATCTTCAGAGAAGTGAAACTCCCTTCCCTCACGCTCACTGCAGCACAAAGGCATTTTGAATCCTACAAAAGGCATGCCAGAAAGCGAATTTCTTGCCAGCAATAAAGAAAATGTGGAATGTAATGTAGCTGGTCTGTTGGGCTCAAAGGGGGAGATGATTAATCACCAGTGAGGGAGTATGACTGTAGAGGGCAAGTCAGCGTCTCTGGGTATTTTGTTTTTCCTCCCCTCATCTCTTTCTCCTTTTAAAATGAATTTTAAGGTATTGTTTACAGTGGAGTCCTCTCTGCATGCTTTGGCATCTTGTCTGAAGTCAGCAAGTCCCATCATCTCTGCCAGCATTCAGAAAACACCAGTCGACAAGATAGAGCCTTCCTTGAAGACAAACATGGGAACTTCTTTCAGAAGATTTTATGCTGTGGTCTTCATCCTGAAAAGACAGAAATGCTAACAAAGACAGTGGTTTTCATTGGAAAGAAGGTAGTTTTCATAGGTAGCTTTGATAAAAAGTGTATGTACAGCTGCCTCTCTTGTACAAACCCCCTCTTTAACCTCCGTGCTGGCTACATAAGCAAAGCTCCCACAAGGGCCTATAGACGCATCTAACTACTATGGACCTCACAGAATAGAGTGATGCTAGGTAAGAGATGATGCACTACAGACCAAGTGAGCTCACCCTCTGAGGGGCAAGTCTGTAGCATCCTAGGGTGCTATGCAATGTAACACCGGCCCTTGGGGGCTAGCATTGACCTTTATCTTTTCCTGAAGTACCAAATATTGGCACTAGGACCTAAGCAGGAATCACCAGAAGCTGTGAAGTTGGAGACACTACTGTGCAAGTCATACAAGCGCAGATCATCAGTCGTTACAGTACTCTGCTAATGTGGAAACAACGCAGGATCAATAAATCTGGCTTGCAGCAAAAAGCCTAAGAAATCTGAGCATTGTGGACTTACATAAATAGGTGCCAGACAGGAGGGCTTAGGACATATTGTACAGACTATTTGTAAAGACACGTTTCTGGTGTTCTGAGTCCATAAATAATGTTTGCTAAAAGGTATTAGGTGCCTTCCCCAAGGGCTGCCAGAAAAAAGAAAGAAGCAGACCAGAAGGAGCTTAGGCACATTCCAGTTTGGGGAGGAGAAAGAGGCTGCAAAGACATCTCTAGCAGACTTATTACGATACCTTTATGATATGTTTGTCTTTTCTTACCCAGAGGGCAGGGGTGGGGGAAATACGATTCCTCACTCTGACTACGGTGGGGTTTGAATGCCGTATGGGTACAGACAGCACTCTCTTCTGTTTGAGCCACTCCTGCAAAGGTGTCTTGAGCTGGACTGACAGCAGCCAGAGGGGGTTCTGGCAGCTGCTCATATCCCAGGGAAGTGACAGGTATGTGAACCCGTCACATCAAACCCCAGAGAAAAGCAGGAGGAGCAAGGAGAGTGTTTGGATCTACGCAAACAAATCTTTTCTCACTCCAGCCCTATTTACAAAGTTGATCCAGGGTAAAGCATCATCCCTTCAACCCAAACAAAGAAGCATGATGCAGAGAGTACCACATATCTGCCGATGTCCCCGCTGTGATCCTGCATGGGCCTCGAAGCGCTCACAGTGAAAGAAATGGATCATGACAATAAAGGAGAATTATCTTTGCCTTATCATCATATGCTCAGAAACTCCCATGAAAACTCTGCAGACTCCCAGTGCTGCTTCCCCAAACGCCTGTGCCTCAGGCCCAGGCTCGGTTACCCCTTTAATCCTGTGCAGGAGATCCAAGATCAAAGTTGGTGGGACTTGGTTTTGTTGCAGCTGTTCCCAGCACCGTGCCTGGAATTTGGACAGCCGCTGGTTTGCATTCCTCAGCCATGGGGTAGCCAGATCTGACACTTCAGTGTTAACCCCCGGGTTTGGCACGGATTATGGACTGGAGTCTGCCTCCTGAAAACTCCCCTGCTCGGTGGAAGACGGCCTTCACTGCAGTACCTTGGGCAGCTACATGGTTAAATGCAGTTTGGCCCATGGGCAGCAACATCTGAGTGCCAAAGGAAGCGATCCCTACACAATCAGGGATCTTGTGGGATGGAAGGTGATCTGTAACTGTCTGTTATGTTATCCCCGGGAGAGGGGGAAGAGAACTGAAAACATCAAACATTTACTGGAAAAAACAAGACCAGCCCTGTATTTAATCAAAACATTTTGTTTTGTTCCATTTGTAATCATTTCCATCCAATGAGCAAATATTTTAGTAACGAAAATGACAGTTTTCTTCCACAGGCAAACAAAATAAGAATTCGTGTCAGCTCGCCTACAATGCCACAGCGAAGGTGACATTTTTAATGCTGTGTTGAAATTTTCTTTACTAGTATTCCAGTAATACTAAAGGCATCAATTTAGGTTTAACAATCCATTGTGTTCAGTGCTGGAGGCTCTTGTTCGGGTGGTGGTGGGAAAACCAACCATTTGTGGGAAAGAAGCTGAAGTGACACTTCGTCTTCCCCTGAAGTCCGTGAGAACATGACTGAATATGCCCACAGGACTCTGAGCGAGGCAGCGCTTGCTAGCAGACGAATACCAACCTGAGAGCCCAGGGGAGTTATTTCTATTGCCAGTTATGCTGGTACCCTGCATTCTTTATTGGAAACGTTACTTACTGCTGGTAAAAGGGAAACAGGAAAAAAAATCCCTATTCCTGTACAGGACTGGATCTTATACTCAAAGGACAATCACAAAATAGAGGCAATGAATTGCAGGTAGCACTGTTTTAGTTTATGGAGACTTCATGGCAGCCAAAGGCTCTCCATATGTTTTCTTTAATTATCATGAGTCCCTAAAGTGTTAGGAACAGTTAATGCAGATTTCCTATACCTGACTCCCCTCCCCTTTCTGTGCCTCATGTACCTGAACTCTGTATTCCCCCTGAAAACAAATAAACAAACAAACAAATAAATAAATATAACCATAAATAACCATAGAGACTTTCTCTGCAAAACACGTTGAGATCTACTGGTGAAAAAAGGCTCCCTGTTTTCATATACTGGGATATTCCTCCTCTCTCCACCCCCACCCCCCGAGCTGTCTCAGGCAGTGATCAGCAATCACAGTTGCATTTCCCTGGCCAGAAGAGCCCAAACAATTTCTCTCTGCTACTGGTTGACTTCAGTGTCCAAGTGAAAAGGGAGATGTAATTCATGGGCATCTCTTCTTGCTTTGACGCGGTTCTTTACCCAAGCCCACCACGCGGGTTTCTGCACCGTCTTGGTGTAAGCCCTGCTTCCTGGTGCTGTCTCTGCACCTCACCCATCCACCCAAACGCGATTTTTGTGCCCTCAAGCAACTCTGTGAAGGAGTCAGCATCTGCCAACTGTGGTTTAATACTAATTAATGCAGGCTCCTCGCCATATTCTGCTTCAGCTCACAACAACAGCACACTGATCACACACATCTTTTTCACTGGCACATCTTATTACCCTGAGATCAAAATACCTCACTGAAATCCAGCTGCAGCACAGAGTTCAGCTGCTTTTCCCGGAGTGGTGTGGCAGTGTTGGCACCTCCTGCAAGAGCAGGAGTTTCTGCTGAAGACAGCAAGACATTGCTAGTATGCATGGTGATGGGAAGGCAGCAGCTGGTTTGGGGAAAAGGAGTAGGGCTTTGAAGAGCCATAGGCTCTTCAAACCACCTGGGAACGCTGCCTGGGGAGCAACCCTGCAAAGCTCAGGAGGCCTGTTTGCTGGCTGGTTGGATGGAGCAAGAACAGGGGTGCAATGCCTTCCCTTGCTGGCACCCAGATGGCAAGGGAGGGGAGGTTACTCCTTTTTTTGTGAGGGGAAACCGGGGTGGCCGCAGCCCACTTGGCAGACCAGATCTTCACCCAAATACCAGGATGAAATCACAACTTTTGTCTGAGACATTCAGACCTGCTGGTACCAAACATCCCATTACTCATCAAGAGCTCCACCTTGTCCTCCCTTTGGGTACTGCTGACATTGTGAAATCTTTCCTCACCACAGCTCTTTCCACACAGTATTTTCTGTGCCAGCAACGAAGTCTGGTCTGGGAGGCCAGGAAATCTACAGCGCACCCTCCTTCTAATACTTTCAGCTAAATGTATGATGGCCTGCAAGAAACCGAGAACTAAAACTGATCAGTTGGCTGCAAAAATTTAGGATCTATGCCAAAGAATCCTCTGTAAGCTCTAGGTGAAGCAGTCGGGTGCTAACTACAATCTCTAGCCTGCCTAGCTTTGTCTGTTGTATGTTTTACTGACTTACTCCACTCACAGCTTTAAAGTTTGCCTCTGTTTCTCCTAGAGCTTTCTCAAAGTGTTTCTGAGCTACTAAATTCCAGTTTGATTTAAATCTCTGCAAAAGTCCAGTTGTTCGGATACAGGGCTTTGGTTATTTTCATGTTTCAAAACCACCTGGTCGTGAGCTCACATGCGTGGGGATAAGATGATGCAGACTCACTTGTACATTTGCATCATGATGGATTTTCTCTAATAGTATTTTTTTTACAATTCTAAAGGTTGTGAGACATTGCAAGCATGAATTTACATGTCCATAAAGGTTAAGGCCAGGAGGTATATCAGTCAACAGAGTACACCGACCACCAAGAGAGGATAGCAGATGAAGACAGAGGCCAGGGAGGTTCAGAGTTAAGGAATATTTCTATTCCAAGTGGACAAACACGTAATGCTACCTGCGAGGCTTGTTGATAAGGATGTGCAGACGCTTGGGTTAGTGCTGGAGCCAGAAACGTTACACCAGATCTGACAGGGCTGTGGCTCCAGCAGCGCGGCAGTGCTCAGCACAGCTCAGCCCGCTCCCCTGCTGCAACGCAACCACTCGCCATGCCCCGAGCTTTCCTGTGCCGGGGAATTACACTGCTCCACCTGCGTGACTCAGGCACGATCATTTTAGGAGGTATCAGCCCTCCCCTTAAAACACCCACCACCAACAGAAGCACAATGACAGCATCTCTAACTCATTACTGCAGATACTAACTGTTAAAGCAGCCAGTGAGAGCAAGATAAAAAGCAAGTGGCTCTGAAGACCTTTTCAAAGAGCAAGAGCTCTCTCTTAAAAAAAAAAAAAAAGTCTCTAAGGTACAATCACACAAACCTGTGCTGCCTGCACAGAAACTTCCACAACTTATGCATCTCCACCAGCTTTCATCTTTGCTTGGGCCAAGCCATCCACAAACACAAGGACAGCAGCAGCAGAGGCTTGTTATTTCTGAAGGCGCTGGTGCCCAGGGCAAGTGGCTGCTGGCAGCACACTGCCCTCTGTGCCGGCTGTTGGAGATGGCTGGAGGGACACTGGCCAGGTATCCACTGCTGAAATGGGACACCCCTCCATAGAGCGGTTCCCTGGTATCTCAGCTGAGGGACCCAAACCTCCCTCACCCCCTCTTCTCCCTGGGTTGCTCCTTCCCCTTCCCTCCACGAGTCCTCCCCTGGCCTTATCACATTCCCTCCATTCCTCTCATCGCCCTCCTCTCCACTTGCCTCTGAGGTCCCTCTGGCCCTGCCATGGGGCTTCCAGGTCCCCTGCTCGGACCTCTTGCGTTGGGTTCGTGACTGCCGCAGTGACAGGGTGGGGAAACCCAACCCTCCCACAGCTCTGAAGACCACATACACTCTCTATCCACCTTTACTGTGCAAAGCACCACATAAACCCCCTGATTCTTGATGCTATCTCTTTGCCATAACTCAGTTTCCATAAACTCTCCTCCATTTATCCCTCACTGAAGCACGCTTATCTTATCTTGCAAGCCCGACTTGACACCAGGCAGTTTGGTGTTTATATGAAAAAAGGGTTCGGCTTTCACAACAGTTCAGCAGCCACAAGCAGAGCTAGATCTTCAGAACAGCTTAGCCTGCATTTTTGGGCACTAAAAGTTGCAGCCAGCTTTTCCCAGAGGGCTCGCTGTAATGGCGTGCTTTGAAAACACAGCTTTAAACATCCCCAAAACAGTTAGATGTGGGGCCTTTGTTGTAAAATCAGACTCCAGCCAGGTGCCTCCCTGCAGCCAAGCATAACTGATGTCTGCTCTGCAGCCCTTGCAACCCTTCCCTTGTTCCGCTGCCTTCTGAGCTTATATGAACATGGGCTACCAGGGCAAATACAAGCCTGGCCCCCACCTACTTCTGATTTTGACAGACGGGAACTTGACTGATGCAGTTTACAAACTTGGGACAATATTTTATTGTGTCTTTGCCTGTTCCTTCGTATTAAAACTAACTCAGGAGCAAGCAAATTGTGCTGTGGGACTGCAAATCACTGACATTCAAAGCTGGGTCGCCTGGAGGTCAGTATTCACTCTTGCTCTCTCTCTCTCTTTTTTTTTTTTTTTTTTTCTGTTAAGAGCACTGCCAGCAACTCTTTGAAAGGCACCAAAGAAAGCAGGCTGTCCTTGTACAAATACAGAAATACATATGCCCATTATTTTTACCTGGCATGGAAGGCTGCATGTCTTTCCTCATCAGTTCAGTTCTCTGGGCTTTAAGTGAAGGATTGTTGCACAGTGACTGTTTTGTTGTACAACAGTTTGGTGACATCAGTCCTCCACACTATAAGTTGCAGAGAGCTGTGGGGTCATGAAGTGATGTATCACAAACCTTGTGTTATTTCAGGATACGGAAATCTCTCTCAGGCACTGCATACAGACTACGGATTCATCATGAGCCAACCTGGAAACTTCAGTCTGAATGGCAGTCTTAAATTAGAAGCACAGGGAAGTGTGCAGAGGAATAGCAGACTGTCTCCATTCACCCCACACTAAACAGGAATACAAAGAGAAGCAGAGATTTATAGATAAAAGCACAGGTACCACTGTTAAGATAGAAGTTACAGAAGTCCTGGTCCCAAACCCCTGGAAGTCCTCGGTAGTATTTAATCTCCTTTAGAGGACATAGCTCAGGTCTGGACAGAGAAGGTATCACCAGCATTCCCCATCTGGACCTAGAAGAGCTCTGCTCTGGGGTTAGTGTGAAGAGGGAAAAAATGTCTCTTTATGATGAACTTTCTGCTGTTACTCTGGACAGCAGCAGTCACTCATTGCTCATAGAAACACCCAGTTCAGTACAGACTCACAGCTTTAATGCCCAGGCACCTTTAGAAAGGAGACTCATTTCACCTCCTTTTCACGGGCAGAAAGATGAAAAGCAGAATAATGGACCACCGTGCTCAGGAGGCAGGTGCTCAATGCTTGTGCTAAATTTGAGCTCCAGTGCCCTTTCCACTGCGTGAAAGAGGTGCTAGATGTGGGGCCATGAAACAGCACACACCTGCTGCTTGCACGCAGTCATGTACACAGACCATGGTGTAAGGTCCAGAGTCACGTTACCGACTTGATTTCACAAACAGTGGAGCCAGAGATATCCTCCGGGATGTCCAGAGGAAATACACACCCAAGAACTGGATATCAGGGCTGTACACAAATGAAAGAGCACTGATTTGGCTTCAGCAAGAGAGTTTTTAAATAACAGGTTTGCAGAAACAGATGCTATTTGTAAAGTATGTCCTGGGGTTATCCAGACAAGTCTCTGGCTACTGAATACCATCCTCCCCTCAAGGACAGTTTTTTCAACCTTTTTCAGTCTGGGAAGCCCTGTAAATTTTTCTGGTGGACATGAGGTCTCGTGAAGCATATTTAAACCCACTCACAATCTGCGTGATTTCCACAGTTACTTCTGAATACCAGAGTCACCAGGTCCACGGGAGTTGGCGACTACTGCTCCTGGCTTACCTTTCAGTATCTTTTTTATTGGAAGAGTCCATGGAGCAGCTCGGTGTGCTCATGGACAAGGATCTCCATTGCTTCCCTGAGCAGCGCCGATCACCTCGCTCCTGACCCAGGTTCATGTACTGCATGCAGATCGGCAGCCCTTGGTTCTCGGTTTTCTTCTGGAGGAGCACAACAATGTATGCCCCCTCCAAGTGGGAAACAGTCAATTCTGTAATTGAGCTGTGAAAGCATAGTTATGAGCACAATTAAGGTGAAATATAGCCCTATTGAAGTCAGTGGGAGTTTTATTATTAACCAAAGTTTCACCTCTGTGTTTCGGGTGGATAGCTATCCTGTTCGAGGAAAGAGGTGATTATTTAATCAAAACAACATTTATAATGCAATGCCTCTGTCATATTCAAGCCTTCAGGACATGTTTACTTTAATCAGTTCTAATTAAATCGCTACACAAGAAAAATATTTAGTTCTCCTAATGTGTGTACATATATTCAGGGGAAAGCAGACCTCATGAATTGCTGTTTGTACTGCTTTAAACTCAGGTGATGTGCTTAGCAAGTCACACACCTAACACTTCTCTTGCACTCCACTGAAACAGATTGCTTTAAAATGAGAGTGAGTGTTTCCAAATTAAAGCAATTGCAGCATTTACAACAATGCAGCATTTACAATGAGGCAAAGGATTGCCAAACTCTCAGCCCTGTTAATTGCAAGGTTTAAGCAGCACTTTCACAGTCGACAGGATTTTCAAGGGATAAAAAGCAAGCAAACAACAACCAGGCTGAGAGATGCTTGGGATACTAGCACTCGCCAGTGCCGGCCATGCTGTTGGCAAACACCACGGAGAGGGGAAAGGAGGTCAAAAGCACCCCTTCTGAGCCCTGGGAGCCCCTCCCTGTCACTTCTTCCTTGATTTCATGGTGGGAAACTCCCTGACTCTGCCCTAATGCTCTCTGATCTCCTCTGTCAAGGTCCCCTGGGTTCCCATCTAGCTTTACCAGTCTCCTCTCGACAAAGCTGAGCACGAAGCTCTGCAGCAGGTGCAGAGTGCTTGGCTAGGGCTTTGCAAAGACGAAGGCTGCCCGCTGCCACGCACCCAGCCCCACCAAGCTATGTTGGCATGCCCCAACCCTTGCCTCACCCTCACCCCCTGTGTATTTTGGGGCACACCTGAATGTGAGATCAGGCATGATGCCACACGCTCCGGTGGGATGGTCTCAGTAACACGGCCCACAGGAGCAGGAGCAAAGCTGGGCCCAGCTTTGGGACACGCTGACAGTCCCTGTGACACACAGCTGCGGCAGTTTTCCTCCTAGGAAAACCCCGGGGGTAGGCACCCCTCTTGCCAAGGGGTGCTGCCAGGTGCTTGGCGGGAGCAGGCTCTGGTCCCCCATGGAGTAGGGCAGTGGCTCACAGCCCACTCAGGACATGCAGGTCCCAGCAGAAAAACAAGGTGCTTTTCCCTCCAACCTGCCCTTCTCTCCCTCCCAAGGGGCTGCCCCCACTCCTCAGGCACCCCTGCTGTTCTTCCCCTCTGTAGCCAGCTCCCCAGCGTCACCCTCCTCTCCCAGCACCCACATACTCAAACATACCTGCTCCAGGATCCCAGCTTTGGAGCCTTCTCCGCTCGTGGTGGACACAGCAGTGAGCAGCAGGGGCAAACAGGGCTAATCTGGGTGGCAGCTTTCTTCCTCCTCTGTGGTTCAGTAGCAGTGCCTGTGCGAGGAGCAGAGAAAGTGCAGAGGGGCTTTGCTTGTACAGGCAGGCTTTGCTCCTTCTGAGTTTTGCTGCATTTATCAGATTCCTCGATCAGAGAACAAATATTGCAGTGTATCTAGACTGAGCAGGTCCCAGGACTCACAGGGGTTAACGCGTTGCTGCTGAGGGAGCTGAGGGCCACTTGCTATCCCAGCAGGCTATTTTTTGCAGCGTAAGGACATTGCAGTAAAACAACTTCCTCTTTTCTGACCCCAAACCTTCACCTGGGCAGGCTGTACACGTGCAGGCCACTACCAAGTTAGCTGGAGAACCGTTTCACAGGAAACTGGGGTCTTTTGGAAACTTCTCCCTACAGGAACACAAATGTCATGCGTTTCCTCCTCGAACACCCCCTCTCTTTTTGATCTTTCGGCCATGCCCTCAACCCAGCTCTTGTGTGAGGGGCTGCTGGCTGAGGCAGTGTGGGCTGCAACAATCCGTGCAAGGCAAAGATAGGCAAAACCCAAGGCAAAGAGCAGCCCCTGATGGTCTCCTGGTGGGACAGGCCCAAGCCAACCCTGAAGGCTGCTGCACAAACCATCCCCTCCCTGCTCTTCCTCTGCTGGTGGGGAGCCCCCAGCAGCATGACATTACATCCCCCCTTCTCTCCCACTTGTCACGCAGATCCAGTCCCAAAATCTTGCTTGCACCAGGATGAAGGACAACGCATTCCAGTCGGGGAGCTGATAGCATTGCACAGGGTCCTTCTGTGCCACGCTGCAGGTGCACAAACCCAACCAGGAGGCAGTCGAGCAACCTGTCCAGATCTGGCCTTTAAATAAGGGTCAGGGAACAGGATGGAAAATAAGGTCTGATATATGCATATGATGAAAGGCTGACAATTATTTCATTGTGTGCTTCAGTGTGAAAACCACAGCAACAACGATACTGGAATGTGTTTTTCTTTACCATGAATAATTCGCACCAGGTGGAGGGGTCCCTTGCATGCACGAAAATTTCTGTGATTTGGGGGCTGTGTACCTTGAAGAAGATGGGTCCTGAAACTACCTACAAAAATCCTGTTCTGCCAGACAAGCTGCAGCAGTGGGAGATGAAGTTATTTGCACAGGGGACTTGCCTAAAGCAAAACAGCAAAGGAACACCTGTCCCACCCATATAAAGCTGCACACACTCAGGGCTCTGCCCTGCCACTGCTTAATTTGGCTTTTGGGGAGTTTTTCAAAGAAAAGATCACATTTGACAGTCATCCACCTTTGCAACTGCAGAGTCTCTCAGCAGATGCTGTAAGTCACTTACTGTGGAAGATCTGGGGGGGATTTCAACCCCTGTAGCACAAGTTGGTTTCAAAAGTCACCCCTAAATACAGATGTCTTGCTTTCCATGTGCCTAACTTGGGAATCACACGACAAAGATCACACTACAGGCAGACTTAGCCCAGCATTTTACAGTCTGAACAGCCTGAGGAGCTCAGCAAAGGGTGAGCAGCCCTGGGAAGCTCATGCCCGGCTTTTCTGCTGTAGGGAAGTGCCCTCTGCTCTCAAGTTGCTTCCTACCAGCCCCAAGTCTCACAAAGTGGACAAGAGAGATAGGATGCAGCTGTACGCCCGGGGGATCCAGAGACACAACAGCTTTCCACACTAGGGGACTTCTCTGGGTGGAGAGTTTTCTTATGGGTAAGGAAACCGATGCGTCCATCAGAAACCAAGCTGATGCTGACTAAGAGGTTTTTCCTCTTCCTCTTACATCCTCTGCAGCTCAAGAGGGAATTTCCTGCCCAGTTGCAATTTGGAGAACCCATCCCACACACTCAGCACATGGATGGACAGGAAGGAGCCGTGGCACAGGGTCCAGGCCTGTGCTGGCAGCTCACAGCATCCCCTCGAGGCGCCTGGCAGCAGCTGGGCAGCCTGCTTGCCTCCCCGGCTGGTTCCATTTTAATGCTAATATGCAAATAACCTGTGCTGAAAAAAAAAAAAAAAAAAAAAACAAACCTTAAAACACACATCTTATTAAAAAAAAAAAAAAAGTTATGCTACTAAAATTTGTCAAGTGCCGACAAAAATAACCATGCACAACAGCTAACAATAGCTTTATGGGGCCCGCTAGACTCTGAACACCGTCACAGGTTGTGTCAACAAAGGGCACTTCCAGTGTTAATTGTCAGTTGCATACACGCACACACACCCTCTCGTAAGAGCACCTAGAGCGTTAAAATCTTGCACTCATTTCCAGCCATTTTCACTCCAAGTTTTGCCCTAGCCCAGGGCTGGAGTGCTTGGCCTGTGTGCACTCCAGAGGATGTTCTATTCCTGTTCAAAAGCTGACTGTCACCGGATTCTTTCATTTATTACATTTCTGTTGGCCCCAAGCATTTGCCGAACACAAGAAGGTAAACTGAGCTTAGAAACGGCCAGCTTGAGACTTTCTCTTTAGCAGCCTGATTTTCTGAAAGCATCGAACTTGTTGCTCACTGCATGTTAGAAACATTTCTCTGACAAATAAGACCCCAGAACTGCAGCACCCAAATCACAAGACACGTCTGAAAATGCTGGTTGTAATCCTCAGTAACTCTCAGGTTTGGTCTGAGCTGAAAGCAACTTAAAGCAATGTCTCCTGGAGAACAGCTGGGTAGGAGAAGCCTTGCAAAGATGAAAAAGTGCTCCGTATACCTATTAAAAAGGGAAAGTCCCGTGCAATAATTATTTTATGCATTTAGTCCTTCCCAGAGCACTTTGAATTGCAACTGCATAAAGACATCAGCACAGTAGGGTTTTTTGCTTTTTTCTTTTTCATCTCCAAACTACTTTAAAAAAAAAAAAAAGATTCTGGGTAGTATGGAAGTATGTTCAGCAGTGTATAGAACAGTGGAGGTCTGTGGCAGGAAGAAAACAGTGTGCAAACTGAGTCAGGGAAGGTATATGATATGCCCTCAGAGGTGAGAAGGCAATGCTTTGTCCCCCACATCCCTCTGGCTGCTACTGAGTTCAGCCTAAGGCACCTGTAAATCCTCCTTCCACTCTAATAATTCAATGCTCTGACACCACCCCTTCATCCTGGAAAATGTTATGCGAGTGGGTGCCCAACACCTACCACCATCTGAAAGCTGGCACCGTTTGCAACATGAGGCCAAATAATGGGAAACTCATTCTAAATACTGTAAAGCAGCAGGCACTTTATCAGCTATTGTAGCTATTAAGGCTATCTTAAGCTGGAGTTCAGATCCATCTGCCTCCTCCAAAGCAATAACTTGTACTTGTTTGTTCCTATAAAACAGTCTCTAACCGAAGAATACCTCATGGCAAGATGAAGAGGAGGCCACCACAAACAGTCCCAGCTCCATCTCTCCTGAAAGCCACCAGGGCCACAGCCTCCCCAACTGTTTCACCCAAACACTCCACATCTGCATGTAGCGGGGGGGTTCAGAGAGGAAAACCCCTGCACCAGGCGGGTTACACATGGACCTCCTTCCCCAAGTGACCTTATGGCCTCTCCTTCTCACCAGCCCTGGATGTGACCCTCTTTTGCTTTACCAGAAAACCAGGAGCAGGTGCTGGATGCTCACTGAGAGCCTGGAGTGCCGTAAGGACAGGATAAAGGTGTTAGGTGCAGCCTGCAAGCACACCACCCCACCGCAGCAGGAGAGCAAGGGGCAGCACAACGGATCTCCCAGCCTGGGGAGGAGGGATGCTCTTCTGCTGGGTGATGGGACTTTGGGAGCAATAAAATAATAATACAATACAATACAATCAGCAAGCCTCACTACAACAAAAAGTTGATTCACTTCAGCTGGTATCTGGCCATTTGTTTCAGAGGCACAGCTTGAGGAGTGCTTTGGGAGTAGAGAGGGGTGGCTGGACTGGATCTCCCCTGACAGCTCCCCTCCCGCGGCCTTCCTCATGGCACTTGTAGCAGGGTTGGTTCACTTTAGGGCTGTTCCCAGACCAATCCAGCCCTAGGTAGCACCGCCGTCTCTGCTGTCTGCATGGGGGCCGCTGATCCTGTCCACTGAACTGGGCTGGTTTAACCGGCGGAGCAGCACGTTTCCTCCTGACAGTGCTGGAGTCAGCACAAGTCTGGATGGGAGAAGTAATGCAGGGATGGGCACTCTTAGCAGACAGACCCCACATAGGTTATGGGGCTGTTGCTTGTAGGGAGCTTGTAGTGCTCAAATCTAGCTCAGAAGTAATTTCTTGTGTGTGCTAACAGAGCATGAGCAAGGCTGGCTCCTGGCACAGCACTATGGTGCATGTAGCCGTGCCCAGGGTGAAACAGAGCCCTTCGTGTTTAAAGCTCACTGCACTGGCGTGGCACCATGAACTTGCCCATGGAAGCTCGTGTTTGGGGCCGTCCTGCCACGTCCCTCACCCCTCTTTCCCATAGCCTGCAGCCCTAGGTACAATCAAGGCAGAGTTTTGCATTACGAATGCACAAAATTTGGAATTTAAATGGGAGAAGAGAGAAATGGGAGAGGGGGAGAAGAGGAGCCCACTCCACTCTCGCTCCTCCCCACCCAAAGCATTCCAGCCTTTCCTTTCCTGCCACTTGAGAGGGGGGTTGTTTATTGACATTATGCAAGTGCTGAAATATTTTCCCTTTTGCTTCTCTCCCGTCTTTTCTTCCTCCTCCCCCCTCCCTCCTCTGGGGGTTGCAAAGGTAGTTCAAACCCCTCCAGTCATCTCGGCTTATCAGCCGAGGGAGACGCATTCCTCAGGGCTGCTCCCTTTATAAGCCGCTGCTGGCCGCCCGCCCGCCGCTCCGCAGCCCTCGCCGGGAACCCAGCTCCGCTCCCGGCCATGCCCTAGCCCGGACCCCCGACCCCTGCCCCCGGGGGGGGACGCTCTGCACCCCGGCGACGATGCCGCCAGCCCCGGCCCCGGCCCCGTCCCGGCGCTGAGGCCGGCGGCATGTTCAGCTGGCACCGGAGCTTCGCGCTGGCAGCGCCCTGGAGGCGAGGTGAGCCCGGCCGCCCCCCGCGGCACACCCCCGGCCCCGCTCCTCCCCCCCGGCCGGGGCCGCCCGGGCGGTGCCCGGCCCGCTGCGGGCAGCACGGCCCTGCCCGCCCCGCCGCCGGCCCGATGCTGCGCTCGCTGCTCTCCGGCTGCCTCTGTCCCCACGCAGGTAAGGCGGCCCCGGCGGCTGCTGCGCCCCCCTCCCCCCGGGACAAGCCCCGCTGCCCCCGGCCCCGCAGGGAAGGAGCGCGCCGCGGGAAGGACTTGGCTCTCGCTTTGGGAGAGGCTGCTTTGGCATCTGGGAGTGCGGAGGGGCTCCCGAGAGGCAGGGGCGTCCCGGCTCCGAGCGGGTGAGGGAGGGCAAACTGCTTCGGGAGAGGGGAAGGAAGACGGGATCAGCACCCGCAGGGGCTGCGCGCACCCCATCTCCTCGGGCATCGCAGGTCTGCCGTCAGCGCTGCACGCCTGCCACCGCTCCGGGCATCAGCTGGAGCATCCCCATCCGACAGGGATTGCCACCAGGCTGAGTGGTTTTATTCACTCCCTCCTCTTCCATGGAATTGTGGTGACCCAGGCAGAAAAGGCAGCTTTGGTCCCACAGTGAATGAGTTGTAACTTTGTAAGCTGATGTGATCTCAGCCTGCCTTTTTCAGGCACGATGTGTCAAAGAACATTTTATCCCTTAGCCAGTTCTGTAGGCTTTGAGACCGCAAGCCTGGGTAGCAGAATCCCCTTGGCATTCCTGCATGCCCATCAGCTTGACTTGTACCAGCTGGAAGCAGAGCCTGTGGTTTGTCCCCACTGACATGGCTGCACTGCATTGGTTTGCTTGGCATGGAGGTGGCTGCAGTTTGCCAGGGTCTCGGCAGATTTTGCTGCGCAACAGCAGGACAGTAAAGATGTTGCAAGGCACCGTGTTGGAGTGATTTTGCTGCCTGGCGTCCTGACTTCCCATCTGCAGGCTGAGCTGGGACTGCTGCAGGGCAGGAAGCTCCTGCAGAGCCACCACAGCTGCTGTACCAGTGGGCATCCCCCTGGCATGAAGGACTGGCTTGAACAGAAAGCTGCTCTAGAGCAGTGCTGCTCTGAAACCGCTCCAGCATTGCCACAAGATGCAGAGAGTGTTTGAAGAGATGCCTTTTACAGAATGGTGGAAACTGCTCTTTTTTTTCCCCCTAGGTGTTATTTGGCCATGAACTTGTTTCTCAGTGGTATAGCACAAACCTCCCAGGAGGGCTGGGAGCGGAAAGGAAGCTTGTTCTTCCACATGGAAGTGTCCCTCATCACCCAGACAGCCCTATTGTCCTGGGGATGGTGGAGGACTTGGTGAGGGGAACAGACTAATCACACAGGGCACAGAGGAATCAAAAGAGAGATTCAGCTAGAATCTAAGAAAGAAACAGGGAGGGCACTTCCTAATCACCTCATCTGGAAAGGGACATCAAATATTATTTGCATCTCAGTTTGGGCCCCATCTCTATACGGAAAGAGCCAAGAATTTGCTGTTTCTTGCAAGTTTTGCGGCAGGAACTTTAAAGTTGCAGATAGAAATGCAGCTTAGGAGACAGAATACAAACCAAACAATGTTTTTAGAGCGGCAGCTCAGTACCAGAGGTATAGGCTGGATCTGGCTCTCATTGTTGCAAAAGCTGCTGGAGCGGAGGGTATCAGGCTGTCAGGACCTCTCCTAGCAGCAAGTTTGGTCTAACACAGCTGCAGGGTGCTGCATCGCCTGCCTCTCCTTGTCATCTGGCCCCAGTGAGAGCAACAAAATCAGGAATCCTCACCACTGTCATTGCCACCATAAGATTTGGGACATCCTCTTTGGTACAGTTATACCTGCCTACTGCTACCTTGTTTGAGCTGAAGAAGCTCTCCAGGGTTTTAGCTAGGGACAGCAATGACTGCGCATGAAGAATGGGTTAATAGCTCCAGCGACCTTTCTGACACCGTTCGCGAGTTCCTTTGACTTCAGCAGAAGCATTGGGGTCTTAATGACTTTAGTCTGTAGGGCTATTGAACAATTGTTTATCCAAGCTTATTATAGGCAATAAAACCTGAATTACTACATACCTGTCATCCCTGGGGGGCAAGTTCCATCCCTGCAGAGGGCCTCCTGTCTCCCAGCACGTTCCTGGCCAAATACACCTTTATGATATGAGGTGGCCTGAAAAATCAGACAGGCAAGGAAAGGTCTTCTAAATTAAGCAGTTTTGCCAAGGCGTTTTCATTTTCTACTCAGATGTGTTATCAAGCTGCATACTAGATAACTAGTTACGTTGCTGTTATACTTGCCTGTTTGTGAAATACAGAGGTAGAAATTACTATAGTAATAGTATACAATTTGTATAGTTATAGTTTAATAATTATAATTGTATACTATTAATATGTTAAATATACTAATAATATTAATGCATTAAATATATTAACAATATAAATATCCTAACAACAAGCATATAGTATTACTACTACAACACTATTATAATAGTATACAAATTGTATACTATTACTACTATGTGTTACTATACTGTAAAGATAGTGTCCTGTTTCCATCACATTCCCACATGAAGGGACGCAGGACATACCAGCAGTTGTCACAGCTCTGATGAGGTAAAGGTTAGTTTCTGCAGTGTCCCCAGTCAAGGAGGCCAGAGCATTTACGCAAGACTATTTCTGATATTTCATCCTAGAGACAGCTATCTGAATATGAAGAAGTTCACCAGGAAGGCCTTGTACCTACGAGACTTCCCAGTGTGTTTAGCCCTGTGCAGTAGGTTGGGGATCTTTCCTCCGTGCTAGCCTCCAGTACCTGCAATTAGCCTAGTATCTACTCATAGCAGATCCAGGGGCAAAATAAAAAAATAAAATAAAAACCTGTTTTGAACCTCCCTCGTGAAGGAGGGCACAGGAGTGTCCGTGGAGAACAATTCTCAGGTCTTTAGCAAGAGCTGTGATCCTCCCTGATGGAGCCTCCCCAAAAAGCCCCATAGGTGCCTGCTGGAGCTGAGCCACCCCCTCCCCAGGAGCAGTTATGAGGCAGCGCAGGGAGGATTTAGGCATGGATCCTGTGCACTGGAATTCCCCTTGGCCCGATTTCCCTTCTGGGCTGTGTATTGAGAGAAATAAATTGCAAGGGAAATGCAGTAACGAGTGAGTGATGCTCTTTAGCTGGTGCTATGCACAAGATCAGGTGTCAGCCTAAAAATGGTGGCTGCCAGCCTGCACAAGTACCTGATAAACCAGGTGGCCTGTGGGGACCTGCTGGGCCTCAGGACTCTGCCAGAGGTCACTAATTTATCAGACCTGTTGCCCTGTTTCAAAAACTTAACAGGTCACTTGGAATCAATAGGAGCAAGCAGTAAAAATGTCAAGTGGCCTCACTACTTGGAAAACGATTTCCTCTTTAGTTCCCCCAACTATATCCATCAGTAAACAATCCATCTCCAGCTCATTGCTCCTCAAATGCCTGAAAACAGCTATCATTATCTCCTCTTCCAAAACATAACATATTAAAGCAATGAATGCCTCTTCAGAGTCCTTGAACCCTGTTATCTTTCTCACAGCATTTATTTTATATGGAATTATCATTACCTGCTGCAGCTCTAGGGTTATCTATAATGTTTCTGGTCATATTATATTACCAAACTGTCATCCAGAGGAACTTCACACACTTTAATAATTGTGAGACTGGAGAGCACCTCAGAACCAAACTATCCAAGATCTTTCTGTTCAAGGAAGGACTGTCCAAGATCTCAGCTTGGTCTTAACCTTTCCTTTACATCTGATATTTCTAACAAATCAAACCGTATTTATATTCCCCCCAAAAAAATCAAAGGCATTTTGGTTCCCCAGCTGAATATAAATACAAATTCTGAGAACCAGGTCTATCACACAAATATTCAGCTACCACATGGGAATACATTCCTCTGCAAATATGTGTTTGTCAGTCACCCCCCCCCCCCCCCCCAAAAAAAAAAAAAAAAAAGGCTTTCAAGCCTTCACAGATTTCCACCCCTGCAGATGGAGGCTGTAACTGGTGAGCTGAGGCAACAACACCTTCCCATAAGCTCCCCTAGAACTTACAAGGCTCCAGATCATCCTAATTGCTTAGGAAAAGCCCTTGCTCAGATAGGGCAGCCCAAGACACAGCGCTGTGCTCGTAGACTAGCTTTGCTTGAAAGACTTGGTAATGCAGAAACTTTGTGCCCAGTAGCATCCCCGGCATCACCAAGACTAGGATCTGGTCTTCAACAGACATCAGGAGGTGGGGAAATCCTCACCCCATGGGAGTTGATGGAAAAACTTCATAGAGCTAGATTTCCTTCTCAGAAGGTCAATCAGGGAGTGGCTGCTGCTTGTTTTTCCCAGCAGCCTAGGAGCGATCCAACTTTTCTAAGTACAGGACTCCCATCCATGCAACAACACAGGACTGTGTGAGAGAAGCCATTGCCCAGCTGCAGAAGCAGCAGCTCCCGTGCACCCTGCGTCAGGGCCAGCTGGTGGGCCAGCGCTAAGAAGGAGGTGACAACCCAGCCCCACCTCCCGGCACATATGGTGGAAGAGTCAGCAGCAAAAAATGCCTATTGTTTCAGAAAGGAAGTGACCCTTTTCTCTTAAATGCTGGGAAATTGAAACCTCATCACTGGTGAGGAAAAAAAAAAAATCCCCTCTTTGCAGCAAAAGGGAAATGCCACCTGAGCTGTGCTGCCAGCAGTGTTAGAGAACATAGCAGGCAACAGAGCTAGAGGGAGGCTGTAAAGGAAGGAAAATGAGGGAATGCAAGGACGGAGTGGGAGAGGCAGCCTTTCATTTCCAGGTCATGAGCGTGACCCCACTTGCTAGTCAGTGCTGCCTTGTAATTCTTCACAAGCTGGTACAGAGTGATTCCCTCTTAGTGTGTTACCTGGAGACCCCAGCACTATCACTGAGCCTGCCCTGCATGGGACAGGACTGAACCCTTGGCACAGCTGGAGACAGATGGGTTACTACACAGGCTGTGTAGGTCCTCTGTGCAGTGCCAAAAAAAAAAAAAAAAGCCCTTTATGGGGTTTTGGAGGTGTGTCTTACTCCTGTGCTCAGAGGTGAGCAGACTGGTGGGTCTGACTTTGGTCTTCCTTTGCAGGGCAGCTGTGCACAATTCCTGCTGCCCCAACAACTCAAGCCATTGGTGATGCTCTTTGTTCCTGCGGCACACTACAGCTGGGGAGTACCAGCCTTCCAGGCTTGGATCTAGAGAGAGTTGTGTGTCTTGTGGTAGGCAGGAGCAGAAGAGGCTCCCTGAGCTCCGCAGGACTGCTCACCTCACTCCTCTGCCTGGGACTGCCAGCCTCAATAACCCTGCCAGCACAGCCTGCTGTAGAGGGGTTTGTTCTGTACGTGAACCTTGCAGTAGCTCTAGGGACAAGCAGAGGGCTTTGATGGCTCTAGTGCTGCCATCGCTTGTAGCACAAGTGCAAGAGAGAGAGAGAAACAAAGCATGGCTCCATCTGTGTCAGTACACAAGTCAGGGTGAACATTTTGAGAAGACAGATGGACACAGATCAGAAGGGAGGAAAGCAGCACCATATGGTTTGCAGCGTGGTATGATCAGAAGCATTTGCACAATGCCAGCTCCTCCAGAAGCTTTGTACTGCCACTAGCAACAGTCACCCCACTAACACCCTGGCCTCTTCCATCACCAGTCCTTCCACTAGCCCAATAATGCTACGATATGACACTTGAGTCAGTACATCAGAGGCAAAGGCAAAAAAGAAAAGACTAGACTTTGACTTCAAATATTTTGGAGTATGGGGATTTAAACACAGGCTGTTGTTTACTAGAAGGTTTGGAGCTTTCGCAGGAGTTGGGTCTGGGCAGGACTGGGAATGCCTAGGAGTTTTGTCTAGACAGTTGTCTGTGTGTTTTTCTTACACGTAGCTTACTTGGGATAAAGAAATTTCTTGAAAGCATTTTCATACTTAGACACCCATCCTCCTTCCTTAGGTCAGAGATCTCTGTATTAATGTACTAGGCTGTGCCCTGGCAGCTGCTGGTTATTGTGAAACAGGAAAAATGCACTTGGACTTAAACCTCCAAGGAAAGGAAAGCGCTGGGACTTAAACCCCCAAGGAAAGGAAAGCGGATGTGAGAGTAATCACCTCTGAAGGATTTAAGCCTCTCTGCCAGGTTTTGCTAACTGCCAACAGAGAAGTATCCTAGAAAGCAGTTTGGAAGTGAAGCAAAGCAAAGTTCTAGAGATTTAGCTGGGATACATCAGTTCCCTTCACTCCCGACCAGTTACCTCCAGATATTAGCTGCTGCACTGTTACTGCCTCCCTGTTAGGGGGAAGCAGCCTTATCCTCCAGCTCTGCAAGTGCAGGAAGCCCAGCAACTTGCCCAAGGTTATACATCATCAATCACTGTCATTTATAGATGTATTACAACCCAGAGAATCCTGTTTATCTCTAGGGCAATTAAAGAGCCATATAACCCCACGAGAGGGCTACTAAGCAAGTAGCACATGTTAACCCAAGACAACACTTGGTCTGGGCATGCATTGCCAGAGATGCTGCAGGAAACTGTATTGATTCCTAAACATGCACACACAGCTCCGTCCCCCCCAGCACTGCCTCACCAGCATCCCAGCCAGCTGTCTGAATGCTGGATCTTATAGTACCTTACCCCCACCCCAGCAGGGGTGTGGAAAACCAGCCCAACGAAGAGAAGCAAAACAAAACTAAACGTCTTGGCTGGTTTCCCAGGGAGCAGCAGTGTCAAACCTGGCTGGCCTCCAGCACAAGTAAATACATCTTACCAGCTTTAATGCCACCCTTCAGCTCTCTGAAGTGCTTCACACCTTCTTTCAGAAGCCGCCGCACAGCCCTGTAATGCTACCCCCGCAGCATGCTCCATCCAGCGCCAAGCAGGAGGCCACCTGCCCAGCTTTGCTCTGGCCCCTTGGGTGTTGTTGGACAAAACACTTGCAGACTAAAATCTCTCACCTCACAGTAACTATCACAACGTTGTTAGGACCCCACCTAAAGAGCTAATTTATAGCAGCTGATGGTCAGGCCAACTTTTTTTTTTGTAAGCTGCACAGGTGAACTTTAATTGCACCATTCTAGGGTTTGTTGGCACCACGTTTCAAAGAGCTGAGCATTGTTGTTTGCATTGTTGTTTGCCTCTTTCAAGATCTGTAGCAGAAACAGTCTGCATCATGGAAGGCCCATGGTTTAGAGGCCATAACCCAGTTAATGAAGAGGAATAAGAGACTATTACTTATGTGAGGTGAAGCAAGAACTCCAGTTTCAGGTTGCTGCCTTTATCACAGTTGATATCTCTGCAGTAGCATGGATGACCTTGCTGATCATGGGAAAGTATCATTGAATGAATGAGGATCAGGTGCCTGAACGTGTTGCAAAATCCTGCTGTCTTTTGCATCCATTCTAAACTTGTGATGGAAGATGATAACATTTTGCATCATCACAAGGGGCTGGGAGGATAAATCAGAAATAAATCAAGCACTGTGGTTACAGGGCCTGTCAGTGACAAGATCAACGGTTTGCAGCCTACAACAGATAAACAATAAATTGTTTTGAAACCATTTGATATTGCTAGTGGTCATGGGATGGGGACAACTTTCTCAGCTCTGGAGCTGGTGGAATTGAGGGGACCTTCTCATGAGGGTCAGGGGGTTAATCTCTTTTTTATTTTTTTCTATCTCCACCAAACTTTGCAGTTCACATTGCAGCTTCAGTATTCATAAGAGATATGAATTAAAGCATCTGACATCTCCTTCTGTAAGCAGCAAGACCTCATGTTATTACACTGCTTCCTGATTTCAGACAAAGAAATATTTGTGTAGGCCAGGGTAAAACCGGTTAAGCAAGAAAAAAAGGGGCAGGTTGAAAGACAGTGAGAGAATCTCCAATCAAACGAGAGCATGGGATGATTAATAAGTGAAGGCAATCAGATCCTGTGGGAATAGACTACCACTGCGTTCAGTCATTCCTGGTAGGAATGACAGCTGCATGATTTGCTCTTAAAAAGAAAATGCTGCACAACTGTTTTCCTTCTGACTCTTGGTGGTTTTGTTGTGCCATCAGGGGTGGTGATGCCATCCAAAGATCCTGCTAGCCTTTTATTTTTCAAGCAGGTACAGCGTTTTGCCTCCAGCTGCCAAGAGGAGCTGGCAGCTGAGCTGGGAGATGCTTTTCACTCCCGATCAGTAACGACTCAGCTCCACCACCTCCCTCCAGGACCTTGCACCAAGGCCCCTCTTACTGTGCATGAAGCTGTGAAGCAGGCTCCCTCTTCCTTGTCCTCAGTTCAAGGTCCACCATGCTCACCCCAAGAGGAAGTGCCCTGTTTCACAGACAGCTCCCGATGATGCTTTCCTGTAGCTTTTCCATGGGCAATGTCTTTCTCTTGTCACCCATCCCAGCAATGCACTGGTGTTGCATTGCTGACAGTCCGGCACTGACTCAAATGTGGCTCTTTGCAGTGGAGAAATGCCTGTGAATGCTGTCAAAGGAGGTGCGTGTAGGTCTGTACTGGATAAACAAGATCTTTTATAAGGGGCTAAAAGCACTACACGCTCATAGAAAGCCCCAAAGAATTCCCATCAGATAGGATTCTTTATCACTCTCAGCCTTTTTGAAAATCCAGTGTGAAATATTAAATCTGTGCCTGCCGATGAGCAGTGAAGGGCATGTTTCAGTGGTGTTCCAAGAAATTCTTAAGATGAAATAGAAGGCATATTTAAGTAAAGTAGAAAATGACTCATATAATAGCGAGCTTGGACTTGATGAGTAAAATTCTCTCGTCTGCTGACATTGCGGAAAGCAAGCTGGAGGAGGGAAGGCTGGAAAATGGGTTGTTTCAGAAACAGGATTTTTTCTGGGTTCCTGTGAAGGAGGGCTGCACAGAGCAGAGCTCCCTTCCAGCTGGGCTCCAGACTTCTCTACCTGCGCAGGGACAGTTACGCTGCCAGGAGTGAGTTTCTGAAGCAGCTGCAGGTTTGATGCTAGGCAAAAAGGAAGGAAAGTAGGAGAGGGGATTGAAAGGAAATGAAGTAGGAAGTAAGATATCCTGAAGTGTGTGTGCATTGTAGCCCTCCGAGGTACCCTGGGTCAGATGGTAATAAGGGCTCAGAATTCTGCTCTGTGAAATGCTAGATCCAGAAAAACAGTGAGGAAACCTGGGCCAGATATTCAGCTCATGTAGGTCAGCCTTTCATCCAGAAGCTGTTCAACACTTCATCCACATCACTGCATGAAATATCTGTGATGTGGAAATGCGTCATCTTTGCCCACGTGCAAAAACTCATGAACAAAGCTGCTCCCATACCCTTTCTCTTTACAAGGAAGGTAAGAGTTCATTTAAAGAAATGACTTCATAGATAAAGCCATGCAGGGACTGAAAAAGATCTACAATGCCTCATTTACTTTTCCTATCAGTACTTGCTTTTCATCACCTGTATGTGTGCAGAGCACTACTGACCAAACAGTTTGCAAATTACTTGTTGCAGCCCGAAATTCACTCAAATCTCCAGAAATACACATTTAGTTTTGCACTTTTTTTTTTCTGCTTCTGCCTCAGAATACAATTAATCAGAAGAAGTAGTTTAGCCTTAAATTAATGTCTTATCTTGTGCTTCTCTGTGTCTGCATTCAGGTAATGACTAAAATTCATGTGACTCCCTGTACTGTTTCCTACCTACCTACTAAATCTGAACTCTGCATTTATGGCCCCCCTGAAGGACACAGTGTCTGTGAAACAAAACACTTCTGTTACAGCAGTCTGTAAGTCTACAAGAAAGTCTCATATAGCTTAAGAAAAACAAACCAGGGCTGCCCCCTTCTACTGCATTACTATATAGACAGCTTTCCATCTCACATCCCTCAGGCAACGCAGTATAGATTAGACTGAGCTTTGCAGCCCCTTGTGACTTTCTACTTGTTTTCCTTTATGCAGGTAAGAAGAGCCCACCTGCTGAGGACAAAGTAGTGCTAACACACATGAAGATACTGAGCAACGAAGGAATTCAGAACCCAGCACTAACACCAGAGGCTCCCACTGATGCAGCCTGCACCGAAGAGCCGCATCTCCCCGGTGCCAGCCTCCCCCAGGACTGCCAGGGAAGCCCCAATGTTGCGGTCCCGCCAGCAGACCCAGACTGTGCAGATGCCCCGGCAGGCACAGACTATGTAGCCACACTGCCTGACCTCAGCACCTTCGAGTCCAAGTGCCAACTTCACAGATTATCCAAATTTGAATCTGAGGACTCAGGGGTGGAATTGCCAAGCGGGGCTAATTCTCCATCAACGCCAACAGGTTCAGAGAAGAGCTTTGTGCTTCACAACAGAGACTCATTTTGCGACTCGGGCGTGCTTAGCACCTCTTCTTCTCCAGAAATTGACCATCTGATAATGAGAACATGTAAAGAACGTGCCAGAAAAGTCAGCCACCAAGGTCCAGAGAGTGAAAAGCAAGCAGAGTACTACAGCCAGGAGTCTGATGCTGTGCAGGTTCCTACAGCTCCCCTTGACAACTTCAGTGTCTCTCAGGAAGGAGAAGATCCTGATGAACATTTTGACCAGAGCGAAAGGCAATCTCTGGAAAAGGAACCTGCACCAGAGATGGACCTACCCAGGGAAAGCACTCTTCCCACCCCAGATCCTGTAGAAGAGCCAAAGACAATTGCTGACAATTACCCAGAGACCTTTGGCAGCATGCAAGACCTTCAGATCCCTGGGCATCCGCTGAAGAAGTACCCCACAAGTGACAGTCTGGATGAATACATGGATGAATGCTGTAGGCTGAGTGAGGTAAGGAAGGCACCTAAACTGCATCTTGTAGCTAGGCCTGTCCAAATACCTCAGTCAAGGTTCTGTTGTCTGCCTCAGGTCAGGACACGTCTGAGTTAGAAAATCTCCCCTGAAACTGTTGTGAGCAGCAAATCATGGCAGTTGATGTTTAAGGTTTCTTTTCACAGCAGTGAAATTCTGAAATGATTCCCGTGTAGTCTGTAGGTAAGGATGACTAACAGTTTGTGAGCTTCCAGTGTTTCAGAAAGCTTTAGATTAAAGCACGTGCTTGCGTTTGTGCATACAATGAAAACTGTAAGGTAAGCCACACCACCTCTGATACATGGGGTGGGAGCAGAACACAGTTTCAAGGTCAGGTTATTCCTGTTCCTGGGAAAAGCTGAATGGTCGCTGGGGCTCTGAAGTTTGGAAATAACTCGTCTAAAGGGTAGTTCATTTCTGTCCAGGCCTGAAGCTGGCTCAAGAGCCAGCTCTTGAATATTGAGTCGACAGGGAATTAATGTATAAATTCAAGTCTTTGCTGGGGTAGAGCTGGAGCTCACGCTTTACTTTGCTAGAACAGCTGTGATGGAAACTCCTGTGTTCAGAGACTGACCTAACTGCAAAGACGTAATATCTTCAGCAGCTTGTCCTACTCCAAACTTGCTCTTTCCCCATTAACCGGGTACACTGTGCAACACACAGGAGAATAAAATGCCCTCTGTGCCCCCTCTCCCACACTGAATGCTGGCAAGCACTCAGGCCAGAGCCGTACCCGGAGCCCCACACGGACGCGCTGACAGATCGCAGGCCTGCTGCTGCAGGGGCTTCCAGAAGCCGATGACAGAAAGATCTCATTGGGGGGTTAATGCCTGTCTGAGAGCCAGACCAAAGTCCCCATGGGCAGAGGGAAAGGAGAGGGCAGGCTAGGTACAGAGGGACACACCAAACAGTGCATAATGGCGATTTTTCAGACAGATACAGCACGCTGCTTTTCTCTCTGCTGCTCATTTTCCTTCTGCATCAGAGCAGCAGGGCCTGCCACTCGCGTTTTCTTTTTCACTTTGAGAGGGAAGAAAGAAGCCGGAAAGATGTGATGTATTGAAGTCTTGGATCCTAAATATATGTTTAAGCATCCTAGCTGCCTCCTATTTTAGAAGGCTTTAGGTACTTGGATGCCTTAAAAAAATCCATTCTGCCAACATTTCCTGTGTTTTGAAGAACTGTGGTTTCTGATGGCTCAACCTGAAAGATGACATGGGGAGCAGTTACCAGAAAGTGCCACCCCAAGACCCCCGAGAGGCAGGATGTGTCAGAGGCACTGCGGAGGGAGCCGCTCCTTGTCTCAATCAGGCCTGGGGATGCAGCCTGCAGGATCAGAATTTGGGGCTGCGTTACCATGGCATGCCCAGCCATTGCTTCCCATCCAGGGTAACAGTGATGGACTGGAAGGCAGAGAGAGCCAAGTGAGAGGTGCTGCTGTGCACATAATGAATGCATTTCACCACAATCTCTCTGCCCAGGCCCTGAACCATCAGGCAATGGCCGTCCCCTCCAGCAGGCTAAACCCTCCCAAGCAGTGAGGAAGGTCAGAGATGGCTCTGTAGGCCAGGCCTGTCTCCATTAACATTGCATGTCTGGGTGGCACAAGCATGCACAGTCATACTGAGCACCCTCCTCTTCCCCAGAGCTCTCACTTTTGGGAGGGAGGTGGGGGGAGAGACTTTGCATGGTTCCCAGACAGCAACCTGGCCTTCTGACAGAGGGTTCAGAAAGAACCGGAGCAGGAGACGTTGAACACAAGGAGACTTTTTATGAAGTTATCCAAATTCTCTGTTGCTCTCTGGAGGGTTTGCAACTAACTTGATCTCATCCGACAGCTCTGGCTGTTCATGAAATTCCTTTAAATCCCTTGCGAAATAGAGCCTCAGTTTCCCAAAGCAGAGCATTTAAATAAACAATAGAATAAATTAGAAAGAGGCTGAAGAGGAAATGAAGACTTGGTGGCTTATCTCCCCTCCTTTTTAATATCCTCACTGGCTGAGCGCTAAAGCTCTGTGCCCCAGAGCACTTTTCTGTGTTTGTTTTCCAAGCTGTATAAATACAGCTGTGACCTGGACACCAGGGAAGCTTGCCCCTCTTCACAGAGCCCCTCCAAGCTGCTGTACCTCAGGAGCAGCACTCTGCTAACTGCTAGGATGACAGACAATGAATGCCCAGGCTGGCTAGGGCAACAGCTGCCCAGGACTGCTGCTGTGGTTTGTGCCTCAGAGCACAGGGACAGCAACAACAGAGCTTTGTGCCCTCTCTAAACCTGCGCAAGGTTGTCCTGTCCTTGCTGTCATGCAATTGTTCTGTCCATCCTGCAACAGAGGCAGGGCAGGGTGAGACCCAGATGGCCATCTGTCTATACAGCTTATGGATGCATCTTGGTTTGCCCCAGCTGAGGCTCTGCTCCAGGCTGACACCGTGGTTTTCACATGTTCCTATCACCTGTCAATGCAATGACAACGGCACTGAGCTTACCGGCATGCTGCCACCCAGCAAGGAGGCAGTGCTGGATGAGGATAGCCCCTGACATCCTCCAGCCTCCCTTGCTGCTGAGGCTGCTTCTGAGAGAAGGGGACAGAAAATGCTGAAAAGGAGAGGCTGGAAAAGACCAAACATTTTGGTGGTTTAGATTCGTTTGGTGAATGGCTTTGGCTTAAAATATACATCACACCATTTCAGTCTGGCACTTCTTAAACAAATCTTTCTGATCTTTTATTTTGAACTGTCATTATTTTGAAATGTGTCTACATTTAAAAAGATGAAAGAGAGTGGAAGCTGTTAAACAACAAATGAAAGAGCTTTGAAGCCTAAATAAAAGCATTTCCTTTTAAGCCAAATGAAATGTTTTGGGTCAGTTTGAAGACGCATAGCTTTTGATGCTTTTGCTTTGCAAACACTTCCTCGCGCTTCATGAAGTTTACATTTAAAGTCAGCCCAGACCCCTAGAAGAAGAGACAGGGTGGGAGCACTGTCGTCATTAAATGAAAAAAAAAAAAAAAAAAAAAGCTATTAATCACATAGCATTAACTATCCTTGTCCAAAGAAGTCAAAATACTTCTCTGGAGAGCGGCATGGTTCAGGGGAAGGATACAGCAAGCTGTGACGCTCTGCCCTGTGCGTGCCATACGGAGGAAACCAGAAGCTATCAGCCAGCATGACCACTCCTGGACATTAGGGTGGAGCAGTTAGAAATATACAGCACGATCCCTCTCTTTCCTGTTATTCACAAGCCTCGTGGTGCTGTCAGCTCCCACTGACAAATGTTTCCCGCTCAGCCTATGGCATCACCGATCAGTCACCCCGAGCCCACGATGTGCAATGTGATTACATTCCTCGGCTGTTGGCACATTCACTGCACTGCATCCTTGCTGGCCATGCCAACGTGGCGGGGGAGAGCAGGCAGGGATTTCTGGGAGTATGAAGCACTGAGGGAAAGCAACAAACACCACAGGAAATGCAGAAACCTAAATCACTGCAAGGAACGCTGGCGAGTTCTCATCTGAATGAAGAGCTTTGCCTCCAAGCTAGTTCCACCACCAGCTCCAGCTCTTGCTGCCAGGTCCAGCACAGAGCTGTTTTCCATCGAGCCCAACTGAAGAAAAGCATCAAAGCAACAGATCAGGACTGAGATCTGGCAGGACAAAGTGCTAAGTAGATGATCAGTACCAAAGATTTTTATTATATCTCAGTTGGGCTTGGGACTGGTAAACATCTGTCTTTCCTGCAGCTCCCACTGAACTTCATACCTCTGTAGTGCTCACATACAGCAGCAAGACAGAGCGATGCTCGTGACTTCAGAAGAAAAGTGTGATTTTACACCAGTCAAAATATTGGCTTTAGATAAGAGCTAAAGTTGCCAGTGCACATGTTGACTCTGTATTTTTAGGTTTCCTAAGACATATGTGGACTAGCAGAGCTGTGAGGATTTACTGCTGAGCAGGGCTCTATGTGCTAAAAACCTGTCCCCAAAACTTAGTCAGGTGAGCACTCACAAGGGCAGAGATCTCTTTTCAGTTCCTTTAACTCCATAGGGTGAAATCCTTAGTGGGAGCAGCTCAGCACAGTATGGCTGAGGGCCTTAGCATCCTCTTCTTCCAGCTGAGGTCTGGTTCCCTCTGATGTAACCGAAAGCAAAAGCTGATTATACATTACGTTGTTGCTTTCCTATTGCAGCTTTAACCATCGGATTTTTAACTTGTGCCTACCTCATCCTCTGCATCTTCACCTTCAAAAAAGTAGGTGAGATGTTTTTCTTTCCTGATAGGTTTCATGTACCCCAACATGGGTACGTGGCTTTTGTTCCAATACTGCTTGGCAATCTCCATATGGGGAATGGGAAAAATGTCAGCCCCATTAGGTGAATGTTTTGGGAGGACAGAGACAGAAAGGGACTCCTCCTGGAAAATGTTTGCAGTTTTCCTGTGGTAGCTCCCCCTCAACTTCAAGCGTAAAACTCTGATAGTTGCTGAGAGGAAAATATTCAGACCAGTAAGTGACAGAGCAGGTTCTGTGCTGCACGTGGTATGACCAGAAGATAGGGAAGGATGCGTAGGTGTTTCCTACAAAAGGGTCCAGGAAGGGTCCCTGGAGAGGGCTTCTCTGAGCAACCATTTTGGGGGCAACCTGCCAAATGACACACATTTTCTGTGTTGAATGCCTGCCATGTCTGAGCAATCCCGATGCTAATGGGCACTGTGGCAGGGCAAGCAAGGTGAAGCATCCCTTTAAAAGCTTTTACCCTTGCATGCTGACCACAGAGATGGCTGGCCCTACAGGGATCGTCAAGCACTGCAGGCTCTGCCTGGTTGGCCTTCTGCTCATTTGCACTTGTTGGGATCACTACAACAAAAAGCAAATTAATTCCCTTTTCAATAGCCCAGACTGCCTGTCCTGAGCATCCTTTGAAGGAGGACTGTGAAACAGGGTCCTGTGGCATATGGGGTCCAACTTCCAGTCTGTTTTAGGTCTCCCACTGGGGTAAATCTCCTTTCCTCAAGGCCTGAAGCAACTACTCTACACCTTTTTCTCTCTCTCTCCTTTTTTTTTTTTTCCCCTGCATTTATTCTTAGGAGTTGGAAGTTCTCTGACTTTTGCTAAAAGCCAGATTTCTAAGTGGCTGCCCAAAACATACCTTTGCTTTCAAGAGCCTTCAACCCTACGCACAGAGCATTGGGAATCGGGGCTACCTTCTGTTCACCTCCCCCTGCCCTACGTGCCCTGCAATACAGACATGCAGGACATCAGTCACTGCAGCAGCAGCCTAGCAGAAAGGGAACAGTTAAATGTGCAGAAAGAGGGTACAGAGTGTCAGAAAGCCTACATTTTCAAGGGGAATGAGGAACTTCTGACTAAGCATTTTGGGGCAGCTTAGAAAAGCCAAGTTTTCAGAAGCTGACACGTACTTTCCGAAAATCCTGCTCCTGAAGCTGTGCACCCCAGAACCACTGGCTGCTTTCAGATACTTGGGTTACAGCACGTTGGAGTCCAGCTCTTCCCAGGGGGCACCAGCTGGGCTCTGTTCCCCCTGCAAGCCCTAGGACGGAGCCTTTCCTGCAGTATTGGTACACCAAGGGCTCAGTTCTGTGGCTGTGACCTCTGTCCTGCCGCCGCTCCTACAGGCGCTGCCCGAGGAGCACCGAAGTCATGAATGTGAGGGGCTGACCGGCTCGGAGTCACTGTAGCTTTTCATATGATTTCATGTGACCTCTGTCCCAGCTTCAGACACAAAAGCATCTGGACATAATAACGCCTATTTATAAACAACATTGTATCATCATTTGTTTAAAGAGAAGTAAATCCTAATGTTGATTATTTTTGAACGCACCATGAGCTTTCTGACATAATGAAAAGACAGGAAGAGTCCCAAGGCTGGCATTTCCCCAAAAATGTAGATTGTTGTGGGAAAGGAGACAGAGTAGGCTTCCTGCTTTTGTAGAGGGAACTTATTTTTTGAAGTAAGATAAACTTAGAGTACTGCTTTTGTAAAGACTGAGGTTTATTTTACTTACCAATATCACACGCACGCCAGCAAGCAGCGCCAAGGTGGAAGCGAGATGCTGTCTGTATTTGCTAGCAGCAAATAGCTGTCCATATTTTCCCTGGCTGTGCACGGGCCCATCCATACATACCATGCAGTAGGGTTTCACCTGTTTGTAGGGGTGCTGTCACCAGGAAAAAATAAAAATTAACCTGTGAGGCTCTCACAAGGTTTCCCTCAGCGTCAGCCTGTGATCAGTCCCTCTGATGGAGCTTCTTGCAGGCTAATTCAGAGAAGAGCTGTGAGCCAGCAATGTACAGCTTGGTACAGTCACAACCAAAGCTCCTTGCAGGTGGAAGCCTGAGAGTCTTTACCCCAGCCCACACAACCACGAGGAGCTGGTAAGGATTGCCCTGTCTCTGCACCCTAGCCCAAGCTGCGTTGTCATTGCAGGTGAACCAAGGGAACAGCAAAGCCCTGGGATCAGGCCTGGGATACCTGGAACACATTTGCCAACTGATAGAGAAGATTGGGCAGCTGCAGGAGCACAACCTGCGGCTCCAGAAACAGGTCTGCAGCTTGCAGAAAGAGCAGAAGATGAGCCAGCTAAAAGAGGTAAGCAGACACCAGAGAATCTTTCATTAAATGATATACTCAAGGCCCACATGCAAAGTTTCATGTCCATCTAAGAGATGATGCTAATTTATTTGACCCCACACCCACCTAGGCTGGGTGTTCTGGTCTTCAGGGAACCTTTGCCCACCATGGTGGGCTCAGCTTCCCTTAGGTTGGCCTTCTTGTTCATTTTTGCTCTCAGATGTCCTAGTTGCCATTTGCTTGCCTCTGGTGAGTTAAAGAGAGTCCCCTCACCTCAGGTGACGGCCAGCTCAGTTGGCAGCTTTTGCTTCTCTGCAGTTGAAAACTTCCCAAGAAGGCACCTCCTTCTGTCAGTGCTATCAAAACAAAACATTTCCATCGACCTCCCTAGCAATTGTGTTTTGAATTAAAAGCTCTTTCTTTTCCTTCTGATTTCAAGCTGTCAAAACCCCAGAATTTTCCACAAAATGGACACAATAAGAAAGAGAAGTGGTAGTACCACTACCCAACCCTGATGCTCCCTTCCCTTCCTGCTCTTCTGAGCTGCTAAATGAAAATCTCTGACATGAAACATCTCCTTGTTCCCATTTGTCTTTTTTTTTTTTTTAATCTTTTTTAAGACAGCCAGAGCTAGCTGTGGAATTTTACTTAAATTTTCAAATCATTTTGTCTTCCTCCTAAACAGCATTTTTTTTTAGTCCCTGCACACTCTGTTCAACTCTGACCCACCTTTTCTTTGGCCACCACACCAGGTTTCCAGCTTTTTGCCACTCCCCACTTTTTCTCTTTGTATTTATTGTATCCCCAAAGGAACAGAAGGGGTTTGTCACACTCGGCTCTCTCTTCCCCACCATGCTGTGGTGACTCTTTCATTCTGCTGACAGCATCATTCCTCCCCTAGTGCTGCTCTCCCACCTGCTGGGGCTGGATCTGCAGTAGGTTTCCTACTCCTTCTCAGAGCCAAAGCCAAGTCATGAGTCAGGTTGCAGAACAGCATAGCCTGTCATTTCCATGTACCCATCTCTGATTCTCAGAGGAATGCAGCCTCCTACACAGAGCCTGGGTAGCACATTTCCTGAAGCTCTACAACTGAGTCATTGCTCAAAGTAACTCTTCCAAGCTGAAAATTCAGGGTCAAATCCTCATCTGGTGTAAAGGCCTCCTCCTCCCAGCTCCCACTGAAATGAAAGGCACTGTTCTTTCATGTAAATATTTTAAACAGGTCTTTTCAGTATTTTCCAAGGTCTCTCACCACAGCCTTCTCAACTGCCTATGTCCCATAATGTTCAGCAGGGAATTGGACCCCTAACTTTAACACTCAGCATTTTCTCTACAAAACGGTGCTCTCTCTCAGGTATCCTTGTGGTGCCTGTGTCCCCCTTACCCAACTAGCTCTCAACCATTTTCTTCTTCAGTCCCATAGCACCTCTGTGTAGAAGAGAACCACTGCTACCCCCCATTTGCCATGGGACATAGTGGTTGCTGTCCACATCACAGTCTGGGAGGCATCCTCAGGGTACTTTCCAAACCACATTCACTCTCCATGCAGAGTGAGAGCATGGAAAGGTTTCCATGCCCAGGAAAGACACAAATCCCAGCACAGAAATGGGTTAGTGGGGTTTAAGAGCTGGTTCTGGGGATAGTATGCTCCCAATGATGTTCCTCAGAGCTGTACAGACAACTTGACAGAAAGCGATGATATTTCCAGAAGCACTCAGACAATGCAGGTTCCTAAAGTTGACAGAGCTATACTGATTTATTCTATAAAGCACCAGGCATTTTATAACACAGAAAGCTGATGGCAGTCCATAACTCACAGGACTAGCCTTCGTCAGGTAGGATGACTGAAAACTTCAAACATTTGAGAAACCTTTTGTCATAACTCTCCTAAGCATGTCTTGCCCAGAGAAGTAGTTAATATTTTGCAAAATTCTGTGCAGAACACAGCTTTTACCAAAGGAACCATGGATTTAAAAAAAAAAAATTAATAGTGTTGATCCTGGGATGCACAGGGAACACAGTTACTCCACATCCTTTGCTTTAAAAGGAAGTCCTCAATGCCCTAGGCCAAAAGCAAGATATTTCATCAGATTTTCAAAGCACCCGCCAAAGGCATAGTTACTGCAAAGTGCCATGCTGCTGTGGCAACTTACCCAAATGACATATTACATTAAAACTGTCAATCACTTGTGGGTCTAAACTGGTGTTGGCTTGTCCGAGTTCCAACACAAACAGTTTGATTCTCTTTCCACTTTGACTGTATAAAGCTGTCCTTGCTTCCTGCCCTCCTAAACTCTTGTACAACAGGATTGTGCAAGGCTGAAAATCTCCCCTTTCTACCACACCAGCTACAGAAGTATACAAGCTAAAGTACCACATACAGTGAATGTTTGATAACACATAAGCGAACTATGGCCTCCCTTCAATAAAAATACAAGATACTGTTGTCTGTGCATGTTCCAAATCAAATAACATTATCATAAAATGTGAGTCACTGTTATAATGGATCTGTTTGTTTACACAATTGCCTCAGCTGAGCAGCTATGTGTTTAGAAACTTGTCTTCAGCTCTTTCTGGGAAACAAACCCAAAAGATGCCGAGTACCAGGCAATTCCAGTTAAACACCAACGAACCCATGAAAACTCTGCATTACCACCTCCAGGCTGCTCAGTTTTTCAGGGAGTTAAATCGTTTGTCTGTGTCTTGGGACAAGGCTGAGCATCCCAGGGCTGGAATGCTTGCAATTCGCCTGAGCCATTGCATTGCCCGTTACCTCGAGCTGCTGCAGCCTGAGAGTCTGCATGCTTTCTTCTTGTCTGGTGTAGGAGTACCTCATGCAGCATTGCTCCTGCGGAGCTGCCAGTGTGTTCCTCAACTCGTACCAAGACGTGAAGACATTTTTCGCAGGGAGGAGCAGACCTCATAGCCTCTTGGTTCAGACGGGAAACCCTTCTGATCTTTCCATCATCCCAGAAATAGGAGCCAACACCGAAAAGCTGAGCGGCTGCAGCGGTGAGTTCGACTGCCTCTAACCTGCCCTCCTGCTTGTCACCAGCTGGTGAGATAAGCTGACCAGCAGCTTCCTTTTCCCTAGGACAGACAGATGGGAATAGAGCAAAGTGTCAGCTTCCCAGCTAAGGCTTAGTTCCACTAAAAGATGCTTTTTAAAATACTTAGTCTACATCTAGGATTGCTCCTTCACATGTGTGAAGCAGGACTTCTTGCCCACTGTAGCTGTGGCTACAGAGATCGGGACACACACATTATCAAATGTCTCTCTTTTGGAAACTTGGCATACCTGCACGAGTCCATTAGTGCAAGTCCTCCACATGGCTTTAAAATCCTCCCAGCTAAGGCATGATTTTATCCAAGGTGGAAAGCTTTACACCTGCTATTAGTCTCCTACCCTCTCAAGCAGGTGCAGAACACGTTCCTGGAGGATGACTTATTCTATAGACCAAGTGGAAATAAGCCCCAGCTGCAAGGCGTGGATCCAGAGACCAACTTTTCCAGAAAGCTGAGAAAGACTAGGCTAAGACTACTGACAATAAAATCAGCTGAAAAGTCTGGATCCAACATTAGATGTGAATCAGATGTGATTAATTCATTTCAAACCCTGGACTTAAGCCTGCCTTCATACCTGGTGAAACACCACATCAACACCTCCTAGCAGGACTGAGTCGCTGTAAATGGCCTCTGGGATCTCTAGTGCTGAGGCTCAGAAACTTTTCCCTGACAGTTTCAGAGCAGGCCCAGAAGGAAAATAAGACCTTGAGGAAGCCATTAGAAAGTTTGCCCTGGCCAGACACTTGCTTGAATCATTTTCCTTCTTTGCACTAAAGCGTGTCATGAAAACACAAAAGGTTTCATCCCATCAGGAAGTCCTAAGGGGTCTCATCCAGTTTTGCCAGCACTGTCCAGAGGCCATCCTAGCGGGACACTGCTGAGAAACGTGAGCAAGTCCTTATGTTTCATTGCAGGAAGTGAGAGACACGCGGAATCAGGAAACAGCCAGCCAATGTCGGGGCTCAGGAAGCTGTCAAACAATAGGAACAACAAGGAGAATGAGTTCACAGAAGCTGGTAGCATGGCAGAGGGGCAGGCTTTTCCGTCAAAGGATCCTGCAGCAAGAAAGGTGAGTGATAAGCTTGGAGCCAGGCTCTGAGTGGGGTCGGCGGGGGAAGCAGGGAGAAGTTCTGCTCATACAAGTGCAGAGCAGGGTACCAGGAGAACAAGCCAACATCGCCTGCTCCTGACCAGAGCTGGGGTTGCGTGGGCCAGGGTGCTCTGTATGTATCTGATCCCAGGCTTAAATGATGATGATGGATATGCTGATGGGGCAAGAAAGGCACAGAACAGGTACATGGCGCAGGGGAAAGGAGCACTGCAGGCAGCAATATGGGCTTTAGCCCTCACTAACTCCAGGTAGTTTGATGCATGAAGGCAGTTGTAAGAGCCTTCACTACTGCTGCTAACAAAGATAAACCAAGCACACATTCATTACCATATATAAAATTCTGTGTGTGAGTCCATAGCTGGCAACACTTACTGCCAGACTGGCTGCATATCAGTGTAATTAACAGCAGTCCCCAAAGCTTGTTTCAGGGAAACCCTATCGCTGAATTCCAAGGAAGCCAGGACGAATGTTTTTCCTCTCCCTCTCTTTCCCATTGTTTGTGGCTGCTTCAGCACTTTGCTGTTCCAGTGGGGATCAGAAGTGCTGAAATGCCAGGGCAGAGGCCCTAATCAGAGTATTCCCAGCTCTACAGGAAAAAGGAAGGAGTGGGTCTCTCACGGGAAAGACTTTCTCATGAAGTTTCAACCCAAAGTTGCAAATGGGTTGTGAACATTTGGATGAATTTCAGGAACCCAGTCAAAGATGAATCTTGAAAGGTGCTCAGTGCTTGTGTCCAGCAAAGCTCTGGGTTTGAGCATTATTTCAGGAATCACAGTCCCATGATGACTTCACAGGACTGCAGAAACAAGATCCACACTCCTTAAGCTGAATCTTAGCACTGTCTTGTTACACCACACCTTGGTATTGTTGCTCCTGCATTTTGTACTCTAAGCACGAAGTGCCCCCTTTCCTTCTACAGCTGCAGTACTGTGTGGGGATCCTTCCACACCAGTTGAGGTGCTATATACATGAACTGACAGTCTAAATACAAAAGAGAGACAAAAGGAAAAGGAAAGAAGAGATTATCACGTACATGTGAGGGACAGAACCACAAAGAGATACAAGACTTGAACAAGGCCATGGGTGAAGCCTAGGGCAGAGCTGAGAACAGAGCCCAGCCTGTTCCCAGCACTGTGAGGTGGTCTCACTGCCATGTTATTTACCAATTTATTTCCCTTTGTTTTTAGGGTCTGGACACCAGCAAGAACTGCTCGGTATGTATTGCCTTTCTGGAATGAATTTCACTTGTATCTGCTTTGTCATGGGCCAAGCCTCTGAAGCACACAACATTTCACAAAAACAAAAGAGCTTCACTGACCCCCAAAGTTTACTATCAAAGTAACAGACCGCACGTGTACTTATTATGACTTACTGCACTCGGTCCGTTGTTCTCCCACTCCCACTGTAGGCACCAGCTAGCTAGCCTTCAGGAACAGGCAACTGCTCAGGCTTCCTGTGATGTTAGCAGTGCTGGCTCATCTGGGACACCAGCACAGCAAGTGAACCGCTGAAGCCTTCAAAGCTCACATTAATCCTAGTAATAAACACAAAGATTTGATATTTCCATGAGTAAGCAGTCCCACTTACTGGCAATTAACTCAATAGCACAAAAACCAGTGGTGCAGTTTTCAGCTGAGCCCCTGACCTCATCTGAAGCTTTGAACTGAAAACTTAGCCGAGCCTCAAGAATTACTGCAACAGCTGCCAAGCTGTGCTCCTGAGGTGGCCACAACTCATGGAGCAATGGCTCTGCTGATGGCACAGTAGGAAGGCACCTTGAGACAGGGCAAGACAATGCCCCAAACGTGACAATGGCACTGAGAACTTCACTGAAATGGGCACTGACATCATTTCTGCTCATCGCGTTAGCCCTAGGACATGATCTTTTTCACTCTTTTCCCAGGGTTTCCAGCCATTATTTTAGGAAATTTAAAACAATATAGAAAAAAGAAATTGAAAAATTTTAATACATGATTCCTTCAGAGTTCATGAGTCTAAACGAGTTCAGTCCTAAGAGAGCAAACATTAGGGAGAGCCTCATGAGAATCCCTGACCTCCTGATAATCACTATTAGCATTTCAAATGTAAGCGCCCTATGGCTGTGGCTTGCAGACGTGACACAGAAACAAAGGCTTGATCTCTTCTAATTCATGGTCCACAAAAAGTTGACACCTTGAAAAGGGCTGATACCAAGGCACCTGGCCTAACAGAAAGAAGAAGAGAGTCAAGCTGCTTTTTTTGTGTTGTTTGCTATGTAAAGCTACTGCCCCCCCACCTCCACCTCCTGGGGTGCATATAAGTAGGTAGAAAACCAAACAACTTTTCTTTTCCTTTAGTACAGTATAACAATAAGGTAAAACGTGCCTTTAGGCAGCTACTCAACACTCTCCAGTGAAGTGCTCTCACTCTCTGCAACGTGAAGTCAGAAGGAACAGCAGGGCCCGAGGCACAGAAATGATACGGGACAAATACAAGAAGGATGTTACTACTGATGGTTGACCCATCCTGTTCCACTGTGCCCCGTGCAGGTACAGGCTGGCTACCAGGCACCGCTGCAGGGTGTTAAAATCTCCTTTGTGAGACCTGACCCCAGATAACCTAGGCTGAACTAAAAACAAGGTTCTTTCCATCTCTCCAGAGTAAAGTAGCTCAAAGCAAGGCACCATATGCACTGGTGAGCTGCAAAACTGTGGGGGAGTCCCAGCCCTGCACCAGCTCTGTCAGGACTGAAGCTCTTGCTAGGGACATATTCTGAGTGGGAAGCCCTTCCCATCACCCTGGAGTACCCGAAGTATTGTAAGGTGGCCAGCAACCAGCCTCTGGTCCTTCAAGTTACGGTTTCTTTTTCCTCCCTAGGGTGAGAGCCATGCCTGGGGGAGAATGAGAGATCTCATGAGGAAGACACGGCTGAGAAACCAGAGTAAGCTGGGGCTGTCCTCCGCCGCTCTGAAGAGGTCATGCCCACAGTTGTACAGGTAAGGCAGGGCTGCAGGAGGATTTCACTTGGTGTTGGGAGGAGCTAGTGAGAGATTTACCTCTGGTTGCTGCATTTTTCAGAGCAGAAGACCCCTCCTTACCTTCTCTCTGTCACATATGGGGGTCCTGGCCAGCACATTTTCTTCCTTAGTGCCCAGGTGCTCTAAGATCCCACCCGGATGATGTTACCTGTGTGAGAATAATGGAGACATTAGGGTACCCAAAAGAAGGTGCTCATCCCCATTCACCACCAGCCAGAGCCATTCCATTGCCTAACTACTGTTTCTGTAAGGAGATCCGTGCTGGTCCCTCAGCGAATTTTGTCTGCCGGGCTGGTCATATCCTGGCACCTGAGCTGTACAGCACCGTGTCTGTCAAAGATGACAACAGCACCGCCAGCCACCCATTGCACAGATACTCCGTGTGCTCGCCAAGTCCTCCCAGCTGGCCTGCTGGATTTGTGGTGTTTGTGTACATAGCGGGTAACAGGAAGAGCTTGGGTATCTTATTCACCAAAGCAGGAGCATTACATAGAGAACTGGGCACCTCCCTGTGTTTTTTCAGCTGAGGTTTCAGTAACCTTGAGGGGAACAGCTCGGATGTGCTTAAGCCCTCCTCGGGTTTTAGAGGGGGCGATCATGGGGAAACGGCAGTTGTTTAAGCACTCAGGAATGTCCCATTGTTCCCCCTTGGATAGCCTGTTCCTACCTTACAAGACTCATAAGGGAATTGGGAATCTTGTAATTACAGCTGGGGGAAAAAAAAAAAAAGAAAAAAACACCTCTGCAGTTCATGGAGTGATTTTTCCAGCTGGGAAAAGCTTAGTTGGGGCCCAAACACACGTAACAGGCGAGCTTCCTCCCATTGTTTGGGAAACTGAAAGAAACACAAAGCAGAAAGAGATCAAACAGTTCCATCTAAAATAGATGGTGAACCAGCTGGGGAAAACATTCAAACTCTTGTGAACCTTCCCTCTCAATATGAAAAACTGAGACTTTATTTGGGCTTCAGAAAAGTCCTGTCGCTGTAACCTCCTGCGTGGCCTTTTCTCTGGATGGCTGAGGATGCTGCCAGGGCTCCCTGCCTGACAATTACAGGCTAGATAAATCAATGCTCTCACATAGAAAGGCCACCCCAGTAGCTCCTAAATCTCTTTTGTCATTTTTTGCATGCATATTGAACGACTAGAACTGTCATGGGAAGGCTGGAGAATGAGACACCAAAGAGAAATTTCTTTACCTGGTGGGAACTGACCTTCAAGACCCAAAGACCTTGCACATTGAATTTTCCAGACTGCTTCCTTTAGCTGATAAATGGCTTTCTCTGACACATCTGCATACGCTCCTTGCCCATGCCCCTTAAATCCCTCTATTCCCTCTTCTCCTAGCTCTGTTCTGTATTTGCTCTTGCCCTTCTGATCTGGTGGGAGGTGTCCCTGCCCACAGCAGGGAGTTGGAATTAGGTGAGCTTTAAGGCCCCTTCCAACCCAAACCATTCTGTGATTCTAGCCCACGTCCTGCAGTAGCAATGCATCGACATTGGGCTTTTCGCTGGTGCCTGGAAAAGCTGGGCACCTTGCTCCAATAGCGTTTTGGGTACCTAGCTACACCAACTCATTTAAAATAAAAGGTTAAGCCTTTGTGGATCAGTGACAGCCCTGCAGATGCTGCTGGATAGAAAGCCAGGTGCTTCCTACAGTAGTACCTGTCTACAGCTCTTGGCAAAGCAAGCACTGAAGCTCTGATAATCTCAGCATTTAAAGCCACTGTCTTTGTTATAATTTATGAAACATGTTTGTCCTGGCTCGTGGTCCTGTTTGTACATGCAGGCATACAGAATTGGCTGGCTTTTGCTTACCCAGGCTTCCTCGGGCTCAGAGACATCACATGAGGTCTCGAACTGGAGCAGGCTGGAGCCCGGTGTCCTGTATTAGCATATAGTTCTGAAGGAAGCAGAGATTTGTTGCTTTTGACGCTCAGTCCCACTTGAGTTATTCAGGCAATTAGAGAAAGTCTCTTTGTTTTTGTTTTTGTAACTAGGTCAAAGCAAATCCCCTTTCATGCTCCCACTCTGTTTATGATGAATGATCTGCTCCAGGGTGGTGTTTTTTTTTTTTCTTTTTTTCTTTTAAAAACATCCACAAAAGAATTCTCATAGTAGAGAGAGAAGTTGGTTCTTCCAGAGGGAGAGACGGGGGCCTGCCAAGGTAAACACACTGGCACAAGGCTCAGTGGTTTCTCATACATTGTTCCAAACATGCTCAGGTTTTCATTTCATTTTCTTTTTCCTGCTAGCATTTTTACTACCTCAAAGCAAAGTCTGTTTTGTACAGAGGGCCAGAACAAGCTGATGAATTTCTTGATTGTGGTGTTATGAACTTAACAGCACACAGACCTGGATCTGACACACAGCAGATAAGTAGATTTCTTCCTCAAGTCATTGCAGAATGACCCCTCGACAAAGAGCAAGGAGCTTACTTCCAGCTCAAATGATGCCCAAGAAAATAACTTTTCACCTTCTACTGTGACTGGCTTTCGTGACAGAAGACTGTTCTCAAAGGGTAGTTGAGCATCAGAAGGTCAAATATTCACCCTCATTAAACAATTGCACAGTCTGATGCTGTTTTTGATCAGAACAGAGAGAATCCAGCCTAGTCTGTGAAAGCTGGGCTGCAGGTTATGCTGGAGCCCACCTTGACGAATTTACCGCTCATTTACTGGCAGTCCATCTAACATCATTAAATATGTATGGAATTGTCTCTGGCTAGATCGCTGTTGCTACCAGTCCTCAGAAATCCGGGGTCAAGCTGAAGCACATAAACACCTTTAAGTCATTTTTCCCTATTTTTCCCAGCTCCCTTTGAGGACAGAGGAGACTTTCAGTCCCCTGCTGCTCATTCTGACTGCAGCTGGGAAGCAGCCTGGCCCAGCAGTTGCTCTCATCCCGGCCATCTCAATAAAAGCAACGGAGCTCAGGAGCTTTACTGACTCTATCCCACAGTCCCATGCTAGGGTAGGGTCTAATCTGGGAAGCTTTGGACAATCCCAGCCTGGCATTCCTGTTCAGACACATCCACCTATTTATCTATGGGAGTTGCAGCTCTAAGGTAGCTGCGTGGGCTTGAGCTCTTTCACAGTAAGGATGTTAGTTTCACCCTGACAGCCACGGAAAGCTTAGAGCTCTGTGACAACTATTTGATGGTTAGGGCAAAGTGAGTGAGGAAGAGCATCACAATTCCAACGTGACAAAACCCTGTTCACAACTACCCAGCATGAAGGCTGAAAAAACCCTTAGAGCTTGCAGATGCAGGTTTGAACACTGCTTTTCAGAGGGAAGGTTACTACCAAGGGGGATCTCAGCGTTCAGAGACAGCCAAAGGATTAAAGAAAAGCATCAAGGTATAACTTTGGCCATTTCACTGCAAAAGACTTGAGAAGTCAGTGAAACAAAAATACTACAACATTTAGATTAGAAAGAAAATAAATTAGTAGCTAGGAAATAAAAGTCTGCACTACATCAGTCATAGCTTTGACTTGAACAATTTTTCAAATTGAAGATAGCTATTAGTTATTTGTTATCTATCCATAGTTTTGAATAGATTTGAAATAGTGCATTTAAAAAAAAAGCTCACAGCTCCTCTTTCCTAAACAGCAGTTATTTTTATACAGGTTAAAGAAAATCTTTTCCAATAGGTTTCTCTTTCCTAAGCCCTGGAGGCCTAAACTCAAACCAAACAGGATGTCTTGCACTTGGAAGCAATAAATAATGAACAAAAGAATTAAGATGGGGACAGTCCGCAGCAGCTAGCTTAGTCCTGTTCTTTAAAATTCTTTATTTCCTATTTATTCCTTCAGGCCAGAATTTTTATTTATCCCTGTGACATTCGCCCACCAGTCTCTTCCCTGACCTCTAGCTAGGCAGAAAACACAGTTCCGTTTGTTTTTGTTGTTGTTGTTTGTTTTGTGTTTTTTTTTCCTCCTTCTGGATGCTGCCACAAGTACTTGGACAGCATCTGTTTTGCAATTTCTGACTGGTGAGGGGGAAGCTGCTCTGGGTGCTGCTTGGATGTTGGGTACATATGTATGGCCTATTAACACTAAAAGCACCACCGTGTGTTCTGACTGTCAACTTTAATTGTATTTTTCTATTTGTTAAGGCCAGATATTACAACTTCAGAGCTGAGGAAAACTGAGAGGAACTCCATGATTGTTCTGGGGCAGAACACGAAGAATGAAAACATATGGCCTTTCTGATAACCTGAATCAAATGGAACAAGGTAAAAATAGGTAAAGCAGCAGCTCTTACTTTTTTTAATTCTTTTCTTTTTTGCCTCCACACAGCACAGAAATAATGCAATTCTGTTCCTTCATTCAAACATCCTCCAACATGCAAAGACAGGAACAGGACAGATTCTTGAAGTTCAAGTTGACTGGCCCATATACCTTTGTATTAACAGAAGACATCTCACCTTCCCCCCTCCCCTTTTTTAACACAGTCAATTTAAGGCAACCATAGTCATTTAGTCTGTATCACACAGGTGCTTTGCATTGCACTAAAGAAGTGCATCAGGAAATTCAATTATCTGCATTCAGTCAGAAGAGCCCCAAATAATAAGCCAACCACATGTCTGTTTTGATAATGAGTAGTTTCCCAAGACTCATCCTCATCTTCCATCTCAACTCAGCCCACTGGGTAAATGCAGAGAACACCTTTCTAATCTCTCACGTTCACAATGTGTTTCTATTTCAGGAAGGAGAAGTGAGAGCAGCAATGGACACAAAATTGAAAAGCCCAGGATTGCTTTGTGCACCATGCATCCTCCAGCTGTTGACAGAGCAACTCTGATTTGAGCGCTGAAAGGGAAAGAAGGAAGGGGGAGGTGAAGAAAGGTCCGAGGACAGACACGTGCTCAGCTACATATGGCTTCACTCCTGAAACTGAAGTATACACACAGAATCAAGCTGCAGACAAAAACTGCAGCCCACATCTTGGCAATATAACCAGCAGAGACTTTTAAATGAGATTTGGTAACTGTTCCTCCTATCTGGGTTCAGAACAGAACTACCCAAAACGCTGAAGCTTTTAAGTTGTCATTCCTTTGTGGGGACTATCTCCAGCTGAAATAAACTTAAGCCTCACAGGAGACAGCAGCATCCCGAGGGGTGTCAGGGGCTCCTTGCTGGGTGCTGCTGGGATGGGCAACTACATTCCTATGGGGGTTTGACTTGCTGTCTGCTTGTCCCCAGCAGAGCTCCTTCCTTCAGAGCAGCATCCTGCCAGCTCTGCAGTTTTACTCCAATCCAACAGGAAAAAAAAAGTGTAAGTTTTTTTTCAGGTCCATTCCCAAATCCACCACCAACTTCTACTTCCATGGGGCTGCACCTTCTGTAGATTCCCCTTGACTTCAGTGGCAGCCTATGCAGAAGTCAATATAGTGAAGGGCTCTGCAGGAACAGGCCTTTTGAGATATGGGAAGGCACACCAAGGGCAGCACCTCACCCACCAGGCAGCCCAGATCCCTGGCAGGCTGAGATACTCATCTTCTGAAAAAGCAGAGCTGCAAGGATGAGTAATTCAAATATATACATCCTCTATAATCTGTCTTTTATATACATCCTTTATAATCTGTGTCTTTTTCCCCAGGGCTGTTCCTTTGGGTCTGCTAACTTCTGTGTAACACTGTGGCCCTGCTTGGTGGCTGCCTTATTGCTGTGTGTCCACTGATCTCAGACTCAGGGGACAGACAGCACCTGCTTCTGAAGGTCCTACAGGTGCAGTGATCTCTGCTCACCAGCTCTTACTAGTAGTAGCACAAGATTTCATGCACATGGAGTAAAGATTTAAGCAAATAAACCAACTTTGCCTCTTATTATAGGAATATTCTACTGCCCTAAAGTTACAATGTAATTGCAAGTCAGACAATTGCTGTTTAAAATCCCTTAAAATCCATTCTTGCCTGTGAACGGAGATTTGAGACACTGGCAGGAATGGATCAGTTTCACCAAGCTCAGTCTTTCAGTAGCAAGTGCTTCCCTTTGCTCACCCAAATCAACTGGAGCCTTTGAAGTCCTCAAAGCCAAAGCAGGATCTCCCCTGAGATGCAGAGTACCCCAGCCCTAGAAGGCTGGCTGGTCTGATCCCAGTTGTAGTAGCAGGCAGTAACACAAGGCAAAGAGCTGCTGTTCGCTGGAAAAACAGGTCACCCTTGCTCAGCACAGCTGCAGTTCACAGGTGAAGTTCAGTGAAGTTCACTGTGATCATTGTTACTTATCTCAAAAACAAATATATGAACAGGTCCATGCTGACTCAAAGTTAGCACCCTAAAAAAGGTGCTGCATTTAATATTTCAGTTGTCATTAGTTGTAGCTGCTGTTGTGAGACTTGGTTATTCACTGTATATCTTGCTAGCTTTATCCAAAGCTAGAAAGATTTATAACTTGATTATTCTGTGAATAGTCTGTATAACTCCATAAACACAGGGGGCTAAAAATCCTGCCTTAACTTACACCCTCCTTTATCCCTCCAGCTTTACAGAGGCCATGAGGAATGTGAATCAGTGCATAACTGGACTTAAAATTTTTTTAAGACAGTCATGGACTGGTATTTCCCCATTCCCCCACCCCATTCATTTTTTTTAAATAAGACGAACTAGCACTCTTATTACAGCATTATATGAAATATATTCATGTATTTTCAGAAATATTTATAACATGTAACATACTGTATAGTTCACCACTCCAAGATATGCTTGTATTACAATGTAAGAAGTTTAATAATAAAAAGCACCACTTACAAAATAACCAGTTTCAGATGTTTTATTGGTGAACACCAATAAATAAAAGCATAAATAAAAGCATGATCTTAGCCTCACCACAGCCTAGAAGATGGAGGGAATTTGGCAGCACTGACCCTATGCTCCGTACCACATGGTTGTACAGCTAAACTGAAGGTGTTCTGGGTCACTGTAGACATTGTTTTAGACTTCTTCAGGTGAAGGAAAGATGTTCTGTTCAGGAGGGTGACACAGCCTGTGACTGAGACACAGGCTGAGAACAAGCAGCCCTGAGGCCAGCCACTGCATGTTGTTATCTCCATTCACAGTAAGCTAGAGAAGGTGCTGACACAAGAAATCACATGCACTTAAAGAAAGCAAGTCAAGGAGAATAAGTGAGAGCCAGCAAAGGACAGGAAGGACCTGGAGAGGAAAAGAAGAAACAAAGCCCGAACTCCCCACCGCTCTGGGTCAGTTCAGCAACCCATGGAGGGCAGCAGAGAGGCAGGGGCTGCCCTCTCCTCACCCCACCACCCTGCACCCTATAACCTTTCTGCACAGATACTGCATGCCTTACTAAGGCATGGGAAGACTCCAGTAGGAGCCCAGAACATGCTTGTAGATATCAGCTAGCACACGCAATTAAGAGCAGTGCAAGAGGACCCTGCCTGGTGTACTGAAGAGGTGTGGCAAGCACTACTCCTTTAATTGCCCAGTTAATTAACATTACAGACTGCTAAAGACTGGTCATGAGGCACATTATGAGTTTATGCACTGCTTTGCCAGATAAAGCTCCACCTGTACCAAAGCCATTTAACTGCAAGAGGCACTCCCTAAAGGAAGAAGGCATTGGACCTATCCCCAGCTGATGATTTCTCCAGCCTGTGATATCACCTACTCACTCCCACAAAACAACTTGGAGAATATCATCTGCTCTTGTCCTGACTAGTTTAAAAGAAAACAAGACTAAGAGCATTTACTATCCTGTCCTCAAGATGTCAGGAAAGAGCAGTTCTGCAAAAAAAATAATGACTTCTTTAACTTAAGAATGATAGCCTTCCTTATAGCCATGTAGCTGCTTTACATGCACCCCCCCCCCCGCCCCCAGAAAGCAGAGCACATGCAAAATCTAATTTGCATTAGTTTCATAGCAGTCATGCTCAGTCTTTGAGAGGAACCAAGATAAGTACTTTGGTAAGTACTTTTAAAGGCTAGCTTAGCCACTGACAAACACAGACCCCACCCAGCATCACTCCTGGTTCAGCCTGCAGCTTCCCAGGGCATGACAGGGGCTCCTTCTTGACAAGAAGCGAGTTAACACTAATCCCAGAGCAGAACAGCCAGAAAGTGAGATGCATTTAGATAAAGAGCATTTGGAAAGCTTACTCTCACAGCCATAAGAATCATTTTTGTCTTGCAAAAAAAAAAGCTATGGCCAGGTCTTACCCCTGTTCCATTCCTCATGCTCCAGACCAGGCAGAAGGAGTCCCACAGACACAGACTGAGTGTGTTTGGAAGCCACTTTATTGCAGTGCATTGACTTCATGTGCTATAGGCACCTTCCTCCACCTCAGCACAGCAGCCACTAACACCACCACAGTTGCCACAGCAGCAAAGCCAAGAGCCCAGGGGGCTGCAGCAAGCACCGCTGCTCCTGTAGGGGAAACAAAGCCCTTGTTAAGAGAGAAAACAGCCTCAAGAGAAAACAGCCTCTTACCCAGCCTGGCTGGGCTGCACACTTACTGAGGCTATCCACAGCAGCTTCTTGTCTCAGCTTGTTCTGGAGGAAAATAACAGGGCCTCTGCTAGAGACATGGGAGGCACCATCCTGAAAGTTGTGCTCAGCACTCCTTTTACCCCCTGTGGAATAGCAAGAAAGTTTTAGGTGACAAGATGTCTAAGCCCTGAAGGTCAGCACACTTTGTCCAGCTCGCCTTCTCACCACATGGCCAAGCCTGCCACGAGTCAGAACAGAGTTAGGAGACTGAAGACCCCCTACCTTTTTGGCATGAGGGCTAGAGCCTTTTCTCAGTGGAAAGGCACAGGAAGGGCCTGTCAAGCTGTACCATGGATCCAGCCCATAGCACATGTGCCCTACCCACCAGCTGGGAGCCCAGACCCCTGCTGCCCCTCTGGATGGGGATGCACCAAGGCTAGGACACTTACTGGCTCCAGCAGGACAAGTGGTGGTGCAGGACTCCTGCACAGACCGGTGGCACACTGAGGCACTGCAGTGCAGGTACACCTAGAAAGGGGACATGGCCTTGAGTCACCCAGTATCTGTGGACAGATATCTCAGTGTGGTAAATTGATCTGACCAGCAGCTAAGCACCCACATACCACTCGCTCACCCAGCAGGACAGGGAGAGAAGTAGAAGAGCAGAACCAAGAAAGCTTGTGGCTTAAGAGGAAAAAGTTTAATAAGTGAAGGAAGTGGGAGCAGAGAAAACAAAACTAAATGACAGGTGATACAAAGGCAGTTCCTCACACACCCCTTCCCACAGCAGGAGGGAAGTCCAGCCAGTGTCTGAGCAGTAGTGTAATTAGAAAAACCCCTCCAGTTTTCATTCCTGAGTACATTGTCATGTAGTATTGAATATCCCTTTGGCTGATTTGGGTCAGCTGCATGAGCTCACCTCCCTGCTTCTAGGCTACTCCATACCTGCTCAATTGGATTTGGTGAACATCACCTAAGTACTACGGATTGAATGACATACAATCCAGATACCTCCCGGGTACCAAAAGGACAAGAAGAGTCTCAGACATGAAGGGGTTTTTATTGTTCACATATTACTTGCTCAGGAAGAAGCTAGGCAACCAATACACTATCTTACCAGCCCAGAGAGCATCTCTTGGGAAGCGGAGTCCACAAAGGTGAATGTGTAGAGGGTGAAACGCTGGTAGTGAGATGGGAACTGTAGTCCTGAGGCAATACTCAGAGGCACCAGCTGTGTTTGATAGTTGTCCCCTGCATAAGGGCACCTAAGAAAGGGGCCAGAAATTTAAGAGTGCATATCATTCCCCTGATGCCCAAAGCTATTTACAATCCACTTACCCATCCACCAAGACAGGCCACTGCATCTGTTGGTGGGGATTGATACTTGGAGTGGCCCAGCAGTGGTGCAGGACCAGAACCAGGTCAGGGTCTGTTCTCTGAAGGATTCTAACTTCAACATAAATGGGGTCTCTCAGAGCCTTCACAAGAGGATAGTCACTGTCCATGTAGTAGGAACTATAGCTTTTATCTGGGAGAGAAGAAACAAGAGTCATTTTAGAGCAGGAATAATCAGACAGAGCATCCTTCATAGTTATATCATTAAGTCCCCAGTGGGGCAGGGGAAGAGCTGTATCATGATTCACCCATTAAGAATCCCTTATTACCCAGTGAAGACCAGAGTCCCACCCCAAGAAGCTAGAGCAAGTACTGTGGACATCATACCTGAAGCAACACGCAGCTCCAAGGACAGAGGACCTGGCTGGGACACGGCAGGGAGTGGTGGCAGCGTGAAGACCTGAACGCTCAGGGGGATGAAGCTCCCAGTGATTGAGTAACTACAGCGGACATGTAGCCTGGTGGGACAGGAACACCCCAAGTCAAGCAAGTTAACTCTGACACTGCCTACCTGCCTTTCTCCAAGGCTGCAACCTAATTATCTACTTAAGTTAATTACATCCCCAGTCTCCCCTCCAACGCTTCCTTTTATCTACTAAAAGTTCTCTGGAGTTCAGACTGGAATCTGTAGTGTCACTGATCAGCACCAGCTTTACTACCTCTAATCAGGGACACGCCAGTCCCTACCCTACTCCAGTGTCCCTGTTGTGAGCTCAGAACTTGCGACAAGCAAGAACTGCAGGAAGACTGCACATAGCAGCAGTCCCAGCTCCAGAGCATTACCTGAAAGTGCTGTCCCTAGTGACAGAACCAAGGCTCCCAGTCTTCACATCCCTGGATGCCACCAACTCATTCTCATACACAACGTGGTCTCCAGTGACCTGCAATGACAGACCAGACACTGTGGCTGCAGTAAAGCCAGGCTGGAGAACAGTGTTTGGCCTCCAGAAGCCTGTAGGGTGCCCACTAAATAGCCCAAGCCACATCAAGTTTCTCCAGGTCTATCTGGAGTTTGCAGTCCTGCCTGGTGACAGCTGCAGCTCTTACCTGAAAAGTAGTGCCACAGGCAGAAAGTGGGAACTGGTACACAACAAAGGCACTGTTTTTCACTACAGGGGTGCAGCCAGCACTTGGCCCACTGGCCAGATGCACAGAGTCCAGGATAACAGGTGGCAGGGTGACATCCCGAGAGACAGCAATGGAAAACTGTCCATCTGGTGTGCAGTGAGCTGTCACTGGAGGAAAACAGTTTTCAGTTGAGGAAGAAGCAGCCTTGAACATTACAGCAGAGACAAGAGCAGCAAGTACTGCAGGTTCTCCTGCCTGTAATCCCCAGAGCACACACTGAGCACAACAAGGTGCAAGTGCAGCCAGCTCTATACGCTCGTGTCCAACAGTTAACACTGACCCTGGCCCTAAACCCAGCTCTGTTGCAATAATTCAAGTGACTGGACAGTTCCATGAGGCACTGTCCTTAACAGCCAAAAACACAACCCTAAGCCACCTGTGGGCCTGGTATGCACCAACCCTGCTCTGCCAGGGAAGGGAGGCTTCCCAGCCAGCAGCTCCTCCCGGAGGGGAGGACAGTGGCCTACACTTACCTGTGTTACCATAGTAGCAAGTCTTCACCCTGTCCCTGGGGTTGTAGCAACAGCCCCGTGCTTCACAGTCTCCCCGGCTGACAGGGGAGGAGGCACAGGGCAGCCGGTCCTGGCTACGGATGGCAGAGCAGACACTGCTGCTTGGGGCATCCAGGGCTGGAAAAAGTAGCACAAGTTTTCAGCAAGAGCACAGGAACAGGACAGGGAAGAAAAAAAACACAGAGGACACTGGTGTAAGTTGTCCTGGTGACTCTGCATATAAGTCAAGGGAAGTTTCATGGACTCAGGTGAGAGTCAAACACATTGCCCAGAGCTGGTGTGGAAGCCTGCTGAGGCAAAAGTCCCCAGCAAGCTGGGCTCCTGCATCCACATCCTTCCCCAGGGAATCTCCTGGGCAGCAATGAATTCCCCTTCCCAGCCCCAGGCTGACTAGGAGCAGCCACAAGCCACAGGCAGGGTTTCCTAAGGAGTTGTCAGAGCCTTACCAGGAAGGTCCACAGGGCACCTGAGCAGCTTCTCTTCCAGAAGAACCCTTTGCCCAGCTGCATCTGTGCCTTCGAGCCCCACAATCATGAGGTAATTGCCATCCTGGGGGAGAACCACACCAGTCAGGGCAGCCAGAACAGCAGTAACCGCAGCCCCAGCAGGGTTCCTGGGGTCACTCACCCATTCGAAGACATAGCAGCTGGTGTAGGAGACTGACACTTTCTTAGAGACGTCTGGAGCCCCCGAAACCCAGAGCCCACAGCCAGAGTCATTGTGCAGGGCATGTGCCTTCCCATCAGTGTCTAGGGGAAAAGGAGACAACAGTGGGGGCTTCAGCATGCCACACCAAAGACAGGGGCATGCTGTAACCCCAACTTTCTGTAGGAGACAGGGTTCCAGCCTGCATTAGGGTCCAGCAGAAGAACATGAGGAAACCCAGCAGCCAGGGCCACCTAGACCCTGGCACATAGCTCCACCTCAGTCCATGACTGCTGGGTCTTATAATCAGCTCCTAACTCACACACAAAGCACTGAAGCTGTTAGCACTTCACATTAAAGCCAGCCCTTTTCTTCTCATTCCAGCCATACCTCTGCACTGTGTAAAGATAGCAGCAGCTAGAAGGCCCCTTGACATCGCTCTCACTTACCCCAAGCAGTCAGCACAAAGGAAACATTCCCTTCCCAGCCCGGGGATAAGGTGAGCTGCAAGCTATCTTGACCACAAGCCAGCATGCCAGGGTCAGCAAAAAAGCTGCCCTGAACCCCCACAACCAAAGTAAAGGGACCAAGCAACCCCCAAAAGAGTAGAGCTCCAGACACAGGCCTAGCCTGCCCTACAACATCCATCCTGCTCTCCTGCTGAGGACCATAAAGTACCTGCTCCTAGTCTGGCCTTTTAAGTTGTGGAGCCAGCTGGGACCACCAATTCCTGGCATGTCCAGGTGGACCCAGCCCAGTAGTTTAACACCTTCGATTGCTCTCACCTGGCTCTGAATTTGTCACAGTCTGTTTGCATCCCTTCCAGCAAACCATGGCATAGGAGCTGAGCTTATGTCAAGAGATGTTTTTGTGTTCATATCACAGAGCTGAGAGTGGCTCATCCGTGCATTTACTCTGGAGCCTCAGAAGGGCCTTCAGACTCCTTTTCTCACCCAGAGTTCTTCCCATCACTGGAAGAATCCAGGAGATGTGCCCATCCAGAACATGTGCCTTCTTTTCCCCATGTACCTACTGCTGCTTTGATTACTTACTACACCACATAAGTGCAAAAAGCTGAGTGTCAATGCTCTTTTTCTCTTTTAAAGGTGCCACTGCTTCAAATGCTAGACACAGGGTGCTGACATGTAAGCACAGAACAGCACTCCATATGAAACCTCTGGAAAACTAGGAAGCTCAGGGAGCTTTGCACAAGGAAAAAGAGGTGATTGCCCCTGAACACTCCCAGCACTGGACTGCAGCCCTGTTTGCAGTGCAGCTTGTGTGGGGAATAGCTGCAGGACTGTTCCAGGGCAGGCTGTTGGGTGACAGGGCCATACACTCTGTGGGACATTCACCCTCAGAAGCTGACTGGTTTCCTTTGGGAAGCCTAAGATGGGCCAGAAACACAGATAAGGGTGAACCACCGTGATCCCAGGAAATGTTTTGCCTGCTAGTACCCACTGCCTGCCCATAACTGCAATGCATCTCACACCCTTACACATACAGTTGTCCCCTTGCAATATGTCAGCCCTACTGCGCTCAGACTAAAAGTACTGCTCCACAAAGCACAAGACCTTCTCAGCAGCTTTGTACAGCTGGGATTGAGGGAATGGATCCTGACAGGCTGCCTGCTTTTGAGCAGTGCTCATGAACCCCTTGTGCTCTCCCCAGCACCTCCTAGGCACTGGGCAGCCATGGTGGAGAGGCACTGGGGAAAACATTTGGACTTTGGCAGGGAGGGAAGCTTCATCCTCACCTAGCACCCTTTTCCACAAAAGGCTGGTCCAGATGATCTTTCAAAGTCCCTTCTAATGCGGACTGTTCTATAAGCCTGTGATCTCTGTAGAAAATGATGTCATACGGAGAGGTATGCCAAGAAACCTTGCCCAAGTCTCACAGCCACTGTGAACACCTGAATGGTCTACTTGACTGGATTACTTGCTGATAATTAGGATAAAGAAACCAAATAAATAAAGTACTTTGGAGTTAGAGAGACAATTTTCATTAAATTTTAACTCGCCAATAGTTTGTTTATGTCGATAGGAAAAATATTTACAGGTACTTGAAGAACAACTCTATTTGAAAAAACACCTGGAGTGCTGTAAACTCACCACAGCAATACCTGTGCTGAGAACAGTTCCAGTTAAGTTCCCTTCCCCAATTTCTACGCACACATACACACACTTGACAGCCATGTTGGATGATAAACGTTGGACTAGGTGATCTTAGAGGCTTTTTCCAACTTGAATGATTCTACAACGTGGAGATGGGAGGCAAGTGAAACAAGTGAAATCTGAGGAAGTGAAATATTGTTTGGAAGAAGTTGTTATAGGAAGTGGAAAGCAGTCTGGCTGAGAGGAAACATACATATCTCTCTTCCTCCCAAACTGCTTCCTGGTCTATTTGCTAGTTATCACACCTTACAACAATGACCCAGCTCTAACTATACATTTAGCTACTCCCAAGACTGCCACAAACCGCACGTGCACAGGGTGAAGGTAGGTGAGGCACACATCTCTGCAGGCTACTCAGACCCCAGCAAACTAAAATCTTTCTGGGATATCTGTTGGCAAATCACCTCCTCCTAACATTTTTTTTTTCATCAAAGCAGTGAAAAGGGCTGAGAGAATACTACCACGGTGTTCACCACATGTGGCTCTATCAAAGCGAGCCTTTGGACCTTTGGGACTCTGGTGCCAGCTGAAGGAGGGGTGCACAGCACTGCCATATCCCCTCAGCTTGAGATGCCAAACCCCAGAGATGATCTCCTCACCTTCACACTAAATAAAAGACTGTCCACCCAACCTCTTTGAAGATGAGAGCCAAGGCTACAGCCTGCAGCATTGTGCAGAACAGCTGTGCACAGGTGTGTACCACAGTTGACACACTGCCCCGAGAAGCCAAAAGGCATCTGCAGACAGCAGGGATATCCACACGGAGCATTCTGTGGAAGAGGGGTGCTGGCTGCACAGTGGGCAGGGGTGGCACTGGCAGTGCCACCTTCTGAACCAAGGTCCAAGAAGAAAAGGAGCAAACAGCAAGCCTGCAAGAGATTCTGCACAGTGATGACATTTTATTCAAGCTTGAGCTTTATTTTAGAAAGAAGAGGCAAAGCTACAACACTGTTAGCCTTTTATTTGAAAAATCCCAAACACCTGCCTCCAAAGGATTTAAGACAAAGTTCCTGGAGAAGATGGAGAGAGGGGCTTTGAGCTTGGCTTTCCTGAACTTTCACATGGATGGAGAGGAACAACCAGCCCTGCATACTCATGGCTTCTGCAAATAGAAGCAAGCACCCAGAAAATAGTGTCACTTGGACACTATTGCAACATGAAAAGGCCCATGGCCTCCCTCGGGGAAAGGTCGGCGTGACTAGTCTTCTGAGTTTTCCTGCCTTGTAAATCCTCAGTGTGTTTGCCAGGGGGGGCAGGGGGAGTAGTGATATTTGGAATACACTGATTTCATCCTGATAAAAAAAAAGAGAGAGACAGAGAGAGAAACCTTGAAAGTATTCCTATTGGGGAATATTTTGCCTAAAGTATATAAACTGTGAGGCAGAGCTGAGAAGTGAACCCTTCCCCCCAGGAACAAGAACTTTACAGAAAAGGTGACGGAGTCATGAACTAGCAGTAGCGAGGCCACATGCAGGAGGGCGAACTCCCGTGAACTCCACTGTCACTGGCTAGACGTCCTTAGGCACACATAAACTTCCATGAACTGCCCTGGCAAGGCATGAGCTGATGCAGCAGAAGAGATCAGAAGATCAATAACTAGCTTGAACTTGTTGGCAATAATCAGATACCGATCTATAAGAAGTGAAATGAGTTTAAAAAAGAAAAACAAGTAAAGATAAAAAATATAAAAATATTTGATAAAGATAAGAAAATTATTGCACCTATGTTAGAGAGCAAGGATGACTTAAAAACTCATAGGTAAGCTATTGAAATTTTTGCAAGGGGTGGAGACCTTCACTAGCATCTCTGAGTGAAGGCAAAACTCACATGAATGTGCTGCTGCACCGCAAACCCAGCACACTCCGACCAAGCATCCAGTTCACCCAGGCCCTCAGCTAATTCCCACCAAGTCACACATCCCCTAACCTTGCTGGAGGAGATCTGTCAGCTTGCAAGAGTCACAGATTTTCTGGGCAGCCTGTACCACTATCCAACCACCTTCATCATGAGGAATTTCTTCCTTATATCTACTCTAAATCTTTTAGTTTAAAACCATTACCCCTTGTACTATCGCTGCACACCCTGGTAAAGAGTTTCTCTCCATCTTGCTTGTGCACCCCCTTTAAGTACTGGAAGGTCACTGTAAGACGTCCCTGGAACCTTCTCTACTCTAGGCTAAGTAACCCCAAATCTTCTAGGAGAGGTGCTCCAGCCCTCTGATCATCCCCGTGGCCCTCCTCTGGTCCCACTCCAACAGGTCCATGTCTCCCTTGCGCTGGAGCCCACAGGGCTGGACACAGTACTCCATGTGGGGTCTCACGAGTGCAGAACAGAGAGGGAGAATCGCCTCCCTTGACCTATTGGCCACATTTCCTGAGACAGCCCAGGAGATGACTGGATTTCTGTGCTGCAAGTGCACATTGCCAGCTCATGTCAAGATTTGCATACACTGGTACCTCCAACTTATTCTCCAAAGGGCTGCTCTCAACCTGTTCACCACCTACTCTGCTCTGGTGTTTGGAAATGCCCTGGCCCAGGCGCAGGACCTGGCACTTGGTCTTGTTGAACTTCCCAAGATTCACATGGTCCCACCTCTCAATGTCAGTGTCCCTCTGGATGGCATCCCTTCCCTCTAGAGTGTCCACTGCACCACTCAGCTGGCATCACCCGCAGACTTGCCGAGGGTGCACCCATCAGACATTAACAAAATAAGGACTTGTTCTGTTGATGCCACGTTCCAGAAGTAGGTTGGGTGCACTAACCTATACACAATCTCTCACAAGTTCAGATCTTTCTCAGCTTGGGAACCCATTCCCTAGAAGCCCTCTCAAATTCTTGATTTCTCTCTTCTCTACCTCCTCATCTTCCTCTTTCTCTCCTTTACAAAAGCTTGAAGAGGTCAGAGTCCCAAGGTCTCTCTTCTAGCAGGCCCTTTGTTGTCTATCACTATGCCCGGAGACCTTTCTGCCTGTGCTAGGTGGGTATTTTATACTTTCCTCTCTTGTGAGGCCATACGCCCCCTAGGGAGAGAAACTCAGGCAGTTGCTTTGCTCACAAGACAACACACTGGTGTGTCCATCATGCTGCCTGCAGTGCGACCTCCCCAGCTAGCACCAGGAAGCCTTCAGGAACAAGCAGGGATGGCTGTCCCCACTGAGAACTAACGCAAACAATGCTGAAGGATGGGAAACCCACATGGCACCGAGGTACGCGGAAGGTGCTCTCACAACAGCAAATTTCAGGGAGCACCTCAAGTGGAACACCCAGCCCATACTATTATCTCCGTAACAATGAAGTTTAAGTGAAACAAATCAAGTCTTATGAGCACATTTTTAACTTAATCTCTGTTGGCCTCTGCAGTTGCTTGAGACAAGGTGTGTCGTTAATGACCAATTAACTTTGGAGAAGTTCAGTCCTGGTTTCGCAACACGGCAGTCTCAAATGATTGACTAGTAACATTGGATAACTCAGCCACGTGATCGAAAACGTGATGTTGATCTAACAGAGCAGAGCACTTCAGTATATAAGCTCAGGCTTGGGCAGTCCAACTCAATTACTCCCGAGCCTCACAAGCTCTCCTCCACCTGGAAAATGGAGCTGCTGGGGGCAGCGTCTGCTGTCCTCCTGGTTTGTGTTATTTGCCTGCTCAACTTCGCCAGATGGAAAATCCGGTCTGGAAAGGGGAAGATGCCTCCAGGACCAGCTCCTCTTCCCATCCTAGGGAATCTGCTGCAGGTGCAACCAAAGGACTTAGCCAAAACCCTTGAGAAGGTACGGACTCTCTTTTTCCCCTCGGTTTCTTCTCTGGGTGAGAAGTGTGTGTGCTCTGTGCACGGGGACAATGTCTGGCTATAGCCTGAGGACTGCCAACCCCAGAGGAGCAGAAAAGCCATGGGGATCTCAGCTGTCTCCCCCCCACTGCTCTCACCCTTGTTTAGGATCTGATGGCTGACATTTGCCATGAGAGGACCAGATCTTAACCCTGCTGGTCTGTGAGGCTGCACTACCTGCAGAAGAATGGTGTGGTCACTTTTCAACTCCTCCTCTCTACATGGCCGTGTTCTCTCTTGCATTTTGACAGCTCAGCGAAGAGTATGGGCCAGTTTTCACAGTGCACCTGGGCTCTGATCCAGTGGTGGTGCTGTGTGGACATGACGTGGTAAAAGAAGCTTTGATCGATCGTGGGGATGAGTTTGCTGCCAGAGGAAGGATGCCAGTGGGAGACCGGGGTAACAAAGGATTAGGTATGTTCACTGACTGAGCTCCTCCTGAGGCTAAGGGTAGGGCTGAGGACAAGTATGGCAGGGGGTGCATGGGGCACGCCATGCACGAGGGCAGACTGAGTGATGTGGGGGGGTCCCACCTGGAAAACGGCAGGCAGGGCAGCCTGCAACTGCTGGCTTCCACCACCCAAAGAGGATTTCTGAGAAATGGGGCTTGACTTATCTCACTGATGCACAGTGGAAAGGCAAGCAGCAACAGCTCCAGGCTGCAGCACAGGAAATTCTGTGTGGATGTGAGGGATGAATTGTTCGCAAGGAGGTTGGGGATGTGCTGGAGAAGGCAGCTGGACTACGGGACCTCCAGAGGTTGTCTCCAGACCACAGTGCTCTATGATGCTATGTCAGTGCTATCTACAGGGCTAGGATTCACTGTCATCATGAGTCTCCATTCATCTTACATCCAGCGCACCAAAGTCAGGTCTTCGTTCTTTCTTCTTCCTCTGCAGGCATTATTTTCAGCAACAACGAGGGGTGGCTACATGTCCGTCGGTTTGCTCTCACCACTCTGCGCAACTTCGGGATGGGGAAGAGGAGCATTGAAGAGAGGATCCAGGAGGAAGCTGAGCACTTGCTTGAAGAGCTCAGAAAAACAAAGCGTATAGTCTATTTTTAATATAGCTTATATTTGGGAAAAAAAAAAAAGAAAAAAAAAAGAAAAAAAAAAGACTGCATTTAGGGAGCCCACGTTCTTAAGCATAAATTGTGGAGTCTCCATCCTTAGAGGTATTCAGAAGTTGTCTGGACATGGTCCTGGCCAAGTGGTTCTAGCAGGGGGTTGGACAACCATCAACAAATGGTTTGTCAACCATTTTGTGATTCTGTGAATAGATGTTCCCATGCATTTGGTCCTTGCAGTAGCTGTCCCTCGTTACAAAGTCATTAACAATTCCATGATCATGTACTGTACTTTTTGAAGAACCCGTGTCAAAAGGGACTGTGATTTTCCACTAACCACCAGAGGTCAGGTTAGCCATGGTAGCTGTAGGTTTTGCCTTTTTTATTTATTTTTTTATTTTTTAATGGCTTGTAACTTTTCTGAACTCACAGAAATGCCCTTCGACCCAACATTTATGCTGAGCTGCACTGTCTCCAATGTCATATGCTCTGTCATCTTTGGGAAACGATATGACTATAAAGACAAGAAGTTCCTGTCCCTGATAAACAACATGAACAACATCTTTGAGATGATCAGCTCCCTCTGGGGACAGGTACCTTCAGCGACCATTTCACAGTGGTAACATTCTCCCAGGGGAGCAGGAGGCTTCCCTCCCAATGAAGTCTCACTTCAGCCTTCAAACTAGGACCCATCAATGTTCTGCTGCTCAAGAGCAAGAAACACCCTTGCAAATGCAGCTGGTTTTGCCAGCCAAGTGCAGCTTTTCCCTAGTCCTAACCACTCTTTTTCTCCACCTCTGAGATTCCTACTAAGACCTCCTGTTTCTTTCCTTCCAGCTATACCAGATGTTCCCAGAGATCCTGGATTACTTGCCTGGCCCACACAACAATGTGTTCAAAGAAATTGATGCTGTAAAAGCTTTTGTAGCAGAGGAAGTGAAGACGCACGAAGCCTACCTGGATCCCAGCTCTCCTCAGGATTTTATTGACTGCTTTCTCAGCAAAATGCAGGAGGTAAGGAGAGAGCATACAGCCTCAGCTCATCCCCAAACACCCCCTCCTTCTCCTGACTAATAGAGATATTGGGATAGCCCCTTGTCAGTGCTGAAGCCAGGCAACTGGTCTGTGCAAGTGGAAAGACACTGACAATACCCCTGATGTTGCCTGTGCTAGAGCGTATAGCTGGTGGTCTGCACACTCTGCAGTCACTACCCTCAGCTGCTTGGACACCAAGACCTACACCTGCTTGCACCAAAACACAGGGGTATTTGCAGGCTGGTCTTGCAGTTCTTGCACTGGAAAGCGGTTGGCACAGCAAGGGCAAGCAGACAGTTATATACCTAAGATAGAGTGTACAGCTTCAAAGAAGGCTGCTCTGGAGTCTTGCTTACTGCACAAAGATAGCATTGAAATGTCCCACATGGCTGCCACACCGTATCAGAAAAATGCAACAGCTCTGGGTGGAAAGTAGGGCCCAGGATGACACAAGAAAGGGCCCTTTTCTCAGTTCAACTGGAGAAATAACCCAGCCTTTTCTCTAGGAAAAAGACCAACCCAATTCCAGCTTCCACTTGAAGAATCTGATAACCACAGCCTTTGACTTGTTCATTGGTGGAACTGAGACAACTAGCACCACCTTAAGATATGGGTTTCTGCTTCTTCTCAAATACCCAGAGATACAAGGTACCAGTCTATGATCTCTTCTCCTCTAGCCATTCCCCTGGGCTGGACACAGATCTAATGCTACTGCCTTTTCAACTTTTCTTCTCTCATATTCTATATAAATGGGCAAAGTCCTTGTATGCTCATACCCCTGGGGGGCCATTACACATCCCTCAGCTTCACTGGCCATCAACAGCAAATGCACCCCTCCCCAGCCAGGGACTCGGCTGTGTCCACATCTTTCTCTCTTGGTACTCCTATTTAGCCCAGTTAGTTATAAGGGCATTCTTTGCACAGGCTGCAGTGGAGCTGCTTTCCAGACAACACCAAAATCAATATAAATGCTCCCATCATTTGCTAGCAAATCCATGAGGTTTGTGGACAGCTTAGGACAACCTGTTTGGGTGGGTTTGGCTTTATTCACCCATCTTATGGTTTGTGCTTCTCTTGACAGAGAAAGTTCAAGAAGAGATTGACCGGGTCGTAGGACGATCACGAAGACCTTGTGTGGCTGACCGGACCCAGATGCCCTACACAGATGCAGTGGCCCATGAAATCCAGCGCTTCATCACCCTCATCCCCTTGAGCATCCCCCATGCTGTAACCAAAGACGTCTACTTCAGAGGGTATTTCATTCCCAAGGTTAGTGGGCAAGCTCCCTCAAGTTCAGCAACAAGGTGGCAGCATGCTTGTTCTTAGGCTGTCGGCTACAAGCCAGAAGCTAGAAATGCTGTGACCTGACCATGTCATCACCTGGGCCTTCATAAAGGTTTTTTCCTCAGATCCCCAGGCCACTGTAGCATGTCTGCAATTCCTTGTTGCTGCCCCCTGGGCTGAGACCAGAACACTAGGTCTGCCCAACAACTCTGCTCACTTGCTCTGCAGGTTGACCTATCAGTAGAAACACGCTGAGCTCACAAAAAAAAAAAACAGAGCAGAGTCTCCTCACAAAGGCAGCAAAGCTGTGGAACTGCTCACTGCCATCCCGGGGAGCCTGGACATCTCCTTGGAGGCAAAGTCAGTCTGTGGTTATTGAGACCAAAGAGACCCTGAGGCGAAAACGTGATGGAAACTGTATTTACATTCAGATGAATGAGTAAAACCTGTTTGCCCTGTTCTTACACACTTATTGAGGCAATCATTGTTGGCCACTGCCAGAGGCAGGCTGATAGGCTAGGGCAGCCCATGGCCTGGCCTGGCCTGGCCTGTGTACCACTGCAGTGATGCTCATGTTATTTCCTACCTTCTGAGGGACCATGAACACTGGGGAAACAGCAGCATGTGGGCTGTTGGCATTATGATTTTCATCTGTCAGTGTAAAATCAAAAGGCAGGGCCCAGGGAACTGTTCAGCTTCTAGCAGAGTGCTCTTTTGTCATCACTTCTGGATTATTTATCCTGTTACCCAGTCAGTGGCTGCTCAGAAAGTGAGACGAAAGAGGATGGTGCCAGGAGAAAATTGTCAGAAGAGAAGAGAGCTACAATCTTGTGTGCTTTTGCTTTTCAGGGCTCACAGAAACAAAGGAACATTGTACATCTACAAGTTCATTATAGTGAAACACCAAGAAAGAAGAATTAGGTGGGGTGTCCCCAAACAACCAGAGAAAGGAGAGGATAAATGGGCTGAAACAGAAAGGGAACACAAGAGGGGCAGCCAGAACAACTGTCTATGCTGTGACATCTAGCAGGGCCTTCCTAAATCTGCCTCTCCAAAGGGAGAGTCCCCAAATGGCAGCTGAAGGCTCTGAGAGGATTGCACTAGTCAGCTCGGCCTTAACTTGGCAGACAGTTGGAGTAAGTGACCTAACTCACCTCCCTTCACTTCTGCTCTTCTTGTCTTACTGCAGGGCACCACAATCTTCCCCGTCCTCAGTTCTGTGCTGTATAACAGCAAGGAGTTCCCAAACCCAAATGAGTTTAATCCTGGACATTTCTTGAACGAGAACGGCACCTTTAGGAAGAGTGAGCTCTTCATGCCCTTCTCAGCAGGTAACGCACGGGCTTCCTCTCCCAGGAGCTGCTGTCCTTCCCTGGGGGAACCACCCTTCTTTTCCCCATAACACCTGCTCCCCGCGTGGTCCTGCCAGTACTTCCCTGGGGCTCGCTGCTCGCTGTGTACCTCCTCCCTGCTGCTCCCTTCCCCACCCACATCAGCCCTCTCTTCTGGGGCCTCGTGGCTTTTCGGAACTCCCACTGGGAGCTGCTGATGTAATGCCATGAACGGGTGCCACTCACGCTTCCCAAAGCACCTGTCACTTTCATACACAATCACTGAAGCCATTCTTAACCTACCTGTCTTTCTGTGGCAGCTCCACTTTTTCTGGGCACCTTTAAGTAGGCTACACACAACCACTCACCTACCAACAGCCCCGACCTTCCACTTTCTCACTCACTCTGTGTCACCTCACTCTCTCGTCCTCTCCACGTGATGCCTCCTCCACACTCAAGGCTTCTCCTGTTCTTCTTTCACACACCCAGCCAAGCTCCCAGTCAGTCACCTCCCTGCTGCTATTTACTAGCTTTATTTACTAGCTGTACCTAGTAAATAAAGCTGCATAGCACGTAGGCCTAGCACAAACTCCAACCCACACAGCAGCACCTGCTCAGCACTATTTGTTGTGTTTACTTCCAGGGAAGCGAATATGCCCTGGAGAGGGCCTGGCACGCATGGAGATATTCTTGCTCCTGACCACAGTCTTGCAGAACTTCACTTTGAAGGCTGTCCTCAGGCCTGAGGAGCTCAGCATAACCCCTACACTGAGTGGAACAGGAAATGTTCCTCCCTCCTACCAGCTCTGTGTTATTCCCCGCTGATGGGCACGAAACCTCTCTGCGGTGTTCCCTAGCCTGTCTAGTCCTCTATATCTCTCTCCCCTACTAAATCTAATGACAGGAGCGTTGGCTCACCTACCCAACACCTCCATGAAGACAGCTCCCAAAGTCCCAGGCTCTTCAAACACGGATGCATACACAGAGCAGATGATTTCAAAGCCTCCTAGAATTGCTCTGCCATGTCACAGGGAAGTTGTGTGTGTGTGTGTGTGTGTGACTCTGCAGCCCCTTGCACTGACACTGTGTGTGTGTGCTCACTGAGCACAGAAGTCTCACTGAACAGCCACGTTTCTGACAAACGTGGCTCCTGTGGCTGCCCATGACCTGCTTCTCCTGCAGCACATCCCACTAAGGGCAGCATGCTCTGGTGCTGCACAGTATGGTATGTGTACATTAACAGCCCAATAAAGAAAAATCTATTTATGAGGCCTTGAGCTGCTGCTTTCTTTGGGCTGGGGCAGTCCCCGCAGCCAATGCTCCACTGCAGAGCAGGTCACAGCGCTTGCGGCCACAGCGCTGCCAGAAGAGCTGTCCTTCCCAGGGCGAGGGCCCTGCCTGCTTCACCACCGGATTCCTGCTGCTGCCTGCAAGGAACCCTGCCAGCCCTGCAGCCTGCAGCCGGCTGAAGGACGGTGACAGCATACCTCCTGGAGGACAGCACTCCTCCATTCACAGGCTGAAGCTCTGGCTACTTTCAATGCTGTGCCCCTTTGGTGGGACCTCTGCCTCCTCCTGGGTGCCCTTCTCATTCCTAGGGTACTCCATGGCCCAGCCTTTCCACAGGCTGGGAGCATCTTCCCTATGGCTCCTCTTTCTTCCCAAAGCATTTGCCAACACAACCCTGCCTGTCACTGCGGCCACCCAGCATCCTCACATGAATCAAGATGGGGCTGCAGAGGAGATCATTTCTCTGGATGGTGTCTCTTACTGAAATCATTGGAGAATAAACATTCCCACTTCACCTCCCAGCTGAAATACCTTTTGTAGGGGCACAGAGAAAATAGTATGAGTGAGACACCACTGTGGGTAAGGATTAGCTGAGAACTAAGGGAAATTGTCATCCCTGGGGCTAAAGTCAGCAGCTGGAACTTCACTCCCTCCAGTTTTCTTGGGCTTATCACTTCACCTCATTTACAGTCTAGTCTCCTTCTGCAAAATGAAAACAAGGGTGCATTCATGTTTTCCCAGGCAGTTGTGAGGAGCTCAAGAACCTGTACGATAGGGGTTCCAGCAAACACTCTAGTTGTTCACTCTACTATCATTACAAGGATTTAGATGTTCTTTATTAAAATAAATTAAATTCAGGAGGACAGCAAAACCACCTCTCCCCACAGCACTTTGTTACTCCCCAAATGAGGGGAATCTCATTTTGCTTCCAGATCTCAGAGGCATAATTCCAAACAGGTTCTTTCCCCATGCAGTCTCTTTGTCCTGTTCTCTAGAATTTCCTGTATGCATAAAGAGAAAACTGTTGTTCATGAAATGCAGCTGTGTAGCCCCTAGTGTCCAGGAAAAGGATTGTGTCTGTTATTTCTGGTTCCAGCCACTCTTTGGTGCTTTTCTCTCAGTGAAAGGGAGGATGATTTTCATAAATGTATTCCATCCCAGGTGGCTCTCTTCTAGGCTTGTTCATCCTTGGGGGCTTTGCCTGTGCTTGGATGTCTCGTCTGAAGTGTTTTTCTTGATCTTCGTTTACGTAGACATTTTTTGTCTCCTCCATTATGGTCAGATAAAAGTCCTAGAAGCAAAATATTATTTCTGTGATGGCTGTAACAAAGTACTCAGGCTACAGAGAATACAGTGCATGAGAATTCCTGCCTTTCTTTGGAAATGTTTGGCAGTATTTTGAAGAAAATGTATTTGCTCACATTTCAGGTTCATTCCTCCCTCCATTTTTGCCCATGCAGGATGCAGCTGTAATACCTGTGTACTCTAAAACAATGGCAATCTATTGCTGGACCCTCATCTGAGATTGCATCAGATAGACGTACAGCTAGAAACAGCAGTAGTGTAGGAGCCACAGGCAAGCATGGGGAGAGAGCTTTCCATGAGGTCTCTATTATTAGTCTAGGGCTACCCTTAAAGTCAGTCCTTTGTTTAGTAACTCACTCGGAAGCCTGCGTGCTACAGTAAGAATCAGTTAACAGATGACTTACGTCTGGAGGTCTGGGAGGGGATCGTTCATATTCATGTTCTTCCTGTATCTCAGGACACCCACTTGTCTGAAGAGATGAACAGAAAGAGTGACAAACACCACCTATCTACAATTCACCAGCAGTGCAAGAAGTACAGAACAGGGAAAAAATGTTCTGTTATCAAACTGCTCAGAACTCTTGGGGCATAAATAACCACATGGAATAATATCTAACATAATCTAAGCTGGACATCAAAATGATTTTTCATCTGGGACAATCACGCAGGCCACTTGATGCCAGCCCATGGGAATTACCTTGTAGATGTGAACCCTTGATGCCCAAGAATCGCCTTCACTACAACATCCTAAATCCACCTGCTCCCCTTTAATACAGGGGAAAACACTCACTTGCACGGCTGCCACAATGCTTCCTGACTTTCCTCTTCTGTGGACACATGAATGCTTTTTCACCCCAGAGGAACAAGGCAAGGTACTACACAACCCCCTCACTCTACCCCACCAATGGGGAGGTAGGCATTTAAACCCACCCCATGGGCTGGAACAGAGGAAAAAGTTGACCAAACTACATAGTATGAAACAATTCGGCAGTGTTTTGGGAACTAAATAACACTATTTTGTAGTCAGAGGATTCCTAAATGAATGATTTCCTGTAGCAAATAACAAGAGAAATTCACTGAAGAACAATGATGATAGATTTTTTGTTTACTTCCTGCTAGTTAACAGACCACTTGGTGGTGCCTCTCCTGTATTTTCACCTAAATTTCTCTTTTATCTTTATGATCCTGTAACTCCTAAGCAGAGCAGTGACAGTTTGAGTGCCTAGGGGTGTGGTCTTGAACATCCTAAGAGCTGCAGAAGGTACTGAATCAGAACTCTGATGTAGAGCACTAGGCTAGGAAGTGGCAAGGCATCCAGGAGATGGAAGGTATTTACCTGCTTCCAGCTGAAGTTTGACCACTGGAGAACACAGACCACTGCCAAGATGATTGCAAGGACCAAGGCCAGGAAGCTGGGTATCCCTGCGGCTACTCCAATCACCCAGGGCTGGTACTAACTCACAAAGAAAGAGAGTCAGGTCAAATCCATGCAGTGTGATCCTTTAATTCTGTGCTCAGTAGCAGAGTGTGGGGCTAGCATGCAACAAGGATAGCCAATGTGAGAGACAAAACTGCAGCCCTGGGCCACAATGGTGGCATCTAGCTCAGCTGCACTGCACGTGGGAACGGACAAAAGAAGCAAAGATTTGATTTTAGAGGGAAAATGCTCCATGTAAACAAACACATTAAATAATGAAGCAAACTCTTACCCCATAACAATCTGCTTGGACAGTTGTGTTTCCTGTTGCTGTTTCAGAAGTCTAGAAATAAGATGGTTAAAGAACATTGCAAAAACATATTTCATACAAAGCAAACATGGATATAGGCTAAGCAAGCAGTTGCAAGACTTCAACAACAGCACATGGTAGGTTACACATGGAGAACTCAGCTGCACCCTGAGGTTGTGGCCTGTGCTTGCCAGTCATAAGCAAGAACCCGGACTTTGGCCCTTCCAACAATAGCTCTGACTGGAAGGAATACATGTTCTTCCTCAGAAAGGGGATTAAGGCTGGAAAAAAAGCGTACACAGGAAATAAGCACAAATATATACCAGAGAAAGCTGGATTCAGAAGAGAAAGCAGCAAAAAGGGGAGCAGGAAGCCCCAAGAAATGATGTGATTTTGCAACAGGCTGCTCTCTGTCCTTGCCACATCATCTGCCTGCTTGGCCCTCCCTTGAGCATCAATCAGTGGAGGGTGCTGCACACCCTGCCTGGGCTCACAGAAGCAATGCGTGTAGTGCAGGGCCCTGAAAACTGGGCATACCCCGAAACAAAACCCTCTGGATTTTTCTAGCCATTGAAAAATGTCCCACCCAGCTCCAAAGGCACCTGAGGCCCCACAACAAGAAAGCCTATCACGTAGTGATGGTGGCAAGTGCATCGCTTGTTATTCTCTTGCCCAGACTGACCCACCACCTACAGCTGACAGCTCACGCAGTAAAATGCTGCAAACTCACTGCACGCTGGATTTGTTCATTTCTAAATAAATGAGAAAACAAGCACAAATACAGGAATCTGGGTTCTGTAAGCATCTCACCTGTCCTTATTGCTACAATATAATGTCAGCAGCGTTAGGACAGTATGTCAGAGAAGATCCCGAGCAGCCTCCAACCCATAAGAGTACCTCCTTCTCTTCCAGAACTGTATCCCCCAGCTCCTATATATACCACCATGCTGAGTAGGCAGTAGATCTTCATCCTATGCAGCGTACTTACTGTTGTGCCGTAAAAGGGTTTGGAAAATGTTGTTGTCTGCAGAGAAATGAAAAAAAAAGAAAAAAAAGAAAAGAGAAAACCAGAATTGAGTATCAGGTGTCCTGACCATCTGTGGGAGTGGGCAGGGATATTTCTGAAGTGACTGGAGGTGCTGGCATGAGAATATACCAACGTGACCTGAATATTAAGGTATGATAGTTATTCCAGAGAAAACAAAGAGCATGTCATACTATTTAAGAAAGCAATACAAAGAAACTTGAACCGGTTTGCTTAAATTGTTTACACCATGCAGAGCCTCTGAGTAGTCAGGGATTATCACGCAATGAGCTCACCCTGGCAGCTAGCTCCCCAGTGAGGGAGGACAAGGCTGTTTGTCCCCACAGTGGCTGTGGAGCTACAGGGAAGTGGCAGCTTGTAAGAGCAAGCACCTCCACCTGCAGCCTTTGAGCCCCAGACCAACTGCATGTTCCTGCTCTTGTTGATTCAACAGACAGCTGAAAAAAAGACTTTAACTCCTTCCTGACTAAATTGTTTCCACAGACAGAAGAATAGCTGTTTACTCTGGTGCTGTTTTGCTGCCTGGGGCAGTTGGGATACAGACACTACCATTCTAGGAGGAATATAGAAAGAGGCTTGGAGAATATCAAAAGCTGCTCTCAATCTGTCTTGCTGGCGTAACTATACCATTGGAAGCAGTATATTGTCCATTATATGTTGAGCTCAATGGGCAGCTGAGGCCGCCTGTAGGGACTGGTGCTACTGACAGTGCTGGGAAGGGAAGCTTAGCTTTGGAGGCAGGCAATGAGGACAAGCAGTGCAGAAGCTTTTCCCCCCTCTCCTTTAATCCAGGGGCATCCACAGGAAGCAGCTCTGTTAAGACACTTAGGTTCAGTGTTATTATTGAACCTTGCTCAGCACCAGAAACATGTAGGAATTAAATAAAATGGAGCGAAAGAGCAAAAGCTGCTGAGATCTCCCTTGGAACTGATGTGGAAGGTGACAGAGAAGACTGAAAGGGAGCTTCACTTTGCATCCACCAAAAGCCAGTAGGGAGGGAGCTGGCAGAAAGCTGCCCTTTTTCTGTCTGCAGGAAGTTCTGCTGCCATGCACTGAGTAGGGCATGGTTATTTCAGATCAGGGAGGTCAATCCACACTGAGAGAGATGTGACTCTTCAGTTTCAGCCCAGTCTAAGTCCTGTGGTCTGGGAGCTGGACACACCACTGGGCGTGAAGGGTCGTAAAGCTCATTGAAAGGTCCAGAATTTATCCTCCTACTACAGACTACAGCTGGAGACATGTTCGGAACCGTGGCCTTTACAGGCAGGCCGTGGACACTGAATTGGAAGTATAACCTTTCAATGGCTTAGCTTAGGGACTGCAGATGTTGGGAAATGCCTCTGAGCAGACACAGTTAACAACCGGTCACCAAGTGAAAAGGATTGATTTCTTCCTAACTACCCAGAGGCACAGGTATTGCTGCACTCAGGCTGCCAGCCGGGAATGAAATACAGCAGAGATGTTCTCACCTGAATTTTCTGTTGTGCATTCTTTGAACTTCCTCACTGAAACATACCTTTCTGAACAGCTGACCTGTTAATGTTTGAGCTTGGATATTTATCTCTCTCTCTCTGCTCTGAAGCTGTAAATTTATTTTATTTCCTTCTTCTTGGTTAAAGACTTAATGGACTTCATGATTATTTCCAGGACTGTGCATATGCAGGTTAAATGAAAGCCTGAAGAGAAGGAGCCACATAAAATGTGTTGTTTAACTCTGTTCACCTCTCTGTGCTCAAGGTATTTGTGAAACTGTATCTGTGTGTACAACTGATTTTTGACAAAATTAAGTTGCCAGATAGCAACAGGTCTATTTGTTACTTGCAATAACCTGATTGGTAGCCCTTGATTTGAGTAGAAATGCTTTTCCTAGTTTATTTAATCATAGTTTCAGACCAGGGGTAAAGACTTAGTTCCTTAACAGTAGAGAACAAAAAGTATAAAGTAAGCCCTTATTTAAAGGACAAGCCTGGTTCTGCACTGGAGCAAGACACAGAACTAGCCTGTTTCTCTCAAGTGTACAGTAGCTTAAAGCAATTGTCTCAAGTCATTTGCAAAAATTTAAAAGTATGGAAATTTGTATGCTAGCCACATTGTGAGAGCCAAGGATCTTTACATGTAAATTACTATTGACTTCCAATGTATTTACTTCTAGCCATCCCAGCTGAAAATCCTGATCAGCCTGCTCTGAAATTTCAAAACTTAAAGTGAGCATAATTCAACATAGTGGTTGCAGACTGCACTGCTCCTACTTTTGTTCACGTTGCCTGGATTACTCTAGCGTGATGTTTAGAGGGCTCTGAGCATCAGTGACCTGATGTGAGTTGGGTAGATTTCCCTGCAGCACTAACTACAGTAGCTACTGTCTGCCGAGGGCACATCCTGAGCAAGAGAAAGCTTTATAACTGCAGTTTAGCTTAAAAAAGAAAACAATGCAACCATGCTTCCACTTTGCTCCAACTGCCCTACAACCAGGTGATACCTCCAGGACAGAAAAGCTGGGATAGACACTAAAACCCAGTCAGGTGTCAGAAAGCATTGGTTGCACAACAGGAAAATGCAGAGATAGCAGAAAGGTCAGCTTGACTGACTTGGTTGGGGCAGAGAACAGGAGGGCTGAATGCTCCCAGGGAGCGCTTCATCAAACGCCTGAGTGCTCCCATGGCCTCACCTCTCTTGCCCTCTGACGTCTCCCCTGAGTTCATCCACCAACCAAGAGAGACAGCACGGCTCCCACTCACCATTTCGCTCTCCTCCCCGAGAAATCCCTGCACGCGGTAACAGCTGACCGTCCGACTCCAGGTTAGCACTCCTTTTAAGATAAGTTTCTCTTCCTGTTAAAAAACAAACTGCAGACCTGTAAAGAGGAAGAGACAATGGCATTTCTGTCAGGGTGAGTCAAGTAACCTGGTTGGATCCCAGCACACCTGGTAAAGCAGCTCCTCTGCCAGGGGCAGAGTCTGGCCAGCACGTGGAAAGCTGAGCTTCAGGGCACTGAGGACTCCACCTCTTTTTTATCTGCCTCATGGCAAGCAAAATTGCTCCTGGCTCAGATGATGTGTTTAATATGTACCAGAGCCCAGCCTGAAGGGAATCCTACTTTTATTTTCTAAGGCTAACACCTTGTCTGACAGAGCACGTTTACTGGGAACACCAGGACAAAGTGGAGGATTTCTGCCAGCTTGTTTCATGCCTGACCAACGGGCCTGTCTGCTGTAGACATCCTCCTCTGTCTCGACTGTGGTGTACCACTGAATTCATGTTTTTAAAGGATGAAGAATCTCCTGGCAGACAACAGATATTCCCTTCAGCATCTCACACATGGTGACTGGACGGTCCTTGGGCACTTTCTGGAAAATTAAGTCCTGTCTCTCGAAATGAGGCTTGGCCATTTCCCATGGCACTGGTGGCTGGCAATCAAAGTGGAAAGAGAAATTAAAGGAAAATACTATTTGGACCACAGGGAATATATATACGCCCGTGAAAGATCTCTACATGTACAACAGATAGATCATGCACACAGTGAGAACATATCTTGCTGCAACTGCAGATATCAGTGTTTCTGTGACATCGGTTCATATTCCATCTGCTATTTTACCTCCTATTTCCCCCTGGCTTCCCTTGGTCTGCATCGTTTCCAATGTTTCAACATCACTTTAGTCCATAACTCTCTATGTGTCTGGAGGCTTCCTAGCCCTCATTTTGGAAATCATATCTACCAAGTGACTTGACTGTCAGCATCCAGTCTCATTCCAGAGTCATACTGTGCAACAACACTCTGGTGCAGGATGCTGCACAGGGATGCTTGTTCCTTACTGCATTTCTGTTGCTGCTCTGCCTTTGGGAGCATCTGGGAGGAAATTCAGTCACTATGAAGTTTTGAGTGGCCGTGACGCACACCACAGGAAGCATACTGGGTGGTGGGACATGCATGAACTGGGTATGTGTTGGGGGAATAACACAGACATGATCCTTAAGGAAGCATGACACGCATCAAGCAGAGTACAAAAAGAGGAAAAAAAGCATTTTAGGTGCTGCTTGGCTACTGAACATTTTGCTGCTACAGTGGGAGTGCAGACTACAAGGCTGCAGTAAGGAACATCTGCCTTGTGTTCACCCTGCTGTCCTTTACACAGGAGTTTCATGTCCCAGAGACTTTGGGACCTGCTGCTGAAGGCTCTACCCTGTACAGCACTATATGAGCTTTCTCTTTTGAAGTCTACTTATGGAATAATTTCCAGATCCATGTTTATAACTGTAGATCTACATCCCAGATCACTAAAGGATCAGCACAGAACACAAGACAATGATGTAGCTTTTGGCTGACCGAGTGTCACTTCCTAAGTGTCCTTCTGATTCCAAAAACCAAGACAAAGCTAAGGCTCAGGTGAAAGTTACTTTCTGCAGACAGTAAATCCCACCCGCTATTAGCGGCAGACACAAACAACAGTCAGCAGAAACAGAAATGTATTAAGAAATATCCTCCCCTTGACGAAGTGGTAAATGCATGCATACAACATAACATGCAACTGAATCCAGTCTTTAATGAATGCAGAGACTCATTCTGCACATGTACATTTTGATTGCCCTCCACACCCTCCCTCTCCTTCCCCTCTAAAAAAAAATATTTTAGTTAGTGAAATGTAAAACCACACAAAGACCAGAATATGTATATACACCTTTAGAGGATCTCACATTTTTTTTTCTTAAGAAACTTTCACACATTTAGGATTATTGACTGTTAAGCCCAGTCAGTACAGCAGAAATATTCCACACAGATCATTGGTTGAAACGTACAGTACAACAGTTGTGAGTATACTGTCACAAGAGACACCTGCTTGAATGGTAACAAGTGCAGTAGATCCATCAAACCATATTGCAAGCATCTGCAATGAACCAGAGCACTGAATACAGTCTGAGAAAGATAAAAAATATTGGAACAGAGAACACAGATGTTAAAGTACAGAGGAAGCTCTTACAGTAACTTCTCTCCAGAGTCATTACTCCCATTAGAGAGCCAGGAAATCTGAACTGCTGCTTGCCACTTGAAACTTTCCTTCTGCTTCACAGGGACTGGCGTCAGGCATTTATTTCCAGACCTGAGTCACTGCACTTTTGCTTGAATGGGGGCAAGGAAGAGACCCCAGCTAGCAGACCTCACTTTCCCAGACCTGTATGGACAAACAGCTTGAGACAAAAGGCCTTGCCTGTAAAAAGGCCACAAAAACGGAAAACGGAAACAAAATAGAGCTAGAAAAACAAACAGAAATAACATGGTTTTATGCAGCCTGCAGTAAAGCTATAGTCAATCGTTCAGTATTGTTCACATGACAATTAAGGCTTTGACTACTGGTCTTCTACATGCACATTTTATATACATATAATTGTGTGTGTGTATAAATTATTTTATTTTTCTTGTTCTAAGCAAGAAAATATTTTCATGCATTTGCTTCCCATAGTATTCACAATACTTGGACCATATTCTGTTCAAGGACTTCTGGAGAGGGCTGGGTCAATTTTATTATCCATCTGGAAATGGCCTCATCTCCAGAAATATCATTTGTGCCTGACAGTGGCGCTGGCCCCCCACTTCACAGTCATACACCCAAGCAGAAGGTGTCACCCCAGAGCCTGACAGTACATTGGTTATGTAAACATAGTAATCCTTGGATTATAAATACTTTCATTAAAGCTAACATACCTCAGCTTTTAGCTCATAATTGCCCATGAGTGCCTTAATGAAATATTCAGAATAAAATCTTTTTTTTTCCTCCCATAACAGTTCAATTACGGTGCTTCCCCACAAAGCGCATTTTTCCCTACTTTTTCCCAAAGAAGTGCCAAGCTATCTGTTAATTATGCAAGTCCATGGTGCAGTAACTTCCACGTATATAATTAACTGCAACACAGAGCACATCTCAGACTTATAGCTCAAAGTGCTTAATTCATCATCCCGCACGCATGCCCGGGCTATAGGACTGCTATGAAACTAATAGACCGGGTCATGGGCTAGCAAAGAATGGAGAAGCAGCAGAAATCAGCAGAGCTCTTCCATTCCTCATCCTGTGCCTGCAGCATGCACATATTTGACAGGTTCCCAGAGTTCACCAGAACTGACCTGCAGCACGGCCTGTGTTCCTCTGCCTCAGGAACAACCAGTGACGCTATGCTAAGATATTCTGTCCAATTCTGACGCAGCGTGTCCTTCTGTGAGATGCTCTGGCTACCTGATGTCGCAGAGCACCCCTAGGTAGCTGTGGGGAGCTCTGGGGAGAGCAGCTCAGACAGCTATGAAAAGGAAGGGCTCACAAAAAAGGGGTACTAAGGAACAACAGGAGCGTGGAATGGAAGCAGCATAAAGAAGACTGAGAAAGCAAACACGGGTGGAGTGAGGAGAGACTTCTTATTTAAGATAAGGCCTGGACTGCTGCCACAGCCCTCTGACCTGTCTTGCCTGGCAGTGTAACGGGAGCAGACTGCCAGCATTCCAGTTTCTAAGTTTTGCCAACATCACATGCCCTGCCTCCTACCGAAGCACTTCCCTGTCAGCCACAGCCTTTCCTTTGGTCACTGCATTGAAGTACTTCCATTCAACACATACTGTGACAATTACTGCAGATCAGGCACCGGGCACTTCTTGTTTATTGTGGTCTAAGTAGCTAGCAGCCCTAAAGAGACCCTCCCCGTACCCTTTCCTACCTCTCAAGCCACGATAACCAAGACAATAAATAGATGGGATAGAAGGAGCCATGGAATTTGGAGTCCCGGCCATCTGGTTGTTCACTTATTGCACAGAGTATTTTGTAGGGGAGAGGGGGTGGTCCCCAAGGTCCTTTGAGAAAATCCTACCGGGTGGCTGTCCACACCATCTGCTCCAGAAAATGCATTCAGACAGCTCATGTACAGGATGCTTAGGAAATGTCACCTAGAGACAGGATATTCAAGAGACCAAGACTTCTCTCAACTCAAGATCAGTCTTCACTCAACCCCACGGGAAGCTGTGCAAAACACAATGATTATGCCCTGACAGGTATGATTAGAAGACAATTTTTGGTCCTGGGTATGTTAACATGAGAGGGTCAAGCTAATGATTTCAGAGGCAAACCTTTGTGACTGGATTTAGTTTTAGTTACAGAAAATGCTGTACACTGCTTTAGGCCAGGTGCACAGAAGCTTAAAAAAAAGACAAAGATCACAGTTAAATGTCTCAGTCTTCAGATGGGGAATGTCTGTAAGCAGCAGTCAAATTACTTTCTCATATGCAGTGCATCCTGAAATTTGGTACTTATGTATCGGGCGTGAAAGCCTTTCTTGTTAATGGTGTCATCTGTGTGAAATCGAATCATGATGGAATCCCCTGCAGAGTAGATTTCTTCCAGAGGCTGCAGAAAAGGAAAAAAGAAAAGAGAAAAAAAAAGAACACAGATTGGTCAAGTTTGCACGCTAAATAACTGTCTGCATTACGATGCCAGATTTCAAGCTCACAGTGAAGACAGACTGGACAGTAAACACAAATACTGAGTGCTCAGTACCTCCTGTCCTGCCCTGCTTTCCTGAGCATATTCCCTTGCTCTTTGCATGCTTGCCTTTTACCATTTGAAGACTGATGCCAGTCCCTTGACATTTTTGGTCCAGTCTTCTGAGTATGCTCTAATTTGTCCTAATGTTTTCAGGGAATGACACAATGCAAAGTGGACCCTGTTGGCAGCTGAGGCCCTTCCAGGGTCGATTAGCAGCAAAATAACTTAGCCATATATCTTACCAGCAAAACTGGTGATTTCCCTCGCTGCTGTGACCTGCTATAAGCTCCCTGTGCTTCTCTGCAGTACTGATACTTTCCCCACCACTCTGTTTGACAGTATGCAGGTAGGTGATTACTGCCCCACTGTCCTGAACTTCTTCGCACCAATCTGCTATGCCTTTGTTTGTTTTCCAGACCATCTCCCAGGTTTGCATAGACTATTGTGACACACGGGCTGCCTGATCGTTTCTCTTTAAATTCAATAAGCACATTCTCTGTTTCATTGCTGAAGTCCTGGAGAAACCAAACATGGAACCTCTGGTTTTAAATACCACACACTGTCACTCAAAATAACGGAGTCACTTCTGTTAAAGCGGGACACAGATAACAATTTAGGAGACAGCACACCATCCTGTAGTCAAACAGCTCCACCTTTCACTCTCTCCAGAGCACGACTGCAATGTAACTTGCTTTCAGGCAGGAAGTAACTGAGGATTAAACCAGCCTTTGGAAGTGGTTTCTTACATTCACACAATGGTTTTGGTGCAAGGCTAGGGCACAGCAGTGCAGCAGTCCCATGCTGATTGCACGGCCCTGGGTTAACAAGGGAAAGCCAGTTGGAAAGGATTTCAGACCAACTCTGTATATCAGATAAAATGACTGTAATCTTTAGCAAGAGGGGAAGAAGCAAAACACAGACATACAAGGCATTCTCATCATCAATTTGTGACTGCTGACCCTCTCCGAAAGAGGATATGAATTCCCTTCTTTCCCACCTCCAGCCACCACTGTGAATTCCCCATCACTATGGCTTACCCCTGAACCACAGAAGCGTCCCAGGCGGGGTGCAGTGCTGTCGTAACCATCATAGATCTCCATGTAGTCGTACCCACAGTCAGCTTCTTCCTCGATCTCAAATGTCTGGAATATCAGCTCCACCCCATAACCATCTTCAGCTACAATCACCCAGTCACAGTTGGCTTGACCTGGATAGTTGTTGTCCCCAAACTGAGCATGGGAATACAGCTCCTTAGTTTGTACTTCAGCCTTTAAGAGCCCACCACACACTGAAGGAAGAAAGGGCACAAAACAGTCTCCTCAAAGGCCCTACCTCACAACAAAGACTTGCCATCCCACTTTTGGGCCATCTGTGGGAAAAGAAAACCTCCAGCATATGTACAACAGGGAAGGTAACTAACCACTGCACCTAACTAAGACAAAACAGTGAATTCTTCAGTTACCCATGAATCCAATGACCCACACAGTGTAGAGAAGCCTGATCCTTTTGGTTTCTCTGCCGCCAATGAGGAAGATGCCTTCTCTCACATGCACTGCTGCCCAGTCTACTTCGTTCATTTAGTGGCAAAGGTTGCAGAAAAGTGAATCTTGATACAACACGCCCACCTCTGGGCTGCCACAAATAGAAGATTAAGCTTTCTGTGTCTGTTCACAGCACATCTCTGCTTCCATCATAGCCAATCTAGTATATGTCCATTCTGTGTGTGGGTCAATATACCTGAGAGGCATCTCTTGCTAAGCTAAGCTGTATCACCTCATTTTCTGAGGATTGATGAGGAACAGATGTGGCAGCTGCTCAACCATCTTCAATTTAAACAAGTGAAGATGAGTAGGAACACCTGATGTCAGTAGAACTCTCAGCTAGTATCTATGGTATGATGTCAACAATGGTCTGAGAGCTGGTTAGCACAATTTACAACCAAATAAAACTCAGGCTAAGCTCCTTTTGCAGAAAAGTGTGTCTGATCTTGCCTGGTAAACAAAACAGTGAGATCTGATGACACCTCATCACACTGGGATATTGGCAGGGAATCAGCTTACCTGTGCTGTGTTTTGCCTGGAAACCTTTTCTTTGCACAGAAGCATCAGAGTAAAACCTAAGGAACATCTTGTTAGTAGAAGCTACCACAGGGTCTGGTTTCTTGCTGCCACAGAAGCGACCAAGGATAGGTGACTTGCTGTTGGGCCCATCATACATTTCCAAGTGGTCATAGGCGCATTCTTGGTGCTGTTCGATCTCAAACTCATTGAAGGTCTACAGTAAGAATAAGGAAAATGGAAAAGACACTTACAAATCTGAGAATGTTTCTCCCCTTGCACTCCCATTCACTGATCACTCACTACTTTCACTCGGTGGCCAGATGTTGCAGAGATATTCCAGGTGCACTCCTTCCGGCTTGGGTACTTGTCAGGCCAGTTTGGACTGCTCATCATTCCCTCTGCACTGCTCAGCTTATGCTCACAACCAGCTTGAGAAGGAGAGAGATCATAAGACAGAGGCATCAAGGTAGGTCTCATACAGGCACTGCATTACTGAAACATCCTACATGTTCCTTTCTGTCCACCAAGACCCTAAGCATGGCAGAACTAGGGAAGGCTTCAGTCACTGGAAAAAGTCTTTCAGAATTACTGCATAATTCTGGTGGGTTTGTCCCCAGAAAGGCCTGTATGTTTGGCATCCCCTGCTGCAGCCAGACTAGCTGGCTGAGATAACTGATCAGCTGGTGAAAGAGACCATCTTATTCCCCTGAGCCCCATTAACCTCACCTGTACCCTCACTCCCAAATGTATTCTCCTGCTCCTCCGTCTCATCTGCCCTGCTCCCAGTGACAAGGTCTCCAACCCTGCCACTGTGTAGACTGAGAAATGGATCCTGCTGAAAACAAGCCCTGACTTTCCTTTCCCTAACTAGTTTTTCAGCCAGAAGGGGCTTTTTCAGTGCCCCAGACTGGTACGGCACTTGGCTGCACAAACTAGCTTCCAATATAGGGCAGGAAGCATTCTGGTTCAGATAGTGTTTGTGGTAGCTCACCTTTCCTGAATGCAGAGAGCAGGGACTTACCTTCTTTACAATCGTGGCCATTTTCATGCAGCATAAAGCCATTTCTGCACTGGCATACATAGCTTCCAAAAGTGTTGATACATTCATGCTGGCAACCACCATTGTCTTTGGAGCATTCGTCCTTGTCTGGGCAAGATCAAACCAACAAATACAGAGTTACCAGCGAGAAACAGATGACCACTGTCACCAGTTGTGAATCCCATATCCAGACTGGTGAATACAAACACAAACCTCCAACCTCTGTTGATGGATTTGTCCAGTCATCTTATTAGCCCAGACACAGTTTTCTTCAACCATTTTTCATTCCATAAGATGTACCACAAAAATGTTTTATTATATAATGCAGGTTTTGAATGATTAAAAATTCCTTATCTAAAAGAAACCTATAGCAATGCCTTTTTCTTTTAGAATAGGGACCAGGAAAATAATCATGCAAACTCACTAGCGTATGCAAAAATCTGCTGGTCAATCTCTATATTTTCAAGTTTCTAAATGCTCTGATGAGCCTCCATCTTTAAGCTGCTCTGTTCAAGAGCACAAGCAGATAGAGAAGAGGATCTAAGGTACGAGCTGCTATCTGAAGCTGAAATACGCCCCAGATGTTCATTGCTGTATATTCAGTTCTATGCTGAGGCCACAGAGAGACTGTTTCTCACCCTGACGGGACAGCAGCCCATGCATAGTTCAGAGAAAAGGGAAAATAAAGATACTTCTATCCCACCTTTCTCATAAACAAATCCAAGGGGGTTGGCTCTGAAAAAATCAGGGTTACAGTAAAGGCGATGAAAGGATCCAGAAAGCATAGTGAAAGACACTTGTTTTAAGTGCCCTCCCACTATAGAGTTCCCTTGACAAGCTGATTCCCTGGATCCTGGACCTCATTAACCTCATCTGACTCCTCATTAACAAACACATTTCTAGATAAAACACACTCCACTTCACCTTTCCTTCTTCTTGTTAGATTTAATAAGCCAAGCCCCTTGCCCTGATTCTACTGTGCCACTGTCTTAGCTCAAGCTCATTTTACTTGATCATCCTCCTCAAAAATATTAACACTCTTCAGCCTCTGCTGAAAAGACAGCATGGAACTGAACGTCGATTTTCATACAATGCACAGTTAACCATGAGAGCTCCCTGCCAACAAGGTGCATCACTGAAACCAAGAGGTATGGAGGAGTCAGAACTTCCACTAGTATGCACAGCACCGATGGAAAGGATTGCTGCATAGAAGATGTCTAGAAATTTTCTAACTCCCCTAGTTTCAGAGAAAAAGAGCTATTCTTAATGACACCAGGGGCACAGAGAATTTCTAGGATCAGGTTCCCCATTCTTTCCACTGTGGAGGGACAAGAGGCATTGACGAAATTCATGCACCTTGCTGACATCACATTGTGAAATTGGACCATACACTGCACGGAGAAACCAAGATGAAGGATGACACAGCACAACGCAACTATACTTTTTAGATGCAACTATGTCAGGAGGTTTAAGATAATTTACGAAAAAATGAGAGGTTCAGTCAGAGGAGACAAGACACATACCAGAGAAGAAGTGGACTTTGAATCCTTTCTTGGATACTGTGTTGTCTGATTTGAATTCCAGTCTCACGTTGTTGCTATGTGATGTGATTACTTCGGGCTTCTCTGAGCCACAGAATTTGCCATGCAGCTTGGAGTCAGAAGCCAACCCACTACGAACCTCGACATAGTCATATTTACACACCTGCCAAGACAGAAGGCAGTCGACTCAGAATAGAGCATTTCAGAGAGGGGACAGAGGCTTGACTGACAGGGAAAGAAAATAGCCATATACTCATACACACTCCTAATTTCCCCAAAATCTCTTTTGTCAGTGTTCTTACCCCATTCCCTTGTTGCCCCAGTCTTACAGCTGGGGTCTGTTTATTAGAATAGTAGGGTTTCCATTTAATTTAGCTAAAATAATTAATCCCACCTTATTCAAGAGCCTAGTGGCATTGAATGAACTTCAGCAGCCTCCTGAATTAAAGAAGAACCATTTACAGTGGAGGAAATGAAACCTGAAAGTTTTGTTCTGAATCCATCCTTTCCTTGGCAGGGCAGAGAACAGATTCTATGGTTATTTTCTTTACCCTTGAGGAACGCTACTTCTTTGTTCATTTCCAATTATTTTCCTACAAAGGCAGCCTAAGGAAGGGTGGGATGGGACACCTATTAAGGATGGAGAACACCTACGATTTTGCAAAACTGGCTGAGAAAAGAAGCCCATCTATAACAGAACAACTTTAATTCTCCACTCCCTAGAGAAAGAAGATTCAGACTTCAAGGAGAACAATCACTGTTATTGGCTTATTATAGCAAGGGTCGGGAAACAACCAGAAGCTCCACCAGCAAGTCAGACTCCTCTTGCTTGTACCCAAAGGATTTACCCAGTTCCAAGTTAGCCAATAGTCACAGTTCTGAGATGCAGGGATTGGTTACGTACGTCATTGCCTTCCAGATCAAACACTTCAAACTGCAGAGAGATCCGGTATTGAGCTGGAGCTACCACCTGCCAGACGCAGTTTTTGTTAGTAGGATATTCCTTGGGCCATCCAGGGCTAGTAATGGTCCCGTTGAGCTTGGTGATGAAGCCCCCACAGGCAGCTGGAGAGGCAATAAATGAACACAAGGTTTGCTTAGTTCTATTCAGACACAGAGCTGGCCATACTGTTAGCTGGGAAATGAGTCAGACCCTGACTGGTGGCACATTTCAAATCCCAGCCTGCAGAACAGGTTGAAAAACGTTAGGAGTTGCAGAGAAGGCAGAAACATTACCTGCTACAAACCACCAGTGAAACACACACAGCCAGGCAGCGGCCCTATGAGTCACCTAAAACTGTGTAAGATTGAACTAAATTTTACTCTACAGCCTTGGGCTTACTATGGATCAGTTGATTTAACATGCACAATACAGTTGTAATGGTCAGCTTGGTAAATTCACCCACACTCAGTCTGACAAACCTTATTAAGTTTAACGGTAAGGATTAATTAGAGAGCAATGGAATCTCCTCGGGAAGACACTCCTGTCAAGACACACCAACAAGCCTGTTGGTGGCTTATTTCAAGTAGGCTGCATTTTCACCAGGGAAAATTGAAGGTAAAATCAGAGACTTAGCTTTACTCTCTCATTTCCTTTAAAAATTCAGGACATCTCAGTTTCACCCTCTTGAGAGAGGGAATGGTTTTTACCTTTAAGAAATTGACCTCGGTTTGCTCTTTTAATGCAAAATTCTACTTGCAACAAAGCATTTTTTCCATGCTGTTTCTTTGGAGTAATGAGATATGGCTAGATCTTCAAAATCCACGAGGTTAAAACCTTCTGTGCCTTGTTCCTGGCATAATTTTGCATTAAGAGAACTAACCCAAGGGAGCAGCTTCAATGCAAAAAAGTGCAGCAATTGTTTTATGGACTTGATAGAGCAAAGAGTAATATAAAATCAAGAGTGTTGTAGAACCTAACAAAACAAAAATTGCACAAAGCATTTGGATTTTCACCAAAACTTTCCAGCTCATTTGCTTATTACTCTTAGCACCTCACTAGTTTTAGCAGAGGTAGAACAACCACTTCATCTGGGGGACAATGAGGTTGCATTTACATTCCCCTCCATCAGAGTCAGCAATGCTAGGCTATCTGCCCACACAGACCATCTGTGTTCTGCACGAGAGCAGGTAGCAGTGACAGAAAGGGGAGCCCCACCGTCCTTTCCACAGATCTGCACGTGCTGCTGTCCACTCCGTAACAAAGACATGCTCTGTGCTGAGGAGGCAGGATAATATTAGGCATCCAGCCTAAGGAAGCCAAACCAGGAGCTTTAGCTGTCAGCTTCCAATGTTCCCCCTATCCTATATGTTATATCATGGGAGATCTGCTCTGACCAAGAAGGACAACAGTTTTTAGAGGGATTTAGCAGTAGACAATCACTCTATTTTCAGTTTTTCACCCTAAACTTGATGTTAACAAAATAATTTTGGGGGGAGTTGATTGGGGGGGGGGGGGGGGGGGGGGGAGATAAACAGAACCAGAGAAGATGAAGGGAAAAGGAGAATCATCTCCAAGCTTGTTCAATTCCTTTGTTAGCTGTAGTACCCACCCTACGGAGAGATGCCTCTATCTCTACATCACCCACCTTCACAGCTCTTTTTATCAGCTGTCAACTCATAGCCAGGCTCGCAGGTGCATTTGTAGCTGCCCAGTGTGTTCTCACAGTGCTGCTCACACCCGCCGTTATCCGGCAGAGAACATTCATCCATCTCTGTCAGGAGGAAACCAGAACAAGTCATACTTTTCCCTCACATTCCTCAGGTAACACTTTTGGACAGAAGGATAGTACACAGAGATTTCATTTTCTGGTTTCTGTTTGTGGATTCACTATGAAGAAAGTAGAGCATTCCTTTGTTGCTCCACGCTTGGACACAGTATAATAGCTTCTAATCTGGCTGTTAAATTACGCGCTTGAGAGGAAAGAGAGGTGTTCTCTCCTACAATCATAAAAACAAACAAACAAAAAAACTGTAAATAGTCTTCACAATGGGAGGGACATGAATTCTCACGTCCTGGCCGTGGGCAGCTACATTTCACTAAGTATTGTCTTTCCACTAATATTTGCCATCAGGTAGAAAGGCACAACGTGAGCATAAGTCAAACACATCACAACTAATACTTTAACCATGTACAGAATATGTATGCTTCAGTCATATAAACAACTTGTTACCAAAATGAAGATAAGTAATGAAGCACAACCTTAGAGCTTTCCCTTGAGATATACATGAAGGGTTGGACAAGAAGTAATTGCTCTTCATACCTTCTTGACGTTCTCTCTTGGACATGATCAATGACTTACCCTCTCTGAGCTGCTTGCAGGTTTATTTTCTCTGAGAAGTTAGAAGTTACCACTGCAACTTGTCACAAGGCATAAATTTCAAATCAATTTTTGTTTTGTTTTAAGCTGAGTTATTTTCTTTCAGTGTTGTATGACATATGATTTATGCTCTATTTCTTTCATAGTATGTTAGGGCAAAGCTGACCCATTGGCTCAATCAGGTATGGGTGGTAGTCTGCTGAGTGCCTGCAGAGACATGCAATTTGTTCGTTTATTTTGTTCAAGAACTGGCTGGTACTCACTCAACATCCCTCTGGATATGGAGGTAGTCTGCAGACTTCAGATCCCAGCTTGGAATTCCACACAGACTATGGGTATGTCTGCCCAGCTTTTGCAAACCATCATCAGCTCTGCCCACAGTGCAAGTTGGCTAGAAAAGGTGTAACTGTGGCTACTGTGGTGCTTGGCCCAAGCAAAGACACTTACGTTCCTCAGCTGGACTGACAAACAGGGACTCAGCAACACCCTTAACATCCACAAGCTGCATTGTTCTTGTTCACACATGCAAGTTTGAGCGGACTTTGCAAATTCTAGTCTGCACAGACAATACCCATGTCTGCAACTGTGCTAACAATTCACTCTAAGCAGTTTTATACCCCTGCCACAATCACCCTGCACTACCAGCTCCTGAAAGAACCCAACATGTCTTGAGGAAGAAATACTATCTGTATCTCTATGGAACCTGAGAAATTTAAACAAGTAAATCCAGGCGCTCTGAGAATTGTCCAGGGGCTGGAATGAAACATCACAGTATTTGTCAGTGATCTTGTAAGCACCCTTAATACAAAGGCACAAGTTGAATTAGAAATAAATAAAGGACTTATGCAATCCAAATATTGGCATTGCAGCTATTAGGTACTACCTCACAGCAACCGCATCAGGTATTTTCCCAAGTAGTTATATATTTGGTTTCTGCCTCTGTCAAGCCACCAGGGTGCTGGTAAAGAACCATGGCTTGGATCCAGCTCTTAAGAAAAATCTTTGTCTTCATTCGCCTCTTCCTGAAAAGGATCTCAGATTAGGAACGTGTTTGTTTCCAAAAGCATTCTAATTTTTTCCCTGGGATTCTACTTATATTTCAATTTACCTTCTCTCCAGAAGATACTTTTGGAATAGAACTAAAGCAGAGGGTTATTTTTAACACTCTTTATACAGTACTAATGCCTTCTTTGAAAATATCAGTATCCACTGGCACAGAAAAATGGGGGTCACATTCAATCTAGTGGAGTAGCGTGTGATAATTTTCTGAAAGACTATGTAACAAGTGAAAATAAGATCACAGGCTAATACGTGTGTTACTCCACGCAAGGTGCTAGTGCCTGCGCTGGTGATGACCCATGAAAGAAAGGCTGCCCTTTTTCGAGCGTGATCATCAGTAAGGTGATGTTCATGCCTCATCATCAAACCTTTCTATAATCTCAAAGCAATTTGTGTATAGACTTGATTTTGGCAGTTGTACAGGTAAGTCGAAAAGCTTTGAACTAAAAGCAGATAAAATGCTAACTTCATTTTGGCAGTAGATTAGGGGATGAGTGGTCCCCAAGTTCAACCTTGAGAGGTACCAGAGATCACATACCTTTGAAGAAATTTGCTGCAAAGCCTGCTTTATTGATGGTTGCATCAGATGTAAACTTCATCCATACTTTATTTGAGCTGGACTTGATATCTCCTGGCTTCTCGTAGCCACAGAATCGACCGATCAATGGGCTGTATTCAGTGAGGCCATCTCGAATCTCCAGGTAGTCATAGGAACATGTGTCATGCCATTCAATCTGCAAATAGAAAAGGGTGGGCCTGTAGCTCACTAGCATGAGAGCTGAGTCAGGATCGCTACCCAGTTAGACACTGGCCAGAGATCAGCTTTGAAAGCAGCATCCCAAACTGGTCACAACTAGCTGCATGTCTCATGGCTGCTGTTACTACTGCAGCTGAAATCACATTCAAATACGAATACATCTCAGGTCAACAACTATTTCATGGCTACCCTCCAGTGAAACTCAGTCCTTGACTTTTTCCATGACAAGCTACTTTTCCATGAGAAGCTGTAAGTAATAGAGAAGAGCAACTACAAACAAATGTGCTCAAGGAATGGCCTTGGGGTTATAGTCAGGGAGTAGCGGTGTCAGCTCTTTCTCGGACAATCACAGTAAGTGTGCACAAGCCACAGCAACCAATTAGCTAGATGGGATTTATGGACAAACCCAGGTCCTGTCCACTCCCGACTGTGACTAACACATTAGTAGTCAGAAATAGATCATCGAGCACCTAACTAAGAGTGTAAGACATCCTATAATAGCAGAAAACCTTTTTGAGCTTTTCAAGGACTGTCTGCCATCTGGAAGTGTGATGTTTCTTTGGACAGTCACAAACACCCTGAAATCTGCCAAGTCCCTGTAACGCCAATGGGAGGTTTTTTGCTTGGAATGTGAACATTCAGTTTCATTTGACCAGAGTAAAGTATTAAGGACTCCTGAATCCCTTACTTAACATAATCAGCAATTTTGTGCCCATTCTTATTCTTCCTATCTGGACTAACAGTTTTTGAAAACTCATCATATTTTAAACTTGGCTTCAAAATTTCTGAGCAAACTTCTGGTGAGGATAAATAATGTTCTGAACTTTTTTTTTTTTTAAAGTATTATTATTTACATTACTTCCCTTTTAATTTTAAAGGATCTAGAGAGCTTAAACAATAAGTATTCAAGAGCTTACAATGGCATTTCTCACCTCAAAGGCTTGGAACATGATTCCTATGTGAAAGCCCTCAGGAACTGTGATCTTCCAGATGCACTCTTTGGAAGGTCTGTAGTCATCTGGGTAATTAGGAGATTGGATCTGGCCAGCATCTTTGTGAATTTCTCCACCACAAATAGCTTCATAAGAAACAAGCAGCAAAAACATGACATTGCAGGGGTAAAGCCTGCTCCATAGCTAGCATTCTTCCTCATTCAAATCTGTATCGGTAACACTTCTTGCACAAAGGCAACACAAATGTCATGGCAGGTTTTAAAAATCTAACATTAAGTCTTTAATAGCATCTCCTGTCTTGCTGTACCAACCTCTCTAGAAGGTGAACTCACTGAGACACAGAATTTTATGGATTTGTGTGTTTCACACTCTAGGTCAACTCCATAACTGCTTAACACCTGCAATCAGCAATAAGGACCAGGAAAAGATGGAAGGAAAAAAAAAAAAAAAAAAAGAACAGCTGCAAATCTAATCCAACCACAAGATGGCAGTATTAACAAGCGTGAGTTGAGCTGTTCACCAGGAGACCTTCAGGCTGACTACTGCGCATGAAAAATTTAAGTTTGTGCTAGATGAAAAAATGAATAAATTTAAAGACCAAGAACAGATAACTTAATACAAAATCTGGTTTCATACAAAAATAGCAGAGACCTCAAAGACAACAGCAATTCGGCATAGTGGCAAGCAGGAGAGGTGCCTGAAAACTGAACGAAAGCATCACCCCAGTCTTCAAAAAGGGCGAGAAAGAGGACCCAGGGAACTACAGGCCAGTCAGCCTCTCCTCAGTCCCTGGAGAGGTGATGGAAAAACTCATCCTAGAGGAATCTCTAAGCATGTGGAAGACAAGAAGGTGATCAGGAATAGTCAGCACAGGTTCACCAGAGGGAAATCATGCTTAACCAACCTAGTTGCCTTCTGTGATAGGACAACTGGCTGGACAGATGACAGAAGAGTGGATGTTGTCTGCCTGGACTTCAGCAAGGCTTTTGGCACTGTCTCCCATGACATCCTCATAGGCAAGCTCAGTCAATGTGGGCTGGATGAGTGGATGGTGAGTTGGACTGAGAACTGGCTGAATGGCAGGTCTCAGAGGGATGTCATGAGTGGCACAGTCTAGTCAGAGACCTATAGCTAGTGGTGTCCACCAGGGGTCAATACTGGGTCTGGTATTGTTTAACTGAGTAATAAATTAAATCAGTGACTTGGATGAAGGAATAGAGTGCCTCCTCAGCAGGTTTGCTGAATATACAAAACAGGAAGAAGTAGCTGATACTCCAGAGTGCTGTGCTGCTGTTCGGAAGGATCTCAACAGGCTGGAGAGATGGGCAGACAGGAACCTCTTGAAATTTAACAAAGGCAAGTGCAAGGTCCTGCATCTGGAGGGAGTTAGCTGTACAGATATGAGCCTCCTTATGTCCTAAAAATTGCTCATAGCAGGTAACATTGTCTTGGTTTTGTCTTGTGAGTTGCTGATATTTAACTGTAATCTATTTAAAAGAAGTGCTTCACTAGTGCAGTGCTAACTTCTTAGAGAATCAGAGCTCAGGCACAACCAAATAGTTGCACCTGAAAATCAGCTGCAGAGCACAATTTAGATCGCAGTCCAAGTTCACATATTCAGAGCTACAAGTGGTGCTAGAACCTCTGAGGCACCCTTTAGTGAACTGGTTCCCCACCTAACAGAAAGAGGACTATGAGAGCAAAAAAATGACAATGTCTTTTACTTTTTCATTTTTAACAGCCATAAAATTGTCAGCCTGCAAACAGTAGTTTCTCTATCCATGGCAGTAGTTCACACTAATATTCAGTTGAGTGGTTAACTGTACTGGAAGAGTTTTACTGCTAAATGGAAAAAACATCTGTTGACAGAGTCTGAGAAAGCAATAACAATGATAAATTTGAGGCTGCCAGCAGTGCTATAGGACAAAACCACCAGCATCTTCTCCATTTTGAATATAACAAAAGAAAAGGAACAATATGACTGAAAAAATGAGGACACTTTCACTAAACTGACTTCCTGTCTTTTACTATACAATAATTCTACCATTACACAGCTACGTGCTTCTACCTCCTTTCTCCCATCTATTTAAAACCTTAGAGACAAGAACTGGAGGAATCTAATCCAAAAATCAGTCCTCACCCACAGAGCTCCCAGCAAAGTTTGAATGCGCAGAAGTTTAGATGCATTCCCAGAAAAGAAGAGGACAGAGAAGCAGTGGTAAGACCCACCTTGACTTTTCAATATGTGAGGGAGAAGAGTTCGAAAGAAAAGGAGTAACTAAAAGCAATGCAGAAAACTTTATGACAAAAATTAACAGAAAATTAAAGACTTCAGAGCAGTCTCTCTTGGAAATAAAAATTACCCTTATTGCCTAGACGCAGAAGTCACAAAGCATCAGAGCAAACTACCTGACAATGAAGGAAAGAAACAAGCTATTACCTATCTGCTGTTGAATCAGAGGGAAATTGGGATTACGGAAGATTTTTGGAAACTCTCCCACTTCTGCACATAAAATATCCAGAGAGATGCAGACAATCTCATTACCTGCTCCTCTAATAGGATGAGGCTGAGTTAAGAAAAGAAATAAGAAGTGGGCCATCACTGCTACAAACTGGCTTCCACCAGTCATAACCTGTACTTGCTCTCAGAATCGGCAATAGATTTCCCACCTTTCCAAAGGGAAGTTGCTTACAGGAAAGGATTACATAGAAAGCTGAAACCCCGAAGAAGCAGGAAAATATGAACAGTCAGAGGGACGCAAAGTCTGACCCACTAGATACACATACCACTTTCATTTGCTCTCCTCAGAAATTAAGTGAAGCAATTATTGCTCATCTTTAATGAACCTATAGGGGTCACTTATTCATCAACATGATATAAGGATATACGGACAGTTATCCAAAGAAAATAAAGTTTTGCAAACTGACTTTGGGTTGTAGCAAATATATATATATAAAAGAATACTTCAATATCATTTATCAATATAAACCATGATGCCATATGAACACACATCATGAAGAACAGAGAAGATGCTTCCCAAGAACATTCCTTACGTTTCTTTTTTCTTTCAAAGTTAGAGCAGATACAGTGGGTTATCCTCCAGTGCTAAGAACTAAGCTGACTGGCCCACAAAAGCAATAAACCTAAATAAAACAGTCTATTAGAGACCCACTAGTTTGATCACTTCTAATTCAAGCAAACTACCATAAAAAGGGTGTTACAAACCGCGTGGTCCAGGCAATAGCTGCTTCTCAGGAGAAACATAAAAATCAGGCAAGCTACCTCTGCCTCTGGACAACAATTCCTGCAGAAACCAGACATTTCTCCTATGTAAAGGATGTGCCAACCCCACACTGTTGTGAAATCCTCATATGCTTTATTTGCACCTCCCCAACAGTCCTGCATTTTCTTTGCTTTCCTCTGTTATTATCATTATTCATGAATATTCTGGACACTCAGCACTGAGTTTCCAATGTCATGCTTGTTCCTGCAGCTGCAGAAAGATGATGTATCGTTGGTACCATTCCACTCAAACTCACTACTGCTGAGGACACTGGTACTTCTAAGAAAATGCCTGATGCTCAGAGAACAATGAAGGCTTTTAATACAACTTAGCATTGTTATTGTCAAAAATAAGCATACATGGAAAGGGGATGTTACTAATGACTTTGCTTCTCCTCTGAAGCTGTCTCAGCATCCCAGTGCCATGCAAACTTTGAAAGTACCTGATCTGCAGAAAATCCACCATGCTAATTTCTAATCTTCTTTAAGTAAATAGAAGGGAGAAACCAAAGAACAGCCTTTGCATTTGAGTTAAGCAAAAAAACACCAACAAAATAAGCTGCATTAAGTGATGTAAAGTATATGACCTAAACCAGAACTTTGTTAAATTACTAAAAGCAACCCTTGCTACACATAGTAAGCCTGCTTGCAGAGGCAGGTTAGGGCAAACAGCACCCTGGGCTATGAATGGAAGCCACTGCCCTGTGCTGCTATCCTATCCTATTCTCCAGAAGAAATGTGATGATCTAGTTGGAAGATCCATACCTTGGTCTGCTGAAACAGCTCACAAATTCTGCCAATTCCCATAAAAGCAAGAGCGGGTGCTGTGTCTAACTACATGGTGAAGCTGAACTCCTACTGACCCCATAAATCCTTGCATCCTGTTCTGACTGCTCCATGCAACGCGACACACTTCTAGCTAAAGGCTGTACCTTCATAGACCACAAAGAAGCCTTTGCCCAGGATGTTACTGCTGCTCCGGAACTCGATCCACAGCCTGCTGTCCGTGGAGATTACTGGTTCAGGGATCTTGTCGCCACAAAATCTACCTAGAAGGCAGGAAAGAGACGATCAAGATCTCCTGGCTGACTGGCAGCACACCTACTGGTGGCAGGCACCTGTGGTTCTAGGAAGCAAAGACAATCTGTGGTTAAAGGAGCAGTGGTTGTGTAAAACACCCTTTCACTCCCACCACGCCTACTTTTGGAAGACTCTCTCTTTTTTCCCCATTAATTCTAATCCTCTTCAATTATTAAATACAGATTTCCTTCAGCTGGCAGGAGAATCCCGTAATCATAGACGCAGCTTTTGTTACCCTGGTAAGTTCAAAGGGGTTCTTGTTTTAATTACATGATTGGGCAAATGAACTGACAAAGGTGGAGAACCATTCCCTGTCCTGGAGATAGGACATTGGGAATGTCCTTTCCACCTGTTAAATGTTGGAAACTCCTTCAGTTATTTGCACCCAAGACCAAATTGTCCAAGTCAATCTGAGGGCAGGATGTGGCTAAGATGATTATGCGGAATCTCTAAAGAACCATCTAACACAGCTCATTCTGTTACTGGTGCTAAAAGTCCCTTATCTCATCCTCTGGTCTTATTCCTCTAGTAAACCTACCTCTTTGGGGTTAAACCTTCATAGTCATTCAATCTCTTTCCCATTCAGTATCTTTGTGACCAAGAACCTTTTTAGTCCATCATGCACTCTGCCATGAGCTCTCTGGTATGCATCAGCACTGGTATATACCTGAAACCCTCAGCAATGGACAATCCTAAAACAGACCAGCTGCAGAAGGCACCTGCCAGAACAGCCCAAACCACCTCAACAACCCTCACTCAGTTCTGGTGTTCCTCTGCCTGTCCCAACCAGAAGCTCCTCATGGAAACAGAGCAAACACTAAGTATGTACAAAGAGCACATGCTGCAAACACAGTTCTTCACTTCAGCTGACACCAGCAGGGCTATGTCTTGAAGGCCTTAGCACCTTGTCCGACTGTATTCCCTGTAGGAGTTTGACAGGGGCAGAGAGCAGTTACTTGGGTTAAAATTCAGTCAGGACAGTAGTGATAAGGATCCTGATCCTGGCCTTGTGAAACCAGATAATCTTTCTTCTTTGAAAACCTTCCATTGGGTGGAAACCTGGTTTATGCTTTAGTGGCAAGACAACACCTTAGTTCCCACTAGCAGGCTGTATTAGTGGTTCCCTACACTGGATAAAGAGACGGATTGTTCTAGTTCTATTGACTGACAGGCAGAGAAGACTGCGACATTCCTGCGTATGCAGGGAGAGTGGTTGGCATGAATCTTGTGCATTAGAAACCGAGAGACCCCCTGTGTAGTTGTCTGCACACAATCAGCTGTTGCCACTTTTGTCTCTGCCCACCTCATCATCACCATTTGGCAGCCTCGGGAAGCTGATAACCTTCAGGGATGCAAGAGTTCTGCCCCCGTGACAGGCCAGTCAGGGCAAACGAGAATGCACAGAAAGGGAGTTGCGAACTTTGCTTCTCTCCAACAGCAGTTTCACCGCCAACTTTTTCCCCTTGTGGAGTCCCTCACTCAAACATTAGTCCACACCTGAGCTATACTCAGCTGTTCTGTTCTGAGCCTCTGCGCCCCAAAGCTGCCCAGCACTGCTGGGGAAGCGTGACACAGGCCTACAGCATAACAACACCATCTCCCATCTTCACTCCCCAAAAGGATACTAACAAACAGCATCAGTGCTGCAAAGCTCCTTCCTCTAGGGTCACTGAGCAACTGCCTCCTGGATTTATACTTGCAGTTTAACAAGGGTGTCAAGGAGAGGAAACGCAGATGAAGAACTACAGTGAGCAAGCTCCTCAGAGCATGATAAAGGGCCCATTCATAAAAAGTTATATACCATTTAAAGGCTGGGTTTTCACACACTTCCCTGGGAAAATATGCAGCGCACATGTACTTTTTTTTCTCTGCAAGAAGTCCATGCTTTCACAATTCACACTAATCCCCCTCCCCGCCCCCTGCTGAATTGCCGTCTGTCTGCCTCTTCCGAGCTAATTTCATGGGCTCAGCTCCTTGCGGGAGCTGTGGCCACTCAAGCAGTGTCTCATTCCAGATGGAAACACTCACGAGTACACCTGCATGAAGGTGACAGGGAGGTGGCTTGGCTTCTGAAATACCTTCAAATTACTTGGCAGAAAAAAAATAAATAATGGGGACCTAAGTTAAAGCCACAGGAGCAATGTTACCTGATGTATGTGCAGCAGAAAACAATAGCTGCTACCAACCCCAAAACAGACAGGAAGCAATAAAAACAGCTGCCAACTCCGTGCTGAAACACAGACCCACGGAAACCTCTAGAGAGCAGTCCAGCTCCAACCTAAGAACTCCATTCTGTATTACAGCTGGAATTTCCCATGGGGCTAAGGTGAGCATGGCACCTAAATTTCCATCACCCCACTGACCTCACACTAGCACAGATATGTGCTGCAGCACTGGGTACAGCACCTCTAACGCAGCTGGTGATGCTACACAAGCTGATTGCTTCTTTCCTTTTGGGTGGAAATAACTGTTTGCATGTAAGGACACTGAAGTGAGAAGGTCAGGATAGAGCCAGTGGCAAAGCTGGGAAAAGTAAGAGGGAACTTTGACTGCCCACTCAGGGTGGGAGAAAACTTGCAATTATGATAGCAGGAGGCAGAGGAATGAATAGGGAGGACACTGAGGAGGACCTGCACTTTCTTGAGAACTTTGGGAGCAGAGGTAGAAGAGAGCCCTTGCACAGTTTGATATCCTAGGCATAGTGAGTAATCCTCGGGCCCAGAGGCAATTTCGCTGCTAAAAGTACAGAGGCTCAAAGTACAAACGGCCGTGAATGGAACAGGCTGCCCAGAAAAACTGTGGATGCCCCATCCCCAGAAGTGTTCAAAGCCAGGCTGGATGGGCCTTTGAGCAACCTGGTCTAGTGGGAGGTGTCACTGCCCATGGCAGGGGGATTGGATTTAGGTGGTCTTTAAGGTCCCTTCCAATTCAAACTATTCTGTGATTCCATGATTTGTATTCTTAAGGAGAAAATTGCAGGAGCTTGGGCCAGGAGCTATATGACTGCTTCGTTCTTATCATCTGATGGTTCTACTCAGATCTTACCAAAAAAAAATAATTGTAAAGCTCCAGAGACCACATTTCTAATCCCAGCCATACCCTTCACTCACTTCCCTCTCTGCCTCACTTCTCGAGCTAGAAAAGGAATAAAGTCTTTGCTACCAAAAGACTTGGAGCATTGATCATTTGGTGTGAATACAGCACACTGACATCTCTGGACGGAGACATTAATACATGGCCAGTGCACTGCCTGGACACAGGCTCCTTCCAGGTAAACCAGCTCCTTCCAGGCTGGTTTATGGTGTTTTGTTTGTTTGCTCTGTTGTTTTTTTCCCCCACAATAAGCTTCAAGTAGAACACACAAAATGCAATTAATACGAAACAGCTACTCACCCAGTAACGGAGCCTTCCTCCAGTAGCCATCACGCACCTCCACATAATCATACCAGCAAAGGCGACTTTTAAATAAATCCATTGATGTGAAATTCAACATAATCTGAAAGAACAGATTTGTCTTTGGAATATGAACTACTTTAAAATGAATACCCTATAGATTACATACTTCATCTTCGCTACAGCGTGTATGTGAGTATGCAGGAAAAGATAGTTGGACAACTGGTTGGAGTTTTAAACCAGCTTTCCTTGAAAAAAGAAGGCTTCTCAACGAATTTTAATTATACTATACAGTACATTACAGAAGACAGCATTTTACCATCCATTCTATAGTTCACACAGTCACTGTTCCCCAGTTACTAAAATGCTACTAAAAAGACTTTTTTTCTCTAAATTAAAAATGAAATCCTTGGTTTTGATTAATGTGAATATTATGGAGACACACATTTCCCCAAAATACATATGTTTGGGGTTTATTCCCTCATATAAATGTTTCCACTAATTAACAGCTGATTTTGCTGACAAGCTTCCACATTCTGACACTTATATTCACATAATCACTGTGATGCAATTATGTTCAATGGCTTTACAGAACAGAGTTCAGCAAGAAAATGTTGTCCCATTTGTCTCCTTCCTCTGTAACAAGGATTACTGGCCTTGCTCTGGGCCTAAGGAAGTCACTGGATGGGATGTATTTGTGGCATTTTTGTCTTTGCACAATTTGACCCTCATATTAATTTATATATATTGTCTGCCACAGAAATTGTTTCAAAACCTGGCCTGCTCTTGGTACCTTTTCCTCCCTGCAAAGCTCTCCCTGAGGCCAATGAGGAAGACTCAAAACAAGTAAGCTCTGCTATCCTTTGTTCATTCGAGTCTCAGTCCTAAGCATGTCTTAAGGGTGGTCCTCAGCAAAGCTGCTCTGCCACGAAGCTCCCAAGCCAGGCCATGAATTATTGCAGCCTGGTACGACATGAAAGGCTGAGGGGCTGGCACTAGTGGATTAAGGAAAGGTTTCATTTTCACAGGAAGATCAATATCACAAAAGGAACTGTAAAGTGGACAGAGCAGCTAACCGATGTAGAGCAGGCCTCAGCATTTCAAGGCTGGGAGCAGGGGTCCCCTGACAGGGACGCTATGCCCGTATGACAGGGGCAGACCCCTGCTGTCACTCATAACTCCTCAGCTCCCTGCAGGGCCCCATCTTGCTGATCCATTTTATGTAACTCATCTGACCAGCATTTGGTTTGAAAGGTGACTTTCTCAGCTCTCAATTCAATCGGATATACCAGGTGGCATGCTGAGTAGCTGAGGAAACTGTCCAGGCAGGGTCTAGCTGTGATTTGAGAGAAAGGATCAGAGATCAACTCACAGCCCAGACCTGCAAGGGGGCTCTATTCCAGAATTACCTCTTCTAAGGACCACATATTCCTGGTCCCATCTCTGGGAGGACAACAGCAGTGCTCAGGAGCCTTTCCAGGCTTCATCCCTGCACATCAGGCATGCAGAAATGTGCAGCACAATCTTTTGGCAGCTACTAACAATGTCATCACATGCAGAAACACACGTGCAGAAGTGCAGAGTACACATTGTCCTTGCGTGGCACCTACCTTCTCCCCCGGGGTCACCGAGATTCTCCAGACACAGTGGGAATAGGAGGGGTAGCCATTTGGAAAGCCAGGGGCTGAGAAATTCCCTGTTGTATCCTGCAACGTCTCTCCACAAGCTGCAAGAGATGGGAAAAATAACAAAACAGCAAAAGGAGTGACTCTCTGAAGGATATTGGGGTCTAACGCAATGTTTGCAGATGGCTGCTATGTACAGGTTGGTGGCTTGTAGTCTAAGGATTTTCATTCATGGTATTGGCACAAGGTCAGCTACCACCTGAGACCTCACCAAAGGATATGATGTGAAATTTGTCAGGGTTCCTGGGGTAGAAGATCATAGAATCATAGAATCATAGAATATCCTGAGTTGGAAGGGACCCTTAAGGATCATCAAGTCCAACTCTTGATACCGCACAGGTCTACCCAAAAGTTCAGACCATGTGACTAAGTGCACAGTCCAATCGCTTCTTAAATTCAGACAGGCTCGGTGCAGTGACCACTTCCCTGGGGAGCCTGTTCCAGTGTGCAACCACCCTCTCTGTGAAGAACTCCCTCCTGATGTCGAGCCTAAATTTCCCCTGCCTCAGCTTAACCCCGTTCCCGCGGGTCCTGTCACTGGTGTTAATGGAGAAAAGGTTATACTGTGGTGCCCAGAACTGCACACAGTACTCGAGGTGAGGCCGCACCAGCGCAGAGTAGAGCGGGACAATCACCTCCCTTGACCTACTAGCGATGCCGTGCTTGATGCACCCCAGGATACGGTTGGCCCTCCTGGCCGCCAGGGCACACTGCTGGCTCATATTCAACTTGCTGTCTACCACGACCCCCAGATCCCTCTCTTCTAGGCTGCTCTCTAGCGTCTCATCGCCCAGTCTGTACGTGCAGCCAGGGTTTCCCCGTCCCAGGTGCAGGACCCGGCACTTGCTCTTATTGAACTTCATGCGGTTGGTGATCGCCCAGCTCTCCAACCTATCCAGATCCCTCTGCAAGGCCTTTCCACCCTCATTCGAGTCCACAACTCCTCCAAGTTTGGTGTCATCAGCAAACTTGCTCAAAATACCTTCTATTCCTACATCCAGATCGTTTATAAAAATATTGAAAAGTACCGGCCCTAAAATGGAGCCTTGAGGGACCCCACTGGTGACTGCCCGTCAGCCTGACGCAGCCCCATTTACCATAACCCTTTGGGCCCTGCCCGTTAGCCAATTGCTCACCCATCGTATGATGTTTTTATTTAGCTGTATGGTGGACATTTTGTCCAGTAGGATCCTATGGGAAACCGTGTCAAAAGCCTTGCTGAAGTCCAAAAAAATCACATCAGCTGGTTTCCCTTGGTCCATCATACGGGTGATCTTATCATAAAAGGAAATCAGGTTAGTTAGGCAGGACCTGCCCTTCACAAACCCATGCTGGCTGGGACCAATGACTGCTTTGTCCCCCAGGTGAGCCTCAATAAGTTCGAGAACCATCTTCTCCATGATTTTACCAGGCACTGACGTGAGACTGACAGGCCTGTAATTGCTAGGGTCTTCTTTCTGACCCTTCTTGTAAATCGGCACAACATTTGCCAGCTTCCAGTCTTCCAAGATAATCAGTAAAAGGACACAGGAGAAACAGCTTTTAAAAAGGCATACTTCTTCTTTCATCTTTACACACAACAGCACTTTCAAGGTTTCAGCCCCACTGAGGAATATCTCATCCACTGATAGAACAAAAAATAATAGCCCCCTCCACCTTGCAACCCCAAGATTGCTGCCAGTGAATCTGTTTTCCCTTATTACCTGCTTCTCTGTGAAGTTCACCCTAGTTTACCACTGTTAAGTGTCTTTTAGGTTAAAACATTGTAAAAAAAAGCATGACAAACCCCAGTGACTCCAGACTTCGGCTGTCCAGCATCTACCCTGATGTCACACAGCACAGGATAAAATACGAACACCACAGCTCACTCTGCTCCCCACCTTCCTGTTTTTGTGTCCTGCTGCAGCTGATGAAATGTGGATCCCAGAGTGACTTTTGGGAAGCAAACAGTTTGCATATGTTCCTTTTGGGAACTGCAGCTTCCAATGTGTGGGAAAGCAACAACTATTGTAGTTCCTGTTCTCTGCGCCTGGAGAACTTCACTGGAGCAAGGAATGACCGTGTATATGCCCAGAGCAGCTGACTGCCTAGGTTGCAGAATCACACGTACCAAAGTTCCTATCCCCTTCCTTGAGAATATTCACTAGGCACATGCAAACACCCATTCCAAGGAGCGGGGACCTTAGCTTGCCTAATTTCAGGTTGTTCTTTTAATGTCATAACCCACTGATGTTATAAAGCTCCCCTTGAGCTGCAGCTTGGTTTCCTCAGCGATGGTAAGGAAGTTTCCAAAAATCCCGTGTTAAGTAGCAGTGCTTTAAAAGATCTGACAAGACCGAACATCTGGCTCCCTTTCTCATGGAAATGTCAGGGGATGTTCCTCGGCCTCATGCTATCACACACTCGCTAATTTTTCAGCCATGATCACTATTAGATGGGCGGGTCGGAAGCTGGAGGTGAAAAGAGACCCATCCCATTCAAAAAGTTTAATATCTTCAAAAAGGAGAGAGGGAGTCACGCAGGCCAGAATTTCTTAATTTCCCTGAAGTACTTTGACCCACATTTTGACATGTCAGACTAGATGAACAAAGGGCAGGGACACAAAAGGGTTTTTTTTTGTTCAACCAAGCAGCTCCTAGGGTTGCTCTGGAAGGTAAGTCACTACTAGGAACAAGTTGCACATATTTCAAGGCACAGGTCAGTACAGGCTTTGGCAAAGTGATTTCTGTCAGGAAAGCCAAAGGTATTTAAAACTACTAGAAAGAAGCACCACTGAGGAAAACAGGCAGGAAAATACACGCATCTGCCCTATAGTAAGAAGCAAATAAATGAGAGTTCAAAACCTACACCATGCTCCCTCCTCAAGTTTGAGCCCTGAGAACTTCCCTTACCATTATGCAACTACAAAGGAGCATTGCACAGGAAGTTTTAGTTTCAAAGTACCCTGCAGAAATAGCTTCTCTCTCCTCAGACTCTCCCAGCATGGTAATGTCATCTCTAATCTTCAGGTGGGCAGAGGTGGGCTGGTGGTAAAAGGTGATGGCCTGCATGCACTGGAGAAGAAATCTGGACAATTATTTTCAGAACAAGCACACTTGTTTCCACCTCTTGAAAAGATGCAGCGCCTTGCTGTCTGTGGCATAATCTGTTAGGATATATTTCCAGCTTCCAGGATGCTCCTGGGACTCTTAAGCAGGAAAAACATGATGGCCCAACAGATTAACACCTCAATACTTGGTCTGGAGCGGCCACCAGCTTAGGATTGTTTTAAGAATGCCAACATCTGACAAGGTGTCTTAGTAAACAGGGGATTCCAAGTCCACAACTGACCAAGGTATACACGTGCTCATTTTCTCTGCTCAAAAATCTATCTAAACAAAGCTATCCCCATGAAATTATAAAGAAACTAGGAACACACACTATATTATCATAATGATGCAGGATAAAGAAGACTGCTATGCTCAGCTGAGCCACAGTGAAGATTTCTGACAGCCCAGACCTAGTTCTCCTAAGTGTAATTACACAGTAACTGGAAAAAATGTGTAATTATGGAGCAGGTACTAACACATCTACTACCAAACGCTATTCTGCTAGAGTCATGACCTAGCTAACTATCTACATGTTGCAGAGGAGGCTCTCCAGACATGCTGGGAGAGGCTGGCCCTTCAGTGCAGAGGAGGGTGATTGCCTGCATGTGCTAGGGGAAGCAGGATACTAACAAGCAACACATATGTAGGTGTGGAGCACAGTCTCTTGCAGAGGACACCAATAAGCATTACAAATGTACTCTGCTTAGTATCAAAGAAGACAAGAGGTCCAATAAGATTAGTGCTTGGTGCTTCTGGGATCCAAGAAACTGAGCCAAGGTGGTTTTTGCATGTGGTTAAGAGGCTATTGCACACCCAAGCTGCTAGAAAGGAACAGGGGTGAAAACCAAAGCAGAGGAAGTGAATACTTCAAAACTCATTTGTAAATGAAGTAGTTGAGAAGCAGGCACTTACTGTTCACCAGTACATCTTTTTGAAAATTCACAGGGAATTGGATGGGATAACAATGCAGGACCATTCTCAATGTAACGTATAACCATTATATAGATAGCAGAGCCATACAGGCCTGTTTCCTTTAGCACTGGACAGGACAGCAGGACAGGCTGAACAGTGACTATATTCATCAAAGCCTCTACTATGCAGCCATATCAAAACCGGCGTTTACTGCAGTAGAATTCATCTTGCCTTCCAGAAATTCCTTCAGCAAATTTCATCTGGTTCCACCTGGCTTGGCACTAACTTTAACCCAGCAGGTGTAAGCTTCAGGGAATTAAAAGCAATTTAAAACAGCAAAGTTTTAGATGGAAAAGTTAAGACAGCCCAAAATGTAGCAGCCAAAAGTCTAATGAGTTGGAAAGCCATGTCTCTTATAATAGACAACAGTCGTTCTGGCTCATACCAGTGCACGCTTGTAACTCTCCTTCCATCATTCTAGATTTTTTTGGCAGTGGGGATTCAGACAGATACTCTCTTACTAAACAGGAAACCACCTGTCGTTCAACTCCTGGATCACGTGGTTGTGTTTCACCTAAAAGTCCTCAGCTTGACTACTGAACAAAGTTGTCCTTAACCAAAAATCTCAGTCAGATCCTGCTTGAACATACAACCAAGCCCCTTGGTTTTGAACTCCTGAGCTTTGCATTTTGCAGAAGAACATTTTCCAAGCTACAGATTCAAATTGCAGCTGCAGATGTCTGTTTCATTAAAAATACTGCACCCCTTCCCTTCAAATGCAACCTGTGTATAAATTTTGATGCGAAACAAAACAAACAAAACAATAGATATTTGAAGTAAGTTGGTTTAGGAAGCTTAAAGCTCTGATCATTCTGCTGCCAAATATTTTCTGAACAGAAATAACTCCTCTGCTAAGTTTTGTGGAAAAAACAAGTTTTTACTTTGCAAGTAGAAAACTTGAGACTCAGAAGGGTCCTCTGTTTTAAAAAAGTTGCTTTGCAGCTTTTAGTTTGACTTTAACCTCAGGCCAAAAGCAGATTTTCAGTTTGCCTCAAGAAATCTGAACCTGTAGTCAATGCTTCCAGCTAAGAGACTGAAAACTCTAACTTGATTAAGTCTGACTCAATCAAAAACATGGTGCAAGGCACCCCTATTTATTTATTTATTTATTTATTTATTTATTTATTTATTGAGTATTCTAACAACCCAATCCCTGAAGTAAATTGAGGTAATTTTCCTAGAACTTCATCTTCTTCAGCCAAAAGGGGATTTACTTGAAAAAAATATGAATTGTAAAAAGAAAAAAAAAATTGTTAATTAAGATTAGCACACCTAGGAAAGTTACATCCCTCACTATAAACTAAGCAGTGATCCCCAAACATCATGGACCCTGAAGTACTGCTGATCCTCAGAATTTATTCTAGACCCTTATGAACCCATATTCTCTGACCTATACCTAGATACAGAGAAGAGGATTTGCACACCAACTACAGACCATTTTCTGTGGCTTTTCAGCACAGATCAGTGCTAGCCAGCTGTTCACTTAAGATGTGACTCTGTATACCAGTAAAACTTCTCTCTCCTTCCCACCTTCTCCCCTCTCCCTGTGATATGCTTATCCTAGGCAGATTAACCTTTTGTTCTGTTTAGCACACACTGATCTGGGGAAGGTTTATGATCAATTGAAGCCATTCTAAATCAGATCAATATGCTGGCCAGACTCACCCACTTCAATAAACTTCCCAACCATGCTTGCAAAGTCCCTTTTTCCCTCCCTGCATTATTACAAATGTTAGAGTCATTCTGCAAAACTAGGGCAACTCTCTCATTATCTAGTGTCTTCTCATGGATGTTTTGCCAGCAGATACTCAGAGCTAGTTAAATTTTCTCCCTCCAAGCATAACACCTTCCATGCTACCTCTGTTCTCATTTGCTGCAGTCCATGACACAGGTGCCAGACAGAGTGCCATCTTTCCTTGAAGCATCTCTTTACATCCTGAAATTCTACTTGTTCTTAAGTCTGGCAGGATTCTTCTCTGAAATCTGTTTTTCTGTATTAATCTATTCATCTAAAACTGTTGCATAAACTTCTACTAACATCTCCAATTTAAAAGGATTTTTATTCTGTTGGATAAATTTAGTCTCCAAATCATAGCTGTGACACCAATGCTCTTTTTGCCAATCTTTGCAGACTTCAGATAAAGCAGGACTCAGACTATCTGTCTTTAGTAGTCACATACATTTAGATAGGTTCTCTACCAAAGCTCTTCCCAGTCTATCACATCTTCTGCAGCAGAAAGAAGGATGCAACCCTCCCCTCAGCAGTCCAAAGCACCAGCATCCAGTACCTGGCTGTTTCAAAAATCTCTGAGCTGTCTTCCATGTTATTCCCAAAACCTTAGTGCAACACACACCATAACCACTTAGGATTTCACTAAAGCTCTCCCGTGGGACAACACCTATATAAAAAATCAACAGAAGTTCGACAGCAGGTATGCAGAGACTCCAACCTACCAGATACCAAAGCCCTAAAACAGAAATACTGGCAAAGTACTAATAGGAGACACATGTTAGACAAGTTCAGTTCTCCCACAGCTTCAGCTTGAAGCATTTGATGGCCTACATTTCCTGAGTCCTTTCATCAAAGAGATTGTTAACGTGCTCTTGAACTCCCATGCTTTTCAACTTCGTCTACGATAAAGCAGGAGCTCTTCCCACAAGCCATATTTACCTGGGCACTTGTACAACTTCCTCGCCTGAGCAATGTCTCCCTGACTCAGGCGAATACGCTGACCAATAGTTGGCCGGACCCCATTATCATCACGACGGGGAAGGATGGTGTCGAGGAAAACCCCTCTAAAGGGAAGAACAGAGAGACAAAGAGTAGTGAAGTAAGAAAAGTGACATGATGCACAGAAAACCATCCTGGCAGGCCTCCCACTCCATTTCCTTGAGCAAGTATCCCATGCTAACAAGAAAGAGTAATACATATTTTAACAACTGCATGTCTTGAGGTGGCCATCTCCCTATAGCAGATAGCTTCCAAACGTACAGGCAAGTCTGCCAAGCCAGTAAATTCTTTTGATATATCAGAATTGCCACTGTTTGGTGTTTCAGCATAGACACATCCATTGCCATAAATCAGAAAAGGCAATGAAATGTTCTTGCAGAAGGTTCACGGCACATCTGGCTTAGCAGGAGCACAGATTGGACACTTATGAGCAGAGGGAAGGGCTGTTTGTTCGGTAGCAGATGGGGTTGGACCAGCAGTGGCTGTGGTTGCCACAGACAAGAAACAGATCAAGTGCTCTACCTTTGTTCTGCATGAGTTTCCAGGCTAATAACTCCATTTGTCTCTGCCTTTTTTCCCTTGCTACTATTTCTTCCACATTGTACTTCATACTTGGGAGCTCTCTACTGCACTTCTGATCTCAGTCCAGCAAAGGATTTAAGCTCAAGCCTCACTTCCATCCAAATGCAAAGTCAGTGCATACATACAAGAGCCTGCACACAAGAGAGCATTAGGACTGCACAGCTAATGTGGGAGGGAGGAATCAGAAAATGGAATGCCAGGTTGGTAAAAATTGAAGCTCTAGTAGTCAGGTTGTCCAATTCACAGGAGCCATTTCACCGCATCCCTGAATGTCTGACAGGCCTGACAGTGCCAATGCTAATAGTGAGTTTGAAGCTTCGGCATCAGCTCCGTGATGCAGACTTCTCTTTCTAAAGGAACGGATACTAGTTCATAGAGTCAAATGGAAAAGTCAGGGCAGAAGCAGTAATTTTAGTGCTGCAAGTCCTGATAAAAGAATCTTCAGGTATGGGTTAAGCTTATTCATTGGGCTGCTCAGCTGAGTAAGGACTTCAAGAAGAAATTTCAGATAGTTTTTGCTTTGGCTTAGTTTTAAATAAATACCGCAAGCAGAGCATGCAGATCACAGCTGTCCAAAGCCGTAGTTAGCATTCCTGAACAGAAAATATCATTCGATTAAACATATTTTGTGGGAAAAAATCTTTTGTAAATATTCAATTTGACAGAAGAAATAGAGGGGAAGGAATTTAATCTGCTTAAGAAACTAGAATCAACTCTTGCAAGGAAGAGTGGTGGTTTTTTTTTGTTTTGTTTTGTTTTTTTTTCCCCAGTGGTAGGAAAATTCCTGATCAGCAATAAAATCAGTGCTTACAAGCTCTGAAGTAAGCCCATCAAATGTTGATTGACAAATTCAGGCTGGCGTTCTACATGCCAGCTGCATGCTTCAGTCTGAATTTATTTATGCATCAAAAATACTCCAATTCCAGAAACAACATGAACACAGAGACAGATCAGTTTGCTCATGGTAGTTTTGCAAGCCTTCTCAGGAGTTCATAAAAGAACTTGGCAATTGGCAGGGACATAGTTCTGTGGCAGTGAAATGCTTTCTGCTGGTTCCCAGGCTCAACCAGTGAAGACTAACAAAGTTTAACAGAGTAACCACCACTTGTGCATGTAAACCTTTGATTCTTTTGACCATTCCAGCCCACACAACTGCATACACATAGCCTCCAGCCTCCTCCACATAGCATACATCTAGGGTATTGCTCACACAAAGCAAACAACATACAACTTCAAATTACCTTGTGATCCCTTATTACTTGCCAAACACACTTTCTTCCAGACGGATGTACCCTAGGCTGGGGCAGGAAGATTTAAGGTTTCACTTTTTTCCACCAACTGAATTTTGTACTCCCCTCACAAGCATTGCTGAACGTGGCTCCAAACAAGGAGGCAATATTCCTATCATTTCACACTCAAAGAAACTGAGAACAAGAGGGAGCCTTTCTGGCCTAAACCTCATAGGTTCCAGCAGTTCCGTGCTGCCCAACCAACCCCCATTTGGTTAGCAATACTGATGATGTTAAGATGCATGTTTGGTGAGTGTCTCTAAGAGCACTAATACTTTGCTTCACAAATTAATAAACACCAAGCAGATACCATTAAACAGGGCAGTTCAGGCAGTATAACACCAGAACCATTCTTGAATAAGATACCTAACCTCTTCTTCCAGACTGAGGAAGAGAACCAGAATACCATATGCCCCTTTCTCCTGATGTGCAGGCATAGGCAGAGTATGCACTAGTTGCCCAATGCATTGATTAAGTCAAGCACAACCCACCACCACTATCAGCTGAGAATGACAGAGTTTGAGTAGAGATGCTCTCAAGAGTCATTAGGATTCACATAGCACCACAAATGTGTTATGCAAATATCATGATGAAGTTATCAACTAATCTTGAGAAATGCTGATCATTCACTCTCCCATCTGAGGGCAATAGAGACAGGTGTTTTAAACACCACTCGAGGAAGCAGATATTTAACGCAGGTTAAGCACCCAACTTCAGACAGCTACATTTTGTCCCTACTCTGTAGTTACAACCCCATCTGCAGAAGAGAGACAGCATAACCCTACTTCACACAGTAAAAACTGTTGAGGATATAAGTGTGATGTGCACATATCTTACATAGGATTAGGATGGCGTGTTGCAAATACATGAAGAAGATGCCCCTTGCCTTGCAAACAGTGTTACCTGCACCCTGACTCCAACAGAAGCTTCGCAGAAAAGCAGAGCCATGTGCTGTAACTCCAGGACGTGCCACCAGGCCTACTAACAAGAGGCTTACTGAACTAAGGTAATCCACTGTTTGCTTAGGAGTCTGAAGGTTTAAACTTTCTTATTGTTAAACTGCTATTTGTAGAGATCTTGAAAGCAATTATAGAAATTGTTTTATGAGGCAGCAAAATTCAACATAATTTGCTTCCATGTTTGTAAAGAATGCACCAGGAAATAAAAGCTGGGGCCATATTAAGCCACAAGCAACTTTCTGACATAGAACAGACATTGCCAGGGTAAAAACTTGTTACTGCTGTCTTTACAGCCTCTTATGCCATACTCCTATTCTTGCCAGCCACAGATGCAAGTGAGAAGTACGTTTCTCTGAATTGAAAACTAGAAGCAATTCCTGCAGCATTTTTCAAAAGCACCAATGGAAGCCATTTCCACTGCTAGGGTTCATCGTGTCTCAGAGAAACTGTACATTTCTGTCCTAGGCACAAAGTTTAGAATAAAAATGGCCTAGGAATTGCAGCAGTATTTGAACGTGTTAAACACCACATGATTTGTTATCACCAGTATTCACCAGGAGTTATAAGCAACGAAGTTGTGCTGACTGCTGTGTAAGAGCTGCTTCAAGACAATGAGTCGCAGGTAAAGCTTTAGAGACTCTTGTGCCAGATTATTCGTAATCTTTCATATTCTCCTCATTCACATGTTGTTCTCCATTGGTATGGTGCTCATACTATCTTTTTTCTACATGGACTTTCTATAGTCTGCTGATGTATTAACCTGCTACGGTCCTTCCTTTCGTAAGGTTATGCAGGGCCTCTCATATATAGCTACTAGTCATAATGAACCTTGCTAGAATTTAGTATCTTCATGGGCTCTATGCCTTTGTTAGTTGCAGTTGTCTAATACCTGCAAAATTCAGTAAGGTGGGAAGGGGACATGCACACACTCACAAATCTGTATCCGTGCTCATTGGTCAAAGCAAGCGTCATTCCCCCAGGTCAGCAGATCTCAAGACAGGCTTTGGTAAAGTAAAAGCCTGTTCCCAGCACTGCCTATTTACCCTGAAAGCACAATCAGCCCACAGATCCACTTAGTGCTCAGTTCAATTACTGCACAAAGATTGGTACTGGGGTGAGGGTGGGTCACAGAGACAAAAGACTTAAAGAAAACAGACTTAAAAATCCTATTAAGCACCAATTTAAATTTAGAAGGACTCTTGCCATTTTTATCCCTTTTTGGCCCAGCAGTGTTCTGAAGGACCCTGGTTTTCAAGAGAGACAGACTCAAAGGTATCCACAATATAAATGGCAGTAATAACTTAATCCCGCTTTTGTGCAAGACAATTCCAACCATTTAGAGTCCAGCGAATGCTGGAAGGAGCTAGCAGATGCCTCAAGGGAAGAAAAATTGTTTGCTTTGGGTATCTGATCCAAAGAAACCTCTAAAGGCTGCAAAGCACCCTTGCTCAGCCACCATCTCCTCCTGCCAGAACAAGCAACACTTTAGCAAGTTTGATAATTTTCCCCTGCTTGATACAAAGTTTCAGAAACAAAAGCACAAAACAATAGACTCAGTACTCCCATACAGCTGGCAAATAAAATAAAAAAGCCCCAAAGACATATTTAATTTCAGCAATAAAAAAGCTCTTGAGAGTGTGAATATTTGGGCTCTACCTCTCATCCCCTTTACTTGGGGTATATCGTGAAGGAAAGCTCCTATTGTATTTATGGAAAAACCTTCAAAATGTAGCAAAATGGAGCTGGTCATCCAGTAGCTCTCATTCCAAATCCAGGACATTAATAAGTATACTAATTTCACCTCACCACACCTTCCTAGTAGAGCTCTCTGCTCAGAAAATGGGCTGCATCTGGAGGGACAAGATGGGAGTTAAGGGCAAGTAACACCCCACAGAGAAATCGGCCAATTAGCTGGGTCAGGAACGGGACTGGAAAGTACTCCATGAGGAACCCAATCACACAGAATTACAAAGTTGCAAGGCTATGATCTAGAACACATACACAAATGGTTAAAAAATACCCCAGCAGTTAAAAATCATGACCTACAGTTTCAAGTCCTTGGCAAAGTTGCTGGGGTCTCAGAAGGCAATACTGTAACTCAAAAGCAAGAGCTGCACAACCATGAGATTCAAAGTTGATTTTAGCATTATCTCCTTGCAGGTGGACAGATACACACACATACATGCTGGCTGGGAAGGCTGCAAAACATGCTAACACAGCTTTGGAAAGTCTCTCGGATTACTACTACCAGGTGAATACAGTAGGCAGGGAAAAAAAAGTAGTCCACAATAACTCTCTTCACATACCTTGCTTTTTCAAATGTTTTCCAAGCTTTGTAGTGCATCAGAGCTCACAGCCACATATCTCTGCAATAAACCACTGGTCTCCTTCTAGGCTCCAGGTATTCCACACAGCCAATGATGACTGCTAAAAATAGTACTAAGGACAGGTCGTCTATGATTCTCACCTGGAGAACGTGTTCCTAGCATAGTGCATGATGCTGTCAAAGTCGTAAGTCTCTCCCAGCGAGTTCACTTCCCCAGCTTCCATCTTTAAAAAGTTGTACTCCTGACCTGTGTTGCCATACAAAGTGAAAAAAAAATCACTTAAAAAGTTAAAAAAAATCCTTCCCGGTCTGAGAGTCTAGAATTAAAGAAATATCCTCCTACATTCCAACAATTCCAGCTGGACATCCAAAATTTCTATTTGTTCAACTATTTTGGCCCTTATTCTAGACAAGGACTAGCAATATTTTTTCTTCATCCCAGCTCACAGACCACTAGGGTTTTGCATAAGCCCAGCAAGGAAGAAGATTTCCACCCACCCGAAAGCAAAGCAGAATAACCAGAAGTGCCATTTTACCTTGCTGTATGTTCTCCCTGATGATTGTGACATGCTGGTCTCTGTCAGGCCGTGTGTGCTCATGCCAGAAACCTACCACATGACCCAGCTCATGAGCCACAATCCCAAATTTGTCACAGTTCTTTCCAATGGATATGGCCTGAGGGCCCCCCCCTCGGCGGCCCACATATGAGCAGCATCTGGAAAAGAAAACCCACAAATCCATGCAGGTCATCATTGAATTGGGAAAGTCTGAGACAGGGACAGGCCAGCAGTTTCATACACTAAATGTACTTCAGTGTGCAAGTGTGTATATATATATATATACACATATATATATGTATGCATGAACACAGTTGTATATGTATGTGTATCTAGAAAGAAATAACTGCATGTCTGTAAAAATGCATACATACACCTTAAATGTTATCCTAGGAAAAGAATCCAGAAAGGACAGATTCCCCCCGTATTTATTCTGACCAGAGATAGACTTACAAAGCCATATAATGAAAGGCACGTTTGCAGCATAGCTTCAGGAAATGTACGTATCGCTTACCCACATGTTCTGTATGTGAACACAATGAAACTCTCTTCATCTGTTCTCTCCACAAATGTCACACAAGTGTGCTTCTCCCAGTGTCTCATAGCTTGCTTAAAGATAGCTCTTTGGGTTCCTGAAAAAGAAATCCAAGAGTAGCAAACAGTCAAGGCCTGGCTTTCAAGAAAATTTCTAATGGACATTATAGGAATAGGGGTACAGTCAACCTTTCCAATAGTCAATCCTATACCTGTAGACACCTACAGGAATCTGGAACCCTATTCCTACTTCTGCACTAACTTACTGTATCATACTTTTCTCTCTTCCTGAGCTTGATGAATTAATGGCTCTAATTAAACGGGCCACAAACTTGATTAAATACATCGATGTTTCTGCATAAAAGAAATGTCACCTCATTGGTAAAGGTCACTCTGGCACAGCTGCTGAGTATTCTGCCTGTGCACCAGCTACTCAGTGGCATGCTGCAACATAAAATCACCACGCACAACTTTCAAGGCCCAGGAATCTCACATCACTGCTACACATGCTCCACAAAACTGAGGCAACTACTGCCAGAAAATTTATCTTTAAAATCAGAAGCAAAAGCTGTATCATAGCTAGAGGCAGAGTGGTCTGAGGGCTGTGTAAGAAGGCACAGAGATACACTGCTGGTCTTTGCTTGAACTCAGGGACAAATCAGGAGTTGAACAGGAAAACACCTGCAAGAAGGGTATTATGCCTGGCTCACACTAGCAAGAAGACAGGCGACAGCACTTTGCATCCCAGGGAGCAGGATACCTGCAGTAGTCACTCAGCTGCATCCAGAACAGTCACACAGCCAGAAAGTGACGCCCCAGAGCAGTACGTGGCTCCAGGATGCCTCACTACAGTACTGCCTTTCCAGCATAGCCTCTGGGATACACAGGGCTACAGAGTAAGCTGCCACTCTCAAGAAAGACTAAAAAGTGGAAAAAGGCCAGAAGTACATAAAAAAGCACAAGGAATGCAGAGACGAGTTCCAGAGGGGACACTTATCTGAGACAAAACACCAAGCTGAATGTAAGAGAGGACTGCACTATTGTGAGAGCTGCTTCTTACACAGTCACCCAAATGGAAGGATGGTGTCACCTTCTCTGGATGGTTAGGGCAGTGGGACACACGCAAAATAGAGAAGACTCTCTTGTCAGACTCTGAAGGATGTGGACATGTGTTCTCTGACAAATTTGTAGGACACCCGTAGCTAGTAAGCTACTCAATATCCTGCTAGGTTGCACGAGCCCCTCCTCTTGCATGAGGTGAACAGACCCTTCCATTAGGGCTTCACAGACCCCTGGCAGCAGCTTGGGTGCCAGCATGAGGCACGGTCTTTGTGAATTTGTTAAGGAGGTCTTGAGGATTACCCCTAATTGGCAAGGGGAGCAGCACTGGGGAGGTAATCCCACACTGTACAGGAGTGGGTCCCAAACTGCCCTGCTCTTCCAACTGCAGAGAGGGTCCCTTTCTGGAAACACAGGGTGTAACTGCAGTTCACAGATGCTGGTCCCTGAAGCAATCAAGAAAAGCAACCCAGTCACCCAATTATTTCTTGGACTCCAAGAGGAGAACCATCTCTCCGCACACTTCCATCTCAGGCTTCCACAGCGCACAGTTCCTTGTGCAACCACATGCTCACCACCCTGCCTTAGGAAAAATGTTCCCCAAAATCTGAGCCATTTGTGGGAAAACTGCTCCCAAGATCTCCCACACATTTTGTAACTCTCACCCCTGAGCAAACAGGGAGCAATATTTTCACTACTGACCTGTGAAATTTCCTCCGATCACGTAGGGGATGACTCCCCCTGGCCAAATCCTCTCAGCCCTGGATGTGGTTGCCCTGCGCACTCTGGGAGAGGGTTGTGTATCCATCCCTGACTCATCTTTATATTCTTCCTTCTTCGGTCTCCTCGCAAGTGTTGTGTTCTGCCTGCCGTCTGCAAGACAGAGTGGCAACACCATTTAAATCCTCTTTAGTTCCACGTGCAGCCCTCAGGTAATACCCTGGAGCTTCAGAAAAAGAAAAACAGAAAAGGCAAGATGTTAAACCAAACCAGAAGCCATAGGCAGATTTGCCAGTGATTTATTTGGGACTTGGAGACAGTTAATCCATGGAAACCTGGCCCTTCTTGTCATGGACCCCCACTATGCATTATAACAAACCTATTCTCCCAGAAAGGGGTAAAGGGACAACCCTGCTGTCTCTAGCTACCCACTCTGTCAAACAGCAGCACTCTCTCAATATAGGAAACATATACAGATCAGACAGACAATCACTGCTGGAGGAGGGATGTTCAAGGTGGAAAAGTTGATGCATTCTATACTTAGTACAAATCTCCTTGCTGAACCTCTTCGTTTTAATGAAAAGGAGCAATAATGTGAGAAGAAAAACTGAACGGGTATCTCATTTCTTGCTCTCAAGCGGCAACTCTGCTGACAGTGGCTCCTTGGTGCTGGCAGGCCTTTTTAAAGCTCCAAGAGGAGAGATCTAAGCTCCAGCTGTGGTCTTGTGATTCGTATGGAAATCATCAAGACTGGCTACAGCTTTGCTTCTCCAGTCAGGGCCATGGGCTGCTGGGTTGTGAAAAAACACCAGCCCCGCTGAGCCCTTCCGCCTGGGATTAGAGCGGCTGCTGAGAGTGTCTTCTCCTATTCATCCCTCCAGCGGAAACACGGAAACATGGGTAAAGCAAACCACTATTGTCAAGGCTGAAGGGATCAAAACAATTGGAAGGAAATTAAGGCAGTGCAGAGGAATGGAAGGAATGAACTTCAAACTCTTCCTCCTGCTTCATCAGGCCCTGCCCTTCCTGACAGAGGCCTTGCTCTCAGCTGTAGGACAAAGCTGGAAATTTGCCTTTTGTTCCGTTTAACTCTGGAGCACCTCCGCAGCATGCTGGCTGCACCAGCCACTTCAGAAGTTGTCCCATCCTCAAACCAGCTGCTGGACCCTGCAAGGCAGATGCTCCACTGTTGCAGGGTTCCCACAATGAAATAAGAACCGCCCTCCCCTTGTTTGCATACATCTATCCCACAAAGGTACTGCTGGGGCATTAGAAGGGCACAGCTGCCCTGTGAAACTCACTCAGGGCTCTCTCAGACTCTTGGCTAGCAGAGGCAGCTCAGGTTCATTCTGACAGCAGCACCAGCCAACCTCTAAGGCGAAACCGCGAGGTAGAAGCAACCAACACAGCTTTGCAAGCAGAAGCATCTTCCTCAAGTGCTCTTGCCCACTGCTTCACTACCTTAGGCCTGCCAGCAGTTTAGGAGACGTGAGCAGCCCTGACATGGGAATATAGTACCGGGCTATGAACATAGCACTCATGAACGGGACATGCCCTCCACAGACTGACCTGCTGTGTGGTCTCTCTGCTTCAGTGCTTCTGTCTACAAGGGGGAAACACCAGTCCCTCCTGCACACAGTGGTCACAAACATCTTGTACAGAGCACGGCAACCCTGTGGGAATACCTGTAATATTGCAGGTTTGGACTGATCCTGTAAGCAATACCTTCCCTACAAGAGTAGGGAAAAAACAGCTGCTAAACTTTGCCTGAGTGATCTCCCAGCTTCAGGGGAACACAAGCTTAAATGAGTTTAGCTGAAACATCCCAAAAGCAAGAAGCAGCCAGCTAGCATTACACACTCTGCTTTGGAGTCAAATTGTTTTGCTGCCCAGTAACACTTGTGGCCACCTATATGCATTGGGTATGGCTGGGATGGAGTTAACTTTCTTAATAGCAGCCCATATGGTGCTGCTATGGATTTGTGGCTATAACGGTGCTGATAACACAACAATGTCCTGGCTATTGCTGAACAGTGCTTGCACTGTGTCAAGGATTTCTTTTTCTCACTCCGCTGAGCCCTCTCCACCCAAGTGAGCAGGCAAGGTGTAGGGGAGAAGCTGGGAGAAGATGCAGCTGGGACAGCTGACTCAAATTAGTCTAAAGAATATTCCATACCATCTGACACCATGCTCAGCAATAAAACTGCAGGGTTTTGTATTCCAAGGTAGCCATTGCTCAGAAACTGGCTGGGCATTACTCTGCTTGTGGGAGGGGGTGCGGAGTGCTTTTACATCACTTGTTTGTTTGTTGTTGTTTTGTGTTTTTTTCCCACCCCTTTCCTTCGCTTCTTAAACTGTCTTAATCTTAACCAATGAGTTTTCTTGCTTTTGCTCTTCCTGTTCTCTCCCCCATACAACTGGGGGAGAGGGAATTGAGTGAGCTCAAGTGTGGATGCCTGGGTCAACCCACCACACCATGAAAGGCAAACCTGCCCTTGCAGAGAGTCCACCAACACCAACAAATGCAACAATGCAGATGCCTTGGAAGGGCTGGTCTCCCAGGCATCGAGTCACACACCTATACACAGGACAAAGCTTTGTTTTACAGAGGATAAAATAGTAAACAAAAGATACCCAAAGGTCTGGGTGGGGTACCACATTACCCTTTTTAACTGCTTTGTTACTATCGGTTGAAGTGGCATTCTCGCTTGGCGCAACAGACTGTTCTCCAAGGCCTCCTGAAAAAGAAAAAGAGCAGAGACATCTGGTGAGTACGCTGTCAGAACTCTGACATAGGAAGGACAACGGCTGTCAGTGAGGCCATTTGTATGTCTGCCGGCCACAGAAAATGGCTGCTTCACCTGTACAGGGAGCAGGAACTAAAGGCCTGATAATGCTGGGCTCTTTTCCTGGATTTCTTCCCAGGCTACAATGGTACCTTTCAACTCATAATCACCCTGTGCCTCAGTTTCCCCATATGCTGAAAAGGCAAAAAGTCTCTTCTAGGGAAGTCTTTCCATTCTGCAACAAGTCCATCTTGGGAACACCACAGAAGCCAAAGAGCAGCTATACACAGCACAGAAGCCTGGGCAGCAAGCCACTGAAGTCACAGAAACAACATAGAAAATCAACCCAGCATCTCTTTGGCAGGAAAGCTCTCCACGTTACTGTAGTAGGAAAAAAAACTCAAAAATTGTACCTATGGTCAAAGAGCACAACACATGAGACAACAAGATCTATAACACAAATAAAATGTGCTTTGGGACTACGTCCACTGCCTTAAGCAGTGCCTCTAACACCATCACTGTTGTCTCCCTCCCTCCTTCCCCATCCTGGTATCATGGGTCCCTTGTGAGGAGAAGGGATGCTGACTGGGCTGATCTCTGCAGAAATATCAGCAAGAGCAAGCTTCTGTAGTCTTGGTGGCAAGGTGAAGCAGGAAGACCATGATCAACCATCAGATGCAGCAAGGGAGATACTGTTACTCATACAGCATTGCTGCATGCAGTGTAGATGCTTCAAGAGAGATGTCCCACTTTCAAGAGAGCTGGAAAGGTTCCAGCCCATGAAACAATCTAGCTTCGCCAGCTGGAAGACACTCCTTTTGCTCTGGAGCTGGCTTCTTGCAAAACCTCCTCCAGCCCCTCCAAGTAGGCAAGGACACAGGGAAAGGTACATCCCTGACACCTGGGAAGAAGGCTGAGAGGATGGTATCAGATTCTACCCCCTCCAATATTATATTATAAGAACTAATTAGCATACCAGGAAAGGCATGATTGGAAGAGAGTAATAAAATGAACCAGAGGAAAATAAAATACCCAGACTCTCAGCTGACTATAGGTTAAAGCTTCCTGGTCCAAGAGACGCACTAAATCAGGGAATTGTCTCCCAAAGGAAGTGCCATAATTTAACAGAGCTTGACTGGACAAAAGCCACTAGATGTGTGAACAGGAACAAGCCTGATTCAGCAAGATGGATTGCTCTGAACTCTATCACTCTTTTCCAGCCCCAATGTCCCATCCTAAGATTTCCCTTTGTTTTCTTTCATACCCAGTCCTTGTCACTTCCTTCAGCCCAAGCTCAACAAAAGTTCCTCTTCTTAGTTAAATTTTACATCCCCAGGACTTTTCACCCTCCCAAAGTACACTATTCTTCACACAATGTCCCACTGCATTTAAAGGAAACCCCAGCCAGCCATTTACCACCAGAATTATTAACGTATGTGGGTTTTGCTGAAGCAAAGGATAATTTCGTATTTCTAAACAAATGCAGCTTGCAGTCACAAACAGATTGCTTCTTAATTGAAATTGGGAGGTGAATTATATGGTGAATTAGGAAAAAAGAACAACTCTGCATTGAGTGAATTGTTCCCCTAAAAGGGAACTGCATGGGATTGAATTGCAAATGATGGCACCAAACCCTGCAGCCGGGCCCCTTCTCCTGCACCCGGGCTGCTGACCTCTGCCGTGCAGCAGTGTCATTTGCGCAGACTGCTTTTCCAAGCTGTGAGCACATTCTTTCCCAGAGATCAGTGCAAGCCTTGGTTTCTTATGCAAAGGAGATGTTTGAATAAACGAGTGTGACTAATGAAATCTAAAACATCTTTGCATATTTTGTCTCATTGTAGCCCATGAAAGGGGAAAGCGCTATACAAAAGCCAGATATGGGTGTGCAGATACACCAGATACTTTCAAACGTTACTAATCTCACTAGGACAGACAGGGAGCACCCACACCCTTCTCTCCCCCAGGGGTACTTTGGAATCATATTTGAGAATTTTGGAAGACATAGTTCTGATTGATTGGGCTTTTAAACACTTCCTATCCTTATGATACCTAAACACAGACATTTAATCGTTAAATAAGAAGTGATTCTTCGCAAGAGAAGGATAGTGCATGATCCTGGAAAGACAAAGATAAATCACTGGCATGTTATCAATAAAGTCAAGAAATGTACCTTGTATCTGGAAGCAACTGCACATAGACTGCAGGCAATGTGTGGGTCTTGCTGCTCCCTCAACAAGTCCCTTAAGTTGTTGTACCTTTCTGTCAGACTATTCTGTCACATCAGAGAGCAGAGTGGATTCCAGCCATCACTGCTCCAGAGCATGAGCTGCCCATGTATGCATTTAAGCCTATTATCACTAGAAACATTGACAGGGAGAATGCAGATTTTCAGTTTGATGCAACAGCCTGTATAGTAATAAAAAGGCAGGCCTGATCTACTACTTACAGTAACCTTTAGTAACATAAGCAAAACAGGGCTGACTTTTTTTGTTTTTTTAATGTATATCCAGCAGTTATCAAGCCCTCCAAAATCACTTTCATGCTCAGTACTTCATACTTGTTGCTGTGCCAGACCAGCTATCACGCTTCCCATCCTGACTTTTTAAGATTTGTCTGCTTCTCCCACAACCAGGGATGATACAGATTTTGTTTGATCATGCCTCTGTGTAGGGAGCTGTACTAAATCCTCAAAGTTCTTTTAGCTCCCACACTTTTATGATTCTCTCCTTCCTAACGATTTGTAGGAATTAACAGCTCCAGCTGAGCATTGCTGGACTCCCTTGCTAGATAACTTAGCTCCTGTGCACAGCCTGACAAAGACACAAAAGATTCTCCTCCCAGGCTGGAATATTTCACCTTCAGCCTAGAGTGCACTTGTATGACAATTCATTTTTCTATTCCCCACAGACCAGCACTGCCAAGGGAGCTTGCTTCCAGCAGCTTAAATGCACTCTAAGTCTGAGTTAATTCACCACGCTCACAATCATGGCTGAAGAACAGGTGCCTAAATTGTTTGCAGAAACTACAGAGGCAGCTTGAGGTGATATGTAAGGGTCCAGTGAAGCAGAAAGCAGCAGGCTGTGGCATTGTTGGGAAGAAAGCAGCTTCTCCCCCTCTTCCAGAAGAGGAAAATGAAAACCCAATTTTGTTTAAAGGAGTCCAAGTTATTCAGCTGGGACCAAAATAAAAGGCAGCAGATTAAGAGAGAAAGAGAGAGCACAAAGTATGCCAAGAGTTGGATAAAATTGTACTATTTGCAGTTTCCTTCTGCCACTAGCACAGGCAAAAAGACATGTAATCCAAAGAAAGAGCAGGAAGCAGACTCCATACAGTATCCATAATGCCCACAGGAGAGGCTGGGACAAGGAGGATACCTTAGTAATTTGTTTGAACTGTAAATTTGTCTTCTACCAGATGCAAGTTAGGCTTGAGAATATTTATTGTTGCATGCATTCTGCTTTTTTGTTTGTTTTAAAATGCAAGTAGACTGAACTACAGAAGACAGAGTGATGAGATCCCTTACAAAATAAAAATTCCATGCTTCCTTACACTTGATCAAAAACCATGAAGGCCTTCTTGTTTAACAAAGGAGAGGAAAGGCAGGCAAAGCAGCAAAGCAGTCTGCTAATTAGGACACAAGCTGTGGGCCCGAAAATACACACCACCGTCCTATTGAGCGTACACACCGTATAACACCCCATAACACTGCAAAACTGCTTGAGAGACTGCTGACTTCTAAAACATGGTAACAATGTCTTCAAGTTTTTATCTGAAAACACTAGTTCAGAGACAGCTGAGTCACCTGAAAGCAAAAGAGAAACATCAATCCATCCTGAAATACTAGAAGCTTAATTTTCAGACTATGCTTATCTAGAATTTTAGTTTAAAACCCAATGATAGTCAAGAGGAATTGTAGGTGTCTGAAAATTTGCATATTGAGAACACAAAATGTTCCTACATGGGAAGCTGGATGAGATGAAGCTGCAACATCTCCCTTTTTTCCAAGGTGAAAGAACAGATAATGTCCAAATGAAACCCTCTCACCTTCAATGCAGTTCCAAGCCAGGATAATTTTTTCTCTCCAGGCCCACAAAGACTCTCTCGACCATGTGCACTGGATATTCTCTTCTTTCGTTGGCTGCTTTTCATACAGGGGAAGGGCTACTTAGCTGAACTTGGGCAATAGCTTCAACCACTATGTTTGTCACCTCCATTGAGGACAAAGGAGTCTTCAGTGAGCCCTGGGGACTTTGCCAGTTTCTCCTGCTTTTCTAATTCAGCAGAGAACAACTTGACTGTACAGATAATTATCTGGTCTCACGTGAACTGAACCTCAGCAAGACTTCTTCTATTACATCTTATGGCGGTGAAAAAGCCATTTCAGAGCTTGGACACAATCAAGGAAAAATGTGTCCTAAATTCAAAAAAAGACAATTTAATCTCCCCTCCTCATACCTTAAAATTCTTCACTTTCATAGTTTCATTCAATACATATGTTAGTCACATGCCATAGCTTAGAGTTTGGATTTCAAACAGAGGCTACAATGAAGCATCAATATAAAATGAGAATTACAGGTAACATTAAGCACTCATCTCTTTTCAGAGTTTTAGTTCTGGTAAACTCTGTCATATTATGACCATCAGGGAAACTTCTGAAAGTATAGGGTAAGACAAATGATGTTACATGCTGCTTTTTGATTTTCTCATTAACCAGTGGTCAACAACTTTTTAGGGCACACAAAACCCTTTATTGCACTGGATTTTCTAACCACAGAGAAAGTGATGATTTTATTAAAACAAGCTCTGTTGGGAGATGTATTGGAAAATGCATTCAGAATGCAGAACAGATGTTTCCCAGAGCTGGTAGAGAGTCTATAGCAAAACCTTTTCATAAACCCCAGGGCCCTGGAGATCTGAGCAAATGATTTGAGATAGATCCTTTACCATTTCCTGTCAGTGGAATAGCTGACGTTCCCCTCAATTTACTTAAGGAAAAATAAATTAAAGAGGAAAAGATTTCCGAACTCCAAATTCCCTTCAGGAATCTGTTTTTCTTATTCAGAGTAAGCTGACTAGCTGCAGTAACTCAGGAGAGTCCCAGGGTTCAGAGGTTTGACAAGCAGATGTGTCATGTCCACATCAGCTCTGCAAATGCTCGTGCAGGAACAAGACACCAGCCTCCCAGAAAAGTTCACAAGAAGGGAAAGGTGATCACAGCTAAGCAAATGCAGCACTGCCAAAAACATGAGCTGTAAAGCACTTAATGTGTCCTTCTGCTGGCCATCCTCTGCAGGCAGAGCAGAAGCATCAGCAGCACCCTGTGTTTTCCCTGGGCACTCAAGGGTTTTCTGGAAATGGCTGCATCACTTTTACACTGTGATGCATCTTCTTTTCAAAGAAGGTGTTGCAAGGAGTGGAAGAACCTGAACTGACCTCTTCACCAGCCCTTCAACCAAGAGTCAATACTCTCTGGAGACTGGGAAGGACTGAGAAGAATGGAAGAGGGCCTTTTCCTACAGGCGATTAGCAACCACCTCTTTCCCTTGGGGTAAAAAAGGGACAGACAGATAGGAGAGAAAAGAAAGCAAGCAAGCTACAGACTGTTTCTTCCAGTGAGAGTCCTGCAAGGCTCTCACTTTTACTCAGTCAAGTGAAAATGAAAGGCCAAAGTGAGTACACAACTACTTCCACCACATGCATGTCTCTGCTGCACAACCAGGTTTGCAAGCCCAGCGTGCAACTTCTCCCCTCCAGCACATCAAAGCAGCAATATGTAGCACCAACTATGCTCTGTTGCATTAGATTTCCTGTGAATCCAAATGATCAAGATCTATTTCTAACACGTGTCAGCCTCTCCATGACAACCTTCTTGATTCACAATAATCCTCCTCTACCTGTCTCTCCTTTGAAAGTAAAGGAAAACAGAAGTGAACCTCCAGGTGTTAAGGAAATGGTAAGAGCTGTCTGGTGTTCATCCAATGCTGTTCTGGTGGGCAGTACAAACCCTCCTGGCCCCCTCCTGTTAACATCCTTTTCCCTCTGACCTGCACAACCTAATTGCTTCAGCCTTTCTGTGCTCTCTTGCAGCATCCCTCTGCTCCCTTCCAGCTGTGGGCTCCCAGGCACAGCCAGCCAGCTCTCCTCCCACTGAGCCTTTCTAATCCTTTTGTTTTCTCCTTACCTTGTTTATACTGGATAAAAATTAACTCTAAATGAAAACATTACACTGGAAGCTGAATTATGTTTAAAAGCAATTAAAACTCCTTTAACGGAGAACATGTGGTGCAAGCACAGAGTACTTTCTTCCAGACTGCTTTCTGCCTGGATATTCAAACACTCCCAGTCCTGTAGCTTCTTGGAGAGTTTTTGATGCCTTCTGCCCCCTCTAGAGGTCTGTGCCATATCTAACAGATGGATGAGGACCCTAAGTAGATACAGCAGTAGGGACACCCCATTTGCTTGGTTACCTACCAGCTCAAGCACAACTCATTTAAAGGACACCCCAACTGACTGGGAATTTCCCAGTGGCTGGGAAACTGAGGAATGAGCCAGCACTGAGGCCATAGGGCAAGTGGGGCCTGGCTTGGGACTCAAAAGGCTTTGGGAGCACAGATGTGGCTGCCATTGGGTAGCCTCAGGTCAACTCCAGCCCCATACCCAGCAGACCCCTGCCTCCACCCCAGCTGTGAGCAGCAGCACCAGGACCTGCTCAGCCAGGGCATCAGCCTCCCCAGTGAGCACCCAGGGAGGCTCTGCAGGCCAAGGGGAGCAAGACCATTACAGGCAGCAAGCAGAGCAGGAGCAACACTGGAGCCAGCAACACCACGCCATTTCTCCGCATGCTGGAGGGAGACAGTTCAAGCTTCACTTATCGCTATTCAGAGCCTTTCCCTCCAGGCTCCCAAGGGGATTGGCAGCAGCGTTTAACTGCATGCCACCACTCCAGGTGGCATGCAGATAAAGGAGCCCAAAGAAGGCCTAAACCTGAGCAAGAGCTTCTCGGAGCACAGGGCTAACCATGGGGCACGGATTTCTGTTGCTGCAGCAGCAACGCCAGGAGCTGGTACCTCAGCAGGTTGCAGTCCAAAAGCAGCACTGCCTCAGGAGCACAAGACCGATGTTTTCACAATGGACCTATGCATGATGCCACTCCACTCCAGGTGCCATCTCTCAGCTCCTTGGTGAAACAGATGCCTGAATCGTTCGCAGTCATTAAAAAAACAGCGGGGGAGTTGGGGTGTAAGTGGCAAAGTGAGCTTTCTTCACCACAGCAAACTGCCACACTGAGAGCTGGCAGAGAAGTTACCCAACCCGGCCCAGGGACAGCTGCACTTCACTGGAAGAATCAAATTGGTAGAAAAGCAACTCTCAGACCTCTGCATCTCTGCCACAATCCGACTCTAGGATTCAGCAACTCCATCAGTTTCAAGAACAGCAGTGAATACCCCCAAGAGACAAAGCTTTCTAAATTTCACACTATCTTCTCTGTAGAACAGCTCTAGGAAGTGAAACAGCAGGATAATCTGAATATTTCCTTTTGCCTGTGATCTTTGCCCCAGAGAAACTTGTTACCCATTCCCCAGGGCTGTTCAAGTCACCATCTGGCCTCAGAACTGCAGCGGCAAACACAGCACAGCATTTCAGCCTAAAACTAATTTGCTTTCTTTCCCCACTTGACAGCTGAATAAATACTTTGTCCTTGCCATTTGAAAAGGGGAGCTGCAGTGAAGTTTTTTTTTTGTCCACTGTAGCTACAAACGCCAGCCTTCTTTCCAAATTAGGCCTGAACAACCAGCTTGAGGCAAACACATTTATTCCACAAACCTAACTCCTTTCTGTTCACAATCAACCATGAGCAGTTTACAACTTTTTCTGATTTATTTGTTATTTGCTATTATTCGTCAAGTCATTTTGGCTGCTGATTTTTTCTTGGACCTGCCAGCTATTTCACGGAATGGGGTAAGCAACATTTATTTTGTGGGCACAGCAACATCCCTGCTTTAAAGGAAAGAGCCTGAAGTTCAAAGCATCCAAGCTAGCCTCCCAGAGTTACCATCCTGCAATGGCTCCTCTCATAGCTTCTTAGATTTTAGTCTTTCACTGACCATTTCTATCTCCAAATTCATTTGCTAGGACACTCATAGAAATGACAAAGAAGCATACACAGTTGAGGCAAATTCAATTTTTCATTTGAGCAAGTATTCAAGGAAATTAGGCACTTGCCCAGCTCTGAAACAAATGCATAAGTTAGGCAATTCCACAGTTATTGGCTAAGCACTGTCGAATTTTACAATTAGGGTAATGGATTTAACTTCCAACATAATTTCCATACGGATAAACCAATCTCCTCAAGTACATTTGCCCATGTGTTCCCTGCATCACAGTTAATTAATATAAATCTATTTAATAACCTCCATTTAAACACAAAAGACTATTCAGACTCTTCTGGCACCAGTAAAAGGAACAGTCTCCCAGTGTGTTACACCAGCTGTAGACAAGACCTAAAGAAAATTTAATTAAGAACGATCAAGAGCAAGACAGTTGCAAACAGCAATCAGATGTTATAAATGCTCTACATGGTGACTACCCCAGCTCCTTAAAAGATTAATAATGCCATCTTGTACCAACTCCCAGGTACCTGAGACCTGCCCAAAAGAGAACCTGGGGGATGGACAAAGCTGTGGGGCTGGGAGCCAAAGACAGGCAAAGCCAAGCAGGTAGCAACAGGGATTCTGCACTGTCCGAGCACTGACAGTGTGCTGCAACTACTGCTCTGATCTGCAGCTATGCCCAAATCAGATGATGGCACCACACCGAACAGGAAGAAGCTGTAGAAATGGGCTGCTTGGAAGCAGCTTAGACTACAGCATCAACGTATACAATTTTTGCAGTTGTCTTTGGGTGTTTAAAGTAAGTTAACTGCTCACTAACAAAATGTAACCTGATTAATTCCTGATGTGCAGCATTTGACAAGAGTGATACTGAGTTGTCATCTTCCTGGTTTATTTCTGAAACAAGCATATGAATTAGATTCATAGGATAAACACTGCCAAAGTTACCACTAAGATTGGATAAGTAATATATCTGGGAAAAGAAATAGCTGGGGAATTTTGTTACGATGCCATTTGTTAACAGCATTTTAATTTGAGCAAAATTTCAGAGCTCAAAATCATTTAAAAAAAAAGAAAGAAAAAACTATGAAAAGCTGAATGTTGACTGCAAAACAAAAATGAAACTAATTATTTTGACAAGTGGGAGGCCACCATTCAGAAAACTTGATTTCAGGGTACAGTGCATTTCCAGAACAAACTTTGTCATGTATGTGACCAGTTGCCATCAGGAACCTAGACAAGAGGGAAAAGAAAAACAACATCTTACTCCAAGGGGGACACAGAGCAAGTAGCAGGGCTGTGTTGTTCAGGTTGTGCACTGGCAAGGGCCAAACGGTATAATCACTTATTGCTTGGGACCTTCTTTAGCCTGTCCTGCAGGACATCTATCACATTTATCACAAGCAAAGAGGGAAGGAGGAGATAGACTTTTATTTCTCTTGTGGTGAGTGAAGCATTTCTCCATTTGTCATAAACTGAGTTTGGAATACCACAGCCCACTGCATGAAGGAACACCGCAAGGCTTGTCCTAAGTGGTTCTGAAGTAAAGTGTCATCCTGTAGAGTCCCTAATCCAAAGAAAATCAGATCCTGCATACCTTTTTGTGCAACAGGTGGAGTATCTGTTGTTACCACATACACACATCACAAGCAGCATCTCACTGCCTAAGAAGTCAGTGGCAGTCTTCCATTAACATCTGATGTTGACTCAAATGTTATTTAGTACTCAAGTACCACTCTCTCACCCCATCATACTTCAAAGACATATAGGGACTGTACAAACCACAGCCTAAAAATGGTATGAAAGTAGGAAAAAAAAACCACCAACAACAAAAAAAACCACACTCGTGAAGCAGGGATAAGGGAACAGTAAGACAGCACTTACCAGCATGTGAAAGCTCTCCACAGGTATCCCATAAGGAGAGCTTCTGAGGAGACAACTAAGGAGAAGAATTAATTCCCTTTGGTAAATACAAGAAGAACCTGTATTAACCTGTAATGGAAGACCAAATGCACAGAACCCTGTCTGGGCAGGGGGCAAAGTGAAACTGCCCCAAGAGGAAGGAGAATACTGTACTCCGGGCAAGGGGCTACAGAGGACTGACGCAAGACAGGGAGTCTCTAAAGCAGAACTGAATATGCAACACACAGGAGCTTATGGAGGAAGGGAGTCAGAAGAATCACTCAAACATACAAAGGCAAAGCAAAGCAATGAGCTGCTGCTCTGCACCTCTCTTGTGCTCCCACATTAAACTACCCATGGAATTCTTCCTTACTGGAAGCAAGCAGTGCGGAAAGGATAAAACAGCACAGCCAAAAGCACAAAGCTGGCCTGTGGTGTGCTTTTGGAAGTATCAGCTGCAAGGCCTTCCAGAGCAGAATCTGTGCCTGTGAACTGAGCTGCAGCTCACTGGATGGCCAAGCACGTATCACCAGCGCTCTAGACCCGAAGCTTGTGGGATCACCCCACAGACACTGCCTGCCTGACAGACAAATCCCGCAGCAGTGGCAGGATGTGCAGCTGGCAGCAGAGAACAGGCAGACGTGGCCTTACACACGGGGAATTAGAAGGTTCATCAGCTATAGCCAAGGGTCATGAGCCTTCTAGGCTATTACCTTTATGCTGGAGAAAATCTGGTAGGTTTGAGAAAGTTGCAACAGGATTGCAAGATTCTGAACTGGCAGAAAAAAAACAGCATCTGTTTTTCTGCAAAGAGAAGGTGACTGGCTTAGTGCACAGAAACGAGCACTCTCAGCCCTAGAGGATTTATCCAATTCTTCCGAAGTAGAACTCTTGCCCTGCCTTTGTAAACGACAGAACTATGGGAAATTCATTTCATGGTTGCCTTCTCTGGTAAAACCCCTGACTGAACGGACTCAAAAAGGTGAACACAGGGGCTAGTCATGGAAAAATCATTTGACACAGCTAAATAGACTTTATCATCAGGCAAAGTGTCAGGCATTTGCCACCTACTTTTCCACAGAATGGGCCGAGACTCCTCTTCCTTTTTAGAGACTGCACGGACTGCAAAGAGAAATCCCTAGTGTGCACATCACATGTTGTGGAAAACAGAAAGGAGGTATGCACACAGATGAACTGAGCCCTCAGACACCTCTCCCAGAATAAAGATGTTCCTCTACCCATATAAGAGGAAGCAGCCTTCACAATGATTTCCCAGTGGAAGCGCTCTCAGATATGAGTTATACCACATACATAGCTATTTGCATTGCTCCTGGCCAGTTATCATAAACACAGCTCAGATTACGATAGCACAACCCATAGATCCGCTCCAAACTGAAATGAATTCAAGCTTGGGCCCCAGGCAGCCCTTAACACAGCAATGCTGAAGTCTACCCCATCTACCCTGAACCGAGCACCACTATAGCAGAGCACCAAACAAGAGCTACAAAGGAAAAACAGCTCTGAGCTTAGCATGTATATGCAAAATCAGCTGAATTTAACCATCTCTCTTTCAAATCTGTAAATCAGATCTTCCCTGGGATATCAGTCAATCACATCCCACAATCCATTCAGCTCCTAAACTAAGCAATCTCTCCCAACGTGAAGCAGTAGAAGTCCTGCTTGTGACTGCTTTGAACACCTCAAGCATGCCACTGGTGAAGAAGTCTTATTCTCCAGTCTGAGGCTAAACAATATAGCTCTTAGAAGGAGAGCTGCACTGTAGTAAAAGGTCCTGCAAACAATCCAGACTTATGTGGGAATTAATGCCTTGTCTCAGTAATGTAACCAGAGAGAAGAGAAATATGTTTCAGTGGCTGCCAGCCCACCACACTTTGAATGGAAAGCTGCTATGCAACTAGAAAAGCACTGCAGTCATCCCCCCTGCAGCATGCAGACCTTCCAAGTATGCACTCACACAGCACTGCACATTCTTCTGTTCCCTTCCAGATCTCTTCAGAGTTTGCCTCCATACCCCAAAGCAGTTTATGCACAGTACTTGCCATGAGCAAGTCCTGAAACAGGAAAAGTCCTGTGAAACAGGGTGAAACAAGATCACCACAGGCATCCCAAAACACAAAAAAGAAAAGCAGCCTGCTGTAGATGTGCGCCTTGTGCAGAGCTGGTAAAAGTAGCTACTTTGCTGTTTTCATAACACGCTCAAGAACAGAAGAGCTGTGCAAAAAAATGTGCCAACAAACCAGCTCCCTGCTATTATTAAAAGAAGGTTTAATTCAGAACTCCTCTTTGCTTAATTCACCAGAGAATAACTTGCTTGCACTAGGCTCATGAATTTGATACCAGTGCCTCCAGCCATTCGCGGCAGCCTCTGTCACAACACAAGTTATTAAATACCTTACATGGTTCAAAGGCAGTTCCCACTGTTATTTCAGTAAAATCCCTGAGATCATACATACCCCCGTTCTGACCACACTGTTATGTGAAGTATTACCTATTCATCCCATAAAGATGCTCTATAAATCCTTCCTGAAACTGATCTGTGCAAGTGTGAAAGCTTCATCAAGGCCTTCAAGCCATGAGCCTGAAAATCTCTCAGTATCAGAGGCCAAGAAAACCTAGTTTGAGTGTTCTTGAAAAGCATTCTTGGCTGCAGTGGGATGTAGTCACTGCCTCAGCAGCAAGTCTAACACAGCGTGGTAGCACTGAGGGCAGCCAGACTCCCATGTCTTTTGATTTGCCAAAGCAGAACAAACAGAAGACAGACTTGCCCTTCTCACCCACAGGGGTGCCTTTCAGGACTTGAAGCTGCCTCAAAGTGATACAGAAATCAGGATAAGAGATAATATACCAGTAAATTCCTCTTAATCCCTAAACTGCCTGAAAAGACTTAAATTAGGCCGTTAAGATTAAATAGGCACACCACTCCCAAGGCACGGCAAGAAAAGAAAAGGCCTTCTTCCTCTGTGACTAATGCTTCAGCAAATAAAGCAATACAGCAAAGACGATCACTTTGCACCTGAGGACTGGATCTGAGCTACTGTGCAGTTTCACAGCCTGCCAGTGGACTTTCTTGTTTCCCCACGTTTCAAAGCCATCAGTGAGTTTTCAGCAGCACAGGAATCCTCAAAGCTTAGACTCAAATTTCTTCTGAACTACTGATATAGTAAAGAAAGCATTTTCAATAAATTTAAAAAAATCTATAAGACTTTTCAAAACCATAAGCTGTTGGACAATTTTTCATCAAAATTATGAGTTGGTGAAGGACATGCTGAGAATAGCACCCACTGGCAGATCTCCAGGCACCTTATTTGTTTCATTATGCTTTGAACCATTACTGTATCTCTGCTGGGCCAAATCCAAAGGGTATCCACTTCAACACTATCCCATGAGAACAACTGATTTTCATAGCAAACATGACATGCAGACTTCATCCCACAGAGGCAGGGAGGCAGCTATCAAACATTCTAAATGCAAAGTAACACTTTCCCTTTACCAACATCCCTTATTGTTTTTCACCCCTTTAGCTGCAAACCATTTTAGGGAGAAGGGAGAAATTTTCTGTTTGGCATATTTTTATATGGCATTACATGTTGTAATAACAGGAGGGTACGGAGGACACAATTTGGCCTACAGAATCTCTACTAGTATAAAAAGCAACAAACAAAAAGAACACATGCAATTCTACGACCTTAGGACCTAGGTTCAAAGGAGAGTAGCTAATGGAGGGAGGAAAGAAACAACACTGGATGTTTAGAATTGGGTCGGCAGAAAACACTTTGGAATAAATCTTCAGGAAAATCCTGAAAGGGTCTAGATGAGAAATGAACTAGTTGGTAGTTATGAGCTCTCTTGTAAGAGCATGTCTCGTGGCATTCACTCAGAGTTCATCTGCACTGTTTGCAAAAACTCTCTATTAACTCACAGCTCAGTTTTAACTGAGTGGACAGAGATCAGCACACATACTCCACAAAACCTGCTTGGATTAAATGGGCTACACTTAGCTATAGACTGTCATCGTGTCTGCCTTCCCCTCTACAGAGTCTAAAGAAAACCCCACTGCTACAAAAGCATCTGAGAATGATGCTTTGCACACAAGATGCTATTGATACTGCCTTCTGCAGTATTCAGCTGCCCAACCTGTGCTCTCCCTAACAAATGCTTGAAAAGGAAGCTCCTTTGGAAAAAATATGGTTTAGTGGAGGACTTGTTAGTGTTAGGTCAGAGGTTAGACTTGATGATCTTGGAGGTCTCTTCCAACCTAGATGATTCTGTGAAAGGAGACTGCCCATGTGAATAAGGACTTTCATGTCAGTTTTGACATGTACTTTAAATACATAAAACAAGAGGTGCAATTTCCTGTGTAATGCCAATTCCCTGCGTGACCACACAAAAGAATCCAGGCACACTGGACAGAGACATCCAGATGTCTAGACAGGAGACTAGAAGAAGGCAAAGGGGAGTTGGAATGGGAAACCTTTCCACACCTGGAAGTCTCAGCCCTCATCAGACAATACACAGCCTTTACAAAAATAGATCATCTGCAGGTAGATCTAGGTTTACTGGAGAACACTGTCCCTCATCACCCATAGGGGCATGCAAATTGCATTCTTCCTCTGGAGCCTGCAACAAGCTCGTAGAGTGTATGCCTACAAACAGCCCAAGAGTGTCAAGTAGCACTTTTTTCACCCCTCCTCCCACTCCTCTCAGCTAAACAACATTTTCTGGGGACAAGGAAACAACACAGGGAAAGAAGAATGCCTGGCCTAATAGCTTGTTCAGAACTGCAGCTCCCAGATACGAAGAGCCTGTGTGTCTGTATATACGTATTAAGTACTTCCTCCACTATACAACTAATCCGATTAGCAGCTTTAGGAAATTCTGAAATGTTATAATTCAAGGGGTCCCACTCATAAAAGGTCTTAGACTGTTTCTGTACAGAGGTTGCATTCTTCCCACTGGAAATAAAAGAGCAGAGAGCAAGACTTTCTCCCAGGGAAGAATGGGTCCCAATCCCCACCATGCTGATGTAGACCACCCTCTTACAATTCACAAGAGTGTCAAGTAAGTCCCACAGGAGAAGAATCAACCCTTCCTGCCCCTGTAGAGAGCCCCCTTGCAGGGCAGGTGAATACAGAAAACCCTCTATGTGTACTCTGCAGAAAGCTAAACTCACTGTGACAGTCACAGGGGCTGGCCATTTGTCAGCTTGCACTTCCAAGGGTTGAAAGCCAGGGGGATGAATGAAACCTGCTGGAGATGAGGACAGGGCCAAATGAGCACGACAGCACAATTCCCTTATGCAGTGCATCGCATGATGCACCAACTTTGCCTCAGTCAATAAAGGGTGCCAGGAATACACTAGCCTAACTACACAACAGGAGACATCGTTGTAAGAGACCAGTGGGTTATAAAATTCAGTTAATTTGCTAGTTTGTCCAGCATAAGTGCTGAGCACAAAAAATGTGTATGATTTGACAACAAAAAAAAACATCACAGCAAACTGATACGTTCAAACAGCATTTGGATTTGCTTCCCCAGCAGTTTCATCTAACTTCAGGAGCTGACAAAGGGACATGGAAGAGATTAATCCTGTCCCACCTACTTAATCCTCATTTTCTGACTTACCTTCTGCTCTGAAGGCAACCAGCTTCTAATCACTTATCACCTGAGAATACACCGCAGCTCAAAACATGACATGAATAGGCTAAGTGACACGACTATGCACGATAATGGCACTTCCAGGGAACAATCAGCAATATAAAAAAACGTGCAGACCTCCTTTGCCCAGAATTTCAGCATCAGCATGAGTTTAAATTAGATACGTTGACATCAAAACCATACATCTGTGTTGCGAGGTGGATGTGTCATCTTTCACACTTGTTCCAACATGAAGCTAGAGCACTGACCCCCAGAACAGGACCTATACAGGGCTTTGACACTCTGAAACCAAAGGTAGGTAGTCACAAAGATACAGAACCAGCTACCAGTCCTTATGAATGATAAAATATGAGCTGAGATGCACATGGGTCAGGTGAACAAAGCACTGACTTGAGTCTCAACTTTTCACACTACTGCTAACCTAAGAGTGTAACAGCAGAGAAAGAAAAAGGTTATCCTGACCTGCCCTGTCTCCAGTCCCACTGGTGTCTCTCACAGCTCAGATTTCCAACCATTTCTCTCTTGCCATCATAAAGTGGAGCAGAAGTAACAATACTGAGGGAAGTCCTTCACACCCTTCAAACCATTTGCAGTGTTTCAGAGACTGTTAGAGATGGATTCAAAGCAGAGCTTCTGACTCAAGAAACAACTCTGGTCTGGCACAAAACTGAGCATACATAAGAGTTGTGTAGGGGCAGAGGGCAACATAAGCATATGTTACCCCATCTACTGGCTTTATAAAAAATCACAATGATTGTTAACCGATGTCAATTGCATCATCACTTCAAGGGTAGCCTGTATGCTAGGCTTCAATAGGTTTTACTTAGGTAAAAAGCTAAAAAAATACATTATTCCATTAAGATCATACATTAAAAAGGAGGGGAGGGGAGGACAGTAAGAGTCAAATTGAGTGCCAAACTGAGTGTTCCTACTTCAAACACATTTCCTTCCAAATTTGTAGAGGTAGATCCTCACAGGAAGAGACCAGTGCTATAAATTTAAAACTCTTCTCCCTCAGGCCACATAGAAAGGCTGCATCACTGCCCTATAATGCAAATCATGATTCTGTTTTTATTTAACAACGTTCAGAGTTGGATCCCACCCTCAGTCACATAACTAAGCTCCCTCTACATGCACTTCCCTGCCTGTGAGAACAAGCATCGTAAGTGACAGGGATCTCCTCTCTACCTAACAACAAAACCAGGGGAAAGAAGGCATCGCCACCTCTGGGCTGCCCTTACCTGAAGTGTGTCTTGCGTTGCCATCTGAGTGCTTTGTTAAGTCAACAGTTCTGTCTATTTGAAACAGCTTCAAATCATCTTCATCTAAAGCGATATCTCCCCAAAAGGCAGCTGGAGAGAAACAAACTGCAATTAGTTTAGTTTTATTTTGGAAGGAAAGTATAATTCCTATGAGGCCCGTACCACACCTCAAATGCAATTACTCCATGGACCAGAAAAAGGTAATAATATATAGCAGCAGATTTAAAAGTACAGAGAGAGTAGACATGGTGGAGGCCAAGTGACAGTATTTAAAATGAGCCACTGTGCAGATGCACAGAGAGGAGCTGATTAGCAGAGATGCCTCCTGTTGGTCTTGTTACACGCCTGGCTCTGCCAGGCTGTAAGGTGGTACTGGTCACTGCACATTAAAGCCTACGTGGGGGGCAATTACTGATATTTCCCTAGTTAGTGTGAAGGAGTGAACTAAATTGCAGCTCAGATTCTGACTGAGATATTGCATCCTCACCATCCCCAGGCTAACAGTTAAGACAGGAAGAAAAACACACAGCACTCAAGCTCATCAGTGCAAATCTAAAGGCTACAGCATCAGCCTGTAGGACCTACTACACATGGTTAGCACTCAGACACACTGTGCTGGTCTAAAGCCAAGCAGAGAGCCAGCCCACCATTTCCACTTGGCTGGAGAAACACCGGTTATTTGTCCCCTTGAGGTTAGTTAACCTGATTTAAGTTTGCAGAGTTTTTAATTTTGTAAAAATCCTTGGGTTTCAGCCAGAAGCCATGAAAATAAACAAACTGATACCTCAACTCTCACAGCTCAAAGGAATAGACTGGAAACCTTTTGAGTAGAAAAACTGATAATGCTGGAATACAGATGACTCTGCACAGTGTACAGTTACCGTTTGTGGAATTTCAACAAAGGAAACAGAGATGATGAAGCAGTTCACTAAACGGAACAGATCCTTCAGAGATAACAATCATGTTATGAACAGTTAAAACTCATAGCCTGTGTAAGCTGATGAAAAAGAAAAAAGAGCAAATTAATCTCTGGTACAGTTCAAGAGAACTCAGGACGTCAGGCAAGCAGCAATGCTGAGTTGTCTCAACAGTGACTGAATGGGATGGAATCACCTTTTCTTTTCTTGTCAAACAACGCAACTTTTACATTCCTGGGGAAAAAATCATCCCATTGCTATGCTAGCAGCAGCGAAGTACGTTAGGTCTGAGAAACCAATGGGCTTTACTCGTCATTTCACTATTACTGCCAGGACCAAATGAAAGATGGACGTTTGTCTGTATATCAGAAATCTGCAATTGGATCTCTGGCAATTGAATTTTAAAGAGTTAACTCAGAGAGGGCAAGAAGTCTTTGCCTGCTACCAGACACATCCCAGCAGCCACACACTGCCCCACCAAATTGCTGCTACGAGCAGCAGAGCCCTGGCATGAGCAGAGAGGGCCTCAGGTGTTTCCCCTTCTGTGGGTCAAGGCTCTGCCTGCCTGTGGTTATCTGGCCACAGCAGAGAAATGGGCAACACGACTCCTAGCCCTGCAGGAGACCGGCTATAGCTTTTTGGCTGGTTCTCTGTGACAGTGCTACCAAAATGCAGAGTACAGAAATACAGCAAAAGTTCCAGAAGAGGCCATAGTCAGTGCAGGCAAACCTACACGTTAACTGACATCAGTTATAGCGAGGATGGAGCCTACACAAACACAGCTCAGGCTCTCCCCAATGCCTTGGCAACCCAAGTCCTCCCACAGAACAGAGAAGAACCTAAAATACTGTCAGCTCACCACCAGCTAACCAAGAGGTGGCCAGTGTGGCCATGAGGCAGGCTGATTGGCAACGACCAGTGAAAGAAACAGGGACATAATGTTCCTGTGACTGCAATTTGAAGACAGGACATTTTATCCATACAGAGAAATGACTTGCTCAGGACAATGTAGAGTCAAGGGGCAGAGAGGCAAACAGCATCCCATGTCATCCAGGTTCCTTCCCCAGCCACATTTATACTGGCCAACTAGATCCCTATTATACTGGCCAACTAGATATCATTCCCTACCCTAATACAAACCAATAGTACCATTTCATCCCCAGCCTAATTTCCACCACCTTGGGCTCTCAGGGGCTCTTCCACATTAGTACTGCATAGATTATTTTTCATGATCAGGTAGTTCACGTCAAAACATGGCTTTCAAGGCAAAGCTGCAGCAAGGATTTACACAAACAGAATTGTTACATTTTCCTTCCCAACAGAAGGCAGTAGTTTTCTCCCAACCCCAGCAAAGGATTCTCTTTCTGTTACAAAGCCATACATCATCCTGAAAGATAGCCCACAACAAAAGCCGAATTTCCCTAGCATTTATTTCCAGCTCTCTGTCGTCCCAGCATGCTCAAGGGGAACCATGATTTATCACAGTCTCAAGCCAGCTGAACAACTTTCCTTATTGGAAGTCCTGGCTGGGAATGCTGCACTGCAACTTCTCCTGTGCTGCCAAAGGCTCCTTCCTAAAGGCAAGCAAGCCTGAAAGATGCTTGCTTCCACCCCAAGGGAGCTGTCCCACAGGAAAGCCCAAGTATTTTATTTTAAAGGGTGACAAGTTCAGAGACTGCTGGCAAATGAAACCTCTCAAAACATCCCTTCTGATTTCCTTTATCAATGTCTCCTTTTTAATTTAATGTGGGAGGATTTCCAAAAGAGAAAACAAAAACAAACAAAAAATTAAAATCTCCAAACAGCAGGATAACAAACTTGGAAACCAATATTTCTCTTGGCAGGAATCTCTGCAGTGTACAGCCAGGTGCAAACTCTTAACGCTCAGTGCAATAGCGTGCCAGCTTTTGTTTAAGATGAGGCATTAATTGCTCCGGATAGTAAGAACAGAGCAGCTCTTACTGACGCTGATGCAGCCAATATGACAGAGTTTGCTTCCATGCTGGACTAGTAGTCACCACCAACTACCCAGAATGTTTAACCTTCGAGTACATGCAATAGGAGAGCACATGTCTGTTGGGGCAAAGGGGAAGTATGACTGTGTTTAACAAATAAATCCACCATCTAAACAAACAAGCCGTCTTGCAACTTGTCATCATTTTCAGTTTATTTTCCCCAAGGAGGACATACTGAATGTCCATGCATTGGCATTTGCATTGTGGAGGCACCGTGGCACCTGGAAGGCACAGCAGACTGCACAGGGAAGGAAAACACCTCCTCCTGGTCAGAAGAAAGGCTGAACAGCTTCTCCTTGTGCTTCACACACAGGCACAGAGTCGGAACCCACCAATGGCTTCGCAGCCCATTTCCCACAATAACATGTCTGGAGGACTCCTGGCATTTTCTGACTTCAGAGCAATGTGACTGTACAAAGCATCTTCCTTCTAAAATCTTTAACTCTCTTCTCTGCAAACCACCCCCCTGACCTATTTCTTCCCCACAATGCCCCCAAGCAATTCCTTTCTCCTACTTCCTTGCACTTTCTCCTTTCCCTGGTTTTGAGTCAGAATTGGAATTCAGGGAAAAAATAATAATTTTGATGTCTCTTATGAGAATTCAGTACAAAAATGTTCACAACAGTTTAAAATATTCCTTTTCCATGAAACTGTGTTTCATCCAGGCCTTTTAGCGAAATTCCTTTCCTTTCTGTTTTTCTTTTTTCCAAAGGAAACAAGTAGAAACAAATTACAAAAGCTTCTGGTATTCAGCCATAAACTTAAAAAACATTGTTCCTAAAAATAAACATCAAAACAAAATGCAATGTTATGATTTGTTAAAAGCAGGCTGATCTCTAAGACTTCGAGAAAAATACCTAGGGACAGCTATCCTTAGCCCCAACCACCATCAGCTCCAAGTTTACACAAGTATATGAAAGCCACTTGAGTTGATGGAAGAATTTAACTCCATGCTTGAGAAACATCACCTGATGTCTCTGTTTGAACTGATCTCCAGCCACCAAGCATGACTAGGAGAAAAACTTTCACCCATTTGACTGCAGTGACCCCTTGTACGAAGACGCCATTCCAGCACCAAGGGATCAGCATAGCCCACAGATTTACCCTGATGACAGGGATCTACAAAGCAGTTGGCCTCTGGACACCATGGGAGACCACAGGAATTTTCCCTGAAGCACCTATCAAGAACAGCTGTGACATTCACAGAGAACCAGGCCTTGGAAACAGGCATACTCTGCCTGCCAGGAAAACTCCCCCCATGCCAATGCATCTCAGATACAGACTCACTGACAGAAGCTGTATTAAGAAATGGCAAGTTTTAGATGCTGAATGGGATCTGAACCTCAGCTGAGGACTATGCCCTATGAGTTGTGTCAAAGGAATCTTCTTTCTGTGGGGACAGAGGCATGCTAAGCTCGTGTATGTCATCAGCCCAAGGGCCTAGTCTGAACTTGCAGCCATCTGGCACAGCTCGTGCTGACAGACTTCATCTCAGTTCTTCCAGTGCAGCTTTAACACATTTTTGCTGGAAGGACTTTACTCTTGCCCGGCAGATTTCCTACAGTGCAGCACAGCAATGAGCACAGAAAACAAATAGCTATGTGAAGCCAAACAGATGCCTCACGCTTGTTTCAGCAAAGCTCATGACTCAAACTCAGTTTCTGCTAGTGTCCACAAACACTGTGTGTAAATGAAAGCTGGATTCGCAAAAAGGGATGTTTCACGACTACTTGAGCATGTGTGTCATTGCAAAACATCCAAAGAAGATGTGTTTGCACAATTAATCTGGCATTTCCGATTTTGTGGCCATCAACAGATGCAACTGTCAGGCAGCCCATGCAGAAGACTCAACTGTGTCACCCAAGTCACGAGCTACTTGTGCTTGTGGCTCACACTGCAGCCAAAGGACGTGCTCTTAACACACCCCCGAGATCAATCCCACATGTATTTTGAAGGTGCAATGTTTGTCCCCACCCAGATCTCTGTTTCCCTCCTGTTGTTCCAGAGGTGACTGCACCTTACCAGAATAGTACGAGGGAAAGCCAGTGTCCCACCTTGGCAATAAGAGCTACAGGCAAGGAGTGCTGGGTACATGCACACACAGGCAGGTAATAATGAGTGTCATCTCCTGGCACACTATGACTATTCATGCACTGGCAAAAACATGCAAGTTACTTATAAGCATTTGCTGACTTCTAGCCTGACAGGTCTGAGTGCTGGGAGATTAAATTTTCAGGGCTGGCCATGCTGTCATTAGGGCTAACACTCTGCAGTCTAGCAAGAAGTAAGTAAATCAACAGATCAAGGTGAGTTTCCAGCACATCCATATTTCTTTCTTCTTGCACACTGACGTGCAGGAAGATCAGTCTGCTGCTGCTGCACTACGTGCTGACCCAGGAACCAGTAGGAAAGTATTCTGACGTATGCTGAGAAAGATTCATACCTTAAAAAAGAAAAAACCTCAACACATTCCTTTGGGCAACATAACAACTGTGTCAGAGAGAAGAGCAATGCCTCAAAATAAGGCAGAAACCAGTGAAAGAAAAAAAGATCCTAAACACACTTTGGAAATAAGGCCAGACCCTGAGCCAAAGGATGAGAAACAAGCAACAGCAATGAGTAATAGAAAAGCATGAAGACCACCACATTCAGCTGTCATGCTTTTATCTGCATCAGTTTGTTTCTCCTCAGTAGGAATAATCAGAAATGTCCCACTGGCCAGCTTTAGGGATAAACTGACCCTAAGGCTCTGGATGCAAACTTGTCCACACAACAAGAGTATCTAGAGCCAGAGCTGCTGTCTGGCACGAGCATGGTCCCTCAGCAACAGAGACTCAACAATTCACTTTCTGGTAAGGAGAAGTTCCCCTGATCCCTGATCCGGGATCACATTTCATTTCAGAGACACAGTTTGTGAAGGAATGATTAAGAACATGGTCCACTTCTAAATTACAAGAAATACTTCAAGAACATCAAAATATCCTGGGAATCAGAGTCTGAAGCCCTGTTCAGACTTCCGCAGAAATTTGAACTGCCTGAATTATCACGTGCAGCGTTTCCAGAGCACCCTTGCTTGGGAAGTTGTCTGCAGGAGACAGAACTAGTCCAGAAATTCCAGTTCATGGATTTCCTTTCCTGGAAGGCAATGATGCTATAATGATCAAATACTTTTGGCTTGAATTTGTCCAAAGCTGAAAGCATATATGTGATCCTACATGAAGACATGCTTTAAGGAACAATACATACTCTCTCTTGGCTAAATGATACATTATTTTAACATAGAACTGAAAAATTCAGTGGCATGAATTATACTGCTTGCCAAAACTAGGTTAGGAGAAAGATCTTTTCCCTGTAATATTCGTAACTCTCCTGCTGCTGGCTGCTTCCTCTCTCAAGATCTATATATTTTGCACATCTACATGGTACTCACTTCTGCCCAGAGATCTCCAAAACCATTATTGGTACAGTGAGCAACGCAGGAGACCATAAGTGAACACACACAGCAGAAAATCCATGCCACAAACAGCAAAGCAGCTCCCTCTATGGGTTCTTAAATGGTTAAACACCCACCTCTTTATAAAAGTACTGCAGGAGGGCGTTAGTTGCCTAATACTTCAGAGCTCTTACAGGTTTCAGGATGCTACTTCCCTGTAATGCAGTATGCAAACCCCAAGGGTCTGGCTTAACCCCTCACGTTTCCATGCAAAGGAAATTGAGCTATGTGACCTTAATAACATTCTTGCACTCTGTTTTCTCCTCTAGTTGACTGTGCAGAGGAAAAAGGGGAGACAGGGGGATGGAAGGGGGGAAAAATCCCCCATGATTTGTCAACTTCATGTAATTTAACCAACTCAGCCATTGTTTCTTCCGTCCTAGCTGGTATAAGAAGTGCCAGACCCAATATTTACACTAAGCTGCAATCATTTTTTCATCTTCTTTGTGTAGTCAACTACATTTGGTTTTAGGAACATCTTGTGCTGGCCTTGCACCAAGAGACTGTTAAACATGAACATATTTTTTAAACAAAAAAAGTTATTTGCTGCAATATCTCACAGCTAGGCGCTATCAGCCATCGCCACAGCCATAATGCACAACAAACAGAACTTGGGCATGGTCATGGCGCTCAAGTTGCCAATATGGGCTAGAGCTGCTGCACCCAATTAATCTAAAGCTTTAGCCTGCACGACATCTCTCAGCCCTGCACTAGTGAGCATATTCAGTAATTTATGACAGAAATCAACAGAGGAAACACGCTTCCAGGATTTCCAGACCTTGGACCACTGGGCGGATAGCAGAGCCTTCCCCTTATAACAGCTCAGTATGTAGAAACTCCCTCTTACACCACAAAGTGTTTAGACACCCCTAGAGAGGACTGGCACAGCTACTTTTCAGGACGAGAACGGGAAGCTTCATAACCAGCCCATTTCAAGGCAAGTGTTGGCATCAAACCAAATTAAGATCTCAACGGGAAAATTCAGGAGAAAATGTTATAGTTACTGATAGGTAGGAGCTGGCAGCTTGGGCTGCATTTCAGTTTACAGGAGTTGGCTCCTTCTGAAACTCCATGAATGCAAAACCCTGGTGTTTCCAAAGCCTACCCCAGAAACGAAGAGAGAAAGTAACATGCAGTAGTCCCAATAAGCAGCCAGTGCAAGAGCAGGAAAAACCTCTCAAGGAGTTAGCATTGATCAAGTGCAGTGTTTCATTAAAATAAAGAAGGGACACACACAGCAACCGGATCATGCTAGCAGTGAAAGGGAAGCCACACACTCTTCTCTCTCTATTTCGGAGAGCAGTTCTCTTACAGCTTTGTCACACCCTGCTCAAAAATTATTCTAACTAACTAAAGTCAGCAGACAGAGACAGGAGATGTAGGCTCCAGCTGTCACCATCCCCTGCCAACACCTACACCTTGCGGTGCACACAGCTCTCAACCACAGCGGAAGTGGGAGCCAGGAACCAAAACCACCAGCAGAAAAAAGCATTTTGTGGTCAGATCCTAAATGATAGACCCGATAAACAGCACGGTGGCACTTGACAAAGATACTACTTGATAGAGGCATCACCTTTTCCCTCCATCTCTACTTCACTTTCCCCAAGTGCATATGAAATGTTCCTCATTAGCTCACCCGGCAAGGCAGCAAGGCTGGCTTGGAAATACAGCATCACTTCAGCTGCCCTTTAAGAGCTGGAGATGGCAAGGTTCTGGGTAATGAAATCCAAGCGTACCTTTATCAATTAGCTATGGAGAAAGCCGTACCACACAAGCCCCATCTCACACCCTCCATCATTTTTGCTGCTCAATATAACTTTAATTAATCCTTCCTTTGGCAATTTGAAGGAAGGGTGAGCACGCTGCAAACACCCACTGAGTATTAAATTGATTTCCTGTTTTATAGTCTTCTTTCCTTCCCTATAGGCCCAGATGTGATTTGTGGCCCTTCACTTGGAGGCTTTTTTTCCATGCTAATATAATCCAAAGCCCTAAGCAACAATCACATCCAGAAACGTAACACTTTGCAGTCGGGTGCTTCTGCCCAGCCTCTGCCAGCCCAGAGCAGATTCTCTCTTGCCCCCTTCCTCCCTGTGCTGCAAAGATTCAAATCAACCACCTTAACTCCATATCTCCTGCATCTTTACTTCCCAAACCTGCAAAAATGTTCTTCTAAGTAACTAAGCAATCTTCCTCCCCGTACTTTTCCACCTGCCATCCGTAGCAGCACATCTTAATTACCAAAGTGCTATGGCAAAGCCCATTCCACTTGCAAACATGACCTCCTGCCTGAGGTACCAGGCCGGTCTTGTTCTCCAGATACCAACATAAAACTGGAAGGTAGGAACACCAAGTTCAGCTGAGCTCCCCACTAGCTCCACCTACCCTTAAAAAGAGACACCACCCCAAATTGGGCTTGTAGGACTGAAAGCAGGACCCTTAGCGGCAAGCACGCCCTAGTCCACAAGCCAAGTTTGGGTTAGACAGGAAAAGGACAGTCCAGCGCAGTCCAGCAGTCAACAGAACCAGCTCTTTTCAACAGGCCCTTCCCTCCACCTTGTGAGGTCTGGCTAGTGTGGGGTGCCTCAAAGGATGGCCTTGAGCACCCTGGAGGAGGCAGGAACAAGGCAAATAGTTAAGCCTTGTGGACTCGTCTCCACCGTCACCTCAAAGGCAGGCATAGGGACTGGGTGCCAGCAGTTTCAGACTCAGGTGTGACAATGACAGCTGCAGGAAACAAGCCAGTCCTCATTTCAAAGACAAATTGCTGTCTTGAGGTTCAGGTCCTTGCTACAATACTTCCTCAGTATCGTGGATCAGGAGACCTTGACCTAAAACACTGCATGCCCCTCACCAGGTGTCACACAAAAGAGACTTTCTGAACCTTCCGGCCACCAAGCTTCAGTCTTCTGAGAGGAATCAATCTAGGTCAGCCCCTCTCCTCAGGTAACTCTCACATCATGGGAATTGTCCTGGATATATTCCTTGAAATTAAGCTGAGGAATAACAACCTTTGAGATGCAGAAGAAAAATGAAATTAAAACTGCTGCAACCCCAAGTTTCACTTGGACAGGTTCAGCAGCTAAGCACTTTCCCCCATTAAAGACATTTCACCAGTAATGACCACAAAGCAAACAACCATTACAGCTTATTTAACTGCAACATTTGGGGAGGGATGTTCTTCCTTCAAGCGGCAGGTTTCTTTCCAAAAACTGCTGCTTTTCCCTGACACACTAGGTATCCAAACCTCAGTGTTTCCACCTGCTTGGAGCCCCAAGCAATGCAGCAGGGGAATAGGTGATCCTAAGCAGACACGCAGGAAATATACTACCAAATGCCCCCACACAGAAGAAATGAGCTCATTGCAGAAATGAACAGGAACAGATCCATTAGCTAAGTAACATCCTGAGAAAAAGGAAGGTAACTGCTTAAGCCTGCTTGGAGCAAACCTCAGGGCAGGCTAACAATTTAAAATCACAGTGCTGGATGAAAGGGGATAGTCCATGATAGATCACATCTATTCAAGGGCCAGACAAGGAAAGCAAACACAAGCTCATTTTTACTCACTGTTCCTTATCTACCAACACCAGGAGAGGAGTGTTACAGCACTGTTGGAAGAACGCAAAGAAAGGACAGCAGGCAAGAAAGAAATGGGAACCATTTATGGAGGAAAGCTAATCTGAGCTGTTTACAGACTTCCCCTCTGAGCTCGGGGATGGAAGGGTGGCAGGGGGGTGGTTTCAGCCATTAAAAATACAACATGAGAATCCATTAATTTTCCATAGAAACAATGTCGTCATAGAAGCGAGACAAATCTGATCAGTCATGCAAATGTGCTGATGTTAAATTCTCAGGCCTGGGTGAGGAATTTTGATTGCCAAAAACACAACAATGAAGAGATCAGAACGAGATTAGCAGCCAGAATGGCTGCAGCACTGAATGGCATCGTGGGGGCAAGGGATGTACCCCAAAACAACCCCAGACTATACCGAGGTTTGTGCCCTAAGCCAGGCGTAGGTGTCTCAGCAGAACAGATGAAAACGAAAAAAAAATCTATAAGCGTCCTTGTATAAGATCTCAGGAAACGGGCAAATGTCACATTCCTGCTCGACAAACCAGCAAGAACCTTCAGAGACCACTGAGCTCACTCCAGGCAATAAAAGTCTCAGCAACCCCACAGCACTGGGACTCTTGCAAGCTGTGAAATCACAGTGCCAAGGAAAACCAAGAGGTTTTCACAACAGGGGAAACAGGTGACTGTGTGTTGTAGCTTAACCCAGCAAAACACCAAGCACCACAAGTTAGGAGAGAAACCAAGGAAGCAGGTTGGTCACAAAAGACACAAGCACTGTCCCAGGCACACGCTGAGCTGAGATGCAGTATGAAACATGGCATTTACACTGCACTGTTAAGGGGCAAAATACAAAAAAAAATCTTCTACCATCAATAATAAAAAATCCACAAAAGGAGTGCAGCAGATCTTACCTCCTTTCCTCCCTCTTCCCTCTAAAATCCAACTGTACAAACACTCCCCAGAGGGCAATACTATGCATGGAAAATTATAGCAGCACCCCAAGCAGGAAGAGTGGAAATCACTCACCCCGGCAGCAGAGCACAGCCCTTCCTTGTGAAGAATCGAGCCACCGTCCTGGACTGGCTTCAACACAAGTATTTAGGGGTTAAAAATAACCTTGAAAATGAAGCGCTCCACCCCCTGCAGTATGCAAAACATTACTAGAGTAATGCATGTGACAAGGATGCTTCCGGATAAGCCTCACCACTGGCAAAAGCAATTCAAAGAAACATGAACAAAAAAGGAGAGGTCAAAACACAAGAGATGTTTCACTCAGGTTTACCCACAAGCCGAAATATCAGCATTTGTCACAGAGAAGATGTCAAACAGATGTTTGGTTCACCTGTTAAATTTAAAAACACGTTGTTTCTACATTTGGACAAGTTTACCACCTGTGCTGCAGTGAATTCTAGGCACCTTTCTACAGAACCTCTGTTCTGGTCCCAAGCTGAGCTCACAGAGGAGAGGACAACACATGGAAGTTTCCTTTGTGCTCCACACCACCAATTCATCTAGAAACAGGCATTTGCCAAATAACTCACCTTGACCATAGAAACCTGGCCTTCACCACCACGTAATCCAAATGTGTTTTTCACAGAGGGAACAACCCTACAGGATAGAGTGATGCTCCAGACTTGAACCATGCTGCTAGCTCAGTGTGGCAGAGCCCAGAGTACTGGCTGCTGCAAGGGACTCTAGGTTCAGGGAGACAACTAGAGCCCCCTAAAACACCTCAGACCTCTGGTAATTCCCTGCATGTTTTAAACTCCTATAGTAAATTAAGGAAAAAATGGTGATTGTCTTTTAATATTTAATAGAGCAAACAGATCTCTTACTTCCCCTTTTGCCACTCATAAGCCTTGTCAGCAGCCTGTTCAAACACCTCTCTGGATTTGTACCTTTAGACATACATGTGGGAAAGGATCTAAGTCACCCTGCCCAGCTCAGCCCTCATCAAGTCTACTTTGTGATGGCAAGCATTACAGGACTGTCATCAGCACACCCATGAATTAATGTTTTACTGTACAAACATCCCTGCATGGCACACAAAATCAGTGTTGCCATTGTAAGAGTGATTCACATCCTGCCATGGCCTTCCTTTGGCCAGGATGGTTCCTGCTGATGTCCCAAAACCTACTTCCTTTTCAGTCAGCCCTAACAACACTCATCCCAGAGCTCTTTTACTGTTTCCTTGCCCATCGGTGAATCCCATGCCATAAACTCTCCCATTCTTGTCTTCCAGTGTTACTGACCTACAGTTAAACTCAGCCATGCAAACATCCACAAAAACCATCACTGCAGTCTCAGCAGCTCCCACCTTAGTCTATTCTATAACAGTTGGCACACGTAAAGTCAATGCTCTTACTATTCAAAGCCACTTTTATTGTTCCAGCCATACACACCACAGCGAGTACATAGGGCTGTGCAGCAACACAATCCTCCCTGTGTACAGAGCTCCATGAGCTCAGTGGCTGTCACAGGTCCAGTTACAGAGGGATCAGTTCTGGGTGCAGTTTCTCCCCCCACAAAATTTCTCTTAGGATGCACATTCAAAAGCCACAGAAGTCACAATGTTCTGCTTTCTTCAACAAGGTCTTGTATCCCTCTAATTACTAAGATGGCTCAAAAAGGCAGAGAATTATGCTCTGATGAAACCTCCAAGCTGTAAACTATTCTGTTGATAAGCTAGCATACAGGTGGAAGACACGAGCAGGACAGCCATGGACCATACAGCCTTCCATTCACACAACTGATCCTGTGCCAGCAGTGAGCAATCAGGAAAGTAGTGAAGGATCATGTGCCGTTACATCCATTCATCTTATTTACGCAGTAGGTCCCCGTGAGAAGTTGGTCGTTATCAACGTCTGGTTCTCTGTTTCACTCCCAGCACTTAACTACACGCGGGTGAGGACATGCTCCCCACTCCACAAGCAAGCCAGCTGCACCCTTCACTCGCTCAGACATAAATGACAAAAGCCTGCTCAAGAATATGCATCTGTTTCACGTATGGCTCATACGGCTAATTTAAACAGTTTCCATATGTTGCCAAAAAACTGTGACCGAATGCCACTTACAAATAAATGGGTAGATTGTCTGGCTTCCACAGAGAAAGGTTTTATCACGCAGCTCTGAGCAACAGCTCCTTTGTTCCCCGGTGTGCCTGGGCTTCTCCAGCGCCTATCGCAGCCGAATGCTGCTGACTGCTCTAAATGCTGCCTCCTGCCGGGATCCACCACTGCAGCAACACGCTTTTTCAGACTTGCAGCCAGCAGACTTTGGAAAAGACCTGTGATGAACACCCAAGCAGGTGAAGAAGGTCTGTCAATTCGCACAGTGCAACCACCCCCTGCTCCTCGTTCCAGAGTAGTTACTCATGGGACAGGCGTGTTTTCTGCCCAGCCCTCATCCAGGCATTACCACTGGGTGCTAGGCTGTAGCTGTTAGAGTTCCCTGAAGCATAAATGAGGCTCTGAGACTCCATGTAAACTAGAATTTTATGTTTCAACATCTTGCTGTACATCTGAAAATAGGATCTCACTTTTATTGCACCCACTGTGGCTTCCTGCTCAGATCCATCCTGGCAACAGGTCATTTGTCACATTCCAGCTAGACCACGTCCAAACTAACAGTCTGTAGTTGGGTGGATGGAAAGACTGAGCAGAGAGGTAAGGACTTCACTCAGGGTCACTGCTCTCCTAAAAGTAGATCTGGTCAGGGAACTAAACAATAAATATCTGTTTGGAAATGCAGGGGAAGCTACTAAAATGATTTAACAATTCAAAGAGGAAAGGTAAATAGATGCCAGTATTTTGCCTGTCAGTAATGGCATGTACTTGTACCCTAAGAAAGTGCATTGCACAATCTGCATCCACTGGACTAATTGCTGCACAGTAAAGTCTGCCTCATTTCTTTAGACAAAGCTTGCTGAAGCAGGCATCAAACAGATGTCCCAAAGAGTCATCCAAAGACATGTTTCTCAGGATGTCCTGAAGAAGCAAATCAGTTTTTTTCACAGAATCCAAAGCAGAGATGGATGTCACAGCTCCTCAGGCCAGTGCTTCATACACAAGACAGATCATCTGCTGTTGGGTGGCACTCAGGTACTAGAGTTACCTTCCCTCCTGAGGCTAAAGGATTTCATGTCCTTGTCACTTCACAAGTGAGTCATGCTACAGAAGGGCAGGCAGACCAAGCAACCACAGTTCACATGCACACTGGGCTGTTTCCCATTGTCCAAGGCAAGGAGATTCACATTCACCAAAGCTGTCCTACTCCTACACCTAGTGGCCATCCTGAAGCATCTCCTCCCTTTTTGGGGAAGCTGTCAGGGACGAGACACAGTTAACAAAGTCCCCCTTGAATCTGACATAGAGTGCAGCACATAAAAAATTACTCATGCGACTGATTCACATGGTTTCAGTATTCATAAATTCCTTTGCATAAAGGCGAGGCATCAGATTTGCACATAACTGATCCAGACAGCTGCAGATTTCCATAGGCACTAAGTGCCTGGAGGCAGAAGCCACTCCTCATGTAATCCCGTTAAACAGATGGAATGAATGAAAACGCTGTGCAATTCAGCATGCCAGTGGCAGCCACCTCAGCTTTCCCCACTAGTAGTACAGGGTCTTCAGTTCAGGGTCTTTCCTTGGGTCCAAGTTACAGGAGATACTCCATGTCCTGAACTCTGCAGGAAGCCTGAAGCACATGAAGTTATGAAGCTATAGTAATGGAAGGCTGCCCTCAGACAGTGCTGGGAACATACCCAGGTTGTCCATTACAGTCTGTCTCATCACAGTAAGATGTAGCTTTTGGGAATATTACTGCAGAAAACACAAGACTTCTCAGGAATGGAAATCAGTACACTGGAGATTCTGTATAGAAGGAAAATCAGCTCATGGCCACCTGAAAAGCCAAGGTGGAATTCATACTCAATATCGTTGTTCATCAACCCAGATCCAGACTGGGATCAAGGGCTCTGAAGTCAGAAGGATCTCAGGTGGAAGCTGTTGGCCATTTAAAGGTCCTTCATGACAAACCACATTGTATCACATCACAACAGATATCAAGAGTCAGGATAACTACTTATTACAATAAGTAATTTGAAGGATGCATTGTTATTCACAAGGTTACATTAAATATACAACCCCAAATGGGCACCATAACCACTTGTGCTGGCCAACCCTCTCCGAAAGACTCTGGCTGAGTCCTCTTTATTAGCCTAGTCCTTTCCATGTCAGAGCTCAGCTTCCTTCCTTGTGGTAGCAAGCACTTCAGCAAATAATCCATATGCTCCCATGTCAAACACCCAGAAAAGCAAAAAGGTGATAAGAATCTTTGAAAAGACTGATGCCACAGCCCACTTAAGAGCGTGTAGGAACACTGATGCAGAGCATCAGCATGCACTGCCATGGTACCACTCAGCTGTCTAAAAGACAGAGCCTTTTTCATCCTTGCTCACTGTGCACATCCCCGGCTCTGCAGGAGAAGAGAAAGGATCCCTGTCATCATCAGTCTGCTTCACCCCAGAGCTGGATCAATTCCAGAGGCAGTGTAATGCAATCATATAATTAGTGACTATCACTACACATAAACAGGGCTGGATTGCATGTGCAAAAGCAACTTCAATTTTGACATTACCCAGCCTTAATAAAATGTCTTTACAATGAAGACAACTTCTTCCCCTGACAAGATGCTTGTGCCCTCTGGATAGCAAACAGTCTTGTGTCAGGAGTGTGCCTGGCTTTGAAGTGGGAGGTTGCAGTTTGACAAAAGCAAAGGGCAAAGGGGAGAGAGACCAGGGCTGCCACAAGACAGCTGCCAGAATTTAACACTGCCAGCAAGGTCTCTCTGATTTAGCCTTGTTCCGAGGCAGTGAAGCCATTTTTTGGTTCAGGCTCTAAAAACAATTCTCATTCCCAAGCAGACCAATGTCAGGAAAAAAATCCAGCCCGAAGAACTGCAAACTAAAAACTGGTTCCAGTTTCCCACAGCTGTAAGTGAGACCTAAGTGGGACCTTGTCAGGGGCACTCCTGTATATCTGCAGAAGACAGAGTCACCATCCCCACTGGAAAACCCCATGTTATCATCTACTAAGGTAGCTGAAAGGATGAGCAGAGATAGGTACCCAGCCCCACCCACCTCCCCCTCCATGGATCCATCTCCTCAAGACATGGATCTCCATCTCCTGTGGAAACGCACACGCTGCTCCCAGCCTACCACCTCAGGGAGCAGGATCCCAGAGCCAGTTCCACATCAGCAGAAAACAGACAGCAAGCAGTTTCCAGAAAGACAACCCCCATCAAAAAAAAGCTTTCCAGCTATTGACTATTCTAACAACCCAGCAGCAAGTATCAGCAGATCTTCTCCCACCCCGCTCCTGACAGTTATTCCTCTGCAGCTCCATCAACAACACAACTTTTAATCTATCAAATGCCAGTGCTTCCCTGCATGGTACACACCCGCACTTTTATATTAACCGTAGCTGAGACTAGGTGAAGAACCACTTGTTTATCACCCAGGCGGCTTCACACCACATCACCCATAAGCACTTCCCACCTCTGCTCCTTAAGAGGTACTGGGAGTCCCCCAACAAGGGCAGAGTTTGGCCATGATGCAAACTAATCGTTCTCTCAGGAGTCCAGTAGCAAAGGCAGGATGTCATTCCCTGAAACCCCCGCCATCACAAACTGAAGGTACTTTTTGAAACCACTCCTTAAGCTACAAAACTCACTAAACAAAAAAAATCTAACAAAGTAACAAAAGTTTCAAACTCCCAGTACAAGAAGATGCCCAGATACTACAGTGGTGAGCGAGTGAGTACATGCCCCCTGGATTCCTACACTGTCCTTCCTTCCATCACCACCTGCCACAATTTGTTAGACACTTCCCTGGAGAGCACAGGCAATGGGGGAGAAATGACTCCAGGCATCCCCCCTCCGTTGTATGTGAGATAATGAGCACATTCAAAACTACCCCTCAAACAATTTCTGAATGGTCCGATACTCACCTGGAAAATCTGCTGCAGGGATGTACTAAACAATTTCCATGGGGTGTGGAGCATGGCTACTACTCCCCTGAACATATCCTCTCTTTTTCGCTAGCCACTGTGAGTGTGGGGTCCTTAAAGAAAAGATTTTCTTGCAATAGCAAACTATGAGTATTTTATGCTATTAAAAACAGCTGGGCTGGGAATTTTTATCGAGCACCTTTTATAAAAAGATATGATGTAGTCATCTCTCTCTTGGAACATCCCACAGTAGAACATATGATATGTTGGGCACTAAATGGCAGGGCAAGGTATGCAAGCAAAGAAGGAATAATGTGGTTATTCTACAGTTTCCAGCCAGGAAACTACCGAACATACAGAACCACAGATCAGTCTTCATGTCTGGAAAGCTTCTCCAATTCCTCCCCACTTTTATTCTGACCCAGCTCATAGAGTGACAATAACAGGCTGGATTGTTCTTGCCAAACCCCATAGCAGCACAAATGGTTTCAGAAATGAAGGAGGTGTTCAGAAGATTTTGCTTTGCAAGGCCCAACTTCCAGGCAGTGACAGGGCAAGAGAGAAAATGCAAGGCTGAAATAACCCCCAGACACATTCAGCTCGTTCAAAGCTTCCAGCAGGGGGATTTAGCCAAAGCTTAAAGCAGTTCTCTGTGACTCTTTGTCACAGGAGTGTAGGTACAAACAAACAGGAGCTGGGACAAAGGGAGTCAACACACATTTTATTAGTAAAAAGTTAATCGGCTTAAAGTGTGCAACTAAATAAGCAAAGCTTACATTAAAGTGACCCGCCACGAAAAGATGCCATGGAAATAAAGTTATAGGAAATACAATATAGTCTCTATGTTCTTTTGTAATCCAATGTAATAAATATTCATGATTCTGGGTTAATGGGGTACCCAGCTCGCAGCCACCACAATAGTTTTTTGTTTATTCTCAAGACCATGAACTTTGGAACCATGAACCTAAATTTCAGGACTTTGCATTCATGCATGTTAGCAAAACGCAGGGTAAGGCAGGGGGATGGAGACAAAGCCAGGACCTTGGCTTGTGTCAGTGTAAAGGAGGTTGCTGGCAGGTTTTTGATAATGAGTAACAAGAACCCCAGAAGGCACCGGACTTCTGGTTTATCTGTCACCCTCCCTGCCTCTGCAGCAGCAGAAGAATGAGAGAAGAACCACCTGCAACACAACCCCATCCTTCACCTCCAGTCCCTCCAGGACATGGCTGATTCCAAAGCTTCTCTCTCCAGGGGGAACAGCACCCTCAGGCCAGCCCTCGAGGAAGTAGCGGTTGCCTGCATCACACAGCCGCATCACACAGCAGAGGTCCACTCCTCATGCAGGACAGACCTGAACACCCCTAATCACGATCCCTTGCGCCTCCATAGTGATTGAAAGGGCTTTCTGGAAACAGTCCTGCACGGACTGGTCACCCAGCTCCAGTCCAGCACTCACGAGGGATGGCAAGTATCCTTCCCAAGCATATTTTAGAGTCCCAAACCTCCCTAGCCATCAGTTGCTCCTTTGACGGTGCCTTCTGCTGACAGCAACATTGCCAACTTTCATGTTTTGCTACGAGACCTCCCAACTCCACATACCACTTTCTCCTCCAAAGACAGCCCTTTTCCACACACACACGTGCAAAATATCCATGGGCACCTTGCATCTTGTCAGACTCTTACATAAAATTCAAAAACATCGGTCACACAGCAGTTTGGGGAATTTTAGTAAAAAATGCTCCTGTGAATCAAATCCTGCATCACATCATTTTACACCGAAGAAATCTTCTCCTTTGTTGACAGATGTCTTTAGCCATTACCACGTGCAAGGCCAATCTCCAATAAAATGTTTTCTTGTACTACAGAGAAATGTCCTCCAATATAGCCAGTATTAGCCTATTTTTAATTGCCTATTTTAAGGAAAGTACAGACTAAGATTTGGATATTAATAGGAACTGTTCTTCACGTATCTTCCTTTAGCACAACCTAAGTGACAAGCCTTGCTGTAGTGAGTTTTATTTCCCTCTTTGGACAGAGCTCCTAATTCTGATCAGCTGAACCTGAGCAGCAGTAGGACAGGCAGCATAAAGGCCAACCATTTCTTCACAATACAGCTTCTTGTAATAAAACAAACGTCTAAAGTAAACAACAGCGTTCCCCTAGATTTGAAGTTTTTGACACTTCAGTTGCAATACTTCTATACGGGGCTACTATAAATTATTCAGACATAAAAAAGAGGAATTTAGCAAGAACTGTTAAAGTTAATAAATTAATATGAAAAGTGAAAGTGTATTTTTGGAAGGGAAACTATTTCTCCAACTAGTTACTTATTGGAATATCTGTGAGTCTGCCTCGAACCACAGAAAGGCTCTGTCTAAAAACCTAATACATCAGTAAATAGCAACAGCCTTCTCAAAGCTGAGGTAACCTGCCCAGAGAGCATATATTTAGCATTTACCTCTGTAATACTTTATATTTGAAATAGGTGCATTAGTCGTACACAGGAAAAGTGGAACTTGTTGGGAAGAAAACATTTTCCACAATCCTTTTGTGAAATTCTGCACAGAATGTCCTGTTGTTCCTGGGACACAGCACATCCCCATGTCCTCTTCCAGCCTGCAGGTGAGACAAGAGATTGCAAGCGCACAGCCAAGCACAGCACTGCGTGCCACTTGTGCTCACGACCTTTTGGGTCCAGCCCTGCTCTTCAAATCTTCACGGATTCAGCTCTGAAAGCAGAGGCATAGCTGTGAAGTACCCAGGCACAGCCTCAGGACCCAGCGGTCTGCACTGCCTAGGAAGACAGAAAGAGCAGGCGCAGTACGTTTGAGGGTCCCTATTTCACACATAGCTGCAAACCCCATAGCAAACACGTTATACCTTTGCCAGGAGATTAGTAATTATACAGTGTATGAAGAGGGCAAAAGGATATAAAGTGCTCTTTGCTGTCAAGAAAAAAGACAGCAGCCAGGAGGTTTTAATCCTAGTGTCAACATCCCATTAGTAAACAGCAGTTTACCTTAACAGAAAAGCTTTCCAAGAAAAGGCAGAAACTTGGGAACTTCAGCAATGGCCTTAGGAGATCCCAGCTCTCTGCCCAGGAAACAAAAACACAACACAGAATATCACATATCACCTCCTAACTGAAGCATGACAAAGAAGAGAATATATGGCAGAAGAGGCCAAAGAGGGGAAAAACAGAAATCAATAGGATCTAACAGAGCGTGACAGAAAATCACTTCCCCCATAAAAAGAGGTTACTTGCCAGGTTAATGAATCTTTTTTGTTCTGTACTTAGACACCCAGGAAATGGAAAGGGTCATAGGAGCAGTGTGGGTGGGAATGCAATCCCTAGAACATGCTTTCAAGAACAATCAAAGGTTAGAGATTAAATCCAGGCAGCGTTCAACTGCACAGCACATCAGCATCTTAATACAAGGGCCAGCTGCAGCTCAGAGTGTCACTGAGCAAAATACACTTCCAACATCAACAGTATAGCAAATAACAGGCTTCTCTTCCACTGCAAAAGCAGCCCAACAGGCCACCCCAGCTCCCCCCCCGAGAGTGACCCCCAAGAACTGGAGCATCTCTGCTTTTCCAGGTCAGCAGGGACAAAACAAACTGGACTATAGGCCTCTCATCAGAGTAACTGCAATGGAACTACACACACACACACAAAAAAAAAAAAAAAGCCCACACGAGTACTTGCACTGTGCAAATAACTCAGAAAGCTCTTGGCCCAGCAGCCAAAACTTCTCAAAATTCACTTGTAGTGAAAGAGCTTCACCTTTCTCTTGTCAGGAATACACAGGCAGCAGATAAACCAACACAGAAGTGTGTGGACAACAGCAGCGTACAAGATCTGGTGGCAACAGAAGCCAAAATTAGACCTCTGGAGTATCAAATGCATTGATACTCCACAGCCAGGTGCATTTAACTTAAAGCTGCAATTTCTACTGCCTGGAGCCCTACTAACACACTCCATAAAGGAACTGCAGATCCTTGCTGTCTTACCACTCCTCTGCCTACATCTAGCTTGAGCTACTTACAGTGGGCCACCTGAGGAACAGTCCCACTTAAGCCCAAGATACTCAGTAAGGGAAATGCAGGTGCATGATTTCCATCCTTTCCAAGGTCCCCTAACTTGTAGATCACTATATTAGGTTTCCCCACTGCCTGCCAGCTCCTTGGCCTGGCAGGATCATTTACCAACTGCTGCTTCTCAGTCTGGGGTCCAGCAGCACAGCTCAAATTCCTTTGTCATGCAGCTACCCAAGGTTATCTGCAGCAGTTACCTCATTTTCTATGCACTACCCATCTTCTGCAACAGAGACATGGGCAATGCAGCCAAAAGTCCCCTTTGTTACCCATGTCTGGTGCAGTCTCAGAATAGGCACAGAGTTCCAGAGTTGCACATCATTTAAGTCTCCCTTCATGCCCAAGGAGCTACATTACAAGCTCCAAAGTAGACTTAATTCTGGCATTTCTGCAGAGGGAGCTTTGACTTTACTAGGCTAGTGCATCTAACTGTTTTGAAGCCTGGAGAATTTTAAAGCAAAACCAAAGCCTTAAGGAACAAATATCTTCATCACACAGCATCCTGCCAACATACACACCAGTGCAGACAGTCCTGGCCTTCCACAGCAGCCATCTCCCACTGGGATAGCCCCTTCTGTTACGTACAGCCAGTGCTCATGGAAGGCAGGGCACAGTCTGTAAATACATCTCTCCTCCAAAGTCTGTTCTCTGCAAGGAACAAACAACCCCCAGCAGGTCTGACCTGAAATTCATTGTGAAAAATACTAACCAAACCATATAATTTTGGCGAAGTTCTAAGCAAATTAAAACACTGTTGATTAGACAACGCTGTTTTTGCAGGCAATACTATCTAAATGCAACATTGTGCTGATGAGGCATGGGAAACTGGTAACACCCACAGCTATGACATAAGAAGTGGAGAAAGGTAATTCTCAGTAATGTCCAGGACTGTATCAATCAGTTTATGATATGGAGCCAAAGGGACTCAACAGTACTCCAACACTAATTCCAAAAAGAAAGAGATCGAATACCCAGTGGTCTTGAACTTCTGCTTTATAACACTGGTATGATTTTCTCTGGAAATAGTTTGGAATTTGTGGATGGGGAGGTGAAACAGATGCTATGTTGTTTGGGTGCTGACATTTGCGTGAATGACTTGAGAGGGCATGAATTTCTGTTTGGGTCTAAAGCTGAGTTGATTCACGAACCAACAGCAGCTGCTGGTCTTTAACGATTTGCATTAGTCAAACCAGAGGGTGATTTACCAGTGGCTGGGGTTTAGTGTGGGCTTCCTTCATAACTCACAGTTAAACATTTTTCTCCATTCCAAGCTGGGCTGACACAAACTGGCTGAGAAAGAGCAATCAATCATTGACAGTTGTTTAATCAAAGGCCTCTTTGCACATTTAAGCAGTTTCTATTGACAGAGAACCTTCCTGTTCAGGAAGCGCTAGAGTGGGGATCTGAACATCAAAGTATACCCACCAGTTGAGATCAGCATTTTCAGGGAGCACAGCTACAACAAAGGGAATAAAAAGCAGAAAACCTGAGTAGCTGAATCAAAACAACAACCAGTTTCTACTCAATCATCCATCCTCTCTGAGCTGTGAAAACACATTTCATCACCAGGTGAAAGCAGTTTTGTTGCAGGTTCATACCTGCAATACTTGCGATCCAGGACAACAAGGTCATTCACTGTCAGAGGTGCCTCCTTCCTTCTAAGTTTGCCCGTCTCCAAAAAGAGCATACAGACCCCCCATCAGGTCAGTTTTCTTCCCAGTCCCAGCACCATCATTTTGGTACAGACAGGTCTGGACAGGAGCCAGGCCTATCGTTTCCCTCTGGGCTCTGTGGGAAACGGGGGACTGGCAAAGCAGCTCACTTACTACAGCAAATGGCTTTTTCCACAGAACAAGTTCATTAAGTGCATCACAACAGGTAAAAGCACACCATAGCACAGGGCTGCTGTGAAGGTGAGCAAAGATGTAAGAACCTACAGATAACAGGAAAAATGGCTTAAGTTGCTGCTGGGACAGGAGAGGAGAGGGTACCCCACAAACACAGACTGAGGCAGAAAACATCTCACAACACCTGAGATGGAAAGGAGAGAAGGACTTGAGCATCTGCTTCTGGCAGGGACTTAAGAGAGCTTTGCGGACTTCTGAAGCCTGGAAGATATGCAGCATAGTTTTTAAATTCCTTTGGCTGGGGCTTTATGACTACTCATTTTATGGAACACCTGAGGAATGAGCTGTCCTCACTGATCAACCTGCACAGGTTACAGTCAAGGGCATACACCTGTGAACTGCACTAAGACTGCAATGTTCAATAAAAGCTCTACAAGTTCTTTGTAGAAAAGTACCCATGACAACTCCAAACATTTCTTCCCCGCTCCACCAGCCTTCCTTCTGGAAATAAAAGCCCTACATGCTATGCTTGTCCATCTCTAAATCTTGAGGTGTAGGTATAGCACTAAGTGTTAAATCTCATGCAGAACAAGCAGATCCAACATAACCCCACCCCAAGAAGTATCAAAGATCAAGCATGATTTTTTTCAGACACCGACGAGACAGCTAAATGGTGGGAAGACTCCAAACCCAGATTTCAAGTGTTTTTTTGCCCATAAGGTTTTGCTCTCAAATTCCCCACACCAATGGATTCTCTACCTGGGAACTTCAAGCTGCAAGAAAATGGTTAGTGGTTATTTTTACTTTAAGTCTCCGCCATCAGCTTGTGCTTGGCCATGATTATAATAAAAGCCACCATAAAACTTCCCTTTGAGGAGGAAGTTTCTGCCACAGCTCTACCCCGCTGCAAAAATCTCACTGAATGCATATAAATAGAGAGCGTCCACAGTAGTCTTCACCCACCTGTTTTCCCATTCTTTAACTGCTGTCACCTCCCCAAAACAGGTAAATTAAAGACTGAATAGTCTGTTCTCTCATTCTTTCCCAGACCACCCAAAAAGACTCACTCAACTTCCTCCTTGGGGTTTTAACCCTTCCTGTGACCTGCTGAAGAAAGAAACAGAAGGGGGAATGATTGCTTGTGAGAGCTTGCTCCTTCCTCAGTAAATTTCTGCATCAGCATCGAGGAATCCACAGGCTGGGTTCTATTCTCTCTCTTACCTCAAAGCACACGTGTAAGTACGGATGTCAAAAAAACGAAGAAGGATAGAAACTATTTTTTGGAAGCCCATATGGTTTCAAATGTCAGCTGCCATCACTGCCACCTTGACTTATGACTGCCCTTGGGTAAGTCATTGACTCCCACCACCATCTTCTAAGATTCAGAGCCAGAGACACCGGTACCTGCACCGCAGCACTAGGCTTTCCACCCCAGCTCAGAGGCTTCAAAGCTTTATGAGAAAATCAGGAAGATGCAAATGAGATTGCTCCACAGGAATCTGGGATTCCCAAGCAAACAGCGGGTTAGCAAATGCTCCTGCCAGTGCTCACATCACTGCCAAAAACAAAAAGGGACATCTTGCAAGAATGCGGGAAAGCCCTGCCTGAGAGTCAGGCTTATGCTCTTATCTGTCAGTCGAGGACCTGCAGAGTCCCAGGGGGAGTGGGCTGGATCCACTGGGTAGCCTGCAAAGAGCTTTCAAGCTTCCCTGTTAATGTGATGGATCCATGCTCCAACAGAGAAAACAACATCTGCATTGCACTCAAAACCCAAGCAATATTCATGAAGTCTGGACTTCACAGATTCCCCCCTCCCCTTTCCCATTTGATTAGCCCCCAGGACTTTCAGTTCCTAACAGCGAATTCCTCAGCTTCCCACAGAAATGTCTGCATGTGACTTCAGATACCACAACTCAAATGAAATTCACTGCCTCCAGAACAAAAGGCACTGTGACTTTACAGAGAAGAGCTAGGAGGAACAGCATGAAAGCAAAGTACAATTTACATCTCCCTCTGAGAAATTCACTCTGAGCAGCACTCAGTCAAGGCTTAGGACCTCTGATGTGGGACTTTCAGAATCCAGTGGATCAAATCAGCAGCTGGATTAGGAAGAGGCACCTATAGTGGTATCCTATGACCAGGCAAACTAGCATCCACTCTTGAGGGGGCAACGGTTTAGTAGGAAAAGCTGCTCTATCACTGACAAATTTGCAATTGCTTTTCTAACAACTTTTCAACTGATAAAGAAACAGAGCGGATAGGACTACTGCCAAGTTCTCCAGAGACCCTTCGCACTTATTGCCTCTGTTCCTTCCTTCTGAGCTCACGTCCCTAACACTCTGCAAAAGCCCTAGGGACAAACTCACTTTTCTGGTGCCATCTTCTTGTTTTGCAGCCTCCCTATGCCAGGCTCTACCTGCTCAAGAGCATGGCAAGCAGTGACTCCATGATCCATGAGCTGAACCCTCTGAGCAGCCTATCTATCCTAAGTGCACAATAGGCTTATGACATTTTTCCATCTACAGAAGGGATCTGGGCAGGAACCTTTGTACCCTTCCCTTCGAAAAGCCCCATTGACACGACACAACACTTAGCAAAAACCACAAAGCGGAGTAAGCACTGTCATCTCCCCTGGCAACCCCAACCAACTGTACAGCCCTACCTCAATTCCCCCTTTACTATTCATTCAGACACTTTGCGCTCTCCTCCTACCCTATGAAAAAGGCAGGAAAGCAGACACAGATTATGAAAAAGAAAACTTGGGTGGCTGGAGTTCGAGACTGAGCAGCAGTGGAGTTATGACACATCAAATGAGTCCTGGTAACTGGACATGTTTGTATTAGCAGCTCAGTAGCCGTAGTGATTTCAGAGGTTAGCACACTGTGCAATCTGTCCTGCCTTGCTGTTGGAGATTATTACATCCTTAGCTAGTGCAAGAGAGGGAGCGTGTGCCAGGCTTTTCACTCACAGTCTAGTTGATGAACCATCGACAGTCTGCACTCAACCTCAGGGCATGAGCTGCAGGGGTGAGGAACTGGCAAGATTTCACTTCTTAACCTGCCAGATCTAAATCCATCACAGCCTCTGGGTCACAGCCACTAGCCTGCAGCAAAAGAGAAGTAAAGCACTATAGTTTTAACAGCTCTGGAAAACATGTAAGTGGAGTAGCAGCTTGTCTTTGCAATGGGCTGAGTCTGCATACAATCTGCAGCCACAGGACTGTACCCAGGAGGCTGTGACTAGTGACCAAGAAAATATCACTGCAAGTCTCACAGTGCCAGCTCTGTATCCGAAGACCATCAAAAACTTGCCTTCACAAAGTATCTGGCATCTGAGCTGTTCACAGCAGGGTCTGCAATCATTGTCCTCTTGCAAGTCATTCTTCTAGACAAATATTGACATTGTCTTACTGGTGGAGAAACTCAGGCCCCAGGAAGTTAAGGAGACTGGTCACTGCTATGGCATATCAGGAATGGAGCTCAAAGACTTCCCGTGTAATCATTTGACAACTGCACCTACACAGCCCATCTTGGAGGGCTGACTCCATTAGAGGCATCTTCACCTCACCTCATTTACAGAAGTGCATCTCTTCTCTCATTAACTAGCTGGACTAACCCTTTGGGATGATGTTTTCAGCACGGAACCCATGCTTAGGTCTGTTAATGGTCTAAAACTGGAAGATGGAGAAGAATATGAATGCAAGGCAGGGGGAGGAGGAGAGGCAGTGTCTAACAAGTCCATGTGCTAAAAGTCCTGCTTGCTTTGATTTTGAGCTGGCTTCAAAAACCGGAGCCATTCAGTGCATAGAGACAGGTACATGTCAGGAAGGTCTTGCAGTCTAAGTGCTGTGCACTTCAGTTTAGGCAAAGACAGCTCACATGGAGAGAAACTGGATTAGAGAGCCAGAACACACAGTCTGTTAGGACAGACTGAAAGAGCCAGTCACACAGTCTACAGAAAAGACAACTGAGACACGAGAAACACAGGAACAAACAGTGCTCACAGGTGAAAAGGGCTGCAGCAAAGCAGAAGGCACAGTACTATCAATCACACCCATACAGATTGGGTGAGAAAGGCAGACTTAAAATGCAGTATTGGAGCCTCAGGTTAGACAATAGGAAAGTCAAAATGATGTTGGACTAGGCTGCCTGGGAGCATCCACAGATGTTTGCCAGCACTGCTGCAAATACCAGCCTGGTCCTGGGCTCAAGAAAAGGACTGTGACCTCCAGAGGTCTTGTTCACTCCTTCCTTTCTGTTGGAAAGACATTGGAAAAGTATTAGAGACAAACGCCAATAAGTCAGAATATAAAGCTAATTTTTGCAGTTCATCCTGACTGAATTGAATTGACAGGAATAATACACAAAATGTTTATTTGCCAGCCACGAGAGGAAGTGAGGATGTACAATGAAAGGAGGCTGCTGTTGGTGGTCCAGGCTCTCCTCTGTGTACGTGCAGCGGTGACAGGTGGAGAGCCTGGAAGATGGGGGAACTGCAGGAGAAAGAAAGGGTCTCACAGCAATGGCAGGTTGGATTTTTTTTCTGTTTCTGCTACAGGTTCACTGTATGATGCAGGTAAGTTAATTAAAGTAAATGTTCTCTATGTGGTCCTTAAGGGAGCATTCCCCATCCTCTGCATACCTGACCTAACACACCTTGAGGCAAGCTGGCAGTGATACTGAGCAGTCCCAAGAGCAAATGAGGTAGACTGCAAATGATGCCACACTTTCGAGGAGAAGACAAGACTTTTTCAGATGGGAAGACCAAAGACATGCACCTTCAGCTCTCCAGGTCTGCATCACAGCCATATTGCTAACACCTAGCTTCACTGGAAAGGAGGAGAGATTAACTCATTACCACTTAAGAAGTAGACACAAAGATGGTAAAAGCGTGTTTGGGTGGGCTGGGTCTCAAACTGAATAAAAATATACATGCATCAAATGACAAATAATTTGCTGGTCGAGGAACGTTTTGTGCTAACAATACTGGAGAGAAGAGGGCTGAGATGAATTTTGGAATAAAATGTACCACTTGTAACATGGACCAGTCAAACAATTTGCAATACAAGGCAGAGGGGCTCTGATAGATGCTGTCCTGACAGAGCTCGTCTACGTGATCAGGTCCAGCTACAAATACCCTGAAAACAGCTGGGAGATGGCTGATAACGAGGGAAGCGATCATCAGGTAACATGAAGGAAAAGCTAGGAGACCATCCGGGGGGCAAAGTCCCAGCTCTGCAGAGAGACCAGGAACACCACACACACAGAAACTCCTTCCTACAGTATGAAAAAAAAAAAAAAAGCAGGATTTTGCACAAAGTTATCTGCAAATAGAACATGACTAACGAGATATCGATTACCAATTTCCTAGCAGAGAAGCAGCAATCCACAGAACCGAAACGCCAGCTGATGGCTGGGAGCAGCAGTGACAGTCACGTTAAAAGTGCGAGCCAGAAGTACGAGGAGGGAAAACCCGAGTAATTCCCTTCCAACTAAGATACAAGCGATGATGGGAGCTCTCGGAGGCATCAAAACGGTTAGAAAGTGTTAGCAGGAGCTCGGAAACAACCGAGCGCGATGTAACGGCGGTCCCGGGGCAGGAGGAGCGAGAGGGACGGAGGCGAAGCCGCACCGTGCTCAGAGCGCCCGGGCACCCGCACACGGGGCCGCCCCCGGTGCCCGCGCGGCTCCAGGTGAGCCCGGCGGCGGAGCCACCTGCCGGCCCCGGCCCGGCCCCGTCCCCGGCCCCGTCCCGCCGCCCAACTTGCCGCGGAGCCCTACCGGCTTTGCAGGGGTCGCGGTACTCCGCCGGCTCCTCCGCCGGCTCCAGCTCCCGGGCGGACAGCGCGGCCCCCCGGCCGCCCGGCCCCGGGGCGGGCAGGAGGAGAAGCGACAGCAGCAGGCGGCGGAGCGGGGCTGCCCCGCGGCCCATGGCGGCGGCACGGCGCGGCGCGGCTGCCCGGGCTGCGGGCACTGCACGGCGCCAGCAGCCCCGCGCCCGCCCCTGCCGGCCGGCCCGCCGCCGCCGGCCGCTCCTGCCGCGGGCGGGCAAGGAGGGGAGGGGGGGCACCGCCCGGCCCCGGCCCGGCTGGCCCCCGCCGCCGTCACTCAGGCGCCGCCGGCCAATCCCGCCCGCGCCCGGCGCTGACGCCCCGCCCACCCCATACGCCCCCCGCGGCGGGAGGGTGCCCGGGGGGCTCCCCTCAGGCAGCCCGCGCTGCACCGCGCCCCCCAACGGTCGCCCCTCAGAGCCTCAACGGTCGCCCCTCGCGCCCCAACGGTCGCTCCTCAGAGCGCCGGGGCAGCAAGGGCTGCGTGGGGTAAAGGCGTCTGCCTTCGGACTGAGGAGAAGTGCCTTGCCCCGGGTGGTAGCGCCCGAAGGAAGGGTTACGCAGAGTTTCACGGCACGGTTTTAAAGGTGAGGTGTTTCCTCTGAGGAAGAGGTAGGGGAGCTGAGAAGGCTTGAGGGGAAGGCAGGACGAAGCAGCGGGAGATGCATCCAGTCCCCTCTCCTTCCTCCAGTGAAACGGCAGCAGCTTTCAGGTGCAACGGGGCCACTCTACAGCTTCTGCGAACTTGGGCTTGGGGGTGATCCATGTACAGCAAGGCCTGGGAAAAGAACATGGCACGTGTGAGGCGTATAAAAGCCTTTGGGCAGCCTCTGCTCGGAGCAGAGGTCGCGGTCACCGGCTGCAGCAGGAGGTACCTGTCACGGCATGCTCTGGCCCTCCCCTGTCCTGCCGCCACACAGCAGGTGCGGTGTCAGCACCGGTGCTGCGCCAGTGAGCAGGGAGCACTGACACGTCTACAAGCTCCATGCAGGGTTCTCGAGGTGAACTGCCGTCTCTTATGATGTAACTCTGCTTTGTCAGCAGCCTACTTCCAAGCTCCCAGGGCAGCATCCACAAGTACCATTTCCCGCTGCAGCATCAGCTCCCAACCTGCCCTGCAGGCTGCACACACGAGTTTTCTGCACCTGGTGAAAAGCCTGCCAGGTAAAGGCTAACAGCCAGCTGGGAGCACCATAAAGGAGGCTGTCACAAATTACCTGCTTTCCACTCGAAGCATCACATTCTTCACCTGCCTTCTGTATCAGGCAGCCCTAAGACAAGGTATCCCACCTCCACACGCACAGCTACTCAGGGAAAGGTCAAGAAAGATAAAAAAAAAAAGTCACATATACAACTACCAGCAAGGGCTTAGAGGTTCCAACAAAAGCACTCTAAAAATCTTTACAGCATGAGTCACTTCTGCACACCTGATGAACGTGATCCTTCCCACTGCACAAGAAATGCCCTGAAGAAAACTTCTAACACATGTTTTTCTGTCTAATCTGCATTTTCTACGGGCTGTTATCAAGGCAATGGCAGTCAGGTGTTCACCAACACCTCAGAATCTTTCTCATTGTCTTTTGAAAGGTGATGGGAGGTAGAGCAAGCTGGCCATTTATTCTGTGGTCCTGATAAACACAGCAACTGGGCAACAGCCCACAGCAACAGCCAGAACCTGCATGCAGATTAACATGAAAGGTTCCAGCAATAGCTGGGCAACTCAGCAGAAAACACACCGATTTTCCTCCACTTTGTGCTTCTGAGCCAGTCCCAGAGAATGAGAGGAGAAACCTGAAGGACAGGGACCAACAGGTGGGGGAGTCTGGGTCACTCCCCAGGGAAAGCCCAGGCTACTCTGGGGCCCCAGTTGCTCACAGCGTAGACAGAGAAAACACACATGGGAAAGGTCTCGTTTGCACTGGAAGAATGAAACATCACTGTACTGATCTTGGCAAGATGAGGCAAAAACAGATATAAGAGAAACAAACTTCAATGGACTGGGACTTACTGGTAACTGGATAACAACAGCTGGATAATAACAGGATGCTCAGTCCCAGCTCACAGCCCTTTGCTCCTCACTGATGATCACCAGAATAGGGCTGTAATACCAAATCCACCTGTTGAGATCAAGCCTGGAGAATAACGTCACTTTGGAGAGGAGCCCTAAATGAACGCATGCCCTCAAACTCATGAGGATTTGATGACCTGTTTGGCGATGAGTGTCCTGAACAGAAGCAATGAAAAAAAAGAGGCTAATTTTTGGAAACTATTCCAGCACTGCAGACCCGCAGGGAGGACAGAGGGGAACACAGTAGCCAGCTTCAAACATGTAAAGGAAGAAGAAGCATCAGCTGCATCAAGGAAGATTTAGGTTTCAGGCAAGCTTTCTAGCAGTAAAATGGGGAAGCCCTGGAACAGAGTGCCATGAAGAACAAAGGTAGGCTGTAGTTTTGTTTGTTTGTTTTAAGAGGAATGTAGTCAAAAATCCGTGAGAATAAGCTTTGTAAGATAACTAGATCCCCATCTCCCAAGTTTTGTACTGTTCATACACTAACAACTTTTATTGCATTATCTTGCTATTTTCTACAACATTTTCAGACAAAGAGCAGAGTATTAATATCTTTTAAAGAAAGGCTGATCCCCATGCTTTAGAGGGGCTCCCAGTTCCTATGAGATGAGAACACTAGGCTACCTGCTCCTTTCTCTCTTCTCTGTAGAGGAGGTCCCCGCAGCATTACTTTGAGTACTGTGGGAAGTTGGAAAATAAAATCTTGGACACTTGCAAGGGTTGATCGACAAGTTCTCTGATCAGCATCATGAATCAGCAGAGCAAGCTCTGCACTTGTCAGCAGTGGGGAGATTTGGACTGTCACCCACTGAAAAGAACAAAACCTTTTCAATGCATGGAAATTGCTGACCTCTTCCAGCATGACAACCTATGTAGGGGAGCCTGAGCTCTTCTGCATATGGAAGTTCTGTTATATACGTAGATGGGGTATACAAGAGGACATCTTAAAGCTTTGAAGGAGGAAGAAGGAGGGAACAAAATAAATTGTCTTTTTAATCGTGCAATTGGAATGAGCTCATGAGAGAGTTCAAAAAAGGAGCCTGTTACTATTATCCCCACATAAATGAAATTCCCCCGCTACAGCAGACTCTTCCTGGAAAGCCATTCCCTAACACGAGAGCAGCACAACCTTTTTAGAAATGGCTCTCAGTAACAATCACTGCATTTTGCAACTGGCAGCCAAAGCAGTACACACAGGATAACAACTGCTTCTAAGCGTTCAGAGGATTGGTTTATGTCATCTTGGTTGGAGGTGCCTCATCAGTGCAAATAAGGAACAAAATCCCTGTGAAAGTATTTTTTTTTTAATCTGAGCTGCTAAAACAGTTGGCAAAGTTACACACAGGCAGTGCAACTCGTGACAGCAATAGTTAATTATCTAAAAACAACATAATCTATATCCATCACTGTCAAAGACAGTCTTTCCCTTCGCGCTCAGAATCCCCCCCTGCCCAATGCGTGCAAACAAAATCCACCGTCTTTTCAAGCCTCGCTGAACAAGAATGCACACAGCTTGTTTTGAACAGCATCCACGGGCAAAGCTATGTGGGAGCCACTTAGCATTGATGGACTATCTCTGCACACAACATGTCCTGAGGCCAAAACACACAAGTTTGTTAGTTTTTCCACAAGACCTGCTTCTTGCCGCTTGCCAACACTTGGGTCCTTCAAATCTAACAAAGTGATTAAGGCACTTCCCAGCCTGTCTCACTGTTAGTTCCTCTACTTCCTCCAGGTTTACAAGCAGATTTCCTTTCCTGGTCTCAGCTCCCCAAACACACAAAGATTTTCTTCTTCCATTTATATCACCACTACAAGGGCACAGAGTCCTGGAGAGATGGAGCTCATTTCTCTGAACCCACAGAATTCTCATATCTCTTCCCTCTGCATTTCAAGTACCCCCTCCCTTCTGTTTAGATACTTATTTGCCTCCTTTTTGGTAGGAAACAACCACTCCTGCAGCTTGAACCTGATGTGCATCGCTTCCTACAGGCACTGCTGAGCACTCTGCAGATGCACCACTATCCCTCTGCTTCATGACACTGTATCACAGGCTCATTTAGCCTGTTAATATCACCACAGGCTTCCCACCCGATGAAGCCTGTCCTCTTTCATCCTATTTCCTCTTGCCCATTTCCTCCATCTGGTTTTATCTACCAATCTATTGCTTTAGACCCCCATTATCACTCCAAGAGCTGACCCCTCCTAGGACACCCTTTCTTCATTAGTTTGGCCAGTGTCATTGACAAATCCAGATGATAAAATGGAAGTATCACAAAGGTCACTATTGATCCCTGCTATCTCTTCCTTCCTTCCACCCCTCATTTAGTCATTCCTGCTATAGGATGGGGGTGGGCTGTTCTTTTTTCAAGTTTACTGCATTACCACCCAGCAAATACCTCACTTAAGCTTAAATGATTCATTGCCCAAAAGGAATCTTTAAAGGTGCTGACACATGTCTGCTTAAATATGTTCCAGGGGTTCTGAAATCTGCCATACAAGACAGCTCCCTGCACACAGAGCTGTTAGCAATTCAACATAAATGTATCAACGTAGCCCAGTGTAGACACAAGCACTGACATTTCTTCAGGAAGATAGGAGTAAGTAACTAATGTTTGGAAAAAACATTTTTGTTCACCGAAATAGCAGGAGACAGCAGTTTAAGTTATCCCATCTAAAAAAAAAAACACACCACCAAACATTTTCCCATTGTGACTGCAGTCCTTAAACTCCGTGGGGAAAAGCAAGTTACCAACTGAGGCATTTTTGAGATGTACTGAGACAAGCTGTGGGAGTCAGGGGGAGAAATCTGTCTTATCTGAAGTATGAATTTTGGCTTGACCACTGTTTCCCGAATTGAGGTATGTGAAATGATGTTCCATTAATTCACTTAACATCTATTTCCAGGGTTCACACAGGAGTCAGTTGTGTTTGGAAAGCTCTGAGCAGTTAGTGCTTTTGGTGGTGTCTGCTGCAAGGTTAAACAGCAGTGCATGGGAACACCTTTGGAAAAGCATCTGCTGAGTTCAAAACTCTGGAAGGTGAAGCCATTGGTCTTTCCAAAGAACAGCCTGTATTTTGCTATAGAAAATCTTCTGTCAAATATTTTTTTCCTCTCTTTCCTAAAGGATGGGATAGCTGCATTTGTCTGCTCACCCACAGGCATCTCTTAGTGTTTGATAGCATGTGCTACCTGAGTTTAGAGTGACTGAATTTGCCAAAAAAAGCTTTGGTAATGCTTCATGAAGAATTGCCATAAAGAAGTCTCCCAATCACAGTTTCTGCATGTGGATTTATCTGTAGTAGCATCTGCAACCGAATCACACACCTGGCTATAGTACAGACCATGCAGACATTTCATCTAATTAGGCAAACAATACTTTAGGTTCATCTTACATGTTGCGCTTTACACTGCTCAAATCAGAAATAGCCATTTCCTTTTCCATTATTTATTTAGCTATACATATCATTAAAAAGAAGTGTTACATTTCAGATTCAGACAATGGTAGATGTTTGCATTCATTCACTTCCTGATAGTGAGATAAACAGGAAAAAAAAACTCAAAATCAACTTTCAGATAAGCAACTCAGATTACTAAAAGTGATTTTGCGGAGTCCGAACGCAGAACTTAAGTAACCTAATTGCACCTCTTCAACATTTTATTGTAAAAATCACTTGCAAAAGCATCATCTCTGATTCTTGCAGGTAAATGTGTGTCTGTAAAACTGCCAGACCTCTTTTTAATATAAACTGGTTCATCATAATGCTCGCTGTTTTGCGCCAGACATTAGGTGGGAAATGAGAAAACGTCCTCCCCATTTTTGCAACTACACCTCTTTAGCAAAGCAAGGAAAAGCCTCAGGCTAAGCTAATACCGAAATGTAACGGATAGGATATACCATATTCTCAGCCCAGTAAAGTGATATGGCTAAACCAAGACTGTAGCGATTCAGAATCAAATAACTTCGTAACATGAACTCCAAGGGAGCATTACATCTCTAGTAGCCCAGAAAACAACCATGCCTTGTCTAATGCTTTGGTATATCACACAGTTCCAAAACATTTGACACAAACCTTTGGGAAATGAGCCACAAACAAAAGCTTCCTTGAGTTCAGTACTGCATGATGTTCTAAGCCATGTTTAGAAGCTTCACAAAAAGTTCCCAAAACTCTCAAAATTTTTCATAAATCAAGTAAAGCTTGCCACTCAGTGTCTTCAGGAAAAAAAAAAATCATAGCATGCTAATTACAGCATTTTTTTCCTAGTTTGCTCAGCTTTTTAGATAGAAGTACTGGAGACTGAACTTTTTGGCTCAGACCCAGCATAGTATTTCAAGTTTACAGTGCTTAAGTCTTATCAAGATAACTATTGCATTGCATGGGTAAGTATGCCTCACGATATTGGAAAAGTTTATTTCTAAGTAAAGGCTATTTCTTAACAGAAAAAAAAGTTTGGTATTTTGTTTATTGCACATGAGCTCCCAATGCTAAAAATGCACGTATTTTCTGGAAGGCAGTCACGCAAAGCTAGCTGAAGGACAAAAGTGAACTTGAATAGTCGATATGCTTTGGAATGCTCCAAAGCCCAAGGTCTTGAAGGAAATCTTCGGTCTAGAATGTAGGGAAAGTTCCTACAGGTTTTCTTTTCATAAGTAGTAAAGCCTTGGCACAACAGAGCCTCTAGACATGTGTGACATATTTCAGAATTGTATTAGTAGGAAAATTAACTCTCCCATAAGCCACAAACATTTGTAACAACTAACACCCCCGCCAACCCCCCGGCTTCATTCGCACTACACATTGCAAATGAAAGCCCTGCACCACGGTGAACACACTGATGAAAATAAAAAGGCAGCAATTGATATGGGACTGGGGCACATGATACTGGAACTAAAAATTTGTCTCCAGAGGCTTGTCTTTGAAAGAGGATAGTCCACTCAATAAAGCAACTCTTTCTTATCCTTTTCCCAGCTGGGTTTCTGCCCTTTAAAAGCAATTCTGTCCAATAACTGCTCAAATGTATTGAAACTGCAGAAAGCCTTCCAAGATTCATGGATTCTCACAGCACTTTTTTTCCCCCATGACCCCCCCACCCCAAAAAAAAACACAAACAAAAAAAACCATCATAACAACGTAACTAGCCATGAAAGTAAATGCAGTAACAGCCCCTCCCCATAACTGAAAAGAAACCTCCTGGATAAAACTGCAAGATGTGAACAATACTAGTGCTACTTGTAAAACTTGCATGCTGATGCATCTCCTCACAAAACTGGGAGAATTTTCTCACTGAAATTATTTAGAAAAAAAAAAAGTGGTCCTTTCCAGGACCCATTTCTACATTTCTGCCTTTCAAAAATGGCACCAAAACTTTTTTTTTTTTGCACAAAGATGCTACCAAAGAACACAAGCTGTAAATGCGCTGCTTCAAAATTTTGAAGAGGGGCTTTATTGCAACAAAATTTTAACAATAGCAGTGGCTTTTATAACTTCAGTGTTAACCCTGTTAAGAGATACTTGGTTTAGACTGCTGGTTCAGGAGAACCGCCAACAGCCATTGCAGGACTGCCACTACCACAGTGCATTCAGCTAGGAAAGACTGAAGGGATCCAGAGGATGGAATCCTTGTCCAATCCACAGTTCCAACTGACTTTTAATTAAAGCACATACTTAAGAACTAATTAATTAAACTACAAGCTTAAGAATTAATTCAATATAAGGGGACCCTTCAATTAACTCTAGCTCCAACTACTCAATTTACTTGCCCACAGACTGCAGAAGTGGCTTTTTTTTTTCCTGAGCTCATACGTTTCTGACACATTTCAGGAGTAATTGCTGATGCAGTCACACTTATGCAACTCTGCTGTCTTCAGTAAAGCTGCCTACATATCCTTCATCAGGCAAACTGGCTGGATGCTACTGATGCTGAAGCCAGAGCAAAACATAACTCTCATTTGAGTTACCTGTGCAGTGATGATGGTGATAAGAAATGCAAATCTTCACAAAAGCTAGTAGATGCCCCTTGATAAAAATATTTTAAAACATGTTACCAATTTTACCCAGTTTTATAACACCAAAAGCATAATATTAATGGTATATATATATATTTAATATCTGAAACTTGTGAAAAGTACTCCTACACTATTGTACAGAAAGTAATGTGTGCCCTTTACACACTTTGGAATGTAAATCTGGAGAGGAATTAATAGGTAACTTGTTTCAAAATGTTCAGACATCAGAAAGGAGCATAATGTAATACTTATTTGCAGTCTCCATTACACCCAATCCAGTGTTTATGCACTTCTCATACAGAAAGTACCAGAGGTGCTTTCTGTATGTACTCTGCCACAATATATAAGATTTTAAATTGTATATATCTAAAGCATTTGATCAATATTGGCTATCACTACACAACTATTTGCTCAATTCTCTGGCCCCAGAAATTGGAGAAGCACTGAATGGCCAGCTGTGGAGTCATCAAAAGCTTCAATACAAGAACCAGAAAATCCTAAGAAACAACCATGGAAAGAGGAGCGTTGTCTGTAGCATCTTTATTTCTTCCATAAAAGAGGAAGGACTACATCATCTAAGCAGAGAACTTCCAAATTCTATTAAGCAAGATGGTTCACACCATATCCACATTTTTTTGGGGGTGCACAAATAAATGGCCTTACCCCAAACAGCAACCATAGAGACAAGCTGTTCAAAACTGGTCACATTTTGCACTCCTTCAGAAACCAAAAGAAATGGGGAAAGCAAAGTAAAATCCCAACTTACTCATGTGCTACGGTGGAAGTACAAAAATGTCAATTATTTAAGCACAGTACTTCTCCAGAGGAACGTGCTTGCAGAAAGAAAAGCAATGCCTGTGCAGTATCTTTTCAATGTCACTTTAAAAGCTATACAATCCTATCTGGATATGCAAAAGCTAATAATGCCAGAGGATAGAGAAAGCAAGTAGGCAGCCCACTGTTCTGTGGCATTAAAAAGTGATTAAATGAAATTCACAAACCATTTAGTGACATTTCTGATAGACTAATCACATAGCAGTGCTCTAAATAGAGAAACAGACCCATTATCAAAATATTCCCTTTAAAAAACTTGTATCTCAGAGGAGTACTTAATGTATTTATTGTGTGGAGATAATGGCTTCTCACTTTAGGTTTACAAGAACATGGATGAACAGAGGGCTTCTCCCATCCATATGCACAAGCAAGAACAAGTACAAACCCCATTTTTTGCTTTTAGTCTCCATGTTTTGGAACAAAAGAAAACTAACTGTTGATACAGTTTATGAGCCCATCTCAAAATCAGCCTGTACTTTAATAAAAAAAGAATTATCTTCTGTTAAATGGCAGAGTGTTCAGCTACAGACACCAACCATTCACTTGAAGCAAAACTTAATTATTTTCTGAGAGATTGGTTAAAATTGGCCAAGAAAATCAGAGCTGAAAGCTCAAATACGTTACCGAAGCTATATACAGCAGGATGCATCGCTTCTCAGTATTAACTGTAAGTTCAGTTCCCCCTCTCCCCAACCCACCCCTGCAGAAGCACGGTTGTTTCTCATTGTGGCTACTGCATTATCAATACTTTTTATGGAGACAATACAGTACTAATCAATACAACCACTTTGCTCATTTTTTAAATTCAGGAAGTTGCCTTCTCCGTGGCTGGTGCTGTATTTCAGACAGCCACAGTGATAAAAACATCCTGATACGGCAGATGCCCCCTCCCGCCACCCCCCCAAAAGAAACAAAACACAAATCCATCAAGCCAAGCGGCTCTTAAATCTGTCACAAACACACTCAGGATTTTTCTAGCTAATACAGTGCATATTTAACAGTCATCTTAGAAAGACTTAGCTTTATTTGCCCATTTATTTCAGTCTGTGCTTACCCCCTTTTTTCTCAGTACACTAGCTGGATCACAAAACATATTTCTCCACAAAGAATTCAGCCAAGAAGAATCTTTTTGGGCTGGTCATCCACTTTGGAGCTGTATTGTACAATACAGTTGCAAGCAAATTCTGAATTCAAAGTGTGGGACTTGGATATTTGAAAACCATAATAATATCATATGCAGAAATTGGCATTCAGCGGTATTGCCTTTTCAAACACTTTCAACTGCAAACTCATCTGTTTCCACAATCAAAATATTTTTGTCTGAAAAGTTTATTTTAGTTTTCTGAACACTCTAAAGCATCTGTGCTTTTGATGTTACAAGTGTCCAGATAGGATTAACAAAAATTAAAATGTTCTAAATTACAAATTTAAGTCCTGTAAGAGCTTCAGAAAGGAAAAGGAACAGAAAAGCATGACATACACACATTGTGAAGAAACCCCAACTTTTCATGCAATGGCAGGCAAGATGTAAAAAGCCACCCAAATTCACACATTTTTTACACCGAATCATCAGAAAAGTACTCTGTAGTAAATCTGTACATCCAAATACATTTGGGATCTACACCTAAGTTACATTATTTAATGTTATATACACTTATTACCCCTTGTATGTCTAAAGGAAAATTCTCATTCAAACCCAAACCAAAAAAAAATATGCAAGACTAACTTGGAAAGAAAAGGAGAATCACTTTAGACATTCAGTTAAAATGTTGGTTTTGTTTTAATCTAGACCTCAGAGTGTTTATTAAAAAACAAACAATCCTCTTCATTTAACATTTTGCTTTCTAACTGTACAGTAAATTGCATTGCAGAGAACATACCCCGTCTTCAAACTGTATTTTCTTTGGATGGATTTAAGATGTTGCTGGATATTACTTTAAAGATAAATAAAGGGAAGTTGGTCCAACTAGAACAATAGCTGATATATTACATGCAGGTGGGTTTTTTATATATTTTTAAATTATTTTTTAAACAAATGTGTAGGGTATAGTTGATACTGCAAATAAACCCAAAAGCACCTGGATTCAAAATATAAAACATACCTCCTATCCTGGCAATGGCAGTAAAAATCAGAAAAGTAATCTTTCTGGAACAGCATTTTTACATAATTTAGAAATGTTAAGTACCAGGAAGACTACTAATCAAGTAGTTTTAGCAGCCAAGTTTCCCTCTTTTTATTGAATGGAACAAATGCTTTAAATAAACTGTTTGTCCTCTTCACTGAAGAGAGCTAGTCTATTCATCTTTAACGAGCTAGGTTTTTTTTCCTTATTTTTTTTTTTTTGGGAAGATTAGCCACGTACTGTAGTAATGCCTACTGCATATAATCCAAGCATTTGCTGTGAACAGTTGGAGAAAGCAGTCAGTAAGAACCTAGGATCAATGAAATAGATGTTACTTTAAGCCATCCACAAAATGGAGACCCATATAGTGCCCAGTGTTAAAACCCAAATCTCTTCTCGCGCTTTTTGTTGTGCAAGTTCATCCCCCTGAAAACAGGAACTGATCCATAGTTCAATTTTCTTATTTCCTTAGTCAATTTTCACATTAGTGTAGATTTTACGAACAAAGGCACTTGTTCCCATGTAACCAATAGCTCCTGCAAAATAAACAGAAGATGTTGAATACATTAGAGCTGATCAAAATGAATCAGAAATAACACACACACACTTCAACAGAGTCACATAAAACCATGCACTCTGCACTCAGAAAATTATTTACTTGCAATATTTTTCTCAAATTCCAATTATCCATGCTCCCAGTGAACGTCTGGCAAGAACTCCCCTAGCCTAGCAAACTAAATCTATTAAGCCATCTTACCAAGAGGCCATGCTCACTTGGCCTCGATAAATATAGCGGCTCCCCCACTGCTGCCAATAAGCAGGTCCCTTTTTCTGAACAGAGGGTAAAAAACATACAATCACCCACTCTGCAGGGAAGGTGGATGGGAGGGCGGGTTTTTATTAGAAGTTGCATGCCTTCTGGATGAGTGTTTTATTGGCAGATGGCTTTTTCCTTCCCACAAGGCACGAACAATAATAGATCCCCATCCCAGGAGTCTTAAACTCCAAGGAGGTCTGTACAAAGAGATTAAACTAGTAGCAGTTAGTAGTTAAAGGAAATTGCAACCTGTGGTTTTCAAATTAGTAAGAGTCATGAGCAGATTATGCATTGTCACAGACGTAGTAAAAGAACAGGTCACTGCGTTTTTGATAGGGGCAACAGTTTATGCTAAATCCAAAATACTGCAGGAGTAAGGATACCTGGAAAATTTAAAAAAAAAAAGTGCACAGGACCAGGACCTCTTCTCAGAAAGAGATTCAGCAGCCTACTGGTGAAACCCAGAACCTGTTTTGCCAGGCTGATTAAGCATCATTGTCATACAATATCTGCAGTGAACTGTCCAGTGCTTTTCTTTCAGCTACCTTTGCTGACCACAGATTTATTTAGAATTGGGACAATTCTTTAAATCCTGGGGACTGCTCAAGTAGTTCATGAGTCCAGCCATTAAACCTGCACAGAATTCTGCTTTTCAGACCCCCAAAGCCCAACATTCATATGAAATCAGGAGATCTGCACAAAGCAAACCTGATGAATGATTCCAGTGCCACTGGAATAATAAAGAGCCTGTAGAGTCAGTCTGTGTTGTTGCATGGCATTTCAAGCAGTGTAAAATATCATGACAATCATTCCACTAGTCAGCAAATGAAGTACTTGTATTACAAACTTGGACAAAGAGTCCAATTAAAATTAATACAGTGCATACAAGATCAGGTTGCTGCTCACAAGCAAGCGTGCTGAGGATGCAGCAGAGAGGAAGCCTGGCAATGACGTGCAGAGGTGACATAAGCTTGGAGTCAAACAGAAGCACACAGACTGTTCTGTAGACTGTGGAGGAACTCATCTTCTGTTGCAGGCAGCAAACGGACAAAATAAGGGCGCTGGACCCCTGTTTTAAGACATCACTTTTTGCCTATTAAAGCAGCTACTGTGAATGGATCCAAGGTTCATTTCAGATCCTAAACTCAGGTGCATCACAGAACTTGTTCTTTGAGGGTTTCTCTAGTAATGTGATGCCAGATACTACAGACATTTAGGGGAGCAAAGCACTAATTGTGGTTCATTTGGGATCTGTAGAATGTGTGCATGAGATGGAAGTGAGGGGGAAGAGTAGAGAGCAGCAGTCACAGGAGACCACAACTCTAAATTCCATAAACAAGTCACAACCCATCCCGAACCACTGCAGCCTTATCCATGAAGTACTAGTCATGGCCATGTCCAAGCCAGCAAATTAATCCTCAAGGCTACTTCACAGGAGTTGAATAAAAGCAGGGGGAGGGTGAGGAACACCAGACAATGACAACAAACAATTAAGGAATGCCCTCCTGAGACAAATGCAGGCTTGTTTAAATAAAAAAGCAATCGCATTGATTCTTTTTTAATCACCTGATAAGGTGTTTAATTTGGTTCTAGCCTACATAGGTTTAGCAGAAATAGACTGTAAGCGTATTTCAGCAGAACAAGCCTTTTAAATGAACAGAACCCAAAATAAGCCAAATAGCAAGGAAGAGCAGCTGCAAAGAAATCATAGATTATTTCCCATCTATTACTTCAAGCCAATTAGCACTTACTACAGCTGTGTCTTTGTAAGCACGTAAGCTTTTCAAACATCCTTCAATCACACTTACAGTATTATCTGGATGCCAAAGCGTGGTATTGCAAAAGACCATTCTATACTACTTAATTCCTAAGCCATACACTGAGTTCATGAATCAATTTTGTTCTCTGGCACTAAGAGGCAAGTATGAGGAGCTCAAAAGATTTGGAAGTTCTCATGGCTCCCTACTGTCCAGTCCCTGGGCTTAGATGCTCTGTAGAGGGCAAAAAACTTTGGATCAAAGCATCCTACTACATGTGGGATTTGAGTTCAGTAAACATAATCAGAAGTGCTGAAAACAAGAGTTGGAAGATACTAGCTTACTGCCTTGGTCCAAACTAGTTTGTTTTATATCCGGCTGTGTGATGCTGAACATGCTAATTTACATGAGCATCCAAAGCACAGCTCTACACGCTTTCACCAGAGATGTAGTCACTATGGCATTGTGCAGCTTGTGTGCTGACATGTTGTTAGATCTCAATGACAGCAAGTTCCCTGGACAAATGCTTTTGATAGGGATTTTTTTTCTTCCCCCAGCATGCTGAAAACAGGAGTTCTCAGTAAAAAGGAATCTCACAGCTTCTCTTCCAACAAAGTTAAAAATTAAAAAGGAAAAAAAATCTCAATACGGTTGTGGAAATAAGAAAATGCTTGTGTGTATGAAATCTGATTCTGAATAGATTTAGAATTTGTTCCAATATTCTATCGGGTAGCGTCCTACCATGACAGGAAAGCATTTTACAATCTTCCTTTTCCATGTTAAAAAGGACACAAAACATTTTAATTACTGGAACTAGTGGGCAAGCTTGGCTTCTGCATCATAGACATTTTAATCAATACCAGCCTGAGCACTTTATAAAGAAAAGATTAGAGCTGAAAAGTATAAGCCTATTAAAGAAAAAAAATGGCTGCAAGACTACCAGAACAGCAGGGAAGTCTTGTAATGTGCCAAGAACCCAATGAGGCAAGATTAGATTTCACAAGAGAAATGGGTAACAGGTACTCGGCAGCTAAGAGCTGATTCCTTCCCTCCCCCCTTCAAAAAGCATAGTAAAATTACCCTTTGGGGATGGGCCTCAAATATCTGAGAGAAAGCCTTCCACTAGAGACTATAGGACTATTCACTGGTAGGAAGGAAAGTATTAAATAAAGATCATACTTGAAAAGCAGGTAATGTAAAGTGCAAAAGAACAAAGTAGCACTTTCTGAAAGTCATAAAGCAAAGAGTAAAAATAAAGCTAACAGTTAAATAAGCATACATGGCTTCATCAGACGACTTCCATGCCAAGAGATGTTTTCCTCTAAACACCTCTCAAAACAGTATCTTAAAAAGCAATGAAACCCAGCTGCACACAGGAGCACTTTGCATTCTCTTCACCTGTGAATATTCCAATACTCATTTCTCAAATGCTGTCTTGAGGTTTCATTCCTTTCTGGACTGTCACCCTCACATAAACACGTCACAGGATGCAGAAGGTAGTGCCATCAGCATTGCACCACCGATAGCTCAATGTGTGTACCTAGCTCCTCGTCCCAGAGCAACAGTAAAAACTCAAAACCAAAAAAATTAACATGGATTCAACTTAAATTGGAACTTACTTTGAAGAATTTAGACTGCATTAAAAATGTAACCTATTACTGTATTCTTGCCCAATACGGAGTCTTTCAACCTTGCATGGAGGCTGAAATTCTCTGCACAATACATAAATGCTCTTCCTTAAAATTTAAAACAAATTAGCAGAAGACACAATCTATGGGAACCTCCTATATTATGTAGGAACAAAGTATAAACAGAGAACTGTAAGATTAATTTTAAGGATTGTACAGTTTTTTGAGCAGATCTTGCACCACATACATACTCCACCAAAACACAAAGCTAAAACCAGAAACATGACAGTATGAAAAATTCTGATAGTAAATTTTCAATATATTTGAAACTTACCACACATTATTCCCAAAGCTGTGCTAAATACTGCCATATAACCAAAGTAAAATGATGTTTGAAACAAGCCATACATCCTGAAAAAGAGAGAAGAAATTATGCTAGTTATTTTTCCTCATCTTTCTCAACACATTTTTCTTTGACAATATGGCAATCTGATATTCAAGAAAGAAAACTACCACTTACTTTGTCTTGAAAAAGTAGTAGTAAAAGGAGTACATGTAAACATATATCGCAGTTGATGCAGCAGAAAGAAAGCTTGTCCATTGCCTGAAAGTAAACATGGATGCCCATCATACATCTAAACCAAAAATCTTCCCAAGAAAACGCACAATGCACTAAAAACTTGCCCTAAAAATGAAGCATCTTTGTTCTACAGATTTAACAAAATCTACATGTTGTCTGCTACAAGTGCTAAAAGCTTCCATTGCAACATCTGTCACTAATACCAGCGATGACCCTTCTTTATATTCCTTCATGCTTCAGCATATTTTTTGTGCATATATACATGCATGGACAGATGTGCACTCACTGAGAAAGCTCCTGGATAGAAAAGGTCCGAGAACTGCTTTTATTCCCTACAGCTAAAATCTGTTTGTGGGATACTTTGAAAAGACCTGTCTACACTGATGAGACATAGCTTTTCCATAAAACTTCCACAGTCTGTTCAACTAAGCAAGTAACAGAATACTTACCACCTATAATCCTCTGCATTTAGCAGGAAATAGGTACAAACGATAGTCACACAAACTGTCACAATGCAGAGGATAACCAGAACCAACATCATAAAGCCATAAACATAATAGATCTTGTAAGCCCAGAATGAAGTAAAAATGAAATACCTGTAGAGAGCAAACAAAATATGCAGATGATATTGTAATTGTACTTAGATTATTTTTAAATCAAATGGAGAAATCTCTGACAAACTCACATTTCAATAAAAATTGATCCAAAAGGGAGAATTCCACCTAGGCAAACAATAACAGCCGGTTCCATGAACCTGAAAGACATTAAAACTAGTTTAGGGACAACTTTAATCTTTTATTTATAAACATATATTAAGACGTATAACCAGGAAAATAATACGGATTAATTAATAGGATGTCATGTATGGGTAGGAGGAGTCCTTCTTGGGGGAAGTAAGAAACAAACATAAGGCTCACACTTATCCACAGGCCTACGGTCAGGAATCTAACCAGTCTTACCAGCTACAGAAAGGATCTCTTTTGCCTGAAAAGGGCCTAAACAATCAAACCCCATAACATCCACTAGCCTTCAATGAAGACAGTAAAAACTCAGTGCTGTCGATGACCACAGATACTGCAAATACTGCAATGAAAATTTCAGAGTAATGCTTATATAATTAAGAACCAGTGTTCATTTTAATGCTATACTGAGTCATAAGCACATGGCTAAAAATTGATACTCAGCTACCCACAGATGGTCCTGTCACTTACTAAAGGTGATCTCTGCCCAGTACTTGCAATGATGCTGAATCTAGCCAGCAATCTGTGACTTCATTTGCAGCTTCCTTTATCATTTACTTGAAGACTTGTCTAAATTGATGGTGTGCACTTTCATTGTCTTCATGGAAAGCATCTTAGTTCTTTTAATCTGTCATCCTAATCCTGCAAAATCCATCAGATTCCCAAGATACATGCCACAATATAAATCAAATATAAGCCAAATCCTAGCATGTGAGCTGCACAACCTGCCACTAACAAGAGACTAAGTGTGCTGCACTTCCTGGTTACTGTGGGTGTACACATTTCAGTGCCCCCTTAACACCGTTCCATTCCTCTTAACAGGAAAAGCAAGAAAAATATATTAAAAAAATCCTCTGAGGATACTTTCATTTCCATAGCTTGCTGCTTCCATCACCGAAATAAATTAGTAGGAAAAAATGACTGCATTCAAATTTGCCAAAAAATGAAGACTACTTTTTGAGAACCGGCACTCCTTTACATAGACTTCAAAAATAATTAATTCACAATTCAAACTGTATAGTTCAAGTATTTTAGGCTCTGTGCCATCAACAAAAGTGCAGAAGAGCATTGCAAGCTTCTCCCTACCTTCACCCTGCAAATATGTCTCAGCTTGAACACAGAAACCATTAAACAGAACAGGTCTGCCTCTAAGGCACATTCAATCCTATATCTGTAAGAGGCATTAACGAAAGAGGTGAGGTTTAGTTTCAAGATACCCATATCAGAACTGGCTTGGAATCATCACTTTTGGCAAAATGTAAACCAGTGATCCAGAACTGCTACAACTATTAACCATTACCCGCTCATGGTGTTTTTATCCAACAGAAGAAAAAATACTAAGAAAATCTCAGTACGGGTGTTCTTCTAGATACAGCTCAAAGCAAATAAAAAAAGTTACTTTAGAAAGGCTTTTAATGATCACACCTGAAAAGACATTTTAAATGTACCGAAGTGAATACATCTAGTTACGATGCACAGTTGTCTTTACCATTTTTTCTCTGGTATGGGACGAGGCACTGCATTGACACGACATGGAAAATTAGGCTGTCCCGACAGATTTCTGCCAAGAATCGTACCAACGAGGTTCAGTGGAAGAATGACAAAGAAACAAATGCAGCATACTGCCACCTGTAAATGAAAAATAAAATAATAATTAAAAAAAGGTATAAAAAGATGAAAGAAGATAACCAACATATCCTGTATATATTAGTCCTTAGTAGTTATTGCTGTAGAATCATACTCCTGGTTATGAAGAATTAGTCAATATACATCTACTTAATTAAAGTATTTATTTCCTAAGAAACTTTGTAGTAGACGTTATTAAAAAGTTTTAAGGATATTTCTTACATCAATTCAGAGAACATAACTATTATAGATTTTTTTTTTTTTAACTGTTTTTCCTCTAATCATTATATACAATACATCACAAAGCATCACAAAGGAATGCAACTGAAATTTTCATGGTGCTTTGTCAGTTGGAGCTTTGTCAGCTTCTCTTAACTTTTTGCAGATTTATCCCTCGGACTTAACATCTAGCAGTTAGGCAGTCACATACATAATTAAGACAAATATGGGTATGAGATTTTTAATCCAAACCAAAAAAAGGAACCCAAACAAGAATAGTGAAGCCATGTCAGAATGCTATCAATCAAAATTTTGGGTTTGATTTTTTTCAACCAACCAGGTAAATAAGAGCTGCCAAAAACACAAATGACCTCTGGTATGCAAAAATACTCAGTTCAGAAGCACAATGGCCCTACTTACATACAAAGATTAGGTTTACACACAACGCAGCAAAGTCAAGCCAATGATCCTGTGCTATGCAATGGAACATCCTCCTTAGAAGTTTATCATGAGTCTTTTTTTTTTTCCCCCTCAACATAAGTATGTAGTTCTGCTATTCCTGGAAGGCAATATATTTTTATCTTCCAAAACAGGATAATTTTAAATTTTTAGCAAGATATAAAACACTCTCAAATCTTTAGCACAAAATGAATTAGCATCAAATATTTTGTTAACTTTTTGAGATGAGGAGTTGTACTACATTAGCTCAACACAAACTCAACATTAAGTCAATCACATGAGTTTAAGGTAACATCTGACAAAATAGAGTGAGTTATCCCTCTGTTACTGATTTGCATACTGTCACTAGCCTGGGCCAGATGTGAATGGAAAACATTGCCTGTGGTCGGATGGAGCGAGATTTTATGCTTCTCAGAAGGGGTACACTAAACAGGTGGTCAATGAGCAGAAACGCTCTCCAGACTGCTTTGTACTTCGAGATGTTACTAAAGCATTATATCATCAGCCACTAAAACCTGAAGCCTCAGCAGTAAATAAGGAGAAACTAAGTAGCATTTATACTTGGCAATAATAAAGTAGATTTTATACATTTAATACACATTTAATATCTCCCATTTATCATCTTCCATTACTGGAAAAACACAAGCAAAACAAGCACAATTTATTAGGTAGGACACTGAGGTCACCTAAGAATGAATTACAGAAGCATATAAATCACTTAATGGATGCAGACCCTGCACTTGAAAGCTACTCAATCTAAAAGAATGAGTAGATGAGAATTTTCAGAGAAAAACACCAAAAAAACTACGAAATAAAGAACAACATATTGAGTGCCACATTTATTAAAATCCTTTAAAAGCCCTTCAACATAACAGGAGAAAAGAAGCACTACCACAAAAATAAATAACATTCTGATATCACTACTAAATAAACTTGAACGGATCTTGACTAAAAAATCTCAGCTTGTCTGAGCCGTAGGGGGAAGACAAACATTCAAGAATTAAGGCATGGTCAGGATCCAAAGGATTTTCGAGCTGACCATATTGAAACCATTTCCATTGCAAGAAGAGGTTGCTCTGCGTCCTGCGTGCACAGGGCGTGGTGGGCTGGCTCTGTCCATGGTGCTCCCCACATGTGCTGGGGCATAGGCTTCAGGCCTGGCTCAAACACAAAGCTCGGCAGAAGCGGGGCTGGACATCCATATTACTCATCCAGTTGGAACCGTCTTTTACAGTGCCATTATCAAGGTGTTCGTAGCTTCATTTCTTGATCTTAGAAATAACCTTTGGCTGGGGATAGTGGTAGAGATCAAATCCACTACTTTAGTGTAGAAAGAAACTATCCAGCAACAGCCTTGAATTCCAAGCTCACCTGGAACAAAACCTACAAGCCTGTAATTGCTTGTCTTGCAAAACTCATCGACCACAGACAATCTGCATGGAAATAATATAACCTCAGGGAAGGAATCATCCAGGTTTAAATGCTTATTTGGCAAACTCTGAGAGGAGGAAAAGCAGTCAGTAGCATCTCACTCCATTGACACTAACTACAGAGCTGATTGCAATCAAATCAGGTGGGCAAGGAGTAGGCCCAACTTCCTCCTGCTGGGCATGGTGGTTGTGTTGTCTGGGAGACTGACTCACCAGCAGCACTGAAACCTAAAAATGTTTACCTACATAGAACAAGCCAAGACAGACCAATGTTCCTTGAATAACGGCTTCAGTAAGTACTGCCAACCTGTCCCCAGTACATCTGCAGTTGGCATACATCAGAAAAATTGAGTGCTTGTGGTTTCACTATCAGATCAGCCAAGCCATGACTGATAATGTTGTACTATCTTCCATTCTACTTGGTTGAAAAATGAACAGATTTCAGATAGAACAGCTAGAACCTTTGGTGAAATCTAGTAAGAACTAAGATAAACCAGTGCTTTGTTAAACAATGCACCGTCTGTCTTAATGCAATGTTACGTTCTGTTGGATTTGGAATGCATTTTTTACCTAGAGTGACTAAGGAGTTTAGAAATCATCTGAGATGATTTTGCAGTGCAAAGGAAGGCAAACTAAATGAGCAAGGGGAGACCATAGCGCAGGCTCAGCAATGTCTCCCACTTCTACCTGCATCTGACAACCTGTCCAAGCTGATATTCTGTCTTCTGAAATAACCCTGCCCTGGTGAAAGCAACCTGCTAATCTTAGAAGACTGGCCAAAGTAACCGGTGTTGTTTAGTCAACACACGCTGCTGATGTGTGCCTTCTTTCTTGCTTTCAACTCACCGTCTGACCCCCAAGGTAGCCTACCTTCTCAGACTGACACTTGCTGAAAATTACTTTCTTCATTCTTGGCAGTAACAGTCTTCTCTGGATGTGAGAGATGACTGGAGAAAGCCAGCTTTTTTTGCTTCTGCCATTTCAGCCATATTCCTTTAAATTTCAGATCTGAGGTGAACACACTACTCCCTCCTAAATTAAACAAGTATTGCCTGTTGCCACAGATTGCTAAGGCAGTGTGGATGCAGACTGGCAATGCCTAAGCCTAGAGAGTTTAAAGCCAATCTGAAGCAAACACAGGGTAGTGGGGTAAATAAGTATCTGATCTGAAAGAAAAAAAAAAAGAAAAGAGAGAGAAAGCTGAAAAAGAGCGATTTCTGCCTCACAGCTTTCAAAGAATGAGATTACAATGGCAAGAGCAGCTCAACTGGCCTCTGGTTCACCATCACAAATGCTAAGAGGAAATGAAGGAAGGATCAACACAGAAGCATGCTCTGCCTTCCCACAGAAACACCTCCCAGCAGAGGGAGGCTAAAGTTTCTTTTTTTTTTTTTAATTTTTGAAAAGAATCAATAATAGCAGGCAGAGGTGTGAGAATTAGGTCTTAATGAGCCTTTTAAGAGAAGTATTATTGTAACATCATCCAAGAGAAATTCAGAGAATGCTGTTAACTACCACTTCAGAAAACACAAATTATGTGAATAGACAGATCTACTACATCTGAAATCCCAGTTTTTCAGTGAAAAAGCAAGCACACATTCTCCATAATCCATGCAAATGAAGGCAAATTACATGAGTTTTTCTACCAAGTCTGTACATTAAAACGTACTTATTTCATCCACTGCTTTTTTTGTTATATAAAATATCTTATTCATAGATCAGTACGTGACTTAGGTTGCAGATTTTAGTTGTCATAGGAGAGATCATCAACCTCACCGAGCTTACATTCTTTCTAGTCCCTTTCCCTTTTTTTTTTATTTTGAGGGGGAAGAATATTTACTGCCCTTGACTGAATGTGCAGAATTCAGTTTTCCTTATATGAAAGGAAACATTGTTGAGAAGAATATAATTTATGTTTGAGTGCCATGTGTTTCATATTTTCTGACAACTGTAGATTAAACTTCATTCAAAGGTGATAATTAAAATTTTTATGAGCATATCTAATATTAAACAGCTACTGGCAGGCTGCAGTGCCTTGACTGCTTAATGCACAAAGGAGAAAAGCAATAAAAATTAACTGTCAAAGCAGCAGCTTGATCTTTCCTGTCACCTACCAAAAATGCACCCTCAGACAGCATGAAACTCTCCTGCAGTACAGAGGTACAAAATCTGTACAGTGAAACAGTTTTCTACACAGAATCTGCCAAGACAAACGCACAAGAAAAGACTAGAAGGCTTCAAAACAGTGTTATTAATTTTATTACAACTATATTGCTAATCTAGGGTGCTACTTTGAGTAAAGAACAGAACTGTAAAAAATGTAGCCAGAAGCATTAAGCTGTATCTATTTCAGCATAAGTGAGGTTTTTGACAAAGATTCCACAGTCATTTTCAAGCAATCTGAAGAACCAGTCCACTAAATGTATATTTTTTTTCTTTTTTTTTCCTTCTATTTTTAGCCAGGAGTATTTCAGCCAGATCATTTTCTGATCTGGCTCAATGCACAAAAATCTGTGGTGATATCAGGTCGACCATTTTCAGTGGCAGCCAACACTAAACTTAAAGCTGTCAGAGATGGCTGCAGCCTGGATTAAGCTGTCGGAGGAAACCTTTCTAGTTTAGACGAGGTATAAATGATGCGTACACTAGGGTACTGATCCCAAGAGAAATTCCATGTGAATAACCTTATTTAATTAAATCATTAAGAATGCATACCGGAAATGGTAGCCATACAGGAACCTACTGCTCAAACAAAACAAAAATGGTACAATCTAAATAGTTTAACATAAGCTGTTCAGATTCTGCAGTCAGAATATTAGTCATACTAGCCATAATGAGAATCTTGAAATTATGTGTTACACAGAACAACGTACCTAGACACAACTTGTGAAATGCCAGCATTAAGGTGGCCTCTTTAAATTCTATCGTGGTGTACTCTACAGAAATTCTGCATTACTTAATAAGTAATTTTGAATGAATTTTTACTCAATGAATAATTTTGCCCAGGGAGGTGGTGGAGTCACCATCACTGGGGGTCTTTAAGAAGAGGCTGGACGTGGTACTGAGGGACATGGTTTAGTGGGCAATATTAGATGGTTGGACCAGACGATCTTGGAAGTCTTTCCCAGCCTTAATGATTCCATGATTCTTTCCTAAGTATTTTCATGTAGGACTACCATCACATTCCTTGTAAAAGTAAAGAGAGCTCACTTCACTTGCCACTATTTAAAATTATTTCAATTGTCCCGTGATCCATTTTCTGTTTACAATTCAAACACAACAAAATAGAAAAATGATCATTACACTGAAAACACTCGCAAAGAATCAACAGAAGGTAAGCCAAGGTGTACAACACCTTCAGAAGTACCCGATGTTCAGCAGTAATGTGATATTTTAAACAAAAAACAATTCCAAAATAACAAATTTGGGCTCCAAAGAATTGAACTGCACTCACTCTATCTATAAGGATGAAGAGATGAAAGCAAACACAGGCTTTTAATATCAACTTCATATGCTTAGGGATTTAGAAGCGTTAAACCATTAGGTTTTAAAAAGCTCTCATATTTGAATAAAATCTGTCACATTGTTTACTGTATTTTGAAGAAAAAGGCAACAAAGATATCCCAGGGAAGAAATTAAAGCCTTTGTTCCTGCTCACAGTATATTTCCCAGCATAATGTTTGTAACAGTGCAGCTTGCACGAATATCCAAAGGGGCTACATGCAGAGACAAGACTGACAAATGACTGCACAAACAAACTGTGGATCTTCCCAGTACCTACTACATCTTTCAGTAGATTCCAGACATCAGGAGTAAGATACTCCAGGTGGACAAAGCTCTGATGTACAAAACAGACTGAAATGACAGTGACGTGTATGAAGGTCCTGAAAGGCCCAATCAATTTGAGCATTTAAATACAAAATGCAGAAGAGCATATACCAGGCAGATCGAAGACGTAGCCACTGCATATTAGCTTGGATACCTTGGTTTGACAGCAGTATCAGCTGCTCTTGCCTACCTTCAACAGAAAAATCTGTCTCGAGGGAGGGATTAAGTCACAGAGAAGAGACTGGTCCTGGAGGTTCACTGGCAAATAGCAATACGAAACGGGCAAAGCACAGGATGCCATATTTAAGCATAGACTTTTAGCAACCTTTTAGCTCAGTGATTCTTTTCAAACTCAGTATCTGCTTTTTCCAGTTTCACAGTACCAAAGAAAAAATGGTTAATTCTTGCCAGCAACTAAATCAAGAAGGGTGGCTTCAAGACATCCCAGGGCAAATGAAGTCATTTCTGAGTTTAGTATATTTAGCTGACAGAGATTTTACTTCCCGAAAACAAGAAATCAGCAGCAAGTTTACAGTAGAGAATTGTGGAAGATTCACTACATTAAAAACAAAAGCAGAAAGATACAAAGGTATCTTATCCACGTAGCTAGAAAGCCTCCCGGGGACTTCAGACTGAAGCATAACATGGTAATTTCATACAATTTTCATTGCCTTCTACAAACCAGCTTCATTAGTTAATTCAAAATTATTAGAGCATTATTTATTCTGATGAAGTTTCCAATCCATAACCCACTCCTACTAAAAGTTTGCTAACTCCACTGAAGTTTTATGACCAGTTATAATGATTCAAACGTTCATAAAACCTCGAGATCATTAAAATCACTATGTATAAAGAGTCCTAACATCCCGATTAAGTGACCCTTGAAGATTTATATTCCCATTTGCTTTTACACATACATGTTTCCATGATCTTAAAATACAAGTCAGTTGAACAGATTTACAAGACAAATTTCAACCCAGGTGGAATTCCCTTCCCTCAGCATTTCTGAGCTCCAAATGGGAATACAAGTGAGAAATCTGATATCACAAATGCTTGCTCAGCAGTAAAACAGAGCCTCTTTACACATGTCAGAGATGACTGTTGTAAACCTTTCTGACAGTACTGTACATGGCTGCAAGCTTAGGAAAGATAAACCAATACAATATTCCTTTGGGGCACAGACCGATTAATAAAAACAGACAAAGATAAAATTTTAACTTAACTCCTTGAAGAAAAAAAACACACAAAAAAACAGTTTATACACATTTAACTTGATTTTGTACTTAATAGTTTTATAACAACTAATTCGATAAATGTATAAATTTTGTATTTAGGCAGGCATTAAAAATACTATTTATAAGGAAGTAACTATAACCAGCACAAACATGAAAAGTAATGACTACTCCATTAAAAAAAAAAAGTTATTTTGTATTTTTTGTATTGCATTTTAGCTTATAGCCAGTTTGCATTGGTCATCCAGAAGAAAAAAAATCAAACTACTAACTTTACATGCTGTACTTAAGATTGTTACAGAATGAAGATGGAACAGAAAGCAGAAGTGCCATTTTATGCAGAGGACTGTTGTTGGCACCCAATAGCTGTAGTGATTAAAAGAAATTATACTTGAAGAACTTAAAACCCTCTCAGAATAAATTTCTAACTAGAAAGCTAAAGCTATGACTCACAATTGTATTTTGATTAAAAGGTAGTTTTCTTGTGTCTACAGTGGTGTTTAAATTCTCCATTAAAATGACTCACCATGGTTCCAAATGGTATAGCTCTTGAAGCATGATAATAGATGGCAATGAAGTTAATGAAGAAGGCAGTTCCACACACCATTGCCGGAATAAGGAAAGCTCCAATGAACATCTGTTTTATCCATCGCCTTCCTGTAAGAAGGAACATTCCAATGGAATTGATAACTTCAACAAAATACCAGCAAGCTCTCCAAAATTTAGGTGTTTAGTTCCTTTCCCCCAAAAGATAAATAAGTAACAACATACTACAAGGATACAAGAGCCAAGTCTCAGCTAACAGTTTTATTTGGCTCTTGGAAACTTGCAAGATGCAGCACATTAATCAATTTACTAAGCCAGGTGAAAAGACGAGAGAAAGAGATACAGTGTGATCACTTTCTGGCTGGCAGCATATGCTGACTAAGCTGGCCAAAGAAACTAGGGTATGAAACATAAGAGTGTATTCAGGCTACAGATTAGCAGTGACAGAGACAGCAGAGCTGGCCCTGTTGCAGAGCCTGTTCACACCCCAGTATTACAGCAGCACTGAAGGAGAGCTCTGCACTGCTCTGGGGACAGCTCACTAGTACAGCTGCTTTCAGGTAACACCTGCTCCAGGTTGACTTGACCCAACTATGCTGACTCCATACATTCAGGATGCATTAAAGAACTGCCTATCCTTGGTATAAAGCAAAATGCCACAGCGCTTAACATACAGCAAAACTGAACTGTGGCATCTTCAATAGTAGAAAAGTTAGAAGGAAAATTATTTCTAAGCCCCAAACATAAAGGAAACAGCAACACTTGTCAGTAGTTATTACCATATCTAGAGCTCCCCGAGGAGCTCAAAACCAAAGCACCTCTTGGGCAATACCGTAAGAATTTTCACTATCTGTATTCCCTTCACCTTCTAAGCTCTTAAATACCATATATATATTCTAATTATGAAGAACAGATGCACTGAAAACAGCCAGAAAAAACAGCACGCACTTTTCAAGACCATCATATACATTTTCACCACGAGCCAACATAATAGCGTTTCAGTTTATTACATTTGATCTGGAGACAAAATGCAAATCCGGCTCAACTGTAGAGCAGAGTACAACATTTTAGATCAGTAACTGATTTACCTACAAATCATTAGGTTGATACATACAACACATGAATATAGACATCTAACCTCCAAACTCAGAATGGATTTCAGTACAGTTGACACTGAATACTAATAAATGTCGTGTTAAGGAGGTAAACATCTTTTGCAAACTTGCCAGAATTATTTTCCCTAAAGCACCGTAGAAGATAATAGATATTGATTAGTCTCTCATTGCTGCATAGGGAATGGATGAAGCTAGTGGAACTACAAGGATGCCATTAGTCATAACTCAGAGAGGTATGGTAGGAAGCACTTGAATACACACTGTCCAAATCTGTTATGTCAGCTTTGTTGGGTTTCTGTTCTCTACTGATACTCATTTTCAATTTGCTATGTACAAAGCAGAGCACATACTGAAAAGGAGAAGAATCTCCTTCAAAAAGTTGCTATAAACACTTTTCCCTGCCCATAATTCATGTCCTAGTAGGTACTGTACACTCATCCTTTCAGTGTTAGAAAACAAACCCAACAGTACCCACTGAGGAGGGCTATGTAGGAGTCATCTGGAAATGACGTGAGCTGCTTAACAGCATACGTTACAGAAGAGGGAAAGACTGCACTACTCTCTGGATGTCATGACGCAAGCAGTTATGCTTGAGTCTGAAAAGTTGAGTATGAAAAGAGTATAACAAGCAATTCATAAAAGATACAACTGCTAATAGCTCTTATTATCTTTAATATTTCTTATTACCTTTAAATTAACCAAATAGTTCAGCTATCTTTAGTTAGAATACACAGCCAATATGGAATAGAAAGTAACATGAAAGTTATGTATTCAAAATATTTTCTGTCTTAATGGATTCCATCTGAATGGCCTAACTCCATGAAGATACTTCTATACCAGTGTAAGTCAGAAAATAACATTTCCATTTAGCAATGTACCAAAAATGCTGAAACATGAAAACAATTTACCTCCTTGTCTAGCATAAAGACTTCCTCCAAAATATCCATTCACTGGGGATGTTGCAGCATAAACAAATATAGCTGTACTAAGCATTGATCCTCTCCTGCAAGAAGTGATTTAATAAATGAAACAGAAAAGCAAACAGTACTAGAGCAAAATGTAAAGTGTGCAAGTTTAGTTTATTATAAGTTAATAAACAAAAAACTAATAGTTTCATGTAATATGAAAATTAAAAGCAAGCGTGTAAGTTGTAGAACCTACTTAAAAATGAGAACTGTTTGTATTCAAAGCTTCTGGACAAATCTAATTCAATCTGGAAAACAGTAGTGCAACATACAACATTCTTTCCTAATCTGCATTTAATTTTCAGTGGAATTAAGTACAAAATCTCAACTCAGACCAAAATACACTTGCATTTTGATTTGTATTAAGAACTATTTAATATTAAGCGTAAGATTCAACTACTGCAGATAGAAGTTACTCTTTGCTTAATATCAAGGCCAATGCTAACAAAAATAGACTGGTTCTGAATGATGTTTCTGCCATCCCTCAGAAATTAACTTGTAAGATTGGAAGTGTTCATCTTACAGAAAATTAGAAAACCTGATTTAGAAACTATAATGAAGCCACAAATCAGCATGGAGTAGTCAAATCAGAAGAGTTTAGATATTTTGAAATTATCACCTCATTAAATGTTGAAGCACTCATTTTGGCATATCTTCTGAAACTTTACAGGCAAAAGCTAATAATTTTAAATTATAAAAACCATCCCAAAACACATTTTTAAAATGACATCTAAGAATAGCTAGACATGTTATTCATGAATAGAGCTATTTCCCCACGTCCCTCTGCTATCCTTTGGTAGCAAAAAGCAGCAAAAGAATTTCAATTTGCTGTATTATCTCCCCATTAGTTGCTCTGAGAGATTCCAGACTATTGGTATCTTGGCTTCTGATGAAAAATTACTGGATGCCTGCCTTACTCAAAGAAGCAATCTTTAGTCAGCTTTCATGACTAGAATAAGCAAACTAAGTAAATATACTGCTGGTCACACACTCTAAAGGGACAGTACAGTAATATTCGTTTGTTAAACAATATTTTCATTTAAGAAAAGTGATATTTTTTTGTATTGAAAATGTTATTTTTCTGTTTTAAAAAGTTAGAAAGAGACCAGCTTTAACAGCTCTCCTGATTTAAGCCACTTTGGAAACATACAGAAAAACCCAGAAGATCAAGCACAGTCTGAAGTGACATGTGTAAACACAGGCTACCTGTAATGTGACCAGCAGATGCTCATCTAAAATTATCTCAAAATTTCTTATTCTCAAAGGTTACTCACTTATGTTTTAAATATTCTAATGGCAAAGTTGCTGAAAACACAATCCAGTATTAATAAATTAGTAGCTGACATGATCAAGTTCCATTGAGAAGCTTTTAGCTGGTATCAGGTGCCTGACTTCTAAGAGTTTTAACAGACCGAAGAACATCGATAGGCAACCATTCTGTAGTTCTGGTTTACAGCATTTTCCAACTTGCACTGCTATTTTCCTCAACATACAAATTCTTTGTACGAGGTTTGGCCAACTGCTCAGTTATACACATAGAATTAAATTCACTAGGAAAGTAATAAAAAGACCTATTGCAATAAAAGATTACGTACACATAATTTTTAAAATTGTTGTTCTGATGCCTTTTACAATTACTATTGCTAACGTACAGCAACGTACGTGCACAAACATTCTAAAATGGTTTCAATCCCTCTCTTAAAGGGCCAATATGCTGTACAATTAAAAGTGTGTATATAAGCCTATCCAGAAATATGACAAATTGGACCAAAAAAGGGAATAACACCCTATGAAAAATGAAAATATGCCAAGATACTGACTACAGAGTAGATCTGTAAACATGCTATTAAAAGGCAGGTAAATTCAAAAACAAGAGTTCTCTCTAGTGGTATATCAGAAGTATTGCAACTTGTTAAACCAGCGGTTACAGGTGATATGCAAGGGAAAGGGAAAAAGAACACACACACAAAAAACCACACAACTTTTCTCCAGTTTCCAAAATCAAAAGCAAGGTAGAGACTGAGGCGAACCATAATTGGTGTGTTAAATGGAAGCTGGAGTACAGCTTGTTTTAAGAAAGTTGTCTCCAGTCAGGAACAAAGACCACCTGTTGCTGGAGGCTTTGCATGCAACACTGGTTGAGAAGCATCTGATTCAAAAAATGTAAGAGATTAAATCTCCAGTCCTGAGAGCTGTGAATAAAATTGACTTAATGCATTGTCACAGCACAGTAAGCTCATACTACAATCTTTACAGAACGGGAAAAAAAAAAAGGTTAAGACAGGAAAATGCTATCACTCCAGATGAAAACTGGAGTGAAACCATGTACCTTCTAACACTTATTTCCCAAATAATCTACCAGCCATGCTGCAGAGAAACAAACTACAGTTTCATAATGTCATTTCAAAAAGCTTAATGAAGTTAAAGGAGATCAAGTCATGTGACAATAGTACAACAAAATGTCACTAAAAGTTAAAAGAACTCTCCTAAATAATACTACTGATAATTTGCTACAAACTCTTGAACATTTTTTTTGAGACCAGTTAAGACATTCATTTTTGTAATTATTTTGTCCATTTAATCATTTATATGTGGGAGGCACAGCATAATTACACTTACTCTGTGTATAAATCCTCTATCATTGCAACAACAATGACTATAAGAGAGACAGCAAAAATCTGACAACCAGAACCAATAAGCGATGAAAATATTAGAGGATGACTGGATGGTCTAAAAACGTCTCCGTGGACCTGCTTCCACCCATACTCATCACCTAGATCTCTGTCCTAGGAACAACAACAACAAAAAATTAAGTCTAGTCATCATAATCAATGACAAACACACAAGCTAATTATATATTAAAGGTTTGATTTAGTAAAGCAACTTCAAGTGTAAGTATGACTTTTCTTCTAGATTCGATGCATTCAAGCGAGATGTTTACTCTTCAGATGCTTATTAAGATGCTAAAAATTACCATCTAAATGCAGGATGCAATAAATTCTATCAGATTCCCTCCCTGCCTCCAAAATTCTCTGAAGCACTTAGAAGAAAAAGCAGGCTTCTGTTACACACTCAGAATGGACCTCATTTAATCTAAGTTTGAGTATGAACATTAACAGAGTGACTACAGACAGAATTCTGGGTTGCAACCGAGGAGTGTGTTACAAAGAAAACCATTAACACTTCCAAGACACACATCGGGAGTTTTCTGTCTACCCGAAGAAAGCCATTCAATCGCAGCTAACACAACGAACATATGAAAAGAAATCAGTAAGCCTGAAATAAAAATATTAATGCAGATCTTACCATATCATCCATTTCTTCTTCCTTACTGTATCTTGCATAATCTTTTCTCAAAGTTCTCATTAATATCATAGACACTAGGCCAACCAGAAAGATCACCATCATGAAAGAATTGAAAATTGAAAACCAGTGAATCTACAAAAAGAAAACACATCCTGAAGGTTCAGATTCATAAATGTGTTTCAAATTTGTTCCAATACAGATATATCATTGATAACAGAACAGCTTATCAGTACTAGCTAAGTAAGCAACACTAATGTAAGCAACACTAGATTTGCACAGTCTGCTAACGCCCCACTAAAACTGGCCTGTGAAACGCCACACAAAGCTTTTCAACAGCCAAACTTCCTCATGACCAAGGTACCACAGTTTAGTTAAGCACCAGCAAAAGTCTGAACAACTCCATGCATGCTCCCTTGGGCAAAGTAAAGGCAACACAATGTACTGCTGCCTTCCTAAAGAGGTTTCCGATAGTAAAAGGTATGTTCACGATCAGAAAACCAACAGAACATTTCCTTTGCAGAGGACCAAAGTACAGCCTCTGACAAGTATGCTTTCTATTTTTTACCAGGCTCCAAACAGAATGTAAAACTTCTAATTTTAGAAAGTGTAGCTCAGTATACAACCCTTAAGGAGATTGTAATAACAGGTTTAAACCATCACAACTGATATCACCAATTGGTTTACGCTAATCCTTTTTGCTTTGCATTTACTTCAATCAGAATAGTACATACTGTAGTTATTCAACTGACAAGCAGTGGAGTTGTACAGTTGTATCCCTGAAGTTCCACCACTTCTTAGCGTGTGAATGTATCTACTTGAATTGCCTAGTATCTGCTGCACACCTGAAGTTTGCATGCAGATATTTACTGAAGAAGCACTAAAGAAAACTGGAGCCACCCTATTTAAGCAACAGAACTACCACTTAAAACAGTCTTAGACCTGCCTGTCTTGTTGTCCCAAAACACCTTACCATTAATACAGCAGTCCAGTAGGCTCCAGTCTGCATCAATATATCAGACTAACAAGAATTAAATTTCTCAACATCAAGTAAATTGAGGAAAATTTTTTTGCCAGCTGCTAAATGGGATGAAAACCTCAAATTTACAGGCCAGAAAGACATGAGGAACAATAAAGAGGGGAAATAACTAACCTGAAGATTTTTTATTTTATTTTATTAAATAACCCTCTATTGCCTAGTAGCTCTATGCCATATCAACTGAGGTTCTTCAGGTCTGTCCAAAAAAGTTGTTGTTGCAGTCCTAGATTCTACATAGAAAGCTTCTACACTGCTTACTGTACTTCAGTTGAAGTACCGAGTGCTACTTCAATTAAGTTAATTTTGTAATTCTCAAGCAGTTTACAACACAGCAATATTGAGTTTAAGGAGCCCAGCACAATTAAGCTTTTTGTATAACAGAAAAGCACGTTGGATGGCCAATGTTTCAATCAAAGAATTACATTCAAAATGTTTGTGAAAGATTATATTCAGAGAGAGTTCCAACATTCACTTTATGATTAGGTGTGATTGTTTGAACTTATGTTTTTATATAAAAAAGTAGTTTCCCACCTCTGTGCCACCCAAACGCCATTTCACAAATTTGCAAAGGGAAAAGGAGGCAGAAGCCAGCTTGCCAGAGCATACAACAGGCAAGCAATTTAAAGAAAAAGTAACCCCAAACCCAAAAATGCTCCGTTCTAAAAATTGCAAACCACCTTTTGGCCTGAAATTCACAACAGCAACGGGATGGGTGATTTCAGTAAGTTTAACAATACAGTGCATGATGATATCTATCTGCTTCAGTGCAGAAGACAATTCACAAACATAAAATAAGAATAAAAACAAACAAAAAAAAAAACCACAACCAAGACACTGAGGGAATAAATGTAAGGTCCAGAAATAAATTCATCACTGGTTGCTTCAAACTGGTCACCCTGACTCATTTTCTCCTTAGAAGAACAGTAATGGGAACAGACAAAAAAATCCATGACATCTTCCAAACTAACACACCCATTTTAGAGCGTTATTTTAGAAGGTTGTCTTAGAACAGTACATACTCTGTGCTGAAAGAAAGATGGGTCAAGGTACTTGTCAAATCTGTCTTCAAATTTCACATCTGACTTCTTCCATTTCACCTACAAAGAGAAAAATTTACACTTGAGAAGCTTGTTATAACATTCAGTTATACCCACATGCAGAAACCCAAAACAAAATTTTTAAATCATCCACTTTAGATGCTTTTCTGAAGATTGCTTTCTGACTGCAGGCTTCCTTTCTCAACATTTCCATGTACTGACTCGTACAGAAAGAGGCTTGTGGAGAACGTTACCAGTGTTGCAATGAGTGATGAAAACTTCCTCTACTTCTGCTCCCCTCATAGCAGCTGAAATCCGTCTTGCTGCCATGCATTGAAACTGGTATTCAATGACATCAGCATCTTGTACTCAAATTCTCTGAGTACAGTGCCAAAGAAAAAAAGAAGCAGTCCAGCAGAAGTGAGGGAGATGAGAAAATATAAGAGGAGATTTAAAACATGCCAAGAAGAAATAAAAGGGCATAAACTGAGACACAAGGAGCCTGGAAGGAAACTGGATAAAAGGGTTCAAGGTAGACCTAAAAAGACAGGCACTAAAATTTTGAAAGCTACAAGCTAAAAAGCTGCCACCTAAAATCTTTAAGGCCACATCATTCTGCAACGTGAACACTTCAATCAGCAATAAAGAAGGCTGAAAACAATTGGAAAAGTATACATTTATGGCCATACTGTCACAGAGTAGCAGCATGTATTACTGCTGTCAACTCCCTAAGCTCTACAGAGCACTGCTTTGGATTTGGAAGTGTTAACTGTACTGATGAAGTTGCTAATATGGTACAAAAAGTATTTGTCAGAATCCTTCACAATATTGTTTTTATTCAAAATTTTAAATGCAGTTCCAGAAATTAAATACAAATCTATGCTAATATTTTTTCAAAAGCATGCTGAGATTAAGAAACATCATGATTTTTATTGTTCATGAAACTAATGCAACTCTGTTTTGCATGTTTTAAAATACAAGACAAGCATCTATCTTTTCCAGAAGATGCTTTCTTACTCACTATAGAAGAAAGCTTACAAACATAACTGAATACCCCTATCACTCACCACAGTCCTGTGACATACTAAAACTGAAAGACTTAAAGATTACACTCACTCTTAGGTACGATACTAACGTTATCACTTCAAATTACAGCATGGTTCAAGATGAACAGCTCAAAACTTTGAACACTGTTCAGCACTGCTTTAAGCAGATACATTTCTCATTACAGCACCTGCAATTAAGAACCGTTGTTTAGAGTAAGTCCACCTGATACAATTCAGGAATTAAACACCACACGCCTGCCAGCCCAGCAACTGTCCAGTGGTGCCAAAAGACATGGGAAGATAAGCCTTTAGCTCTGTACACCAAAAGTATTTAAAAGAAACATCTAATGTTACTTTAATTACTGACAGCTACTCAGCACTGTCCAGCTCCAAATTAAGAGAGCACATGGACTTCATAATGCTGGTGGTATTTGAAATAGAAAATTGCAAAAATTCTACTGTCAATTTTGCATCAGGAACTTAACTGGAGAAAGCACAGATAAAAACAATTACCTGCACTTCAAACAGTACAGCTTATTCAAAATAAGGCAAATATAATAGCGGCAAGAATATTCTCTGAAATAAAATCTTATGCTGACACCTACTGCTATCATTCTGTAGAAAAATGATGCATTAAGAACTAGTTTCTGTATCTGTGTGGTGAACATGAGAGAAGTGATCCATTAGAGATTTGAGTAATGTCAAATAATCAAGGAAGGGAAAACAAAAAAAAAATCATTATCACAGATCAGCAAACACAATTGATTCATTACCTTTTATCATAACAATTCAATACAAAAACAGAAGGCTTCAAAGAAAACTTTATAAATAAGGCTGTGAATTTCTACTGCAACTGCAAAAACAAAGTAAGCATTAATACTAACTGCCAGCAAAATACAAAGGTTTATAGTGGGTTTTGCTCCTAACTCAGAATCCAGCTCAAATTTATGTTGCAGATGTTCCATACATTAAGGAATTGTGTAGCTTCTTTAGGGTCCTCTACAGTTCTAGACTCCATATCTTTTTGGACATCTTCCTTTCCTACCAAAGCACTTTTCTGCAGATTATAGAAGCTTTGGTAGGTTTGAAGTATTTCAAAAATACTCATTTTACATTTACTCTTAATAAACCTACCGAGATTCTTCAGTAATGAAAAAAATATTTGAAATAGTGAAGATGCATCTTCCTCTAATATAACTTTACATCCATACATAGCTGTAGGTACACAAGTAACTATTTTAAAGCTCTTTTATCATGTAAAGTTTCTTATTACACAAGCATCACCAGATTACTTACTGAATACGACATCTGGATTTTTGTGTTTGGCACCAGTTTCACCTTTCCTTCACTGGTCAGATTGACATCCACAATTCTATTGCCATTGTAACCAATTTCAAGTTTTTTGTAAGTCCAAAGGTAATAATCTTCCCCATTTTCATCTGCTTCTCCAACAATACCTGTACAGGAAACAAGTTTAAGCATCTATTACAGGTATGCTTTTCAAAAATTATGTAATTATGCTTAGAAATATAGATTACAAAAGTTTTGGCAGCTATAAAATAATATTACTGCAGTAAAAAGAGAACACAGAGACCTTATGTTCCTTCTATGAACTGTGATTGAAGGTGTGGTCCATGTATTAAAGTCACCTGCAAGAAGCATTTTGCAGTGGCATTAAAACACCAAAACATTCAGCTACAAACACTGCACAAGCAACAAAAGAATTAGCAACAATTCCTCTAATTTTATAGACTTCTTTATGGACTTCTCACCTGATGAAGAACTAACTGAACACAGATCTAAACTCTGTGAATATAAGTTAGCCCCAGACTTCTATATTTTCTCATCTCCTTGTTCAGCCTATCCCTTCACTCACTCCCCTTCCTTTTCAGAACTCTGCTTTCGTTCTCTGCTCCTTAGTTGATCTCCCAGAACACACTTTTTGCTCTCATTTGCACACAAGTTTCTGCTAGTTCCCCAAAAAACACAGTTCCTGACTACTCTGTTACTTTCACTTAAAAAATTTTAAAAATCATTTACTTGAAGATTTTTGGTCACCTCCAATGTTGACCACTGCTCAGAAGCTCCTGAAGCAGAGCTCGCTCATTGTTAGCTGTGATTAAGTTATTTTTCAATAATCTACTGCAAAATGAATAATCTACTATAGAAAAATTCCAGAGAATGAAGTACACTGAAAGAAAACAAGCACTCATTATCTTTAAATGTCAAGATCATCATAGAGAAGATAACATACAAGACGGAAACCCACAATAAAAGCACCTAAGACATACAAAGACCAGGAGGGAGGGAGAGAGTAAGTAGGTGAAGGACATGAAACAGGTTACAACAAAGAGCAAGTGTGAAGGAATGGCACTTACATGTGCTTTTAATTTTCAAGGAGGTATTTTCTGTTGTATTTTTTACTTATGCTCATCTGATCTGTCAGAATTGCCTCGTATATGCCACATACGTGAAGCAGTTTGCGCCTTTGCCATACAGCCTAACACCTGGCACACCATCTGTTCCCATGGCATTATCCAAAACAGTGACAATACAGATCTCTAAACCACTTGAAGGACATTCTGATCAAATGCTGCACCTGAAGGAATGAACTAATACTCTGCTCCATATACTTCGGGAGATGTCCTGAAACAGACAAGCCTAGCTACTCCACTGGGGGATAGCAGCACAGGAGAAAATAGAAAATTGAACAGTTTTATCTGAATGCACTTAAAAAGAGTTAGTTGCCCTTTTCAGATCAAAACATAAAGTGCAATCCTTCCAAAGCCTTCAAACAGCAGTTTGAAGTCATTACTTTCAGTCTCCAACAGTTAAGAAAGGTATTTCACACCTGGACTTTATTGAAAGCAGAGTACTCCTTACTGGATGTTCTGAGGACTTTCTAAGGATAATGTCAAACGTTAATGGTTGTGCATATGTCACACTGACTTTGACATTCGTAAGCCTTACTAAGGTGGAAGACAATGAAGAACATACAAAATGAATTTAACTCAAGTTTTCAGGAGACAGAAGAGCACTACAAAACTACCTGAATGAGCCCAGAAAAGATGATACCCAGAGCCCACGTGTTTGTAAGCTGTAGCATTAGGAATGACTTCTAGTGCATATGGAGCACACTACTGAAGAACATTAAAAACACCAGATTCACGTTAAAATGGATTTTTCAGTTCAGAACATAAAATTGTCAGTGTATAGAAAGTTTTGTAAGTATCTTTGTTCTTCAGTATTTGAGCTGACAAAAAAAATCCAAAGACAAAACAAGAAATATTAGTCAAAAAAAGTTTTTGAGACTAGCCACACATGGTTCCGGCCTAGCATCTATCACCCTTGGGCAGTCTAAAGCTGCCACCGATCTAGGCAAATCTGTTGCCTTTTTTTCCCCCTCCCTCTTCTGAAAGGTCAAAACCAAAAAAAAAAAAAAAAATATTGTAGCAACGACTGTGATTCATGCATACTTTTTAAAAAGCCTCCCGGAAGCTGTACAAGAAGCACAGTAAAGGCTACCAATTAATTAGGACCTACTCCAAGCCTTATCACAGAGCTGTTACACACCCTAGGCAAACCAGCTGAAAAGAACTAAGATGGTATTAGTCCTTCTGTCAGACACTCTAATGTATCTCTTAAAAAGAGATAAAAATAAAAGAGGAAGAGACTTCCTGACTAACAAATAAAGCTCTAGCATATCTGGCTGGGACTCAAGAGTCAGTCACTTTCTAAAAACAACTAAAATTGTAAGTAAGAGCTAAAAAAAGAAAACCAGCTTCTGTCAGAATGGAGAAATGACGGGTAGCATCATTCAGCATACTACCGATCGAAGGACTTCTACCATTAGGTTTAAATTGTATTTTTGTAGGTGTTGTGGGGTTTTGTTTATTTTGGGGTTTCGTATCTTTCTCATAACACAGGCAACAAAAACCTTAATGTAACAGTGTTTTGTGGTGCTTTTCCTTTCCCTTCTGTTTACATCAACAACAGAGAGGTTAGAGTTTGGGATGTTTGGTTGATCATTATTACTGTAAAGTACGAAGTGTAATGTGCAGAGCTTTCTTTACTAGGATTGTGACTAGGTACAGGGGAGTGACAAAAACAGAGAGTTTATGAGACAATGGCAGTGATGCCACATAAAATTGATGTAACACACAAGCACTTCTAGACCAGAAGCACTGGTCTTAATAGCACTCAGCAAGAACAATTTTAAGAACTGTACAGGAACATATGAAATAAAACTATTCCATATAACCACAGACTGCACATGCAAAGCTGTTATAAGCCACAAAATTACCATAAAAGTAAATCAAACAGACCTTGTGTTATTAACACACTGAGGAACTACCAAAATAACACTGAGACAATGTTTTACGGAAGTTGCGATTCCTGAACACACTAACACGGACCTTATCTTTGACCTATCTAATTACCACTTACTTGAACTTTTAGAAGAATTTAACCCTAAGAATTTAGTATTATTAAATCAGTAGCTGAGAAACAAACCTGGCTTTCGCTGCTTGTGCACTTCGTTAGTACTAGTCACCTATTTCTTCCTTCAAAGCAATAACCCTTTAACTCATTTGTATTACTTGGTTACATAAATTATACATACTTGAGAGTTTCTTGTAATGAAGCTTATTCATTGATGACTTCACAAAACCCACTAGCACAGTGGGTTGTAATCCTGTAGCTGCAATCAAGTTGTTAGTGCACATCACTCACCCCATATCGGCAAGTCATCAATATACATCTGGTACCAATAGTGATTTTTGATAGCATACACAAAGGCATCTCTTCTTCCTTTGTCCAAGTCAATTTCACAGTAAGTAGTCTGCATTACATCCTCTGAAAAAAAAAAAATTAATAAAGCACTGTTAATGATTTATTAATGAGCTGGCTCAAAACGAACACAAACCAAGCAGATGGAAGAATGGGCACTGCTGGAGTCTTTAACTCCTCTTGGCTATGTTCAAGTAGGTAACAGAAAAGGACATTTAGAACAGAACCATTAAAGCAATTACATGACTGTTCTTGTAATTCTACCTTTCCATATGAAGAAGCTTCCCACTGACTGGTTTCAGAGTAGGTTTCAGGAAAGGTTTCAGAGTATCCTTGTGCTATTTTACCTGCACAGGATGAAGATCCATTTGCTGATGGTAGCTTTACCTGGACATATAGATCGTGAGAGCACTTTTACTTCAACAAAAGCTATGAAATTATTAACAAATAGATAAAACCATAGATGATATTCACTCTCCATTCTAGTATTTCCAGGCTCATTGACTGTCCCCACGGGGGCTAGGAATACTGTTCATTATAAAGTGAAAGTATTTTAAAGTTCTGAGCTATTTCAAGAAGATAGCATACAGGAAGAAACAAAGCAATCAGGGTAAAGATAGAAGAAAAAAAAAAATACAGAAAACAGAAGTAGGAACAATGCAAAGAATGCACAAGAGGCTGCATTTGGAAATAAAAAAATCCACCCCTTCAAGCCAGAAAGTTATTTTTCAGCATCTACAAATCAGAAGTAATGCAGTTAACAGCCACGTTTTCACACCTCAATTTCCTTTTCAAGAGAAACACAACAAAAGGGCTCATATTTACAAGAACTCAGGCAGCGATGGATTTAGAGATTAAAAAAATAACAGCTGTTTCTATGTGAATGTTTTCTCTCTCCAAATAGTAAAAAATAAGGTGAATGTAAACAAATCCCAGCTTCCTGCTCCCTCCTTTGTTATCACTGAGAACTGGGACCCACTCCTAGTAGACAGCATTAATTTGAGTCCCAAATAAAGCTCTATTTTGTATCAAAATTCAGCTTACTCAAGCTCTCCTACACACTACTACAACAAAGTTTAACAAGAAAACAATCACCTATACAGAAAAAAAAACACTGATAAACAGAATATTTCCAACGCAAAATACTATCTCTGATAACAACAATTTGTGAAAACAAAAGTATGGACAGTAACTCTGGTCAAGCAAATCTGATATACAGCTTGGAGAAGCAAGACAGTAAGAAATCAACCAACAGCAGTCCCGCACAGTCAGAGTAATTTCCTGTAGCCCTGGAGAAAATAGTGCCACTGGCACTGGAGTGGATGCAACTCCTTCTCCTATTTCCTATGGAAACATTAACATTTTCCATTTTTAGTTCTTCCAAGATGTAAGGAGTGCATTCTAAGCCTCATATGTACACTGAAGAAAAAATCGTTTTTCCAAATTGACATATTAGACAAACATTTTACTGCTCCGAAGTCATTTAGAAGGCTGGGAACAAAGAGAAAAACAAAATCATTCAAGCCAGCATTCTGAAGCATCTGTGGGTTATGCCTTCAAGATCCATACAGGTACATTCAGGAGAGAAAAGCCACTAAAGCTGGCACTACAATGGGAAAAGACTCAGAAATCCAGGCCTCAATTTGCATTTATGCCTCTGTTGAGCTGCATCCTATACTTTCTGGACGACGTTTACAAAAAAAAAAACAACACACAACCAAGCCTGTCTTTGGCATTTTTTCACTTTAACAGGTTTTTGAGTCACCTTGACATTAGTTAAAGAACAACAAAAAAGGATAATGCCTACTTTCTGGATTTGTTGCTAAGTAGGGATTAATTCTTTCCATAATACTTGGCATTTTATTTTCCCTCTCTAGCAGTTTCATGCAATATCAAGTAACACATAGCCCCTTTCTAATGTTAGATTTTAATTCTCATAGGATTCTTCAACACAGAGAGGTTCAACACACACGAATTAAAACAGGGGTGAAGTTACTTCAAAAAGATCAACTGGTAGAGCCTGTTAAATGAAGCACTGCAGAGCGCCAGAGCCTGATCTGGGGGAAGTGGTATGGGCCAGGTTATTTTTAAGCAGCTCTCTCTCCTGCCTGTATGTTCACCAAAAAGCCACACAAACAGCTGAACCAGCACACAGGAATGGGAGCAAGTGCTACTACTAAAATAAAATCATATGAACTACACATACATACTCTGTTGAGAGACCTTTCCCATTTTAGCCTGAATACAGCAGCCTTTGTTTGCAGTTATTAACTAAAACAAATCTGGAATTCGATTATAAGACAATGCCAAGTTCCTCCATTGGCTTTCAGACCCTAGGAATTTGCTTTTTTTGCTAACTGAAATAAGCCATTCGGCATCTAATCCTGGGGGATGTAAATACTGGCTTTTGCTGCTGTAAAAAAAAAAAAGACTTTGAAATATCATTTGAAGGGAAATGATGGCACTGATGTCCGACTTAGGCTGCAGATAGCAGCATGTCACGAAAAAGCTGCCTTCCTCCATTTTTGTGGATTTTTCCTTCCAGCATCCAGAACACCAAGAAGCCCTCACAGTGATAAAACAATCAGCTGTAGATCAACCATGTTACAAGTTAATCCAGTGCACACATGAAAAGCCAGCAGAATTATTCAAAACAACCTCATTTAATTCTTGCAAAACACATGCATGATTTTAGCAGCAGACATTTCACTCTCAGCCACACTATGCAGTCCAGTTCCTCCCACCTCCCCCTAAAACAACTCCTCCAGGAAGGCCAGGCAAAGGGAGTGAAGACAACCGCTCCAGCCAGCAGGAACACTGAGCTGTGATTTACAGGATCGCAGAATCACTTCAGTTGGAAAAGATGTCCATGATCATCAAGTCCAACCGTTCACCTAGCACTGCCTGGTCTACCACTAAACCATGTCCCTAAACACCACAGACACACCTTCTGAATACCTCCAGGGACAGTGACTAAACTATTTCCCTGCATTTGCCTGCTCCAATGCCTCACAACCCTTTCAATGAAGACATTTTTCCTAATATCCAACCTAAACCTCCCCTGGCACAACTTAAGGGTGTTTCCTTTTATCCCATCACTTGTTGCTCGGGAGAAACCTTTTTATTTTTAATTACAGGACAGAATTAGACAGCTACACTTAAGGCCACAATTAAATAAAAGTAGCTTAGAAGGGCATTCAGTGGCTGTGGAAGCTGGAGACTACTTCATTACAGCTTTACCAGATCTAAAGTTTTGCCTTTGTTAGATACTTTTTAATCTAAGTTATGGTTGTAAGAGGAATGTGAAGTTTGAGACAGGTATTGCATAGTGCCTACCTCATGGATGCCAAAGGGGTAACATTTGCAGGTCCACTAACATCAGTAGCACGATAACAAAGTTTTACAAGAGAATGAAAGCAAAATGTGTTACAAAAGGAGGTACACTTATGCCAGATCTCAAATTTCCCATAAAATCTGATCAATTAGGTTTCATTCAGACCTATGAACTACAGACATATAAACCACATAAAGCCTTCTACGCAACCGTCTCTTAGTACACTGAACATCACCCTGCACACCTGTCACATTCTCTAGAGGTGATATAGAAGAGAAGCTTTGGGAAAGGAGTTCTTATTCAGAAGTACAGTAATTTAATAACATTTCTAAGTAAGTGCAAAATTTCAGTATGTTAAAAAAACCCTTTCCCCTTTAAATTCATCTTCTCTAATTGGGAATGTACTAATGGCAATGTCAAAAATTAATTTTCTAATTGAAGCTGCTATGAAGGCAATGTTCAGTATGTTTAATAATTCACTAGGTCTCAGGTGTAATGTGTAGAACATGTCAATTGAAATGCTTGAATAAAGAACTTGACATATTACATAAAAAACATCATTACTCTAGATTTAGCTTGACAAGAGAATTAAGCCGACTAAAACCCTACAGGTTTATTACAAGGTAAGCGTATGTTAATGATTGACTTTCTTCACAAAAATATTTATACAGATTTGGGACTTAAAAAGACCAACATTGTCCATATTTGTAACAAAAGGGAAATCCAGCTATCCTATATGGCCACAGGTGTCCTTTCACATGACATTTGTAAATGCAACAAGGAACACTACTACATGGATTCCTGGTTACCCTGTAGATCTGTCCCACCAGTCACCACTGTGAGCATCCAAGTGCAAACCTCCCTTTCTGGCAGGATATATTTCTGCAGAGCCTTGATTTTGCAGCTTCCTATTCTATTTCAGAAATATTGACAAGCTCCACTGATTCAACTGACAGTTTTATTTATCCAGTGTGTAGTACTTCACTTACCGACAGCTGCATCCTAAATAATTCTTTGAATATGATGAACAAGATGCAGTTTCACATTTACCTGTTACTGCAGTCAAGTCAAACTCTGATGACAAGAAAGGAACTCATTTTTATTTGTTTTTAATTTAAAGTTCAGTCACCTTAGTTCAACTTATTTTTGTGTAAGAAAACAGGGGTTATGTACCTTTCTTCTAAGTGTTAAATGAAAACTACTGAAACAAGCATGTTAATTTCTTAATTAAATTTTTTACAGAAGTATTTGAGAGTTATTCACAGAAGAATGGACTTGCCTAATGCTTTCCTTCTGCATATTTCCCTCAGAAATGGCAGAAAACATTCTGGAAAGATAAACTCCATAAAATTTCAGGTTATAAGGTGGTTACAAGAGGAGGCAAAAGATAAACTGAAAATTTCATCTATTGCATCTCTTCTCTCAGGAAGAGCAAGAAGATTGTGCTTTGCAAGCCTAACCCAGCCTCACTGCTGCACGTACTCGTGATACAGCAGAGGCTCTACCTTTTTTGCACCTCTGGAGAAGAAACTTCTCCAAGCATTTTAGCCAGCTCCTGCTGTTGAACCAGTCCTTCCCTCAATAGCATCTCAGCACTTCCACTATAAAAACAGACTACTAATTACTACTTCCAGATCCATAAGGAAAGAGGCAGGCCCAGGACAGACTTGCCAAGCAGTGAGGAGCAGCACAATCTGCTGCAGTACTCCTCCCAGCCTTGCCGTGGCAAAAAGATAATAATGACAGGGGAATAAACTAGTCGTGGGTAATGATCAGAAAATAAATTGGGGGATAAAACGGTGAAATAAACCTTACTTTGCTTTAGGAATAGGATGGAGAAAGTGCCACCACTCCTAACAGTATTTGTCTTTTCAGTGTGGTGCTGAATCTAGAAAGTACACTTGTCCCTGAAATAACAACCTCTTAGCAGAGATGTAGCAATTAGAGGCAGCAAAAAATTAGACATAACCAGCTGTAAAAATAAATATTTATCGTATTCTGTCAACAGAAGTTTTGCCTAATTTTCACAGACATGTTGAACTGCTGCCAGTTGCCCTCTCTGTTCTTTCCAATTTGTTTCTGAACGTAATCTATGAGCTCTGACATGAAAGCTCTTTCCCTCACATTGATTAAAGTTTTCAGCAGGCTACAAATCTTGCAGATCAGCAACAGGAATATTTTTTGTTGTTTGTGCAGGCACAGTTCAATTCTTAAAGGAAAGATTCAACTCTGAATTCCTTTAATACAGAGATGCAATCACTTATATAACTTAAAACTTTTTGAAGTGTTCATGATTTTAACCAACTTTTACTTTTTTATTTAATTTATCCACCTAATAACACAAGTATAATCAAGTCTCTTATTTTGGAGATGCCAAGTTTTGGATAAAACTTTTGCAACCTACAAAAATTAAGTCCCATCTGACAACAAATGGTCAGACTTGAGACATTATGCTTACATTCCCCATCCAGTTAAGCACTGTTGATGCAATGAAGCATAGCCTTCAAGGCTAAAAAAAAAAGTATCTAACATGCATAGACTCCCAAATTGGATTAAATATATAAATGTTACATTCAATATAAGCAAAGCGAATCTATTGTTACTTATAGCACTACAACTGCCAGTTACAGTATTTGGAAAGACTTTGAGTACCAAAGAACAGAGTCCAGAGAAATTCTGCAGTAGAAGTCTCATTCCATAACACCAACAAATATATCTGCAAGAAGCTGGAGCCAATGTGATACCACAGAAGTATTTGCTAAAGGTATTTTAAACAAGACAGTAAACAGACGGACATAATAATTAACTTATTAGAGAAGAACTTTGAATTCTTGAGTACTTGCTCCTCCTTTCCAATTGCTGAGGGTTTAGAAGTATTCAACATAACAGAAAAAAATGCGTTGTCAGAACTGATAATTATAGAATATTAATTCCAGTAAATATGCTTTTAATCGTTCATATGCAGAAAGCTTAATTTTACTCTATAAAATATAATCAGTTATTTCAGAAGCATGCGTCTGCTCTAAGCACCTTCCTTAAGGGGTGTTGTAAACTTTGTAAATTGAAAAGCAAACAGGAGCAGGCAACCTTGCAGGGCATTAGAAGCAACAATGAGAAAGCCACTCAGTTGCTGGCGACAGCAGACTTTCAGTTCTTCTAACTCAAAAATCAAGTTTTACAGGCTCATGTTTTTTTTAAAAGCAACTAAACGCGCTTTCAATTGCTTACCTTTAAATTTGATGTCAAGACCACTAAATTCCAATTCAACTCCTTGAAGTGCTTCTCCTAGGGTTTCATGGTAATGGCTGATGCTTTTTTTTGATCCCACACAGAAAGGAAGAGAGAAGTACTTGTATGTTTCTTGGCGATTGTGGTAGGGTCCTACTGTATTCATCCATAGAACAACTTCCTCTTTATCTTGATACTGAAAAATAAAGTTATTGAGTTAGATGAGAAGCCCAGCAGCATAAAGATATTCTAGAATCTCTCTCATTCATATAACTATCAAGGCGGGACACTTGATCACAAGCAATGGTTTCATTTAAAGACAGCTTGGTGTTTTTATCTTTTGGGTGACAGCAGTTATAGAACAAGATTTTCAGCCTGCTTTCCTTTAAAAGATTTAGCTGAGAGACTATCCCTTAAGTATCAGAAGAGGGGAATTCGTCACACAAATTTGAAAGAGAAGCAGAAGAGTCAGAGAGATGAAGTGGAGAAAAGCAGAAGTCTCAAACATAAATAAACTTTTTACAAGTTTTGGGGCAACATTTATCAGTTAAATGCAAAACTCTACGCATTTCCAGTGAGACAAAGGAAGTATCAAATGATTTGTTAAACAAAATATTAGCAAGCAGATCAGGCAGTCTACCCACGGTGACAAGTATACTTTATTTTCCTAAAATGCAACTCCTTTTCGTTTCTGTACTGGTAGGAATTACATTCAAAACTCCCAGAAGCGCGCGACGCCTTACAGGAAGCTCTAAAACTCAACGGTGGCATACCTACAGGAGCCAAGAGACAAAACGGTCAGACAGAGGGACTGTATCTGGATACATTTCCAGTACACTCACAGTGAAAAACCAGACCAGCAAGGCATCTGGTGGTTGCCATGAAATTCTTTGTGGGAACAACCACCCTTAACTTTCCACAGCTTCTGTCAGCCAGTAAAACATTCCTTGGCTAGGAGCCAGTTTTTTTTTTTTTTTTTTCCAATTTAAGACCTTGAAAAAAGTCCTTAAATCCATTCATCTATCAGTATTCCAATACTGCCTGTATCCAAGAGAACGAAGTGATTTGCAATCGTTCCTTGCAGTACATCTGACTGCATATGAACGAGGTGCCAGGTTTGCCAAATATTACAAAGCCTCTCAGCCAACACAACTCCTTCACCTACTGTAAATTCAACAGATGAGGAGGCAGTGATCTAACTCCTCAGGCAGAAAGGAAATACTTGTAGCTGTACACACCTCCAAACACATTCACCATACAGATCCCGATTTTTTTTTTTTTTAAGTACAGAAGAATAAAGTACTATTTTAAGACCAATTCACAAATGCCAAACACACTGGAAAAGAAAAGAAAGTCAACTGTTAACTAGCCTTAACTATTTCATAGATCACAATTGAAACACTCAAGGCAGCTCTCCATTTCCTTCCAACAAATGAGCGAGGGTTCTTCAACTCCACTTATTCTGAATAACCACTGTCATACCAACAGGTTAACCCAGAAATAATTAGCTGCACTTGGGATGCAATAAATTCTTCAGATGAAGTGTTGAAAGCTACAGTCAAAGATTTATACAAGCATATTTTGTGGAATAATTTTATTCTTTTAAACAGATGTCTCCTCAGTTACAAGCCTCATCTTTCTTCACAAAGATGCACTGTCTCATGTGAGTGATCAAGAAGAAATTTTCAAGACCTTCCTAATTTCATTCTGAACAGCAGCCGAGGTAAAGCACTCATCAAACCCAGCCGTGAAAGGCACGCACACGCTGTGGAACAATTCTGAAGGGTAAAGAACATCAGTAAGGAAGAAGAGAAAAAGTAAAGAGCACAGCAAGAGAAAGTAGACATTCCTCCCCTTTGCCAGCAACCAGAAGGGTTATACTAGTGCAGCGCATTTGTCCAACTTCCAACAGAGGTTGGGAGAGAAGAAAAAAGGAAATTTAGTTCCAGCCCCTCAGCAGCAGATAGTGGAATTGACACCACGGTACTGCCTTCAGCTCTTGCCAGTGCAGCAAGGGACAAGTTGGTCCATACCTCTTTCCTGTTGTTCTGCCTAGACATCTTTTGTTTCTCCCTCTGACAACTGCAGAACATATTTACAGCCCTTTCTCAAAATAGTCCTAGCTTGTCAAGCCCCCAGTTTAGCATTATTCCTTGTAATGCAACAGCTTACGTGTAAACTGAACTACGTCTCTGCACACCCCTCAGTAAGGGAATATGACAGCATTCGTAGCTCTGTGAGTTCATCTGTGACAGTGCCTGGAAGAAGACAACGCTGACCACTGTTTCACTTGGCTGCTTGCTTCTGGCTTGCTTCAGAGTGAGTTGGGAACCCTCCATCCCAGCACGGCCCAAGAGAAAGTCGTGCAGGATGGCTACACCGAAGAACAAGGCACGTCAGCCTTCCCAGGCTGTACCTCACCGATATCAGCTACAGCAATTTGCAGTCCCTCACGTGCCCCAGCGCCCTTCCAAACTAAAAGGGTTCCAGTAAGAAAAACAAGCTTAAGTGACTTCAGTCTGAATTTGGGGGATGGTGGCTAGCAGAAAAATCAAATGCATTTTCTTTTCTCTGTATTTGCTGGATTATGCTCAATTATAAGAATGAGCTTTCAGGTTTAAATGCACCTTCCTGTTAGCCATCTGTGACCTCATTTAAACAAAATATGCAAAGGACAGCTAGCAGTGTCTAGTACGGCACGCCTTCCACCCCGGCAGCTGAAGCGCCCAGTTGTAGGCAGTGAACTTCCCTCTGAAGAAAAATATAGAGGTGATCAGAGAGACACGAAAGGAAACATCTCTACCATTTTAAGGAAGTCCACAACATCCCACCTTAAAATGCCTAATTAAGCCTAACTTCATCCTGGAGCCCGAAGAACAGAGAAAATAATGACAGACTGCTGAACTATCTTCTGGAGCTCGGTTGCTTTCCCACATCAGGGAGTTGTCCATCCATTTTTCTCTGCAATGTATATTGCCAACCTTCCTCAACCAAGTTCTTTTACTTTATGACTTCCTTTTGTATAAAACACATCTTCCCTTGGCCGCAGAAGCCCTGGCAGTTAAGACACAGGCAGTCACAAAGTCCCAGTGAAGCCTATTATCACTTTCTCACTCTTTAAACATCAGAAGATGCAAGAGGATGTATCCGTGACTAGTTCTACAAAGCTTTTTTTTTTTTTTTTAAGTGGTAATGTAATTTGCTGGCAAGAAACTCAGGCCTCCCAGAGTTCAAGTATTTTTTTTTTGCGTGTTGCCTTTACAATGTCAAAGTATCTACAACAAGTAATAGTGGCAAAGCACTCACAAGAAAGCAAGTCTTATTTGGATGAGACAAAGAACTAGAGAATCTTCTAGGACTGTTCTGTCACCTCTATATGAGGACTCCTCGGTTTGGAGAAGTACCATCTTTCATCTTGGCAGAAAATACATACTGAAATAACTATTCTCGTTTCACCAGAAACCTACCAGCCAGACACACTAGACAAAATGATCAAACAGAACCCTGAATTTTTCCTTTTTCTATTCTGATATTGACCAATAAACAACTGTTCAGCTGTTCTCTCTGAGCTTTGAGCACACCAGAGCAAATCAAAATCCTATAACCTTTTGTTAACCTTAACAGGCAAGTCAGCAATAGCACATAGTCCATACTAATATAGAGTAAGATAGGATGAAGAGTCTAATGATATTTTCTTAACAATTGTTACACAGCAATATAAAACTTGTGTAACCAACCGCAAGTGTGATAGATGCCTTCTCTTCTACTACACAAGGAAATACTTCGATTCACTGAGATTCCTCCAGACTCCATAAGGCAAGAAAGCAGCATCAAGAACTCCCTATCAAGACAGGCACAGAACGAACAAAAGAGTAAGTCAACCACAATGTGCGAGAACATCCACATCAAGCATCCACCAAGTTAAATTCACCAAGACTAGACGTCTTCTTAGGAGACTTAAATGAAAACTTCTTGCCCCCGTTACACATACAGTAAGGGCTTTTGAGTCACCGCTTGACCCGTCATTGCTACAGGCCTTTTAGAAAAGAAGCAAACATTTTAACAGCCAGGTGGTGGAGGACCAACCTGCGCCTCAAGCACAACCGTGTACCAGCTATAACCATCATCACAGCTGGGGACACCTCTTCCAGGGCAGCATGGGATGGTTATACTGCCTGCGCAGAGATCTTGTACCTGTGCAAGCCAGAAGTGCCCTGAGCCCATCCCACCTGTAACAAGGCAGCACATTCCGGTCCCCTGCTGAATAGTCAACAGGCGTAAAGCTGGCACGCTTTGCACTGCCCGAGCACTGACTTCCATTAGTTGAGAGTACAACTACTGAACGCTCAGGTCTGCGTGCCACCTCGAAGCTTACTGCAAAGACAATTTCCATACAACTGTACGGTTTCACAACCATTCAAACATGGCAATGCTGAGACCACCTTCAGCACAGGACACATTTCTTTCTCGTTACCCAGCAGGGCACTCGCGATCTGGAACACAATTTAATGTTCTCTTTGCACAACTGTAGAAATGAGCAGAGAAACTCTAGAAATAAACAATTTAGCCCATAAAACAATTAAGGCTAGATTAAGTCAGTAAATGAAAGGCTGCAGAAAACAGGGTAAGACTGGTAGGTTATAGATGTTTTTAAACCATTAGAAACACCTTATAAAAAATGCTGGAGGCACAGAGAGGATTACAATTACCAAAACTTACGTGATGATTCAGCAAAATGATTCCAAATCAAGACAGTTCCCTTCAGACAGACTACAATTTTACCCCTTTTCTCAGATTGAAGTTTGCAGTGAGGCTTCCCAGAAAGCAGTGCCTGAAATACTAGCACTTATTTCAGGGAAAAAAGGACCAACGTTATCTGTTACTGGCAGAGCAAAACTGCGGAGCAAAAAGCAGGGCACGAAATAATAGAGGCAGCAAGTAAGACTCAATCAGCGACTAATATCCTGGGCTTCTAGCGCCCGGTACCTTGGATATTCTGTCAGGCATTGTCATAATGTGCAACTGCAGCTCATATCCACAGTCAATTAAGCTGTACATTTCAGCCTCGTGCTCTCCTTCAGATGGAACAGTTTATTTCTAGCAACATCTTCATGTTTCTCTCTGAATTTTAGGGCTCACCAAAGCATGGCTACAACGGTAGAGCAGCACAGTCCGAGCTACTGTACAAGCAGTCTTTTCACTGCTACCCTTCCTAGACACACGGGGCTGCTCAGGCGTACCTCGTCCTGCTTCTGTGACACTCCTTCCACCTCTTCAAAATGGAACCACAAGAGCTTCAAAAAGGAACCAGACTGCCTTGCCCGTCTGCATGCAGCTTTGTTTGCAAAGATGTATTTTACCTGCACGGAAGTGTTTCCTACAGTGTTTCTCCAACGGACGGTTTACAGATACTATACAAATTTCGTAACTTTGTGTGTTAATTTTAAGCAAGATTTACAGTCTCAGGGTTTTAATGTAACTCCATCAGGTTGAAAGTTCAAGAGAAATACTTTTCTCAGTTATTACAAATCAACTCTTTTGCTATTAAGCATAGGCTACATTGTGTTTATTTTTCACTATTTGTCATTTATTTCCATGCTTACAAAGCATTAGAAACTAAACTGAAGCAATATTAAAATGCTACCTACTCCTTAGACCCTTCCACCAAAAGCCTTAAGGTATTTCAGAGTATTCTTATAGTTTATCATCAGCTCCGCCAGGTCTGGTAACAGAAGCCGTGAAAGCACAGAGCAAGCAGAAGCCAACAATCCTAAACCAACAACCCTGCTCCTGCAGGATCAGATGGCATTGTGATAAGGCCACTGATAGCTCATCTATACTCTTGCTTCCACAAGTACACGCACAACAGTCAACAAATGGAACAATTATCAGGATACAGGCAAAAAGCAGGAACATAGGCAAAAAGCAGTTCTCCTCAATGTCTTCAAAAATGACTTGGATGTAGGCCTAGAAGGTGTTTTGTTTGCAGATGATACTAAATTGCGAGGAGCTGTTGACTCCCCTGAGGGCAGAGAGGCCTTGCAGAGAAATCCTGACAGACCAGAGGGCTGGGATATCACCAGCTGTATGAAGCTCAACAAGAGCAAGTGCTGGATTCTGCACCTGGGACGGACGAGACAACCCTGGCTGTACGTACAGCCTGGGGGACGAGAGGCTGGAGAGCAGCCCCACAGAGAGGGATCTGGGGGTTCTCACCGACAGCAAGTTGAACAGGAGTCACCAGCGTGCCCCGGCAGCCGAAAGGGCCAGCTCTACCCTGGGGTGCTTTAGGCGCAGCGTGGCTAGCCAGCCGCAGGGAGGGATTGTCCTGCTCTGCTTTGAGCTGGTGCAGCCGCACCTCAAGTACAGCATACAGTTTTGAGCACCACAACATAAGGACATAAAACTATTAGAAAGCGTCCAAAGGAGGACTACAAAGATGGTGAAGGGTCCAGAGGGCAAGATGTACGAGGAGCAGCTGAGGGCCCTTGGTTTGTTCAGCCCAGAGCAGAGCAGGCTGAGGGAAGGCCTCATGGCGGACGGCAGCTCCCTCACGGGGAGCGGAGGGGCAGGCGCTGAGCTCTGCTCTCTGGGGACAGCGACAGGACCCGAGGGAACGGCATGGAGCTGGGACAGGGGAGGGTCAGGCTGGGGGTTAGGGAAAGGTTCTGCACCCAGAGGTGGTCGGGCACTGGGACAGGCTCCTCAAGGAAGTGGTTATGGCACCGAGCCAAGCAGTGTTTGGACAACGCTCTCAGATAGTTTGGTTTTGGGGTGGTGCTGTGTGGAGACAGGAGTTGGACTCTGTGATCCTTGTGGGTCCCTCCCAGCTCAGGATATTCTCTGACATGACACGCTCCGAAGCATGAATACAAGTTGAAGAATCAGCAGCCAAGTTTTCAGTTTCTGATAAATTGTTCTGTGATGGTCTGAAGTTAAGCTGATGTCTTTTGATAACCAAGATTTTAAATGCTGTGTCAGATTCCGATTTCCTCTTTACTTACTATGGATTTTAAGCAGTTAAGTCTGTATCATATAATTGTATTTACACTATTCTTTCTCTAAAGAAATACATACATCACTTTTAAAGACAGATATATAAGATAAAGCACGCTTTTTCATAGTTTTAGTTATTGATCTAATATAGCTGTGCGCACCCAGTATCTCCAGAAACATCACCACTTATTTGTAAGCAGTAATAGGACACTAAGTCCTAGAGCTTAATGTGGGGTCCTCTATTGCACAACCACCTTTTATAATATTTACTTCTACAGTCCTACAGTTATAAAATAAAGGACGCAGATAAAATATTAATAGCCAATTTGAGTATTATATACAGAAACACATTATAGATATATTATTATAGGAGCAGTAAAAAGAAAAAAATTAACCTGCTAACACAGAGCATCAAACACTTAAGGTAGTACTTCCAATTAAGCATGCTGCAGATAGGTAAGACACTGCACATCTGCAGGGAAAATTAAAAACTGTGTCAAGATACAATGACACCTCGTGACCCCGACACAGCCAGGTGCTCGGGAGCGCAGAGCCGCACACTGCAGGATTAACAAGGAAGCAGCAGCCTGTAACACTGCGGGCAGGTGGACTGGATCTTTAAGTCAGTGAAAGTTACTCTTTCAAGTTACTAAGTCTGAATCAGCGCGCTACTATTTCCCCTCCACTTCCCAAAGAGCAAGCAGAGCCTCCAAAACATAACCAAGCACTTCAATTACACAAAGACACATCTTCCAAGCACAGTCATTTTCAAACCTGAAAATTCACGGACGTGCAGTATTCAAAGAACGCTTCCTTTAGTTTCTTAATCTAAAAACGCATGTGCTAATAAAACACCACTCTGTGCTTCATTTATGCTATTTATACTTCCACCCCAATCTCCCGTAGAGTATTAAAGTTTCAAAATGACTACCCAACAAGACAGACTTCCAAAAAAAGATAACTGTCCTCTTCCATCAACTATTTCTGACCTCTCATGTGACGTTACTAAACTGGACATCATGCAAACAAGAACACTAAACTGAAAGACAGAGTTATAGTCTTGGAGATTTAAGTAATTTAGATGAAAAATTGACCGATTTTAAAAGGGAATTTGTAACGTCCATTATTAAATCGTTTAGGTAGTTATTCAGAAAAATAAAACTGTTAAAAGAATTCACTTTTGAAAAGACAGCTCTAAAAATTAAAAAAAAAAAGATGAATTTAATGATGGTTTTGTGAAGCACTTTTCTCCCTGTAAGACTACCAGTATTAAACGAGTTACGAGGAAAGTCCCGAACCGAACAGCCTTTAAGATAAACGCAGTGCCCTGCCGAGAGCTACCCGAGCAAACCCTGCCCCCAGAAGCCAGGTTCAGCCAGAACAGCCGCAGGGCCCTCAGCCCGCTTCAGGCACACCTGCTCCTTGGAAGCGCCCAACGCTGGCTTAACTTTCACGTCGCTTAACGCGGCGCTAGCAAACCCCAACAACTTTCCTAAGACAGAGCCAACCCCGAACAATCCTCCGGCGGCAGAGCGGCACGGACCGGCGTCGCGCTGCCCCGCTCCGGGGAGGAGGCCGCACGGCCCCTGCCCTGCCCTGCCCTGCCGCCCCCGCCCGCCCCTCACCGTGTGCTCGTGCTCGTCGGCGCGTGCGCGCGGCGGGCAGAGCAGCAGCAGCAGCGCGGCGGCCGCGCGGAGCAGCAGCAGCGGGCGCGGGAGCGGGCGCGGCCCGGCCGCCGCCATCTCGGGCCTCGGCGTCCCCGCCAGGAAGCAAGGCCCCGCCGCCCGGCCGGCCCCAGCGCCCCGCCGCCAACGCCACTTCCGCTCCGCCCGGCCACGTCATCCGGGCCGCTCGGCGGAAGGAGCGCGGCGCCGACGGGGGGCGGCGGGGGCCAAGCGAGGCGCGGAGGGGCGGGGCGGGGCCGCCCTGCGCTGTCATGGCGGAGCTGCGCCCCGCACGGCGCCCGGCGTCCCAAGCGCGCCTGACGGGGGCTGCGCCGTCTCGGCGCACTGATGGACAAGCGCTGCACCTCGCGTAAACACACGGGCAGCGCGGGGGGCGCTCCCCGGGCTTCGCGGGGTGACCCCAAAGCGATTCCCCTCTCATCCCTACCTCCGTAACCGGAGTGAAGCCTTCCCCCTGTGGTCCTGCACATCCAGCCTGTAGCTCAGCACGCTAAACTCACAGGCGCATTTGCAGTCCTGTGTTTTGCTAGAAGCAAGGTCCTCTTAGAAGAAATATTCCTCAAACCCTATTGAAAACCCTTGTTTACATTAAAAAATAAATAAATAGGAGAACCTAGGCGGCTTTGCTAACGCCGTATGTTTCTCTCCAGTCATTGCATCTCAGCCCAAAACTGAGTAGGCCCCCCTTGGGAGGCAGAGAGGGGGCTTCAGCGTCTCTGTTTATTCGCCACTTAAGCCTCTCGGTCAACAGCGGGGCCAGCCAGAGCCATCTGCTGCGAGGGCTGCGAGGGACACTGTGAAGAGCAAACACTCGTCCTGGGCCAGCCAGCTGCCACCTGAGCTCCGTCAATTGCTCGGTGCCCAGACAGGCGGAAAGGCCATATACTTTTTACCAGCAATTTTATTATCTGCTCAGTCCTTGAGCTCCAATCCTAGATGAAACACGCTTTGTTTCCTCTCCCCAAGCATATTCATGCATAATCAACGATTTGGTCACATGCAGTTTTCTTCTCCGGTCTCTGCTGAGCTTTAATTTCAGTGCATTTCTCACCCTAGGTGGTGGCGATACACGCCACACGCTCCTCCAGCACAACTAGAGTCTACAGCTACAAGGACTCTACACACAGAGCCGTAAGAGGGGAAAGCAATTAAATGAAATGAAACCAACTTGGAGACACATTTGGGCAGCTCAGAAGGTGCGTCTTTGCTGATCTGCGAAAGTCATGCCTATATCCCAATCATTTAAGTGCATTTTACAGTGAAGCCATTTGATTGCTGTTCCTTTTCTCCTTGACAGGGTGACAGTTCTGCTGTGACTGCCGGGCAGCGGTTTGCCTAACTAATCCAGGCAGACTTACAGGCAGACAGTGAGAAAGGAATGCTCGAGACTACAGCTACATCTCGGATCTTTCCCCTTCCACAGTGCAAAAGGGATGTGAACAGAGCACTGTTTTAAGACTTCTCGGCCTCACTGATCCCAGCTCACCTCTCCTCCAAGCCAGAGCTTGCATTTGTTTTTGTAGCATTTGTTTTTGTATAATAGCTCAGGTCAGACTGAGGAAGGATCTAAGCTGCAACTGGGAGACGGACCAAAAGACTACTTATGAGACACATTTCAGCTATTTGGATGTAAGCTGTCTTGCTGCAGTACTAGAAATACAAATCCAGTTCACGGCCAAGTTAGCAGGATTATGCAAAGGCAAATGCTCAGATACAGTTCAGATAAATCCTTCTCAGAGAAGACATTCGTCTATCGCATGCAGGGGGTGCAGAATTAAAAGTCAGGCAGGGGAAGACAGCCCTGGACTGCTTCCGTCCAACAGCTCTGAAAGGAAATCTTCTGTATGACATTCGTATTTTGCTCTTCACCTCCTGCCTTCTTGCAGTTTTCCCCGCATGCTACATTTCTGTCTTAAGTTGTGCCTGGCAAACGTGGAAGCAAAGTTCTGTCACATCGCAGTTCCCATCTCTGGAGCACAGCTGCAGCCAGAACTACTAAGATGGGGGACCTTTGAACAAAACCAGGGAGCTATGTGCAAACCAAGTACACACGACAGCTGAAGAAAATCAAACTGTTAACTTTCCTCCTTTAATTTATTTCTTATATCCCTGCTTCTTTCACTTATCTGTGGTACCATCTTCCTCATTTCAGCACCAAAACCTCCTTCCCTGCATCCAATTTGACTGAATAGTGCTAGGAATTGTGTTCTGTTTCTAGAAGGGCACAGGAAGGCAGCTCCCACCTCACCGTTCCCCTGGCTACGGTGACCAAAGAGCAAACTGTCAGTAAGAGCTTGAACTGTCAGTGAAGAAGGCACTGAGGTCCTGAAGAAAAAAAAAAAAAATAAATCCTCTTCATCAACAGGCCTGCAGTACCCAGCCTGCATCCTCACAAAAAGAGAGGCTATGTGAAATGTACTTGGAACACAGCCTGTGGGTTTTAACATGTGGATGACATTTAGCTTACACTTATGCCCATGGGAGCTTCCACCTTCCCTCAGTGGTGCCTGAGTCATGGCTGGCCTCTGTCACTCTCCTGCAGCTCCCTGTGCTGGCTTCACCCCACTGCAAGAGAGCTATGGACCGCATGGAGCTACAACTTTCGTGCCTGCTCTGCTACAGAGCAAGAGAAGCTTACATGACCAGATGGAAACTATGCGTCTCTCAGGGGAAACTGCTTGAAAACCAAGTAGGCAATGTGGCTTAATGCTCTACCCTGAATGCTGTCTTGCAGAATTCCCATTTATGTCACTCATGGACAACCAGAGCCCCAGACTTGTCCCCCAAGGGTCAGGATATGCACAGAAGATTGCAAAGCCTTAAAAAAGCCTACTTTAATGATCCCAGCCTCTTTGGATGAGGAATCAAAATTAATTTCTGCTTTATGTGCTTTCTACACTTGGCACACAGAGCCCAACCAGGAAACTCTCCTTAAGTGTCCAAGTCCTCAGGCAGAAGAGACTGGACACAGCTGTTGCTGATTCACATTGCCAGAGCAGAGCAAGCAAAGCCCAGCCCCAGGCAGGATGCCTGCTTCCACACGAGTATTTGTGAGGTGTGCACATCTATAACTGGAGAGCAGCTATACTATTCCAGGACATGAAGTGAAAGGTCTTCATAATGCTACAATGAACGTGTGCAAGAGATACAGAACAAAGCAGTGCTGCCTCTTCCTTCCCCCTAATTTGAGAGGTCAGTCAGATGATTTCAAAGAACAATAACCCCCACCATGGTCTAAGTACAGCTGTTTTGACACAGCAAATCCCTTACCACCTGCCTTGGGAATTTTCACGGCAAATGTGTCACACGCTGCACCTTGTTAATGTCTGTCCTCTTCAGGGAGGGATAGGGAAAGACATTTTCAAGAGTGTATGAAAAACACGTTCTTAAATAAAGATAACTTCTCATCCTCCTATGGTTTAATGAATACTGGAAGGAGATTCTAAATTTTCTGGAATTTCACCGTGTCTCCACCCAAAATGTTACACCAAACAGCAATGCATTCATCTGTTCCTGCTGTAACGAGTGTTCTTCAAACAAAGTCTTTAAAATGATTGTCTTTACTTTTTGAAGCATGTTTTCCAGTAAAGCCCTTGCACGTTGTATCGAAGGCTTTGTTGACAATGCTTATCAGGATTTAGTTTCTAAAAGGACAAGCTCTTTCTTGATCAAAAGGAAACTCCATGTTGCTGCAGGGCTGCCAAGACACACAGCAGTGTTCTCTTTTCCAACCGTGACTTTTCCTTGAAGTCTCAAAGCATGAAAATTCTTCTAAATAAAAAGTTGTAGAAGGCCAAAAAGTCTCAATGAAAATCATGGGTAAAGTCACCAGAGCTTTAGAGCGGAAGAAAGGGAAGAAAACATTTGGCTCCCACTTATAAATAATTTAAGACAACCCCAAAAATATCTGTACAAATACACACATACAAACAGAAAAATCTCATATTCCACAGATGTTGAGAGATTCAGCGACCTCTTGGGGGCACAGGTGGAGGATAAAGGCCTTCAGAGCTTATAGGCCTATAAAAAGACAGAAGACAGATACATTAAAAAAGTAACAAAGAACAGGGTTCTGGAACAAACTGCATGCAAGAACATCGTATCTAATAATGCTGTACAAACAAGAATCATACAAGAAGAAAAGCAGGCTATCAGTGACTCAGCAATAGAACTGATGCCAAGGTGCCAGAGCCCTGTTCCTGACCAAGTTACTTCTGCTCCTACTTTGCAATAATTCTACCATTACTTGGAGGAGATGGCATAATGCTTGTTTGGAATAAAACTTCGATATTATAGTAGCTTTTTTTCCCCTGAAGACTAGACAAAGAGCAATAGGAAAAGAGCAAAAGGTTCAAAATAAAAATATGTTTACTCAAACTAAATATAAATTCCAGCTGTATTCTTGAGAAAAACCAAGCCGAAACACAGAACTTACTGTTTCCACACATCATTAATCACTATTTTAACAGTTGAAGCATTTTATTAACATCTACTCTTATATAATCCTCTTGCTTCTGGACTTCATAGACTTGCAGTGGTTGGGCTAAAGGAATGTTTGCAAGTTACTTAAATTTGCGGTGGCCTGACCAAATCAATGCAACACTCCCACCCCTTCCCCAACACTTCTATCAAACCGGTGCGGTTCTTTGAGGCCAATCGTACAGTATGCTTTGGAGAGCTCTGAAATTTAGAAAAATAACAAACCTCCTAAGGAATGGCAAAAGGGAATTCCCCCTGGACCACGTTTAGTATATTGTGAGAGGATCTTCTCAAGAGGATCAGGGACTCAACCTCTGGCACACACAGGATACTACTTGAGATGGGTCAGCCTTACTATGGCACGCGTTGTGTGTGCCTCAGCAGTGTTGCCCACTACTGTGGGTGTGAGAGCCACAGCAGTCGCGCTGCAATAGGCAGGTTACCAACAGGAAACCAATTTCACCAGGTATTACACACAAGAAGGAAGGACCTTACTATTACTTAGCACTGTTTGCTTACACTTAATAGTCTGTCAGACCTTGTTGAGGAGACATTTGCTTCCTGCCTTAATTTCTACCCAGTGCTTCCATACTGATCCTCTGAAAGCTTATGTTTGAGCTGCATTTTAGCTTTACCTGCTTGCACCTCGAGGAGGCACTCTAGGAGGCCTTTCAGGCAGTGGGAGAGGCAGCCGCTCTGCTTGGTGGGCAACAGGGCTGCGGCTTCTACTTGCTTCTGTGACTTCATTGTCCTAAAAAAAATAAATAATAAAAATTTTAAAAAGTACAACAGGATCCAAGTGATTCTGAAACACACTTCTTTGACCATAAAGCACACATTTTCCTCAGTGTCCAAGTTGGCACGTAGCTTCTGGACTGGATTATTTAGTATATGCAGATATGGGAACAATGCAATGGAGAATAAAGACACGTTATTAGTAACATGTCTGTGTGCTGTACTTTGTGAAGTAAGATAAACTAGGCCTGGCTACAGCTTGTGAGTCACCTTTGGTAGCAAAATTTCGAAGTGCTTGGCACTAATGACATAGAGTGCAGTTCAGAAACATCTGAACTATGAGGACAGAAGCAGCAGAAGAGGACTTTTAGAATAGGTTATAGACCACCAGCAGAATTTGGTTTTTGTTAGCCTCACAACAGAAGTGGCTACATTTAGCCATTTCTCCAAATGCACTGGCATTCCTGAGCTTTTTCTTCTGTATAAAGACAAAACCATGTACTTAAGATCAGCAGGTGTATATAGCTGAGGTGAAAGCTTACCTCACTGTCCCCTTCCATCCCACTGCTGACACTCAGTATGCTCCGAGTGCTGGAGCGGTTACTTGCACTACCTAGGGTTAGTAAGTGAGAGAAAAAAAGTTTATTAAATCCTGGTGATCTTACTGCAAATCACTAACTCAACTCTTTATAACCTCATGCATATCTCTTGCACACATTATTTAATGCTCGTTTAGATTAAACAGTTTCCACTGATATTTTTCACGTGTTCAGGATCCAAATAACTGCATTTCATACAACACAGCTTTGCTTTCTTTCTAGCAGATTTCTCCCCTGCTTAAGTCCAGGCTTCTGGTAAATACTCAACCATAATCTAACTGAAAGGGTCCAGTGCCAATATCAGGTTGCAAGTCAGGTAAATATTTTCACAAGTGTTACACACTCAACTCATATATATTTAAATTATCAGTCCCCATGTCCCTTAACTTCATGGAGGTGGATGGCTAAGGGCACTGTCACACATGGATTTCTGGAATAACTGACTTCTTTGAGAGGCTCTTTCCCAATAGCTGTTCACCACCTCCTCTCTAAGGATGTCTACTTACCACAGGAATATTTGTTAGTCTATTTCAGAGCTAAAACTGACAAGTTTGATCAAACTACCTTCAGCAAGCATTTATGCCAACCCATTTAACTTGCATAGACTCAAAGCAGGGAATATTTTTGCAGTCAGTCATGCTACCTCTGAAGGGGACAGCAACTCGCAAATATATCTAACACTGCTATGGCTGGTTTCAGTCATAAATACGTAATGTTCTATAGGGTTTTACAATACTGAGACATCAATGTTCAGAAACCTACTCACTAAAATCAAGGCTAGAGAGGGTTTCTCATAATATACAGTCCTTCCTCATCCTTGCTGAGGTAACTGTCATTATCAGCTGGTCCAAACAGCATTTAGTGCACTAAATACTGTGTTAGAGTCTGTTCTCTCAATCATACCACGGAAAACAGAGCCAAGCTGCACACTGAACTCTGCAGGGTCTTTAACAATTCTCACACAACCGCTTTTATGCGAGGCTCAGCTGCCTCTGGCACCTACTTCAGATGTGTGCCAGCTATATCTTGCCAAGAGCCATAAAGGTGAGTAACCTCACTGGGACTCAGTGTTCCGTTCAGAGGACCAAAATGATCTTAATGATTTCTGTGAAAATTGCTCAGTCTGAAGACACAGTGAGAATGCAAGGATTTAATTTGCACAGATTAAACTTAATAAAAAACAAATAATAAAAACGTCCAGAGCATCCAACTCACTCAAGAGTTCAGGTCCCAAAGCAACCAATGAAAAATGCAGTCCTTTATCTACAACAATTGAGGAAATGACACGTAGAGACACGCAGGTTCCCAGCCTGCAATATGGCTACGCCCTTCAGGCCAGAATAGCACACTGCCTGCTGGGAGTCACAGCAAGGGATCATACTTTTTTTCTATGAAAGCAGCTGCCATCTACTTTTAATAACAGGAGACGGGGGATACACTTTCCTTGGGAAGACTCAAGGGAACCTTTTGCCCAGCTTTCACGTTTTCCTCCCGTAGAAATGCAGACAAGTGTCTGCATCCAAACATCCAAACCCCTTGATGAAACTGGAGCTGCTTTTACAGCTTTGAGAATAGTTGGCGTGCAGGGTTCAGGGTGGCGGCGTCAGCACTGGGATTCAGCAACAAAAGTCCTGACCCTGAGGGGTGACAATCAAGGTTTGCTTACTTGTTGTGCTGGATGTGCTTTCTGTTTTCCAGTCTCCTCGCTTTATCTCCTTTTTTGGTGGGAAAACATTTTTCCTAGGGGTGTATTCGTATATACCACATTCTGGTTTCCCCAGAGTGTTATGAGAATGTCGAATGGGTACTGTAATTTCCAAATCTGGAAGGGAAAATGAGAATGAACAGCTCAAAATGATCTACGTGAGTCTAACCTCTGTGAGACAGCTTCACATCCCAAAACACACTCAGTTGTATAAGGATGATCATAACTGTACATATACAAATCCAGATTCACTCCACAGATGTGGACTCAGTCTGGGAAACCGAATAAAGCAGCTTCTTAATGTTTTACTCAACAGGCACACAAATGTATTAACATATCACATAATTACAATACAGAGACATTTCTGCCTTAAGAACCTATTAATATTGGTCGCTGCTTCACTACCAGAGAATGTCAGAATCAGAGGCTGTTACCTGTACTTTTGCCTGATTTTTGCTTCTCCATTTGCCTCCTGGTTATGCTGTCTCGTAGCCGTTTCAGATTTTCCTAAAAATTATCACAAGACATTCTTTTCAGACTTTGGATAAAGGAGGATGAACAGCTTTCTGACAATACCAGTAACATATATCAGCTAACTTTGCAACCAAGCTGCAACAAAGGCTGCTAGACCAGGCTGAAGTCCAAACCATGTGAAACCGTCTATTCCCTTCAGAAATCCGTATGTGCCTTTCACAAGGCAAGTTTTTTCAGATGTTTATTGTGTATGTTCAGGTCAAGTTCACAGAATCACCGGTAGTTGCAGATAAGCAGCATATTTGGTTTAGATCTCCCTCTATTTTCTGTCTCCACTGTTACACTGGCACAGAAACAGGACACATGTTCAAGTAACTGCAGTCCTTTCTGTACTAATGAACAGGTAATAATGACTGTGGGACAGAGGAGGCTGCTGCACATCAGAGCATGACAGACAATGACAGAACTGAGGATGCTCCCACTGAAGCAACAGCGGACTCCTGAAAATGTAACTGGAAACAAAATGTGGTAGCATACTGCATCTTACAGTAAGGAAAGGTGGGGAGGTGGAAGGGAAGGGAGACAGCTTGTAAAACGTAAAAATGAAGAAGTCCTTGAATAGGTGGAGAAGCAGAAGGAACAATAGCTGTACCACAAGGCAGGATCTGTAGCAGACCTTGAAAGCTGCTCATGGGATAGGGCTCAGAACATACAACTTCCTCTCTGCTACAGAGATGTACTAGAGCCTTCCTTATTGAAGAAGGGATTTCCCATGACTGTTTCTGTTTAGAGAGGACCCTTCCAGGTGAAAAGGATTAAAGTCTTGGCTTTGTCCTGACAGCTATGAGAACAGTATCACACACTGGAGACCAGCACCTCGAGCGCTGGGGCAGACTTTGCCACAGCATGAACAAAAGGCTCCAAAAGAAGCAGGCAGTGTTTTTGAAGAGGGAGCTCCAAACTAATGTGAGAATGGAAACTTTAAAATGTGACTGATAGTTCCCAGTCATTATGCTGCTGCTGCCAACGCAATGATGTCCTCATTCAGCTGAGCACCCAAACAGTGCACTTTCACCCATGACTTTTACTTTGCCCAGCTGCAAAGAACAGGCAGTCCTGGAAGGTTTAGGAATGAAAGCAATCAAACATTCTGCCTTTTAAAGAACCTGAAGAAGCATCAGACTATTTACAAGACAGGAGTTTAACAGCAATACATCATCTGGGACACACAGTCTTCACTGAACTGAAATAGATGCAAACTGACAACCCGGATGTTCATTCACAGAAGTCCCTGCCACCAGGTAGGTGCTAGGTGAAAAGAAAGGTAATTTAGCCAACTTGATTTGGGCCTAATTGCTAGTATACAGATCTGCATGTTAGAAAGACTAAAAATATTACTGCAAGATAAACAGACCTGTAAAACAGCTATCTGCTTGCTGCTGCATAGGAACAGAGCTTCCTATGTCAGGAGAGAACTCTACTGGCTGCAGGACTGTGTTAGGAGTCTTCCTGCTCCAACCAGAAAAGAAAGCTGCTCCCACCAAACTGAACTGCTTCGGATACATACGTAAGGAGTGTTGTATTTCTTAAACAGTGGAATAAGTCTGTACCTGCTGGAATCGAAATGATTCTGATCTCTTTTTCTGGTTCAGTTGCCACTCCTTAAAGTGAAGTACAGCTTCATCAACATTGAGTATGCCCATTTTCACTTGTTCCTGTAACGTAATCAGCTGCCGTTGACCTGGGGTTTTCATTCCAGCAAATGGATCGTATATACTTGACTGAGACAGGTCCCTTACAGGCCTGACTATTGTCTCTGAAAAGAGAACAGCAAAAATATCACTGAATTTGTGGCATCTGCCCTTTTCACTGAATACAAAGCAATTCAAGCAGCCTTGATATAGCAGAGATGCCGAAATGTTAATATTAGAGACTGAATGTTTCCCTAATTAGAAGAGTATTTTGTCCATATGCCATCCTGCTGTTTGTCAGGACTAAGAAATCTGAGAGGTAGCATTGTGTGCAAATACATCCTAGTGATAATCTCTTGTTCTTAAAAACATAATTTAAGTGAACGATACCAAAGGTCCTCCTCAAAGTACTCTGCTTCCTCACCTCAAAAGTCTCTCTTCTGCACCCTCTGCAATCCATAAAACAGTACTTCACCTTTGCAATTAGAAAGCCAGACTTCCTAGATAGCATGTAGCATAATTCCAGAAACAGTTGAAAACTCATCCTACTGATGCTGGCTCTTTGCAACTTATTTACAACATAAGGAGTACCCAACTCAGGAGATAAAAGCACAGGTGCGATTCCTAGCACTCTGATAATGCACAGGGTAAGAAACTAAAAGATAAGGTCACAGTTTTGAAAGTGCAGAGATCCATGGGAAGCAGTTCAATACAGGTTAAATCTCAGGAAATAATGATCAACAGGCAGTGACTCTATTCAGAAGAGGAACATCAACTTCACGAGGCAATGTGGATCAAAACATAAAAAAGGGACTTCAATGATCATTAAAATCCTGACTGAGGATAAACTCTGAGACAGCAGATATGTATCGTATGAGATAAAAGAGATCATACTCTGCAGATATAAAAAGTTTCCAATGTCACATAAGGTCAGGTCATTCATATGCGACTATTATCCCCAGAGTCTTACAAAACAGCCTATTCTGTCACATACACATCTCACATAAAGCTACCTCAGATTTGGATTATTTGAAAGATTTTCAGGATAAACAGGATAAACTCCAACTTACCTTTCTTCACCTTTCCTCTAGAGACATAGAGATTCTCAGGTCTTTGAGCTTTCTGTGCAAAAACTGGAAAACAAACACTCTTTAGACACTGAACACATCTCAGGAAGACAAATAGCGTGAATGAATATGGGAAGCATATTATCATATTCAATTCTGCACCACATTACAGCTTCTGTTAAGACCTATTGGACCCCATTAAGTCCATAGGAGAACAGGATAATGAGCTGAACAGTAAAACTCCCTTTCTGTTGTCCTCAAAGAATATAGCTCAGCCATCTCTAAGAGAAATCTGGAAATACTTTCCCATAGTAAAGTAATTGGAGGAAGGGGGAGTCACTGAAATTACTTTCCCATACTTGACTGGAGTTCTTGTTAGCGAGATTGTGAAATATGACCAAATTTTCACAAAGTGCCTAGGAAACTAAGAGGCAGTTCTCTTTAAATCCAATTAAACCCTATCTCAGAATGAGGTATTGTCCTACACAAATGCTCCAAATCAGTAATATCGTTACAGAGCAGCAATTTCTCAATTTATTAGCTTGATCATGTCCTTACAATATCAGAATCTTTCCTATTTAGTCAGATTTGTTTATAGTGGCTGGGGGCAATCTGTTATCTTATTGCTTTCATTATGAACTATCACAGGCCAAGACCTCAGGATAAAAAATACAGCATAAACATTTTCAGCATAAACAGAAAATGAAAAGCAGACCTGAAACTAGATCACAAAGGTAACCCAGCTTTTATGGGCTCAGAAAGACTCCAGAGCCAAATAATCAAAGGGTCATGGAAGCCACAAGTAGACTTTCTTGGTGTTTATTTGGCAACTGAAGCCTACTTCAGGGCCATTCTACAGTTGACTGTTCTACAGTTCAGGTCATGGTACCCAACTCACTTTTGGAGATGTACAGCTCATTATCTGGCTGTGGAGAGCTGGATTCTGGTCTTGGAACAGGAACTGGAGGTCTGCTGGCCATTTCCTGAGGAAAAGTATCTTGTTCCACTGAATAATAAAGGTCTTCACCACACCGCTGGTAAACTCCTTCCTCTGAATCTGGCACATCCATGCTACCACCTAAAACAGAATGGACTTTGTAAGCAAAACACCTGGCCACTTCACTGAACACCAGATCCCTCCAGATGTACCATGTACCACATTCTTACCAAGCTGACCATTTCTTAGGCAAACATACCCAGTTTTGCAGTGAGTTAACGTGCCAAAGGTCTTCAAAACAGGACTTGATAAAGTCATTAATATCTCGTAGCATTTAAGTGTTTGCTACTAAGCCACTTTACTACTAAGCCAGCTTAAATTAAAAAAAAAAAAGGCAAAAAAACAGTAGAAAGTCTCGTAAGTGTTTTTAAGCACTAACACCAGTAGCTTTCTAAGCTCCAGTTAACTAACATGTCACAGTAGTTAACAAATCAAATAGAGCACTGGCTTCCAAAAGCTACCTGGGTCATCTACAGAGTACAACAGGGACTTCTTTTTTGTTTGAAACAAGCAATTACTATCAGCTGACGGTATATTTGATCTCAGAACAATGTCTCAGAAGGAGCTGGATGCATGTATTTGCACTTAACAAGTCCCAGCTACCATTATACCACCTCATCATCTCCATTCTATTCTCACTTCTAAATTCACTGCAAATTCATCAAGTGCTGCCATACCCAATTTAACTGTTAGTTTTCCCTCTATTTGTACGTTGGCAAATTACTGACTCAAGATCATAGAAAGAATTAAGAGCCCCTGGACTAACTGCCTCCTCTGTTATCAAGTCAGAAGTAAATAACCTAGCCATTGGACTTAGTGTCCTTCAGTAGTTGATGCTGGTACACCTAACTGAGTCAATGCAAAGGAACTGACAGAGCACCAGTGTTGGCACAGGAAACAGAACAAAATGTTAAAGGACAGACTTAATCTTGCTCTGAGTCCAGCTGGGTCACCCATGAGAAGTGAGTCTGGATCCTATGGAACCTGGTGAGTCAGGAAAAGGCTTGGATGACCCAATCATGCACAGTGGGAGTAGCCCAAAGCAGGTCTGGGAGCCAGAAGTTCTCTTCCTCTTTCCAGGCTGCTGTATTCAAGTAGATGGACTTGTGAATAAAGCATCTGCATTAAAATTCATCTCTAGCTTGTGCTGCTCTACTTTATACTTTGCCCTTGTTTATGAGCAGAACCTGCACCAGCATCAGGACACCAGAACTAATTCCCTTCACAAAGATAGGTACCAAAGACAGCCATTCCTGAATAGATATCAACCATGTTTGCACCCATAGGTAAGCAGACACTGGAACAAGAAGTCACTCTTATTTCTTGTTAAGAAATTCACCGCATTTCTGAAGTCACCTCACAAGCTTCACAGGCTGCTTTTACTGTTGTGTCTCATTTGTACCCACTAAAGCAAGGCTGTCCATATCATATGGTGAGGATTAGCTCCTATGCTTTTAACAGATCAAGGAGAAACCTCAAGTTCAACTGTGCTATTCCCCTCCCTTTCCAAATAGGTCTCACCTTCTAAAAACTTGCGGAGCATCGAGTCTTTTGTATTTAGAGAAATTTCATCTCTGGCAGTTGCAGTGTCTGGCTTGGACTGAAGCATCTCTACATCTGAAAAAAAATCAGAAAGGTGAACTTGTTGATTATGCCCTTAAACATGTGGAACAATATCATATGACATATTTCTGACTGCATTTTCATTTTATGGTGAAAATCAAAGACTAAACCAGACAACTGACAAGACAGTTGCCTCAAAAAAGGCTGATAAATTGCTATGTTCAGTTCACCCTGCACAAATCTTTGCCAGCTGCCTGACACTTATGCTTGAGGAAGACAGATGTGACTAACATTACTTGGTGAGAACTTCTGACAAGGCTCCAAGCAGACACTCCTGGGAGGCCAAAATTGATGCAAACTTCATGACTTTCCAAAACCAGACATTATAGACCATCTGTCCATAACACACAAGATACCTCTTGTTTGGTTACTCAATAGAAGTCAAAACAGCTGATGAGTTAACCAGCTGGACTGGAAGGTGTTTCGAGGGTCAAGTGATAACTTAGTACTGAGAAAGTAGTGACAGCAAACAAGATACTTTGTGAGGTCCTCATTTTGCAATGAAGGATTCTGATTTATTTATTTCAAAAAAAAATGATCAACCTAACTGCAACTCTAAACCTAATCCTGAAACCCCATGATGATAAAAAGTTAGGTACACATGCTCCTAATGATATTAAAAACAAGACTGATATAAAAGAATTGTTGAGGCATATTGCAAAATATCTATTACCATATAAATTGGACGGTTTGGATTAACTGAGAATAGAAAATAGCATTTTGGATTACGTGATAATTCCTGTAAAGCTGAGGAGATCTAAGTAAATACTAACAATACACTACCAAGATTTTGCTTTGCTAGTATGTTTTGGTTTTCATTTTTTTGTTTGGTTGCGGGTTTCTTGTTTTTGCTTGGTTGTGGTTTTTTTTGATTGTTTGGTTTTCCGACTAAAGAACCATTGTTGAAAGACCCTGTTGTGGCTGCATGAACGCGCCCAACCTAGCTTTAACCTCTCAGGTATACCTTCTGTACAGTCACAGCAATACTGCATGCTGTGTGGATTAACCACATCAGCAGTTTCTCAGAGCTCCTCAGTTCATGCCAAGTTTCATGCTGCTGAAGTTAATCTGCTCACCATCAACCTAATTTAAAGTTCACTTAATATCGCTACACTACACAAGCCCAGATTTGGCCTTTGAACATGGTAAAGAATCAGCATTACAAACCTATATTTTTCCTGTAATTTTTCTACCTTGCAGCCAAACATGATTGTTATTTTTAACATAGCTTTTAGAAACAAACCTGGAGCAAATATAGGCCCTGAGCAAAGCCAATACTTGATGGATTTGGGGGCAGAACAGAATCTGACAGATGTGCAAAGTTCCTTTGATTCTCTATGGAATGAGCAGTATCCTCCCAGTTTTGGCTGTGCTCAACATAATTACTAAACCAACAGAGCAACAGGATACTGCAGGTTTTGTTTTCTATTACTGTATTGAACACAGTTAAATTTATGAACCAGTTAGTTTCACTTAATAGATATGATTGCCACCTTTATACTCTCTGGCACATGGGGCTGTCTTGCATACAGATAAGCTCTAACATCTCACTTGTGTACCAAAAATGAAAAGAAATTCTGAACTTCTCCAATGACACCTTCTGTTCCACTTGCTGCAAAACCAGGACAGTGGGACAGAAGCGATAAGAAAGCACGCACAAAACCTGGGTATCACAGCCAGGAAAGATCCCCAGATCTTCCTGAGGCTATTGGGTAACGCTGTTCTGAAGGGCTAGTGGGAAGAGAGGAAAGTTGAGAGTTCCTAGATGTCAGTCTTCAGAATTTAGTAACTAAAATATATTTTTTCAACGAGACTTTTAGTTTCCCTTTGCTGGGTTTAAGACTTCAGAAGGGATCTCAACCAATGTGCAGCAAGACATACAGAAGACATGTTATAGCCTACTGACCCTTCACTAGAGCTAAAATAGGCGTATGTGGGCACCCTTTAGAAAGCAATCATATCCTTTCCCCCTTTAAATGTTTGTAAACAATAGAAATTAAGTATTCCGGCACATGAAGAAAATTTACTCTTTACAGAGACCAGTCCTTTATTAACTAAGACAAAGGCTTCAATGTGTTGGTATAAATCACACCCCAGATGTTTTTAAGAAGTTATATTTTGCTGTACAATTCCCACAGTTTGTTCAAGGAAAATGAGGCTGCTGTTTCTTGCATTAAGTGAGGAAAAAATGAAAGTCAATGAGGACAGTGTTAAAAACCTGGCCTCAAGAGAATAAAAATATTGGTGTTAGCATTGGGGAAAACCAAATGGATGTTTTAATGTTTCTTAGGTGATGGGTCATAAAATATAGATAAGCGTTATCAAATGTATTTACATTATCAAATTTATCTATGTATACTGAGATATTTGTTATAGGGAGTATACCGAACAGTCAAACGAATCCTTGAAAGGGACCCCTGAGAGAGAACAGGTACAACCTGACCTTTGATAAGAACCTGAAAACGCTGAAGCGAGTTGAACCAGAACCAAGGAGCGGAGAGAGCATGCGTCGAGTGGGAAAGGTGAAAAGTTTAACAGAGAGGAAGGCTCCTTACTTCATCTGGACGACCACCTGGACGGCACCACGCATGTGCAAATGGGAGGAGAGCTAATTAGAATGGAATGCGAGGCTGATGTTGCAACCTGTAATGAATATGTATACCTTACGTAATGTTGAATGTATAAATAACGATCGGGATGTAACGGGACTTGAAGCCAGATTTGGGCACCTGCCCCGCCTTCCAGCGCTGAATAAAGCACCTTCATATAATCACTTGGTGGTTATGTGGTTGCTACGCTAAGATTTTGGCGACCCAGATGGGACAGCGTGGGCACTGCTGAGGCGGATCGTGTCTCGGTTTCGCTCCAGCCGGCACCGAGGGATTCTCGGGGAGCAGTCGACCGCAACCGACCTCCGCTGCTCACGACATACCACTGGAGCAGTAAGCAAAGGTGCTTTCGACTTTGGGTATTCGGTACCGGTTTGGGGTTGGGAAAGCCTGCCGGTCAGACGCGGCGAAAGCCACGCTCGGTTGGGCAGGGAGCTCCTGGGGTAAGCCTAGGCGCCGTCCGTTAGACAGAGCGAAAGCTCTGCAGGTTCAGCAGTGGTGGTTTGGTATTGGTAATTGTATTGGTTTGTGCTGAAGGGTCAGCACCTGGTATTATTGGTATCTGGTGAGCACGCTGCTGCTCCGGCAGCTTCTGGGATAGCGTGCTGCTGCTCCGGCAGCTTTTGGGGATTGTATCACAAGCTCGAAATGGAAAAATTAAAAGGAATTCTGGGAAAAGATGTACCTATCCCACGAACATCCCCGTTGGGATGTTTGCTAACGCATTGGAAAGAGGGAGGTTTTGGTCAAGAGATGCGGAAAGGAAAACTGATTGACTATTGTAATATTTGGTGGCCACAGTATAAACTAGAGGACCAAGAAACTTGGCCTGAGAATGGAACATTGCAATATAATACAATTTTACAATTAATGCTATTTTGCAAGCGGGAAGGAAAATACAATGAACTCCCGTATGTGGAACTATTCTTTTATTTGCGCCGACAGCCTGAATGGCAGCATGCTTGTGGAATAATGGTGCTTGAAGTTCCGACCGAGGAATGTTGCTGTGCATGTACTAAGGAAGGGTGCTGTATACAGCATCAGGCAATAGAGAATAATAAGTATTACGGGGAAATGAATAATGGAAATATTGATCTGGAAGTTGCGCCGTCGGCTCCGGAAGAGCCAGGACAGGGAGAGAAAAGGGAAAATGAAGATAGCAGTAGTGATGGAGAATCCCCGATTTTAGTCTCCCCTGGGTCACACAGGACTCGGCAACAGCGGAGGGCAGGAGAAACTATAAATGAACAGAGAGGGAAAATAATCGCTCCCCTCAGACAGCGAGTGGGGACAGAAGGACCAGTATACATTAAGGTGCCTTTTTCGGCTGGGGATTTAATGATATGGAAACAAGCAGCTGGCACCTATAGAGAAAACCCAGATAAAGTAGCCAGGGTAATGAAAATGATAATTAAAACCCCAAATCCCGATCGGGATGATCTCCAGGTGATCCTGGATGCTTTAATAGACTCGACAGATAAAGACATGGTATTGCAGGCAGCTAAAGAGAGAGCCCGAGAGGATATACGAAACGGATTAGTGCCTGGAAATATAGATCAAAACTTCCCCACTGAGGATCCCCAATGGGATTATAACACAGGGGATGGAATAAGGAGGCTGAAGAGATATCAAGATTGGGTACAAGTCGGGGTACAGAATGCCATGCCCCGGACCATAAATTGGTCAAAACTGTATAATGTCAGGCAAGAAAAAACAGAATCACCTTCTGCCTTTTTGGAGAGATTAAAAGAAACTGCTAAGAAATATACGGATTTAGATGTAGAAACTGAGCAAGCTAAAGCTCAATTAGCGCTCATTTTCCTGGGACAAGCCCAAGAGGATATTCGGAAGAAATTGCAAAAGTTGGAAGGTGCAGATTTGAGAAATTTGGATAGGCTGTTGGAAATAGCCTGGAAAGTGTATAATAACAGAGAGAAAGAAACAACAAAAAGGCAACAACAGAATTTGTTAGCAGTAATTCAAGGGAGAGAACATGCAGGATTAAGGGGCAGGGAAAGAGGAAATATTAATGGTCGAGGTAGAGGAATGGGGAGAGGCTATCTGAGCTCAGGGGGAAATAGGCTAGGTCTTAACCAGTGTGCCCATTGTAAGAGGGAAGGTCACTGGAAAAACGAGTGCCCTCTCCGTGGACAGCTGATTGTTGGTGGGGGAAATCTGTTCCGAAACCAAGAAGCAGCAAAGGTGATGGTCCTGGGGGAATATAGTAGCTGACTAGGAGATTCGGTAATGGAAACTAAAGAGCCCCTAACGAAAATTCAAATAGGAAATAAGGAAGTAAAATTTTTAATTGATACAGGGGCCACATATTCAGTACTCAATAAATTAAACGGTAGGATAGGGGAAAGGAAAACTACTATTATAGGTGCCACTGGGAAAGAGGAAATATGGCCATTCTTACAACCCCTTGATTTACGGTTTGGAGGTAAAGAAATTACGCATGAATTTTTATATGTACCAGAATGCCCTATTCCTCTTTTGGGACGGGATCTGTTAACTAAACTAAACGCTACCATAACGTTTGAAGATGGAGTATTGATTATGAGAATCGCGGAATCAAAAGTGGGACAAATATTGATGATTAAAGAGAAGGCTGTTCCTCGTATATCAAACGAGGTAGAAAATGCAATAATACCTACGATTTGGGAAACAGACGTACCTGGAAAATCGAAAGTAGCCCAGCCAGTAAAAATTGAACTTAAGGAAGGGGCCCGACCGGTACGGATTAAACAGTACCCGTTGAAGCTAGAAGCTAGGCTAGGAATAGTAAAGATTATAGATAAACTTCTTAGCTACCACATTCTGGAAGAATGCAAGTCTGAATATAATACCCCAATTTTCCCAGTAAGGAAACCTAATGGGGAATACAGACTAGTGCAGGATCTTAGGGCAATAAATGAAATAACAAAAGACATTCACCCAGTGGTGGCTAATCCTTATACATTGTTAACATCTGTAAAAGAGAAATATAAGTGGTTTACGGTAATAGATTTAAAAGATGCCTTCTTCTGCATAGCCATTGACAAGGATAGTAGAAAACTCTTTGCTTTTGAATGGGAAAATCCAAGGAACGGACGAAAAATGCAACTGACCTGGACAAGGTTACCTCAAGGATTCAAGAATAGCCCGACCCTCTTCGGCAGTCAACTAGCTAAAGAAGTAGAAGATTGGATCAACCAAGGACAAATTCAGGTACCAAGGGATCAATACTTGCTATTACAATATGTGGACGATATATTAATAGCTACCGAAGGAGAATCAGAATGTATTCAGGTAACTATTGATATTTTGAATCAATTGGGACTAAATGGATACAAGGTTTCTAAACAAAAGGCACAAATCGTGTGCACAACAGTAATTTATTTGGGATGTGAAATTTCTCAAGGACAAAGAAAACTGGGAGTTAACCGAATACAAGCTATTTGTGAAATCCCCAAGCCACGAAATTTGCATGAACTACGGGCTTTCCTAGGTATGGCTGGGTGGTGCAGACTGTGGGTAATGGACTATGGACTCATAGCAAAGCCCCTCTATGAAACCCAAAAGGCCTGTACATTTACCTGGGGAAAGCCACAACAAGAGGCCTTTAAGAAATTAAAGGAAGCCCTGATGAAGGCACCTGCCTTGGGTTTGCCAGACCTATCAAAGGACTTCCAACTGTTTGTGCATGAGAGACAACAATTGGTATTAGGAGTACTGACCCAGCGACTTGGGAGCTGGAAAAGACCTGTGGGGTATTTTTCTAAACAACTGGATGCAGTAAGTGCTGGATAGCCCTCGTGTTTAAGGGCCGTGGCAGCCACAGTCCTTTTGATACAGGAAGCCAGGAAGCTCACATTAGGAAAACGAATTGAGGTGTTCGTGCCACATATGGTGACTACGGTATTGGAGCAAAAGGGGGGCCATTGGCTGTCACCCAGCCAAATGATGAAATATCAAGCCATACTAACTGAGCAAGATGATGTAATTCTAAAAACTACTAACCTATTGAACCCAGCAGTGTTTCTAGGAACAACTGCGGAGGAAGGAGACCTCAGTCATGATTGTGTGGAAATCATCTAACATACCTATGCCAGCAGGACAGACTTAAAGGACCAACCTCTGGAGAAACCGGATTGGGAACTTTTCATGGATGGAAGCAGCTTTGTGGAAAACGGAACTCGCTATGCAGGATACACGGTAACTACGTCAAAGGTAGTGATTGAGGCAAACTCCCTACCTCCGGGAACTTCAGCCCAACGAGCAGAAATAATTGCCCTGACACGAGCCCTGGAACTAAGCAAGGGTAAGAATGTGAATATATGGACAGATTCGAAATATGCATTTGGAGTAGTTCATGTACATGGGGTATTATGGAAAGAAAGGGGAATGCTATCCTCACAAGGGACTAATATAAAATACCAAGAAGAAATACTGAAATTAATAACAGCTGTACAGAAACCCCAACAGGTAGCTATAATGCATTGTAAAGCCCATCAAGGAGGGGCGTCAGAGATTGCAGAAGGTAACAGACTGGCAGATTTGACAGCCCGGAAGGTTGCGCGCGAAGTATGGAAAGTAATGGTTCTAATTCCATCAAAGGTAGGTCTTTCTTGTTCTAATTTACCTAAAGACCTGAAGTATTCATCAGAAGATGAGAGACTTGCGAATTTGATGAAGGCTCGGAAGAATTCTGACAGATGGTATGTGACTGCAACAGGGCAAGTCATAGTGCCTCCTGTAGTAATGCGAGAAATCTTATAAAGAAAACATAATGAGTGTCACTGGGGTGCAGAAGCAATGGTGACTTATTTGAAATGGGGTGTTGTCTCGGTACACATGTTAACAATGGCAAAGTCAGTAATGTCAAAGTGCGAGCTTTGCCTAAAGAATAATCCGGTAGCAAGGAAACATGCTGAGATGGGAAGAACTAGGACTGGGATAGAGCCTGGAAGGATGGCTTAAGTCTCTCCTACAAACCATTGTGCTGCTGCTAATTGTATTCCTTGCAATGGGAGTAATGTACTTGTGTGTAAACGGTGAAATAGTTAGGAGTAGTGCATGGAATCGCCAAATAATGAGAGTCCTTACCAAGGATCACCCAGAACACCCTGTCCCATTTACGCCACCCCTGCCTTATAGTACTAGCACTAATAAGTAGGCATGGAGGTATCAATAAGATAGTAGACTAATAAAGATATAAAGTTACACTTACTAATCTCTATATCAAGTTATACTTACTAACCTCTACTAACCTGATTCAACTTAAAAATAATGAAAATACTTGCCCTCGGTATGAGTGAAGTATTTTCAAAGGGGGGAAATGTTAGTGTTGGGGAAAACCAAATGGATGTTTTAATGTTTCTTAGGTGATGGGTCATAAAATATAGATAAGCGTTATCAAATGTATTTACATTATCAAATTTATCTATGTATACTGAGATATTTGTTATAGGGAGTATACCGAACAGTCAAACGAATCCTTGAAAGGGACCCCTGAGAGAGAACAAGTACAACCTGACCTTTGATAAGAACCTGAAAACGCTGAAGCGAGTTGAACCAGGACCAAGGAGCGGAGAGACCATGCGTTGAGTGGGAAAGGTGAAAAGTTTAACAGAGAGGAAGGCTCCTTACTTCATCTGGACGACCACCTGGACGACCACCGGAGGGCACCACGCATGTGCAAATGGGAGGAGAGCTAATTAGAATGGAATGCGAGGCTGATGTTGCAACCTGTAATGAATATGTATACCTTACGTAATGTTGAATGTATAAATAACGATCGGGATGTAACGGGACTTGAAGCCAGATTTGGGCACCTGCCCCGGCTTCCAGCGCTGAATAAAGCACCTTCATATAATCACTTGGTGGTTATGTGGTTGCTATGCTAACATTGGGGGAAGGAGTAGAATAAGGGCATCACAACTACTATGTACTATTTAGGTTTTGAAGATCTGCAAATTATGGGACAATAGGTTTTATTCAGCTGAAACTCTCAAGGATAAAGGATGAAAATCACACTCTCTAGATCTGAATGTCCACACAGTTCATAGCTATGGAAACACTGCTAGGAGTCAGGACTTGTTTCCACCAGCCCTTTGCCACTGCCAGTGACTGACCTTGGATAGAGGAAATACAACCTGTTTCCCCAGATAAAATGTCAAAACAAACTTTAGCCTTACAGTTGGAAAGTCAGCTTGGAAGGTAAGGCAGTACATGAGAGATACTAGAGAAGGTTATAAGGGGCGGTAACACTCCATACTCTAGAGGATTCCTTTTGTTCAAACTAATCAGGTACTTCAAGCACTTCTGAACACACACAGAAATCTGGCAGTTTAATTTTCACATAAATCAAACAGGTTTTCAGCATTTTCAAGAGTCCTTGCTCCCAGAGCCTTGCCCCTATGCTGAGCTCTAGCATACTCAAAAATACTGTTTTGTAAAATTCAGCAGGTGCTGGTGAGGGGAAAGCAGAAAAAGCGAAGCTCTTCATCTGATGCTGTAGTTCTACCAGATCAATACGATGGAGATAACTTCCCATTCTTGCTATTCAACTGCTGTTTGTTACAGTGTGTGAGTGACCCACCTAAATATTTACTTGCAACCCGCACCAACCTAGAACAAATTCCACTCGTACTCAAGAAAATCATGTTTGACATTACAGGTATTTGAAAAGGTAATAAAAGGGAAGTGCTCTTCTGAAGCAGGAATGATTACAGTTGATAATAAGAAATTAAATAAGACAATTCAATCTCACTTAAAAAAAAAGCAAACAAGGTAATAGCAAAACTAGCAAGTTTCCAGTGATTTAGTTAGGAGTACTTTATGATCTGCACTGCTCAGGGCATTAAGACCTATCTGGTAAAGAATACTCCTCTCCAGCAGAAGGGAAGGCAGTATATTACTATAGATGAAGAAAATCTTTTCCGTTTTTTTTAAACCCATTATTTATCTCAAAGCTAACAGGGACAATTAGCAACTCAAAACAGCTGCGTGCAACCCTCATGCAGCACCACTTTAAGCAAAGTTAGTCCTTGTACAGCTTCTTCACTCTGTGTTTCCCCAGGATCAAAAGCAGATAGGAAAATAAATGCATTAAACAAAGTGGGATGAAGAATACAAGAACTGGCAGAACATTCCAGCATCTAAATATTTGCTACTACTTTTAACTCATTACAATGGCTCCAGTCCTGCACTACCTTGTTTTCAAATCAGTTTCTGCTAGGCTAAATGACTCAGTGGTACCAACCTTCCTTTGATCAGTCTCCAAAAAACTGGTGGAAGCACATTCTGATCACAATAAATGGGCATGCTGCCACAGTATGTCTACATTTAAAAAAAGCCCAGGTATTGTCCTCTAGACCACAACTGTAAGCACTTACACAAGGGCTATTCTGACCTGCAGAAAGTACCTCAGTAAGAGTTGTTTACTATTTCCTAGGAAGCTTTTGTCCTCAGAAAACAGTACAAAAGATTGAAGTTTTTATTTGTGATGTCAGTCCTAAGCCAGCCAGCCAGCACTCCCACTAATTTCAGTGGGAGTTTATTTACAATACCAGCACAGAGGTAATGTTGAAACTCCTTCAGTTTGAGAGAATAAGACCAACTGTGGAACATGGCGCCAGTTTAACCTTTACCTATTATGACACAGGCACCTGTTATGGCATTTTAAGCACCGTTCAGACAAGCTGTAAATATTCATCAGGCAAAGACTAACAGACTACATAAGAAATACAGATATTTTCTGTAAAAGAGTCCTGAGTGGAAGATGACAAAGTGTGCACAGGAGCAATAAATTGGGAGATCTTCAGAAAAAGCAGGGAACACTCATTGCCCTTGCTAAGGTGTTACAAGTAAGCCATATAGCACATCTATCCAACATTTTAAAACAGACTTATCCAGCCATGCTTTCTAGTACAGAAATCATAAATATCTATCTTCAGAGTCAAGCCTGGGTTTTTACCTCTCCAGTCCTACTAGCCCTGCAGAGCCCGCAGCACGTGCATACACCAGAAAAAGTTTCTGGTGCTGACCCTAAAGACCTCTACCACACTACTGATATAGCTTCAGCTGCAGAAGGGTCCCCAAAAGGGCAGTGGCCTGCTGGGCTTTCACTGCTAAGGAAGCCTAAGAAGAGCAGCCTGACTTAGGCTTTGAATGCACAACTTTCCCATCCCTAGGCAGCCAATTCATTAGCTCTCCATTTCCATGCCTGTGAGCCAAGCAGGCTGTTTTCTGTATTCCATCAGCAGCCAAGTTCCTTCCGAAGATCTGCCAGAGTAAGTCGGAGCAGGAAAACGTGTATAGTTAAACCATTAAACTTAGTGTAGTTTGACAGAAACAAGCAAGAATGCACATACATAAGCAATTCAGGTGGCACACAGGTGGTGATCTTCAGCTGGGAAGAAGCAAGTGTCATAAAACAATTAGCTCTTCCACCAACAGTCTACAGAATTAGCAAATAGTTTTCTTAACAGCAAGCAATTCTGATCTAAATCTGAACCAATATGAGGATATTTCAGAGAGGCGTTTCAGAGTCCAGTTGAAAAAGTGGTAAAGTACAGAGTTTGACTTGCATTCATGGAAGAGAGGAATATCCCCCTTCATAGTGTCTGGGATTTCTAAATGTTTGAGGAGTGGAAGACAACAGGTTGGTCTCAGTGGTTTTAAACATGTTTTTCCCCCTCTCCAGAATTAGTCTATCAACCCCATTCAGAGATGCACTGACTGCAGGCAGAGCTTCTGAATACCTAGAAACTCGCAACCCCCTTACTGTGGACAACAGCGGCTTTGTTCCATAGGAGTACAACTGCCCTTACTGCTTATTCCCCACCTGAAGGCACAATAATCCTGGTTTTGACAGCAACACAACTAACCCCACAGTAGCCGAACAAAATTTAGCAGAGAAGTATATATGATTTCAGGCAGAGATCTGAGACTTTTCTGGACTCCACAACCAATAAAAGTGTGTTTTATAGCATTGTTTAATCTAAAAGAGAAGAAAAACAACCCAGGACAGATATAGTCTATAAACAAAAGTGTTTCAGCAGGAAAAGCTTTTCTCCCAAGGCAATATACTTAAAGCTGCAGAAACATTGGAAGTCCTGATGTGGGTACTTAAACTATAATAAGCTACACTTTCTGCTTATCATGGGAACCATAAAATGTACCAGCAGGATGAAGCAAGACTAAGAAGGAAGATAAGAACAGCAAATTTACAATTGCTTAACGTAAGTACTTAACTTTATATTTGCAATCAGTCTCACTGAACGTTAAAAAAAAAGTGAAAAAGTTAAACAGCTGCATATTTACCAGAATTAGCTCTACGTTTTCATCAGTAAACAAGGTGGATTAGAATCATGATTTTTCAATTTCTATCGTTTTGGAACACATTTCTAGATGTTCACTTTCTTTTGTTCCTAAGCTGCTGAGGTAGAAACTCAACTCATGTTTGAAATCTTTCAGTGTTTCACAGTTGTAAGTAAAATTACATCTTGCACTTTGTGGTCTTCCACTAAGTCAGTGTCTCTACATCCCTGGATCTCAGGAGGGAGAAATGGGAAACAAAAGAAACTTTCTCTTCCAAATGCTACATCAGTTGCTCAGGATTCAGAGAATCCTCAAAACACTGAGGAAATGGCTCTTAACCATGTACCCTGGCAATCACAGAAATCCTTAGGGCAATTTTATAAGCCAGCCAATGTCAAAACCAGAGCATGGCTTCCTTATGGTGACATCAGAAAAGCTGTAACCAGCCCTCACTCTGAAACTCAACCAGGGCATTATTATTGTATAAGAGAGACAGAGCAGCTGAGGCTTCTAAGCCCAGAAAATCGCAGTGATTATACATACAAAGGTCTTCTGGGGCACCCGGGACAAATCCAGCCATGGATTCATAAAGCTCTTCATCGGAGCCAGGATTCAAGGAACATTTCATTAACAGGTCAGTGGAAAGGTGAGCCATGGACTCATAAACAGACTCATCCTCTTCGCCTTGCATCAGCTCTTCCTTAATGTGACTCTTCAGCATATCTGCTGTTTCCTGGAGAGAAAGGAGTCCAAGAAGAACAAAAAAATAAGCTCATTTAAATAAAGAATCTGGAGAATCAATGCAAAGCAAAACATCTTTCTCCCACCACTGATGGAAAGAAACCTTCCAAGAGTAGCCCATTCCCAAAGACTAAGGCTTCTTAAAGGAATTTAATCTCCATTACAGCTTTTTGGGGCCAGCCTTCATGATCTATGCTGTAACACTAGGTAACAAAGGTGAAGCAAGGAGATGCTGAAACATTCAGAATAGCCAGTATTGTCTTTCTATCCCTCAATTTCATTTTCTACCTGATGTCTTCAAGTTCCTGGAACATGAGCAAAGTTCATTCTAAAATTACAACAGTTTGTCAAAGGCTATTTTGATGTAAGCGTAGCTTACATGACCATAAGGGGGAAAACTTGCCGCATGTGGTGCACTTTCAAGAAAGCAAAGTTTTAGCTTCACTGTAGATTCAGTTTCAATTTCTTGGCACTAGCAGCAGCACGTAACACACAGAATAGGAGTCCACAGACCACCTTTTTTGGTGAGACTAACAGGAAACCTCACAGCAGGCAGCTGCTCATGCAATATGGGCAACTTTCGATTCACAGGACAGCAGAACTCTCTCATACATTTGCCACATGAGGGGAGAAAAGAGATGGTGTGGAGGGCAGTGCTGACCTTTACCAAACACCACAAGAGAGCAAAATTAAAATCTTCATCCCAGCTTCCTCACCAAGCTCCTACTAAGTCACAAGCTCAGACATCTTAACTGGTTGCAATACAAGACATTCTTCTATCCACAACCGTCACCTCATTGGCCTTCATCCACAGGGCATGTGTCAACACTGTCTACACATGCTTCTGTTCGCAGCCAAAATGGGTCAGTAGCTCACGTAATGCTTTAGGGAGGTGAAGAGGAACTTTTGCCAGACATAAAATGAGGTGAGTAAAGGGGGTTACTAGGATTTTCAGATATCCGTATTAGTACTCCTCCTAAACCCACAGTGCTCCTAGTCACTACCCTGCTGTGGACACACTGGTGCAGATTATTTCTGTGCTTTGGTGCTAAATTGCACAGATAGTTTGGTGGCTACTAAGCAGGATCTACTCTTAACATAGCTCTGTCACTGTGCTGGTAAAGAAAACATGGGAGGAACACAGTACAGCAATAAAGTTGAAAGGACTTCCTGAGCATCTCTCTTACCCCAATGCAAAGATTTTAATCATAGTTAACAGTTTCTGCAGCCTTCCTGATCTCAGGACAGGATATGACCTTTATTTAGCTCTGATATATAACCCTAAATTTATCCTCTTATCACGAAGCAAGTCCCTAGTCTAAGAACTACCCATGCCACCAAAATAGGGCTTAAGTACTGCCATAATAGACTGGCATACTTATCTCCCACTATTCAGGCAACTGCTAGGGACAACTACATACACCATTTCAACAAAAAGCAAAGGCAGATAAAATCTACTCAATAATTTGGGGTTCTGGACAACCTGATCTAGTGGGTGGCATCCCTGCCTATGGTGGGGAGGAGAGGGGGTGTCCACATCATAATCTGGAAGAAGTCAGGGTGCCGTTTTCTGGGGGTTGCTCAAAGGAGAACTGAATTGTGAATCGGGCTCCCACAGCAAGAAAAGTGGAGAATGGACAGATATCCCAACACAAGAAAAAATGCATTTCACGTAGAATAAAGATCAGCTGTGAATGAGCTAATAATCAGACTGTACTATAACTAAGCAGAGTATCTCAGACTGTATCTTCCCAAACATATTCAGTTCCCATACTATCCCCTAAAGTAAGTAAGTGGGATGAAGGGGCTGTAGTTTTTCCAAGATCAGAGATTAGAATAATACATCAGACATCATGTGGCTGCAGAAACATCATTAGATGGTTGAACAATAAGGAAACCCAGCGTGGCAGGCTCTGCTTCCATCTTATTTGTTCTGTTGAAAAGCCTTAAGAACTTTCCTGGCTCCAGAGATGAAATCAACCCCCCCACATGGAAGCTTTCATGGTGGCTGGACATCTACTCCCTACCACCACTTTGTACCTCAGCACTCCTGGTCCCACAACACTTTCAATGCCGAGTTTGGTGCCACTGCCCAAACCTGCTGAAAGGACAAAGGACTGCTGCTCCCTCTTACCACATATTCATCAATGAATTGTCGGAGGTCCTTAAAGCCATGCTTTTCTGCGATTGTGTTTGGATAGTGGCCATATTTGTTGGCCACACTATATGCCTGCAGTGCTCCAGGGCATGTCAGCAGCAAAGCGGTGAGGTTTTTCAGCCCATATCTTGCAGAAAAGTGAAGCAGCGTTGGCAACTCCTCATCCCTCTGATCTGTGAGAAGAGAAGTCTGTTAGAATCTAAACTTCTTTCTATCAGCAACAGAGACAGCAGATGAGAAACAGACTTCCTAGCAAACACACCAACCAAAGCAGGTTTGAAAACCCTGAAAAGTACATACACCATTTCAAAATGGAGCTAGTTCTGCACAAGTGAACCACCTGAGGTATCTAGCCCATCTCCACATTTGATTCCTGTAGTCTTTAATGGGGAATCTGGCACTGTACTAGCCACATGTATGTAGGATCACAGGTTCAGAAGGACCTCTTAAATCATCGTTGCAGTAAGTTCCAGCTGCTGTAAGGAACCCAATCATGGTACCACAACAATCCAACTGCCAAGTGCCCACTGTGCACCTTAGAACAGACTCATGGGGTAGGTGGGGAAACGACTGCGCTGGGGAAAAATACCACACAGGACTGGGAGAACAAGCAAGAAAATAAGGCAAACATTTCTGGGGGCATCATCTTTTCACTTTGTGGTTGAAGCTGTCTACATAGCTGTATCTGCCACACTACAGTAAAGTGAGACAGACGTACTAAAAAGGGTCACACAACCAAACTACGATCCCCCTTCTACAGACATCATCTGAAATTTAGCTTCCTGGCTGAGATTCAAAACTTGAGACGGCCTGTGCAGGTACCACACACTGCAGTGTTAAGGTGCTCCAAGGAAAAACTACTGATACAGATGAAGTTTCAAAATAAAACAAAAATATTTCAACTTGCTTGTCATCATATCGTTTTCCTCCAGCTGGTTGATTCCAAATAGGTGTAAGCCACTGGCAGGAATGTTCTTCTTCAGTGACTCTGTCAACAATTTGTCCAATGCTTCTATGCTGTATGGCACAATTTTAAAGGCCTAGAGATAGATGGAAAGTGATTTTGCTTGGTTAAGTCTAGACAGTTATTTAAGATGAGACTTAGAGGATGATGTAGTAAGTTTTATTTATTTAGAATATATCAGGAAAAAGTATGCATAGACACTGATGGTGGCAATGTTTAGATCAAACAAGGAATATGAAGAACTTCTTGGTCCAGAAACAAAGTATGATTAATCTAAACAGATAAGAACTACAAACTCCACAACAAGACAGAGTGCAAGGTGAAAGTCACTCATGTAACTAGAAGCACGGAAGACTTACTTCCTACTTCCTTGACGGGTATAATCTCACTTTTGAAGCTGCTCCAGTGAAGTGTCACTCATGCTCTAAGTATGAATAGGTCAATTTTGAATTGCCCTGGTGTACACCCTGGCTTTTGGACTGGTGCTTAGCCAAAGACCGTGAAGCACGCCTATACCCCAAGAAGGAGCACAGCCCAGTACCAGCTGCTCCTTAATTTGAATTAAAAAGGAAGTGAAAGACAGTCTCCTCTGCCCCAGGCATGCTGGTGATTAACACTGCTCTCTGTAGGCTTCTGCTACACAGCTAATCAGGGATATGGAGGCAGGAAGCACAGACAACAGATCTGGATAACTTGCTTGTGCATGCTTTACCTCTGTAACAGGGTTCAGGTACCCTAACTGGGCAAAATATGATACGAGAACTGAGGACTGGCTTTAAAGAAATAAATGTATTTGTTTATTCTTAGCACCTATTTTACCCTTCTTCAGTCAGATAGTTTAAATCTGTTACATTTTCACATCTTTTCCAAAAACCCTTTGGTACAAATTTCCAAACATTTTATGTGGTACTTTCTACTGTATCAAGTTCTGTCACCCTAATCTTTTCAAATCAAGGTCTAAACATGGGTGGTGACTGATAGTATTTTCTTTGTTAGTTGGATAGCCTGAATTGCCTTAGCTAACTATTTGCTCCAGATATGGAAAAAGTACCTGTGCTTTTGCTCTAAGGGGATTTTTAGGGACCTTCTCATAGCCCTAACAACTTTGCATTCTGCATTTCAGAAAAGCAAGACCGCTTGCCACAAGATAGCTCATGTCCACCTATCTACTCTTTGAGAAGAGCTGGTTTCCAAAGCAGCTGTTTGCTAGAGTTGTTACCTGGCACATGAACTGTACTGGGTTGGCTGCATTTGCCAGCAGACTGCTGATTTCCTCCATGTCGGTATGATAGGTGACGCTCGTTTCTCCCACCATCAAGTCCCCTGAGTATATCTTCAGAGGCACTGTCCCAGAGGTTAAATCTTTGAAAGAAAAGAGAATAAATCACCTTTAAGAACAAACAATGGGAACAAGTCTTCATCAAATGTTCCGAGAATAGGAGGAATTTTGAGATACTGTCAGCTGGATACCAGAATAGTTTCTGTTGTATAGAGTTCATGAAAAGTCACAAAAAAGAAAAGTGATGATACTGGTCTGAATACCAGGTAGGAAAGTACTTTGGAACTGCCTCCTTCATAGGCATGTCAAAGCATATCACCTGTGACCTTCTAGGTCACCTGCTAACCCTAGTCTGGACCACTAATGATAACGGTACTCCACCTCAAATTACAGAACCTCACTCCTCTCCACATCTGGCTCAGGGTTTTCGCATCCCCTCTCAGTCTCACTACTCTCTGAATGAAATCAGCTTAGAAGAATTTCAGCTTTGCAAGTTTACACAGGCACAGGATTTCTCTCTTATATGCAACTTGGGAGCTTCCTAATATTTTACCCAGTGTGTACTCACAGGTCTGAGCTCTGAAGCACACGTATTTTGAATCCCACTGAAATTAATCTTTCCCTGTCTATATGCCTGGCTGTAACAACTAAACAAACAATGAAATGGTTACTGTCACACCTGAAAGGAACTCAAAATGTATTTGTTAGAAACTGCAGAGCTAAAATATATGTACACTATATCAATGCGAAAGTCAGGCTTATAATCCAAAGTGCATGTTAGTTTCCAGGTTAGTGTTTAAATCAGAAGCCTTGATTTAGGACAGAATAAACTGAACATTTGTATGTGGTTGAGGTAGTCCTCCTTAAACCCATCCACTTGATTGACTTCTTCAGAGTTGCTATAATGGCTGTTAGCATCTATTCCTAGACCTAATACATTGACTCTTCAAGAACACAGACCACAGTAGGTTAAATAAAATAATCCTGGGAAACTACTATCACTAAAAAGATCAGAAATCTTGCCCCTAAAGTTTACTGAACGAAAAGTTTAGACAACTTAAGCTTTAAGTGTAAATATCTAGAATGACAGAACACATCTGAATTAAAAGACAAGCTAGGATAAACAGCTTCAACTCTAATCACACAGAGATCATCACCCATTAAACATGTACTGTTATAATCATGCAGTTATTTACCAGCACTTATCTTCTCTTCATGCCTGCCAATACTAACATACTGGTAATACTAACATATAATTAAGTTCAAAGTGCTTTACAAGCTGTAATTTTTCCTCAGAACTAAGTTTTTTCCACTTTGCAACCCCACCACCGCTGCAGGGAAAAGAGATCCTGAGCAGCAGTCTCCTCATTTCTACACCACCAAAGTATCACAGATGAGAATGCAAATTCAAGATTTCCTGGTCTCAGTGTTTCCCACATTGCACCCTTCACCCTTACACCCCTGACACTTTTCAGGACAGGTAGGGTGGGATAGAAAGGAAACAATGAGAGGTGGGGAGGTGGGAATTCAAATCTCAGCCCAGCTTACTTGGAGCTTCCACGGAGATTGTGTACTCATTCTCCATCTCAGCCAGCACACACACAGACGATGCATTCTCTGGAGAGAATTCCACTTCAGTTTTCACTTTGCCATCTAGTCTACACTTCATGATAATATAAACAGTGGTCTGCACCTAAGAGAGAAAGGCATTAGAATATATTGTGAAACTACATAAGAACACTTATTTTAAGCCCCTTTTCCAGGGATTTTGTTGTTACTGCGACTAACAAGTTAACATCTGTCATTTCCACAGTCTTGAATGATTTTCAGTAACATCTTCCAGTCACTAAGTTACTAGGTAGGTGGCTTCTGTTACAGCTTGCACCAGCACAAATACAGACATTAAGCTGATAAAAACTCTGTGATGTTATATTTATAATCTGATTTAGTTTCAACCACAGCAGCCTCTTCCCTCAAGCAGCACAGCCCCATTTTGAACAGACACAAAGGAAGAAACTTAAAAGTAACATACTCTGGAGATGCAACAACCTTATCCAATTATATTTTATTTTATCTACCTGTGTAGCATGGGTCTTTAGCCAGAGCTTTGCTTAAAAGGCAAGAATTTCAGGTCTGCAAAATTTTCACCGGCCCTGCGTTTAACAGTTTAGTTATTACATTACATGTAATGAAATGTATGAGATAGCTGAAGTCTTTCATTTGGCCTAAGACTTGTCTAGCATCTACTTTTGTGAATTATGAAAGTGAATTTCTGGACCAGATTCTCAGTTCTGAAAACTAGGATATCTCCTGGGTCATACTTTGTGGCAGCCCTTCATACTGCAAATGTCGTACTGCTCAGCTGTCATCCAGTCAGGTTTTCAAAGACCACCAAAGGCCTGACTTGTGGCCACTTACATGGCTATGCTAGATGCTACAATAACTAACCTGAGAGAAACCTGAAGAGACTTTCTTGTCCACAAACTTATGCTGAACATAACGATCCCTACCTGGGCCAATGCAAGCAGCCCAGCAGCAACAGAAAACTTAAATGATTCAAGATGGAGTAAAGTCACCTTCCGCAACTCTCATATAATAAGTTCTTGACTTCGTTCCTAGCTGCTCCTTACCATGATGCAGTTAAGGTATTTATCTTCAACTCAAAACACAGACAAGCCACAGCAAAGGAGTTTTACCTACCTCAACATCATTGCAAAGTAGATTTTATTAATATCATAGAATAATTCGTGTTGGAAAGATCATCTTAAAGATCATCTAGTTCCACACACACACATGCAGACCCCTGCCATGGGCAGGGACACCTCCCACTAGATCAAGTTGCCCAAAGCCCCATCCAACCCAGCCTTGAACAATTCCAGGGATGGGGCATGTCTGTTGCTACCACTGCCACCAGTCACCCGCACTAGAGAAATTCACAGAATCACAAAATCATCTAGGTTGGAAGAGACATCCAAGATCCCCTAGTCCAACCTCTGACCTAACACTAACAAGTCCTCCACTAAATTCCTCCATCAAGGAAGTAAAAATATTCAGCCAAGTCTTGGAAGTCAAGTCACAGCAGCCAAGTCACATGCAGTGAATTCACTAATAGATGCCCAGTAAATACAAGGGGACAGCACTATTCCCGTGAACAAGCAAGTAAAGCTGATACCAAAAATTCCAGATACAGTTTTCTCTGTGTTAAGTCAACAACTGTGTAAAAGTTTAAAGCATTCCAACAGCCTGCTGACTTCCCAAACCACCCTTGCTGTGAACAAGTCACAAGCCACACACACCACAGAGGGAACAAACTGTTTCACTAAGGATACTTCCTAAAATGACCATTCCTTCCTTTCAGCCTTCCCTCTCCCCCAAGAGAATGCTATTCCAGGTCAAGAGCAGATTATGCCTAAAGTCCGAGGCACATATTCATAGACTACTGAATAATCCAGCACTGAACATCCACGACTCTCGCTGCAGGCTCAGATGTACCTCAAACACAGCACACTGCAAGGTACACACACTACAAAATCAATCCATCTACCTGAGTACAGGACGTGCTGTTTCACTTTCACACACTGAGCTCCTGCCAAGGCAGAAATGAGGTTCTAATAGCCATTTGCAAACTTGTTACTCCCCCTCCTCTTTCCCTGCCTGTTTACTTCTGCTCTCACTTCAAGGTGTGGTCAACAGCATTTGAGTTCCTTTCCAAACACAGGAGACAGACTGTTTCTACCAAATTTGAGCTATTATGTTTAATTTTTTCATGTTTCTCTGTACAGCACGAAGGTCAGGTTCTAAGTAAAAGCAGAGGATCCCCAAATTACATTGCCTTAACTGGTGCTTTTAGAAAAAGCACAAAGCTCCCAAGAGTTGGCAAAACTGATATGGACAAAAGAAAAAAATAAAACAGTGCTTCATTTCAGTGCACTGAAGCATGAGTCCGCCCCTGGTAGGGGGGCAGAGGAGGAAATAATGTAAAGCAGCAGTCACGCTGCAGCGAAGTTTTTCTAAACTGTTAGATGAAGTTTCCTCTGACAACCAGACCCTCCTACACTAGTGCCTCACATCTCAAAACTATGCAATGAAAGCCCAGCCACACTGACTGAAAAGTACATTGCAGAGGAGGTAGAGACAGTGGTGCCATACACTTCTCTCCTGGTGCATGGTATTAGTTTTTTTCCACCTGACAGAACGCTAGGCTAAGAAATGCAATTTTTCAGACAGGAAGCCATGATCCCAGTGCTTTGGAGTCACTTGCAAGACGTGCACCAGAACTGCCATACTAGATTGCATCTGGGCTCTGAAGTTCTCATTACCATCACCTTACTCCACTTGGCACCCCTAAATCTCACCAGAATGGAAAATGGGGAGTCAAGAGTGTGAACGTGCCTCATAACACACAAGACAAGCAGCTATATTAGTGAGACTATCCATCAGTAAGGGACATTGCAGCCTAGATGATAGCAGACACTGCGTATTACCAACCTATTTCTGGGCCTAGGGAACTGAGCTCTTAAAACTGAGACACTGAGGACAGGAGCCTGAGCAGGAAGGGGACAGAAAAAAATTATGGACTACTTTCCAGGCCTGTAAAGCCGCCCATTACAGAGTAGTGTAATGTGTTGCAACAGCACACAACAAGAACACAGCCCACAGAGTGGCCATACAGTACCCCACAGCGTATGCGGTCAGGCTGCACCACCAGATGGTCCGCAGTGCTCTTGGATGATCCATGCTCTTCATTCATGGCAAGTCTGCAGGAGTAAACTGGGTTCTTCTCGTCTTCTGTTTCTGTGTCAGTCACAGAGTCACAACCCGAGTCTAAAATAAAGCATATGGAGTCCTATTACATCGTTTCCATTTGCTGAACATGCATGGACATGGATACATCAATCCTATGAAAGAACCAAAGAGGTCGGTGGAACTTGCTACACTTCTCAAATTAATGTTTAGAAATGGGGATCTAGTTGAAGAAAGGGGAAACTACAGAGTTTCCTCATTTATTCCCTTAAGGGGACTGCTGGGGAACATTCAGAAAGACACAAAAGTGCTGGAGTAGCACTAAACATGCTTACAAAACAAACAACAAAGCCACTCCCTGCTGAGATGGGTACTCCCTTTCTCACATTAGATAGGAAAATAAGTATCTTAATGTCTGGTGTAAATGGACTCATCTGATTCCAGCTGCACTGAGTGCACTGCAGAATGGGCAACAACCTTTAAAGTCCTCCTCTCCTAAAGTAAATGAAGATCTACTTTTCTTCTATTTCAGCAGTATCTTTAGTTTTCTGGACCCTGCTTGCGCTGCTTACTCTGGCTCTTAAGTTTACTATTACGTTGATAAAATACAACACGAGGCAATAGTCTGAAGGGATCCTACTACGCAAGCAAGAAGTGTCAGCTCCTGTAACTATACAAAAGTCGACTTGAAACATACCAGAGCCTTTGTGTGAAAGAATCACAGTATTCTACCCAAACAGGCCCAAGAGAAGTAAACACATGTAACCCTACAATCTGCACGTACAAAACAATGCTCTCCTTCCTGATTCACAGTAACGCCATAAATGTTTTATTGATGGAAGAGCAAACACAGATTCACAGATTCACAGATTTTTCTAGGTTGGAAGAGACCTCAAGATCATCGAGTCCAACCTCCGACCTAACACTAAGTACTCCACTAAACCATGTCCCTAAGCTCTACATCTAAACGTCTTTTAAAGACCTCCAGGGATAGTGACTCCACCACCTCCCTGGGCAGCCCGTTCCAATGCTTAATAACCCTTTCGGTAAAGAAGTACTTCCTAACATCCAACCTGAAACTCCCCTGTCGCAACTTTAGCCCATTCCCCCTCGTCCTGTCACCAGGCACGTGGGAGAATAGACCAACCCCCACCTCTCTACAGCCTCCTTTCAGGTAACTGTAGAGAGCGATGAGGTCGCTTGCACTTGCACACAAAAAGGATAGCAAAAAGTAACATAGATGAGAGTTATCCTACCCTGCCAGGAAATACTTTCCCCAGCTGCAGAAAGGAAATAGACACATTTGCATTTAGTTAGTAGAAAGTTTTTTTTAATCTGGTTTCTACCTCAATTCACACCTTTTCTTCCTCATTTTCCAAAACATGGGGTGAAAGTCACTGACTTACTTCTGTCAGAAGACTAGCATGAATTCTTAAGACTATCTCCAACAGACAAAAATTTCCATTCAAATTTTGGAAAACTGAGGAGCAATGAAATATTTAAGACAGTATTTTGGAAGTTTTTATTTTATTTACTACTTACCATAAAAAACATCTGTAAAGAGCAATACAAATTATTTACTAGACAACTTCTCAGATTTAGACTGGCCGTTTTTACGTTATTAAGACATTTCTATTTAAAATGCTCAGTCCTGATGAGAAACACTTGAGAGCATCTGCAATGTCTATCCTGTGGCATCTCACAGAAGTTGCCAGCAGTCCAGGTTTTACCCCACTCCCACCCTCCCCGCCCCCAAACCTCCAAGCACATATTTTCCAAAAATGAAGACCGCCAAAAATTTATTAAAGCAGGCTTCTGTTAGGATGTCAGGTCCTGCTAGTCTCAAACAGTGAACAAGAGTCAGTCAGAAATTTAAGTCTAGACTTCTTCCTTATTATAATAACTAAAGATTGAAACTTAGGATATTTGAAATTGTCACACTTTTTTTTAGTTTTTATTTTAAAGTATTTTCTATATGTTTGAACAAGATTTTATGAATTACACAGATGTGACTGTGCTTTCAATTGACTAGTTTCAAGTCACAAAAGTTTAGCAAATTATTCAGCTGAAGGTTTGGTCACGGAGTCACACACACACTTAACTTTAAGCTTGTGAATCATTCTACATAGCAAGTATAACCACAATGCTGCTTTAATATTTGCTGTAGAAAGAGCAGAGCCAAAAATCTGCAGCTCTAAAGTTCAAGTAAGGCATCACTACCAATATCAGTATTTCTTAAACCTAGAACAGTATATGTCAATAAGCACGTAGATTTGCAGCAAATTTGCAGATTTGACCAAGAAGAAACTACTTTGACAAACTGCTATGTACTGAAGGTCTTATGGAATTTCGGGCTGTATCAATAAGTATTACAGAAAATGGTCTGAGGTTTTAAATTCCTTAACTTGATATATTAATTGACACCGTACAAAGCTACCAGCTGCAAAAGCCAGACTTCAGTTTTAGGAACCCTTGTCCTGGGAAAAGGTAGGCTGCTCCCATCTGGGAGAGCCAGGCTGCCCAGTTGCACAGGAGGAAATTAAAGCAGTAGTCCCACATCCTTCCCTTGCATGACTGCGATCACTCAAGCTGTTTGGCATATGCAGAGCAAGGCAGCATATTCCTTTAGGAGGAGAAGAGGCAACCATTACTAGAATTGAGTCTCTAATCTCTTGGTTATTTCCAATATGACTAAATCAGAAAGACTAAGCTCATCACAGATAACAGAACCAGCAGTGACCAGACTATAAGAACATGTTAATATTTCTGAACCATAAGCACAAGCTGACACTTGCCAGGATCCTTACCCTACGCGCATCATCCCCCACTCCTTAATATGGAGCCATCGGTTCCTTGCTTGCCCAACATATGGTCCGTTTCAGAGGAAAGAAAACCTACAGCTGTGGATCTCAGCTGCAACATCTAAAGTAAGCATGCATAAGAGAGAGCAAGCCTCCAGGTCTCTGCTTTACTGACATTATTTAACACTGGTAAATAATTAGCAGGACAACTACAGGAGTCTGCACTTCAGCTGTTAAAGAAGTTCCGGCATTGCTAGATCCCATCTTGCACTTCTGCTTTCCTGTAACAGAGTCGAGTGCCTGGAGGTCATACGTAATAACAGAGCTATTAGGTAATATGGGAAAAAGCACTGTTAATCAGTAATTGGATTAACAGCTGACGGAAGAGGCTCCGGGGTTTCGGGTATGAATTATTCATCTGTTTTCTTCATTCAGAAAATTCTGAAATTGTAAGTCACCAACTTCCCCAATAAGCAGTGAAGTGATTCTATGGTCATCTTGCAAGTTCCATTCACACCCCATCTTATGAACATGCAAGAAAACTGTCCCATTACATTCAGTAATATCTGTGCTCTGAAGCGACATGCTGTTAGATCAGGCCTCCTACTCACTAAGATATTTGGCTAATGACAATCCATTTGCATATAAAGATTCAGCAATTATACCACTGTAACTGCAGCCAGGTTAGACAGGCCATCACTGAGATCAGACACATTAGAAAGTTATGAGAATACCTGAATTGAGCTTCTCCATGAGCAGCTGCTGTAGGTCAACAGCTCGTGGTTATAAAAGGCTCTGCCTTCACTGGAAGCCCTTTCTATTCCCCTTTACAAGAAGGCTACCTCAGGCCACGCCTGACAGTCTCTGTAATACTCATGAGAATAGCAGCTAGAGGAGGAAATGCGGTCCAAGAAACCCAACCACATTTCCCTTCGAAGAGTGTGCTCCCCACCAGGAAACATCAGTGGCTCAGCTGCAGAGCGCAGCCCACGCAGCCCCTTCTGTCCAACCTGCCCGGCTCCTCACACAGCTTCCCTGCTGGAACTCACCCCTGGGAAACACAGACATGGCCACATGCTTCACGAGCCTTTTAGCAGCTCTAGAAACCAGGATGAAGCAGCCAGTTATTTTGATATCTTGCTGTACAGAGCACGGAGCTTGCTCTGCCATCCACTTCCTCCTGGCCAAACTGCGCCTGCCTGCGTGGAGCTGACAGCTGTGGTTTCTCAGAAGTCAGCCCTGACACCGCAGGACATGTGAGCGCTTGGATGCAGTCAGCAGTCTGCCCTAGCCGCTTTGCCATCCAGATACGAAGGCAAATGGCATGACCGAGCAACTACTTGCCCTTACAGGTTCTGCATGTGTAGACTACCCCCTCGCCAGCACCTGCCTGTCAACCAGCTCTCCAGCAGAGGAGACTAGTTTTCACAAGACCTCAGACTTTCACCTTGGTATACCTAGAGCAAGATGGAGGACCTTCAGAGAGCTTCTGCTGTCATCCAAGACTTACAGCTGGTCAGCTTCCTCTTCCAAACATGAAGAAGGACATTAAGACTCCAAGTAACGCCAGCTGCATTTGCAAGAAGCAGGCAAAGTCCTGATAAACAAGTTGGAGGAGCAGGGAAAGTTATCTTGCATCATGCTATCCTCAAGGTCCCTGCTTTCCTCAAAAGAAACACATTCAGGCAATATTTTGTGATAATCCCCCACACTGGGTTATACTGTAGCAACATTTCCCTTCTCAACAGAGTGAAGGGAAGCATGTGGAAAAGCAGCAGGCAAGGACAAAAAATCAACACAGGAAATAAGACTTTGTAAAACTGCCTCTACATAATAAATTACGTATGGAACATCTCCCCCTTTTCTCCAAACACCACCCCAAGCAGCTTGTTGTTTAAATCTACAAGCACAGCAACTGAAACCAGATTCTCAGTTCTACAAAGGAAGCGGTCACATTTTATTTGGGATTATAGTTCCAACCCCCCCCATCAAGGAAACAAAGCGTATTTTACTATGCCAAGATTTGCTTAAGCAACTGTGCATACCCACACATGCCCATCTCTTAGGAAAGTTGGTTTCGTACTAAGAACATGACCAGGTTTATCAGAGCCCTGCTGACAGGACCGGTGCTTTAGCAAACTGAGAAGCCAGTAAGTACAGTTGTGTTTACTCTTGTAACCTCCTAAGACAATATACACCCTTAACACTTGAGAACACACATTACTCCACAGTTCCTCTATGAATCACATCTCATTCTAACTTCAAGGAGCACTTTTCCTTTATTATATTTTAAAACTACAAAACATGAAACTGAAAGAGCAAATCTCTTTGCAACAGAGTGCAAGAGCCTTTCATGACCTTCATTAATGTTTAACCCAAGTGAATTAATCTGTTCACTTTTCCTGTCTCGGTCTTCCCAAATGCTGCTCCCAGGTTACTTTTAAAAATTTCTTCTTTGAAATGAACAAGTATTTGGAGAAAGTTGAGTCACCAAAAGAATGCCAAGGGCAATTCCATGTCACTCCAGTAAATGCTGGAAGGTAGGGATGAGAAAGCGACCAGTAAATGCCATACCACGGTTGCATTGTTCTGAGAACAGTAAGGTTAAGAATGGAAAGTCTGAAAAGCCAGGTAAGTGGAAAGGACACAGAAAAGAGAGCAAGAGAAAAAATACCAGACTAGAAAAGAGTAATAAAATAAAAACCTCAAGCACACTGAGAATCAGCAGAGAACAGGAAGATAACCCACAGGATCAAAGGCATCTTCTGTGGGATTATTCCAGTTTAGGGACAAATGTCAGCAGTAACTTCCAGTTGGCTGTTTGGAGTAGGTTCAGTTTTTAATTATTCACCAACATACAACACTAATTAGAAAATTGTGTGTTTACATTATGGTCCTGACTTTGATCCCATTGTACTGCAGACACAAAGCCCATTGCTTCTCCTTTCCAAACATTACAATCAAATCCCAAGTCCAGATGGACAAGGGCATGAGTATGTCAGACACTGGGACTGACGAAGCACTGTCAGCAACAAAGCAACCGTGACCAGACACGTACATAACCACTGCACCTCACTTGGCATTCCCTGACCTGCAGAGGCACAGACCAGAACCCCTGGTGGGAAGTCCTTCCTGCACTAGTGAAAGATGGAAATGGGAACCGTATTAACAAGCTGCTGGAATTCTTGTCATGGATCCAGTGTCTCAGAAGCAACAGCTGGAAAACTGCTTACCACACGTCATCTGCTCCAGCAATGCTCCTCTGCTCGTTCACTGGATGGACCTGAGATAACAATGGCTCCTACACTGTAACATGCAAGGCCTCAGGGAATGCAGAGCCTGAATCCAGCAAGGGTCTCCCTCCAACCCCACTAACAGAAAAACACTGCCCCAGCATAGACCCCTCAAAATACTGTTTGGAGACAGTGTGCAAAATTCTGCTCTTAGAAACATCAGGTGACCTTTCAGAGTCGTGGAGAGGAACTGTCATCTTCTATTGCCTAATAAAGCATGAGCAAAAACACTGCCCCTGTTACTTGACCAGAAAAGATTGTTTTGGCTCAAATGTATACCTCACTTCAGAGAGTGATCAGTAAACTTGGCTTAGAAAATTTGCCAAACTGCAAAAATAAACTGTGCACTTGTCTGGAGGACAGATGTTCACAACAGAAAAAGCTATAGCAGCTTAAAATACAATTGCACCCATCATGGCCCTCCTCCCCACTCCTGCTTCCCCTTCTTGTCTTTACTTTCACCAGAGGCTGGGGCCCACGCAGCGGAGCCAGTGGAAAAGAACGTGTTTGGCTGCGTCACTGAAACACAAGACCAGGATCTTTGCTTGAGCAGCTGACAACTGGGGGGTTAAGCGAAGTTGCCAGCCCCTGAACTTCAAGACGAGGAGGAACTTTTATACATTTCATTCATACCTCCTGCAAAGATAGTAACCTGTCAGCTCATGGTGAAATGCACATTCATTATTACAACACACAAGATATATCTGCTATAGCTTATCTGACCACGTCTGCCTTGAGCTAAAAGTGTGCCTGGCTATGACAGTTCAGAAATTGCAAGCCAACTCATTGTAATTCTTTGAGCTCTTAGTTAGCCTGAGGGTCTCATAAGCCTAGCGTTCAATTTGTTACAGGATTAAGTACATAAACCTAAAGACCTAACTGGGGTGCAGGGGAACAGGACAGAGACATCTTCTGAAGAAGATGCAGAGTTCTGACCACCCAGACAACAGGCTCTATGTACCTGACAAAATCTCAAGAAAGAAGGGCTGGGATGGTTCGCTTCAAACACCTGTGCCAGGAGGAGGCCACATGTACTGAAGAAATGTACACATGGAGGAGAATTTTTGAGGACACTGAAATCACATTACATCAGTCACAGACTCAAGTCAGTGTTCCTGAGCTACCACATGTGAGAAACATGAAAATCCAACTTGCTGATTAATTATCCTTGCTTCAATTTAAGCACAATGCATAACACACAACAGAAAAGACTGTCTACGTAGAAGTCCAACAAGGTGACATTCCACCTAAGAGCTGGGTAGCTGCTTTGGAAACATCCCACCAAGAGAACATCGCTTGGCTGGGTTTAGATCTACTGAAGCCACTTGGAGAACCATTCCATCAGACTACTACTGACAGAGCAGTCCTGCCCCCTCTCTTTTCTACATACAGTCTCTTGGAATACCACCCGCGCAGCCCACACCAGATCACCCAGCTAGTTAGCCAGATCAAAGGTGGGGAATGGGGCAGACCATGCTGAGGTCATCCTGTAACACTGATGAAACCTCCCCATGAGAAACTCAAGACCCACTGGTATTCTCAAGTCGCTTTTGAAAAATGCGTCCAAAGTTTTCTGTGGTAATGATGAATCCATCAAAATCCTACCAAATGCAAACCTAGGAACAAGACAAATGTTCAAGTGCGCAACAAAGGTCTCTGAAACAACCCGAAGTCTGCTCCACACATCTCTTCAGACCTGCTCTGTAAAGCAGGTTTGTTTTGACCACAAACTTCTGCAAAGATTTTGCAGAAATAACTTCAGCTGTTTCAAACTTGGAAGAAGCCATTAGCAATGGTCACCGAGCTCTTATTTTAAGCACATTTTAAAGCCACACAGCTCAAGTTGGCGGATTTTTAAAATTAGCCTTAGTTACCACCTTGAAGCAACCTGTGGGGAGATCATTAAAAATACAGGCTACAGAGAAATAAGGTTTGGCACATTTGTGGTGTGTATGAAGTTTATTACATCCTGATGCTTCCTAACCGTGCCATTTTCTGTACTTGACAAGTTCTGGGTTATTATTTCTTCGCTTCCATCTAGAAAGCCAGTATGCACCTACACTAGCACTGTTTGAACCTCATTCTGTCATGGAAGGCAGGACATGAAGTATTGCTTTTAATGTGCATAAACTGAGAGTTTATGAAGCACCTTGATGACAAACAACACATCCATCCTGTAACTCGGAAGGCTCTTTCAACTGCCTGATCCTGTTTTGTACAGATGGATAAGAACATCTATGCATTTCTCTCAGTATCTCCTGGGGGCTTAGTTGAGGTTTCTGTTTGCTTTAACCAGCTCTCTGATGTGTGTTTCCAGCATCAGTCATTTATAGCTACACTAGCATCTGCAAGGAAGGGTACAAAAACAGTATGCTCTCTCAACCTTAACTCCTGTGCAAGTGTCACAGTTTCCCCTCCCTGACAGGCGCTGAGAACCAGCCAGGCTGCAGAGCTCCCATATAATGAAGCAGACTCTCATTATGCTCAGTGGGCTGACTAATACATCACCTGTTCCTCTTCAATGAGCAGGGTTAGAGAAGCGTATCTTCTTTTTCAACACAATATAACAGAGGAAAATACAGTTTTAAGTATTCTCTTAATTTTGCCCCTTCGAAGGGGAAAAAAAATTCAAGGGAGGGAGTGAGGGCCGCAGTACAACAATCGTGTTACCTTCTGTCTCCAAGGCCACTCTTACAGGCTGACAGAAATAAATGATGGATGCAATCCTCTGTGTGAAGACTACTCAGAACATGTTCCTCCACAGAGCACCTACAGCCAGAAATGAACAGCAAGCGGTCCCCAGCTTCACATCTCTGTCCCTTTAGGGTATGTACATTGACTGCTGGCCCTTCCTCACTCCAGCTTGTTTCCTTTAGAGCACTTCAGACATCCAAACAGCCTCTGAAGATGCAAGCAGAGATCACAAAATTGGCACGCACATCCATGTCCAATTTGCAGTTGCTAGAACTTCCCAAGTGCCAAAATGGATCTTGCACAGAACAGCTACTGCATGCTTTGGACTGGAAATTCCTCAGGCACCCTGTGAGGACGTGGGAATCAGCTGCTGAAGACTATACAATGCTAGGATCTTGTACAGACAAGCAATGAGCCTCCAGCAGAGTTTTAAAAGAACACTGCAGTTAAATCTGCAGAAACTGGGGTCTGCTCACAAGTTGGAGCCTCAGAGATAGAGTATTAGATCAAGGGTGTCAAATTAACTCACAGATCTCTTTTTGGCTGCTTTATATCTAGGATTTGTCCTTTAAGGCGGTCACAAAACTTCTTCATGAAGTACTTGACCTTACCATGCCTCCTCCTACCAGGATTCCCCTCTGCAGTCAGCATTCCTAGGCACGAGGCTCAATGGCCATGTCTTATGAAACATATCAAGCAGCACAGGAAAGAGTTGCTACACAAACTAGGTCTTGCACTGCCTCCACATAAAGCAAGCTACATAAGCAGTGGAAATCACAGGACACAACTTCTTGTAGAAGTATGTTTCCATACAATGGGAACGGACCTATGAAGAGGGAGTGAGGATGTATTTCCTAGTTTACAGCATCCCCTTGCCTACTGCCCTACTTGCAAGTCTCAGCGTGAGGCTGACAGAGGGGTCCTGAGTGAAGCACTACTGGCCAGAAGCAGACATGGCACAACAGGTACAATAGTTGCTATGGTCAGAGAAATAATTTACCGACTCCACTGTACAATAGAGAGCACCCCCAATTCAGTGAACTGTTGTAATAGGCACCTGAGAGGAGATCAACGGTGCCCAATGCTAAAGCATGCAGCTCTGTTACTGGCTAGTGGCATTTGTGGTTTCTAGTGAAGAGTTGCCCTTAAAAGTATTCAATGTGAGGTAATATTCTGAAGGGATACACCTTATATAAAAGAGGAGGGAGAAAAAAGGGAAAGGGTGTTCAAATTTACCCACAAAAGCCACAGACTGTTCCTCTAGGTTACGGTATCTGCTTTGTCATTCCTCAGGACATCTGAAGTATAAGGGTAACATATCAGCTAACACTGGATTTCACTGTGCTTGCCATGAAATAAATACAAGGCAAAGCAGGCCACAAGTGCATCCAGGCCTAACATGAAGCTTGTCAGAGCAATCAAAGGAATGAGCCCTGACACTCTTCCACAGAGAGACTACTGGTCAACGAGCTACTCCAGAAAAAGCTGCCTTTGGACAGAAATCAAGACAGGTAACGAGTAGGAATATGTGTCACCACTAGACAGATCACTTGGCGTGACCACCAGAAGTAGTGGGAAGGCAGAACAGTTCCTGCCATGACTCAAAAATTTATTGTGAATGTAAGGCTCTAGCCCTAAACGGTAGCAATGAGCAAAAGCTAACAATCCAGCAATCACAGAAGTGTCGGGCTGAAAGCAGTCTCCCCTGCACAACTACTTCAACCCCGTGGGTTGGGAGGCACTTGACAATATTTAATGCATCTGCCCAACCAGACCTCAAACCCTGAGTATCCTATTCCAAGGTTACTTTATAGCTTGTGTCCTGCACAGGACTACAAAGATGATTAGCGGGCTGGAGCATCTTTCACACATGAAGAAGCTACAAGAACTAGGACTCCCCAGACTGGAGAAAAGGGTTGGAGGGATCTTATCAGTGAACGGGAGGGAATGAAAAAGAAGGAGACAGACTCTGAGGGACTAAACCACATGAAATACTACCTGAACACATGAAAACACTTTCCCCACACACACACTGTAAAGGTGGTCAAACATCAGAACAGGTTGCCCAGAGAGATTGTAGTCTCCTGCAGCAGCAACATTCAAAACCTGACTGACTGCACACGGTCCTGGGCAACTGCTCTGACTATGCTTGAACATGGAGGTTGGACTAGAAGATCTCAAGAGGTCCCTTCCAACCTCAACAATTCTGTTATATGATCTTAAGTTTCATTCATGGTTTCACCAGTGCAAGAAAAGAAAGCCAGGAAGTTAATTCAATTCCTTGTCATGTACAGGACCGAGAGTGATAACAGTTTGTGTGGTTTCTGTTATGCCATTTCCCTCCCAACAGATAAATTAGGCCATTTATAGCATCTCCTTCTCTTCCCTGCAATGCCAAGCCACACGCCCTTTGGCAGGCAAATAGTTTCTCTGAATTAGGCTTTTCATAGCCCTAATGAAGGGGCAACAAGCCCTCATCGGAAAAAGCTCCTGTTACATGACCACAGGTTGAAAGTACCACAAGCTCCTTCACCCCACTTTTCTGACTGACACAGATGGGGTTCCAGCCCTGAGACTCTCTTCTTTGCATCTCCTTCCAGATGTATCACGCATTCCTTGTGGTGTTACCGAAGCCTACTGCCTTGGTCCCTGGCATCTCCCAATGAGCCTCTTACTAGGTGGAGCAACATTCCAGCTCTTCTGGATCTAAGGGGCCTCAACAAAAGTTTTTACCTTCCTTCTAGCTGCCCGCTGTCCTTCATGTTCACCACACACTTCCTAACGGCCATTTCTGATCCTCCTGTTTTGCAACGTGTTTGCTAGTACTGATCTCTCCTTCTCATCCATCTCATTGCACCACAATTCAGCTCTGCCAAGGCTGTACCTGTCCATTAACAGCATGGTTCACAACTGCTGTTAACACCCAGATATCACCTTAATATTCTCAGGCAGCTGTTAACTTCCCTAGGGTTTTACCTGCAAGAGTTTGTTTAGGCATAGAAAGTTCAAAGCCACTGATTAATAAGTAAACATTTTGGAAACATGGACTTAGAAAGCAGGACATTTCAAAAATTTTAAGACAAAGGCATGGGCTGAAATAAACTAGATAAATCTAAATGCGTGTAATAAAAAACAGATGTCAGTTGAGTTATCTGAACACACAGGAGGAAGAGAAAGACTCCAACTGTGAGGCACAGATTCCCATCTGGTGCTCAATGCACGTGCATTGTACAGCATGCTGTGGTATCACAAGCCAGACAAAACGGTTTAAGTAGCAGGCGGGTCACTGCACCTTGGCTGGTGATTACACCCTGCCAGAATGAAGCTAGCTTGTGCAGTGCCATCCTGAGCATTTTCACGTCCTTAGCACAGTTAGTGTAGTGCACAGCCTGAAAAACTTCCCCACAAACAATAGGACTTGCAAACAGAAACCTTAGGGCCTCTGTAGTTTGCCACAACTGAGAAACTGAAGTAACAACTGCTCTGTCTACAAGGCAGCAAGAATCAGCATCAGCACACGGTTTGTTCTCAACACGGCTAGATGAATGCTTCCTCATTTCTGACTTTGTACTGAACTAATAAAAATTAAAACAGCTTTCAGCGTGTGATGTCTGCGGGTGGCATGTTCCCATGATGCACTAAATAAGCCACAGCCTCACAGCTGTGCTAGAGGCAATAGCATAGCCTGAACAGGGCCAACGCAGAGGCTATGGAGAAGTATTTGTCCCCGCTGTGTCCTGTGTCATACAGTCCACTTACTCAGGACTGAGCTATCAGGAAGCTGAACTCAGTCCTTTCTGCATTAGTCTTGGTTTTTCACTGTGTGCTGACATTGCCGTTAGAAGCACTGGTGAATGCCTGTGGAAAGAATCACTTTGAGAGGAAGACACAGAGACACGTTATTTCAAACATGGTCATAAACTTTCTTTGCTAAATGCTGTAGGAAGGAAGAGATGTCTTTCTTGGGAAACGTTCAGCCTGCTGTAGAGAATGGACTTAACTGACCTCCTATAAAGCCTTCATCTAAAATCTCAACAGTGAAGCGCTGAGAGCAGAGCACAGGCCGTGTTTCTCTATGGGAGAGGGCAGCTACCACAAACACCCGTACTTCATGTCTCTCATGCTGGGGTTGGCTACAGCCAAACTATAATGCAAATGCTAATTTTATTGTACCAGTCAAGAAGAAAGTTTTCACAGTTTCACCCAAAAAGGGATCTATGTACACCTGGGGTTGTCTTCTCTGCAGAGGAAGCATCAGAGCATTTGCATTTGAGGCCATTCACAAAACTTGGTCTGCAGGATCACAGGAGGGGGGAGGTCACCCAGTTCCTTTTTCCTCACCATGGCAGAACTGCATAAATTTATCCAAATGCTTTTGCCATAAAACCAGCCTATCTTAAGTAGGTTTTCCCTTTACAAGAGTCAGTGAGAGGGAACTGCTTGCCTTGGCAATTGCTCTGACGTGCATGATGAAACTGCTTGACATTGCCCAACTTGCGTGCAGCTGACAGCTCGTATCAGGGAGACCTTCTGTAACAGTATGAGAAGTCCAGAAATTCTGACTCTGTGTATACATCTTCCAGATATACTAAAGCCAGTGTAAGATCTTTGTATGTTCCTTCCTTTCTGCACATACAGAAAATAAGCTGAATTATTTGTTATGTAGAAACAACAACAAAAATCCAAATCTCCCTTTAAAAACACTATTTACATGTAGCTAAAGCACTTTTTTTCAGCACATGCTAACTTTCAACAGAGATCACCTCCGCAGAAGGACTCTTCAAACTGAAAAGTCAGACTTTAGTGCTTTACCCCAAAGAAGTTGTACCATAGATGTATGGCAGCCAGACCCACAACACAGTCCTTCCTTGGCTGCTCAGACAGGGCAGTGCTGCCAGCAGGACCCACCTCCGCTCCCCTTCCAGGGTAGTCTCTCTAGTGCTGGGAGCTCCAGCACCCAGGTCCCTTGGGTGCAGCTCCCCCATGCCAAGGGGCAGCCAGCTATACAGAGCAAGAGCTAGCTTACCTGTAGAGAGCCACATGTTAAAGTGGAGGAAGACAGCAGGTCAGCTTAATACAATTCATTGACTGCATCAGACGTCAAAAAGAGTGGAGGCTGCTCTCTAGGTGACAAGGCTCTGCATTCAGTGTACCACCACAGACAAATATACGTTCTGGGCACAGAAGTCAGATCATGCACGCTTCCCTTTGACAAACACAGCTTCTCCGTATAGAGTGGTTGCTGATCCAGAGCAGTTTATAGATGATCCATTCCAATGCCTGTCCCCTTCCTTCCACCTCAAGTTCTTTTTGAATTTTAACGCATCCCAAACTAGCAAGAAGGGTGAAAACCTCTCACTAACAGGGATCCAGCTGGCTATGTGAGATCTCCCACTCCAGCCAATCTATCTCATGAAGGACACAGACACTCGTGCTTCCCAGTCCACCTACATCCCAGGAAGCAGGAGGCTGTCTTCGGCCCCCGTGCTGTGCTTTGTGCACTCAGAATGCCATAACCCAGAAAGGAAGAGGCTGGTGAGAGCTGGCTCTGGGAATAGATTTCAGGATCTACATCCCTTTGCGCTCACACATCCTTCAGCTATTAGAATTTACTCTTGCTCTGACTGTACTGTTAATAGTTAGTCCCTAGTAATTACGAGTGATTAACACTCAGTCTAGGAAGATACCGTTTAAACCTCCCTAACTCTGAAAGGCACATATATATATATAAAAATAAAATAAAAAAATAAAATGCTCATGTTGTGTTCTAGGCCAAAGTTTGGAGGAAAACAGCAGAAAACTTTGGCTTTTGCCAGAAAGTGTCAAAAAAGTGATTTTAATCTCTGGTCAGCTTTACTTATTTATAAAGTACAAATCTTCAGGCACTATTTTCTGTCTTCTTTCAGTCCAAAAGGAAGAGAGACAGCCTGCTTGAGGCCTAGGTTATCCATCAGGAAACAAAGGCAGTTGAAGGTTATTTGGAAAGGGGACGCAGACTTTAGTTTACACAGGTTGTTAAATGGTACTAGGAAACATCTGTTGTGGCCTGGTCACCTTATAGTGTCATCTCCCGCACAAACCCTAAGTCGTGTTTTTTCAGGGGGACTGTTTTGGCCAAGATCATGACTTTCAGAATTTATTTTTATTGTGATAATTTTGTCATCACTATCATTCCTCTCATTATCCCAGCATAAAGCCCCTTTGTATGCACAACACCAGGTGTACCAAAAGACTGCACTATTTCATTTATGCCACTAACTGCAGATAAATCCTAATCCAAGATGCAGTCACAGGACTTCAATCTTGCTAAGACTGACAAGGAACACTGTAACCCTAAACATGGCAGTATCAGAAAAACATCTTAACCAGCATTAGACTCCCTGGAGCTGTCTGCCTTCATTTCTACACAAGCTATGAGAAAGGAAAAACACACACCCCTCTGGAGTTTAGAAGATTTCAGACTCAATTAAAATTCAGTGCATTGGCATCTCTAGTCTCGAAGTGTTAATATTTCTGTGCTAGTAACTCCTCCGTGCATATTATGAGGTGATCAGTTTCAGACTGGTTGGGTTATTTTTAAAGCCATCAGTGCAATGCTTCAACTTATCTCTGGCATTTCATCATAGGTAACAAACTCAGCTTTTGCCACAATGGTGCTGTCTCTGACTTCAAACTGAGTGCTAGAGAATACTTGTTGGATAACCTTATTTTGGTTCTGGTATGGCATTTAAGTTTGAAGGAGAAGCTAGTTTTCCCTTGATTGGAGTCAATAAACTCCCGGGCACAATATTTACAGTCAGAATTTCAAAGACACTCAGTTTAAAATTTTCCATTTACATTCAAAACAAAACAGTTATGATACACAAATTCAGAGGTTCTCTGAGAGTCACTGGTGATCTCTCCTGAATTAGGGACCAATTGGCCACGTACACAAAGAACAGATTGAAGAACTTTCTAGTTTACACTGGCTGTGCAATTTACTTTAGTTTTCTATTTCAGAAAAACACATTGCCAGATTTAAAATAAGGATGAATGGTATCGTATGTACCCCTCTTCCAACCCCAGATCACAAAGCCCCGCTCCACAGTTGCTACCGTACCTTCTGAAATAGCCTTCTTAACAGCTTCTAGGTAAGCATCAGGCTCATCGTCATATGTGAGTTCTTGCCACTGATACCAGTCCTCGAAAAGGGTCAAATAGTCATCGGAGTCTGTAACGCCGCAGAACAGCTTGACTACTTTGTGCGGGGGCCATAAAGCTTCCTGAAGGCTTTGCAGGACAGGAGGGAAATAAAACCTCTGCACCAGCTCCACAGATAGCAACACGATGATGCTCCGACTTTTGGCGAACAGGTCCAGCTCCTGGTGGGAGATGGCAGAGTCGCCTTCCAGCTGGTAGCTCAGAATCCGATGCTTTCGGATGTGCCGAGTACAGAGGAAGAGGTCCTGAAGGTACTGACACCATTCGGTGGCGTCACTTGCATACACAATCAGCACATCATATCCTCCATGGGTTCCTGTACAGGTGCAGACCATCATGGAGAACAGGATTAAATACAAAGCACGAATCGACCCTCAGTTTTACAGCAAAAAGTCTGCAGTACTACCTTTGCAATTCGTGTAAGAAGCTCCAGAAGACTATTTTAGAGCGCAGTAGATGCATCCAAAGCGAGCAGGTGTTCACAGCCACAGAGCAACTCTAAGGGTGTCTGAACTCCTACACACACTTAGCCCACTAAATTTGAAGTAGTTTTTTCATTCTCAAAAACCTTTCTTGAAGAAGGGGATTTCCTGTGTAGTTTCAAGTGAAACAAACCACACGTGGAAATTTTCAGATGTAAAGCATATCAATAGGGAAAAGAATGAAGAGGAAAAAAATTAGCATGAAAAGGAGAGTTCACCTTTGGGTGAGAAATGGAATCATTTTAGGCAACTACAGATGCTCTGCAACACAACTGTAGACCATTACACGCTCAAGTGGAGCACACACTGAACGCAGTGCACCTAAAATAAGAAAGGCCTTCATTTAAATGAGGTCTCAATGCTCACAGGAAGTCACGATGGCTTCCATGGTGTTAGACATTTTTTTTCTCATTGCAGCAGAAAGCGAACCGACTGCAAGGTAGATGTGCAGCTGAAGGGTATGCCAGCCCCAGTGCTTGTAGCACAACAATCCTATCGTTCAGGCTTCAGACACTTCGCAAGCTTGAATTGAAACTCCAGAATTGCCAAACAAAAGTTTCCTGACCTGTTTGGCATAAAAAAAATTCTCCTTGGAGGGAAATAATACAATAGCGGTAGCTATAACAGCCTGAAATATTCTCAAAGTTGACTTATTCAATGCCTCTCTAGAGGTATCTGCTAACTACACCCTCCTGCATTTCTGTGCTCTGGATTAAAGGCACTTTTAAAACTTCTTCCCGTTTGCTGCAAAAATCACATGCAGATTGAACCAATATGACATGATGCAGTGCTATCCCCATAAATCCCAAGAAAATTCTGAAGTCTAAGTTTAATTTTTCCCTTCACCTGTGAAGAAGTTTACTCAGATTTGAGGATTATGGCTCTGGTCCCATGGCAAATTTCAATGCTGAGCATTTCAAATGTCATTAGCAAACTGCCTTCTAATTCCAGTTTGACTGAAAGTGCCAACATTTCCAGCCCATCTCCATCCAGAAGCAAGCAAACAAAGACAGATTTTGCTAATTAAAGTAGAAGGCGATGCCTAAAATTTGGCATGCCAAGAAGAGCATCTGCAACGAGAGAATTTACCAAAATTGAAGATTACATTTTTGCAGTCACCTTATTAAAATTCAATCAAAATTGAACAGCCTCCAAAGACTCCCTTCTGCACCTTCCCCAGAACCTTCAATACAGTTGTAAGAAAGACTGAAATGACGTCTCGACTATGGCACCACAACTCCAAACCATACAGTTACAAACTTAAAACTGTGGTCAGGCAGAAGTGATGCAGTTGAAAAGTACAGCACAGAGATGGGATCTGTGCTCAGAATACAGTGTTATGGGTACCTGGACAAGGGCAAGGCTTTAGAGTGAAAGACTGATGGCTTAGCTATCGAGAATATACGCACTGCAGTTCAGCAGTATTCAGCGGGATTGCTGCATGTTTCTGAATGAATACAGCTCTCAAACCCCACATGGAATCTTGTAGGAGAAAGCATTCTCAGTGAAGTGGGTCCAGCAAACTCGTAAAACAGACAAACAGACCCAAAGTCTGGGAACCTTTAGGTTAAGAAAACAGAACCACCGAAAATAAATAAAAAAAAAATAAAATAAATAATAAAAAAAAAAAGATGGCTTTCATGCCAGCAAGAACACCACTATCATCAAAATATTGCTTTTGGCTAAACAATGCCTCACAAGGACAACAGAAACAGCAAAAAAAAAATAGAATTCAGAGATCGATTGTTTTATTCTAAAAAAGGAGAACCACCGGAGACTTCTGCTTCTACAGCCCTGTGCTGATTACCTGTGGTAGTCGGATGGGGAGACCAGCTCTGCTCCTGGGAGCAGGGAGGGGGAGAAGTGAGGTGCTGAGGCATGGGGTGGGGGAACATTGAACAACCCCCAGTACCAGCACCACACTTTTGGGAGATGCACAGCTGCTCTCTGAGGTGTGCCCAGGCCTCCTAAAGTCCCACCCTCAAGCTCTCTGGAAGGCACCTACCTCCAGGCTCTGGGTGAAGCAGCAGCAGCAGCCTCTGGGGCATTTTAACAGTTTGTAAAACAGAACACCTAATCCTACCCTGCATGTTTAAAAAGAGCACAGCTTTAGCAATTACACTTGTTAGCAAACAGCCCCCTCAGCAGTCTTTCAACAAAAGGAAGCAGCCATGCTGAGGGTGGGTGTGCTCGGGAAGCCAGTCATTTTACACCCTGATTGCACTGCCAGGCACTGCAAGAAGCCTCCCTTCTCCAGTAGGTATGCAGACGATGCAGATCTGACAGACTCCCTGCAAGCTCCCTGCCAGCATTTATATCCCAAGATAACATCACCCAGAGCATGCAGCCTCTACACCCAGGAGCAACAAACTTCACCCAGTGTGTAGGAAAGGTAGCGATCCCCTGGGTAGCGCTGCTCTGGGCACACCGTTCCCTGCAGAGCTGTGCCAGATCTCCTCAAGCTCTCTTGCCTGAAGTCCTACAGCCTTTTGCTCACGCCTCAGATAAACTGAGGAACAACGGTCTTTAAAAGGGGAACTGCAAAACAAAATTACTGACTCCGCTAGTAGAGCCAAGGAAATTATCTTGGTTCATAAGCAAAAACACGGGGTCGTGAAGAGCCAAGTAAGCTTAAGTCAGCAGATGGGACCATTTCAAAGAAAACAAAAATGTTGACTTACTTTCAATTGCAACATACCCCTTAAAAAAAAAAATAAAAAAAATTACGTGAGACTCACTTTTCTGGATCATGCTATTTTTTGTCTAATCAAATATCTCCCTTTGCAGCACCAACTAGTGTCTAGTCCTCAGGGAACAGTGTAACAAATGGAGAATGCAGAATGTCTGGGGGAGTCCCCCCAGCTCTTGACACTTCAGTTACAGTAAGAACTTGCAGAGCACACTTCAAAGCATGAAAAATAAAGCACAAATAAACTCTGCCAATTGTACACACAAGGAAATCCCTATGTGAACACCAGGCATATCCTTAACCCTGAACTCAGGTGCTTTGATGATGCACTCAGCAGGCTGATTTTGGAAAAACAAGCACGAGGAAGCCTTCCATTCAAGAACAGCATATGAATTAGCACGACAAAGAAAGATCTGTGCCAGCCAACTGTTTCAAAAATCTTTCACACACAAGTGTTATCTTGTTTGAATATTAGCAATACCTTGTTTCTGCATTCCCAAGCTTAGGGTATGAAAGTGATTTTTGCTTCTGCTTACAAAACGTCAGCAATATTAACAATATTGCAGGGCATGTTTAACTATTTATTTCATAGAAAATCATCTAGGTGTGGTTCTGTTGCAGTTTGCAATGATAAAAACAATCTTTGGACTCCTTTCCAGCTGTAACTCCCTTGTTAGTGCTTAGTTGCACACTCAGTTATACAGCACTGGCATAAGACTGATGTGATTATGAACTAGCACCGCAGAAATGCCTAAGATCTCTAACTGAGGCTGACAGACTAAATAGCATGGAGAAAGAGCAAGATACACAGCTTCCCCTACTTTATGAACTGCTACTGAAGTAGAAAGGAATAAATCACTTCAGTCAAAATCTCTGGAGGCTGATGGCAAGAGAAGAAAAGTATCCTAAAGTGACTGACCGTATCACAGCCTCATAGTCCCTCTGAGAAAGAAATTAATCTTTAGACTGTGGTTAGGAGTAGTGAGGTGACAATCTCTGAGCTTAGGATAAGCATGGGATAGCAGTTTATGGCAATATTGAAAGATTCTGATTACCATGTGGAAGATCCTAAATACTGCTGAAAGAGCGAGAGAACACCGCAGGAAGCTGGTGGATCAGCTCTGGGTAAGACTACATCTTGCCCACTTTACACTTCCCAAGTTTGAATCTGATCCCTCCAGTTGTTACCACCCACTACTTCATTGTGCAAGCCAAAATGTTTCAGCTTTTACAGTGTACAGATCATAAGTAGTTTTCCATTGTATTTCTGTGTCTGATAAAGGAAATTCAAGGCCTCTAACATCACACAGCTTTTCTATGTCACTTTGCTCATCCCCTTCCTACACAGACCATGACTTCTCGTGGTCCAACGACCAACCATGGGTAAAAAAAAATGGCAGATAAATCCTTTAATCCAACTCAGAAGATCTTATCTAGTGCCATGTTAGTCAATTTTCATCTGCTAAATCAAATCTGCCTCAAATTTTGACTAAATGAAGATGTGCTACACAGCCCGTTATCTACATCATCATCAATTTGCTTTGGCACGCATGTGCATGTAAGGTATAAGAATATACAGAGTCCAAACTCTTGACAGAGGGAGAGGTACTTCTTATCAAAACCAATTTCTTATGGTATAAATTAAACTCAACCCAAGGTGTCTTAAAAATCAAATTCTTAAATGAGAGAGACCTTCCCAAGAGGTACCAGGATCCGCTGGTAGGCCACTCAAAGAAGCCTGCTGTACCTTTCCGATAGCGGTGTCTGAAGTGAGTGTATTTAAGTGATGTAGGAGGAAATGAACGCATTCTTCGCCTAGCTGGAATGCATAACAAAGTCACAATGATCACAGGCAGTAATTATTAACATGCAACCGACTGGAATGGAAAACCTTCACTTCAGACTGCTGCACACAAGAGGAAATAGAAAAACCAGATAAGTTTGGTGAAGACAACTTCTGTGATAGGAACGTGAGATTTGCATTACGATACACGAACGTGAAGTCGTTCTACTTTTGAGCCTCTCTGAAATCACCTTCTGTTTTTAGGGAGAAAAGTAGTTTTGCCCACAAGTCTCCCGAGGTCTCCGTTTAGCTTATTTTACATCACCAGGAGACATGCGTCAGTGAAACCCCACCGTTACTTCACACCCTGCGAATGGCACGCTTTTCCTTTTTTAGATAAAACGCACACGCTTCCCCGCAAAGAGGGGAACTTGCAGAGTGGGCACCAGCGAGATTACACAACAAGGGTCAAACCCCTCTCCCTCCGGAGTTTGCTCTTGTCTTTTAACCCCGCGTGTGCAGGTGAAACCCTTTCCCTGACACCAACCCAGCGCAGTCTGCTTGCCGCCCCGTGCCACAGAGCAGCAAGCCGTACCCCAAAGAGGGAGCACGCAACGGGAGGGCACGAAGCACTATCTGGGAAGAAACGCGAAGTGAGAAACCTCTCTGCGGAGGCTCCCAGCCGGGGCAGGGCCCTGGGGCTTGGCCGAGCCCTGCGGCACCTGCCCAGCTGCAGCCGAGCGGAGCGCGGCGAGGCGGAGCGCAGCCCGGGCACAGCCGCCAGCCCCCTTCCCCTTCCCCTTCCCGTCCCGGCCGCGCCAGGCGGGACCCCCCGGCCCTGCCACCCCCCCGCCGCGACACCTACCGGGGGCCGTCATGGTGCGGGCCGCCGGGGAAGGGGCCGCTCCCGGTGCCCCGGCGCCGCTCCCGGTGCCCTGGCTCCGCCGGCGGGCGGCAGCGCTCGGGGCCGTCCCTGCCGCGGCCGCTTCCTCGGCACGGCCGGCGGCTGCCTCCTGCCCGCCCCGCCCCGCCGGCGCCGCCCCGGCCCCGGCCCCGGCCAGGGCTTTCAGGGCCAGGTGCCGCCGGGCCCCGGTTTGCAGAGTCCTGCGTGTCTTCTCCGGGATGCGCTCGGAGCGAGCGCTGCTTGCCGCTCCTCTGGCTCTGCGGGGAGAGCGCTGCCGGAGGGCTGGGAGGGGAGAGAGAGTGGAAAGAGCAGGTGAAAGGGGAGCGGTACCGGCAAGGGGACGGTCAGGGAGAGTGGAAAACACGAGGAGAAGGCACAGAAGACAAGCGGTGAGCACAGCTTGGTGCCCGAACTCAGATTTACTCCATTCCACGTGGCTACGCTCATGTCTCAGCACAGAGAAAATCAGCTGCAGAAAGGCTCTGCTGGAGTTCAGAGCACAGGGCTCAGTGCAGTTTGTGCCCCATGACAAACCAACAGGGTCTGCCCCAATGATTACTTCAGACTACTCCCTTGCAAACTCAGAAAAAAAGCCACCTGCACAGCTTGGCATCCAGAAACACTTCTTTGCTGAGAACCGGTGAAGTCTCTCATCATTGCACGTTAGTGAGCAAAACCAGATTCCCTTGCGATCTGGTTTCCCAGGGAAGAAAGTCACATCCAGGCAGGGCACGTGCTGCGTGTAGCTGAATGTCACGAACACTAACACTACAGCACACCAGTCAGCTACCTGCACATGGTAAGGAACCAAGCCTCTTTCCTACTAATCAACTCAATATTTAAAGTTAGATTAAACTCTCCTGCTACCTCCAAATCCTTCTTCAACCAAAGCCTAATATAAGCTTACACATAACTACATGCCACAGCCCGTCTTCCAAAAACTGGCAGTTTGCTCCTACAGTAAGTACAAGGATAAAATCCCTCATGATACAGCCTTATGAGAAACTTAGGCACACAGAGAAAAAAAAAACACAGGACTTTCCCAAACAAATCCCAAAAATGTACAACAGAATAAAGAACAGCTGGGTGCTGTAGAAATGTGCAACTACAGAATCTACTTCAGATTTACGTAAAGGACAAAAACTTATCAGTTGGAAACTAGATTCTCTATCCGAATTCTTTGAATATTATGGAATAATACTCTATACTAGAAAATAGGTAAAAGTAAAATAGATGGATAAGCATGTATACCCATAATGATTGTTCCATGCTATTTCCCTTGTAAAGCTGTGCATCTTTTAACTCCCACCATAAAACATTAAAAGATTATCTCAAAATCATCTCTCTGATATTAGATTAGGATTTCAATATACTCCTTGGTATCAACTTTTAAATTCTTTCTCCCTTTGCTAGCCCTTCGTATGACACTGCCAGGCTTTAGAATCAGCTTCTTGGTCAATGAGAACCCATGGGACTTCTCCATATGGACCAGTGTCGCTTGGGGTGCTGAGTATTTTATTTAATCAATGCAAAGCTCACAGTAAACCTCTTTAGCCACTAAAGTAAAATTAATATGCCTCCCCAAAGGACTTTAGGTGAAGTAACTGTCAGTGCATTGTTTCAGCAACCTTTACAACAGCCTCCACCTGAAAAAAAATCTGATGACAACTAGATGCTTTATACATTAAGAATCAAAAAATGCAGGTCTCACTTCAAGGCATGGAAGAATTTGTGGGTTGGGAAAAAGCAACAGAAATGCCTTATTGCTCTACTGGTGAAGAGCCTGGTCATCTCTTTGCATTCTCTGGGTCTCAGCCCTCATGCACTGACTGCAGCTCCATGCACAGTAGCATGCTATATCAAATTTCTCCTCCTTTATAAAGAAAAACAAATCAACTTTAATTCAGAGAAAACCTGAGCCCTGCTGAACTACTTTTTTTAGATAGGAACCTGCATGATCTGCTTCTCCCACGCTGGAACAGCACTACCTCTTAACCCACCCTGCAACGTAAGAGCTGAGATGTCACCCTGGACTTACAGAGCACATCCGACAATTCACCACAGGATGTATGTTATTACCTCCAGTTCCCCTGTGGGTGACAAACCCCTGATCTCGATGCTTCTAATTCTGTGATTTCTGTCTTACCTACCACCACATTTCCACTACAGCACCGACTAAAGCTAGACTTGACAGGAAGATATCTATCACTTGCTTTGTCTTTCCTGAAAGTCTGTCCCACAAAATCCACCATATGGAGGTCAAATCTTGTAGTTGATTGAATTGCTGGAGCTGCTGCTCAAACCCACAGTGCACTGATGTTAGAGGCAATTTCATTTGTGTGCTTGGTAGGGAAACAGGACAGGCTCAGCTGATGATTCTCATGGCAGACAGGTACACATCACTCCCTAACACCTGTAGAATGGGAAAGCTCTTCTCTTGCCTCCCTTGTGTACTGGGAGATCTGATCTAATCCATCTGCTCTGAGATCCCATAAAGGCAATAGAAAGAAATTTTTGTCTATAAAAAGTTACACCTAATCTTTCAGTGCTGTCCAAATTCTTAATTTTTCAGCCTCACTTTACCATATTAATGGCTTCATGCAAAGTAGAATTCAAACTCATGGACATCCTGGAGACTTGACCAATAAGAGGCAAAAGCTGCTTCACACTCTAGTATATTAGGCTGGCCTAAGTGAAAAACTTACACAGCTTGTAATTTATTAAGAAGTAAGGAAAGAGAGGTAGCCTCTCATGTTCCCTTGCCCATAGCTGACTGTACAAATCGTAACTTTTTTTCCTTCAGTTTTGAGCAGCATTTGAACACAGTTACATTTGCAGCATTTTTCTCAGCAGCCCTGTGCAAAGAAAAGGACTAGATTGCTCTTTTCAGAGTCATTACTTCTGCAAACCTACACAAATAGCACAGCAACTTTACTATATACTTTTGAAAAATAAGGAGGAAAGGATTCACTAAGTGTTTGAAGACCCATGCCATCTCTCTTCACTGTTTCTTTGCCACAAAAAAAAAAAGGGAATAGCAGACACCTCTCACAGGAACATTCTCTTCTGAGTTGATGGAACACTCTCTCTGCAATCTAATGAAAGATACACCAGCCAACAGGAAGGTCTGACAAAAGCTATGAGAAATAGGAGAGGGAAACCAAGGAATTTGCATGCAGTTACATAAATCAGTTGAATTTGTTTGCTTTTAAGATCCCAGAACCTCTCACTACTATCTTGGGGAATACAGAACAAGATAGAAGCTTTCCTTGCAGGGCAGTGCCCTACCAGGTCATGTGGAAAGTTGCAGGCACCACACAGGGGAACACCTCCAAAGAAAAGAAAAAAAAGCAGTCACAGCACACCTGTAAACAGACCTAACTGTCAAAGGTCTGGCAGGACAGGGTGATGCTTACTAACCACATGAGAAGCAATGGAAGTACACCAATGAAACAAGCATATAGTAAATACAGCCAGGACTTTCCCTGACTCCTCACAGGGAAATTGCTGAAGATAACAGAACTTAAACTAAGGACGCTTTACTAGCAATGGCTGTACCTCTTCCTTTCTAACACAAACAAGCACAAAACTTGTGCTGAGTTTCACAGGTGAAGCTTCTGGCTGCATCTTACAGTCCCAAATAAGCAGGAACTGCAAAAACTGAGAGGAAAAAGGGGATCCTGGAAAGTTTCCTTTCTGCAACATAAACCTGAGCAACCCATAGAAGGGCATACCATAATGGGAGTGACTGAAAACAAAGTGCACTTACTGAATAAGCCCTCAGCTGAATAGCATTCCTCTATGCTATGCATAATAGCACCTTAACAGGATGGGAGAGGCTTATAGCACAGCCCACCACTACATAAGGTGTTTTTTCCTCCCTAACACTACAAGAATAGCGACTTCCAGAGCCGCTAATTTAAAGCCACAGCACTATACAGCAGCTGAATTAAATTTCTTCTTTATCAGGGCCCCGAACACGCAAGCGGGCCACCGTTGTCCTGACCAGCCTCACCTGTGACATCCACCCCGCCCCTTTCCCATAAGCCCAGGAGCTCCACTTAAGCTCTCCCCTGGCCCTTTGGTACTTGCTGAGGCTGTTTCTGTGGGTGTATCTGCTGTGAGCTTTATCCCCAACTTTATCTCTTGGTTATCGCTCAAACCTCCGCTGCAGGTTTCCCTAGCGTTACAGTCGTCTTAGATACACAGCGTTACTTTTACTCTCCTGCCTGGGGGCTGCCCCCTGCCGGCGGGCGAGCGTGCGAGGCCGGCCCCCTTCCCTCCTTTCCCCCCCCCTCCCCACACGCACACAAGATGGCGGCGGGGCTCCTTCCCTCCCCCCCCCCCCCGCCCGCCGCCCTCCTTCCTGCCGCTACGCGGTGACGGCGCTGCGCGCGCAGGCGGCACGTGGCGGCGCAGCATGGCGGCGCGGCGCGCGGTGCCCAGCGACCTCTTCCCGCTGGTGCTCGGCTTCCTGCGCGAGCACCGCTTCGAGGCGGCCGCGCGCGCCTTCGCTAGGGAGGTGGAGGCGGTGAGTGAGGGGCGGGGGGGGGGGGGGGGGAGGATGAAAAGGGGGGGGGCTGGCGGCCCCGTGAGCGGGGCTGAGCCCTCTCCGTGTGTGTGTCCCCGCAGAAGGAGCAGGACCCCAACCACGCCTCGCTGCTGGACATCTTCAGCTACTGGCTGCAGTGAGTGGGGCGCGGTGAGGGGTGGGGGGGCGCCGCCCGGTCCTGTGAGGGATGGGGGCTGCTGGGCGGGGGGGGGGGGCTTCTGGGGCCGCTGGGAGCGCTGCCTTTCGCCTTCCCGCAGGTCCCCCGCGGCCAAGAAAAGGAAACTCGTCCCCAACGGAGCCCAGGCGAAGGGGAGGCCTTCCTCCAGCAGCGAGGAGAGCTCCAGCGAGGAGGATGAGGCGCCCCCGGCCAAGAAGCCAGGTGAGGTTTGTGGAAGGCGCTGGGGCCGGCCGTGGGTCTGTCTGAAACCTGCTCTTGGCCTGCACGTACCCCTCAGTTCTGTGCCTCACGAAGTCGTTCAGGGTCCTTACCAAGGACTGGGTTTGCATCCTGATCTCGTTTCTGGCAAATTTCTTGCATGTGTTTCCCACTTACATTTGTGGTATATGTTCATCCTAGGTAAGTGTGAGCTCCTTATCCACGTGTAAGTCAGTTAGAACCTTAATATGTCATCACACTGGTTCTTTTTGTTTGTCTGTGCTTCTTATATATATATGCGGAAATTGTACAGGGCCAATTAATGTTCCCCCAGTTTGTGGGGATCCATTTTACATGGGGTGTTCTTTTTCTGATAGATGTCTGTATTTAAATGTGTGACTAAGACTGAATGAATCTAGAACTGCTTTTATCTTCTTGCCTACCTGTTTTGGAGTCTCTTGCTGTACGCTGCTTGACAAACAAAAATTGAAGATCAGTGTTACGGAGTTCAGGCATCATCTACTGAACTCGATATAATTTTTTGACCTGATGTGCAGGATGTGTGTGTGTGAAAGTTGTGAATTAGCTTACCAATTGGTGTGCTGTCCTTTATTTTCAGCTAATGCAACAGCTGTAACCAAGGCAAAAGCAGTTCCTCCAGCCAAGAAGGCAGAAAGCAGCAGCGAGGACTCCAGTGATGATTCAGACTCAGAGGAGGAGGAGAAGCCAGCGAAGGTCAGCTTCTAGCAGCTTTAATGTGTACTTGATAATGATCAATAATAGAAAACTTGACCAGCAAAATTTTCTCTGAAATGGAGCTCACTTTTCCTGTTCTGTGAAGGGCCTAGGCTGCTGCAGATGCAACATAGTAAGATGTTTTTATTTTTCCAGAGGAAGGTTTTTAAAATCGTGAGAACGAGTTAGACTTCTTTGTGTACATTTATAAAAAGAGAATCTTCCTTTTTCTTGCTGCAGTTATGGTTTTGAGAAGTGGGGGCAGGAAAAACGGTGTCATACTTCAGGAGACAAAACAGGGTTACTTAGTCAGTGTTTTCAGTCTTCAAACTAATCATATCCCCAGAGGGGAAGAACACAGCGCCAACCTCAGATCTCCCTCATTTTGAGGAGGCAGAACTAGAGACTGGAGAGCAAAGGAAGCCTCCCATGGACTTCTGGGAGGCTTCCCAGAGCAAAGCCATTATCCAGAGATTTTTTTCAAACACTAACCATTAGGCAGTGAGATTTCCAGCTGTTTGAACTTCCTATACATGTCCCATTTATTAGCCGGTTATTCTTTGCTTTGCTACAAAGGTTAATCAGTTTTCTTCCTTTTCTTTAGAAAGGTGCAAAACCTGCAGCAAAACCTGCAGCAAAACCAACTGTAACCAAAACCCAGCCTCAGAAGAAAGCAGAGAGCTCCAGCTCTGACTCGAGCAGCTCAGAAGAAGAAGCAGCAGCACCAAAAAAAGAGCCACTAAAAAAAGAGCCACCAAAACCAGCAACACCTAAAGCAGGTACCTCCTTAATTACGTATAGTGAGTCTGAGCGCACAAAAAAAGCACGGGAAGGAGCGATGGAGGTTATACCTACATGCTAAGACATGTGTTAACATAGTCTGAAAATCTATTGTCCTAGCCATTTGCACTCCAGCACAGTCTGCTTCCAACGTGGGTCAGGTGTAGAGGTGATTGCAAATAAAACATCAGGTCACAAATGCTGTATTTTTTGCCATAAGTAGCTGCAATCAGCAACCGTAACTGCTAATGCTGTGCTTTTATCTCAGTGTCTTCACATAAAGAGCAGAGCTGAAGAAAGTTTAAAGCAGTATTTAGTCTGTGTTCCTGGAACTTCTAATCGTCTAAAATGGATGTCTTTCTGTAAACTATCTCTAAGCTTACAGAAGGGTAAAGCAAAAGCTTCACAGTACAGCCTTAATTGTTCCTTATTGACTTTTCTTGTGTTTTTCTATCTACGATGCTTTATACTGAATGCAATTACTCCTCATCTCCCAGAACTTTTTCTAGTATCCCTTTTTATTTTTCTCAAAAGGAAGTAAAGCTGCTCAGGCAACCACCAAGGTGGTCAATGGAAAAGCACCAAGCAGCAGCAGTAGCAGCAGTAGTGAAGATTCTGATGAGGAAAAAGCTGCACCGAAGAAGGTAAATTAAACTGTCAAAGACTTAATGAAGACTGTAGAAATGTAGTAATACTGGGTATATCTTTGTTTTTCTGGAACTGAAATGAATAGAGTAGGGCAGAGAGTGCATAGATGCTGAGTGCAGCATTTATGGCTCTTACACAGCTTTTTTTTCTTTCTGCAGTGGAATTGTGTTCTCTCTATGCCCTGGCTTTCCTCTGCTACTTTCTACAGGAAGACATCTCCTTATATCTTATCCATATCGTAGTCTCCATTATATGTTCACTTTTGCATGAATCCTTTGTGCTTAGCTACCTGTAACTTTGGGTTTTCTACTAGAGAATGTTCTAAAATATTTTCTGCAACTCTATGTCCAAGATTTTCTGTAATACGATTTTTTAATGTATATTTCTTTTCTTCTTGTGATAAGGCTGTTCCCAAGAAACCTCAGCCCAAACCTGTAGCCACTCAGGCATGTCCAGGAAAAACCAAACCTGCCCCTGCCAAGGAAAGTTCCAGTAGTGAAGACTCTTCTGACAGCTCAGATGGTGAAAAGCCACCTGCAAAAAAAAAGCCAAAGTCTGGTAAGCGCTTAACACCATTACTGCTACGTGGGAGGATACTTCCCGCAGGACAGCAGGACTACCAGCTGCCAGCCACAGGCAAATCTTGCTGCCCACAAGCCTCTAAGTAGTGGTAGTATCATAAAGCAGAAAGAGTAGGTTTTTCATGCGTGCTGTTTAAAACTCAGACCCATCCTCTGTAAGGGACAGGGAATGGGAGAGATTCTGATGCTTCTTGCTTTACTGCATATTTTCGGTCTGGATAGTCTTGGACCACCTTGCAGGTTTCCTATCTGCAAGGATTTGGGAGGTGATTTGTCTGTGGTTTGGTTATTGTGTAACAGCAGCACTTAAAGCCATTTATATTTGTCCTGAAGTATCCAGGGCTGTTAGGTTGTAGTCCAGCTGATGGCCTAAATGGGCTTATGTCCAATCTAATACAGCCCTCTTAGGATTTCAGTAGAGAGCTGATTGGAGTGAAGGGTCAAGCACTGAAACTCAAGTCTGGTGCTCTAACCAGAGGACTTGAGAAAGTAGTAAATGAAAACTAGCAACAATTGAAATCTGTATTTTTTCTGAAAGGTTGGTAATGCAAACTCTCTTCCAGAAGAGGAGGAAACTTCCTCAGAGAAAGTAGGGTCAGCTGCAACCCTAAGAGGGGAATTAACAGTACTTTTAATGTACTAACAGTACATTAACACTTCTACTTCACAGTAGAAGTGGTGTGCAACATTGGAGAGGGTGTAACCTTTCAAATTATAAGCTAATATCTATAATCAAAGATACGGAAGAGGATAGATGGAACCAAATAGCAGAAGTGCTTTATTCTAACTATAACAACTGAACGTGCTGCTTGCATTACCGTACAGGCATCTGAATGCTGTCTCTCTCTAGGTCAGTACAGTGCTGTACCACCTCCTCAAGCTGCGCAGACAAAGAAAGGCCTTGCCAAGGCTCCAGTGAAGAAGGCTGACAGCAGTGACTCCTCAGACAGTAGCGATGAGGCAGAGCAGGTGCCCCCAAAGGGAGGAACAGGTATGCTGTGAGGAGCGGAGACTGCAAAGGGAAGTATTGTGTGATGCAGTCAGTGCTCTTTCAGTCTCTTGGCTTCCTTGAAAAAGCCATATGATGGATCTATGTTGCTATTTGTTTCTCTGAAAGATTGGGTAATTTGAAGCTGTCCCACACAACTGTGTGAGCTCTGGATATGAGCTGTGCGGATTGGGTTATTTACACACGTTGGTTTGAAAAGTCATTGGGGTCTGGTTTAGCCAGAATGAGCCAGGTCCATTACTGCAGCTGGCCAGGTCCTTGCTTGGCTTCTGATATGCTGTCTGAATGACTGGTGTACTGAATAGGGAGCTTTCTGGAAAGGTTTGGACTTTGGGTCAAAGGTTTGGTGTGGATGTGGCCTATTAATATTAGACTTGCTCTTGCAGGCAAAGCAGCAGTGGCTAAAACAACCCCTGGCCCCCAAAACAAAGCTGTGACTACCAAGAAGGAGGAATCCAGTTCAGACAGTGATTCAGGTAATTCAACAAATAGTTTTGCTTTCTGCTAATGTTTGCATTGGCCAAGTTGGTGTGCAGTGGTGTATCTGGAAAGATCTGTAGCATGTGAGCTTGAAAGCTTTGCAGTCCCCATAGCTAACAAGGTCTGAAATTGAAAAACAGCCTGCATCACAGAGTGGAGCTTGACTGTGAGGCACCAGCTAAGACCACCTTGTTAGCTTGAGAAGGTGGGAACATTGTGTTTAATAAGTTTATCCAGAAAGGTTTGTGGTTACTTTTTGAGGATCCATATCTTAAGCTTTTTCACTTTGTTATCCCATTATGGACTTTGGGGGAAGTTTTGGAAGTTAAAAAATACTATCACAATACCAACTTCAAAACAGACTCAAAAGATTCCTTCTAGTGTTGCCCTAGAAATAAGGGACAGCATGCTTTGTGTTTTCTGTTGATCAGGTTTAGGGTTTGCAACACTGTATTTCACACATGGGCTCTCTATGCAATACACTTTTCCCCCCATGTTTAGGGGTCTCCTGATTCTTGTATCTCAAAATCTGTAATGCCACAGCAGGGGCTGTGGTTGATAGCAGCCTGTCTATCTGCTGGCAGTAGACTGTATGGCCTTTTAACAAGTAGCAGGAATTCTGTGTGTTCTCTGGTTTTGTTGTCTAGTTTTTTCAGAAGTTAACAGTGATTTGTTTACTGTTGTGAAGAAGGTGTTCAGAAATGTTGGAATAGATCAGGTGTAGTGTTCCAGATTGCTGTGAAAAAAGTATTTGTATGCAGAAATTTCCAGTCCCTTGGAATACTAAGCACATCTGACATAGGAGATAGAAAGCTGAGAAGAGATACTGATCTGTTGCCTCCTCACTGTATCCTCCCTTTTGACAATTGTATCTTCTGATTTCTTGCCTGTTCTCTGATCTTTAGCACTTTTCTCTGTTTCTTCTCCCTGAGCTGGTTTTTGGTGATACCTGTACTTTTCCAGTTCCTAATTCCATACCTGTTCTCTTATGTTATTCTCCAAATATTTGCTGCTTACTGCGTGCATTAATGAAGAACTTAAACTTCTCCTTATTTCCACTTCTCCCAACAAAGAAAGGCAAATGCTTTTCCCAGCCCATTCATCAAATACTGCTTATTGCCAGTTATCTAGTGGCTACAACCAGTTTTGCTTTTTATTTTCCCATGAGTTATGCACATCATTGCTCAAATAACTTGCACCATAAGATTATTAACTGGAGGAATGTCCTTTTGTTTAGATTCTAGCTCTGAAGATGAGAAGAAGGTAGTGAGTAAGCCCCCAGCTAAACAACCTCTGGTAAAGAATGCTTCCAAACCAGCAAAAGCAGCTGTCAAGCCTGGACAGGCAAAGAAGGACTCCAGCTCCTCCTCAGAGAGCTCAGGTATTGGGATAGGAGGAAAAGAATTACTGCCTGCATGTTGTACTTTCCTAAATCTCTGTTTCTATCCTGTATATGAGGCTGCAGTTGGACAGGGAATACCCATTGCGGTGTTGTTTTGAGCAGCTAGAGAAGAGCAGTGTATCGGCATTGAATTTGTTACCTTCATGTTGAATAGGGCTGAGTCTTGAATTTTGATTCCCATTCTAGATTCCGATAGCTCTCACAAGAAGACCCCTGTGAAGCCCGCAACTAAAGCAGCGACACCTGCGGCAAAGAAGCCACAACCTACTGCAAAGAAAGCGCAAAGTAGCTCTGATTCAGATAGCAGCTCCAGCAGCTCTGAGGATGAGAAAAAGAAGAAAGCCCCTCCAGCTAAATCTGCTGTCAAAGCGAGTAAGCCAGTGTCCAAACCTACCCCAGCACCCAAAGCAAGCAGTTCTGACTCTGAGAGCTCAAGCAGTGAGGAGGAGAAGAAGCCAGCAGTGAAACCAGCCAGCAAATCTCCAGGGGCAGCAAAAGCAACTGTAGGAAAGAAGACGGCTGCTTCTAGCAGTAGTAGCAGCTCATCTGATAGTTCCAGTGAAGAGGATGAGAAACCCAAAAAGGCAGGGAAAGGGGCACCGAACAGTTCTCAGACCACTGCCTCCACAGAAAAAGCAAAAGGATCCACATCAACAGCAAACAACGCGAAGTCTAAGCCAGCAGATGACAGCAGTAGCAGCAGTGAAAGCAGCTCTGAAGAGGAGAAAGGAAAAGCAAATGGAGGTATTATAGTCTGGGAACTGGGTCTGTTGGTCAGTGTGTTACTGAGCTAAACATCAATGGGAGCCATTCTTAAACAGTGTTGTCTGCTTTGTGTATCCTATTATAACTGCTAGTGCAGTACAGAGGGGGAAGGACCAGTTTTTATGTTGTTCCTTGTTGTCTGTATCTCATATCTGCTGACGATGGAACTTGTGCTAACATGGAGCACGCTTCTGGACAGTTGTTGCTGGTTGCCATCTGTGCATGCAGAGGATTGTTAGTGACAGCAAGGCAGACTACTGGAGGGCCCTTGTCTGTGCTGTGAACGGGGCACCACAGGTGTCCCAGTGCACAATCTTTATCCATTCAGGAGGGAAACCACTTTGAATGCAGTAGAGGTGTGCTTGAGTATATATATGACGACTCCAAGAACTGGCAAATTTTAACTGACAACTTTCTTGAGTTCACTAAGTCATTAATATAAAGGTAATTATTCATTAGGATAAGATGGCAAAATCCTTGCTGCCCAAGGATAGCTGTTGGTGTTTGTTTTCTTGGTGGGATACTGCAGGGACTGACTCACATGTCTCAGCACTGCATTTTGGGGGAGTGATGCTATTACCTTTCCCAACGCTGCAGTTACTCCCTTTTGAAGTTTTACTGCTCTACATCTAACAGGCATGATCAGGAAGAAACAGAAGAGGGAAGATGTTCAGGAGTCAGAGACACCAGACAGTAAAAAGGCAAAGATCAAAACCAAAACACCACACACAGTTCCTAAGGTGAAACGGGTGAGTGAGGGCAGACTGCTGACTGGTAGGAGAGGCGTCTTTGCCTACTGAACCAATAGTGTGGTTTTTTTTTTTGTGGGATTTTTTCTTTTGGGTGGAGCCCACAGAAATTATTTATATTTTTGTCCCTTCCTCAAGCACTTGAATCTTGTCTGGAGAAGCCTAGGTTAATGCACATATGTGCATAATGTTATTCTGGCAAAGGTTGATTGGATGTGCTTGTCCCTGTGCTGCTTGATCTGAAGAACAGAAAGGATTATGAACCTGAGAAATGGTTAAGGATTGAGGTGACCTGTACAGGGCTCCATATTTGCAGGGCAAGGAGGGAAGGAGGCTGTCACCAAGGGAATAGCACATGCACTTATGCACTTACTGTATCTCATTTTCTTTAACAGCCAGCTTCTCCTTTTCGACGTGTAAGAGAAGAAGAAATTGAGGTGGATGTCCGCGTTGCTGATAACTCATTTGATGCAAAGGTATGGCTGGGTAGTTCTCAGAGTGCTAACACTTGACCTCTGCAAATATAGGTCACCAGAGTAGCCTTGGTGTGCTTGTGGGCAGTCCTCTGGTGGGAACTTTTTCCACCAGGAGGTGCTGTTAGGAAGTGCATGAGCACTGTCAGGAGGTGCATAGGAGTGGTGTCAGCTCTAGTGATCCTGTACTGGCACTTGCTGGGCAGGATGACATGCAAAGCATTGCCTTTACTGTCATGAGTATTGACACGAATTTCTTCTTCTCCCCCTTCATCTCACAGAAAGGAGCAGCTGGTGACTGGGGAGAAAAGGCTAACAATATCCTGAAATTCACTAAGGGCAAATCTTTTCGTCATGAGAAGACTAAGAAAAAACGAGGCAGCTACTGTGGAGGCACTATATCGACCCAAGTCAATTCAGTCAAGTTTGAAAGTGACTGAGAACGTTTGGGTATTTGTAAACCGTTGGCTCACCAGAATCACTTGGATGGGCATGTGGATATTACGGACATCAACGAGCCGTCCTGGAATGCCACCTTCCACAGCCCCTTGCGGAGCAGGAAGTTCCAGTATGGGGATATGGGAGAGTGGTCGGACGTTTCCCCCCTTTATTTCTAATTCTGTTTTAGGCCCCTAATATGGAACCATCATTGAGCTGGTGTTATTGGATGCCACTAGGGTGACTTCCAAGTTTTAATTTTTTTATAGTCTAATTTTATAAGGCTGACAGTGATTTTTTTTTCCTTCCAATTTCCTGTCCATCTAAGTAAAGAAAGAATTTATTTCCCTGTAACTTAACCTGTTTCTTTTTTGGGTAGTTTTAATCAGATGTGAAATTGCAAGCACTGGAAAACTTGTTACAGTAAGAATAACTCATTTGAACACTCTGGCTGTAATCCCCATTCCCATCTGACATTTCAAATTTATAGATGCAGTGTGGCAGGATTTCGCTTCTGTTTCCTTCTCCTACAGTTTCACACTGCAACAAATTCTTACCTTCCTCTTCCCTCCATTCCTATTGAGGCTACTAACTAGAGCAGTTAAAGGAGCAGAGTATAGACACACCTGAGTAGCTGAGGAATCACATGGCTTGGAGTTACAAGTTGGGTGCTATTGTCAAAAAGGCCAAGGTCTTTAGTACTGCCTTTGGTACTGCTTATGCTGGGAATGTAGCTGGGGGTTGAAGACAGCAAAAGGTAGGTTATATTTGAAGAAGTCTTTTGGTTTAGTGGGAGTTCTTAAGGAGACAGAAGAAACAAGGTCCTTCTTTTTTTAAACCCAGCTCTGCTTATTGCTGTGAGTTTCTTTTGTCTTGGAAGCTTTGACTGCGGTGTGGCACTACTCCGTGTTCTCTCTGAGCATATAATGTGCCAGCTTATGGTTACTCAGCAATGTGCTATACAGCTTGTTAGTGGATGAGATGAATGTAACTGATGCCTTAAATTTCTTTACTGGGTTGGATCACTTACTCTCTGAACTGTTTTTACCTGTTAAGTCCCTTTGAGGAATTAAAATGTCAGTTTCCTATAGCACTGTGGCAAATAAAGTTTATTGTCTTGAAGTGTTAGCTTCAAGCACTAATTCTGTATGGCAAATGAGATCTCAAGTTCAGTAACTTGCAGCCTAAACTGAGATTTCATGTGCAACTGTGATAATTTAAAGGCTTGCTGCTATTGAGAGGTCTTGCTTTCCCTCCAGTTTTATGACTGCCCTCTTTACTATTTCTAGTAAACTCACAGTTGGTTAAAAAAGTATATATATCCCCCAACTACGTTATTTTCGTAAAGTGAGTTAATTTAATTTTAGCTTATGGAGCAGTATGCTGAGCGCATAGCCAGGATAAGTTGAACAGTGGTAAAGCATGTTTGGGAAAAGGGGTAGTGGGATGTGAGATCTCACCCCCATCTTGTGAAATTGCCAGCCACTAAGAGCTTATGTTGGGCCTTATTTCCGTGTTTCCATTCACTCCCAGAAGGGTGCCAGTAAGAAGAGCCCTGTTGTTAGAGGAAGACACATTTGTGTGCAAAGCAGTGGCTCATAATTGAGGGTTGGCTGAGAGTGATGAGACAACCCCATATGCAAACACCGCAACATGTTTCGATGAGCATTTTTCAGGACTTCCCCTCAAGCTTGCACAATCAGTCGGGTTGTTGGATTCTGGGCAGCAATGCAGAGGGACCCAGGAGACCCCGGTTATTACAGAGAGCTCAAAGTTAGAGGCCAAAGGAAGGTGGGAAGAGTACTCTTCTGCCTGTGCTGGGGTTTTGAACAAAATACAGTTTGTAATTTGTCATTTGTCCTCTTTTCTTTTCCAATCTTTTCCTTTGACAGTTACAAAGTTAACTTTTAAACAAAACTTATGTTTTGGGGGTATTTTATGTGTGAGCACAGAAGTGTCTCAAAAAATAAAGATTGCTGCCTTTGTAATCTGTGTGGATCTGACAGTTAAAGGTGTGGAATAGTGGGTGGGAAGAAGGGAGGGATGAATGTTGAGCTGCGTAGCTATGCTCTGTCTCAAAGCCGAATTGGTAAGTCTGACTACATCTGTCTACAACCAGTTCTTGTCTCCTAAGTTTTACACTCACATGGATGTAACAAAAATGAAAGATGGCCTGTGCAAGTAGCTGTCAAGTTGCTGCAAGAAATTTAGAGAAAACAGGAGTAGAAGGATATTTACTTATACCAAGACAAGCTCAGGCTTCTTGAGTCACTTCACACCAGCATAACCAGTCAGCTCTTCTGCAATATTGCTGCCAAAGTAGCGTTATGGTATCTGGCAATACAACATGGGTAGCAACAACCTGTGGGAGTAAGAAACAATAGGCACAACTCAAACTCTATATGTACCTGGTTAAAGATGCAATGTTCCCTTTGATCCTTTCCTGCTCTGTGACTATGTGTGCAGGGTAAGGAAACAACCCTAATAAGATCAGTGGAGGTCTTGAGCACTACAATGCTTGTTTTTCCATTGTGCTATACCTCGAGGGAAAAGCTGGGATCGACAGAAGTGCCAGGTTGATAGGGTGTCAGTCCATAATTAATGGCATCCATCAGTTAATCCCTCTGCCTTAGTGGAGCCGCAGCTCGCCACCTCGCCTGTGCTGTAGGAGAAGGCGTAACGCTGCTGCCTGAGGTCTCAGCAGCACATGCAGAAAGTGTCACCGGTCATGCTGAAAATAAGCACCAGCCTGACCGGGTGCTGGGAGGGGAAATGTGTTGTGAGACGTTCAAAGCTACGTGGTCTGTGACATGTCTGACGCTCCTAAGGAAGGACCGTGCCCTTCACAAGCTTTTCGCAGCTGCTAGGCAGGCTTAACCTACATCTCCCGTGAAGGAAATGCCTCTCGGGGTGCTTAGGGCCAGTTTCCATGTGCCTCACCGGTGCAGTTTCAGCTTGGGCCGAGCTGCGGTTACTGCTGGAACTGGCCGACCAGGACGGCCCCTTCTGGTCGGCGCGGGTGCCCCGGCGCCCTGCCCTCGGCCCCCTCGTTCCTCGGCCCCTCCTGCCGCCCTGGCGGGGGGCTGCTGCTGCTGCTGCGGCCGCCTCGCCCCTCGTCCACCCGCAGGCCCGGGGGCAGCCTCCGCCGGGCGGGCCCGGCCCTGCTCCGCCCCGCTGGGCCTCGCGGGCCTGGCCGGGGCGGGGCGGCCCCGGGGCCGGGGCTGGGGCCGGGGCCGGGTTTGGGGCCGCCCCGCCCGCGCCCGCCGCCGGCCGGCGTGAAAGGGGAAGGGCTCTGCGGCGCCGCTCGGGCCGCGCTGCCGCCGGCTCTCGGTGCAGGTGGGTGCCGGGCCGGGACCGGGCCGGTATCGCTCCGGCTGTGCCCGATCGGGGCTGGCGAGGGGCGCGGGTCTGGGGTCTGCTGGGCTGGGCGGGATCAGCCCTTGGTGCCCGAGCGGAGGTTTTGGGTGCTTCTGCGTTAACTTGCTTCTAGGAGGTTGCGTCCCAGGTGAGCCTTCCCTCCCCTCCTGCCTCCTCTTCCTCTGCATCCCTCCTCGGTTGTGCTCGTGGCAGCTCAGCCGGGTTTCGTTCCTGCTGCCTGCTCGGAGCCCAGCAGGCTCGTGTACGTGAGGGCGTCGGTTCTTGTACAGAAGATGAGCCTTATCTCCTGCTTCTCCGCTCCTGTAACGCTGTTAAATGTGATCAGACTTGTCTGGCAGGGCTTTATCAATCCCTAGTGCTTCCTACACAGGTTTCACAACCTTCTGCGGTGTTTAATGCCATCTTTCTTTTAATGTGGTGCTTCCCTGCAGAAAGAAGCTGAGATGACAGGGCAGTAAGTGGAAGGCTCTTTCCCCCACCCCTCTCGACCGCTTCTCTAAAGTTTGTTTGCTGCTCTTGTATCTCTCTGGTTTTCTCTGCAGTCCCGAGAACTTGTTAAACTTGACTGTCGTATGGACGTAACCCGCTCTTAAGACCGAAATGCATGCTGAGCTGTTGTGTGCGCTCACTTCAAGGTCTGTGGCCCTCATGAATGTTTGGAAATGGCCTCTGGCTTGTCTGTCTCTAGCACCCAGGGATTACAAATAATGCTCATGAATGCTTCCACGCTGCAGACCTGAGACAGTTTGCGAAGAGCACAGCTGCACATCAGCTGCTTCTGTGTCTTGCAACCGTGTTGCAAGCAGGAGGAAAGCCTTCTGGAAGAGCCCGGTGGTGTTGCAAACCATCTCTGACCTTTCCTCGAGACAATCGGGAAGCCTGGGGGTGTGGAGCGGGGGGAATCTGTCTTACCACCCAGCCAGACTCAGTGTACGATGAAAGGTCAGGTGGGGAAGCAGGTGTGTGATGTTAGACACCACCCACCAGCTCAAGTTCTTGAAGGTGTTTGTAGTTTCAAATGCCTGACGAGCTGACATACAGATTTTATTTTCTCAGTTGTTATGGATCAGCTGTTTTCTTTAGTACTATGGCTCCCTGGCTGTGACCAATGGACTGCCAACCTGCTGCTGGCCCACGTATTCCCACCTTGCCTATAGCTTCCTCTATAAAGTTCTGATCATCCAGAAAGGATGTTGAAGGTTGCCCAAGGTCCTACAAATTTCACACTGACTCAGGACTACGTAACTCTCTGTCCGGAATGGACAAGGATGAGCAGAGCACTGCTGATGTGTGGAAGCGGTAGGACTGAGTGTGGTGCAAACACTTCATTTTTTATTTTTTTTTTCTGGCATTGACCTGACTGCTCGTGTGGTTGCCTCTTCTGGTCTTTTTGGGACCTGGGCTTTGTTCATTCTTCTTGTTTCCTGTGGGCTGCCACGAAGGTATCAAATGAAAAATGCTAGAAAGGAATGCCGTTTTGAGCAGACAAGATGTGCACTGTTCACTATATATATATATGTATATGAATGGTAATTTAAAAAAAATCAGGGCTATAAGCTCTGTGGGAAAGCTTACACTTGAAGGGATTTTTTCTCCTTGCTTACTGTTTTAATACTAAAACACTAGTATTAGTATTTCAGTGTTATTTACCCTGCTGACCATGGTGAAGTAGAAGGTTGTGATAACCCCAAAACAGAGCTCAGAGCCCACCAAGCACTGGGTTGTGTTAGACGGTTCGACTTCCCTGCTTCAACATACATTTTTATTGAGTTTTCTTTACACAGCACTGTATCTTCCAGGTTTGTACTAGAGATCCCCCTGAGCAGCTCCTGCTGGTAGTGCGACATCGTCCTGCAGTGGCAGCGTTACTCTCAGAGCTGCATACCTGCCTGCCTGCACAAAGTTTTCATTTCCATAAATTAGCCACAACTGGGTTGGCTGTCATCAACTTGATGGTAGCAGATGGTGCTGTTTTCTCTGGATCACACCCAGCAGAGGAGGCAAACTTTGGTTTCTTGTTCCAGGAAGAGTATTGAGCGTCCTGGTGAAGATGTCTTTTCCTTTTGGCTTGAAATGAATTGTGCTGCTTTGTTAGCTCTTGAGAAGCTTACAGGGAAAACAATTCTTCTTACTGTGTGCAAAAGCTAGATGGAGACTACAAGGCAGGTAAGGAAATAATTTGGCCCCGTGAATATGGGTTTCCAAGTAGTAGGCAGGAACTCGGCAATACAAAATGCTGGAGGAGGAGAGATGTAAAAGGCAGTTTCCTTGCTATGGGGTCTCAGTTTACTGCTTTTTCTTCATTGGCATCTCTGACTAGAATGCTTGTTAGAGATTTTAGTACTTCATCCTAAAAAAAAGGCACCTGAGTTCAAGAAACTTAAATCTTTAGAGCTGTGGACGTTCAGTTACTTCACTTTGGTTAAACTGATATAATCATCCATTAATATCAGACACCTTCCTTGTCAAACATGTTAAACAGGGCAAAGCCAAGGGGCAAATTTCTGCCCAGTTAAAAGTTTCTTGGACGGGTCCAGAGGGTTTTCTTCTCTCTTCTCACTAATGCTCCCTTTCCACTGCCTCCCATCTCAGCTTCAGTTCTTTCCGATGGCTTTGAATGCAAGCTCCCAGCAGCTGCTGGGGGCCGTATGTGCTGTGCAGGCAGGGCACTGCTGCTTGCTGTGGCAGTCATGAGAGGGCTTTCTCCCGCAGCAGTCCTGGCTCTTACCGAGATGCTGCCCTGAGCCGCCTGCTGCACCTGGAAACCTAAAGCATCTGTGGCACAGCCACCTTATCAGTGTTCTTGAACCACCTGTGCACAGCCCAAAATGTGTGTAGGCAGCTGTGCCCCCAGCTGGAGGGCTGGGCTGCAGCCAGTACTGCCCTGGCTACGGTACCTGCCGGTGCCTTTCTGGGCACAGGCAGCACAGGGAGATGCTCTGGTGGTTTTGAGCTGGGGCAGGAAAAAAGGTCCCTTCCCACAGCCTGACATCCTCCCACCACTTGGGAAGACTTACAGCCTTCTTGTCTGGGCAGGGAGAAGAGATTGCTCTGGGCAGGTCCTCACTTTTCTCGTGGAGCTTCTGTTCCCTTCTCTCCAGGCTCTCAGCTGTGCCTCCATCCTCCTGGAGCTCTTGCTCTGTTGGTCCGTATACACCCTTAGCATCTGCTTGCATTTTTGGTGTTTCTCTTCACTCCTGCAGGCACAGCTGCCCAGCTGGCCCTGGATAGTTGTCCAAGCACTGGCAGTAGCTGTCTTTGGGACACAGTAGGGTCCCAGTTAGCAGCTGCTCTGTGTTTCTTTGATGTGGGACTGGAAAGCAGTGAGATATCCAGCTGCTGAAGGGAGTCTGGAGGTAGAATTTTGCAGGATCTTATTTGTGACTTTCTTTCTTGCCTCTTAATTGATCAAGCTATAGTGGAGAAGCTGGCAGAAAATCTTGGTCCACATTCCCGCAGCCCTTTTGGGGCTTAGCATGTGAGGCCATCCAAAATCCACTTATAATTGTTCCCATTATAACTTCTTCCCCGCACCCTTCCCAGCAAGTCTGAACTGGGTCCTCAGGACACAGCTCTGCTTCTGACTGTTCCCAAATAATTATCAAGTAATTCTTCTCCCAAAATAATGTGAGGTGTGGGTGAGGCGAGTTCGCTTCCAGTGATGTAGCAACAGCCCTTACACAACAGAAATGCTGGGTGTTTCGCCAAGCTGGGATGGGGTGACAGCTGTAGGAGTGTGACTAAGGGGCGTCGCTGTGCCGCTGGTGTTGCACATTGTCTCCGGGGCTGCTTTCTGGGTTTGCTCTCTTCCACCCCATCAGTCCTGGCACCTTTTCCATCCCTTTCCGCTGATCCTCCCTGCCCTCCCACAGCTGATGTGTCAGCGGTGCAGTGACTGTGGTGGGGCAGCTCTCCATCCAGACCCTTCCTGCGCTCTCTGGGGCTGAGGTTTCTCTCTGAGAGCCCTGCTGTGGTACGGGCTTTCTCCTGCCCTGTCTGCACTGAGCAAAGTGGCTCTCAAGGGCTAAAAGCAGAGGGTGCCTCTCTGCATCCCCTCTGGGCTCTGCAGGCCTCCCGGGGAGCTTGCACAGACAGCAGGGGCTGGGAGGCAGTCAGTCAGCTGTTCTGGGGATGCAGAAACAGTGATTAAAATCCAGCTGTGCTGGTTCTGTAGTGGTACGTGGGGATGGAGCACAGGGGTCCCAGCTGGTGCTCTGACCCAGCAGGGCTCCGCCAGTTGCTCTCCCTCTCTGATTCTCTGCAAGTCAGTCTGCCTGTTTTTGAGCCTTAGAAGTGGATTGACACAGAGAATTGGCTTTGAATTTATGGAAAATGCACCTGACACGCTCTGGTATCTGAGTTTTGTGTGTGTGTGTGGCTTCTTTCTTTTCTTTTTTTCTTTTCTCCCTATGGTGAACTCCATACTGCTCTCCTCTCCCACCTCATAAGCGTCTAGCTTGCTGCTACATTCCCAGTTGCTAGTTGCCCAAGTACGTGACTGAGCCTTTTATATTATATTAATGACATGTTTCTCTCCTTGCAGTGATGAAGATGAAGGTGCTACCGTGCCCTGCTGCTCTTCTCTTTGTGGTGGCTGCCTTGGGTCTGGAGCCATGTCACTGTGCCAAGGTGCTGATCATGCCCACCATAGTCTTCGACAGCCACTTGCGAGTCTTCATGCGGGTGGCAGAGGCACTGGCTGACCGGGGCCACGACCCCGTGCTGCTCCTCCACGAGGGTCGGGACGTGGAAACCTACCTGCCCGCCTTCCGCATCCAGAGGTACTGGGGCATCTTCAGCACGGAGAGCGCAGACGCATGGGTGCAGGAGAAGATAAAGCGTGTCTTCCAAGGGAAGATGACCTCTCTGGAGATGTTCTCCTTTTTGGAAAAGTACCTGGAAAACTGTGACCTGGTGCTGGGAAACAATACCCTCCTGCAGAAACTCCAGCATGAGCACTTTGACCTCCTGTTGGTGGACCCCAATGAGATGTGTGGCTTTATCCTGGCTCACATCCTCCATGTCAAATATGCTGTGATCTCCACTGGTTTCTGGTTCCCAGCGGAGATTGGTGCCACGTCCCCCATTGCCTATGTTCCTGAGTTCAACTCCCTGATGACTGACAGGATGGGCTTCTTCGGCAGGACTTGGAACCTCCTGGTCTACGTGATCACTCGCGTGGCCACAAAGCTGGTCATCCTGCCCAAGTTTGAACGTCTCATGGAAAAGCACAGGGTGGAGCCCAAGACATCCATGCTGGACCTTGTCCATGGAACTAGCCTCTTCTTCCTCTGCAATGATGTGGTGCTGGACTTTCCCCGGCCAACGCTCCCCCATGTCATTTTCACAGGGGGGATCCTTGCTGAGCCTGCAAAGCCTCTTCCAGTGGTAAGTGCAGGAAAGCTTTGAGCCATGATCGCATATTAACCTGGGGAGATACTTGGCGCAAATCTTCTTTTGAAGAGCCTTATAAATGCCATGTGAAGCTGCGTTTTGGTGCCTGTGTGTAGCGAGGAGATGGGGAGCACTGAGGACTTGGGGGGGTTGCAGGGAGAATGTAGTTAATTTGTCCACCCTGAAGTAGGAGTCAGCTGCACTGTCTGTGTAAAATGGTGTGGGAAGTCCTGTGATGGCAGTGTTGCCCCTGGGACTTGAACGTGAGTAGATTGTTTCTACATTTGAAGAGGAAATAGGAAGAACAATTAGTCTTTATTTCTTCATCACTGGTTTAAGTCAATCCAGAATTTCTTCCTTAGTTCAATTTCTTGCAGGGTATTTCTGCCCTCAAGCTTGTAGTCTTAAGGACCCATAGAGGAGAGCTGTGTTTCTTCTCATTGAATTCAGCGTGGAGTGCCAAAGTGTACAAAACTGAAGTGTATTGTCCTCTCTTCCTTAAGTGGCAGCCCTGAGGAAAGCTCTTCAGGCATCCAAGAGGCTTTCTCTGGTCTGTATCTCACTATCCTCAGAAAAGATGAAGAAGGATGAGCCCTTAAAGCCTCCAAATGAAGACAGTGTTGGAATGGAGCAGGACGTGTCTACTTTTCCTCCCATTGCTTTAGCACTTTTACAAACGCTGTGGGAAAATAGACTTGGATAATAACCCTGAGGCAGTTGGGTAGTCCTGATGCCCCAACTAAAGGGCTGAAATAGAGATAAGATCCAAGTTTCAAATGATATGGGACCTGTCTAGATCTCCGATGGCAGCTTTAGTCAAGACTGTGGATGCAATTTTTTTGCAGTTAAAAGGAAGAAGGGAGTTTAGGTGCTTTGGAGCAGAAGTTCTCCAGATGCGTATGGCTGCACATTACCCTTTCCCATGTGGCACAGCATGCAGGTAATGTAACGCATGTAGGGTGCCCCAAAAGCTGTGTCAGAGAGTGTCTGCCTCACAGGTCTTGCAAAACACCAGCTTGGTCCAACCTGGCTGCATACACGCCTGCCTTATAAAGAAGGGAGTTGCTTGCTGTGGCATTACTCATGTGCTTCATGGCTTCAAGGACAGAGCCGAAGGCACCTAGGGGAAGAACGATGGAGATAAGTCCAGAGCCCTGCAGTAGGCGGTGGCTGTTGTACTAGCAGGCAGGCATGCCTGTGCCCAGGGTACAGGATGCTGACAGAAGAGAGGGCCTTGGTAGGTCTAGGTGTAGCGTAAGGCATCTCCCGTCTCCACAGAAGCTGGGTTATATAATTAAGGTATTTATTTCCTCATATTTGAAACGTCGTGGCTGAGAGTTCGTTTAATTAGGGCATGGTGGAATATAGATATGTATTTGAGAGGTGGTGAGAATCTCTGGTGGTCAACCACGCTTCCCTTAGCAACTCTGAAGTTGTTTCTGAAAGCCTGATTATAATGGATAATGTAATCATCTGCTATATGAGTCATTATAGCTTTATCAAGCAAAGCCAAATGAGTACTTTCTCTTCTTTTTTAAGTTCTAGCAGTTGTATTGCTCGAAAGAAAATCAGAGATTCAAGAGCATGGGGAAACCAAAACCCCTTAGATGAAATCATCTTGATCGTTTTGTTGTTGTGTTGATTTTTGGGCTTCTTAAGCTCTTCTGCAAAGAAAGGCTTGAGTCCCTGAAGCATCTAACAGAGGACAAACATAAAGCACATCTCATTTTTACTCTCTGGGGATAACTCCTCTGTACTGATACTCAACGTTGTAGACTACTACTAATAAAATATTCTAGATTAATCATCTTATTTTTGTCCTTTAAAAACAGAATTGATTTGTTGGTTTTGTTTGGGGATTTTTTTGCCCTTCAAAGTCTTCTACAGTGTTCATATTCAAAGACATTTTAAGAAACTTCCCTAAAATGCTACTGACTGAGCTGATGCATGGGAAGCTTGAAGCAGGACAGAATGCATGGCAAGAGAGGCTCAGCCCAGCCTGGCATAGAAGGGAATACTCTGTGTTTTCTCCTCAGCAGGTGTGCTGGCTGATTTCTTCTCCTCCAGCCTCCTCGCTTCCTGCCAGTCAAAAAGAGTGAGGACTTCCTCCTAGATACCCACCTGCTTATGTAGCATCTCAGGAAGCCTCTAGCCTACACTTAGAGATCCCGGCAGGCCTTCTGCCTTAGCATGCTGATGGAAAACAGCCTTAATATTTTCACTCCAGCTCCCTTAGCTGCTCTGGCTGCACCTATGTGGGCCCTGTGTTTTCAGAGGCCTCCTTACCAAGGAGTAACTGTGTCACCTCCAAAGCTGTATTATGAAATGCAACTTCTAGACACCTCTGTGTGGAGTGCCAAGCTCATCTTGAGTGTTCAAGTAACTCCTGCCTGTCTGGCTGCAGAAATCACATCAGTTTTAGCATCTCCCTGGTCAGAAACGCTTAGCTTTGTGCTCCATATAGATTTGGCTTCATCCTCTTCGCAGACAGCTTTCTGCTGGCAGAGGCTACGGGGGAAGGGCCTTTCTCGAGCAAGACTTCAAGGCATCTGTGTGTGTTTTGCCCGCAGGGTCTGCGTCTCTGGGTGGAAGCAGCAGATGCAGGTGTTGTTGTTGTCTCCTTTGGCATTGGGATCCGAGCTCTTCCAAACGACCTGGTGGAGAAGATGGCTGGCGCATTTGCCCGCCTCCCGCAGAGGGTGGTGTGGAGGTGAGGAGGGAATGGGATTCCTCTTAACTCCAGTTGGATGAAAATCAGACAGTTTGCTTTCCATCTCTTCATCTGATTGAATTTATAATTGTTATAAATTGTTATAATTACGTTGTATGTGTTTTTCTTTTCCTGTTTTTTTATCTTTATCTCCTCCCACAGATACTTCGGACAGAAGCCAAGAAACCTGGGCGAGAATACACTGATGATGGGGTGGCTGCCCCAGAACGACCTGCTAGGTAAGGCAGGGCTGTGTGTGTGTGTACCACTAGCAACATCTCTGGAGTTCAGTCCAAACCACAGCAGGATCATACAAGGAAAACAGCACCTGTGTGGGTCTAAGTCTCTTGCTTGTTGTGAGTCTGATCTGTAAATAGTATGGTCCTCACCTAAGGCCTGTTTGAAGTTGTATCTTGGCCCTTACCTCCCTTGTTCTCCAGGTTCTGCCCAGTGAGTTTTGGGCTGCTGTGTTCCTGAAGGATGACGTGAATGTTCATCCTCTGTGTTCAGCATGTTTGGTTTTCCCTAAGCATGCATCCACACTGTGTCTTGAAGAAGCCACCAGTAGCCCTGTTTCAGCATGGAAAGCACTGACCTGCTGCTGTTTCTTTGCCTGCAGGCCATCCCAACGTGAAAGCCTTCGTCAGCCACTGCGGGATGAATGGCATATTTGAGGCAATTTATCACGGTGTGCCAGTGGTGGGATTCCCTTTCTATGGGGACCAGTTTGACATCATGACCAGAGTGCAGGCGAAGGGCATGGGTATCCTCATGGACTGGAGCAGTGTGAGAGAAGAGGATCTTTACCAGGCTGTCGTCACAGTTATCTCTGACCCCAGGTAAGCCATGCAGGTGCATCAAGCAATTCCTTGGTACAGGTTGCACCTAGAGACTGATGCCTTTGTGTCATCCCCTACACAGCCTCTGGACCAAGCAGAGTTGCAAGTATTGCTCAGCTGGACAGATATGTTAGTGCCTTGTAATCCTGAGATGTTTGCAGGAAGATATACTCCAGCATTTGCTGCGAGAGAGCATGATCTAGCCCTGTTTGGCTCTGACTGTAATTTTCTTAGAAAGCTTTCTGAGATGCAGAGGCACAAACCTCTTTCATTTTAATGTCAGCCTTTTATCAGGTAAAATGAGATTGTATCCTTACCTTGTGATTTCCTTGGTCTTTTCCAAAAAGCTTTCTGTAGAAACAGTTAGTGCAGACCATGGGCTGCAGATAATGCTCCATCCATTGCTTCTCAAAACAAGGCTTTTCCCCTTTCCTAGATTTGCTGCAGCACAGTAACACAGGGCTCCCACTGTCTAATACAACACATGCAACTGTTAGTGTAGTCCAAGAGCTTGATTTTTTTTATTTTTATTTTTAATCAACTGTTAGGAGCATTCATCTGTTGACCTCAGAGTAAGTTGTTGAGGTGTTCCACTCAGTAGCAAAGTATTTGGCTAGTTACCAAACAAGTGACTGCTGCTTGATGCTGGGTGAGACCTTCTGATGCAAACTCCCCTCAAAAAGCCTTTATCCGTCAGAAGCCACTGAGCAGTCATCTTACCAAGGAACTTGGGAACTGAACTGCCAGCCTTGTTAACAAAACAGTAAAATGCACTCTGGCTTGTGCTGCCATGGCTAATAATTGCCATCAGAGTGGCTTTTAGAGGCAGATGTGAAATGAATCTTGGAGTAAATGTGCCACACTCCTAAGGTATCACCTGGTACTTGAAGGCACTGCGGAATCAGGCCACTTCTTAGCTATGAGGCCCCTGTCAGATTGACAATTTCTTGTCTTCTTTGCAGTTACAGAAAAGCAGCTAAGCTCATCTCGGCTCTGCACCTGGACAAACCGATGCATGCTCTCAACAGGACAGTGTACTGGCTGGAGTACATCCTCCGTCACGACGGGGCACCGTACCTTCGCCCCGCTGTCTACGACCTCTCCTTGTATGAGTACTTCTGCTTGGACATCTTGGCTCTTCTCTTGGTCTGCCTGGCCAGCATTGGATTTGTGCTCTACAAGTCTGTGGTGTGGTACAGAAGGAAGAGGGCCAGCCCTGTCTATCAGAATGGCAATTGCATGAAAGGCCACTTCACAGAAGAGAAGAAGTTGCAGTAGTGGCTCAGCATGTTCCAGGGCACATCCCTTCACTGTGAAACGAACTGCTGCCGTGCCAAGAAATGTACGGCACGCAGGCACAGAGAGAGGCGAAAGATCAGCAGGTCTGGATGAGAAGAGCCGGGGGGAGGGAGGCGTATTGCAAAGGCCTGTGTGCACACCTCTGTGTACAGCACCTGTGGGCGGGGACGCGAATTCAGGCATGGGTGGAAGTACTTGGCCAGGACGCTGGGAATGGGGCATGGGTAGGTAGACTTCCAGGGAGGAGTGCGAGTTGTTCCCTTTTTATTGCACGTTGGTTTAGATGCTGGTGTTGCTCTTCTGGCTTTTTGGATCTCTGGGGAGGCTCTGGAGGTAGGAATAGCGTTTTGTGCGTGGCAGACATTGTTTCTCCTCTGGCTTGTCACCAAGACCCCCGAGAGTCAGGATTCCTTTATGTGCAGGTGAGGACTGGAGGTAGAGCTGTGGACAGGGAAGGTTAATGAAAGTATTGATTGAAAGAAAACGGTCTGTTTAAAGTTCTGTGGGTAAATGTTGTTCTTCCTGCTTCCATCGACCCTCTGCAATCTTGTTTGTGTTTGAGCTAAATTATTATTTTTTTTTTTAAATAAAGTTATATTCTTTCCCCTGGGTGGCAGTGCTCTAGTCTCAGTTTAATGTTAACCTCTGGTCCTTCTAACAGGAGGTCGTTCAAGCAGACTCAAGTGGTTTTCCCTTCATGTCACTGCTGCTACAGTCTCCACGTACCTCTAGACCCCTACAAACCTCTGTCAGCAACTCCTCTTGGCCTTCTCCCAGGGTTTCATGCAGTGCCATCCCTCCTCTGCCTGTACATAACACATCCATGCCCATGGAGTCTCCAAACCTGTGATAAAAGAAGAATTTGAAACAGATGTAAGTGCTAGGACCACAGGAATAGCAGCCAGCAGCTTGGAGAGCTGGTCACAGGCAATGGGCCATACAGCCTGTTTATAGAAGCAACAAGCTTTGCTCTTTCTGAAGAAAACATTCCCCGTTTCAACATGTGCGGGCATGCTCTTGTCCCCCTCAGGGTCATGGTGTGGAGTGATACCCACATGTTTTTACTCACCCTGGGCTCTAAGACAAACCCACGCCTGGGTGCAGTTGCACAACCTACCTGCAGCACTGGCTGATGGTCTGACTGGTGATGCCCCATGCCGAGGGTTGATGGCTGTGCTCTTGGCTGTGGCTCACTTCCAGGCTCTGCTCCTGCTTTTGCATGTGCTTCTCATTCCAAAGGAGGTGCAGTGCTGTGTATAACCTCTCAAACAGCAGTTTGGCTGGGCTCCTGGGATGCCCTGGGTTGGGACAGTGCCCAGCCCTGACTCAGTGGCTTCTCTGATGCCTGGCAATGCAACCTTCCCTCCCCAGCCCTCAGCTTGCAGTGGTGCTGTAGCAAATAAAACATTTTGGACAAGATTCCTGTTTGCTGTCTAGGATGGATGAGAACAGTCCATAGACCTAAGCTGCTGCTGTTTTTCCTAGAATTTCTTGCTGCTTCCTGGGATACCCATGCCTGGCTGTAGTCAGCGGTGAGCTTGGTGACCTGTTGCTCTAGCTTTGTAGCAGCCCTAGGTGGCTTCATGCCTCAGAGCTGAGGGCATGGACACTGGTTGCTTCCAGTGTGGGAGGTCAGAGCCAAGTGAGCAGCAAACAAACATGGAAGAGGGGAAAGCAGGGGTTGTAAGTATGTGGCAGAAACAGGGGCTACATGGCACCTTTCTGCCTTTGAGTTAAAATTTAAAGGTTCATAGTTTCTTGGAGAAAAATATGTATCGGTGCAAGTTCTGCAGCATGGCTGCCAGTTGCCCTGTGGTGGCTTTGTTGTCATCTACTAGCAGGTAAGTGTGGAGAAGGGGTAGGGCGTTTTGCTCAGTTCCTTCTTTCTGGGGAGGAAAAGGGAGACTTACTTCAGCCTACATGAGGGTCTGGCTATTTGGATCAGTCTGAATATAGCAAATGATTTGGGAAGTTTGTGGCTTGGTGAGCTTAAAGAGAAAAAACAAGGGCACCATGGCCCGATGGGGCCAGAGACCTATACCTTGTTTTGCTTTCAAGTGAAAGAGCAGGGCGATGTTTGTGGCCCAAGGAGCCTGTGCAGGGTTACAAAAACCTGAGTCTGTTTTCTAGCTTACTGGGAATGCTGCTGCCTTGCTGTTTACAAATTCACAAAGAAGTTCATGCCAGCAAAAAGGAAAATATAGCACCATTAACATGTTGCCTCCTACCAGCTATATCCTTAAGTCCTTAAGCTTTTCATGACTATGCTCATTTCCAAACATACAGCAGAGTTAGGAGGCATGTCTAGCCAGGGAGTTAAAATATATATGCTTATTAAAAGATGGTTCAAAAACTTGCTGAGAAAGCTACTTTTAGTGAAGTAAAGCAAAAACCCATACAAGGATCTCATGACTAGGAAGTGGTCATTCAAAAGGCACCCCAAAAGGAAGAGTCTTCTCCAGGGAGAGTTGCGTTTGGGTTTTGAAACGGCCAGGAGATGTTCTTAGAGTTATAGGGTGGTTCTCTGGAAGTATTTGTATACATCTATACAGTTTTTTCAGATTTGTTTTATCCCTATCCTCCTTAACTATTCTGTGTTCCTGCTAAAAGCACAGCTTTCTCTCTCTGGTTTTCTCCATGTTATTCTTTCAGTGTTGAATACAGAAGGAAAGTATAACACAACCTTGAGCTGATTATTAAGTTCAATTATTAATAATGAGCAGCCTGTCACACACACATCTGGTCAAAACCCGTGTCAGGGGGGAGAAGGATGGGGGTGCTCTCTGCCCCTCGGCAGCCCTGGTACCTCTCTCTGGGCAATATGTGCAACCCCAGGTTACATGTGTGCCACGTCTGGTAATTTAGCATTAAAACCATGGTTTGTGAGGCACCAAGCAGGCAATGAGCCCCTCCTCCCCCACTTTTTTCATCCTCAAGGAGAAGTAGGATATGACTCAACACTTTCCCCAAGGCTGCCGAGGCCTCACCCAGGAGCTGCAACCCCAGCTGAGCCCCGTACAGCACAAAGCTGTCTTCTGCCTCTGCTTCTGTCTCTTGGCAAGGCATGGGGAGCCCGAGCACCAGCAGCCTCCCCATGCCCACAAAACCCCCACAAGGGCCCTGTGTGGCTGTGCGGGCAGGGAGGCACGGGGAGCGAGCCAGCCGGCTTTTCAGGTTGGCCCGGCCCTGTGGGCTGGTGGGGAACATGGCGGCCTTGCGAGCAGAGCTGTCCCAGCGCCGGAGACACCCTGGGGATGCAGACGGGCATGTTTTCCAGGGATCAGCAGCTGGCTGGTGTGAGGGAAGGCCTCAGCTGCTGATCTCCTGCAGGACTCTGTGAGCAGCTGATGAGGTGCCGCTGCTTCAGCCCCAGCGTGTTCGTGTGCGGGAGGGTCCCTGTGTGCCCTCCGTCAGCATCCCTGCAGGACAGCCTGTCCCCGGGCCTGCAGCCGGCCACATCAGCTCCACGGCTGGTTTTTCCAGCCTGGGAAGGTGGAGGCTCCAAAGTAGGTCAACAAAATTTAGCTAATCAAGGGGAGCCGTCTCCCTCTGCAGGTGAGTGTGAAGTCACCCTGGCCGTGGGAGGAACACGTCAAGGACAGCTCCTTGAAGGCTCCGGGATTTTGACTCATTCCATCATTAAATGGCAGTGAGCAAAGAGCATCGGGTGAAGGAGCTTCCTTGCACCTCTGTGCCAGCAGATCTTTCTGGCTGGTGCAGGAGCCTGAGCATGGCTCAGCCCCAGCCATTTGCCCACTATGGGCTGGCTCTGCCCATGGACCTCTCCCCAGTGGTCCCCATACCCTTCTTTGATCCTCCTGAGGGTGTGGGCCATGCCTTCCTTGGATGCTTCTCCTTGTTCTTTCCAACTTCATCCTTTCTAACCCTTCATCCATTCCCACTCATCTTCCTCTCAATAGCCTCTTCAAACCAATTGCTGGGTTTGGCTGGGCTAAACTAAATTTCTGGAAAGCCTCTTATTATGTATGGCTGCTCAGTCACAGGCACAAGCATTACTAAGGCTGTGGTTTTAACTCTTTAGCTATCTGGGTATTTAGTCTCAGAGTAATAAAGGAAAGCAATTATACACTTTATTGCTCCTAGGCCATTAGCAAAAACTTGGTCTCATGCTCCCCACCTTCCAGCTGAGCCTGCTTACCCCCAGCAAGGCCCCTCTACCTGCTGTTACTAAAGACCATGTGGGATGCATCTGGGGCTGATTCCTTCTGGGCTTCTTGCAGGTAGCCTTGGTGCTAGCACTAGCAGTTAGGCCTGTATGGTGATCCTCCTAAGGAGAACTTTTGAGTTATTATTTAACAGGAGGGCTTTGTATCAGTGTTATGATAGTGCTGCCATTGGCTAACCTAATCCCTGTCTTAATTAATAGGTGCTTCTGTAAGGCAAGGTCTTCTGAAATGGGTTCTGATGTAAAACTTGTTGATTTCAGTATGAAGCTTTGCAGCAAAGAGATTTCATCTCTTATTGGTAATTCTGGAAGACTAGAATGAGCCTGCTTTATTGTAAAGAGGTAAGCATGTTCAAAGTGATACATAGAACCAGTTAACAACAGTTTAAAGGAAACAATGATTTTTTTGTATTTATCAAATCTGAGAGAATGAAGAAGCTTGGAGGACATAGAGGAACCAGAATGTTAATGGGTACGGGCAGCCCTGTATATCTAATGTCTGTTGTTAGAAAAGTGAATCAAGAATTGAAAAACAATAGCTAAACTGTTCTTGGAAGCACCATAGGTTAACCTGCATATCTTGAAAAAAATATATATTATTATAATTCAAATGACATGAGTTCAACAGAGGCTTCAGCTGGAGTTAAGCTTCAGTGCCCTTTGTGCTAAGCCTTGGGTGAGGTGGTCTCTCAGTAATGGTGGATTTGGGACTCTAGACAGGGAAACTTCTTAATGACTATGCACTGAACCCACCAATCACGTGTGGGGTTTTCTTTTAAGGCCAGTCTTTTTAAAATCTAAACTAATAGCAAAGAAATGTTGAGTAGTCAATTTTCATTAAAAACAAAGTGGCAAGAAGCTGAGTGTCTCAGTGAAAATAGAAGATGGGCCAGCCAAAGTTATTGCTAAAAATAAATTGCTTTGCTTTTTTCTTTCTTGCTTTTGCCCCCTGGATTGGCAGAGTGAGGAGTGGTACTGAAGATGTGTGTGTTGGCAGGAGATGCATTAACAAAGCTGAGTAACAACAGATAGTAAAACAATTAGCAGAGTCAGGATCAGGGCTAGGGTAACACTTCTTTCTCATTCAGCCTTAATTCCTCTGATTTAAATTGGTAGCATTTTAGTCCCATTTCTGTTGCCAGCACTTTGCTTTCTAGAACTTGCTGAACCTTCATTTTGTGCTCTTTGCTCTGTCTGGGACTCTATAGTCTTGATGGACTTCAGTTGGAGAAAAGAAGTCATTTTGTCTGTGTCTGGTGTCAGTGTAACTTCTGCTAACTGTGAGCCCAGACCCCTTACATGAGCAGAAGAACAGTGAAGTGAAGAAAGGCTGACAGAGCCATCAGCAAGGTCTGGCTGTGTGAATACCAGGGGATACTCTGGCTCTGCAAAACAGGAGGTTTTGTATTTAGGGTCCGAGAATGCAAGGTGAAAAGCTTTTATGTACCATAACCAATGTAGATGACCGCTCATGATGGCAATTTGGTTAATGAGCCTCTTGTTACTGTGCTGTGGTTTGTTTTACTCTCTTTCAAAGCACTGAGTGTGTTCTGGCTGAAAAAATCTGATTGTCGTGTACAAAGTCTCTCTCTAATGAGTAGTTCAGAAAATACAAATAGGTGCATATATGAATCCCTGTAGATGTTCTTAACTCATCCTGGGTTTTGAGATTTCTCTGATGAAGATGTAGATGATCAGGTTGTTTAAAGGACACCTTCAATCTTGATCAGAAGTCCTTCAATAGGATTTTTGGTTCAAGAAGCTGGCCCATTTGTTAGGTAGTCAGATGTGCCTGGTCTCCTTCAGCCTCTGTTAATTTCCAGCTCTGAAAACAGTGGCGAATTAAACTGACAAACTGGTCGGGTTCACCAGACTCTGAAAATGCATTCAACTGCTGTTTTCAGACCGGAGTTTGAAAACATAGCAACTCTATGCAAAACCTCAGCCACTCGCTCTATTCACTCACCTTAATCACTGTTTACAAATACCACTGAGCTTACAAACAGGCTTCAAAGAACAGGAGGCTGTGTAAATGGCACACTACTACACCGCCACTGAGAGCTCCTTAGAGGTGATTTTTGTCATCAGTGTTTCACATGGGATTTGCAACTCTTGATTTAGAGTAAAGAAGCTGCTATGATAGTATTCATCCCAAGAGCAATCACTGATTGTGACATCTTTAGGTTAATAGCTCCTGATGTCACCATCACTTTTGTGTAACCCCTAGGACATTTGCTATCCCTTATATTATTATCTCTTTGGAGTGTTTTGCAGTGGTAAGAGCAACTAGGTCAAAATTAAACTGGAGCACTAGTAAGGACTCCAGACTGTGCCTTCTGAGAAGCCTCCTCCTTCCATTCAGTCGATCTGCTTTGGTTTTGTCCTGTTTGGGAAACAGTCCTGAATGGCAGTGTGTTCACCAGAAGCAGTCTTTTGGAGTACATATGCATCAAAGAGGAAATACTTTGGCTGGCTTTCTGTAAAACTGTTCTCAGATCTCCAACTTTCTTGATTATCATACACAACCTTCAGAACGTCTGTACAAAACGCTGTGCAGGGAGGCTCTGATACAGATATGGGGGCTTCTTGTTGTGGCTGTGTCTTGCCAGGGCAAAGAGACCTTGTGGCTGAGCTGCGTCTTTTACTGACTGCCAGCCAACACCATCCGGGGAGCTGCAAGGCAGGACTATTTAGTACTGGGCAAAAGTTGTATAAACTTTAAACTGTATCAGCCTGAGACTAGGGACAAGCAGAAGGGAGAGAGGGATGGCCTGCTTGCAAGGAGCAGGGGATCCTCTCTCCTCCTTGGGCCTGAACCCCCTGTTTCTCCCAGAGGAAAAGGGCTCAGGGAGGAGCGCAGTCGGTCTCCTGCCTGCCTTTGTTTCCGAGCAGTGAAGAGCTCCGCGCACTGGGCGATGCCTCCCTGCACATCCACGGGCTTCTGCTCCCCTCTAATGGCCAAGGAGGCGAGAGGCCCTTGCTGGAGACCGTGCTCTCAGGGCTCTGGTGCCAGAGGGTGCCCATGTGTCACCCAGCTCTGCTGGGCATCTCTGAATCCTCCGAGTCAGCGATTCCTCCTGCGTACACCACTGGATGAAGCCCTCTGACACTGATATTTACTGGGTAGCCCTTCCCTCGGGTTGGAACAAGTCATGTCCAGCGCCTGCATTTCACCCAAACAGCTGTAAGAAGTCTCCTGCAGACTGGTGCTTGCGAGGCCTCCATGTACCTGATAATGTGTGTTTGTATGCTCAGAGCTTTGGTGTTAAGAGAGCTCCTCTGTTTATTGTGTTGTATGATCTGCTGTTGCCTTTTTTGTATTAAAAAAAAAAAAACTGTTCATTGCTGCCTACATTCTGTTTTGAATATCATTTTGAAGTGCTGAAAATGTAAGTAATATCTCATTTTACATCAGCATCTAAGGATTATGTGGGCATAAGCTTTGCATTAGCTGAATGCTAGCATAATACTCAGGGTAATTCCTCTAGCATCTTCTGTCAAGCTCTTTGCTGCAACGTGTTTTAAATGCATTTTTTAAAAAGGTTCCTTTTCAAAGTTAGGGAGTCCGCCAGGAGTAGCCATTTGTTTCCTTATCCTCACCATTCCACCCCTTAAATCTAATTAAACTGTATAGGTGTAACAAAGTCATGGTTTGCCTGCCATACTCTCTCTCTTGGGGTAAAAAGGCATTTTGATCATTTTTGATCATGAAGGTTGTTCTTTGCTTTCATCGTGTGGTGGAGAAGCTGCCCTGGGATGGCTCACAGTGGTACAAGGCAGTTAGCTCACTTCGGTCAAGACTGTGTCCAGCTAATGATCAATAATACCTTGCCACTCTTATGCAAGTAATTTTATCTGTGATTTTAATAATAATAGAAGTCCCTGGCAGAAAGCAGGTGAGATGATTGTCTGGAGATCTGTATTTCTTAACTGAAATAGTGCTACTCTGTAGTAAGTTAATAAACACCCCAAGACTTCACATCCAGACCATTATAGAAAAGATTCAACAGGACTGGATCTGGGGGTGTTCCCTCTGTGGCCCAGAGGTGAGCTGCTATAGAAACGTGCCACTGTGTCACCCACACACCCATTAGGGACAACTCAGGTCACTGCTGCCCGAGGGAAAGGATGGCAGTACCTGCCCACGGGCACCTTCTTGGAGGGGCTGACGTGGAGTGGAGGAGTCTAACAGGAGGAGTGGCTCGGACATAGGCAGCATTTTCTCCACGTCCTTCCATGCCACATGCAAGCAAAAGCTTTTCCTATGGAAAGTGTAGCATCGTCCTCTTCAACAAACAAACAAAAATTAGTCGCGTTTGGACATGGCAGCTGAAGAGTGGAGTGCAGGAAAACTCAGCAGAGTATTATTACATAATTCTTGTAAAGAGGGAGATAAATAAGTATAAGGGCTATGTTCCTGGAAAGATGATGCCCCAACTGCAAGTTCAGGTACAACTGGCTGAGTTCAGCAAGCCCTCTCATCATTGGGATGCAGCCCAATTTTATACGTACTGAGCAAAGGAGCAGTCTTGGCAAGGTTTCAAAAGATATTTCAGTTTTCAGGCTATGGACTAGGAAACCACTAGGGTTTCAAGCGCCCAGCACAGAGATAACTGGGCTTGGGTTGCCCGCAGGCTGCGTGTCCGTGTGTGATTTGGGTGCCAATGCCACCAGAGGAGCCCGCACCACGGCAGGGGGTTACGTACCCGGTGGCTGCACCGGTGCCTTGGTTTTGGTTGCGGTGACATTTGCGGGGCGGCCAAACCTCCCCAGCTCTGGGGGCCGTGTAGGGATTTCCTGGGGGGCACGTGTGAAATGGTGGGAGCTGCGGGACCGGCGGGTGCCCGAGGGGGCCGGCTGCAGCTCCGCCTCGGTCCCCGAGGGCACCCGGCCGGGCGGAGCCGGGGCCGCCCCGGGGCGGTGCCGGTGCCCGGGGGGACGCGGGGCTCGGCACGGCTCGGCACGGCTGGGGACAGGCGGCATGGCGCTGGGCTTCAACCTGTCGGCGCTGCCGCCGCTGCGGGAGTACGAGCTGGAGCGGAGCTTCGACGAGCGGGAGGCGCTGGGCTGGATGCGGGACAACTGGTGGGTGAGCGCCCGCACCGGGGCTGCTCGGCGGCCGCAACGGCGCGGCTTGTCCTGCGGGACAGCCGCTCGGCTCCCCGCCTGCCCTCAATGTGCGATTGTTCCCTCCGCCTCAAAGGAGACGGCGGAGAGCGGCCTCCTCGCCGTCACCGCTGGGCTCTCGTTTGAGCTATTTCTTCGCTGGTTTCTTTGGAGATTTCTTGCTTTACCCCTTCGTGCGCGGCCGTACGGAAGCGAGCTGAGGATGAAAGAAATGCACCAGGTTTAGCTATGTCTCCTCCTTAAGCTTTCTCCGCCTTTCGAAGTGCCAGGGACACCTCTCATTTGCTTTTCTTGTTGCTCACCGTAAGTTTTCTTTCCCTCGTAACACCTTTAACAAACACACCTCCGCAGCCTGTCCCTTTCCTTGCAGGGGAACCCGCAGCAAGCCACCTCGCTTCTCACAATGCCTTGCTTGTTTTCTGGGCTTGCTTCATAGCCCGTCCACGTGACGCTCTTGACTTGCTGCTGTTTTTCTGTTCCTAGAGCTCAGGGTTAATTCTCTTACCCTAAGTAAATTTATCTGGGGGGAGAAGAGGGCTTTCCGTTTAGGCAAGACGTTCTCAGCACTTGCATTTACTCACAGCTATATTGATCGCTGTCCTGCTTCCAGCAGTGTTTGGTACCTGCGCAGTTCTGTATTTTGGGGTGCACAGCCTGTTTGGTGCTTGAGCACCAGGAGAAAGGGCAGTTTTCCCTTTCTTGGCCTTCCCTTCAGCTGGAGGAAGCCTGTCTGTCTGCATTTTTTCCCTTTTACATGTGATATTTATGATTGTGTTAGGCAGAAAAACTCTGTGAACGAAATCTGAAAGGAATAGAGCCCAGCCCCGGCTGAAACATCGTTATACCCTGGGCTTCAGGGGCGAGAAGCAAAATTTGGGTGCAGGAGTGGCGATCGTAACGGGACAGAGGGACATGGTGGCTCAGAGGTGGGGCTGCAGTGGAAGAGTCTGGGATCTGCAGCTTTAACAGCCCGTGGGGTGGAGGATGGAGGACGGGTCAGAGGGCTGCTCAGGCAGAGCTTTGTGCCTCTGCGCGGGGCTCACAGCTGCTGGCGCAGCAGAGAGGCCTGGAGGAGGGCAGGCTCGCCCCGAAGGGATCTCGCTGGTGGCCAGCCTGGGCTTCCAGAGGGCAGCAGCCCCGCTCCCTGTGCAGCTTCACCCCGCTGGTGTGCAGCCCACGAGCAGGGGAGGGGAAGGGGCAAGGTACAAAGGTGGGAGTGCAGTGCCCAGTCTGCCACTAGCTGCTTATTTTGGAGCTGCCTAACTGCTGGAGAGCAGGGTTAAAAAAACATCTCTCACCTGAGCTAGAGTGTCCTTCATGTCACTGCGCTGAGTGCCCCTTACGGCCAGCATATGTTATGGGATGAGGGCAGCTGGAGCGCTTCAAGAGCCCGCTTGGATGTTTGCACAGCGCTCCTGTGGCTCTTGAACGTGGGGTACCTGGTGCAGCTGTGGGTTGGGCAGGAGACCCGGATGGTGCTGGGAACCCCGTCCCTCCCTCCTTGCAACCTGTTACGATGGCACGTGTCCCTGGGGAAAGCCACACAGAGTGCTGGAGAAGATAGGCTGGTGCGTAGTGAACACAGGCTGTAAGGGGCCAAACCCAGGCACTTACCAGCCACGAGCTGTTGTGAGGAGGGCTGGGGATCTCACAGCAGATTGCTGGCCTGATTTCCCACACTGTCGTGTGGAGGATGGCACACTGAGGGGTTTGCTGGTTGGAGCTGGGCTCCTGAGTCCATGGGGTGGGGTTTCTTAGGATAAATATCCATCAGAGCGGGTGCCTTCCTCCAAGGAGGAAAGGACTGGAAGTGCAGGGCAGGTCTCTGGAGACCCTTTACCATAACTCCACAGTAGTGAACTGTGGTTGCCAGTGCTGACTTGAGGTTGCTCTGTAGCTTACTCAAGCTGTGGCTCATGCTCCAGGAATGTCTGAGCCTAAACCAGCTGGTGCTTTCCTCCTTTCCCTAATGTACCAACAGGAAGATTAGCTCCTGCAGCCATGCCTCGCTTCTTTGGGCAAGTTTTGTAGGAGGCTCGACCACTTTCCTGGAGTACGTGGAAACTTCCTTGCCCTTTTGCTTTTCCCAGTGGCAGTGGCTGGGGGGGGGCAGAGCTTGCTGCAGTGCTCGGGGTCACCCGCTCGTTGAACCTGTGCCGCTCTGTCAGACACACTGCGATCAACTCTTGTCACTGGGCTCCAGGCTGCCAAACCTGTGCAGCCAAGGTCTCATCTGTGTACCTGCTCCTCTGGGACTCTGCTGCTTGCCCCGTGTACAATAGTCGGGCTGTCAGGGCCAGGCTGCAGCTCTGGGTCCACGTCTCTGCTTCCTTCTCTTCCCACTCGTTTCCCCCCACCGCACAATGCAGCAATGCCGCAGCTGGGGGGGACAGCCTGCAGCTCAGCCCGTGCCCCGCAACGGGCCCTTGGCACCACCCAAGGTGTGTAAAGGGACAAAACGCACCCACGCGTCTGCTCAGGGTCCTGTCCACAGTTTGCCATATCCTCGTTCTGCCAGGTCCTGCGGGGGCCTCCCGGGTGCAACAGCTCCCTTTCTCCTCTGCCATCCCCAGGGATTTCCTCGCTCGCTGGCAGGACATGTTTCATTTCTTGGGGAGAGCTCTGCCGGGGCTGTCGAAGTCCTGCTGCAAACAGGCGCTTTCCCTGACTGCTCCCTCTGCTTTCCTTGCAGGCAGAAGTCCTTCTTCTTCGCTGCGGCTTATGTGATGCTGATCTTCGGAACCCGGCACTTCATGAAGGAGCGGAGGGGCTACAAGCTGCGCGCACCGCTGACCCTGTGGTCCCTCGGGCTGGCCTTATTCAGGTAAGAGCCCGGCACTACCCGCCAAGTTCTAGCTCTGATTTCTTTAAAAAAATAAAAATAATAAAAAATATCCCCCATGCAAGAGAGGAACACCGGTCTAAAATAGTCTTTTGGTGCTGCCTCCCTCCCTGCAGTGACGGTGAGAACGCTGCAGCCCATACTGTGTAATTAAGCAGGCGGACTCCACGTCTCCACACCTCTTCAGGCTGGGGGGAGAGAACAAAACAAGACGAGTACCTTGCTGCACGCTAACTCCGGAGCAGGCTCTCTGCCCACGTGCACAAGTTGGCTGTGGTCAAGTCTAAAGGTCACTGGTTGCCCTCGTGGCAGTGGTCTGTAAAATCACAACTTGTGTGGAGAGAGCGGTCAGGGAATGACCGACCACTCGTGGCCTGTTTCGAGATGATCTTACGCAAATGAAATGTTTGCTGATAGCAAAGAAAAGGTGTTTCTTTTTTTATTATAATTTTTTCCCTTGTAATCTGCTAAATTGTAGGAACTCCCCACCACAGGAGGTTGTAAATGGTACAAGCATACTTGGATTCAAAAGAGAAGTAAATAAGTACCTCTTGATAGATTTTTTTTTTTCTTGTGAAACATGAAAGCCCCATCTGAGGTCTGGGGACCACGAACCACAGATTGGTGGAAACTGTGAGAGGAAATGGGGACACAAAGGACGTGTTTGCCCCGTTTGTGTTCTCCCTGGGCATGCACCGTTGGCCTCTGTTAGGAGATGGAGTACCAGAACAGCTGCCCCCCTCTTAGATCAAACGCAGCAGTTGTTACCCTTGCATGCCTTCTCAAGCAGTTGTAGCAGAGGGTGTATGAGAGGGAGTGTTCTTTGCTGCTCAGCCCTCCGGCTGCTGTTGTGGGATGCAACAGTTTGTTTAGACATCCCTGAGGCTGCCCTGAGCTTCAGGATGGAGTTAGCCAAATGTTCCTGGGTGCAGTGCTGCCCGAGGGTCCTGTGGTGGGTTGGGCACAGCCTTCAGATCTCTGGTTTTCTTGCAGTGCCATAGGGACCCATCGGTCCTGGAAGTACATGGCCTCCATCACGTCTTCCATGGGATTCAAGCAGTCGGTGTGTGATCAGTCCTTCTACGTCCACCACATTTCCAAGCTTTGGGCCTACTTATTTGCCCTGAGCAAAGTCCTGGAACTAGGTGAGTCTGAAACCTCTCCCTGTGCAATGTGTTCAGAACTCCTTTGCTTTTATAAGTAGTTTTTTTTTTTTTTCACAGGTGTCTGTCCAAATGTTACTCAGAGAACGGGGCTGTCTGACCTTGCACGCGTTGCTCGTTTCCTTGCTTCCCATTGCTCAACCCTATACATCTTCATGTCCTCTCTCTGCAGGGATGCAGCCTGAGGTTATTGCTCTGGTTTCATCCCCACAGGCCAACAGGCAATTGTGAAGTGGGAAGCCTGAGGCCAGGGGCAGCCCCTAGGGATTTCTCACATCGACCCTGCAAGAGCTGGCTTTGCTGGAGCAGGAATTGCTGGAAAGTCTGTGGCAATGTTTTGGTTGGCAGGTGCCAAGTCTGTTAGACGGAAAAGCGCTTGCAGCAATGCACAGAGGGTTGAATGTGTCAGTGGGAAGTTTCTTCCCTACAAACCACAGGTGCCTATGTGGGCTTTATTGGTACAGACAAATCCAACGTGAAGCTAGGTTTTGGTGGGCTCAAGCCAGGTGATGGCTTTAGCATTGCAGCTCACTCATTCTGCCTCGCCTGAAAATGTGCACGACTGCTGCAATTTGCCTGACTAACGATGCACCTCTCCCCCGTCCCAAGGTGACACTGTGTTCATCGTTCTCCGGAAGCAGAAGCTCATCTTCCTCCACTGGTACCACCACATCGCCACTCTCATCTACGCCTGGTACGCCTACAAGGAGATGGTGCCTGGCGGCGGCTGGTTCGCCGTCATGAACTTCAGCGTCCACACGTTCATGTACTCCTACTACTCCGTGCGAGCTGCGGGCTTTCGGGTGCCCCGCTACATCGCCATGGCCATCACCTTTTCACAGATCCTGCAGATGCTGATAGCCATAATAGTGAACGTCTTGCTGATCTTTTGGATGGAGGATAAGGTCTGCCCTGTCACCTGGTCAAACGTTTCTTTTTCATCCCTAATGTACCTCAGTTACTTGGTGCTCTTCTGCAACTTCTTCTTCAAGGCTTACCTGACGAGCACCCAGAAATCAAAGGGGGAATAAAACTGGGGAGGGAGGAATTGGCTGGGGGGGAGGGAGGGAGAGGGAAGGAGGAACTTTTAATTCCTGGCTGGAGCTGAAGAACCTGACGGGGCTGGGGTGATGAGGGTCACTGCGGATGAGAGCCTTCATATTAACTTGAGCAGTGGCCTCTGGCCTGTCCTTGCAGCAGTGACTCCCCAGAGGGGGGCTTGGGTTGTTGCAGGCTGGCAGTGCCAGGAGAGGGGTGCAGTCAGGGGCTGGAGACCCCTTTGCCCACGGCTCACCGTGCCCTGGGCAGGCAGCAGAGCCTGAGTGGCTGCTCTTCACCCCAGCTGCTCACAGAGTACAGAATTTGTCACTGAAAAGCAACACCAACCTCTGAGCTGAGCCCTGGTAATGCCTGAGTTAATGCCTTATGTGATCAGCTGTAAATGCTAAATGCACCGACACAGGTTGAAACACCACCTCCTGTATGGCTGCACCCAAAAGCACATAAATGTTAGCGGCTGTCACCCCAAGGGTCGCCCTTGCACAGCACCAAGCGGTGCGACCTGGCTGGCTGCTGCCTGGGAGCTGAGCAGAGCCAGCCCTGGCTGGCCTGCGGAGTGAGGCACTGCCCGTGGTCCCACTGAGGGACAGCCCCGGGGCTGGGAGGCAGAAAGGTCCAAAAACTCCTCTCAGGGTGCATCAAGAACTGTTGCTGTAATATGTAAAAATGACTAATAAATGCTGTTGCGTATGGGTTTATTATTTGATACCTTTTTCGTGCCTAACCCTTGTTCTGGGCTGTGGGAGAAGCATTGCTTTCCCCGTCTGCATCCTGCTGGTTTGGCCACAGCAAGGTTTGGACAGGCTCTGTCCCTTCGTGCTCCCCCTTCAGCAGTCACCGACAGCCTGACCTGCCTCGGTCCCTTTGCTCATCATGTGCAACTGAGAACGAGAGGGAAATAATGACAAAAACAAAAATTAGGCTTCTGTGTTACCAGCAGACCCGACCATGTGGCTGTTTGAGGGTGCCGTGCTATGTCAGGTGAGCCTTGAAGCCTGAGCCCGTCCAGGAGCAGCCCCAGATGATGGCACGTCCCAATCTGAGGCATTTCTGTGCCTGGTGCGGTCCCTGCTGGGCCGTGCCGGCTCTCTCCTCCCCGAGCCTCTGGCTGCCCCAGCAGTGCTCAGCCCAGCCGGGCATCCCCGTGGGCACATGGACGTCTTTGTGGAGATGACTCCTCCCGGCACTCCGTGAAGAAAAGCCCAGCTTGCGTAGTGCTGGCGAGCTGCAAGAGCAAGCAGCCCTGTTGGAGGGGATGCACTTGATATAGATTTTTTTGTCTTTGATGGCAGCAATTGATGGCAGCTCCTGTGGGGTAGACGAGCAGCTGAAGCCACCTGGGGGGCCCCGTGCAGTTGCGAGGAAGACTACCGTGTCCCCCAGCTTCATCCCCTGCTCAGCCCGGGTGGCAGCAGGACGCCCTGTGGGGCCAGCCCCCCCAGGCTGTCCTGGGTGCCAGCAGCCGCTAGGTGACACCACCTCACCTGCTTTTAGAGGGGGCCTCCGGAGAGGTGGGGCTGTGCTGCGGTGGCCCGGGTGGCGACAGCCCGGCAGTGGCATTTGCCGCTGGAGGCCCCCTCTGGCAGGGACAGCTCGCCTTAGCTGGCCCCGGGCAGCACCACGCTGCTGCTGACCCCAGGTAGCCAGCAAAGGCTTTGGGCTGCAAGGAATCCTCTTCAGTTTTAATGTTATTTAGGTGCCCGTGCAGAAATTTGGACTTTGGCTGGGGTGTTGCTGGCCAGAGGTGGTAAGGGAACATACCCAGCCCAAGCCTTTTCCCATGCCTGGATGCAGCCAGGTGCCCCAAGGCAATTATCGGCAGGAATTGTCGACAGGAATTGGCTCCATCTCTCGCAGGTAGCTCGCTACCTGAGCCCAGTATTGAACAACTCCAGCAGGAGCTTGGGCGTTCACACCCAGCCTGCAGTTCGGAGCTGTGATACCAGACCACGGTAAAAGCTGGCATGCACCAAGCAAGATGTCAGAAAACAATTCCCCACTGCACTAACAGTAAGAGAATAACCAAGGATGGTGTTGCGTGGCTTTTCGGCAGGGAGGGAAAGCGCTGCTGGCAGCCACTGAGAAGACCCAACTGTTCTGCACACTTTACATTAGCCTTTGGAAAAGAACAGCTATGAGGAAGTGGGCAGCACAAGCCATGCCAGTGGTGGGGGCTACAAGCCTGGCCTTGAATAGGGAAAGCCCAAGAAAGGGAGCATTTAGATTAACAGGAATTTTTCAGACCATGTGGGCGTGATGAACTTCCTGCTAAGCAAGCCCAGAAACGTTTGCTGTTATCTATGAGAACTGCTGAGGGACAGTGAGGCATAAAGAGACCGGAAAATGCAAGCTTTTTACCCTTTCAGAAGGGACTGGGGCCAAAAGCCGGGACCTGCTGACAGCTAAATCCCCTCACCCACCAAAAACCGCTGGAACAGATAATCTCACTGCTTGTAAGCAGTGGAGATGAGCAGGAGCCATGGGGACTTGCCAAGGACAGAACCTGGTCAAAGCAATCTGATTTGCTCCTGTGACAGGTAAGGGCATGGTGAAGAAGAGCCCTGGCTGCCATTTCGGTGGATTTTTAAGGCTTCTGACCCGTGTCATGCACTAGGCTCTTAAGCAACCTTTAAAACATGATGTGGATGGGATGTTGGGTAGGGACAAAACCCATTGGATAATTATACCCAGAGAGTTATCTAGGGTTCACTGTTGAAAAAGAAGAGTTACGCTGAGTGAAGTTCAGGGACATCTGTTCCGGGTCTGGTTTTGTTCAACGTTTTCATTAATGATCTGGATGATGGAGGAGAATGTGTGCTTGCTATATTTGCAGATTGGGAAGTATCCAGTGACAAAGCTTCTTGCCTAACCGGCCTTTAGAATAAGCAGGAGCCTGCTAAACCCCACCTAACTGGGCTGCAGCATCAGGGAGACACAGCTAGGGATGTCCTGGGGACCTGGGGGGAGAGAGAGGTCCTGGGGAAGGTCTGCAGGGTACCCGATGTATTTGTGCTGGACCAGTGAGCATCTCATCCACGTCCTGGGACCCTGGGGAAGGAGCTGAGTGCGGGAGGCTGCGCTGGCTCAGCTGCATCGGGAGGGCAGGTGGCATTTGGAAAGCAGGGGACCTCTCCCAGGGCTCTCTGCTGCCAATTTGCTCGCACCGTTATTTGCTTTTGGCCATCTCTGGTGTCTGCAGATTTTAAGGTTTTTCCCCAAGTTCTGTTAGTCATTTGGTGCCATTGTACAAAGTGCTCTCAGCTCAGAGCTGGTGTGTGGTTGCCGCCTGGTCTGGATGCTGCATGGTGCAGTACCTCTGACTGCAGAGACAGACCCCGCCGTCTTCTCCATACAGGACTGGGGAGGAGAATCTTGTTCCCAGTAGCCCACCTGCAGAGCCACTGGCCGTGCACTTGCACGCAGCCGTGGCCTGGTGCAGGTACTGACTGAGTCTGTCCTGCTCAGAAATCAGACTGGTCTGGCCTAAAGGTAATAAAAATGGCTGCGTGGAAAATCTCAGTCTGAAAAATCAGTAACTGAACTGGGTTTTGGCTTTCCCCCAAAGGCTTTTCTCCAAAAGGAGATCAGGAGAGCCATGTGCTGGGGTTGGCCTCTCACTCCATGCATGTGGGCTGCCTGTCGTAGGCTGAATCCTGCAACGCTCAGCAGCTGCTGGCCCCATCCGATCAGCGTGTCCCCTCTGCTCCCTGCTCCACCTGTCCCGGGCTCCCCTGCTGCACCCCATCCCACCCCATCTCACCCCAACTCCATCCTCGCTGCGGGACGAGAGCTGGATCACCACAAGTTCATCTCAACATGGAGCTGCTGAAGGCAACACGCAGCTACCAGAGCAGGTTGAAAGGAAGAAGGAGCTCGTGTTGCTCTCAGCTCCAGTTGGGCTTTCCCTCTTTAGACACATCACCCAAGGGAAGGGGAAGCTGGGCCTCCCTTTGATTTCTTCTCCAGGCAAAGCTGCGATTTCATGAGAGATGTTTCTTCTGGCTTTGCCGTGTTCCCACCTGCACTCGAGGTCAGCGTGGGGTGGAGGGCAGGGTGCGTGGAGATGCTGGGGGAGCAGCAGCTGCCTGAAGGGCTCAGCAGCTTGTTGTAGGGGCAGGAGAGGGCTGTGGCACCAGCTGGCTCAGGGGATCAGGCAGAGGATGGGACCCAGCTGTGGGAGAGCCAGAGGGGGAGAGGAAATGAGAGGTGCTGGGGCCTTGCTCCTTCCCCTGGGGAGGAGAGCTGGGGCAGACAGGGAGTCAGTGGGAGGGCACCGAGGTGAGGCCTTGGTGGGGAGACCCCAGAGAGGAGGATCTAGAGCAGAGCCACCGTCACTGAAGCCACCACAGCAGCACTGGTACCCAGCAACAAGGTAAGATCTGGGTCTTGTCTTGGATGTGTGTTTTCAGTGTTTGTGCTTGAGCTCTGCATGTGCATTGCAGATGGAGCAGTAGCTGTTCCAGCACAGGGGTACTTGGCTCCCTCATCTTGGTCAGAGCAAAGCGTAGTTTTGCTACAGTGTGTTTGGCCTGACATCTGTGACTGCTCTGTGTCTGCTCACCAATACCTTCCACAGCAGCTGCTGTCTGTGGAACAGGCGATGGCAAAGACTGAGTGATTTGCACGCTTTGCATGTGGGGGACCTCTCTGTGTCTCCTAGCGAGAATCCCTTCTCAGCAGTTTGCTTCCTCTGTGCATGCTAGCAGTGTTGCAGAAATCTTTGCACCAGCTTTGCCTGCCCCACTCGCTCAAGCAGGTTGGTTTGTCTTGGTAGTATGTTTTACTTTTTTCTCTAAGAGAAAAGTAAAATATCAGGGTTGTGCTTGCCCCTGAGGTACGTGCCCCATGGAGGAAAAGGAGTCTGCACTGAGTGGGGACTGACTGAGTGATGTCCCGCAACTCCATGGTCTGTGTAGCTTCCTTGTGCCCTTGAAGAAACCCACCGTGTCCCTCTGCATCGGTTGAAGCAGCAGGTCCTGCTGGTGTGAGTACATCTCAGGAGATCCAGCTCTCTTTTACACCATTCTCAAAAGACATAGCATGGGGACAGGCTAGCTGGTCAGGTTCCTGCAGCTGACCTCTCCAGGAGGTGCTGTTTGGAGCCAGGAGGGCTGCAAGGAGCCTAGAGGCACTGGTCCCATCCAGTGAGCTGGGGAAACCTCAGCAAGGAGAGGTTTCCTCCTGCTCCCACCCGCGCTGCCCTGCCTGAGGATGCTTGCTCTCACCCAGGCTACTCGTGCTCCATTTCTGAATCTTTAGGTGCAAGGTTGTGCTCTCAATAACCAGACAGGCGGAAGCCTTAGAGGGATTGTGCCAACTTTTATTTTACTTCCTTTTTTGAAATGGGATTTGAGGAAGGGAAGGAGATGTGCAAGGGGGAGTTGATTGTTGCAAAAGGGATGCTTTGGATGTACACTGGCAAAGGTATTCCTGTCTGACTGGAAATGACTGAAGCAGTAAAGCAAGACAGGCAGAACACCGCCTCGGTGGACATGCTTGCTTTATGCGGGTTTTTGGTTTTAAGGTCTACTTCATGGGTTATTTCATGTACAAAACAAAAAGGCATATTTTAATATGTATGTATTTGTATATATACATGATATATATATATACATACACATATTTTATATCTGTCCAACTCCCAGTTCCTAAAGGTTTCAAGTCTGAAGGGCCATGCCTATAAATGCACTACAAAGAGATGCCAATCAACTGAAATGCTTTCTCACCATCTGCCAGATAAATTGGCGGGCAAGATGTCTTCCACCAAAATCTCACAGGCGTGCAGGGAGAAGGGGTCGGCCAAGCACTGAAGAGCAGCCCCACGTCGCCTCGTCCCTGTTTCCCATTACTGGCTGTCCCGGGAAAGGGAGGGTTTGGGGTCAGACTGAAACACGCTGAGCTTGGCTGCCCACGGGCCAGGCGCCCTGCCCGCCGGGGCTCCTGCTTCCCCATGGGGCTTCCAGTAGACTGTTTTGGTTTCCTTACCAAGAGGGAGGGTAAGGGGGTTGGTGGGCAGGGAGGGAAGGGGTTTGGGAGGGGAAAGACAGTCAAAATTCACCATACGATAGTTAGACAAATCTTCATAGAGGTCCGTCTGCCCGCTCGCTGCGCACTCTCTCTCTCTCACTCTCTTGCTCTCTCTTGCTTTCACTCTCACTCTCTGCAGGACGTACGCTGTTGTAGGGCTAAAGGTCTCCTTTTGTCAGGCTAAGGTCAAGTCCCCGGGTGGTGGCGGGCAGCCCTTCATACAGGCCTGTCCACGGCATATTGGCAAGGGCTCAGGTTGGAAGCAGCCGTCTGCACAGCCGGGTAGGTGAAGTTGGCGTGCTGCTTGGCCTTCAGCCTCAGGCTGGCCAGGCTGGAGTTGCACGTGTCCCTGTACATGTAGGGGCTGGCTGTGGAGGCATACGGACAGGCACTGGATGAGACAGCAGAGTTGAGGCTTGGGCTGTTCAGGTTGTTGATGTTTCCCAGGTTGTTGAGGCTGGAGGCTGGGACCCCAGTCACCGCGGAAGGGACCATGGAAGAAGGCATGGTCATCGAGGCGATGGAGCTGGGCGGGGAGAACATGGGCTGGGAGGAGAGGGGACTGACGTTCATGGAGTTGAAGAACGGGAAGCTCTTGGCCGAGAGCGGGCTGGTGGCGAGCCCCTTGGTGGCCCAGTTGTTGTAGGAGTAGCTGGAATACATGTCGTCGTAAGGCTGCATCAGTCCGTTGAACTGGGCTCCGAAGCTGTTCTTGCAGAGCTCGGCCTGCTGGTTCCTCTCCCGTTTCCTCCACTTGGCCCGGCGGTTTTTGAACCAGACCTGCAAGAGGGAGAGAAGGGAGAGGATGGAGTCACTCCGGGCTGTCCCCTGCAGGGGACCTTGCCCCAGCCTCTTTCTCCAGTGAGACATGAGTGGGTGAAGGGCTGGGGTTGTTCCCAGGGAGCTGGAGGCTGAGCACCAGGGAGGGGTGCTGTCCTACAGTCAGTAGTCCTACATCAGTCCTACACCAGTCCCACCCAGTCCTACATCGCTGTGTGGATGCTGATGCCAGACAGTGGTGCTGGTCCTACACAGGTGGCACATCCACAAACCACCTCTGGAAGTCTTTCTGGTCTCTAATGTAGCTTTGACTCATGGGCCCTGGATGCTGCAGTGAGTTTGTTTGGCATAAACTAGTGGAGGAGATCAAGGAGTGACTAAGGATGTGGCCCATACTTGGTTCTTGTTGGTTTTAAAGGGCAGGCCTGCATCTGTGTCCTGGCATGGGCTAACAGAGAGAGCCCCTGCTGCCCGCCTTTTGTGTGCTGCCTCACCCACCACTCTGAACAAACAAATGCCCTTTGCATGGAGAAAAGGGAGGAAAACAGCTTCTGTGTTACCAAGCGTGCACAGCCTGGGAGCAGGGGTTGGGGTTGTGTGACTTGGGAGCAAAGCATTTGGGGGATGCAGCTGGAGAGCTGCTCAGCTGAGGAAATAACCTTTCTTGCTTTGCCTTCACCTCAGCATCAGCTGGGCGGGCGCTAGAAGTCTGTCTTCTAACAGGAAAATCTGTTAGCGTTGGAGGGACTCAAACAATATAACTTCCTGGAGCGTGGAAGCTACTGGAAGGCTATTCATGGTGCTGCTAACTCATATTTCTAGTAGCGGAGAGAAGACCTCGTTCCAGCTGGAGCCCTGCCACGCCGTGCCTGTGACTGCACAGCGGTTTGGGAACTCCAAAGGGAGCCCTCCAGCGAGGCTGGGGATGACGGTACAACAAGGAAGGGGTTTGCTGGGTCAGGGAGCTGGCTGGTGGGGCAGAGCTTGGCCACTGGACTTCCCTGTGCTACTGCTGTAAGCTTGTGCTGGGTGAGGAAGGCATGGCCAGCACGGGCTGTGTGTGAGGCTGGATGTACTGGATCTCGGGTGGAGACCGTCGTGAGGTGCTCTCTAGAGGGGGAATTGTTCTAGCATTCCTCATTCCTTCCTGGGTTCGGGGACAGCTTGGTGGCTTGCATCACAGGCGTTTTCCTGCCCCACAAGCTTGTGCATGGGAGGGTGAGAGGGCTGCAGTCCTACCCGCACTCGTGCCTCCGTCAGGTTGGTCCAGACTGCGATCTCCTCCCTGGTGCTCATGTCCGGGTAGCGGTTCCTCTGGAAGGTGGCCTCCAGCTCCTGCAGCTGCTGGCTGGTGAAGTGAGTCCTCTGCCTCCGCTGCTTCTTCTTCAGCGAGCCGTCCTCAGGGTTGGAGTCGTCCGTCTGGTTTTGTTGGGACTTTTCAGTGTCTGCAAGGGAAACAGAGAGGAGAGTTAGTTTGGGGGCTTGGATGTGTTGGGGAGCCTCTCCTTGGGGTGTTGGATGCATGCCCCTCTGCTGTGGTCACCAGCAGTTCCAGCAGCACCCACCAGAGGAGCAGTCCCACCTCCCTCCCTCGCCCTGCTGACCAAGTGTCTGCCTCGCACCGCACCCACGGCTCCCTTTATAAAAATCAAAAGGAAATTATCATTTATGGCAGAGCAAAAGATCAAATGGTGTTTTTGCAAAGAAGTGAGTGGGGAAAGGCAGACTGCTAGTGATGGCAAGTTGAGGCTCTTAAATTAACTAAGCCAAAGAAACACAAACTTCTATCCTTCCAGTGCTTTCATGGTTAGGTGCGCATATTTTCATTTTAAAAAAGTAGGAAAGAGCCTCTCTTAGACCTTACCACGGATTATTTGAGCATCTCCCTGTCTTTCTCATTCAGAGCTCCCTCTCTGAGAGTCTGTGTCTTTTGTTTCATCACCCTCTTCGGTGAACATCCTGAAACTCTGGTGGCTGCACCAATATCTAACCACAGAGTGCTGCTCAGCCTGCTGCCAGTCGCTAAATCCAGACCTTAGCGTGCCTGCCTGCTCTGAGCTCGGGCTGGAGGTGGGCAGCTCGGCCAAGCCAGGTGCCTCCCTCTGCCACAACCCTCACCCTGCGAGTAAAGATTTCTTCTTCTTCAGTAGAGGACATTGAAGCTGAGTCACTCAGTGAGTGGACAACAGTGAGAGGGGAGAGAAAATGCAGCTTTTTTTTTTTTTTTTGAAAAAAAGAAAGGGGGGAATTCCCTGCCAGGAAACAAGACAAGTCACCATGGAGTAAAATTACTCCAGATAAAATGAATCACTGCTGATGTTCACCACCACCTTCTGCTGCTCTAGGAGCTTCTTATACACTTCCAACCAAAAATCGGGATTTCAGCAGGAAGGGGAGGTGTTCTTTTCCAGTGTTAAATACTCCACAAAACCAAGTAGAAATGGTTGCAAACAATGGCCAAACTGTTGCATTCAGGAGAAGAATCTTTTTTAAAAAAGCCTGGCATCATTCCACTGAGTTTCAGATGAAAAGGGTTTTTTGTTTGGTTGTGGTTTTTTAAGTGGAAGCTAGCTTAAAAGGCTTCAAAGTCCAGAAAAATATCCTAACATGGAAGCTGTCCTGGGCAGCCCATTAAGACACAAGGAAGCAGGGGACCCTGGAATACAGCTGGGTGAGGAGAGAAGGTTCTTCAAGGCCAATGGACGTGCCCTTCAAAAAGTAAGACCCACGAAATCCAAATGGCAGAGAGAGGCCCTAAGAGAGACTGAAAGGCACCCAGACACACGGATGGTCAATTCTTAAACCCCTCCCTGCCATTCCCAGGAAAACCCTGCTTTCCCCAGCACCTGTCTTCCCCTGAGGGGAGCAATGCTGGGGTCCTGGGGAGTGTTTGCAGGGGAGGTGACCACCCTTCACGGAGGACAGCCTGAGCACGAGCCAGAAGAATTTTTTCTATGGATATATGATGCAAGGACTGCAGCAGTGCAGAGTTCCTGTATGCTCCCCACTATCCACCTCCTGTTCTGTGGCATGTTTAATGCTGCTGTTGGATATAAGGGAGACCGAGGTCATTGTAATGCAAGTAAAACTTAAGGTGGGACGGGCAGAAATTTTGTTAACTATGCTCATGGCAAGAAAGCATCCACACAGCATCTCCTCTGCTCCCGTGGTCTCTGCTAAGTGATTACAGAGACCTCACCTCCATACTGTTTCCAAAAAGAAGGAGAGGTGAGGAAAAAGCTGTTCCGGTGTTAACAAGGCCAGGTGTCCACCCTAGGACTCATCAAGTAGCTTGCTTGTAGTCTGCAGAGGTGGCACACCCAGCCTCAGCAGTGAGGGCTGGAAACCATCACAAGCTGCTGGCTTTTGGTTGAAAGGAATGGTAGTGCAAACTTCTTAGCCAGACCTCTGAAACCTTCAATATAACTTTATATATATATATATCAATAACTTTACCACTTCTTTATGTACCAACAGACGGCAGAGAAACTAACGCAAGGAGAGCGAGCTGGCTGTGTAGAGCAGCCCTGAGACCGCTGGAGAAAGCTCTGCCACGTGTTGGTTCCCACCAGCAGGGCACAAGCTGCTCGTGCTGGGCAGGAAGGCACCATCTCCTGCTCCCAGAGCCAGCATAGGGCAGTGTTTCCAGACAGGCTGGACCAGCAAGAGAACTTTCAAAGTGCACTCTTGAAATGGAAGAAGCCGTAAGACCTGAAAATAGGACCTGTAGGAGCTCTCCTTGCTGCCACGAGCATCCTCATGCAGGGATCCCAACAGAACTGTTGGAAGCATGTTCTTGATTATTTATTTATTTTTTCAGTAGCAGTTATTGCCAAGGGGATAAATCTGATTTCTCTAGCTGAGTGCTCTGAGCCAGTGTTGGAAGAGGGAGATTCCTGCATCACCCATCTCTAAAACAGATTAAAAAGGGAGTGATGGCACCACGTCTGAGCTAGTTATTAGGAATGGCTCAGTACAGATGAAGGGACAACATTTGGTTTGTTTGCTCATCTGCTAAGTCTGGGTTAATTAAGAGCCTGATGCATACATGGGATATGTTCCCACAGGAGCCCCTGACACGTGGATTTCAAAAGGGGCTGCTGCCAAACAGGAGGCTGTGCCCAAACCAGGAGTTCCCGCTGACAGCTGCCGTTCTTCACGCAGGAAGAAATTACAGCAAAAGGGTATGACAACGGAGCAAAACCCACTGGCTAATGGGCTGCATCTTGGTGGAAGAGCTAACCAAGTATTTTGCTTTGGTATTCACCTTCTGCATGCCCTCTGGGGTAGGACTTTCCCTAAATCTTGTGAAGTCGAAGTGGATGTGGGAATCCTGTCTCTGAGTCTGGAAAAACCTGCAGCTGTACCTTCCTCTTAGTGTCCTCTCTGTTTCCACACCTGCTGCCTTTGGCTCTTCCTGAACATTGCTTACAGGGAACATCGTCTTCATTTCTGCTTCTTCTCCAGACAGGGGAATGTGCTCTCTGTAAAGGCACTGTGGTGGGGACCAGAAGTGTGGCAGTCTGGGGGAACCCAGGAAAAGGAAGAGCCCCTTGGGCTGCCCTGAATCCACACTGAGGAGCTGGCTGTAGAAAATATCCTCCTCTCCCTTGCTCTCCTCCTGCCTGATGAGAGCTAACAGAAGGGGGTGTTGCAAACGCTCAGCACCATCGGAGGGTGCTGAGGATCTCAGAAAGCCCGGACAGAGGAGGTTTCTGCTCTGTTCCCTACCATCTCTTGCTCTGCAGATGGAGCAAAGGAAAAGTGGGGCTGTGTTTTTTGGGTGGAAGGCAGGAATCTGCAGAAGTGACGTACCATGGTGCTGTGCCATGCCCTTCCCTGCCTGTGCTGGGGACACGTGCCTGGTGCAGCTGCCGTCAGCCTCCCTGGTGTGAGTGCAGGAGCTGGCAGCCCCCGTGCGCAGGTAACGCTGGCACACGGCCACCTCACAGAGTGACTTTATTTCTAGACTATGTAAGACAGCAGGGAGTGACGTCGCCAGGCACCAAGCATTTATTATCGCCCTAAAATAGGCTGTGGGATGCATCCCATGCACGTTCGCCCACTCAATGAAACTCCTGCAGTCATAGCTGGAATTAGCTGCTCACGCCTAATGGAAAAAAAGAGAAGTCCGCTCCTAAATTGGCAGTTCTGTGGAGGGACTGGGGGGCTCCATCAGGAAGGCCACTTGGATAGAGACACACGCCGTGCATCCCCAGCAGCTGACGAGGAGCCGCTGAGCTTGGGGATGTGCCCAACTAAGGTACGCACGCAGCAAGGAATTCGGCGGGTGGATTCTCTGACCATAGCTACGATGCTCCCCCTGTGATGCTTGCTCCAGAGAATCTTAATCTGCATCATTATGCTGATTAGCTTCTGCACGTGGGTGAGCCCGGAGGCTTTACACAGGGAGCAGCAGGCTGTCCCCAGCCCTCGCCTCCCCTTGCGCAGGTGCTCTTAGGGGGAGCTTTGCATCATCTCTTCCTTTGAACCCAGGAAGTTGAGCCCAAGGCCAACCTAACCCATAGCAAGGAAAGCTTCAACTCGAGCACTTAGGCACAGGCAATGCTCGCCCCACGCCTCCCCCAGCTCGCTTTCTGCCCACCAGGTCCCACTCCCCCACTAGGGAGGATCGCGGGGCCTCGCACTCACCGCTGTGGTCCTGCCCCTTGCAGCTGTGCTCGTGCTGGGGGGTGCCGGAGTCCGAGAGCGACAGGGCTGGGCTGCGAGCCTCCGCGTCCGCCAGCAGGTTGAAATCCATGGGGCAGGAATGGGCAGCAGAGGAGGAGGAATCTGAAAAAGCAGGCACGGGGTGGTTAGGGAGACAGACCTGTGTTCCTGACCTGTCCCCACCCGCTCGGGGAGGGACCTGCCAACCCTTGAGGGGAGGCCTAGGGAGAGCAAAGGATCCTTGTGTGATCCTCGGACCCCCTCCGAGTTTCCTGGCTGGAAAATGGAGATGCCAGGCTTTCTGCTGAGCTCCCCTATAAATCAAAGATCATCTAGCGGCACTTCTATTTGCAGCCTTCAGAGAAAGAGCCTCCAATTTATAGGTGACATTCAGACTGAAATAGCAACGCCGGAGCATGCTGTGTAACGGAGATCTGAGGAAGTGGTTCTGGGCCAGCCAAGGGCTGTTAGCACCTTCCCCAGACATCCCGCCTCTCCCCGGCCTCCTGCCGCAGCTTCCCTGCGCTCTCCTTCGCTTCCCAGCAAGCTGGCCAGGCACAAGCAATGCTCGGAGACCGTGAACGTGGACAAACACATGTGCACACCCAGCAGAAAGCCGCCCCTGCGTGTGGCACTAGGATGAAGGCACATTGGCCTTCTCGGAGGCTGCCACGAGCTGGGTCAGTGCAAGTGGACTCCTGTTGGTTACAAGAGGACCTCTGCAGCCTGAATTAACATGGGAATCGCATTACATGCCCTTGGGTGCTGGGGGGATGAGTAAGCCTGGCTGGAGCAGCAGCTTGCTTCCAGCTTTGGGTCATCTTGACCAAAGGCTCCCCAGCTCCTCTTCTGCGGCTGTGGGCTACCTCCCTCGCTGAAAGCATCCCAGCTGGGGAGCTGCTCCCCACAGTGCGGCCAGGACCAGGACTCCCCAACCTTCCTTTTCCATGCTTTTCTGTCCCAGGGTCAATTATTCCAGTCCCACTCCTCTGGGCCTCCATGCCCTCCACCTGTGACTACATTGCCTGGAAGGGTTTGGTTGAGAGCTGCTCTATCCAGGACTCCGTTGGAGTCTCACGAAGAGGCAGGAGTGAAGCAGTAGGTGTTACCAGCCCAGCCACGTCACCTCAGCAAGGTGAGCAGGCTCCATGTTAGGCCCTAAGTCCAAGTTTCAGCTCACAATGCTGCCGCACACAGTATGATGTGTGGTTGCCAGCGCGCACTGGTTTAATGGTTTCTGAAGGCTTCAAGGAGAGCGGCTGGGCCCAGCAGTTTCTAAAGCTCCTGTCACCCCAGCCAGGCAGCCTGTCACTCAGTGGCTGTAAACACGTGCCAGGACCAGGGACCTCCAGGTACAGGGCTGTGGGACCAGGTGTTTGGGATTTCCGAGCTACAGGTTGTGGTCAGTTGGGAAGGTTGGTGGAGGATTGCACGACCCCTGTAATCCACGCGTGTTGGGGCAGGGCTGACTGGAGGCAGCATTTCATCTGGTCTGCGCTAGCCTTTAAACATGTAAACAAGAGATTAATAACATAGCTTTTGCACCTCCTTTGGAGGTGGATGACAGTGACTAAGAATGTATTTTCAGAGCTGTCTAAAGCCTCCTGTCAATTTGAGCAGGGCTGCTGCTGGGGCCCTTGGCAAAGGCAGCCCCTGTACCTGCAGAATGCCTCCAAGGCCGCGGCGAGAGAAGCCATTCCTAGCGCCTGTCCTGCTGGTTTCTGCGGCAGGCCATGGTCACGACTCCCCCAGAAGTTCTCCTCCCTGGTGCCCCTCCATCCCCAGCCCCTGCTGAGCCTCAGTGCTGGCCCCAGCCCTGTTCTGAGAGCAGCATCCCTTGCTGGTTTCCCAGACCTTTGCCTCCTCCGGGCTTTTTGTCTCCTGTCAGACAGAAGTGGCTCCGTGTTTGCCGTGGGACTGGTTTCCATTTCCCCCCCATGGCTGTCTGACCTTTGGTGTCTGCAGGCCACGTGAGCTCCCGGCGGCAGCGGGGCACAGCCCTGTTGCTTTCTGCCATGTGTACACGCACAACGCAGTGTGACGGGGGCTGTGTTTTCTTTAATACCTTTGCATGGAGTAAGGAGAGTCCATCTGCTGCTGATATTGCCATGGCTTTTAGCATGGCTCTTGGAATTATGCAGAAACGCGCAGTGAATTAATTCGCTGGATTAAGTCTTGATTAAGATGTGTGTCACTTTGCTGTCTCAGAATTTATTAAGAGCCCTTCTTGAGGCGGCGGCAGATGGAATTTCTGCCCAATGTTTGTAGATGATAATTTCCCCTCTTCTACAGCCATTTGCATATGATTGCATCTGTCAAGCACAATTTCCTCTCTTTGAGGGCTTGACTCCACACTGGACCAGATTTAAGGAGGAATTCAGACTCCTGCCTCATTGTAACTGCAGGACAGCATCCTCCTGTGCATGGTCCTGTTTGCCTCAAGACTCTTGCTCGTCTTGCATCGGTTTCATCTGTGCAAACTGGGGTGGAGATACAGAAACCGTGAGGGGAGCAGTTTTACAGCCGCCTTTATAGGTGTAAATGACAACATAAGGCATAAGGCTTGGGGGAAGCCAGCCCCAGTATTTAGGACTCACATCCCATCCCGCACTGCACCCATGCAGTGGCTGTGTGCTTGATATGAGCTGCTGGGCACTGTAGTCCGCTTGGCCTGCCTCAGGGATGTGCCAGGGACCTGGGCTGAAACTGGTTGTAAAGCGTGGCCCATGTCCAAGTTGAAACCAGGACTTCTGACTCAGGAGCAAGTTTGATTTTTTGAACCAAATGTAACACTATGAGGATTTCAGAGAGGAAATTTTGTGTGTGTGTGATTACGTACCTACTACAAGTGCCCTATGCAGTGGCATCAAGCAAGGCCCTTTCAGCTTGCCATGGGCAGAACAAACAAAAGCAAGAGGAGACCTGCTCCGCACAGCCATGGAGGGCTGCTGGGGCGAGCGTCCGAGCTCTGCACTGGTGTACGTAGCTGGGGACACCCCCTGCTGCCGACACAAAGGGCTGTAGGTATTACTCTAGATTATACAGCCCTTTCGGATTTAATTAAAGGAGCTTTCCTCCACACTGGCTAGATCTCGCTGTAGGCAGAGACATTAAGAAAGTCGATGATAAACCTTTGTGGTGTTCTTACCAAGTCGTTTGTTCTCAGGGAGTTACTGGAATTGGCACCTCAGAAGTGTCTTTAGATAGCATCAGATTTATTGTTGCCATCTGAGCCTTCATCTCATTTTCTCTTAATGTAAAAGGACCATTTCTTTCGGGGCAGCTTCTGTACTTGTAACGTGGAGCCAGACTCGCTCAGTTTTCAGTTTTGTAAAATCACCCCTGGCCCCCAGCCTGCTCTGGCGCGTGTAGCTCCTTCCATCTACGTACTTCACTGTGCCCGTGATAAAAGGTTCCCAAATCCGTAACAAACAGATCTTTTCTTCAGGCCACCACCCATGCACATCCTTTCTGCTGGCAGGGAGCAGCAACTGCTGCTGCCTGGGTGCTGTGAAAGGCAGTGGGCATGAGGTGCAGCATCTCCAGCCACCCAGGGGGGACACCTCGCTTACCCAAAAAGAGCAAGCGAGGGTCCCTGTGACCTTCCTCCTGGATCTCGGTAACATGCTGCTCCATCGCCTGGGAGCAGAGATTCCTCCGCTTGTTTTTTTTGGAGGGGTGGGAAGGAAACATAAAGGCTGACTGCAAGCCAAGCAGGGCTAATTATAGCAGTGGCTTTGGTGCTGTGGGTGCTGCCCATGGCGAGCTACCCCGAGACTGACAAGCGCGCCTTGCCGAGCTCCCTGTGCTGCCACTGGGGAGTGGGCCACAACCGTGTGCCCGCTGAGCTGAGGCACCAGCAGGTCTGTCTGGGGGGAGAGGCCGTCCGTCCGGTCGTTTGATGCTGTTTGCCTTCCCCAAGAGGATATGCAGGGAGCTGGCATTTGGGATCCCGAGGGCTGCCCGTATCCCCTTCTGCCCTTCGAGTGTATCTAACCATGTATACAGGAAGAGGATCTGTCCACATGTACTTTGGTCCTCATGGGGGTTGAGCTAAGGTGGAGCTGCCCCTGCCTCTGTCCCACATCAGAGGGGAGTGGGCTGGGGCTGCCCTGTTCCATCCTGCAAGAGATTTTTGCTTTCCCGATCCATGTGTTTGTGCAGGACGGTGCCACGCGAGTGTCCACGGGCTGGGGTCTCCAGTGGCACAGCGTGCGTGGCACACGAATTGCACACCAAGCTAAGGGCTGACACACGTGCTGCCTGTGAGGGCTCCTTCCCTGCAGCAAGAGAGCAAGAAGGGTGGGATATGAGACAATAATCTTCTCTTCCTCAAGACTACAGAAATACAGCCACAGGGAGACCAGGGTCATCCGCTGCTAAACTTCTCGGTGTAACTTTAAGTCTCTAATCTTAATGGAATTGCAGCAGGAACCAAGCAAGACCATTAATCACTGGAAGATAAACAGCAGCAGCAAACCGGTTACCCAGAGCGCAGCCCCGTTGCGGGCAGGAGAGCTGCCTGCCTGCCTCCAAAACCCCGGGGCTGTGTGCAGCCCCCGGCTGGCCGAGCGGCGCTTCCAGGCGTGCGCTCACCAGAGGATCACGAACCGCCAGCGAGGGCTGAGTCACAGTTTATTATAAACTTTATTTCTCGATTTAGTCCTTGCAGTGCGTTGCTAACCCCTGAGCTCTGGCACGGGGTGTCTTTGTAGCAGTGTGTGCTGCTTTAAAGCCTGGAACATTTTTTTCTGCTCTCCCATCGGTAGGAATTGCCAAAGCTCCCCGGGGTGCTTGGTATCTGATTGCTGTTGGAGCAAGCTGTTTTGAGCTGCAAGAGCATCGCAGGCAGCGTGGTGCCACGCTGCAGGGCTTCCCGCTTGGGCTGGCTGCAAGGGGCAGCCTCTCTGTTTCTATCTGCTCTCTTCATTATCGGAGAAGCTCCTGATAATGTGGGCTAGGGTGGGGAGAGGATAGGGAGATAAGCACTGTCACTGACTTGGCTTGTGATGTAGGTAAAATCACTTGGCTGCTCTGAGACTCCATTCCTCATCTCAGAAATGATGTTAATGAGCCCCTTTGAGCTGTGAGAGGCAATGAAGCAAAATTCCTTTAAGTGCTTCCAGATCCTCAGATAAGAGGTGGTAGGGAAATGTACAGCATCGCTGGACCCTGCCGAACACATTCTCCAGGGGCTGGGGGCAGCCCACAAAGTGCGAGCGAGCCGCTGGCTTCCCGGGCCTCCACTCAAGCCTCTGGCTGTGGAGGAGGGTGACGGCCAAAATGCCTGCTCTGGGCAGGCATTAAAGCATTGGTATCACGCAGGATTATCACAGTGGATATGTCCCAAGGATTGACAGGTCTGTACCTATGTCCGCAGGGAAAAAGGTCTGTATCACGGCCCTGCCGCAGGGAAGAGCTGTGGCATGCTGTGACCCACGCGTTGCAGATCGCCCTCCCCAACACTTCCACCCAGAGGGGGTCCTCTGCAGCCCCCAGACTGTGGCAGCCCCCACTGAGCTCAGCTGCAGGGGACAGAGAGATCCGTGGAGCCAGGGCAGCGCTCCTTCACTCGGCTTATGCCAAAGCAAGCTTGGGACCCCACCGGAGCTGCCGTTAGCCTACCTGGATAGCTTCTGAAATGGTGCCCGAAGCCTGGAAATGAAGAGCTAATCATAATACAGAAGGGAAGCCCCGCCACACTTTCTGCAAAGTTGTTTTTTTTTTTTGTTTTTTTTTTTTTCCTAAATGAAATGTTCATGCTGTGTTCATCCTTGTAGGAATTGCAGTGTGGGTCTGGCTGTGTCCAGCTGCCTTCCCTGCGTGCCTTGCACGCTGCGCCTCGCCGGGGCGCGCAGCACCTTGGCTCCATCAGCCGGGGCTGCGATTTTCTTTCTGACAGACTATGCAGCTACATTAATAAAGCTGCACTTTGTTATGGCTTATTTTGTTTGTTAGGCATCTGGAACAAAATAAATCAGCAAAGGCTTAGTTTTGCCAGAACGAATCGCAGTTGCACAAAGTTGCTGGCAGTGTCAGGCTCTGTAGCACAGGAGTGCTGGGAGCGACGTGTGCTTTGCGGGCGCAGGGAAGTCCTTCAGAGAAACTGATCGCTTTGGTCAGGGAGAAAAGAGGCTGACTTGGGGGACAAATTCTGCCTGAGAGCATCTCACGACCGAAATAAAGCAGAGAGAGGGGGCTCAGCTCTGCCGATCCCTGTGCGCCCTGGCAGGCTGCGCTCGCAGCACATCTGCCTGCATCTGTACGGCAGCGAGCAGCACAGCTGCGGCGGCTGAGGGACTCCTGTTTCCCCTTGCACGCACAAAGCACTCGCGTTTGCACGTCCAGAAGCTGGGCAGAAGCGGAGATGGGAGCGAGGCAGCGGTGGAGCAGCGTCGCTGGTGGAAGCACGCGCCAGGATCTGCTGCTTGCGCAAAGGGCAGCGGGCCTGGCATGGGCGCACCGGTACGCCGTGCTGCGTTTGTTTGGGTGGCTGTATGAGTTTGAGCGATTATTCCAGCAGTAAAAGGGAACTGGCCCAATGCCCGCGGCGGATGCGTTCACGGCAGAGCTTCGGCGTCCTTTTGGTATCTCTGTGGCTGCAAAGTTGACCCGTTTGAGGGAGGCTGGGGCTGAGAGGCGGCGCTGGAGCTATGCGGCTCCAGCTGCCGTCGGGAGCTTTGTATGCAGATGGAGGGCAGCAGATGACTCAGATGCTACCAGGGATGTAAATGATTCTCACAATTAGTAAACAAGCTCAAGAAAGCCCCTAATCAGGCGGGTGATGCATAGGGCTGAAGGTCGGGAAGGCTCCGCCGTGCAGCCGGCACGTCACACCCTTTATGCGTCTCCGACCTTGGCGCGCTGCGAAGCCGCCCGCGTTCGCCGTCAGTCAGCGTTTCTGCAATAAATCCTCGCCGCAGAAGTTTGACTCGGTCATAAACATTTGCTCCGTGACAAAACTTGGCAAAAAATGGTGGCTGGAAAGAATCATTTTTTGGGGGGAAGTGCCGCCGGGTTGCTGTTTTAAAACCCGGCAGGGCTGTGAAGGGGAGAGGAGTTTGGCTGGGGGTGCCGCGGTGGCCGAGGGGCAGCGCTGCTGGGGACGCCAACCGGAGCCCCGATGTGGCCAGCCGGCTGCCAGGGCTGCGTCATCCCAACATGCAGAGCCGGTGGAGCCGATGTCTGGGCTGTAAGGTTTCCCTGATAATTACTTTTTTTCTCCTAAGCAATTTATATTTAATATATTTTTTTAAGTGCTCTGGCAGGAACGCCCTTGCAGGATGCGGGCTGCCATGAATAAAGCAAGCAATGAACTCAGACCACAGCATCCCGAGCAGAAGAGGAGAGGACGTGCGGCAGCTGCCAGCACCCCTCTGGGGGGGGTCGCTGGGGCAGATGCTGGAGCTCGCCACACACATACACACACCCCCCACCTTTATGGACCTTGCAACATGCCCCGAAGGTCAGCCTGTTTACCCAGACATTGTGCAGAGGGGGACGAGGAGGGGATCGGCCCTCCCCACTGCAAACACGGCTGGATCCAGCCCTGCACCTTTGTGCAAGTGGCCCACGCTTGCAGGATTGGGCCCAGGGTGCCGAGGGAACCTCTCGCCCCGCAGCAAACCGTGCCATAAATGTGGGGGCACGAAGACGTGGGAAGCAGCGGAACCCGGCTTTGAATGTCAGGGTCCTGAAATGCACTGCACTGCTTAAGGACTGTGTGCAAAGTCTGGGCTTTTTAAATTTTTTTTTTTGTTTAATCCTTAGTTTTTTCCATCTGTTCCACGCTGCATCCCATACAGAGCCCTGGGAGGTAGGCATTTTGGGTGGGTAATGAAGAAAGCTGCAGATCCATAATTACTCATTCAGCCTGGCCCTCGGGCAATCCCATCAAAGTGGTTCAGAGAAAAAAGGGCCGGGGCAGAGGGAAGCAAGCGCTCTGGAAGCAGCTCGGGTCGCAGCCCCTCGGCCCGACCGCTGCGGGGACACGGAGAGACGGCTCGGCAGCCCCAGCCCCAAACCCGACCGAGGACAGCCCAGCTCCGGCCGCGGTGTGCCAAACGCCCCGGCAGCCCCTCTCCCCCAGCTGCAGACAAGCTCCCGCACTGGCTTCTCTGCACCCATATTAAAATTGTGCTGAAAACCCCTTCTGAGCAGGACGTACAAGTACGCACCGCTCAACGCTTTGCCCGTGAAATTTCTCCCTGGTTAAGTACAGCGCCGCACACAGCGTGACTTTTATGGCTCAACATATATCTCTTACATCCAAGATTTTTATTTATCTATTTTTTAAAATCATCACCCTCCATCCAACTCTCTAAACAATTTTCCTTTTTTTTTTTTTGGTGGAAAAAAATCCATGAATTTACTTTAAAAAATAACCCTGCAATAAATGCGCATCTCAAAAAAAAAAAAAAGCTTGCAGAACTGGAAGTTTTGGATATTGTGGCACCAAAAATAAAACTGATGGAACAAAAAGGGAATTTCATGTGGTTTTCATTGTCAAGTCTAAGCTCAGAAACAAACAGGAAATAAAAATGGCTAAAACAAAAGAGATTTCTTTTAAAGTATGTTCAAATCTAAGTGGGGAGCTGGTTTATTTGGGAGGCATTCTCTGTTTATTTGTTTTTCAGAAAGACGAGTAAATAAAAACGTCCACACGCAGACAGGTCAACTTGATTCATGGTTAAGCTCTCATGCTTCTCTCTGGTCAGTTATTATAAGCACTTCTTAAAAATTAGCCTTGCAGAAACGGCACCCTGAGAAGGGGCAGGAAGGGAGACGAGGCTGGGGCTGCTGCTGCTGGACGGGAGCTGGGAGGCAGGACGGAGGGGGAGGCAGGCAGGCAGGCCAGAGTCACCGCGCACTCGCCGACGATGCCTTTTGCTTCATCTGCGCGCTCTTTGCATTTCTGCAGGCAGCTCTGCTGGGGCTGAGCCTCCCGGCCCACGCCGTCCCCCCGAAGCCCTGCTAGCAGCAGATAAAGGCGTTGATTTAATAAAAGTGGTCTGTGGGACCGGGGCTGGGAGAAACAGCCAAGCATGTGCCGCATCCCAGAGACACAAGTGTTTCTTGGGCTCGCAGGTTTTGGGACGGTGGAAGTTGTTTGCTGGGGAAATCGGGGTCTGCAGACAGGTGTCTCATTCACGGGAGCTCTGACTGTAATTTAGGAGTTTAATTGGATGAATGCAGGACCCCAGGTCTGCTTCAGCTGAGATCACGAGTAGCTACAGAACCGTCAATGCATTCCTGAATGCTCTGAATCGTTGAAAAATCAGATGTGCGAAATGAATAGCAGCTTCGGCACTTCTAGCTCCGGTTTCCCTACTCTTGTGCGTGGAGAAAAAGGGTGTAAATGTTTACTTTCTGGCGGAGCCGTGCTTTGGGAGACAGAGAGCATCGCATCAAGGGTCAGGGGACAGAGGCAGCATTTCTGGCTCTGTGCTGGGCTGCTTCCCCTCTGCGAGATGTGTAACGTTCCCTCCTGCTAAATCATTCAGCAACCCGCCTACGGGAAGGCTCACGAGGAGAGATCAGAAGGTGCAGTTTGTCAAAAACGGGCACTCCGAGCTTGAACTTGTTCCCATCAAATCAGCAGGAGATTTCCTGTTCAGCATGCGGGGGACCAGCCTCTTCCCAGATCTGCTGGGCAATACCCTGAAACTGGTGGGGACTGCAGAGGAGGGGGCTTCCCTCCCCAGCTCCGTATCTCTATTTAGAGCCTAATAATAACGGAAACGCTTCTCAGCCGCCATCCAGCTAGATCTCCTGGTTCCTTCCCCAGAAGGACTCAGGATTTAGTTGTTGCCCATGCTGAAAGCCAGCAGGGCTGTCTCCAGCAACCCCACAGCAGCACCAGTCCTGAGCCGGGGGGGCCGAGCAAAGCCCTGCCGGCAGAAGCGACCCGCTCTGCGTTCCGTCCCGCTGCGCCTCCAGCAGCAGCCTGCGGGCTGCCTTAAATGCCCCACGGAAGCCAAGAGCTAATAACCAGCTTCATTCAATTCCCAGTCACATTATTATCCAATCTGCCAGAGGCATTAATATTCAGAGGTGAGCCAGGCGGGAGGGCAGGGGTGCGGGCGCGGGGAGCGGCACACAAAGGGGAGGCGCAGCGAGGCTGGCCTCGCAAATCCTCTTTCTCTGGCCGCCTGAAGCCCCCGGCCCTGATTCAGCCCCGTGCTGGCCAGAGAGGGTTTTTCCCCCAGCCTCGAGGCTAACTGTGATGCTGGTCAGTGGAGGCAGAGGGCAAGCTGGGGGTAGCCCAGCGCTGTGCCCCCTGCGCCCCAGCCAAAAGCCAGGTCCCAGCTCTGGCTCAGCTCGATGTCCTCGGACCCCAGCATCCCGTGACAAGTGGGGACCACCCCCCTGCAGCCAGGCCCTGAGCAAATAGCAAGGTCCCGTGTTCAAATGGCCGGATAACCACCGAGCCCGCGCAGAGATGCCGCAGCCTCCTGCTCCCGACCCCACAGCCTCATCCCGCTGCCTTCCCGAAGCAGGGCGCGTGGTGTGAGGCCACCAGTGATCCCCACGGGGGACTTCGTTCCCAGCCCAGGACCTCCCCTGTCCCCAGAGCCAGGGCACATGTGCCAGGTCACGAGACAGAACTCATGTCCCCGGCTCATCTCATCTTCCTTTTGGAGCTGTCTCCTAGATCGGGTTTCTGGCTTTTTCTTTTTGGCAGTCTCCAAAGTCAGCCTCACCTCTCAATCTCAAGGTTTTGGGTAGCATCTGACGATAGAGAAGATGCCGCTCTTTTTGCCGACTCCCCGCAGGGTACGCAAACCAATACTTGGCAATTCAAAGTTTTCAGCTCTGTTAACTGCCCGAATTAAGCCCTTTTAGAAATGCAACAGATACCACACTTTTAAACCAGTGCCTTGTACAGGAGAGCCCGGTTACTGGGACATAGGTGGGTTTCACGGGGAGAGCCCAGCCTGCAGGTCTTGTGCAATCCCGGTAACATCAGGAAAAACACTGCCCTTGCCCAGAGCCCCCTCCGGGTCGCCAGGGACAGCCATCTCCTGCGAGGGCTCCCGGTAGGGAGTACCGGGCATGCTGCGGCCATTTGCTAACGAAAACCAAACCCTGCCCCGTTTCTGCAAACATTTGTGGAGCCTGAGCGCAGCTCCCGTGCCCTGCTGGTCCCTCTGGAGCCAGCAGGCAGCTCTTTGTCCCTCACAGCAAGGCACGACCGAAGCCTGTGCAAACACCCATCCCTCCGGCTCACCGGCACGCCACGGGAGCGGGGGGCTCACGGAGACCCTGGCCCCATCGCCAAAAACGCCGTCCTTTTCCTTCCTTTGGAATCTGGGACAGGAACACGGGGACGCTCCTGAGAGCCCCCTTCCAAAACTTGCTTTCAGCATCTCTCCAACTCGCGGAGGGCACGAAGCCACCCCACACGGCCACCCCGCAGGGCACACAGCGGGCTGGGACCCCCCGAGCCCTGCTGGGGAACACCGAGGTGGGAGCATCCCCGGGGCGCTGCGGCCGGGGGCTCGCTCCCGCACCCCCCGCAGCCTCCCCCGCAGAGCCCAGCCGGCTGGGAGCGGTGTGCGGAGCCCGGGGGGGGGGGGGCTGCCCGTCCCAGCCCGTCCCAGCCCGTCCCGCTCAGCTGTCCGGCGGCGGCGGGGGCTCCGGGCGAGGGGCTGACAGGTGTGCCCCCCTCGGCGGCACCGGGCCGGGGCCCCGCCGCCCCCCCGAGCCGGCTCCAACAGCTGCAGCGCAGCCCCCGGGGCTCTCCCCCCGCCCCGGGCTCCCCGCGGCCACCGGCACCCCCGCCGCGAGGAAGAGGACTTCGGGGCGCCGCTCTGCCGCCTGCCCCCGGGCCGGGCTCGCCGCCGGAGCCCGACAGCCGGCTCTGCCCGGAGCCTCCCCCCGGGGGCCGGCCGGGGCTGACGCTCCCGGTCGGGGCCCCGGCGACGACGGCCCCCGGGAGCCCCCCAGCAGCCCGGGGCAGGTTCGCCCCGTCGGCGGGGGCCGGGCTCGCCCTCTCCCCGGAGCTGCAGGGAGGTCGGCCGCGCTGTAAACAGGCGGCAGCCCGTTACATAAATATCATTTATCCAGCTGTCCAGAAGCCGTCGGGCTGCCTTCCTTTTCCCAGGCGATGTCTCCCCGCCTCTGCTCCCCGCTCCCCCGGACCCTGCAGACAGCCGATCCGGCAGCCCGTTATTTACAGCGAGCCCCGGCTAATTTAAACAGCCCCTGCCCCGCTCGCCCGAGTGGAAAATGCCTAAGTTTAGCAACCGCCAGGCGCTCCGGGAGGGGCCCGCGGCGGCCCCGAGGGGGCGGCCGGGGCTGCGGCGCTCCGGCGGCGGGCGGCCCGGGGTAGCAGCCGGGGAGCGCACGGACCCCAGGGCCGCTGCTGGAGCGCGGGGCAGCTCCCGGTGCGCCCGCTGTCCCCCTGCCCCGGGGGTACCGGGACGGGGGTGCCGGGACGGCGGAGCCGGGCGGAGCGCCCCGAGCCGCCCCGCCGGGGATGCTCTCGCCCCGCCGCCGGTTTCGGCGAGGCTGCGGCGGGGAGGTGGGGGGGGGGGGGGGGGATAGAAGCGGGGCCCGGAGGGGCACTTACGGCGGCTCCAGGCGCGGGCTCGGCTGCTGGGCGGCCTCAGTCCTGCGAGCGGGGCGAAGCTGCTGCCCCCCGCCCCGCCGCCCGGGCTGCTCCGCCGCCGTCGGCGAGTAAATCCCGGGGCTCGGCGGGCACTCGGCGCCTCGCTGCCGGCCCGCGGCTCACGGGGAGGGCGCCGGCCGACTGCCTCCCATTCACCCCGGCCATTCACTTTATGGCGGCCGGCCGGCGCCCCCCGCCAGCTGCACCGGGCGCCCCGCTCCCGCCCGCCCCATTCCAGCTGCGCGCCCGCCGCCGCCCGCCCCGTCCAGCGCCGCCCGCCCCGCCCCCGCCCCGAGCCCCGCCCCTCGGCCAGGCGCGACCAATCGCAACGCGGCTCATTTGCATCCCGGCGCGCCCCGGCGCGCGGATTGGCTGAGGCGCGCGGCGGGCCTCGCCCGTACCGCCTCGGCCACGCCCCGTCCCGGCAGCGCGGGTGCTGCCGCCGCCGGCGCCGCGCCAGGGCTGGGGGAGCGGCGGGGCCGTCGGGGGCAGCGGCACCGGTACGGGCATGTGCACGGCCCCGGCACGGCACCCGCCCCGGGCACTGCTCCTGGCCGTGCCCCGCCTGCTCCGCTTCACAGCTTGCCGGCCCCGTGCCTCCCGTCCGCCCCACCGGCGTGCACCGACGGCTCCGGCCCCCGGCGCGGCGAGCCCCGGGGTGCCCGCCCCGGGGTGCCCGCCCCGAGGTGCCCGCCCCGCCGTCGGGGCTCGGGCTCGGTGCAGGCGGCTCCCCTCTGTGCCGAGCCCTGGGGAGCTGCAGGAGCGGGCTCGGCCCCGCTGTCGGGCCCCGGGTCGCCGCGGGCGGGTTTCCTCGGGGTCATTTCCACGGCACCGTGCCGCCCGTTTATGGTGCCAAAGGTCCCCCCCGCGAGCTCTTCCCCCGACGTGTTTTGGAGATTAGGGGATAACGCCGTGAGAGCGGGAGTGAATGTTAGCCCCGGTGATTTACGAGCCCTGCGATCGGGGAGCCTGCCTGGTGCGCACCGCGGCGTACAGATGTGATGTATGGAGGGCAAATGCGGGCGAAGCAGCACAGGGTGCAAGGAGGGGTTAAGCAGACACGGGCGTTACGGATTACGGTTCAAAACCATGCACAAACACATTAATTCAGTAGAAGCGTGGAGAGTTTGAGAGGAGTTGGCAATGCTGACACGCTCGTGAGAAATTTCCATGGTTTCGTAAGGGTGGCACTCTGAGGTTCGTGTCTGCCCCGCTGCTTTTGGCCTGCCAAAAATGACAGCAAACAGGACCACAGCTTCTCCCATCCCTGACTTTAACCCATCCCGGCACAGGCTCTTCTCTGTCAGGAGAAGCAGGCGCAGCACGGCAGCATTAGCGCTTTCCCGGGACAGTCCATCCCTATCACCGCGTGCCTCAGGGAAGCTGAAAACCCAGCTCCGGGGCTGCAGCAACGGAGGGTGGTGCTTTGAATTGCCTGCCTTCCCCTCCAGACCTTTCCCCGTGCGTAGCCTGCAGCAAATACAATTAGTGCTTATGCTTTAAAGTAGTAATGAAGCAAAGGTATTTTTAGCTATTTCCTTCAGGCAGCTGGAAATAAGAACCGGCACCACGTCACAAGCTTGCTCCCTGTGAAGTGTAGCACGAAGACTGCTGGATTAGAGGATCTGGGGAGCTGAAGTGGGAGGCTTTTGCTAGGACAACCTCCTTGCAACCGCCCTGTTGCATGAATGGTCTCTTTGGGAGGGAGGGCTCTAGCATTTGCTGTTGAAATGTAGTAGCAGCTCTTGTGCTTGGTGCCAAGACTTAGCGGTAGTTCATCTTGTCTTGCCAGCTGGAGGATTCGCTGCTGGAGAAGAGACCAAGAACTTCACCTGGGTTCGGGAGACAGATGTTACTACTTTGCATTAATTAGAAAATAGAAGGAAGAAGAAAAAAAGCAAAAGCAAACAAAACCCAGAGCAAACCTGACTCACATCTTGGCGGAGAGATGGGACATGCAAAAGGAGGGAATTACTCAGCACGTTAGACATACTTTACTTTTTACCAGCCGGGAGGAGTTTGTTCTCCGAGAAAGCCCTGTCTCTGCCACAGCCAAATTCGGCTGTTCTGCTGCTCCTGGAAGGTGGTGGAGTTGTTGATTGTTGATCGTGGTTTCCACCTTTGTGTCTTAACTAATCTTTTAGCCACGCTGGTTCCATGCCCTCAGATGCCTTGAATATCAGGAGCAAGGCTTGCATGTGGCTTGGCCTCCCGGGATAGGTGGCACGGGGAGCAGAGGGTGGGTTTGATGTGTTTGCAGTGGCCAGGGCTCCCACTGCTGCATGCTCTTCTAGCTGCTATTTGCCAGTGTTGTGGGCTTTGTGCCCAGGTGTATCACGTAGCCGTAGCCCAGCCAAGAGGTGACGAAGATAGGACTGACTGAGGTCAGGCTGCTCCTGCCAAAAAGGCATGGCTTCTCGTGGCCAAGTAGAGACAATGGGAAACATTGCATCGGGATGTTTGTCTGGAGAGTTTCACGTCACGGGGAAATGCAGGAGAGCTCCTGAGACATGGGTTAGGTAGAACAGCCAGGAGGCTGTTTCAGCCCAATGGGACTGCTCTGCAATTTCAGTGTTGTGCTCTGTAGAGTTTCCAGAGAAGGATTTTAGTATTTTTGAGTGTCTCATTTTAGCTCTGTTGCTTCAGTTGTAGGTCCTGGCCTGAGTGCAGATTGCACCAGATGCAGAACATCAGTTTCCATTTGGAGAGCCTTCAGCTGGCTGTGGGCTAGCCTCTACCTGAGCTTGCTCGGGAAAGGAGCAGCTGCTGAGAACAACTGCGTTCAGTGTTTAATGGCTTTTTTTTTTTTTTTTCTTTTGGATTCTCAGCTCTGGGGAGGATGACTGCAAGTCGTTCCTAGCCACGGCAACTGCTTCTACCTTCTGAGCCAAATCCCTCTCTTTGCCTTTTTTCTGGAGACCTCACTAGGCCTTAGAGAAATAGCAAAAGCCTCCACGAGAAGGGGGTGGAAGTTCAACCTCTCCCAGACTATTTAACCTGGTGGAAAATTTCCGTGTTGCATGTGCCTGCGTGTCTGAAATCTGGCCTCTGTGGATGACCGCAAACTGGCAGGAGCTGAGCAAGAGTAATGGACCGTGCAAAGCTGGTCCCGTCCATCAGTGCAGATTGCAGAGGCTGAGGTGGTTGGCAGCAAGGATTTGTTATATTCTCATCAAAGCTTGTGGGGAGCAGGCTATTGCGCTGGCAATCTGGTTCCAAACGAAGGCTGCCACAAGCAATTGCTGTGCCCCATGGAAACTGCTCTGCACAACCAGCTGGCTGCTCGTGTGCCTCTTGTGGAAGGAGGTGAACTGGAGAAGCAGCTGGGCAAGGGCTGTGTGTAGGATTGTCACTGTTTGCAGCCCCTCTGTATGCTCCCTGTGGGCTGAGGAGAAACATTCAAGACAAAAACTCAGCTGAAAGGCTGCATCTTTGCAGCGAGAGTAAAGCCCAGCTTTCCTGATCACACAGCGCGAACCTGGGGGATTTGCCCAGATTGTGCTGTTCTGATCCTGGGTTTCGCTGTCCCATGCTGTGTGTAAGAACTGGTGCGTTATCATGGGAATAAAGCAGCAAGGGACTTCTCCATCTTGGTCCTGCACCAGCATCCTTTGGTGCCCACAGAAGGCTCCAATTTGCTCATGTGGTCTGTACACAGCTGTGCATGCCTGTGCTGCCGGATCAGGCAATCCAGGACCCTGAAGTTCCCTGATGCTGCTGGGCTGGGGCTGTCGGTGCTGCACTATCGCATCCGCAGGATTTTCTGTCAGGCCAGGGTGGTGCTGGGGTGCCTGAAGGCTGAATAATGCAGTGCACAGTGCGTGCGGGTGAACTTGCTTCTCCCCAGACAGCACGGGGCCGTGCTGTATTGTTTTCCTCTCCAGACAATGCAGTGCTGGATGGTAAGTAAAAATGCAAAGCACATTGCAATGTTTGCTCTTTATTAATGCACTAAGATGCATTCGGGTGAAGCAGAAGGCTCCTGGCTGGCTCGGTTTCAAGCTCCGTGACAGGCTTCCATAAATAACACCTCAGCAGCTCTCCCGATCGGGCCGCGTGTGAGCCTGAGCTGCGCAGCTGGCACAGGCAGGGGCAAGAAGGCACAGCGGGGTTGCAGCCCCTTCCCTGGGAGGGGAGGCAAGCTCCGCTGACCGGCACCGTGTGAGGGGGTCGAGCCCACGCCACAGAAAGCCCCTTCCATTATAAGGGAGCGGGTGGACAGAGAGCAAACAACCAGCTCCAGGGAGAAAGTGCCACGGGAGCTGTAGGTGCTGCTGCAGCAGGGCAGAAGGGAAGGAGGAAGCACCAGCCAGGAGCCTTCTTGTTCTGCCAGCCTTCGCCTGCTGCTTAGGCGGCTTTTGCAGCCTCTCTGCGCTAGGTGGGTATTTGAGCACCTGTTCTGTAGCTGAGGGCTCAAGCTAAAATCTGCCAGCGGTACCGCTGAAGGAGAGACTGGGGCGAGATATTTTGGCTTCTGAGCCGCTGGCGAGGCCACCAGCACACGCTGCTTCGCTTTTGGGGAATTCTTGTGGCTGCTTTCCGCAACTGCAGCTCAAACTTCCAGCCCCGAGCCCTCACGCTGGGGTTGGGCTGCCCAGGGGCGGCTGCGCGCTGCCTTGCCCTGTGCCTAACGCAACGTGTGTTTCAGCCCAGCTGCGGCAGGGGAAGCTGTGATGAGGGCAGCGAACACTTTTATGTTTTAGGGCAGTGACCAGTTTTAGGGCAGTGACCAGTTCCATGTCGTAGGGCAGCGGCCGGCCCCGGCTCGCTCTGCCCCCTCACACCCCGAGGGCCGCTGCCCTTTGCCCCCCCCCGCCTCCCCCCCCACAATGCTTTGCGCGGGCGGCCCTGCCTCCCGGCTTCCCCTCAACCGCCCTTGCTGCCCCCCCATCGGCGTAGCCCCGCCCCCCGGCGGCACGACTCCCCCCTGCGATTGGCCAGACGCCCCGCAAGTTCTACCCTCTCCCCTCTCACTGGCTCCCTCCGGCCTGTCACCGCAGAGCCCGCCCCCTCCGCTCGCAGCCCGTGCTCCCATTGGGCGGCTCCGCCGGCCGGCCGCCGCACCGCGCGCGGGTTGGCTGCGCGGGCTGCCCGTCAGCGCAGTAACCAGGCAGCGGGTTAGGGTGCGCCCGTTTCCACGTCAGAGCGGAGCGAAGCGGGGCCGGTTTCGCTGCCGGTGCCTGGAGGACCCCGCTCGGGGCCGCGTCGCCCGCCGCCGGCAGGAGGGAGGGGGCAGGGCCGGGCAGGGGGCGGGCAGCCGCGGGGCCGGGCCCCCCCGTCGCGACCGATGTGCGGAGCGGCCGCCGCGGGGAGCAGGCGCCGCCATCTTGGATGCGGGGGTCAGTGCCGGGCGGCCGGCGCCTGTCGCGATAGTGTCGCGACGCGAGGGCCGGGGCGGGAGGGAGGGCGCGGCGGGGGAGGGGGGGCGGGGCCGAGGCAGCCCCGGGCCGGCGGGGGGGGGGAGGAGGTGAGAAGGGAGACGGTGACTGCCACCCCCCGGCCCCAGCGGTGTCGCGACAGGCGCGACTCGCCCGCGACAGGGGCCGCAGGTACCCGCCGTGCCCACCAACCCCTGCTTTTTGGCTCTTCTCTTGCAGGCGTTAGCAGCCGGCCTTCGGGGCAGCGACTCCAGGCCCCCGGCCTGGCCTCGTCGGGGTCCCCTTAAAAGTGAAATATCGCGACAGGGCCCCGCGGGCCCCGCATGGGTGCCCTAAAGAGAGGAGGAGGCTTGTAGGTTGTCAGGTGGCTTTGTGTTGGGCAGGAGTTGTCTTGGGGTTTGTGGAGCAAAGAGGGCTGCGCGTTGTGCTTTGGTGGCCGCACGTCGGTACGTTACGTTACACGCCGTGTCGTGTGAGGGCTGGAGCGGCCAGGTCCAGGTCAGGCACCGCGTATCTGGGTGCTGCCATAAGCAGCGCAAATTCCGGTCAGCAGAAACTTGCTTTCAGGTGCCACCTTTCCTTCATATGTAGTGAGCATGTCATTGCTCACTGCTGCCCTTTGCTACAGCAGTTTCAGTACATTTGGGTCCTTTAGCATGGCTGAAGGGTAAAGTTAACGATGGGAAGAAATGACTTGATGGAAGCCGGCCAGACTTTCACTTCTGATGCTAACTCTTGCCTGTTTTCCAGAAGAGTTGCAGATGTTGCCCTGCAGGGAAAGGAGCGTTTCCTAAACATGTACCTGTGGCTTTCTATGGTAACACCCACAAAAAAAAATTGTGTTCCTGTGCGCTGGGACAGTGTGTTTCAGGGTTGAGCAGTGGAGTGTTCAGCGCACGTGTGAGAGAACGTTTGCAGATGTAGATGTTGTCATTGTTTTTACATGAAAGTTTTGCATCTAATGCTATTTCAAGTCTCAGAAGAGCGATCGTTCCTGTGCACAGAGCATTGGTGAAGGTTTTGACAAGCGTGAGTGTTAGCCTTTGTTGTTTTATGAAATGCTCAGGTGTTTATCTTCTTCCACTCTTCTAACCTTGTTAGCAGTGAGGCCATGAATGATGACAGCTTCCCTGTTTCTCGAGGTGGGCTGGGCAGCTGTGTTGGTTTGGAGCTGCCTGTTGAAGCTCTGAGCGGGAGCAAAATCTGAGGACTGGTCTGTAGGCTTCAGCAGATGCATAAACCCATCATGAGAGAGAAATAAGATTTTGTGCAGGATTAACTGAGGAAGTAGGAAAATAAAATGCTTCTGAAATGTAGTAGGTACTTTTCCTGATTTTTCTGTGTAACTAAGACCACAGAAGTTCATCCATTTGTTCCTATGCTAAGTCCGCTGTCTTGTGTGTGGTTAAAAATTCCTTTTGAGAAAGGTATCCCATCTTGATCTGAAGGCATCAGGAGCTGGAGGAACCATGGCTTTACTTGGGAGTTTGTTTCAACGTTTATTGATCTTAGCAGTTCCGGCAGCCTGTCCAACAGTTAGAGGATACCCCACTCTTTAGAGCATACTCTTGTAACACGAAGCCTGTTTAGCATTTTTTTGTAGTTGAGCATTTAATGGTTTTGTTTAACTACCCCCAGGCTCTCCTAAACCCAGTGCATCATTCAGTGCTGGTCTAGTAAATCTTAACTTTCTCGGTGCAGCTTCAGAGCACTGCTTTCAATCTTAAAACTTTTTTTCAATATAGAACATCTACACTAAGCTCTGAAGTGAGAGCAGTTGTTGCTCAAATGCTGAAATTGTCTTGACAGTTTAAAAAGGGTAAGCTTCAGGAAGTACAGAGTTTGGAGAAGCTATTTCCATTCCTTGAAATAAACTTTTAAACTGTTTTACAGGGTGGACGATGCTTTTGCTGAGTCCAACATGCAAGGTGAATCTCTCTGAAAATAGTTCTCTGGCCTTTTTCGCCCCCCTGTAATTATTTTCTGTTTCCTTCTCCAGCACACAGCTGCAAAGATCTCTTCCATGAACAAAGATAGTTGGCTGTGGTTTGCTTTGGAATGTGTTAGTACAATTTCTTGGTTGGCTGCAAGCTTAAATCTGGAGCAAGAGTTTCTCTCATCTTTACCCTGTGTTCGTTGTAGATTGGGCTCAATTTTGTTCTTGATTTTTTTTTTAGCTTAAAGGCAGAAGAAATAGGAGTACCATGGGCAAATTCTACAGCGTGCAGAGTAGTATTTAAGCTTTGGTGTTGTTTTCAATGGAACTATATCTGTTGAGTATCAGTGCGTGTGCAGGGCATGTGATACATGTGTTTGCTATTTCTTTACGTGCTTTTCCAAATCAGGTTAGGGGAGCTTTTGCTTCTAGAAGTCAGTTTGCTGAATGCATCGAATGGCACTGCGAGGTTTACGTGCTCCGCATTAGCTTGTAACAGTGAAGGCAGTGAAACTTGGGTTTTGACAAATTTGAATGTGCAACATTTCCTTAAAAGTGCCTTTGTGGAGCGGTGTTCTGTTCTCTGAGATTTTCCATGTAGAGGTATGGAAAATACTGGAATTGCTGAAAGAAGAGATAAGGGAGGGATTTTACAAGGGAGATAAAATCTCCCATAAACGTGTTGTACTGAAACAAAGATGATGTGCTGAGGTAGGAAAAAAAAAAGCATAAAATTATGGATCATATTTTAAAGCAGTCATATAACTAATACATGAAATAAGTTACTGTTGAGGAAGGGGACATCTCTCAAGCGTTGGACAGATGAATAGGAAAATACCTGGGGTTCTGTTACCTACAAATGTGGAGGGAGGTTGTAAACTGTTGTTCTTCAGGGCACAAGCACACTGCTTGGCACAACTGTTTGTTTATTTTTCTGAATCATCTAGCAGTGAATGAGAAACTATTGATCTGGTCTCTTACACCAGTTCCTGTATTATAAAGTATTTTTGTCTTTGCCCCTAATTTGTTGTGTAACTCTCAGGAATACCGTTATTTCTAACTAACTGAATGAAGTAAGAAGCAGTGTTGCTGTAAGATTGTTCATCCTGTTGCAAACGTACAAAATCGAAACAACAAATCGGATGCTCTCCCCTGATAAGGCATCGTTTTATATTTTTCTTTCTTGTTTACAGAGTCCTGAAGCAAATTAATCTCTTTTGCTCAGAGGATATTTGTATATTTGAAGTGTTGTTGATAATTCAAACATGTTAATTACAGCGAAGCCTGGCAGATCCAGGATGTCTGTTCTGAGATTTGTGTAGCGGTGTTTCCAAAGCTTGGGGTGATGGACCAAAATTGCATCCTCCCAGCTTTGCTTTTGCTACACGGGCAAAAATCCTTATATTCTTTCTTCTCCTCCACCCCAATGGAGTCCTTTAAATGTGCCTCTCTGATTTGAAGTGCTGTGATTGGCGTTTCATCTGTTTTCAGTCCTTTGCTTTCTTATGGATGTCCTGATGGGATTTAAAACTGGATTCCTCATGTTCCTTTCATATCTTCTGAAAAAGTCTCATTATCATCTACCATTTCACTAAATACTTCTTGCTTGCAGACATGGTGTCGTCTGACTCTGGACTCTTTATAAGTCCTGTTTATTCTCTATAAACAGTGATGTCTGTTCATTCCTCTCCATCGTTACTTGTTTATGCTCCACTATATCTGGGCTATAGCTAGTGGAGAGAGAACAATCCTGCAGTAGACTACTCTTGGTTTCTTTTTCTCAGGCTGTTGAAAATATTTCTCTTCTTGTACAATTCTTCTCTTCTGGCTTTCTCTTTGGGTACATTAGATTTAAGCTTTTCCTTCAGGCTCTGTGAGTGTAAATGTCTGCTTTTTGCTTTCACACTTTCTCCCCATGTTCCATCTGGTTTTGCCCATTTTGTGGGATCTTGCTCTTTCCTTTCTGTACGTATCCTCTTTCTTAAGAAGTCGTCTTCATGAAGCAGGTGTGAAATCAACGTGTTTTGTAAATGATGTTATTTTGTCGAAGTTTCAAGTCCCAAAGAGTTTTGTTCTAGGCAGCTTATTCAAGCCTCTGATGCTTATTTAACGGAGTACAAGATTAGCTTTGTGTTCTGTTTAGAGCTGCAGGACTTTGCATAAGTGCAGGAGATGAGTGTGTTGTGGCATTGTCATGGGGGTGCCTGCTGGTACCCTGACACTGTATCTTTCTCTGAACTTACTTATGCTGGAAAAAAGAGGAATGCGCCTTGATGAAGTTGTCTTGCTTTGCAGATGTCCCGTTCTAACTAACGGTCTATTCTCATGTTCTTGAAAACCTGCTTTGTGGAAAAGTACCTTCCTTTTGTCTTCTTTTTGGGGGGAAAAAAAAAAGTGTTCGCCTGCATGCACAAAACAAAGATCTAGAAGTGGTGTTTTTGTTTTGTTTTTTGTTTTTATCTCTGTAGACCTCCTGCTTGACTAGGGCCAACTCGATACTTTGTCTGAGGAAGGGAATGATTCTGAGGGGCTGAAAATTAATTGAATTATCTTTATTTTCAGGGTCGTCAGGATGGTGGATAAAAACATCTACATTGTACAAGGTGAAATCAACGCGGTGGTGGGAGCCATAAAGCGTAATGCCCGATGGAGCACTCACACACATCTGGTAAGTTACCTTAGGTTGTTGCTACCTGTTTGTGCTATGGCAGAAACCGTCTGGTTTTAGAAAACTTCCTCCATCTTTTTGGCGCTCTGAAGAGTACTTTCGAGCTAGAGTTGGAATGCTTTTCTGCATTGTTTCATGCTAAGCTGTTTGGGCTTCTTGAGTGTCAGTGACTGTCAGAGGTACGAAGCTGGAAATCTCCTACCTGTGTACCCTGAAAACAAAAAAAAAAAACACCCTGATTGTATTCCACATGAGAATCATCTCATTTAGACTTTTTATCTTCTATCATATCAGGAATTTTAAAGGTATTGTTTTTATTTATTCATTTATTTATTTAGGGGAATGTCTGTATATATGTTTTGTACCCCATTACAGATGAAGGTCCTGATCATGAGGCCATGAAATAACAATTGGGGAAGTCATTATATACGGGGGTAGTTTTAAATTTTTCACGTGGCAAAGTATATTTGTTTTAGCTCTGTTTTGTGAGTGCTAGTTGCACTCTTGAATGGAACCCATTAATAGTTTCATACCTGTGCTATTAAAAGCACACCATTTCTAAGTAATGGTGCCTTGGTCAGTTTATGGTTTCCACAACGTAGATGTGTGCCTGTGGTGCACTTCAGAATGCCATGTGAATAGCAGGTGGCTGTCACCCAGCCTAAGTGCTTTCGGTTTGTCAGAGGGCAGGGTTCCTTCTAACGGGCATTTCTTCATTAGTGCTCACTGCCACCCCGTAGGAGGTGTGGCTGCAGATGTACATAGCTTGGAGAAACTGCTGTTCCTCCTTATTTTAATATCCTAAAGATAAACTAAGGCTAAAGGATGCAGCTTTTCATATAAATTTCATACTGTGATTCTTTCTTCAAGTTATTTTAATGGCACCAAATGTCATTGTATTTCTGTTCCCATTACGATCTGCATAGATTAACATTATAGCAAATCCAGATGAGCCATTTCAATATGGTATGAGGTAGATCTGCTCTGAAATTTGTTGAACAGTGGAAGGCTAATCAGAAATACTTCTAAGGACAGTAAAACCAAAGTAGAATGCTCCGTCTTGAACTTACTCTTTGACATTTAAGCTGTACAGCATTGGGTAGCACGAGAAGGAAAATAAAAATGCTGCTCTTGATTGTGATGGAGTAAACAGGCTGACAGTGATAAACTCAACCCACAGTACTTCTTTGAATATGAAGGTGAGATCTTTACATACCCATCATTAAGGTTTGTCTTCTTGCTTTATTAATGACTTCCTTCCTATATATAACCTATAGGATGAAGAAAGGGATCCCCTGCTGCATAGCTTTAGCGTCTTAAAAGAAGTGCTGAATAATATAACAGGTAAGCTTATGCAGAAATCAGCAGGTACGTGTACCTTCTAGGGTACATGCAAATAAATGTTATATTGTGTTCTGTGTGCAGGTGTACTTTTTTATTCTATTTATTACCTAGAGATCATATACTGAATAATGAGAAAAGAGTTAATAAGTATATGCTTTTCCAGATGAATAATACGAGTACTAAACTAGCATACAAATACTACTGTTGCCAATATCTGGACATATCTATCCCTCCGTGTGTGTGTGTGTATTGTGTGTGTATGTATATATTTGTGTGTGTTTACGTATGTGTGTTTTTTTCATTATTATGAAGCTTGTAGTAATCTGGGAAATCTGCTATATTATTATGTATAATCTTTTTGTGCTTTGTTTATGCTTTCTGATCTGTGAGTGACTAGAAAAATCTGCTTGGAAAGGTGGCTCCCATTATTGGGTTTCTCTTCAAATTCTTTGGTTTGTTGGGTTTCATCATTTGTTATCAGTAAGAAGTGAAGATGAGACTTCACTTTCCATTTGCACCTCTTGAATCTTGAGGTGAATGACTCAAGGTCTGAGTGTTTTACTTTGTGACCAGTTGCACCGAAAGGAGCTGGGATTCTGTATTAATTACAGAAGTAGAGCATATGGCTGTGATGTGGATTATAACTAGGTTTTTGCTCCCAGACAGTTTTTCCCGTTTCCACCCACGTTTTCTCTGTTTATAGTTTCAGGAGTAGCTATTTCACCCCAGTATATATTGAGAGTCTGGAAGTGAGGCTCATGCTGAGCTGCATGTGGCATTCTGCTGGCTCTTCCCAAAATTTCTTATTGATTGCAATATTCTAAAGAAAGCCTTATTTCTGATCCCCTTATCACAGTGAGTGTTCAGAACTACAGCTGAAGTTTGAGATGGTCTTTTCGCGTTTCTGATTGCAGAGTGTGCCTGTTCTCGTGTCAGTGCTGAGCCTGGAATCCCTTCAAAACTATGTTCACTAGAACTACAGTAGTGCCCCTTCCAGGTGCTGAGGACCTGTGCCAGCTCTAAGCCCTTATTCCTTCCTTGTTTGTGGCTGCCTGCAAGTGTAGTGCTTTATTTTTCTTTGCCTGGTGAACATTCCCTGACTGTGAGCAGGACTCTTCTGTGAGGTCATGACATCACAGGCAACTCCTGCAGTTTGTATTTTTGGATAATATCTTTGTTGTGGGTGTTACACTTTTCCCCAGAGTAAATGAGTGGATTTGTGTATTTCTGTAAGCTCACTCATCTTCTGTAAGATATGCATACAGTCATCAAAATTGTTTCAGGAGGACGATTTCCTGGCACTAATCTGTCCTTCTATGAGATAAAATTTTGAAGATGAGACTCCTGAAGTTCTTTGCCATTATTGCAAATGGCACTTCTTATCAACAAGGTGGGGAGATGTCAGGATGCTTGAACAAATGCAATATGAGTAAATGTCAGGGGCTGGCCATTTATCTGTAGTTCCTGGATGCAATATGCTGTTGACTTGTTGGGAAAAAATGCAAGCCGAGTATCTGCTCACGTTAGAGAAAGCCAAATTCCGCGTACTGAGAGACTCTCTGTGAGTATTAGTCATCATGTAAGTAGGTTTACGCTGAGCTAGTAATTGCTTATATATGATGATGATAGCATATTGGTTTGATTACATGGGGTTCTTTTGAGCAGGTAATTTCAGCTTCAATGACTGTTATTTATAGACTAGTGTCTTGAGATAGGACATCGTTGCTATGTTCTTTTTTTTCATTTTAGACAGACTGGTTTTCAAGCAGTACTTTGATACAGAGTCTACTGCCTCATCTTCCAGGCAATGAAAAGTCCAAGCTTATTATTATTATTTTTAATTATTATTATTTGGGGGTGGGGGCAGAGTTTTTTTAATTTTTTTGCCTAGACCTTCCTTTCATGTCTCTTTCATTAGCTCATGGAAACACATTGCTTTTATATTTAAATTTATTCAAGCTGTAATCTTTGACATTTGAGTTAGCTTTTAGTACAATTTTGCATTTATAGTAATATATATTATGTATTTTCTCAATCCCCCAAGAACCCATTTTAATCTGTTCCGGATGCAAATTTCAGGCTGCCTTGTCCCATCTCCCCTCTTGCTCTCGCCCCCCCTTCCCCTCCCCCATGGAGCATGTTTGATCAGGTGTGGCAGGAATATCCACTGTCAAGCTGCGCCCTTTATATTAGTCAATATTATCCTTCCTTCCCTCCCACTCCCTTCATTCTCCTCTGGGCTTTACCAGTTGATTTATAATTTTGGAATTCTCATCGGAGTCTGTAATACAGTTTGTTCATTATTTAACCAAAACCTGTTTAATGAGCAAAGAGAGGCAATGTAAATGTTAGGCATGTTGCAGTGGAGTACCTTTTGTTCTCCTCTGAGCTAGTGGGTATTAACTCTGTCGTGACTGTGATGCTGAAATACCCTGGTCAAGGGTATAAAGATGCACTGTATACCTCCCGCAGCTAAAGATCCCCATTTCAAAGCGTTGCTCCTCAAGAGTATGTAAATTACATAATGTTTTTTATTTGATTACCAAAAATAGTAAATCCTTGCCTGCAACTATCTAGTGGTATCCCATCCCATTGTCTAAGTGGGCTCCTGAAGGAAACATCTAGAGAAGATGCTGTTGCTCAGCACAAACAAACCCATGCCTATGGTAAGAGTAGCTTCATTTCTGCAATTCAGCATACCTAGCGAAAGGCCTTGGACCTGATTTACAGGGAATGATGTTGCTCTCTAAAATTCTAGCAGTGAAATTTAATTTTATGTAGATTTATAGGAGCTGATTAATAATTTGAAAATGAACAGCATGTCTTCTCTGATCCCCTCTCACTGGTTCTATTTTATGCCATTTTTACACTTTCGCATGCTGGATATGTTTTAATGTTGATAGTTGCTGCGTGAAAAATAGAAAAATAGATGTTCTCTCGTCTTGGGTGGTGCGTATGTTACTCCAAGATAAACTTAATAGTTGAATCTTGAACTAAGATGAGCAGCGTAAGCCTGTCTGATATGATGTCTCATGTTTCCAATGCTCAGAAAAAAAATACAAATTACTGTCCTGAGTTATGACCGCATGCAAACAACGACTATCAAGCTTTGTCTAGGCTTGCAAAATTGAAATTGAGGTCTTCAAAGGTTATTTTAAAACTGATGGAAGCCTCAGTACTGGTACAGATTCCCATCTAGGGTAATTGCACCACAGCTTTCATTTGACTGCTTTTTAAAGTACATTGAGTATCTAGAAAACATGTCTGGATGTTTAAGTCTGTTCACTTTGTCAGTTTTGTTATGGATTTAGGTCAACAAAAGGAAACTTCTTTTTGACATCCAATGATAACGGAGCATCTTTTCTTTCCTGAGTGTTTCTAAGTTAGGATGCTCTTGAGCTCAGCTGGGAGAGGTTTTGTAACCAAAAATGACTGTAAATACAAACTCATTATAAGCTGCTTTTTCCAAGATCTGGTGAGGATTGGGTTTTCTTAAATCTTGCTGTTGGAGTCTTTAGACGATTCCAGCTTGATGCGTAGGTGAAAGCAGGTACTTCTGTAGTCCTTCTCCTCAAGGCAGAATTTGTGCTTTGCTCTGACTGGGAGGATGAGTCAGTAACCAGGATTTTTGTGACTGAATTCCTGCTTACTGGTGTGTAGGATGGTTTTAGGACAGAAAATAACTGAATGCAACTGCCTTGTACAAGTCAGCAGTGCAGTGGGAGAAGCAGGTGTTTGTGGAAAGTGTGTGCATCAAGAGTCTATTTAAATAAGGTTTAAACTAGGTAAACACACCTGTGAAGAGGTGCTTGTGTATATTTTAGGGCCATGAGTGCCAGACTGGAAGGTTTGAGTCCTTTTATCCTCTTGTGGTTCAGAGTCAGTGCATTTAAACAGAAGCTGCAAAGTAAGCTGTTAGAAGCACTCAGATTTCATGCACATTCATGACATTTTAAATGAATGCTTGTACAGTGGGTTCAGAAGAATCTTTTCATGGCTTATTTCAGACAAGAAGCTGCTGCAAATCTCCATCTTTAGAGGGTTGGCTGGGGCATTAAGAGCTGGCTAAAGGTCAAATGACTGTAACCATAGGAGAACCTTTGCCCAGTGTACCGATTTAATATACTTGTTACTGTAGCCATCAGTTTTCTGGTATGTAGATTTGATTGCGCACTCATTTTCTCATGTCTGATCTCTGGAAACTCAGTTTTTAAGGCAAATCTGACATTCAGATGAAACAATACAGAACTTTTATCCTGATTTGGGATTAATGCCTGAACTTTTCCTCTACGATCTCATTTTAAGAAGTGGTAAATGAGTAGTAAGAATAAATGTAGGGCCTTTTCTCAGACCAAGCAACTCTGGCTAACATGTAGCTTTTGTCGTGTTCTCTCTCTATTTTTTTTAAGAAGAGCGGAAAGGGTGTAAGAATGCTTAAAAATTGAGGAAGTAAGGTTTCTTCCATAACTTTAATTCAGCCTTGCTAATTAGCAGGTGGCAATGCAATTTTAATCCATGTCAGATGATCTAACACAGTGTACAGCAGTGGTAATTCATTTCTTTTAATATTTTTTATCATCTTTTTACTATAAGAAATAGGAAGATTATGGTGACAGCCTTAATCTGGTGCTTTGCTTGCAGGCTGAATCCAGACTACTTGATTCGTGTGTAGTGTATTCAGACTTTGCAGTAAATTTGTCATTTTTAAAGCAAGTTCCTAGTCTTAAAAAGGGCATACATCCTTCCAAGTGCAGAGAGAATGTAAATCAATACACTATTTTTGCTTTAAAGCTGCAGGTAGTTCTAGATACTGTCTTTGAGAGAGGTGCATCTTTGTTCTAACTTCATTGTAGCATCAAATGAAGCAAAGGGCTGTTTTATGGCTAAGGTCTTTGGCTTTCCCTCTGATAACAGGTTTCTTTTGACGTTTTTGGTGTAGATTTTCTTGGTGTTACTGGAGAAATCGTAAGCCAGACTCTTTCCAGGTGGTTGCTAGTATTTTTCCTTTACTTTCTAAGTGAGTTTCCTGGAGTGACGCTATTGTGTCCTGTGAACGATGACTGCTCTGGGAGATTTCTGGGATGTAAACTTCTCAAGCCTGAAACTAACATGAAAATCATGTTAGTTCAATATAAAGCAAGAAAGAAGAGGAATGTGCTTGATGAATAACTTACTATTTTTGAAGCTTAGACATGCACTAAGGCAAGCATTGTAACCTTTTTGCAAGGCTTTTCTATTGTTGTCTGTGGGGCAGCATTTCTGCAAAGTGTGAGGAGTCAGGTGCAGGGTCACTGGTCTCACTGGTCGCTGAGTTGTTCAGTGAGGCTTTGAACACAGGGCACTGGGTGGAATGGGACTCCTGGGAAGGGGAAGCTTGTAACAGAGAATGTGTAATCGAGACTGAACAGGCAGAAAGGGCTAGAGTGAGGCTGTGTAGCAACCTTAGTTTGAGAACATTTTAGCTTTTATGTTTGAATTCTGTATTGTGTTTCTGAGTTTTAAGAAACTTGCTGAATAAATTTAAAAGAAATGGAGTGACTATGGGAATGTCTAGAGAAAAAAAATCCACAACCAAAACCATTAAGATGGTCTTCACACAAGGTATTTCTGCATTTCTCTTCAAGCCAGAGCATCTGAACTGTCCCTTCTGCTGCCCACCATCCTTGCAATGCCACTTTAGGATCCTTTTAATGCGGTTCTTTGTGTGTAGTGTAAGACAAGAGCTCAGAGCTGGTCTCCTGACTGTGCATGGCTAATGACTGGCAGGTACAGGCAGGAGGTGGTGCTGTTGGAAGGAATTGTTTCCTGACCCCTAATCCTTAAGGACCCTAGGATTTAGATGGACAAGCGCTCCTGGCTGTTGCTTGGCAGAGTTCCTGCAGTGTACTTGTTCTCTAACACCAGCCTTCTGTTACCACTGCAGGGCTGGGCTCTGAAGAGCTGCCACATGTGCACGGTGCGCAACTGACTCTCTCTTGTTCCACGCTTGTTGAGCAATTACTTTCCCACTTGTTGGGCACTCCATTATTTCCTTCAGTTACTGCTTCTGTGTGAAGTGGAGCCATAAAGGAAATGGCCTAATGTACATACATTAGAGGGCTATAAATTGCAGTTTGATTTGGTAGAAGGGCAATGCCAGATGCTCCGCTGAAATTAAGGTTCCTCTTAAGTTATCCATGGAGGTTTTGTTCCAGGTGTTTTTGACCCTGCTGTCTTTGTGGTTGTTTGAAACCAGTTAAGAGTGATTGTGGCCAATTAAGAGACAGTAAGGCTATTTGCATGGTAGTAAAAACCTTCTGGAAGGAGAAGTGTATGTGAAAGTGTTGAATTCTAGTAGGAGTTCATTAAATATGTAGCCCTTCTTCTGTTCTCGCAGCTTTCCTTCTCTTTGCTGTCCTCTTTCTTCACTAAATCACTGCCATCTAACTAGTTAAAAACAACGGCTCACAGGTGGTCAACTTCAAGGAAGCAATACCCGTGTCAGAAAGTGCAGGTGCATATTTATATAGTTATGTAATAGAAATGCCACGTCTTGGTCACATATACGCAGCGTGCATACAGAAACATTCCTCATCTCAAAAAATTTGTAGCTTTAGAGTAGAGAGGTCATTAAGTATATAAAGTTGTTAAACACTTGAAGGTTTTTCTTAATGATTACTTCCATTTGTCCTTCAAACAGGCCATTGTTGGCTGATCCCTAATAAGGTTTATAGCAAGATGTGAGTTTGAAGAAGAGGTTTGAAAGAGGATTCAATGAGGCAAAATGTCCTGTTCTCAGGGGTAGTGCAGGGATGTGTGATAAAGTGCAGCTTCTCACAATAATTGTTGCAGAAGACAAAAGCCAGCAAGAAGACAAGTAGAATGGGAGGTATGCAAGGTAAGTACAGAAGTAGCAGAACGATGGATAAAATTGTTATTAAAATACCAAATTGATTGGTATGGGGACATTAATAGTGAGTGATGTACACTTGTGAGACTTGCTTGTTTGTTGCTGAACTTGCATGAGTTTTTTTTCTTTAAGGTAACTGTACCTAGCTTGTCTGCTGAGTGTTGTACAGTATATATTTCCTGAAGTTTTTGTGTGTTTTTTTTTTTTTAATTTACAGTCAGGAAAAAAACATTTTCTTCGCACTTGTTTTGGACCTCCTTATTGTAAGCTTTTTTAAAAAAAAGACAGGTCAAGATAATGCTTTTGAAATTTGTCTTTAGAAAATGATACACGAAAGCCACTTTGTCCTGGAAGTAGATATTAAAATTTCCAGCTGCACCAGTCCTTTAATAACTCCTGTCATCTTTTAGATAGCACGACTTGAACTTGTTTTATGGCACCTCTAAACACAACAAAGAATGGAAAATTTGTTATATGTTGTCTGTAATATAGCGGATTAAAGGTTGGGTCTTGGGTCTTGTGATATGATAGATACTGAGGTGAAAGAGATAGAAATGATATGTCATGGATGAGTTTGAAGAGCGTTCAATCAAGTGTTTGTGTTGCCAACAGATACTTTTTGGGAAAAAAAGTTTGAGAGTGAAATGAAATCTATAAATTTATTAATACAGTGAGGAAGGATAAACTGTGATTGATTTACTGTATACAAGTAAATTTTCTAGGGACGGTGAGTGAGTACAGGTCATCACAAAATTGTAGAAAATAAATGTTCCTTTTCAAGATGTTTTATCAAATAGTCTCAGTTATTATGGGAAGTTGATGATAAATCAGCATTTGTATTGCATCATATACCGTATCCATGTGACCTGGAAATGCCATTTTAAGTGTTAAAACAACCTGCTCTTCCTTTAAACTCCTGATTATATTGGGACGTTCCTCAGTTAGTTTAGGGGGTGTGGATAGACACACTCTTCATCAGTTGAACTTCTGAACTGAATGTGCCTGTGCTCTTCGCATGGTGCAATCATGAAGTTAAAACTTGTCAGTTCAAGCTACTATTATTTGCCAGCGCATTGTGGAAGAAAGGTGTGCAGTTACATGACAGTTGAGGAACAGGGCACGACATTATGACAACAAAATAAAAACCCAACATGTCAGATGAGAGCTTGCACATACATGCAATGCAACTGAAGTTCAAAGTGATGTTGGCTTTAGCTATCCTGTTAAAATCCATGTTTTAGTTTAAGATAGTTTAACTTAGGTAATTTGTTTCTGTGATAGTTTACACGGATGTATTTTGCACTGTAATCACAATTACACAATTGTCATGCTCAAGGGGCGCACTTGATTAATGCCTGTTAGCTGAATATGATAAATTGTTTGGTGATGGTGGTGGTACTTTGATTGTCTGTATGTATATAAGCACTTCAGAAGTTCTGATTTCCAGTCTTGTCCTTGGTCTACTAATTTACTGTTTAAACGTGGCTAGGAATAAGTGAAAAACAGAGGCAGTCTTTATCTGAACATGTATGCCTTCTTTCCATGGTGCAGGAGTGTGAATTTCTTGCATGACTGTTAGTAGTTCTTGACGTATGTGCGCTCTATCCTGTTACTTAAGTGAGGTGAGAGATTTCAGAACAATGCTGCTTGCTTTTGGTTGAGTTTAACTTAATTCTAGGGGGAAGCTTATTATTAAAATGTGTCTCTGTGCCCCTGTTACTTTTCAATAAATTGTCCTTTTTCTTGATACAGTGAAGAAGTCTCCCAAGTGGCTGTCAAATTAGATTCCGTTTACCTCTTGATTAACTACTTAAATAATTTAGGTGGCAAATTATAAATGTGAGGTATTGTTGATGTAAATCAAGGTGAGGTGGTCATCTTGATCATTGTGTACTGAAGGAGAATAGTCTATGTGGTCTAGGGGAGGGGCTTTATAGAAATAAAACGTGGCGATGGTAGAATATGGTTGCTTATGTAAGCATCTTTACTAACTGCACTTAGGAACTTGGACGTTCTTCAAAGCTGGATTAGACAGTTTATAGTGGCCTGTAATAGTTCTGTAATAACTAAGATGGCTGTCACAGCAGCATGGGAGGAGAGAGACGTCATTAGCTGGTTTTCATATCTGTCTGAGGTTTACCCATTTGTTGTTCAGAAATGCTTTGTTTTGCTTTGTGTGCATGGCTCTTTGTTAAAACATTTGGGTTTTCAGAATCTGAAATGCAAATACATTCAGTCAGCCTGAAGATCTAACAAGCACCATAAAATATTGTCTGTGCTTCTCCTTTCTTAAGTACATCGTGCCTCAGTGTGAAATCACCTCAGACGTGAAGCAATCACACTGATACAGGGCGTGGGGAGAATACAGTCCTGGGAATATTTACCTAAGTGGTGGTGCTCATGGTGAACACAAAGGTGTAGGAAGTATGTTTGCCCAATATGTTTGCCAAATATTTACTGGTCTGTTAAAATATGTTACGGTCAACAGGAAAAGGCTATTTCAGTTGAAACAGGAGTGCTGTGATATTGTGGGAAAATTAGCTTTTGGTTTGGTGGAGAGGTACAGCAATGGTTTAATGAAGGTAAAATAAAGCTGAATTGTGGACCGTTTTTCCAGAGTTGAGTGTGTTCCTGTTGACCTAATCAACACTCGCTGTATGAATGGAAGGAACTTACACATCTAACCTTTTGTGTTGGCACTGCTAGCAGTCCTGAACAACAATCTTTTATATAGCATGTAACTTCTTTGCTTGATGCAGGAGTATGAACACTTGCATCATGGAGGCTTCTGTTTCCTTAAGAACATAAGGGAAGGAATGTCCATGCTTTGTACATTTGGGAAAAAAAACAAAGTCATGTTTTATTAGGGTAATGGTTTTCTCTTTTTCAGAGTGTTGGATGCAGGAGGGGAATAAAAAGATTCAGACATTTTAAAAAACAACAGAACAACTGACAGCTATTGTTTTCTTTAAAGAAAAATAAATTGCTGAAGAGACGTAGAAAGAAGTAATGGGGGGAGACCACAGTAGGCATCCCGGAATGCTTGCTTTAATGGCTGTTTGCTAACTGACTACTAAAGCTTGTGTCAGAGGCAACAACTTAAACTTTGCGAGCTGTTTTATGCCTTTCTCTTTTACTAACAATGCATTAAAAACCTCAAGGTGAAGTTCATTTTCATTCAGCCACCTTTAAACTGTACGGTGTCGTTTTGGATGGCGGTTCTTAATGCTATTGGGTTTCGCAACCCATACTGGTACTTGTTCACTTGCACCGGGCTCGTGTGCTGCAGCGGAAGGTCACACACTCGCTTTCACTCTGCAGGAACAGCAGGTGATGGTACCAGCTGTTCACATCCCCGTATTAGATGCCTGAATTTGAGCAGCTGTACGAGGCTGCTAATAAACTCTAAAATGTAATGCAGTTCATATTTTGCCCACATTTCACTTCATCCTACTCAGCACTGGCCATTAATTTTTAACATCTTTCAATACCACCTATAAGATGCTTATTTTCTTTCTTGTCATGCTGGTCTCCACTCCTCTTGTATGGTGTGCCAGTTAGATCCTTGACAAGTATTCCAGTGTTACAGATTTGAAAAACAAAGTGTACAAAAGCATGGTGGTGTGTAGGATTTAAGGAAAAAAGAACGGTGTCTCAACTAAAAACATTTTACAATTTTCAGGTTTTAATGTAGCGAGAATAATTTAAACTGTTCTAAAGGATGTACTTGTCTTTAAACAATACTAGCACTTTTTTCACTTGTTTGTTTTAGAAGAATGGGTCAAAACTGCTTTTTTTTCTGAGGAACCTCTGCTTGTGTTCGACTAGCTGAAGAGGTTTTACGTGAATCTGCTGTTAAAAGAGGGCTGCAAATATTTTTAATTCCACTTTGAGCAATAAAATTGGCTTGGCCATCAGTTTTGATATATCCACAGTTGATTTCAACTTGTGCTTTTTATTTAAAAAGCTTATTTGTGACCTGTTAGGACCCTCTGTTAAGCCAGTTAAATAAACCCTGGAAAGGTTGAAACTGCCTGTCTGTGCTTTCCAGAAGAGGGGAGGAGGGAGCCAAAGGAAGGATATTTACAGTTTAAAACCTTTTCAGCTCCTCTGTTCACCTCTTCTTGCTGCATCACTGATTTAGCTCCCATCCTCTTCTCTGGAATGCTCGTAGTACCTACAGCTGAGAAGTATCTTGGCTCCACTGACTGACCAGCAATGTTAACAACAAAGTTTTCCTGCTAGTAAGATCCTTAAGGGTGACTTTTTTTTTTTTTACTCCATTGCCATAGTCTCAAAAAATGCACTTTGGAGCTGAAGTCATATTGAGGGAGGCAGGAGCTGTGAAGAGGATTTTTTAAAAACACAGAGGTGGAGAAAAGTTTGCTTGGTCCTTTGTTCAAAAGAAACTTGGGGAACTTAATTCAGCAATTCAGAGAGAGACAAGATTGCATAAGAAGTAGACTATAAAACGGAAAATGTAAGAAGCTAGCGGTACAGTTAGGGTTGGAAGGAGATGGGATGAGATCAGAAGTGTATCATAGAATATAGGAAGAATATAGCTGTTAAAATAGTGAAGGGGCTTAGCTCAGAAGAAACAAAGCTAGCTTTTAAGTTGAACCTAGTTTTATTACTTCACAATTCAGCTAATTTAGATGGTCAGCATTTTTAAATTGAACTGTCTTTAGGTCTAGAACTGATCTTCCTTGCTTGATCTGTGTTGCTTTCCTCCAACAAAGATTGCAATTTTTTTTCCCCTGGATGATGAGCCAGTTCTCCCATGGCAGGTTAGAGCCGTAAGCTCCTTGTTTAGAATCTAGCCTTTTCTCAGACAGCCTTACAATGCTTTCTAGACAACCGGTATTAATTGGTTGAAAAAGCCAGTTATTTTTAACTGCATGCTTCAGATTTTTTTGATTTTTTTTCTACTGTTCAGGTGTCTCTGTCAGCCATAAAGAAAGCAGTTGAAGTAAATAGCTGTATCAAATGAAGTACCTCTTGTCCCCACAACTGCTTCCAAAATAAACCGAGAATAATGCTTTACACATTTTGTCTCCTTTAACTCTAAAGGCGAGCAGCAGAGGAAGCATGGATTAACATGTAGTGATTTCTAGGAGCTGCTCTCCGCTCAGATTCCACTGTGCTTGGGCTGACTGACAGCGACATGTGGCTCAAGTGCATCTGGAAATATATCGCTGGCAAAATCTGCTTGGGTAAATATAGCAGGAACGGGTTGTCAGGGCAGGAGACAGATTGTTCTGGGAAAGGAAGTGTTGTCTGCCTTTCGTCTGAATAACAATTTCCTATATTTCTTAGACCTATCTCTTTCAGTTTAGCAAAGGTACAAGCAGGATCTGACACATTTGCTGGGTTCTGTTGTTCTATGTTCATATGGTGGGAATATTCCCCGAAATGGTATGATCGATACAAGTAGCTATAGAGAATTGATGCCAATATATCCTGAGGTGTTTAAATAGCAGTGGCACATGCTTTGTTCAGGTTTAAGCTCTTATTGAAAATAGGGCAGAGGAGAACTCACTGCATGGACATCAAATGTGGGGAAAAAAAATCTAAAAAAAATTCAGGACATGATCATACAGAAGAATTCTGACTTTTGCTTAGAAGCACAATTGGTTTTAGCCCACCTGGTTCCAGGAAAAAAAAAAAAAAGAAAGCCCATTTTAAAATTTATTTCTTTTGTTGGCAGTTGCTATTTAGAAAACAAGCAGGGGTAGAAAATGCCAATTACAAGGCTTTCCTCTAGCAAAAGCTGACTGGCAAAGGGATAAAGGCTCTCGAACCACCGTGGTACTGACCTAAGTCTCAAGGCAAATTGAATTGTTTGTGAAGAAACTTGAGAAAAACAACAGTGTTTAAAACCAGCAACAAAACCCACCCTACAGAGACATCAGCAGTAGCTGATACTGCTTTTTCCCTCTCCATAAAGCATGGAATAACTTCGTGTGTACCGCTTGAAGGGTATTTTTTTATACAGTGGGCAGTTTTTCCATCTGCTTGCTCAAGAAGGTGTGAAAGCCAGACCCCCTGCCCAGTTTGTGCGCCGTAGCTGCCCGAGGTCCGCCGCTTGCTCTGCTGCCTGTGCCGAGAGGTTGTGTGCTGCTCCCGGTCTGCTGCCCCGTGATGCAGCTCTGCCTGGGGTGGGGTTAGCAGCCAACAGGTGCACAGCATACCACGCAAATGTGGAGGCAGAGAATTCGCGTCCAAGGGCATTGGGGGTAAATAACTGCACTTACAAAAAGTGTTAGATGAATGCCAGCATTTTCCCTGAGCAGATGAGTCTGTTCTAAATTCTGTCCCGCAAACCTCCATGTAATAAGCTTAGTGTTTTTTTTTCCTCAGAAGTGCTAAACCGATGGCGGAATCTTCTTTGGCATATAGGAAAAAATGATTAATTTGCTGGAGGATGCAATTGAATTAGCCTAGGGGCTATCCAAAACTTTCTCTAGTTAAAAGCAGTAGGGTAGAATATGAAATTATTTGCTTTAAACTTTTTGGATAAACCCTGTGTGCCTAAATAAAAAACTGTTCTGTCCATGTATGGAGTTCTTCAAAAATATTTGCAAGCCATCAAGATTGTTTTATTATTTCTCCTGATTGTACCAGGCACAAACATTGTGCTCTTTGCCATGAATTCAGCAGGGATGAAAATCTCACCATTTCTCAGTCACAGAGGAGACCTGGGACTTGTTATTTCATTTACTAGCTGTGTTACATAGCACACCTGACTTGGGTGTAGGCCATTTGCAGTGTAAACCTCAGCAGAAGGAATAGTATATCTGAATGGTGCATTTAAAAAGAAAAGAAGTCTGTGCTGACATTCCCCCACACACACCTTGCCTGGCTCACCCTGGAATAAAACTGAAAGGGCTGAACTTGATGTGGTTGCAAGGTGAAATTTTATGTCAAAAGATACCTGTGTTGACTGCTCATCTGGTACTAGTAAACAGTCGTTTGCTTTTCTGTGCATCAGCTGTTAGTATGTCCTACAATTAACTACTTTTTAATCATGCATCTAGTACAACAGAAATTAAACATCATATAGTCAAAAGATTATATTTGCTCATGTGTTCACTAGCATTTAGTAAAAGGATGTTCCTTTCCCCAACATTTGTATTTTATTTTAAAATGGTGAGTTCTGTGAACTAAAGGCAAAAAGCTGAGATTGTCTGCAGCATGTTAAATGAATCGCACACAGTGATACTAAAAAGAATTGCAGTTACCAAGATATTAAAGAAATCTAGAAGGATGAAAGCAAAAGATTATTTGTTAATGGCTTTGAAATTGTGAAGTATTACATGTAATGAAATGTGGAGTAGTATTGGGAGGCATATGGGAATGATGCTAAGTTGAATAAGCGTGAGGAATGGGATATCTTATTTTAAACTTCTCATAAACTATGTTTCTGAGTGTGAAGAGGTGTGAAAGAAAAGCCTAACTATTTGTAGTCTGGGAAAGGTAGTCTGTTTTCTTTATCTTGTTAATGAGCAAGCTGACTGGAAGTCTTTAAAGCAGTAGAAAATGTGCAAATATTCTCTTGCTTATTTTTAATCATTACGTATCTCCTGCGTGGAGTGCTCTGCAACATTAAGTGAACCAGATGTGGGTTAGAAATTGAAGCTGAAAGAACAACAGTAGAGAATTTGTAGTAGATGAAATTGAAAGGAAAGGATAGATATATATTCAGTAAAAAGATAAAAACAGGAAAAAAAATTCTCAGTCGACAATTCTGGAACAATTACAGAAGTCTTTGAACCTGCTGCTGTGAGGAAAGAAAATGACTTGGAATAGTTATAACTGTTCTGGAGGAACTATTTTTCCTGCAGGGATTTCTTCCAGGACCACTGTTCCACAGTAAAAATGGCTTTGCTCTGGAGGTGTCCACATGATGATTTATTCAGGCTGGCTGTAGAAGTACATGTAACTCTGATCTAGCTGTGTTGATGGGTGTTGTCACGTAAATAGGAAGCATTTAATCTCTGTAAGTATAACTATTTTGCATTCTTCAACAGTCAGTTGCAACTGTCTAGGTAATACTGAAAGCTTATATGGTATTTGAACCTCATTTACTGTCAGTAAATGCTGAATTATTGACCTGTTCTGATAATAGCAGTTGTTTAATTTTATGAAAGACAGAGATTTCATTTTAAATCTTTAGAATGCTTTGCTGTTTTAGTTGCTAATTCTGGGACAAGAATGCAGGTAAGCTTATGAATGGAGCAAACAGGGATATGTAGGTAAATAGAATCTAAGTGGGAACATAGATACTTTTTTTTTTTTTAACCTTTTCCTTCCTCCTGAACACCTTCTGGGTGCTGAGCTGCAGGGGAATAGGGGTGGTGCTTGCCTTTGTGAGATACTTCAGTGTCTGTTATTTTCTGAGCTGATACTCTGCTTCATGAAAATCACCCGAAGCATTAATTTATCTTAGTTTTTGTGCCCACAAATTCAAATTACACGTGACGTTATTGGCTATGACAATGTATTGTAAAATATTTATGCTGCAGCTTTATTCTTGGTTTTGAGAGAAGAATCGCTTTTGCTAAGCGATAGAAAAAGTGGTGAAAGCAAGGCAAAACTTGTGGCATGGACATAGACATCTGGAGCATACCCAATATGTGCATAGCTTAAGTTCTATACTGCAAAAGCTGCCTGAGTTTCTTGTAGTCTACAAACAGTACTTAGGGGCAAATGCCCTAAATGCCACAGAAACTTCTTGCAAAAGAGCATACTTTTTTGAAGAAAAAAAAAAAAAAGCTTTGTTTTCCATGACTTGTGTTCCTTTTTTCTCTCTTGCCGTTACTTTCTGTAATGCATTTTTGTCTGTTCCCATGTAAGCCCATTAAGACCATAACGTTTCTGTGTCAAATTTACAAGTAGTATAACTTCAATAGGAAAACCCCTGTGTTTTTGTCTGACAGTTCTTCTCACTTCTTGTTCTTTATATTCCTTTGCACAGTCAGCACCGAGTTTTGTTGGGCTTAATATAAAGGGGCTTAGAAAGGCAGGTGCTTCTGGATTTGAATTTATGACTTCCAGACATGGAGTGTCATGTGTGCCTTTTTTTCCCTCTGTCCTCTTCTGTAATGCTCTCTAGTCTGTAATAGGTTGAGTTGTAACATTCATTTAACCATTCCTCACATTCCCTGCTTTGAAAGCTTATCAGGACTGCTTTTGATTTAGTTATCTGGAACAAAAAAAGCCGTTTATGAAGGTTGGAATGGAGCTCTGGAGCAATAATATATTGGAGATCAGATTCAGGTCCCAGTTGTATTATTCCTAGGGATTTATTTGCCTGTGTACACACAGGAGCAGAGTGGTGTATGGAAGGCTTGCAGGAATGCAAATTGGACACATTTTGTTGGGACCTGTAGGGGATTTTCACTGCTTCATAATTTTTCAAAGGTTTGTTATACATCAGGCAGCCACTGCCTCTTCTTTAAACCTTTAAATCCCCCCTCTTTTTCCTGTTATAAAGGTCAGATTTTTTGACAACTGTGTGCGGGAACAAGATTTGTTAAATCCCTTCATTTTTATTCATACAAATATCGGCGTTTAGTGAGCAAGAGTCACCCCAGGATTCAGAGGCAGATAAAGCTCGGTATAGTCTTCTGAACCTAAATTCAATTCAGCAATGCATGTCTTCACGACTAAACCTGCCATCTGAATATTAACCCCTGACTGTATTGGCTGGGGACAGCACTGCCCAGCGCTGCACACCAAATGCACGCATGGTTGAACTTTTATCTTTGTGTCATTGATCAGGCTGCCTGCACAGGGCAGCTGCGGAGCTGCCTTCTCTGTCTTGCCTGGCTGCTTCCTGGGTGTGAGGCTCGAGCTGTGATGTATCTGGACATACGAGATACTCATCTAGCACTAGTCCGTAATGGTGAGGCAGCAAAATACTTCATTTTGAGCCTCTCCTGTTCTGATCAAGTCATTGAAGTAAAGGAGTCCCCATTGTTAAATCTTCATGAAGCTCTTTTTAGTTTGCTTTTATATGGTTTTATGCAGCTCAGCTTTGAAAAATCTATGTGATGTGCTGCTGATCTTTGGGATGCGAATAAAGACTTGACTGAAACGGGTAGCCCCTTTTTTCAGGGCTGACTGGCAGTGATTTGGTCTCCTGACAACCAAGACTTAGTCCCAGGCATCATTCAGTTCAGAGCTAGCTGTGAAGTCCCCATCCTTGCCTGCCTTTCAGTGTGGGTGAAGGAAGAAGGTTGATGAGAGGGAAGTTCCTTTCTTTGCACAGGATACCTTCTGTTAAGTACGGAAGTTGAGAGATGAGATCTGGCAAGTCGTGCTGTGGTCTTTAATACTGTAAGCCGTTTTGTTGAGCTGTGCTGGCAGGGTGAAGTTTTTGTTGTGTAACTATCCATAGCAAAATTGTGTGTCTGCACAGGGGTAGTGGTCGAGGTCGTGCCTTTTTATAAGCTGCTGGACTTCGTGATGAGGTGGCTATGGAGTGGCTGTACGTATCCTACGTTTAAGTCTGCTGTAGGGGTTGATAATTTTAGAGGGAGATGGAGTAGGCAGCTGCAGGGGCTGGGCCAAGCAGAAACTGAGTGCTTGTTTTATCACAGCAGGTTTCTCCAAAGGTAGACTGTTGGCTACTCAAGCTTACCTCTACTGCTATGTCTATACATAACCATGCTAGTTACGAAGAAGAACTGTGTTCCCTAACAATTGTCACTGCATTTATATAGACCTATGATACAGATTGTTAGATGTATTGAAGTCATTCTACTTGAGTAGCATATTTTGAGTAGTTCTATGTACAGAACAGTTTTGTTAACTTCTAGCATGCTAGGTTTTGCCAGTACAATCTACATGCTCAGAGTGCAGATACGCAGTACGTTCAGAACCTTGGAAAGAATTACAAGTTCCCTTCCATCACAGCTGGCAGTACAGTGTGGATGTACATCAGCTGGGTAGGTACAGGCTTAGCTAGTTGCCTCCTGCAGAGTTCCTAGCCGCACGGTGAGAGTGGCAGACAGTTGTTTTGGAGCCCCAGGGTCTGATGTCTGAGGCTGTGCTTGCTTGCTTCTGCTTAGAAAATGTCTTGATTTGGACTGGCCTTAAAGCCAGAATCCAATTTAATTCTTGAGTGTGGTGTTCTGAAACAGAAAGGTGATGTCCAAAGCTGAAGGTAGTTTTAGTATGCCGTCTGCTAGCCAAGTGATGTCCTCTCAAAGGCTGGCTAATGAAGAACTATTGTGGCAACCGCTTGCATTAAAGTGCTACTCATCTCCTCTCTGTGCAAACAGCTTTTTGCTACGAAGTGCAAAAAGTGGTGGGCAAGGATGTATTAAGCTTAACAGCAGCAAAAGGAAGTTTGTCACCATGTTTAGTAACTGTGCTGCAGTGTTTATACTCCTCATTCTTGGGGTGGGGAAAGCCTGGGATGGGTTCCATACCCTCCACGATGAGGAGGGGTGGGTATGGGAGCTGAAGAAAAGGACATAGTCTGCTTTCTCAAAATAACAAGACAGCTAACACCACCTTGGAAAAAGACCTGCACTGTGGAGGAAGCGTGTTCAAACAGCATTGCTAGAATAGCTGAATGGGCTGTAATGGAATCTGTTGAAGATTAACCTTGGTGCTTTATAGGCGAGCCAGGCCTTCTGAAGGGTTTGACCCGAGTAGCAATTTTAAGCGTAAGGTCGTGGTTAATCAGTCAGAACGAGTGGGAAGGGAAGTCAAATGTATAAAGCTGGACCTTCTTGGTGGTTACATTAAAAGACTTTGGTATCTCAGAGCCTTTCCTTTTGTCTTTTCCACGATAAATGTAAATGTGTTCCACCCAACTTTCTGGAGCCTTAGGAAACTGGTGAGGAAACTGGCATTAAGGTAATAGCTACCTAAAAAGGCATGGATAAAATTAAACTAAAATGAGAAGTAATTGCTTTTTGTGTAGATAACCTGGCCTGCAGAGTCTTGATTGCGCTGATAATAAAGGCCAGATGTGACTGGAGATAAGCCATGTAAGAGAAAAAAACTTTACATGGTTAATGAGCTGTCTGGAAGCATAAAGGATTAATTTGTTAGAAAGTGGGATGCAGTTTATTTTGATGAGATGCATACATTTATCTCTTTTGAGTAACTTTTGTCTCTTGTCTTTCTTGGAAAACACTTGGAATGATGCCCCCACCCATAGCCCCTTGAAACGGTGGGGGACCACTTCCTTGGTACTTGAGTAGGAGTGGAGGCCGATGGCACCTGCTTGACCTGAGTCATCTCCAGCTTCATCCTGGTCGCTTCTCTTACCTTTTTGGAGAGGGCATAGCAAAGGACATGCTGTCATTTTCTCTTCCCTTTTGAGATTTCAATCAAATTGGTACATCCCTTCTATTGTTAATACTACATGTCTATAAAGTAGGATGTATCGTGCAGTCAATGTGTAAATTGCTGCTCAAAGGATGATGTTCCAGAATTCACAGACTGGTAAGTGACCAGATGTAGAAGGGATAATAGTGAATTTTCTTTTAAGCCACCCATGTAATGCTGAAGGCCATGTTTTTAAAGTGTTTTTTTTTTTTTTCTTTCTTTCAGTTTGGGCTCTTTAATGTCTGAAAATTTTATTTCTAGACATAAATCAAGTGGTTGGAATGATACTAGAATTCCTGCTGCTGCTCATGTTACCAGAAACAGCAACAAATGTACAATTCTCCTGCCTGTGTGAGCTTTGAAACAGCTTGTGGATGAGAGCAGAGAGGTAGTCTTTGGGGTGAGATGTTGTTATCTGTGTAACCCAGAATAGAAGGAGCAAGAGTCTGCAAGTTTCCATGTGACTTGAGGTAAATTGTAGTGATTAATAGAAGTCCTTACAATGAGCTGCCTTGGAGTAGCTGGTTAGGAGCTGTAAATCTGGCCAATTAATGGCACTTTAAACAGGGAATGACAGGTTTGGCTTACGCCTGGTGTGAAGGAGGGTGCAACTGTTGTCCTGCTTCAACAGCTTTCAACAATATGCTGGGTGCATGGAGGGTCCCAGACAAATGTCATTAATCAGGTTGGGGTCTCCGAAGTGCTGACAGAAGCATTGTGTAGGATACAAAACCAGCTTTTGAGCTGCAGCCGACGTATTGCTGGATTAACTTTGACCAGTAGGGTTTGCAAGCAGCAAACTGGCAGTTGCTTGACAATTGGTCTGCCTATGGGTTTTTGGTGGTCACATAAATCAGAATGGTGGTAATCCTTATTGTTGTTGATGAGACACTGGTGGAACAGGGTCTGTCTTCTTCTGGAGCACGTTAGCTTTAGCATGCATATTGTTGGCTACTCCTCTGTAATAGGAAGGAGATGTGTGCTGTGTTGTGTTAGCAGGGCAGTGCAACCCCAGTGCTGGACGGCACTTGCATTTCATCCGCTGTTATTTATAGCGAACAGGAATTGCGGCGTTTGGGGAGGCTAATGATTTATAGGGTAACCAAATCTGACTTCATCTTTTTGTCTTTGCTCACGTTGAGGGCCTTCTCTCACAACTTTTAGTTTAGTCCTTTAGTCCTAGCATGGTTGGTGGTGTGGCTGAGCAGTCGGTATTGTGAATAGTCAGCATGGAGTCTATTGGGCAGATTATTTGGTGACAGGATTATTTTTTTGCCTTGATATGATGGAGTTAGACTTGGTGGTAAGGAGAAGCACTGAACACGCTACCTGGAGAATTGCTATTTTTACAGAAGAGGAACAGCTTACTCTTTAAAATTCAGCATTTAAACTTTGGAAGTTTATATGTGAGCCACCTTAGGGGGGGCAAGGGAGGGACTTGCTTTTCTTTACAGGAAAATCTAGTTTAGATCTTGAAGTGCGAGAGCAGTTTGTGACAGAAAAGTGCGTATTTTATATTTTTTCCATTGCAAATAAAAATTGTCTGATCTACCAGTGCTGTCTTCTCCTTCAACCAGAAATAATTACAGCATTTCAGCTTTATCTGGGCAAATACTAGCTCTGGTTCCCTACTTAAGAATAGGTTTTTAAAAACAAGGGTTTAGGATTTAGTTTCTTGTGTGACAAGAAATTCAGTATGTCCTCTGTGAATGTGTAAGATACCGAGTATGGGATGGATTTCTGAGAATTTCTCAGTAAGCTTTTTTACACTGAAATAAATTAAAAATGGAGATGTAGGGGTCTTGTCTTGAGCTGAGTGTGTTTTAATAGAAGATGACTTTTTTTTTTCCAAACTTGGGTGCAGGGAATCTAGGTAGCCTAGGAAAAAATGGCAAAAATAAGTTCTAATAAAGAAGTTGTCCTGTATAAGTGACCAGAAGCTTCTGCAGCCCAGTGTGAACACTGTTAGAACAGCGGAGGTAATCTTTGCTCTTTCAGTGCAGCTAGCATCTGTGCAGAAATTTCAGGTTGCTGTAAAGGACCTTGGATATATCCACTAACAAGATATTTAGGTGAATTGACCTAACTGTCCTTACTAGCTCTTGTTTGTTTATATTTCCATTGCAGAATACTTCTTCATGCATCAGTGTTAGAAGAGAATGCAGTAGAACTGTTCTCCCCTCTGTTCCTGTTAATGGTCAAATCGGCTCAGTGCACAAGTTTATACTGTTGTGATGTGATTGCTATATGTGACGCTGATGTATTGGATTAGGTGTCATGTCAAGTCGTGTCCTAAGCATTTACGTAATAGAAAAGTTAAGTCATGCTTTTTTGATCTTTCTGGATTTTTTGTTTGTTTTTGAAGTACACTGATGGCTTTGGTGTTCCATGTGCTATCCAGTAATTCCATACCTTAATCATGACTATGTTAGCGTTTGTGCATTTAGATTTAAAGAAAATCCTGAAAAAAAAAAAACAAAACACTGTAATGTTTTTCTGCAATGCTGAAGACAGAATTATAGAAATCTTTAGGATATACTTTTTGCCCTTCTGTTTATGGTACTTGCTTTCAGCTACAAATTAGGCTTACAATGTCTCAGCATATTATTAATATTTGAGAAAGTGGTTAAAGAAGCACAATCAACGCCTTCCATTTTATTTAATGAAAGGTTTTATTAAGGTTTTTGGTAATCAAACAGAACAGTCCCTCGCACGTTGAAATAAATGCTCACACTGGAGCCTACCCTGCTTTAACTAAAGATATATCTTTTTTTTTTTTAAACTCAGCTTTCACAAAGATGAACTATAAGTGATCTTTTATTGTGTCTTAGATTTCACATGTGAAAAACGCAGGCAAAAGACACCAAAGTTTGTAATGCATTGACAGATACAGGGTTGAAAAATACAATAACGTGTAACTGGTTGAAGCTCATAGTTCTTAGATTTCCGTTCACAGAAATCTAAAAAATTTTGTAACGTTGCAGTATAGCAGATTGCTCTGCTATTAGCTCTGTCTCTAATTAACCTTTTCTAACCCGGGAAACTATAGTTTAATCGACTTTGTATACTCTTAGCCTTCAGGAACAGCCAATAGCTCAGTCATGTGATGTGGTGAATGGAATGTGGCAAATAGCTGATGGGTCGCTCCGAGGGGCATTGGGTATGGGCCCCGTGCCTCCGAAAATTAGACAGCCCTATTAAAACAGTCATGCGTTAAATAACACATCACCAGGTCCCTTTGTGTTTCTTTATTCTCATCAGGTGTCGGAAACCATTAGGATCAAAGTTTTCCTTTTCAGTTAGATAATAGGCATTATGAAGTGGAGGAGAGGGAGGAGAGGCTGAGGCCAGCAGTCCTGCTGCTGATTAAGGGTGCCTTCCTAATTTCATTTTTTGCTAGGCAGGACCTGGTGATTTGCTGATGTGCAGCCTGCAGACACTAGTATTAAGTTTTCATTCTAGACTCGCAAATGTCAATGAGTTGTTTTCTAGCGCTGGACATGTCTTGGTAGGCAGACTAAGTAACTGAAGGGTAAAGTGTGAGTTGAAGGACAGTGTGTAAGAGTAAAGATGAGTAGGTACTTTTGTTCCCAAATTAGAATTCTACAGGTGTTGTTTTTTCCATTCTTCCTTGAGTTTTTAAAGATTATTGGTAAATTAGGTGTTCAAATGCAAGTCATGCAGAGGGTACTACAATAATGTGTTTGTTTATGCATGAAAATACCCAATTTTCTGTTATCTTTGCACTATTGTTGTATTGTGGGCAAGTAATTCCCCCCACTCCAAACCCCTTCTGTAAGCAATCACTTCACTCCCAGCTAAAAATTTGTCTATACTTTAAATGGTAATTTGTTTTAAGGGAGGAGGTGAATTTAAAGCACAGCAGCTTTTCTGCATAATACCACGTATAGATTACCTTTCTCCTGTTTATCATAGTCCATTTTGAAAGTTAGTATTGAATAATAATGTGTAAACAAACCTCTAATGAACATCTCATTCTTATTCATTAGGCTGTATCCCTTCTTCTTTCCCTTAGAGGAGAGATGATGGAGGAGGTATTGGGGGGGTAGTCAAGTTTCTACGTTAATGCTTTCTTTTGATGTCCATTTTGTTTCTGAGGAGGGCTGAATGTCTCCTTCCTGAATACATGGAGGAATTTAACCAGCATTAGGAAATGGATATTCTTATATTTCTTTTCTATACATATAAGCAGTTCTGTTTCTGAATCTTTACGTATTATTGTTCAGACATTTAGGCATAGCTGTTGCTCGTACTATGGTTCATCATTGCAGATTTTCCTAGCCTGATGGAGCAGAGTAATTGGGGAGCAGTTTGACTGTTTTCTGTTATTTGGGGATATATGTGGATTAAAGTAATGCACGTGGACCGGGTGGGGGAATTACCCCCGAGTTGTCACTGAATATGTCCAACAGTGATTGCAATGAAAAGAGTTTGCGGGAATCTGGTGACTAATTAAGCCTGACTGATTAAATTAAAGGCTGATCTACTGAGTTAATGTATTTATTTGATAATACTATTAGTACTTTGGTAGTTCTCAGAGACTCCAACTATGACTAGGCCAGTTGCCTTTAAGTGCAGAGCATGCATAAATGTTTCGGTTAAAATAAAAGTGCTATACAGCAAGATAAAGGAAGTACCACTGCCACTTTACAGATGGGGAATAGACTTACATGTATGACCTTCTCCCGGCTCCTTAGGAAGTCTTGTACACACTCCAAGGAATCTTACCCGTGTTTCTTATGGATCTAATTCAGTGTCAAACTGCAATGGTAACTTTTCGTGTGTAGCATGTTGAAGTAAACTGATATGAAAAGGGATTTCTGTACTGACAGTTTTTGTTTTTCTATTCCATTATACGTTTTCACTTTGCCAGCAAGAGCTAAGAATAAGTGATGAAAACAAAATTCAGATGGAGGTCCTTCTCCACTCTGTCTTTTTACTGAGATTGGGATTTATTTATTTATTTAGAGAAAGAAACTGGAAGACAGTTGTGGGCCGGGGACTTTAGTGACTTTTTTTTTTAATATTGGCTAGAAAGCATTTAATAGTCTTCTTCCTCCCAGTGGCATCAAGTCTTTATGGCAGCATGGATTTGCAGTCAGTCACTTCTGTCCCAAAATTTTTCTGCCATAAAGAACAATAGTTATTCTGTGTTATACTGTGATGGACTGTACTGTACTGATTTTTTGTGAGCCTTTTGGACTGTTGAACACGATTTGTTGGTACAACTCTGTGAATGTGTGTGCTACAGAAGTAAGCGTCAAAGGAGTTGAACTCTCAGCAGGTGGATAGGGAAGTAATGGTTCTGTCATAGACTTTCTCTGTCTTTTGAAGTGGAGATGTGAATGGTGGAAATTTGTTTGTTACTAGCAGGTTTGCGGCATCATCCCTTTTTAGTGGTTAGTTTAGTGCACGTTGATCAAAGAAAGAAATGAAGTAGTTCTCAGGGCTGGAAGATGCAGACTGGACTCTGCAACAGCTGTGGCTTCTGGAGTCATTTCCTGCTGCCAGGCTCATGCTCTGGATTAGAAGATGACAGCAGTGGGCAAACTTGACTCATGAGCTAAAAAAAATCTAAGGTCATCCTGGCATAGGCTTTTTGCACTTGTGGTGGGAAGAAAAGTTTTGTGGAGCTTTGACATTATTACTGATAAACTTAATACTGGCTGGACCCGTTTTATTGAGGCCACGTTGCTTGTTTTGAACTGATTGGTGCGAGCTGGAAATAGCACGGTGTAGTACTTTCTGGTCTCAGTGCTGCCTTGGGGCTAGGGACTCGCTAAGGGGACAGTGTCTTGACAAGATGTCTGTGTCTTCCTCCTGCTAGCTGGGCGTGCTAGGTGGCTTGGGTGGAGCCCTACCTGACACAGACACAAGATGCTGGCAGCATTAGAACTCTAAATGTAAATTCTAAATGACATTTCATTCATTCATATGCGGGTCAGGGAAGAGGTCGCTTAAAAAAATGTTGCATGTGGAAGATTAAAGTTTCAGGACTGGCCTCTGAACCTCTAAAAATGCAGGCATGAATGAAAACTCTCAGCTGCTCAGTAGCCTCCATAAGGTGAATGATACCATTTTGTTTCTGCTAACATTTTTCTGTTGGTATGTTGCACTTTTAGTAAAAAATAAAGTACATTTGGAGAGAGACTAGTTTAGCTCCAAGAATGACTACTTTCTTCATCGTTGTATTGAGGCTTCGTAGTGGGAATTCAGGCTCAAGATGCTCATTATGTCTCCTTATGTTTCTTTACTTCCTCCCTGATTACACAGAGGTCTTCTCATCCTCAGACTTGTTGTTAAACATTTTCAGCATTAAATCACTTGCGCACAGAAAAGGAGGAGGAGTTTATTGCAGCTACTGCTGTTCTCACTGGCCTGTTTTTCCCAAGTGTTTGCAAAGACGATAGCAGCTTTGTCATAAACAGCAAAGCTGCCTTCTGCTAACGTGGGCACGCATTTGTTAGGCTTCGGAGGCTGATGCATAGCTTGGACTCTAATCAAGTCTGGTTGTGAAGAGAAGGCTCTATCTGATTTCTGCGCCTGATCAGTCACTGACTGATATGACAGTCCATGTGCCCAAAGTGTTGAGCAGCAGGTAAGTGCTGACACTTTGATTGGACAGGCCACGGTTTGGGGATTGACAGCAATGTCTGCAATGACGTTGGAAGAGCAGCCAAGAATTTACTTTCAGTGGACAAATGGGATTAGTTGCTATGTTTAGCTGACATTAAGCTATAAATTATCTGAAAGGTGGAAAGAGATTCCGCTCAGAGTTCATGTTGAATTTCCATTTACCAATCTAGTTGTGCTGGATCTGAATGTTTACAAGGGTCCTCCTGTACCACGTTGTGTGTATTTTGGTGGATGTTCTTGCTTTGTTATTCCATCCAATGAACCCAGCTCATAATGAGGCCTGGTCATCCCAGGTCCTGGGTAAAGTCACAGACTCAAGCACTGAAAAACTTGCTTTCAGAATAAGGGTTATGCAATGTAGTCAGGTATTTGCTTAAAACTAGGCTGAGTATTTGTGGCAGTGGGATTTTCTTTTAATGATACTTTTTATGTGTACGGTTTGTTACGTTTAATTCTTCTGTCATTGGGGTACTTGCATCCACACACTTGTTCCGGTAATTCTTAAATTCTTTTCAGAAGGGGAAAACGGTCTGCCCTGTTCAACCGTCTGGTGAGATCAGTGGGCATGGGCACTGTGTAGGCCTCTCTGTTGTTACATACCTGCTTGTAAGAAACTCTCAGTACTGAGCCACTCTTCGTCTGTTAGTCCAACTACCAACCTCAGTGCTACTCGGCTTGAGCTTTAAATTTTTTTGTATCTAATGTTCAGCCTCCTTCATTAGTGAAAATAAGTAGTTATCTACTTTTTTAAGATAATGAAAGCAAGCATAACAGAGCTAACATCTTGTACTTGTCAGAGTTGATCTTCAGGGAGATGTTTATTTGTTTAATTTTGTGTGTGTACATTTTGAAGGATGCCCCTGTGGTTTGAATGAGGATCCTTGAGGATCCTCGTGGAGCAACTGAATAGGAGGGAAAGGAGAAGAGGCTGTTCGTACTTAGAGTACACAGGTGGCACTACCTTGCCGTATGCTTTTTAATGGATGTGTATTCATGGTGCTGATGAAAGTATGTCAAAGGGAAATTTATTTCAGAAAGGATCCATTAATAAACACATTTAAAATTGGTATGTTATAATTCTGGGGTTGGCATACCAAACTTTGTAGAGGTTTTGATATGTTTGGCTAATGTGGTATTCTAGCGATTCCGTCTTACTGAGAAAAACTGGAATTTTTCATTCAATCCTTTTCATTTATTGGCTTCTTAAACTACCCTTAGTTATCCAGAGAGGCTCGAAGTTAGAAATGACTGTCATGTGAAGTTAGAAATGACTGTCTAAAATGAAGAAAAATCTTAATTTTCTTAAGCTCTAGCACTCGAACGTTACTGCATAAGAATAATCGTTTACGCAAATGCAGTTATTTCGTGCATGACTATTCAAAAGGACTCTGAAATTTAGACAATTGCAGGTGTAAGAGGCATGTGGTTTCACTGAGGCAGATTTTCTCTGCAAACGGTTTTCACTTAGACTGAAGGTCTAGTGGATATCAGCTTGAGGCAGTATATGAGACAGTGTAAGCGATAAATTAATGTTCCCTTTTGTCCCTGTCCTTAGGGATCACTTGATTTAAAAAAAAAAAAAAAAAAAGTGGATGAAGGCTTCCCCTGCACTTCCAGCTTTACCCACTACCTTGCACAGGCAGTAAATAGCCTGCAAAAATGTCATTCGCTGGGGGTTTGTTTTTCTGTTTATTGGAGGTGACATGAGCAGTGGGGCAGCGGCAAAGAGGCCGTGTTGCCATTGCTAAATATACATCCCTGACAGTCTGATAATAGGTTCCAGGAAGTTCAGTGGAAAATTAAAACAAAGCAACATTTATAGCTGATTGAACTTGAAAAGCAGTTTTCATGTTGAATGGCAAATATGTGGACTTCAGCATTCCAGGAGACTGATGCAGCTCCACTGGATGGGCCTGACCTTGTGTGCAGAATGGACTGTGGACACAGCAGCAGGCAGAACGGTTTCATCTATAGAGGACTTCATGGGGAGGAAAAATTTGCTATCGTGCACAGAAATAGTTTTCACATACGCCTATATTTATACAGTGTCCACAGGTCTGAATAGCATCTTTCGTATGAGGGTTTTGCAGCCTGTTAGCACTACAAGAATGTCTGGTACTAGAACTGTCTTTGTCCTTGCCAAAGTGCTAAAAATACCCTGCCATCTACCCCTTCTGAGGCTGTAAGCAGTTTGCTTTTATTGGTTTTGTAAAATCAGGTGAAAGTTGTAAGTTGTTTTTCTCAGCAGCCTTAAGGGGGGGGTTCAAAGTGTAGAAGGCTCTAATTTACACGTCTTCTTTTCCTCATTTAAAAGAATAGCTCCCCCCCTTGAACTCCACAAAACTAACAACTTAGAAGGTATTTGATATGTAAAAGCATTCTATTATTTTTGTTTTTAAAGACCAAACACTTCTAGAAATGAAACTTAGTGCTTAGAAGAAAGCTAATTTCTTACTCATACTTTTTTGTCAGCCAAGTTACAGGATCTGCAGATTTCACTGCTCAAAAAGCAAGTTACAAGGCTGGATGACTATCTTTCATTGAAACCTGTTTTTTAAAAGTACACTTGACAAAGACTGCTCCGTTTAAGAGAACACATTCACTTTTTTTTAAGTGAGGTAGTACAGTTTTCTGAGTATTTCAAATTGGGCAAGAGTAAATGAGGAAAGAAGATTAATGACTGATGGTTCCCATTTGATCACAAGAGTATAGGGTATACTACTTCATTTCTTTTGACCAGTACTCTGCCTGAGTGTGTATCACAATATTAGGGTGTACATAGGTGAAAACATGTAAATGGGCTTCACGTAGCACATAGCACTAGAAGTTTGGGGGATGTTTCTTTGGTGTTGGACTAAACTTAATGGTGCTTGAGAATAGCTTAATATGAGCTTAAAACCTTCAAACATGGGGACAGGTATTTTCTCTTATATTTCTCAGAGTTTTTGTTTTATAATCATTTTGAATCATGACAGATTCTAGATTTGTAGGGTTTTGAATATCAAACTCAGTGTGTGTCAGTTTTTAAGTTAACTATTCTGGTGTTAAAAACTGTTAGCCAATACATCTGTGTGTTTATCTGGTTGCCTATCCTGAAAAATACATTCAAGAGCCTGCCTATATGTCAGAGTGCCTTTGGGATGTATGTTCCATTCATTTCTAAATAGCATGGCCCACTAAACAAAATCCTTCCTCAAGCATCTGAAATAGTTTGAGCTGCACAGCCCTTAGCACACCTTTTAAAAGATGCACTGGGACTTGAGTTCTCTGATTCCTCGGAGCTGGTGGAGTATAAAAATTGTGTGCATTGCATCTAGTTGGAATCTGGATTTTCCTCCTTTGTGCTTTTTTTTTTTTAAAAAAAAAAAGGTCTGAGATTGTGAGCTATGCCCTTCCTTGCTGCCAGATATTTCTTACATGAAAGAACAGCAGATTGTTTACAAATAGAGAAAATGTCAACTCCATCTCTACTCCGTTCTGCCCCGGAACAGCCAGGCAGTGCACTGAGCGGATCCCTTCTCATCCGCATGTGATGCAATCCCACTTGAAGTCTGTTTGCTGGCATTTAGTTCATAACCTGAACAGATTGGCACCAGCCCCTTATATCCCTTACATTTTGGTGTAACAAAAATTGAAGACTTTTTTTTCTGTCATGTTTAATGCAGTGACACTTTCATGTTACCTTAGTTGTGAGCCCTTGCTTCCAAGCAGAGGTACCGTGTTCAGCTCTGCACTGTATCCACGCTCAGGTTTTGAGGCCGCTGTTGTGCATGGAGGACCTGCTGAGGTGGTAATAGCTTGGGACAGGCCTAGGCTCCAGTTCAACCTGATCTCTGAATATTTTTTGAGGGTCTAGAGTGTTTCAGTTAAGGCAGGGAGTATTGCCAACTCAACTCCTCCTTTTCCCTCTTAATTTTTTCCCATCTAGTCTCCAGGATGCAGCTGCTGGTCTTGTGCAGCTTATATGGTGGGTTGAATTAACAGTAAGCTATAAAAGGTTTTTCCTTTTCATCACTCAGCTACGTCTAAATCTGCAGTAGACCGAGATTTACTTCTGGAATTTTTGTGCTAGTGGTTATGGCTGATAATATCAATGAAAGTGAGGTGGCATGATGAAATGCAGCACTCTGTCAGAGAATCGGATTGTTTAGTTGTATCCAGTCCATTCTTATGCATTAATTTAATGCAAACACTATAGAAGGGGCTTTCTCTCAGTTCTTAAGAACTTCTTTGGTTTAGTAATGGTCATTCTTGCCAGGAATAAAGCAGGTCAAATCTGTTGAAACCGCGTCTGACATCCGTTTTAACCTCAGTGCAGCGAGTTACCCTCTCATTCCCCTCCTGCTATTCTCCTGCTCTCTGAACACAGGCAGCTCGTTTCAGCTTTTCGTTCCACAAACTCATTTAAAATGAGTAATTTATTATGAGTAATGAGGTGCGTGCTTTTATGTGAAAGAAAACAAATCAGCTGCTGTGCAAGCCTTTCAAATTCCTGAGTGTGCTTGGAGGTGTGGGTTACAGGAGAGGCAGATAGTGAGTGAAAACAAGTCTACGCTGGGCTCAGCTGCTCCAAGTATTTGTGGTGGTGTGTGTTTATTTATGAGCCTGTCTTTGCTGGGGATTCGCTGCACTGTGTCCTGGTAGAGAAGACTCACAGGCAGAATGAGGAAGCCCTCATTAATCTTCGTGCTCTTGTTTAGAATTTCTTGTGTTGCCTGCTGCGGCTTCTGTTGGAGCAGGGACTGGCCTCTCACAGTGAATTGAAATGGCTAAGATTAATATTAATCCCTTTAATACTGCAGCTCATGATATAGTCATTAGGTGACTTGGAACTAATCCTGCCCACCTAACTAGTGTGATTTATTAAATACACATGGAGGATTTAGTGTGAATACAGCTTGGTGGACTAGGCATCAAATAAATACCGCTGTGTATCTGTGTTAATGCTGGCAGATTGGGACACAATTGCAGGACAGGCCAGGAAGAAACAGGAGTGCAAGGGGTGCTTACCATACAGTTCAGTGCCATTTCCCTATTTTGGATCGGGAGTAATGATTTTCCTAGCTGGACACAACATGTGCTAAGAGGTGACCTCAACCTAAATGAGGCTTAAAAAATAAAATTAAGAGATCGGGTGAGGCATGGATACATTTATGCGCTGCACTAAACAGCAGAAATCGCTCAGGTTCCTTGCTGTACCGTGAGGAGATAGCAGATCCTTTCACTTCTCTGCTCTGATCCTCCCGGTGCGGTGTGCCAATTAACATCTCTTCTGCAAACATTCAAGCTACAGAGTAGGAAGACAGCTAATTAGTACTAAGCTGATGAGCATTAACCTGCTATTTCAAAATAACCAAGGCCTCAGTTCCAAAGCTTTGGAAAAATAGCTCTCTTCTTTTCTCCCCTTATGTGCATTATGGATGTCTCTGGAATTGTTTTTGATGTGTTATTTATTGGTTTATATTAAGGAAGAATAGGTTAAAGAAACAGAGCAGAAAACAATGGTGTGGGCAAGGAGTGCCTGCTATAAAGCTCTGAAGAGATGACTTTCCCACCTAATCTCTGACATGCCCATTTCAACGTGGTTGGGAAGAGATCAAAGGTAAAACTCACCAACTGCTGGCTGTTGGACCTGGACAATGGTGGGAGTTCAGGGAATGACCTCTCTGATCAGTGTCTGTTAAAGCTGACAGGCTGCAAATACTGCATTGTGAGCAGTGCAGGCTGCTTCTCTCATCCCAGAAGACCCCTTAGTACGAACTGAAGAGGCCGTGCAAAAGCTGGCAAGTAAAGGTTAAGATCTGTATGTAAAGATTTTAAGCTCTTTATGCCTATCATTTGCTTTTTGCACTTTCAGTCTGAAATGTAAAGCTTAGTGAGATTGAAAGCAACTTGAAAGAAGCAGTAACTTACTCCCCATGTGTCAGAGAGGATGAGAATAGGGATCCAACAAGGCTGGGCCACCAGTGTTTAACGTGGTGGGAAGTAAACTGTGTTGTGGCTCAATTAATCCTTCCCTGAATGTGGTGCAAAGGCTCAGACTTACTAAACTAGACCTGTGGGCTGCAAAAGCAGAGCCAGTGTGAGGGACAGAGTGTACTGAGCTGTATTCAACATAAAGTCAGAAGCAATTTCTCAGTAGTCTTTATTTTTCACTTAAATTTTCAGAAGTAAGTCCTATATCTAAGGAGTACTTGCACTGAATAGGGATTATCTTTGTGGAAGGCAGACTTGCAGTTTGCCCTGCTGACTTTGTTAATATTCATACAAATGGCAAGTTACAGTACAAGTTGAAATGCTTACCTAGGCAGAGATTTGGGAGATGTCTGTTTAGTGCCATGTTGGTGTTTAACAGGGTAGTCTTTCTGTAAAATGGGGAAAAATAATAATATTGACCACTTGCTAACTCTGTGCCAGCCTGTTACTCAGAATATCAGTCTGCTGGTTATGTTAACCGTAAATCCTTCCAACAAGATATTTTCCTTCCTTGTGCTCCTGAGCTTTCTTAAAATACTTTTTCTAACCAGCTGTTCTGCTTCCACAACACTTTAATCTTTTTTTTAAATTTATTTTTAGATTTTAGTTTTTGGACCTGACTTTTTTTTCTTTCCAAATTCAAAGACTTCTGGTTTTGGAGTGAATCTTCTTTGAGATGTCACCCAATTCTGACCATACTAAGATCTGTGGTGCCAGGATGTCAGCCTTTAAAAAGGGATGTAAAAGCCCTCACCATATTGTTCTTACCTCTTGTCACTTGGATCGGAGTCTGAAGTTGTCTGGCACTTCGTTTTTTTTGTTTTCTTTTGTTTTGAACTGTGTCATAGAAACCCAGAAGTGTTTAATTATGATGGCAGCAAATCGTTTTTCAGTGAGATGAGTTAAAATGTCTGGCCTGTTTTGAAGAGGGGATGGGACTCTGCTTGCCTGTTCACTTGTCTTTATCAGTCAATGTCGGAATACAGCTGTGACTTCTCATAAGAGATGCAAGGTCATGCACTAGTTCTTCAGAGACCATATACAATTTCTGATAGAATAAATCTGGTTGTAAAGAAAATTCAAAGTATGCTAAATATGAAGCTTGCTGAAATGTATGTTTTGGTCTTAAATGTTTGGTCTTTTTTGTCCTATATTGACATTTTTCTGAAAAAGGATTGCACTATACAGAATTCTAAGGTTGTTGAATTAATTACTGTCCATTTAGTGTTTTATCAAATTATTTTAATGATTTGTTTTATCTAGATTTTCAGTTTCAACATGTAGTAGTAATAGACCACTCACATTATTGCGTTTTCTACTCTTGACTTTTGAGGTACCTTCTCCCCAGCCTCACCCAGTGCTGCTACATCTCTTCAGTGGCTAATGGGATAGTGCATAATATTTGTTTGGAAGACACTGAATTTCCAGTTTGTATAGCAGGATTCTTGTATCTTCTGTATTCTGGCTTGCTCAGTTGATTGTTATTTTGACAATGTACTAGAAAGCACAAGAACTGATAGGACTTATTCCAGAAGATTAAAATTTTCAAGTACAGCAGAACAAGATACTTAGTCCTGGCTAGTAGAAAACTTCCGTGCCTCCTCATTGTTAGGCTTTTTTGTTCATACATTAGTTGAATAATTTCTGAGACAGTTGCTTAACTCAGAAGAATGTATTTTTAATAGGCAGCAGTTGTGATTTCTGTTAGTCTTTGAAAAGTGCTTTATTTTGTCCTAGGTTCGTGTGTACAAATAACGCACTTTTGCATATGCTGAGGTTTGTTCAGTGGTTGCAGGAATTATTTAGTATACAGTTAAGCAAAAAAAAAAATATTTTTTAAGATGCAGCATTAACTATGCAGCAGATAGCAGCATAGCTTATTGACCAATGATCACCCGTTAGTACAGTGAGGGCTGATGCAAGTCCCAGCTGAATTCTATCAGAATGTCATCATATACTAATTTGTGTATTACCAAGTAAAATAAGGATCTGATATTTCTTAAACGCTCCCTACCAAAGACTTCCTAAAGTAAATAAATGCCTATAAGTTCAGTTACTAAACAATTTATAGCATTTTGAACAAAATGGATGTAGAATTGAGTGAAGTTTAAAAACATTTTTTTTGGTTTTGTTTTGCTTTAATACAGTCTGAACAACTTGGCTTCTCTCTAGGCAAGGCAGCTGCTTATGGTTTCAAGGAGAACTGGAAAATGTAAGGGACTGCTTCCCATGAGATAATGGTTATTGAAAGAGAAAAACGTGAAGGGGGTACAAGAGCGAGTTTCAAAGTTACGATGACTTCCCTCTTCTCCTTTCTAAGAGTTACCTTTAGTGCCCGAAATACTGGAAATTAAAAACAAACAAACAAACCAAAAAGCCACACACCCCAAATCAAACATATTTGTGGAACTTTCCTGGATGACATAATAAATATTGATGTGTCGAATTATAGATTGGTTTCTAATCTCTTCTCAGATTTGTTTTGCCAGGCAGCCACACTCATCTGATCATCATGCATGCATATAAGTGCCAGAGTAAGGACTGCAGTGATATGTTATGAAGTAATTTACCTCCTCCCCTTGTGAATCATAGCATGAGATACCTAAAAAGAACAGCTGAATAAGCTGGTGTTTCTATACATTGATGAGATCCCCCCGACCTTTCTTTTCTCTAGGCTGAGCAGTCCCATCCCTCTCAGCCTCTCCTCACAGGAAAGATGCTCCAGTCCCTTCATCGTCTTTGTGGTCTTTCATTGGACTCTCTCCAGTAGCTTTGCATCGCTTTTGTACTGGGGAGCCCAGAACTGGACCGAGCACTCCAGATGTGGCTTCAGTGCTGAATGAGGGGAAGGAACACCTCCCTTGACCTGCTGACAGCACTTTGCCTAATGCAGCCGAAGATACTGTTAGCCTTCTTTGTGGCAGGGGTGCATTGCTGGGTCATGTTCAACTTGGTGTGTTTGTTTTTTTGTTTTTTTTAAAAAAAAGAAAAGATTTGTGTTTCCATTAATGAAAAAAATTTAGTGTGTGAAAGTAGGTATTTAATGTCAGCAGGAATGTCTTTTATGTAACCTTGGTGAGAGCAAGTGATTAGTATGTTGCTTTGAGTGTTCTTTGAAACCTTTAAAGTTAGTTTATGTGAGGAAATACATAGTGAAGACTGGAGCAGTGATCGACTCTAATCTGACCACCCTGCATATACTAGCTCCTGTCAAAGAGACATGGCTAGAAAACGATCCGGAAAATGAGCAGAATTTTGTGGGCATTCAGAAAATAGGGGCAACAAAATAATGAATGGTGTAGTAGAAATTTTCTGTCCATTCCTGGCAATGTTGGGCAACCTGGAGATGAAAGTAATCATTTGTATATGTCTATTTTAGATATTTCGTCTGTCACCTTTCTGCTTTTCCCTGTGTAGTAGGTAAAAAACGTTTTGATGAGACGAATGTGTTACTGTATATTTAATCTGTACTTATTTACTAATAGATAATTATTTACTGTTAAAGATAACAGTAAAAGCTAGCCTCTCTATGCCTGTCTTCTGGCATTGATAGCCCTCTTGAGATCTCCCCTGTCAGTAAAGATGCTTCAGTGTTTTTCTACCTTTTCCTTTTTAAACCCTTTCCTGCTTCTCTGTAGCATAAGTCTTTTATTAGAATAAAAATCTACATTACAAATGTTGTTGGTTTAATCTGTACAGTCTCCTAGACTTTCTCTAGACATGGAAGTATTCACTAAAGCACTGATCTGGCTCTCCAATAGAAAAGTTCTCAAATTCCTGTAGTCTCCATACTAATGTGGAAGAAAACCATGTGCCGTTGTGCCCCTACCATCTTTCTTTGTGAAGAGACTGAACAGATAGTAACCTATCAGTTCTGATCCTTACGAAGCAGTCTTCTGCAGCATGCTTAACCAGTTAAAACTTCTGAGGGAATCATCCACACCATGAAATACCATGTTCCTTTCAGTATTGACTCCAGAGGATCACAGTTTGCTTTGCTTGTTCCTGTTGCAGTACACTGCTTTCAAACTCTTTTTTTTTTCTTTTTCTTTTTTTGCACAGACCCATAGCTATAGTCTTAATATGAAGGTTTCTTTAGTCTGGAAAAGGCTGAGAGGGCCCTAATTGCAGTCTTCACTACCCAAAGGAGGATCACTGAAAAGACACAACTACGTTCTTCTCAGAGGGGCTGAGAGATCCACAGTGATAAATTTTTAACAAGAAAAATTCTAGTTGGGCATAAGGGTAAATTCTTCCTACAGTGACTTAAATATTTAGAGCATGGGAAGAGAGACACCGTGGAATCTCCACCCATGGGGAGTTGGTGTGTGACTGAACAAGGCCTTGAGCAATGTGATAAAACTCCAGAGCCGTCCTTTTTCCATGGGCAGGAGGCTGGCATAGGGGACCTCTAGAGATCTCTTCCACCCTGAACCTTTCTGTGATTCAGTGCTGGTCGATCTCGGTAATTCTTAATCCCCACAATGCGGTTATCTCTGACCAGCTAAGTGCTACATGTTGATTTAAAACTTGTGGTTGATCTTTAAAATCCACACACACACGCACACAGATGTGTGCACACACACTTGCCTAGTCGCTTCGTGTAATTTCTCTTTTTATGTACTTGGGGAGAATGGATGTGTCTTAAATCTCAGCTGAGGTGACTTCTGTGTTGACATGCCTAGTCTTAAACAGTGGAATCAGCTCTTTGAGACCCTAGACATGACTTTCTAGTATGTTCAAAAAATGTGGGAGCAAGGAAGGGAAGGACTGCTTCCTTCAGTTTAATATATTCCCCAGCCTGGCCTCAGCTCTGCTTGAAATGTGAAGTGAATCTGAAGGATTCTGCTGTTCCCTAGAGCATGTCATTATCCATTTGAAGGAACCTAGCAGGTGAAGCTAATATATAAGGAACATTTCTTTTTCTCTGACTCTCTCAAATGCACACAGTTGTGGATGTTTGTACTCAACAGAACCAGTGTGAAATTTAGTCACAGCCACAGCATGTGTTCCAATTTTCCAGGGAAACTTTCCCCCAGCTGTGGATTAACCCCTTTATCCACTCTGCTTTCTGGCTCCAACATTTTGTGAAATTACAGTGAGCAATTTCTGTAGCCGAGGAAGCCTTGAGAGCTGCAAGAATTAGATCTCACTGGTCATACAGGGGAAGGTGATAAAATAAATAAGGTTGGGTATTGATGAGTTGTGTGTAGGACTGGTGTGTTTTTTTTTTTTTTAGTTTCCTTAAAACAGTTGAGACACTTGCATTTCTGCATGCTTGCTAAAATTCCAGTACCTCTCCATTTTGCTCAGTGCTAGTGGCAAATATAAGCTGAAGTTCAACTGCTCACAGTAGCCTGCAAGTGAAGCCTGCTTGCTGTGAGCACTGCCATACTTCTGCAAAAGTTCATAACCCAGTAAAGCTGCAATTCATGTTGGGAGTTTTGCCATTATAACTCTCAAGCTTTAATCATACTCTTAAGGGAGGTAGTAGAGATGCTCTGCATTGACCAGGGCTAAAGATAAAGCTTTGTTTTTTTGGGGTGGTGGGGAATCTGGAAGCAGAAAGTTGTGCTAAGCGTGTGGGTTTCTTTCCTGTTTGGAAGGAATCTACCCGTAGGTATATTCTTGTTTCAGTTTTGCAATCCCTTGTTAGAATATCCCTTATAATGAGGAATGTGTCTGACTTCTTTGTTTCTCTGGATGAGGAAAGCATGCCTTGAATTATATTTGTGCGTTACCAGTGTGTCCTTATGTATACCAAAAAAAAAAAAAAAAGAAAAGCTTCCCATTAGTGTGCTGATACAACACGAATGTGCTGTCTCTGTTGACTGATTTCTCTCTTAAAAGGGAATGTATCTTATACTTCCAGATTTTAAATTCTCGCATTACTGAAGTAAACAACCCTAGTCTGTAATGTCCTAGTAATGAGGTGATTCCAGAGCACACGACGACGTGGGGTCATGGGTTAGACCGTTCTTTGAAAGAGTGGTGTCACAAATGTGAAAAGATTCGGCACTGCCCATAGCAGTCAGCTTTAGGCAGAGGGTGAATTAGATGCTCAGTTGTAGAGGAGACTTAGTACTTTGCAGCACGCTGTCTTCAGCCGCTTTTTCTCTTGGGCCATGTTAAATTAAGCAGTGCCATCCTTTGTCCGCTGCTGCTTCTCCATTTGGACTCTTTTAGCACTGCGATTCAGCCCTCACAGAGCAGGAAAATGACATCTTCAGCCTGCCTGCTGCCAGATCACAGCGCTTTCAGTTGGACACTTAAATGCTGAAGCAGGTGCTGGAAACTCTATTCTCCCTTTGGTCTGATTCATGGAGTGCCAGCCTTCAGCAGAGGAATGGGGAGGGGAGGAGAGCTGGGTTTTGTGACTGAAATCACGGGCTGATTAATATTTGCAGTGCTTCAAACACGAGTGTAAAGGCTCCCTGAATTAACCCTGAGCTTAGTGGAGCTGGAAGTGGTTGCAGTGTGTCGAGGGGAAATCTTCTAGACCCGAAGTTGTGACTGTGGACCAAGGTGCTTTGTGCTTGATCTTAACACTTGCAGCAACCACCATGTATTTTTAAGAGAAGGGAGGAGTGATGTGATCCATTTCTGATCGTTTTCTGGAAGCCCCCACATTTGGTAAACTGTGTGGGGTTTTTTGTTTTGTTTTGTTTGTTTTCCAGTTCAGTCCCAGCCTGAGTCTGCAGCTTCTATTTAGAAGACTGGGTTAGAAAATCATGAATGTTTTCTATGGATAGTTCTGGAATGAGTTCCTGTTCTGGATTTCCTTATTGCCAATACTGACCAGTAGGAGGTCTGGGAAGGGAACCTCTTCATTCGGTGAATGTTAGAATGGCTACAGTTGTAGTGTAAAATATCAGAAAACTTTTTTGTTTTGTTTATTTTGGAGTAAGCACAAGTCAGAACTGGAATAATACAAGTAAGAGGAGACCTCTGGAGGTCATCGGCTCCAAACCCCTGTTGAGGGCAGGACCAGTCTAGAAGTCAGATTGTTTTCAGGGATACAGCCAGCTGGACTCTGAGTATCTCTAGGGATGGAGCTCCCACAATCTCTCTGGGCAAACTCTTCAGGTGTTTGACCACAGTTCTGTAGAAAATGTTTTTCATAATATCTAGTTGGCATTTCCCTTTTTGCAGCTTGTGTCTCCTGCATCTCAGACTTATCTGTATTTTCCATTGCTTTGTTGTTATTAAGAGAGACTCTTTTCCTAAAAGCAAAAGGTAATATGAGAATGAAAAGGCATTCTGCCATGTTTGGATTGGATTAGAAACTTTTTCATATGCTAGTTTTGAGAAAAGCACAATGAGGACTTCTGCTGTGGTGGGCTTTTGCCAGGGCTTTCAAAGGCTGGTGTTGATTCCAGTGTGTTCCTGTGAGCTATGGGGCTTCTTGTCCTGCAGCATGTAGCAGCAGTAACAGTCGGGTAATACCAAGCACTGAGTCTTGAACAAGGTAACCAGTTGAATTTGGGGGTTTGCTTGCCAATGTTAATGTAGAAATTGCAGTAGTCTTTGAGTGCAGGGCATTTACTTCCCTGGCTTATCACTCACCGTTGACAGGTGGGAGCAGTGCTAGGAGGATTAATAGCTGATTAAGGGTTGTCTGAGGAATGATTTTGGTAATGCTGGTAAGAAGGCATGAGAGAAAAGGATTTTGAAAGGTTTATCTTTAGACAGTGCATAGTTAATAGCCGTACCTTTGTGGAAACCTAAGTGAGACATTACAGACCAAACCCTTCTTGTAGAAGCCTTATATACGCACGCCTCAGTGGTCTAGCCCAGGACTCTCATGGTGGTGTTTTCAGAGCAAATACTGGCTCGTGCATCATTTCCACGTGCTGCTGGAGAGCAGTGAAAGAGTTAAGTGAAACATCACTTGGATTTTTTTTTTCCTTAGCAGGAATAACTTTTGCTTCTGCTCATCACCGATCCTCTTGTCTGATGCTTTCTGTTGTTGTTGTTAAAAACATTCTTTTTAATTCAGTGTGATAAAACATCCGTTATTTGTAAGTTGACTGAGCATAAAGTATTTCATTATAAAATGGTCATCCATCACCGAAGGCTGGGGGCTGCAAAAAACATTAACTGTGCACTCTTGGCTGGAATGCAGCTTCTCCAGAATAATACAGCTTCTGTGTAAAGTATGCAGCATAAAAAAATTGACCATTCAGGAAAACAGGTGCTCGCCTTGCTCTCCCAGAGCTTTGGGATTTCATCCCAAGTTTTTGGAAGGGCCCTCGAAGTCCTTCTGTACCTAGGGTCACTTTCTGGCTTTAAGCACTGGCCTCAGAGCTGAACAAGATACTGCTCTGTATCAAGTGGTTTCGTTCTGACAAGACTAGCTGTTTAACTGCTGGTTTTGAAAAAGGGATCTACATTTCCTCCCGTAAAAGTTAGGGGTTTTTAGTAGAGTTCCTTAACATAGGCACCCCAAAAGTGAGTGACCAGATAATGCCAAGTTGTTTCTAGACATGACACCAGCACGTCCCTGTTAATTTCCCTGGTACTTCACAGACTGAACTCTGAGCTACTGGTTCTCTGTGTGATGAATCATAAAAGTTATTTTCAACTTGCGTTATACAGTGCTTGTTGAATTTCCCTAACTTACATGTGGACTTGAAAAATAGTTTCCTTCACCAAGAGTCATAGCTAACTTTTGGTTTGAGGGGGAAAAGTGGGATGATAGGACTGGGAGGACTTGAGAACTCCACATATCTTCCCTTTCATATGAGGAACTGTAGCAGAGGTGAAGTGACTTGCCCAAAGGTGGGAAGAGGAGGTGAGCAGCAGAGTCTGAGAGCAGAACTGCTTTACCTACCTGCGATCAAGAACCTTGCTACCATCTAATGCTGGTTATTTCTATATGTGCTTATGTCCTTTCAGAGCAAATTCTATCAGGTTTAGGCTTAAAAATCTACAGGAAATTATTCTGTCTCTGCCTTTTAACCAGCTCTTGGGAACAGACGCTGTTGAAGTATAATGACTCTGTCCCGAAGGTCATGGCAGCAGAAGTGCTAGGGGTGGCAGGTGAAAGCAGAGTAGTGTCTGCTGACCCGTTCTGTGTGTGCTGTGTTCCACTTGGAGAGCTGGGCTGCTTTGTGCCCAAAGGGGAGGAGAGAAGGATTGAAGAAACCTATGTAAGTGTGTGAACTGGAGGTGGCTTGCCCAAAGTCATATTTATCTGTGTGAATTAAAGTTCTGTGGTGTGCCATCATTTTTAGATCACATGCTGGACAACATGCAGTCAGTGACGGTCTTTAGAAAGTTAGGACAGGATCACTCAGCTGAGCTTCTGAGGCACTCTAGTGCTTTCTTCTGTCATGGGTATATAGTATATCAGAAATACTGGGAGTAGTCTGGAATAGATCTATTCGGCAATTTTGTAGAGATGGGAACCAGTGTTGTCTTTCTAAGGTAGAGCTAGTGGCCTGTATACCACAGTTACTCAAGTTCCTTAAAGGAGTCTGCTGCTCAGTATACTGGTTATTTGTTATCTGTTAACTTAATACCACAAAGAAGCTGTTGCACTAAGGAGCAGGATGACGAGGTTGTTTATGTCAGGCCATGTACCTGAGTCTTTATTTGGTGTTTGGAACTTTACCAGGAGAGAAATGAGTTGTCAGTATATGCACGGACACTCTCTGTCCTGAGAAACTCTCAGGCTAAACTGGGAATGCGAACAGAAAAAAATTGTCCCAGATTGCAACTGATCGTTGGCGAAGGTGTTGCAGTGGGAACTTTGACTCAGTCTGATGTTTCAGAGTAGTCTGGTGTTGCCTCATGGAAATAGTTGCATTTGTAGGCTACCCGTATTCGTGTGCATTCTGAAACAGTAGCTTAAGTAGGATTTTAGTGTTGGTAAGGCCTCCTGGTGGAAATCACATCAAAATGTTGGGTAAGCTTGTTCTTTCGTCAGTAATAGCAGAACAAAATCAACTGTATTTAACTTTACAGGTTAAAATGTTAAACCGGTTGTGGCCCTTACCAACAAAGATCATCTCTTGCCTGGAGAAGAGCTGGGTCAGGCTGAACCCTGAAAAACACCAGAGTCCTGCTGCTTGGAAGGGGTACATTTGGAACTGTCTGTGCCTTTTTTCTGCTGAAGGCATATAGCTTCTATTCAACAAAGTATATAGATCCTCAGAGTCTAGAGGAACAGACAGAATAGGAATCTAAAAATACGTTTCCACCTCTTACTGTTAGGAAACTTTGCCTTTTTGGGATGGTGTGGTGACCCTAGCAATTAATATGTTTTGTTAATGCAGGCGAAGTTACTGTCTTCAGGTAAGGGAAAATAAAATGCTTAGGCTCCAGCTGGTATAGAGTGTGACTGCTTGTGTATTCCTCTGTCCAAGCTGCAACAAGGGCATCGTACCTTTTATGAATGTGTGGAATCCCTTCGTTTCTTCACAAAGGTTTTGAGGTCATTTTTGTTCCTTGCAGACTTTTTTTGAATTGTTTTACAGCTGTCTTCTGATGCTTCATTACAGTATGTGGGAAAAATCCTATTAGATGGGGTTGGGGACAGATTGTGTCTATAATTAAGATACATCCTAGCTGGTGGTGACTGTTACTGAATTGTATTCATGGATCTCTTCAGTTTCAAAAACTAAATAAAAAAAGCAAAAGGCCAAGATTTGACACTCATGTTTTGTACATCAGCACCTTGTATTAGTAGATCAGTCCAGCATTCAGCAGTATGGATAAATTCATTTATCCGCAGTCCATTCTCAAGGACGTAATGCTCACCTGTTTTCATCGTTACAGGAATTGAGCTGTTTCAGTAGTGGCAGTACAGATTTTTACTTTTGTGTGCATACCCTCACTGCTTGCTTCAGCGTCGCTGCAGGAAAAAAACAACAAAAAAGTTGCTTAATGTTTTTATTGTTAAGATGTCTTAAGGCAACAGCAGGATTGACTGCCACCAGCCCATTTTTTCTCCCTTTTGCTTCTGTTCTATAATGTCTCTTTTCCATCTCTGCAGGATTGCAACTAATACTTCCAAGATGTCTGGCAGCCTGCTCCCCTGAGGCTTCTATTTTGCTTCTGTGGTAACTCAGGGTATTGGTACTTGAGCTCTGGGCAACTGTGTTTTACCATTAGCACTTGTAAATTTTACTTTCTGGCAATATTGGGTTGTAGCACAATGACTCTGAGATTGGTTGAGGTCAAACAGAAGAATTTGTGTAAATCATAACAGCAGGGTGTACTAAACCTTGGAGAGGTTTTTCTTATTAAAAGATTCTCTTTCCTCTTGGGCCATCAGACCTTTCTTCATTTCGCTCCTTTGGATGTTGTCTGTCTCACTGATCCTTTTTAGGTTCTCTGGCAACACAAGAAATGTCTTAGCTTTTTCGGGATTTGTTCTTTGATTTCCTTTTAATTTTTCCCCTTGGCACTCATTGGCTTCCCTCGAGAAAGAGGTAAACAGAACAGGGTAACGTCCAGACAGCTAATTGATGATAACACTGTAATTCTTTTTGCCAGCCTTCCAGAAATAGTGAAGCTTTCCTTTGCACAACAGGGTGAATTTGCAATGAGAAAGCTATTCATTGCTTGGTAGACACACAAGGCTGTGGAGAATTACTGTGCTTTAAAATACCAGGGAAGAAAGTTTTAATTTCTCCTGGGCTTTTAAATTGCCTGCTTAGTTTGGGCCTGGTACCGTGCAAGACGTGTAAAATAATATGGCGGAGCAAGTACAGCGCCTGAGCAGGGTTCTGCAGAGTGTCACAACCTAATTGCTCTTCCTTCGACATGTGCCAATTTCTTTTAGAGAGGAAAAAGAGTGCTTAAACTTGACACACATCAAACTTGTGCTGTCAGGAAGATGGACGGATCAGTCCATCCTCTGGACTTGGTTGTGTGCGATGCAATTCCCCGTAGGTTTCATTTAGCCTAGTCGGCCTTGTTAGAGTGGCCGTGCTGCCTGTCTCGTATTAGGAGGGAACCTTGGGAAACCTGGCCCTAATTCACAATGGCAGCAAGATCAATAACTATCAGTGTTTGGTCAAGGGCAGATGAGTTTGTCATGGGATGACTGCTTTTTGCTTTGGTTTAGTTTGATTTAGTAATTTCATTTAGCCGAGTGTCTCTGCATTTGAGGACTGCCCGTGGGTTCTGAAGCTCAGAGCCCGTGCAGGTTCATCACGAGAACTGGTTTGTGTCATGTGTGTGTTGATTTTTTGTAAGAAATCTTTTTAAGCAGTTTGAGCCGATTCTAAACAGAGATTAAAGGTGAAGATCACCTGCATTTTGTTGATGTACCTTTGTCAGGATATGCAGATGTTTCATTACAGATTTTTTTAAAGTTCAGTTTATAAAACAGTACTTTTTCTCCCAGTGCAGTAATGGGAGCTGCGTACTTACTGCTGAATACTGACTGTTCTTCGGAAGGAGTAGGAAGTTCTTTGTCTGGGATTTACATAAGCAGCTGCTGGGAAGCTACTGTGGGCTAGGTGCGGTAACTTTGATCCTAGAGCAGTACTAAAGATGGTTGTTTCCTATGCTGGAAGACAGTGTATCTTATGCAGTGCAGTGAACTTTTATGAATCCTTGACTGCTGTTTATCAATAGAAAAACGGTTTGCTTATTTTCATGCTTTAAAAAAAAAAAAGATAAGCAGTGGTGGAGTCTTAAGAAAACAAACCTTAAATTTGGTATTTCACGGTGTATTTCATTGTAAAATATTTGAGCTAAGTGCAAGTCCAGAAACACGGTTGCTTTCCATGTTAGCGATGTGGAAGGACACCAGGTATCAGCAACGATTTAAATGAATGATAAATAAGTGGGCAGTGCTGATTTTCTACATCTTTGCTGATCCTACCAAATTGTGGAGGAATGCTTTTCTTGCATCCGCACTTGTATTGTCTTGTTCCTTTTAGCTGCAGTGTAATCTGCTTGTAAAAATAGCTTCCCTTCAAACCTGCTGCCAGGACACCAAAGTGCACAGACCCAGAGGTGAAGCTGGAAGAGTGTGTAGGTGTTGGTGATTTCCAGCTGTGGTGCTGTTCTTCCACAGGGGAAGCTTTTCCTTCAGGGGAAGAACTTGGCATGCAACTGACACTGCCTTCAATTACCAGCTGAAGAGCTTTGCTGTGTACCAGCAACCAGAGCTATGCTGAGCCTAGTAAAAGAAATGAGGAACTTTGTGTAGGGATTAGTATATTTTTCAGATCGCAAAAGCTGCTGTAAGCACCGTGGTGTTCCTTCAAAGAGATCTGGCAAGTTGTTCGTGCTGCAGTACTGTCTTCTACCAAAAATATTACACTGAAAACTGCTGCAATGAGTGTAAGTCCTTTTAAAAAAATACTGGTTTTGTTGCTTCTTGGCCTTCTCATTCCATTGCTATGAGAGTTTTCTTTTGTTTAAAAAGAAAAGAAAAAGTTAAACTTCCAGCCACCTGTGAAATTAATTGAGATTTAGCTTACTGAAGGACTTTTTCCTTAGAGGTTTATGTGAAAGTTGATTTTTCTTCTCTGGAAGTTGTTCAGGGCTTTGTATTGAATAACTTCCACCTATGGGAGAAAACCCTTCAGAAACTTGTAGGATCTCAAATCAGTTTTTGTAGAGCTATTGAGCCATTCAGTTTTCTGGAGTAGGATTAAATGCCTTTACAATTGGCCCTACGAATTTAGAGCTTGCATCTGTCTTTGAAAAAAAGACAAAAGTCATGGCGTATTCCGTTATACCTGTGGTGTATTCCTGTGTACCTTTCAGAGGTCAGCTCAGCTGTGTCCACTCATCTCCTTTCCCAGAGAGCAATCAGTCTCTCTACAACTGAGATCAAAGTTTAAGTACTTCTGAATTTGTATATGTGGCTTTACAAACCATGTGTCTAATCTTTCTTTGGAATGTGCTCATGTAATCAGGTGTTGCTCTAGCACTTATCTTCTGCCATGATGTAGGAGGAAGAGTTTCTGAAAAACAAGTGTGGATGAGCATTGAAATCCCACTAAGGTACGAGGGCTCTAAACACCCTTAGGAAGACCAATATGGAAACAATAGGCTTGTACTATATAGTACAGTATAATTGATTTGTTTGCTTTCATCAGAATAATCATTGTTCTTCCAGAGGTATTCAGGTCAGAGAGTGAGAGGAAACATTCTAAGATTCATAGCAAGGCCTTCTCCCAGTGACCTTCAACCTCACTACGCCAAATTACCCCTCAGTTCATGCCTCTAATATGTGTCAACTACAGCTCAGAAAAAAGTTTGTCAAGTACAATTATTCTAATCTCTGCGCTCTCTTCAGTGGTAGGAAATTAGATGAGAATTAAACAAATTCTTCCAACTTTAACTTTTGAAATAAACTTCTTCTCCAACAACTTAATTTCTGCGCTCAGCAATCTGATGACTGCTGATAAAAACTCAGGAAATCTGAACAGTTGTGTTGGGCTCAGAATTCATCCCGAATCTTTTTTTCTTCTGTACTTTAAGTCTATCTGGATAGAAATCACAAAAGCTTGTGCTTTGTGATGCTTCCTGTTGATGGCATTTGTTTTCCTTGTGAATGAAGTGAGCATCTTCTACTTCTCGTAATATCACTGAAGCATATCTCCCTCTGGAGTAGAACACAATGGCTGGGTGAAAAGCACTTGAAATAACAGCAGAGACACAGCTGGAATTTTCAGTGTAATTTTGGCTGAGGATACTAGAGCAAGTACCTGCTTATGAAAAAAAATGTCCAGGGATTTTTAATGGGCAGTCAGAACAGCTGAATTTGAAGCGTGGCATTGGATGAAAACCCTGATAACTAATGGCTAACGCTGGTGGGACTGTCAGGGCTCCTGCTTTGCTGGTAGATGTAAATAATTCCTATAGGAGACAACATTTCAGTTGAATTTATGCCACCATTTATGCCACCCTGACCAGAGGATATCAAGACTGCCAAATGCTCAGTATGCATTCTGTCATCCTTCCCCCAAATAAAATCTCAATTCTGAGGGGCTCTTGAGATCTTGGCACTATGGAACAATCATTTGTTAAAGTCATGTTTAATGAAAGGGAGATAAACACATGAAGCTGGAGTGTGACAAATGAAAGCATTTGTGCCATTGTAATGAAATTAGGCAAACAGAACAGACTTGACAGCTCTGGGTTCCCCCTGTCAAACTGCATTTGTAATCCTAGTCTTGCATTCATGTGTGCCTGTGAATGGCACCGTTTCCCTCTTGGTATGGTGGGCCTGGGCCCCTGAGTGACCATTTTAATTCACAGAGAATTAGGTTTGAAGAGTGTATTTTACAGACACACTGAAAAGGACTGGAATTTATTCTCACTACTGTTTCATTGGCTTGAATATCCTTAATTTTGGATCTATATTTACGTCTATCATAAATACAATTTTTGGTAGCGCTTACTGTGGTGAAGAATTGATTCCAGAGATGCACAAAGCTTGCTTCCACACATCTCCATGGTGAGCTTGTATGCTGCGGTGGACAATCCCCGCAGTCTTTTAAAATAGACTAGTATTTATGTGGTCTGGAAATGGGGATGTAAGCTCCCAGCCCCTCAGCTTCTCCTCAGCTGTCAGCCTGGGCAGGTGTAGAATGCAGTTATCTCCTGTGTTCAGGGCTTAGACTGGGATGTTACAGTGAGGTTTGGGGGGACCTGTGGGAAATGTCAGGTGTCTGGTCTTTTTGATGACCCCCTTCTGATGCATTGAGTGAAGTAGATACTGTCATTGTTATATTCAGAAAGTGGGGTTATATATTTCTATGATTATATTAGCTGCTAGGTCAGATTGTATAAGTAGCGATCCATTCTTCTCTCACATGAGAAATTATTCTGAGAAGTGCTTCATCCTAATTTACACACCGTGTTGCAATGGCTGGTCTAGACCTTGCAAGAAAAAAAAGACCAAAACAACAACAGCAGCCCCCCTGCCCTTGTTGGAAGACAGGACAGAGGTGTCTTTCCACTGAAACCCTGACTATATACCAGGCCTGTGAAGAGGGAAACGTAAGTCCAGGCACCAATTAACGTGGATCATCTAGTTTAGCTTTTTTTACACGTGCTAACTATCTGCCAATTAATGAAGGGTAACTGGAGTTAAATGTTGGGCTAAACTTCCTAGCTGGTAGAAGTCAGGGCATGTCTTTCATTGCAGGTGCAGAATGGCATGTGTGACCAGTCAGTGGGCAGAATTTGTTTTCAGAGTGGTGAAACGTGTGCCTCCTCCATTCATCAGCTGTGGAGCTGATGAAATTGTAGTTTTGCCAAGGGACCTAGAACCAATATGCATATATCGTTCTGGGGCTGCTGCCTCATTTATTCTGTGTGGAACAAATTCAAGCAATGCAGATTTTTAGAGAGAGAAAAGTTACTATAGTTCTGTTTGCTAGATTTGTTAATCTCTAAATTAACTAATTGTCCTTGCCATGTGGTCCTGCATTTGGATCTGAGTGAGAATGAGCCGCTACTTATTCCAGCAGTCAGACTTTGGAAATGTTTTTTTTTTTTAATCTGAAAAGTATGGCTGCTGAATGCTTTCAGATGGTTTTAAAGGGCAAGTCCAATTCTGTCCTTTTTCCTTGTAACTTTACTTCCCTCTCCAACTTAGAGACTGCAGGAATTTCTCATCTTTGGGTGAAAAGGCAAAAAGGTTTGGTGTTTCTTGTGGGTGAATCAAGAATAAGGCTCATGTAGTGTTGCATAGACCAGAAGGGCAATGTTTGCAGGAAGTGTTTTTGATGGTGAGCCAGGAAGTGCTTGCTGCTGCCTCTGTTTTCCGTGGCATAATTCATAGAGCTCGTAGGCAGGAGTCCTAAAGAGCTGGACTTCTTTGTTATGGTGGTTTTTTTTGTCTTTTTCTCATCTTAAGAAGAGAGTGCCTGTTTTTTGAACAATTCAGTGCATAAGCAGGGAAGGTAATAGCACATACTCAAGCATCATTCTTGTCTGAGCTCGCCTGCTTTGGAGGGTGCGTGGGATAAAATTCAAACAGCCTTTCTGAAGGCTGAGCGTCAAAGGCCAACAGCTGCTGCATAAGAGGAGTCCAGGTCATGTGGTTTGGGTTGCAGTTGCCTGTCCTGGGGACAAATGATGTTGAAATAACTTGTCATAAACAATTTTTTCTCGTTCATTTACTCTGATTCGGAACGCATAGCCGATCCTGATAAGAGTCATTCAGGAGTGAAGAGTTGAACTGCCAGAGAAAGCAGCTTATGTGAGCGTTTTACATCAGGAATGTGCCAACAGTGTGCTAACAATAAGAAACCGCTTCTGAGAGGGACCTGCTCCTGTACTTCAGGAGAGAGGGGACACCAGGGGTCTGCTAACGCTTGTTTGCTGAAGTGCCAGAACGGCTGGATGGGATTGCTGAAATGGGAGCTAGGTGCTTAAACATGAATTAGTTGTTTAAATATCTTTATAGACATGTGTGTCTAAGTGCAAATAATCCATAGGATGAGTGAAGGAGAGCTCTGTGGTCTCAGCAGAATTCCGTTCTCATATTAAAATCGCCAGCCCTGGAGTTGGCTTTCTGCTACTTAAGATATTCTTTCCCTACTTTTCAATCTCCGTGTACTGCTTTGGGCTAGCTGAACTTTTTTGGGAGCACTTTTCTTGTTGGTCTCTGGCTTCCCTTCAATTTAATTGAAGGGGCCCATGGATCATGGGTGAAAAGAATGGGAAGGGCTTTCCTGCCAGTCCCTAACGCAGCTGAGGCTCTTCATGTAAGACTAGATCTTGTTTTAATGTATTTTTTCATAAATTGAATAGATTTTAAAGGAAGGCTGCATGTAGGAATCCCTACTGAAGTTTTGATCTCCTTGTGGACCCTTTTTCCTTTTTTTCTCTTGTAATATCTTAGGCTGAGATCAAGCTTAGAGGTTTTATTTTCAAGTTGCAAGTAGCCTAAGCTGAGAAACGTCCCACGTCTTGTAATTCAGATACTGAGAAATGTCTCTTGCTGGGAAGAAACAACTCCAGCAGCAGTTCCCAAATTTCGCACTGGTTATGGTTTCCTCACTTGTAATGCCTGAATCTGAATCTGGCAGAGCAAGATCCAAAGAAATGAAAAATCAGAGCTGCTTTTTTGGAAAAACTTTTGCAAGGCTTCAAGTATGCACTTCCAAGCATTCAATATTTACTTTATATCGGCTTTGCTTTGGGAAAGGAATTGTTAAAATTGTAATTGATTTTACTGCCATTTCTGAGGTTCTCTACATTTTTTTATTATTCTTTCAGGAGAGCATGGCATTGCTTTCAGTTAGGTAGCCAAGAAAGATCCAGACTTTATGTAACCTAACAGATTGTTTTTAGGTGCCTTTAAGTATCTCTTGTATGAAGTCTTAACTTATGGGCAGAACAATTTATTTTTAAGAACATGGTTCTACGTTACCAAAGTGTTATGAAAAGAGTCTTATTCATTCCTTCTGCTCTGTGCTCCAGATTAAACTTGAGCCCCAGTAGGAAAAGCTAGGAGCACCCCGTGCAGTTGCAGTAATTGACCTGAAGGTGGTGGCAGGTTGGTTCTGGACGCTGCCATGTTCAGCATCAGGCTATAAAAGCCTTTCAGGGAGATTTTCAGTGATCTTCTTTGGCTTACTGACTTGTTTGCGACATTTTTATTTGGTTAAAAACTTTGGTTTTTAATAATTTTCGGTTATTTGGTTAAAACCAAGTAACTTTACTGCCACTTTCAGATGCTGAATTTGGTATTTTAGGCAGTGAGAGTAATCTGCTTAAAGACAGCGTACAGCAAGAATAGCCACAGCATGATTTTTCAGTCCTCTTATTGAAGCAAGCACTGCTCCTGAGGTTGAGTTCTCTTTTTGAAAGGAGAGCCCGTGATCCCCTTAAGTCCTAGATGTCTGCAAATGCTGGTAAGAAGGGCTCGTTGTAGTAATCAAGTGAGTAATCCTCAGACGTGAAAAAACTTAGCAGCGTGGTTGGTATTTCACTGACATTTAGATCTCTCTCAGAAAGTAGTTGTTCAGTGGGTAAATCTTGCACTAAAAATATTCCCTTCTTCCTTAGTGTTTTTTTTTTTTTTTTTTGATGACACAGCAACAACTAACCGGTCTGAAACAGTTTTACAGCATACACAATGAGTTTCAGAGAGCTTAATGTAAAATGCTGTGTTACCATAAAAGCTGGCGTCTCTGAATATCAGGGAAGCTGGCCAGAGCTGCTGTGTAATCAGCAGCATGTGCCTAAGTTAAACCCTAATTATTGCAAGCCGTTTTGTGATCTTCATGTGAGCGGGGACGTTCAGTTAAATTGCAGGGGAATCGAATCTTCAGCCAGTTTACATGAAGTTTTGTGTCTGCCTTGTTTTCAGTAGGACTGAAAAGAAAAAAACAACCGATCCTCTCCAGCTTGTGAAGTTAAGGTCTGTTTATTGACCAGAAATGGGATTAATGGAGAGTAAGATATCCTGTGCGTCCTTTGGTAGCAAATTTGGCTGCTTCCTCTCATTCCACCTGTGCAGCTATGTGCATACGTAATGCCATGAGACAAGCTGTGGTGCATTCAGAATGCTACCTGGCGTGCTTTCCCTTTTGCCTTGGTGCACTTGTGTTACACTTAACAGCTTAAGAGAAGTACTGTTAAGACATTTGTGGATTAGGGGAAGAAACATCAGGGGCTCATGCAAGGTCTCTTCATGGGCAGGATGCGTACGGTTATTGTTCATCTCCTTGGGTGGGGTTTAATGTTAGCTTCCAAGTCCTAGATCCTGAGGATGTGGTGGCTGTGCTTTCTTTGCTTACCACAGTGTCAGTGAAACAGGAACCGAATGATCATCTTCTGGTGTGAAGGGAAAACGGTTCAGTTCTGTTGGCTTGCTCTGCGTGGAATACCTGGAGTTGGGAATGTTAATCCAGGTGTCTCTGAAATTCCATTTTCTTACTGGCCAAGGTGCAGCCTTTCCATCCTGGGGCTCTTTGAGTTGAAGGAGGCTGAAGGAATTGACAGCATTGTGATGGATTGATTAGGTGGTGACTGTTCTATGGAAAGGATCAGCTTTGGGGAAGATGAGCTTGAGTGTTGATCCCTAGTAGTCTTATTATATTTAATGTTGTCCAGATGCTTGTAACCACAGACAAGTGCTCTATAAAGCACACTTAAATAAACATTGATGAAAGCATGTCTTATGATCCTCTGCATTTCCATGAGCTATTGAGAGGTGACACAATTGTAATGCCACACCAGAATATTATCTGACGAGTTGGGGGAGTTGTTCTTAAGCCAAAAAGATTGAATCATCACGTTCCTTTTAACCTCTCACAAGTTAATGGCGTTGGCCTGATTTGAACTGGTAGTTGAAAGGTAGCTGAGGCTGCAGAATGATTCCCAAGGTTCCTTTTTTCACTTACAGTTTTGCTTTAGTTAACCACAAAACTATTGCAGTTGGATACTGTTCCCCATGGTCTTAATGTAAAACAAACAAACAAAAAGCAACCAAAACCTATTATTCTTCCTCTTTTGCTGCCTGACAATGTCATGTCATCTCACAATGGTTTTTCACAAGTATATGTTAAGATGCTTTGTTTGCTTTCTGCTTTACTTGGAATTTCACTTGTCTTAGTATAGGAGGTTTTGTATTATTTTATTTTTATCTTACTTTTTAAGTAAAATAATTGTGTTGGCAGGTACAAAACCAGTAGCTTATTTCAGGATCCAGGAATCGCAGGCTTTTTCTCCCCTATGCCAAAGAAGCTCATATGACAGCTAAGTGAAATATTGTGTCATCAGGAATGTAAATGCCAGCGTTCCTGTGACACTATTAGCCGTTAGACTTGTTAACTTTGATTAGGAATAAAATGTAGGTTTCAGCAAGTTGAGCCAACTGTTTCTACTTAAAGAGACCTGTATTGCAGAATTTCTTTTCTCAGGATTGCCCAGGTTACTTCTAACACACTTATTTGCCTCTGTACTGGCCGTATTGTGGCTGACTTCATCTCCTGCTTACTGCTTTTTCTCCTAAATCCTCAAGACTCCTCCTGTCTAGATCCCTTGTGTTGTTGTTGTTATTGTTTTTTCCACTTTGCCTAGTTCTGAGCAATCCTTTCTGTATTTCTTTTTCATTCTTGAAGTTTCTGTTGATCATCTTAAAAAGCTTAGGAAGCTCGTTGGTTGTTGTTTCCCCAGCTCAACAGCTCAGTGCATCAGCTTTTCTATTGCAGCTTTAGAGAGGATACTTGCTGTCCAAAGCAGCAAGTAGAAAGAGTGCCCTTCTTTCTTCTTTGGTTCAGAGGCTTATATAGCTGTTCTGAGAACAAGATTAGAATTGTTTTCAAGTTTGTTTCATCTTTTTTTTTTTTGTCTTTTACAAGAAAACATGTAGTGTTACAGAAATGCGATTTGTATTCAGGCAAATTGCTGCGAGAGATCCATCTAACATCATACATTTTGCATGTGATTATTATGGGGCTATATGTGTAGTAGGATGTTTAAAAAAAAGGCAGAAGGTGGGGCAGATTTTTCATACTTCATGTGATCACAATTCTAGAGATACTAGGAAAATGCAGTCATATCTGCTAAATAACTAAAGCATGAATTTAGGTAGTGCTGGGTCTGTCATATTTAGTATCCTTACAATAGGATTTGTTCTGTAAGTCTCCAGAAGGCTGTTTTGAAGATGATTATATTTGCATAAGAAATAGCAAGCCCTACAAACCATTGCATTTAAAAATATATACATATTCCTATATATAAATGTAATACAAGTATATATGTATATATGTAAAAGCAACCCTGACCTTCCTACCGGTCTTCTGAAACTAAGCTTTTGCAGGCTTCTTTCCTAGATTAATTAATAATTTCCTAGATTAATTAATTAATAGATTAATTTTGCTGTAGATTCTTAAAAAGAAAGCAAAATGAAACCTAATGAATTAAGTCTAACTTCATGTCTGTCTTTTTTTCTTTTTTTTAACAGAGCTATCTGAAATAGAACCCAATGTCTTTCTTCGACCTTTCCTGGAAGTAATCCGTTCTGAAGACACTACAGGCCCCATAACTGGATTGGCCCTCACCTCTGTGAATAAGTTCCTCTCATATGCACTAATAGGTATGTAACATGTCTTCCTGGGATTTACCAAAATGCCAGCCAAATACATCTCCTTGCAACATGTCTTTGGCCAGGAGACATGTTTGCAGTCTTAATGAGGAGATTGGAGAAAGAGGAAAATTATCATTAATGTTGAGGAAATAGGCATCTGCAGTTTCTCAGCATTATTCCTGCTGGTCTTTCGTGGCACTCAAGTAATAATGGCTGGAAATGGAGCCACAGCTTCTGGTTTGCCCAGACTGCTGTGTGTGCTTATGGCCCACTGATGAACTTTGGTATTCACCAAATGCAGTTCAGACTTTTCAATATAATCTGAGTAAAAGGTTCAGGGAAGGGAAAACACCAGTGGGGATTATAGTGTTCTAATATACGTAAATACAGTAGTTTAGTTTTGTGGACTAACATTTCTGTTCTAGAGTGAGGATGTTTTTTACCCAGTTCTGGCACACACTGGACAGGGTCCTGTAGTCCTAACTTGCCAGAATTGCCGTGAAACAGTTTTGCCCTTGCCCTCAGCCAGACTTAATTGCATTAGTTGAATCCTTCTAGTTTTCTTAGGCATGCTCTTCATCCTGATGTGAGGTAAAATAGTTGCTTGATTTTTCAATGGACTTTGAAATATATGAATCTTCCTTGATGTTTGTGAAAGGCTAATAATGTGCGTGTGGTCAGTTGCTGTGGCTCAGCTGGCTCATAGTAATTCATTAGCTTGCTTTCTGTCTGCCTTTAGTGTGTCATCCTGCTACTACTGCTGCTTGAGTTTTCTCTGTAAATTCTGTTAATACTTTCTGATCATACCTGTATGAATTACAGAATTTATAATCTTCGGTATTTGTTGATGCATAGTCTCATTTAGAGGAACCTCTTTTATCACTGTCCCCTCACCTCCAAAGTCCAGTTTTCCTAGTTCTTTTCCTCCATTATACTAAAAGAACACTTGATTTTATTTTTTTTCTCTGCTCTTTTAAAGATTTTGTCCTCTGGAGTAAGCGTGAGTTAAGTTAGAGAAAGAAAGAGGAATTTATTATATATATATAACGGCATCAAAACATCAGTGGGGAGTATTGGGTATAATTACGTGGCAAGAAATAACTAAAATGATGAGATATTAATATCACTTGATAGGACAATAAAGGAATCTTAATAAATAAGCCTGTGAAATGTCCCTCTGAAGGACTAGGCAATAACGCAAGTATGTTAGTTTCAAAGTGGAATGGGAGATGGGTCCTCCTGTGCTTTTGTGTTCTGATCCCACCCAGATCATCAGACTGATACCACGTGTTGAGGCAAATGTCTGCATGAGCAACTGGCTACAAATACTTGATTTGAGGCAGAAACAAGAAAATGATTAAAAATTCGTAGCCTTTCTTTAGGTACTTGTTATTTAGAACGTTTGTTAGGTCGCTCGAGCAAGGATGCCACCCTGTAGCTGTGCGCGAGCGTGTCTGTAGTACACAGCAGAAAAGCCCCTCTACCTGGCTTTTGTTGTGGAGCTGAGCCTGTAGAGGAGGAGAGCTCAGTCCCTGCTGGAGGTGACATTCACAGCGGCCTTGTCCTTTGTGCTGCTCCAGATACCGGCGAAGCTGGGATTAGTGGTTGCTGACTGAACATCTGGCTAGGGTGGTGTTGTTAAATTAAAGCTTTTTGGTCTTGTGTTTCTCTTTGTAATACAAGACTAAAGGTAGTCGAAGTTTGTTTGCCTAAAGAAAGGAAAAGCTTAAAGTTGTCCTTAACATACAAACCTGTTTCAAACTGTACAGAACAAGGAAGGAACGACTCGAGCAAACCACAATGAGTGAAAATTCAATGTGGCTGATATTTATGGCGCATTTTGATGCTGCATAAATTGATGGGTGATACCAGAACACTTTCCATGAGCATCATTAGCTGTGTCTGTTTTGTGAGTGGATGGCTTTTGCTCTACCCACAGGGTCTAAAACCAGTGGCCAGTGAAAAGGCCAAACTCCTTTGATAGGTTATATTTTGTTTAAAGCTTCTTTCTTTTCCTATCCTTGTGCTGTTTCACTGTTCTTATTCTGTCATATGCCACTAGATGGTTATCTGTTGTCTTTTCAGACCAGCGTTGCTGTCGGGGTATATTTTAGAACTAGTTTAAAAGGCTACTAAAAATTATTCTTTTTTGACTTTGGATCCCTTGTAGTCTGAAGTGCAAAGATCTGTTCTGAATTTGTTGGGTGCAGCAGTTCACTGATGGTATAGTGTGCAATCAGCAGCTCAGTTAGACAAAATGACTTTGTATCCACTATGCATGTATTTTGATAGGAATAGTTATAATTAAAGAGATTATCCTCTAGTCTGAAATAAGTTCTGCTGTTTCAAGAATTATGTTCAATAAATGGCACAGTAACTTTTAAAGCACAAGAAAACTTTGCAACAATACTAAACTCTATTGATTTTATCCCTCGGATTAGTTATTTCCTTACTCAGCAGTTCTCTACAGCTAGCTGGCAGCCTTTTTGATGAGCTCAAACCTGACCTATAGGAAGACTAGTGGCTGAATTTCTGAATTGTATTTGTTTTATTTTCCTCAGAAAAGGTATGTGCTCATGTTGTTATCACAGTGTGTCCAGAGCAGCTTCAGGCTCCACTTCTAAAGTTAACTTTTCCTGGCATACCTGAGAACTACGTATCTGTGAGTGAGCAGCTGTTGCTCAGCTTCCAGCAATAGGACTTGTGTGGGGAGTTTAAAGCTTGTTCTCCCCTCTATCTTCTGTGTCTCCTTGGTGATTTATTTTAGTTGCATTAAAGGTCTTACTGAGCAGGCTGCTGGAATTCCCTCATGGTTAAGAGCCTGGATTTTCTGCTTTTTGTTTTGCTTGTTGTGGGAGTACACCCCATATGAAATGTGTAAGTCTAGATGGGGTCTCCAGATCCTTGTATTGTAGGTGGCAGTTTTTGAACTGGTGTTTTACTTCACACAAACCTCTTTTATTAGTGATTCTGAGCAGGCATTGACACATCTTTTCATACTGTTTTTCACCAGGGAACAAAGAAGCATGTTGAGCTTTTCTCTATCTTGTTTCTGCAAAGTAGAAGTATCTGTGCTTTTAATTGAACTCAAGAGACTTTATAAATTGACCTGAATTTGTAGAGCTGTTCCAGGGAACCAGGACTGAAGTAGTCAAGCGTGATACGTGTTGGGAGAGAGGTGTGTTTATTAGTGTTAAAGGTAGGGGCTAGAACTGCCAAGTGGTAGTCATAGATCTGTTAAAGAAGCATATGTACCACTTGATTACATTAACTTTTCACACAGATTATTTATCCATAACTATGATAAAATATATCACTAAGCCTAGAGGAACTCAGACCTACTGGAAGAGCTGATAGTGACGGGAATCTGCATGTTCTGCATATGGAAGCCTTTCCTGCTGCAGATGTTTTTTGTTTTTGTTTTTCCTCTTAATGCCCACTTACCTTCTTTCCACTGTAGTGCTGAGGTTTGGTTAATAGTAATGCTACTACTATAGGTGCTGGCATTGAAACGCCACTGGTCTCTGCCTGATTTAATTGATGAAGCAGGTAAAAATGACCAATTGGTCCTAGAACAGAATACCTGTTGGTTCATTGATGCTTGACTTGCGAACCAGGAGAAAACTCACTCTGAACTATGCAAAATTTGTGCGTGTCTCACAAATATTTCAAAAGTAGGCAAGCTCTGCTCTCAGTCAGGGGTGTGTAAGAGAGGGGATAGAAGTGGTGTTGCCGTGCAGGCAGATGAAATTCTCAGGAGCACAGACAAGATTTCAGTTTTCTGTGACAAGAAGTTGTTTATCCTGCAGCCCTTCAGAATCTGCTCATCATAGTGGAGGCTGCTCTCTTTGGACCACAGTAAGAGCAGTTTTCTGTAACACCTAAGGTTTAGCCCCTAGGTATGAACACATCTGGAGTCAGAGTGAGTCTGCAAAACTTGTCTACAAAGCATGCAAGATCTTGCCTGGTTCCTCTGTCAGCTTCGTTCTTGCTGGAGCTCAAGAGGCCCCATTGCCAATTAATGAGGTATTAACTAGTGTTTAGGTTGTCGACTTTCTATCCTAATGACTGTTTAGGTAGGAAGGTAACAAGATTCTTGCCCAGTGCCGTATTGTTTAAGCAAGAATGAAATCAAAGCCGGAGGCTGCTTTTCTGAAGCCCCTGTAATGTGGCACAAGATACGGTTACTAGCAACAATCTTGTCCTAAACATTCTCGCAACTGCCCCATTGTTTGTAGCTACAAAAGACTGAAATAGAGAGAAGGAGCCTTGATGAATGATTGAAGTGGGAGGCCTGCAACTCTGATATCTAAACTGTGATCATGTCTGTCTGCTGTTTTCTCTGGGGAGAACCACTGGCCCATTCCTTCCTCAGCTCCTGTTCCTTGGGAGGGATGTAGAACAAGAGACAATTTTTCCTTCTCAATCTAGTGGAACCTCTTTGGCATTTTCTCCTCGTGGGAGTAAACTTGAGGTTCCATGTGTTTAAAATCTGTTTTCTGTTAATTCCCAAGGAGGAACTGAATGTATTTAACAGCTGATTGTTCTGTATTGTAGGGAATAGGACATAATCTAAACAGTTAGCATCTAAAAAAATGAATTGTAATACTTTATTAGGTTGTATCTTTTTGCAAATGTAAATAGACTCCTGATAAAGTCTTGCTGAAAGCTCCCATTAAAAAGTCTTTCTGTTACTAGGGGATGAGTTTTTTCTTGTATGGGCAACTCACTCTGAGCCACACAAATTAAAGAACCAGATGAAAGCAAAGTATCTCTGTGTAGATGTCTCCCCACAGAGGTGGTAGGCTGTAGGTGGCCGTTTCCTGTCATGTATTTTTATTCTGTTACTCAGATCCCAGCCATGAGGGCACAGCTGAGGGAATGGAGAACATGGCAGATGCTGTCACTCACGCCCGATTTGTGGGAACAGATCATGCAAGCGATGAGGTTGTCTTGATGAAAATCCTACAGGTAAGTGGAGAGAAATGGTAATTACCATAATGGTTGCTGCCCATTGCGGAGCATATCCTGTTACATGGAGATGAAGAGAAGACAGCAATGTTTTGACTCTGTAGGAGCTTAGGAACAGACTTTATTTTTAAACAGATGGCTCATATACCTGTGGTAAAAGCTTTTTCAAATGAAAATAATTAAAAGCTTAAATGATTTTAAAATCAAGTGCTTGATAATGTACTAGTGTTGATAATCCTACCTTGTGCACGGCCTCTGTTAGTGAGGGATAAATTAAACATATGGAGCTCTGAAACGTAGGTTTGAGAACAATTATTTGTGGAGACGAACCTATGAACCATACAGCTTTTTGATCTATTTACTTGTGAGCGGATAGCTAGTTACTGAGTTTAAACTTCAGGTTACATGCAGCGTATCTTTTAGATTTGGGTTGGGAGATCAGTTTTGTTTCCTAATCTGTCCGTTTTGAGGACAGCATTCAGTTGGAAATGACTCCTGGGAAACCCTTAGGTTTTCTGCTCATGGCAGAAATTCCAGCGAGTCCTTGAGGAAGCCAACCTTCTCTTGGAAATGCATGCAAGTGTCGTTGGTACCATCTGACATGCATGTGCTGTTCTTTGCAGGTTTTGAGAACCTTGCTGCTGACTCCCGTGGGAGCCCACCTCACCAATGAATCTGTGTGTGAGATCATGCAGTCCTGCTTCCGCATATGCTTTGAAATGAGACTCAGCGGTAGGTTTATTTGTATTTCCACTGTGGTTACTCCTAAGAAATGATCTGGTTTCTTCAGCTAGTTCTATTACAGAACATGCAGACATGGAAAGCTGTCGAGCTTTATATTAGTGTGTCTTCCACAACTTCATGGAAAATTTGCTAGGAGTTGACTGTACAACTTTTGACTCCTTTTTTTCCCAGCTTTGTGGCGCCACCTTGTGATTATATTCCCATTTGCAGTAATGCAGTGTTGGAGCTGGTTTTAATAAATTTGCCGTAATCTCTGTAAACAAGACTTGGAGGGGAGTCTGCTTGAAGAAGCCTCTTGATAATATCACACTGAGTAATGACACCTGTGTTATTTGTTTTTGTCTTCGCAGAGTTATTGAGAAAATCTGCAGAGCACACTCTGGTCGACATGGTGCAGCTGCTCTTCACAAGGTAAACCTGCTTGTGTTTGCCTCAGCATTGCCGAGATGGCCCTCTAAGGACAGAAAGATTCCACGCTTCCACTTAAGAGCCCTCAGAAAAATCATCCAGAATGGTCATTATTTAGAGGTGGAAGGGGATGAAAGATTTGGCACTTTTCTCTTGGGCTGACCCTTTCAGACTGCAGGGAGAGTGAGGTGGAGAAGGTTGCATGGTTTAAGGTATTCTTTGAGGAGAGATGGACAGCTCAGTAATGAAGAGCTTTAGGATATGGAACCAGTTCTTTGAAGACAGAGAATGCAAACCTCACTCAAAAAAAAAAAAAAGTACTCTTAAAAATACAGTTCTCTTCAGGAGAGAGAGTAGTCATCAGGAGAGAGAATAGAAATGGTATTGAATAGTCCACATGTTGAATTCAAGCTGAGAGCTTTGATCTGATGTATCAAATAATTATAAATTCTTGAGGTCATATGTCTTCTGGACAAATGTTCTGCCTTTTTCAGCACCCTTCAGGTAATTATTAAGGTTACTTTTAAACTCGAGCAAGTTATTTAACCTCAAAACTGTTTTTCTGTCTAGTCAAGCAAACAGACTTTCTCTGAGTATCCTAAAAAGAAAATGTGCAGGTACAGAAATAGGAAAGGATTATAGTCAAACTGCTCCTGAGACACTCTTACAATCAGTTGTTTCCATTGCCACACAGTTTCATTGAATTTTCAGGTTTTGTTTCCTTTTTGCACTCTGTGTCATGCAAAGCAAGGGATGCATGTGGGGCAGAATCAAGTATTGTCAAAGAGGAGAGACCACATCACTTTTTCTCCAAATGTCTCTGTGATTTTCATGTAGTGCGTATTCCTTACTTGTTGTGTATCATCTCCTCTGTCCTTCGTGATAAGGCATCACCACCACCTGTGCCTATGGATATCAGGGTATAGAAGCAAGACAAAGGCACCAACTGCAGGGGTGGCTTGGATCCCAGTTTACTTTTTGCATATTGCCATCTTCTTTTCCAGAAAGAGAAACAGCCAAATAACATGTAAAGCAACCTCTCAACTAGCCCTGTTTTGTTTTTTTTTTCCATCAGCAGTTTTTTTGGCAGGACAAGAGAGTCTCTCATTGAGGAGAAAACCTGATTTTGGTTTTCTAGTAATCTGCAGCATGACCAGAAAGACTACTGTCTTTCCTTCTTTTTAATCCTAGAAAGCTTACGTATTTTGACTTGTTTTTTGTCTTTCAGGTTGCCTCAGTTTAAAGAAGAGCCTAAAAGCTACATGGGAACTAATATGAAGAAGGTAAGACTCACCACTGTGCTGGCTGTTCCACTCTTGTCTCAGACTTGTGTTCATCTCTATATTGTTTGTTTTCACACGTGTGTTTCTTCATTCTCGCAAGTCCCTAGTTCACTGAAAGAGCATGTTTAACTTCATAAATGGACATAACTTCATTTAATTCTGTGGGATTGTGCACCCACTGTTCAGTAGTGAATCTTAACTATGCTGCTGCCTAGGTAAGTCAGTCTGAATTCTGGGAACAGCCATCAGCTGCTGTGGGCTAGAAAAAAAAAAAGCTGCTGTGGGTTTGTTCATCAATACTATCTCCATCTATGCAGTGTGTTTTTAGCATCTGGATTCAGTACGGTAGATACCATAAATGTGACCTCACATACTTGTAAGTGTAATAGTTTCTCAGGTGGAGGGCGGTCCAATTGAGGAACTCCACATATACTAGTATACACATATATGCTTTATGTTCCATATATAGAATGTCAATACAGGTACAGGATTGTACTGTTAAGAGTAACAGGGTGGGGAAGAAGAGTGGTAGAGAAGAAATAGCCATCACCTTTGAGCTTAGCTTTATGTACTATTTATAGCATTGTAACTTTCACTTCTTTTTTTACGACTTACAAAAAGTGGCAGTGTTTTGTGACTGTACATTTCAGAGCAATTATGGCAGTATTTTGAGAGAGACTGAATGTTTACTTTTAGGAATCTGAAACTAGCTTGGAGCTCTAGTTCCTGTGTAGTAACCTAATGACATGATTGTTTGTTTCCCTTGCTGTGGGAGAAAAGTGACAAGATCTGTGCTGATGGTAGATTGGCCTAAGGAACGCTGACAGAGATCAGGTTAATGTACTGTGGGTATCAGAATTTGTCACAGTCTGTGTACAGAAGGTGTGTAATGTGAATTTATATTTAGAAAGGCTTCCCTTGTCAAGTGATGGCTGCTCCCAGCTCAGTAAAGTGATGTTCTTCCTTGTCTGGTCTGTGCAGTTACCTTGTACTGTCTATTTGCTGTGCATGCCAGGGGTCTTCCCAGCAGCCTAGCACTCTGCCAGGTTATTCGTCTCTTTTGAGTTTTTATTTTATTTTGTTTTGTTTAAACCATGCATTTGCCTATCTTTCACAGATCTCTTCATGTCTCCTCAACAAACTGGAACTAAGTAGTGGGGAACAGCCCAAAGCCCTGAACCAATTAGAGAGGGTATTGCTCTTTAAGAACCTGAAGGTCTCTCTCTCCCTTCTCCCTTCTTACCTTATTCCCTTCTTCTCTTGTAAACACCACGTGAGAGATAGTTATGTTGTGTGTAGCAAATCCCTCCACTCATTTGACACAGCATGGCTTTTGGGGAGAATGCATGCAGTGGTTGCTTTGCAGTGTTGTGGCTGCAGCTGGGGCAGGCTTGGGAGGGAGAGACCCTTGTTTTCTGCAGCACTCGATGTCTTGGTGAGTGCCATCTAAAACACTGCCATGGCTTCTTCTGAAGGAAGAGAGTGGGATGGGGTGAGCAAGATTTGAGACAGTGAAAACCTGAAGAAAAGAAACATACTAAAATGCAGATTGCTCTCTGAAGACTCAAATGTTGTGTGTCCTAGCTGTTGATCTTGATCATAGACGTTAAGGGCGTACCTGAAGAGTCTCTTGGCTCAGCATGCTTTAGACAGCTTTACTCGAGGTGAATCTCTGAGCGTTGTTACTTGACACAGGGCCACAAGCTTCAATGCTCTCTAAAGTTTTTTGGTTTGGTTTGTTTTTGAGGAAACTGCTATAAATTTTCCATGTCTTCTGGCCATGTTTTTACTGACTTTAGAGCGATTCTCAGCAGAGTGTTTGCTAATGGGGGATGAGTGGGGCCAGACTGAACTATGATATGCAGTAGACTCTGTCAGCTCCCCTATAAAACTCTTCTAAAGAAATACTGTAGGCCTGCAGATGTTTTTAGACTGATCACAGAAGCCCCAGGAAACTAGCTTAGATGGGACGTTTCTCAGTTTTCCACATAAACCTAATGTAGCTCTAGTTCTTGTCTGCCCTAAATGCTATTCAATTCGTAAGGAACCAAGCTGAATATTTAGAGGTATCTTTGCTACTTATTTGTCCTGTGTCTATACTCCAAGATAGTTTGTAAAGACAGTGTCTAGAGACTTGCAGATTTATGCAGTTACACAGAAGAAAAGACTAAGAAATGTTTCCCTTTGTAGTAGGCAGTATTGTAGCTAAACACTGTATTTTGAGGAACAGATCTTTGGGAGCAGATTGTGTTCAAGTTACCTCGTATAACATTAGTTGGTGCAGTACAGGCAGGTAGGTAAGTGAGATGACGAGTGCATCAGTGTGTCCAGGACTTGGATCATGGACTGCGTTCTCTCTGCATGCTTTTGTGTCTTGAACGCTACTTGATGTGCTGACCAGTTCCATGCTGCATCTAGAATGAGCTCATGTTTTAGTATAATCACTTTAGTTACTAATCATTGGCCCCTGCCCTTTTCTCTTGAGGCTTACAGTATCTTATGGAAAAACAAACGAGTGCAGGTAAGGTGGCTTGCAGAAAAATGGGATCTCATGGACCCTTTAAAAAAGAACCTTGTAGAGTTACATTTTTCACCTTCCTAGCTTTGAGATGGAGCTTTATTGTTAAAACCTCATCTACTAAAGGAAGCATTAGGAGTCTTGTAGCTTTTTTTTTTTCTTCTTCTACCATTTTGTGTACATGTTTCTTTATGCAAAGGTAACTGAGATAAATGTAGTGGAATATATACTGAGTTTCAAGATGAACGAGCAATAGCTCTGAGCTCACTCTACTTTGATTTCTAAGGAATGCATTTTAAATACAAACTTCAATTATATATACTGTGAAGTACAAGCTTAATCTAATCTGAAGGACTCTGATAATTGTAAAATTAATGCAACTAAGATATGACTGAGCATTAGAGAGGGAAGGACATTTTTAGATTATATTTAAAATTCATTTTACTAATGATCTAGTAAATTCTTTTAGTTGCAACCTTTAGTCAAGAACAAAATCTAAGGTTTAAAATCTCAGCCTGTTAACATGCAACTAAGCTTTCTAGCAAAATCAGGAAATGCCTTGGTATTGAAGGTAAAACAAGCATTAGAAATAATTCCTTTGGTCAAGGAGAAAGTGTAGAAGTTTTTTCACATGTTTATACTAACATAAAAAGCAAGAAATGGTGGCATTGTTATATTTTAATTTTAATACAAAGTATAGAATGAAAGATAGTACTTTTGTTGTCCTTTGATACGTGTATTGTTTTAGAATTCCCAAACGTGGAGTTGGTTAAAGAAACAGCCAATTGAAACTGGTATAACATTTCTATGAAGCTGTGCTTCTGAAAATTGTTCTAAGCTATGCAGCTGTCATTGTAGTTTGCTATCTCTTACTGACGGGAAATAGCAAAGGAAAAAAAAAAAGAGGGGGCTGAAGATATGGGAGGTAGCCCTAGGTAATCATAATAAAACAATACCAATTTGTGTAGGACGTGAAATACTTGATAGTTCAAGATGGAAAAAACCTACTTGGTAATCTCACCTGTCTATTAATTTGTCAATAAATAAATAATTTTACATACTTGTCTGAATGTTTTATAATTTGTTTAAATGTTTGGGATGGGGAAGAAAAAGTCTTTTTGCTTCCCTGAGTAAATAGTTTCCTATCCATTTGAGGCTGTTGCGACTCCATCTCTAAAAAATAGCACAGCTTCATCAAAATGATGGCAGATGGGCGTATGGCCTTTATAACAAATCTCAAGAGGAAAAATCTTGGAGTTAGTACAAAGCATAGGACAGTCACTGAAAATGAGTATTGTGCCTGAGGACAAGCACTTTGTCAAGAAGGCTAATGTTGATCTGAGATTGTAGTTGGTGTTGTGTGAAAGGGGAGATCAGAAATGGGGGTCGGATTGTCAGACTGGACTTTCCAGTAGTGTGGTTCAAAAGTTATTTGTTTCTCAGGAGCAATGTCTGAGGGTAAAGGGAGTGGTACCGAGATGGTTAGCTCTGAGCAGTATCTTAGCTCTACTTTGATTCAAGTTTTTTTTTTTTTCTTCCCCCCCATTTTTATTAGCAAGTTGCTTTCTAGCTGGCAAATCATGACAACAGGATATAGTAGCTGCAAGCAAAGTCTGTTTTGAAATCATGTGGAACAGGCTTGGGTTTAACGTATAATGCTTCTAGGTTTCCTACGTACTGGAAGCAGTTTGGTACAATAAACTATGAACGTCTTCAGATTCCCTTTTATACTAAGAAGGGAGAAAATTAAATATGGCTATTTTTAGCATAGTTAGTAAGTAAAATAAAACTACCTTGTCTAATTAATAGCCTTTAATGAATAAAGATGTTGATAATATTTAAGGCTCGGAAAGATTTTAAAACAGAAAGTGAAACTAAGATGAAATATTGGGAATTGGAAGAATAAAAGACAGCAAGTATTTTACATAGCTCTATGAGCTAGTGGATAGGAAAGATAAGATAACAGACAATATTTCTGTGAAAGGATTGTGATCTATAAACCTTTTAAAGCATTTAAAATCTACAAAACTTCAGTTTTGACTGTGTGCTTGTCATGTAAGTGTTTGTTAGAAGCTGTCATTTAGAAGGAGATTCTTGCTGCAAAATGTGGAAGAAAGGCAAAGTGGTTCTGAATCTATTGTTAATTAACAAGCTCAAAGAAACTGTAACATTGCTAAAACTTAGGGATTAGTTGTCAAGCAAATAGAATTTGTGGTGCAAAGAAGTTACACAAACGGTTTACTGTACTGGGACATAACATTTTCAAAAGCCTTGTTTAAATGAGAAAAATGATAGGCCTTGTGCAGAGAGAGAATTCTAGATGGAAGAAGGAAAGAAACAGAAAAACATGAGCAGAATCTAGAAGGCTTATTGCTATTTAAGAGTAGTAGTAGCTGGAAGGAGTGAGGTTGCAGATAAAGGAGGAGGAGACTAAAGAATGCAGCTGTCTTCTAGAGAATAATAACCCAATACTAGGGATATAAGAAATAGATAAATTATATTTTAGGTTATAATATTCTTAGAGATGATTTTACAAAGAAGAATACCAAGTAGAGACCGGTACTGAGACTTAGAAATGGATTCCATTGTATGCAAGGAACCTCCTCAGTGTTTAAATTTTTCACCCCCAAATTGAAGAGATCTGATAGCATCAGAAAAGTTGACTGCAGCTACTAAACCCAGGAGTAAGAAGCAGGCATTCCTGCGCTTAGAGCAGATTATTTTAGAAGGAAGCTGTTTTCAAACCTGCAGTTGCCATTGTCGATGTGACTAAATATTGTAATGGTGTTAGGAAGGTCTGGAAAGTCTGTACGTGCCTGCAATAACAGTGCACTGCAACAAGTGCCATACAGTCTGCGTTGCTCTTACTGTGGTTCTCATTTGCTTAGTTGAAGGTCTGCATAAGAACTAGTGGCAGTATTCTGGTCAACAGGGAAGCTGAGGGTTAAGATAGATTTAGAACTGAAGAGGACAGATGACAAGAGATGAAAGCAGAACATGGTTTGTTTTTAAGCTGTTAAGATGGTATTTGCAATGTGTCATGCACCAGGAGTGAGTGAAATGCTGGCGAAACACTTCTTAATAGTGACAGAGATTACTGGAGGAAAGGAAACATGGCATTACTGTAAAGATGAAGAGTACATTGAGACAAGTGACAGAGGTAGTATAGTAGCTACAGTAAATTTTCCCTTGATTCAGACATGGAGTGTTGGCTAATATGTGGGTAGTAGGAAGTCAGGGGCTGGTTTGCATGATTTCGAGGTGCTGATAAATTTGTGCGATACATTTGAGTGCTGTTGCCTGACTTTGAGAGTTTTGAGACAGCCTTTGTGGGTTGGCTTGTGTACTCCATTGTGCTATGTGGTTTTGCTATACTGATATTCTTAATGGTTTATGGTTTTCAGTTGAAAATGAGAGCTGGAGGAATGAGTGAATCATCAAAATGGAAAAAGCAGAAGAGATCACCAAGACCTCCTCGACATGTAGCTAAGGTCTCACCTGCGACAGAACAACCAGCAGCCAATGCTAGTGCCATCACAGGTAGGCTGAAATCTGTTTTCAGAGACGAGACAGCACCTGTTCCAGGGCTGTTTTGGAAATATCTTTATTTAATTTCTCTTAACAAGTTGTTCTGCGTTTGATTTTTTTAAATTTTTTTTTATTATTATTTTAGTTCTCAGTGACTGTCGCAATAAATATGTCTTAGCTTTTTAGGTCAAGGAGGAAAAGTTTGAAGGAGATGGATTACATATTGATGGAAGAAAGCACAGTCATGTGGCTAACATGACAGCATTTCTCTGCCTTCATTGTGCCTTACAGGAGTATTTTATAGGGAAGGGGAATGGGAACCTAGAGAGGTAGCTGAGGTTATGTGCAGGAGGAGGTTGTGTGGAAGAGATGGAGGGTGGAGAAGGTATGTGGAAGAGGCTGAGAACAAGAACACTGGAAAGAGGAGAGCTAAGAGAGTTGGAGCTGGGAAGAAAGTAGTGGCAAAAGTATTGTATAATAATGCAGTTGCCTGCAGTAGGAGATAGTTGATCTAAGTGACATATTCTTTCATGTATTCCTAAAGGGGGTGAGGGTGGAGGTGATGAAGGATGAGCAAAGTGTGACAGGGGAAGAGATACATGTGGAACTGTGGGATGTGCAGAGATCTAGGTATCAAGAATGGGTGAGTGACCAGATCTCTCGCTACAGGTGTAAGGATTGAAAGTATGCGCCCATAGTCCATGAAATTTGAATAAAAAGCATGGGACTATGCACATTAAGGGACAGAGAAATATGGGATATTTACAACTATTATGGGAAGAACAGAGGTTGTGATATGGTAAGAAGAAACTGAGAGTTACGTAGAAAAAAGTAGAGAGAGCAGCAGAAGTACCTGAAAAAGGTTTGTTTGCAGGAAACTGATGGGTATGCACACAAGTCCTTTTGCATGTGTTTCCATTCAGCCTGCAGAAGTGGTGCAGTATATGACTAGTGCTGTGAGCTTGAGAATATAATGTTGGGGGACTTCCATATCCTATTGTTGTATAGAAGTAGACTAAATAGTTACAACCATTTTTAACCTCTCCTCTGGATAAATGAGTCCCTCTGACTGCAAAGTACTCTGTCTCTTATGCACTCTACGTTTTGATGGATCAGACATAAACATTAACGGTGAAAGGAAGCAGACGGGAAGCTTGAAACAATAGTTGTGTAAAATACGTATTTCTGACTCTTTTTCCAACGTAGAACACTATTCAATATATTGTGAATGATTCCAAGTGCATTTCTACACAACAGCATGATTGCTGAAAACTAAGGAAGTAATGAGATAAAATTGCATCCAACTTAGACATCCAAATGAGAGCTTATCCCTACATAAATCATTATATATATGCTTTCACATAGGTGTTAAATTCCATTATAACTCCTATAACATTTTGGAGAGAAAGGTGAATAATGTTATAGAGCACATAATTAATGCTGATCTTGTAGAGCTAGGTAATGTATTAATTGTGCTTTTTATGTCAGAATTCTGTCTTAGCACGTGAAGAAGAGAAGATTACAAAATTGATTATGTATGCCATTTCATTTCTCAAAAATCAAGTAACATTCTGCTATTTAAGATATTTCCAAAAATCAAGTCATGAATAAAACATCCGACTGTGCAAAACTACACATTTTACGTGTAAATTTATAACATACCTCTGGTTTGTGCATTTACTTTGTTACCATGCCCTTCGTTATATCATCACCTTTTGAACATTTGGTTTATGTTTTAAGTTTTCCTGAAAACCAGAAGAGATGCAAATACGTGGGTTTTCCTCAAAAGAAAACTTATATTCTGGAAGAATTGTCTCACATGTAGAAATAATAAAAATACTCAGTGCATTGTTTCGGACTTGTTCGAATCCTATTGCAATTTCATTTCTTTAATGTGAATTAAAGAGATAGGTCTTGCCTTCCAATCGAAGTGTAAAAAATAGTTTAAAAAAATCACTGAAGGATTGACTGATGCTTGATGCAAATATTAAAGTGCTTGTGCCGTTGCATCAAAGTATAAAGTACACCTTTGGGGCTATTTTCTGATTTCTTCTCAGTTAGAGAAACCCTCTGCACCATTTGTTTAACTACATGAATTATCTTATTCTCTGAATCCGTTGGATTCCAAGTGATATGTTTTAATTTGGAGAACTGATAGTATCTCACCTATTCATCTATTTGATGCTTTAATCCCTAGCCAGAAAGGGCTTTGTCTAATTTCTTTATGTTAATACCTTATTATCTGAGATCATTTGTAGCACGTTGCTGTGATCAAAGTAAACCTTAGTTGTATTCAGTGTATGAACTGGGGGCTGAGGGAGAAAATTCTGCTGATCTTTTTGCTTCTGTTTCTCATCAGCAAGCGGAGTTACTTTCATAGATGCTCCTTCTCCCAGCTCCTCTGGAAGCTCAGAAAATGTTTCATCTGCAGTCAGCCCTTCTACAGACAGTGGTTTGGAAACATCCTCACAGACCACCTCCAAAGAAGACCTGACAGACTTGGATCAGGTCACTGCTTTGGGACTTCATGCAGGAATGCCTCCAAATGAGGCCAAAGTCACTGATAATCAAAACCAGCCAGAACTCCAGGTATGTGGTTGCTTATAAGAAGAGTTCCAACTCCCCACATAGTTAGTTGTGGGTTTAGTACAGTTACTCTATCAGAATAAACATCCTTTTGTATAAGTGATTTGTAACTTCACAAACATTCATATTTTTTTTCTTGAGACAATCCCCACTGACACAGAAATGATAACTGTGCAGCCCAGCAATGCACCTATGTATCTATGTATCTAATGCAACTAGTCGTATTTTTGCCAATATCATCAACCTTAATTAAGGAGAAAGTATTAGAGGGAAGTATAGATGAAATCTTCAGGAGAATTCTTTTAGTTATCTTTGATGAAAAAAATTTCTTGTGTTTGTGGAAATTTAGTCTCATAACACAGAATTAAGTAAAATAGTTAAGAGCAAGATGGAAATAAAAGTTTTGGAAAGAGGGTGCTGCAGATTATCTAGATGTGCTCTTTTAAATTTTGCTTTCCTGCTTCTCTTCCACGAGTGACCTGTATAGTTTTAATAGCTCTGAATGAGCAGTGAGCAAATAAGCCTTTCTTTTAGCATACCTAGTGCCTTGACTTGTTTTGCTTTTTTTCTTTCCTTCTCAAATGACTGATACCAATGAAGAATGAAAGTCTGAGGGAGGAGAAGATCCAGTCAGCCTCTGTCGAGTCTATTCCTGAGGTTCTAGAGGAGTGCACGTCTGTAGCAGAACATTCTGACTCTGCCTCAGTTCATGACATGGACTATGTAAATCCCCGAGGAGTACGTTTTACTCAGTCTTCCCAAAAAGAAGGTGAGAGGTGGGCAACGTTGCTGAAGTCCTTTCTCCTTTCCACTATTCTGTGTCACTTTCTGCCATGAGGGTGATAAATTCTTGTTCCTTAGTTGGTCTGTAATGATGTAATCTGTAACACTTGTTAGACATCAGCAAAAGCCGAGTTGTTAAGAGTACCAATGTGTCTCGCTTTCCTTTAGGAGCCGCGCTGGTCCCCTATGGACTGCCATGTATTAGAGAACTGTTCCGCTTTCTCATCTCGCTCACCAACCCTCTTGATCGCCACAACTCTGAGGTGATGATCCACATGGGGCTACAGCTGCTAACTGTTGCCCTGGAGTCAGCTCCCATTGCAAACTGCCAGTCCCTCCTGGGGCTTGTGAAGGAAGAGTTATGCCGACACCTATTTCAAGTAAGTCTGGCTTGTGCTAACATGGGATATGGCACGGGGGAATTAGACACTAATTTGGATCAAGCAGTCTATTGGAATTCACTATTCAGAGGTTTGACAGATCTCAGTCTTCAAAGCTCTCTGCTGTATTGCCATGAGAGTTCTGAATTGCACCAGGGAAATGGTGATGTTGCAAAAATAAAGATGTTGTCACATACCATTTTCTTTAGGCCAGGGCTGAGGAGGATGAAGCTGGTTGGAATGAACTGTAACTGGGGGATAACATCGTGTTTTGATGTAATTGATTTTGAGGTAATTATGGGTGCAAGTTGCTAGCTTAGTAAGTAGGCAGAACTTTTCTAGCTATTAATTGCACAAGAGCTGTCTTGGAGGCGGTTCTTCTCCCAGGTTACTTCTCCACAAAGAGAATCTGTGGAGTTAGCAAAAGAACAAAATCACAGTAGGAAAACAACGTTACCACAAGCAGAAAGGAATCAAGTATAACCATCCGCACTTACAAGGGGTGAGACCAGGAGGCTGGATAAGGGATTGATTTTGGTTTTTTGCAACACCTTTGCTATGGGAAACAACGTGTGGATGTCAAGACAGTCATGGGTACTGTTAATCATGACACATAATGATTAGCCTTTGTAATTCATAAGAATTTTTTTGTTTCTTTAGCTACTGAGCGTTGAACGGCTCAATCTGTATGCAGCCTCCCTCAGGGTGTGCTTTCTTCTCTTTGAGAGCATGAGAGAGCATCTGAAATTCCAGCTGGAGGTGAGTTTTGAGTATCACTGGGTGCATAGTAATAGTGCCTTGGGCTCATTAACTGCGTATAGCTAGGCAGTCAGATGCAGTCTGAATATCAATTTACATTTATATAAATGACTCAGTGGGTTATGGGTAGGCTATTTAGGACGTTTTTTGTTGTATAATAATGTCTTTGAGACTGGTACACTGCAGTCGCCCACCTTCATACCAGTTTTTCAGAATGGTAGATCCAGGTGCATTAAATGATAAAAATGTTTGAAACCTTTTTACAGACACCTTCAGAATGAGTCACCATTAAATATGGGATATGTCAGATCATGTGCGAAGACGAAGTTTGCATCTGTTTCTGTAGTCCTCAAAGCTATTCACTGTCCTGCTTTCCTTTTTCTTTCCTTAAACTGAGCTGCCCTGTGTTTCTGCCAGATGTACATCAAGAAACTGATGGAAATAATCACAGTGGAAAACCCAAAGATGCCGTATGAAATGAAGGAGATGGCTTTGGAATCCATTGTTCAGCTGTGGAGGATTCCCAGTTTCGTGACTGAGCTCTACATCAACTACGACTGTGACTACTACTGCGCCAACCTCTTCGAGGAGCTCACCAAGCTGCTCTCCAAGGTGCTGAACCCGCAGGGCTTGTCCTGCCGCCTCGCTGGGGCTGCTGGCCTCTGCATGGGCTGGGGGGACCTGGAGGGGACAGAGCAGGGGTAGGCAGAAGGGGAAGTCTGTAAGTCAGAGCATGTGAAGCGCAGAAGCAGAACTTGAGAATGGGAGTGGTTTAAAGATTTGGGGTGAGTAGTTTGTAGAGATGAAGAATGCTATTTAACATCTGGAAGCAGAGCAACAAAGAATAACCACTAGACTAATAATAACACAGCAAATAAGCCATTAAGTATATGCTAGAAAGCTTTGTGTGGAAATTTTAGGGTGTTTTGTTATATGCTTTAGGGTTCATGAAGCTGAAAGGGGAACATCTTCCCCCCATTATGGGGAGAGAGGCATGAAAGTTGTCTGATGCTTACATGTTTTGTTTCCCAGAATGCCTTTCCTGTTTCTGGACAGCTGTATACAGTCCATCTGCTGTCTATGGAAGCATTGCTGACGGTGATAGATAGCACAGAGGCACATTGCCAGGCCAAAGTGCTGAGTAACATACATCAACAAGAGAAGGAAGTTGCCAAATCCAGCCCAGAAACCATGAACAGCACCAAAGAAACAAACAATAGTAAGATTCCATTTCTTGATATTTTGATACTAAGCTTAATCTTGTGCAAAACCTGTGGATCTCATTTTGGTAATTCATGTATTAAGCTCCATAAATGTGTTGTCAGTCTTCCTGTTGCATGTTTTATAACTGCATACTGGTGTTTATAACCTTGCTATCAGAACAGGGCCTCGGATCTCATTTCTGTTCTGAATATCAAGGAGAGAGAGTCCTGTTCAAGAATGACATTACGCTTCTTCCCTTTCCAGATCTTACCTGTTAGAGGATTTAGAAACCTCTTAACAATGGAACTCTTAACAATCTTAAGAAAAAAAAATCCCTTTTTTTGTTAATTTCAGAAAACAAAACATGTAATTTAAATCTTGTGTTGGTTATTGTCCAAAACAGCACGTGCTTTATCTTTCCTCTGAGGCAACGAAATTGCTAAGCTTGTCTTTGCTTCATATGTACTTGTGAATAAGAATAGTGTTTTTTTCTTTGGCCAGCAGCTTCTGTGACCTAGATTTATTTGTATCTATTTGAGCATTAGTGAGCAGAGCAGCTCTTGTAATTACTTTGTTCTTACTGTGGAGATGAGATGGATGTCTGCCATATTTGCTACTTCGCTGTTTATAACAATAGTGATAGTGATGAAACTAATTTGTCTTTCATCTATTGAGTGGAGAAGTGAAGTATCAAGTTCCTGAGTTAGCACCTACAATCCCCATCCCCCGGCACCTGTTCCATGTCTGTTTGTTTGAGTGAACAATGTGGCAGAAATAAAATTCAGAGAGATTAAAATGTGCACCTCATGGAGCTTTATATAAAGGCCGTGTCAAGACTGGCAGTCACAGCAGAAGGAGGGCATGCTGTGGAATTAATATAGACAAAATATTGAGGATACTGAGGAATCACAGTTACTGCAGGGAACTCCCTTGAATAAACACATATTCAATTTAGACTGGTCAGTTTCTTATTTCTTCATTGGAAGATTTTTCTTTGGCTTATGTATTTGTGTGGCTTTTTGTGTTTTTTTTTTTTTTTTTAACTTCTACAGATAATGAGAGAGTGCTCAGTGAGGGAAAATCCTCCAGTGCGGTCTCAGAGCCAGGTGGGGCATGTCCTCCCACCAGTGGGTGCCTTATGGCTGACCAGATGAAGCAAGGCTGCATGGAACTGGAAGGAGGAAGCGAGACAGGTAATAGTCTCTGGGGGACCTTGATTCTCTGAGTGTATGTATTGAGAACAGTCCTGACATTTGCCTACTGGTTCTGCTATACCATAGACTGCTGTAGCTATTATGTGTTCGTAATTAGAAAGAAGTATGTGGTGAATATTTGCTTTATATTTGTGCTTTATAGGCCTACTAACAGTTTTCTTCTGGGAGGGGGTTAGATCTGTTGGGTCACTTTGGGGCAAAGTGTGTGAAATTCATTGCAGTACTGATACTTTAAGGTAGTCAAGGGCTCTTTCTGAGTAATGTAAGTAACCACAACATCCAGAAAATTAAATCTTGTGGATGTATGAAATTGTCCAGAACAAGAAGCTGCCGTGCAATTATGCTGCAGAAAATGTGGGTGGGAGATGCGTAGTGGCTGAATAGCAGGAATGTGATTGTCATTTGTAGGGCAGCATATTTCAACAAGACTCCATGACTGAAACTTGTGATGGGACACAATAGTGGGCTGAGTGGTACTCTGGGGATAGGCTTGACTGTAATGACAATTTGTCCTTCTAGCTGAGAAGAGTGTCCCCAAGAAGCCTACTCGATTTTCTTGCATCCTTCCAAGCCCTCAGGAACTTATGCAGATTAAGAACAAAAAGAAGGTATGATTGAGAACATACTGCAAATGGATCGAGTGTTCTCCTTGTTTTCCATCTCATGGGGGCTTTGCATGACTGGTCATATCTCAGAAATCTTGAGTTCCAGTCTCTGCCGATAAGAATTAAACAGTCAATTACTGAAAATCCTGCTATACTTCAGGGACAGCATTGATTATTATCTGTTCTGGTTACTGAGATGCAAGAAGTGTTGGGGAAATTTTATGGCACAATTTGTAAGCTATGTGCATCTGACTTCAGGGTGGGAAAGTTGCTGGGTCTAGTTTTAATTTATGGGGATAATCAGCAAATTACATCAAAAAGGTCAGGTTGCCTACTCTTATCAAACCTGTCAATGGGGACCATATCAAGAGGCCAGTAATAGAAGTGACATTCTAGCTTGCTGATTCATTTACTCCTGCGTTTGCTTTGTCGTGAGAATGACTGAAAAGATTGTCTTGATTAGACAAAGAATGATTTTGCCACAATGTTTGTTTGAGCCTTATTATTCCAAGCTACACTCTTAACTCTGTACATCTCTGACCAGAGATGGTCATGTTTTCTTAACTTATTTAAACAAAAATACTGAAGGAAGCACAACAGATCCCCTGCTGCTGGCATACTAGTTTGCTTTGTGATCCACTCTGACAGCCTCTGGATCTGAATGTAATTTAAGGCATCAATTTCTCTCTAGGAAGTTTACTGCAGTACTGAGGAGCTCGGTTCTTTACCTACAGGGCAGTGCTGCTGTCGGGTAATGCTGAGCCACAAGGCGCGTTAGGGGAAGTGCTTGTCAGCACAGTCTTCAGAGGAACTACTGAGTTTTGGCATTAGCCAATTTCGAAGAAATTAATATTGATTCAGTTACTATTTCGTTTGTAACCCTTTGTTTTGCATTACATCTAGCTTTCAATGCAGCCTAGCTGTTGGATTTTGTGTGAAAGTCTATTGTTGAGGAAGGAGCTTGTGTAGTGCTTTCATTGTTCTAACCAAAAGCCTCTCTTAAGACTCCAGCTTTATCATATTGGAAAACAAGGTTAGAAGAAATCAAGAACATTGCCAGCGGCTGGTCCCAGCAGTAGCTGGGAGTTCTTTAAAGAAAGTTCCAGGTGCTTCTAGAAAAAGGACAGTGCCTTACGCTACAGCAGAGGGCAGAAGGACACTCGTAAATCTGTTAGTTTGCCCAGATGCTAAATCCTTTCCTGATGCTAAATCTGGTAATGATTTCATCCTGAGCATGTCAACAGAGCACACTAAACATTCAACTTCAGAAATGTTGATGCTGACATGGCACCAGCTTGTTCTGCTTCCTTTAACCTGTGAAGTACTGGAGGAAAAAAAAATCTGCTAAATAAAAGCAGAGAACAAATTATACATTGAATGGAAAGGTTTCTTGTATGTTTCCAAAAGCAATGACCAGAAGCTCAGAAGCATAGGACTGACATGATTATAAATGCAGTGTAAACTGCCAGCAGTCTAATTTCCTTTCAGACGGTCTTAAGAAATAAAACATGTTCTGTTGTTATGTGCTATGTAACAATAGAATACCCTCGGGGTTGTGTTACAGGATTTATTGGTGTACAAAAATGCTCCTAGTGTCATACAGTCCCCTCAGGCCTGTCATACTGGGGCAGCACATGGGTATTATTTTGTTACGCCCTCACAGGGTCCCTGTGCTCTCTGTGCTGTTTCAGGATCTGTGTGTTTCACTGCAATTTGAGGATGTTCACGCAGGTATGTTTGCAGGGAAGCAGAAGACAGAAGACTGGTTGCTTCTGAGTTACTGAGAACCCAGGGGAGCTAGTAGTCATGATGGTCACGAATTTAGTTCACTAGGTCATCACTAGCAGTTTGATCGTGATAGGAGCTAATGGGGAACTGACATTTATTCTGGCGCTTAGTAAAGTTCATACAGTTGTTTGTGCTTTTGGTTTTTTTGAACACCAACAGAATCTTCGGTTAACCTTTTCTCAGCCAGGTTTTTTATTACACAGACTGTGGTACTATCTAGTGTCTTAAAATAAGAATCAGGCAGGTAAGAGTAGTTGACTTCCCTTCAAAACCAAAAATGCACCTGTTCTTCTCTGCCCACATTTCATCTTCTCTGCCTAGCCATGCTGGAGCACCAGATGTTCTCAGGAGCATGTCTCACTTGCAGGGTGTTGTCTAGTTCTTAGGCTTTTGCAGCACTTCTTTCAGCAGCTGCATAAAAGCTGAGGAATCTTGCTGCATGTCACACAGTGAGGTAGAATACAAGAGCCTGGAGCCAAAGGAGACAGACAAGGACACGGAGTAGTAATGCCATTGTAGCTGGGTAGAGCTGATCTTTTCAACATGCTTGGGGCTCATCAAAGACCTTTCCTCTGCTCTGTTGAGGCATTTGGAGTAGCAGAGCTAATTGCTCAGTGAAACTTAAAGCTTTTCAAAGATGGCAGCTCATGCGTGCTCCATTCAGCATGACTTGATACTGAATTCTTGTGATGAATACAGGTTTTCTGGCCTTGGTTAGCCTTTACTACTCACATGGTACAGTAAACTTTATCATGCTAAGGTTAATCTATTTGCTTTTGATTCAAATGTAAGAACATTTTAAAATAAGAAATAATGCACTTCCAGTTTGTAATTATGAGAATGTTGTCTTCAGCTCCTGATAACTGGCACAGAGCAGTTCAACCAAAAGCCAAAGAAAGGAATACAGTTTCTGCAAGAGAAGAACCTTCTTGCCACCCCCATTGACAACAATGAGGTGGCCAGGTGGCTACGGGAAAACCCTCGCCTGGACAAGAAGATGATTGGGGAATTTGTGAGTGACCGTAAGAACATAGACTTGCTGGAAAGCTTTGTTGGGTGAGTGTCTTTCCATATCCCTCTAATCACAAAGGGGTGAAAGCTGAGAGTTCAGTGATAAATTAAAATGCAGTGCAACAGTAGTTGGGATCTGTATCACTTGGCTCTCTGTGCATCAGTATGCCTTAATTATAGAATGATTCTATGCATCTCTTGCAAATGGATAGCACCTTAGATGAATATGATAGCGTGATACCCAAACTTCTTTCAGTAGGGGCCAGTCTCTGTGAAGACTGCAGAGATAATTATGTAATTAATAACTTGTATAATTATCAGTGGTTCTTTGTTGTTTTGCATATTCATGGTCTTTTTCTTTGTTCCTCACCCTTCCCTCTTTACTGTTTGTTCTCTGTGACATCTGGCATTCCAATGCTGAACCAAACAGGACTGTAGTCAGTAAGCTTATCCTACCTTTTCCATTGCGTTTATTTCTCATTGCAATTCATTCTTCTTGCAGGACTTTCAGCTTCCAGGGTTTAAGGCTGGATGAAGCTTTACGACTTTATCTAGAGGCCTTCAGGTTACCAGGAGAGGCACCCGTAATCCAGAGACTGTTGGAAGCATTCACAGAACATTGGAGGGTGTGTACTTGGTGGGCAGAAAGCTCAAACACCGTGTTGGACATGACAGATCAAACTGCCTGTAGAAGCTTACTGTGTCCTGCAGGCAGCAGCTGTTGTTTTGTAGGAGATAGCAGTGGCATGTAGATTTCCAGGGTGCTTTTTGGAAGCTAGAGCCAGAGCCTCGGGTTTTTTGTTTGGTCCGGAGATGATTCAGTACTGTGGGTGGGAAGACGGTTCTCTTGGTCACTGATACATCCTTGTTAATGTAGGACTGATTTGTGTATATATTTGCCTTTCAGAAATCGAATGGGTCCCCATTTGCTAATAGTGATGCCTGCTTTGCCCTGGCCTATGCAGTTATTATGCTGAACACTGACCAGCACAACCATAATGTTCGCAAGCAGAACGTCCCAATGACTCTGGAGGTGGGTATTGGCAGTGTAGGCACCTGACTTCTCTTGTTTTGATAGCTATGCAGTATCTGTTTTATCTCAATGGCATTCTCTTTTTTTTTTTTTCCTGGCATTCATGACTCATATGCAATAAGCTGGTGTGCAGCACTGAGGTTGAGTACAGTTGGAGAGGAAGGCTGGGGGTGAAGGACAGTCTGAAGAAATGCTAAGCTTAGCAGACAACATGCCAATTTAGTCAAGGTGCCTCTTTATTTTAACATACTGTATCCTAAGACATAGGTAAGAATGAGAAGATTGTTGAACTGCTGGGGGCTTTGAGAGAGGTCAAGTCCTTTGAGTGTCAGTGCACTGGTACAGACCTGTCATTCTGATGTCCAGCCTCAGCTAAGCATGTGTTCTGTTTGCTCACACTGAAAGAATAGAGATAGGACGGGCTGGTGCACACTTCAGTGCCACTAAGAATAGCATTTTGTCTTTGAACTTTGAGGCTGCATGTTGAAGAGCACGGCCAAATCTGCTACTGATCCCATGGAAAGCAAGTGGAGAACTGAATGCAGCCAAGCAGTTCAAGGTGGAGATACTAGGAGAGTTATATTGGTGTTACTTTTTTTCACCACAGGAGTTTCGGAAGAACCTGAAAGGTGTGAATGGAGGCAAAGACTTTGAACAGGACATATTGGAAGACATGTACCATGCCATCAAGTAAGAATCAACCTGTCATCTCCTTGTATGCAGAGAGCAAACTAGAGTTGTTTGGTCTGTGAGAACTCCAGAGAGCTCTGAAAGGAGGCTCACTGATGATGTTTGTTTCAAACCACCTTCCAGCTCCATATGGGGCTGGAGTAACAAGCCTGTCATAGTAATTGCAGTGGATTTGTATCTTTGGATTCCTGCCATGGTATTTTAATCCACAGAGCTTTAGCTAATGTTAAAAAAATACATCTTATACCAATATGGAAAAGAATGTCTGAGCACAAGTGAAATGCTTTATCTAAGAAGCCTCTGTCCTCCCGGCCAGGCCTTTAGGATTCTTCAGAACTTTTTATGCAGTGCCAGAGCTAGCAATTCATCCCAAGGACAGTATTGTTGCTATGACATAACATATTCAGGTGTCAGTTTAATATTTCATTTCAAAAGCTTTTGAGGTTTTCATATGAAGTTGCTGTGTGCACCCAATCTCTTCTGCCACCCCAGAAGTTTTTGGCACTCTCCCAGTAATCGGGGAGAACTTTTGGTGGCCGAGGCCCTTTTGGGCGTGGACTAGCTGTGGGTGGGGAGTTTCAGCAGTAGCTCAGAAATCTGCCTTATCAGTAAATCCAGACACTGCCGACTTGAAGCTGAGAGGATTACGTTTCTGAGGAGACAAGATGTGACTCTGAATCTCAGCTGGTTTCAGTCTGCAGTTGCAGGCAGTGGCTCATGCTGGAAGCAGGGCAGTGTGCTTGACTTCCCTTTTGAGCCCACTTCAGGAAGGTGGGAATGCTGCCTGTACTGAATATCTAGATATTCTTCGAGACATGACTCAAGCTTTCAAATAGAGCTCTAGTTTTGATTAGTGTCTCCCCGAGGGTGTTCTTAATGTCTTTTTAGTAGTACCCTGAGAATTTTCTTCTTATCTTTCATTGATGTAGTGCCTCTCTTCCAGTCTATTCCTATCTATCCTCCCTTCACCGGATACTTTAACTTTTTCAGTATGTTTGATGGCTAAAACAATTGATACCTCATTTCAGAATTGCTCCATCTCAAAGAGATTGCCACAGTGTCATAGTTGAGACTGGGGGACAGTTTGTTTTCTTTGTATTTATTATCTGGGGGCGGGGAACAGGCTGTAATCTGTACATAATAATACATTTGAATATTTGCATTATTCTTATACATAGATACTCGTGCTTATTCTTGACTGCAATGGTATAACAGTTTTTTATCTGATAATAATGAGATGTGCTGAGTGCTCTAAGGGGGTGGGGGTGAAGCTGTGCTAGTGTGCTGTCCAAAGTTTTCCATCATTTAACTCTAGTATATATTGTATTTTCCACCTGTAGTATTAGGTAGCTGCTGGTTCAGTAGTGTCCTTACACAGTAGTTACTAAGTGCTCCTGGGAGACACTGCACTTTATATCAAAGGTATTGGAGAGAGGGGCAAGGGAAGCAGGCAGGTCTCAGAAAATAGAATGTTTCAGGAGCTGGCAAAATCACTTCAGAGTAGGTATCACTTAGCTTTGGGACCATGTAGCAAAAGGCACTGTGTAAATGTTAGGTTTGGCTCAGAATTAAAAATTCAACCTTTCTGCCTGCCTTCCTTGTAGAAATGATGAGATAGTGATGCCAGAAGAACAGACGGGCCTGGTGAAGGAAAACTATATCTGGAATGTCCTGCTACATCGTGGTGCCACTGATGAGGGAATATTTCTCCATGTGCCTCCTGGAAGCTATGATCATGATCTCTTTACCATGACATGGGGGCCAACCATTGCAGCACTTTCTTATGTTTTTGACAAGAGCTTAGAAGAAACAATCATCCAGAAGGCTATCTCTGGTTTCAGGTAACTCTTGCATTCATGAAACCCAGAACAGTTAGTGCGACCATTGCCTCACATCTGCCTGCTAGGCAGGTCACAGTGAATACCATCTGTTACGAGCAATTGAAGAGCTTTTTATTGTGACCTACACTCTTGTAGTTTTCTAGCATTTGTATTGATTCATCCCATCTCTACCTTTCTTGGTGCCACTCACTGTTTGGTTTGACTGCTGTGTTACAATAAATCAAAGTGCTTTGGGGTATGTATTTTTAAATTCCAGTGCTTAGAAGTGAGCAGAAAATATCACTCCTACTTTGCACCGTGATGCTGACAAAATCCTTGTATATTGGTAAAACCTGCCTATGAGGCCATAGCCATGGCTGGATAAGATGGGGAACCTTTTTTTTTTCCTCTTTTCTTCTTTTGTATCTTTTTAATTTCCCAGATGATCAGTATTTTAAAATCTTGCTATCTGTGAGAAACTGTTTTGTAATGATCTGTGATGGTGCTTGCATTCAGACCAAACCATGCCTTAAGTGCAGCTTTAAAGCTCTGTTAATATGCTACTGTAGCCATGATCTCTTGGAAACTAAACCTTCAACACTACTGCAAATGTCAGCAACTTTTTATGTCAAGACATGAAATTAGGTGTATTGGCTCAGCTGCAGCTGGTACGTCTGTTTGGACTTTCTTCTTGAAAGCGATCCTTGCATATCACAGACAAATATCAGGATTCCAGGATCTGAGGATGATTGTGATTATCTGATGGTTAAGAGTAGATTTTATACATGAGTAGACTTTATACATTTATATTATGAGTGTGTGGAGAGGAGGGTCTAAAACATCGACAAAGAGGCTATCTGATTTGCTGTCCTGTAGAGAGACTTCTCTCTGCTAAGCTATTACATTCTCTTCTGTTTTCTTCTTCTTCCTCCAGGAAATGTGCAATGATTTCTGCTCACTATGGCCTTAGTGATGTTTTTGACAATCTCATAATTTCTCTCTGCAAGTTTACAGCCCTCAGCAGCGAGGTAAGTTTGCAAGGAGGGGAAAGAAGTATGGCTTTTAGTATATTGGAGCTCTCTTCCTCAACAGGCTTCAGACTGTTTTTTGATAGATAGTGTGTGGGAACCATGCTTTGTGCTAAGAAGATGACAGCAATTCTTTTCTAAGGTCAGAACTTGCAAAGAAACCCACAGCATTGCTCTGAGAACCTGTGCAAGATCCACAGTGAGCAGAATAGAACTGCAAAATCACCACCACCACCACCACACACACCACAAAAAAAATAAAAATAAAGGCAGGGTCTGGAAGAAGATCGCTCAAGACAGAAAGCATGGGTCTGAAATGACCAAGACAAGTGATCTTTGAAATCCCTTAAAGGGATATCTGAAAAAGAACAGTCCTACAAATTAGTTCAGTTAATGGAATTAGGCTGTTCTAAAATCATACATTCTTTTTATTGGGAAATTGTGTTGTCTGGCCTGGCTGTTTTATATCCCTTGCATCTTGGCGTTGGTAGCAGTGAAAGAGTACTAGACTGACGATTAGAAGACAAAAAAAAAAAAAGCCTGAGCAATGGGGTTGCTTTAGATCCCCCCTTCCTCTGCAGCTCACAACAGTAGAGATGCAATACTTAATCCTCTCCAAGCATACCAAACCTTGAGACTACCAACAGATAACACAAGCAGAGGAATGTCTGCCATTAAACAACTGTTTGACGCAGATTCGTACAGTAGAAGCAACTACACCAAGCCTTCAGAGGCACCAGCTATTGCCAGCTGCATCCCATCTAGTTGGGAGACTGGAATCTAGAGCAGTCCTGGGTCTGTGTAAATTAAGAAAGTATGTCTTTTGGTGATGTTGTAGAATCAGGGAATTCTGGATTTGAAGAGAGCTGGGAGTTCTTATCTTTGGCTAGATTCCAACTACACCAATTACTTTCTGCTGCCCTAAATTCCTGTAGGGCTTGGAGACAGTAGTGGAATATGACAACTGAACAAATATTTGAGAGAGAGTCTGGTGGAAGGGGAAAAGGAGGGGCCGTCTTCAGGGGTTGAGGAGACAAAACAAAAAGCAACCATTAGAAAGCAAGAGAAGAACAGCAAAGTGTCACTTAGCTGCTAGTCCTTCCTGAGACAGATCGCCCTGGTGATCAGGTATCCTCTCTGAGCACCGCAATTACTATGCATGTTTGGTTGAAAGAAGAGGAATAGAAAGGAATATGGAGGGGATTAACTTGGCAGTAACTAGTGGTAAGAGTAACTTTGTAAGTCAGTAGCAGTTTTGGTCATAGTTTGCACCTCTGATGATAACGATTGCCTCCAGGGGAGTGATGATAATTTTTGTAGAAGGCTTTGATCCTGGAATGAGTTCCTATAGCCCAATAAATTAAAGTTAGTGAGTTTTCAGCAAGCGCTTTCAAAATGCTCAGTATCATTGCTGTTCTTGAAGAGCTTGTGTCTGAGTGCCCCTGTGATTCAGCTTGTGTCAGGTAAGCCACCTTGTCTTTGTTTTTGTGCAAAGCAAATGTAAGCTGAGGAGTTAGTTATCCACAGCTCTGTACAAAGAATTGTTGTCTTTTCTGTAGCCAAATCTGAACAGTCTGCCCTAATTTCTGTTGAAAAAGAAACATCTCTTGCCGACTACCACCCCCTCTTCTTTCCTGCAGTCTATTGAGAACCTGCCGACTGTTTTTGGAAGTAATCCCAAGGCCCATATTGCAGCAAAGACTGTGTTTCATTTGGCCCATCGCCACGGTGACATTCTGCGGGAGGGCTGGAAAAACATCATGGAGGCCATGCTTCAGCTTTTCCGAGCAGAACTGCTGCCCAAGGCCATGGTGGAGGTAATAATAGCCAGCTCGTGGGTAATTGAAGACCCAGGGAGTGGGAAGCTGGCTTTTCATAGAACCAGTTCAGAGAGGAGGAAATCTCTCTTGCAAAGGCCTGGGTTTGGTAAAGCGTGTGCTGAGCCTTCAAATCGTGTAATGTTCAAGTTACATGCAGGCTCCAGCTTGTTTCACAGTGTTTCATTTTTTCTAATTTTATCTTTTGTGGTATTTGAGAAATTCCAGTATTTGTTTTACTTGACCAAATTTTGAATGTTGTATGGAAGAGGGGACACACTGTAGGCATGAAGTATTCAAGTACAGCATTTGCGTTGCCAGATGGGGGAGACAAGTCATTGTACAGGTAGGGGTTGAAGAGCTGAGGCTGTTTGAGTGTGGTGAGTTGGCTGAGGATGGTGAGTGTGGTGTTACGTCATCAAGTGAAACATTACAGGGGTAACAAAAACAGGCTACAAAGAAGTAGACGACTGAATGTATACATCTTTTGGCCTGTCTTCCAGGTCGAAGATTTTGTGGATCCCAATGGCAAAATCTATCTGCAACGTGAGGAGACACCATCTAACCGGTGAGTGGTGCAGGTAGCTCAGGCAGTCGTCTTTTTGTTTTCTCCCTCAATGCTGGAGGAATAATACTGCATGATTTTTTGTTTTGTTTTCTCACTGATGCTGGTGTCTTCCAATTTGCAGTGGTGAATCTACAGTGCTGAGTTTTGTTAGTTGGCTCACCCTTAGTGGGACGGAGCAATCTGGTATGAGAGGGCCATCAACGGAGACACAGGAGGCAAAACGAGCAGCTCTTGAATGCATAAAGGTAATGTACAGGCTATAAAAGAACGAGCTTTTGTTTGTGGTGACAATGCTGTGTGGATAACAGGCAACAGAAACATTAAATACGCATGCTTCTGGGCAATACGGCAGGTTCCAGAGGACTTGGAAATTACAAGAAACTACAGAGGAGTGTAATTGTATTGCCAGCTAAAGGGTCTTATGTGCTGTGCTGTACAAACGTGCTAGCATGAAAATAGGAACAGTTTCACACAAGGAACTGGGATCTGCCCTTGGCGTCTTAATCTGATAATTAAGTACAAATGTATAAACTCTCAAATAACTAATCTTTTCCAAGACAGTCTGAAAGCACATGTTGCCAACAAAATCTGAGTTGGGGGGTTGATCAATCTGTAGGCAGAGGCTTCTTTTTAAGAGGCAAAGAGTTATGTGTTAAAATATGTCTAGCACAGATCAGGTCTGTTAGGGTAATTGCTGTTCAAGTAGTGAGCTAGCTGGCAGCAGTTTTCCTTCAGGTAATTGTGTTGAAGTCACTCTCAATACCTATTGTGGGAGCAAGTTGTGGTTTTGGAGGATCTGTTTGTATGTCTTCCACGTTGTCTAGACTTACCATCCTCTTTTCTATCTTTTGCAGCAATGTGATCCTGAGAAGTTGATCACAGAAAGCAAATTCCTCCAACTTGAATCCCTCCAGGAGCTGATGAAGGTGAGAAAGATACTGGGCAAAGGACTGGACTGGTGGTGGAGCAAGTATGCTGTGAGCGATCATGGATGTGTGCTCTGTACTCACGTAGCTCCTCTGTCCTCAGAGGATGTCTTGAGCCTATTTTGGATATGAAACCAGCCATTAGTTTGGTTTTTACGTGTAACTTCTGTGCAGGCAGACACAATTTCTTTAGCAGCAGAGGGAGACATTAAATTGTGGAATGCATTTTGAAAGCCTTTAGAAGATTACGGGAAGTGTTTGAAAGTATTTGTAGCTCTATGTAGGAACTGAAACTGTAGACTGTGCTTTTTCACACCTTTTCTGGTGTGCCGTGTGCTTAATGAGAACATTGTAAAATGCCAGTTTAGAGACAAGAGTTGATCAGAAATACTTGACTGTGTGCCCTTAGGTAGAGTGAAACCTGGCTGTGGTGGGAGATGTAACAAGGCTGGGCTCACTAGCCTTTGGGCTGGACAAGCTCATCTCCCTGGGCGAGGATGGTAGTAACTGGTAGTAACTCCTCAGGTTGTTGTGGAGTTTGAGACCACTCCAGGGTGTGGAACAAATGTGCCAGCTGCTCACTGGAAGCCTTTTGATGTGTAGCAGAGAAACCACTTCCAACAGCAAATAGCACAGTGCAAGCCCTGCAGCGGTGCTGTGCAGGCTAGCAGTGTGTGCTCCCTGATTCTATGGCTCCTTAATGTGCAAGTGTCTTCTGCAGGCTGCTGTGATGGCAGTTCACTAGCTTCATCAATAGGATCCATGACACTACTGGGACTGGTCCTAAAACAGAGGAAAGATTTATTTATCAAGGCTTTCTTCAGAGGTTCAGAGAATAGGTATTGAGTTTCAAAATAAAAATGACAAACAAGTAAAACCCAAAGAACGGTACTTAAAACAGCTTAAGTGGAACTTCTTGCTTGGATTGCACAAAGACCAGTATGTTGCTGGCCCACGTGGGGAAGTAGTGGCTGAGTTTTCATGTGCCATCTCAGAACATTTTGTTCTTACTGTTACTATGTCAGGAATTCTCCCTTTGTAGGCAAGTTGGTGGCTTGAGAGGAACACCTCCAGTATTTGTAGTCATTCCTGCGTATGTCTACCTTTTCTGTGCTTCACATACACTTAGCAAGAAGCTGCTGGCTTTCAGAATTCTTCCCCATCTGGGAGACTTTGTCAGAATTTAACATTCTTTAAATTCGTATTACATCTTGCCTAATAAAATAGGATTTCCCATATACTTAGCTTGACCCCTGACCTCCAATGCATTTTTGATGGGCTGTGCATGACCTCCCCAGATACTGGAGTGCTGTTTTGTCCAGACTTGAAGCATTCTGTTAGTCCTCACTGGTCCTCCTGTTTTGAGGAGCTGCGAGTCACAAATGTTTCTTGGCTTTTCTAGGCTCTAATCTCTGTGACTCCTGATGAGGAGACATATGACGAAGAGGATGCTGCCTTCTGCTTGGAGATGCTTCTGAGAATTGTGCTAGAGAATAGGTATGACCTTGAAATACATTCAGATTCACTGTAAATGTCCCTGCTTTACTGCAGCTGCTGCCTGGGTCTAGGGAATGAGTTCCTTATGTGCTTGATTTGCCAACTGAAGCAGCATGTGGCTGTAATTTCAGGGCTTAGCAATTCTATCCTAGCATATGCAAACGTAGGTACTATTCACCCATGAATTACTGCTTGATATCCTGAGATATGGAGAACATAAACTGAACTCTGGAGGGAGAATTCTCCCACCTGATTGCTTTGAGAGTAATGAAGTAAATAAGAAACTTCACAGCTTTGTTGTTTCTCTGTGCTTGTTCTTATAGTTCTCTGCTGGAGCTTTTCATTAAAGTGATGAAGTAGCAGGTTGTGAGGAGTTCTGGGGGAAGAAATAGCTGGATCCTGCTTGTCTCATCTCCTTTCACCCTACCCTTTTCCTCTTCCTTGTTGTGGCTAGGGACCGTGTGACGTGTGTCTGGCAAACTGTCCGAGACCACCTCTATCATCTCTGTGTCCATGCGATGGAGTTCTGCTTCTTGGTGGAGAGGGCAGTGGTGGGGCTGCTGAGGCTGGCAATTCGGCTCCTTCGTCGGGAAGAAATCAGTGCACAGGTAAGGGATTTTTTGAAGGTCAGTTGCTGGTTTTTTTTTTGTGGCTACACCTGGCAAAACAGGAAACCAGTCACTGTTGGATGGACACATATTTAGGCTGTCCGTGCTGCAGGTAACAACAAACAGCACTTGCAAGTAGCCCTAAATAAGTGAGGTGGACTTAGCTGGAGAAGGGAGTGTAAACAATAGGGTCTGTTGTTCTTTGTCTCCTTCTGTGGCTAGGTTCTCCTCTCATTACGTATCCTGCTCATGATGAAGCCAAATGTGTTGTGCAGAGTTAGCCATGAGGTTGCCTACGGCCTCCATGAACTGCTGAAAACCAACGCTGCCAACATTCACTCTGGGGATGACTGGTACACGCTCTTCACCCTCCTGGAGTGTATTGGGTCTGGGGTGAAGCCACCTGCAGCCCTGCAGGTTACAGCAAGGGCAGATAACGACACAGGTAAGACAGGCCAGCTTTTGCTAGGAAATCTGATGCCTGCCTGCCAGATAAGCAGCTGCTTCCTCAGGCTTTTCAATTAGCAAAGGGGACTGCAAGAAAACAAAGCTGATATTAAACTACATTAGGAAGATTAAAGACCAGCACCTGCTGTTCACTCCTACCCATGGTCTGTCCCTGTCTATACTCTGCCATCTCTTCATGCTCTGAGCAGCAGTCCAGGTGCTAGTCCCTGGGGGAGCAGTGGGAGGAAAACTGATAGTGGTTGTAGCAGCCCTAGAAGGTCTTTGCTCTGCCCCAAGGAACGTTTGCTGGTGCTTGTGGTCTGGTGCCATGGCTAATACAGACTTAATCTCTCATCTGGGTGTGTAATGTATACCCAGCTGTTGTTCCTGTTTTGTGGGACTGATTCCATTCTGTCCCTTCTTTTAAGGATCTCGTAAACGGAATTGTTATTTAAACTTCTATTTCCAAATCCATTTGTGTTCATAGTGCCTGAGTCATGCCCGCAAGACCAACCCAATGTTCCCCTCTTCTCTCGACTGTGCTAGAAGACTGTCTTTTCAGCAAACTGTTCCCGTTCCACTTCAGCCAGCTGGCAGTGTATTTCAGGCTGACAGCTTCAGACTTTTAAAGCAAACATCAAAAAAAGGACTTTCCTAGAAGACTTTGTTTTCCTCACTGCTTTTTCTAGAACTTCATTGCTAAGTCCTGATGCATTATGCTAAACCGCTTGGGAAAAACTGATCTTACAAAATCCCTGTGGCCTTTGCCTTCTGGGGCTAATACTAGGTTGTTTTCTCCCACCTCTTTTTTACTGCTTCTGTCTTTGCTGCTTGAGCAAACTACTTGACTGTGACACCTTGCAAATCAAAGCATTTACCTCCTGAAAGTGTCTGGTATGTTGTGTTCACAGCAAGTCTTTCTCTGTGCTGGTAGGTTTCTAGATAATGTTGAATGATCAAGAACATATTTTTTTTTCTTAAAATAACGTTTATGTCAATGCCTTAAATTTGGCCCTTGCAAGGATTTCTGTGCTTTGGACACGTGAAATTTAAAGTTATCCTGAAGTTCAGAGCAGTTATATCTGACAGGTGTGGAACATGCTTAAGAGGATTGTTGTCTGTAAGAAATACTTCACCCATATTAGCGTGGAGCTGTCTGACTGACCTCAGAGGCCCCATGTGAGTCGTGTCATTCTGCGTTGCACTTTTGGAGTTGCTTTGGCTGAACCTAGCACCTCCAGTAGTTCTTAAAACGTGTGGCACATCTGATTCTCCTCCCAGGCCCAAAGCATCAGACTCTGCCCTTTTAAATCCAGGGTCAAGTTGATAAGCAACTTAGTGGAGGATGGGGAGTCCCCTTCCTCTGAAGGGGAAAGCCAGGTGTACCTGCAGGGAGGAAACATTGCCCAAGATCTGTTTCCTGTTGTCTCCTGTGCATGTTCCTGTCACAGTTGTTCTTTCCCAGGAGAAGAGCCCTGGCCCAGATTCTTCCAGGGCCCACGGGTGGTTGTAGGCTGATGGTGATCTGGATTGCTTCTCCCTTACCCGCAGCTGCTCTTCCAAGTTCATTCTCTTAAAACCCATACCTTTTGTCTTCAAGGTGCACAGTCGGACAGTGAGGTCTCCTCCTCCTATCATCCAAACGACATGAGCCTGGATCGTGGCTACACTTCTGACTCAGAGGTGTACACAGACCATGGGAAGCCAGGGAAGATGCATCGCTCAGTGACAGATGTGGATATGATGAACAGTGGCTGGCTAGTGGTGAGTAACCAAGGGGCTTCTGGTGCCTTAAGAAGACTGATTTTGGCGTGGTTTTGAGAAGAGCATGTGGTAGAGAGAGAAGGAGTAAGACAGTAGAAAGTACAAATAAGGGGAGTGGAGTGTAAAGGGAGGATGGGGAGGAGATGCAGCCACAGCAGAAAGCTAGCAGGCAAATGTGGATGAAAGGGAAAAGGGTGCTACAGAAATGACATTACCTGTTCATTTCAGAAGAAAGGCCCTTTTGGCAAGTGTGCTTATTACACTAACCTTTCCTACTACCCTCTTGCTGTACCCTGCAGGTGGGGAAAGATGACATTGACACCTCCAAACCCAGTGCTGGGCTCAACAGGCTGGGGCCGTCTCCTCTTGTCAACCAGTACAGCCTGACTGTGGGGCTGGATCTGGGCCCGCATGACACAAAATCTCTCATGAAGTGCGTGGAGTCTCTGTCTTTCATCGTGCGAGATGCTGCCCATGTGACACCCGAGAACTTCGAGCTCTGTGTCAAAACCATCCGCATCTTTGTGGAGGCGAGCTTGAATGGGGGTAAGGTGGCCTTTGATTTGATTTGAGGTGGCCAGGCAGTGTGAAGGGAAGTGTGAAGTACTTTTGGGGAGTGAGTCCTCAGCCCCCAGAATACGTTCCGCTGTGAGAAAAGTTTCCTGGCTCCTGCTGACAGCAGGGAGCATATTCTTATCCGTCACTGGGGTATAGGGGAGACCTGCGGCTAATGTGAAGGTAGCAGTATCAGCAGGAGTCGTGACTTCCTGTTGTTGCGGAATGCTGTTCCTGAAGGGCACTGGGAACCTCTTGAAGTGGGTAGCTGTCATTTCACAGGACAGAACCCTCCACTGGGGATATCAAAAGGTGGCTGCTGCATGCACTGAATAGCAGAACCTTTTGTGGTGGAGTGTGTATATGGTATGTTGCCACCTTTCACTTTTTAGGCTACAAGTCCCAGGAGAAGAGGGGAAAGAGCCACAGGCACGATAGTAAATCCAGTCGGTTAAAAAAAAAGCCAAAGGAGAGCTCCACACGACGATCACGGGCCTTGAGCCAGCACCAGGCCCACACACACAGTGATGAGGACGAGGATGAGAGCATCCCTGCCAGCTACCACACTGTGTCTTTACAGGTTAGTCAGGACGTAAGTATAGCAAGGATTTCCTCCTCTCCTTTCCCATACTCAGGGCCTTGTTAAGGAGTCACTGGGATGCTTCAGGAGGGGAAGGGAGGCTGCATCCTGGGTTAGTGGACACTGAGTAGCAAAAGGTAGGTCCGGTGGCAGTGTGTAGTTCTGCAGTGAGAGGGGAAGACTGCAGTTTGGACAGGCAAAAGCAGAAGAGCAGTGGAAAGCCAGGAGGGTGGGTGCCTGGAACTGAGTCACTGTAGAAGGTACGATAAATGTGGATCAAGGGCATTTGGAGACGTGAGGTTTATGTGGGAGATAGTGTGGAGTCTGACAGGGCACGTGAGCTTGTGGAGAGAGGAGAGCCCACGAAAAGGAGATCCTCTTAGCATTGGTTCAGGGAAGAGTAGAGACCAGGTTTGATTGAAGAATTTAAGTACCATGTGTTATTTAATGTGATGCTTGACTTGCAGCTCCTGGACCTCATGCACACCTTGCACACGCGAGCGGCTACCATCTACAGCTCCTGGGCAGAGGAGCAACGCCATCTAGAGACTGCAGGGAGGAAAATCGAAGCAGATTCCCGAACACTGTGGTCCAACTGCTGGTGTCCTTTGCTACAGGGTAAAGTCATCCCCTTGTGATGAGAGTGAGCAAAGAGACTTCCAATATAAGGCAGCACTCAGGACATTTGAGGAGCCTGGAGTTAACTGCAGAAAGCAGGCAGAGGCTGTTTTTAGGGTCTGCTGTAATTGGATTAAGAACTTGGGTCAGATTCAGGAAGGTATCTTTAGCATGAGTTAGCTGCCAGCTTACTTCTAGACCTGACAGTAGATTCCAAGTCTGTGACCTGGAACAAGTATAATCCCTCCCCCTGCCCCAGAGTGTTTGGTCTTCATTAACCTTTTCACCTTAGGCTGGGGGAGTGGGAATGAGATACTTTCTCTGTGGGCTCTACACTGCATTCTTCTCTCGCAGGTATTGCCTGGCTGTGCTGTGATGCCCGACGTCAGGTACGGATGCAGGCACTCACTTATTTGCAGCGGGCCCTCCTGGTACATGACCTGCAGGCCTTGGATGCCCTGGAGTGGGAGTCCTGCTTCAACAAGGTAACCTCCTGGCTGGGTTGGGCATGCAGGCAGGACAGTGCTGTCATGAAGAGCAGAGCTCTGTAGGATTGGCAGAATGGTGTCGTACTTCATCACCGTCTTGTTGAGCAGTCTGTTCACTGTAATAGACAAGTCTTTCCCTACTTTGCTCCTGTGAAAAGTTCCTCTTGGCTTAGGCTTCTGATAGAGCCTCTTGGAAATCAGTCCACACACTTCATAGAATCACAGAATTATAGAATAGTTGGGGTTGGAAGGGATCCTAAAGATCATCTAAATGCACCCCCTCTGCCATGGATGGGGACACCTTCCACTAGATCGTGTTGCTCAAAGCCCTGTTCAACCTGACCGTGAACACCTCCAGGGATGGGGCATCCACAGCTTCTTTGGGCAACCTGTTCCAGTTCCTCACCATCTTCATAGTAAAGAATTTCTTCCTTATATCAAATCTAAATCTACCCTCTTTTAGTTTAAAGCCATTATTCGTCCTATCACTACAGTCCGTGATAAAGAGCCCCCCCCCTCCAGCTTTCCTGTGGGCCCCCTTTAGGCATTAGAAAGATGTTATAAGGTCTCCCTGGAGCCTTCTCTTCTCCAGGCTGAAGTTTCCATCTCTCACTGCTTCTCCCACGCTCTTTGTCTATAAACCAGTCCCAAAAGTCAGCTCCTTCTTTGAGGTTGCTTGTGAAAATCTCATCAGTCGTTTTTCAACTAAAAAATGTCAATGTCTGTCCAACAGGTGCTGTTTCCTCTGCTAACCAAGCTCCTCGAGAACATCAGCCCGGCTGATGTTGGTGGGATGGAAGAGACTAGGATGAGAGCCTCAACGCTGCTCTCCAAGGTGAGCTTGCTTCTACTGTCTGAAAGCTCAGGGGAGACCATGTGCATCAAGAGGACCAAATTGTTTGCTTCTCAGCATCTCTGACCTGGATGGGTGGTGTTTTGCTAGTCTGACAGTCTGTAGTGCTGAGTTTCTCCACCACCTTCTCCTGTTGGGACTTGCCTTCTTTCCAGAACAGTCTCCATGACTCTGGAAAAGCTGTCAGGAAGGAGTTTGTGACTTTATGAACAATGAAGTATTTCAGCTCAACATTAGTTGAAGGCAGTCTGTTCCAGTGGTGGAATGATGCATGTCAAAAGTGTAAGCCAGAAGGGCTGGAAGAGGTGGTGATTTAGACTTGAGCAATGGTCTCAGGCATCACAGTCAAGACCTACTCCTCTGCTTATGCAGCTCAGAAAGGAGGCCCCTGGTATCCATGGGCTTGGCCTGTGCGTGCTCCTGGCCTACGACAAGGAGAGGGAGTTCTGAATTTGCACAATAAGCTTGTCAAGCCCTGAGCAGCAGCCCTGATACTGCTTGGTGACAGTAGTTGTGTTCTTTTCTAGGTGTTCCTACAGCATCTTTCCCCGTTGCTCTCACTGACCACTTTTGCTGCCCTGTGGCTGACAATCCTGGACTTCATGGACAAATACATGCATGCTGGCTCCAGTGACTTACTGGTAAGGTGCTGAAAGTGATGCTGCAGTGCTTTGAGCAACCATTCATGGTCTTTAACCTTTTAAGGCTTTTTTAGCCTTTTAACCCTTCCAAAACCATTTTGTTCCATGGTGTTTCCCTTTGGCCTGTTTCCAGTGTGGCCCATCAGCTGTTTTGGGCCTCTGTTCATTGCTGTATGTCCCACCTCTGTGTCCTGACGAGTGTCTCTGATTACAGCTGGAGGCCATCCCAGAATCTCTGAAGAATATGCTGCTTGTAATGGATACGGCTGGGATATTCCACAGTGCTGACTCACGGACGGGATACTCGGATCTCTGGGAGATCACCTGGGAGAGGATTGACTGCTTCTTACCGAGGCTTCGAGATGAGCTCTTCAAACAGACCGTCATCCAAGGTACAAGGGGATGAGAAACGTTAAAAGACAGGTCTTGGGCCCAGCGCTTGCACCTTGTTGAACCTAGCTGCCCTAGTGCCTGGATGGTGCTGAGATGATAGGGGCAGAGCTTGGCATGAGGAGGGCAAACGGAGGGTAGGCAAAAGGAAGGAGCAGACTGGCGTGTGGTCTCACTCTGTGTTTGTTTTCCTAGATCCTGTCCCCAGCATGCCAATGGAGCAACACCCTCAGAAATCAATAGCATCTGCCCTGCCCCCTTCTCCTGTGGGGGATGTGAGGTCAGCCACCCACGCAGGACCTTTGGAGAAGCCCTGTGAAATGGGTGCCACTGGTGAGTCCATGCATTTGTTTTTCCTTGCTTTGGCGTGAACTAGAGTAGCCAGTTGTCTTGTGCTGCTGATCCTGCTTCTAAATGGATTGGTTGCGGCCTTCTTGCTGAGGTTACTGGGGGCAGAGGCTGGGGCAGAATGCCTGTGATTGGCACCTGCTTCTCAAGGGCCCTTTATGAAGGCACGTGGATGGGGAAAGTCCGAAAAGGTCCTTGAGCTGACCCTTAGCCTGGCTTGGCTTTGCTTTGTCAAGGCCCCCTGTGTAAGGCTATGTTTTTGTCTCTTCCTTTTTCCAGAGTCTGAGAGAGCCACTGCACCTGCATCACCCACCATCAGCACCTCTGCCTCTCCTTCTTTCACAGCATCAGCTCCAGCCAAGGCAAGCCCCGTTGCAGACGTACCTCCTACAACAGCACAGCCACCACTCATCCTGCAGCCCCTTGCCTCCCCCCTGCAGGTTGGGGTGCCACCTATGACTCTGCCAATCATTCTCAATCCAGCCCTAATAGAAGCCACCTCTCCTGTTCCTCTCTTAGCTACTCCACGGCCCACTGACCCCATGACAACCTCTGAAGTCAATTAGCTTGAGGGTGTGCAAGAACTGTCCGCTGAGGAAGCTCTGGGTAGAGGATGCTGGCCAAACGTTCTCTGGTAGCGAGCATGTTTGTTTTAGAAGATGATGCTAACCTGAGCAGAAGGGCAGCTGCTGCAGTCCCCGGAGCACATCACATTTGTTCCCTTCTTGTGGCAACTGCCCCAAAACCCCTGACTGCAGCCTTCTTGGTGTCCAGTTCCACTGACCAGTTCCTTCCTGCCTTCACAATCTCAGGGACCAGGCAACACCCCCACCCAGCAGCCTGGGACCAAGCTGCCACCACGTCATCTGGCGAAGAGGGAAAAATCCTTGATGTAACACCAGAGAGGGGCAGCGCTATGAGACCGCCTCTCAGATGGTTCAGTCCAGTCCCTGGACAGTTCCCCAGCTGTTCCCTACCTTTCCTGCCCACGCTTCTGGTCGCACTGCTTTATTTGGGCTCTGGGCATGCCTGGGCTCAGCAGGTTGAGAATTTTGCCTAGATGATTGCTTGCAGCGTAGTTCCCAGCTTGCGATGTAGGGCTTCTTGTCTGCTGTAGCCACATGCTTTCCTTCTGCAGCGTGGATCACAGCAATCCCCTAACCAGGTAGGGAGCAGGGCAGCCTGGTAGGCACAGCACTGTCTTCCCCACCTCGTCCTGCAAACATAATCAGGCTTTCTGTATGGAGGGAGCAAATTCAGAGGGCCCTGCCTAGTTAAGCAGATGAGAGGGAAAGGCAGAGCCCTGTGAGCTGAGAGCAGAGCACTGTGGCCATCTCTCAAACAGCGTTTGGGGAGCTTCTCCCCTTGGGGTGCACAGCAGTGCTGTGTTTTCTACCACTTGCTGCGTTGGCCTCTTAGTGTCCAGCCCCAGGGCTGTCCCCTCCTCTTCAGCTGGAGAAGGCGCTGGGATCTGTGGCACCTGCTGGTAGAGGAGCAGCTTTCTCTTGGAAGCTCCTGCCAAGATTGTACCCTCCTGCATCTTCTGGTTGTCGGGCGCCCGCCTCCTTCTCCACCTAGGGTGTTCCTGCAACTGAAGTCAGCACACAGTCCCTGGTAGTCATTCCCGTGCTTCTGCCGTGCCGCAGGGGTGTCCTGCTCTTCCATCGCCTTGTGCCCAATGCAGAGCTGGCTGCCTGGCAAGCACTGCATCTCAGTTCTTCCTCCTCTAAATTGGTTGGCTAAATTCTCAGTAATACCAGCTTCAGAAATCCCACTGGTGACTGGGAGGGGCGTGGGCGCTGACTCCAACCCAGTGTGTGCTGTACTGAGAGGAACCTAAGGTTGGGGTGGCAGTACAGCCAGTGTACATATGGAGTAAATGGCTTACGAATCCAATGGACTTTTTACAGTGTAATAAATACATCCTGTAAATGAACGTTCCAGTGTTGCGCTCCTTTCCTGTTGCGGTTCTGTGGCCCAGAGCTCTGGGAAGAGTGGAGAGTTTAATTTTTACGGTGCTGTGCCCTTCTGCCCTGGCTCAATGCACCAACGCTTCCAGCAGCGTGCTCCGTCCATGGGACTTGCTCTGACTGCTGGGCGGCTCAGCCGGGAGGCTGCGGTGGAGGCTGGGGCCGCCCAGAGTGGGGCAGGAATGGTTCCACCAAGGTCAAGGCAGAGCTGTAACAACTAAGGCTGCTCTTGCTTTCGTGGCAGCACACTGGTGTCAGCTGTAAGATCTCCGGTGTAATGGTGCGTGCTCATGCACAGCCAGGACTGAGGACAGAAATGAGGGCTGAAGAGCAGATGCCCTGCGGCGTCTCGGCACGCAGCCAGAACACAGACCTCGGTGGCAGTGTGGCTCACTTCAAGGAAAGAAGCCTTTTCCCTCTGATGAGGAAGAAATCCTTATTTCCACTGACAGGACTCTGACTTGGTGAGGGCATGAGATCCTGGAGCCTTCCAGGGCTATTCCTTGTCATGGATGTGGGCAGCCACAGGTACTTCCATCCTGATGTTTTCTGCTCTGTTGTGGCAAGATCCACACAGCGTCTTTAGAGCTGTGCGAGGCACTGATGCCTTCCCTATCGGAAGGATTCCAGAGGATTCCTGTGGGCTTAATAAGGAGTTTAAAAACTTCTGAGTTTGTTTGAATTTCGTGGTCAAAGGTCTAAATATTGCGTAATGGAAATGTGATGCGCATGCTAGGAAAGCCCCGTTAATAAATCCTGGTTATCTTTCCCTGTTTCTACCATTCCTTGAATACTTTTATTCCTGTAACCTTCTCTTCCTCGCCCTCCAGTACCAAAGCCATGGTGTCCCTGCTGCTCTTAGACACTTCCCTTCATGCTTTTGAGCCCTTGCCCTGCCTGCCCATGGTGCTTCTACGTCCAGCCCACCTCTCTGTCCTGTATTTTCAAGGCTTGACTTCTATTTACAGCTCTGTTTTTCTAAGCTGTCTCCAAACCGCTTGCTGAAGCCTTTAGATGATTAACTCTTCATAAGCCATTGCTCAACTCTAAAGCGCTTTTATGTCAGCACTGCTGCCCTCTGATCCCTGGACAGTCTTTTGACTTCTTGGACTGCTGTCATTTACCGGCAAAGCCCAGTTTTTCCTGTTGCCTTAAGATAGGTGTTTTGAGGATGCTGCATTTTAAACTGTTTGCAAACCCAATTTGTACCTAGATCCCTGTATCTTAACTCAGACAATCGTGGTGCAAAGCAAAAACTACCAGAGGAAACTGCAGGAAATGGGACTGGAATGTAAAGAATGTAGGATGGAAAGACAAAATTGCACTTTAAACGGTTTTCACTAAAGTGCAAATAGGAATGGGCTGAAAAATAGATAAATTTATTTCAGCATTGTTTGGATTTTGCAATAAAGAGGTTTCAAGTGTTATGGAAAAAAAAAACATAAATTGTTTTAGTGTGAGCTCAGAGGAGATCAAGGATCAGCTGACAGGTAGCACTTGCTGTGTGATAAATACAGTTTTATTGATCAAGTCTCTTGACTTTTCCTTGTAACTTGAATTACACAACAGCCGTGCTGCCAGCGGCTGTTGGTGAGCAGGGGTGGTCACAGCCCTAGCGTTCAAGCCTGTCCCAGCATCCACTTCTGCTAGACTTGGACTTCTTTCTCATTTTTACGGGTCTGACTCACTGTTGTTCCAGAGGATGCTGGACAGACATCACAGTAGTTTGGGTTTGCTTGCCTCTTGCTGTTCCAATGTACATCAAGAACAGCTTCCGCAGCTGAAAGAGAGCAGGAATAAATGTCAGTAATCAGCATATGTCAATAGAAGGGCTTACTGTGGAGCTGGTGTTGTCCTCAGTATGAAGCCTTCTAACACAAGAAAGCCCTATTTAAAAGATAAGCTCTGGCTGAAAAATGTAAATTTGACGCTGAAACTTGTAAGTGCAGAATCTGAAGCAATGCTGCTTTTACTCAGATTCAGTATTAACAGGAAAAAAGGCCGTGTGCTAAAGCGTACTCAGCAGACCCAGTGATTTCAGAGAGGCGCCATCCAAAAGTGACCTGGCTTTTCCCTAACTACCAAGCTCCTTCCTGGAAACGCCACCTGTTGAGCTCCATCGGGAAACCTGCTCGTGTTAGAGCCTGAAGCATCCTGAAAACGCATCCCCCTCTGCTCCGCACCACCTGCGCATGCAAAGCAGCCTGCTTGGGTTTGCACTGCCCGTCCCATTGTCCAGGAACAATCCCAGCCCCACAAAGGCTGCTGGAGGCGGCAGCAGCTGCAGCACTGGCCCGGCGCCCGCCACACTGGGCAGCATTGTTCCTGCCGCCGCCGTGCGACCGCGGGGCCGCCGGGAGCGAGGGTCGTGCCCGCTGTCCTCCGGCCGGCGGCAAGGCAAAGGCAGGTGGGGGAGCACGGAACGAAGTTGTGGGGCACAGCGTCCTGCAGCGAGAGGTGGGGCAATGCCATGCTACAGAGCAGGGAAAGACGCTGGGCCTTCGAGGAGCCAGCTTGGCTTCAGTTTTTCAGGAAGATCTCCAGGGACTACAAGTCCCAGTGTGCAATACTGTGCCCGGGGTTGTATAACCTGAGCTGGGGGCAGCAGGGGGCCAACGGCATGGCCTGTGAGCGTTGCCCTTCCTCTTCCCAGGGCCCAGGCAGGCGTGATGGTCCCTGCCGGCTGCAGGAGGAGTGCAGGCAGCCGCAGGGCCCGAGGGCCATCTGCACCCTTGGGCTGTGCTGGGAGTGTTGGGACCTGCAGCCACATGCCCCTGGCTGCCACGGGGCAGGAGGGTGTGTTAGTGCCGGGCTGCGGGCAGGAAAACGCGGCTGATGGTCCCTCGCCGCTGCCAGGGGAAGTCACGCTTCCTCTTCTAACTTTTCCATTTAAGACAAATAGAAAGCTCCCGGGGCAGCGGGGCTGGTGGGCGGCAGCTGGACTGGATGCCCGGCTGGGCAGCGCCTGGCGAAGGAGAGGTCGCCCTGACAGGGTCAGGACCGTGTGCGCGGGCAGGTGCCCATTACGCAGCCCGCTGGCAATGGGGCAAGATCCGTCCGTGCTGTGGCACGAACTGCACCACGGCCTCGGGACCCGTCCGAGCCGCCCTAACCCCGATCCCTCACGCGCCGCAGCAGGGAGGGAAGGGAGTGGGGTGCTCCTCGCGGGCCGTGCCCGCCGCACCGGGCGGCCGGGGCTGGGCTCCTGCTACCCGGGGCTGGGCTCCTGCTACCCGGGGCTGGCCTCCTGCTACCCGGGGCTGGGCTCCAGCTACCCGGGGCTGGGCTCCTGCTACCCGGGGCTGGGCTCCTGCTACCCGGGGCTGGCCTCCTGCTACCCGGGGCTGGGCTCCTGCTACCCGGGGCTGGGCTCCTGCTACCCGGGGCGCAGCTTGAGGCACGCGGGGTGTCCGGCCGGGGGCCCCCAGCCGCTGCCCGTCCCGGTGCCCCGCAGGGCCGCCGCCACGTGGCGCCCGGGGCCGGGCCGTGCCGGGCCAGCCGCGCTCCCCGCCGGGCGGGGCGGGCCCTGCGCCGAGCGGGACCCCGCGCCTGCCCCGGGGCGGAGCCGTCCCGTCCCGTCCCGTCCCTCCCGTCCCGTCCCGTCCCGGTCCCGGCCCGGCCCCGGCCCCGGCCCCGGCCCCGCGGCGGGCGCTGCCCATGGGGAGCGCGGCCCGGCGGCGGCCCGGCAGCAGGAGGCAGCGGGGAGGCTCCCCCGGCGGCCCCGCCGCCCGCCGCTAGCCCGGCGGGGCATGCCCGGCCCCGCCATGCCCGCCTGGGGGATCCTGCCCGTCACGCTGCCCGCCTTCACCATCACCGGCATGTGGATCGTGTGAGTAGCGCCGGGGGGGGCTCCGCGCCCGGGACCCCCTGCCCGGCCGGCCGGCTGGGTGCCGGGGGCTCGGAGCATCGCTGTGCCCGAGGGCAGCCCGGGCAGCACGCGGAGCGGCCCCCAGAGCCCCCAGCTCCCGGTGCTGGGGGGAGGCAGGGCAGGCCCTGCCGGTGGGCTGCTGGTGTGGGAGGTGGGTGCAGGTGGGGGTCACGTCCCAGCGGGGACAGCCGGCCCTGCGCCTTACTTTCGGCTCCCGGTGAGCTCCTCTGCAGAGGTGAAGCGATGTGGGCAGCCCGGGATGTGCCCCCCATCCCGCAGGGCACCGCGTAACCCCCGCTGTCATCTCCCCCAGGTACGCCATGGCGCTCTCCAACAACCACATCTGCCCCGTCCACAACTGGTAAGGTCCTGGGGGTGGGCAGGGTGGTGGGGCCCCCTGGTTAAACACCCTGCTGACGGCAGGTCCTGCTCCGTTCCTCACCTGCTCTGACCCGCGGGTGGTTTTGGGGGAGCAAAGCCGTGTAGGGGCTAGCTGCCAGCAGGATTGGGCCCCGTGTTTGCAGAGCCTTGGGGATGGTGGAGCTGAGCAGAGCTACATCCAGCCCTCCCCCCCGTCCCGGCACACTTGTGTGCGGTCACGGCCGCTCCGGTGAGCAGTCCGGCCCTGCGCACGGCACCCGGGGAGAAGGAGGCCATTGAGTAAACGCTAAGCACGGAAAAAGCCTGAAAATAAGTGGTCAGGGAATTACAGAGGGCCGTGTGTCTCCATGGAGAAGGCCGGGACTCACTAGCTGGAGACTTGGACCCTGGGCCCTGGCAGTGCCAGCAGGGCTGTGCTGCGGCACCCATCTGTGCCCCAGGCTGGGAGGGAAGAGCTGTCCGCGCTCTCAGGAATTTCTTCTGCATGACTCTTGGCTTGTTGCGTCTCCTAAAAAATCTGCCCAGAAAATCCATGTTAGCTCAATTCTTGCTGGAGTGTTTGAAGGAGGGTAAAAAAAAAAAAACAACCCGCTGCCATTTCCTGTCTGATGGATTATTCTGTCCTGGGAAGAATGTGTTTGTCGGCGTTGTCTCTGTGGCATAAACAGACGTTAATGATGAATAATGCTTCCAAACTTTGGGCTGATTGCTTTAAAAAAAATAGAAAAATCCCAAACCAAACAACACCACAAGAGCAGCCCTTGAGGAGGCCGTGGGGCTCCACGCCTTGCTCGGGTTTCGCGGTTGGAAAACAAAGCCACCAGTAAACGAGGAGACTGAAAAAACAGCAGAGACCAGCCCAGCCCTTTCCGAAAAGTCCTGCTTAACTGTGCGATTGCTGAGCCGCTTCAGCTGGAGGCGGCCGGCGGCTCGGCTCCGACGGGCACCTTTGGCTCTGTGGCTGCAGGGTGGAGGCCCCCTGGGCTGTGCCAGCTAGGAGTGCCCGGGCGATGCTGCAGTAACAGGTGATGGGCTCATGCAGGACACCCAAAAACCCTTCTGTGATCAGGTGCCAGCTCCTGGGAGAGCCCAGGCGGCTTCCCTGGGTGTCACGGCTCTGACCGTCCTGTCACCTTCCTCCCACCATGTCCTTGGCCTTGCCCCTGCTGTGCCCCACCATCAGGTGTTGGGGACAACAGTACCACTCCCTCGTGATGGTCCCGCAGGCTGATGCTGTGTGGTGGTGCCCCAGAGGCAGTCACTCTGCTGCCAGGGCCACCCAGGTGCCCCAGGCCACTTGGGAGGGCTGGGGGACGCCGGCCAGCAGCTGCGCTGGGAGAAGCTGCAGCCAGACCGCGGGAGAGGGGATTTCCTCCCTTCCTTCCCGCTTGTGCTCAGGGCAGCCCTGCCTCCTCTGGGATGGCCATGGGCAGCGGAGCCCCTTTCCAATACAGGGGGTGTCGCTGTGTGGCCAGGCCCCCCTATCCCCCAGAAGAGGAGCCATCCCTCCCCATGCCAGCAGCCTGCTCTAGGGCTTTGCCCACAGCCTGGTAGTGGCATGGAGGGGACAAGAGGCATGTACCCCTGAGGGGGCAGCTCGGTCAAAAAGCTGCTGAAGAGGCCCCGGGGCCAGCCGGGGTGGGCACTGCGGGGTGCCCGTGCCCCTGGGATCCGTTTCCCGCCCGGGCGCCACGTTCCCTGCAAGCCCGGAGCTGCCGGTGGCTGCGCGCCCGGCTCCACCCGCGCTGCCAGCCCGGGGCTGTGTGTGCCAGGGCTGGGAGCTGCGTGTTCCTGCTCCTGCCCCGGGGCTCCCTGTGGGCATCCAGGGCGTGATGCCCCCCGGGGGTGGTGCTCCCTGGCTGCAGGCCCCCCCAGCCCGTCCCTTTGCTCCCCGCAGGAATTACAACCAGTCGTGCGGCGTGGATGGCCCCGGCTCCTGCTGCACGCTGGATCACATCCCCCTTGTGAGGTGAGGAGCTGGTGGGTGGGCTGGGGGCCGGGCCGAACCCAGCCCCTCTCCTCCCTGGGGGCACGGAGCGGCAGAGGGAAGCCCCTGGGAGAGATGGGGACGAGCAGCGGGTGCTCGGGGCCGCCCAGGAGCGGGCCCTGGGGAGGGTCCTGCACCCTGGTGCCCCCTGCTGAGGGCTGCCCGTGCCGTGCCTTGTCCCCACAGCAAGTGTGGCACCCTGCCTCCCGAGAGCTGCTTCTTCAGCCTCATCTGCAGCCTGGGCTCCTTCATGGGTAAGTGCGCGGTGCTGAGGGAGCGGGACGCTCGGCCTAGTGCCGGGCTGGGAGCGGGGCGCTGCGTAGAGCCGGCCCTGGGGTGCTAGCCAGCAAAATGGTGGGCCTGGGATGGGCCCGGGATTGGGGGGTCTCCAGCCAGCCGTGTGTGATGGGCGCTGTGTCTCCGTCCCGCAGTCATCCTGGTGGGGCTGCTGAGGTACGCTCACGTCCTGGAGCGCGTCGGGCCGTCACTCCTCAACACCCTGGGGCTGGCCACCGGCTGGCTCTGCGCCGCCGGCCTCACCATGGTCGGCAACTTCCAGGTAAGGCTTCTCCCTGGGGGCTGGGGCTGGTGCGGGGCAATGTGGGGCTGATGTGGAGGTTGGAGGAGTGCGGGTGGTGGCAGGATTTGGGGGTGTTTTGTTGTTTCGTGCACACCTCCACCCCCCAGGCACCGCACTTCCCCAGCATGTTTTATTTGCACGCTCATCATTTCGGGCCCGGATTACGCAGCCGGTTTGGGTTTAGCACTTATCTCAGAAAGCAAACATTTCAGCACCTGCCTGCTGCTTTCCGCAGTGCAGGGCAGGGCTGGGGCGGCGCTGGCTGTCCCCTTCGTGGCCCCTCGGAGCCGCGAGCTGACGGCCTGTGCCCGCAGGTGGATCACGCCAAGGTGCTGCACTACATCGGAGCGGGGGTGGCCTTCCCCACCAGCATGCTGTTCGTCTTCCTGCAGTCCGTCCTCACCTACCGCATGGCCAAAACCCGCGGGCATTACTGGACCGGCCACCTGCGTAGCATCCTCACCGCCGTGGCCTTCATCACCCTCGTCTTCAGTATCCTTTTCCTGGCCCTGCCGTCTGTGGGGAGGTCACTGGGGTGGGCAGGTGACGGCGGCCCCGGCCTGGCTGCCATCACCCTTGGGGTGTTGGGGTGGGCTGCGGGAGCATGATGGCCCTTCATGGCCTCAGCCCACACCTGGCAGAGCAGAAGGGCCACCTTATTTTGTTTAATGGGTATTTTGAGCCCTCGGCAATGCAAAACCTGTCTGATTTACCTATAGCCTATGACACATAACCTATGGTCCTCCTTGGGGTGGCTGGGGGCTGGCCGTGCTTTCCTTGACCGGGTTGTCCTCAGGCGGTGTGTTCTTCATCCAGGAGAGCTTTGTGCTGCAGCACGTGGCCGCGCTGTGCGAGTGGATGTTCATCATCGACGTCCTGGTCTTCTACGGCACCTTCACCTTCGAGTTCGGGGCCATCTCCACGGACACCTTCCTGGTGCTGCTGAAAGCCAGCCGGGCCCCCAAAAGTTACAAAGGCGAGAGCAGCCTGCCTGGCACGGCCTGCATCCACGGCACGGAGGGGCTGGCCATGGTGTGACCCCGATGGGAGGCAGGCTGACGGTGGGGACCAGCAAGTGGGGCTCTGCCAGCGGCTCCCCACCTCGAATGTCTCCCAGACCCCGCGTGCCTCGGGGTGCACGTGTGTGTGCGTGCACACGTGGTGCTTGGTACGTGCCCCCCGACCAGGAGCTGCAGCCGGGCTCCTCCAGCAGCTGAGGCTCTGCAGCCCCCGGGGAGCAGGAGCTGCCCTCCAAGGGCTGCTAGGGGACGGGGGTCAGGGTTGTCCCCTCTGTGTCCTTGGCTGTCGGAGACAATCATGCGGGGGGAGCACCCCACTGGTGTGAGCCTGTCCTGGAGGCTGGTGGGAGCGGGGAGGGCGATGAATGAGTGTGTGCGTGTGTACATAGAGCTACGTATATATACAGATCGATGTATATACACATATATATATAGTTTTTCCCTTGTCCCTCGCGAGGGGCATTGCTGCTGCTGTGCGTGTGGGCCAGGTTGCGCCCCCCGAGTTGCCCACCTGTACGAACCTGGCCGACGCCTCCCCCGGTGCGTGTAGTTGGAAGAGGAGCGTTCTGACTTTTATATATAATATATGTTAAAAAAAAAAACAAAACCAGCAGCCACGCCACGAGCAGGGCGCGGGGACTTCACAGCCACAGACGGGCCGCTGCGGGGCCGCCCCCGGCCGCCCCCTCCCCGCGGCCCGGCCCGGCCCCGCCGCCCCCCGGTGCCCCCGGTGTGCGGGGCCGGGCGGGGCGGGGCGGCGGCCGGGAAGCCCCGGGAGGCGGGGCCGGGCCGGGACTTTCCCGGGGCAGCGGCGGGAGCGCGGCGCCGAGCGGGGCTGGGGCCGGAGGTGAGCGGCGGGGGGCGTCGGGGGTAGGGGTAGGGAAGGGGGAGGCGGGCCGGGAGGCCCCCCGGGGAGCGGGCAGGGTTAGGGTTAGGGGTGGGTTAGGGTTAGGGGGAGGAGGGAGAGGTTGGAGGTGCCGGGGAGGGTGAGCGAGATGCTGGGGAGCTGCAGGCTGGGGAGGGGACAGCCAGGGCTGGTTTTCCTCTTTCCGTGCCCCTGTGGCCCCAGTCCCTGCCTGCAGTGCCAGGAGGGTGCTGGTGCGTGGGGCTGCCCCGCGCCTCTGCCCCACAGCCGGAGCACCAGCGGTGCCATGGGCAGCGTGGGAGCACAGGGACAGGGGCAGCACAGGCCCCGCCGGCACCCAGAGGGGGTTTTGGAGGATGTGCAGGCACACGAGTGGAGCAGATGGTTCATAACACAACAAAGCAGCTGATTTATGGGCCCCTAGAGGAGAAACACAGAAGATCAGTGGGTGGCTGGGGTTTGCCAGAACGAACTTGATAGCCGTGATGGGAGGAAAGGCATTTCGTGCACAGAGATACGAGTGGTTTGGTGTGCCAGGGCGGGCTGCTGGAAGGCTGGGAGAGGGGATTTGTCCCCGCTACTTCTATGGGTCATGGGATGGATTTCCAGGACAGGTCTCTGAACCAGGTCCCTGCAGGAAAGACCCTGCAGCCTTGTCAGCCACACAGTTGCTAACAAGTAGCTGCGATGGAGCAGGGCCCAGGAATTGAGCAGAAACCAGGCTTGGGAATTTAAGGCCGTAATTTGCAGGCATTAGCAAGCTCCTGGAGAAACAAAATGCGCAGGGAATAGCTTTAAAGAGGAGCAGCCGGGTGGGTGGCTGGGGCTGTTTGTACACAGGGGTAGGTCAGAGTTGTGCCACGCTCCTGCTGCCTCCCATGTTTCTGGAGGGCCCTTTCCCGTGGCTGCTAAACAGTGCTGGTGCAGCCGGATGGACGGACGTTTCCCTGGTGCCTGCAGGGCACCAGCTCTGCAAGTCAGCTGGCTGTCATGGGAGAAAAGAAAACAGCACCAGCATTGCTGGGTCACGTTCGGGGAGCTGCAGGCATGAAGCAGGGCTGTAACCCGCTGCGCTTGCCAGCGGCTGGCCCTTTGTGGAGGCAGCCTGGCACCGGGAGCTGGCTCGGCAGCGGGCTGCACCATCCGTCCGGCAAGGGGCCGGTGCTGCTTGGGGCAGCGATGCCTGCAAAATCCGTCCTGAGTCATAGGAACGTGAAGACATGGGGGAATCAGCCCAGCAAGGGGAGCCTGCAGCGTGTGGGTGAGGGTGCATGCGATCCTGGTGTCCAGAGGTGCACCGGGGGGGCAGGACGGGGAGGTGGGTTATCTTGTGGGAGTATCTTGGGGGACAGAAACGCAGTGTGCTGTGCCTCCAGGTGTAAAGCAGCCTCTCCCTGCTGGTCCTGGGGGCCTGAAGGCGCCCTGCCACGCACGGGAGGCAGCGCTTATCTCAGAGCAGCGCTGTGTTGCCGTGGGCTCTTCCAGGAACAAGGAAGCTGGCGGTGACCCTCCAGCTCTGCTCAGCGAGCAAGGTGTGCTTCCTCCGACACGCCAGCGTGCAGGCACAGGGACAGACAGCTGCCGAGCGAGACCCAGCCACGCAGGCTGGGGACAGGGCAGGCATGGCCCCGTGACGTTCCTGAGTCATGCCGTTTGCTGCAACAAGTGGAAGTGTGCAGGGCAGAGATGAGCGAGCTGCAAAAACCCCTCGAGGGATGGGGCTGAGGGCGCAGGAGAAAGGGGAGCTGCTGTGCGCAGGGGGCACGGTGTGTTCTTCTCGAGGGTTTGCCTTGGGACTCCCCCAAACGGGCTCAGTGGTTAGGGTTAGAGGGGGTCCTCCTGGCTCACCGGTGAAGGACATTTGTCCCCTCTTTCACTTCTTTGTGACATCTGCAGCAACAGATTTGGCAGTGGGCTGAGGGTGCCCGGGTGGGATCCAGGCAGCAGGCAGCGTGTGATGCTTCCCGCTGGCCTGCGCCGGGTCACGTCTGTGCTCCCAGGCCTTGGGAACGGCCCGAGGAAGGTCCCCCCTCGCTTTGCACTGAGGTCTTGGCCCCCCCTTGGTCCCCGCACCCCGAGCTGAGCCGCTGCCTCGGCCGCATCCCGTGGGCAGGAGCTGCTGGAGCTCAGCTGTGCTCCTGCAGCCCTGGGGAAAATCTCAGGCCCAGAGCCTCAGGGCAGCCCCTTTGGAGGGCTTGAGCGGCTGGAAAATCTCCTTGAAAAAGCTCTTTTCGGCTTCTGAAGAATATGAGTCACTCACGAGCTGAACAATCCCCTTCCTTCCCCTCTTCTCCCACACACCCAAAATCCCCTGAGCGGGACCTGCGGCAACCACTGCTTCAGAAATTCATGGTACGAGGGCACAGGGGAGTCAGATACGTGTTTTTTTTTTTTTTTTTTTTTAATTTTCCACTGCTTAGTGAGGAAAAGGAATGCGGAGAACGAGAGCGTGCCCTGCTCCGCTCTGATCCTGCCCCTTTGCTAGAAGCCTCCGGTGCTTTCCCGCTGCCGGGCAGACCCTGACCCCGGCGGGACCCGTGTCTGCGGCTGCTGGCAGTCCCCGCGGCGATGCTGGGGCTGGACGGGCTGCTGAGGCCTGCCTCTTCCTCCGCGGTGAGTGGGAGGCTCGAGGGCTGCGGGCGCTGCTTTACGGGGAGACGCTCCCTCGGGGGGCTGCGGGGCGGCCGCTCCGGCTCCGCGGCGGGAAGGTGGGGATGGGGACGAGGCCGGCGAACGCCCCGCAGCCTCGACGGGAGCGATGCGGGGGCTGTCGTGTGAGTGGGGACGGGGCACGGGGCGACGGCAGGGCTCACCCTCCTGCCTGCCCCTGTCCCCCGGGCCGGGGGGGACCCCTCGGGGCAGCGCTTTGGGAACGGCTCCCGCTCGGGGCCGGGGACTCGCGGGGCGCCCCGTCGAGGCGGGACGGGACGGGGCCGGGCCCGGGCCCCCGGGGGCGTTACGGGACGGGGCCGGCTCACGGCCGCCCCGCCGGGATTTCCAGCCCGGCCGCGGGGCAGGGCCCCAGCCCCCGGCTGCCTCGGGAGGGCGCGGAGCGGCCGCGGCCGCCCCTCGGGGTCCGGGAGCCGCGGGTCGCGCCGGGCCGGGCCGGGCCGGGCCGATCCGGGCCGGTGCCGCTGGGCGGGGCGGTGACGCGCGGGGCCGTCATTTCCCGGCTCGGCGGGGTTTCTGGGGACTTTCCGGAGCGGCGGGGCCTTCCTGCCGCCCGGCCCCGCTCAGCGCCCGCTCTGCCCGCAGGCCGGCGCCCGGCCCCGCGCCGACATGGACGAGCACTTCCAGCCCGTGAGTGAGCGCTGCCGGGGGGGGGGGGTGGGCCGCGGGGTGCTGTCCCTCTGTCTGTCCGTCCCTCTGTCTGTCTGTCTGCCCTGGGGTCAGAGCGGGACACGGGGGGCGCTGGGGACAGGGGTTTCGGCACCCACACGCCCCGCTCGGTGGGGAGGGTATCGGGGTCTGTGCCCGCCCGGGGGCTGCAGCCCCGTCGTCTCACGCTCCCCTTCCCTCCCCTCGCCCAGTGCCTGGATGGGATCGACTACGACGACTTCAGTTTCGGCACCCACATGATGGAGCAGAAGGAGCCCCTGATGCAGACGGGTAAGGGACGTGTCCCCCCGGGGTCCCCGGCCGCGGCAGCGGGGTTTCCCGGCGGGCTGACTCACGCCGGGTGGTTCCCAGCGGCGCCGCGGGCCGTGCACCCCGTGTCCCCGACGTGGGCTGGGTGGGAATCCCTGCCCCGTGCCACCGGGATGGGGCTGGTCAGCCCGGCCGTGCTGCCCCATCCGCCAGGGAGCTGAGCTGGGGCTGTGCTGGGGGTCCCCGAGTGCCAGAGCATCCTGACGGCTGCTCCCAGCCAGGGGTTGGGGCCCTGAGGACCCCATGGGACAGACAGGGGTCACCTCGCTGTCACCACCGTCCCCATACCTCCAGCATCAGCACTGGGAGCACACACTGGCTGCCCTGTGCTTCTCACCGGTGCCTCTCCTCTCTGCCCTCCAGTAGAAGGCCCCTACCTGATCATCATCGAGCAGCCGAAGCAGGTAAGGACCTCACCCGGGCAGGGGCAGGCAGAGCGCCGGGGGCACGCTCCGGTGCCGTCGGTCTGACCCCCTCCGTGCTTCCACAGCGGGGTTTCCGATTTCGGTATGGCTGCGAGGGCCCTTCACACGGGGGGCTGCCGGGAGCATCCAGCGAGAAGGGGCGCAAGACGTACCCCACTGTCAAGGTGAGCATGGTGCTGGGGGGGGAACGGGCTTTGGGGATGCGTGTAGGGACTGGGAGGGGAGCCTGGAAGGGAGGACATTAATGGATATTGCGAAGCCCTGGCACTGACTATTGTACCTTGCTTCATCTCCCGTCTCCCCGCAGATCTGCAACTACATAGGGATGGCCCGGATCGAGGTGGACCTGGTGACACACAGCGACCCTCCCCGCGTCCACGCCCACAGCCTGGTGGGCAAGCAGTGCAACGAGGCCGGCAACTGCGTGGCCATCGTGGGACCCAAGGACATGACCGCGCAGTACGTGCGAAGGGGACCTGGCGGGCTGGGGCAGCCTCCTGCCCACACAGGGTGCCTGGAGGCCCTGCAGCTTTACACATTTGGGGGCTGGGGAGAAGAGGGGGGCCGATGCCCCTGGGAGCTGGTTTTGCTCAACGGGGCCAGGAGCGCGTTTGAACAAGGTCATCAGCACAGCTCTGTCCCCGAGTGTTTGGCCAGCCCTGGGTCCAGCACATGCAGCTGCTTGCATGCCTGTTTTGGGCTTCTGTCCTCGGGGTTGCAGCTCCTGCTGCAGCCAGGGCAGGCTCTCCTCCAGCTCTGCAGATAACTTCGTCAGGCAGCCGGGCTCTGCGTCTTGCTCCATAGACCTGTCGGGGGGCTCCTGCCCAGCCGGTGGCTGAGGCTGAAGCAGGCAGGCTCCTGCCTGGCTCTGCTGCCGTGTGCCTCAACACTGCTGTAGCCTGAGCAGCCCAATCTGGGGAAGAAAGGGTGTTTTCCTCAGATCTTCTGCTGGAGTGGGACAGGAGGGGCAGGAGCTGTTTGCGCTCTGTTGCTGCACACGAAGTCCCTTGTAGGTCCCGTAAATCCAACCCCTGCTGCTGGCTCAGCCTGGTCCCATTTGCATCCCTCTGCCCTCCAGCCCTCCCGGTTCCCCGCTTTGGGCTGGTCGCCTGCAGAGCCCTCCATTCTGGGCTCCTCTCCTCGCCGCTGTGGCGGCTCCTCTTTGCCCGGCACACGTTGACCTGCTGCTGCCCTGCTGCCTTGTGCTTGGCTCTGCTGGCCCTCGGTGGCCCGTGTGCCCCGGGGCTGGCTCTGCAATGACAGCGGGCTCTTCTCCGCCAGGTTCAGCAACCTGGGTGTGCTGCACGTCACCAAGAAGAACATGATGGAGATCATGAAGGAAAAGCTGAAGCAGCAGAAGATTCGCAACACGAATAGCCTGCTGACAGGTGGGGGCAGCCTGGGGCTGTGTGGGGCTGCGGGGAGCTGGGACCTGCTGTGGGGTGGCAGCTGCAGGGCTGGGCTGGGCACGGGGCCGGTGTGTCTGACAGCATCTCCCTGCGGCCCGGCAGAAGCCGAGCTGCGAGAGATCGAGCTGGAGGCGAAGGAGCTGAAGAAGGTGATGGACCTCAGCATCGTGCGGTTGCGCTTCACCGCCTACCTTCGTGACAGCAGCGGGAACTTCACGCTGGCCCTGCAGCCCGTCATCTCAGACCCCATCCACGACAGCAGTGAGTGCAGGGCCAGCTCCTGCTGGCAGGGGCAGGCTGGGCGCGGAAGGGGTGGGCTGTTTGGGTGCCGTGTTGGGCTGATGGATGCAGCTCCGCCGTCTGTCCCTGGGTGGTTTGGTGCTGCTCATCCTGGCAGAGTGATAAGGGGTGAACGGCTCCGTTTTGGCCAGCCTGGCCCCTGGGCTCCCCCGTGCAGCGGGCAGGGGACAGGGCAGGACGGGTGAGGAGGTCGTGGCTGCTCTGCCACCACGGGGGCTGCCAACGCCTCTTTGCTCTGCAGAGTCCCCTGGAGCTTCCAACCTGAAGATCTCGCGGATGGATAAGACGGCAGGCTCGGTGCGGGGCGGGGATGAGGTCTACTTGCTGTGCGACAAGGTCCAGAAAGGTAAAAGGCGTTCCCTCCGGCTGCGACCCTCTGCAGGGGCTGAGGCGGAACTGGTCCAAGCCCCAGGGCCCCGAGGTGGCCAGGTTCCATGGCCGTGTACCTGGAGCCCGGCCAGGCAGTGAGACAGGCGGTGCCAACCCCCCCTTTCCCCCCCCAGATGACATTGAGGTGCGCTTCTACGAGGATGATGAGAACGGCTGGCAGGCCTTCGGGGACTTCTCCCCCACGGACGTGCACAAGCAGGTACGGGGAGATGGGAGGGGGGCTCCTGTCGTGCCCCCGGGTGGGTGGGTGCCCCGTGAGGTGAAGTGGCCTCATCACTGACTCCAGGCAGGAGTGGTGCCAACACCCATCTTTGCTGCCCGCAGTACGCCATCGTCTTCCGCACGCCCCCCTACCACAAGCCCAAGATCGACCGTCCCGTCACCGTCTTCCTGCAGCTGAAGCGGAAGCGAGGGGGGGACGTGAGCGACTCGAAGCAGTTCACCTACTACCCCGTGGTGGAAGGTGAGCGCCGAGGGATGGGTGCTCTCAGCACCGGGCTGGGCGTTCTCCCCCACCCCTGAACCTCCCCGGTCTCTCCCTGCAGATAAGGAGGAGGTGGAGAGGAAGCGCAAGAAAGTCCTGCCCCAGTTTCCCCAGCACTTCGGTGGGGGCTCGCATATGGGGGGAGCCGGCGGCGGTGCCGGGGGCTTCGGATCGGGAGGAGGTGAGTCAGGAATCCCTGCTCCGCGCTCTGCCAGCCTAACCCTAACCCTAACCCTAACCCGCCCCCTTGCCCCGCAGGTGGGAACCTCAGCTTCCCCTACTCGCCTGGGCTGGCGTACAACAGCATCTACTCGACCGGCCCGCACCCCGTGGGGGGGTACCAGGGCGGCGTGCAGATGAAGGCCCCCAGCGTGGACGGGGATGAGGGCGACAGGCAGGTGCCTACGGACAGCGTATACTGCAAGGAGCTGCAGAAGCACGGTAGGAGGAGAGAGGGGGCCTGGAGACCTGCCTTGGGGTGGAGGACGTGCCTGGAGAGGCAGCTGGCGGGGGCGCTGGTTTTGGTGCTGATGTCCCGCTTCATCCTGCAGCCCAGATCTGTCACCTGTGGATGCTGGCCCTGGCGCGCCGCAACGCTCACGCCCTGCTCGACTACTCGGTCACCGCAGACCCCCGCATGCTGCTGGCTGTCCAGAGGCACCTGGCTGCCTCGCAGGACGAGAACGGGGACACGTGAGTGTGCAGGGCGAGGGGCGCACGGGGTGGGACAGCACAAACTTTGCTGGCACTCAGAGACCAGCCTCAGGGGGTGGCATTATAGGGCCAGGGAGCAGCAGCTGGTGGGGAGGCCCTGGGGACAGGGAGCTGGGACAAAGGCTGTCCTCTCTCCCCGCAGGCCTTTGCACCTTGCTATTATCCACGAGCAGACGGCTGTGATCAAGCAGCTGATCGACGTGGTCGTTAGCATCCCCAGCCCTCAGATCATCAACATCACCAACAACCTGCAGCAGGTACGGGGCTCCCAGGACGGCTGTTTTTCATGGGGAAGGGCTGAGGGGAGGGTCTCCCCTATCTGGGGCTTGCACCTGCACCCAGGTGCTGGGGGCTGCTGCCGCCCCCTGCTCAGGCTGTGTGTGAGGGGTGCTGGGGGCCGTGCCGGGATGGGACCAGCGCTGGTGACGGGTGCCTCTGTCCCGCAGACGCCGCTGCACTTGGCGGTCATCACCAAGCAGCCCCAGGTGGTGCAGCTCCTGCTGCAAGCCCGCGCAGACCCCACCTTGCTGGACCGCTACGGCAATTCCCTGCTGCACCTGGCGCTCCACACGGGCGATGAAGAGATGGTGAGGACGCTGCTGACCCACCTGGGTGCGGCTGCCCCGTACCTGCTGCGCCTGCCCAACTTCTACGGTGAGCGGGGCTGGGAGACAAAGGGCCCGGGTGGGGAAGGGGCCCGGCGTGGCTGGGGGGGTGCTGAGCCTCTCCCCCTGCCCCAGGCCTCCTGCCCGTGCACCTGGCCGTGAAGGCGAAGAGCCCGGCCTGCCTGGACCTGCTGGTCAGGAAGGGGGCGGACGTGAACGCCACGGAGATGCAGGGCGGGAGGACCCCGCTGCACCTGGCCGTGGAGATGGAGAACCTCAACATGGCCACCCACCTGGTGAAGAAGGTAGGGGGCTGGCTCCTCGCTGCGGGGCCGGGGTGGGCGCAGGGAGAGGGAGGCAGGGCCCCGCAGGAGGGGCGGCACCAGGGGCCCGTCCTCATGGCCTCGCGCCTTTCTCCATAGCTGGGAGCAGATGTCAACAGCCGGACCTTCGCTGGGAACACCCCCCTGCACCTGGCCGCCGGCCTGGGCTCCCCCACGCTCACCAAGCTGCTCCTCAAAGCAGGTAACCTGCCGCCCCCTCCCCTCATTCCCATGGGCAGTGGGAGCAGGCCCTGCCCTGCGGGGTCTCAGCCACCCCTCGCCCACAGGGGCAGATGTGCTGAACGAGAACGACGAGCCCATCAGCCCCTCCTCATCGGAGGCAAGCAGCGACACGGATGCCGACCCCGAGGAGCAGGAGGTGAGCATGGAGCTGGGGGAGCCGTCCCCAGCCACGCCGCGTGGCCCCAGCCCCCATCCCGACCCTGAGGAGGAGCAGGAGGAGACAGGGCCCCGACCGCGCCGCTGCCACACGCCGTTGGACCTGACCCGCAGCCAGAAGGTGTGCGGGGGGCACAGTGTGGGATGGGAGCGTTTCCATGGGTACACAGCGTGGGGTGGGGGGCCGTAGCACTGGGAGCCTCTCTGGAGAGGATGCCCTGGGGCAGAGCTGTGCCAGGAGCACAGCCACGGTGCCGGCACCAGCCAGGCCCGGCCTTGTGCCCCTCCACATCCCAGGGAACTGGGATGTGTTGGTCAGTGCTTGGGGTGATGCTCATGTCCGTGTGTCTGTCCCGCAGGTGCGGGACATCCTGCTGCAAGCCTCCCAGCCAGGCCCCAAGGCGGAGCTGACCGCTGCCCCCCGTGCAGGTGAGCAGCCCCTCTGCCCGGGCAGGGCAGGACCAAGGCCCTCCCGGCCGCGGGGACGGGCAGCGCGTGACAGAGCTGCGTGTCCCCCGCAGGGAACGTCCTGTCCCTGGACAACGACGCGCTGCAGGGCTTGGAGCAGCTGCTGAACCAGGACAGCAGCGGGTCTGACTGGATGGAGCTGGCCAAGCGGCTGGGGCTCTGCAGCCTGGTGGAGACCTACAAGGACACCCCCTCGCCCAGCGTCAGCCTGCTGCGCAGCTACGAGGTCAGCGCGTGGCCGGGGCGCCCTGTCCTCCTCCCGTCCCCACCGTGTCCCTCCCTGCTCACTGTTCTCTCCCCGCAGCTGGCCGGGGGCAGCCTGGGAGGGCTGCTGGAGGCGCTGGACTCCATGGGGCTGCGCAAGGCCGTCAGGATGCTGCGCAAAACCGAGGCGCAGGAGAAGCTGCAAAGCACAGGTATGGGGAGTGGCAGGAACGGGGTGAGGGCCCTGCTGCCCCCCGGCCTCTCCCCCCTGACCGCCCCGGGCTTGCCTTGCAGAGATCAAGGAGGACAGCGCCTACGGGAGCGAGTCGGTGGAGGAGGAGCAGGTGCCTGCCCTGGCCCTGAAGCCAGGGCCGGTGCCAGCAGGCGAGCTGCCCCACAGCCAGCAGCAGCAGGTGCACTGAGGGGCCGGGGGGGCCGTGCTGCCCCCCGCCCTGCCCATCCCATCCCACACAAGTGCCTTCTGGACTGGGAGCCCACGCCGCAGCCCCGGCTGCCTGGACGCTCGGGGGCGGGATGCAGCCTGCCCCGGCCCCTCTCTGCTCTTATTTAACGGTCCCTCCCTCTCCTGGTGAATAAAGGGACACGGTTTCCATTAGCCTCAGCCAGCTGTGTCTCTGCCGCAAGGCGGCGAGGCAGGGCGCTCACCCCCAGCACCGAGCCCTGCCTGTGGCCCTGGGGAGGGCAGCCTGGCTGCGGGCCCCTCAGCAGCCCCATGTGCCTCAGCTATCCCCAGCGTCACCTCTGGGCGAGCCTGGGGGAAAAAAACCACAGCACACGCAAGAACTGAAGAGCAAGTTTTACTTCAGTAACCGACAGAAGAAGCTGTACAAAGGTTTTTCTCCCCCTCCCCGAGCCGCCTGGGGCAGGGGTGGATTTTTCTTCTTTTTTTTTTCCTTTTCTTTTTTTTTTTTTTTTGCAATAGACTCAAAAGAGCAGAATAAAAAGTTTGACACATTCGCAAAGTCAGTGCTGAAAACAGCCGGGTCCCGTGCGGCCAGGAACAGCGTGTGTTTGCAGCCCCTACCCTCAGCCCTTCTGCTGGCCCCGGCGCTGGACCCCTCTGCTTGCACCCTCAGCGCTCCTGCAGCCACGCATGAGCACCAGCACCCGCTGCTGACCAGCGCCCTCCAGCCTCACTCACCCTGCAGGCGAGCCTGCCGCCCGCTGGGGGAAGGACAGACCCTGCGGCTGAAGGATGGGCTCCAGCCACCGCTCCTCCTCCTCTAGCTCAGGACCTCACAGCTCCACCCGCACGTCGGACCAGCACTCAGTTCTGCATCCTCCAAGGCCCCCGCGATGCTTTGGAGCAGTGGCACTGGAAGGAAAGCCCCCCTCCCTGTTGCCACCATCACGTGCACGCTGCTGCCCAATGCACCCCTCACACCCAGGCACAGCCAAGGGGCACGGTCAGACTGGGGGGGCTGTGCCCGTGTTTGCCAAGCACACAGCGCGCGGTGCTCGGTGGCAGTGCCTGCGGGGCTGGCTCTCTCCAGGAAGGCTGCTGGTGCAGGACGGGTGAGGACGAGCTGGCCTGGCACAGGCTGCATGGCTCGCAGCAGCGCGCACAGGCGCGACGCTGGGCTCGCTGCCCAGGGAGGCTCTGTGTCCCCCCCCAAGGCCATGTAAAAACCTCTCTCCCCCTGCCAAGAGCGCAGTGTCTACAGGAAATGGCTGGGTTTGTTTTTTTTGTTGTTTTTTTTAAACAGTTCCCAAAAAAGCATCAAAATTAGCCCCCAAAAAACTCCCTGTTGGTCAGCTCGATCTGGTACTAAAAAGTGCAAAACTGTATCACAAAAACCGTTCAAAAGTTGTAAGAAAGCAGGAGGCGTGGGAGCAGCTGGGGCAGCAGGAACGGAGCCCTGTCCCCCCCCCCCACCCCAGCCACCAGCCCTCGGGGATGGGGCTAGGGCCAGGGCCAGGGCCGGCACGCGGGGCGCTTGGATGGCTCCTCTCTGCCCAGTCCCATCTTTCCCACACGGCACAACGGCGCTGGAGGAAAGCAGCTGCTGGCTGTGCTGCGTTCGGTTCTCACAACAAGGAATGTAGCCCAGTCGGCAGGGTTCAGTCCCGTCCCCTCCGTGAGGCAGGGGGGCTGGAGGGGAGTCTGCAGCCAAGCGCAGAACAAGGAGGGGCAGGAATGAGTCTGATGGGGCAGCTCCCACCGGCAGCGCCTGGGGCCGGTCCTGTCCTGCACCGGTCACCAGCCAAGGGGCCACCGGGCTGGTGCTGGCGGCTGGGGAAGGCTGTCCCCACCCCAGCGCGTGCCCCAAGAGGATGGACTCATGGAGGGTCCCGGCGGGCACGTGGCGCCCACCCCAGTGCCAGGGGGCAGGATGGGAGCTGCGGCGTGGGCGGCTGATGCCCCTGGCTTACGATTTCTGGGGGTGGCCGGGGGGCTGGCGGCTGGCGCGCTCCGAGACGTTGCGCTTCACCTTGGTGCCCGTGCTGGAGGGCTCGGCGTTGAGCGAGGGGCTGGAGCGGGATTTTTTCAGGCCGTCGTCCTCGCCGCCTGCTGCATCGAAGAGCGTGGACTCGAACGCTGCCAGGTCCTCAGAGCCGGCCTTCAGCTTGGCCCGCAGCAGCATGGCGTAGGTGCCGTAGCGGGATTTCTGGGGACAAAGAGAGCAGTGGGGGTAGCAGGGCAGTACCCTTCCAGCCAGCATCCTGCTCATGGCCCCTCCACCCCATCCCAGAGGTTTAATGCTCTCTCTTCCCTGGTGCTTCCCACCAGGGGCCCACAGCGAGCTGAAAGCCCTGTGGCATGCCCTGTCCAGCCCCCCACCCTGGGAGCCCCTTACCCACGGTGGGGAGCTGAGGGGGGCAGAGCATGGCAGCAGTACCAGAAGCCAATACAATCCAGCTACGCAGGCAGGAGAGTCCCCAGCACTTGGTGGGGGCCCAGAGCCTGCGGTGGTGGCACAGGGGCCGTGGGTTCTCCCAGCTCACCTCAAACTCCAGGTACTCCTCCTTCTGCTTCAGCTCCTCGTACTCCTTGCCCTTCACCTTCTTCTCTGGCAGTGAGGAGCGGTGCTCCAGCAGCTCCGCTGACATCGCCTTGAACTTGGTCTCATGGCTCTTTACCTGCTCGTCCTGGGGACAGGTGACACCACATCAGCACCCCGTTCCCCTCACCTCTTGGCTGCAGGCAGCTGGGGCCGGGGCTGGCGTGATTTTCCCCTTCCAAGTCCAGCCAGGGTCTCAGCTGCTGCCCCTGGCTTTCCAAACGTGGCAGACCAAAGCACAGGCCCTTTGGGGAAATTTCCTCCTGCCTCATGGTGGGCTGGCTGCAGTCTTAGAGCAGAATTTAATCTCCTCTAAAACTAGGCTGGTTTTTTTTAATCCTTTCTGCTCTATGAATAACTGCAGTGGCACAAGTGAGAGCCAGCTAATCCCCCTGCCCGGTGTCCTGTCAAGGTCCTGGCCGTGCCACGGGCCCCTCTCAGGGCAGGCAGGTGGACCATGCTCGTCTCCACAGCCTAACGCCATCGCCTGCCTCTTGTCCCCACGTCGAGGGACGAGCCCCCCTCACCCCCTGCCCCGGCCCACCTGGGACAGCCGGGTGCAGGAGCTGGGCAGCAGCGGGCGGCTGAACTTCTTCTGGGAGCCGATGGCGGCGGGGAAGGGGGGCGCGGAGAACATGGCGGCCACCACGTTGATGCGCGTGATCCACGAGTGCATCTGCTCGGGGTTCCTGGGGACAAAGGCCAGCACAGGCGAGCTTGGCTCCGCTCTCCCTGCCAGCCCCAGAGCACCAAGGCCAGAGGGACCTGCCCCAGAGAGGAGCCTGGTGGTCCCTGCTGGCCCCTGGCTCTACTCTCCCTTCTAGAAAGGGCCAGGACGCGGCCCTAAGCCCCGTCCCACCAGCACCACAGGTGAGCCAGCTGCTGGGGCCTCCACAGCACAGCCCGCCCCGCTGAGCCCCTGCTGCCCTGCGTGGGTCCTGGGGCACTCACTGTGCTTGGAAGAGGAAGACCCTCCAGTCGGCTGTCCTGAGGTAGAAGACATTGGGTCTCTTGCTGTAGTCAGACGCCCGCGTGGCGAGCGAGTGGTGGATGCTAATGGCATTCTTCAGCTCCTCTTCTGCCAGCGCCTTCCCCGGCTTATACTCCTCCTGCAAGTCACGGGGCGCGTCAGAGCCAGCCGGAGGCAGCGCCCACCGCAACCTGGTGCTACGAGGTAGTGAGGCTTGGAGGTCAGCCTCCACCAGGCTGCTGCAGGGCTCTGCCTCCAGCTCGTGCTGCACCCATGGGATGAGCTGCGCCACTCGGGCCCTGGGCTTGGGGACAGGAGCACCGTGGCTTTCCCCCTTTCCCAGCAGCTGGGCAGCATGTCAGCAGCCTCCCCAGTGCCCCCAGCCCCAGGTGGCCCCGAACGCGGGCGGTCCCGCCGCTCCCTACCTTCTGCAGGTAGAGGATCATCCCCTTCAGGATGGCGTGGAAGGGTTTCCAGCCGCGCTTCCCTCGGGGGGCTGCGGGAGAAGAGAGCAGCCCAGGCCTCAGTCCCGGCGCTGGGCAGGGCGATGCCAGCTCCCCCTCCCTCCAGCAAGCCCTGCCATGCCGCACGCCAGCCCACCCCGGGGACGGGCGGCACGCCAGCACCGTCCCCACGCACCTGAGCCCGTGCCGGGCACGTGGCTGGCAGATGGAGCTGCCGGGGGGCAGGGGGGGCTGCTGCCGCCCCCCAGGGCTGGCACCTCGCTGCCTGCACAGCCAGGGATGGGGGCAACGTGGTGCTGCCCACCATGTAATGCTGGCTCGGGAGGGCAGCAGCGCCTGATCGGATCAAGGTGGCATTAGAAGGCCAGGGCTTAGGGAGGATTTTGCAGTGGGAATGGGGAACGTGCCTGGCAGCGCAGAACCTGAGGCATGACCCTTCTGCAGCACCACAGGACACCCTTCCCTGTCTCTCAGCACCCCACAGTGGGGCTTTGTCCTCCAGGGAGCCCAACGCACCCCCTGCCCTCCCAGCTCTGTGGGAAGAGGGAAGCCTTCAGCCCCCCGAGCCTGTGGGGTGAGTTACACCCCTCACAGCCCGATCCATGTGGTGCCGGGGCTGATGCTGGAGGCTGGTTTGATGCTACTTGGAGATTTCATGGGGTGACCCTTGCCCCGCTCCCACTGTCGGGATTTCTGGAGCTCCCTGGTGCCCCAAGCCCCCCTCACAGACACCTACTTTTCTTGCAGTCAGGGTCAGCGTGGATCTTGCGCACTAACAGTCCGTGCTTGTAGGTGGCGATGCTGGAGTCCTGGGAGAAGTCCAGGAAGGGGTTACTGCAGCTGCTGATGCGCTTGATGGACTTGGGTTTGGGGTCAGCCAGCTCCGAAAGGGACTTCCTCAGCTCCTCCTCATCTCTGCCAGGTACAGATTTGTTGGGGAAGGTGTTTGTTACCTTGCTGGGGACAGCAAACACCAAGCCTCCCACTCGCAGCAGACCAGGCTGAGCAGTTTTTCCACACCACTGGAGAGCATCCCGTAGCCTGGCCAAGCCTCTGTGCCCCCACTAGGCTGGCATCCGCAGTGCTGCTGGGATGAGGCACGGGGGTGTCTGCTGCTGCTGGCTCGGGGGGGGGTCCCTGCCCGCCCTCGGCAGTGAGGAGCCTTTGCGGACAGGTGGACTGATGCCGGCCAGCCTGATGAGCCGCAGGCCATGGAGGAGCAGTGCCCTGGGGCTCAGCACCTCCGCAGCCCACCTTGCTGGGGGACCAGACCCTGCTCACAGCCTCCCTCCAGATGATGCCCCCTCGCCCTTCGGGCAGGCTGCCTCGCTGCCGCTCCCCCCGCCCCGGCACGGAGATGTGGGAGCCCAGAGCTGCGGCCTCCCCCCTCCCTCGTACCCGCTCACTGCTAATTAAACCCCTCAGCATCTGCCGGCGTCTCCATGGCAGCAGCCCGAGCGCATTGGCTCAGCGCTGGCGGTACCGCCGGGCTGATTAATCCCCGCAGCGCGGGCGCTGCCGCTCCTGCTGCTGGAGATGGCAGCTGTGGGCGAGGGCGCGGGCGCCGGGCACGGCCACGGGCTGCCCGCTCCGACCCCGGGCACCGCTGCCGAGGTGCAGGGCAACACCCGGCACAGCCACAGCCACGGGGAGCCGGCCTCGGGCAGCCCTCCCCCAGCTGCGGGGTCCCCATTGAGGTGCCGTGCTGGGAGCAGAGGGCTGAGCACCCACTGCTGCTCTCCGGGCACCCCCATCCCCGTCCCGTGCTCCCGCTCCCCTCCTACAGCCCCACAGGAGCATCCACCCCGCCGATGTGGCCCCTGGGCTGCGGGATGCTCTGGGGGGGTGGCGAGGAAGCCCCCCGCCGGCAGGGTGACCCCATGCCTGCCCAGCCGGTGTCCCCTGTGGGATGCTCACATGGCCCACTGCAGCTTCTCGTTCTTGATGGAGCCGTACAGCGCCTGCGGAGAGAAGAGCGGGGTCAGTCGGCCAGCGGGGCCCGACTCAGGGGAGCTGCACGGAGCAGAGGGAGCACTGAAGGTTTTGGCAACCCCAGGCCAATCTGTCTTAGGTGCAGCCCTTCTTTCTTGGCACCAGTGTTGCCGATAGCCTGGCCCGTCTGTACACACCAGCTGGCTGGCATCGTTTCAGGGCTTACAGCTACCTTCTCCCGGGCACCTGCAGCCCCAGGCACGACTGGGGCACCGTGCAGGGTCACGGCACAGGCTGCCTCCCCTCCCGCCTGACAGCGGCACAGAGCTGCGTGAGTTTTACCCGACAGCTCCAAGCCCTCAGGAGAGCTGGTTCTCCCTGCGCCAAGGTGAACCAGGCTGGCCAAAGGGACAGCTTTCAGGAGACGTGGGCCACAGGCGAGCCGGCCTTTGGGCTGGGACTGCAACGCTGCACGTCTGTCCCCAGCTCCGTGAGACGTCAGCCTGCAGCAGGGCCCCCAGAGCACTCCTGCACCCGACAGCTCGCAGCCCGCTCCTGGGCTGCCCCTCAGGACGGCTGCAGCCCGTCCTCCCTCCCCGCTCTCCAGTGCCTCCCAAACACCCTCAGCTTCCCCGCTGGCCCCAACCCTCGCAGGGTTCGGCAAGGCAGGGCCCGGCGCCGCGTTTCAGCACGGAAAAAGGCAAAGTCCATCTGCAGAGGGACAGCCTGGGGCCCCGTTCCCAAGCGTTTGTCCGGTCCGAGCTGGGCGCAAGCCACAGGCACTCAGCCCGGCTCTGCAGCACGGGAGGCTCTGGGGAGGCTTTCCAGCAGCGCTCACGCAGCACTCCAGATCAAGGAGCAGGACGGGTCTGGAAGGCTTCATCCTCGGAGGAAAATAATCGAGTTTTGCACAGACTGTTCAGGCAGCTGTCAACATCCATCTCCTGGCCCGAGACTGCCGGGGAGAGATCTTGCTGGTGGCTGATAAAGTACAACTGCAGGCTTGCAGGGACTCGCGAAACCCAGCCAGCAGGCAGGCCCAGGCAGTGTCTGGGGAGGACAAATCCATCATCCCCCAAGAGATGCAGTGGCCAGAACGGAAGAGGGACAAGGCTCGTTTCGTACGTCCTGCTCCAGGAAACGCTGGCTCAACACCAGCTTGTTTTTCAGAGGAGGAAAGGGAGCCCCCCTGTCCGCAGATGAAAAACAGGGGTCAGCCGTCTCCTGGGAAGACAGGAGCCTCCCGGGGAGGGCACGGCCTCATTCCCCCACGGCAGATTATACCCGCACCCCATTTACACCACCCTGGCACCAGAAGAGCAGGAGGTGGGAAGGAGGAACTGGCTGGTGGCTCGGCCAGAGGAGCACAGGCTGCAAAAAGGTCCTCCTCCTCTTTGTGGGGAAAGGAACCCAAGTCCTGCAAAACATAAACTGCTGTGAGGAAAGGGCAGGGGGGAGAAGCAGACTCCTGAGGCACAGCGGAGGTGATAAGGAATTGCCGGAGGAAACAGGAGGGAAGGGATCTCACTGACAGGGATGCAGCCGAGAGGTGCTGAGAAGAGAAACAAAAAGTGTGGAAAAACGGCACGGAGAAGTTGAGACTGGAAACCAGGAGCTGCAGAAAAGCTCCTGAGAAAACGCTGCGAGGAGTCAGACGGGCACCAGGCCTCGGCTGCCGGCAGAACGGGGAGGTCGGCCCTGCCCTGCCAGGGACGGGGACGTCAGGCAGCCGCGCTGGGGTGCTGCAGGCAGGGTGCGACCGCAGAACCCGCTCCGTGCTGGGGGGCTGCGAGGCCCCAAAACCGAGCTCTGCTACAGCACCGAGAGCTGCCGGCAGAAGCTGCTCGCGGCGTAATTCTGAATGAAAACGACGCCTGCACAGTGCCGGAGAGCAGCCCGGCAGAGCGCAGCACTAAAAAACCTGGGCTCCGGGGCTGTCTGTGAACGCTTCAAAGGACGAACTGACTTGTGGCTTCAGGTGGCTCCAACACCCCGGTACAAGCACCCAGAGCATCGCACGAGCCTGCTGCAGGCAGGAGCTGCCATGCAGCCTCACCTCAGGCACAGGGCCACGGGCTGGCTCCTGCACCGGGAGCAGGAGGAGAGAAGCGGGAGGCTGGGGGGATGGAGAGGGCGATGCAAAGCCTCGCATCTACGCTTAGATCCTGCCAAGGCTCTGCCTGGCTACCCGCCATCCCCAGCTGACACCGGTTTCATGCCCTGTTGGAAACAAATCCGGTGGACTCAGCCCAGCTCCGAGCTGAGAAGATGCCCTGCAGCCACAAAGCCCGTTCCTGCTCTCCTGCTCCTGTGGCAGAACCGCTGCCTGTCCCAACACCAGTGGTGCGAGGACCACTTCTGGTGGGGCACAGCAGGCTCCTGAAGCCTAGCTCACATCGGCTGCGTCGGCAGAGACCACAGACTCACAGCTCGGCTCTGCAGGTCCCTCTCTCCAGGCTGTCTCTCTCCATGGGTTTATTTCCAAAGGGGCAAAAGGATGGCACCTCTCAGCATCTCTGAATTTGCAAGCACTGCCCAAGAGAAAGCAGGGTGCTGCCGGCAGAGGACTGACCCAACACATAGGTGGCTTTTTTGCGTGTTTCTCTTTTTTTTTCCCCCACCATCACAGGGTTATGAGCTCACTGCTGCAGCACGCACGGCAAGCCAGCCAGCCCTGCCCTAGACATGCGCAACACCAAGGAGACCTGGGGATACACTGTCCCAGCGGGGTTTCTAACTGAATCGACATTTTAATTCGGTGCCCCCTCTGACAGGGGGCTGACAGGATGTCCCCAAGTCCTGCTCTAGCAGATGTCTCCAGAGGGGTGGACAGGCTCTTGCCCAGCCTCAGCAGCACCCTGCAGGCAGGGCAAGGAGACGCTGCATGGTCGACATCTCCCTTCACCCCTCTGTTCTCCCTTCATCCCTCTGCCTCAGGGGGAGCCCAGAGGAGGGCAGGTTCAGTGCTGGTTTGGGAGAAAGGCTGCAAGCAGCCCTGGACACAGCACTGGCACAGACGGGACTGCGCTGAGGGCTGCAGCCCAGCATGTCCGTAACAGAGGAGTGTTAAGGCAGAAATTTTGAAAACAAGCGGAGGATTAACCCTTTCTGGGGTGCTTCCGTTAGGGATCGTAACTGTTTCGGACGTATTACAGTGACAGCCACAGCGTGCTTGTTGCTGTGCAGCGCAATGCTCGGCAGTCAGAGCTGCGAGATGCCCTGTGCAGGTCAAGATTTCTCCTCCTGCTGCCAGCCCTGTGAAAAGGCACGGCTCTGTGACATTTTGCACGACAGACTTCACAGCTACAAAGTGCCCTCCCTGCAGACATCCTCCCTCTCGCCGTGGCTGGCAGCATTTCAACATGAGAGCTCAATCGCTGGCTTTCCCCAACTTTTCCTTAGCAAAACATCTTTCTCTACACCCAGGCACAAAGCTTTGGCAGGTCCCCCAGGCAAGCAGACCCCTCAGCTGTGAGAACACGAACGGCACGGTCAGACGAGGGCTGTATGGCAGAGGGGACAGCCCTCGGCTGTACCCTTATTCACCTCCACAGACACCCCGCCGCCTGTCCAGCACACACAAGCCATGCTCAAGAACACCCGGTCACCCCGTGCCCCCCTGCTCCCCTCACACAGGTGTCTCAGGAGGACAAAGTCTGCCCCCAGACCTCCTCCTCTGCAGGGGGGCTCAGAGCAAAGACAGATGAGAGTGACTTGGGGACAGTGTCTTGTGCGTCACCTTCTGCCTCGCCGCAGGCAGAGGGGAACAGCCACCCATCCTGCCACCCCAGGCTCCAAAAACCCTCCTTGCCCAGCCAGCTATGACCCCAGCTGGCAGCCCCCGTGCTCCCCACGTCCCTCAGCCCCGCAGCGCGGGAAGCAAGGGCTGAGCATCTCCCTCCCAGCTGCTTGCTTCCTTCCATCCGAGTGCGTCACAACTTAATGCTGCCCCCAGACCGTACTGCGCTATGACAGCATCGCTGCTTCTCACGGCCGCGATGTCCCCACGGCTGCTGCTGGCCAGGGGGCAGCCCGGCCAGCAGCGGGGCACCCTGCCCGCCTCGCCCCAGCCCTGCTGCAGCACGGGGCTGGTGAGGACTCACTCTTGTCCCTGCTGTGCTGGACGCAGGCAGGACTGGGGCAGGACGTGCCCAGAGCAGCCTTTTTGCTTCTCCCCACCTAGAGCTGATGCGCACCAGCGTTAACTCCTCCGAGACCGATGCCAACTGACAGCGAGCAGGCTCCCGGCAGTAAAAATCCCCCCCTTTTTTTGTTTGTTTTTGTCCTGAGAGCCGCTCCTCGCTCCCCAGCCCGGCTGCCCCAGCCGGGTGCCCGTGTCCCCCGGCCGGCCGCCCGCAGAGCCTGCCGCTGCTGCCGAGCCGGGGGCAGGTCCCGGCGGCACGGCTCTGCCCCGGCTCTCCCCGCCGGGAGGTTTCCGAGCGAGCCCCGCCGCCAGCCCCCGACGCAGGGGGGTCCCGGGGGGCTGCGGGGACCGGGCACATCGCAGCGCGGCCGCCGGGGACACGGCGAGAGGCTCCGCTCCGCTCCGCCGGGCCGCCACCCCCCGGGGCGGGCGGGGAGCCGGGGCAGGGAGCCGTCTGTCCGCTGCGCACCCCCGGCGCCCCCCGCCCGCCCCGGCGCTTACCGGCTTCTTCTTGCGGCGGCTCTGCAGGCGGCTGACCACCAGGTCGGTGTACAGCACCGGCTTGAGGGTGCGGGAGCGCTGCGGCCAGCCGTAGCAGAAGGTCTCCACGCCGCGGTAGTTGCGCCCGTAGCGCACGGAGCACATGGAGCGGGACCGCATGCGCCCGGCGCTGCTGTTGATGCTGTTGACGCCGATCATCCTGCCGGCGGCGGCGGGGGCGGGGCGGCCCGGCCCTGCCCTGCCCTGCCCTGCCCTGCCCTGCCCGGCCCGGCACGGCCCGGCCCGGCCCGGCCCGGCCCCGCCGCTCCCGCTCCCCGCTCCCCGCCGCCGCCTGTTGAAGCCGGGCCGGGCCGGGCAGGGCTCGGCGGCTGCTGCCCGAGGGAGGCGGCGCCCCCCGCCTCAGCAGCCAATGGCGGCGGCAGCGGGGCCCGGCCGGGCCGAGCCGAGCCGAGCCGAGCGGGCTCGGGGCTCCGCCGGGGGGCGGGACGCGGCGCAGGGCTGCCCGCCCCAAAATGGAGGCGGCCCCCGGGGACCGCTCCGCTGGGGCGGCCCCGAGGGGCCCGGCCCCGCCGGGGGGAGGCTGGTGGCCGGCCTCGGGCGGCCTGCCCGGCCCCTGCCCGCCCTTGGCAGCGGGGCGGTGGTGGCACCTCAGGGGCTTCAGGGCAGGCGCCTGCCTGCCGGGCTTGCCACGGGCGGACCAAGCGCCCCCCTGCTGCTCCCTCCCATCCTCAAATGGCCGTCCTGCGCTTAGCCCCCTGCCCGTTCCTCCAGGGCCAGCCCAGGAAAATCCGTCTGGAGCTGCCTGGTGGGCTCAGGGCAGGACCGAGCTGCTCCAGGCAGCCGCTGCTGTGAGGAGCCGCAGGGCTGGGCGCTCCTGGAGCAGCGATGAGGATCGATGCGTAATCTGGTTAGGCTTGACTGAGTAGATGTGGCCGGCGGAGAAGGGGAAATTTTCCACTGTGCCGTAATTGCTTGGCGTGGTGACTGCCCTGCAAAACGTGTGAGGGAGCAGACCGGGTGCCTCCATGGGTCAGGTGTGCTGGGGGAGGGGGAGCAGGCCACCCCGGGGCTAGGGGGACACCAAGGGCAGGGCAGCGAATTTACCCCAAGAAGGGTAAAGTCTGAAGAACGCAGGCAAAAAAATCCCCTGGGGGAGCAAACTGAGCAAACGCTCCTGTGATTTGAGCTCAGAGGTGGGAGCCGGGGCTTGCTTCCCACATCTGCTCATCGCTCACCCAGCGCGCTGAGCGTCTGATTGCTGTGCCTCCAAGCTGGGAAGTGGGGGCCCATCCTACCTTCCTCCCCCAGGGGACCTGCCTGCACTGAGATTTAATTCATTAACAGCTGTGAAATGCTCCAGGCTCCCAAGCTGGAAAGTAGCACAAATTTTGCTTGCTCCTGCATTTGCTAAGCAGCACGGGGGAGGGATGGGGTCTGGTTTGTCCGTGTTGTGTGGGTGAAGCCCCACCGGCAAAGCACAAGGTTAAGCTAAAGAATGAAGAAGATGTGGAAGATCTAAGTGATCTGCAAAGTGATCGGTCAGGTAAAGGTCGAATCCATATCTGAATGCAACATACAACCAACAACAGTGGAGAAAACCCCAGGGGGCCTGGGCTAAAATCACACTTACAAGAGAACAGCACAGTCTCAGGGCTGAGCTAACCACGGTATCACCAGCTCTAGTATGTCCTGTTTGCATCCTTCCTCGCCGATCAGGCACTTGTATTTGTTTGGCCACAGGAGTGAAGGCCAAACCTGCAGATGCGGGCATCCTTGGGCACAGGGGCCCCTATTACGTGGGCTCTTACATCCCCAGCACGGTCCCCTACCTACCCTGGAGATGAGGACACCCAAGCCTGCGCGCTGGGCAGCCCTGCCTGCAGAGCACAGCTCTTCAGGGATGCTTCGGAGCAAGGGGAGACGGTTTCCAGCAGCAGGATTTGCCTGCAGGTACAGCATCACTGCCTTAGCTCCGGCAGCAGGGGCACAGCGAGGCACTGCCAGTGAGGGGGACGTGGTGCTCAGTTGTAAAAGCACAAGCTTTCGAGTGTTTTGGTTTCTTCTGCTGAAAACTGTGAGTGTTTACGTGCATTACATCGTAGCAGATAAAGTTCTTGTCTGACTCAAGCTGCCACCCGCTCTCAGGCATCGTGCTGTTTGTCTTGGGGCTTCCTGCAGTCAGAGATGAGAGGAGGGCCCCATGGGTCTCCCTTCCTGATGCTGTCCCCAGAGTCATGGGGAATGGTGGCCTTGTGTCCCCTGCAGCCACCTAGGTCCTGTCCTGATGTCCCCATCTGTCTGCTTTCCAGTCCCCCAGCTGTGGGTGGGGGTCACCTCAAGCTCCCTGGCTCTGAAGTCTGTGGGTTAGCAACCTGTGCGATTCCCCCAGGCAGGCTTGGGAAGCCTCTGGGACCTTTCTTCAGCACTGCTGGAGCTGCCCACGAGCCACCTCTGAGCTTTGGGAAGCTCCTCTGAAGCCTGCCAGCCCTTCCCCTCCCCTGCTGCCCTTAGGAAACGCGTGCGCTCCTGCAGAGCTAAAATTAGCTAGCCAGCTGTGTGGCACGCTTGCACAGGAGCTTCAGTCCCCAGGCAGGGGATCCAGGTCTGCCAAGGAGGCAACATCCTATATAGGCCAACGGGGCCAGCACAGGCTACTGCAGGGAGGAGGGAGGCTTTCCCCATTTCTCTGCTACCCAAGCCTTCAACAGGACCAAAGCTCCAAGGAGCCGAAAGCATGCAGTTGGCAGAAGGGAGAGGGCGTCTCCTCCAGATAAGCCTGGCAAAGGCTACCCAGGAGTGGCACTGCCCCACTGCCCCCCTGCCCCTTCACACACCTCTACTTGCCAGCGCCTTCCCCAGCACTTTCCTGAAGCTCTGCTCTCCCTTGCATGGACAGGAGCTCCCCAAGGGGATCAGTGCCAGGGAGCGATGGAGGAGCTGCAGCCTGCCCCTTGCGCAGCGCCTCGGCGGTGCCTTTTGCTCCCACTCCCCAGCACGGTGCTGATACAGAGGCGTCTGAAAAGCGGCTGTGGGAAGCACCGCAGCTGCAGAGGGAACAGGCCATTTTTAGCAGCTCAGCCCCCCCACTGCAGGGTTGCAGGCAGAGCTGCGCGGGGACGTGCTCCCGCCTCAGCTGGCGCAGCGCTGCAGCCCCCGGCCCCAGCAGCGCTGGTTCTGCCAGGCACAAAGCTTGGCCCTGCCAACACAAAGCCTGTAGACTGCAGCGGCTGCTCGCTGCCCTGTCTCACACTGGTTGAGACCTGACAAGATAATGCGATGGCGCGTGCTTGAGTACTTTCTGGGTGGAAGTTTAGCACAGGTGCTGCAGCACCCGCACTGCAGGTACCCCGCTGCGGGGTGCCGGGGGCTTCAGGAGGGGCGTGCTGAGGGGCCCGCAGAGTTTGGATGCTCCTGGACAACACGGCACAGGGGGACAGATGCTCAAGGTCCTGATTTTGGACATTTCTATTCCATTTTGGGTGCTTAAAGTCTTTTCTGGAGCTGGGTTTAAAATTAGGGAAGAATTTTTTCTGAGTGACTCCTTTTAGTGGAGAAGCGTGGGCTGGGAGGGAGGACAGCCCTATTGAGAGCTGCTGGTAACCCCTTAATGATGGGGCGAGCGGCACAGCCAGGAATAGACCCACAAAGGCTGAAAACAGAGCTCAGCTTTTCACCCCACGTTGCCTTTTTTTGTAAGCCACCTCCCACAGGAGTGGCTCCGGCACCCTGTGGGAACCCATTTCCCACATCCCGAGTGTTTTCCGGCTGCAGCGCTTCACAGACACTGAAGGTTTCTGCCCTGCGGGTCCCACGGGGCCCAGCGCTATTCCCAGGGCCCATGACGGAGCTGCCAGCTCAGCCTCAGCGAGCACCGGGCCCCCGGTGAGCCCTCACTCACACCCCGGAGCCGGTGCCGAAGCCATTTCCCCGGCTCACGCATCAGCCTCAAGGTCAGGCCGTCCCCGCCGGCAGCGGAGCCGCGCTGCAGCCAGCAGGCGACTCCTCCCTTACGCACGCAGCAGCTGAGCTGCGCCGCTCCTGCCTTGGCCGGGAGGCTCGAGAAATGGCCACGAGGGATGAGAAACCATCGGTGTGGGGGCACAAGGTGCCGCTGCGTGGCCGTGCCCCCACAGCCACATCCTGATGACCCGCAGTGCCGGCATGGACTGGGGTGGCCAGAGGAGCTGGCTCGAGGTGGAGACTCCCAGCGCTCCTGGGAGGAGGAGGCCAGCCTCCTTCCCTGCCTCACTCACCCAGGAAGGAGCCAGCACAGGCTGTTATCCCCAGACCCCATCTGTGGCCGGGCACGGTCACCCCCCAACGCACTGCCCCCCCCCACCTCCGACCAGCACCCCAGGGTGCTCCAGGACCATGGAGGCCAATGCCACCCCTTCCCTCGCCCATCCAGAGGCACCTCACAGCTCCTGTAGCTTTGGCCAGACCTGTCCCTGTAAATGGGAACCGGGTCCCGCAGGGAGGTGACAGGGCTGCCCCAGCCACACAAGTGCAGGGTACTCCCAGCTCCAGGGTTTCAGCCACCGGCCCACCCTCGCCACTGCTGCGCCTTGCCCACGTCACCAGCAGTGGGGTAGATGGCTCCGCTCCCTGACCTCAGCAACGCAGGAGGAAAGCTGTGGGCCAAGGGAACACCACTGATCCTGCCTACCCCGACAGCCTGACACAAGCATGAGGAAGGAGACATTCATTGCATCCCATGGGGCCATCTGTATGATCCTACCCGAAGCTCTTGCCCTTGTTCTCGTGGCTTAGTTGGCTAGAGAGAGCAACCAAATTTACCTTGAGCAGCTCCTTGGGGAAGTCAGTGCCTCCGTTGAGCCCCTCCAAGTTGCCAATGAAGTCGGAGCAGGACATTCTCTTCCCGATGTTCTGGGGGAGCCAGGGGAAGAGAAACGTGGGGTTTACCTCTGGGCTGGGGGGCTGGAGCTGGCTGGAGAAGGCTCCCACAGCCCAGGAACAGACCCCGGTCTGCTGCAGAGCGAGGGACCGGACAGGCCTCAGGGAGGTGTGGAAAGCTGCCTGTTGTGCTTAGACTCCGGGAGTTTTAGAAAGCTTCTTTTCTCTAAGCTTGGTGCCACCTGCTCCCAATATCAGCTGGTTTTGGAGTCTCACTCCCACCCTCTCTCCCCGTCCACTTTCCTCTTCTCTCCTTCCTCCCCCTCCATATCCTCCAGCTCAGCCTGTCTCCCCCATGGCCCCGTTATCCACCTCCTCATTCAGGCCTTCGCCTCTCTCCTCACAGCCACCTTGGGGGTGCTCAGCCCCTGCAGGTGCAGGGAGCAGTGCACAGCCCCTGCACGTCCTGCGCACGTGGCTCTGCCCTTGGGAAGTCCTTGCTCTTCCCTGGCCACCTACGGTTGGGGCAGCGGGGGCGGAAAGGGCAGGGGACAGATGGGGCTAATGGCAGAGGGAACTTACGTGTCCGTGCAGATCTGTGTTTAGCAGCATCAGGGCACAGGTCAGGGTGTGGGCTCCGTCTGCAGCACAAGCACAGGACAGGAATTAGAGCCCTCGGGAACAGACCGAGCCCAAGGCAGCCCTGAGCCCGCTCCTCCCAGCCCGGGCACGTGGGGCACACAGCATCAGCACGGTGCTGGCAGCACGCAGGCGAGTAGGTAGGAGGCCACTGGATTAAAGCTAGTCCGAAACCTGCGCGTACAGGCTCCCCTCCAGCCCTGCAGCCCCGACAGCCAGGCAGTGACGCTGCAGCTAACATTGTCCAGCTCCTAGCAGGGGCAAGGTGGGAACGGCACAGCCCTCTTCCAGCCAGCCAGCCAGAATCTCACCTGCCCACAGAGCCAAACCAGAGCAGATTCAGCACGTGAACACACACAGGGGGAGCGTACAGACGTGAAACACTGAGGTGAAACAGTACAGACTGGGTGCTCCTCTGTGCCGCCCGGGGTTGTCTCACCTGGCTGTTCCCTGAGGTCTGAGAGCTGGGCTCTGTGTGGTGGGGAGGGCCTCCTCTCGCCTCCTGTGCTAATCTGCTCAAGGGCAGAATTAAGGATGCATTGAGCCCTAATTATGCATCTTCCATCTAGAGCAGTATTTTTTTTTTAAGTCTAAAGTGCCTGTCACTTGAGGGAAATGACAACATCTCCATAACAGGGGCTGACTCCTAAGGCGTCAGTTCACGCTCTCAGACTGCTTTCTAGTTTCAGTTGGAGCACCTTCACTGAGCTGACGAACACATGTGCTCTCCTGAGCGAACACATGCACACCCACACGCACACTCATACACACACAGACAGTCTCTTACCCTCAGAGGAGATGGCATTGGGATTGCACTCGTAATAGCGCTGGGAAAAATGAGCCAGCACTCGCTCCCGCTCTTGTGTCTCTCCCATCAAGGCCAGCTCCTTCAGAAAGGACCTGAAGAAGCAGCAGCAGCGTTGGCCACACATGAAGCCTACCAGCAGCTCCTCGAACCCACCCTTTGCTTTCTGCCCCCTCCTGGAGACCCGGCATGTGCCAGATGAAGCCCTGCCCTCACACAGCCTTCCCAGCCAGCTGCAGGACCCCTCTTAAGCCCACAACATCCCACCCTGCTGGCACATCGCAGAGACCTACACTGGGCCCTAGAAACTACCCTGGGGGAGATCAGGTCAACACCACGAGGATCTGGGCTCAGGGCCTGGAAACCCTGTCCTAGCTGTTCCTGACTGGTAAGTTAAGACCAGGGACGGTCTTTCAGTGTGGCTGAGAGACCACTTTGGGGATCGACACTCCCTGATTAAGAGGTAAGAGGATCTCTGTCTGGCAGCCGTGGGGTCTGCCTGCTCCTGCAGGTCTCTGCATGGGTGAAGAGCTGCAGAGGGCACAGTCTGCTGGGACCCACTCAGGTGGCCACAACACATGCACACGTCCGCACGCAGTCTGCCTGACCTGAGAGCCTGGTCCAGACTCATCCCCGTGAACACGAAGAACTTCAGGTATTCCCCTGCCACCATCTTGCTGAACTCGTTGCTGAAATACAAAGGGGGGAGCGAGAGTGGGATCGACCAGACTAGGGGGCATGGCAAAATGCAGAGGGTGGGGTGGATTCCAGCAGGCTGGGAACTTCCCTGGAGACATGAAGGCAGGGCTGTGGGAAGCGTGCTGGGGACAGAGTCCCCATGTCCCAGAGTCCCATGAAACTCACAGGGGCTACCCACAGATCCAGTGGGAATACTCAGCATGGGGAAGCTAGAGCTGGTAGGGCCCCCAAGAGGTGTCCCCTACACTTTACTGAAGGTGCCTGAGATGCAGTTGTGGTAGGAAGGTACAAAACCCGGATGTATCATAGGTGTTGAGACCTTTAGAGGGAACACCTGGTATGGACAAGCTGTCACTGGGGGGCTTTGGGGCCCTGCCAGCCCAGTGCCCCACGAGGGCAGCAGCTGTGGGAGCACCAGAGGTGCAGGTGGGAGGAATGATGCCTTTGCAGAACGGGCCGTTCCTTGCGAATACCCACACGTACTTCTTCCCCAGGTGGCGGGCCACATCTGCTTTTTTAAAGCCATCCAGGTTGTAGAGCCTCTTGGCCAGGCGCTTGGCAGCCTCCAGGTCAGCCTTGTGCCCGTTGGAGAGGGTGTCTGTGCTGCCCAGGGCCAGCTGCTCCATGCTGTCCATTTCCGAGTCTGAGTCAGAAACCAGCTGGCTCAGGGGATGGTCGCTGCAATGGAAAGGGACACACCACGTTAGTCTGCCACGGGTCCCCTGCTTGTTCAGCTTCTCAGGAAACACACGTCCTCACCCTGCTTTGGAGGTCAGCTACTCTGCTGGGCTGCGTTACGAACACTACTGGTTAGAAATGCTCACAGGTCGGGGCTGGGTGCTAAGGGAAGGCTTGGAGATGTGGCTGGAAGAGAGATGAGGTGACAGGATGCTTCTGGTGACTGATGATGGGACCAAGTCACTCAAAACCACGTCCAAAGTGGATGCGGGGAGACAGGACAACTGTTCCAAAGTCCCCACCCTGAGCCTGCGAGACTTCGTGTGTGGGCTCGGGCTCTGCCAAGCCCAGCTGCAGCTGAGACTTGGAGCAGAAACATGTGCACATTACATGCTGTACTCTATATATACGCTCATTTTTTAACCTGGACAAACTCCTCATGCTGCTCTCGAGTGCAGTTTCGACCCAAGACAAGAAGACCGTAATTCTTTCACTTGGTTTTTCTCCTCTGGTAACTTCAGAGCACAGCAAAAAAAACGAGGAACAGAGAGCGAGGATGAAGGCAAACACCGCGGCCCCCGGCTCACGGCATGGTGTGCTGTCTTCTCCGGGCTGCCCCTCAGCTCTCACCCCATCAGGCCTTACATGGCTGTGCTACGAGCACTCTCTTGGCTTCGCCTCCAGAGCCGTCTGACTCAGCGGCACACAAGCTATCCCAGCAAAAAGTAAGTTGAAGCTAATCAACAACGAATGTTAAGCAACTCTGACCTCGCCCAAATTTTCTGGCAGGCCTCGCAATGTTCCAGTCTGATTTATTTTTAAAAGTCTCTAATTGACTTTTAAGAAGGCCTCCTCTCCTGAGCCAATTACCCAGGCCAGTCTCCCTGAGGCTCCACTTCTTCTACTAAGGACAAAGCTGCTCTTTGCTGCTCGGTGCTGGCCGACCGTGCTGCCTTTTGGATGGAGCTCGTCCTGCCTGGGGGAGCCCCGCACAGCAGGGACGGGCTGCCCTGTGCTTCGGGGGGCTCTCGGCATCCCCTGTGCAACTGGGAAGCTCGAAAGCACACAACCATGGGCCAGACAGGTCCGTGGCAGAAGCAGCTCTGGAGCCCTGCAAGACCCGGGGGAGATGCACTTGACTGGGACCGCCGTGGAGCCTGGCAGCACTGGGCGGTGACTTCGGTACGGCCCAGGTGGGTGGCCTGTAAGCGGCTGCAAGGTCCCTGGTCGTGAGGAGGTCACCAGCCCTGGGGCATGTTTCACCGGGCAGGAGGCTTCTGTACCCACAGCACACCCGACAGCAGAACGGGCAGGATGCTGCTGGGCCGGCGCTGGGCTGTGGCCCTGCTTCGTCTCCTTCTGAGGTGTAACCGCTGTGTCCTCAGCCACGACAGGGCTACCTGCTTCCCCGGAGCAGAGGGGATGAATCCAGCTGGCACCCACAGACCACAGGTGGTGGGGACTCTTTTCTTAAAACTCCTCCCTGAGAGGCTGTCCTCCCTCTTACTGCTGGTTCGTGGTGCCTCCTGCGGCAAACCTAGAGCTCCAAGTTTCCTCCGTGACCTCTCTTCCGAAGCTGTGCTCCTCAGCTTCCCTGTCTGGTGCTGAGCATCCAGCCACGGGGCCATCTACAAACCTTTGTCCTTCAACAACTATCTCACGGCAGGCTCCCAAGCCGTGGCTGTGACTCTTGCCTCGCATCTTGAAACAGGCACGCAGGGATCACAGCCCATTTGTTACAGCAGCTCTACCAGCGGGGTCTGCCGTCCCCTCCCTCACCAGGCCCCAGTTCTGACTTTGGGCTTTATATCAGCACAGCATAACCATACAGTCAGGACGAGGCACTATGCTGTACAAGAGACCCCACTCTCCAGGCCACGCCAAGAAATGGGTTTTCTCCCAACACTCCTCTTAAGGAGAGAAGAGCAAGAGCCCGATCCTCAAGCAAACGGCGAACAGAGTAAAGAGCGTATGTCCATGTCTGAGGCAACTGAGGTGATGCTAATTTTCTTGCCAATGACCTAATGTCTCAGGGGATTTTTTTTTTTAGTGTACTTTCTAAAGTGACATTTCAGTTTGGCTTGAAGAAACACTGAGATAATATTTTTACATTAGATATATTTCCAACCCAAGAACTGGCCTGCACTTAAGGAACAAAGATCAAATTTGGTATTGTACGAGCATCTCCGGCGTGCCTGAAATGAGTCATCCCGGAGCGGGCGCGGAGCTGGCTCATCCCTGCCATGCTGCCCGCGGTGGCTCGGCCACTGCCACCCCCACGGCGCCGCTCCCGACGGCGGGCGCCAGCTCGGGGGCCCAGCCGGATGGCAAAGACCCCACGTCTGCCACGCTCGGAGGTGTTCGCCAGGGGGCCCAGACGCCCAGGGCCTCAGGGCAGCAGCAAGGTGCTTCTGCAGACACTCTCAGATGACTAGGATCCTTCTCCAAGGCCAGGCAGTTCTCCTGTGGGGTCCACACACTCCAATTTCGTGGCCCCAAATACTCCTTCCCTTGGCTAAAGCATTTTTTCTCTGACCCCCAAATGTTCCAGCTCCAGACCCCAATCACTCTTTTTCTAGTCACACTTTTTCTGGGCCCAAACCCTCCTTTACCTTGGCGCCAGGCACGCTTCTCTGAGCCCAAATCTTCCTTCCCAGGGCCACATCCTGCTCCCCTGGCTTCAGGTTCTCCTCCTCTGGGCCCAACACTTGCTTCTCAAGGCCAAATGCCCACCCCCTGGACCCAGATGCTCTCTGTCTCGCCCTGACATTCGTTCTCTGGCTGACAGCCCGGAGGCCAGCAGGAGACCAGCACCTTCCTGCGCTGCAATGCAGCGTGCCACTGCAGGAGCCCCGACGCCCTCTCCACGAGGCGCGCTCACCCAGCACCGTGCTCTCCCCACAGCCTTCAGGAGCTTCGTTCCTCGACGTGGGGCAGCACCAGGCCGTTAGCTCAGTACAGCCTGCCCCGGGGGCTGCCCTCCAGCTCCTCGCTGCCAGCAGGGATGTACCTGCGTGGTGGGACCCCCCCTCACCCATGCCTGCTCCCCAGGACCGGAGAGATGTCTCTGAGGACAGGCTCAGACGGATGGCCATTGGTTTCAGCCTGGGGTGCTCTGCTGAGCTCCCGGGCTATCCAGGTCCTTCCTGCAGCGTTTCCACGTGAGACACCTGCTGCAGGAAATTCAGAAATGCCTACTGCAAGCCGCTTGTTCCCCAGAACAGGCCACGGGGGGCTCGGTTTGCTTTCTGCACCATGAAGGGACAGGGCAGGGAGCCCGGTCTGAGTTGGTGAGGGACACGTGCGTGGGGCGGGCCAGCACCCTGCCCTCAATTCCCACTGCCCCACACGCATGGCTAGGAGCCCGACGCCTCTGCCAAGCAATCCCAGTCTGCCTAATATCGCTGCTAAGAATGTACCAGACCGGATCCTTGGCTGAGCTAAATAAATGCAGCTCCCTCCATCGGTCTCAGCGGAGTGACTTTGATTTATGATAGCCGAGATCTGGGCTGGTTCATTCCTCGCAGAATTGGAGTTAGGGCTGGGAGGACACTTGAAGGTCAGCCAGGCCAGCCTCCAACCACAGGCGGGGCCGGTCCCGCTGTCCCCAGCCCCGCAGCTCTGTCCAGCCTGCTCCTCAAATCACCCGCAGCGGCCCCTGCCAGCATCACTGCCACGAGAGCCAGGTAAGAGCTAACTTGGGCAGCCGTGCCCCTGCTCGGCGCCGTTTCCCCGGAGAGCAAACAGCAGAGCTGCTCTGCCAGAGCCTCCCCTGCAGCACAGCCCTCCTCCGAGATGCCTGCCCGTCCTCTCCCTGTCCCCGTGCCACCCGCAGCCCTCGCAGGGGCTCAGTCCTCCCTCCAAACACTTTCTGGAGCGAGCAGGCTCCCGGGGCCTTAAAATCCGGTTACTCACCAGCCGGGCGGGGGGGCGGCTTCTCCTCCACGGCCCCAGATGCCATGGTGCTAACCCAGGGAAGCCGGGACCTCTCGGACCTTTGGGCAAAGTCCAGCCAACGGGGCGTGAGCGAGCGGGGCCGCGGCGGCACCACCACCAGCAGCAGCACCAGCAGCAGCACCAGCAGCAGGAGCAGCAGCAGGAGCAGCAGCACCACCACCAGCACCACTACCAGCAGCAGCAGCGGCTGCAGCAGCAGCGATCACGGCCCGGCGCGGGGGTCTGCGTCCCCCCGGCCCCTGTCCCCCCTCCGGCCGCCCCCGGGGCCGCCGTCCCGGCCCGGTCCCCGCCTGCCGCCGCCGCCCATGGCCCCCCGGCAGCCCCCGGAGCTGCCCCCGGCCGCGCCGCGCCGCCCCAGCCCGCAGCCGCCCGGCCCGCAGCGCCGCCCCGGGGCCGCGGGCACCGAGCCGCCGCCGGCCCCTTCTCGCCCCGCCGCTCCCTGCCCTTCCCCTCCCTTTTTCCCTTCCCTTTTTCCCTTCCCCTCCACCGCCGGCCATGCCGCGCCGCGCCGCCGCCCGTCCCCGCCCCGCCCGCCGAGCCTCACCGCGCCCCGCCCGCCTCCGCCGGGACCCCGCTGCGGGTCCCCGGGCCGCTGCCAGCGCCGCTGCTGCACGCACGTGTGCGGCATGTGCCCGCCCGGCGCGACGGACACCGCCGGGATCGTGCCCCGGGCGGTGACACCCGGCGGTGACACCCCAACTGTGCCACCCCAACTGTGCCACCCTAAATGCGCCACCCCAAGTGTGCTACCCCAATTGTTCCACCCTAAATGTGCCACCCCAAATGTGCCACCTGGCATTACCATCCGAACTGTGCCACCCCAATTGTGCTACCCCAACTGTGCCACCCCAAATGCTGTCCCCGCCTAGGAATGCCTGGTGGGACCCGAGCCACACGAAGCCACCTGGACACCGGTGAGCGTGGGTACTGGTGAGCATTTTTTGGGGGAAAAATCCCCCCCACACCTCTGTGCTCCCTCTCCCGCAGTGCCAGGCTCGAGACCACGCTGGCAGAGAGGCCCCAGGCTCCAGCCCTGCTGTGCTCTCACCCCCGCCCTTCCCCACACCGTTCCCCCTCCCTTCCCCTTCTCTCCGTCCTCCCCTCACCCTGCAGCACAGCCCACATCAGCCCCACTGGGCAGGGCACTCGGGCACTCCCTCACCAGTTTGCCCAGTGACAACTGGGAGCCCTGCTGCTGCTCGGGTCACTCGAGAGCAGCTGGCAGACCTGGGCTGGCCTCTGCAAGAGGGAAGGGGGGCACCAGCTCACCGATGGCTGCAGCAACAAAAGGCACCTTATAAAGAAACACAGCAGCGCTTATTGGCACGGCCCCGCTGCTCCCGCACACGCCAGCAGCTGGGATCTGGCACGGAGCAGGCTTCGGGCCGGCACAGCCTCCGCTGGGGAGGCTGCCAGCCCCACGGCTCCGGTCCTCCCACACGGCCACGTCCTCAGGGCTGGGCTCTCCCTCGAGCGGGGCTCCCCGGGGGCACGCTGCCCGTCCCGGCGGTGTCTGCCCCGCGCACCGGGGAGGCTGCAGGCTCCTCCTGCCTGCCCTGCTTTCTGTCCCACCCCAGGCCATGTCCCCGATTCGGGTCCCCACGGAGCCTGCCTCTCGCGGGGTGTCACGGGCAGCAATTAACATCCTCCCTCCCCACCTCTCGGCGATAAACGCTCCTCGGGGTGGTCCAGGGTGGGGAGATGAGCAGATGCACCCCCAGGGGACACCGTTTGCCCGTGAACGTCTCTCTGGGGTGATGCTCTGCAATCTGCAGTGCCTGCCCCAGGGCTGCCCTGGGACTCGGATCTGTAATTGCAAAATTCTGGCTGCTGCCGCAGGAGCAACCTTCCCGCTGTCCCAGCTCCCACCTCGCCCTCTTGCCAGCACCACCAGCCCCGGAGGGACCCCGTGTCCCTGCCACGGCACAGCACCCTGCCTGCTGCTCCTGGCCACACGCACGCTCTGGGTCACTGCCCCGGGGACAGCAGCCCCCTGCCCAGTGACAGCTGGGGGCCTGCATACCTCCTCCTCCTGCACAAGGGGGGCAATGACCTGCGGCACGGCTCCAGAGCGAGGGCCGGGCACTCGCAGAGTCTCTGCCCCACACTGGAGGTGACAGTGGGGGGTGTCCCCCCTGTGCAGCAGCTGGGGAGGTCCCATGTCGGGTGGCCAGGGTGTCCCTGTCTGGGGCATGGCTCTGCGGGGGGGCTGGAGCATCCCACTGTGGGGTTTCCTGCTGTGGGTCAAACCCACAGCAGAGCATTTCCCATTGCAAAGTGCCACCTAACGGGGAAGGGGCTCCCAGGAGCCGAGCACAGGACGGCCTGTGAGGGACATGCCGGGCTCTCCCTGAGCTCAGGGACACGTGCCCACCTCTGCTCCTCACCCGGCTTCCAGCTGGAGGTCTCGCTCTCCTGCCTGCCTCCAGCCAAGGTCACCAGAGGAGGCAGAGGCATCCCAGTGCTCGGGGAGGGCGTGCTGTGTTTTCACTTGGGCAAATTTCCTACTCGCAAGGTCAAGATAAAAGCGTGGACTGAGAATATCATGTGCTGAGGGGCGCCAGAGCCTTGTTCTGAGCCTCGAGGCTGCGGGAGCCAAGGCTGTCTGGCCGGGGCAGGGAGCTGCGTGGCTCTGCGGGGCGCAGGGGGCACCTACAGCCTGGCCACTTGTGCCCTCAGGAGAGACGGGAAGTCCCGGGCTGCAGAGCCATTCCCCCAGCCCAGAGCCCGATCCGACACCAACCACTGCAACCAACGATGCCAAAGGTCTGGGGGGACACACGGGGACAGCCGCAGCACACACGGGCCTGGGCCTGCTTGTGTTCTCCATCAGTAACGTGCATGCAAAGCTGCGAATCCCCTGCTCCAACCCCACCAGCACGGGTGGTGCTGTGTCACGGCACCTACAGAGGTTCCCAAAATCCTTTCCCCAGCTCCTTCCAGTAAAGGCCCCTTCACGGGAGCCCCCCAAGGGCACTCCCAGCTTGAGCTGGTCCTGCTTCCCGTCCCTGCACCTCACTGCCGTTCCTGGTGCTGTCTGTGTCCTTGCACCCTCGCACCTCCCCCTGTGCCCGTGTGGTGATGCTGCGGTTGGACCCTGGGGTCTGTGGACGGTAAGCGAGGCACCGTCCTTGCAGTATCACTGGGGCACTCCACTTTGCTCCCGTGCCTTGGCAGAGCAATAGGAAGCAGATTCCTCCTCCAGAAAGCAGTGATCCACGGCTGGATACTGCCACCCTCTGCTGCTCGGTGCCTCTCGGACATCGCCAGTTTCACTGCACAAATCTTGCCAGGCCTCTGTGCTACCACGTCCCTGCCCTCAGTGTCCCAAAGGGAGGGAAGGACCAGCCCAGCACCTCTAGCCCCCAAAACGTCCTCGGGGTGATCCAGGGACCACAAAGCAGACGCGATATCCCACCCTCCTCTCTCGACTGCAGGCACCAGGGGCGACACGAAGCTCGGATCCCCACGGGGCCACCCCAAGCGGAGCCAGAAGTGGAGGCGAAATCAGGCCAGGGCAGTAGGTACAGGACAAGAAACAGGAGGCTGCTGCACATGGGGAGGGAAGCGGCAGTGTCAGGGAGCCTTGGTCTCCACAAGGACAGACCGTGGAATTTCTACCAGTGCCCAGCTTCTGACAGGCCTCCCCCTGCAGCTGCCACAGCCGCGGGGCTGCCCTGCCGTGGGAACCACCACGGGACTGAGGTGCTGGGACTCCCTGCTTGCTTGGTGGGAGGAAAGCCCAGACCTATAGCTTCCAACAAGGCTGGGGAAGATGAAACACGGGATGTGCTCTCACCTGCATGCCTGCCACAACAGGACGATGACTACTGGCCTGACCTGCCACCTCACAGCACACCAGCAGAGCCCAGTCCTGACCCTTCCCCTTTTCCCCAGCAGCAGAGGTTAGGCTCAGGCTACAAACATGCAGCACAGGGCTAGACTCCACACCGAGCCTTGGTGGCCCAGGTGGGCAGCAAGCAGCTTTGGTCACTCACCTCATGTTGGAGGCCAAGGGAGTACCAAAGCTGTCCTCTGAGCAGCAAGGGCTGCGCCGAACGCCTTTCCTTTGCCTCCCTCGCTCCTCCTCCCTCTCAGTCCAGGGGGCATCTGTGGCCGAACTGGTCCCAGAGTCCGGCTCCAAGTGAGCCAGAGGAGCAAAGTTCTCCTCGATCAGCTTGGCGCTGTCTCGGATCTGTCCCTGTACTTCTGGGGTGAGGGTTGGGAGGTCAAAAGTGAAAAAGGTCCCGTGGGTGCGGGCTGGGGAGGAGAGGATGTCAATGGAGTCCAGGCTGGTGTAAGATGTGCCTTTGGCTCGATGGGACTCCATGATGCTCTCAAAATGCTTGCTGAAAGAGTCCATGCCATCCTTGGAGAGGCTGTGCCCTAGCAGGAAAGGCACTGGAGACTTGAGCATACCCTGTGTGTCTCGATCCATGATCCTAGAGGGAAAGAAAGTGAGAAGAACTGGTCACTGAGGAGCAAGGGGTCGAAGCCCTGAAACAAAAGCCCATGCACTGCTCCAGAAGGAAACTGGGGAGGGCAGAAGTCTCCTCTGAACAGCTGCAGGACGCCAGACCTCCGAGGAGAAGCCTTGCCTGCCCAAGACATGATGGGAAGAGGGACTGCCTGGCCTCCCTCCAGACATATGCTTCTCCTTTAATGAGCTACAGACTTTTGTTCCTTTAGTGGCTCATCCTCCTAAGAAGCTTATGAGAGGGCTACTGCTCCCAGTCACTCGCCTTGAGCTTAGATCCAATAAACGGCTCAAGCACCAAACCAGGATGTGCTTCAGCTCCACTTCCAACCAAATCTGCAAGTGCTTGAATTTTCCACGAGCCTTCAGAGCTCCACAGCACTCCTGAAGCCACCGAAGGCAGCGCGACGCCTTCGTCCACGTACGCGACACCGCGGGCACTGAGCAAAGCCTGCCTGCAGGGTCTGCACAGACAGTGCCTGCTGAGTGCAGCCCAGCTTACTTTCTGGGGTACCGCTCTAGCCACTTGGCTGTATCTCTCCTACAAAGACGATCCACTGTGAAAATAAGACAAGGGATGACTCCAGAGAGAATAGGATATCCTGTCCTGACAGCAAGGGCGAAACCCCAGGTGCTGCTCCCTGCCAAGGCACCCAAACCGTGCTCTCCTGGCCCTGGCTAATCATCTGGTCACGTATCAGCCCTGCAGGAAGGCTCGGCTCGGCTCCAGCACGGGTCTGAGTCCAGCCCAGCACAGGAGCTTCTAAGTCTCCAAGCCCTGAGACTTTTCTTCTGTCAGTGAGGTAAGTTGCAACCTGCCCATCGGTCCGAGCATGTGGCAGTAGGGATATTTCCAACACCGAGAACAGCAGTGCTTCAGTCATATAAGCACAAACACAGCCCTAAAAGCCTGTTTTGCTCAGAAGCTGCTATCGCTTTATTAAAGTACCAGAAAAGCACTTGTTATGCCACTCTCTTTCCTGATTAAAAGCAAAGAACTGATCCAGCTTGTCATAACATTTGTTATGAACAAACAGCTTCATACAGAAGGCTCAGAAAATGCATTGCTGTTTGAAGCACCAAGTGGCTTTCTCATTCATTAGCTTTCATACGCTGCTCAAAAATCTCACCCTGATTATTCACCAGGCCACAAGCTGCCAGCTTCACTGCACCAGATGCAGGTGGCCTCAAAGGGAGCTCAGCTAAGTGAGCAGTGGGTAGGAAAGGCAGGATGAAGGCTGCTCTTGTCGACCCACGAGCGTTTCCCCAGCTGCGTAGCACTGCACTGCATCCTTACCAGTCCAGCACGAGCCCCGGGAGCCACCTCAGAGGGGACTTTCTGATGAGGACACCGGAGAAGAGACCTCTCAGCATTTGCAACTGTGAATGTGCATTCACTGCCCTTACCATTTTGCAATGTGCTGCTGAACTGAGCTAATGCTGCTGACTTCATTTTGCGTCTTGCATCCATAAGGAGGGCCATGGGCTGTACCCGAAAGGACAACAGCCGCAGCCAGAAAGGACCTTGTTTCCAGGAGAGGGTAAGGGAATCGGGCTTATTTTTGCCATCAAGCATATTGCCGCCGAAACACAGAAAAAACATAGCTGGTTCTGTCCGCGCCATCTGAGCTCCGGGAACAACCTCTCCACCCCAAAATAGCAAGCCAGCTGTAAGCAAAGCCTTTGAGATCCAGCAGTACCTCGTCACAGCAGCACAAGCACAGGGTCTGCTTGCCCCAGAAGGGTCGGCAGCCTGCCCCGCGCTGCCCAGCCCTGCCTGGCTCCGCTTGTGGCTGCCCCCAGGCAGGGGCGGTGCGCGAGGCACAGCCCCACGGCCAGGCAATGCAGCCGGGGCAGCGCGAGGGGAGGAGATGCTGAGGGTGCAGTCAAGCACCTGCACAGCAGCGGCAGGCAGCGCAAAAACAGGTCTCTGGCTTCAGGCTGGTGCGGCACACACGGCGATCCTCTCTTGGAGGTGGGCCAGGTGGGCGAGCAGGGGACACGCGTCCCCTGTGGGAAGGCTCCCCTGGCAGCAGGCCCAAGGGCTGTCCTGGGCAAGGCTGCTCTGCTTCCAGGGAGAAAAGGTGCCTCCATCCAGCCCTGCACACTCCAGGGACTGGGGCACCCTGCTGCAAAGCCTCCTCTGGCTCCTCGGCCGAGGCACGGGTGCTGCTGGCCACGCTGGGCCCTGCCACCACCTTAGTGACCCTCTGGGGATGCTCGGGGAGGGGGCAGATGAGCCCGCTCTTGCTGACAGGTCTCAGCTCCCTGCCACTAATGGGAATAAAGACAGTAAAGGCTTAGGCTGGTCATTAGTTGTAGATCTGCCTCTAAATATACTCAGGGAGAGGATTTGCTGGAAGAAGACGCTGTTTCTTCTGTCACTTTCCATGTCTTATTTGGTTCTGTATTGGATTTTTCAGCCTGCCAGCTGTTAGCACGTCTCTTATTTTGGGAGGGCAGATCACACAGAAGGTGCCCTTTGGCCAGAATATGAAGGGCAACAAGACAGTGCCCAGCCAATCCCCCCTTGCAGAGGGTGCTAAACCCCTAAGGCTAGGTTTCCAAAGGGATTTATATCTGCAAATCAGCGTCTGATGGTGCTTCAGTCATTCTGCAGGGCTGGTCCTTCCCGGCTACCAACAAAGTGCTCTGCAGAGAAACTGCCAGGGCAGAAGCTGCTGGTTTGCAACAGCTCTTGCAGGGCAGGGTGGTGCAGGCTCCTCGGATACAGGGGGGTAAGGGGGATTTTTAATCGCCCCAGCATCATCCCTCCTGCAAGCAGGCAAAGCAGAAAGCTTGGAGTAGCAAACATCAATACCAGTGCCTGGTAAACAGGAGGGAGGACTGCAGCTGCAGAGCTCGGAAGCAGCGTGTAAGCAAAAACCCGGGGCTGTAATGCAGGTACCGAACGAGCTTGCGGTTTTAGGCGAGCAATTTTCGGCATGCTGTCCGCAGGCTCTGCACCTAGCTGGGGAGTAGGCAGGGGTCTGCACATCAAAAAAAGCCAAAAGCCACGGGTCTACAGAGCAGCTGCATAAACTGGGCACACCACCACTATATGCTTATACCGGGAGCACCATGTTTCGGGGCAGCAATGCATTTCAGTATACATCCGACCTCTCCAGCACTGCCTGGCGAGCTGCAGTAAGGTGTCTCAGAGGACAAAAAGCAGGTCTAGGCTTACAGCCCACAGGAATTGTAATGGCCTAGTACAGGTTTGGAAATAGATTATCACCACATAAGATAATGGTTACAGCAACTTGAAGAACTTGCTTGGAGTGATAATAATATAACTTTACAGCTTTTCAAATCTTCTATGACAATTCATTTGGAAAAAAAATGCATTTCCTTCTTGGAAAAAACAGCAGGAGCCCAGCTCCCCTCTGCAACGTGCACCTTCCCTTCCACTTCAGCCCAGCGCCTCACGCTTCTCCCCCCCCAGAGCAGGGACACCACTGCAAGTTATTTTTTCTATCATCTCTTCCCACCAACAACACCAAAGCCTCCCTCTTCCTTTTCTTCCACCCCCGTGCATCCTGCCCACCTTTGGCACAGCGTGGCTGTGCACGCTGCCAGGCACCCCTCTGTCCTGGCACGCGGGGACCGCCTGGCCCTGCTTCCCCAGCGAGACCTTGCCCTCTGCGTGTGGAGCGCTTGCTGATGAAGCTGAGCCCCCTCGTCCCGCCCAAGGGTCCATCACCGTCCTGGTACATGATATTTTGCCACACAAGTGAGAAACAACGCACAGTGCAGTGGTGTGAAAAGGTTTTCTCCAGCCCAAAGAGCTTCCCTGACACTGTCACCCAAGTGCCCTGGCTCGGATGGGTGACCTGAGCTCAGGACTTGTCTCCACGGGAGCGGGTCCCGCGGTCAGTGCCCTGCACTGGACACCAGCACTGCCCCGCTCCTTCCATGGGGCAGCGAGGGACCCCCAGCCCTGAGGGGTGCTCCAGGACCCCCCTGACCCCATGCACAGCTCAAGCACAGCTGCCAAGAGTTTTGGCTTGGGCACTCGTTTGGCAGAGCCCATTCTGTCATGCATTTGGGATACCGAGAAGGGCGAGGGGAGCTTTCTGCCCTCACACGCTGAGCCTCACCTTTCCCTGTTCTCCTTCCTCATGGCCTCAAACACCTCATCGTCCTCCTCCACGTCTCTGCCACGCAGCCCGTCCTTCGTGCGCTTGGCGCTGTGCTCAGGGAGCTCCTCAGGCGTGCTGTTCCTCCGGCCTGGGGTCCCCGCAAAGCTGGGGTTGCTCTCGCTGTCCTTTTGGCTCTCGATAGCCGAATCCACCTCATCCTTCTCGGCCAGGATATCGTCAATGTTGGTTTCACGATAGCACCGCAGTGGCACTGTGTCCAGGTCTGTCTCGGAGTACTTCACCGTCCTCCTTATAATGCCCGTCTCGCAGGAGCCGTGCTCCTTGCCGCCTGTTGGGGACACCTCGATCTCCACCTCCACGTGGCTCAGGCCATGCTCGGGCACCGACTTCTGAGGCTCTGCGGGCAGCAGGCAGCCGGGATTTGGGGAGCGCTCAGCGAGGGGGGCCGAGGAGCCTGGAAGAGAGCCCAGAGCCCCCGTTCGACCCCACATCCCAGTGGATCAGGGCTCTGCGTCCTCCCCAGACCAGCTGGTAGCCACAGGTCCCTGCCCGACACCTTACCTGCCTTCGGGGCCTCCAGCGAGCCGTAGAAGAACTCCCACTTGGCCCTGGCGATGCGCTGGGCATGGGCTGAGCTCTGCCGGGGGCACGGCCAGGCGCTGCCCTGCGGGGGGACACAGCGGTCAGTGGGCAGCGGGGCTGGGCCAGCTCAGCCCAGTGTGGGGTCACAGGCACCTACCTGGGGCCGGGGGCCGGCGGGGACGTCCCCCGGTGGGGCCTGGAGCCCGTTGATGAGGGAGCTGAAGAGGCAGCTGGCTGCGAGGGTGCAGGCGTCCCTCCCGCCCCCGCGGGGACGCGTCTCCCCCGGGGACCTGCTGCCGGCCAGGAGCGGGTCGGACATGGAGGCCTCCAGCTTCAGCTTGCGCAGCAGCCGCTCCTGGGGCTGGGGCTGGCCAGGGGGCACGCACCAGCCCTCGCTGGGCTCCACGCCACAGGGCCCGTTCTCCCGGGGGGCCGGGGGGCCGCCGAGGGGCCGCACGCTGGCCTTCTCGATGAAGCGGAAGGTGACGACGGAGCTGCGTCCCTCGGGGGCCACCAGCGGGCTGCGGCTGCCGGGCGAGGCGAGCCCCGCGACGTGCTGGCCCCTCCGCGGGGTGCAGGGGGCCGTCAGGCGCCCCCCGCCCGGGCAGCCGCCGTTGCCGAAGGGCCCCGTCTCCGTCGGCTTGCGGGCCAGGGAGCCCGTGCTGTTGTAGAGGCCGAGGGAGCAGCGGCGGGCGTCGGGGGCCAGGCCCTTGCGCAGGAGGTGGAGGCGGCCGGCGTTGAGGTTGGGGGTGAGGCAGCGCGGGGGGCTGCGGCGGCCCGGCTCGGGGCTGGCGGCGGCTGGAGGCCAGGGCCGGTGGTCCCCGGGGTGGGAGAAGGGTGGGGGAGAGGCGGCGCAGCCCTCAGCGGTGGGGAGGTGGACGAGGCCTCCCGCCTGCGCCATGCTGACGGAGAGGGGAACGCAGGTGTCAGGTCCGGAGCTGGGCAGGGCGAGGCATCCTCAGGCAGCCCTAAAGGGCAAGGAGAGGTGGTTAGAGGAGGGGGCACGAGGTGGGGAGATGCAGACAGGGGGATGCTGCTCAGAGATGGGTGTAGGGTGCAGGTTGGCCCAAGCATCTGCAGACAGGTGGCCTGAGAAGAGAAGCCCCAACTGCCCCATACCCAGACTGATGCGAGGGCACAACTGAAGGCACCGGGGTGGCTCTGAAGCCCCCAGAGGGGCTTCACCAAGTGGGGGGCGGGAGTGCCAGGAGGAGCACCAGATCATCAAGAACAGGAGGCTGGCATGGGGATGAGTGGATCTGTGGTGCGATCAGCCTCCACACGGCCATACAGGGCCAGGACAATGGGGAGAACATGCAAAGCGTGCCCTGTCTTCATGACAGCTCAGCTCAGAAAAAGCTCCGGGTGAGACAACCCTGTCCGAGCTCCCTCCTGCAGCAGGAAGCATGAGATGTTCACGGGCAGACAGTGCCCATCACACCAGCCCCACAGCGGGGACACCAGCAGCTCCTCACCTAGGCTCTGGGCACACCAGGGGGTTGCTTCCTTCCCTGGGTCCCCTGGATGCTCAGGTGCTGCCCCTATAGACCAGCACCACCCACATGTGGTGGGAGAGCATGCTGTGTGCTTTGAAATGGGTTTCATTTACCCTGGCTTAGGCTGAATACTTTTACTACCTGTAGCCAGCTAAAATCACCTCAATAAGGGGGAACACACTGGATCACTGAGACGTCCCCAGATCACACTCACTGAAGGAGTTTGACACCATCAGCACGAGCAAGAAGCCTGTCTCTTTGGAGGTCAACTTGTGTTTTAAAGTATGTCACCCCGTCACAAGCTGCAGCCGCGATCCGTGGCGCAGACAGAGCTGTCAACACCAGCAGATCCAAAAAGCAGTGGTTGAGACAGTCCTGCCCCGGGGGGGCCGAGCGCGCCTGTGCCAGCAACACGACCCCGGCTCGCCCGCCCCTGCCTCGGGACTGTTCTGCCAGGGATCCCTGTCACCCCAGCGTGGCGAGGCACTGCATGGGAAGGTAGGTGCCAACACCCTCAGCACTGGTCCTTCTCACGGGGCAGCTAACACTTGGACATGGCTTTCCCCAAGTTCTTGCACTCCTGGTGCACGGCAAAGGTTCTGCCTTGGCGGCTTGTAGCTTCCCCAGATGCAGAGGTACTCGTTCCTGCACTTGGATCTCACCGCTTGAAAGCAAGAAACCAAACGCTAGTTGCAAATGGAGGAAAGCATGATTTCTTCTCCCCGTTTCTTGGTGCAAACCAGATAGGATTAAACCGAAGGGCATAGGACTGGCTTTTTCAGTGGTGTTTAGGCTCGAGGGATGCAGAGACATAACTCTTAATAAAACAGCCCAAATCACCCACGTGGGGCGGGCGCCTCTCTATCTGCACTACTACACTTCTGAAAAATTTGGCTCCTACTGAGCAGCAGCAATCTGCAATTCACTCGCTGCAGAAAATATTCTCTGTTTAAGATGTCAGTTACTGTTTTTACAATCTTTTCCCCTGTTATGGTTATATTCACATTCAAGGTTGCTTAACTGATAAATAACAAAAACGCTGGGTTTATATATTTCAGATGAAATCCCACTTTTTATCTAAATGTGGACTGACACACATGCCAAGGAAAAAAGTTATCACTAGAAAATAGCCGGCATTCACTGTAACATAACAAATCTATAAAAAACAGCCTATCTCAATGTACACGAGTTATTGCTAAAATAAATGGGATGAGCACAGCGTGTCCTCCTGGTTATCGAGGGAGAATCATCAGACTCGTAGCAAAGGCCATGCCGTCTGCAAGGCTCCGGAGCCAGCCTGTTACTCCATCCAGCGGAGTGAGCCTTTCTTTAATAATGAAAGGTAAAAAGCACAAACGCAACCGTGATGAGAAATCAATGATGTAGCTGAGGCTTCCTGCCTGCCGATTTAAATCGTGAATCAAAACGATGCTCTTTAAATCACCGTGATGAATGGGGCTGGGCTGAAAGGCACCTGGGGGGGCCCTGCTGGCCCCGCTGCCCAGGGCAGGAGAAGCCGTGCGAAGGGAAGGAAGCCACGAGCAGCGGGGGCACGCGTCCGGGGAGAAAAACTCGGGAGCCGCAGCGTGGCAGCGGGGGGCTTCACACCGGTGTGGGGGGGGTTCATTTCCCGGCGGAACCTCTCAGGCGCACAAGAAACTTGCTCTCAGCTTCTCAGCAGCCCGGGGGGTGGCCGGGGGCTCCTGCTGGCCCCTGCGCCGCGCCGGTGCCGAGCGGGGTGGTGAGGGGGAAGCAGCAGGCGCCGGGCGCTGCTGTGCTGCGGGGGAAGCGCACACCCACGCGAGACGCGTGGGGGATGCGAGGGAACAACCATCGTTTATTTTTAAGGGGCAAAGAACGGGGTAGAGACGGGAGGGAAGGGAAGGGACCTGTGCTCCCCCCTGCGCCCCCCGCCCGCCCTCCCTCGCCCCGCACCTCCCGCCCGGCCGGGATCAGTGGATGTGACACGCAGCCGGGCGAGGAGGCAGCCCCCGGCCGGGCGCTCCCCGCTGTCCTCGCGGCCCCGCCGCTCCCCGCCGACGCGGCTGCGACCCGCAAGTGCTGCACCTGTCCCCGCCGCGGCCACCCGGCCCCATCCCCGCCGCCCCCCGCCGTTACCGGCACCGCCGCCGCCGCCGCCGCATCCTCCGCTGCTCCGCGATGCTGCCGCCCGGCTCGGCTCGGCTCGGCTCGGCTCGGCTCGGCTCGATGCCACCGGCACGGCTCGGTGCGGTGCCACCGTCCCCAGCCCGCCGCTCCCCGCCGCGCTAACCCCGGCGCGGGGCCGTCACTCCGCCCCGCTGACAGCCCCGGCAGCCAATGGCAGCCCCGCGGGGAGCCGCGTCCCGCCCCCCCCCGGTGGCACCGGGACCGGCGGCGGCCCCGGGGAGCACCCCCCGGGTGCGCGTCCCGGGGGTGGCGCCGTGACCCCGGCCCCACGCGCGGCGCCGTCCCGCGGCGTGTCCCTGTGCCACCCGCCGTGGGCACCCGCACGGCACCGCTGCCCGGGGAGCGCGGGGACAGAAACCCCAACGGTGCCACAGGTCCCAGGCCACCTGGGCTGCCCACGGGTGGGAAACGCCACCCCAACTGCAAGAAACCCCAAGGACGGCAACAGAGACCCAGCCGCCACCCCGAGCATCCCGCCCGCATCCCGCGCGCGGCCAGCGGTGCGGCGGTGGGGACCCGGCCACGGCCTGCACGCGGCGGCGGCTGGCAGCCAGCGCTCGCTGCCCGATCGATTCGCGATTAAAGAGCGCTTTATTAGCCAGCCCGGCGATCGTTACCAGGCGTGCGAGAGGGGAGAGGCCCGGGAGAGCCGGTGCCTTGCACGCCCGCAGCATGCTCAGGAGGAATCTGGGGGAGCTGCCCCCTCGTGCTGCTCTCCTGGCCAAGGGTGAGCCCAGTTCCGTGCCCACCTGCCCTCGCCGCCACCCAGAAGCGAGTCCCCATCTCCCTGCCCGGGCACGGGGACACCGGGAGGAAGCTGCACGCTCCCCTCATCTTTAATGCATGGAAGCACTGCCATTTTCTCCCCTCCTCCTGCAGGCTCCTGCCTGTGCAGCCTGTCTCCCCCACGCCGGGGACCGCGGGTCCCCGAGCTGCCTCGCACGCTCTCCCGGCCGACTCGAGCAAAGCCGGGCTAATTAGGGGCCTCGCTGCTGCGGGATCAGCGACCTGATTCCTTCAGCAGCTTCTTGATGGCAGGAGGGCGGCGGGAGGGGGGGGAGGCTTTTCTCTAAGCCGCCGCCGGAGCGACAAATTTAACCAAGTGGAAGAGCTCAGAGCTCTCCTGGCGTGCCCACACCGGGGCCAGGCACACACCTGCGCCCTGCCGGCTCCATCGCTCCCCATACCTCTGTCTGCCCCTGGCCGCAGCCCTTTGCCTTCCCGCAACCCGCAGCCCTACGCCTCCGGAGCAGAAGCCCCTGTGCTCGCTGTCACCTGGCACCAAATCCTGCACGAGCCTGTCCGGCCCCACGCCGTCCCTTCCACCTCCTGGTCTCTGCCGGCTCCTCGAGCCCACCCACAGCTTGGTGTAGCTACTGCCGGCTTTGTCCTTGCTCACCTCCACAGCCCTGCAGTGCTCCCGTCCCCGCCGAGCCCAGAAGGGTCTGGGTGTCACCGGAGCAGCACAGCGAGCAACTTCTTCCTTGGAAGAGGCTAACTGGAGCCGTCGGATTGTCCCAGCAGCTGGACAGAGCCAGATGGCAGGAGGGAGCCACACGCCGCTGACCCCCGGCACGTCCCTCTGCTGTCGAAGGCAGTGGGGCTGTGCTTTGGCCTCAGCGCGCGGTGCGGCCCTGCCAGCACGGGCATGGCTGTGAGGCAGGTGGGTGCTCCTCACCCAGCTGCGGGGAGCACCATGGAAATGGTGAGCCTGGCCCCGCAGGCGTCCCGGGGGAGGCGAGGAAGCCGAGCTCCCTTTGTCTCCACACCGAGGGCTCCGGGGCAACCCGTGAGGTCATGTGCATTCCCTCGGGGCCCGGGCTTAACTACACGGCTCTAATTAATCCCTTCTGTGCCAACACCCAACCACATCCTCGCTAGATATTAAAAACCCACTGCAGCATAAGCCGAGTCTGCAGTGGGTTGCTGCACTTATCTGTTACTCCGCCGGGCTGGTGGCTGAGGATAAATGGTGCAAACACCCTTCCTTGATGCTCAGCACACAACTGCTGCTCTAGCGCTCACCCAGGCAAGGAGGTGGTAACAGAGATCAGCAGCAGGGCCCTCCTGCTGTCCTGGGTCCCCAGCAGGGCCTTCTGCTCCCAGCTTGGGGGGGTGGCACTCACCTGCTAAGGGTGGGTGAGGACACGGCCCTGGGGTGTCTGCCAGCACCAGCATCGCTCCATCGGGACGAAGGCAAGAACGCCAGCGTGGTAAAACCTGTCCTGGGGATGTGGGAGGTGGGGCCCCAGCACAGTTTGAGCCATAAATAATCTCCCTACACAGCAGTTAAGGGAACAATTGTGTGGGAGTATCTCTTGGTAAAAAGATGCTCAGGGAAAAGATGGTCTTGAAGGAAAGCAGTCAGCGGGTTCTGGCTGGTGGGGTGTGTTCTCCCGTGGGGAGGGAGCAACCTGGGTGCCAGCAGGCTGCTCAGGCCCCCAGAAGTCACCGCACTGGATAGATGAATTTAGCCTGAAACAACCCAAATCTGCAGTTCTTTGGTGTAGCCTCCCAGGACACAGCTTGTGCTGCAGCACAGATCTTTGGAGCTGCTCTCTAACTCGCTCTGCAGCAAATCCCTTCCCTCCACCTTCAGATTCACAGGGAGAAAGGTGAAAGGGTGCAGGGAGGAATGAGTAGGGAATGCAGGGAGCGTCTTCTGCAGGAGACGGGCAGCAAGCCTAACACAGCAGGGAGGCAATGTGGTCACATACCTAATTGTAAAATAGTGTGGAAACCCTAAAATGTCAGTCAAGGAGGAGTGATTACAAGTGTGGTGAGGGAACGGAGCATCTAGCCCAGACACTGGGCAAAGGCTCCCAGTGTGGAAATGTGGACACGTGCTAGGGATGCAACGAAAGCCTGGAGGACATCAAGCAGAGGGTGCATGAGGGGGATGCTGCCACAACAGCCCCGCACTGGTGTGTAGCAAGGAGCTCCTCAGGCACCTTCGCCTTCCAACCCTGACTTGAACAGCTTGGCTTGGCTTTACTTCTATTTTTTTTTTTTTTTTTAGCTCTCACTGTATATTTTTTTAGCCCTCCCTGTATCCTCAGATTCTCTGGTAGGCAACTGTAAATACCCCAAAGCCTCTGCAAGGCTAAAGGCATTCAGTCAGGGCAGGTGCTGATCCCGGGACAGCAGCTGTGGCCTGGCACTGCACCAACCTCGTAACAACAGTGTGCCCTCCGCAGCCCGGCCCCTGCGGACACCAGCAGGCCTGCAGACACCCTGCCAGCCTCTTAGGATGCCTCTGAGGTGGAAAGAGCTGCATTATCAGCACGAGGGAAAGTCAGGGGTGGCAGGGGGAAAGACTTGCCCAAGCTCAGCCACGAGCCAGGAGCCCCTCTGGGAACCAAGGCCTGGACTCCTGACTTGAGGGCAGCTCCTCTAAGTGTGAGGCCCCGGTGCCCTAAATCTCGCCGCATTGAGAGCAGGCTGCTCCCCTAGGCTCCTCAAACACAGCTAGACACCAGCAGAGCTGGCTGAAGTCTCTGCTCACTTCGGTGGGACACTGACAGGGATGAAGGTGCGTGCAGGGTCAGATCCGAGGCCAGGCGCTCGAGAGCAGCCAGCACCGTGCCTCTCGGAGGAAGAGGCAGGAAAGCTGCTGCAGCAGTTGGAGCTAATCCGCTTCCTCCCCCGGGGCTCAGCCTGCTCTCGTCACCGGGGATCAGCTCAGGGCCTGACGCAGGAGGCCTCCGCTCCCCCTCGGGGCGTCGGGGCTCACCGGGATAACGGAGAGCCACGGAACGGAGCGGTGCCGCCAGCCCACCGCAGGGCTCGGCGCGTGGCTTTGTCCAGATGTGCCCTGTCCGAAATGGGGCCCTCCAAGGGGCACAAAGCAGAAGGGACGGGCAGGTGCCTGGTGAGTCACAAGAGGCGATTCTCCCTTGAAAAGGAAGCGCCTCCCGGCTCACCGCGCTGATCTCCTGAAGGGCACCCTCTAATCCAGGGCCTGGGGCTTTCTGCGTGACGCCGGGCACACGCTGTGCCAAGGAGACGCAGCCCTTTATATCCTTTTAGAAAATTAACAACGTGTTTTGTTTCACGGGAGCAGTTGTGACGGTCCTTCCCACGTGCTGTTTGAGGTCCGGGAAGCCAGCAGGTATCCCTGCAGGGCAGCAGGCAGGTTTTAGCCCAGGCTCTGCCCTCGCCCTACTGCCTGACCCCCGGGGTGGACTCCCCTGGTCCCGAAGGGCCCGCCTGACGCCAGGGCCGGTGCAGGAGCCGCAGTATTTGGGATCAGCTGGGGGCACGCGTCCAGGTGAAAGTTGAAAAGGCAACTTGAAGGCCCAAAAAAAGACGCGCAGGCCTACCCTGGGCGAAGGGCACTCTGACGGAAGGACAAGGACTTGCTGCGACACCTGACTGGGACAGCAGGGCGGGAGGACGCTCCGGCCCCTCAGCCCCGTCCCCCCGCTGGCAGGGGGCAGGGCACGACCCCGCGCGGGGCGGCGCCGCAGGGGGCCCTCGCAGACACGGGCGGGGCCGTAGGGCCTGGCGGGGCCCTCACCATCGCTGCGCTCCCGGGCCCGTGGCTCTGCCGGGCGCGCGGCCCTGCCTCAGCGCGTCCCCTGCGGCGCGGGGACGGCCCCGGGCCGCCCGGTGCTGAACGGACAGCGCCGCGCGGCGCGCATGCGCGGGGCCGCCCGCCTCCTGGCGGCCTGCGCCTCCCCGCGGTGGGCGGGGCAACGGCGCGGGCCACGCCCCCGCCGTGACGTCACTGCGGCGCCGGCAGCAGAGGCGGAGGTGCCGGGCGGGTCCCGGTCCCGGTCCCGGCGGGTCCCGGCGTTGCCGAGCGCTCCCCGCTGCGTCCCGGCCGCCCGCCCGCCCGCCATGAGCGCCGGCCGTGCCGAGGGGGGGCTGCTGGCCCTGCCCTGGGAGGACGTCCTGGTGCCGCACGTCCTCCGCCACCTGCCGCTGCGGCAGCTGCTGAGCCTGCGGAGGGTGAGCAGGGCCTTCCGCGAGCTCGTCCGCCTCTACCTGGCCAACATGCGCCGCTTCGACTCCGCGCAGGTACCGGCGGGGCGCGGGGAGGGGACGGACCCCTGGCCGGGGCTGGTGGCCGGGGCTGGTGGCCCCGTGTCTGGCTGGCCATACGGGCTCGGGGAGGAGAGGCGGTGATTCAGGGCCCAGAAATGCCGCCCTCCTTAGCAGGAGGCTCCCGGGAGCAGGGAGCCTGCGAGCTCCACCTCGCCATTACGGGGCAGCGGCTCGCGGAAGCAAGCTGGCGTTAGCGAGGGTGGCACGGCCTGGTGGTGGTCCTCGCCGGGGGTTGTGCAGTGGGTGCGTCTGGTGGGATGGGGAGAGCGTGTGCGGGTCCTGGGGTGGGCTGCCTGGGGACTGGAAAGGCAGCGGTGTCTTTAAACGCCCAGGGTGGTCTGGCACAGAGGTGTTGGAGAGCAGGGATGTGGAGCTCATTGCAAGTATATAAATGCAGGGGTGAGGAAAGGAGTGGAGAGCATCTTGTGGCAGTAGTCCTGGTGCTGCGTGGAGGGGAGCTGGGACAGCAGGGCTTGCCCTGGGACTGGAAAGGGGGCTCTGGTCACCTCTGTGCCACCGTGGAAAAGAGGAAGGGAGCAGGTCTCTGGGAGCTCAGCATCAGGCTGAGCCAGGCCGCTTTGGGCACCTGGGGGATGCCTCATTATTCCTGCGTTCCCCCTGCAGATCGGACCTGCCGTCCCCAGAGCCGCCTTCCTTACCCTGCTGAAGGACAACAAGGTGCTGCAGCAGCTGGCGCTCCAGAGCTGCTCCGACTGGCTGACGGACAGGGAGCTGCTGCCGGTCATCAGGCAGAACCACCACCTGCACCACATCCAGCTGAAGGGCTGCGCCCAGCTCAGCTGCCACGCGCTGATAGCCATCTCGCTGAGCTGCCCCAACCTGCGGCGGCTCTCCCTGGCTCACTGCGAGTGGGTGGACAGCCTGTCCCTGCGCAGCCTGGCCGACCACTGCAAGGCGCTGGAGGCCGTGGACCTGACGGCCTGCCGGCAGCTGAAGGACGAGGCCATCTGCTACCTGGTGCAGAAGTGCAGCAGGCTCAAGTCTCTGTCGCTGGCTGTCAATGCCAACGTGGGCGACGTGGCTGTGGAGGAGACCGCCAAGTGCTGCCCCGAGCTGGAGCACCTGGACCTCACCGGGTGTCTGCGAGTCAAGAATGACTCCATCAGGTATTGAGCAACGGGGGGAGCTGGGTGGGGAAGGCAGGTGGCTGGGGCGGGGGGAAGAGACCTGGGAAGCCAGATTGCTTCACGCCGAGAGCAATTAGAGTGCAATTTGGGGGAGAAGCCACTAGCAAGCCAGTCAGGAGTGGTGATATGTGCTGCTAAAAGCAAATTCCCTGGCATGTCATGGAGAGTAGCTCGGGGATCTGACCGTGTCGCCTGAGTTTCTCTTAGACTACCGTGACTACTGTGGTGCTGTTCCTAAAGGACGGCGCACGTGTGGCACTGGGAGCAGAGGAGAGGGTGAGTTAGGAATTGTGCTTTCGGGAGTCCTGGCCCACAACCTGCATGTGCTCTTTCTTGGCAGGGTCCTGGCTGAGTACTGTCCCAAGCTGCGCTCGCTGAAGGTGAAGCACTGCCACAACGTGGCTGAGTCCAGCCTGAGCGTCCTCCGAAGCCGTGGAGTAGAGCTGGATGTGGAGCCTCTGCCGCAGACGGCTCTCGTTCTCCTGCAGGACATGGCTGGCTTTGCCCCTTTCATTAACCTCCAGATCTAGGACTGCTGGGGAGGGGGGACCAACACCTCGCTGGGATCCCCGGAGGATGCCGGAGCCGGGTGCTGCTGAGACGTGCAGAGGGAGAGGTTGGTCCTGTTGGTGCGGCTGGCCCAAGAGGGGCTCACTCTCGTCTCTGGGGCTGTTTAACAGCCACTGCGTGTTTGTGAGGGAGCTCTGTTGGTGCCTCCTGGAAAAGTAACTCCCTCTGCAGCGGTGTGGAGAGAGCAAGGGACTTGTGGGAACACCATGGTGCTGAACAGGCCTTGGCTAGACCAGCTAATAGTCAGGATTTATTTTTTTGTTGTATTTTAAATCTCCAAGTGGCAGCTGTCCAGAGAGCAGGGGAGTTTGGGGACTGTGGACTGCTGTCCCCTGGGGCGGGTGTGCAGGGCATGCCAGCAGAGCTGTTGAGACCAAATCAGGCCAGCTGGAGCAGAATGGAGAAAAGCTGCCAGTTCTCCTCTTGGGAGAGAGTGGGCCCCTCCGAGCTCTGGGAGGAGGACAGTGCGAGCCCAGCTCCAGCCTGTAGCCCCAGCTAGCCTGGCACCAAAGGCCTGGTGTGGCGCAGCATGGCAACGTGTGTGTGCAGACCTAGCTCCTTGCCACGGGGCACTGGATTAGGCGAGCACAAGGCAGTTGTTTCCCAGGGGAACACACTCCTAAATGCGATTTCACTAGAGGAAGAGCACCAAACCTAGCTGTGCTCTCACTGACAGCAGTTGGTCATCACCGTTTGTTTCTTCCAGATTCTGAATTATGTTTCAGTAGTGCCCCAGCCTGCTTCTACATCCTGCTCCATGTTGCGTGGCTGTAGTTTTGACATTCAACAGTGGAGAGAAATGGAAGGGGCCCTGGCCATACTGTCAGCTGGAGTTTGAGTGCTGCAGGTTGTCTTGGCAGGGAGAGCCCAGTTCCTGTCTTTTGCCCAGAAGGGATTAGAGGCACTGTCTGTAAAGCACGTGCAGCTGAACTACACACCAATTCACATCATCTTTATTGACACTTGCACTCGAAGCAACAGTGCACACAGACTTCTAAAAAGCTTGCTGCAAAACCACAAGCCACATCTTAGATCTAAGAACGTCCCATGCAAGGAATAGCAGAGAATGGCCAGGCCCCTGCTAGCTGCTGTGGTGTGCCCCTGGGGGCGGAAGGACAGCTGCCCACAGAGAGGCTTGTCCTTGTCAGCTGGGTTAGTTCAGGAAGCTGAAAGCAGTGTCCTGGCTCCCAGGTTAGTTCCAGTTAGTGGTGGGTGGGGTGAAGGAGTCCCCTCTCATCCCTAATGCCACGTGTCCTTCCTCCCACGCCTGGCCAGCGAGGTGGAGGCTGAAGAGCAGGAGGACCTGGCTGTCAGTGGAACTTGTACTTCCGGGCTGGTTTGAGGCTGATGTAAGTTTTCTTCATCTCCTCGCTCTCTGGCTTCTTGATGTCTTTGTACCTCTCTCCCTTTGTACTCACCACCTGGTTATCGATATAGCGGATCAGCTTCTTGGGAGCCTGGAGAGGAAAGACAAACACCAAGTGGAGGCTGCTGGGGAAAGGGAAGGGACAAGCATAAGGAGAGCTGTGTTTGGGGGTGAGGGAACAGCAAGACTACGTTGGGATGAGTTACCTGTCCCTTCTGTTGGGAATCTTGGCTAAAAAGGCAAACAGAGCTGTTGGACAGGGGGGAGGGAGGGGTGGCAGAGCAGGAACCATGCTAGTCAGTGGTAGGTACTGACAGACCCTGCAGCGGCTAAACTAACCTTCTCTTCTGTAAACTAACCTTCCCTTTTGCTCTCTAGTGGCTCTGTGAGTGTTCCTGCCTTGGGACTGCCTCTGCTCTTTGGACTCGCGGCCTGCTTTTTTAACCTAGTAGCCAAAGGCATTCAAACTCTTGGTGAGCTGGAACTGCTCTTTTCTCACCTCTTTTGGTGGAGCTGGCCGATGTGTTTTCTGATCTTCTGCACTATCAACCATCATGTATCTGAAACACAAGAAGCATTTGGTGAATGCTGCAATGTGCATTGCGCCTAGGGCTATTCACAACCTACATCTCTTCTTCCCTGGCTGGTCTGTGGCTGTGCAGTGTGTCCTACTTGCCTAGATTGCAGCTAGGAGTGCTTAAGGTTCCCCTTTGGATGAAATGGGCAAGAAGCGTGTCATCGTTCTGGTGGGAATCCAGCAGGATTCTCCTGGAGTAGCATCCTTGGCCCTAAGTGAATGGTATCAAAAGCTCAGGCTGTTGAGAATGCAGATAATCCCTGTAAAACGGAGAGGTGCTGAGGTCTGGCATGCTCTGCCACTGGGGTAGCTTTGCTCCTTTTCAGTCTGAGTGATGGCAGCCAAAGGAGATGAGGTAAAATCAGAGGGCCAAACTGGCTGCTTCTGCCCTGAAGAGATGGTATGCCTTTCACGCTATGTAGTACTTGACTAGGAAACTAATTTGAGCTGGAAGCAACTTTGTAAAAGCATCACCTCTTTCCCTATTTAATTGAAACATCAGGGCCCAAGTGTTCACTTGCTGTACTGCTGAGGTACTGGAGCTGGTGTCATAGGTGGGCAGCACAGCCGACCATGCCTTCTCCCTCAGGAGTTAGCACAGTTGTTCCCATGTATCTTCAGCTATGGTGATCTGCTCTCTGTACCTGTGCTTGAACGATGTTTAAAGTACAGGATGTTGCCAAAACGTCATTAAAGTGAAGTTCCTAGAAATGTAACTTATCAGCTGGTGTTTTGTTTTTTTTCTGTTCCCTTACATTTGACTCTGAAGCAAGCCTGCACAGGAGACCGGCAAGGACAGGGACTGTTACTTCTGTCTGGATGCTATTCTGCCTTGCTTTATCTTCCCTAGACCATCAGTTGTTTGTTCCCTCACTGATAAGGATGTAAAGTGGTGGAAAAGATTGATGGATAGGCTGGCTGGATAGATACGTGGAAACTGCATGCCCACAGAAGGATACTCATGAAAGCCAAGATCTTTAAGTGGATCGATTAAACCATACTGTGGGTTCTCTATTGAGAATAAAATGCTTTTGGAAATGAATAAAGGTAAACCAATCTAAAGCCACTTTCATTCCCCAGAAGTCTTTAGGGAGCCTTTGGAGTGGTTTTTTTAAATGCATTGAATTCACACCTTCAGCAACTGAGATTTGATCTTCCCAGTGTTGCTGTACAGTCTCTTAAAGATATCTTTAGACTTGTTTGGACTGTCTCCAAGGATGGAGGCATGAATGAGCTGCTGTAGTTCTACAAGGCACCATGCGTTACCTGAGCTGCGGCCTGATGTTTGTGCCTTGAACCTTTACCTGGGGCCTCAGCTGACAATGCTGTGATTTACAGTATACCTGTAGGAGGTTGAAACCTCACACACAGCCAGTGCTGTGACCCAGCCGATGGAGGTAACCTGTTTGTGTGCCAGGGCTCTAAAAGAAACCCCAACCTCTTTTCCCAGCCAAAGGTTATACTTGTGCTTAGATCTTTCAGCTACATGTGAATCAGCTATCTCCTCTATTGTGAGCAGAATATGGGGTTCTTTGCGTACTTACTTCTGTAAGATAACCTGCTTCAGTTCCTCATGGTTGGGTGCTCTGCGGGGCCGTGCCAGTTCCTGGGAGGAGACAAAGCAGGTGTGTAAGTAGCAGAACACACAGGGTGCACAGCTGCCCTGCTAGCTCAGCCGAGTCCAGCTGCTGATGCAGTACTCCCAGCCCGTGGGGGAAGCGGGGTGCCTCACGCAGCTCTGTGGTGCTGGCTGGGTGTGGGCACAGCCTGGACTTGGAGAGCTGAGGGAAGGAGCGAGGGGTGTTTTGGGTGATTTTCCCAGTTCATTGCTGGGAGCGTGGAAAGTTCCTGCAGTCAAAGTTTCCATTCATGGTAGGCAGCTGGGATACCTGTCTGTATCTGAGCTCTGCCCAGCTCTCTGGCTCAGTGCTGCCCAGCTCAGAGTACATTACCTTCACACTTGCACCTGCTGTGCCAATTTCCACCTTCTCTTCCACAATTAACTGCACTGCCTCCTCCAAGTTCCCCAGGGCCATGGCTAGTGCCTTCTCTGCCTGGCTCACGGTACAGGCAGGGAACATCTCCAGTAGCAGCTCCGTGCCATCCTTCAAGTCATCGCCTTCCTAGTTGGAGCAAGAGAGACAAAGAGCTCTGATTTTGCATTAAGTCAGAAAATTCAATTTGCCTTTAGCTGAAGGCTCTCTCTCACTACAAGGGTGACTGTAAATCCCATTCCTGAAGCTAAAAGGGAATTGTATCTGCAAGGACAAAGCATCCCTTAATCTCTTCCCTACTTCAGCCTTTAAAATAGGATTTCTGTCCCCTCACCTGTGTAGCCCTGCTATTTATCCCCTTAGGAGTGAACTTCCTGGGCACTGTGGTTCAAATGCTTGAATTCCTCCCCTTCTGAGGTTATGTGCCCTTTGATCGGAAAGGGACAACACTCGTAAGCATGGGGACCTGCGGCTACACCAGAAGGAAGCACAGCAGCAGCATTTCCTAGAAGGCCGTGGACACAGAAGGACTGAACTGCCAAGCAGTAAGACATCAGTACTGGAGAAACAGCAAGCAGAGCTTTGGGGTAAGGAGGTAGGGGGGCCTACTAGGCACTGCAATGCTTGCGGCATGGGGCACACTGACTGGAGCTGCTCGTTCAAGACTGCCGTGCCAATGACTCTGGTTCAGCTCAGCATGTACACAGCCATCTGGGTCACTGAGGGTGGGACCGGTGTCTTCAGGACTGACACACAGGTGTGACCACTGGATACTGCATCACAGCCCGGGAGTGATCAGGCTCAAACTGTCGACTGAGGTGAGTGGAATGGGGTGAAGTGGGGTGGAGCCTGGCTAGTGCTGTAGAGGCATCCTTACTGCACTGCTGTAGGATCTTGGAGAGCCCTGGGACAAGCTCTTTCTTGCCCTGCTACCTCAGGATGGGGAAGCATGAGCCAGAGTGATGGCTCATGCTCTTCTGGCAGCACATAATTTTCTTGTTTCGCTTACTGACGCAGTCTTGCTCAGGCCATACAATGGGGGAGATCACAGGCATCAACGATGCTGTGTCACAGCCTATGCTGTGCTTCCTGTCGGAGCCAGAAAATGACTTAGGTGGTGCTAGGTGACGCTGTCACCCTGCTCCTCTGTGGCATGGACATACCTGGGCCTCGGCTCCATCTGTTGGAGTGCACAGCCTTTCCCCATTGCAGGCTCCGGCTCCAGGCTCCTGGCCCTTGGTCAGGTCTTCAGAGGGTGCTTCACTCCTGGCTTCTGCAGCCTTTTGGCCAGGCTTTTCTTAAAGACACAGCGGTATCTACTGAGCAACAGCCCCACAGAGGCCAGAGCTCTGTGCTTTCTGTTAGCATTAGATTGCTAGTACATCATTGCCAAAGTAAACCCCTTCTTAAGTGACAAGACTGGAAACCACTACTGTTCCTCCTGCCTTCACTGAACTAAGGTGTCACTGTGATTTTAAATTTACGAATACACAATGGTGGTTCCAGCCCGTGTGTGACCCAGTGCATCCTGTGGTCAGCTTACTCTGATGCATCTCTTTTTACAGGTTCATTCTGTGTCTCTGAAAGGAGAATCGTTTCACCTCTGTTCTATCCTGTCTAAAGCTGGGTTGGTGCTCTCCTTCCACACGCAGGCTATATCAGGATCCTCAAAGGGCAGGATGCGGGGCACCAGAGCAGAGCAGTAGATTCTGTCAAGTTCAAGAAAGCAGCAAGCAAGATAAAAGGATTGTCTGTTCTACACAGTGTAGCCTTCTGGCTCCCGGTAAGACAGCAGTGATGTTGTTAGATAGGCAAAACCCAACCTGTTATGTATGGTTTAATATCCAGGCACTTCACCCGTCTGCTCTCTAATGGGAGCTACCTTTGGGGCTGGTTAATATAGCTATCCAGCTGATCTGTGAACACGGAGATTAGAAAGCGCTTACTGTGATAGTCTTCTGCAGTCCTGCATAACAGAGGCCAGAGAGCACATCGCAGCTGATTTTGAATCTGTGCCAGGGGTTGTGGGTGAATGGGAAGTGAGCTCTGAGTGTGCTCAAAGTCTATACTCCATTTCATGATGCACCTGACATGGGCTGCCCAGCAGTACTATCCGTTAGTCGGATGGCTATCAGAGGAGGCAGAAATCCCACTTCCAGAATTAACCTACAGCAGAATTTCAGCAAACAGCCCTGTATCTGCTAGGACTTTCTTTTTACTCTGGATTTTATCTCAACAGAGGTGTTTATAGAGATCTGGTCAAGTGTTTTTCACCCCAGCCTCTTGGACAGTACTCTGTATGACTCAAGCCTCCCATGTGTTTATATCAAAAACCTGGCTGAACATTACAAAAAAAAATTGTCAACCAATTCAGGCTAGCCTATGAGATCCTAAATTTTGGAAACAAGATTATTTTATGCTCTGATATTGCTCAACTCCAAACACTAAGACTGAAAATGTGCAGAATATACTTGCTTGTGCTGAAACTGTGTAACTCACCTTTGGTGCGTGCTTCACCAAGCCTTTCTGAGAGAGAGAACATCATTTCACAGACATCCCCACTGCAAGAGACAGAAGCTGCATAAGTAGTGTGAGGAATAAAAGCACTAGCCTATCCTTCTTGACTACCTCTTTATAGAAAGACAAGGTTTGATGGGAAGCCCAATAGACAAAACTGGCGTTTAAGACAGTCAAGGACCTAGCTTGCAAACTATACTGGGATTAGCATTTATGTATTCAGGCAATGCCTGTCTTAATCATTGTGGCACAGGTTTGGCACTAACACCTCCCCTCCCCATCTGGGTACAACAAAAGAATTCATGTCATTGAGCTGGTTGGGTCCAGACACCCATTGCGTGGCATGCACATACAAAGCAGTAGCACTCACGTACCTGGGGATCTCTGCAAAGCCAGGAATGTAAGCCTCCATCATTTCTATGAAGGTGTCCATGTCAAAGGTCTCCTCAGAGGACTCTGGTGAGCCCAGCTCTTCCAGGACACCCGTGATGTAAGAAAAGAAAACATCATCCATCCCACTGGAGACAGAACATAGGACATGGAAGCAGGGTCAACAGGGCTATTTTTTCTCTCTCTTTCTTTCCATGCTGTCTAACCTTGTGTCTTTCTAATACAGCAGTAGGAGTACCTATGTGGAGTGTATCTTATTGTATGGGCAACGCCAAGCAGCTGCTCGGTAGTTGAGTGGGAAGCAGTTACGGATAAATACAGCAAATACTGTGTGCTGTCCTTTTTCCTAGGCAGTGCTGAATGAAAGCCACAGCACCTGTCTAGAACTACCCAAAACATTCCAAGTGCTCAAACTCTGGCTTTTCTGTGTTGACTGCTGTTCTAGGTGATCTCATTATATTTTGTCAAGTTGGGATTTCTGTGGGATGCAGCATTCTCTGCTTGCTGCCCCACACTTATGTTACTGCTGCCACTGGCTGCAAAACCAGCTGCTATGCTCTAGCCTCAAGGTGGCTGTATCTCTGCGTGCAGGCAGAGTTCAGAACAGGGAGAGCCCTGACATAGTGGTGCGCTGCTCAGAAAGCCCCGTGGGATCACTGTGGATGAACGGAATTCCATATTCTTACGTATATTATTGAACAAAAATTAATCCTCTTGGTCATCAAAGAAATGGCATTACTAGATTTCAGTGCTGAAAGATGGTTGTTTAAGGATTTATACCAAAGCCTGTGCAAATTACCTGCATCCTGGATTTGACTTAAGGAAAAGCAATACGGCAAAGCTCTAATATTCCACTTGGAGTTCAGCATAATGTGCAGAAAGACAATTAATACAGAGTTCAAGCTAAACAATGATATTGGACCTCGCCATACCTGAGGTCTGCAGCAGGGATGTGGGACTGGATGAAACGTGTCAGTGTGTCTCGAATGATTCTTTCAAGCTCCATGTCTCTGTAAACCCTTTTCTCTGAAAAAGAGGAAGAAAAAGAAAACTCCATGTAACTTCAAAGGCATGTAGTAGATCAAAATATCACCAAGATCAAAAGATAAGCATGGTGTAGGCAAGTGTGCTCTTCCCATCAGGACAACTCATGAACTCCTCCAACACGGCTTGATATCCCTGGGTAACAGCAAAGACATCAGCAAAACCCAGCATTATGAGGATCCACTGGAAATACCAGCCCTAAGTAGCCCAATCTCTTGGGCATCTCTTGCTCACGCTGATGCTGACAATATGCAGCTGTACCGTACATTTAAAAAGTTCCTTACAGGAAGGAAAGCTGGAACTGCAGATGTGCCCAGCTGCAGGACCTCAGAGACACCGCCTGAGCAGGAACGCCGTGCGCTCCAGTGGGGAAGTGGTGGCTTGCGGGTGTGTGCTCACTGCAGGAAGGGGTGGACCCTTCATCGGCTACGAGTATTCTCACTGATGCTTGGACTCAAAAATGAGTGGGAGTGGGAGGAAGGGTTACGTCTCTTGGAGAAAGGAAAACCTTGACTGGATTTCACAGGGAAATACCAAGCAGGGCACAGACAACTAGTCTGCCAGCCAAAATATCAAAGGTCTCCAGGTCAGGCACGGACTGCCAGTGGAATCCTGCCCAAACAGCAGCCTCTTGTGCTCAGTAAATGAGCCTTTCTGCAGACAATGCAGCTGCAACAAGGGGCACTTGATAACCCAGAGCTCTCAGGGGAGTTCTAAGAATCACAGAGCTCCCACAGAAGTAACAGCAGAGGGGGGCTGCCCGTAGCCCTGCTTCAGCTATCAGTGGTGGGCCTGGACTCAATCTGGTGGAGAAAAGCCATCCCTCAACCATTCCTTCCCACTTGGGTCTACAAAGCTGTGGGGTGGGCAAACTCCTGGTGTAAGCACAGAGTTCTTCCTGAAGAAGAAAACTAGACCGTCGTATACAGAAACTGCCATGGTCATCGGCCAAAAAGCTTCCAGGCTGTGGAGGTCATCACGCTCCCCTCATTTCATGTAGAGCAGGACCTGACCGGGACCGTTTCACACAGACTTAGCAGAGCAGTCTTGTGGGTTGCTGTTCCCGTGGAATCAAAGTTTTAGCACTTCCTGAGATGAGACTTCCAGAGCTAGCAGGATAGAAACAAACCCACCCCATCATCCTCAGCACTGCTGATACGGGACCTATAAAGAACCAAAGCACAACGGCATTTTGACAGATCTACCTGCAGTCTCGGGGCCCATTTGAGGTCTGCACTGCACTTGGCCACCACTGCAGGTCACCAGAGTACACATATGCTCTTCTCTTCGTGGCTGGACAGAGCACACCCAACCAGCTAGGCCTGCCTCTGGCTGTCACACTGAGGCTCTAGTGATTTGATATCGAGGGACAAAGCTGTGACACTGTCTTATGCAAAGATGCTCTGTTGGGTACGTGGCATCCCACTTTGCATCTCCCTGCCTCTCTCCTCACAGCAGCTGGACAAAGTGAGACACATTGACAGAACTCCCAGTTTTCGCTGTGTTCAGACCTAAACACAGAAGCCATCTAATTACCTAAACTTTCCTGCAGCTAGTGGTGTCAGTACCAACCTTCCCACTGATACAGTTCCAGTAACTAAAAAAGAAAGCAAGCCCTTCTTTACATTTACCTCTCACTTGGGGCCATAACTATGAGTTACCAGTGCCGTACCACTGTACGACCAACACACAGGTATTAAAGCACAGCATGTGCAGGAACAGCTGGGGAAGGCATCATCGGAAAAGATTAGGTTTGCTGTTTCAGTTTTAAGCTGAACAGTTACTTTACCTCCTGTAATTTCAGATAGAAAACTCCCGTTTTACAGCACCAGAGAAAAACAACAGCCCAAACATTTTCAGGTAGGAGCTCTTCATGCAAAGAGCCCAAGCGAGCTCCTGTGCTGCTTTTTCCTTCAGTCTCATGAGAATCCTTTGCTTGCTTTTATCAGTTTTGCAGGTGTCGTAGCCTGCAAGTGTGGAAGCTGGCTGTAAAAACCACCCTGTGTAAAAACACCTTCCTGCTGCCCATTTGTTGGTTGTGTGTGTTTTTTTTAATGTTCTCCAGTGGTGCGACAGAAACAAGTTTGTCTTTGCAACACACCAAGAAAAAAAAGTGAGCTTTGTTCTATCCTTCTCAGACACCAAAGCCAACAGTAAGATTTTGAATCTCACTCACAGCAAGAATACTGTCCTAAGCAGTGTGTTTTTTCCCACTTTTCAAGCTGAATCTGCAAACACTGGCAAGCACCAAGCCCCCTAAACTTATACTTGAACAAGTACAAGAAAAGTAATTTTCTTTTCACAGAAATCAGAGAAGGAAAATCAACATTTAGCAGTCAAAACATTCTTCCTACTGCCACTTCTATCAAGAATAATGCTTACTTCCTTCTTATTCAGTTTTCACAACTTCTTGGGAGCTGAAGTCTAAAAGATTTTGTCCATTTCCATGAAACAGGCCCATATTCTATAAGAGATACTGCATAGTAACCAATAACATTTCCTGACAACCCAATTACCTGAACAACAGAGCACAATTCACCATGTCAAAGGCACTTTTGTGAGGTCCATAAATTAGCTGCTGGTAATTTATTCTGATCAATAGAACAGGCAAAGTCACTCATCTCCTTAATCAAAGGCAAGTGTCAGACTGGGACAAGAGAAACAGGAAAAAATAATTCAGAAGTGGTATTGTAGAGGTGGCCAGTTACCAACTGGTCTCGAATCCATTCCCCAGCCTCTGACAACCATGAGAAATACTGGTTTGAAAGGCTTGAAAATATAAAGATACAACATAGTAACTCTGGAGGAAAGTATCTGAATAAAAGCCATTTCCTCGTGTCTATGAGAAGAAGGCACCGGGTTCTAACTACTGTGTATAAATTCTCTCTGGCAACTCACACAAATCCATCCACCAGCACACTCAAGATTTAAGGTTTACATCCAGGGAAGCCACGCTGTCACCTTTAGCCTGCCTTTGAAGAAAGGAAACCCCTTAATGACAAAAGCAGCCTTACAATGAAGGACAGAAAGAGGCAAAGTGAGCAACTATTTTTTTCATGGTTCAGTCACTGTCCTTTACCTGGGGAACCCACCTCCGCTCTGATAAAACCACAGGCACCAACCTTCTGAGAGACAAGCACACTTGCATTTGATCATTTATGGGTAGGAGGAGAGATTTTATTCTCTGGTAAATAAACTGTCCTTGCAAAACTTAACTTCTTGGGGATCTGTAACGCACAATGGTCTTGGCCAAATGAGGCTCGTGGAAAGACAAATCCTCAGTGTCCTCTGGCCTTTCAGATTTGGTGGGTATTTAAAGAGGGAGCTGATTAAAAACCTGTGCACAAACATTTTTAAATGGATTCTTCAGGGAAGAAACTGATGTTGCTGCATGCTCCTCTCCACACGTATCCCAGTTTAGAATTACATAACTCCGGACCCTAAAGCACCTTATGTAATATACCTTCAAATGCCACTTTTTTTTTTCCAGTGGTGCAATAGTTAAGGGAGAGATTTACTAGAAAACCTTATCCTTTGTGCGCAGTTTTGTGGAGGAGTAATTTACAACGCACTGCATGATCTAAAACCCAAAGGCAAGAGAAATTGCTTTCCCAAGAGTACAATTGTACTGAAAAGGTGCTATCATCATTTTAAACTTCCAGCCATAATTGCAGTGTGGATTTTAAGATCACTTCGGAAGTTGTCAGCTGACTCAAATACATCTATGAAAGTCCTGCTGCATTTCTTGTCGTTATAATGTGGGCATGGATTATCATACTGCACAGGATCTAACTTGTTTTTTCTAGTTACACTATATTCAAGAAAAGTTGGCTTCTTTTTGTACAATGCACATGAATCTGCCTTTCTTCAGAAAAAGGAGAAAAATCTGAAATGTTTGCATACGGCTAGATCATTTCTGAAGGCTCTTTCAGCTCAAATTTCCGTAATCATTCTTAAATGGTCAGTGGGATGTGATGGGAATGATTTATAGTGCCTTAGATTTTATATTAACAAGATAGACTTTAGGAGAACAATTTAGGAAAAGGTTTCTGAGCTGAGAGGAACTGCCATTTGGATGTATATCAACTTTTATGAGATCATAAATTTGCCTACCAAAGAGTTGAGGTTGCTGCAAGTGGAAGGAGATGCATGTTGTAGGCCTTGATTGTATGCCTTCAGAGCAGGCTAGAGAAAATTTAGGTAAAAATGATCAGGCTTTCTGGCTGAGGGATTGACTAAAACACCTTTACAAGGTTCTTTTAGCTCAAGTTCCAGTAATTACTCAAAAGCGAGTAAGTAATGGAACAGGGATGGTTCACTGTGCTCTCTCTGAACACTCGCTATGAGAAGGTACAAGGCACTTCTCATGCAGCTGTGTGTGTGCACGTGCTTGGGAAAGGATAGACCCCTGGGATACAAGGAGCTCTCGGTACAGCCTGTGAAATACAAACTCAGAGGAAATCTCTGGTACATCGAAGCAAACGTCAGACCTGCAGGTAAGACGGAGAGCTGTGGCTATATTCCACTGAACTGCTTTGCCTCCTGAAACTTTGCTGACTTAAAATAAAACTTCCCAGGCTGAATATCACCTTACAGTTCCAGTGTGCCCGTTTTTTGTTTTTCCTGCAAGTCCCTCAAAGAACTTCCATGGCATGTCTGCTATGGGAAAGCAGGCTGAGGCCTTTGAAAATATCAGCACAATTAACTGCTTTATGATATAACGCTAAAATAAGGCTTTTGTTAATAACTTAGTCCCTTCCACTAAATTACAGCAATAGAAGATAGGAAAGCCGACGGCTGGAATTCTCCCTCCCCCGAGAGCCGTGTGGGGTGGCTGCACGCCGGTGACACGCCGGCAGCGGGCCCTTACCTGAGCAGAAGCGGTGCCTGCGCGAGGCCCTCAGCCCACGGCCAGCGCTCACAAATCGCTCCGGTGCCTGCAGCGCCGACAGCCCATCCTACGGCTGCTTGGCCCAGGCCAGGAACCGGGGAGTCCTTCATGGGAAAGGAAAGCTCAATTAGCTTGGCAGCGAAGAAAATATGTTTGTTCTTTGCGTGTGGGTGTCTTTATGGTATCGTTCATGTCACTTGTGACTGCTTTCCCAAATGCAAAGGGAAGAGTTTTATCCTTCAGAATAAAATGTACTGTATGCGGTTAACTTAAATGCAACATTATGCTGAAATTCGCTGCCACCCTGGATTTTTTTCAACGTTTGTGATTCCTGCGGTAAGGCTTGCGACGGCCTCCGACCACCGCCGGGGTATCACAGGACCGTGTGTGGCGGCAGGAGGGCCGCGCGGCGTGTTCGTGGCTGCTCCGACGCGGCACGGGACAGCCAGCGCCGCGCGTCCCCGCTGCTACCCCCGGCTGCTGCCGCCCCCGCCGCCCGCAGCCCCCTCACGGCCCGGGAGCCCCTCACGGCCCGGCCCCCCCACGGAGGCCGCAGGGTCCCCGCGGGCCGGCCCCGGCCCCTCGCACCCCCCCCCCTCGGCCCCGCCGCTCCCCCCCCCCCGCTGAGGGAGCGGCCGTTGGCGGGCGCGCGGCGCGGCCGTTGGCCGGGTCACCTGATCGCCCCGCGCGCCCCCGCCGCGGCCTCGCTCTCCCCCGCCGCAGGTCCCGCGCGGCGCGCTTGAACGCGTCACGTGGCCGCGGAGGGCGCCGCCGGCCATAGAGGCGGGCGGGCGTCAGGGTAGAGCGGCGGAGTGCTGGCACCGCTCCCCGCGCCGCCATCTTGGTTGAGGGCAGGAGCTGCGAAGGCGGCGGTGCGGCCATTGGGTTGGGGCGGGTCTGCTGCCCGCCGAGCTTTGGGTTGAAAACAAGATATTTTGAGGTGAAAACAACATTTTGGAGTGAAAAGAAGGAATTTTGTGGTGAAAACAAGATATTTTGAAGCAAAAACAAGACATTTCGGGGTGAAATCAAGACATTTTGAGGTGAAAACAACATTTTGAGGTGAAAACAAGGCATTTTGAGAGAAAAGACATTTTGAGGTGAAAACAAGAAATTTTCGGTGAAAAGATGTTTTTTGATAAAAACAAGAAGTTTTGAGGTGAAAACAAAGCGTTTTGATGTGAAAACAAGATATTTTGAGGTGAAAACGATGTTTTGGGGTGAAAGCGACATTGTGAGGTGAAAACGACATTGTGAGGTGAAAGCAAGACATTTTGAGCTGAAAATGACATTTTGAGGTGAGAACAAGGCATTTTGAGATAAAAACAAGACATTTTGAGGCGAAAACAAATTTTCGGTGAAAAGATGTTTTGTGATAAAAACAAGAAGTTTTGAGGTAAAAACAAAGCGTTTTGATGTGAAAACAAGATATTTTGAGGTGAAAACAAGGCATTTTGGGGTGAAAGCGACATTGTGAGGTGAAAAGACATTTTGAGGTGAAAACAAGGCATTTTGGGTTAAAAACAACGCATTTTGTGGTGAAAACAAGAAATCTTCGGTGAAAAGACATTTTGTGGTAAAAACAAGACATTTTGGGGTGAAAACGAGATATTTTGAGGTGAAAACAAGACATTTTGGGGTGAAAAGGCATTCTGAGGTGAAAACAAGGCATTCTGAGGTGAAAACAAGGCATTTTGGGGTGAAAACAAGATATTTTGGGTGAAAACAAGACGTTTTGGGGTGAAAATGACATTTTGTAGTGAAAACAAGGCGTTTTGAGCTGAAAGCGACATTGTGAGGTGAAAACAAGACATTTTGGGTTAAAAACAACGCATTTTGTGGTGAAAACAAGAAATTTTCGGTGAAAAGACATTTTGTGAAAACGAGATATTTTGAGGTGAAAACAAGGCATTTTGGGGTGAAAACAAGGCATTTTGGGGTGAAAACAAGGCATTTTGGGGTGAAAACGACATTTTAGGTGAAAACAAGACATTTTGGGGTGAAAAAAAAGACATTTTGTGTTGAAAAGAAGGCATTTTGAGGTGAAAACAAGATATTTTGAAGAGAAAACAAGGCGTTTTGAGGTGTTAGAGCCCTCCTGGCTCCTGGGGTGCTTCTTAGCTGTGGTTCCTGTCGTGTGGCAGCACCGCAGGGGGAATATTCCCCAAGCTCCTGACCCTGGAGGAGTTGGTAGCCACGTCCAGCACCCCTCGCCACCGTTGGCTTCTAGAGAGTCCCCTGCTCCGTCCCACAGCTGCCAGGCTGCCTCTCAGCCTTGTGTTCGGAGGACTTAGAAGACTGCTCTGTGTATGTTCAGGAGGCCTCATGCTGCTCCCGAGAAGGAGAGCAGGGTAGTGCGGCTGGACAGGAGCTCTGCTGCCTTCACCCTGCTCCTGCAGTCCCTCCCTGCTCCCAGCGAGGTGAGCCATGCTTCCATGTGCTTGTGGTGCTTGCTGGTGCCCAAGTCTCAGAGGAGTAATTCCCTGATCCCAGGTGCTGCTCTGTCATAAAAATCCCGGAGCAGCAAGGCATGGTTGTTCTCTGACTCACGCTTCTCTGTATTACGTTGTTAAATACCAAACACATGAGCCCGGTTCTGCCTTTGGCTGTACCAGGAAAAATCCAGAGTAATGCCACTTGGGTGAGGGACATTATTCCACACCCACTCCAGCGTCATTAGGAGCAGAATCTGTTCCCATTATTTATTTCTCTTTAAATACATACACAGGTCTCCCTTGATGTTGTACCAGTATGAATTTTCACTGTCTTTGAATTCTGCTTTTGGCTGTGCTTATCACACATTAACTGAAGCTCATCAACTATACTGCGCTGCCATTCCCATGTTCTGTGATTTTTATCTCATTTTGGGAATTGATTTGAAAATAACAAACCTCAGATTTGTAGGATCAGTTTTAACTTGTGTGACCTGATTGTGTAAAGGACATGCCGAAAACGTAGCTGCCTCTAGGGCAGGTACGCGGTGGAAACTGCATTACAGCACACTGAAGTGGAAGGGGGATTTCTGAAGACAATGAAGTAGCGCACGTAAAGCCCCTACAGATTAACAGCCTTTAAAGCTAAGATAAACAGTTGCAGTTATCTTGCCTGACCTAACTTCCTGGAGTTAATTCTTGGCTGAATTAGAACAGGACTTCCTGAACTAATTTATGGTTACGGTGGCATAGGAGGTTCTAACAGCTTTTTCACAGGTGATCTGTGGCACCCTATTCATCAGCAGAATTTAAGGATTCATTTGCTTTGGGTCACTCTGCTTTGTAGTTTTCTTGTCTTGTTTGGAATTGTAGTAGTGGTACTGCGGACACTGGAACAAATTTAGCTTCTAATAGCTCCCTAATTTAAAGCTAAATTCAGAGATTTTTTGACCTAGAACTCAATAAAGACTCCACAGGGATTCCCTATACAAACACACAAAACACAGCCTTTGTAGAGGGTCCAGGCGGAAGGGAGCAGCAGTGCAGGATATTGTTCTCAAAGAGCCCTTCTGCTCGTCAGTCACAGGCTACTGCAAACCAGGCAGGTTAACATACCGCCTAATTATTTGATGGGATTCATATTCTTTCACAAATGCGATGAATAATGCACGTGCGTTGAATCAGGCCAGAGGAAAACTATTCCTTCTCCAGCTTATTATTAACTCCTTGTTGTATAACGTACTTGAAATCGGTTGGTTCTGTGGTATTTTAATGTGTGAGTGGGTGGTATATATATGTGAATAATTTTAACTGTAACACATGACTCTTTGATATTTGACTTGAAACTAGAGAACATAAATGTATTCTATCCACCTGGTTTTGCCCCTGCTTAATACTGACATTAATACTGACATGTCCCCTGCAGTGGGTATTCTGCATTTTTTGTGTACTGTAGGTTTGAAACGCACCACTGATGGGGCTTAATCTGAAGAAAGGAGCTCATTCTTGGGGGGGATGTGTTTTTTGATATTGTGGCTTTATTTCTCTCCCTCTCTCCCTCTCTCTCTCTCTCTCTCTTTTTTTTTTTTTTTTTTTTTAGTTAATCCCATCACATGTTTGTATGTGTCCTTGGTCCCTGAGACCGCTGAAAATATTTTTTCTTCCCTTTGGTAGGCCTACAATATCGGTGCATAGCTTTATGTTTTGTCCACTGCTTTTATTCTTACTAAAACAAAATGCATTTTAATTGTGATCTATCTTCAGTCTTCTACAGGGGCCCCTATATGTAGAATGAGTGTATTTTGACAACAAAAAGTCTTTTTTTTTTTTAATGTATTCAGCAAACAGTGTTCATTCTTACAGCGTTACAGAAATTTAAACTATCTGAAGTGTGGAAAACTTATGCCCACCCCTTTGAAAACGCACACCTTGCCCCAATTTCTGCTGCAACCAAAGGAGACTCCAACTCTCCAATTCCAATTTTGCAGGCACTTCGCAGAATTGCTTTTTTTTCCACGATAATGAGCAAGAATGGGGTCCTGGAGCCCTCTGGTGGATGTCCTGCAGAAGACAGGTAGCTGAAAGCGTAAGTAAATGAACTTTGAAAATGCTGTTGCCATTTTCTCATCCTTATTTCTCAGCTGATTATAAATGTGCTTAATTTGAAATCCAAAAGGTGATTATTTCTGTCACTCTTGAGAAATCTCATGTCACAATTTCAGAGTCTCACAGGTGAATTAACCTCCATCTCAAGGCTACAATCTGATTTAATCAAGACTTTGTCTTTACTCTTCCTTGGTAATAAGAAGTTCTATGCGAATATTTCCTTTATTTTTGTTTTTATTTTTGTCCCTGTTTGCCTTCTCTTGCTTACTGCTACATGTACATTTATCACAATTACAGTGATCTTGTAGTCAAATAACAGACGATTCTGAGTTTGTGACAAATTAATCTGTTTCATTCACAGGTACAAAAACTTTTATGACAGAATCAGGTGATTTATCTAAAAATAAATAGAAAAGTAAGTGAATAATAAGTAAATGAATAATCCGTCTGTCATCTTTCTGTCGGGGAGCTCATTGTGCTTTACATTTGTGTCTTATTTTATATACAGTAGGCTGGAACACAGAAAGATGACATGTATTTCCAAAAATTTCAGTATGTGTCTGTGACAGATCTGGAAAGCAGAATTAGGAATTTAGGTTCCCTGACTCATCCTGCGCTAACAAGTTTGTTCCTTAGGAGCATTTCTGAGGATGTGAAAAAACAAAGCAACTGGGGGACAAAGTCTTTTTTCAGTCTCTGGTTGTAACACGTTCAGCAAAGCTGGTCTATAAAGGGACTGGGGTGTGTGCCTTTTGCTGCTCCATTGATTTGGTCAGCTTTAAAGGAGCAGTAAGAAGATGATACTGAAAAGCCCTGAAGAGATGGAGGCATTTGTTCTGCAGAAGGCCCTTGGTGCTGTTATATTGGATACTGATGTACTTAAACCAGTGAAAAAAGTAGTTCTAAAGTTGTTGGTGGCTAGAGCAAAAGTCAAACAAGAAATGCTCAGGTGAAAATGTCAGATGATTCCACAGTTTGGAAGATCTTTTAGACTGCTAAATATTTGGATGTGGTGACCTGTGTGCTGATGCTGTAAGTGGTGTGTGCTCTACATCAGGCAGCTTTTTTGAGTTTCTCGTAGGTGTAGCTAGTCAGAGTTCAGTAATGGGCTGATTCTTAGTCATTGCATATGACTCTCGCCGTGCAGGTTTTCTTTTTGGCAAGAAAATTGTAATGTAATGCTCTGTAATACAGGGCTTTCTTGGTAATGGTGTTGTCTGGGACAACACTGTTACTGTTGTGTTGTTCTGAAGCAACTGACTTTGCAGCATCGAGACTGCTGTGACTCCTTGAATTTTACCGGTGAATGCAGGCCCTACTGCCACGCAGGACTTTCTGTCTCTAGGATGTTTCTTCTCAGCCATGTGCCAAGGTAGATAGTGGACACTTTGCCAGGCCAGGGACAAACTGGTTTAAATATCATTTATTGAAAGCTTGTTGGTTTGCCATGTGTATTTTATATAAAATATTGACAGGACCTGTTCTGCTGCTGCTTTTATATGTGAAAGTAATTTTTGTGTTCTACTTTTTTGTAGCAGCTAACTCAGCCAGAACCAAAATATGAAAGCTTTCCCTAATTTAGAGGAATTTTAAGAACTGGAAAATTTTAATACTTATCTAGCTGTATTTGAATGTGTCTCTGAATCTGCATAATAAATGCCTGATCTTTGCTGTTGGCAGAACTAAAATACAGAGAGGATCAGAATATGATTTAAGCACTCCGTCTTTCTCTAACTTCTTTTGTTCAGATGTCATGGGAAAAAAAAATCTATTTCTGTACTGGAAAGAGCTTAGGACCCTTAGGTTCTGATCCTCACCTTCCTCTGTCTTCGAGCATTATCTTCATTTTATAGATGGACAAGGTGAGGCTAGCAACACTTTACATTTTGTTAAAACATTTTGAGGTCTGCTACTGAAAAGTGAATTCAAAAGCTTCAGACTTCCTGTATAATTATGTAGCTTTTCTTTTACTTATCCAACCGTTTCGTCTCAGGCAGGCTGAAAAGAGAAAACACGCTCAGCTGGGATAATGTACCTGCCTGCAGAGCATTCTGATTAAATTATACACTATAAAATTATACTTGAGTAAAAAAAAAAAATAGAAAAAAAAGGGTGCTGCCTTCAGGAGTTCCCTCAAGAGTTCCAGGCAGTTTGTGTCTTTTGGTTTCGATGGCTGGTATTTTTGGCCGAAATATTGCCAGCACGTAGGGAAAGGGCACAAGGTGCATCTGGTTCCTTGTCTTCTTTTGACGCCCTGCTCTTGGAGGGTTCTGCATTTTAGATTTGATTGACACTTGAAAAACGAGTTTGAAAAAGTAGTTTTAGGAGACAAAGTCACCCTAAGCAGCAGTGAGAAAAGCTGCAGTATCTGAGAACAGATAAAACCATTGAAGAAATACTTAGCCATTTTTTTCTGGTTCCGGTAGGTGTGTATTAGTAAAAACACTACAACAGGTGTACGGTGGAGGATGAATGTTGTTACACAGAAGTTGCCATCTTCTAATGTGGACTGTGTAGGAATTATCCTCTTCATACAGCACACCCTGGTGAACCAGAAGGATGAGTTTACTCCCTTTAAAATTTTACTGTACTCCTAACTACTCCCCGTGCAATCAGTTAATCCTGCAGTTGCTGAGGAAAGCGCACTAACTTCTTGAGGTAGCCCAGTTATTTTGCTTGCTGTCCGAAGCAGTCCTCGACCCTGGTTATTGGGCAGCAGGTGGGCAATTTGCGTGAGAACTGCTAGAGCTGAGGACAGCTGAGGGCTGTTGAAGAGCAGTGCAGCAGCTGAGCACTAGATGCCACTCTGAGGCCACAGTAGGAGCTTTGCAAGCCTGCTGCAAGAGCCATCCGGGTGGAGAAGGCCAGGACACTAGGTCCCAGAAAGCCCCGTGCGGGAGGGGAGGGAGACAGGCCGTGCTCCTTGCATACCCCGCCAGTGAGGCTAACAACCCAAACAGTGAGAAGGTGAATGAGGGGCCACCGGCTGGGGGTTCAGCCCCCATGGGAGTCAGGGCCCGCAGCAGGTGCTTCAGATGGGAATTAAACTTCCAGAGTTAAGCAATAATTTCCCAGCTTTTATGGCTTTGTGCACAGGTGTCCTCGCTTTCACCTGTTAGCCAGATGGGCTCAGAAGGAAGGAGGAAGATCAAGGTGAAAGGGCATTTATAGTGCCCTGGGAGGAATTTTGTGAGAGCTTAAGTATGGTCTGAAGAGCTGTGGCTCTTATGCTGTTTCTACTGGTACGGTCCCTCTGCAGGCAGGTCTGTAAAAGTATGTGATCAGTAGAAACATGGCTAACCTCCTCCTACACCAATCCCTATGTGTCCTGAACATTGCAGTATTGTGCTGGGAACCAGACATCAAAACTGTCTATAATCTGACTTAGCTAATGGGCATGAGTCACAAACCTCAGCGTGAGACTTGTGTGGCTCACAAAATGCAGGAGTATCTGAACAAAGGTTTGGCTTGCTGTCAAGATAACGGCTAGTTGTGGAGTTTGGATTCAGATCAAGACTGAAATGTGAACTGAAGTTTTGATGGGACAGCATTTTTTCCGGGGAATTGAGTTTGTTTTACTGAACAGTTTGAAAGTGAATACTTCCTGTGAATGCCCCATACTATATATCTTTTAAAACAATATTCTCTGTTCATACAACATAAGGTTAGCAGCATGAATGTGTTGCTTACAAGTACTGAAGAAGCTTCCCGAATTAGGGGTAGTGACAGCAGGCAAAGACTTTCTTGTAATTAACTGGGAGGTAAGTCTGAGTAGGCCCTTCACCTTCAGAACTGCTGAGCTCATGATGTTTCCGCCTAGACGCCCAATGCTTTGTATGCGTGTGCGTATATGTATATATATATGCTTTTATATAGAAGGATTTACCAATGCAACGTCAGAGTTTTGAGTTAACTGTGTAGCTTGTAGTCCTCAGCCTTGAAGAGGAGTACATGCTGATCAGGAGGAAACAGGAAGGGATAAATCTCAGTAAAAATCCTACTCATTGATGCGTATTATTTCTCTTTCAATTACTTGGTATTCCTACACTAGGAAAAGTGTGCAGTGCATTGCTGAGTGAGTTATGCTGGTCTCAAATAGCATGCTTACAGAGAAAATAAGATCTTTGCTGCTACTAGGTAGAGGAATATTTTAAGGAAGGGTAGAGGCACATATCTCAGAGCTGAATGTTTTGGGGTGCTGACTTCTGGGGGCACTAGCACTGCATTGCTGGTCAGTGGTCCTGCTCAGCCCTCCCATCTGTGCTGTGACTGGATCCAGCCTTGTTACAGGAGATGTCTGTGTGGGGAATTTGACTTTAACAGAACTAAGTACTCAAAAAGAAATGCTCTTGGCAAAGTGCAAGTATAATGCCTTGTCTGACTGTTTTGTTCTCTGTATAAAGAATAAATACCTTTTACAGTTACTTGCAAAAGGAATTTCTGATTTAGCTCAAATGGTAGAGGATTGTCTTTTTGGTGCTGAAGTTTTTGTATTTGCTCCCTGCTGACCAGTTTAAACGTTTGTTATGTGGGGGCCATAAACCTTACTAGTGAAACAGGCAGCATGGGCTAGAAATTCTGCAGCACTTCAGTAGCCTGGCAAAATGATTCTAGTAAAAAGCACCAGAAAGAAATATTCTGTCTCTCCTGCCAACACCTACCTTCTGGAAAAGCTATGTACCAGCAGAGTGATTGTTCAGCAATGTATGGAGGGCTCGTATGTGTTTTTTCCATGTATCCACATGTGAATGTATATTGTCCTGCAGTTGTCTAACCCACCTGGGGTCCCCTAGGTCTGTGAACTAAAGCCTGTGTAGTTATCTAACACAGGATGTTGGGTCAGTTTCTGTTTTCCCTAACCTGAATTTAAATGCAGAATGGACTACTTTGAAGTAGAGCATTCTTGGGTATTAAGGAAGGAGCTTGGTCTTTCGTATGTAAATTACCCTGCCATTGCACACACAATCTTTTATCCATGAAGCCACCCAAGTCCTAACCTGGAATTTCAAGGTTTTCTGTCGGCAACATCCATCTTCTGTGGCCCTCCTCATATTAGCATTGATCTACAGTGGAAATAGAGAACACGGCTGTGTTATTATATACCCAGCTGCAATTTCTGTTCCAGTGATTGAGTGTACATACAGAATTTTTGAAACATGGCCATTCTAACTTATTTTGTCTTCCTGTCAATAACATGGCACTTGTCCAAATTATGGATCAATATCAGCTGATCTTTTTATGTTAAACTGTAATGAAGTTGCCTCTCTTATTGGAGATGTGATCTTGCTTCAGGCAATGCTTTTAACTGAGAACTTTGGAATGGAAATGGGGGAGAGGGGAAACAGAAGTGGGGGAAGGACATGGGGAGGAATGAGCAAAAGCTGGGAGGAGAATAGCAGCGGTGAAAGAGCTAGGAATGGAGGAAGAAAATAGTAGGGACAGGGTTATGGAGAGAGCTGGCTTGTTAGGAGTTGTGGTACAGTGAGTAAGAGCTCTGCTCTTCTGTACTGTCAAAAGCCAGTGGTAGACACTGGGAGTGAAAACCTCTCTTGAAATCTCAGGCAACGCGTCCTTTAACTTTGTGGGTGCCTCACTTTGTTTCAAATAGTTGGTGAAATCCAATAATTTAAAGAACAGAGGAAAAAGGGATGAGGCAAGGAGTGGAGAATGAGAGATGTAAAAAGATCAGCCTGTCTTTCCCTTGCAAGGAAGCAGCTCTGCAGTGGCTTTTCCAGGCTGGTATCTAGCTCTGAAGAGTTTCGGGGTATCTGTGCTGTGCACTAGCTGTAGCGCTGAGCAGGTGGGTGCCTCTCATTTCCTACTGCTGCACCTGCTTTTACTTCAACTCTGTTTTACTTTGTTAGAAAAAGTGTTGAGGGGAATTTCTGTAATCCTGTTTCTAGGGTAAAGGGTTTATGGAAGAAAGATGGTGTGTCAGGCTTTCAGAAGAAGAGTCTGAGAGGGACTATTACATTGCTTTGTAGGGAAAAAACAGTAAAAAGGAGAACTTTTTAGGAAAAAATAGAATCAAAACAAATACATAGAGGGACGTCACCTTTTATCTGCAAGGGCCTTCTCTAATACTTTTTCATTCTCACCCTCTTTCCTTAGAAGGTTATTTCACTGCTGCTTTGTCCTGGCATTTTCACAAATTGTTTAGTGAACTCTATGAAAGTACTATTAGAAGAAAAAAATCTGAATCATCTTAACCCCACAGTGCATAGGCACGAACAAGGTTGGGGTAGAGAGAGGGGGAATCAGTGTGAAAGTCATTCTCAAACTAGAGTTACCTGAGAGCTCTGTTAATGAGGGGTATTTGGTAGGATGCCTAAGCTTTTTTGCTCATATGAGACTCGTGTTCAGCCTGCTCTTTATTCTCTTCCTCATTTTTCATCTTATGCTTTACCATAGTTTCTGCTTTCTCTTGCCATATTTTTTCCTCCACTGGACTACACCAGTTTTATAGCTCTTTCTGGATAAGGAATTTGTGTGTGTATATCTTTCTAAATGTTTTTGTTACTCCATGGAAGCATCTAGACCAAAACAAACACAGTGCTGGATTTGAGAAACAATCCTTCGTAAGACTTGACAATGGGGCAGATAGAAAACCTGAGATAAGTAAGGGGAATGGAGGAACTAAAGCGACCGGGTTGTTTACTGTTAGAGAACTGTAGCTGAGTTTGGAATTGAATTTGGATTGCACAGTCTTGTATGGACATCTTTAATCCCAAGGATATTTCCTTTTTGGAGCCTTAAGTAAAGAATACCTAAGCAAGACCTCTCAATTTCAAGCCCGTGCTAGAGGGAACAAAAAAAGTTAAGGCTGTGTGGCTACGTTAGTCAAGATGCTTTCAAAGTTTTAGTCTCTGGGATTCAGTTTATTTTTAGTTTGTTACAGCATCAGGTCCCTAGGGTTTAAGGAATGAATTTGTACATTGTTTTAAAAATCCTTAAATTATAAAGATTGGGTGAGCTGTAACTTTGAGGGCAACTTCGTAGTGGTTAGGTGCCTCCAAGCTTATAATATCTAAATATCTCAAGAGACTTTCCCTGTTTTTAGGGCTTTGGTAGGTTAGGGCAGTGTTGTTATTCCACTTCTGCAGGTGAAGAACTGAGGCACAAAGACAGTAATGATATTGGGGTTCTTAAAGTGTCAAATGAAAATGAAGCCTTTTTTAAAAGTTTGGGAATAATTTTGAATATGAAAGCTGGAATATTTCATACAAATTTTAAAAATATTTTTCTTCAATTTTTTAATTAGTGTAGTTTGTCAAAAATAATTGCTCTCGGGAGGGGGGGGAGTTATGCTGAATCTACATTTTCAGCTTAAAAAACATACCAAAAAAATCCAAGTAGCTATAGTTACCCTGGCAGAGCAGGCACGGTTAAGCTGCATCTTTTGCTGCTAGGCCTTTTGCAGTCCACGTTACTACTTTAATCACTTCAGTAAGGTAGAGGAAAAAACCTGAAGACCAGTACCTAGCTTTTCAAGCAGTTTGATAATCTGTTGGTGTGAATCATCACAGCTGTGCTGGGGTCAGCAGGGTCCAGCTGACAGTCTGCTCGTAACTGTGCCACCAAGCTTCACTTTCTTTTTCTAAACCAAGAAAAGCACAGAGAATTGTGTAAGTCGGAAAACTGTGCTGACAGTATTTTCTTCAGACATGGGAGGGAATGTGGAAGGGGCAAGAAGCAAACCTGGGAGATGTGCAAAACAACAAGAACAAACCCAACCAAGAAATAGCACACCCTCACCACTAAAGTCTTGTTGTAGGAGACCCAGCATTAGTTACAAAGCAGATGCTGGTAATGCTTCTGCTCAGCAGGGGACTACAAACATATGTCCCAAGTCCCACACTTCATGCGACTATTTACACAAGTGTAAAGTAAAGGGAAGGGGCTATCCCTGTTAACTGGTGCTCAGCAGTACACGGGTTCCACTTGTGCATCGGTGTCAGGGGAAGCGGGGTAGCAGGGAGTGAAGCTTAGAGAATTCAGCCCGAGCAAAGCCAGATGGGTTATTGAAGGTTATAACAGGATATTTCCATCAACTGATTTGTTAGTTTGCAGCACCAAAGAAGTGAGGATATGGAGCAAAATGAGGGGAAATTCTTTTAGTTTTGAATGAACATTTTTTTCTTTGGATTGAAATGCTTGATTTTAGTGTAATAAAAAAAAACTAAATAAATTTCAAGAAAGCAATGCAGAACAGCTTAAAGATCTGAATATCTCATATTCAGAATATCAGGTTGAATTATTTGGACTTCCAGAAAATTAATTATTCTAGGATGAACATAAATAATTTTAAAAGATGTGCAGTCAACACAGATCTGTATTTTAAGTTCTTAATCAGCTTTACCGTTACATATGAACTATCCAATAAGGGCAGTAAATTGTCAAAGGGAAGGGAGTAAATTAGTCATAGTCTAACTTTACTGAAGGTGAGAGAGGTACACCAGCTATGAATTTGCCCCACTTCAGAAATGAGAAGTCAGACTTATGGCTGCGTATCCTATTTTTACGCCTGCTGTTGACTGTGGGAGCATTGTATTGGGAGCGTTGTTTGCATTACAAGAGAACTGCGATGACTGAATTGTAGTTCAGGGTTTTCTTTGCCTTCTGTTAGCAGATAGATTACCATAACTGGTTTAAAACCATTCCTGGCAGAATTAAATTGATTCCAGTGGATTTACACTACAAATGAATTTATTCTGCGATTTTCATGGTTTTCAAGCCCAGAAGGACTGCTGGCTTTGGATGATACTGTAGAATTTCAACCAGTTATTTAGGACCAATTCTAGAAATGTATGCTTTAAAAAAAAGGAATCTTTCTAGGCTGAAAATTTGCAGGAAATGCTGCTGGAAGCTTGGTACAGTGATCCTTCATTCTTTTGTTGAACAGGGCTGAGACTTCGGTTCTGTTCTTCGTGGTATCACTAGTTGTGGCAATCACACTTCTCGGTGCCTTCATTTCCCTACCCATGACATGGATATAGGATATTTAATCTCCTCTGGAAAAATATTTGAAATCCGTGGTAGAAGACTGATAAATGTGAGCAAAATATCGCTCTGTGATTATAGTTTTGTTCTTCTGTGTTTTCCATTTTGCTTTTCTCATCTGTATCTCTGATATTTTTACTGAATACAGTAAATGATGTGCTGACCTACTGTCTTTCAGTTGTATCTAATAAAACTTTATACACATTTTCTTAAAATACAAATTAAAACATTTTTAGAGAAAATTGCATACATTTGTAAATAGAAAATACCAGGTTTGCCTTCGATTTGTCTGTAATACAGCACTTCAGGAACACGTGTTGTTGCTGTTCTGTAGCTTTGTAATGAGACAGAAGGATCAGAAAGTTTTTTGTTCCATGTTACGTTTCAGCTTTCTTTTGGTAATTACAGTACCAAAGGATCTCATCGCTCTGTCACTTTGACTTTAGGGATACACATGGCAATGCTGAAGATGGAATTCAGAACACTTGGTTTCAAGTGCCAAGAGACAGTGGTATATAGGGCTTGTGATGTGTTTGCTACATAGGAGAGGAGAGAATGTGGCCTGCAGTCTGGGTCTTGGTTGTGTGTTGTCTCCTGTTTCAAGTCAGATGTCTGTAGCCTTCAGAGCCAGTATAAAAGAGCTAATCAATGACTTCCCTATTGGCAGGCTTTGGGGACAGGACTGACAGCTGGAAGGTCTGTGAAGAAGGGGCCCTCAACCAAATGGACCCATTGGATATAGGCGCTTCCACAGAGTTCAGTTACAGTGACCAGTTCCTTAGAAGTGAGACCTGAAGAGTCCATTACACTGCAAGTGGAGGCCCCAGCTCCTGAGTGTGATTTGCTGTCAGTGATGGTGCTGTGGGCATGAGTGTCCTGAGCATTGTGTGTATCACTGAAAGGGAAGGCTCAGGGAGGGGGTGCAACCTCTCTGCTGCTTGGCTTGGCATTTTATTAGATGCTAGCATAGACTTAGTCCCAGTTGTCTCCAGGAATTACAGGAGGCTCTTGCCTGCAGACCTTTATAGATCTCAAGGTGCAGGCTTCGCTAAGGGTTGACCCTCTCAAGCCCAGGCAGGGAACTATGCTTGCCCTTGCTCCCCTGTTATTCGCCAGCTGAGATGCCACACCATCACTGTCCTCATTGCCTCTGTAGGTCTTGGACACTGGTGGAAGTCACTACCTTCCCTGTACCTCCTTGGTGCTCCTCCTGTTCCCTCTCTGCTTCTGCTGGCGGTTGGCAGGCTTGGTCCCAGGGGCTTGTGCATCCCGCCTCTCCAGCACTCGCCTTGCTGGTGCTGCCCTGTTGCAGCAGTCAAGCGACACCTTAATAAAAAGCTTTCCTCCCTTATCTCCTCTCTGCTGCTGTGTCACTGGGCTGAGGATCGGGTTCCCATCTCTTTCACACGCACACCTGGTCATAAAACACTGGGTTTGTTTTTAACCTCAAACCAGGGAGCTTTAATTAAAGAGACAGTGACCTCTTTTATGAGTTTGCTCGCATAGGGTTTCAGGGCTATTGTCACATAGAGCTCACATAACAGAGCACCATTGCACAAAGCTCCATTTACACATCCCTCCCTGGCTTTTTTCCTCTCTTTTTGTTTCCAAACGCAGAAGGAGGTTGTTTTCTTGTTTACCCCTAGGCGAAGTTGTCTCTCCTGTTAGTAGCCTATGGCTAACAGTCTCTTTGAAGAGAACCTACCTTTCTTACTAACAACACATGTCATTAGGCTTGGAGAAATGTTATTCTTTAATCTCTGCAGCAAATCATCTTCCTGTCCCTAAATTTGCAGGATATGAATAGCTAGTTAAAATAGATCTCGCCTTATGTTCTCCTTAGCTAGTTCTCATGCCTGTAAAGTGGGATCTGTGTGTTTGTGACAAATACTTCTCAGTGTTCACTGTTGTATTTACCTGTACTCATTAATTTTCAGGTACAATAACTAGTCAACAGCAATACATATATATATATTTTTGATACACATGAGGATGATACACACTGGGATAGGCAGCAAAACTCAGTGTTATGCAGAATAGTTCACATAAACTTACAGAAGTTATAGAACTTACAGAAAGAGGTTGATAAATACAGGTATGTGTATTCAGATGCACATATATTTGAAGATGCACAAAGCTACACGTATGTGCAGACCAGGGATTGTTTGGGGTGTGCAGACTTCTGCGCATCAGGACCTCTTTCAGCTGAGACATAGCTGGGACACAGACAAGCAAACAAATAATCAGTAGAATGCAGAAGCACCTGTGGAGGATATGCACACTGAAGGAAAAAATATACGTGTAAGAGTGTAGATACCCCCAAGGAATGCCTTGTATATAGACCTTCAGAAGCAGGTACAAGGATAAGTCTGCCAGAAAATGTATATGTGGAAACTTGCATGCACATACACACTCATGCTCGCACGCTTCCAAGACCAGCATTAGTGGGCATGCACGTTTGGTCACTTAGATGCTAGTGTGTATGCATAAAATCTGGGTGTATATGTGCATGGTTGCAGATAAATGCTCCTGCACAATCCCATGCAGGTAAACCGGCTTATTCCCTCTAACTCTAAATCACATATAAGTTACTGTGGGCACATACAACATGTTCAGGTGCTGGAACTTCTACTGAATGATGCAACGCCTTTGCTTTCAATGGCGTTTACTTCCAGTGAAAGCTCACTAACGTGAGAGAAATGACATGGCTTAGCTGCAGGGATCGTAGGAGAACGTGCCATTTTGCAGTTCTAGATATCTATTGATACAAATACAGATTTTTTTACCTAATACATTAATACAGATGCGCACAGACACAAATATACCACACACACAGACCCTTAGACACACACAGATATACCCACGTCTATGTTCATTGAGAGAGACTCACTCAATATCTGTGTATGTGTGTGTTGGGAGAGGGTCATAACCTCCTCCATTCTTCTCCTGAAGGGGTTTGGATAATGAAGGGAAAAGAAATGAGGCCTGGGGCTAATTTGTAGTGGCATTTCCTGGCCTCTCTTCTGCCAATGAAGCTCCGTTTCATCTTTAGCCTTATCAATTCTGCAGTCATGTGGCTTTCCGCTTGGACGCCTCTGTCTCTTCACCCTCCTCCCCAATCTCCGATGCTAATGGAAACTTCGTTAATGCCATTAATCTGCTGACCGGGACAAGTCAAAAACATATCCACACAATCCGAGCCAGGGCTGCAAGTGTCCTGGGGCTGCCAAACAGAGGCACCCCCTGTGTTCATTGCATTCCTGAAAGAACTTCATATTGATTTATTTCTTTTTTTCTTTCTCTGCTTTCTTCCTGGACAACACTGCATCCGTCAGAGCAGGCACCAAGTAGATGGCCTTTTCTTCGTGATCACTCATAATGTTTTTGCAAGAGTTCTCTCCTTACCCTTCCCCTGGTTGTAGTGCTAATGCTTTCTTATGCTTTCTTTCAGTGGCCCATCATTGCAGCCTTTTTTTTTTTCCCTTATGCTGCTTTTGATGAGCGACTTGTTACTCGTGTTTTTTTTTTTCCTCTTGCCTAGTAGAATTTCAAAATTAACCAGATGTTGTGAGAATCTGCCTGAAGTGGGCTAAAATAAACAGCATTCCACTCTACCTTGATATTAGCTGACAGGATCCAAGAGGCTGTTTCTCTCTACAGCCACTATTGCTTATTGATTGTGCAGTTGCCACTGGTTCTGTCCTTCCAGGGCTGTGTTCTTGGGCTGCCTTGCCCTCTGAAATGTTGAGCTCCCCAAAATCAATTCTGGGGAGTGACCATGTATCATTGCTTCGCATTTTGCTGGTATACTGGGTTTTGTAATGCTACACCATTACCTTCTATCACAATTGAACATAATTTTCGGCCATGTACCATTCTTTTAGATATGACTTCAACTTTCCTGCCCAGTGCAGCACACCTGCAGAAGCTCACGGCTCTGAGCGATGACTCACTGTCTCCTTATGCCTCAGGATCCTCCAGTGGCTGAACGCGTGCAAGAGCTGTGTGTCAGGGTTACACTGGCTGAGGACTTTCTGAGGAGAGAAATAGACTCTGTTTGTCGGATACTCGTTTTAGAAGAAGTTTTCTGTGATAACCAGAGTTTGTAGTCATCTCTTGAGAATGTCAGGATGTTGAGTGATCTGTATTTGATCTAGGAATCTTTGTATACGTAAATGAAATAGTGACAATGGAGGAGGAAAAGACAGCTAGGAAAGGCATGCCGTCAGTGTTGTGACATATGGATATGTTTAAAAAATAGCATCAAATTGATGAAAACAAGAAGAGAAGCTGGCAGTTCAGCATGAGCTTTGATGATGTCAGGCTAAATCCGGAATGAGATGGGCTGTGACAGGAGGCTGAGCCTTAGTTGCCACCTTCACACAGACATCACAGTACAAGGGGATTGTTTTACATGGAGGGAAGACAAAGAAGTTTCAAGTTCTTCAACCCTGGCAGCAGTTGAAGTCAAAAGTTCATCCTCATACATGAGGGTGTTTTGGGTACAAAGAATGTGTGTCACTTCCCGCCAGCCAGGAGATGCTCCAGTGAACAGAGCATCTTCTTCCTCCAGCCAGTTTTGGGATGCGGCATGCTTTTTCATCTTCAGGGAAGATGAATGTATCACACTGGCTGATATAGAAGGGTCCATGCTGATAGGTACCATGCTTGCTTTTGGGGCCTTCCTGAATGAAGGGTGAGGAGAAAAAAGGGAGACGGACTGTTACCTTTTGGCATAAAAGTAAAAACGGAGCTGGGACACCCAGTGCCATCACACCCCTGGTGAGATGAATGGGAGAGTATCTGTAAACCCCCGTACGGTCCCAATGGGGGCACTTTCAGAACCCCAGCAAAAGGGAACTGAAACGAAATACTCGTTATAGCCTTAGGAGTGCCAGAGCAGTTAAGAGCTCATACAAGAAGGCTCAGTTTGGTTCAGCTGTTAAGTTTGCCTTCCTTTCTTCATATCCTGTGACTGGGGATTCGAAATGGAAAAATGCTTGGGGAAGAACTTAAGTGCTCATAGTGAAGAGAAGTCTAGTGCCCTGGGAGATGCTGGTAGGAGATTTGTAGTCTTTGTGCTGAGTGTGCCTTAGGGAAACTAGCAGTGCCTAAGTGAATTTATTTTCTGGCATAACATGGTGACAATACCAGGCCTGTGATGCTGCAGTGGTTATCATGCTCTGACCCTGCAGTCTGTGCCATGTGCATGAAGGAGGTGACTGTGCCACTCTGTCCTGTAGTAGATCTGTTTCTAGGACAAAGATCTTCAAGGAAGTGGGTTGTTCATGTGCATCAAGCTGCTGAGTTCCAGGGAGCATCTTAGTGCAGAAGCACCAGGCAACTAAGCCCTATGCTAGACACATCGTTGTCCTGTCCAGTGACCTTGGCAAGTCAATTCATCTCCATCTGCTAGGCTTTTTCTGTGCAGTCCACACATTACAAACTTTTGAGTAAGAAGTCTTTCTTCCTATGTGTGCATCCAGCAAGGGGGATGGTTCTCATCTTGGCTAGTCTCTGAATACTGCAGCAGTATAACAACGTATGCCTCCGTATGGCAGGAACTGTGCATTAGACTGAGAAGTAAAAGGTCCTTTGGACTTCTGTTTGGTGCCAAGAAATAAATCAATTCAGCAAAGCCTGCATTAGCTACCGTGGGTACTGGGAGCATCCCAACTGTGGCAGCATAGAGCCTATCGAGGTTAAATTTGGATTGTGTCATGATGCAGCCTTCACACTAGGAAAGAAGTTTAAAATGTCAGTGCTGTATGTCTTCTGAGCATTCCTATTTGAATGCTACTGCTCAGCACAAAACTTCTGCTGCCTGCTGGTTGGTATGCTCTGAACCATCTTCTGCTCCTGCTTTTCTAACTGCTAGCCTGATAGGAGCTGTCACACTGCTCTGCAAGTTCTTCCCTGCCTCCATTCTGCCACAGAAAATGTTCCAAATGATGGCGAATGCCGCTTTTCAGTGAAACAGTATTTTGTTGAGGTCGTGAGGGTAGATAAAGTTTGTAGATTGAAATAACACCAATATATCTACTGGTCTGAAAAACTTTTTTTTTTCTACTTTGTCCTGCTTTCTTTATTGCAGGATTATTTTATTTATCTTACAATTAAATCTGTGGGGTGGTAGTCAGGAGGTGCAGTTTTTGTTTCTGCTACAAATGTGCACGTTGATTGGGAGGAAGGCATAGTCTGTCGTCACGTTACCCGAATGCAGAGCGAGGAAGACAACAACTGTCTGACACTTCTGCCTTGCTGGACTCGGGCTGACTCAGGGCAGTGCCCCTTCCTACTCAGTGAGCCCCAGCCTGGGCTGATGAGCGGTACTTGGCTTGGTTGGGTGGTGGTGTGCTTTTGGGTTTTGTGCAGGCTGCATGGGCTTCTAGATTTAGACCCAAAGGCTGGAAACTCAGCCATATTCAAACATGTTTCACCTTATCTTTTAACTGTGTACGTATAGTGCTTGGTGCATTGTGGGGTTGGTATGCTTCTGTATTACCGAGGGACAAAACAAAAAAAAAGTAGCTTGGCTGTGCTCGCTCTCTCTTCTGCCTACCTTTGATACTGTTATCTTTGCTATTCCCTCATTATAAATTTGGTTTCATTCTACTCGCAAATGTCCTGTGAGTAATCTGTAAGATTTCCTGAGGGCTGTGGGGGGTGGAAAGACAGGATTTTGATGACTACAGCTGTTCCTAGTGGTAACTGCAGCAAATTTCTGAAGCTCTGTTGCTCTAAAGTCGATGATGATGGAACAAAGTCTGGAGAGTGGTCTTGCCTGGAAACATTTACGCATACCAGTTCATGGTAAGCCAAAAGTGATACGACTTGTCACAAAATGTAGTAGTTTTTGATGCAGAGGGCAGAGAAATAAGAATCCCCACAAACACAAATGAAGCTGTTTTAAAACCCTTGCAGTCAACAAGGGAAGGAACTTCTTTGCTTTAATGAAAGCACAATAAAAAGTAATACTTGCAGAGTTTATTTAATTCAAAGATGCCAGACTTGTTAGATAACTGATGACATAAAGAATGTTATTCTGCTCTGATTAGTACATAAGAATCATGTTTGCTACTTCTGAAACACAGATGCTTCTAGGGACTTGAAAGGGAGCAGGTTTTGCCCTGTTTTTGCAGTGAGTGCGGGGGGGTGGTGGTCCTTGTTTCTGAGAACTCATGGTAGCTTTTAATTTCATGTAAGAAAGCTGACCAGATTGACTGCTGTGTACTTAACACTGCAGTAGAAATCTTTGCCCTGAAAAGCCTGTAGTCCAAATTGTAGGTTTTGAAACTGATTGATGAAGCTGTATTAGGCTACCTGCACCTCCTCCCTGGTGTCCTCTAAATCTGTAACTTGCCATCTCATCGGCTGTGTGTGTCTGTGCTGGAATGCAAGGCTGGAGTTTGAGGGCTCAGTCTACTAGCCCAAATGCTTGGGAACTCCTAATGTAAACAGGCAAAGGAGGTACTGTTAAATGTGTTTTACAGAGTGTATGAATGTCCCAGATAGATCACAATTCACGGCTGATTTTTTTTCTGCACCCCAGTTCCTCGAACATGAACTCATGTACTCACTAAAACATAAAGTGATGTGCTCTTCAGAGGCACGTCTCCTTTGTGAATGGGCCTGAAGACAGTTTATGGAAAGAAATCTTTCTTTACAGTACTGAAAGAAAAGCAGTGAGAAGCTGGAGGTGGGCACTGTAGCAATTGCTCTAGGTGGCTGTTTGGGCTTTGCTTTGCTGCCAGCAAACACTTTTTTCTGTTGCTCCTTGCACCGCAGCTGGGGGGTTGGCGCCTTTCTTCTCGGTTCTGCTGAACTCCATCTAGCTCAAGTTGCAGGAGGCTGCTGTGGCTTGCAGTTTGGTTACCTATATGAAATGAGTGTGCTGTTCTCAGCGTGCTTCCTCAGGCAGCCCTATAGCTGGCAATAATGGTAATTTAATTGTTTATTTCAGGTTCTTCTGAAGTGGGGTTTTGAAGGAAGGTTTGTCCTACTGCTACTTTTGTTTTACGGTCTTTTTTAAGGACAGAGGAGGATCAGGACTTGGGATAAAGGCCTAAGACTGACCTCAGCATCCAGAGCTCCAACCTGACCTTAAATCCACATGGAGGATGGTTGCCAGACACTTTCTGGTGCGAGTCTGGACTCCGCTTTCCATCTGACAGAGCAGCGGTTTAGGAATCAGCCCTCTGTTTGCCCTACTTACCCCGGTGCTACCTTTTAACACAGGAAAGCTGTTGGCACAGGCACCAGACTGTCACTTTTGTGCCTGAGGGAGGAAAGAGAGGAGTCCTCACCCCATCTTCCTTTTCAGACAGTCTCCAGGAGTTTTGGAAGGAGCTTTTTACAAGCCCTCTTCTATTGTTGGCCAGGAGACAAAGGACGGAGGAGCTGGATTTAAGCATAATGACGTGAGCTCCTCCATGCAGAAAAACCCAGCTGAGAGACCCCCCCTGCTCCCCACACACACAAAAAAAGGAAGAAAGGGGGAGAAAATCTTTGAAAATAACTAATTAAAGTTGTTTTAGCCTCTCTCTCTCCCCTCCAAGGGCGCCTAATCTCACAGGGGGCAAAGGGGGAAGAGAGGCAGGAGGAACAATGAGAACCATCCCCCCCCTCTCTACAGCCCACCTCCCGGTCTCTGAGGTTTTAAAACAAGAGGCCACTTTAAGTTAATGAGCTATCAGCTGACTGGGAGAAGTCTCTAATGAAGCCTGATGTTCACACATTCCCCGGCTTGCTGAATAGGCCTCTGCCAACCCCATAACTGTCAGAAAGTTTCATTCATAAAATCCACATGCCGGGGGGGTGCTGGTGAGGGGGGCAGGGAGGGAGCTGGGTGGGGATGGGGTGGAGGTCTCCATACAGAGCAGTCAGCCCCAGAGGCTGGACAGACACATGCACGGCCGGGGCTGGCGGCCTGGAGGATCCCAGGGACCCGACTCCGCTCCCCATTGTCTGGCTAGTAATTAGGAAGATCCTCCAAATGCTTCTAGAGGACACTGAAGTCTCTGGGGATAATTAGTGAACATTTGGAGGCTGTTCCAGCTGTTGTGTCACCAGCTTTGCTAGGGCCAAAGGGGCAGGTGATGGTGAGGAGCAGTGGGATGAAGCCTAGGAGTCCTTCTGGGGCGTTGCTGTGCGGGTAGTGCTTTGCTGAGCCTTGTGTCTTCAGGCAGGGCTCTAGGAGCTGCGTGTGCACGTTTGTAGAGGGCTCTTGGGGAAGAGGAGCGCGAGAGCAGGGAAAGTTCTGGAGGGAAAGGTATAATGTGTGGGCAGGAAGGAAAAACTATATTTCCTTTAACATAGAAGAAAACATGATGATGCTTGCTGGAGCTAATTCTCCTTGGGTGGCGCAGGTGTTTTTGGCAAGAGCAAAGAGAAAATATGCAGATACAAGATGTACTGGGAAATAATAGGTTGTCTGTTAGCTCTGATGAGCTCTGAAACAATCTACCTGTGATGTTCTGCCTCCTGTTACGTGGGGTGCCTGAATCCAGGGCTCTGAAGCCAAATCCTATCCAGGACAAAACTACAAGGTCAATTCTGTTCGTGCATTTCTTCTACGTACTGTAAAAAGAAAGGGATGGGATTTTTCAAACTATATTGAGAAATTGGGGGTGAACATTCACAACACACAGAACAGGGTGTGCAGGGGGCATAGGGTGGCACTGAAAGCACTGGTTCTGGGGAAGATGACTGTGTTAGGGACGTGGCTGCTTCTAGAGGTTTGTGAGGAATGGAATACTAAAATGAGTCATGAGTCAATGCCATAATACTTTGTTAAATAAAAAATCTGGCTTTCCATCTATTTTGTGCTCTCATTGAAATTTTGCTACAGTAGCATGGAGAATGGTGTGGTTCTTTGCGTTTGGAGGCAGTGCTGGTGAGGATATAACTAGTATTTGACAACAAACCATAGTGGTGGTGGTATGGTTGTAGAACTGAGAAGTATCTTTCTTTTGACTGTTTTTATAGAGATTTTGATTTTCCTTTCCTCAAACTTGGTGGTTTGGTTACTGAGTTACCTTGCGTTATAACAGTACCTGAACTTCATTGTCTTTATTTGCTGCTATTGCAATTTCGGAGATGAGGAAACAAAAAAAACTTGGGAGCGGAATCCACCAAAGAACTTAGACCTCGCATTGCTTAGTTTTCAGGCAACATGTCTGTATTTCCGTGCAAACATCTGAATTAGATATGGTGTCATTACAGGTGTAAGGAGGCAGTGCATGGAGTGGGAAGCTGCGTGAGCTGGAGGCTGAGAAGTGTGGAGGAGCAGGGTGGGATGCATGGTCTGGCAGCTGGGTGCTCGCCTTGCCCAGAGAGACACCCCTCGTGATGCGAGGTCACAGCTGTGAACATCTCCTCCTCTAGCTCTGCTCTCCCTGGCAATGAATACAGGACTCAAAACTGGGCTGTAACTGCTAGGTTGTTGGGTTTTCCATGGTGAAACTTCCGAAGTCGCTTCTATTGAATATATATATATATATATGTTTAACAAGTATCAAATAGTGTGTTGCCTGGATTTATCTATTTATTTAGCTCTCTGTTGCTACCTCTTGTCGTCAACATTTCTTTACTGGCTGGGTGGCAGGTTGCTGGCAGAGAAGACACAAACTCGATACTACTGGATCTCTGCTCGAGCCAACCGCTGTCCCTTCGGCAGTGGCTTGCCTCTTGGTAGTAGCATTGCTCTTCACTGACATTCTCTTGCCCTTTGTTAGGTTGTCTCTTCCACCCTCAGCACTACTCTGCTTTTGCCGATATTTTTGCTGGCAAATCCCATAGCAATGAGTGTGTTTGGAAGGCTGTTTTTCTGCCACTAATATTTGCTTAGCAGCTGGAGGATGGCTGGGCTCTCTGGGGGTGAAGGGCCCTCCTGCATGCTTTAGACTCACGTGGATGCTCTCAGCCTGATCGAAGGGCTCTCCAGCAAGGAGCCACCAATGTGCCTCTCAGGAAGTTAAGGAAACATCTGCTGAAGGGTTTATGCCGGCCATGTCGGAGATTTGCTCACATACTGGTAAAGGAGGCGGGGGCACAAGCAGACAGCAAACAGGTTCAGATACAGGATAAACTCTGCACCTTGTGCTGCATCATGGCTTGTGTTTCCTCGGTGCATGAGCCAAGAGGGACCACTTGCTTTAGCAGCCTCTCATGTGAGCACTCAACCGACACAAGAGGCTCTGCTCCTTTCCCCTTGGGGGGATGCTGGAGGCAAGAGCTCTCAAGGGCTAAAGAAAACAAAACAATGTTTGCTTAGCTGGAGAGCAGAGCGTGCCTTGCGTAAATTGTACTGGGGCCTAAAAGTCCTTCAGAAGTGAAGTGCCTCTGAAATTGGCCCCACAAGATAAATGCTTACATTTACGCAGGACGACGCCGTTTCCCCAGATGGTGGGGTGTCCCGTTGACTTTGTTAATGGTCTGGTTCTGGCTGCTCTGGGCCTCAGTTCCAGAAAAAAATGACACGAAGGACAAAGTTTTCCCAAGGAAGAAATGTTCCTCCCCTGGTTCTGCCAGTCCCGCACCTTGCGGACAACCAACGAATGTTACCCTTTGGGTCCCACTCACAGGACAAGGGCTCTGTTTGTGGGAAGGAGAAAAAGGGTGCTCTGGGGACTCTGTCAGCATGGTACAGCAGCCCAAGGACGGAGCGATCAGGGAGGGAATTACAGACATTCTTTGCTCCCTGCGGCCAGATTCAAAGGTAAAAGGTACTTGTCAAATCCTATGATGTATTTCAGGTGGGACAGAGAACAGTCCATGTTGCTGTGGCCCCTGGGTGTGTTACATTTTTTTATCTCTGGACTTGACTTGTGAAAAATACAGGTCCTATTTCTGATTCCAATTTCTTGATATCCTTTGTTCAGTCACAGGTGTGCAGGCCAAGCTGGCGTATGTCCAGTGTAGTTAGTGAAGATGTAGTGCCTGGCCTTGCACGCATTCGGTGCTCTGCAGAAACCAAATTGATCGAGAATACAATGTTCCTAGTACAGTAGGATCAAAAGACTGCTTGCCACGCACAGACCTCCTGTAGCTTTTGTTTCTGTGGCTGGGTGATTGACACCGTTTGTTATCTGTGTACGTAGAAATGCCTCTCTGTACACAAGTGGGTTTCACTTTCAGCACATGGCTCACTGCAGCACTCAGTTCCCAGGCCTCTTTCCACCCTATAACATCTTGCAGATGCTCTCAATTTCCAGGAGAGCCTTATTTCTCAATGCACAGGGGTTTTCAGGTGAACCTGAAATGTACCCGTGCTGGCTGTTGATTATTGGCACCTGACAAGAGTAGTGATCCTTACAGAAATAGGAATATCAGACTCAGGGTTTCTCTGTTCATGGTCTCTTTCCTCCACGACAGTAGGCCTGATACTATAGAAGAAGCTCATTTCTACTTGTAAGAAAGCATGTTAATTGCACCAAAGTGTTGAATCAATTTCCTGATGTTTCCCTCCATTCAATTTACTGGGCAGGGGATGTCATAAAAATGATTAGACTGGAAGAAAAACAAACCTCTTTTCAGGCCAAATCTCTTTTCTTTTGTGTATTTTTTGCAGCCTGGAATGGGTTTTCTGGACTTAGGAGATGTGTTCTTGTAATGTGGTGCGTTAGAGCCCTCGTGAAAAACAGAACATGCACTGTGGGATGTCTCTAGTAAAGAGTGGCTCAGGAAAAGGAAAACAAAACCCTTCAGCCTGACGAAAGAACAGCCTGTGTGAAAGTAGCTTGCTATTTAGTTAGAAATTGCAGTCTGTCCACAGATGAACAGCCTTGCTGGCATCTGCAGGTGGGTGTTTTGCTTATGTTTTATATTCTCCTTCCTGCTCGTGCTTGTGAATGTGTTCTGCCTGTCACCTCAGAGATGCGGAGATGGCTGCGATTTGTGGCTGTTCTTATTCCAGAAGTATCAGCAGATCCCGATACTGCGTAAGCGTTGTAAAAGCGTGTTAGTAAGAAACAGTCCGTGCAAAAATAGGGTACAGTCCAGATGGGCCTGACAGACCTCATTATAGAGATGGGGAGAGTCTTTAGAGGTCATTAGACATTAAGTGATGTGACCAAGATCTTGCAGGGACTTTGGCATTCTAAATTACATCTGGAACTTGCACCTCACAGGTTCAGAGCTCGTGAGGGCATTTTAATAGTTAGATAATTTTTAGGAGACTCGCTGACATACATTCATCCAAGGTAAACGTGATCTGCCATCTTGGGCCCAACCCCAGATTTGCTTTCATCAAGTTTAATTATGGTAATGGTTCATTTAACCTCTCTGCCTCCCCCTAACTTCCGCTTTAAAGCAGAGGCACTGGCTGAGAAACCTTGGACTGCACAGTTCCAATTTTAGCTCTGTCTGACTCATTTAATAATTTGGTCAGGTTAGTTTGTCCTTGACTCAGTTTCCCCACTGTCAAAATGGGACTAATAACACTGTCCTGCTTTTTGAGGAAGGGTTATGAAGATAAATTAGTTTTGGCTGGAGAAGAGTCCTGCAGGGCTAGCAGAATTAGAAGGAGACAAGCACTCTCTCTGTTGCAAGTATTATCTATCACTTAGGCTTCTCACAGCCCTCCTTGACTTGTACTGACTGTATTCTTTCTCCTCTTGCAAATTACCAGCATGTATATTGATCAGCAGTATCCCTTGCACAGACTACGGGGCCATCTCTCCATCAGCTTCTTTGCCCTCTCAGAAGCACAAGGGTTTGCAGTTGAGAGCAAAATCCCGGCCTCACTAGCACCAACAAAGCCAGGATCTCAGCCCTGGTTTACCACCACATGAGCGCTTCCAATCCTGCACAAAGGCTGGCTGTGGGGTGGCTCCTTCAGCCTTTTTCTAGGGCTCCCTTAAGGGGAGCCCTCCAAAAATGCCAGCGTGGCTTCGGAGGAGGACAAACCGATGAGGAGTGGAGTGATGTTTGGAGAGGAAAAAGCCAGCCCCACAACAATCTGACTTCTTCTAGAGAGGGTTAAGTACTAAATGCCTCTTACTGGGTCACTTAATGATGGATGGTAGCTAGTGGGGGTGGGGTAAAGCTGACTTCCAGCCCTGCATCACTAAACCGTTCATTAGGAAAAACACACACAATGGAAAATGGCAGAGGGGCTCAAGTGTCCAATTTCTCTCTTGAACTCTCTGAACAGGAGGCTCCAGTCAGGGGAATCCCTGCCACCCTTTCTCCCCCTCCTTCCCTGGCAGTTTCTTTATTAATTAACGGAGTTGGCTGGGGACGGAAACGGAGGACAATAATCAACATAGATGGGTCTGCAGACCTATTTTTAATAATGTGCTTTGCATCTGTCCTAATTGGTATGGAAACAGTGACCTGATTGGAACGGCCGGGAGCCTCTTGGGGCCTTTCTTTCTTCCTTTCTCTCCCTCTGTTTTCTTTTTTGTTTAGTTGAAGTTTGACTTGGTGGGAGTGGAGGGGCCAGTGGGTAAGAAATATAAAACCTAACCTTAGGGGCTGTTCACAGGCCGGGGAGCAGAGCGGGGTGGCGTACTGGGGAGAGCATGGGGTGTGGGGGAAGGGAGCCCCGGGGTCCTTGATTAGGAAGTCGGTGTGAAAGCCTCCAGGGCATGGTCTGGCTGCCCGAGGAGCTGGGGCCAGCATGGGAAGGAAAGGCAGCACTCTGCTGGTGCTCAGCTGTGATAGGAAGCGGGATGGCTTTGCTGGGTGAGCCAAAAGTGGTAGTGCTTCAGGGAAAGGAGAAGTGCCCCAGGAGACAGCTGGTGGCAGGCCCTTACCTTGTTGTGCAACAAACATGCCCACAGTGAGAAACAGCCCGTCTGCAAGAGGTTTTAACCTGAAGTAGGTGGTGGTGGTGGCACTGTGTCCACTGCATTCCTGGTGTGGATGTGCTGTCTGGTGGCTGCCCAGGGCAGTAGCTGGGCAGCTTTCTTCTTTCTCCCACTTGTTAAATAGCTAGTGGTATGCTTCTGCAGGCCCTGCTGTGCCTGTCCATGCTGGCTTCCACCACTGCATCTTTATGTTTTTGGGGAGTCACTCATGAGACTTGAGCATCTGGCAGAACACCTTTCTCCATACGGCTGTGGCTTCCTGCAGGGCAACACAGCACGGACAGTAAATCCATCATTATGGGGAGCACTGAGCTCGTGGGCCCGAGCTGAGGAGCTTCTCACCCAGCAAGGGACCACATCGGGCGTTTATGTGTCACAGCCTAAGTGCCTAACTGCTGCCTTGCTGCTTCGCTGTCTGTCACAGCCCACACGTACACACAGCCGAGCAGCTAGGTGAAAAAAGCCCGTGAACTCAAAGTATGATGAAATGAGTGGTTTTCATTATAGGCTAGGAAAGAAATTGAATGTTATTTAAAAGAAAGCAAAACGCTTGGGTGGATGGATGGACGGAAGGATTGGCTCACGTGGCTCTTATTTGTATCTACCCCAGAAATGGCTCAATGTCTTCAATTCTGAGCATTTTGACTTCCACAGCAGTTGTTTTTTCCCTTTAATCCTTAGCTTCTGGAAGGAACCTTTGTGTTAGGATCTTCCCTTTCTTTTGTGGAAACTTGCTGTAAGCTTGCTGTTCTTGTGCTTGCTGTGTAAAACTTCAAGAAATGATTCCATTGCCCTCAAAAGGATCAGAAAGATGGAAAGATCTCCCAAGTGGTTACTATTATTATTAAACGTAACGCACATCTGGAGACCAACTCCAGTCTCATTTTTGGGGCTTTGCTCATTAATTCGGGCTACTTCAGCACTCATAAGGGCATTGCTGAATTCAGGGTCTGTTAGTGTGTTGCAAGCCTGGGCATCTGTTGTACGTGTAACTGCTTAGAGAGAGGAAGGAAATAAAGAAAGAATGGAAATGTAGAGGGAGCGGGCAGTGAGCTCTCGCCACTGTGGTGTGTGAGAAGTTGGCCAGGCCCCATGTAAATCAAGGACAAAGTTGACTAATTTCCTGGGTCGGTCATGGTGAAAATATCACATTTCATGGTTTGTTGCCGATTCATAGAAAAATCCTATTAAAACCGGGCAGATTACTTATACAATTTAAACAAATGATGATCAAAGATTATAACATGTTCTGTGAAGAATGAAGAGGAATAGCAATGAATGCGCATCTGGTGAAATAGGGCCAGGTGGGTTTTTGCATGCAAACTTGCTATTTTAGCACTCCGGGAAGCAGGAGGAGGGAGGGAGGAGGATGCGCACAGCCCCGGGCTCCGCTCCCTCCTCGGCCAGGGGGCGCCGGGGGCGGCAGGGGGCGCCGCAGGCTGCCTTTTGCGGCGGGCACCGGGGGCTGGGGGCCGCTGGGCTGTATGGAGTGCCCGCTGGGCTGTATGGGGCCGCTGGGCTGTATGGGGCCGCTGGGCTGTATGGGGTGCCCGCTGGGCTCGGCCCCAAGCCCAGAGCGGGTGGCGATCCCCTGGTACAGAGCGCGCCGCTTCCAAGTCGCCGAGGAGGGAATGCCTCTCCCCAAACCGAGCTTAGGAGGTGAGATAAGAATGAGATACGCGGCTCAACAAGAGACAAGGGCAGAGCTACCGGTGAGGCAGGCTGTATTGATCCCCGTGTAGGTCTGTCCTCGTCACAGTGAAAGGGGTGAAACCTTCACAAGACCTTCACAAAGTGTGAAGGACAGCAGCTACACACCAAAGAGGACAATGCAGAGGTGCACGAGTGTTTTTCCATCCTAGGCTGTTTTTATGATTCCTGAAACACAGATGAAATGAGTAAACAGAAATGTATCTCCAAAGAAAACGATAGAAATTTTGGCAAATACAAAATGATTGGCCAGAGTGCCATATTTACTCTGGGGACAGCAAAATACAGTTGTTTAATTTTTTTTTTTCCTTTGGGGGCAGTTTTCCATATCCTTCTGTGAAATCGTCATGAGGCAGAATTTAGCAATTCCCCATGTGCTGCTGAGCACCCTATCCCAAACAGTAATCCTCATGCACCCTACCGTAGTGTTGTTGATAGCATGCTAGGCCTGGAAGTTAAGCTTAGATGTTCAAATGTGGTGATATCACTACTCAGTTTTACTTCTTCAGGCCGAACGTGCTGGAGCAGTATGCCACTGGGGCTCCTGTTGCGAGGCTTGTTTTGCAAACTTTAGTCTGAAGTCCTGCACTTCCCAAGCAGGTGTCTGGCAGATGAGGCAGCAGGGGCTGCCTGACCATTCAGCAGAGCCCGCTTGGATCTGCTGCTGATGGCTCTCATCTAATCTTTATGTGGCTGGCAGAATTCCCTGCTAAGCCTCCCTCCCCTAACCCATCCCTAACACCAACCCATGCTTAGCATCAGTCACAGTGCGAGAATCCAGTTGTGTCTGAAATTCAGGGATGCGGTGCATGAATTTACTGATGATAGCTCCTCACTTATGTGACGAATCTAGGAGCATGTACCATAAACCTGACTATGCATGGCATCCAAACCCTAATGCCATTTCTAACCCTAGGGTTGTTCAAAGCCCCGGTACCCAGGGCATCCTAGTAACTGAACTCAGTGCCTTTAAACCTTCTGCCTTCAGTTTTCCTCCAATGACCAGGCAAAAATAAGCAGAAAGCCCTCCCAACCTGAGGCCAAGCCGAGCTATAACCTTACTGATCATTTTAACACAGGAATGCAGGGCTGCCCAGAAATTAAATGCAGTGTTTGACTCTGTCAGCCTTCTCTCTGATCCCTGAGGGTCTGGGAAAGTTCTGCAGTGGAGGTGAGACAAGGCAGAGCCTCCTGTCCCAAGCCCCTGATGAGAGCTACTCACAGTATCGTTTATGGCTAAAGAACCTGTTATTGCTGAACATTAACTCTGATAAGTTTGAATCCACTGAGGCAGGCTGCAATCCTACTGCGGGCTGGACAGAAATCATCAGGAAGCATGGCTGTGCAGAACCGGATGCTAAATCTTAGTTTTAGTCTTAACTTTATTCCTGGCATGGCTGGTGGCCTAGGAATTTAGTTATGTCCAAAAGTTAATCAGAAGATGTTTAAATATGCTGATACTGATTTTACCACTTATCTTACCTCAAGCAACGATGCCATTCCGGCTCCAGTGTTGATCATGGCTCAGTAACCCCATTCTGTCTGACAATTAAAAATGATACATTTTAATCTACTTATCCCTGAGCAGGTTTGGCAGAATTGAGCAACAAAAATTGTTTAGCAGAGCCTCATTTCTGGAATGCTAAGCTGGAGCCTAATTGTAATCCTAACCCTGCCTTGACCTCTGCCCAGACACTTACCATCAGTGGAAAATTAAGAATAAATATTTGACTGTAGTGACACCAACTTTCATCCAGTTTTGTGAGTCTTGAAGATCTGGACAATTAATTTTCCCCTCTAATCTCTCTTGTTCCAGACTCCGTCCTTTACCCTAATCCTACTTTTAACCGTAGGTTAGAAACCCAGAATTTGGCATTCTCATCTACTCGTATCAGAGCTTGGCTTTCCTCTACAGGTCTGACAGAGGGCAGTAATAAATCTGGCTCTTCAGATCCTAATTTTAACTCAAATCCCAAACGCACCATCGTTATACACTATATTCTCATTGCTACCAGACAGTGTGAGTCTACTTCTACTAACTGTATCTTATCTTGCAGAATTCAGCAAATATCCAGTGCTCTGTCCACATCTTTTTTAATCCTGTTCCTAACCAAAATCCCAGCCTTCACTGCAGACCGAACATTTTCTCTTGCTTCAAAGTTAAGAAGCAAAATTAAGAAGACATTTGAGTCTACTGACACCAAATGCTGTGTTTGTATTGTCAAGGGAGAGCCCTGCACCTGAGATAAGATTGTACTTAGCCCGAGCTGTCTGAGTGTCTCTGGCATGGATAATCTGTATGTTTGGTGATTTGGCTACAGAGACCTGAAAAATCAGTGTTCCAAATATAACTGATCTCAGCCCTTGAGCGGTGTATAAACAATGTAATTTCTTTGAATTCAAGGGGAGCTATGCTGTTTTGTACCAGCTGATGGGGTATGGTCTGGTATATGAAGACCTTTATGGTAGAAAGAGCCTAATGCTGCTTTTCTACAGGGGCTAAGGGATCCTTCTGATTTATTTTTTTTATTATACCTGAGTGCACATAGAGCCTTGCAGAGTAACACATATAGGCTGTTGCCTATATCTCTGCGCTTTCTCTAGGCTGGTGTGTGCTTTATGCTGGCCAGAGAGCACAAGTTAGCACGTGGGAATAACATCTGGAGAACATGGTGGGAATCATGGTGCTGGAGATATTGAAGGAATGATTGCAAGTGTTTGATTTTTTATTTTTTTTGATTTAATATCAAATGTGCTGGCATTGGCATGTCTGATCATGAACTGTCCCAGTGCTGCTAATTACCTCTGTAACATGAACTGCTGTAGCAAGAAACTTGAGCTGCTAGAGTTAAGATAGAGCAGTAGATTTGCAGAGGTCTCCTACTGTGTGATTAAATGTTGTCTGTCTTGACAAAATGGCACCTGATGCACGTGATACTTGTAATCATCTGGTTTGGACCAAAATGCTGGACAAGGAAACTGAGCCGGACATTAATTTGCTTGTACACGTCTGGGGAGTGAAAAGCCCTCAACTTTGTTTTCAAGCAGGCACAGGTGAGTGTTTTCGAGCAGGGCTCGAGTGAGGAGCTGTTGGTCACCAGTGTGTTCTGGATAGGGCCGGCCTGTGAGGGCTGGTGTTACTGCAAGGTGAAATTCGTGAACATGCACATTAAGTTGGAGAGAAAGTGAAAGCTGCAGATAACTCTTTTCCAGCCTGACTATGAATAAGCATCTTCCACTGATTAAATCCAGCAACACCTTACTGTAACAAAGCAGTCTTCAAGGACTTGTGTTTATGCAGTGCTTAGAGAACATGATGAGGACCACTTGCTTGGTGTAGCCACCTCACCACCATGGCTGTTTTCTTCTAATGTTTTGTAGTCTTAGCATCATGTTCATTTCACGTTAATGGTGAGTAAAGCTGATTAGCTGCTGTTTTAACCACAGGTAACTTGTCGTTATTGGCAGGAAACATGTTTCATCTGCATAACAGTTTCATGTGAGCAGTGGGGAACATTTTCCATTAGCGTTTGTTGATGTGAAACGTGTTTCTTGGTGGGGTTGTTTGGAACTGGAAGAGAACTTGAGGTGTTTTTTTTTTTACCATCAACTCCAGCTAGAAAAACTGAATCATGAGAACCCTACCAATGGTGTTCTCAGTGTTACTTCAGATGTATCCAAGATCAGGTCTGTCCTGCTATTTGTTATATGCATATAGCTACAGAAGCTGGAATCAAATATATAAATGCCAAATGCATACACAAGCTGGGAGAAAGGGAAGGCGAGGACTAGTTCCAGAGGAACCATGTTTCTGGTCTCTCCAGGTACTGAAGCCTTGTACAGGGCTGTGTGCTTTGTAAGAAACCGCATTTGGGTCATTGTCTTTCTGAAATGCTATCTGTCATATAACAATAATCATTACCATTGTAGTGTGCGTCACGTCTGAAGGATCTCAAAGCACACAGTGGTCCTCAGTTATGAGGACAAATGCAGTTGTATGGCTGCCGTCAGTAAATACTGATAAACTATCCTCAAGAAAGGTAGCTTGTGCTGACCAACAAGGTGGAATTTGCTTAAGGGTTCGCATCAGCAGTGTGTGACAGTTTTAGTGAGTAAGCAGAGAACTCCGTATTTGGTATAAATCAGAAAGGCATCTTAGGAGGACTGTATGCACGTTTGCATCGCAGCTTAGTCATTCTAATGAGAAAAATCTTTGCTTGCCCTAAGCTATAAACATCCTAGAAGGACATGGCTTTGCTACTTACTTGCCAGAGGTGGCCTCTTGGTTCTTGGCAACCCAGAAGCTGACTGGCTTGCAAGTATTCATTTATATTGGAGGAGCTCCTTGCGCATAAGGGCCTTGCAGTCACAGAGAGCCAGATAGCCTTGAGTCCACGTGTGACCTGGGGACAGATAGCCCACTTCCGAATTTGCTGACATAATCAGGAAACACCCCCACCATGTTTGGTGCTGCGCAAGCCTCACTATCTAGCATTTGTTGTTGGTACTGTTGGAGTGCCAAGGATCCGTATTAGCTGTGAAGACATCACTGTGCTAGGAAACATATGAATGCAGAACAAACAAAAGATGATTTCTTGCTTCAAAGCTCTAGCAATCTAAGACAAAAGATTGTGACCTGATCAGGTGATTATAACTGACACCAGGGAAACCAGTGCTTTTGCTTCTGATTGAACTTGGTAAAAAAAAAATAAAAAATCAGACCTAAGCACTGCTCCATTTGACTTCTTTTGAGAGAGGAAAGTGTTGAAGAACAAAAGCATGTGGGAAAACCTAAATCCTCTTGTCTTCAAGTGCAAAAGGAGCGGCAAAACAATGCAAAGAGAATCTGAAGCTTGGAGTGCCTTGTTTTTCAGTCAGTTTTCCAAGATGTGTTGGAGACTCTTATGCATTAGCACAGTGCTTGGGAATGAATATTTGTTCAGTGAGATATGACTCTCCCATGGCAGAGCAGTGAAATATAGGATATTTTGCTTGTTGGCAGCAGATTTCTGGCTGTCTAAGTTTTTATTAGCGCAGGTTTTTCTGTATGAGTATAGCTATTTATCTAGCAAGCATGGCCAGCAAACAGAAAGTTGAAGGGAGAGCCAGCACAGTCCTAAGCTATGTCAGTAGATAAAACCCCTTAAGGCGAAATATCTCCGGGACTGGGCCATGTGCCTGAATTAGCAGAAATGCTGTTGCATTTTCCCAGGCACTCCAATACCCTGCAGCTCTGTGCTCTACCACAACCCCTGTTTAATACAGCTGACACAATGCCTTACCGAGGGTGCGTTGTCAGGTGCCAGGGTTCAGCTGTGGATCTTCTAACTTGTGAGCTGGAGGAGGGAGCTTTTCAGTCGCAGGCTGGTGGCTGTTCACGTGTTGTCCAGCTACCTCCAGAGATGGTCAGACAGTTAGTTACCCCAGGGGGCTGTAGGTTACATCAACATCTAGATTTTGCTGCTCTGGTCTGCTTGCATGATGATAGTGGAGATATAAGAAATCAAATAGCCAGCATGAATCTCTGGAATAATAATTTGGGTGTGATTCTGGGGAACAGGCCACACACTGGAGTGTTCTCTGACACTGGGAATTTTGCTTGAGTCTAAACTGCATCAGACCTGTGGGACCTGATCTTTAATATGTAATAAATACTTAGCACGTGTGGCTAACGCTCTTGGAGGTAAGCAAATCCTCTTGTAGAGAGGGAAGCAAAGACAAAGGTTACCAAGTGAAACAGCATTCAGGAACCAACTGTAGGGCCCTCATTTCCAAGTTCATGCTGTAAACTCTCAACGTTACTTGAATAGCTGCTGAAAACAGAGAAGGAGGGCACGGCAAGGTTTCCAGGCCAGGCAGGAGATGGCTATAAAGATTAGTAGCTGCGTGGACTGCTTAGTTGTCTGTCTTGGATTGTCTAAAGGCCCTGCCTTTAGACTCTGTTTTTAGCTGCCCTTATAACTTGCTATGACCTGAATATGATCTGTACAGTAAAGAGGTTGAAACCGCAGCCAGACTACTACTAAAGTCAACTAAGCAGGGTCAAAGTGATCTTAAAAAGCTCTTACACAGAAGTTTGTGATCAAACTATTCACAGAGGAAGGAAAAAAACATAGTAGTAAGCAAATAAACAGCCAGCATCCAAAGGTGTTTTAATATACCAATTTTCAAACACATCTTCAGGATGCTCAGATTATAATTTCCAGAGAGGCTGTGGAGTGTAGGGGAGATGAAATGTTTGTTATGGCCAGCTCAGGGAGGCACTGGTTTCTTACCAAGTCCTCTGGGCTTTGCCATCACACAAAGCAGTAGCAGAAAAATAATGATTTGCAAAGCGGTTTGGGATTCTCCTACAGAAACTGTGCAATAGTACAATTGTATGTCTGTATTATTTTAGTCGATAGTCTCCACCTACCACCAGGCTTGATCTCATTTTTAAAACATTACCGAGCTTTCTTCTTACACTGCCACAAATACAGAGCTGGCCCTGCCAGTTCAGACCCACTTCCCTTCAGCATGCCCTGTGACTAAAAGTAAGGTTATTCTGAAGCATATACAATTCCAGAAAGAAACGAGCATCAACCTTTTTATTGTCAGAATGAGATCAAATAAATGCACATATATGTATTGGTGCAGCTTGATGATTTAATGTATCCTTGTTTTTTATATTAGTGCTATCTGTGTGCTTCGCTCAATCTGATATTAGATAGCAAATAAATGGGCTTCTAGGACTCGAAGGTGGCTTTTCTTGTCTTTTGATACAGTTCTGTTTTCTTTATATTTTTTAAGGTTTATTTTTAGAACAAGATTTGTTGTGTTTAGAAATCATCTTAAATGCTTTAAGAAATTGAACTTTTCTGAAACATCAGGTCCCTGGTATTGGCTCTAGTTCTACAGAGATTTTTTCATATGTTTAGCATGATTTCAAAGTACTTGCTTAGATGCATGAAATGTGGGAATAAATCTGTGCCAGAAGCCTTACATCTAACTGTTCTTTTTCTTGTTTTCTTCATTTCTATTTGTGAAGTTGTAAATATAGAGTATTTGGGGTTGAAACATCCTATGTGAACCCTGCAGTAAAAGGATTTATTTTACGAGATTAAAGTTGCAGCAATAATGGTAATTACAGTATCAGTGGACAACTTCAAAATGACAGCTTTCTTTGACATCTAAAGCACTTCTGTCATCTCCGATCATTGACATTCACCTTTCTGTGGGTAGAATGTAAACAGGTATATATCAGTGCGCACCAACGCGGAAACAACAGAAATTTAACAGGAGGCAATAAAAAATACCAAAGCTAGTGAATCAGTCAGAGCTACTTAAGTGGCTGTCTAACACAGCTTGTGCTGGAGTGTGAAGAATCCAGTGCTCCAGCATCACAGTCCTAGTGTGGTGTCCAAGGTCTGTAAAGCCCCCAGATGGCCAGGTTTGCTACTGCGGATCAGAGCCCCCAAGTTTTGTCATGGTTATGTGGAATCGAGACTTCTGTAGAATGGAGGCTGGTATGATGTTCAAGTCACTTGAACAGGCCTCAGAAGGACTGTTCCATGACCAGGACAAAAACGTATTTATCTTGTGGCCTTCACGTAATGTGGGAGTTACATGGCCTTGCATCACTGGGAGTTTGTGCAGGAAATTGTGGACTTGATTCTCACTGAAGTCAGCTTGGTATTAATGGGAAATATGTGCATACACTCTCTTCTTGAACAGAAATTAAAATAAGTATAGGCTTATAGAACTTTTCTGACTTGGGACGCACAGTACGTGCATGTGTGTGGTTTTAATTGCTGTTGGTGAAGAGACTTTTGAACAAAACCAGCTTGTGTGACCATGTCCAGTGCAATACAGAAGTCAGGGGAAGGACTCCCATTGCCATCCCCATGTGTCTCAGCCAGTCTTCCTCTTGTTTTTGAGCGTTTGCATTCTCCTTGAGCTCTTGTGAATTCTGTTGTTTTTTTTCTTCCTTTTTTTTCTTTTTTTTTAGGCAACATTTGTACATCTTTTCCTGACTGCTGCTGCTTCTGTCTGTTTTCTCCATTCTTATTCAAGCAGCTTTTATTACTCTATATAACCTGTTTCTGGCTTCTCCTGTGGATGTCTGATGCAGGAGGCCTTGGCGCACTGCAACGTGGCTGGTTGCAGGTCTATGGCTCTCCATGTTAAGGTAGAGAGAGGTCCCTTTGGTGAAGGGGAGGAAACGTGGCAATGAAGGGGAGGGAATTTCATCTCCAGAGGTGAGGGTTCTGCTCTCAGCAGCCTGACTGTCTGGTGATGTCAGAGGTGTTGCTCTTCAAGGAGAACTCAGAGCCTGAGCCTTTTACACTAAGATTTGCTTAGGAAGCAGTCTTTAACTTCAGCTAAGTGTCTGAAGTGGGAATTTTGTTCTAACGTAGCAATCACAAGTGAAGGAATGTGAGTGCCTTTTGGGAATACTCCTCTGTGCGTACCAGTAACCGTGCAGGTCCATTAATGCCTGCTGAGTGTGAAAATGTGTGCATTGGCATGGTGCTACAGGCTGCGAGCTGCGTGTAGCTGTGTGAGAGTGCGGTGGGCAGAGCCTGAGCACCCGCTGGTGTGGCTGAGTATGGGGGGCTGTTGGTGCCAGCACGCAGGCGTAGGCTGCGTGTAAGAGGCAAGTATGTGTAGGTGGGTGTATGTAGCCGTGGGTGAGAACACAGCAGTGAGCACACGTGTGGGTATGAGTGCGTGTGTCGGCGAGTCCGTAAGTGCAGAACATGGGTTCACAAGCATGAATGAATGCGTGCACTACCAGGTGGTCTTAGTGGTAAGGTCCTGTTCCAGCAATGGCCCGCACGCTGTCCTGTCCGTGTCTGGCCGTGTGTTAACTCTAGAGATGGGAAGCGCCCCAGCCTGTCCTTAGCCTGGGCATCACCCCTGAGTGCACAGTTGCTATGCCAGCTCAGTGTGTTTGTGTGCTCTTGTGAGAGAGTTGGTAATTGTGAGCGCTCCCTAAGAGAATCTCTGGGGCCAGGGGATACAATAGGCAAGGGTCTAGGGTCTGAAACTGTAGACTTTAATAAAGCCACTGACAGCAAATAAGAGCCTGACATGTGAGTCACATTACTGACAACAAGGGCTGCTTTGTAGTCCCATCTGCACCCCGATCGGGTCCCGTACAGTAACTGAAAGGACAGAACAAACTGCTGCTGCCTTCAATAAATACAACAGTGCCACAAAGGCAGCCGAACAGACCAACTTTGTGTGGCTTTGCTGCAGCTGAGCTACCCTCCTCGTTCCCTTCTGTGCCTCCCCCACTGGTGGAAATGACTGACGTTATCCTCAGAGGGTTGCTTGAGAGCCCAGGGTTGGGCGCTTGGCCCCACAGCAGTCATTACAGGTAGCCCCGGAGCATCTCCCTTCCCTGCCACCACCGGTACTCTGGTCCTTAGCAGCACTCCCCCTTCTCTGCCCCTGGGGGCTGGGAGAGCCACAGAGCCTCTGCCCCGTGAGCTGTGTTCTTGGGCTCCTGTCCTCACCTTGACTAGCCAGCACCGAAAGCTTAGCACAGCCCTGCATCAGGCTGTGAGCACAGGTGCTTGAAATGTGTGAGTGGGCTCCACCTGGAGTGGAGTCCTTTCAGATCCTTAGTGGTCACTCACCTCTCTAGCCCAGGAAGCATCAGGACATAAGCATTTGCTATTTATCCAGATGTCACCTAGCAGAGTCAGAAGCATCTTACCCTGGCTGTCCTAGGGGCCTCTTGCTCTTTCCTCCCTTTGGGCCTCTCCTCTTTGGCTTGGAGACTTTCCCAGTGAAGTGCTTTCACATGGGAAAAAAGCATTGTAGATCGATCCCCCTTCAATGGGAGTTAGTGCCACTGTCGCGTCTTTCTCAGTGCTTTTGTGACCACTTTAGTTTGTCCCAATAGCCCTAGAGAAAGGGTCCTTGCTGGACCTTGCAGCATGTGCTAATCTCCGTATTGAAAGAGTGGTATAAGCCCTGGGAAAGATCACTGGGTTATAAATCACAATGTGAGCTTGTGATTGCCAAAGGGACCGTGTTAGGTAAGTATCAGGATAATATTGTCTATGACAGTGCACGTGTGCCTGCCTTGTCTGTGCTGGCACACAGCATTTCAGCCCACCCAGCAAAAATCTGAGTTCTGGAAATGTGGCATGTACCTCACAAAAACGAGTATTGGATCCAGCAGTTTATGCCCAGCAGAAATTCTGCTTTCTTCTGTGCCAGGTAGCATGCAGAGATGAGTTCCCTGGAGGTTAGGAGATATCCAGCGTTGGGTTTGTGCCATTTTCCCTGTGCTTCTACTGTTTGTGATCAAGCCTGTAGCCTGTCCTGTTGGTGAACATGTGCACAATCTGACTGATGCTGTCTTCAAACAAGAAGATTTCAACCACAGTGGTTTGTTCCTATGAATTATGCCTTAGATACCTTAAAGGCTGGATGAAAATCTGGCAATTACTGCATTGCATCTTAGAAGGACAGAATGTGCTAGAGGTGAGATGCAGCAGATCTTTCCTTGGAAAGGAGATCGGACGACAGAGAGCAGATGTACCTGATTTCTGAGCATCTTCAGGAAATCCAATAAGACAGTCTTTTGTGGGGAAAAATATCCTCCCTGTGACATCACATCCCCTTCTCTTCAAGTAACCGCTCCAGATAACATTAAGCAAAGGAAAGTACAAACCAACATAAAACAACAAATGGTAAGAAGCAATACATCATGCAGAGGTGTACCCAGAAAAGGGAGGATGATTTGACTCTAGTCACATAGAATATGCCCAGATGCTGTAGCTGTAGGAGTTGAGAGGTAATAGCTATAGGAGCAACTCATGATGATGTTTCGCATAACTCTGGTTAGTTTAGTGTGTAGACTTTCTGCTAGAAATTCCCGTTCTCTCTGTATTGATAGTATTTAAAGGAAAGTATTTAAATACTATTTTAAAATGCCCCACACAGCTGAGAAGTAGCACCAGAAATCTTAAGTGCTGTGGCAAATATACTTTATACTTTTCAGGGAAATGTCTGGGACTTTTGAAAACAATTTAGAGCATCTTACTTTGCTAAAACTGAGGGCAGATTCTCCAATTCCTAGTCCAGTGCTTTGATTGCATAACTAGCTTCCCTTTTGCTTTGGAGTCTAGGCTGTAACCCGGACATGGCAAGGACAATGCCTATTTGATGCATTGTGTGATAATGGATGTCAGTCCCTTCAGTCCTCATCTGTGCTGGCCATTTCTAGAGGCTTCAGTGGAGGTGGCACACCTGGGTAAAGTGAGGAATGACTCGCTAGCATGGTGTCTAGGGCAGCAGCTTTCCTCTGATGCTCTTTCCGTCTCCTGAATGGGCAGGACATCTGGGATCTCATTTCTAGTAGCTTGAGACCTCAAGAGAAGAAGTGTCTGCTGGAAGGAGATGGAAGGATTTGTCATCTGGTAGAGGCTGAGGAAGCTCTGTGGAAGGGATGCACAACTTTAATTCATTTTCTTATGTTTTGTTATATATGCATTGTTTCCATTTAAAAAAAAAAAAAGATGCTGTCTTAATGTTGGGGAAATTATGTGGTTACAACATCGTGTATGAATCTGGACAAATCAATTGTACCTGAATACCTCTTGTGGAAGTGGATACCCTAGCTTACAGCCCTGAGATGCCAAAGCTTTATATTTTAGGAAAGAGGCTATTTTAAGTCTTTATCAGTCAGTATAGACAATTCGTAGAGCATATGTTGTGGTGTGCCTGTAAGAGGGTGGCTGTTACACAAATTCGGAACTATCAAGTGAGAGTAACTGGTGGGAAGAGCAGTGGCTGGGCAGAAAATGCCTGGTGGGGCTCTGGCTAACAGGGCTGGCTAGGGAGGGAGGAATGGGGGGAGCCATGGGCTGTGGTGGCCATATGGCAATGTGCCCTGAAGTGCCCTGGTGCCACTTTGCTATCTGGCAGGGCAGAGGACGGAGTCCTGGGGCCTGGCGCGGACACGCTAGGTTGTGCCTTACAACTCGCTGCCCTGGCTGTTCCTGCACCAGGAGATCGTACAGGAGAGCTTCACATTCTTCTTACAGCTCTTTGGGAAAGATGCAGTTGTAATTACTTAATCTCATGTTTTTCTTCCTGTTTCTCTTGTTCTTCTCCCCTCATTGAAGAACTGGTTGGTTAGGTCATTTGAGTCGTCATTTGTGGAGAGGCATAGCTCATTGAGTGCCCAAGCAGTTTAGTTTAATTTTCCCAGGTTTCTGAGTGGGTTCTGAAAATGGTCTTTATTAATGACCCCTAAAAATTGATCCTGGTTCTGTATGTTGTTAAGCAAAGCCTGGCAGAAGGGCTATATTAAAATGCAGTGGAAAGGCCAAGTGCAGATGTAAGGGAAAAAATCTTAAGGTCAACAAAACTTTTGAAAAGAAAAGGCTATGAAGGCATTGGGCGTGACTTTTGCACTCTCCCCTGATAAATCTGGAGCCTTATTCAGTTTTCAGAAATGGGATATCTTGAATGCAGAAAAGAACTAGGAACTGCATTGGTAGCCCTTATATAAATGTGTGACATCTTAGCGTGTACAGCCTCATCTAACACACCAGGAAGTAGAGGAAGAGACAGGATGGTCAGATTCAGGCTACAAAATTAGAAATGAGCATGCCAGTCTCACCACCCTCCTTTTTTTCCACCCACAAGAAAATGCCAATTTGCACAGCTGAAGACTTTTCATGAATAACGGGTGCCATGGGTACCTGAGGCTGAAAGTAGCCCGAGTGGAATTTGACATCCAGCCGAAGGTAGGGCCCACCTCCTGCAGGCCTGCTTGGGGGCCGCAGCCTAGCTCCTCACACCAAAGCTCCACAGCAAGCATTAAATCAGGAACGTCTTGTTAGTGCTTGTCAGATCCTTTGTTGTTCTTGCCTTGTGATCTTAGTTTTTGCAGGTCTTGCCCAAATCTTGGAGGTTTGAGAAGGAAAAGAAACTGGGTTCCAGAAAATCCCAGCTTCTTAGCAGTTCTGACCAAGGAAACTTGTTCTTTGTGCTTAAGGTGCAGTCCTCTCCTAGGTGGCTTAGTTAGGTCTAAGTGGCTTTGGAAATGAAGAGAAGAGGGAAGCTTCTGGGAAAAAGGGGCTTTGGTCCTAAACTGTCAGCCATTACAATACAGGAGGCTTTTGCCAGCTGAACAGGAGAAGCTACCTGCAATAAAGCCAATCAAAAGCAATTTCCCTGCTGAAAGGTGGCCTACCTGAGACAGGGCAGCCCGCAGCAGCTGCACGCCACTGCTGTCAGCCTTGGCCGGGTCTGTCAATTAAGGGAACACAGAGCAATCTGTGAGCGCTGAAAGGGATCCCTTCAGAGCTCCCTGCGGCCCAGAGACAGGCCCATTGTCTGCATGCATGTCTCACATATTTTCAGGGCCCTGATAAGCAGGCACACCATGAAAACCTGCATTATGTGGTGAGCTCAGAAATGCTTTGGGGGTAGCTGAAATGGGGGGTGGGAGGAGAGGTAACACTGCACCTTGGCATTGCGGGAGGTGGGGCAATGAAAGATGTCGCGTTTGGTGGTCCCCCAGTATAACCTTCTTTCTCACAAACTCTTGTTGAATGATGAAGTCATCGTTTCCTCTGCTTCCCCTCCTCCCCTCGATCTTTGTCCTTTCTTCTGGAGTTCAGAAATCAGCTGGGAAATTACTGCAGCTCTGAGAAGATAAACAGCTTAACCACCTTCAAGTGCTGCCTCGCCACATGTTGAAAATCCTCTTCCTGGGAATCTGGCACCATCACGTCTGTGCTTAGGGAGGAGGGAAGGTTTCAGATTTACATGCACGTTACAGACACCATAGAACAGGAAGGCAGACACAGCACCTAGGAGAAGGAATGAGTGGGATTCTTTCACCAGCTGCACACCAGTGTTTGCCTTCATCTTCCCCACATCATAGCTTGGTGTCAGGATCTCTCGGTGAATGTACTTGCACATTACAGGCACAGGAGGGACTGTGCTCACAGATGGGCATGTTCTAGTCTAGAGCAGGATGCCCTTAGGGTTTCATTGCTACTAGCTTTTGCTTTGGGAGTATGTTAAATACGTTAGTATGTGCTAAGATGTCAGCATTACAAAGCAATGACCTTCCCTAACACTTTTCCTTTCTCCTTCTCATTGGCTACCTTATTTTCTTACTGCAAACCTATAATCTTCATGTTTAATATTGGTAAAAGATGCTCTAGATGATCTCCATTCAGGGTTTGAACCAAAGGTTGCTGTTTGTAGACCATACCTGCTTCTGACTCAGGTGTGTCGGACCAAAGCCATTTCTGAGAAGTCTGAGTTCTGTGGAGTTACCTGGGGATGAGCCTAGCCCATACACTTCATCTTTCACATCTGTTTTTCTGCCGTGCACTGGGCTGCCAAGGAGAGGATTGGATTTCTGATCACTTAGTCCTTCATCTTCAGCAGATATGCCTCTGTCAGGCTTTAGTGATTGCCTGCAGCTAACCCAGTCTTCAGTGATGCTCCAGGAGATGGCAGCTCATAGTTTTTTCCCAGCTGGGGGGATGTCTTGGCTCAGCACATTTGATAGGGAAAATTAATGAATTTGTTCTTGGGTGGAAGCTCCTCTCTCGTCTCTGACTTGCTGAGGCTCATGGAAACCCATCTTTCTTTTCACCTTAAATAAAGCTCCCATCGTGATGCCAAATTCTGTCTGTTCTCACACTCTTCACTGCACATCCACAACCTACTCGCCAGTCCTAGGTAAAGTGGTGGTGCTGCAGTAATATTTGACTTATTCTCAAAGGCTTATTCTTCTTGTGTCTGTTCTTGAAGCTCCTTCTGTTGGGAGGTGCATACTTAAAGCTGGTCTCTGGTCAATTTGCTTTGTTCAGTTCCTCACTTCTCCAGCCCAGAAACCTCTTAAACCTCTTTAGCGTTCATATTACTCTCCTGAAACTGCGTGCTCCCCCTGCATCCTCTTCCTCATACTGCCCTTATGCAGTCAAGGCCCTTGCCATGCATACTGAGGCTTTGTGAATCCTCTGGACAGTTAAGCAAATGCCTTGATATATCTAGAGATTAAAATAGAACCCCAAAATAAGGAACCGTACCCCACGATTTCCCAAACACAAGTTAGCCAGCAACCCCTCCTAAACATACCTCTAGTACGTGAATTCCAAGCACTTAACATCTAGAAGGCTGCAAGGTCTAAAAACTCCACAGCCAGCCAAACCACAGGCAAAAGCTCCAGAAGTATAACAAACTGCCCCTAACCCTGGAAAAGACTACACCTTACCTGCCTACTGCTGCTCTTTTCAGATACATGCTTGTAATTTGTGACCTTTCTCACCCCCAAATACAGACAGGCCTTTCCCTGAAGCACAGCAGAAGGCCACAGCATCCACCCGGTCACAGTGTGCATCTTGAAGAGGGCATCTTGAAGAACCTTGATAGTTTTCTTGTCCTGATGCCTTGTCCCTGTTAGTTACCTGTCCCGAAGCCTCTCTGGGCCTGTTGAATCTGAGTCATTCTTGATGAGGGAAAGATAAGTTGAGGCATCCCCCAAAACTGCCAGCTCTCTTTTCAGCAAAACAAACTGTCTCATTGAGTAGCTTATATAAACATCATCCTAGCACAATCTTCAGATCACATTCTTACTTGCTTCAAGGAACGGTGAACTAATTATGTGAAGATATTTAGCAGTTTGTCATCTGGAGGCAAGTGACTGACTCAGGGAGACGAATGAGGCAGTCTGCACTTCTCAGAACTGCTGGTTCGAGATCTTGTCAGACTCAAGCAGATGCTGAAGGCTTCAGGAAGGGTATGCACTCAACTCTTTCAGTAGAGATGATCTGCTTCATTGTAAAATGGAAGCTGAAGGGCAGAAGGCGTGGTGTTGATATGATTCCTCGTGTATCCTGCTATGATTTGGGTCTGGCTTCTCAGGGCATGGAAGCAAACTTGTCATCCTTTCTCTGCTGTTTTTACTCCATTTACAAGCTATTGCTCCATGTTGTGACTGTGTTTTGCTAGCTCTGTCCAACAGTCCTTGCCTGCTCTCCTCAGCTTCTCCTGCGCATCCCTACAGGAGGCTGTGAGTGACTGGACAGCATTGCATGTTTCAGATACACACCTAGGTTATCTTAGGGGCAACGCTTCCCCCTTTACTATGTACAGTAGTACCGTACAGTCCTGTATGTGTGTCTAGCAGAATGTGAACTGCTAGACATCTGCTTCTTCAGGCCCCTGGGACCTCTCTGTGGTTTGGAAAGGGGAGGCCTTTGATCTGTGGTTTGTGTGGGAGAAGTAGATGATACTGTGGTTTACAAACAGCTGATGGCTCTTTTTCCTTCAAAGAAAAATAATAGTGTTGATCTGTGATGATTCAAGGCATCACATAAACGGCTGGGAGTGAGCAGGATGATGCGGTTTGCTCTGCAAGTTGCAGTTCACTTGTGTGGCGGTATATGTTTAAGGAAAGTGACAGCCTTAGCTGTGTCTTTAAGCCACAGGCCCGCTTTAGGGGCAGCAGGGAATGGCCAAAAACCAGCAATAAAACCCCAGGAGCTGAAAAAACTTCCTTCGCTGTTCCTCCAGGATATGTAGCAGTTGCTCACCCCAGGCAAAAGTGTTCCCCCCTCTTTTATATCAACTTGTCTGCAGAGGGGACGTTTGTCTGCAGGCATCTACCCCATCAGGGGTCCTGTGGCACTGCCTAGTGCAATTTTAGGTTTCAAAGGAGCGTGACTGCCATTATGCCTCCTGACCCTGGAGGTTATGCTCATCCATTTGGGTGAGGACTGCTGAGAAAATGTTGATCTTGAGCAGAAACTGCTGTGTGAATGCTTGCCTCCATTAGGGGAGGGTGGCATTCAGAGTAATCAGCTCTGAATGAAGAGTGGGGCTGTGCCTGCCCAAATGTGGGAAAGCTCCAGTGCGCGAGTCTGGCACTCAGAGTATGAAATCTGGTGCACTGCATCGAGCCAGAGATCCATTTTCCTGGGATCCTGTCTCCCTGCAAAGTGAATATTTAAGGAAGGGAATAAGAAGAGGATGGGTATATAGTGATCGCTCTGATATACAGCATCTAGCAATCAACTGAAAGGCTTCCTGAAATGGAGAATATAGTGGGCTCATGACTGGTAGTCACCAAAGGATTAATACCAGTCCCTCAAGCTTCTGTGGCATAATTGCCTTGGGCAGGGGTCTGGCAGCATTTAAGGGGCTAGGAAGGAGAAGCTGTGCGGTGGCAGAGGAGGGACTGGTGCTAAACCCTGTGACAGTGAGAGCTGCCAGGCACAGCAGCTGGGGAGAGCTCCAGCTGGAAGGGGTAAGGAGAAGTGGAAGCATGTAAAGCAGCTACACTTGAGGCACGTCAGCACAGGGCAATGCTGCATGGCTCTGGGTCTGGAAGTGGGTGACTTATTGGGTATGGAGCAGGTGTTCCTTGCAGGTGCTGTTCTCACTTTCAGCCAGGAGCTTAAGAACAAGATCAGGTTGCCTGTGACATCTCTGGTCCTGTGAGCTCCAGGGGTGCCCTCGCTCCTGGCAGCTTCGAGTGCCTCTGGGTGGTGGTCTGCCACAGCTCAGTAGGAGGCTATGGAATAATGCTGCTCCTGCCCTTGGGAGCCTGCTCCCAGCCAGCTTCAGCATTGGGGACATACCTGCTATGGTCATCTGCAGGTACACAGCACACACGCCAGGAGCCAGGCACTGTAACAGCCTGCTAGAGCTGGGTGCTGCGGCTCACCTTTGGCTTTTGTGGGAGAGACTGCTCCAGTGGGTTTTAGTGCCTAAATTTGGTCCCTGCTAGAGACATTGCCACAGCTTGAAGAACAGGGTTCTTAAAAAGAACTCGGTACTGCTTTAATTCTTCTTCTGAAATCAATGGTATGCTGTAAAATCCCACCCTTGGGGCTTATGCATGTTAGAGGGAGTGGAGCCCTAAAATTTTTGAATGTGTTTTGTGAAATCCTTAATAGCTAGGCGACTCCTACTTATCATTGCTTCTTCAGAGCAGCTGACATTTCCGAGGAACACTAGCAGGTCAGAAAGTCAGCTTGGAGAAACTGAGCTGCTGCTTTACCACATTATGCTCACCTAGCCTGGTGCTTTATAACTCTGTCTTTAATGATTTTCTCAGCTATTCTTCGTGGTACTGGCGTAAGGCTCACTGAGGTCTATAATTCCCATGATTGCCCTTAGCACCTCTTTTAAAAGAAGCGCAGTGTTGGCTCCCCTCCAGCCTGGTGGGAGAGTGGCCATTTTTGATGATGAATTGAATTTTTTTGTTAGCAACTTCTTTATACTTTGATTTCTTTAGAGTGTTTGCATAAATGTCATCTGGTCCTGGAGGTTTCTTACCATTTCAATTTTTAGGTTAGGCCATTATGTCTTTTTTATTGCTTTTGAGTTTTTATCTGTCTTTTAATATATCTGGCTTTGTTCTCTACTACTATTATTGCTACTTGTCATGTGCTTGTACAGTTAGCATAATGTCGTCGGGGTCCCCTGATCTCAGGCTAGAGACCCCTTATGCTGAGTATCTTAACACCTATCCACAACAGAAACAGTCCTTACACCAGGGAGCTTGTGGCCAGGCTTTCTGAGATGATCCAAGCCCTTACCTAATTCCCTAATACCTAATACCTTGTTCCCATTGGGGTTAAATGAGAAAACTTTTCTTGGGTCTGCTGGACCAAGAATAACCTCACCTCAAATGTGTCTGCCCGAGGTCAAGAACGTTGCCGATGGATGGTAGTCAAGAGCGAGGACAGATGCTTCTGTTAATTTGTTGGTCTTGGGAGATCAATAACCTTAATTTTAAGGACAGAGAAACTGAGGCACAAACATGACCAGAGGGGAAGCTGGGAATTACATCCATGTATCTTATATTCTAGTCCTATGTTTTAGTTGCCACGTCACATTTCCCAGACTCATCATGATTTCTGTACAATTTGAAAATCGGTATTCTTAGCGAATCATCCTAGAACATCCCTGTAAAGGCATTCCCCCTTCATGGCCCAGTATTTCTGACTGCCTGGGCAACAACCAGGTATCCAGAACTTCATCAGCCAATTCACATTGCTTAACAACCCGTTGTCATTACTTGGGATGAGCTCTGCAGTCTTTCCCCTTGCGTAGCTCTTGCCTCCTCACCTCCTGCCTGCTGTCAGCATCTTTCTGAATGGAGTTTGCTAAAAGGGAACGAGCCCTACCCCTTTCCCCTCCCTTCCCCGCTCCCAGCAGGCAGGCAATATGGCACAGCGCGGTCTCCAATGTCCCTTTAGTCACTTCTCCACTGTCGGTGTCATAGGGCTAGTGTTTAAGCATTTTCACGCTGGATTTGAAATGAGATTATAGACTGGTCCACTCAATTGACTTAATGGATTTTAAGAGACTAGATCCTATTAATGCAGTCAGTGCCCCAGGGTGCCTCTCCTACTGCAGACAAGATAATCTGCCATGCAAATTAAATCCTGCCTCAAGATGCAGGGCCTGCTTAATGTGATCCATTACACAGTTTACTTGTTTATATCTAATATTGTAACAGGAATAGGCTTACGAGCAGCAGGACTCAACTGAATAGAAGAGTAAATTACCAGGAAAATGAGGTTTTAGAGCCTCTCTCTCTTCCTTTCTCTCAATCTCTCCTATTTTTTTCTCTCTCTCACAAGCACACGCACACGCTTGTGAAAACACATTCTTCTCCTTATCTTGTGTAGGGAACAACCAAGGAAAATAATACGGCTGGGGGTGATGGATTCTGGTTTTGTTCAGAGGTGTAAATTGGGAACTTATCCTGGAGAAGGAGCTCAAGAGGTTCAACAAAACCCACAAAACCTTTATGGAAATGTGAGCCTTTCTTCAGCTGTGGTTGTCCAGTCTGCATGAGGTTTTGCGGTGAGATGTTCTGAGTACTGCCTTTTACTCCAAAAGCACTCATGCATGAGATTTCTTCTCTCCAATACAGTTATAAGGACAGGCATAGGTGGCAATGGTGGATAGAAATGTAGATAACGGCTAATTGGAGGGCCAGGTTTGAATTTACGGAAGAAAAATCAAGGATATCCAGTTTGGACAGTATAGAGGGAAATTGCTCGGAGTCCAAGGACAGTTGGTTCAGCAAGGTCACAGGTTTCCCGCAGGAGTGATTTGGGTCTGTGCAGGAGCATGTGTCAAGGAAGGTGCTTGTACAAGTGCTCCTTTCAAGGGCAGGAGGGTGGATTATCTGATCTCTCACTTGTCCCTACCAGACCTGTCTTTTATCATGCTGAGCACTACTAGCAGGACGTTGCAAAAGAGAACCTTTTCTAATGTGACAGTCAGTGGCTTGTCCTGGAGTTCCTGAAATGAGGGTCTATCCCAGGGATTGAAGTGACGGGGCAGGACGCACAGCATGAACAGCAGAGAGGAAGTGCCAGGGCTGCTTGGCTGTTTGAGGTGGTAGGGGGCTGGTATGAGGAGTAGAGGAGGGCCTGGTTCCCTGGGGGTTTTGTCCAGGTGTGAGGCCTCAACTCATCTCTGACTACAACAATTTCCTAGTAGGGGAATGGAGACGCAAGACACCAGCAGCCTGCTCCGAGCATACACACACCTGTGTGTCTTGGTGCAGTGCCCTTAGAGGACTGTGCATGTGCTGTGCCACTTCAGCTGCACTGCGGGCTGTAGGCCCAGCGGTGTGCTGGCCCTTCTCAGTCCTGAGTGACATGTCCAGGCACCCTACCTTTGGTGGCCACCAGCACTGTGTGTTACTGCACTTAGCAGCTGGGGCCTGCACCTGGGGGTCACTGGCAGTGGCCCTGTTGCCCCTGGTGGCCCAAAGAGGTGGGGGAGCCCCCGTGGCGGTAGCTGGCATTGGCTGGGCCCTTGTAACTGGTGCCGACTTCAGGAAAGGTTTCGGTGCCAGCGAGCAACGCTACCTTGAGCCAACGCTTTCACCATCACTGCTGATGGTACCTCATGCAGGAAGAGAAGCAGGGGAGGAGGGAAGAGAACTGTTTTTTTAACTTAATTTAAAGCTTTTTATGAGATTTTCACAGCTGTGATCTTATCAGGGTTTGGCTATAGAAATTAAAGCTGCAATTATATTTTCCCCTTCCTGGAATGTAAAATAAAGTCTAGTGCAAAATGCATTAAAAACTGGAATGTAAAAGTGTAATTAATGTGGAGCAAAAAGCACATTGCGTCATTAACTTTTTTATTAATATTCTCACGCAGTGCAATTTCAAAGCTCGGTGCCACTCCATTTCCCCCAGTGAAATATCTCCCACTCCTTCATTGCTGCTACCTTTAACCTCATCTTTAATGGGATGACAGCAGCTTTTCCTCTGGAATTACATCTCTGCTCATCCATCTATCCCACTAGACCTCTTTTCCTTCTGCTTAGGGTCCCTACCATGCTAGGATACAATTCAGTTCCCACTGAAAACAGGGAGGGACAAACACATGAAGCATTTATTTGGCATCTGTAGGGCCATGGTGGAGATGCTTCCTTACCTGGAGGAAGGCAAAGGGTCAGGATTCTTTCTTCAGCTGAGCTGGAGAAGCCAGGCTTCCTCTTTGGCAGGTGTTGCGGGATGCCTTGCTCGCACTTCAATTTGTAGAGTTTGTTTGTCTTTGTAAGCAACACTCATTCTAGATCTGTTTACTCTTGCTGTGTTAAGGCCTAATCCTGTAAGTGGGAGTTGCTAGGCACCATATGGGTACTGGCTTCATTTCCCTTATTTTGTCGTCTCTGCACGCAGCAAGTATTTTGCAGTAGCTGCTGTGTAAACAAAGGACCCCTGCTTTCCATGAGACGTCAACCCAGACTCAATGTGCTACCCACATGGCGTTGATGGGAGGGCTAATATATAGTCCTTTCCAGCGTGCTTCCTTTTCCCAGTGCCAGCCAGTGCATCAGAAGGGAGAGTAGGGCCGGGATCAGTTCTTGCTGAAATGGTTGGTGCCCTGAGTGACGCATCTGTAGGCCAGTAGGCAGAAAGCAGGCTAATAGGTACACTGCAGTGAGATCAAACACTCAGCAGCATTGGTGTGGCTCGTGCCTTGCGTCTTTTTACCGGAGAGGATGAAAGACTAAGAGAATCTATATTCACTTCTCAATTCTTTCTCATTTCCAAGACAGTCAGATTTTGTGGACTCTGTTCAGCTCAGGCATGGACAAAGACCACACAAACTTGTTTTACGAAGGCCCCTAGCAGCTTGTCCCTCACATAGTGAGGTGGTGCTGTGGCAGGTAGATTCTTTCCTGGTCCCTAAGCTTAGCACCTAGCTCCCTCTCATTTCATTCTTGTTTGATGCCAGGTTGCAACTCAGGATTGGAGTTTTAGTCCCTATGATTGTTACTGGTCTTGAAGTAGAAGTGTGACTTGGAGAGCTACCAGCTGTTTGCTCAGTTTGGGAATGGCTATCGGAGTTTAGCCCAGGATTTCTGTCCACTGCACGTGCCAGGTGTGTATATGTGCAGGTGGCCGTGGTGTCAGATCCAAAGGGCATGATGCCTGAGTTATCTGGTAAAGGTGAGACGTAAGAAAAACCTCAGCAGTGTTGACAAGGATGGGACATTTACTATATCTGATGGTTTTATGCAAGTGTTCACAGCATGATTGTGGCACTCTGGCAGTTAGGTTGTGACCAGTGGAAGTGGAGATGTATTAGTAGTCTCACGTCAGGAAGGGGAGGAGGAATTTTAGAGAGGAAATTGGTACTCCGCAAATCAGTGGGAGCTATGTGGACACAGTGTAGAGGAGGGGGAGTTTTGGTTGGACTTCAAATGTGTTCTCACCTACACTGTCATACAGGGCTGTGTTGTAGTCTTGGTCATGGATTCCCTAGTGCCAGTACTACATGGAAACAAAATAAAAAGTACTGCGTGGAAACAAAATAAAAGATAGCCTTGTCCCAGGGAGCTTGTCCCCAGGTGCTCTGTATGGGGAAAATTCCCTTAAAGTATGTGATCAGTTCTTTTATCTGCCCTGTCTCCAAAGATATCAAGTAGCTGAGCTCTGTACATAAGAGAAGTCATTCTTGTCTGCTTAGGGTAAAACCCTAAAACCCACTGGGTATGAGCTGGTATTTGTTGTCATCTGCTGTTTGTCTGAGGAAGACATCTGGCAGTGTCAATGAAAGTTCTCATTTATTGATTTTTTTTCCCCAGCTGCTTTCTTAACAAAACCAATGCATTTCACAATGCTTTGGCAATACTGTCAGCGTTTTTGTGGGAGCTGTTGTTCACATTTTGACTGAAATTATTATTGAAATTGCTTTGAAATTATAAAAAATTTCATTTAATGAAAACCATCTCCCTGGAAATCATAGTGGGTTTCAGATTAATTATATATGTATTTCACACATCTGTGATTCTGAAGTCCTGTAGTTATCAATTTCATCATTCATTTTCTTAAGGCTTTCTTCTGCATAAAATGTCAGAAGGTGAAATGCCATGTTTACTAGTGCTGTCCGGTAACAAAGCAAAGTTAAATGCAGACTGGTGTCCGGCTCTTTGCTCTCTTTTCAGGAGGTATGTGATTAGGTTGACGGTGTTTTCCACCAGCCTGGGACTGGACTTGGGGGGTGAGGACGATGCATTGTGTAACGTGCCTGGCACTGTACTGCAAAGTGCTTGAATTGTTGTAATCCCTCTCAGCAAGTGCCAGCTAATTGTCAGATGTTACTATAGCAGGTACACCAGGATCAGAGAAATTACTTATGGCATCTGTGTTTAGCTTTACAGCGTTCTCGTAAAGCTAGACTGGGGAAGTGGTGATGTGCTTCAAATGCACAACATTTTTTCAAGATGGTCAAATTCCTCCATGTTATATGCATGAGCTCTTCTTTTTTTCTTTTTTTTGTCACAGCTTTTTGTCTGGAAGTTCTGCTCACCTGTGGCTGATACAAAATAATACTGAGCCTTCTTAAAGATTTTTGATTTCTAGATGACCAATACAATCCTTACATTGTGAAGAGAGCATAGCATCTTGGGAATAATCATTTTTAGAGAATCTCCGCTAGTGCTGGAAGTGCTCCACCTTAAACTGCTGGTGGTTGGAAGCATGCTTTCCCAAACTCTGTATTAATCATCTCCGTCAAAATGCAGCCTTAGTAGCAGTCCTGGAAATAATCGTCCGGAATTCATTTGAGATGACATTATTAATTTTAAAATAAGACTGATATGCGCACAATTAAGCTGTGGATGTGCCTTTCCTGGACTCTTGTTCAATGCCCTGGAGAACAGGTCTGCAATCAGCAGAACTCTCCACTGCTTTCATTTGAAAGCGGCCTTTATTTTTAAAGGCTTGTCTGGGCAATGACAATATGGAGTTACTGGTTATTTCAAAGAATGCACAGTTACATTAAAAAACAAACAAACAAACAAAAACAACCCCATGAGAGTAGCCTGTCCCAATTTCTCCTTGTGCAGCCTACCTAGTTTTTGGTAGTGCCAGGGGTATGTGCTGCTCCTTCCTAGTTTGAATGTTACGGTGTAAAATGACGATGTCACTGCCCTCTTTGAAATGTCCACTGGCAGATTAGTTCTGTGCTTACTGTCCTGGTGCCTAGAGGGACATATTCTTTAGCTCAATTTCTCATAGTTTTTATTGATATTTGCATCCCACATTTATTGGACAATTCTGCAGGGTGGTGCTGTAGGGTTGCTGGTTTAGACAGCTGGTTGGGCATGCATTCCTTGCACAACTTACCCCTACGAGGTATGTTGGTACCCCTTCCTTGTATATTGACGGGTGGATATTGATGGCGATTTCAAAGTTATTGCCATCTACCTGTGTGCTTTCTGCATTAGCTTTTGCTGGAGGGTATGTTCTGTCTCTTAAATGGGATTTACATATTTCATGCCCATTCAGCCCAGCAGCTTTTGCTCTCTTCACAATCGCCTTGAGCCTTTGATCATTTTCTTCTGCTGTTCTAGCCCAGTTTAAAATGCCATCTGTATCCATACCATCAACAGTTTGTCGTTCTAGTAACAACCCAAATGGCAGTCTGCAGAAACAGCATTTCTCTAAAGGAGTGTGCAGTCTGCACAAATGAGAGCACTGTTTTTTTGAATCCTGCTGATGTATCCACTGTAGAAGAAGATCTGGCAATCTTTCTCCAATATTTTTCTTCTTAAAGACAATAAAATGTGTTGCTTTTTACATTGCCAGTTACCTTTTAGCTCTGTATGTTAGTAAGACTTCATCCTTCTCCTACAGTAGCCAAGGAGTTCCCTCACTCTGAGGATTCTTCTGTTTACATTATGATTCCCAGTTTATTTTAGCTTTTGATTTAGCAGCCATGAACTCTGAGACAGCTTGGCTTTTTTGCTTGTGTTTCTTACTGTGTTTTTTCTGACTCCTTGTAATACATCTTCAACTCTTTGGTAGTTTTGGCCTCCTGACTCTCCAATGAATACATTTTCTTAATGAGACCCAGGATATAACATACTTTTCCTCAAATATCAGGAATATCCTCTCTTCCCTTATATCATTACAATTATTATTGCAAATTGTATCCCGTCTAATTTGTGATTTTTCTTTATGACTCTAACTTCACTTTCTCCCCCTCTCTTACTTACGGCTTTTAGAAGGAATTATTTATGGTTGTTTTTGACAACATATTGGCTTAAGCCCCGATATCCAGCTGAAGATGACTGAATGTCTCAGTTATTCTCAGGCTGGTAATGCATTCATCTTGAATGTCCATACCACGTCAGGGGAATTTGTTGCACTGATAGTGCTCTCTTCTCCATGGCTGTGCTGATGGCTGCTTGCCCTCCTGTGAGGACTGATGCAGAGCCACACAACAGGTCTATAATTCTGGAGGTAGCCCGAAATCTAACCAGCTGTCCCGCGTACTTGTGGCTCTGGTAGGAGGCTGGGTGTCATTTGCAGGAAAACAGGGCTGACAGAGCTCGTCATAACAGCAGTATCTGACCGCACAGGCCTAACCCAGCATGGGATGTGGTGGTGACCAGCTACTCTACCATTCACCCTTCTCTCTCCTTCTAGCCCTCATTGGAAATCACTTGTTTGGGCAAAGGACTGTCCAAAGAGCTGTGTAACCGCCTGCATTAGCTGACCAATACACACCCACTGACAGCAGTACCTGGCAGATGTAAAAGCTGTAAGATGGGGGCAGTAACTGGGGTTGTGCAGGCAGAGCGGTGCCCTCTTACACCAGTAACCACATGCTTATTCAGTTAAAATAGCCACCTTCAGATGCACTTGGGAGCAGAAGGGAGGCTGGTGCGGTACCGAAGCACAGGTGTGCTGAAGTTGTGCCAGCCTGCTCTTCGAAGCAGGTGAACTGCTGTCTCTGGGCTGGCTGGGGCTGCGGGGGTCTCTGAGGTGTGCTTCCTCTCCTAGCAGGAAGGGAACAGCCACGCGTGTGCAGCACAAAGCTGCGTTAGCAGCAAGGCAGGCAGCTGCCTGCGTTCAGCCTGGAGCTGGCCCGAGCGTATTGGTGCACTGCTTCCAGCCCAGCAGCTGGGCGTTGCAGGCTCGATGCTGCCAAGTGCTGATCTCCTCCTTGCTTGTGCTGTGGGTCCGCACTGCCTCAGCTGGGAGGGGAAGGAAAGAGACCCACTTTAATAGCACGGGCTAGCTGTGTATTTATGAAATGCCAGCATTTAAGGCCGTATCCAAAACCCACGAGGACTGTAGGAATCTCTTGAGCATTTTAAAGTCTGGTTTTAGTCTTCCTGCTGCAGGTGAAGTTTCCGTGGGGAGAAGCAGCCATGGCTTTCCGTGTTCCCGTGTGTGGGCAGTGTAGTGGCTGCAGAGCCGACTCCTGCTGTACGCTAGGGTAGCTCCAACACAGTGCTCAGATGGCCCGGAGGTGTTAAATAGAGCACCATCAGTGGTGAATGCAACCCAGATAAAGTGATACCTCGTGGCCAAATCACTTGTAGCTAAACCTACCCTCTGCCTAGGAAATGCATAAACTTCTGAAGCCAAGTGCTGGCTTCTGAGCAAAACCTGTGCTCCAGACATTTGAAAAATGCCTGGCACCTTGTTTTTCATTAGTAATTGAGGCATATTCCCTTCCCATTTACACCATGCTGAGAGACATATGCTCAGTTCAGTAGCCTTGTGAATGAGGGTAGGAGATTCAGAGGGCGAAGAGATTTGTATTTTCTTCTTCTAATGCTTCTCCCTCAAAGAACCCTCAAACTGCTCCAGATTGTGTGAGGGAGATGGAGGGATTCACAGAGAAGGAGCTGGCTCTCTCATAGACTTCATCTCTTTGTAAAAAGTGGGGTTTGTTTGGGCAGGAGGGGAGGTAAATGACTTGATTGCCAGTACCTTGCTCTTATTTAAACTCACCAGGTAGCCTTGATGCATTACTCTGTTCCTGAATCAGGCCAAGTTACTGTTCTGTCCTCTCAGTGGTCACCGTGAAGGTCCAGTGCATCATCCGCATGACCAGTTGTGTGGATGAGAGAAACTTGGGTGCACAAAGTGGTGCAAATGAGGGAATTCTCTTTCCAAGGACTTGAAATAAACTGTTGTGCTGGATCTTCTGTCTGCTCTGGCTGAATCAGTAGAGCCAGTAGCTTCCGCCCTTTTGAAGGAAGGGTTTAAACTTTGCGTACGTATCATCTCCTTGATGTTTGTCTCTAGTTGCATCATAACAACCTCAAAACTGAGCAAATAAATTCAGTCCACAGGATGTAGAGCTGCTTACGGTTTCCACCTGCGCTATGCTAGAGAAGTGAGTAGGAACTTGAAGCGGTGCCTTCCCGTTCCTACAGAGAGCAGGATGGCTAAGGGGTCCTCAGGTCAGCCTGCAATTAGGCACAGCCACCACGTCTACCTAATCTTGAAATAGCTTGCGGTCCATGTGGAGACCCAAAGTAAAATGAAGGAGAGAAAGCTTGGCCAAGCAAAGAACTAGCGCAGCCTGCCCTTTTCTTGCCCCCCGCCGCCCCCGTCCCAGCTCAGTGCCAGCAGTAATATCCCTTTGCTGACCACCCGTTCGCTTGCCTCATTCTGTGCTTCCCCCATTCCAATATTTTCTTCAGATACAGATATGAACTTTGATGCTCTGAAGGCAAAGGAATGCACCTCATTCTCTACAGCAGCCTCCTTGATTATTGTGTGTGTTTTTTGTTTTTCCCCCTTTAAATCTCTGCTGGAGTAGAGTGGAAGGCCTGCCTGTGCCAGACTCCAAGACCAAGTCCCCGGTGAAGGCAGGCAGACAGACAGAGGCTGGAAGGACAGAATAAGAGGCAGAGGAAAAGGGAGGCACTGTGACCCCTGTGCTGAAGCCTTGTGAGCATGGCAGAGACTTCTGTGTGTTTGTGTGGAACGGGGGCTGTTTAGATAAACAGATGGCAACAAATGGCATAAAATTATATACCCATAATGTCAGTTCATAACATTTTGTTCGACATACTTGATTTAATCGCTTAGCTGACGATTTTGCTTTTGGGCCCATATGGTGGCAAATGGCAAATGAACCCTCTTTACACAGCAACTCCAATCTGGCACTTTTATCGCCGAGACTTAGGGAAGAATCCGGGAGGGGAGAGATGCAGATGGAAAATGAATGAGCATGCAGGGTGGGGTGCATGTGTGAGAAGAGGAGGATTTGAAGGTGCGGCCAGGGGAGTGTTCTTGGGAGACAGAACTGGGGGGTGAGTGGGTTGCAATGGGCAAGGAAGGGCTGGGGCAAGAAGAATTGGGATCTGCTGTTTTTGTGAACATCTAAGATGGAAGAGGGAATTTCTTAGCAGCAAGAATTTGAGAGAAAATAAATACGGGGAATGGTGCTAAGGGGAAGGGAGAGAAGGCAGGCCATCAATAGGAAAGGTGGAGATGGTAACACGTTTCAGGAAATGCATTCAAGGCTGATCTACAAACACAGGGAAAAAAGTATGAAACCCAGAGAACAGATTGACTGGATTCTTCAAAGGGGTTAGGAACAAAGGCATGGGACGTGCTGAATGAAGGCTGGGTTATCCTGTACTGGTACCGGTGTGGTGGTCCTCTGAGAAGTCGGTATGTTGAGGAATGCAGTGTTAAGATGATGACCAGGTTCCCATGGCAGATGGCTTTATTGTCACCAAAATTATGGTATCATCTGGCAGGACACTCCAGCTGTGAAACTGCTTCCTACAACCTGGCTTTTCCTAAAGCTGGGAGGAGGCTTGACCTTCAATTTTTATTTTTTATTTTTTTTCAGCTAGAACATGATCTTGCAAGATGTTGCAAAAAGTTTCCCTGGCAGTCAGTGAGCAGGGCGGTTCCCCCAGGCACACACAGTGCAGCTCCAAGGGTCTGTGGTGAAGATCATCCTTTGCATAGGCCAAAGAGAGCACAGAAGAGGCAGCTGCCAGGGAAGGCTGCTGCAGTGCCTCGGACATGGTCCTCAGCAGGATGGAGGTGGTGCAGTATGGCAGTGCCATATCGTGGCATACCAAAGCCTGGCAGGACTGACAAGTTCTTAGGGGAAGTTAGGAGTGGAAAAAGTGCCTTTTGGCACTTTTTTTTTATTATTATTCTTTTCCCTGCCCTGCTCAATAGAAGAATGCCAGGCCGGTTCCTGTGATCTCAGTGCGTTGGTCGATCCAAGGGGTGATGGGAACCTGATCTGTACCACACTGATGGGTGAAGGCTGCCATGGCAGGGTGCTAGCTGCTGGGTGCTTCATAGCTCCTCTGTGGGAAGGCTGGATCCTTCCAGCCCACTGCTGTATATCTCTAACTACAGGAAGATCCAGCTGCAGAAACTGAGCTAGGTTTGCATTTACTCCAGCATGTCCTATGCGTGTACATGGGCAGAGGCTGTCCGTCTCCTGACTGTTATTGGATGCAGCTCTGGCTGGGACTTCCACCACGCAGCAGCTGCTAAGGTTGTGATGGGCATGGCTTAGGTCTGCCACACGGGCTGGGTGTCTCCAGTGTTTGTGGTACCTACAGACAAACATGCTGCCCCTTCCCAACCGACCCTTCTCAGCTTTCTTCTCCCGAACGATTGGAGCCACCTCCCAGGCACCGCAGCCCAGCAGGCAGCCAGCTGGTAGCAGCTGGCTGTGGTCTGCACTGCTGCTGCCTTGCGCGCACACGCGGGTGGTGAGGGGTGCTACGTAGGCTTGAAGGTTGCTGCCAGAATCCACACTGGAGGCTGCTGGGTGTCCAGGATAAACCTCAGGGGTTATTTTTTCCCCCTTACATACTCCCTCCCTGGCCATAGCTTTCAGGAGTTCAATTTCAAGCCCCTGTTTCATGAAACTGGTTTAAGACAGCTCCCTCCTCCTCCCTCTTGCACCCCCCAGGCTCTTTACAACTAAACAGTTTGTCCTTTTCTCGACGTTTGGGAGAATCTGGGAACGTAAGTGCTCCAATAACTCATGTCTGAGCTCTCATTTACCCCCTGCCGGCATGGGGATGCTGCACACCAGCCTCTCGGAATGCCAAATGAGTCGTGGCTGCCGCCTTGTCCCTGCGCCCCCCGAGGCCAGCGAGCGGGACCCTCGGCGGGGTCGGCTGGGCGTCCTGCCCCGCTCCCGGCAGCACAGCTCTGGCCAGTCGCTGGCACTGGCATGCAATGCAGGTGGTGCCCGGCTTGCTTTTTCGGTATGGTGAGGGGAGAGAGAAGGTCCCACAGCTTAAGAAGTTTGTAGCTTGGATCATGAGGGAAATCTGCCTTTTAGCTGTGGCTGCCGCAGCTGTGTCACCTTGTCTTGGCTCAGTCACTTGGCTTCTGCCTGTCTCAGCAGCCTCCCGCTGTCCCCAGGCAACCCTAAGGTTCACGCTGGGGAATGGTGCAAATGTTTGGAGATGTTTGGTTCGAGTGGAGCAGATTGTGCTGAAAGCCAGCATGGGGAAAACTGATCATCAATTCCTGCCTTTGGAAAGGTGGGGATTCTTCTTGAGCTCTGGGCTTTGCAGTTACTGGGCTGGATATCCCCTAGCTATCTCCAAGAATAGTTGGGGTGATTTAGGGTTCAACTCCAGCCATGGCCAGGCCTATTCCTAAGCTGCAGGAGAAGTCTGTGAAGTTGGTGTGGGTTTTCCTGGACCTCTGGCTCCGTGACTTCATCTGTGCCTCTCGATTTGCATGGCTTCAGCCTCTGCCCACTGTCCTTACCGCGGCTCCCTTCCTGCAGCTGGCTGCCTGTGCCCCAACAGCACCTGCCCCGGGGCTGCTGGCCCACTGGGAGCACGGCCCCAGATAAAGCCCCCCACCAGAGGGCCGAGCATTTTGCTCAAGCACCTGCCAGGGCATTTGCCCATTCCCTCTTGCTTGCCCAATAAAGGCTGCTCTGCACCCTTCCTGCAGCCTGCCCTGGCTCTCGCTTTCTGGCACCTCTCTCCTTAGCAGCTCCTCGCAATGAGGCCTGTTCTGGCCCAGAAGTGTGCCCCCTGGGACCTGCTGAGGGATGAGGCGAAAGGGAGGGGATCAGGGGAGGTATGCAGAGGGAGAACAGGTCCCAGCCCGGGCTGCACCCAGGCTGCTGCAGTGAAAGCTCAGGGTGCATGCGCAAAGGTAGCCGTGAAGGTGCCCGGCTCAGCCCATGCTCCTGCCCCGGGTCGGTCAGCTGGAGCACCTTGGGGCTGCTCTGACCACAGTCTGGCTTCCTCTGCCTACAGCTAGCCAGATTTTGATTAAACGTTGTTTCCTTGAAATAAGCTGAAGTGGAAATACTTGCAGTGATGGACTGTTTGCAGTCCTGTTTTCACCCCAGCGCTGATTTAGATTGAGTCCTGGGCTCCCTCTAACTAAGGAAAAGATTGCCTAAATGAAAATGACTTTTTCTTCCTCCAATGACAATTGGATGTTTCCATTTGGAAGGAAAAAAAAAAAAGTAACACTTAAAAGGTTTGTTTTCATTCCTGGGCTGAAGCAACATGCATTTTGAGATCTTGAAAGCAGTCAGGAAAGCGTTCTATGGGTAGTTTGCCTTATGTCCCCGGGTGGTACTTTGCCAGGTCGTGGCGGCTGGCACTCAGCAGTTCATGTGTTTCCCAGCCTGGCAAGGCTCCCTGTGTAGGAACAGGTGACCTCCCCTCAGTAGGAACAGGTGACCCCCAGGAGCTGCAGTAGTGCTCCTGTACCGCTCAGGGGGTTTGTGTTTGCCGTGGCATCAAGCCGTCCCCATCGTTGTGCTCTCCAGGCCTGGACGAAGCATTCCTTGATCACACAGTGGATGGGATGGGATGTAGGGCCTCTTACAACTGGTGCTGCCTCAGCAGGGTGTGTAGGAGAAATGGCAGTATTAGGAGCCTTGAGATGCAGACGCAGTAACATCTCTGCAAAGAGACTAAGCAGTAAATTTTTATTTCCATCGTACTCTGTTTTCCTTTTGTCCTTCCTTTCTCGTTATGCTCCTTTTTCCCAGTGCACATATCAGAGAGAAACCAACTGCCCTGGAGTGACAGGCCACTGGCCTCTGAGGATTTCTGATCCATGCACAGACTCTCTTTTAATAGACTTACACCTCATTTGGCCTCTAAAGCCTATTGAAGAGGCCCCAAGGGCTGGCCAGCCGGGTACATCCCAGAGCAGTGCTGTCTGCTGCTCCCTCCTCTAAGCAGATTTAAAGAGGCAGATGCAGATACGTATGTGCGGATCCCCACCCTGGACCTCAGCTGCAGCTCTCCACTGGATCTCTAGATTTTGCAGTCACAATAATAATAATAAGGATGGTGGGAAAAAATTCTACTGCTGTACACTGCAACCTCCTGAAAGTTCTTGGAAATATCTGGAGGTGGGTTCAAAATACTGATTTTACTGAATGTGGTTGTCCTTGCTCTATCTGGAGGGATTTACTGAAAGAACTTTACAAGCAGAATTTGATCTGTGTTTCTGCATTTCCCAGCAGACTGGACTCGGCATCCGCAGCGGGCTCAAGAACCAGGCTGCTGCTGCTGTGTGGCCATCCTAGAGCACAGAGTGGGACAGTGCTATTACAGAGCCTGGCCCTGCTGCAGTTCCTGGCTGCTGCTCAGGATGGGTTCCAGAAACGAACCTCGACAAGCTTGCATTAAATTAGGGAAGCAGGTTTCTGCAGGCATGTGGCAGGCTGCACAGCCAGGATTCTGGCATCCTAAGTGGGTTCTGGAGCCAGCAGTCTTGGAGCTTGTGGCAGCTCCTGGCTAGTGTTTGGGAAGGGGTCCAGGATGAGGACTTAGCGGCATCCTGTTTCTTCAGCCTTGATCAACAAGTTCAGAAGGTCTGTTCCCACATCTGAATTCTGCTGTCTCTGAGAGACCCTTTGTGTTTTCAGCACGGGTAGCGATAGCTGTGTCTGCAGGGAATCAGATGTGCAGTCCTGCCTGTTGTCTGATCTCCTGCTTCCCAACTGCAGAGCTGTAAATCCCCTGCCAGTCTGGAAACTTCTGTGTTCATTGTCATTAGTAGCATCTCTGGTCCTCGGGCTTGGTTTTCTGGTATGTTGATGCCAGTTCTGCATCTGAGAGTAAACATTCCTTTGGAGATTTGTAACTTTTTTTTTTTTCGATGGTATTTGCTGCACTGTTGACCTAACGGAGGCATTGTTTAACAAGCAGCTCGTGACTAGCGGGCTTCTGGGAGTCCTGTCAGTTTCTTCTGATGGCTTTCATCTTGTACTGTTTGTAGATTAAAATTCATTTGAGATGGCTAAGCAGGGGCTGTAGTTGCTCTGAAATGGTGTGATTTACTTGTTTGCCTCCCTTGGCATCAAGAATGAAGAAGGCTGGGTATCCGGAGTTTGGCTGTGACTGCTCGCTGCACCCACAAGGTGTGGCGGTGGGGAGGAGAGGTGGACATGTTCAGCAACACCTGAGGACAGGCTTGGGTCTCCCAGCCCCGTGGTGTGGCTGAGGGGGGCACCACTGAGCATTGGGCAGGTTGGTCTGAATAATGACATCCAGAAAGGTGGAACCAGAATGCAGAGTCTGGAGCTGTCCAGCTCCTGGCACCTCCCGCTGCGTGCTGGGGCCAGAGGCAGGTTAGCTGTGGTCAGGATGCTATCTTCGGGTAAAGAGAAAAAGTTCTCTGCTCAAGCACAGACCTCCTAGGTGACTCAGAGAAAGTCACTTTAGGCAAGGTTTGTCTCACCTTGCTGTAGGTGTCTGGGAGTCATCCCATTCTAAAATACCTGCATATTACATGCAGCAAGTTGCCATCTGCATGCATTTATTCTCTGCATTGTCTGTGGGGGGAGTGCCAATAGGGGGGGACACTATGGCTCATTTTTGTGTGGCAAAAAGCCAGTGAGATGAGTCCCTCCAAGCCTCGTGTGAGTTCTTCATATGGAAAATGGCAATGGCAATGCTGTGCAGTGAGATGATCACAGGGATGCACAATGAAGGGCATAACGTGCCTGGGTTCTGCCTTGGTGGAAGAGGCAGGGAAGGAGCAGAGAGATGTCCATGGACTAGGTTACATCTGGCCTTACGTGAGAGAAAAGGTGTTTAGATCATTCCGATAAGCTTCACAAAATCTTTATTTTCTTATACTGCCGAGTTTATGTCGATTAAGTTACGTTATCCCTAGCTACCTGATGGCTTTTCCTGGATGATGGACAGTATGTTGCAGGAATAAAGTACGTTGGAGGAAGAATAAAGCGTTTCTGTCATCACTGTGAGAATCAGTATTGCTGATAGCTCGGCTGCAGTTCTATTACAGATCCCTGGACTATTCTTTTGTTGTTTTTTTTACAAAAAAACTTCTTCTTCTCCTTCTACTTCTTCTCCTGAAGTTTTTTCAGTGCAGATGTAAGCATTCTAGGCTTCTGTCTTCTTCCCTTTTTACCTGTTCAGATGGGAGATGTAAAAATGCGAAATGAAACCAAGAATGAAAGCACTTCTAAGAGTCTCTTCCTCATTGCATTAAGAGGCCTAAGGTTACGCAAGGGGAGTTTACATCGAAGAGATTCTTTGCGTGCCCTTTGAAGCAAGCACTCTGCTTTTTATTACGGCTTTGAATTAAGATTGATTTTCCTGGGATTCTTGGTCTCTCCCTCGAGACCAACTCCAAAAACCCTGAGGCTCAAATGAAAATGGAAGGTGCTAATTAAAAGCACCATTTATCTCTCTTTGAAAATAGACCCCAAGAGTATGTGGGGATTGGCGGGGGCGCTCCTGGAAATAAGGTACTCCCCTGCTTGGCAGGTGTTCAGGGCCAGCAGCACTGTTATGTGGTCTGCTCTGAAGAGCTGCATCTCGCTGGGGGAGAGATGTAAAAAACTGGTTGTGAGCTCTGGTGCTGTTCTGGCTCAGCCAGAGTGTTGGGGCCTGAAGCTCTTAGGACCTTCAGCCTCTGTTGGGCAGGAGACGTGGGTACGGTCTGCATACATATCGGCTGAACTGGGTGCTTTTAGTCCTAAAGGTCTTGAGTTCACTTGCTAGGGTACTGGCCAAACGGGGCTGTCGCACTCCGACATCTCAGGACTGAGATGTGCTCTGGCTGGCTGCCTTGTTCTTCCTTTCTGTCTTCCACCCTAACGGGCCTCGGCATAGGTTGAGTTGACACACAGCGGGGTGAGGGGATGGAGCAGCCAGGGATGGGTGATGGGGAGGTTATCTGAAAACTGCTCCTTCACACGAACTGCATGCAACCACAACGGTCAGTTCACGTATTCCCCCCTCAAGTAGGCCAGATCCAAAGCAGTGATCAGGACTAAGCTGCTATCACCGCACAACGAACGTAGCCCCAGGGCCGTATTAACTCCTCATTAGTAACAGAAGTAGGAAGTTTGTTATTCACTGAAGATGCATGGGAAATTGATACAAATAGGAGCAAGAAGCCAATTTTACATTTGTTTTGCTTTCTCTAGTTCACGTTCTAGATACCTAATATTAAAAGGCAAGGAGTTAGTTAGAAAGTTGAAAACAATAAAGTCTATTTCTAGCCATTTAATGGGATTTTCAAAGTCAACTCTTAGATGAGAGAATCCCACAGGAGTCGAAAAGGGATCTGTATGCCTGCATGCCTTTGGTTTCTTGGATTTTCCCCTGGATATTCTCCACTTCCAAGAGACAGGCTATGCTTGTGGTGCTAAGTTTGTTCTTAGTGCAGCCTCTTGGCTATATGATGCCTAGAAAAGATTTGGATCGTTTTTTTGCACAGAGGACTTAAAGTAAAAATTCTGTTCTTGTGAGGTTCTCTGTGCAGTTAGAAGGGTTCAGAGAAAATGTTGTACATTAAAGGGGAAATCTCATCCCTGACCTTCTGTCATCTGCTTCTTACTGAGGGTGGTTAAATACCTCCTGGAACTGGTGATGGGATAGGGAATTTTCTGCTGCCTGTCACAGAAAGTTAATATCAGTGAACAAAAGTTCAATTTCTGCAGCCTAGTTGGTGAAATATGAGAAATAAAGAGTTGAGTTTAGTTTTTAATAGGTAAACACAACAAAACTAATGCTTTTACTAGCCACCAAAGACTAAGATGTGGATGAGCCAGTGAGCCCATGGGCCACTGTAGTTTTCCAGATCTGGGAGGAATCCTATTCTCTGTTCCTAAGCTGCAAGCTGTTGTGCCAGTGGCAATGCCACAGTGGCCGGCTGCTCTGTCCTTCCACGCATCTGCTGCTGGTGATGGCAAGTGGGTAGCAGCAGCTTGTTTTTCCTGGTGCCCCAGCAGGTAGAAGGAAAAGGAATCCTTTTGCCATTGCGAGGAAAAGCTTTGCTCTAGAAACTTGGCAAGGCGGTCAGAGGGGAAGGCATGTGAAGGCCCCACTATGTACCACAGAACTGAGGTCAGTAGTCACTCAGATACGAGTGGCACCGTGCGGGTGAAACTGAGATGCCATTTTGCCTACCGTTAATGGCTGAGCTACAGCCACCACTCTGGAATGATGCTGCCTGTGTTTTCCAGGTCTCTTTTTATTTTACTTGAGAAGCAGGGATAAAGTTATTGTTGCTCTCTTTGCAAAGCTGCTTCTTGTCCTACGGTGGAAGAGGCTTTCCAAAAGCCTCCCTCTGGGAGGGGCAGGCACTGGATGCAGGAAATGCACCGCGGAGTCACCGGCACCTCGGATGACAGGGGCAGCACCCAGGAGACTTCCCTGCCTCGTGCCAGCAGGGCGACGCAGGTGGTACCTAGGTGAGGGTTTTGGAGCAGGGCAGGGGAGCGCTTGGCTTGGGTGCACGTGTCCAACTCCCCTGTGCAGCACCTTTGGCCGGTAGAAAACAGATCTGGGCAGCATCGAGCAGCCAGCTGGTAGGTGGCAAGGGCAGGGGTAGGTGGGTGCACGTGGAGTGCCCGTGGGGCTGCCAGGCACCTCTCATTAGAGTGCATTTGTTCCCCAGTATTACAGCCGGCTGGTTCATCCCTCAGTCTCTCTGCGAGGCTGTTGCTTACAGAAGGTAGAGGCAGGGACTTGGGCCGGGTCCAAACTCTGGTGCAGCTCTGCCTCTCCTCTCCTCGATCTCTCGCTGTGCGCAGAGCCGGGCCCCCTGCTGTGCCCTCGCCAGCTTTTACAGCCGCCCTGCCTGTCAGAACAAATGGTACGGCTCAGAAAATAAACTCATCTCATTTGTATGACAACACGGCCCCTCCGGTTAGAATGCTGCACCATTGCTTTTAACAAGGCTTTAAGCTGTTCAGTTCAGGGAGTGTTACAGCCCCTGGTTTATTGAAATACAAACCTTCTCCTGCTCAGTCATCCTAGGCACCTTCCCTAATCTCCAACCTACACCGTGATGCCCCCTGTGCCCTGGTTAAGGCTGCCCAGGCTGAAAGATGCCACTTCTCTTCCCCTTCCATAATCCTGGGTCCTGCATCCCGTGTACTGTTCCCTACAATGGAGAAAGAGAGGATCAAAAAGGACCTTTACTCCTAGATAGCAGACCTGGCTGTGAATGTCTTGCTGTGCTACGTTGTGACTTGGTCAGTCGGCACGCTGGGCTGTAGCAGGATATTGCTCTGGCTGTGTGTGAGAGAATGCAGGTACTTCTGTTTCTGTCTCCCCTGCTCTGTGAGCATCTGTATGTATGTATGCACGGGGTCTGAGCTTGGGTGTTCCTATTTGTGTGTGTGTGCATCGGTCTTCAGCTGTGTAGGGTTGTGTCTAGGTTCCGTGAGTTCATGCTGGATTTAAAGTACGTTTAGTGTCTGCCTGGCTTTATGCATCCGTTGGTTGTGTGTGCGTGTCCCAGGTGTGTGTGTGTATTTTGGTGAGCGTGTTGCCCTACATCTCTTGCTTACCAGTGCTGAAGGGTGTGTGCATTGCCCCCTGGTGTGACACGCTCCTGAATTCACAGGCAGGTGCTTTCCTGTTCCCGTTTCTTTTATGCTGCCTACAGCAGAGTGGCCCAGAAAGGAGCCCTGGAGTTTCAGGTGAATTTAAAGGGTGCCTTGTTAATATGGGAGGAAAAAATCACAAGGGGACAGAAAATGAGCATTCACTATCCACCTGGTGACATGCAACACTTTCCAAAGCACATCGTATGTTTATTCCAAACGATAAACAGAGGATCTGATCCTCCACTGTCAGTCAGTGGTAGCTTTTCCAGGGAAACGGGTGTAGAATCACATATGTAGAACAAGAGTAGTTGTGCATGGGACAGAGATGCACCTGTGTGCCTGTGGGCAGATCTGTGATTCTCCCTGTTCAGCAGCCTCGCAGGAAAATACTTAAGGTTCTTCTGTGTCTTCTGTATGCTGTTTAACTGGTGCGGGACTAAATGTGCAACTGTTTCATCTTCTTATCAGAGCAAGTGCTTGGAATTGGGACTCGCTTTGCCACTAGTTTCCTGTGTGACCTTGAGCAAATTGTTACACGTCTGTCTCTGCTCCTTTATTTGTACAAAATGCAGATGGCACCTTTCAGAAGTGCCAAAGGGCTGGTTTGGCTAACGTACTCTAAGACCCCTGGATTAAAGTGGTATTGTGAATCTGGTCATCAAGAAATACTGATTCGTTAGCAATAGTAACATTACTGATAACTGAATTTGCCTTAACCGTGTGTTGGATTTCCCTTAAGTTATAGAGCATTTCTGGGGATGTTAAAGGAGAAATACGGGCTGTCATTAAAGTATGGGGTCTAACAGTAGGATCTGAGTGAAAAGGTCTGCTCTCTTGACTACGCGATAGGCAGCGGCTGCTGCTCTGCCTGACGGGTTGGGCTCTGTGAACCCAAGCCTCCGACCCTGTTTGTTTGGCTTCGGGTCGGAGGCTCCCTCTGCGTATCCTCCGATGCCCATGAGCAGGGATCTCCGCAGCGCAGAGCGAGCGCTAATGGAGTGCACAGCCTTTTGTTAGCTGAGGGCTTGGGGTTCGCAGGGCTGAGCACATTCCTGCTGACGAGTGCACAGACAGAGGAGTAAACAACGGCAGCCAGATTTACTGCTGCAGCAAAAATAAACCATTTGTCAAAGAGAGGATAACACAGGGATGCCAACAGCTTGAGGCCACGCCACCTTGGGATGTGCTCTGGTTAGAGCTCGCAAACCAAGCAGGACGGGATAGAAGTGCACCGGGATTTGGCTTGAGTGTGCTCAGAAGAGCTGCATGTAGGGCTGCAGGGGAAAGTGCTGGGGAGTCAACAGGGGTGCACAAAATATTTCCTTACACAGTGTTAACGGGTCCTGGCAAATACCAGGGTAGGTGAAAAACAGTACTGGTCTAAGCTCTATGCTCAAAAGCATTTATGTCCCATAAATCAGCTGCTCCCAATTACAACGCCAAAAGAAGACACTTGGTAGTATATGCAAAATGGTCTTGAGCCTTTGCTGGGCACTGTACGCTATTTTAAGAGTATTGTTCTTTGCATACAGTACAGTAGCATTGATCAGATCATTTGTGTTAATTAAAAACCCCCATGGCAAGTTTCATCAGGGAGAGGTGACAGGTCAGCTAATTATTTTTAGGAAGCAAAGTTCCGTCTTCAGTTCTGAACAGTTTTTATGTCTCATCCTCTACAGAAAGGGAAAAGGAACAGCAAAATTCTCTTTTCCCAGGGGTGAGATGGCATTGCTATTAATATTAATAGGATATACCTCCCTTTATATTCTGACACATTTCCATGAATAAGGATGTACATAATGTTTTAATTATGTGCTTATTTGGTAAAAGGTTAGCAAAAATTAATAAAAAGTTATATAACCTGGAAAACTGACTCTGAAACTACTGCAAAAGGGAAGAGAATTTAACCTGAAACACAGACTTTTAATAGCAGGAATGAGTGTGGGAAGTAGCAGCGTTGACAGAGGTGTGCCTGGTGGGAAGTTAGAAGGCAGTGAGTACTGAGATGTGTCCTGAACCGAGGAAGCCAAGGCCCCAGTTGTCCTCCCCTTACACGTCTGTAATATTTTACATAGAAAGTGGCCAATGCTACAGAAGATAAATTTGTCCCCTTAATTTTCACTGGAGTTGCTGACTCCCACACGGACAAATTAAAAAGGACCGGGCTGCACCTGGAGCATGAACGTGCTGCAGTACTGATGCAGCGGTTGCTCCTTGCATGGGTCCTGGGGGACCTGACCTGTTTGTCAGACAACTGCATGGGTGGGAGGGGAGTGGGAGCAGCGCCCCTGGGACAGTGTCCACGGGCTGTACATCTGCATTTGGGGTAAGCGGGTACAGATGGCCCTGACCGACCTGCAGTCTGGCCCCGTGAATGCCGCTGGAGGGGTAGCTTTTGCAAGCTCCCATGCAGTGACCTTTCAGGAGGGACACGGGGCATCGGAGAGCACGATCTGCTGGCCTCACAGAGACTTCAGACCTGGGCAGGTCAAACGTCAGAATTCCCCTCGGGGTGCTTGCTGCTGAACCGACGGGGTACGGTGCTTGCTGCTAATCCCCATGGCTCTGCGTGCCAGTTGGCTGCCGTGTCCAAGGAAGCCATGTTTATTGCTCTAGCATCCCCCTTCTTCTGTAGGCAACCTTCCACCTTTACCAAAAACAAGAAGGAAAGAAAGCCTAAAAGGGTGAAGAAGGATTTTCATTATGAAGTTAATTAGCTTCTGAGCCAAGCTGCACCTTTTCAAGAGGAGGAATTAGAGGGATTTAATTGCTTTATCAGCCTTCTCTTTGATTTTCAGCAATCAGGCCGATTCCATTTAATTTAACTGCCACAGATGAGAAGAAAATTGATGCACTCACCTGCCTCGGAGCAGAAAGAGAGAGTGAGAAAGAAAAGTTGGAGAAATTGGCAAATATAGTGTCTGCAGATTAATGAAAACCAACAGCATTTGCTCACAATTGGAAATGATGTGCCTGCCCTGAGGTGTTTGGAGCTGTGCGTGTGCCGCTGTGCATGGTGATGTGAGACCCATCTTAATGGCAGAGCACAGGGAAAAGGGGGTGGACCTGCCCTGGGGAAAGAGGGAAATATATTCGTGAGATGATCAGGGATCAATTAAGGAATGGATATGCAGGGGGGCGAGAGAAGAAAGGGGGAGGGAAGCGGACAAAGCCTGGTGCTAGCGTATAAGCAGGCAGAGGTCAATGTGCTGCGTGGGTTGGTGTGGTATCTGCTGTCCTCTGCTAGGGGGTGTGTCCTGCACTTGCTAGGGATGAGGCTTGGTTTACATTATTGGTAACTGATAGTCTGTTTATTTTGGCTAGGTAGTTCTGTCTAACCTCTCAGGGGAGAGGTTAGAAACTGCAGTGCAGGTGTTTGGTGTGTAGTGTGTCTTTGCTGAAATGCTCTCCCTTCTGTCAGAGTGCGCATTGCTGTTCCTACCTTCCATTTTCGTAAAGATATTTAATGAGGAGGAGAATGACACAAAAAAACAGCATGTTGAAGAGGAAGAAGGAAACTAGAAGTGGTGGGAATGGCTGAGGATGGTCCAGGAGGAGGTGATGAGTAGAAACTGGTGGGAGAAAATGCTGAGGCCCATGGAAGTGGGACCCAAGTGATAATGGATCCCTTAGTCCTCTAGTCCTCTAGGCTTTGCGAGTGGCCTCATGGTTTTCAGTCGGTTCAACAAAACATTCACCTGGAGCCGCCTGTAGCCACGTTGGCAATCTGGGGAAGTTGTCTGGTTCTCAGCCAGCATCTGAGTGCCCTCACCTCTTGGAAATAAGGACTTGTGGAGGTGTCTGGAGACAGCCCTTCAAAACATGCCTTTGGGAATGCGTGAGCGAATTTTGTTGCAGCTGCTGGCCCCCAGTTTAAGGAAGGCTCTTACCTCACTTACCCAAGACCTTTGGGAGACTCTGCTGTCTCATTCTGGGTCTTCAGGGCAACTCTTTGTTTGAATGAAGATGATGAGTGGTTGAAAAAAAAAAAACGCAGTTGGGAAGGTGGTGTTTTTAGTCTACTGTCCCCTCAAAAAAGATAATCAGTGGAATTGATTTTTTTAATAGTGTTTTCCAACAGAAAAGATTGTTTAACTGAAAATGAACTTATTGCCAAAATGTCAGTTTCACGGAAATTTTGTTTCACAGGCTTTTGACAGAAGCCTCTTAGTAAGATCGACACCTTCCATTTCGTTACTTTGAGTGTGAAAGGTGGTTTTTAATTTCAAAATACCTCTTGTTCAAAAAATATTTAATAATATTTAAAATGCTATTTAAACAAGAATATTAAAATCACCTTATTTTATTGGAATAAAACATTTTGACCCAGATTCATTTCTGCCAGGAGACTCATTCTATGACAGATTTCTTTTTGTGTGGCTTAAGTCCAGTCCTTAGTTAAGCAAATTTTAAAATTGAAAGTTTTCAGCAATTGGGAATTTTCCATTTCTCCACAGATGTCATAACTGGGATTCTGTTGTGCTCTGAGGCTCTGGGTCTGTTTTCTATTTCAAGTCTCCACATTTAGTTTTAACAACTCTCTTACCAAATGGCGTTTTCCCCATTATTTAATTTCATAACACCTTTGGCACTACCTATGAGAATGGCCTCTGCTCGATCCCAAAGGCATCTTGAAGGTTAGATCAGGTAGGCTGCATTTCTTTAGATACTACTAAACATGCATAGTAAGAAGAGATTTTTCCTCCTGCAAAAGAGGAAAGACAGAAAGCAAGGAAAGGGAAGAAAAGGTACAGAAGTGACTCGGCCTGGGCTGAGAAGTGTAGAAGGACAGGCTCGGGAGCTCGGTGTGCATGTACTGATGTGCAAAGAAGTGCCAAAGCCACTCGTCGGCACTGCCTCTGTGCCGGGCGCCACAGCTCGTTACCGGGGACCAACCTGGAGTAGAAGCAGGAGCACCCAGAAGCTGTCATCTCAGTTACATGTCAGGCCATGAGACCTCTGAGATGGAGTTGGCTCTTGGCTAGCATCTAACACCTTTGGGTATAGACTTAAAAAGGAGCAGCTTTGTGGGCTGTAATTAAGACTCTGGAAGGGACTTTTTTCTGGTGATTCTCTCTGCTCGCCCACAGCAGGTTAGATGAAGGGGTTAATAAGGTATTATTTCCCCACAAAAGTCCTGACGGTGCATTTCCTCGCAGCTTGCCTGCCAGGCTTGGCCTAGCTCTGTGGATCAAAGGCTGGTTATCACTAATATTGAGCTGTTGTAACCTCTGTCCCCTTTGATTAAAGTGGCGCTGCTGTGAATTTCTCAGTTAATCACGCCTTGGCTCACGGGGTCAGCTTGCAACTTGGCAAGTTCAGAAAACTACAGCGGAGGAGAGAAAGGTAAAATGTATTATGCAAATGTGATTATGATTGAGTCTGACTCCGCCCGGCCCAGGCCTTGTGCTGCTGGAGAGGCTGGAGGCAGAAGAGGAAACAGCCTGTCCTACAACAAGAGGGACTGGGCAGTGGAAAAGCGGAGGCTCCTTTCTTCTCCCCTGAACTTTCCACACCACTGGTGAGCGCAGTTTGGGGCCTTTGAAGCCCACTGGCAAGGTGCCGTGTGTTCAGAGGAGAACGTGACCTCCCAGACACATTTCCATCCCCAAGAGCTATGGTTTACAGTTTTTCCTTGGACCACATTGGGAGCTCTTCCAGTGGGTTCAGGACCACTAACTCGGCTTTCTACTCCACATCACTTCCTGGAACCTCATGATGAGAGATATCAGCAAGCATCACGGCAACGTGGGTCTGATTTCAAAGCCCACCATAAGGTCGACAGGTGTGTGAATCACAGCGTGTATGTGCAGGGCTAAATATGAAGGCTTGAGCCCCCTGGAAGGCCATGGTGTAGGACTGAAAAGTGAACATAGCTGGCAGTGAATTATTAGTGAACTGTGTTAGTGAACACAGCAGCCTAACCCTGTTTTGGTTGCTGAGGGTGCTGAGGAGTGGAACTGCTGAGTAGAAAAAGGAGGTCAGGAGGACTGAGTCTAATTACAGAAATCGCTCCTTTCTGTTCAGCGTTTTGGTCTCCCTACCTGCTCTGGGGTGTAGTGGCACTGTCCTGCCATATGGAGGTGCATTTGAGAGTTCTCAGCACTCAGGATATGTTTTTTGGAAGGTACCCTATTCTCACTAAAATTTCAGAAGGCCCTAAAATTGGCAGTCAAGGACTGGGCTATCTACAGGCATATGGTAAAGGCGTATGTACATGCAGAGATTTTAATGTTCTAGGAGTACCAGTAAAATTACCAGTGAAGCATTTTTACTGTGGTTGCAAAACTGAGCCATGTACTTGTCTGCTTAATCCAAGTGAAACAAGCTACAGCTATAACTCTGTTTTTGCCATTATTGCTATGCCTTCAGATGTGGTTTTATCAGCCATCTATTGAAGAAGGTTGAAGTCCTGTCAGAGTTGCTCCATGAGGGCCTAGGCAAGCAGAGAGATTGGGCGGATGGCTGGTGTGGCAGGGGAGCAGGGCCTGGTGAGGAATGGCTAAGCGGTGCAGCAAGGAGCAGAACCGTGTGCCTGCACGCCCAGTTCCCCTGTGCCGAGATGCCTGCTGCTGCTGGCACTGCTTGGTTTTAGCAGTGGTGCTCAGACTGAGGATGCTGGATGAAGATGAAGGGAATTTGCTCTTTCCACTGGCCTGGCAGAATGTTTCCTTATCAGCTCATATTCTCTCTGGATCCCAAATTGACTTGCTAAGGCATCGCATTCATACCTTTGTCCTTACCCTGACTGGCAGGGGAAAAGGGCATGTTCCTGCCCTGCTGACACTGCTTGTGCTCGTTGGCCCTGCTGTCGAGGGGAGGGAGGGAGGAGGAGATGTGCCTACAGAGCCTGTGGTTGAGGAGAACTGGTGAGGGTGGCACGGGGGGGACACCTCGGCTCCAGCTGTGCTGCAGAGCAGACCTGAGCCAGTGAGCAGAGGTGCGGGAGGCGGCGGGCAGGGGCGCGCCTCTGCTGCTCACTGCGGGTTGGAGCCGGGAGCACAGCACAGAGGGGAGTGGGGAGTGCTGGAGGAAGAATGAGCACGGCGGGGCATTCTTGATCAGACCCGCTAATTAACTGCTTGCTCTTATTTTATTTACTCCAATCTTTCTATTTTTGCATCATTTGTTTCCTTGTTCAAGCGAAACAGCAAGAAACTTTTTAAAATTTAAATTCAGAAGTGCTGGAACTGGGCTCCTGCTGGGGAGAAAGTCCTGGAGCTCTGCTCCTGATGGCTTTTGGGAACGGATGGCAGTGTTTCACTGTCTCGCTCTCCTCCAAAGGCAGGTACCATTCTGCTCTGCTGGGGCACGTGGCTCTCATTATGTTATCAAACCTCACGAGCACGGGAATGGAACCGCAATGCCTGCTGCTATTTGAAAGACCCCTAAGCTTGAATTTTAGTAGGTAACGCATACAGACATCTTCCCATCATGGGCTTTTCCTCGCTTTACATCTGTCTTTCCCTTGTATGCTTCTTAGTCCCTTTGCACTGTTTTGTTCTTTTAGAATCATAACACATAATTATTCTATATTTTTTATAGATATGGTAAAGCTAATGTCCAGATCTCTTAAAGGACATGATCCTGGACAGCTATGAATGTAATCTCCTTTATTTTTAATTTAATTTAATTTATTTTAATTTATTTTTATTTTATTTTATTTTATTTTATTTTATTTTATTTTATTTTATTTTTTTAATTAAAAAAGTTTTTGTTTTTGTTTTTTAAATCAAAGTGTTTTGGGAAGATAAAGCAGCACTGCTGGATATCCATCCATTGCATGGATAAGATCATGGCTGGGAAGCAGTAGTCCACCCAAGGCCATAGGAGAAGTCAGTGCTAGAGTTAAGAGATGAACAAGTGTTCCTGGTAGTCTATTTTATCACGTGCCTTCTCCTTAGAGAAAGTGGCTTTCCTACAGCTTCTGTTTTCTGATCTCCCAAATCTCTGATTTCCCAAATCTCTGATCTCCCTCTGATTTCTTGGCCAAGCCTACAAGAGCAGAGACAGGCATTGCACTGTGAGCTGAGGGTTAACAGTTTCCTCCGGGAGAAGCTCCACTCTTGCAGTGCGAGCTGAGCATTGCTAGCTTCACTGCCCAGGAGACCGCTGCCAAACACCACACTTGGCGAGACCGCTCCTCTGTCAGGACCTGGTAGGGCTCTGCAGAACAGGAGCTGAACCTCAAACTTCCTCTCTAAACTGCGAGCTATTGTAACTGTGAAAGACGGGTATGATGGGCCAGTAGCAGAACTGTAAGTCACTTTATAAGGATCATACCCAACGCGTTATGTAGCCCCTTACAATAGTGAGGAGCTTCAGCCCAGGTGAACCTTCCAGCATCCTCTCTGTGGTTTCCATTGCAGATCTGGATCACTTGGTCTGTAAAGGAGCTAAACAACATTAGGCTCTCAGGTTCTTCTGAAATCCAATGGAAATCGGGCATCTCTCTCCCTTCAGTTAGTTTAAAAATCTCTAGCAGTGACATACAAAATGTGATAAGCAGGCTTCTTTAAAATACTTAAGGCCATATTTCCTAGTCATTAGTATCTGATCTGTGCACTGCTGGATACCCAGGTAGTGTTAATGCGATTGATTCGGCTGCAGCTACAGCTGGAGTTTTGTTCAGTATGGTGGAGCACTCGGTATGGTTTTTACGTGTGCGATGTTTTGATGCATTATAGGGCATGTGGGAGAGCTATGCCTGGGCAAAGAGGGGGTGTCGTGGGGTGGGTCTGCAGCACAGGCAGTTGCAGACACCACAGAAAAGATGTTCCTATGGACAGTCCTTGCCACCAAGTACAGCACTTGTGAGGCTGCTCTGATTTACATTCCAGATATCCCCATGCAACAGCCCAGTATCCCAAAGTTACAAAGGTGGTCAATTTTAACCCCCTTAAACTTAGAGGTCCAATGTAAAACCTTAGTCCTTATTTATCACAGTTGATTGTTTCAGCAGTGACCGGCGCCCTAATGCCCTGCTTTCTCTCCCTGCATCTTCTTCCTTCTTTCTTCCCTTCCTCCTCCTTCCTCTTGCCCTTCTTTTCCCTCTTTGCTTTCCCTCAGCCCTCTACTTCCCTGCACGAGTTTGCTGCCTCTTGATTAAAATGTTGACTTTAACTTGGAATTAACCTGATTAATGTAATTGAAAGTAAAAGTCCGCTGCTCAGCACTTTGGGTGATGAGTGGAGATGGATTGAGAAAGAAAGCTTTCAGATTGAATACACTTCTCTCCTCTGGCTGTTAATTGCACCGTTTACTGGTACCTGACTCACTGACCGTCAGTGTTTAGTCCAGTTAATGATGATACACAGTCCATACTTTCCAGAGATAATTAAAAAACATTCCAGCAGACACTCTGCTGCAGAGAGCTTTCCTATCTGTCGCAGTCAGCAGGCCCCAGGGGTGAGGGGTTGCAGGATGGAGAGAGGGAAGGCTGCGCTCTGGGTGCACGGAGCGGAGCTGGCCTTGGCTGTGTGGGGGTTTAGAGGAGAAGAGGGAAGGTAACTTCTCGCCTGCTGGCGTCCCTCTGTCGGTCTCCTGGCCACACAATATTGGATGTGGGAGAGCATGAAGACTCCCTGGAGTTGGGGGCCTATTTTTGTGCTCCCAAGGCACTTTGACTAAGCCGTGGGATCTCTCCCTGCAAAGTCATTTGAGCTCTTATCTGTAAGAGTAACTCAGCACTGTGATCAGTGAGAAATAGGCATTTGAGGGCTTTCTGCATCTGGGCATTGGTCTCTTATGTCATACTTGCACATCTGCAAAATAGGAGTGCTCAGATTTCCGTATAGATGGGGGACTCCCAAATGACTGTGGACAGAGATTTAGAGAAAATGTCATGGCTGCCATGTCCCAGAGACTCCCATACGTTGCAGTGGTAGTAGAAAACCCTTCTTTTTTTTTTTTTTTTTTTTCCAAATATGAGAATCCATCTGGAAGCAGGCTGGAAAGGGTTGTGATGAGAACTCATATATTGCTGAAAGGAGTATTCAGGCAAAACAGACAATTTGCAGCAATGCTGGTGTTGGTTAATGTATTTGCTAATGGCCTGAAAAAGGAATGAGCAGAGAAGAGGAACTTGTAGGTATGCTGATTGAGACCAGAAAAGATGACAAAGAACTTCTAAGGCCCTGACAAGAGTAGGTGAATTAAGTAACGGAAAGAATAGATTTACACACTGAAGGAATCCTGCAACCATCTACTCTGCCCTCCTGAGTGAGGCCCATGTTGTCACAGAAGACATTAAGACAGTAAGAGCCTGTTATTTCCGTTGGCACTTTGTTCCGGTAGCTAATCGCTGTAAGTTAAAACTGTAGGCTGTATTTTTCATTTGAATTTGCCTGCATTTTCACTTCTGGTCACTGGGTCATATTCTACTCTCTCTGCTAGACTGAAAAGCCCTTTTAACTTATGTTTTCTCCCTGTTCAGATACTTCTGTTAAACTCAGTGCAAGATATTGCACACTGAAAGCAATGATTTGCATTTCTTGTATGCCTTGTGCTGTCAACTCAGAGAAAAAAGCTAGGTGTCACTGTGACCAGCTCAGCAAACGTAAGTACTCAGTATGTCCTCAACCACCCTCTCTTGTCCTGCTGCCATCTCCCTTTACACACGGGCTCTGTGCAGTGACCTGACTATGAGCAGTGTTGAAGCTCTGGGGAAGAGGCTGAGATTTTAATGAGAGGAGTGGGGTGAGTGTTTATATTACAGTAGCAATGAAAAGCTCTCATGAGATCAGAGCCCTTGTCATGATAGGTTTTGATTTTTTTTATTTTTTTTTTAAGAAAAAAATGGAAGAAAAGGCAGATTATATCCCAGAGGATTTTTAATCCAAATGCTGTGGGATCTGGAAAGAGTCTATCCTCTCACACATGGGAAATCAAGATCTGGATGTTGAGCCCACAGACAGGAGCAGGATGAGGACTGGAGCCCTCACCTCTTGCCCCATAGTCCAGCACTGGTTTGTAGGAGCCTCCTGCACACCATGTAACACTATAAATTGGTGCTGTTGTGCAGAAAAAGACAGTGATTTTTTCATGCTTTATCACACTCCCAAGAGACTAGGAGTCTGCATGTAGCAGAGGCACATATATATATTAAAATAAAATCTGAATAGTGATATTAGTAAATGTCAGGGGCTAAAAGACTCCTCTCCTTTGAGCAGGTAACTCCTCCAAGGAATTTTCAAGCACTTAAATCTGGCACTTTCCAGACACATTATCTGTTCAGATGCTTGGTCAAGATGCCTAGGCTGACCATCCAGAAGTACTACGTCCTGGAGAATTTTTTGTTCTACTTCTCTGTCTAAAGGGATGATCTAAAGATCTAAAGGGATGAATTTTTTAAGCTTTAAGCAGAAGCTTTGAAGTCTCTGGTAAAACCTAGCTGGAAAAAACAAAACAACAACAACAACAAAAACTGAAATATGGATGGAGAGCTGTGTGCCCTCATTATGTCCCTTCCCCTTTCGTTTTCAGTTGTCATTCCTATATCTGCTTTAACCTCTGCTTCATGCTCTTTTCCATGGTTATCCCATCTCTGAGCCTTCCCTCTGCTCTGTATCACACCTACTCTTACCCTTCTCACCAGCTGCTAGGTCCTTTATCATTGTCCATTGCCCCCATTGCCTTTACCACAGTTAGCCTCATAGCCGTGGAGCACCGGGAAGCTTTCATTCTGTTTGACAGCAAAAAAAACAAGACTCAGAAGGGCAGAGGAACCTGGTCAGGGTCACCTAGCAAGTCTTTGGCACAGCTAGGTTTGACCAGCTCAGAAGACCAGGAGTACTTAGGCACCTAAGAGCTGGGTAACCTTCTTCTTGATTATCAATTTTATTTTTTTAATTGAAAAGGTTTTCCCTCACACTAACAACATTAAGACGAGGAGAGAGAGCATTTCCTTGCAGTGGGCTGCATCCTGCCCTCGGCTAACTTGTGCCCCTGCAGGTGGGAGATGGATGCACCTGGGGGCATAACTGGAGTCCTTGAGCCCTGGCCTGCAGGGTGCTGAGCAAGTTCTCATGGAACACAGGTGGCACAGAGGAGCATGGCCCTGCCGTGGGTTTGCCTTGGGGCTGGCCTTGGTGGCAGAGCTCAATTGTGGTAGGCGTGTGGGCCCAACAGGGGCAGAGCACAGCGGGAGGATGCTGCGTGGGACCCGCTACACTGGCACCTGTGAGGAGTCCGGGCTGGCTCTTGTTTGCTATTCCCTGCACACACGCAGGGAGCCTCGTGCACTAAGTGACATCAAGGCTCATTATTTTCATCAGATGCCACATTTGTAACCTGTTACCGAGTAAATTGTGATAAAATAGACTGGAGCAGCCCAGGGTCTGACTCTGCTGAGATGGCTGCTGTGAGCACAGCAGGCAGGCACGGAGCCCTCGGGCTGCTGGCTCCTGCACCTTAAAGGAGCAGGGAGCCCTCTCGGGTGGCTCAGGGGCCTGGAGCAGAAGGCGCCTCTGGTGCATCTTTTTGGCATGCTTTGTGTCTTGGGATGAAGGTGAGCGGAGTCTCTTCCGATGGTCCCAGGAGGCAGCTCAGGGGATTTGCCTCCCTCCGTCTCCTCCCGGCCATTGGGTAAACTGAGATAAAGGGGGAGCAAAGTGACTTGCCCCATGTCACACAGTAAATCACAACTTCATCTCCTAGTTCTTCACCCTGCTTGAATGGGTCCCTCACAAGTTGCGGTCCAGGTGGCAGTGGGGCCAGCAGTAGAACAGCAGTTCTCACATTCCCTCCGTGTTGGAGTCCAGATGATCTGTGGGACTCACTGTGGCAGTTGGGAGAGCATGGAAAAAGAAACAGCTCATTGCCGGGGTTTAGTTGTTTCTGAAGATTCTCAAGGCTGCCTTGGACATTCAGGTTTTTGGAGAGCAATGGCATTTGTTTCCGTGCCAGGAGGTACCAATTCTACTGTAGTTGCCTTGTGCTTCCCTCTCAAGACTTTTTGGTGCTGTGCACATACATGGCTGCACCCCATAGCATGTATTATCGTAGGTTCCCAAATACATGTTTTTGCAGGATTAATAAAGGCTGAATAGCAAATAGCAAGATGCTTCAAACATGAATAATACATGTTGCTGGTGGTGCCGCAGTTGAATGTGCTGGAGATGCTTATAAATGATGGCTTAAATATAGGGTTTCTTAGGAATTTTAATACATCAAAAAGTGTGTTGTGATCCAGAACAAGAATAGTTTGAGTTTTGTCTTAACTAGTGAAGCCATTTGAGAGCACTGCAAATATTTCACATTGGCAAAATCAAGATGGTGTGATTTGAGAGCCTTTCTGCATTCTGATCTTTTACAAATTTTTACAAATAAAAGAAAACCAAGTGATGTTTTCAGTAAAAATAAAGACATTTATCAGGGAAAAAAATGAAAATATTTTCCATATTTTTTACAGCTAAAAATGCCTCTGACATGGTGAAATTATGAAATACTTCACTGATATCAAAGGTGTTTGTTTTTATTTTTTTTATGGAAGAGGGAAATGTGCATGAACTTTCTTTTTTTCTAACTTCATCTGTATGCATCCACCTCTGGACTTTGGTTACAAGCTGACCAGCTTTTTACTGCAGCACTTCTTTAATGCTTACTGGTCCCTTATAATAGAAAGCGTTCTCTACTCTCTGCCCCAAAGGTCTTACAATTTAAATTGGCAGTTCAGAAAAATCATCTCCCTGTTTCAGGAACTGAAGCATGGCAAGATCAGTGATTTGCTCAAGGTGACATGGAAAGTGTAAAAATGGGCACCAGCTCGTTCCCCTGTCTGGATGAGGTCTATCCTCCAAGTTGCCCCTCATTTTGGGAGCCCTCAGTGATTTTGGAGCTGGCCCGAGCAGCGTGAGGTGGGGAGGTGGCCAGTGGTTGGGGACAGCGGTGGCTGGCCATCTCTGCTGCAGCTGTCACTGCTCTTTGCTGACAGTTGCTGTAATCCATGCTGCCTGCTTTTATGGTGCTAATTAATCTCTTTTAATTAATGAAATCCTTCTACTTCACATTCCTCCCCTTTCTTTCCTCTTTGCCTCTCTTCACCTTCCACAGCTGAAACCTACAGCCCTCCTCGAGCAGGGTTTGACAAAACCTCCAGCCTTTGAACATCTCCGCATATTTGTCTGGCAGCACTGGTGCCTCCATCTGCTTTTCTCTGCTGGTACAGTTGCAGTTTAATCTTCATGGCTGTTATCTTTGAAGCACACTTGATTTCTCAAAAGAAAAACAGCTAAGCATTTTAGTACCCACTGCTTTCCTTCTTAGGAAATCTACGCAGCGTTGCTGTTTAATCATGGCCTGAGTTTGCGAACATTGTGTGGGATGATTCTCCTTTAGATAGACTTACAGGCTTGATTGGGGCAGTGCATTCAAATCACATTGTTTGCCTGCATCTCTGCACTCCAGGACTGGGTTTCTCTTCTATAATTCTGTCCCTTAACTCCTACTTAAAATCTTTTCTTTCTCCTCTTGGAGCACAGTCTAATGCTCCTACTCATGCTATGAAACTTGTCATTCTCTGGTAGGTAACTTGAGCAGAAAAAAGGCTTGGGCATTGCCTGACTGGAGGTACCCAACCTGTCTGCTCCTACTCCATTATCACTTCTGGTATTCCTGAAAAAGCAGGGACCAGGGCCCTGCTGCACAAGCAGTGCACAATGCGTCAGAAATACAGCCCAGGTCCTGAAGGACGTGCAGTCCAGCCCCACTCTGCACTCAGACACGTCTCACTGCTTGGCTGACCGATGACAGAGGTTCGGGGAGCCGAGCTTTGAGGGTGACAAAGGGAGGTTTCCATACCTCTGCCTATTCAGCTGCTAATCACAACGTATTTTTCCCTGCGCAAGCCGTGCCAGCTATGTTGCTCTCTTGTTAGACTGTTTTCAGCAGTTTCTTTCCCTCCCTCAATATCTGAGTTTACAGTGCCTTTCCTCCAGCTGTAGGGGCTGATTTACATACAAAAGGGTGATCAGCTGTGGGAAGAACAGCCTAGCGGATCAAATACTAAGTGACATTAAGTGGCATCCAAGTGACATTACTTCGATTCTCTGCTGAGCTATGAGTTGCTGTGCGACGGTGCACGCAGTAATTAATTCCTATGCCTCAGCTCCCCAGCTGTAAAATGGGCATGGCTCTGCGTCCCTCTCCAGTCCGGCGTTACTCAGAGGCCAAACGGAGCAGTGCCTGCGCACAGCCTGGGAACTGCTGCCGAGGCCCATCCGAACATGTCCTTAGAAAGCTGCCACAGAGGCAGTTACTGTGCGTGGGAGGACTGAGGCTGTGTCTTGGTTGTAAGACACAGAGCCATTTTTTACGTGGCATCAGAGCTGCGTGGGGACCCTTTGGTTACGTTCACTTTGGCATCGTTCTCCTCATCGCCATCGCTGTGAGTGAGAAAGTGCACGCAGGCCCGTGGAAGGTAGAGCTGCAGACTGGCTCCTTAGCAAGTAATGGTCTGGGCATACAAATCAATTTAGGGAGATATATTGACATCTGAAAAACTTTCATGGCTCATATTGTATTTTATTGGTTAGTGAGAGAGAGAGAAAAGTACACCTTACGGAGTGGTAATAGGAAAGTTTACAAAATAGGTGTTTCACTGAGTGCATGTGCTCACACTCACTGGGACTCCCTGCTTGTGATGAGTTAAATCAAGAAGTATTCTGTTAAACTCAACATGAATAAATGAATTTCTGACGTGTTCTCTGCATACTCAGGCAGAATCGAGGCACATGTGTAGTGTCAAGTCGCTGTTATGCCCCAAGTTGTAAATGCTTTATGAAAGGTACATGCCTTGTAGCTTTAAAGGGCCAGATTCTGCTCCTGGTTGTGCTGATGTAAATCATAGATAATGCCCTTCAGGTCAGGATAGAGCTCGACAGGCTGAACAAAACCTGATTCAAGATGTAGAATTACGTGAAAAAGGACGGGAGCAACAGGGGGACCACAGAGGCCTAGTGAAAGGTCGTTGTCATCTTCTTTCATGGCTGCGTACAGAAGGCCTCCCCCAGCTTTAGCTCTGTCCTCAGAGCAGTAGGAGGAGGCCCCAAGCATTCTTTGCAGAGACCTTTGCCTCTGGTTTGGAGAGGAGATCAGCCAAGCTGTGATGTGGACATACAGAGCTTTTCTCCCCAGAGCGTGCACACTTCCATCCATGACAGGAGGGCTGTGGAGCAGCACATGCTGTTGTACCCCACCATGCTTCTCAGGAGGTAAATGAGTTACACAGGCTGGGAGAGGCTGTGGGGTCTCCGCTAACACCAAACACGTCACTGAGCTGCCCATACAATGAGGGCTCGGCCTGCCGCTGGCCTGGGATAAGGTGTTGAGAAGTGGCAGGAGGTGAGAAGTGCCAGCACACTGCTTCCCAGCTGGCTCTGGAAACCGTTTGTGCCTGTGTCCATCTGCACTCAGATCAAAGCCTCCCTGAATTATTCAGGTGCTCTTTGAAAGCTCTCAACATGCAGAAAGTGAAGGCAGCTTGGCTTTACCTGCTGGAAAACAGGTACTCATTATAAGCTCCAGGGCCAAACTAAGGTTTTCTGCTGCACACAATGGCAGCACCTCCTGCCACCTTTGTGGTAGGGGTTCTCTCTTTCTGTTACATCAGGTTCTCACGTACAGGCCTAGGCTGTGTGGGCCTTCAATCCTTACAGGCTTCAGGAGGTACTTAGCATCTCGTTGGGCCCATCCTTGCAGACCAGCGCCATGATACTGCATTCCCAAGTGTTCTGGGCATGTGGAAGCAGGTGCCCTGAAAAACATCAACTGGCAAACTCCTCTCGACAGTGCTGAGTGGTTCCAGCTATGTTGATGGGAAGAACATTCAGTTCATGCTATCTTATTTGATTCTTTAGGACTAAACTTGAGATTTCCAGGAGGATAAGGGCATTGTGTGCTCTTTTGTGCCGTGATGCTGCAACCTCTCTATTGGAGTGATGTGGCCCCAGCAGTGACCCCTATGCTGTGGGAGCAGCCATGCATAGCATGCAGTGCCACACAGCAGCTAAAAAGAGAAAAAAGGTCTGTGAAGGGTAAGCAAGGCACGGTCAGATCTCTCTGCTGTCCTTTGAGGTCCTATGCTGTCTGCGTGGGCAGATGCAGCCCTCTTACAAGGAGAGACCATGCATGGTCTTCATGCCACTTTCTGCATGTTGAGCCTTCTGCACGTCCAAAGCTGCAATTATTCAGTCCAGCGTTATCAACTGTGATGTCCTGGTATTATTTTGTTTGCATGGTGGTTTTGTTTTTTTAATGTCAGTACCAGGAGACAAATGATTGCATTCAAGTGTAGCTTCTATTTTTCAGAAAGGCCATTTTCTCGCCACGTGTCTGAAAAGGGGACAGGATTGAAGAGGAGAAGGAAATCTTCAAGCGTGCCCTAACATTTTTTTGCTTCTTAGATTTTAAGGCTGTCTCCTGAGTTGCTGAGCGCTTGCAGCTAGCCCATTACTAGAAAGTTCATCAGCCAAATTCTACATTTCAGCCTCTGCTGTTGATCAAGTAACCTGCCCACAGATTTACAGAATCAGGCAGTTCTTGCACAAAAAGGTACCAGCAATAGCAGTACTTTTGCTAGTCCACACAGATTTCCTAGAATCACATTACATTTTTTTCCTGCTTGTTGGAAGTACTTATATTGCAAGGCCTGGATCCGTGATGTGCAGCTGTGGATGATGGTGGTCTGTGCCCACTGAACCCCCACAGATCCCTCCCCTGTGAATCATTATCAGCTGCAAAATAACTCCCTGATAGACACTGAAGTGGTTTGATTGTTTCACACTGAGAACTGGGAACTGTTGATTTGTGGTGGTCTAGCTTAGAGAGAGAAGTAGCCGTCTATCCCAAGACAAAAGTAAATTTTCTGACCTCGTTGGTCTTAGGTTCTCCATATCAAAACTGTTTCATATCTGATTTCTCTGTGTCTTCTCTGTGAAGGTCTAGATTATTTCTGGCCTCAGGTAGGAATAGTTTAAGATGTTTACATGTTATTATGGTTATTACTTGTAGAATCACTGCAGTGTTTGAGTGGAGGGACAGACGTGCTTACAGAGAGACATCTGCAAAAGAAACGTGCTAATGCTCTGTGTTTGAACACTCACAAAGGCTGGGAAAATCCGGTCCAGGAATCCAAAACTGTGACATACAGCTCCGTGTCACATGCACCTATGTTATCTACTCATGCTGGAGTAGATAATGCGTGGACTGGAAGTGTTCAGCCACTGCAGCTCTTCACTGGGTACTGGTAATCACGTGTGGAGAAAGAGAGTTTCTTCCTCTCTAGGCCACTTGTATCGGCAGCACAGTGCACTATAACCACACTCAGGATACCTTTGCATTCTTGAGCTTTTATATGGAGGAATAAGTTTGGGTTCTGCTGACCCAACTGGAAAATACACATTACGTTGAATTAAACCAGAAGGCATCTGACTGTTTTCTAACCAGCAAGAGAATGTGAAAAGCAGCACATGCATCATCTGTACATCTCTGCCATATGGTAGGGACATACTTCTGTCTCTTGCTCAAAGGTGGAGATATATCTCAGGGCCTGGCTTCATTTTTTTTTTCTCTGGGGGAAGTGAATGTTTTCAAGTCTTAAAGCCACAGCAGGGTGGAGAGGGGCACGGGGAAGAGCAGAGGAATACTGGGGTGGGTTGCTTAGGGAGGTTGTGTAACCTTCAGTATTGTTTTTAAAAACAGGCCAGACAAAAAGGTTTAGAAATGGTTTAACTGTGGTTGATCCTGCCTTACAGGGGCATGGTCTTGAGGATCTCCTGTGGTCCATTCCAGCCTTATTTTCTGTGATTCTGCAAAGGGATAGAATTAGTATTTCTGTTGCTACAGAGTACTTCAAGGAGTGCTTCTGAGAGCTCAGGACCGGGCGTTGCCTGGTGCTGTACTATCAAGGAGCAGAAAGATGTCCTGCCCTCAGAGAGCTTGCAACTGCGAGTCGAGAAACAACGGATGGTATGGACAGCTGAGGGAATACGGTGTGGAGCCATGAGCTGCTATTGATCAGCAGGATGGGCAGTGCTCATAATACATCAGCAGCCTAACTGCTGTCAGATCTTTGCAGGCATCATGGCTAAGGAGAATTTGAAGGAGGATAATGAGGAAGCTTTGCAAATGAAATCTCCAGGCTCCCACCACCCCTGCTCCAGAGCTGGGCGGTGGCAGGATGACGGTTTGCCTCCCCTTCTGCCTGCTCTCGTTTCCTCGCCTGCCCCGGCCCGCTCTCCCCGAGGGCGTGGGTGTCACTCCTGAAAACTTGCTTCTGGCCTGGCTGGTGGGGGGGGGCAGGACACAGGACCGGGATGCAGCCCGGCCCTCCGGCCCACATGCTGTGGGATCTCCGCCAGTGACAAGAAGTAAAGTTGATGAGTCTGTATCGAGACAGTGAAGTGACCCCCGTGCTGCTCCACATAATTAATAAATAAAGCACTGGGGGAGTTTTTGCCATGCCGGCTGCTATGACAGGGCTGTCTACGGTGCACTTAAGCATTAAATGACCAATTTCTGTCAGACTAACTTCCCAAGCCTCTCTCTCTCTCTCTCTCTCACTCACAAAGCTAGCTTCCTCGCTCCCTGCACTTGGAGTTTTTCAGCAACTGATGGCTCCTGGTTCATTTCTGTGGAATTAATTGGTCCCTGAATGAATTCTGTTGACAGGGCAATTTATCATGTGTTTGGGTTGACAGTGTTGGATACCGGTAAAGGGGGGGGAGTGGTGTGTGAGTGGGATGAGGGGAGATGGACAGGGTGGGGGTGGGTGGGAGGATGAAGAAGAGGAGGAGTAGAAGAAAGAGGAGGTGGAGGAGGAGGTTGTTTAAAAAATAAAACAAGAGAGAGAGAAGTTAAATCCCATTCCTCCTTGGCTCCCTCCAGTCCAGCTCAGTGCATTGGTAATGCACAAGAGGGATGGGGAGAAGAAGGGGGGGAGGCAGGGAATGCTCCTTCTCTTGTGACAGGAGTCAGGATGCTGCTTTTCTGCAGTTTGCACTATGGCTTGGGAAAAAACAACAGCAAAAGCAAGTAGTTGTGTGGTGTCTCGGGCTCAGCCACGAGCCTCCCTATGTATTGCCCTACTTCTCTCTTACAACTGAGTGGGTGGGAAGCTAGGGAAAATCCTGTTAACACTCCAAATGCTGACGGATGCGCCAGGTGCTGTGTGGTGTCCAGCATCTCACAAGGTGTCGGTGGCTGCTAGTCAGGGCCGCCCAAGGAGGAGTCACGTCTTACAAAGCAGCACCAGTGGTTTGGGTCAGCGTGGCTCGGAGAGGGGTGCCCCATCCCACGTGTGGCTTTGACAGTCTCATGTCTTCAAAGATAGGGACAATGAAGGACTTACTGGTATCATTAAAATTGTATTGTAATTACATTGTCATTAAAATGCCGTGACTCTGGCTTATGTTTTCGGTTTCTAGCCAGCATGATCTAGGTGCTAACTAGCTCTAGTGCGGAGCTGGAACAGGCAGAGAGAGATGTAGGAAGCAGGAAGGTGGCACAGGCAAGCTGCAGAGGATTTAAGAAAAGGACTTTTTATAGGGCCCCTGAGTTTCCTGCAATTTAGAAAGCCTGTTAAAGTTACTGTACTAAGAGCAAATATAGAGGAAAAGAGCGATGCAAACACATTGTGGGTAAAGGGAAGACTTATTTTCAAACACTTCAATATTCCTTCTCTTGATGTGATCATTCCACGGAAATGGTGCAGGCAGCTCTTTCTGAAGGTTTTTACAATACGTTTCCATTGCAGTTACTCAGGTAAATAAAGCTGAGAGTCATCTGTGGTGCAAGGGATCAAATCCAGAAATACTCCTGTTGGAGTCGAGAGGATCCAGAATGACAGTCGTGACTTGAGATAGCTGGTTTAAGGAGGAAATGCATGAATGTAGCTATATTTGATGTAGGATTCTAAAGCATAAATTATTTGGGGTGAGGACCAGCCTTTTGTTGTAGCTTGATAAGACAGCAAACAAAAACGTATACAGGAACTGACACATACAAACTGGCAATGGTAGCAATAATACCCAAGCAGAGATTTTTCTGCCTAGAAGTCAGGCAAGCAGACAAAACTTAATCAAGAAAACCTGTGAGGTTGGTTAAAATCCCGAAGAACAGAAGTATTCCTGGTTGCCGATGAGAAGGTGCTTGTGTAAGAGTTGAGTGCCTTTTTATAAAGAGGCCCACCCTGAGATATGAAGTCTAAATACACATTTTTTGTAAAGAGTGTTTTTTCTCAATAGAAAGAAAATTAGCAATATTACAGTTTATAAATGCCAAGATGAAGAATGTAAGGTTTGGTAGTGAAGGCTCGGCAGCCCAGTGTACACAGATCTGAAACTCCAGCAGCTCTAAGTTGATAGTAGGTATATTCAACCAGAAATAATGTGCATGTTTTCAACAGTGCAGGTAATCACCTGTCAAAATATTTTAGCTAGGGTTCAGTGTATTTTCCAGCACTAGAGCCTTTATACTTGGTAGCGAGTGTTTCTCTGCAACAGATTCTCCCAGCTCCAGACCTGCAGCAGGAATTAATTCAGAGCAGCCCTATGGGTATCCCATATCAGAGGCCAGACGATGATCACAGTGTGCTGGGAGTCTCCTCTGGGGTAGCTGCTGCAATGGACTTGAAAACAGCTATCTTAAAAGTCAGTGCTTGATTCCAGTTTCACTTACACACTGTTTACACGAGTGTAACTCTTTTGACTTCAAATTTCGGATTGACAGTGTTGGATGCAGAAGGCAAATCAAGCTCTGAGAAAAATGATTATGACCAGGCTGTCCTGAGCCAGTCAGGTGAACATGACACAGGGCACATCAATGGAGTAAATGGGCATATTTCACTTACATCACTGAACCTCTGGGACATAAACACAAACATTTTTACAGGAAAAACTGTCCTTAAATATTGAAAAGGGAAAGCAGAACCTGAAGCAACACAAATCCTTTTGTACAGTGAATTGGAGATAAAAAACTCTTGTGGTTGAAAGGCAATGGTTTAAAAATGAAGTCTGCATAAAATAAGGGAGACAAAATGGACCAAAGTTAGCTACAGGAAAGTTGCATATCAAACTAACTGAGTGCATATAGAACTAAATACACAACAGGTAGTTAGACATGGCAAGATAGACAACGTACAAATTATTCTCTATATGATCTCTGGTAGCAATGGCTACAATTAGAATTATAGGCCACAGATACAGGCTCAGTTTTCTCACTTTTAATGCTAAGTCCACGGATTTAGGAACATTGGGCTTCTAAGAGTGGGCAGGCTTATGGTTTCTCTGGTCTACAATCCCTAGTAGTAGTCTCAACAGATTCTTAAGAGGAAGGCAGAGGAACTGTGCAATAGGAAGATGTAGGAAGAATCTGCAGTTTATTGGGAGCCCAAGCAGCCTACAGTTGGCTTAATCCCAGAAACGTTAATACCTGTCCAGAGTGCTTGTTGAATGCTAATTACTCTGGATATTTTTCCTATCTGTAAGACCGTCCAGTCTTTTCTGGAGTCACGGTGACTTCCTGTGGTTACAAATTCAGTTGGTCAAAATAAAAGCTGTTGGGGAAAAATTTTAATCAGCTTTGAATTTGCTGCTTTGTAATCTAATCAAGTGTCTTCTTTTTCTTGTGTTCTTGTGACCTGCAGGGTCTCTGGTTCTGCTAAGGAAGCCTCTGGCATGGCTTCAGGGGAATGTTCAGGAACCATTTTGATGAATTCCAATTAAGAGTCTTCCTGACACCCAGGGACATAGAGGTCAAAGAATGCCCTGTGCAGCACAGCAACAGACCACAGGGCGCACAGCTCAAGGTAAGAAAGTGGCATAACGGTAAAACAGAACAGAAAATTCCTGAAGACATGAAAGGGCTCTGAATGTGGAAGAATCTTCAAGTGAATTGTTCAGCTAAGATTTCTGCCTAAAACCCAAAAGAACTTGATTCTTGTATCCTCATGGAGAAAATAATGGAATGACAATAATGCTTTGCATTATTACATAGTGATTAATCTGGAATGTAAGGTTTGCGGAGTCGGTCTCTCTGTTTAGCAGGGCACAAGTAACTTGTCATACCAATACTGTAGCATTAACTGAGCTAAACTGGAGCTCTCCAGTGAGTCTGAGGGACTTAACCTCAATGTAAATAACTATCCATCTGGCTGTACAGTTGAGAAAAGATGGTGACCTTGGACAGAAAGGTAAAATGTACTTGCTAGAGCTGAGAGCCATGGATGCTTACATAAACAAGTTGGTAGGTATCAGTATTGTGCATTATCAAATACTGGGGGTGCACTGGAATTCACAGCAGAGACCACTGTGAGTAGTAGGTTACTACTCTGGGAGCTCAGAGAGCAGCATGAAGGGGCTGTTTCTCACCATCTTTATTCCAGGAACATAAACTTATCCATGGAGGAGGTATGGATCATGGTCACAAAACAGTGATGAGTAATGCTTTTGTTTTCAGACTGTTTCCATCCCTCCTTCTAATGACTGTGTTATTCTCTCTTTGACCTCTTCAGTCTGGGCTGTATTTTAGGTGACTTGTTCACCATGATTCCCAAATGCTCTGGTGTCTCTGTCTCTTCTGAGGAAACAGTTGACATCTGTTCCCAGTCTGACTTTGTGAAGGCAAACAGATCTCAGAGAAAATAAAAATATTAATGATTTTTTGCTTTCATCGTATTGGCCAAGCAAAATACATGTGAGGAGGTAAAATCCATTAATAAACAAACAATAATGGGTCAAAACAGGCAATCCATACTCAAAGATAAAAATAGAAAGACATACAGGGCAATATTGGAGGTATTAATAAAGACTGTGCCGGGTTTCCATAATCAAAGGCTGTTCCAAGTTTCCTTTAGTTTTGTTTCCACCCTGTCTTCCCTCCTTTTGGTGGTAATTTACTGTGTGGAATCTTGACCCAGAGCAGGATTTTCTTGAAAGTTAGTAATAGCAGAGGAGTTGCCTTCAAGGAAAAGAAATGTTTGACAACTCCAGGTTGTTCCCCAGGAATGGTACTTTGGGGCCTTTCCCAAGGAAAGATTTTGCTGTTTGCAGTTTATTTTGTGGTAGCTCCTGGGGACCCGTGGTTGCGGGCCAGGAGTCCACTGTGTTCCCTACTCTACAAACACAAAACAGTAAGAGAACTGCTGCTACAGGCTGTAATAACCTTAATGTAATAAAAGTGATCACCCGATATAGACAGAAGGGGGAGCACAATGAAGTAGTTGGAATAGACGGTATAATTGAAATCCCTTTCTGATTTATAGTAAAACATTAAAAAGATGTTGGGTGGTGAACGTGTATCCTAACTGGTAGAAGAACAAGGGAAGATTTTCCAGATTAACTTAGAGAAAAGAATTTTCAAAGAACGGTAAGTTAAAAATAAGTTAATCAAAGCTTGGTTCTGATTAGACAGACAAAGATGATAGGCAGATTTTCAGGGATCCGTACCACTTTTGTTAAAAAAAAAAATCTAAAAATTTCACTGTTTAATATGTAGCTGAGAATCTCAAATACTCCTTAAAGTATTTTAGTAAGAATACTAAGCTGTATATATTTATGTGTCTAGCTTGTATTTGGACCCCTTGGTCACAAATGTAGAAACGGAGCCTTAGAAATATTCTGACAAAGGTGAAACCAAATAACAAAATATTACACCGTTCGGAACGCTGGCCGGTTTCTTAATGGTTACTGGCCAATGAATCCTCCAAGTAGAATGCTGAACTGGGAATAAATCATGGAAGGAAATCTCACTCCACTCCTGAGTGCATCTGCAACAAGAACAAATAGCTCATGAACTGGGAAAGTACTAGGCTGTCAGTGATTTTGGAAAGTTGTGGTATTTGTTTAGATCGCTGAATACAGATTACATTTTAGAGAGCTGCTTCTGGGAATCTTGGCCAAGCCTCTCCCTGTATTAATAGCTTTATGACCTTTCTTTGGGCTATCAGCGTGCTTCTGTGAGCTGTCTGTCAGCACTTTCTTTCCACTATGTAACAGCCTATAGTTTCTTGTATATTTTGTCACAGCGTTTCAAAGGGATTTGCTTAGATTTTCTCTACATTTCATGTATGTATTCTCCTGACAGAAAAGGATGCAGCAAGTAGAAAACCTGTTTGGAATAATCATTATCTTTTCTTTCATTTACTTTCTCAAGAATCTGGCAGACCTTTCAAAGCATATCAGTGAGGTGGGTATGGGCAGCCACCTCTGGGCACTTCCAAGAACACGATTGCTTCCCAGGACCCTTTTGCTAGGGCTAGTTGCAGGTGGCCTCCTTTGCTTTTCTGCATGTCTGCATAGAGGAGGATTCAGAGTGCTGGGATGGCTGGCGAGATTTGTGTGTTGTTCCCTTTCTGTCAATGATCAGATGAGCAGCATTGAATGAGTCGCTTCCCCTTGCTATTTTGTCTAATTATAAGTAGGTTGGTCAGGACGGGAATGATGTCTTAGTTTATACAGTGCACAACACACAGACTCTTCTTGGTATGTCTAGGTGATTGTGTAATATGGTTCATAATCATGATGCGTAAGGCCTGTGATGTTTCTTTCCATGACTGCAGCCTGTGGCTGTGCCATTTTGTGTGCTCATTCAGTACCCCTGAAGCTGTGGGCTATCAGCAGTATTGCAGCAGTCTTTTCAAGATCCTAACCAATGATGCACAGGTTGTATTCTGACCTTATACGCTTAGCCCAGCAAACGTGGATGTGAATGCTAACTAGCATAATCTGGTCAATGTTTTACCAGATTCATCTCTCACATGAAAATCAGTACTTCATATGCCCAGTTTGGCAAGTCTCAAACACTCAGTAAGCAAGAATTGCTTTCGTCCACCTGCAAGAATAATGCAACGAGCTTAAATGTCATTAGGAGCTTTTTGGCTGTTTGTTTTTTAGCTCTTTGTCTCATATTTTTCAGCCTGTAATTGAAACTGGTTCGTGGAACTACATGGACTCAAAACTGTTTTAGGGGGGCTGGGATTTTCATCTTATCATATATGCTGTTGTTGGAGCACAAAACTTTCATGAATGAGACTTGGGCAACTGTAAGACTTAGTAATGTACCAGAATCTGTTTTTAAGGGAATCGGCTGGCTACTGCACTGCCAAGACAATTACACCGATACCTTCAAGCAATCTAAGTGACATGTGATGGCAGGACTGTTCTTAGCAAAACAAAGCAGGATGAGAAAATATAGGTGCATGAGATGAGGCTTGTGATGAGATTTGTGGTGGGGCTTAAGAGACAGCATAAATCCGTCACCAAACAGCAGCTCTGGGGAAGAACAGGTTTATTGAATGGTTCAGGGGCAACCTGATGCCAATATGCAAATGATTGCACTTCAAAAAATTAGGTTAAATTCTCTTTTTGAATTCAAAAGAAATGATAAGTAAAATTTTGGCATCCTTCTTTGATGCAGACAGCAGAGTTCAGAATTTTCCAGTGAAAAGTGGGCAAGTAGAGATGTCCCCTGAAGTCCGACCTTTCTGGGGATCATTCCCACAGGTATCAGCAGCGCCTGAGATCTGCTCTTCTGAGGGCTCTGGTGTGAGCTATTGGTAATTGCTGACATTTTTCTTCCTCTCTCATGCCTTTACAAACATGCTTCCCTTGACATGCAAGGCCTCGTTCTGCCCATCTGCCCAGTCTGTGATCCCCTCCTCGCCCAGCAGAGCGGTACAGATGCCCTCTCTGCGGCTCCTCAGCAGTGCGTGGCTAGATGGGCAGGGTGCGCACGGCAGCTTTGGAAATGGGGTTGGAATATGTCCCTCCTCCTCTGCGGTGTTGTGGCTCAGTCCCCAGAGCCCCAGAGAGGTAGAATGCCACGTTTAACACTCCTGCTTTAACCTTTTAACCACTAGAAAACCTGCAGAGTTGAAGAATACAAAGCTTTCATTTAATACGTGGGGAAAAAAAAAGGCCAGAACAAAAGGTGATGCCAGTTCCTCGCCTCTCACCAGAGCCACGAGGAAAGAGCCAAGCTGCAGATTTATTGCAACCAAAGAGGATGAGCTCCCCCTTCCTTCTTTCCCCATCCCAGCCCCAACCCAGCCCCCAGGAAGGACTCAGTGCTCCATGGAGTCCCTCTGAGCGCGGTGCGGAGCCGGAGGAGTGACAGGTGCCTCCTGATATGCCTAAATGAGAAGAGCCAATCGGAGGAGCCTGCCCGGCTTTTGTTGTCATCTGGCTTTGCTCACGAAAGATGAGTTTGACTGACAGATGCATCAAGGTTCACAGTTTATTGGTTTTTGCAAAAGAGCCAGATCTGCCAATTTAGACAGGGGAGTGACACAAAACTTTCCATCTAAATGGACTAATTTTACCACAGGGAATTCCCAGGCAGAGCGCGCCAAGGCAGGCGCAGTCCTGTTTTATTTTTTAACAAGGACTGAATGACAAATATAAACGACAGTTCTAGGCTGACGGAACATCAGCATTTGACACTTCACAGGGGAGCGGTGAAATAAACAATAGGCAGAGAAATTGAATTAGAATCAGATGAGAGTCAGCTAGAGAGGGAGAGGAGGGCCTGATTCTCTACCAGATCATTTATAAAAGAGCAAACTGAATACTAAGTAGGTATAACACGCTCACATCCTGGTCTATTAGCAGATTTAACCTACTAGTGTGTTACACTTACGTGATGTAAATGAATCACTGGACAAAGGTGGGTGGTAGGGGAGAGCAGGTGGGAGTGTATGAGGGGTTTCTGTTTGTGGTATCGCAAACTTCTGGTGCTAATCTTATCCTGTGTTACTTATAGACTCTTCAGAGTTACAGAGCAAGAAGTATGACAAGTTCATTTTAATTTCTCTCCTGTTCTCACTGGCCCATTGCCTGCAGAGTTGTGTCCGGTCTTCCCGTGTTCTGGCACTTCTGAACTTTTAGATACCCAGCTTTGCAACCTCAGCTGAATTCTTTTACTACTATTTTTTTTTCTATAGGACTTTTTAATTTAAAACAGGCAAACCCTGACATTTAAGAATGATAATTCTGTACACAGTCTGGGACTTCTGAGTGTGGACCGTTTCTGCTTGAGATAAAAGGTTGTCTCAGCTGATAGCACTGGCAAGCTATTATCCTATTTCTACTCAGCTTTAGCAGGGGGATAGGATATATAAACTTTCCCGATGGGTTAGACAGCTAACTGTTAGCTAGGCATTGCTTGGTAGAAATTCGGATTCCTGGATTTTATGTCATGCTCTGAGATTTGAAGCGTATCTGGAGAAGTGATTTTCGGTCTTCTTCAATTAGCAAACAGTAAGAACAAAAACCAATCAGTAGAAGAATAGCTGCCAGGATGGGGAATCTCGGTCCATAAGCTCACTTTTCTCAGCTACATTACAAGCAGTTTCCTCAAAAATAAAATAGAGATTTTTAAAGCAATTCTAAAAGTACTGGTCTTGATGTTAGAGAAAGGGGCTTGAAAAGAAGGAGCTTTGGGTTGATTTGCTTGTTAATGATGATTTGACTTTCATGTATGAGACTGCAAAGTGCCTACGTGGAAGCTGCCGTATGAGCCAGGCGCTGTCACTGCGTGCTGCTGGCAGGGCGAGGAGGTGCCTGTGCAGGGCTGCAGGTAAAGCTGCCTTCTGGTGGAGCCTTCTGTGGAGGAAAAATGCTTCCTTCTTCTGTACACAGCAGTGCTAGATCTGTGTGAAATTTCACACCGCTCAGCCTTATACCCTTTGGGTTTTCTGTGCAGGTTTTGTTTGTCTTCCTTTCGTAAGTGTTCAACAGGGTGTGTTTGAAATTGGTCTCAGGCTGAAAGTCATTATGTTTGTAATATTTCATCGTCAGTGTGTCTCTTTAAAAAAGAATGATTCATTTCCTTCTGAACGGGCAGAGAGGTAAAACCAGAGTGGTTCTGATGTAAAGAATATGTTTTGGAAAAAGACAATTTAGAAGTGAAGCCATTTTTGATGCATTTCTCTTGACTGAGGGCTTATCCTTCAGCAAAGTCTGGTGTGTGGCTCTCGGCGAAACCACGGCCGTGTCTTGCCCTGGGTTAAGACAATCCATTAAGGGTTTTCTCACCAGGACTGAAGTCACGGGTGGTTTCAGTGTAAGTTGCTCAGCATTTGCTTATAAGCTGCAGGAATGGAAAATTAGGCTGCCTGTGGTGAAGAGGGATGTTGGCTCTGCACCGAAACCTGGCTGCTGTCAGAGCAGTAAGGGGGACTGCAGCTAAGACCAGAAGGATTGAGAAGGTCCCATGAATGTGTGCAGGAGAGGTGTGCGTGGAGTAGCTGGTGGTGCCTGAGCAGTGGGTATGCCAAGGAGACTGGGAGGGCTCCTTCCTGAAGGGGTCGGAGGCAGAGAAGGAGAAGGGGATTATAGAGAATCCAGGTTTTCCATGGGAGTTGCGATGCGGGGAGAGGGAGCATGCCTGTGGCAGGAGACCGGGCAAGGCAGTGTTTGAAGGGAGGGATGGAAAAGGTGTCAAGGAGGCAGGAGCTGCAGGACATGGCCAGGTCTGGCAACGGGCTTTCTCCTGCTAAGGAACAGTGGCAAAAGGTCCTCCCCGAGCAGCTGGTGTGGCATGAATTTGCACCTTGTAGGGAGATTATTGAACCCACAGTGATCAAACGTGCTTTGGATGGGCAGCTTCCACCAAAACAGTACACAGCAGAAGGCAGGAAAAAAGAAAAAAGTCTTTGCTGGGAAGCTCCAGTATCAAACCAGCTCCTGTCAGCCTCGTCGGGAGCTGCAGGGCCATCACCAGCTCTTGTGACATTTGAGCTGCCTCCTAAAGCACTAAACTGTAGGGCCCTTGTGATGAGGTGAGATGCTCACTTTTTACTAAAATAAGGAAATTTCTGGCTCTTGCAGTGGAAGAGGTACAATTAGTGATGTAACTGTAAGGTCTTGAGTGTGGTAAAATCAGAAGTCAAAAGTGGTGGTTTTTTTTAATGTTATATACATGCACATACATATATACAAAATAACATCTGGTGTGCTGTGCAAATCACATGATTTCCAGTCATTCTTGTGATTTTGTGTGTACTCGGTTCATGATTTCCAAGTACTAGGGGCTTGCAGTATGTGCTCCAACAAACTTCCTTTGCAGACAGCTCCTGAATCTCCTAACTGTCCTGAGAATGTTACTATCTTTATTTTTTCTAAAACAGATAAGACGTAACAGACTGTTACTATGCATATCTTCGCTAATGGGTACTTGTTCAGTGACCTGATCTTCCCTTAATATTTTAAAGTATTTTACTTTGGATACAAGTATCAGTGTGTAGATTTGCTAGATGGCAATTTTCAGGGTCATTTTTTTCCCTTAAAACATTGGTGCCGTGTTTGCTATTCTTTCCTTTACCATATCACCAGGTCCTTACAGTGTTTCAGGACTGATTGTGTGTGGTCCAATAAATCCATCCGCTAGCTCACTTAACGCCTTCAGATGTGCGTTATCTAGGTAGGTTGTCTGGCACTGTGACTGCTCAGCTGTTCCAGCCGTTGCCTTGCCTACACCTTATTAAAGAATTCATTTATTTTTAAACAAGGTTGTCGTCATCTCAGAATGTTCAAACTTTTCTTTATTTTTCCTGTCAGAGTTATTTATGAATAGGATTTCTTTTCATAGAGTTGTGTGATTTCTTACAGTATCGTTTTCCTCATTTGCAGACAGACTGTGGTATTCTTTTTGGTTTTATCATACAACATTTTCACACTAAGATCACCCATTGCTTATGAGAGATTATTAAAAGTACATAATATTAGTTTAATGGTAGAAATTGTTCTTTCATGCAATTGTTTCTTTTTGCAAGATCCATAAATTCTTGGAAGTTACAAAAGTTTTGCTACAGTTCAACTCTCAGTTAAGGAGCCCTCAAGGTGCAGTTTTCTGGGTTGTATTAACAGGGATTTCAAATGAGATGATCATGCTGACTTCTCAATCTTTCTCATAGTATTATTTTACCAGGATGAATTTTGAAAAGTCTTTTTGCTTTCTTCTGGTGTGTCCGTGTGTTGGGTCTTTGCCTTTCACCTTCACCAGTGAGCATAGTGATTTCCTTTGACTCCAGCCAGTTTAACATCCAGATCTCATGGCAGACCACCGTTTGACTGTTCTCACCTAAACTTCAATAGAGAAGGGTAATTCTGGCATGTGGAAGATTTCAGAATTTGGAAATCTGGTTTTGTTCTGATTTGGAGCACGCTCCGGGCCTGTCTGCCCAGCGGCGAGCCCTGCAAGGCAGGCTCCCTGGCTTCTCGAGAGCCGCCAGGCAGCTTTACTGCAGTGTTGTGGAAATTGAATTGCTTTTACGGACTGTTTGGATTTCAACAAATTGACTTTCACTTATGGAAAATGCCATGTTGGAGGATTTTCAGCCTATTCTATTAATATTGCAAGGGAAAATATAAACCGAAACAAAAGGAAACATTTTAACTGTCTGACGAGAGAAAGCTTCATGCGAGCATTTGATTTCCTGACAGCATTTCTGCACAGACTTTCCTTGAAATACACACACACGAGCAGAAAATCTGGCCAACTGACTTTCATGGGCTGTTGTGAAAATATTAAATGACTCAAAATTGGAGAAGCAAAACTGATTTAGCCTAGCCTGACTCCTTGCTACATTTTTACTCCGCCTCTGTGACCTTAAACTGTGTTCGACTTCCTGGAGAATTAATGCTTGACTGAGGAAAAATTGAGCGAATACCTCAGTACTTGGTATGTTTACAGCATACCTTAATATAATGTCTAGCTCTTTGTTAGGCAAACGATGAATTGTTTGGAGAACGGGTTATTAATAACTCTGCATTTGGCTTTGCCCTGCTGTTGACCAAGACAGAGATTCAGCGAGAGCAGGCTATAACAAAATATCAGGCTGGCACGGTTCCACTAATGAAGCTACAAGTGGGGCAGCAGAGGGGTGGGGGTAAGACCTGAAGGGTCTGATGCTCTGATGGAGAACCAGGGCTGATCCTGGAGGATGGAAGCCCTCTCAGAGGCACGTGGAGCAGGCGTTGCTCATCCCCAGGTGGGTTATGAGGAAAGAGGTGCAGAGTGGAAGAGGCCTCTGGGTTGCCCCATGTCCTCAAGTGGTGGCTAGCCAGTAGCACTCTGATTTTCTGAGCTACCTGGGGACAGCAGCTGTGTTATGGGTCATTGGGAGTCAGCTGAGTGAGATCAATAGGAGAGGGAGTCCTGCTGGCAGTCAACGGAGTGCTGGATGGGGGGCTCAGAGGCTGGATTGTGCTGTAAGGGGTTGCAAGCATGTGCAGTGGTTTCCATCTCATGGTGTGGTGGTTGTTAGCAATCGTAGTGTTGTTTGCATGGTGCCCGAAGGGTGCTAGGTACAACAAGTGTAATGTCCTGGAGACCTCAAGGGGAATCTGCTGGTGACAGAGAAGTGCTGAGGGAGGGAGAGAGGGAAAGAGAAACAAGCCAGAAGCCACAAAAATGACATATGAAAAAAAATTGTTTTTATTTCTCATGTGCACAAAAAGAGAAAAGAAAAGAGTCAAACAGAACTGAAGCGATGAGGAAAAGCCAAGAGTGGCGGCAGCAGCCTAGAATGGAAATGACCCTGCACCTGGCAATGGCCCCCTCCCCTCCACGGGCTTGCATCTAGCTCAACCTAGAGAGCATCAACAGAGCTGCTTATGGTTGGATTTACTTTCATTTCAGTAACTGGTGTTGTTTGGTCCCTCCTTCCTGCTTTGCAAGTTTGCCACCATTCTGGACCCAGCCAAGGAGCACACTATGGTATTTGCGGGGTCCCCTAGAAGCCCTTGTGCTCAAACCCCACGGGGCAGCTATCATTCTCACTTCTTTTCCCAGAAGACTGCTTTTCTTTAGGAAGAAAGGGTTATTTTTTCCAACAGTTCCACAAACCAAAATTTCCTTTAGGAAAATGTTTTTGTGCATGTATAATATTATACTCAAGAGGAGAAATAGGCGCAGGGTTTTTTGTTTTCCTTTTGTTGTTTGACCTCCTCACATTCACATTGTGATTACTTCTGAAGTGTTGTTCTGAATGTGATTTGTCACTATGGACGGGTCAGAAAGCATGCAGACGGGGCCCTGTTCCCACACGGCAGGGCTGGTTGCCACTTACCCCCTGCCCCCAGGCCTCAAAAAAGTGTCTGCTTTAATGGATCTGCCCTGCACAGCCCTTCCCGCTTCTTGTCCCAAATCTCGTTGGGCCCAAAGGACATGGGAGCTTCAGGGAACGGGACTCAGAAGTGCTGCCCAGTTTTAAATACTGTGGTCCCTGTTCCTCCCAGCAAAGCATGGCATTTGAGAACTCACAAGATTCCTCCCCTTCAAAAAAAACTGTGACAGGAGAAGATGCAGTCACACAACATTTCTGGTTGGTCCATTAGATAAAGCAAACATAACAGAAGAGCCAAGAATGGGACGAAAAGAAAGAAGTGAAAGGAGAGCTAAGGAAGAAGAATAAAGAAATGAAGAATTATTTGTGAGAAAAAGGAAAAGAGAGAAATGTAATAGAAATGTTCATTATTATTCAGAATAATACTTAACACTTTGATAGAATTTTCTTTCCAGGATCTCAAAGCACTGAGCCGGTGCTAATTAATTCAACTGCACAATACCCCTGTGGACTAGGAACTATTGTTATCCCCATTTTACAGAAGATTGGAATCGAGGCATAGGGGAGAAATTGGACTTGACAAAGGTTCTCTAGAGCCAGGTGGAGAACTGGGGAGTTTGAGCTCGCAGATACCTGCTCTCATACCGGTAATACTGCTCCCTCTCTGGATAGAAAAGTGCACTGGGAATTAAGAAGAATAAAAGAGAAGGATAGAAGTGGATTGGAAAGAAGGTATGAGAAAGAGATGGAAGAAAGGGAAGAGATAGCAGAATGGGGGAGAGAGATGTGAGTCATAGACTTCACTGGATTTTGCATAGCAATTTTTTCCCTCCAATTCTTTTTCTTCTCATTTTTTTTCCTGTAAAACTTTTTAAAGAACAATGAAAAAAATCCATTTATAATGAAGCAACTGTTGGCCAGTTGGGGAAGGGGTCCTTCCAAGATTTGGCTGTTCCCTCAGGTTCTGGATTTGTGCTGTGCTTTATTGAACACATTGTTTTGTTTTCAGTGAGCACAACGAGACTTGCACAGTACAGACAGCGTGTTCCTTATCTACAGGATGAGACGAGGCTGTTTTAATAACTACCATGATGAAGATGGAGATGAACTTATATACAAGAGGAATTGCCTTCACATTACACACATTATCTTCCTACAAAGCAGCAATTGTTTTTGCAAATAACATAATATTAAATAATTGGTAGAATTTTTGCGTTTCCTGCATAGTCCAGTCTAATGGAATCTATATGAATATTGATGGTTTTCTTCTGCATAATATCACCACATAAATCCCTGTGTCAGCTACTAGACTTTAGCTATAATACTGCTTTACAATGCATCCACCGACTGTAAATCAAAACAACCAACACAAGAAACTCTTTGGCAAATGTAATTCAGTACATTCGCATGGGGGTCTACAGATGGTGGTGGAAGAGGATTAGACTGCCCAGTCCTTTGCATAATTCTGCTTTTCTTTTAATTTTCCTGATCAAACTACTTGTTGTACTTATGGTCTTTCCAGACCAACCCAATGCCTGGTGGAAGTCCCCTTTTATCAGTGGAGTTACACCAACAATGGATTTGTCCCTCCGAGGGTCAAATCAAGCCAGCCGTGAGTGAGCCAACCAAATCCAGCTTTTGTATCCTATTTCGTGTCTCAAGTTTAGCGAAACACCTTTATGAAAATGAGCGTTTCTGAGCTGCTAGCTTCTCTCAAGGTGGCCCCTGGGCTGCAGGTTGCCAAGCGTGACGTGTCACAATCTCCTTTTCTCGAGCCTCTTCAGAAGGTTCTAGTTGCCAGTACTAGGATTTACTGCCTCTGGCCCTGAGTGAGACTGGGTGGTGCACAAGTGAAGCAAAGGCTGTACTGAGAGACTAAAGGGGAGACTTTGCTAACAGGGTCCAGCATCTGTCTGGTGTCTATGGAGGAAAACAGGAGTGGTAAAGGTAAATTGTTAGACATTATTCAGAATTTGCTTCTCATGTAGAATAAAATGAGATAATGGGCCAAATTCTGGTCTCAGTGACAGTGAAACAACTCTGCTATTTGCAGCAGGTTACTCAGAGGTAAGACGTGCAAAGTAACACTTTAAATAGTCAGGAGTAACCTCTTTGACTTTATTCCATACAGGAACAGATTTTAGCTCTATATCTTCTATGTAAACATCCCCCCACCCCCAATACCCTTTTCATTTGGGCATCCCATTAAAGAAGACACAGACCTATAATCAGCTAGAGCCATGCAAGGGCTAAAAGTGTTAGGTGAAAGGGGCCTTTGGGATCAACACAGCTGTTTACTGATGATGGATTTCATACATACAAGTTAAACTTGGAGACAGAATACTGAGTCCACAACCACATCTCCTCAGCGGCTGGGATTTTATGGATTTTATGGATTTTATACATAATGTTGGCTGTACAGACTGTTCACTTTTATGCCCTTCGGGGGTTTGATTCTCAATCCTGTCTTTGTCCATGGACAGTAGCCCACTAGTTTTATCTGAAACCTCTCTAAAACAACAAGGATCTGCTTTGGCAGACTTGATGCCCTGGGGACAGGCTATAGCTGCCTTCATGTTTTCTTTGAGTATTTTTTAGGAAGTGTCAGTGCAAGGTACAGTTTATGAGTTTGCTGACAATACAGGAGTAATAAGCATTTCTATTGACAGTTAGCCTTTTGCAGAACAGTGTTTGCCAGTCACTTGGGAACCATAACGAGCAGAGAATCCCTAGAGAATCATCAGGTGAGCATTTGGGATAAGGGGTAAATATTAGGGTGCACAATATAGGGCTGAATATGAAAAGATGAGGCTGCATGTTGGGACTGGCTGGAAGGGTGTGGGCATATGGACTTGGATGTAGGCCTATAAATTATCAAGTGTATGAGCATATGGACTGGAAATTGACAAGGGCCCATATAGCAAGGCAGTTAGGAAATTAGGTGTTGGGCACAGATAACGAGGCAGTTGTCACCAGGCTATAGGGATCTGGAGAATGGATGTTGGGCATGTGTAGAACTGCGAAAGTTGGGATGTGGGTGAGCTGAAGTAGTCATGGGTACAGGGATTAAGGTAAAAGGAGAGGAGCCTAAGGGCTAGGGAACCAAGCAATAATCCCAGCCAATCCTGAATTTGTCCATCTCAGTCTCAGCTGTCCAGAGGGCAATCAGATGGGCCCACGTGAAGCCCCACACTTTCCTTTCCACCACAAAGCGCAGTTAGAGCGCAGCTGGGCTTGTTTTCTTTGTTTGCCAACCAGTGACATGGAAAACGTTTGTTGACTCAGAGTGCTTTTTTGTCGACTGATGTGTTTGGTAACTTTGTCAGATGTGACTTGTCCACACTGCTCCCCAGAGACAGGATTTGGGGAAGGGGGAGGAGGAGGAGGCGACGGGGGTGGAGCTGGCATCCAATCCTCTCCAATACCACCATCCCATTGTAGTGCAAAACAGAAAGGAAACAAAACCCGAGAGTGAAAGAGGAGCGTCAAGCGTCAGAGGAACTGGTCTGCCATTCAGGTGGTGGGGAGGGATGGGACTTGTAGTTTTATTTTTGTAGGGTTTTTTAATTATTATTTTGTGGTTTTTTTTTTCTTGGTTTTGTTTGCTTGGGTTTTTTAGAAAATTGGGGATTTGTTCTTTTTTTTTTTTTTTCCTTTTTACAGACCTTCATGACAAAGCATAAAAACACAGTTATATTTATATATCTATTTATATATTTCTTCATTTCGTCGGTTGGTTTGTAAATGTTGCTCCATCCTCCTGTCTGAGCTGATTGTGTGTCACAGAAATTGTGGGCGTATGTGGGAGGCTCGCCCCCGGCCTGGCCTGCAAAGTCACCGTGTGGGCTGTGGCCGGTGGCGGCGAAGCCGTGCTGAAGAGTGGGGATGAAGTGCACAGAGAACCCCTCGCGGGGGGCAGATAGTTACTTGGTCCTTTCCTCGGTTTCCAGATGGGCCAGGTCTCTGCACTGCCATCTCTGCTCTAGCCAGGCCGTTCCCTCCGTCCTGGGAAGTGGGGCGGTCGTCACAGGTTATGCGTTTCGAAGAGTCCACCACAGAAGAGCGTATCTTTGGGGAACAGTGTTTCGTCAGTGGCTGTGTCCCCTGCTTCCCCCTGCCCTTACCGCTCCCAGGAGGTGGGGGTCCCGTGAGGCGATGGTTGCCAGCTGCATCACTGCCCAGTTCCCCTCGAGTCTTGGGAGCTCTGGAGAAGACCGCGCGTGGCCCGGCCTCGCCGGGGGCTCCTGCAGGAGGCGGCGGGGCCTGTGGCTCCAGCCGGCATGGCGGGGCACAGGGGGACGCAGGGGAGGACAGGGTTCTCAGTCAGGTGTCGGGGCGCTCGGCGCGGCGGCAGAGAGGGAGGGCGCGGGCTGCGGGAGGCACGGAGAGTTCCTCTTCGCCTTCCCAGGGGCGGAGGGGTGGGTCAGACAGGTACAATATGGAGGCCTAAGCTGTCGCCCTGCAGTTTCATGTGGTTTCCATGGTAACTAGTGGCGGTCATAGGCAGCGGCAGCAGTGGGAGGTGCGGAGCCCCGGGATGTGGCACTATAATAATAAGGGGAACCTGAAAGTTAACACAGGAGAAGAATGGACTGGTTGAAAGGACAAACAGTGAAAAAAAAATAAAATAAAAATAAAAAGCAAAACAATCAAACGAAGAAAAAGAAACGAAGGAGAACTAAAAAAAGAAGAAAGGAAAAAGAAAAGGAAACGAAGAAAAGGAAGGGAAGCAAAAGAAGGAACCTGGGGACTCAACTGTTGCTGGGCTTATTGGGAGGCGGTCGGTGCAGGCCAGCCAAGGGCCACATCTCGGAGAAGAGAGATTACCGTGGCCTCTGGGTCTGAAGCCCCTCTGTGGGGAGGTCCTCTTGCTCCTTCAGACCACCAGTGAGGAGCTGAGAGGGAAGCACGTGAGCACTGAGCGGAAATATCGCACACCCGATCACGGAAATATCCCACACCCGATCGAGGCCACCAGGGAGTTGCCAGGGCTGCATGTTCTGAGCATATCTGATAAAGTACAGTGGGTTGCTCTTAAAACAGGAGGGGAAGAAGGAAACAGAATTACATAGTTTATTGCTTGGGATTTTGGTCACATTTGGAATGAAAGCTCTCTAGATGGTTATTGAATGTGTGTTAAATAGTGATTGATTATTAAGATCACATTTACTGAGGTTTAACAACGCTGGAATAAAATGTGCATCTATTACCTAGTTGTTAAACCTCAGTAAATACCTAGTTAATAATCACAGCTGATTTATTTTACTTATAATAAATATCTTCTTGTTCTCTTGCAAAGAGGTGTTGTGTTAGAAGATAGAGTCTTATGGGAAGTTTTTTCCCCTCGGAAAAAAAACCCTCACTTTTTCTGGGCGTATTAGAGTCACTGGAGATGGATATATTCCTATGAGGAAACTCTACTGGCAATTTCAAACATAGTGCTGCAGGCTGTCTCCCATTCCCAACATTGCTCCAACTGGTCCTATAAGAAGAACTTCCATTGGATTTCCAGGTCCCCAGGAATTGACTTTGGGGTTAGCTTGGGAGAGGAGTAAAACCTCATGTGGTGTTTTGAACAGATCTTGAATGGATGCTGATTGCAGACGGTGAGAGTAGCAGAACTTGAAGCTAGCTTCTGTTTTGATTTGGAATAAACTGTGGATGCAGCCCATGGAGAAGACAGAAGTGAGCTGGAATTCTGAACCATCTCTTGAAAGAGGAATTGGCTTCAGGACAGTCACATAATACATGACAGCTATATATACCCATCTAGATACTGGACTGGAGAGTGAGGAAGACGGCCCTTCATCTGGCCAGATACTTGAAAGCCCTCTTCAGAAACAAACAAACAGAGAAAAGAAAACAAAGAGACAAACAGAAGGAGCGCGAAGCTGGGGGTGTGTGGTGGGAAAGAGGTACTCACTTAGTAATGCAGGGTTGCTGAATCGCCAGGCCTCGTTGTAGGTTGTGTACTGAGGGTGACTGTAGGGGTTCCCTGAGAACTCGCTCCCTGAAAGAAATCAAAGAAGTCATGAAATACGGTTAACGATGAAGATTTATGCCTGCTGTTCCATCGAGCCTGTGTTTGTGTTGAGTCCATATGCCATCAGCAAAACTAGGGTATGTAGCTCCCTTGCCCACCTGGTACTGTGCCTTTCAGGACGCTGTAGTGTTTGTGCACTGAATGTGCAATGTGCTTATCCATACAATCAACAATTATGAGATTGGCCTCCTCATTTATGAGACCACATTTATGATCAGTCAGTGAGTTACAGAGAAAACTTGCTGTATTCCAGTTCCAGAAGAGAATTTTCTGATGGCCAACACTTCAGGTGCTATCTTGAATCTAGAAGACAAGCTGAGCTATGGATCCCTTCTCGACATTTGGCAATATTGGCCCAAACCAAAGTACTTGGGAACTTTGTAATCTAATAAGACTCTGAACCAAAATTTGAATGTGGTAGAGCCTTCTTAAATATTCAGTTTTATTGTGCAGAAGGAGTTGGGTCTTGTTTTATAGATGTCTGTGAAGGCCTAAGGGAATTACATTCAGGAACTGAGGAGGTATGGTGTTGCATTCAAAATAAATAAATCTCCCCAAACTTAAACAAACAAACAAACAAACATGATTTTGTTAACTGAAAACATGCCATTATCTGATCATAACCTCAGTGTAATCTAGTACTAACAGGCTGGGGGCATTGGGTCCCATCTGAAAGGCGTTATGCACTCAAAAGGCAGTGAGTGAACAGCGTGACTTAGCTTCTGGTCTGCTCTGAGGAGGGGGTGGAGACCACAGAAGTGCATGTGGGGTTCCTACTAGATGCTGTGGAACAGGAAAAGAAGGCAGTGCAAGATGCGCTGGATGCCTGTGATACAATTACCGAAGAAATGTCAATTAATTATACTGTAATCTCTGCAAATCTTCCCTCACAGGAGAGTTAAAACCCAAAATAGGTTCTCAGATGGTGGAAGTGAAGTCTGTTAAAGTCAGTGGATTTGCACTGATTTAAGCTCAGGAGGATCTGTCCAGCTGGGTCCTTTAAAGACACTCAGAATAATAACCAAAGTAGTCAGTACGGAAATGTGTATGTATCAAAACAATTACCATCCAAAGCTCTTTTAGTCACAGTAGTTTTTAGTTTCAGCATAAAAACTCTTACTGTGCGATGGACGTTGCTCAACACTGATTTAATGATAATAACTCAGCATGTTTCCATACCTAGAAACATCCTGTACTGAAAATCCCGACAACTAGTGGGGAAGGAATAGGTGAAGCCTACTAAGGTGACCAAGATCTGTGGGATTAGGGTAGAAAGGCAGAAAGCAGTGCACAGCCCAGGTTTACGTCTATTGAAGCTACTTATCTGTGGGGTATACTGGGATGAATTTGGCCCCTGAAGAAGGAAAAGACAACCCAGATGAGAATTACTGCTCTTAAATGCCTCATATGGAGATCACTTCTCTGCATCGAGAGAAGAAGATCTGATGTTTCAAGGCTTCTCTCTCACCCTCCTCTGAGTTTGTCACCCTAAACTGTTTATAGCGTTCCTAAAGCACGGGTTAAGTAGAGGAGAAAGAGCCCCAGCTATGGAGAGCTGGGGAGGAGGGAGGGCAGCCACTGGAAACAGTGTTTATTGACGAGGAGTGAAAGCATGCATGCAGCAGGATAATGAGCTTTTGAGCTCAACTGTGACCAAGAGGAACTGAGCTATCGCCTTCCCCGATCACTAATGAAACAAGTGTAATTTCCTCATCAACATTGGATTCTGTTTAACGACTCCCTGCCGTTGCCATCACCAGCCCTCTGCAGGCTCTACGCTGCTCTGTGTAAACTGCAGTTCGTTTCAGAGGATGCTCACTTCACCAAAACAGTTTGCAGAAACTTGATGGCCTTTCTGGGAATGTCGAAGAAGCGAGCCAGGGATCAAAGGTGCTCTGTTACCTTCGCAGGAAGCATTTCACAAATGCACAGATTAAGCATAGCGCAATTCCTGACTCATCCTTGACTAACCCCTGCTTTTTTAGGTTTGCATGCAGGGACTGCTGGCTTTCATCCATGTCCACAGCCGGTGATCTGGAGTTACGGGCAAATGCGAATGCAGGACGTGTATCTTAGCACATCATCCACATAAACCTCAGAGATATTTGCATGCATGACTGAGCATGTTGCATGGATGTACTGCTACTGGAGACAAGCTCTTCTCTAGGCTATACAATGAGAAGTCCAGTGAAAGGTTGTCACGGACAGAACAGAGAAACTTTGGTTAGCGCTGGTCAAATGATCTTCTCAGAAACAGCTTTCCTCTGGAAAATGCTGTCTCATCAAAATGGAAATATTTTGCATTAGCTTGTCAGCTTCAGCGGAGTTTTGGAAGGAAAAGTTCCAAAATGATTGCAAATTGAAACAAAGTATTATGTTTCAACTTTCTTGTTTTGTTTCATTTTGCCTTTCTCATCTCATTTAATTTCCTTTCAACTCTTTTATTATTTTAATATGTCTTGACATCTAGAACATGTTGACATTATTGAAATGTTTCATCCTGATGTTTGCAAATTGAACAGTTTCAAGATTCTGACTCCTCATCCCAATGAAAGATAAAAACAAATGTCAGAAAGCCAGAATTTTGCATGGGTTGGAAATTCTGCTTTCCAACCAGCTCTGTTTTTATCTCTGAATCTTTTTTTAGGGAGGATAGAGCCTCTCTCTCGTATTCTTTCACATCTGGACGGTGCTGTTTGTTTCCCTGTCAATATGTTTCTTACAGATGCTCCCTGAGTGGACACCTTGCTCGCTTTGTGTTTCTAATACACCTAAAGCACTGGCTCCTGGTCTTTTTGGCCCAGGGGCAGTGACAAACCACTGGTGATGTGCTGCTTTGTTTTTCCTTTTCAACCTGGACTCTTAGCAGAGGTTGCCAGCAAGCACAGAGGATCAATCTCATGAGGCCTATATTCTGTGCAATCTGTGCTCTGGGAACCTTTACTAACAGTATTTGTTGGTATCTGTATTTAAGTCTTGGCATGTTTAGTCTTCTAATACAGAAACTATGAGGCATGAAGTGAGCCTAGCAGGTGGCAGGTCCAGGACCAGTAAGGGAGGTTGTTTTCACGCGATACATAGTTAAGGTACCTTCTTGCCATAGGTTGCTGAAGACATTAAAGACTTGTATGGGTTCAAGAGACACTGCTTAAGTGTGTGGAGGGGAATTCTATTGCGGGTGCTTAATATTAAACATCTCTGCCTTAAAAAGTCTCTGAGCTGCAACTTGTTGGAGGCATGGAGATCTTTTAAGGAAGTGCTGATACCTGCTTTACTCTTACACCTTTCCCAGGCAATCTCTTTTGGCCCCTGACAGAGAGCAGTGACTGGAGAGACTTGCAGTGTGACCCATTAAAGCCAGTCTTATGTTCCTTCCCAGGAAGCCTCTCTATCTCCAGCTTGTTGGCATCGGTCACATAAGAACAGAAGGGCTGCCAGGCTGGGTCTGACCAGTGGGGTCTGACTGACACAGCCAGTACTCGATGCGATGTAGAAAGATGCAATAACTACTGCAGGGTGCCTGAGTAGCCCACAGGAAAAGCTTTCTGTAACTGAATGTTGACATCAGATCTAATGTAAAGATGTCTCTTCGACTTGAATAATGTCTTTGGAGTACAACTCGACTTTATTCTTCATCATCCTGTATCCTCCCCCCTTTTTTGTTTCAGTATCTGTGTGTTTTGGGGGACACTGCTGTCTTATGGAAAAGTAGCCCCTGCATCAAATCTCCTATTCTTGGATAAGTGATCCCTGTGATTAATGGTCTTAAAATCTTTGTCTCAGTTTAAGTGTCAGTGTCATCCTTGCAATGAGGATGTTAAACTTACACAGCAGTCACTGAACACTTCTTAGACCAGATCCTGTGTGGCAGAAGTTGGGAAGAGCCTGTGGTTTAGTAGCATGCATTCAACAAGCCGGCTATTTTAGTGCTATCAGTAGTTTCTGTATGCCATGACCCTCTGTAAGTTTTGAACTATAACTGACATATACATTGACAACTGAATCTGCCTACTGTTAATGACTTACGTTTTTTTAATTGATTTATATTGTCTTAGTGCTCCTCTGATTCTGGAGCCAAGTGGAGTTTAAACCATCCCCTTGAAAAATGTAGTGTAGAAGGCAATGCCTGAAGTTTTGCGAAGTCTGCAGCACCCCAGGAGTTCAGCAGGCTGGCTGTAGCAAGGGACTGAAGCGGCGCTTGGGGAGGGTACCGATCCACTATCTTTTCCTGATCTGGAGGTCAATCACATCATCTTCACAACATAGCCCAGGAATTTTTGTGTGTCTTAGGATGATAAGCAGGCAGTCTGTTAGCTCTAGAATGTGCCCATAGGCATTAGCCAGTAGTGGTGGTATATAGGCAGTGATTTGTCATTTAAAGGTGTTAAGACTCAGACCTGCAAACATTCGCTGTCACTGATATTTTCACTGATTAACTGTCCTCTGCAGTGTATGCTTGTTTAGCCAGCTGTTCCAAGATTTGGATGAGGGCTAAGTTAGGCTTTTCACTCACAAACCCTGGGAAATTGTATTGCAGTAATTTACAAGATTTCTGTCCTCAGCTTTCTGCTGCTTCACTTCACAATTGCTGTCTGAGTCATTCTTCCAGCAGCAGAGGTTGCAGAACAGCCTGTACCTGCTCGTTAGCCATCACAGCTCCCAGCCCAGGGCGTTAACATAAGCAGAAATCAGTGGCAGATGAAGTCTTGAGTCCTGAGCTACTGGGGATGAGAAATGAAAATCCTGCCTCTTCATTTATCTAGTGGGACTAGCTGTCATCTGAGAAGTGGGGAGCAGAGCCTGTGGAAATAACCTCTTTTGTTGCCCCCAGGTAAATGGTCCTCTGTGCTCCCTACACCCTGGGCAGTATTACCTAAGCTGTTTGCCAAGAGAACGTATTTCTCCAAAGGCATTGGGTGGCAAAGGAACAGTTTGCCTTTGAATGTAGGATTTGTCCCTTCTTGGACTGGGGCACTATCTTACAAACAGGAGGTGGGTAAGTAGTTGGTTGTTGAAAGTGAATGGTTAGTTTCTCCTGAAATGCTGTTAATCATTGCTGAGTTCTTGGCCAGTTCAGGCTGTGGACAGCAGCTCTCCAAGAGCTGCAGGTATTAAATTACCATCGATGATTTGCAGTTTGATGCCCTGGCTTTAGACAGACGTAAGTTGTTACCCTAAGTTAGTGGATAGTTGAATATCCTGAGCCACGAGCAGTACATAATAATCTGCACGGGTCATTGGAAAATAATTACATCTGTTAATGAATACTAAGGTTAATTAATTACCAATTAATTGCCACAGGTTATAGATAGCTAGTTGCCCATAGCAGCAGTGAATCAGTTACCAGGGGGAGGGAGATACATTACAGAGAGGGTTGTGAGCTACTTTGGTTATAGGCACCTGATGTTTTTTATATGAAAGAAAACCTCGATGGCAGCAAAGCAATAGCAAAGCCAACTGTGAAAGCTCTCCCACTGCAAGTATACTGTTCAAACACGTGGGCACCGTTATTGAATTCTGGACTTACCAGGAACCATTCCTGCCAGAGTTGAGGTTGGGTAGCTGCCTTGTCCAGTTGGGGGAACATGGGGTGGGTAGCCAGGCAAGGTAGTGCTTGCCATATCACGACCTGGAAAGGGAAAGAATCAGGACAGGGCATCAGTAGGGATAAGGTCCTTCAGTACTGATTCGATATCACCTTTTGTCCCACCATCATGTCACTAGCAGCTTGATGGGCAAATGCTGTGCGTCCTGCCCTTACATGTGTGCTGACCTTCTACTGAACATTTTGGGGGAAGATTGTGGCACTCTGATCTCAGGCTATAGGGATGGATCTTAAAACTTAGTGCTGTGAGGCTCAAAAGAATTTGCTTTCACTGTAGATTTTTGAGCCTGTTAGAAATTTTGGATCTATTTTCACTAAATAAAAATCGCCCTAAGCTGCACAGAGAATGGCAGCACATTCATTGCCAGAGTAGCTGAGGTCCTTTCTATAAGCAGTCGATGCAGTTCCAAAACTGTGGTGATGTTGCTTTAGGGCATGACCAATGGGTAAGGCACTGGAAAGTGATCCAGGAGTTTTCTCTGCCTGTCTCTGGTCCCACCTCTGCCGTTTACCTGCTGATGCTAAAACCATCAGCAAATCACTTCACCTCTCTGTGCTTCTTCTTATGCTGCAAACTCTTTGGTGCAAGGGCACGCTCCCAGTACATTTTCACAGTGCTTAGCATTAGATCAGTACTTGCTGGGCTCCTTCCAGGTGATGGTGTAATATATAATAATTGGATCATGTGAATTAATTTGAGTCCCACTTCATTTTTATCACAGATACAAGTTTTTGTTAGTAATACTCCAACTCTTGGTATTTTTTATCCACCAAAGAAGTAGAGAGCGGTGTAGATCGGGTGGATGATTGTAGTTGATTTTTCATCTCTTAGGAAGTGCAGCTGGAGGCTTCTTGGTTGGTGCCAGAGGCATTTCCTCATTTGGACTGGTTAGCCTGAAAATGGGCCAGCCAGAAGGGCATTTTGCTGTTAGTGCTTATTGCATTTAAATGAACTGAAATCATCTCAGAAGCTGCTGGGAGTTTCAAGCCAAAACCAAAAAAAAAAAAGAAAAGGCTAAATAAATTAAGATAATCTTTCCCCCACAGCTGCTGGGAGATTTACAGCTCAACCTCCAACGTTGCCTACTGAGATCTCTGCTCTTTCAAGCCTTTCACATTTCCTAGGTGAGGTGTAGCTCACCAAGAAGTTTGTGCCATTGTCGTTCCTTTCTTAAATTTTGCCTAACGTGTCTGTTCTGGGAGGACTGCAGTCTGATTCACCTTTAGAAGTGACAGTTTATGGATGGCCCATTGACGCCACTGGAACTGGGCTGGGATATGGGAATGAAAGAACAAGAACTGCCTTAGCTCTACTTGTGGCAGAACAGTAACTGATAAAGCAGGCCCTGAAACAAACATGGACCTTGGCAGGGGAGTCAGAAATAAATAACAATTGAACAGCAGAGTAAAAACTAAATCAACATGGAGAATTACCCCTAGGGGAGGAAGTTTCTTCAGAATGAGGTGGGCTAAACCAAGGTTGTTGCTTTTGTAGATCTTGACTAAAGATTACTGAGGTGATTTGCTCAAGAAAAAAGAAATGTAAGTTCTTTCCCTCTCCCTGAAGAGGTTCCTGAGCCATGGCTGACATTCCTAGCTCACCTTGTCTTAGATAACAGGCACAGAACTAGAGCGACCAAGCCATTTTCCAGCCACTCCCCAGTATTGATAAAAATAAATATATAATGCCTCAGGGATTTATGTTCTATACTCTTCTACTCTTTTATCACCACCATTGCTTTAGTGATTTGTAGTTGCACATTAAGCAGTGTGACTAACACCTACTAAATGTAGTGTGTTTTTGTTTTGTTTTGTTTTTTTTCTCACATTCTTTTAAGGGAAAAAAGTTTTGTGCTTCAAATTCATGTATTTTTGGTTTCCTGTATTTACTAGTCTGAGATGTAACAGCAGGTGATGAATGGGAAAACAGTGTCACTGAAAAGTTAGAGAGAACATTATGTAGTAGCAGGCAAAATTAATTCATTTTGACACTTCCATTCAAGTGGGAACACATACACACTCACTCTGCTACCCGATCTATGCACATATACCCCTGTGTTTTTATTTAGATGTGAGCACGCAGAGGCTGATACTCAAAACTCAGTGTGGAAAATGTGTTGGGAAGTGATCATCTGTCAAAATCCCAATCTTGAAAAAGAAGATAACAAATATAGTATCACTAACATGAATAGGAGTCCTGTAGGGAGACTCTTAAAATGCTGCTACGTAGAAGCAGCCCCCTTCCATTACCTCCTCTCATTACCACCAGGTGAACAGGGTTATTAAATTCTTGTACTCCAGGGCTATGTCAAAGCGAGTGTCTGACCTGCTTATAACATGCTTCCAGTACCAGCTATCCTCCTTTCTCCCAAAACCTTCTGAGTGAGAACCGCACCTTCATCACTGCAACTTTCTTTGAGCTTTTGAACACTTTCTCCCAAGTCTACTTTTCCATAAATGTCCTAAAGCAAGTGCATCTCCTGAAACAGTGCCTTCTAGCTTAGGGGGTGGCCATGTAAGTCTGCATCGCCACTGAAGTATATTGTTGGAGAGAGTCTGTCAGGATAAGCCTTGGCTTAGGAAATGCCCAGAGCTCCTACTGGCTGCAGTAAGACTTGGACAGTGTTATGAACACAAAAGTCTTCTCTGCAGTTGCTTGCTGCTTTCCTACAGGGAGGTTTAGAAATGCAAATGTCACCAAGACAAAGGGAGGACGTCAGGTCAAAGAGAAAAATAATATAGGAATATGAAGGAGGCAGAAGATACGTTTCTTGAGCATTAGGAACCATGTTCTGCACTGTGAAGAACTTGCCTATTGAAAAAGCCCAAATTGCATTCTTTGGCAGTGGAGTGACACCTAAAAAGATTGACACTATTCACCCAAGCCATCCCTGAGCTTCTGCAGCAGTGATGCCTCAGTCCTCTTGCATGGGGGTTTTACCTCATACCTACCTTAAACTCCACTTCCCTCCCCCGCCTCACTCCAGCCTGCTGCTCCTAAGTGCTGCCATCTTCTGTGACCTGCTTCTGTCCTTCCCTTGAAGGCTACTACCACAGATCTGATTTCACGTGGCTATAAGACTTCATAGCCTCTGACCCTGTTTCCTGACTACCTGGCCTGCCACATGAAGGTGCCAGCTCACGCTGACACTTCCCAACGAGCTGACTCGAGTCCTGCTTGCTGTGTGGCTGTGGCACTGCTCACCCACTGACTGTGTACAGGTCTGACTTGTAGTTTTTGCAACCCATGCTGACAACCCTGCTGACAGTCCTAGAGCTGGCAGACACATTCAAGCTGCAGTCATCAACCTAGGCTAGCACGCAGTACCCTCGCTGGGCCCCCCGTGCACAGGGGCCTCGTGGTTAGTGAGGCAACACAGGATTTTGCTGTACAAGTGTTTCCCTACTAAGCCCCAAACCCGTCCAGCTGGGACACCAGTCACTTCTGTGTAGTTACAGCTTCTTTTCCCATTTTATTCTGCAAAAATGAAGGACAGGCATGAAATCTTTAAGTGACTCTCCGTGGAGCTGCGAACACATGCTGCATACACAGAACTGGAACATCGTTGCTCTGGTTCCCGCTTGCACTCAAAGAGCTTGCAGCATTTACTGGTCTCCCCGTCAGACGAAACTGAACCCCTTGCCTGCAGCATCCCCGCTGAGTTTGTGGCCAAGGCCGGTTACCTGCTATCAGAGGCTGGCTGCTGGACTGCCCAAAGTGGGCACCATGATGAAGGAAGGCACTGTAGCAAGGCGTGGACGCATCGTCTGAAAGGGTCATGTGGAAGGGCTGAAGATCAGCCTGCCCAGAGCCGACCGGCGTGGTGGGGGTGAAAGGGGTGAGAGAGGCTCCATGAGGCTCTTGCTTTATACTGAGGGGAGAGGAGAGGTTTTCTGTGGTAGGGTAAGGGATGGACACAGACAGACAAAGGGAACAGGGGGAGGAAGAGGAGGGTGGGGAAGGGAGGAGAGGAAGAACAAAATGGGTAAATGAAAATGGAGTGGTTAAAATCTACAGGGAAATTAATTTAAAAACAAAAATAAAAATAAAAAGGTTAGGAGTAGATCAGAGGAGCCAGTGCTGATACAACAGCAGTAAATGCACCCGGGGGCTAGGCTCTGACTGCAGTGATGCCTCTGCAGGGCAGCAGGATACGAGAAAATGGAGTGCGGTGGCGGATGGGAGGGATGGGATGCGGGACAAGGAGAAGTGTGGGAGGGGACATGCAGGAGAGGGAGGACAGGAAGAAGCATAGGGTTGGGAAGGAGAAGAATGCTCTGAAGCTTCGGTGCTCCCTTTCCTGCTGCGTTCTCTTGCTGTCTGAGGGCGTACAAAGATGCTACACTCACGCATTTTGGCCCAGGGAATTACACCCCTTTGTCTCTCAGACCCAAGGTAACTTCCCCAGGAGAGCAGCATGGTTATGAACATCTGTTAAATGGGATGCTCAGTGTAAAGGCCAAAGGTTGTCAAACCAAGCTCTGTAAAAGCTTTGACAAAAAAGATGCAGCTGAACTTTGAGGTGGTTAAAATGAAAAATGGGACTGTGCCATTAATAGGTGAATAGATAGATCAATCAGTTGATCTTTTTTATAGTGGCATACTTTGTGGCTTTGACTGTAAAAGCACTGAGTACTGACTCCGGTAGTTCCCAAAGTACAGCGGTGCCAGACAGATACCTTGACGGAGAGATACAGTGGAAGAGAGAAAATGTTGGAGACTTATAATAGATTTCATTTGCACTGCTATTTGCATTGGACCACTGTTTCTGAAGTGCAGATTTGCACAGGCACAAGAAACACAGCTTTGAAGCTGCTCCTAACTGGGCTCCCAGGTAGGAGCTCTGGGAATAGTAGAACTCTGTGACCTAAAGCATGGGTGTTCCAGTACACCCAGACTTGGTGGGTTAGCAGTAATAGGGTCCTGTATTTGAACACCTGAAAGAGAAGTATGGATGATGTGATCAGATCCTATCCAAATCATCTCGCAAACCAGCCACCCTCAGGTAAACAAATTAGAGCCAACAAATGAAAGCCATCTCTCTGCCGCAATGGCAAGTGTTGCCAATGTCATATGAGATAAGTTAGTTGTGGTGGGTTTGATTTATACAGAGATATATAAATGTGACGTATAATTGGGTCATAAATCTGGCTTCATTAATGTAGAACTGGCTTTAATTAACTCTAGGCACCTTATTGTGAGGCTGCAATGCTCACCTAGACTATAAAGGGCTGGGCAGTTTCTGTCTGCGAATGCTGTTTATCCTGAGGCATTTGTTTCCTAAAGGTTTGTTACCTGGCAAAAATGATAGTTTGCCATCTGTGTTCTCCTCCAAGTACCTCTAACCTGGATGGCCAGCAAGGGTCTCTGAGCACCGAGACTCCTTTGCAGCAAAGACATATGTTCGTGGGCCAACTGATTGGGAAAGATCCCTTCTGGCCAAAAGGTGTGCAGTTCCTCTTCATTCAGGTTGTGTATGGGAAGCCTCTGGTATGCTCAGTGAGGACTGGCATTTCTTCGCCCTTTTTGCTATAGGAAGCTCTGCTGGGCAAGGACTTTTCTGGGGGTGTGGTAAATAGGATCTGGAGTGTGTGGTGACTGTTGTGCAGCTAATCAGAGTCACTGGAGTAAACAGCACCTCTGAACTGTGCAGGAGAGGGCAGGTGTGGGGAGCCGCTGGGGCAGGAGGGGCTGAGGAGAAGATGGACACGGAGATGTGGGTGGGCAGAAGCCAGAGGTGCTGTGGGCAGAGGTTAATCCTGTTTGCACAGCCCCCGGGCACGATGGGTTTCCTAGTCCCTCCCCTGCTTTATTTCTCTTTTAAAGCATGGAATTTTCAGCTATAATCCTTCCTAAACCACAGCATTTTTCAGGTGCTCTGTGTAAGTGAAACCATAATCTCTGGTAAAACAGGCCGCTTAAGCTGCTGTAGCATTAGGCCAATCTGATCCAGCCCCTGGATTTCCGCTCTGCCCAGCCACCACAGAGAGGATTTCAGCCTGAAAGACTGCCTAAAGCCCTTGCAATGGGAACAACAGTGCCAGGCCTTGCCTTGCAAAGCTGCACAGGGTTAAGGGACCAGAAGCTATTTGTCCCTGTGTTCTGAGGCTGTTAAAGCCCCTGTCAGACTCGCAGCAGAGATGAGCCCAGCCCTCTCTTGAACACATCAAAGCTTATGAAGAAAAATTCCTCACACCTTGCAGAGGCAGCACCACTTACTCAGCGCAGGGGGATAAAGAAGTCAGGAGTAAGATGGCAAAGAGACTGGGACACAATGCCACTAAGCACGGCTCTCTCTAAGAACAGCGGAGGAGAGGAGAGGATAAGGTCAGACAGCAAATGATTGCTCAAACAAAACTCAGACCTCAGCGTGTCTATTTACCTGTCCTTCAGTCTCCGCTCAGCAGCTGCACAGCCACAGCTGGTATCCCATGCGTCCTTACTGGCGGGTGGCAGTTACAAATTTTTACCCTCTTCTTGTCCAGCTCTCCACTGACTGAAAGCACCTGAATTCTGTCTCCAGTATAACTCCCGCCACTGCCATGCTGGAATAATTGCCCCAGCAGTGAATTATAGCTCTGAAGTGTGTCAGTATAGATGAGATCAATTGATTGATCTATCTATCCACCTGTGAGTGGCACAGTCCCATTTTTCATTTTAACCACCTCAAACTTCAGCTGCACCTCCTTTGTTTTCACTTCTGATTTCCTCCAGTCTCTGATTCTTTTGTATTTGGGATGGAGAACAGGAAAAGGAGTGCCATGCTCAGCCCTTCTTGCCCCAAGTCCTGCCAGTGCCAGCGAGCCGTGCTCTGCTGGCTTCTCTGAGTCTCATGGGGGTTCCTCGGTGAGGTGGCACCAGGGAGCCCCGAGGTATCTGTCAATGTCTTACTGGTATGGAAATCGACCCATAATTGAGTGGGGGGTGGAATGAGTTTGCAGCCCCTCTCCAAAGAAGCAGAAAGCTGTTCCTCTCCCAGGCTCCTTTCTGCTAAATGGCACGCACTATCCTTGTTTATGAGCAACAACAAAATACCAGCCAATGTGACGGTGGGGGAAATCTGAAAGGGTGAGCAGGGTGGGGATACAGCTGGGAACGTAGCAGAGGACTACATATTTTCTGCATCTCCAGCTCCTTTCTTTCTGGGTGTACTTGCTGAGTTATGGCTGTTTTTCTTCCTTTCTAACCCTCTCCTCTGTTATTCTGGCGGAGAGCTAGAACTGGTGATCTCTGGCCTAAATTCCCCCTGAGAATGAAGGGATTTTGGCCAGACAGGGTGAGAGGAAGATTCACAGCTTTGGGTTCCTACAGAGACTCATCTCAGCTTTTATCGTGCTCTCTGCTGCTGAAGGGAAAGAAGCAGGGGGGTTCGCAGGACTAGATAAGCGGCTTGTTTTTCATCACCGGTTTCCTGGAGGATAACCTAGCTGACTCCAGTGCTCCTTTTCTTTTCAGTAAGGGAAGAATATCAAGATGGCACATCCCTGCATAAGGGATGGCTTGTGCGCACCCACTTGACAACACCGCTCACAGTCTTGACAGTGTTTAGTATCCTTCACCTTTTCCTGGTGTCTCTATAAAATATTTATATGATCCCAAAGCCTCAGACTCCTTAGAGCACGTATCCTCACAGCATCCCCTAGGGATCACTGTTCTACCTGTGAGGAGCTGAGCACAGAGAAAATGTACCCAAGCTCATGCAGGAAGCCTGTGTCAAAGCTGAATCTTATCTCAGGTGTTTTTGCATCCTATGCTTGTACCCACTATTGAAACGTCTTTTCCACATTTACATTCCTCCTGTACTAATAACATCATTCCTTACAAAGGTTTCATTGTGGCAAGCAGGATGGGGTGGGGTCGTCAGCATTCATAAGCTGGTGAATTTACGCCACAGCCTGTGGACTCCCATCACTTCATCCCATGTGAGAATCTCGCCTTAGAACTTCTCAAAGTCATGCAGAAGACCAGACTGGACTGACACAGCCTATCTTTGACTTTTGCCTTCTGCATGTCAGAACCACTTTTTCTTTACCTTTTCTTAGCTTCCTAGCTCTTCTTTTGCAAGAGCATCACGCAAGTGGCACTGAAGATAAAAATCATCCTATTTTTTTTTCCTTCTCTGTGTTAGTAACAGACCTTTGCTAGGACAACAGAAAAGTGTGTAAAACCTAATTTACTTCTCATTGTACCTTTCTTGCATTCTCTTTGTATTCCCGCTGACTGGGGAATGAACCTTGCATGTTCAGGTTTATTTTCTGTTTCTGCACAGATCCATCCGTGTTTCTAGCCCAACACTTAACTTGTGTGTTATTGAAATACACATTGAAAGAGAAAAAAAAAAACAAAAACTTGCTCTCCAAGAGAGTCAAAACTGTTGACATCATTGATGTCAAGTTTTTAAATCCATTTGCCCCATTTTTTATGAAACTCACTTTTACAAACCTAGATTTTATATCTGTTCTAATTAATTGCTGCTTTCCAAGTAATCTGAGCTACTCACTCCGTATTTTACTTGGGAAACTGAGGTTTCATAGTCTTCATACCCAGTTAAACATGGAGCATCCAGCAGATCTGTGATCTGGATCTTTGAAGCTAGCTGCATACTGTTAGTCACTTGGGAACTCCACTAGGGTCAACTGCATTTGGCTCTAAGTAGATTTGTTTGCAGGTGGAGGTGAGGAAAATAGGCTTCAAAGTCTGTGGGAAATAAAGTTGTGCCTCTACATTTGGTAAACAGATAGGCTCAGCGGATTTATGCTGTGTCCCCTTTCTTGTATCCCAGCCCATCAGGGTATTGCAGTTACAGATTGCTCCCTGCCTTAAAGTCAAGCACACTCGTATATTCCTTGGTGGGCTGGGACTTGAATGTCATGTGTTAAACAAAATGCTTTTGAAATATATGCTGGGAAATGTAATTAGAACAGAGCATGTTATTTTTGCACACAGTCTACACAATAGGTGTCTCCAAGGCTTTCATCACATGATGGAAAATGATCATGAGACAGGACAGATCTTCCTGGGTAGTCCACAGCAGTCCTGCACCTACTGAGAAGGGCCAAAGATCGCCCTAAGCTCTCCATTTCTCTGAAAGACTGCAGTGGGCAATTTCAATTGTGCGAGCAGCTGGCCTGGTTAAATCCAATAGAGTTGATGGAGATCAAAAGTTATTAACATCTGCTGACAGCTGTTGCTTAACTCAGATACAAAGCACAGTCTTTGCTGTCAGTGGGCAAACATCTACATCACGAAAATTTTCATGGTAGCTATACTTATTGGCTCCTTCATTCAGCCTCAAAAGAAAAGCCAAAACCTGAGACTATATAACTCTCTTCTCTAAAAAAAAAAAAAAAAGTCCCTTTTTGTCCAGCCTGTAATGCCAGTCCTTGCTGAAGAAAATGGATGGGGAATGCAAATTCACTGCTCTTGCCATTACACTTAAATGCTAATTTAAGGAAGGCATGGTTTCTTTCAGGTCCACCCATTTCTGGGTTCCTCGCTTCAATATGCTTTTAAGTCCATGAGCTGTCTTCTTCAGCATCATAAAGTTATTGTCAGTGAAACTTCCATTGGAAGTGTAGAAATAGTTTATGTTTTCCCCCTGCCATTTCTGTCTCTTCCAGGGATCATTCATCTGACCATCAATCACCCTCAGCCATTTGGTCTCGGGGAAGAGTAGTAACGCCTTTTGCCTTTCCAAATTCCTTGGCAAGATAAAGAGATACTATCTCTTCTTAGGTATGGGAAGCAGTTGATGAGATTTGGAGGCGCTGTGGACATCTACTTTTGTTGATTCCTCATCTTAAATAGAGAAGAGGCTTGCAGCCTCTCTGCAGAAATGAGCCCTTATTTCAGAAGTGCAGAATATGGAACTCAGTGCCGTTCCTCATCCTCCCTGTCCCTCATCTGCAGCAGCTCCATGTGCTCAATTTGGCATACTTCCATACTGCAGACTGCCCTCACAGAAAATATCTCCTTCGTTTTGATGAGGCGGGATCATAACAATCATGTAGCAGCCACGTGGGTGATTATCATAGTCCATTTTCAGGGCATTGGGGCATCCAGAGATGTGCCCAACAGGCTCCTTGGCTGCTGACAGCTGTGATGCTGTGCAGCAGACTGCTGGTCTGCATCTTGAGGATTTGCCATCACCAAAGCCAATCTGTGGCCCCTAGCAGATTGTGAGAGAGGTATTCTTGAGTCAACTCAGTCAAGCCTTGACCAGGGCTGTTGTTTACTGGTGTCAGAGGCTAACGTAGATTGGAACAAGAGGGGGATTTTCACCACTATGAACAAGGAAAGTCAGAACGAAACGCTCCCCCTCTCAGTGTAACAATATAAGTGCAAGCAAATTTAATGGTCGGTTTTAATCATTATGTAAAATAGCAAGATGGATCAACTAGTTTTACATTTGCACCATGTGGCTGTTTCCTAAAAGGTTGAATTCTAGGGTGGTAACAAATATTTTGACAAATACAAAATTTACACTAAGCATGGTTATTCAATTTTGCTAAATAGATGAACTGCATCTGGGCACATTTATTTAAGCAATTATGTTGTTTAACATAATTTGTCTTTACATATTATTGTATGGGAAAATAATGAATGAGTCCGTATTATTATTTTATTAGATTATTAACTTTTTACTTGTGATTTGTGTCAAGTTATATTTAGGTGGAATTAGAATTCAATTAAAAACAGTATTTGTAATTTATTCATGCTAATTATATAAAATGACCACAAGTTCCCTGACTTCCTAAATATATTGGAACAAAAAAGACAGGCTTTTCTAAGCAGGTTTTGCATTAAAAATGTCTTATTAAGTGAAGGAAAAGATATATATATAAAAGGAGGAAATTGAACCGATTTTAGAACCCGATTTTAGAACTAATAGATCTCATCCTTTCACACCAAGCATAATTCACTCACTGACAGAGGAAAACAAATGATCCTGCTTTTTCAAATCCTAGTTTGTTTCTTAGTTTTGAACGACCTGGTTATTGAACTGAACAAAATTCTCTTCAGTTCACTCACTAAGCTGAAACAAAGGAAATATTATCTTTTCACCTTGCAGGAGGCTGAAGTTCTCAAAAGATTGTTGATCATTTCAAAAAACTTTGGATCCAGGTGTCTAGCCAGTGATTTCTCCGTGCTTAGCATCACAACTTTCTAGAAAACTTTCATAGAAATCAGATTCTGTTTACCTACTATTTGTGCATGACTTTCAGACATATCGAATATGCTTAGTTTCATTAATTGTTTTTGTGTACATTTATGTTGAAAATATTAACTGAATTGTAAAAATGGACTTAAAGTGGAAAAAAAATCTGACCCCATGCCAGAGGTGAAGGGCTGGAGGAAAGCGAGATCTATGGGATCTGTGCTTTTTTGGTGCCTCTGTTTGACACATCATGAGTGGCTGTCATGAGAATTTTTCACCTTGGATGATACTTGTTCCTTTTGGGAAAAAATTATTTCCCAAAGAGAAGGAACCATTTTCTGTACAGAACCTGGTAGCTTGCTTGGTGGGTGATGGCTTTTTTTTTTTGTCTTTTTTTCTTTGGCTTCTCTTTTGCCTTCTGTTTGTGGGTCTCACTGGTTGTAGTAGACTGGTAAGTGAAGTCTATTTAGTTAAAACTGACAGGATTCAATTAAGGGAAGTTGTTCTTTACCTTTCCTGTAATCTTACAATCTATCTAGTAGGTAAATCCTCCCCTTTAGTGGTATGTTAATATGCAAGTTTGCAAGCCATCCATCAGAAGTCCATTGTGTTTGATTTCCCATAGTGCTGCCTTTCTTTTGGATAGCCTCTGGGCTAGCTGACTGAGTTGGAAAGGACTCCATTCCCAAACTATTAATCTAAGTCCCCTGCACTCACAATCTGGTTTGAAGACACCTCCCTTCAGGCATGTGTATTCCAAAAGATGTGACTTCCGATGGTGTTTAAAGAGGGATCTTAACCTTTTATTCTCAAAGGATTCAAGGCCTCAGTAAACATCTTGTGATTTAAAGTACTCCTGTCACTGCTGCCAAAAATGTGACATTCTCCTCTGCTCACCCCTGTTGTGTTAGCTGCTGAGTACTTTCCAAAAATCAAAGACCTGTGGAAACTACTGAAAAAAAAAGAAAACTATTGAGGTTTTCTGTGTTTTCCTAGCCCCATACAAATTTATACTAATCTGCCTGATCTGTTTGCCTTCAATAGATCCAATTGAAGTAGAATGTCTCTTATCAACAGACGTCTTGTCTTGGTGTTCAACTGCATGTACTTGTCTTATCTTGGTATGTTGAAGTCTGGGTCTTTGCTTCTAGGAGTCCTGATTGGTACCCACAGATATTGCCCAAGACACTGTCAGGGATCTATGCCAGTCCCTCAGATATACAACATTAAGGCAAGATGGAGCTGGCCCATTGACCTGTGTGTGGAGGAAGAGATGAGGCAGTGTTCTCAGGCAGCTTTTAAGAGCTTTCTCTCTGGTACTTCACAAGAAAGCTGTGTATATATGCATTGACTCTTCTATACAAAGGACAGTGGGAGCATGTTTCCCAGCCTAGTGTCTTTGAATAGATGGCCAGAAGCTGATGACTAGGACTTTGGGGAAGGCTTTCTTGCATGTTGGGGAGATGGCTGCCTGTTTTGCAGCATTTCTAGCTCTTCAATTTTATGAAGCTCACAGACAGGTAAGGGGATTTTAGCATCATCTGTACTTAATATTTCAGTTAGTTACTTTCTATTGAGGTTTTGATGGTTTTTGGAGGGGTGTATTCTCAGACCTGTGTGAGCTGAGAGAGCTTGCTGAGGCAAGCTAGTCACGAGCCAGAGAAGGGAGAACTTTCTCTAAGGTCTTCTGAAAGGGCAAAAATACGGTGTCAGACAGCTCTGGTTGGAAAGGACTATTGATACCTTTCCTGCCTGGGAAGACTGAGCTAGGGAAACATTCTTGTAGACTGAAGCTAAATCTTACATCCTGAAATAACTGCACACAGAACTCGTACCCTCCATGGGTGGACTTGTTTCAGATATCAATGGGCTTCACAGACTGCCCTGGGACAAGAGGAAAGAGGCATTTCAGAAGTGACACTATAGCAGCAGAACAGGTAGGCAGCAATTCCATACTCACTATTACTCCAATATCCCTTTCTGGGAGAGGGAGCTGAGGTCCCAGCCTCTTTCTTAACTCCTAGCCAGGGGTAGATCAGGAGGCAGCCTTGAGTTCCTCACCTTTCTGGTCCTTCCTGAGAGCACTGCCCAGCCCCACAGCAAACACATCATGAATCATTCATCTTTAATAGATTATGCAAATCAGGGACATCAGATCAATGAAGATCAATAACTGCAACCATTTAATTGCCAACAAAAACATTTTAAGAATGAGCATTATCTGAAGTCCTTTCTTGGGTAATGGCACCATTAATCCAAACATTGGATCCTGGCCTAAGTGTAGAGGAAAAATTCTCTGCCCTTCTTTCCCCACTGCCTTTCAGGGTGTTAAGGGTTTTTTTTTTCCCTTCTCATTTCCAGTTTCTGAGTTTCCCCATCATTACCACCATTGAACATCTCCCAGCGCTAATAGTTCTGCTTTTGTTACTCTGCGCTGATTGAAATGTTGCATACAGATTGAGATGTTAGTGCTAAGTTGCCACCTGGGAATGTCAAGCTGGGTCTGAAATGAACTTTTCTCACTCTTGGATCCAGATGGATCAGATGGGGATGTTCTCAAGCCGAGCTGGGAGTGTTGCAGGGAGCAGGGTGCGGATGGCACGGGGTGGGGGGACAAAGAGAAGATTTTCTGCTTTAGCCCACAGCCTCTTCTGTAAGGCCAAATCTGTTTCCTCCTGTCCCCTTGTGAGAGCCATGTACAAAGCTCAAAGCTCATGCAGTGTCCTCAGCATTCAGGAATTCAGCTGTCATGTTACTAGGCTGGAATGCACCAGTTTCCCTTAGGCAGAAGGACTGAAAAGAATTATTTTAATGGCCCCTTTGAATATTAAACTCTGTGATTTTAGGCACCTCACCTTTAGATCATGCTATGGGGGGTCTGCTTTCCACAAAGGGAGGACAGTACTGCTCTCCTGCTGGCTTTGGCCCTCCTTTGGGAGGGAAGTATTTCCTGTAAGAGCTGTAGATCTGCTAAATGATAGGTGGATGACTGTCAGCTGAGTTTTGTCTTGCACATGTGAATACAAAGAGAGGTGTAACAGTTTTGCCACAGCTGAGCCATTTTTCTGGTTGGCTAAGAAACGGTATGGCTGCAAGGATCCTGGGTCAAGCCTGGTAGCAGTAAAAGCCCTGAAAAGTCTGGGGGCATCACACTTTCTAGGCACTCCCTAAATACGCAGTTCACCTCCCCATGGTGCTCCATTTCGCAGACCTCACACTGGATTCCCTTTGTATTTAGGGTAACAGCTACTAATCCCCCTGGTCTCAGACTTCCTAGCAGCTGGATGGTGCATGCAGCAATATCCCTTTGCTCGGTGTTTGCCGAGCAGCCAACAGCCGCCTGCCTCAGCGACCAGCGACTGTGGCCTCAGGGGCTGTACCCGTGGCTTCTGCAAGACAGAATTAAGCCACAAACTCTGCTGCTCTTGATTCTGTGCCACCAGAAGCCTGCTTTTTGGCCAAGAGGCTACAGCTCCTTCTCTTGCTAACAGGATCGTACCTCTGCCACGACTTACTTCTCAGCTCTACTGTGGGATTTCTGAAGGGGTCACAGCCATTGCATTGCAAGGGGAAGGTACCAAAGAGGGGCGAATCTCTTGGGCCTCGCCCCTGCTTTAGTGACCTAGCAGGAGGTAGGTAGGTGTGTGAGAGGAAGCAGCAGTGACTGATGCTCTGCAAGAAGGGGCTGTGACAGCAGAATATCTATCTCCTTATTGCTCCGGTGGGGCCAGGACAGGCCACCTACCACCAGCAGCAGGCTGGCGTGCCCTGCGGCCCCAGGGACAGCCTGCGCCACCCAGGCCTGCCGGTACAACCAGCAAAGAGGAAGCTTCTGTGGAGCAGTGGCTGCCGAAACTGCCTCCTGCTGCTGTGCATCCCAGTTCCTCTGCTGTACTGCACTTGCTCTCATTTATTTCCTTCTCCAGCTTCCCAGTCACACCCCAGTGTAATGTGCCCACAGGTAAGGGAGGGAGGGAGGCTGTGAACAAACTTCATTTGCCAGCTGCTGATGGCGACTCCTGGGCTTGCGGAAGAGGGAGCTTAGCAGTCAGTTCAGCAGCCCTGTGCTTAGCTTGCAAATGCCCCTTCCCAGTGCCAGGGCTGAGTAAAACTTAAATCAGTATTTCCCCAAGAAAACCAAGCACAGATCATGGAAGAGCCACGAACCTCTCGTTCTCAGACACAAAGGAAGAAACCACCGTGCACGTCTGGACACACCTGGCCTCCCAGCACCCGTCCCTAAGCCCAGGGGCACACGAGCTCCTCAGCCGCACCCGGGGTTACCTGTCCTCGAGTCACACCTGGGCACCTCTAGGTGCACCTGAAACTGCCACCACGCTGACCTGCCAGCCTCTCCTGGCCCCTTACTTCCTCCCCAGCCTTTCTGTCTCTTTCCATGCTCGCCACAGAGGGGTATCTTGCGTTAGCAGAAAAAGCAGAAGCTAATGGTGATGAGGGAAATAAATAAAAAGCTTGGTTCTGCTGTTCGGTCAGGCAGCTTACCGGTCACCACAGGGTACGTCTGGGGTCCTGACACATTTGTCCCCAGGTCTGGGTTAGCAGAGGTGGATAGACTTGATTTGACTTCATCGAGACCAGGGGTCAGAGCTGGGAGGGAGTACTCATTACCCTGGGGAAGAGAGGAGAAAGACAGCTCGCTATTGATGCGCTGAGAGAAAGGGAACAGTGTACAGATGGGGGGGAGGAAGAGGAGAGAGGCAAACCCCTGCACAGATGGAAGAGGAGGAGGAGGAGGAAATGGAGAAGATGAAGTGACAAGAGGGCTGCGGGGGGGACCTGGGATGAGCTATTCCACCCTGCTGCGCCTTGCTGGGAAGGGGAAGAGGGGTCGGGCCAAGCACGGGATCTGGCCCTGTACCCATGGTGTGGCCGAGCCTCCGTTCGGTGCCGTGAGGAGAGGGGCTGTCTGCCTGTCCAAGCTCAGGCCGGGAGAAAGGGGAAATCCACGTCCTCTGCTCTCGGCTGAGCGGGGGCGGGGGGTGTTTGCCCTGGTGGCAGGGACACTTGGGGCAGAGCACGGCAGCGACTGGGGTGCCTGGGCTGCGGGAGGCAGCCGGTGTCGGCCCCTTGCAACCCGGCTCTGTGCTGGGTCGTCTCCCTCCCCTCCGCCACTACCCCTGTCCTAGCTCTTTAAAAACAAACAAAGAAGCCTCATCCCCTGCCTCTGTCACTCTGTGCACTGGGGTATGAAATTGGGGAGGGGGGAGCCACATGGCTAACAGAAGGGTGGGAGGGGGAGAGCCATTGAATCTGAAAGGGTGTCCTGTCCGAAAGGCTCTGGTAATTGCCTTTTTATTGTGGCAGCCTCCGGACCAGACACGGGAGCTGGAGAGACCGGGAAGGCTACAGAACAGCAGGAAAAGTTGCTCTGATTAATATTAGGTTAAATTAAAACTGATTTTCTGCTCTTTCTGCGGCGTTTTTTTCCATGCGCTTCCCCAGCCCCCTCCCCACATCTCCCCCTCCTGCAGCGGGCTCCCCACACGCTGCCCCCTCCCCGCCCCGTCCCTGCCTGCCTAGGACTGCCTCGTCATTTCCAATTCCTTCTCGTATTGATCTTCCTGTAGAAATCAGTTTTGTAATTAGCTGCAAATTAGGCCTTCTACTGGGGGTGAGCCTGCCCCCTGATTTATCACCAGAGTAATTCGCTGTGATCGGAGAGAAATTAAAATGAACTCAATTAGGCTTCGGATTTGCTTTATGGGCCCTGCTCAGAGTTTCAGGGGGAAAAATGACTGTGCTGGTGCTTAATAGTCTAATGAAAGTAAATAAAGGTTATTCATTGTAATAAACCCAGGGACTCTGGGATGAAGGGAGTCCACAGCCAGCCTCTCCTTCTCTTCCTTTGTTGGTTTATGGCTTGGGGCGGTTTAAAAAGACTTTTGATTTTCATTTTATTAAGACAAACAGCTTTTGGGATAAAAGGCCGGGAGAGCGGGGGAGTAAGGGAGAGGGGGACAGCGCCGCAGAAGTGCAGAAAACTGGGTAGGAGACAGGAGTCAAGTCTCAGCTTTGGGCCATGAGGGAAAATGGTCCGGGCCTGTGAAACCCTGTGACTCGCCGGTGTGACCTGAGAGCGCCGCAATGTGATGGTGTTCATGGGTGCGCGTTCACAGGGAGAGCACACACGTGTGCTGCGGGCACCTCTGCAGGGGGAAGTGGCCGTGGGGTTGCAGGGATAATGTGGTGTGCATGGCACGTTCATGAGGGGAGACAGCTTGTGTACAGGCGTACATCGGTGCAGCGATACATGTGCAACTAGAAAGTGCTGTAAAACGTGAACGCGATGTACGTGCAGCAATGGGTCAGCAAGAGAACGAGGGGTGAGGAGAGGGAGAGTGGCTTCGGTGAGGGAATCTCCCTGCCATCACCCTACGGGTGCCTGCGGGTCCGCATTGCCAGGCCGGGCCCTCACCTGCTCAGATTTGATGTGCTCTGATGTTTGAAAGACGTCAGGGTAAGAAGGACGCTCAAAAACTCGATCTAAAGCTTCCAGCTGCTGCTGGGTGAAAGTGTCGCCACGAAGGTGCTTCCGCAAACTGTCCACGCTGCTCTGGGAGTCTCCGTTGGGAACTGAGCCCTCGGACACATCTGCAGGGCACACACAGAGAAAACAGGGAGTTAGCACCACCCTGCCTCGGAGCGGCAGCGGCTGCGGGCGAGAGCAGAGCACAGGGAGAGGGGTCCTCTGCTCCCGGGGGGGGCAGCCGGGGGGCATGGGGAGGCCCCTTCCCTCCGCGCTGGCCTTCCGGGGGGGCTCCCGCTGCGAGCCAGGCTGTGGAGAATGGCGCACAGCTCAGAGATGAGCGGCAGTTCCACTGATTTTCAGTGTTAAAAATCGCCAAATCTCCATCGCTGAGCAGAAAATGGGAGCAAAGCGCAGCGATTAGCATCGCTCGGAGGCTACTAGGGAGGCAGCTCACAGGAAAACTGGGGTGCTGAGGGTGGGCTTGCACTGCACGGGGCTGGGGAAGCCTGAAATGGAGGAAGTCCTCTTACAGCATGGAAGGGAGTCAGTCTGTTGTAGCCACCAGTCCCAATAGAAGTTATGTCTCCAGTGTAATTTCCTTCTCATCTGATCATGTCCTCTCATACCCCAGATGAGTCTTTCATCCCTTGGATAACATGAATGATCCTGCTTCTGACTCCATGTTTCACCAGAGACAAGCCTCTTTCTCGGTGCGCTCTGTCCCATCCAACATACGTTGGTTTCTGTTACGACCTCTGTCCCACTCTGCTACATATTAGCTCATAATTTAACACAGCCCATATCTGTGTTATAAAATTCCTTCCTAAAAGAGGTGAATCTTTGTCTGTGACTGCCCCCCTTCCTACCCAAAATGAATTATTGTATTACAAACATAGGCCTGCTCTGTGAGAATCAGTGTTCCTTGTAATCCTTTGTTCTTATCAGGAAAAAAGCCTTTTTCTGGTAGAGGCATCATCAGAAGTGCATCTCAGTCCCTGCAACAGCCCTCCGAAACAATCCAATCTCACTGCAGTGTGTCCTGTCACGTTGCAGGTATCTCAGTCTCTGCTGTGCCATCCCGTGTCTCTTAGAGCCCACTCATCCCCTCTGAGGTGAGTCCATTATAAATGTCCTGCCCCATCCAAAGAGAATCTTTCCCTGTGATAAACCATCTTATCACCCATCTGTTTTTTTTCCCTCTTATCCCCCAACTCAAATGAGGTGCATTTATCTCTGTTATAACCCCTTTTTATCTGAAGTGAGAGAGTCTCCTGCTATTAGCATCTGTCACATCCAAGGTGAGTCTGTCTGTTAGAATTTCCTGTCCCAGCTGAAGTGAATCTTCCTTTGTCATAATCCCTCATCTCATCTGAGGCAAGTCTGCTCATTATAATCTTCTCCAACTGTGCTGAGTATCTTTCTGCTGTCACGCCTTGGTCTAACTTTGGTGAGACTGGTTATAATCCTCTGTCTCATCCATGCTGATATATCTCCATACCCTCCATGCTGAATCTCTGCCTACCGTTTCATCAGACACAAGCCTGACTGCCTGATAACCCTCTCTGACCTAAGATCAGGATCTCCCTCTTACACTACAATTACCTTCCTGCGTTTTCACTATTGTTCCGCATGTGTCAGCCTCTCTCAGTGGCTTCCAGTTAATGAATATCTGAAACCCGCTGTCTGACAAGGAAGTGGTTGAGGGATCTGTATAGACCATTTCCCTCCTCCGTGTGACTGGGGGTGTGCTCATGGCCAGGCGATGCTCCCGCAAGCCTGGAGTGGCATTCTCTGTGCAGTGCCCAGAGCCATGCCACTCTGCTGCTTCATCTTTTAGCTGACGGACTGTGCCAAGATGGGTATTGTCCTGGCACAGTTAATGCCCAACTGGTGGCCCTGAGTAATAACTGAGCCTGCTGCCTTCTGGCTATGAGATATATCCGTTTATAGGTGATTATACGATATGATATAATCAATAGTACATTATATACAGTAACGTAGTACAGTACCACTCACAAGACCATAGAAAATATTACATATTGATTTGTCCCAGCCAGCAGCCTTCCCTCGAGCAGCCCCTTCTCTCTTTCTCTTTCTTTTCCACCCATAGGCAGAGCAGAGCTGTTTACTGGCTCTGCTCCCTGGCATTTTCTTCTCTCCTCAGGCTTATTTGCACAAGGGAAAATTCTTAACTTCCCGAAAGCTGGAGTTCATGACATAGTTGACTAAGAGAAAACAAAGCAAGGACTTGGCTTTCTGGGTTGCACACTGTTAGTGCAGTGCTAGCGGGCTGTTACTCAGCCCGGGCTGTCACTGCAGGGGCAGCTGTCGGCAGGACGAGGTATCTACAGGCTCGGGCTCCTGACTCTGATGGGCACTCCTCTCTGCAGAAGGCTGGCACAGAACTCCTGGGTCCAGGGTCAGAAAAAAAATGGGTGTTTCTGTATCAACGCTTGTCTCAACCTCTCTGCAGCTTGTGAAGCTGTTTGCCTTTGAGGATTTTTCCACGTGTCAGTGTGCATGGCTGTGCACACCATTATGTTAATACACATGGGTATTTTTGCAGTAGATCATGATTCTGGTACACTTGAGATTCTGCATCGCCGTACATGCCTGAGCAACCATTTGTCTGTGGAGGTTGTTTTAGGTTCATTTGGTTTTCCAGGATGGCAGCCCTACAACATGCATGGGGTTTGGTGTGAGCAGACGGGTGTTTACATAAGCAGTAGAAGTCACACTGATTGTCACTAAACCAGGTTTTACCCCGAGTGGGTTGCCCCGTGTTTGCCTGGCTTCGCGTACGCATGCGCTTGTATTTGCAGTCCCTGTCTGGCAGCTGAACCCTGTGCACACATGTCCCCATGTGTGCATGGGCCATGCCTTTGTGTGAAGAAGCTGAAACCACAGCTTCCCCAAGTCGCTGTAGGAGTCTCTTTTCCTTCATTTATTCAGGGGCCCTTCAGATCTTGACAAATCTGTCACTCTAAATTTGCGAGAGATTATGGTGCTCTCTCCCTAGCACGGAGAGAGGTGATATATGATATCTGCTGCCCCTATTGATTGCCTGATCTGGTGGCAGAGGGCTGGCGAAATGAACTTGAAATGAACATCATGCCTCAACTCATTGTGCGTATAATACACTACTTAATCCCACATTTTTCAGCCGCTATGGAATTCAATTGATCAATCATGTCCCTCTGATAGTACTGTTTTAGGGGTTATTGCTGCTCTGCTCACTGACCTTTTTATTTATTTATTTATTTGTGTCAGCGTGCGTGTGTGTGTGTGCGTGCACGTATGTGCATTTGGCACACCGAGGACCAGCTGATAAGAAAGCGCCTGTGTAGTCAGTGGGAAATGAAGGAAAAGGATGAAGGGAGGAGAAAGGGAAGGCATGGGGTTAGATAAGGAAGCAGAATGATCAAAGCAAGAGAGTAGATAAGGAGAGTGAAAAAGTTGTAAGGAGAAAGGCAATGCTTTAGTTTTGAGAGGAGCTTTGGAGATGGGGGGGGGCACTCTGTTGTGGCCCAGGCAGACCGCTGTGCCCTCCAGCTTTAAAATCTACAAAAGGAAAGAAACTTTTAACAGAGGACTGTAGGCTACCTAGAGGAGGACCTTTTCTAAGCAGCTTGCAGAATTGTTGGTCTTAATAGTGGTATGGCACACAAATCCCAAACATCACAGAGCCATAATATCAGCTGTGCATATAGGATTCTAGTTAGGAAGCAGAGAAAGTTTCACAAAGATAATCCTGCAAGGCAGATTTATAGGTCTTGTGTTGCTAACACTGAGACTTTCACAGTCACGGATCATTATATTTTCTTCAAAACCAAAGGATTGTAAATCCCCTGTATTTGTTTTCCAGTGTCAAAACCTATAGAGGTTGTGTTTTCATTTTTCACCTGAAGCTGCCAGGGCAGAAACTTATCTCTGTTTTTAGATCAAAGCTGCTATTCCCGTCTAAGCACATGACCCTGTGAGCTGGAGCTTCAGAGAAGAAGCCTCAGATATCGCAATACCCAACCTGTGGGAGCTGATGGTTGTGAGGGTGTGAGCAAAGGTGGCAATATGGGACAGAGAGGACTTGGGGGAAGAGATGGGCTCTGTCAAAGGCTGGTGGGTACAAGTGGAGGGAAGGCTCATGGGGGAAATGTGTTGGAAAAGACTAGTAAATGCCATGAGGAATGGCACTGTGGTGATCAGCAGCAGCTTCAGCTGATGAACACTGTTAGGGGTAAAAGCTTAAGGGATGAGGATTAGCAAAGAAGAAAGCTCTCAGGAGGAGTGTTGTGGTGAAGCTGCAGGATGAGCCTGGGGACAGGTAACCACACTGGCTTTGCCACTGGGCAGTGGCATCACTTTTCCCAGTTCCCTTCCTACTGGCCCAGGAACCTCAGCGGTAGTGTGACACGGGGCACCTCGCTGTTAAATCAGGAGGATCCGAACAAACAGCTTGAGAGGTGAACCATGGCCTCGGTCACTGTGTTCCTCACAAGAGCACACGGTTGCTGTCAGTGTGATCAGCGCTGGCCTTGCACGTGTGACAGGCAACATCTCTCCTCCCGAGGGGCTGCCGAGGGAAGGTACAGAGCCAACACTCAGCATAAACCTTCGGCACAAGACACAGGAATGCTCCACAGGTGTCACAGAAGTGTCCTGACAGATAACAAGGAAACACTCTGCCAGAGGACACAGGAACAACCTTAACTACATCTGACATGAGGACTGTGCCCATTAAGTAGCTCCCAAACAAAGAGACGTTCTCAGGCCCGGAAGCCACAAAGCCACCATCATGGACAAGTAGCACGAAGCAGTGCAGTACGGGTACACCCTAGCTCTGGGTGACTCAGAGAGCAGCCTTGCTCAGGGTGGGTCAGGGCCACCCCCACAAGTGATTTAGAAGTGCTCTTAGTATTGCTGGCACAGGAACACCTCTGAGGCACAGAAATGCTGCAGAAGGTCATGACAACCTATACAGCCGGCCCTCGAGCAGGGCGATACCATCCTCTTTTGGGGGCAGGGGCTATTACTGCCCTAGAGACATGTCTGCCTGGTGCCCTGTGCAGCCCCAGACTCAGCTGGGGTAAATAGCAGCCATAGCAGAAGCGATGTGACTGGCATGAGAGCTGCCAGCCAGGTGACGCAGCAGAACCCATCTGATTGCCCATGCCTCCAAGGGAAATGCATCTGTCTAAGGCGGCAGTGCTGAGTCGGCTGCCGAAACGCCATCCCTCCGCTCCAGCGAGGTGACCCTGTCATCTCCTGCAGGCTGGCTTTGTCACTGTCCCCTCTGCGGCGTTAGCACGGAGCAACCCTCTGGTAGACACCGCATCGCTACCAGCACTGCCCCTTCCCAAGCTGTCCTTTGTGTTAAGACTGCTCTGTCCCTTTATCCCGTTTCCCTTCTCTTTTTTCCCCTCTGATGTGCTTGTGTCCCAGCGCAGCCCGGGCCTGTCAGGCATCTTTCCTGGCCATCCCCCGGGGGCCCTTCACAGCACTGCCAGTTGTTGCAGTTTCAAACTCAATTGTTCTCCTCGGTACTGAGGCAAATGGAGTCATTAATTACCTTCTATCGGCTGGGCCGAGTTCAGAACGCGATCAATAGCCAGCGCTTGTCATTCATGGCAGCCAGCCCCGCGCAGCCCCTCATGCCGCGTGCTGCGCGGGGCCGGCAGGAGCCCCGCCACATTGCGCCCGGGCTTCAAACCTGGTGTCGGGCTCCTGCTGGGAGCCCCTGGCCTGCGACACCCCTGGCTGAGCTGGCCCCCAGGGGAGATCAGGGACAAAGACCTGGTCTGGGGGAGCAGGTCACACATTTCCACGTGGTCAGTGTGTGGGCCTGGTGACTGGGCTATGCAAAGTGGTCCAGTCTGGCTACTGAGAAGTACCTAGACGCTCCGTTTTCATCCTCAGTGACTATTAAACCAGTACTCTGCTCCCCACGGTAGAGACAAGGGAGTGGCAGCCCCACTCTGCTCATTGTTTCACCTGGGTAAATTTCATGCCCTGCTCAGTAAGGTTTGGAAAAGGAAAGCTCTAAAATTCATTCCACATTTCCTTCCAGAAGAATTTCTGCAGTCTTTTGGGCAGGATGAAAGAAGGCACCTTCTCGAGACAGGTCAGTTTGGTGTCTCAGCACTTTGTAGTGCTGCAAGAGTTGTCACTTACGGCTTCAGTTGCCATAGTTGAACTGGTGGGGAGAAAGGTGAACCTCAAATTCAGGTGGAAAAGATCCCAAGTGAGTGCTGGACAGAGACAACTGGGCATGGAAGGGGCTGGCAAGATCCAGTGTAGAAAAAGAATATTGTTGGAGATCTATGCTGTGACAGTGAAAGAAGATAAGAGTTCAGGTTATGGCCAGTATCCTGCAGAAACAGGGATGGTGGGAGGCGTGCTGGAGGACTGTCACCTCAGGGCAGTGGATCAGCTCTGCATGTGTTTAGATTCCTGTGTCCATTTACCTCAAAGGAATCCACAAGCCTGAATCCGAGTACGCAAATTGATGATACTGTGCTGGTCCATGCATCTCTGTGTAATTTAGGTGTGGTAGCCACACATAAGCTGTGCACATTTGTTACTTGCATGCTCAGGCTCAGAGAAGAAAGGCTCAGAAACAAAGGGATTTTATGTTTTGAAATGAGGGTGTAGCTCAGGTGAGCAAGGAGGGCTGCTCTTGCACGGAAGTGAGCGTGCCTAGCGAGGGAGGAGCGAGGTGTGTGCCAGGGCCTGCCAGCTGGGAGCTTCTAGCACGGGGGCTGTGCGTGATGCGGTGCATCAGGAGCAGAGCTGGGCAGTGCGGCGATAAGGCAGGGACTACATGAACAAAATGGCAATGCTCAATGAGAATGTAAATGAAATGAATTGTGTGTGCAAATGTGTAATGAAGTGTGTACTCAGATCTGTCTTGGATTATCACGGGAGCATGCAAATGTGCATTTAAGGAAGTGAGTGTGTGTATGCGTATGAAAATCGTATGGATTTACTACAGCATCTAAGTGTATGATTGCAAATTTGGCCCTGGGAAACCAGGTCTCTGCAGACCTAGTACAGTCAGCCCATCCAGCTGCACTAAGAACTTCAGTAAAGGCTTTTCCAGGTGTTATTTAAGCAAATGGCCACCTCAGACACGTGTACAACACGCACAACAGTGTGTGTGGGTGTGCAGATGAAGCGTTTTAGCCCAGGTAGCCAAAGCTGGTGGTTTCTGTGCAAGCCATTGCTACAGCTTTGTGACCTTTGGGTATGCTGGAGGTGAGGGGACATATTCTGCTCTCAGGCTGTTGTAAATCTGCGATGATTCCCTCACCTCAGAGGAGTCACTGGGGATTTATACCATTGTAATGAAGGGCAGAGTGTGGGACCAATATCTCTCACTAGCACTGCTAGGCTTGACTGGTAGCCAGATAGAAATGCAGCTGCCTCCAGGAGCCACTACATCTGCTTTGTTTATGTTGGCGGAGTAGCAAGCAACACTATCACACAGTGGGCCGGATCCCCAAGTTAGTGTAAATCTTTGAGTCTCTTACACTCGGTGGTTATACTGATTTACACATCCCGAAAGTTATCAGAAGGGTTATCCTGATTTATGAAGCTGTGGTGTCCACCACATCGCCTGTAGTGCAGAGGCTCAGGGAGAGCTCCTGCCGCGGGAAAGCAGAGCGCTGGGAGCTCTGCTCTTCCCTCTGCCAGGGCTGAGAGGTTCGTAGCATCGCTGGCGTGCGCCGACTGCCTTAGCTCCCTCCTCTCACCTTCCTAAGCCCGTTTGTTGGGGAGCTGCTTCTTGGCAGGATCCCCCTTGGTGAGCACATAAAAACGGGTGCCTTTTGTTAGCTCCAAAGGACAGAAGCAATGCAAAAAAATTACATCGCATGCAGCCCTAACTATGCTTGTTTAGAGAAACTGCTTGCATTTATGAAGTCTTTGGTGCGGAAAGCAGGGTTGCAAATGACTGCATCAGAGCGACAGTAAAGGCCATTAATTTCCTGTTATGTTTTCCTGTGTTGGGGGCTTTATTAATTTAATTTTACACTGTCGAACAACAGCGAGCGCTGACACCGCCACACTCAGAGGTTTTTTTTCCCAAGCAGTGCTTTGCCTGACATGCAAATCAACACTGCTATCAGAACCGCTAGAGACAAGGGAGGGAGCACAGGGCTGGGCTGTTCCCAGCCAGCCCCATCGCCCAGTTTCTTGGAAATCCCTGAGAATCCAGCAGAGCACACTGGCACCTGAGAGGCCACCAGCACTAGGGCTCAGCAGATCTGGATCAGGCCATGGATGCCTCTAAGGCACAGTCTAGAAAACCCAAATTCCTCTTCAGCCTGCTTGGTTCTGTTGGCTTGGTCCCCCACCAATATGCCTCTGAATCCCTCATCTCCTTCTGTTTCCCATGTTCTAGACTCTCCCTTCCTTTCCCTCCACCTTATTTTCCCCTCACACACGCTTTTACCTTAATCTCACAAGTCAGAGAAGGCCGTGCCTGCCCCTGAGCCAGATGCTAGTGAATCATGTTATTGGAAGCTCTTCTGAGTCAGCACTAAACCAGTGCTCAAGCAGAGTGTTTTTAGAGCTGCCATTTTTGACGTGCCATAAAACAAAGGCTCCAATCACTCAGAGTCATTAAAATTCCCATGGCATTTTTTGCAAGAGTGCAGACATTAACCTGGCTGTCCTGAACAAAATCCAGCCTGAGTGATTACCCACAGCATATCTTAATTCTCCTGTGGTTTCATTTGGACATGGCACAGCAAAATTTCAATGCTGATGCTCTGTATTGTTCAACATCTGCCATGGTCCACCCCAGAATCAGCCACATTTCAGTAGCAAATGAGATACGTGGAATGAGCAGGTTAATAAACAATGTATTACATAGGATGGGTAATTGTAAAATGCCGTGCAATGAAGGAGCTACAGGCCTGCAATATGCTGCAGTCAGCTTGGACTGGCACCATGCAAACTCTTTTTCTGAATGCTCATTCCTGTAATAACTGTAAATCCTTAGTAATTTGGAATCTCTTTGCAAGAACTCATATAAAGTCCCTTAGTGATATATGAAAGATCCTATATTGATATGACCCTATAAAAGAAATATGTTAGATACGTTCCAAACTGGAAGAGGTGGTCTGCAAATAAGAGGGGACCCAGTCATCAGCAGCACACAGTCAATCAGTTTCACAAACAACAGAGGCAGTGCAGAGAAGAGCCGTAAGTATCTTTGAGGCTTAGCCAGCGGTATATTTGATATTTAGTTCACTGGGGTTTAGTGAAGTTCTCCCAAAATCTAGGATATATCTGATCTGCTTGCAAGGTCAACTCTTGTGTACAAGGCCTACCTCATCAGGCACCAGACACCAAAAGCCAAAGTGAAAAACAACAGCTCCTTTGGGAAACCAGTTGTGGAAATGTGCCTGTCCTTTATAACAGCCTTTTCTAACACATGTAGGAGAGGGCTTGAAGGCCCTCAAGAATTCATGGATGTTTCATACGCAATAACCAGCTCAATAAGGTTTAAACAGATGCCTTCTAAGCCTGTCCCAGTGCAGGCCCCTAGCTTAAAAGCAGGATAACACCTCTAAGCTCTCAGCAGAGGCAGAACCAGTGGGAGAAAGAAATCCCATCTTACATCCAAATGGAAACTGTGATATCTATGACCAGGCTTCTGGTCAGGCACTGTGCTCCTGTGCACTTCCCTGTGGTTGTTGGCTTGTGTGGGAAGAGGACTTCGTACCTTGAGCCTGGTGGGATGTAACTGTTAGGGTGACTGGATGGATGAAGAAAAAACAAAGGAGAAATAGGCACTTAGAAATAGGCATTATTTTTAGTCCCCTTGACAAAACTCAGACATTTTAAAGGGCCTTACATAGGCATGAAATGCATTTAGTACCTATTGATGCGTGGGAAAATCACCTTCAAGAACTGCGGATGGAGACAGAAGAGTGTCTCCCATGTCTGGAGAGAGAGGTATCTAGAGCTGCTTCTGCCAGGCCATCTACTGCTGTCAGGGCTGGCCTCCATGTGCAAGGTCTCCAGGCTTACCCAACACAAAACGCTGTTTGTGTCAGGCCTAGCTTGGCAGCCACAGAGGTATCTGGATTTCCTCATCCAGTATTCTCTGAAAGGTTCCTAACATGTTCACAAACTGAATTTTTCTTTAATTCAAGTTTTTGTGGCAAAATCAATCACACTTTTTTCTACCTCTCTACCCTGCACTTGTCACGTCCTTGCCCTCCTCTGTCCAGCCAGGATTCTCATGGGCTAATCACTCAGTGAGATCTTGTTGCTTCCCCCTGGGATCCAGTGAAACAAGGTTGGAGGATCTGATGCTATCACTTAGGGAAGCAAAGAGCTCCAGCTTTCTTTTCAAACAGCACCAGTCCCTGCTTGGGGAGGAGGAGGAGAAGGGGTTTTCTCTGGCCCTGACCGAGAACAAGGTGCTTAGTGTTTCCTTTAGCACAAGAAGACACCCCTCTCTAGGAATGATTTCTGCCTGTGAATGACAAGTGATGCTTAATACTACATTGATGTAGACTTGGGAGTGCAGAGATAGCCAAATTAAGAGCTAACTGGTGCACTGGGGATTGCCTGTTGGGCCCCCTTGGCTGCCAGGATAAGATCGGGGAGAGAAAGAGAGAGAGAGACCGGGAGGGAGCACGAGCTGTCCTCTGCCGACGCCTCTGCAAAGGTTGGGATTCCTGAGGCCGCTGCTGTCTCGTGCTGTCAAGGTCAGCAGGTTCGGGTTCACTGAACGGTCAGGATGGTTTGAATTACTGGCACTGCCTGCCGATGCCTCCGCTGATTGCGATCCGTCTTCCAGCGCCCGCCGCGGGATGCTGCTCCCCAGCCATGTGCTGTGCGCCGTGAGGGGCGCGGGGAGTGTCGGAGAGGCAGATGCTGTCGTTAAGAGGCTGAGTTTTTAGGAAGATTTAAGGAGCCACCGCAATGCCAAGGAAAGGCACATGCTCTGTGTACTGAGCACAGGGGTACCAGGCTCCCCAGAGAGCAGTTCTGGCCCATTTACCTTTCACCCGGAGAACTGCCCCCCTGCCGCTTTCTGCCTTTCACAGAAGTTAGCAGAGTGGTGTGAACAGGGCCTGTCAAACCCTTATGGGGTGAAAAACCTGTTGTGAAGATTTCTATCCAGTTTTATATAGGTGGAATGCTTCAGAGCAAAGACTGACCAGCAAGCCTTTATGCAAACCATGCTGCCAGGATGCATCCTGTTGTGTGAGCGGGCGGACAAAGGGCAGGGGCGGCTGCCAGCAGGGAGCACCTGCAGGTGCCTGGGGAGCCGACGGCCTGCGCACACCCTGTTGGCATGCCTGGGGCTGTTGGGAGGAACCTCACCGGAGCAGGAGGGGAGAAGTCGGGTTTGAGCCTGCCCCGCAGGCTGCTGGCATCATGCACACGTGCTGGGGGGGCGTCAGCGTGCGGCCGAGTGCCTGCGTGTGGCCGTGCCTGCGCTGCGCACGTGTGCTGATGAAGTGTTCACAGCAGAAGCAAGCATGTGAGAAAGAGTACAGGATGAAGTCAGAGAAGGACCATATTGTGGGGGAGTAGTCCTCAATGGTTGTCTCTGCCAAGACCGTCTCCCCAGGCATCACAGAGTAGATTTCAACGGGGTTGCGCTACAGAAAAATCTGCCCTCTCTGTTCAGAAACCGCAGTGCTCACTTTGCCTTCTTATTCTGAGGTCTGCCGTGTGCCTCTGTGAGTCACTTAGCTCCTGGGTGCAGTTGGCTACATTTGCGCCTATGTACCTGTAGCTTTCTTGGTCACACCTCCACAACTGTCTACCACGCACATTTTTGCACAAGTACACCTGGAGGAAAGGCAGGACAGTCCTGAGAATGGAGCTGCACGGGGCTGCCCACACCTGGTGCCAATCCACCAGGCCTCTTGTGTGGCAGCCCAGTGCTCCTCAAGACCCAGAAGAGGTCAGGGTTGACTCCATATACACTCCTCTGCAGAAGGGAAGCCCCCATCTCCTCCAGGTTCAGCTGTTCCAGGGGTTTCTCTGTGCGGCCCGATCCCTGTGCGTTAGGAAGTACATTGCGCCTGACTTCGCCTCTGCTCTCAACTCCTCTCCCAGCTCCCTCTTCCAGGGCAGAGCAATGGGCTCTGGCAAGAAGGGTCAGGGACAGTGCCCAGTATCGTGCTGGTTTACATTAATGAGATACACACAGTGTAATCCGCCAATGGAGTCAGCTCTACAAAAGGAGGTAATAGCAGGCTGCCATGAACAGAGCAGCTCAGGTAATTGGTTTATCTATCTAGAAGCAGTAGTAGCAATCTCTGCACAGACAGAGTAGCAGTAAAGTCTCTTCCTTAAGGCTATTTCCTTTGTCTTTTCAATTGCTTGCACATCCATGTGAGATAGAGAGAGAGAGAGAGAGAAAGAGAGAGCTAGAGAGAGAGAGGGAGAAATGTTAATTTGTGAATTAATGGCTTTTCTCAGCGGAATTGTAAATTCAAATGTCACCTCACAGGGTGACACTACACTGGGCTGCTGAAGAAGCAATGATAAGATCCCCCCCATCCCCATGCCGACATATACCCATGCCCCTCCCCTCCCCGAGAGATAGCTGCGGAGTGGAACATGCTACTTTTAATTTGCAATAACACCACGGCAGAGGGATGTGAGGGGGAGCGCTTTCCGACCCTCCCTTCCACAACAACCCGGGCCACATCTTTCCCGTTCCACCGCTACCTTCTTCCACCCCCTCTTCAATCCCTCCCATTTTAAACGGAGTCCAAGACAACACATTATCTCAACTCCCCCCACCCCAAACTAATCAAAGGATGAGCTAAGGGAGGGCTCTTTAGAACGGATGCCTCTGCAACCCTCTCCTCTCCTGCAATAATCAGGTGAATTAATGACCCTGAAGTTAAAGTGAGCGCTGATACTCAGGCGTTGTGCAGCGTAGGGGAGAAAGCCTTCATTGTTTTCGAGCAGGAGGCGGGCAGCAGCAAGGGAGATTCATGGATGGAGATTGAATATGCAATTTTCTTTCACCTTGCCAAGAGCTGCCCCTGGGCTGTGCCTGGCCTAAATTTTTTTTTCCTCTTGCCATCTCTGCCTTATCCGGCCCTCCCACCTCCCTTCCATTCTTTCCAGAAAATTACCTTCAAAATTGATTTCCACTTTTACAAACAAATATAATGGGAACATGAGGGGGAAAAAAAAATCTTGGGCTGTGATGAATTAGGGCTGTCAGGTGCTTCCAAGTCTCCTTTGTTTTTGTTTTACTGCCCGTTAGGTTCTTTGTTTTTCCAGCAGCTGGGAATAGTGCCCCTGCCCACACACTCCCTGTGGTCCATGGCTGCCATCACGGGGTGACGTCCATCACCTGATGTCATCACTGCATTATCCCTGCTCTCCATCACTGCGATGCAACAACTGTGAACAGACTGCCCCAGCCCTTGGTACCAGGATGCAACTGATCCTGTGCAGATAGAGCATGTCCCGCACCGCTGGCTACCTGGCTTCTGCAGCCACCCTACATGTCCATTGAGTTTCCTCAGGTCTTCTCCACTCTGCTCCTCCTGTTCTCCTTTGCCTCATTACACCAATTCTTGGTGGAGGTTTTGCAGCCCTCACCGTTCTGATAGATCAGCTTGTGTCACTGGTGTGTCACCTTGATCCCTGCTGTGCCTCAGTGCCATGTCACCTTGATTCCATAGCAGTATTGCCCTTATGTCTCATTGCCATGTCGCTTGACCCCCGTAACAGTGTCATCACTATCTCCTGCTGCCATGGCACCCTGATGCACTGTTATACCTGTTCTGTGTCCCATTGCCACGTTGCCAAAATCCTCTAAAACCCATTTGCCTGCACATTGCCAGCTATTCCTATCCCTTTTGCGTTTTATTTTGTCATCCACCATGCCTTAACCTGTGATCCTTGTGGATCCAGGCACCGTGCTCCCTCTGACTCCCACAGTCCTTATGTCCATGAGAAGATGGGACAGTCACCCCCCTGAATGCAGGCAGACGCAGGGTACACCTCCTCTAGAGCGAACAAGAAGATCCCAGGAGAGACAGGACCAGCACAGCTAGGGAGCAGCCTCTGTGCAGGTGGGCACAGGAGCAGGCAGAAATGCTGGGAGGAGTTGTTGCTGCCTGACTCCTGCTGACACATTGGCTGCAACAACCTCTCCCAGAATGAGTCAAAAAAACAGAAGGAGAAGATCCAACCACAGACTAAGTACCTATAAATAAGCAGTCAGACAAGCACACATCCGTGGCAGTCACACAAATAAACTTAAAGAGAAGCTCTGTGCATAAGTAAAGACTCATAAAATGTAGCCAATAACATTTAAAAACACAAGAATGCAATCTGGGACACAAGGAAATACTAATGCAGGTGCATGTCAATTAGGTGTAATTTCTGAATAAACAAATAACTTACAAAAATGTACATATGCTTCCTAAGTGAAAACCTGGAACTCAGTGGAATTTCCTTAAATTCACATATACAAACTTGTATCATGTAAACAAATACAAACTATTTACATAAATGAACAACCTTCACACAGGCAAGGACAGCCGATGTATGTATATGGAACATACACACAAATATATAACCCCAATGCAAATGCACATCTGTATGAACTATATACAGAGGTGCACAGCACTAACAGGATACGTATGGATATCTAGCAACCACAGAGATACAGTGACACCCCAAGTATGTAACAACACATACACACAGAATGTACATACAAATATACAGCACTCACATGTATCTTAAAACGTGAATGTAAGTACCTGGCATTCAGAGAAATACATAGCACTGATTCTGAGCCATACGTGCCCAGACATCCGTATGCATCCTCCTACGAGGCAGTATTGTACACAGCTTAACGTACACATTTTCCAGGTCTCTGTGGGCATGCACAAAAATACGGGTCCAACCTGCCACTCACCCCAGTACATAGACATAGATAAGAGGAGATCCTAACCCAGTAATCCTACCACAGGAACACAAAACCAAATCGGCGTGCATTCGTAGATACAGAAATACACGGGCAGACACACACAGATACAGCTGAAGCCAGAGCAGCTAGTCCTCGGATAGTACCAAACCATGGCAAACTGAGCAGCAGTGTAAGCTTTAGAAGCAGCAGTCTGTCCAAACTGCTGCCTGTGATGTAAGCTGTTAACTCTGCCTTACCTGCAGCTCCCCTGAGCCACGCGCTCCCCGAGCTCCCAGGGTGCCTGTGCACACGCACAGACAGACAGACAGACAGACTGCTGTCCCTCTCTGTTATGGACAGACCTCCAGATCCGTGGTGCAGCAGCCTGTATTTCTGGCAGTGCTGTGCTGCTTATGCATTGTCAGCTCTTTAATCCGGTCTCCCCCAGCTCTCCCTTTCCACTCATCCTCTCCCTTTGCTGACCGTCCTCCCGCAGTTTGTTTAGCAAGGCACAGGGTGAGTGGCAGGCGCCTGCGCCTCATGTCCTCCTGGGGGTCTCGCCAGCAAAAGACCCTCAGGTGGGTGGCTGCTGAGAATAAACTGCCTCTTCGATTTACATCTTCATCTAGGAAGGAGGGGAGTGTTACCTACTCCTGTGTGTGTAGGCGCAGTGAACCTGGAAGCTCCCCGTGACCACTGCTGTTTGTAGTGGTGCAGTCACCACAAGCTGGTGGCCACTGGGAACTCAGCTGCACTGCGTGAAGCAGCGCAGTCCCAGGGACGGTAGGAGGGAGATGTATCAGAGTGAGAAACACTCCAGAAACTGCTTTCAGCCCATGTGCACAGCCATAAGCTGCAGGGTGCACACCCCGCAGCTGTGTTTGGTGGTTGGAACATGGGGCTGGCACCTGAGGCAATGTAACTGCATGTGTCTGCGGTGTCATTAAGACTATTGCTGACCTGCAATAAAGCAATCATATAGAATAATGCAAACGCATCAGCTCTGGTGGCAGGAAATCACAGCTTGAAACAATGCAGCCACACCACAGTAATGCTGTTGTGTCACCTGCAGGGGTCCAAACACACTCTGTTGTCTTCAGCAGCAGTATTGGCAGAGCAGAAGTACACCTATTGCGCCCTGAGATGAACGTACACCAGATGTCACGATACAGTAAGGTGGAGTGGCTTGTAAACGTGTACAAGTAGCTTACAAAAGCAAATGCCTTTCCATACAGGCTAGTTAAGAGCTAGACCTCTTTGCACTAGTACAACTACACCACGAGTAACGCATAATCATATTGCAGAGGACAACGTAAGCATGCTGCATGTCCTGACACAACCCCGGTGTGTTGTGGAACAACAGGATCGTACTTCATGAGAACACATGATGCTCAGCTCAGCACTGCAGTGACATAGCCCTATTGACTTTGCTGTCGTGACCAGATGACAGTCTGTTGTCAGTCAGCAAATTACATCAGCTGCAGGAACAACTGCATGAATTGCAATGACAGTACAATTCAGCAACCAGCAGTTACCTCGCTGAAACAACATTGCTGCGTGCGGTGACACAGATATACCGCCTTCCCAGCCACCTCTTTGAAGAGCCTAATGGCCTCGAGTGTAGTGGGGCAGCGTAGCAAGCAGCGATACACCTAATCTCATCATTAGTGTCACAAACCCACAACACGATAACCACAGTCACACCGTCTGCAAAGACACACCAATGGCACTGACAATGACACGGAGGCACCTGAAATGTCACAACCACCGCTCCTAAATGGTATAATCATTGCTGCTCTGAACAACACAAATGGGATAATACTTGCACTGGCACACTCAGCTGCTGTATATCTGCTTAAAAACTGAGACCGCTGTGAACACATTAGAAACCTCTCCTCTCTGCACTACTTTTCATTGGAATAATTAAGTTCAAATTTTTCTTTAAGACATTGTGTCCTGGGGCAATATCTAAAACCCACCTTTCTGGACCGGGACTGCTGCGGCTCTCCCTGCTTCACCCTCCACCTGAAGGAGGCATTTCTGCCTTCCCAGTAGGAACATAGACATCATGGCCAGGTAGGAAAATCCCCACACTGATTGCTGTCAAAACCCTGCCCTGCAGTCAGAGCCCTATCATTTGGACTGAGAGAAGAGAAAGCCACTTGTAACAAAAGTAATGCTCCTCAGCAGAGGATGCCGTGATAATAAGAGTCAGGAAATGATGTGTGCAGCACCAAGGTGAAGCATAGCACCGCAGTGACGCTGCCTATTCTGCAGCTACAGGACATACAGTGCAAGTGCTCCTCGTGCTGGATGCAGTACCTTGCTCTGAACAGCTCAGTGCCGTGGCCTGCAGCCCTATTCTGAGGAGCAGGTGAATCGCCTGCATCGATACACCCGAACTCTTTGGAAAACACCACACGACCTGCTGAAATGGTGGTGACCCTCCACTGTCCCCTGCACTGACGCAGCCCTGCCTCACTTACTTCAGCGTAAATCACTCTGATCATCAAAGTGACAGGTAAAGAGAGGAAAGGAGGAACTTCTGCCTTCCAAGGTTCGCTCCCCCATCTCCGCTGGGGATTCCTTTACTGCAAACAGCCTGAGTATTATTGCCATTTACAGTAGCAATCACTCCATCCCCTCCTCTCCCACAAACCTACTGTCGATATTAGCACTGATCATACTAACAAGCCTGTGGGTTTTATTACTGCTGATACTAATAATACTGGACACATTACGTCTGCTCCCACCAATAACAGGCTGCAGATATGATCCCTGCTAATGCCGATAATACTGGGGGATATTATCTCTGCCATTGTCAGCACTGCAGATATTATTGCCAGTAATGCTGTCAAATACTACAGATATTGTCAGGGACCAAGATTAATAATGCTGAGATTGTTACAGCACTAGCCTCACTGGAACACGAATCCCAAATGAGAATTTGGGTCTATGGAGGAAGTATGTATGTGGCCTGCTATTGAAGAGGAAGAGCTATCTTTAATCATAGTGGTTTTGTAAAGATCCCTAAAGTTTGATCCAGCTGGAGATGCTATAGTATGCAGGGAACAGTTGGAAACATTGTTCTCATATTATCTAACTGGCTATCTATCTATCCATGTATCTGTCCTCTCCCTTTTTCTCTATATATAGTGCTCAAGATTACAGTATTGGACTGCTACTGACTTTTTGTTAGTGCCGCTGCCACCCCAATTCTCATCCTTTTAGCTATCAATCAGGGAGTTACGGAACAACAGAAATATTTGCATATTATTTTCCCCCTTTATCCTCCTGGACTTCTCTTTGCTGCTCCCGAGTCTGACAACGACCCTGCTCGGCTTGTCCTGCCCATACTGTGTAGTGCAATATTAGGGTCATGAGGAGCCAGGGATTCCAGTTTCCAGCCACAGCTTGGTGCTAAAGCTCTCAGTGGTCTTGGGAAAGGCATAACATGCTGCCAGGCCACTTCTGCCTCTGCAAGACGGTGGATGGAATTGGTGGGGAAGGTCAGAGGGGAATTACAGAAATGCTGGCTGGGCCTGCAGCCTGCAAGGAATGGCACACAGCTAGACAAGTGGTGGTTAACTTGTTTAGCCAAATCATTTGAAAAATCAGAGGAGGCCAGTTCTCTGCTTTGTCTAATCTGGCACTGAGGTCAGGAAACAAAAGGAATACGGGTTCTTAACAGGGCAAGTCCTGGCCATGCTTCCTAGGCACTCACCTGAGGAAGACAAATGAGTTTTGGGGAAAGACGTGACCTGGCAGTTCTTTGTTTGGACCAGGACACACTCAGATCTACATTCCCACTAGCTCGCTCTCAATGCCATTGTCTTCCTAGGCCACCCGTTCGGTAGCAGCCAGCACATTTGGTATACTGGGACTTCTCCTCTTCCCTCTAACTCCCTGTGAGGGACACACCTGGCTGTCAGCGTCCATCGCTGAGCCCACCTCATGCATCCGTCTGGTTCCTTCTGTCCAACTCGGGAGTTCTGCTACATCATCTTGACACATAATTATCTCTCCTCTTCTTAATCATCTGCGCTACCGTCTAATGTAGGCACCAGCTGCAGCAAGGAGGACCTGGGGGAGGGGGCGTGCTCAGATTGGAGCTCCTCTGTCTTTCTCCCACCCTGTTCCCCCAGCCATCGCAGAGGTTGCTAACAAGGTGTTCAGAGCTGGGGATTCAGGAGCACCTTGGTACTTCCCCTGTTTCTGCTGAACTGCATTCCTCACAAAGCGTCATCCTTGCAGAAGAGCTGGCCCAAGGGAGCAGAAAGAAAGAGAGCGCAGTGCTGCTGCTTCTGCCTTCTTCAGGGAAGGGCCACCTCCAAAAGGCTGGGAAAGTAAATGTGCATTGAGAGCCTGTAAGGAAGAGCTTTTCAACGCGAGAATGAATCCTACAGTTAAGAAACTGCAACAAGACAGAGCTTAGAAGCTTTGGGAAATACCGAGAAGGTATATATATCCAGCACGAGCATGAAGGAAATACCTGCACTGGCTTCTGGACTTGTTTTCTTAACTCCTGTCTCAGCTAGGAGCACTCGCAGCCCTCAGAGCTACAGGGGAGGATGCCCAGGAAGGAGTGCAGGTCACTGGCTGTGCAAAACCTCCCCTTGGACCTTCTAGCATTAGGGTCCAGCGCTGCAAAGTGGTTGATGTCTTTCAATGTTTCTTAAAGCCAGTGTGAGCACAGGTTATCAGCTCTTGGACTGCGGTGTTTAGCAGCTGGCTGAGGTTTCTCTGGGGCAGGAATGTGACATCTCCCTGAGGCAGATACCTGGGATGGCAGAACGAAGGCTCTTCTGCAAGGCATTTGTAGCTGTGTCATGTAACTGGCACCTAAAACTCTGAGATCCAACACCCCCATGACTGTCTGATACCTTTTTGATTTTTCTAGTAGGTTATGCGGGCTCCTGGCCAACAGCAGGGAGTTGCAGTGTTTCTTGCCCTTCATAAATCAAGTCCAGGATGAATTAAGGACAGAGACAGAGAGTTGTTCTTACTGTCAATATATCATTGTGAAGTGTCACAGGCTTAGATGTCTGTTTGATTGTTTCTGTGTTTAACCGTAATGCTCCAAAAAGCTCAGGTTTTGGGGCTGGCAATGATTGCGTGGCTGCATCTAAGTGGCATGATTGTTCCAAGTGTTTGGAAAGAATAGCTGCTAAAGCTAGATTGAACTGCTTCATTTCAGAATGAAATATGGACGCACCATGGTGAGAGCTTGTGATCACCAAGCTGGAATGCATGAGGACAGGGGTTCACAGAAACCCCAAATACTGCCAAGAGATTTGCACAACTGTTAGAGAAACTTGTCACTCGATTTGAAATGTCACCGTTTCCTCTGTATGTAATGAAGAGAAATGCTGGAGAGGCTTGCAATGTTTGCAGTCTCTTACTTCTGACATTTTTTGACTTTGAGGCATTGACTCAGCCCTTCCATTGCTACACTTTTCTCTTAGCTGGGCCCTACTGCCATCTAGCTGGGAAATGGATCTTCCTCTGGGGCCTGATCCAATTTCCAATGGCATCAGCAAAAATCTTCCCATTTGCTTTGATAGGAACTGAACTGGGTCTTTGCTTCCAGCCTCTGGTTTTACTTTGTATGAGGGAGAAAGGGGTCACAATGTCTGCCTTTTTCTTGGGACTATTGTTTATTTGGATCCAGAAGTTAGAAACGTGAACCTCACCAGCACCAACGCTGAGAAAATGATTGGCATAACCCCAAAGTGCAGCATCTCTCTCAGGAGAACTCTCTCCTCTCACCATGCATCACAGAGACCCCTGGTATTATATCACCCCACACAGCCTGGGGGCTACAGCACGCACAGCACAGCGAGCCACCATTACTGCCAAGAGGTCCCCCATGCAACAGGCAGCAGTGGAAAACAACATCCTGAAGGCAGGGCTGAACCGAACAAACTGCTCAGGCACTACTCTTAGAAAGTTCACCTCCCGGTCCTCAGTTTTTGAATGCATCAAATTAAAAGAGCAAGACAAAATTTTACAAAGCCACCATCAATGCACCAAGACCTCACCCACCCATCCTGACTCTGTCTATTTGGACCCAAGGCTCCAGCTTTTGGCTCATTTTGGGATTCACTTTGCCCTGAGTCCTTCCCAGCAGGTAGGAAAAAGAAGGAGACAGCTTAATCCTAGTCGCTTAGAGCCCTACTGAAAGGCTTGGATAACAGCCTTAGGGCCACAGCACTCAGAAGAGCTCCTGCTCTGCTCTCCGATGGTTGTGAGCACGGCAGTTCTGCTGTGGTGGATGCTACCCATTGGAAACTGGGCCCTTATGATCACCACAGCTGGTGTAGCTCATGGCTCACCACCAGGACAGGAGCTTGTTTGCAAGAGGAATGAGAAATACTCCCAAATTGCTGGTGCTTCTCCGAGATGGCATTTTGTTTGAAAACGAGGGAGTCGGGGAAACCTTGTTTACCCGCAGCTCAATGTCTGGGCACCTGCTGGCACCAGGGGAGCTCAGTTCCAGCCGTTTCCAGCAGTGAATGAACTTGGGATCAGCTCCAGCAATGGAGACGGCTCTCTGCCTGCCGAGCAGATGTCCGGAGACACGGCCTGTCATGAAAAGGCCTCGGAAGAAGAGCAGTCCAAGCCAGCAGGGCAGTGGCGGGGAACTGGTCTCTGTTGCTAAAACTGATCTAGCCCCTGGAGCAGCTGCAAACCTTGGCCTGAAATTGGAGCCTGTACATGGGGACAAAGAACATAAAAGGGAGGGTGAGCTTCTGCCCTCCCCCTACCTTCATCACGTTTCCTCTTCTCGCCATTCGACCGAGGAATCCCCAGGATCCCGTTAATGGAGTAAGAGCCCACTGGATCATTGGAGGCACTGGAGACTGGAGGGGATGCTGTGCTGGGCACTGGACAAAAGGAAAAGGGAAAAAGGGCCATGAGGAGAGCAGCCAGCACTCAGGGATCCCCCAGCTGAAAGCTACACATGCCACCAGTCTCACAGGAACGCCTGGGCGCTAAGCCGACTCCCAGTCCCTCACACTGCAGGACTCGCACTAATACTGCCCTGCCAACGTTGCTGCATCCCAGCTTTGCCAGCCTGTACCATAGCTCCACAGCCTTCCAGTACAGGGCCCATAACAACAAGCAAGCGCACTCCAGCAAGAAGCTAAGCCTCGTTGTTACATCCACCTTCAGAGCAGGCTTTGCAGTGCCTGCCACGTAACTGCGCGCAGTGCTGCACAGGCCACATCCCCTGGTGACGTCCCAGGCTACCCATGTTCTGCCAGATGGTTTCCTCCCAGCATTTCTCCACCTTGCGTGCACGTACTCTGTCTTAGCCAGACCAGCCTCTTAGGTGTCCACACAAAACACTCAATGAAAAATCAACTTCTCTTAGTATAGGTTAGAAGCTTGTCAGCGTTGGGCCAATAAATCCAGTTCCCTACTAGAAGAAGCTATGAGTTGGTGATACATACTCCAATCCAGATTAATAAAAGCCTTGTGTCTTTCTTTTGCGCCGACCAATGTAAACTGGCAGACTCCTCCTGCCACTCAGGGCCGTCCAGGACTGCTCTTGACTTTCAGTGTATCAGAAATGACAAGTCACCCAGATTAGAAATGATCACTTCCTGATAATTAGGGCTTTAGAGTATAAACCAAATAGAGTCATGCATCGAATAAGGAAGCCCATTATGTCCCAACATGCCCCAGTAATTAGGAGAATACCCCAGTTCCCCTGTAGGCCACTACTCATCATTCAGCTCATAAAGCACTGAACTGAAGCAGTCAGCACATCCAACAGAAGCTTTCCAGGATGGAAAGAACCTGCCAACGCTATCCAATGTAGACCCATACTTCCCAGTATACCCCAGAGCAATGAGAGACTCCAGCAGCAGCACTCGCAGTCCCTATCCCGGCTCAGCCAGTGCATTCCCTAGACATTGCGCTACTTCTCCAAGAAGGAAGAGTATCTGCCAACTCCATCTGGTGTGGTCAGTGCTTCCCGGGCCAGTGAGCAAGTCCAGATTAAAAGGGCATCCAGAAATGCTCTTCCATCCTGGGCCATTAATTCCGTTGTGTTCCTGAACACAGTTCATGTACAGGAGTGTATCTGCCAGCTCTGTCCCGTATAGGCCAGCACTTTCCAGTAAATCCTTGTTTAGCAGCTGATTCTCAGTAACCGACAGTATCTCAGACAGTTTCTTAGGCCCTAGACAAGCCATAATATCCCAGAATACTGCATTTTTTCTCCTGCTCTGAATTGTTACTGGGTAATGCGATGCTAGCAACAGCAGACATATGCACCATGCAGCCCACAGAGACATCGGTGAAAAACAGCTCATCACACATCTAGCACAGGACCTTTAAACACAACAGACTAGTAGGCATTTGGTAGCTTTATTACAGCCTCCATCTTCTGCTCACCTCGATAAACCCATTTCCTCTAGCAGAAAATGCATTTTCTCAGTGAAATACACCCATGGGATACCTGACTGCAGAGCTAGAACAACGAAGGGCTCAGTTGTGAGGTGTCGGGAATATCGTACCCTGGTCTGTGTAGTGCTATCTAGGAAATGGACTGGTTCCAGCAGAGGGAGAGCAGAGAAACAGGGAGAGGGGAGAAAAGCAAGTCAGAGAAAGAAAGAGACAAAAAGTGAAGGCCGGTGCTTAGGTAGGGTAGCAGTAAATACTTCTCTCTAGGGAGGCGAAGGAGAGAGCGTGAAAGTGAAATGGATGTAGAGGCAGGATTGCTTTGGGCAAATTCCTTTGGGCAAACTCTTTGCAATGCAGCTAGGGCAGCAGAGAACAGGAACCTCTGATTTCTGTTGAGGTTTCTTTCACTCCACCTCCCTTCTCCCTAGCATCTGCTCGTCAGCCTTTGTTCCCTCAGCTGAGCATATTCTCATCTCCACTTGTCCTGCCGCCACCCTCGCCTCGTGCCAGTCTCCTTACCGATAGTATGTCCTGGTGCAGTCACACCTGTCCCGCTCCCATCTGGTGTTGGGTGAAAAGGTTGCTGAACTTTGGTTCTGATAATCCTGGAAAAAGAGCAAAACATGTTCAGAACTCAACTCTTCATGCAATTTCTCAGTGCCTGCGATCCCAGCTGTCAGGGCCTGAAGATCCCACCTGACAACCGGGTGCAGCAGAATGGCCTCTTATGTCTTTTTATGGTTGTGACTCTACTGTTTTAACAGTCTCATTCCCAGAGAATTGTCCTTGCCGTACTCTGCAGTCTTCTTCCCAAACCTGCATAGCCATGGTGCTCAGTGAGCAAGCTGGGATCCAGCCTCTCCTATGAGTTAGCAACTGCATTATCATTCATGATCTGATCTGCCAGTGTGGTCATAAGGCAGCCTTTGCAGTTAGTAGAGCCACTGCTGAATTAACAAACCGTGTAGATTTCATTTTGTTGTGTACTTCAAAAATACCTTTCTGGCATAGAACTGAGGGATTTGAACTGATGGAAAGCTTTCCCAAAGCCCTTGCCCTTTATAAAGGAGAGCAGAAGGCATCTGTGGGGAGTGGTGATGGGATATAGGTCACGAGGAAAAAGAAGCTCCAGACAGCACTGATGTTTATCAGGTAGTGCATGAACACAGCTTGGGAACCCAAAAAGATCTCTTGGTGAATGCCACAGAGCTCATAATGCAGCTCAGAATGAACACAAACTGAACTGCAGTTGTTGGTGCTCCATTTCTTGTTACATGAAATCTTTCACCTCTAGGTCACCGGTTTAAATCCAGCTGAGGTCCGTGGTGAAAGAAAATCACTAGCACCTAATACTTGGCTGAGGGGGCCCTGCCTGCTGGCAGATGCTGGGTGACTGTGACTCAAGAACAACTGTCTCACCAAGGTACTCAGCAAATAAGCCATGACCTGTGAAGGCCGTGGAGACCAAATTCCTTTCCCAGCTTAAAACGAGCCTCTCCAATTAGGATGAAGGCTGCAGATGCTCTTTAGGCTTAGTTTCTGGAACTGTCAGCCCTGCATTGTGTTAGCTTTAACCTCTCCCCAAAAATCTCTCCAAAAAGTGTAAGCAAATAATGTATTCTCCTTGCTCACTCAAGCACTTCTCTTAAAAATTCATTCTAAAGAAAGCGTTGGCAACACTTCAAAGAGCAAATGTACAGCTGGTGGGCAGTATGGCATGGAGAAAGGTAGGCAGAGACTTTGAGAGGATATTTTTGAAAAAGCTCCACAGAGTGAAGCCTTTGTAGGAAAAGAAAGGTATTTCAGAGCATAACATCTCAGCTTGTTAGGAAACTCAGATAGATGGTGAAACCTGGGCAGTTACTGGAGTGGCAGAGGATGCCTGGGACTTAGCTGAGACAGGTAGTGTCAAGGTTCTGGCTGGGGATGGAGATCCATGCAGATCCTCACCCCATATAGCTAGCTCAGTGGTGCCTAGCCCATAGCTGCTGAGGACCCGGACAGAAGGGGTCTGAGGGCCTCTGGGCCAAGGGGGCAGATTCTGAGACCACGCTGGTTTGCACTAGGTGAGGAGCTGATCTGAGAAGTCTGTGCTAGGACAAATAACACAACTTTTTTCTTCTTTTCTACTTTTTCTTTTTTCTTTTCTTTCCTCTCACATTCCCCCTATAGCCCCCTGAAGTGCCACTCTGGTTGTGTGAGTTTATTGATTTCCCCCAGCCCAGAGAAACAGAAAGAGGGGATGGGGTGCAGGCAAAGGGATGGAAATAGAAAGCTATAAATTATTTGTGACAGGAAAGCAATAGTGCCAGAGTGCTGAGCACAAGTCCCGTGTCACTATTAGATTCCTTTTAGCCTGATGACACTGTAAAAGAGGTTAAGTGTCTGATGGAATCGTACACCTTGGGGGCAGGGGCAGTCCAGGAGCAGAACAAGCCACAGAGAGCGGGTATATCAATTCTCCAGGCCAATAATATTCCCCTCATTGATCGCAACACAAAGTTCAAAAATCTCATTATAGCCAGGCAGACCTGGAACTTTTTAAAAATCAATAGAGTGATATAATGTATGTATACTTTGTATAAATGTATCTATCCATCCATCCATCCATCCATCTCTCCCAAATCTGCCTGAGGGTCTCTAAGTTAACGTACACATCATACTATGTGATGTTCTATTGTAGTGCAGCATAGTGAATGGATTAGAAGATTTCCCCTGCAGCCTCAGCTGACATATTATAAAATGTCCTATTAGCACTGCGGTGACATCAGACAGGCCCATTCATACTGAGATATGACATCAGATTTGCCATTCATAACGGGAGGTAGCATCAGGCAGTTCAGCTTCTATGGAGGGATCCATAGGGTGAGCCTCACTGAGACGGGCAGTGAGGCTGTGCTGAATCATGCCACATGGGAACTACGAAGTTTCCGAAAGACATTTAGAGTAAAAACAGCCTGGGAAACCATGGTGGTATAAAATTCCTGTCCATAATGCTTCGAAAACCCAGGCAGGGATGAAGAGGAAGCTTCAGTTTCCTTCCCCATTCAGTTCTTGGGCTCTCAGCTGAGAATGCCAGTTAGTGCCCATTGAGGCTGCGTGTACTGAGATGTGTCCAGTAGGAGCTGGAGTGAGATTCACCAGCTCGTTTCACCAAGTAGCCGACAGCTGGTAATGATTTTCGGTCACTACCAACCAGGGCCAGCTGCAGCAAGTCACCCCGAGGTGAAAGGCTCTGCTGGAAACATTCCCCTCTTAAGAATAAAACTGGTTTTGTGTCAAAAGAAAATGTCTGGGAGCAGTGAGCAAAGGGGGAGTGTTCCTGGTTTTGCAGCCTCCAATGGCTTGGTTCAACCCAGGCACTGAATGGCTGAACCTAACGAAGTCTGGGGTAGAAGATATTTCCTGCGGCTAAAAGAAGAGGCAGGTCATGAAGAGGCTTTCCCCAGCAGCGCTCCTTTGCCACGCAGTCATGACCTAACTCTGGTATTGTAAGGAAAGAAGAGAATTTTCAGACCCTAACTTGAAGTACAGGATACGGCAGTGCATCACCCTGGGTCACTTCATTTAGGGACAGTGATAAACAGCAGCGTCCCCAGGAATTGCTGCTGTCACTTTGACAGGCTTTGAGTGGGTCTTGTACGTGAGACCACCTAATGAAGCAGCAGATGAAAGATGAACAAAGCTGACCTGATCCTGTAGCAACAGATGCAGCATAATAATGCGGTCTTTAAACTTCTGGATGGCTGAAAGCTCACCCTTACTGGAGGCTGAAACATGTAGTAAGCCAGCACTGCTGCTCCAAACCTAGGAATACTGCATTACTGCTCTGTAAGAGGGAGCAAAAGCTTCATCGCCTCTTGCTGCTTTTAATGCCGCATTCTTGCCTCTAGACACTGGAGAAAGACATGCCTTTTTTACTTATTTATTTATTTTTCAGAACACTTCCTCAGCTCAAATCTTGGCATACCAGCCAGCAGTGCTGATTTCTTGAAGTAAATGCCAATGTTTTCGAAGGTATTTCTTTTCTCCAAAAGAAATTGTCACTTTGGACTAATTTCATCCCTGCTCTAATTCCATCACAGTCAGTGACTCCAATAACAGCATTTGTGTTTAATTAGGGGCATAAACTGGTACTTATTGTAGATTCCCATTTTTCATTTTCCAGTGGGAGATTTTTGCACAAGTTGTCTATTTTGAGTTTCGGAGAATATACACAGCTTTAATGCAGAACCTTCTGAAGTTTCAGCAACAGACATTTATAGATCTTTGATGGCAGTAAAGCAACCGAACTTCATTTCACAATCTGAATTTAATACGTGATATTATCTTAAGTAATGGCATATAATGTCATTACAGTACATAGTATCATACCGTGAATTATAAATCCATTCCTGGATTTCATGAGTTACTATGGTTGGCTGGTAGTAACTCTTTCTAGAGTTAATACTTCAGACAGCTCCATCTGAAACCAACTGCCTGTTTCCAAATGAGCTGACTTCCTTAAACGTTCTGTATTAGATTGGGAATCTCCAGTGTTTGATTTCTGTTTTCTTATTTGGGGCAGATTTATGCAATTCCTTTTGCCGATTCTGAATGCAGATGGACAGACGAAAGTCAACTCCTGTAATATGACAACTGTAACAAGCTAGAATCAAATTTGGTCAAGGATGTAGAAAAAAATATTAAAAGATAAAATTAGCTGAGATATAATCCTTTCTGAGAAGCCCAACTTTCTCTTCTTTTAAACAAGCAAGAGAAAAATCTCTCCTAAACCTGTCCAGGAATTATTTGCTAAAAGAATGACAGATCATAAGAAACATCCCTCGCTTCTCTGACATTTCTATCCAGGCTGTCTTGTAGACTGACATACTCTGTGGTTACTCTACTCTTACTATTGCTGGAAGAGTCTTTAGACAGCATCGCAACGGCAAAACTCAAACTAGGGCAGATCAGAGGGAGTTGAGGTAGGTCTGAGCCATCTGGAGGTCCCGATCTACCAGTTCTTTTAATCCTGGAAGGACCAAGTGAAGTGCACTAAGGAAGAGCGCTTTGTCCTGCTGCGTGTCCTCGTGTCCTCTCTTTGATGACATTCCTCTGTCGTGGATTATTTCTCAGAGTGGAAGGGCACACTCAGTGGAGCACCGAACTCCTCGTAATTGTTCTGGAGTATCCATACTTTAAATGCTCCATATTAGAAGCACATTACAAGACCCCAGGGTGTGCATTACTGGGCAATTAAAGCAGCTCTTGGAAGGCTAACGCTGCTAAGCTTCAGCCTTGCTCTCTGCAGTGTGTCCAAGGGCAGCTGCGATGGCCAAGGAGCAGGCACCCCGCGGTGCCTTGCTGCTTCATTAGCGCGGCCAGGCCTGCGGCGCAGAGCCATGGCAGACTGTGGGGCCTTGGTGCGGGGCTGGTGGCACAGCCGGGCCTCCTCTGCCTCACAGCCCTTCCAACAAAGGGCTAGGGAGCACCCCAGCGATGCTGGCATCAAAGTGTGCCTGGGGAAAAGATGGGAAGAGGTAGCACTGGGTTCCTTGGTGACAGTGTCCCGCCTGCGGGTGGGTGCTGTGCAGGCATAAAGAGCCCCGGGCATGGCTTTGGTTCAAACGGGAGATGGTCTTAATGTTTCTGTGCGTGGTCTAGGTGGGGCTGAATTCACAGCTGAGCCAAAAAAAAAAAAAGAGGGAGGAAAGTCCTGCTTGCATAGACAAAGTTCAAGCTTCATAGTATGGTGAGGAAAAGCAACCGAGGGATTTGGGGGGTGAAGGAAGGGAAATAAAGTCTGACAGTAGCGGCCTAATCTGACTTAAGGGAAGGGCTTCGGTTCCTTGCACTGTCATGGACCTCTCATCAGGACTTTGGACAAATGGTATTTCTCTCTGTGCTCTGTTTCCTGCCTGAAGTGTGAAGATAGGAGCGCTGCCTTGCCACCTGGGGCACGGTGAGGACAGCTGGAAGGAGGAGTGAAGGGCTCAGACTCAGTAATAACAGGGGCCAAGTAAGTGCTTCAGCGAGCTGTGGCACGGCGTTGGCTTCATTCCCCCGCTTGAAGCAGAAGTGACATGTACCCTGCTGACAGTGGCTGCATGTGAAGGGAAGGGAGGTAGGCAAAGGCAACAGGAGCTGTATTTCAGCTACGCTGACTTCAAACTCGCGTTTGAATTTGCAGCAGCAGCTGTAGTTGGGAAGATGAGAGCTGCAGTCGCCCCCCAAAAGCTGTAGCGTAATTTCCATTAGGGCTGGGGGGGACAGTAGCTTCTCCTACTGCTCTCAAAATCTACTGCAACACTTGCAGCCCTCAGAACGACAGCTGACATTGGCAGGAGCAGCAGACTCAGCTTCCTTGCTAGCTGGCCCGAGGCTCTGGCACTCTCTGCCAAGAGAGCAGAATGCCTTCAAACCTTGCCATATTCAGGGGCCACGAGCAATATTCACACATTCAAACTCTCTTCTGTCATGAAAATTGCAATTCCTTCTCTCTGCCTTTTGGAAGGGAAGAGAGAAGAGTGGTGATCATGTACTATATTGGGATATAAGCACAGGTATGATAGATCAATTAGATTGATTACACAGATAATCCTAAGAGGTGGCTGAATAGGGATAATCCATTTTCCTGAAGCTTCCAGATAGACAGAAGGGAGAAATGGAGATGCCTCACGTCTCTTGAAACACAATCCCTGCCCTCCTTGAGAAGATTTGGCTCCTTATCTGCTGTTAATCTGTGTAGCTCCATCATCTTCACTGGAGCTACCCTGGCATCATGCCTGAAGAGGAGGGGACATAAGTGCCACTTTGTTCCAGGTGAGCCTGCTCATACCAAAGCACAGGAGAAAACCCAATCCTGCCCTTTTCTCACACTGCAAAGACCATTTCTTGGCTGCACTCTGAGGAGAGACAGAATTCACAGCAGCAGTTTTACTATCTGAAGGGCTTAGAGAGGAGCTAGGATTTTTTTGTTGTTTTAAATCAGTGACCCATGATGACACCATACGGTTTTATTTCATTTAATTTGAGCAGAGCATTAACGTTCAGCTTCTAGCAGATCTCTGCCCATTCCAGTACTGCTGCGCTGCACTGTACAAGTCAAGGTGTAAGGAAGAGGGGTGGAAGGGAAGAAAGGTGAGGCCAAAGACGCCTCCTGGGGTCAGGGAGACCTACCACGCAGGGCACTAGCCTGCCTGTGGGCAGTGCCACCCAGCTTCGTGCCACTGGTACGGAGGGGTTTGACAGCCCCACATCTGTAGGCTGCCTACCCCGACCTCCCAGAGTAAATTGCTGCATTAGGCTTTGAGAAACATTTTCCCAGTCACCCGAGAGGCTTTGTGTTAGCCCTTCGCACGGGGGTGCAGAGCCCAGCCGGGAGGCTGACGGTGCGCTCGGGAGCTGCTGTGTGCAGAGCAGTGGCTGCACGGCCGTCGGGACCCAGGCTGGCTGGCTTACAGCTGGCTAAAGTCTATCTACATGAGCTGCAGTCAGGCGGTGACTGCAGCACAGAAATGTCCTCGGGCAGGTGTTTCTACTTTTATTACACTCAGTTCACGTTTGGAAGGCTTTCTTTGCAGTCAGGAAACCCAGAAATGCGTTACAATCCAAACATCTAGAAGATGTCATTCACTTTACAAAATATTGGAAACAAATTGGGTGTAGATATTTGACATCCCAGATTTAAGGCGAATTAAGAAAATCTTAAAGGACAAACACGGTTCTGCTGGTTTTGTCTGCAGAAACACAGGCCTGGGAGGAACCACCAGGCTCATCAAGTCCAAATTCTGGTGCCACAGGCAACCATGGAGCAGATGTTCAACTCAGAGCACGCACAAGAGTATCCATCCCAGCAGCTACAGAGCTATCAGTCCCCCACAACAAACTCACAGCCTCTGCAACAAATGACCAAAAGCTTCAAAAAAAAAGAAGCCACAGGAAGGGAGCGGGAGAAAAGCATTGTCAGTGGCCGCATCCCCTTCACTAGCAGGAGATCTGTTCAGTGAAAAGATGCAAAAATCTTTCAGCTCTTAGTAACCGATCCTTTTCTAAGTGCACTATATCATCAGTGCACTACACTGCAGTGACTGCAGGTCTCCTGTCACCTACGGACCAGCCGGCTCGGATCCTGCTAGCAGCGTGGCCACACCAGCACGGCCCTGGCGAAGGGGACAGCCCCGCGAGCTGCCAGCATGGCGGTGACTGCCGCGCAGCACGCGCCGGAGCTGTCGCAACAGCGGCTGTGTCAGCAGGTGAGTTAAGGAGACCTACAGAAACACATGGGCTTGCCAAGGTTAAATATCTTAATCTGGAGCATGGGAAGTTTTAATTGAAAGCTTTGCTTTGAGCCCATTTCCAGTTATTAAAATTCAGGAGTCTGTGCCGAATTCCTTGCGGACGTTCATTTTGATTAACAGAAGACGTGTGTACTAGAAAAGAGGCTTGGACTGGGAGGCAGCAGATAGCTGTAGATAACATTCTCAACTCTCTTGCAAGTTATGCCATACGTAGTATTTTATATAAAATGTCAGATCTTGAAGATAAGCAACTACGTGCAAATTTCAGCCTTCATTTAAAACCAAGGTATTTCTGGCTTTCACGACTGCAGAGAACAGGTGGAATTGGGACCTGGCTGTCTCCCAAAGGACCAGAACCAGAGGCAAAGAAAAAAAACAAATGCATTCTTATTTACAGTCTTGCGAATTTTATGGCAATCTCTCAGTTTTTGAGGCTGTTCACTCAGGACTTTTTAACTCTGGGGCTCGGCAGTGTTTTATCTCTGTATTAGCAGTGTGTTATCTCTGCATCCTGCAGAACGCTCCCCTGCGGTTCGCTTGAGTGTTGGACAAGAAAGTGGTCCTGAGTGTGTGGGTGACATGGTGTGGGCCTTCCTTATGCTTATCAGAACTGGCAAAACTCTCACAGTGGAACCCTTACCAGTAAAAGGTGGTTTTTGACCAAAATTAAAACCAAAACTGTGCTGGAAATGTGTCGGTTTAGATCTAAGGCAATTTCTACATCAGTTTTTAAATAAATTAAAAAAAAAATAGTGAGAACTTCAGCCTATGAGAATGGAGAAATTGTTTTTTTCCTTTAAAATGATTTTTTAAAGGTGAACGAGAAGCTATGCTAAAAAATAAGAAGTAGAATAATATATTTAGATTTTAATTGGAACAGCAGGTTCCAGCTACACTGCATGTAGGTGTAGGATTTTATTAAAGCCCTGATTCAAAATGAAAACCAGGTTGAAAATTTGGAAATTTCCACAGAGCTCCTGAATCTTCCTTCCTGTCCTAGCCCTTACTGCTGTCCTTATTCTTTACACCTCTCTTTCTCACGTTGCCCAAAGCAGCCAGCCCCAGGCAAGCGCTCCAGGGAGTGGCACAGGCCCCCAGCATAAAGCTGGGACCCACCTCCAGAGATGGCAGGCTGCTTTTCCTAGCTTTCTGTAACGAAAGGACAGATCTGTAGCCAGTCTGCTTGGCTCATGTAAGTCACTAAGAAGTCTGAACTTCAGACAATATGAGCTCTGTGTTTGTTTCTGTATCTGTGTTGTTTGTGGCCTGAGAGCACTGGCATTTGTCTCTTAGTTTGTTGTAATTTATCATACAGTGGTGTGCGTACTTGTTTATCTTTGCCTACAGGTCTGTATTTATAACTGTGGCTATACATAGTTAAACATTTGGGTCACATATTGTAGTCAGACCCCATGAAGAATTAATAAACATTTATTCAACCATTACAGTTTTTAACAGAGCTTAATGGGCAGATAGGCTGCTCAGATCTGTGGTTGTAGCCATCACTAGCTAGCTATATTGATCTTGTTGTACAGCACCAAGTACAGTTATTGCTAACAGTAAGTCATAACCATCTAAACTCATCTGTAACAAGGCTATAATACCCATTACGTAATATCTTATATGTATCAACACAGATATATAATTCATGTTGCACCTTGCTACGTTATGAGGCCCATACCTATGTCTACATTTACCTATCTGTCTAAGTTTGGGAGTACAGATTTGTTTTACTCCTAATTGCATACCTGGCATCCATCTGACCAAGCGCAGAGCTATGGATTTTGGTGGGCCCTGAGCAAGCTGTTACTCAGATCCCATTCCAAAACTATCGCGATGGCTGGCAGAGAATTCACTGCACTCCTGGGTCCCGTTTCCCTACCCCTGGTATAAATACAGTCTCTGTCCATAGGAGGTAGCAGTCTAAGGGTTTACCTACAAATGACTATGCAAAATAACTAATTTGAATTAACTGAAAGTGCGAAATTAAAATGGTCTAGTTAAACTGCATTACACCTCTGACTCCCTTGTTTAGAATTAAGGCAGCTTTAATTTAGTTTAGCTTAATTCACTTTGGAAATAAAGTAAACTAAATTCAATTTGGGACACTCAGATTTTGAATGAGCATCCAAACAATGTCTTAATGGTTTTAACCAATGCACTTTCTAAGTTAATTCAGATTCATTTTGTTGTTTGTCCATGTGTAAGCAGGCCTGTTGCCTATTCCCTGTCAATGAAACCATCTCAGCTGCGACGCCTTCAGCAATTCCAAATTGACAAACAGCCTCCCAAGAGCCACGCTGTTTAAGTGATCCTCCCACACATGCAAGTGCTTCCTCATCCCCACCTCCTTGTGCTGGCAGCTTTTCTCCCCATGTCTGAGCTCCGGCGGGCTGATGTCTGGGCTCTACAACTGACTTGCCCGGAGCTTGGTGCACTGAACCAAGTGCTAGCTGGTGTAAGCTTAGAAGAGGTTCACCAATTGTTCAGCCCTGTCTGAAGATGTGAATTGTAAATATTTAATTATTCAAATTTTACAAATTTTTGCAATGGAGTTTTGTATAGTTTCTAGCTCCGGCGAATTGCAAGATATTCTTTTGGGAAGTCATGATATTCTAGAGAGCTTCTAGTGATTTTAATCCAGTTATATTATTTTCAAGCATGATCCTCTTAAGCTGAACTAACTATCTGTTCATCTAGAATTTATTTCATGGTTTCATCCAGCTTTGCATAGGGACGAGATTGGATGCAATCAGGACTTACAGATAGAGGCATACAGAGGAGCACAGGCAATCGTATTTACAAAACTATACTACTTTTACATTTTTTCTTGAATATTTTGTGGTCAAAGAAGACCAGAGGTAGCATATGGTAGTCCAAAGATCTTATCTTGGCCTTTTTTGTAAAGAGCAGTTGCAACACCAACTGTGAACAAAGCAATCTGAGAATTAACACAGAAGCATCTTCTGTACAAAAATCTTAATCTTTGAAAGCATAATTATGGAGATTTCAAACTTCTCATTACCTCGCCTAAATTTCAACCACACTGTATATTTATATATGGTCAAAACACAGCTTAGGAGGAAAACACAGTCAAATGTTATTTTTGTCACAATGCAAAAAAGCACTTGAAAAACTGCATTTTGATAAAATCTCAACTCACATAAAGGACCTGACCTAAATCTTTGCTAAGAAGCCAACCAGAAAAACAAACAAACAAAGCAAGCAACAACAAACAAAAAAGCACCAGAACCAAAGAAGCCCACCTAAATACCCAAGCCATCAAGTACTTTTTGATTATGTGGTTATGCTAGGTTTTTGTCTGCTTGTTTCGCTATGGAGCTAGTGCTAACGAGTAGATGTTGGTTTGTGGATACTACAGGCTCAGAGATTTGGTATAAAATCAGCACAGTTTGATTGAAACAGTTACCAGTCTGATATAACGAGACAGTCCCATATATTAATTAATATACCTGTGCAGAATGTACCTGAGTGCATGTGGGCATCCATTTTGGTGCAACTAGCTAAAAAGAGGCCACTGTAAGTAAAAGCTAGATTTGTAGCAGACATCAGTTTGCATGACTTTTTTGGTGTGGACATCCAGTTTGTGTGTGTATATATATATATATATATATATATGCACAGAGGATGCACAAGGCTACCTTGCTGTACCGGAGCATGAGCATGTGTGCCTATGTGCCTGTCCGCACGTTCATTTGCATGTGTGTCAGTCTGCAGGTATGTTTCTACTTCTGTGTAATCTGGCTGCAGTGCTCTCTGAATAGCAATGAGCTCAGTAAAAGCATGTATACATTTGTGTCTGGCCGTGCATCTATCTGCATGTGGATGTGCTTGTGTGGTGTCTGCGGGCACATCTATTTTGTGGGGCTGTACCGAGGTGCTATGGGAGTCCCTCTGGTGAGATGGATGCCGCCTTGCGTTTGGTGCCTGTGACTGTGTGCTCTCGTTCCCTTACAAGATAGCATCCTTTGGCAGCAAAACAGCTGCCTGGGGGTTGGGAGACCTGGGTCGTAGCCCAGCCTGCAGTCAGTGGGCTCTGTGACTCAGCAGGTTCTTAATTTGCTCCGTGCCTCAGTTTCCTTTCCCCTCTTTTTTTTTTTCTCCACCTACAAAGACTGTGGGCATGGACTGCCGCCTACTTTGGGGAAAATGCAGCCCATTTGGGATGGGGCCCTGGCCCTGGGGGGCTGTTGGGTACTGCAGCACTGCTGTGCGCTGGCAGGCTGGCTCCTGGTGGCTTTGTGAGAGTTTCTCCCCCGTGCATGTACAGAGCAGGGGGAGGTGGAAAGGAAGGAGTTATTAAATGCCAAGCGGATATGCAATAAATCCCATTGATTTTACGAACTCCAACTTGTCTTCAATCTCTTTCCATTCCTTATCCTGGGGGCATTGCAACAAAACCCTATTTTAAATACCTTTTCTTCCCCTTCCCCCACTTCCCCTCCTCCCACTCCCCAAAAAAGTGTCAATATTTTATTTGGATTTTTAACTTCGCTCCATAACAGTTGTTTGACCTCCTGACTCATGCGAGTCACATAAATTCTGGGACTTTATTCAGGAGCCATGTTCCTGCTATTGAATAAGCAATTTGGGAGGGTGAATTAATGACTTGTGCTGTTGCTGGAAAGTCCCTGAAGAAATATTAAAATTGCTTGCAGACTGAATCAATACTCACTGAACACCCAGCATGAGGACCTGGGCTTTTTAATGGCTACAAACAGCCGCACTTGGTAGAGGAAGGGGAATTCCTGTGCACACACCACGCACGCGACTGCCAGCAGTCTTCCCCCGTCCCTGCTGTCACTTCCAATAGCAGCCCCTTGTTACACACACAGCCTGCTGGTAGCCGATGCCTGCCGTGCCAGGGAGGAGACACCAAAGAAGGGTGCCCTGTCTCCCTCACTGTAAGACCCCGTAGGGTTTGCAGGCGTGGCTGTTTGGGTCTCGTGCGAAGCGCTCAGCTTAGCACGCCCTGGTGGTCTGCAGGTCTCTGTTATTTGGGGCCCTGGAAGCGTTCTGTGTGCGTGTCTAGGTTCACTACCACGGCTTGGGGAGAGGATTTGGCTGTCTGCTGAGGCACCTGTGTGGGATGCTCCTACTGCTCTGGGTGCTGAGGGGTGTTTGCGTGTTCTCACAGTGTGGCTGAGTTGCATTAGGGCCACGCAGTAGGTTCTCCTTGGTTCCCTCACTTTGTATTACGGTGAGTCCTGAACACAGTGCACCCATGCCAGCGGTAAGAGTGGCCACGTTGTGCAGTAGGGCACTGGGCAGCCACCCACCAGCCTCCCAGTACATGCACACGCAGTGCGCATGTCCTTCGGGCTCTTACTGTCTGGTGCTCATTAGCCTGACAAGAGACAGGTTTGGGGAGCACCCCAAGTTTTGCTGCAAGCACCCTTCACCAGTGGTGGGGTTCATTGCCAGAGTTTCCAAGTCCCCTTGGAGCGCGGGCCACGTTTTGCCATTGTGTTTTTGAATGGCTGTTTTGTATTCGCTTGTTGGGGAGCTATTATTGTGTATTAACACTGGGGTGTGTGTGCTTTGTATGACCGCCTGTCTGTTTCATTGATTCCATCAGTATTATTTTGTAATCGTGTGTCTCTGTGATTGAGTTAGTGTGCATTTCAGGGCTCCTGTGTATTGAATAATGATGTCAGGGATTGGGTTGTTTGACTGGGTAATGGCCTCTTTTCAGCGTCGTAAGTGAATGTGTCCTTCTCCTGTTTCCCTGTCTCGGCCGGGGCAGGATCACTTACACTAGGTGATTCCTTAAGATGCTCACATGCAAGCAGAGAACATCCCCAGCTCTCCCTTCCAGGGCCGTGCGGCTGCCTGCCTCCAGGAGCAGCAGGGAGTGCCTGTGCGCACCGCTGGATTTCTAGGGCTATGCGAGAGGTCAGATGTGTGTGCACTGAATGGCACACTCAGGAGTTTAGGTAGGACTTGTCAGTTATGGGCTTGGGTAAGTGTCTGTGCCCTAAGTTTCTGGCTATTAACACAGAGAAGGGCACCTCTGTCTGCAAGTGCCTACGCTGGGTGCGACTGCCTGAGGTGCTCACGTCTGACTCGGCCGGGTCTCTCACATGGGGAATCACGGTCAGTAGGACATGTCAGCTGCATTTAGCCATACATACGTGCAAGTATCTTAGGCTGCAGTGAGTATCTGTGTTTGTGCAATGGCTGCTGGCGTGTGTATGCTGTATACTGCTGCCCTAAGCAGAGCCACACTTGGTCCCTTAGAAATGGGCAGGGGAGCTCAGTTATTTCTCTGCCAATGATTGTGTGTCACTGCTGCCCGGATTTATTTGCTCTGTGCAGGCAATGTGTCTGGCGCTGGGTCTGCTCTGTGCTTCCTCAGCCACCAGGATTTCGCTCAGCAGCAGTCACATCCAGACAAAGTATATGGGAAGGACTGTGAAAGATCCGGAAAACTTCCAGGGAAAGCTCTTGACGCTATCCTATCACCAAAATACCACCTATACAGCTAGGATTCGGTGAGCCAAGGAGTTTAGCTTATATTTTTCAGTGAGGTTGCTAACAGGTAACTCCCTTCTGCTCCTTGCACTAACTTGAGCCTTGCTGCTTCCCCTGCCTCCTTGTTTGTGCTCTCCCACTCTTTTTTTTTTTCCCTCCTTCCTCCTCCATTTTCCTGCCTGCCCTCGGCCTAGAACAGATGACCCCATCCATAGCCCTCCTGGTGCTTTACCAGCTCCTGCCCCGCACACAGGGGTCGCAGCATCTCAGGGGAGCAGGGAGGGGGAGAGAGGGAGGGAGCGAGGGAGAGAGACCTGCTTGAAAATAATTGGAGGCTGTTAAACAGAGGAGCCCAGCATATCACTCTAGTAATGGAAATAAATTCCATTGTATTTGCATTTTAATTTTCCACATAAACAAAGGCCCGGAGTGTGCTGGCTTCGCCAGAATCACCGGCCAGAATTTAATTAGAAATGAAAAGTTTATAGGGTCCTCTTTAATGCGATTAATGCACAGTTAACATTTATCACATACATATGCTGGAATCGCCTTTTTTAAGCAACCACCGGCCATGAAATGAATTTCTTTTCAACTTTTTTAGCGTGCGTGAGGAAGGCTGTCTCTGGTGAGGCGGTCCAGTGAGCACACTCCTGACAGCTTGGTAAACTGCAGCCCGCAGAGGCTTAGTAGCCCCCATCCTCACTGAGGAAAGTTCAAGGTGGCTTAGAGGGAAGCATGGTCTGCTGGTTAAAGCCTGAGGTTGGGAGTCAGGGGATCTGGGTTGTATTCCCAACTCTGCCACATGCTCACTGCATGACTGACTGGCTCTCAGCATCTGTTTCTCTGGGTGTTAAAAATAAAAAAGAAATCAGCTGGAAGAAGATATCTTAGCCGCAGACCCCTCTGACTCGCAATCTCTCCAGAAGCTGGCCCAGCCTTCTTGCACGGGATGCGGATCGCATCCTGCGCTGTGCCGACCTCTCGGCTTGTCCCCCAGCTCCCAAGCTCCTGTACGTGGGCCCCGCTGTGGTTGTGTGAGGTGGGGGCTCCTGGAGGGGCTGCTTTGTGCTGTGCCTGCACTGCCACCAGCAGCTCCTGGCTCTCGGCGGGTCCCCTATCGCCCTGTCCTTTTCTTCCCACGCAGCCCCGCCATCCCTGTTGTCCCTTCATTATGCCCCCTGCCCTGCTCTGCCGTGTGACAGATGGGGCCGGCAGCCACCCCCTGCTCCCCCACTTCCTTTCCTGGCTTGCAGACAAGCAGAGCAAATAAACCAGGCCCACGGACGCACAGCGTTAGCATGTTAGGGACACAGCAGGGGAAGGAGGAACATGAAACCTCTATTGATCCCTTGAGGAATGATGTCCCTTCCTTATCTTATCAGATTCTCTTCACTCTTCAATTATAGTCTGTTGAAATTGGCCTCTTAACCCAAACAAGATAACCTGGGTAATAAGGAGAAGAGTGGGAGGGGAGGGGAGAGGAGGGCAGAGTCCAACGCATTAAACTATGGCTCTCGTTAGAAATACTGCCTTCAGTGCACCCCCTGCCCCAGTCTCCCCGGGTACCGCTTACTGCAGTGCTGGGTTGTGCCTCAGATGAGCTAGCACACATCCATGGCCTTCCAGACACATCCTGCCATGGGCACCCATATTCCCTCGAATGCGCTAGGGCCCCAAAGAGGTGCAGGTCCCTGCACTCGAACGCAGTGCTGCACGCATTCTGTGCTAGCACTGCCTGTGTCTGCAGTGCGGGCACTGCCTGCCTCATGGATGCTTCATCCCCAGCACAGCCATGGTGTGGCTAGCATTACCACCTTACCCCCAGCTCTGCCCAAAAGAACTACCGAAAAATGCACGGCGCACTGCTGGCCCCCTGCATCCATTCACAGGCACGGTTCATCAGCACACCCACGCCTTGCCAACAGCCAACCCGCTGCACCGCAGGCACGCAGAAACCTCTGCAGAGCCCCACAGAACTGCGCAGGCTTGCAGAGATGTGCAGTGCCATGCTCTGCTCTCTCCTGTACCCCCTAGCATGTAACTGCGGGGTTACAGCATTGTTTCCATGGATAAGACCGTTCTTAGCTCTTCCCCAGAGCAGGAACACGCACTTGCTATCAGCCTGTGCTCCCAGCTGGACATGTTGCCCTAGCGATACACCCACGCTCCTCCTCGTACACATGTCATGGGGTATAGGGCATGTCCAACCCAAATATCCATTACAGAGAAGATTGTCTGGAGGAACAATAGAGACCCAGCTGTCTATCTACACAAATGCATGCAGGTTTCCATGCTCAAATTACTTCACTGTGCAGAGAATGATCCAGTAGCACATTCAAATACTGCAGAAGGTGATTTCAGCTGGGAAAGGTGGTGCTCTGGGCAGTACAAAGGCTTCGTTTACATGGCCAGCACCCTCCTCTTGCACTCTTCCAAAGACTGTATTCCCCAAGATCGCTTTGTCCCCTGCCTTTCACTGTGCTGGGGCATTTCCCTGCCTACGTGTCCACCTGCGATGGGCCATGCTCCCTTCTGTTCCACGTCTCCCTGTGCCACCAGCCCTGCCAGTTCTGCCTGCTGGGCACCAGGAGCCCATCTGTCTCGGAGAGGCAGTCACCCTTAGTCATGTATTTTTCTTCAAACGTCCCCTCAGGTCACAAAAATCCATGTAATCCACAAAAGGGGGGTGGAATCGTGAGAGCCACATACGGGAGTTGGGTATCAGTACTGGATGAGCCTCCGCATCTTGTTTGGCACAGCGGCCAAGACTGCCTTATGTAAAACCATGGCAGGTCTGCTTTTGACAACACCCAAGTCAAGTCCACTGTGGCCTTTCGCTCCATCATTATCTCGTGCCCTTTCCTCCCACCAGCCCCACCCAGCTGTGCTCTCCCCGCGCTCTGCAAGCCTCATGGTGTAGCTGTCTGTCTCTGTCAGAGGCAGCACCACAAACATCATCTCTATAAAATCCTAAATTTGCTGTTTTTTCGCTAGGGAGAGGGAATTTGCGGCATTATTCATTTTCCACTTTGCCCCTTCTTGCTCAGCCCTGGTCCATTTGTCTGTAGCACGTCCCAGCCATACGCTTCCCTATGCCTTCAGAGCGTGCAAATGTGAGTTCCTTTTCCTCAAAAATATTATTCCTTCCTCTCCTCTGCTCTTCTAGATATCCTCTCTTTCCTGTTCATTTTATAAATATTTTTTTTGTATGGATAATTTCTGTATAAATGAATATTTTTTCAAGTTCGAAAGCCTTAATTTAATCAACAAAGAAAGATTTTCTGGGCCTGAATCTAGGCAAATATTAACAGCAGGCACTGTTACATAGCTATGTTGTCAGCAGTCTTTCTTTTTAAAGGCAGGTGACCAAAACCTGTTTTTAAAAGACATTCTAGAGAAGCATGAGCATGTTGAAAGGCAGTAGTCCCTTTAAGTAGGGCCCCAATGTCAGTGTCCAAAGACTCTCTCACAATTTTAAAGTTAGTACCCAACCGTGGGCATTGGGTAGTGAGGTTGCCCTCACGTTTCCGACAGCTTGAAGAAAAAGAAGCCCTATTAAGGAAAATGGGGGCTGGTTCTGGGAGTCGAAGGGCTGGGATATCATTGCTGCCAGAATCATTTAAACTGCCCTGCGACGAGAGGTGGTGCAGAGCGTCCTGTCTGGCAGGTATTCATTTGTGACTTTGTCATCTTGTCGCAGTCTGTGCTTTTCCTTGTGTAAATGATGAACAGACATCAATCTGCCTTGCAAAATCTGGCTACCAGCCCTCTCCAGCGCAATACAGTGATGGGCAGTTTGGCCAGAGCTGATAGCTGGCCTTGATGCCATTTACCTCCCAGCCAGGGATGGGAGGTCAGCCCCGTGCCTGGCGCCCTGCGGAGAGGGAAGGGCGCTTACCTTGGGAGGAGAGGAACCGTTCAAAAGGGAACCAGAGGAAGGAAAACTAAACTGGCCCTCAGGAGAAAACATTTAGCAGAGGCAGACTCCACCATCTCTCTGTAAGCATGCGTGTGTGTGTGTGATGGGGGAGTTGCGAAAAGTCTGGGGAACGGTATGCTGTGCAAGTTTTAGAAACGCTGCTGGAATTGCGGAGCTAGAGGATGGCAGCAGCAAGGAATGTCCTATTTCTGTTTTTCGTACAGGCAGAGACAAGCCACCAGAATCTCCTCTCCCGATTTAACAGTGAGGTTTGGGTAAATGTTTCATACATAACATTTTCTGGGAAGCGTATCTGTGAACTCACAGGCCGTTAGCTCAGGCTTTTGGCACATCACTCTTTCTCCTCTCTGTCAAAACTAGTACACACATAAATCCCAAGCCAGACAGAGGACAAAGGAATATCCTTCCCCGACCACATCAAACTCCTGCCTATGTTTCCTTTAGCCTACCGGTGCTTTGTGTCACCGTCTACGTGCCTGCCAAGAGATACACGTTCCCTGCCATATACCAAAATACTCATATGTAATATCCAGCCAGCAGGCATATTTCCCTGAAGGTACAGATCTGCATTGCTCTCACAGTCCCCATATAAATGTCCTATAAAAAATGCAATATAACTCTGTCCTTTTTTCTTCCCCATACCCACCCCTGAACGCATCAACCTTTCAGATTTGCCTACGATATATATAAATGTGCCCTCTGCCTTATTCCTATCCTGTCACTCCTCAGTATCTAGATGGACAGACATGCTCTGTCCGTATGTCTCAAACGCATCATGCATACATCCCGTCATTCTTCACACCCCAACCACAGCTATTTCTCTCCTATGGCTCCAGGAATGAACTATTGTGTTGTCCATTTCCCAGCGACAAGAGGTCTAGTTACAGGGTTATTGATTGGTTTTCATGCAGACAGATGGATCTGCCTTTGGTCTCCCCACCAAAATCCACCTCTGTATGGGCTGATTGTCACTGCTCTGGGGATAAGATTTCACCAGGAGACCACCCTCCATGCAAACATCCTTCACCCAGGCCACGGATGGTAATAAATGGAGTCAGGCTGAGCCATAATAAAAGCAATTGAGTGGGTTACCTGTGCAGACGCGAGATTTATACCTCCTCATATTTGATGTGATTGTTTTATTGAGTTCTCAGTGCAGTTAGGATGCCGTTTATTTATTTATTTATATGCCTACTTATCGGGGAAGAGGGGGGAGGCTGTCGCAGTCTAGCCAGCATTCACCCTCAGTCTTGTCAGATAAGAGCCCAAAGAAGAGGGCTCTCCAGTTTTGCTCTGCCTTTTACCTAGACTTGGCTTTGGTGAGTGAGCCCTGACTGGGTAGCTCATTCCTTTTAGCAGACAAAGATGTTTGTTTAATCCCTGAAACCTCGAGGACTGTCTGAATGATGAGCCTCGTAGATGTTAAGGGGATGGTGTAAAGAAAGACACACATATATGGTGATTTTCTAAAAGAATCTCTCAAAAGAAATTCCTGTTTACGCTGTGCCTGTTTTGGACAATGGGCTGTGATCTATGCACAGAGCCTCTTTATGCTATCGCAATAGAAATAGGAAGCACCAGCATTGCTTCTGACTGTCATCACATGTGAGCATTCAGAAATATTAGCAGGTGCAAATTGATTGGAAATGAATATTTGTAAGTGCACTCTGAGGAGTTTGGAAACCAAGTGATTAGATTTGTGATTTTCAGCTGGGTAGATAGCCATATAAGTGCTACAAAATCAGCTCTCAGTTACTGGCACTAGAGAAAATTGGAGGCTAACGCTGAATATCATACTGTCTAGTATTTCATCACAAGCCTAACGGTGTTTGTTGTTGGTTTTCCAGCTCCTCTAGTCAAGCGATAGCATGAGAATTTCAGTTCTCATTTAATAAAGGATGTTTCCAGGGCTTCTGGGGGCTTGAAAAGGGTCCTGTCGGCTCCCTGAAGACCCAAAGGACTGCATTGTTGAGGTGTTTTTAAAGTTGTTTAATGGGAGTCAGCTATCCAAATCCCTCTAAAATTTTGAAGTAAAAAAGAGAAAACGAGTAAAAGCAAACCCACATTGTATTACAGGCGCTCATGATTTGTATGCCAATTGCACAATTTAGTGCTCTGCCTTAGCATTTTTAATCAGCTGGGACTGGTAAATATGTCCATGCATGTATAGGCTGCACTAGATTAATTGCTATTACAGTGGAAAAATCCTCATTCCCATTAGCTCTCAGTTTATAGAACAATTGTTTGGGAGCGAAACTCAAACCTTTCTGACACTTTCAGGAGTAGTAATCATTATCAGAGCCACCTACACACAGACGGGATTTCCTAAAGTCCTAGTTAGCCACACTGTTGTCAGGCCAGTGGCAAACGCTTTTGAAAGTCCCTGTCTGTCCATTTATAGAGACCTGTGACAAATTTGGATCCCTAAATATTTTGCTGATTGCAAGAAGCGAGCCTAAACTCCATTTGAATTTCAGCATGCCTTAATTAAAGACCATGGCAAGTTAATCAAAGTAAAACTCAGCCTTATTCAACTGTTTTGAAGTCTTATCTTTTCATTCAAGTAATATGGAAATCTTTTGTTTGAATAGGCTTCAGGATCAGAGACGGTTTTTCTGAGATACTTGATATATGGCTGAAAACATGACTTTGTTTTGTATGCATCGTGTCATCATATCATAAAGGGTCCAGCTGGCCTGCTAGAGCATTATCTATCTCTTTAGCCAACGCAAGATTATTTCTTATTGTATGTTTGCTTGTGTTATTAATGCCATCTAGTTATATATATTCCAAGAAATTAGGAATTCCTATGGGATGCAATTCCACAACTTAATGGACCTCCATATCAGGAGGTGCCTTCTGCTGCCATTTAAATGTTCCCTTTCTTATTTCCCTCCCTTCATTCCTGGCTACACTGCTTTGTTTAAACGTGAATAATTCTTTTCCTGTTGGATGTACTGTGCCCTTCAGATGACTATATTGTTCTCACCACCTCGTCGTTGCTTGGCCAAGCCACTTATATTTTCTCCTCTTTTCTCCCAAAGTCAAATGAGTTTTTTCACATAATAGTGATTCTGGTAAATGAGGTTTAGCTCCATAAGGCTCATTCACCCAGCACTGAAATGCAGCTACCTCTATGACAGAATGCAGCAATCATTCACTAGATGCATAAGCTTGAAAATGTTCAACTTCCAACAAAAATCAACCTTTCCGTACATGTATACAAAAAGAAAGAGTTGGAAATTTTAGATGATAAAGAGACTGTTGGGGTTCTGCACTCCGAGGTTCACAGAACAGGGAGCTCAAAACTTCCCAGTCACGGCCACTTCTACTCACAAACAGCCTCTGTTGAGCTAATATCTGTGTAATATGAAAACCAGGAAAAATGCAGCTAGCTTATTGTAGTTACCACCATACAACCTTCCAGTGGCCAGATATGAGGAATAAGACAAAGAGAAATGCTGCGAGCATTCATTTACTCTTTCAGCTGCAGTAACATTGTCTGTAACCTCTGCTTTATGAGCCTGTCCTTTATTTGCAATGATGAAAAGAAGATAATACCAGGTTTGTGTCTGATGGAAAAGAATCTGAATTTAAAGGAGTATATTCCTTGTAATGAAGCCCTGTGCGACCCAATTGCGTTCATTGCTCAGCCAAAAGCAAGTGCCAGTAGCAGCCTTCTACCTTAAGAGCATGCCCTGATGCAGGAAATTGAATGGGGACCTTAGACTCAGCGTCAGCAAAACGAGAGGATCCCTGCTAGGATCCCAAGTTTCTTCTGCATGTACTAAGGAGTGCCAGGTTATGAGAGCTGGTAAATTATACTGGGTGCTGTCGGACAACGCTTCTTCACCCTTGCTTTGCCCCAGCCCGTTGCCAGTCAGAGGCTAAGCCAGTTTACAGGGCCAGTGTAATCCTGGGCCTCTCTGTTGGGTAAATGGACATGTGGCTACTAAGTACTGATGGTGGCGATAGGTTTGTGTGACACATGCACTTGCTGCTCATACACTATGCAATTTTCCCGGTTTTCACTGCAGACCATGCAGCTGTCACTGGTTTTGATCAGTATGAACAAGCTGCCATTAGAGATACTGTCCTCCAAGAGTGCCACACTAGTTCGGTGGGAAGGACGGGGAGAGATTCCTGGTGACTTTGGCTGTGGTGTCCTTTGGGGAAATTCTCAAGCTAGGCTAGCGAGTGTGACTCAGAAAGCTCTGTTTGCATAACATTGATTTCTTCCGCATATGACACAGACCATGCCCTAATATGCCTGCCTTGTTCCAGACTCAATTGTTTGTCTCGAGACGTTACATTTACCTCAACCGAGATTCTGTTCAATTCTCGCTCCCTTGCGTGGGCAAAAGCCTCGGCTGATGTAAGACAACCCAGCTCCAGTTTTGAACCTTTCCTTCTTAATGTGTTGAACTGCATGGGATTTTTTAATGTAAGATCGCACTGTGTTTTACAAAGGTAGCTAAATCCTGTTATTTTCATTTTACAGGTGGTAAAGCAGCCTCATAAGGAGTCCATGTGACCCGACCGAGATCGGCCAGAAAGTTGACAGCAGAACTGGTAAGAGAAAGCTCATCTCCTAATACGCTGCGCTGTGCTCCGAGCTATGGGCCTGCCCGCAGCCACTGACATTGGCCACACGCTCAGTATTTCATTGCACAAGTGTATTTCGCTTGTTATTGTAACCTGGATCAATGTGTGTATCTTTCCATATGTGTTTTAAAAAAGCAATCATTATTGGAGGCTTTAACTGCGAATCACTAGCTGACTGTCAGATAATGTAACAGAAAATATCTCCCCAAACCAATCACATAACACTAAAAATTAACGTTTACTCAGTGCATAAGAGAAAACTGACAAAATATCTAACAGCTTGACCAAGATAGTGTATCCACTAAACTCTATTCTCTGCCGTGACTTAGTAGCTAGATGCAGATGGACCTAGGAACCTAGGGTCCAAAGCATATCCAGAAGGCTGACTGAACTTCATAATTCTTTGGTTTTTGTATTCCTTGAATAAAGACTAACAGAGAGTCCCTAGCCCTGAACCCAGCCTCAGGAGAGGAGAAATAGAGGGACAAATTGCATCTAGGTGTCAGGGATTCATGTCTTTAAGAGAGGCAGAAAATAATGCTTAAACTACAATGTCTGTTGCATTGCTTGCTGCACAACTCTGAATGTATGCCTGTGATGTGCCAGCCCTGTTCCTGCTAAGGTACATTGTCTAATTTATAAGACTTTTCCGGGATGATTATTATCCCATGAAACCTGTGTTCTTAGGCTAACTGTACGTGCTGCAAAACAAAGCAAAAATTCTCATTAATGTCTGCAGCCAAGTTCGTAGTTAGGAGGCCCCCGCAAGGTTTACAGCGGGGCGTATATAAATCCAGCTGAAATACTCTAAGCGGAGTGACCGAAGATAACTTGTTTGTAGTTATATGATAGATGGAAAAGTTCTTGTAGGAAGTAAGGTACTTGAGTGATTTGACGTAAGCATTAATTGCTTACCGAAGAATTACGAGCTTCTGTCACTTGCCAGCTTCTTAATTACATGCACCGTTTGTATGTGCATGTTTACACAGATACATGTATATATATACGTGAGCATGTATACACAATAGGTTCATCGTGTAGAGGAGCTAATGTGTGAAAAGGGAACAGGAGAGCTCCCGGTGTAGAGATGACTGCTCTGTCTTGATCCTGTCAGTTCTGGTGTGGTTTGCTTATTAACTAGCTTACTGTCTAGATTTTTTGCCATAATTAAAGCAAAACTACCACACAGCAGAGGAATATTTTTTTTCTGAATCTTGAGGGGGTCGTTAAGACATGTTTTTTGCTATAGTTCGTATCTGGCCTTTTTCTGCATGAGTTTGGTATGAACAACTTTCTGATACGTCTCAATACTGAGTTACATGTCGTCCCAAATGCATCCTGATATCGGTAGTGCAACACTGACAGATCAGTGCAATGTAGGCACATATAATTCATCTATCACCAAAAAATAATTAATGGAAAATAATTTTCTTAAAATGATTTAGGGAGACTGTAAAAGTGGAATTGAAATAGCACTGTTTTGTAGTCTTTAATCTGAAAGGCTGTTAATGCCAGACTAGTACCCAGAAAGAAAGAAGATAAAATGTAATTAATGTATTTTCAGAAAATCTTGTAATAACCCGAAGTACTTGTTTTCTGTATACAAAGAGATCTCCATTCTGGAGTGCAGTATTCACAGTCTATCTAGGGACCTAGATAACCACCTTTTCCTGTAAAGACCCCCTTTGTAGTCTCAAGATATTAAATGGCTCATGGATATAGCTCTAACAGTTCTGGACACTGGGCCACTAACATTTTTGCTTTGGAAACCCCACATTTTGAGAAAAAACAAAGACACATACTTCAAACGGGTTGGTTTTAAAAATTGTCATCTATCCGAAGCGGCTCAGAGAGTCGGAGTGTTGGACGAACTCCGGGTTGTGATCGTACGGCAGGTAAGGGGGACGCAAAGGAACATGCTGTTACAAAGCATTTACCCATTTCTCTGCTTACTTTGGCAATGGAAGAGTAAAAAAAATGTGTATTTGAATTCTGAGCTTAGCCCTCTCCTCGTGTTTTGTGAGCTGGAGTCACAAAGCCACTGGAGTGACAAAGCTCGCGCTACCCTCTGCGGCAGCAGGATCGGGCCCTCAGATGCTCGCTGTTTCGTATTCTGCTGCAATTTTTTCCCAGTTCTCTGACCTGCTCTTGCCTAGCGCAGACTTGCAAGTTGTGCGACCTGTCTTGTTACGGGCTCACTTCTCACAGCTGTGGGCCTCGGGGAGCCCCATACAGAGGTGAATGGTGTGAAGTTGGGTCCGAATTTTTTAAATGAACGGGGAAAGCTTTAATCGCACGAAGTCAAAATGTTCTTGCGCCTTGGTGCCTACACACTCAAATGCCATCACAGTATGAATCAAATATGGTGGGTCACAGCTGAGCCTCTCTAATACAATAACACTTAGCAGTTACAAAGCCCTTGTCCTTCTCAAAGCATTTTATAAACGCAATCCAGCTGACATCTGTTCCCACCTCCTGAGATGGTTCAATTTTCATTCTCAGGCTGGGGAAACTGAGGTGCAAACCCCACAAAGCCCGTATGCAAACTAATAGCAAAGCCAGGAGCAAAATCTGGCCCCGGCCTTCTCCCTGGGACACCGCGAGGCACCGTGAGGCACCGGCAGGCATGGGGCCGTGGCTTCGGCAATATGGGGATGCTGACATCCCCTGCACCAGCAGCAGCCTCCGTGCGCCTCTGGTCGGTGTCTGCCGTGCCTCCAAAGACCCCGGAGCCCTTCCTCTGGACTTGTGTACCACTAGCTTAATTCCTCCCAGGGAGAGCTGGCTGTCCTTCCGCAGCTGCCTTTGTAAGGTGTCTGAATGTCAAACTGTTATTATTTCAATACCTGACTGCGAGAGTAACAGAGACCTGGAGGTTTTTTAGGAGGGTGTATAATTAGCCGATCAGTATTATGTTACCCTGTTCATAACTTAATAACCATTTTAATACAGATGGCACACACAGGGATAATTTCCTAGGGTAGCCTAGCAGTATATTACAGAGACAGTGTGTCTGAGGGAATCTTCCTTAGCCAAGGTACATTCCACCAGCTAATTCTACCTGCTGTTTTCAAGATGATTTGGGATAATTCCATATCATTTGCAAAATATTAAAACCCATTTATATAGGATGCCAGATTTAGAAATACACAGCCTGAGTTATTAGACATATTTTGATAAATCTGCCATGTAAAGCGCAAGACAAAAAATACCACTGTGTTTTCCTTGCTGTTTATTTTTTCTGCTTCCCTTGCTATAAATACACCAGGTTTAAAAAAATCTGGCTAAACTTGCTGTATATCAAGAGGACCGATATACTGACTTGGGCGTTTTTGTCTATGCCGGCACTACAGAAGCCTGCGTGCATATTTACGCACACCCTGTGTACATTTATTTGGACGGGGAGCTCTGTATATTTGGGATTGCATGCAGAATTTCACGGATTCTTACTCTTACTCTGTCGGTGCCGTACTTTTGTATGCACCCTTGGCAAATATTGCTGTGTTCCTAGGGACTGCGGGCGCAGGCGAGGTGCGTGCAGCCGCGTCGCACGGCAGCAGCGCGGTGACTCGGTGTGCGGGGCAGTGTCCTGCGTGTCACCAAGGTGTGAGGACCTGCAGCCTGGGGTGGATGGATGGCTGTGCAGGGCTTGTACAGCCCCGGGATGCGTGCTGGGCTAACGCTCCCCTCCACGCACCACCGGCCTTTCGCCCCCGATCTGCCACTGTTTGCCCGTCGTGCGGTTCCTTCCCACACCCCGAGGCCCTCCACGGACAGAAGCCGTTCCCCAGCGGCAGGAGGAGGAGGGAAGAAAGACCCCGCCAGCGCCCGGCCGCGGAGCGGGGAGCCCGGCCCGGGGGGAGCCTCCGGCGGCCGAGGCTGCGGGCAGGGGCCGGCTTCTGCTCGGAGCCTCGGCGCCTGGCGGGGCTGGCGGCGGCTCCCCCGGGGGCACGGAGGTAAAACCGTCCGGACACCCCCGGGGCTTGCACACAGGCCGAGCCCCGCGCCCCGGCCGGCTCCCGGTCCCGGTCCCGGTGCCTGCAGGCTCGCCCTTACCTGTTTATGGAGGAGACGCTGGGGACCGTGTCGTTGTCGCAGATGCCCTCGGCCAGTAGCCTGTCCCGGATCTCCCAGGCGAACATGGTCGGGTTCTGTCTCTTGTACTCGGCGATTTTATCCACTACTTTGGGGGTCGCTACTTTGGGTTTGGAGCCGCCGATCACTCCGGGCTTGATGCTCCCCGTCTCGTAATACCTGCCGCGCCAGAGCACGACGGTCGGTCAGTGCCCGGCCGGGCCCCCCCGCCGCCCCCAGAGCCCCCTGCCCCGGCGCGACCGCGGCCCCGCGGCCCCCCCCGGCAACCGCCCCCCGCCTTTGGGCCGCCGGAGCGCGGCGGTGGGGGCACCAAGGGGCTGCACCGATCTGTACTGGGCTATACTGGACTATACCGGGCTGCACCGGGCTGCGGGAGCCGCCGCTCCCTTGCAGGGCTCCCCCCCCGCCCAGTTTTCTCCTTTCCCTTTGGGTGCGTGTGTGCTGGTGTCTGGGGGAGCGCTGCGCTCTCGCTGCCCTCCCCGCGGGCGCTCCTTTCGGGCCCGGGCAGCGGCAAGCCTCGCCGCGCTGCGGCCGGCCGGGACGAAGCCCACCGACCCCGGGGCCGGGTCGGGCGGCCTCGGAGGGTCCGGGGGGCGCGGGCAGAGCCGGGCAGAGCCGTGCTCCCGGTTCCCCAGCGGGCTCCCGGCCCCCCGGCGGCCCTGGCACGTCCTTCGCGAAGGGCACGGCGGCGGCAGGCAGCCCGCCCACCGGCACCGCCGGCACGGCCGCCGGGGATGCTTCGCACCGCATCTTTGTTTATGGAGATTTATCTGTTTGCCCCGCTGCTTGTTTATTTACCGTGCATTTGCTAGGGCCGCCTACGGATTGTTGTGAGATGGGCTTTTTGTTGTTGTTGCTGGCTTTTTTTTTTTTTGGGGGGGGGGGGGGTGGTTGTTCTCCTTTCGTGTTTTTCTTCTCTTTTCTCCCCCTCCCCGGCCCTTCTCTCGCTAATCGCTCCCTCCCTTCCCGCACCGGCCGGCGGGGCAGCGCGTCCTGCCGCTGCAGCGAGCGCGGCGGGGGTGGGCAGAGGGCGACTGGCGATGGGCAGGGGGAGGTGAGCAGGGGGCGGTGGGCAGCAGGGAGCGGGCATCGCCGCGGTAAGGGCCGGGGGGGCACAGAGCGGCGCAGCGCGGCGCCCGGAGGCACGCTGCCGCCCCAGGGGAGGGGAAGGAGCGGCCGCGGTCCGTTCCTTACCTGCCCAGGATCTTGCTGACACAACCGTGGCTGACCCGCAGCTGCCTGGAAATGTCACAGGGTCGCACCCCCTGGTGAGCCAGCTCCACTATCCTTTGTCTCACCACGTCAGGTAGGGGCCTGCCGTTCACAAACACCCCCCCGAGCTGGTTCACACCCCCGTGCCCTGCTGGGGAAAGAGAAAGAAAAAAAACACAACAACCCACGCACACCAGAAACACACCGTTAGTCGTGGATTCTTTGCCACTCGGACTACAAAATCTCCCGTCACTACGGATGGATGGGGGTGACGGGTGAGGGGCTGGGGGGGCGAGACGTGGGGGACAGACAGAAAAAGGGAAGGAGACGGGGAGGGAAAGAGAGAACAAGAGAGAGAAAGAGAACGAGGGAAAGAGAGAGAGAAAAGAGTGAAGGGGAAGAAAGAAAAAGAAAAAGAGAAAGAAAGGAAAGGAAAGGAAAGAAAAGAAAGAAGGAAGGAAAGAAGAAAGAAAGAGAAAGAAAGAAAGAAAGAAAGAAAGAAAGAAAGAAAGAAAGAAAGAAAGAAAGAAAGAAAGAAAGAAAGAAAGAAAGAAAGAAAGAAAGAAAGAAAGAAAGAAAGAAAGAAAGAGGAAGAAAGGAAGGAAGGAAGGAAGGAAGAAAGAAAGAAAAAAAAAAGAAAGAAAAAGAAAAAGATAAACGGGATGAGAATAAGATGAAGAAATAAAGAATTAGAAAGGACCAAGGACGATGGAGATGGCACAGAGGGGGAAGAAGCGTGAATTTCCCCGAGCCAGCTGGGGACCCCCCGCGCCCCGCCTGCCCCCGGCCGCCCGCACCTCTGCCCGCAGCGGCGGCTGCCCGAGGCCATTGTCGCGGGGCGAGGACGGAGCCGGTGCCGGCTGCGGCTCCTCTCGGGGTTGGGAAGCGAAACGCTGCCCAGGTCCGGAGCCCAGCTGCTCGGCGGCCCCGGGCAGCCCCCGCTGCAGCCCCCTGCTTTCTACCCTGGCGCTTTTCCTCTCTCTTTGAATTCGCTTTCCGCGATTTTCTCGCACATTGTCAATTCCAGCTACTCGCGACCCCGCCCTCCCTCATCCCGCAGCAAGTCCCCTCCACAGCGCCTTGTCTCCGGTTATTTTGGGATGGGAGTTGAGAGGATTCGGACGGAAAAGGAGAGGGAGGAAGAAATGGAAGGGGAGAGGAGGAAAATATCGTGTGTCCCGTGCTCGGGCTTCGTTTACAGACAGACCCTCTCTCTGTCAGCCTTCGATATTTAAAAGAAAAATCCGCCAGTAGGAAAAAAAAAAAAAAGGAAAAAAAATCTTAACAGGCTCTCGCGGCTCCTTGTTTGTTTGTTTGTTTTTCTATTTTTTTTTTCATTCTTTCTTTCTTTCTTTTTTCCCCGCGCAAATCTAAATCAGGGCGAATTTAAATTGCTCCGCTTTCTCCTATTTTGCCCTTCCCAGGCAAAAAGCCCCGCTCTATCCCACCCGGGACTGCTTGGGCGCTTTTTTTCCGATTCGCCTTTCTCCCTTTCGAGAAACAACTTGGCGGGGAGGAGGAGGAACCGAGCGCGCACCTGCGGGGTGCGGGCAGGGGGAAAGCTCAGCGCTGCCCGGCGGAGCTGGGCGCCGCGCACCGGAGCCGCCGCCCGCTGCCGGTGCGGGAACCGCTGCGGGTGCGGCCCCGCTCGCTCGGTGCCCGCTCCCCGGCGGCTGGCAGACGGAGATAGAGCTGTGCAGAGCACGCCGCCTTCGAGCCGGCCTCTCGCACAGCCCCAGCCTCCTTCCCCGCGGAGAGATCTTAGTTCGTCGCGCGGTTTGCTGAAAAATGATCTGTTTGTATTTTCGCTGAGGGTTTTTTTTTTTCTTTTTCTCTTTTTTTTTTTCCTCCCCTGCTTTTGACACTGACTTATTGGCTCTGAACTTAGTGGAAACTCTCATTGCCCTGCGATCGATCCAAGTCCTTTCGCACAAATAGAGTTTTTTCCATCTTCCCCCCCCCCCCCCCCCCCCCCCCCCCCCCCCCCGGTCAGGAACACCCCCACCTCCCTGCCAGCAGCCGGGGGCTCCCGTCCCTTCCCTTTGCCCGAGGAGCTGAGGTGTCGCTGCTCTCTTTTGTTGCTCTTTCGTAAAAGATATTTAGGGCTTCGGAGGGGAGTGGGGCACGCTTGTCTTCCTCCACCAAAACCTGCGGGTGCGTGTTGCTCTGTGTTTTCTTCGTTTGTGCAGAGCCCCCTCTGCACATGTTGCCTCTAAAGTTACAAGACAGCAATTTCTTCGGCAACTCCGCGATAAATAATTCAGAGCACCTTTTATAACTCACATTACAAAGTATTAAAAGGCAACAGATGCAGAAAAAGATTAAAAATTAATAATTCAAATTATCGCACCCCGGCTATTATTTTTTTTTTCACGAGACTTGGGTTTGCTCCGCACCGTGCTTTCCTAAGGTTATTTCCGTACGAGCAGGGGGATATTTTGGGGCATTTATCCGCGTGGCAGTGCCGGGCTGTGTGTGTGCATCTGCCCGAGCAGCCGAGCTGCTTTCGTGCCGATCGCGTTCGCTGCCTGTGCGCGCCTGCACCAGGAGCCCGCGCCCGAGCGTATTTTAATTGCTTGCCAATATCTAGGTCTGCCCAGCTAGAAATGCATTTTCGGGAACAAATCAAACGCTGATTGGTATTAGCAGGATTATTCGGAAGCCGAAATTGTTCCCGAATCTCAGCGGAGTTTGCAGAAATGAGCGTCTCGGTGGTGAGATGCCTCTCTCGGCTGCCTGCATATTCCAGCGCGTACCGAAGGCAGAATTACTGCCATCACTTCCGAGGGAAGGTCGCGCCCGAGAGAACTAAAAATAATGCCTAACGCGGGGGCCGTTTTCTGTTAGAGGTCCTCGAAAATTAAATCCTAAATTTTAAGCGGTGTGTGCTGGAAAGCATTAATTTCCGAGCAGGAAGGCAGTTACCTACATCCACGTTTGGGGATCTGATGGTGGCTTTCTATCTCTGCGCCTTCCTTCTCCTGGCAAAATCGTCATTTTTTAAGCCGCAAGCATTTCGATTTTAGACCTTTTCGGTTTGTTTTTATGCAGCGGGCAGGGCGTGTCCTCAAAAGTTTCGGTGTCAAAAGTTACAAATTGCTCTTAATTATTCATTTCCTGACTTGAGATGGTCCCAAGCTCGGCTCTATATTCCTATTTGCTCTTTAATTTAAAGCTCGGAATTATTTTTCCTCCGTGTGGTGAAATTAAAATCCTTGAAAATTCCTCGCTACTCTGCCTGGCGAAGGAGCCTTCTCGCCTTCCTTCGTCCCCCTTTTTGGGAAGAAAGGTTCTCTAAAGTGAAAATACATCACGAATCCACTTCCCTGGGCGCCAGGAATGCATTTTAAACGCACGCCGAGGAGCTGCTAAGTAACCCGGGAGGGACCGTGACTTCTCGGGGAGCTCGGAAAACGCCCGATTCCCCGGCCCCGCCGCTGCCCTATTTTTCCCGCAGTCCAGCCTTGAAGCGGAGCCCGGAGCAGCCCGGACCGACCCCGCCGTTCATCCGAAAGTGCCGGCCCCCCTCTCCGCCGCCGAAACCCGCAACGAGAGCAAATCCCGGCCAGCGGCGGGGCAAATTGTCAGCTCGCACACACGTACGGTTGCGGGAAGCCCTCGCCCTGCGGGGCCGGGGAAATCGAAAGGGTCGGAGCCGGGAGCTGGCAGGAGCCGGGGCAAAGTCTCGTCCTCCGAGGGGCGGCTCGGGCAGTGCCCCTGCGGGCTCTGCTCGGGGCTCCCTCGCAGCCCGGGCCCGGCCCCGGCCCCGCGCCCTCCGCCGGGGTGCCGGTGCCCTGTGTCGCCCCCCGGGCGGTGCGGGACGGAGGCTGGCGGTGCGGGGATAGAGCCGCAGGAGGAGCGGGGGGGGGAGAGGAACGGCCGGGGAAGGAGGGATGGAGGGATGAGGAGGGCAGAGCGGCGGAAGGAGCCGGGCTCCAGTACTCACGGTGCATTGCTGAGAAGGGGTCTGCCTTGCAGTGCATATCCATGGGGAGGCAAAGGAAGGGGAAGAAATCGGCTGAAGCCGCCGTGTCGCCTCTAAAACTCAACTTCAAGACTTAGGGGAGAAAAAAAATAAGAGGGGAAGAAAAAAAAAAAACAACGAAACAAACCAAAACAAATTAAAAAAAAAAAAAAGAAGCAAACCAAAAAGGACACTGAGGGAGAGGAGAGAGGGGAGCGGCGGGGCGCGCTGCCCCCCTGCCCGGGGAGCGGGGAGCGAAGAACTTTCCGGGCCGGGAGGGCTGCGCCGGGGGCCGGGGCGGCCGAGTCAGCAGAGTCCGAGGGAGCGGGGGGCTGGCGGCGCCGGGGGGCAGGCGGCTGTCATGGCTGGGGGGGCCGGAGCATCCCCGGCGGCGGGGAGGGGTGCCGGGGCGAGGCGGCTGAAGGCGCGGGAGGACGCGGCTCTCCCTCCTCCTCCTCCTCCTCTTCCTCCTCCTCCTCTTCCTCCTCGGGTCCGGGGCTAGCCGATGGAAGTTCAAAGCGGAGTAGCAATCCCCGGGAAAGCCGCGAGCGGCGGCGGCCGGCGCGCCCCCCTCGTCTCGGCCGGGCGGAGGATCCGGGGCGCCCGGCGGACTTTTCGCCCGAGGTGGGAAGTGCTTGCGAGGAGCCGGGGCCGGAGACTGGAGCCTCCTCTCCCGGTGTGTGTCTCTCTAAAAGCCGCAGCGCCCTCAGCCCCCCGCCCGCCTCCCCGGAGATGGATGACTTGTCAGACAAAGGCAATAGATTCCGACACTCTCTGATTCGCCAGCGCGCCGAGCCGAGCGCGGCGAGGAGGGCCGGGCCGCCGCTCCGGCGCGGGGGGGCCGCCGCCGCCTCCGGGACGAGGGCGGCGGGGGCGGCCCGGCCGGCGCCGGAGGGCCCGGGAGGACGCGGAGCGGGCGGCGGGGCACGGCCGGCAGCAGGCAGCGGGATGCTCCCGGCCCGGCCGGGGAGGGTCCCGGCGCCTCCCGCCGCTCGGAGCTGCCGGCTGCCCGCTCCGCTCCGCTCCGCCGGGGACTTGGCTCGGGCTGAGGCGGAGCGGGGGGAGCGGGTGCGCATCGGGGCTGCCCTGGGGAGAGGCTTGGGCGGTGGGGAAAGAGGGGAGGGAAGGGAGAAGGGGAGAGGGAAGGAACGGAGGGAGAGGAGAAGAGGAGGAAGAGAGAAGGAAGGGGAGAAGGAGAGAAAGGAAGAAAGAAAGGAGGGAAAGGGAAAGACAGAAAGAAAGACAAAGAAAAGGAAGGAAGAAAGACAAGGAAAGAAGAAGGAAAGAAGAAAGAAGAAGGAAAGAAAAAGAAAGAGAACGGAAAGAGAGAAAGAAAAAACGAAAATGAGAAACAGAGAAAGGAAGAAAGGAAAGAAAGGGAAGGAAGGAAGGAAGGAAGGAAGGAAGGAAGGAAGGAAGGAAGGAAGGAAGGAAGGAAGGAAGGAAGGAAGGAAGGAAGGAAGGAAGGAAGGAAGGAAGGAAGGAAGGAAGGAAGGAAGGAAGGAAGGAAAAAAAGAAAGAAAGAAAGAAAGAAAGAAAGAAAGAAAGAAAGAAAGAAAGAAAGGAAGGAAGGAAGGAAGGAAGGAAGGAAGGAAGGAAGGAAGGAAGGAAGGAAGGAAGGAAGGAAGGAAGGAAGAAAGAAAAAGAAAGGAAGAAAGAAAAGAAGTAAACAAGGAAAAAGAAGGAAACAAGGAAAGGGAAAAGAAGGAAAGACCTTCTTGCATATATTTGAACCAATAGATTGGGCCCATTTCAGTTGTTGCCAAGTTTCCTCGTGTGCGTTTGGGAAAATAAAAGCAAATACAGCCTCCCAGCCTCCACATGTCTGATTTTTTTTTCTTTTTTTTTTTCCTTTTTTTTTTTTTATGGTAGAGAATCTAAAAATTATTTCACTGACCGGTCTACAGCGAAAAAAGACGTGCCTTTGACCCAGCAAGCAACAGAGAGCAAGGAGGAAACGCCTTCTTAGGCTGATAACCAGAGTTGAAAAGGGAAGGTAGCAATTGCTGTGGGCTGAATTCTGTTTTTCAGGCTGCGACTTTATCATCACCTGAAACACACTTTCTTCTTCTCTTTTCCTCCTTCCTCCTTCCCCATCCCTCCGCTCATCTGCCACGAAACAGTCCCTTTGTTTTCTAAACGGTTTAAGTAAGGAATCTCCGAGAGATCTTTATGAAATATTTTCCACTGTCTCATAAATCATTTTGGCACTTCAGCTGATGTTTTATCTTTCTCTCTCCCCCCACTCCCGTCTCTCTTTCCCTCGCGTGAAAAAAAAAAGAATGATTTTTGGGAAAAAAAAAATAAAATAAATGTTTGACAGTGGCTGCGGTTACCCGTGCGGGAGGCAGCGGTCTCCTCCCTGCCCCGCGCTGCGCTGCGGGGGTACGCGGCGGGGCCGCACGGACCCAGGCGCGGGACTGAGACCGGGACCGAGCCGGCCGGGGCCGGGAGAACCCCCCCGGGACGGGCACCGGCACCGGCACGGGTACGGGAAAGGGGCCTCCGACCCGAGGGCGGCGCAGCGGCGGTGAGGTGCCGGGCACCGGCTCGGGGAGCGGCCGCCGGGAGCCCCGCACGGCCCGGGGGTGCCGCTGCCCGCCCGGCCCGGCCCGGCCCGGCCCTGCCCTGCCCGCCGCCTTTCCCCGCCGCCGGCCCGGGCCCTCCGCCCCCTTCCCTTCCCGTCCCTTCCCTTCCCCTCCCCTGCCGCCCCCCCCCGGCCCCGGTGGCGGAGGGCAGGGCCGGGCCGGGCCGGGCGCAGGTGCGGGGCAGCGCCGCTCGGCGCCGCCGCCTGCAGATGGCGCCCGCCGGTCGCTTGGCGGCCCCGGGGAAACTTCGGCGGCGGCGGCGCGGGGCCGGCCCCGAGCCCGCACCTGCCGGCCGGCCGCGGGCACGGCGGGGGCTGCCCGGCTCCCCGGCGGGGTGCCCCTTCCCTCCTCCCCCGCCCGCACCGGGTCGCTTCTGCTCGGCCGCCGGCTGCCCCCCGGGGGGCTTCCCGGTGCCCCCCGGGCGGTCACCGCCACCCTCGGGAGCTGGCCCCGGCCTCCCGGGGCCTCCCCGCCTTTCCCGGGGGGAACGGCCCTGTGATGGGACGGGGGGGGCAGGCCGGCGGCTCGGGAACTTCTTCCCGAGAATGTTTTTTTTTGCCGTCGCCTTATCGCTCCCTATCGCCGTCTCGGTGAGGATGAAAGCGGGAGTGAGAGACTCGAGGAGAAACGCACAACGGGAGCGCTCGGCCGAGCGCGGCTGGGGTGCCACGGTGCGGGGAGAGCTGGGGTACGCGGGGCCGGCCCCGAGCTGGGCAAGTGAGGAGCGTTTCTCGTGGAGGGAAGGAAGAAGAGATGAAGAGACGAAGAGAAGAGAAGAGAAGAGAAGAGAAGAGAAGAGAAGAGAAGAGAAGAGAAGAGAAGAGAAGAGAAGAGAAGAGAAGAGAAGAGAAGAGAAGAGAAGAGAAGAGAAGAGAAGAGAAGAGAAGAGAAGAGAAGAGAAGAGAAGAGAAGAGAAGAGAAGAGAAGAGAAGAGAAGAGAAGAGAGAAGGCAAAGAAAGGAGAAAAAAAAAAGACAAAAGAAAAGAGAAAAGAAAAAAAAAAAAAGAAAAGAAAAGAAAAGAAAAGAAAAGAAAAGAAAAGAAAAGAAAAGAAAAGAAAAGAAAAGAAAAGAAAAGAAAAGAAAAGAAAAGAAAAGAAAAGAAAAGAAAAGAAAAGAAAAGAAAAGAAAAGAAAAGAAAAGAAAAGAAAAAAAGAAAAAAGAGAGAAAAGGAGAAAAGAGGAAAAAAAAGGAAATATAAGGGAAAATCCCCCCGCTTGCTGCCCTCTTCCCCCACCACAGGACCACCCGGTGCCCCTTCCCAGCCGGCAGCACCGCTCTGTCACCACCCGACCCCACCGGGCAGCCCCTGCCCGCCCCGGCCCTGCCGCCAGGCCCAGGCCCGCGCCTCGGCCCCGGGCAGCTCCTGGAGCCGGTCCCTTTCAGCAGCACTGCCTGCTTCCCTCCCGCCCCACTTTCAGGGAGCCTTTCTGCTTCTGCTTTTTCTTTTTTCTTTTTTCTTTTTTCCTTTTTCTCTTTTCTTTTCCTTTTCTTTTCTTTTCTTTTCTTTTCTTTTCTTTTCTTTTCTTTTCTTTTCTTTCTTTTCTTTTCTTTTCTTTTCTTTTCTTTTCTTTTCTTTTCTTTTTTCTTTCTTCTTTCTTCTTTTCTCTTCTCTTTTCTTCTTTTTTCTTCTTTTCTTTTCTCTTCTTCTCCTTTTTTATTTTCTCTTTTCCTTTTCTTCTGTTTTCCTCTTTCTCAAAGAGGATCTGAGGCTCTCCCCCTTCGCTAACCCAGCCCCCCCAAGCTACAAACATTTACACTTCAAAAGAGGCGCCCGCCTCTCTGCGGAAATTTCAAGAAAAATAAACTTTTGGGGGGAGTCTCGGCGATAGCTATCTTTCGGTCTGCTTCGTTAGCCGGCTCGCTCCCGCTGACGAAGCCCAAATCTTCCCCGTGCCTTCTCTCCCCCAGCCCGGCCTCCAGCTCACATCACCCGAGGCCTCCAGCCCTCCGAAGCGTTTTTAATCCTCCTTCCCTGCTCGGCCTCCACCCGGGGAAGGGAGCCCGGCATCACAAGACGGGGCGAGGAATTTAGGGGCGAAATTCGGGCCCGCAGAGAAACTGCTGGGGCTGCACCGGGCGCTGGGCACCGCGGCCCCATGCCACCGGCCCGGCGTGTGGCGGCGAGCAGGGCCGGCAGCTCCCCGGTTCCTGCGGCTGTAAAACCCCGAGGTGCTGCTGACTAACTCCGCGGCTCAAAAATTCGCCTTTCTCCCCCCCCCCCCCCCCCCCCCCCCCCCCCCGCCAACTATGCGAGCCATTTCAGCCTAAACACTGCTACTTGGAGGCGGTTTAGCTCCGCCGTGGTACTCCCCGGCACTATATATAGGCGAGTTTAGAAGATAAATCTGCGCTCAGCATCCGTAGATGTGGTTCTGACCCGTGACAACTAATTTAGCCTCGCGTGGGAAAATCGGAGGCTAAATCCCTGGCTGTGAAAGACAAAAACAAAACAAAACAAACAGGGACGTGAGTTTTTAAGGCCAGGGGGCTGCGAGGAGGGCGCTTTGCTGCACCCTTCCCGGCTGAGCCCCGGGGCCACCTCCCGGGGCCGCGGGCTGCGGGGCTCGGTGCCTGCGAGCACATCGCTGGGGGGGCCGGGAGGGGATGGGAGAAAAAGGGGGGGCCGGGCAGGGTCCTGCCGCCCCCCCCCGGCCACGCTCTGCAGGAGCCCCGAGGCTGCCCGCGGTGGCCCAGGTTAACAAATCAACGCCAAGTTGGGTTTTAAATGAACAATTAATAAGAAAGAGAGCGCGAAAAGAATAAAGGCCCCCCTCGCTTCCCCTCCCCCCGTGCCTGTGAGCCCCTCTCCCTCTCTCTCCCTCTAAGCACCTCTGGTCACGTTGGAGGATGAGTTTTTGGAGAGCTTCTGGTACAATATGGAGCACCACGGGCTGCAATTTCACACTCCACAGCACATTCCCCTAAAGCTACTTTCTTTTTTTTTTTTCCCATCTAAGACCCCCTCATGTCTCCCCCTCTCTCTTTCTCTCGCTCTTTTGTGAGCCATGGGTGGGTTGCATGTCTGGGGGACGCCGGGGCCGAGGGGAGGCCAGCCGAGTGGCCGCGGCCAGCGGGGTGGGTGCGTGTGTGCGCCGGGGGGGCCGCGCTCCCCCCGCGCCGAGCCTGCTGCTGGCTTTTCCCTTCTCTGCATTTGTTTGCCTGAATGGTAATAGCCCACGTGTGCTGCTCTTTATTCAGTCACCGACACTTTAACCTCTCCTCTTTACAAGAGAGCGTTTGCCACAAAAACGAGACAAGCCGGAGACCTTTTACAGCCTCATTGAGGGAAAAAAAAAAAAAAAAAAGGAAAAAAAAGGAAAGAAAGAGGGGGAAAAAAATAAAGGCCGACAATGTGAAGAGACACTTCTGCAACAAAGCCGCCTCTTAGCGCACCGGGCCGGCCGGAGCCGGGGCGAGTCTCCGAGCCTCCCGGGCCGCGGCCATATGGGGCCGGGCCGGGCCGGGCTCCTTCCCGTCCCCCGCGGGCAGGTGGCGGGCAGCGGGATCCCGGGACCGGGCCCTGCTCCCCGGCCCCGCTCCGGTCCTGCCCCGGGCTGGCGGCGGGGAGGCGGCCTCGGCGGAACCGGCGTCGCCCCCAGGCCCGGTCTCGCCACTCTCCTTTTGTCCGCCCCCCGGTACATCCCGGTACGTCCCGGTACATCCCGGTACGTCCCGGTACGTCCCGGTACCGGGACCCCGCGGAGGAGCCGGGCCCGGGAGTGCGGCGGAGGCGGCGGCCTCGGCGAGGCCCAGCTGCCTCTTCCCTTT